>NC_071478.1:8170897-10905746 GCF_028500815.1 Rissa tridactyla | reverse complement strand
GTGAGCCAAGAAAGCCTTTATTGTATCATCAGTGACAGTACAGTCCTGGAATAGAACTGATTTCAATGGTGGAAATTGTAGCTTTTTTTGTTAGAACACAAGTTTGTTGCTTCCTAGTGAATATTTAGCAAGAGACTGGTTTACAGAAGGTTTAAGATGGCTAAATCTTTCCTAGCGCACTCAAAAGACACAACACTGTTTAGACAGGTTCGCAGAGCAGAAAAAAGTTGGTGCTGACAGCTATGGATCCCTGCAGCAAGGTGACCTACTTGGGTACTGTGGTCGGTCTGCAGGGTCCTGCTCACTGCTCCACGGCAAGGACGGTGTTGCATTAAAAATCAGCCCTGGTTTCAAATAGTTGTATCTGCGTGGACTTGTGGAAGCTTTATTTAAAGCTGTTTCAACTGTTTAAAGAGTGAGGCTGCCATTTATATTACTGCCCTGAGGGCAGGAGCAGGAAAGCAGGATTTGGCCTTATAGTATAGTACCTAATGAAATGTAACTCAAATGATGAAATAACTTGGAAGCCTTGCCACTACTCTGTTGTACAGAGATTTATTACCTGGATGTTACAGAAACAGTGTTACTGAAGCTGCTAACAAGCAACAGTAGTTTCTGGAGAGCATCTCCCAGGAGTTAAGTTGATTCCTGCTCTTCAAAACGCAGGATCTACACATACAGAAGTCGCCTGGTTCCCATCACTGTGAGGTGGGTCGGTGCCATCCACGCACACTGAGTCGTATCCTGCTGTTGTGACTTGAGCGGCATCAGGTGCTGCTTCACTGGAGCTCCCATTTGCATAGTCGACCCTTTCGAAGAATATCAGTAACTCGCAGTGCCTGGTCTGAGGGAAGAGATCCACAGCCACTGCTTTGACGGGGCGGAAGGCAGCGCCTTTCACTCTGTTGGAAGGGGCCCGGCAAAGGCTTGATGGGAAAGGGGAAGAAGAATGGCATGAACACTTCAGTATACTGTTCATTGCTGCCACTCTTCCAAGAGAGGGCTTTTCTTCCCCAAACCTCAGCTCTATGATAGGGTTATTCACCACCCCTTGTATTTCCATTATTACTTGCACATTGGGTAATACAGTTCCAAGCTTGCTGTGTAGCAGCTGTCAACTATTTCTGGTGAAATACAGCTTAAAGAATAAAAATTCAGCAACTGTCCCCCTTCCCAAGAAGGGCATATTTTTCTTCTTACCACATTTACTTAGTTAACTTAATCCAAGAAATACTCACTCCACAAAGTTATTCATTGCAGCTCTGGGATTGCAGGATACATAGATGAGCTTCTTCAGATGTTCGGCTCTTCTAATGGCAAGAATTACCTTCGAATCTAGGTGACCAAAACCAGGACAACTGTTCACTAGTTCTGTGCGTATCAACGGACTCGCAGAAAAGTGCCAGATTATACGCCAGGGTGAACTACACAACTGCACTACCCTCCTGCTTCCAGCTATGCCTGAACTCTCCTGCTTAATTTATCCCGTTGGTGCTCGCTTAGGTTCACCACCAAACACCAGTAAGAACAACAGACTGAAGAGAAAAGCAAACTTACGCAGTCCTGCTCGTGGCGGATCTACAATAGTAATTGGGTTCTGCGGTGCTAATATGTTAATTAGGGAAGGAACAACATCTTCAGCCTTCCCACAATGAAATTCAATATTATTCAGTTCTATAAGAAAAATGAAAAGATGTTATCAGAGCACTTATCTAGTCAAAGCATCTTTCAGTACACTCAGATATTAAAAAACTACAAATTGTTTAGTCTACCCTGAAATCAGTGTAATTTAAACAATCACTGGTATTTCAGATTATTTAAACAACAGTAACTCGAGCATCTTCCATTATCTGAAAGCAAAACCCCACCAGAAAATAGCTACTGTTAATAATTTATCATCTCACTTTTACACTGAAACGTTTTATTTTTGAAAAAAAAAAAAGCTACCTGTTAGTCAACAGGAAAATTGATCTCACAGATTTACGTGGTATTTGTTTTCAAGAGAGATTAAATGTTTACAATGGACAAGATTACTATCAACAACATGTAATTCCAAGCTGCTTAGATAATGTAAAGAGGAACTAGCTATACAGCTACTATACTTAACAAACAACGATCTTAGCATTTTAGCTTAACTAACCATTAATCTGGGCATTCACTTTGGCATCCTGCACAGCTTCTTGGCAGAGTTCAATTCCAATCACTTTCTTTACTTTCTATGGAATCAAGGGAAAAAGATCCATCTGTGGTACGTAAATGTAAATTTAACCATTATACATAGCATCAGCAATTGATTACTAGACACGAACACTGACTAAGTACCTGCTCAGAGAATTATTGCCTTGCAGCCAGAAAAAGGGCAGAGAAAGGACCTGTGCAAATAAAGCAGGACTTCTTAGACTGAAATTGTGGGATGAACACCAGTTATCCCAACCTGCATGTAACAAGACTCTAGTTACACTGGCATCTTTTTTTTGGCAGGGGGCCCACTTCCTTATATGGTCTAGCAGGCTCTGCTCTAAAATTGATATAAGAAATGTTGGTTATTCATCACTAAGTGGGTAGCTTCTAGTAAATTTTGGCTATCCTACAGAACTACTTCCTCTTTTGACTGAATTAGTTTCAAAATAATTTAGGCTCCTCGATACAAGGGTGAGCTTTCATGATGATCCGGTAAAACTGCAGGCAATTTAATTAGAAATTAATTGAAAAAATTAAGATATAATGTGTTTCATTTCAAGTACATCAAGTATTTTCTTTCACTGTAAGCACAACTAAAGATCTACATCTGTTAAGAGTAGATTATATCCAGGAGGAGAAGTTACTCGCTCACCTTCGCCAAAGAAATCCCAATGGTTCCTGTACCACAGCAGATGTCGAGTACGGTGCTCTCTGGGCTCAGCTGCGCCCACTCCCCGATGGTGGTATACAGAACTTCTGCAGCTTGGGTGTTTACCTGTGAAATTACGTGTCAAATAGGTCTACTTCTTCACAAATAGCAAATGTGTTTTAGTGAGTTTTAGGAAAGCATGTTTTTCTTGTTTCTAAGAAACAAGTCAACTTCACATGTAAGTTAAAATCACACATAACTGACCTCATCTTGCATGTATGAAGAGCTCACCATTCCACTGCTAAAGTCTCACTCAGTTCTCTCTGAGAAATAATGTTTTGTTACCTATGTTCTGGCAAAAACATGCTCTACAGTACCTAAAAACTAAGTTTGGAAGCTAGAGGAGACAACGAGCAAAATAAGTAAGCAAAATGCTAACCTATGAAGTGTATATATATATATATATATATTTATATATATATATAAAGCTATAAAAGACTTTAAAAACGCTTCCTCTCCTTGAAAAGGAAGTAGTAAGTATTCAAAACCAGGAGAATATAACTGTGACTGTACGCTCGGCAAGTTTTATTTTAACCTTGTCTGTAATACTGCTTTAATTACACGTTATGGTTAAGCCAGCAGCGTACGGTAAGCTTTCTAAACCAGTACCTCTAGAGCAAGCACATTCTTTGTCTTAAAGAGCAAGCAAAACACACTATGCAGGGAAAAAAACGTAGCCTAGAATCTGTGGCAAATAGCAGAAAATACAGTTTAGCTTCAAAGTATTTACAATGATAATATACTTCCTTCCTATTACAATACTTTCCATTTCAATGATACCGGCTGCCTGCTGTGGCTTTAAAGTGTTGGAAGGGAAGAAATAAGTTTTAGAAAAACAAACAAAAATTAGTACTACCAGGATTCCTGAACTACATATTGCATGTTCTGTATACATAAAGGCTGCCATTCAATGGGAAGCAAGTGATACTGAACTAGTAAAAAAAAATAAAAGTTGTCTTCAACATGTCCCCATCAAGTTTACACTCATTCACTGTTTTTACGGTCAAACATAACACTCAAAGGTATTTAACCGCACCAAGTATATAACAGATTAAATCTCTAGGTATATAACATCTTGTTACACAGCATTAGCCAAGCTTAAGGGCATTAATGTAAATCCAGTAAAATTAGCAACTTCATATCGTCCTTACTTGAAAAAATGCATGAGGAGAAATTCTAAATTTTAGGCCAAGCAGCTCTTCATATATGTACTTATCACCAGCCACGTGCTCCAAAGGCAAGTCTTCTAGATTGGGAGATTTCCTGGGGAGGAAAGGGGGCAAGGCATGGGCAGGAAAAATAAAAAAAAGACAACCAACGTGTTTGTTACGCTTTTTACCAAGGCTGTAGTCATCTTGAAAATTGCAGTACTACAGACTAAGCAGTAATTTATGGTGGGCCAACAGTTATCATATCATTTTAGAAACTATCTACTACTATTGTTCCATTGATGTAAGCAGTAGGACCAACACTGTCTCTACATGAGGACAGTGAGAGCCTTGTGCTCTGTGGAAGAGGATGGGGAGATTAAAAAAATCACATAAAATATGGAAGAAAGGAGGCAGAAGTTACTTGTTGATAATAATAAATATTCATCTACTGCAGGAAATGCTTCTACAGCTTGACAGCCAGCAACTAGTAGCGGGTTCACCCATGATACTCTCCCTGCCTTTATCCAGTGAACAGTACAGGAGAACAGGAAATTTCAGGAGTCTCTTGTGGAAAAGGTAAATAACTGTTCAACAAATTAGGAATGTTGCTGATATTTTTATGAAATAGACAAAATAATGGTGCGGAAGTGCTACCTACTTTTCTGTTGCAATCACCAAAAATCCAGCCACCAGCAAAATCCCCCAAAGCAAAGTCAACTCCCTCACCTCTGTCCTTCTTCCACGAAGTACAGAGAGGTAACGCCACTGCTCTTTCCCATCCCTTCTGTGAAGTATTTTGCCAGAGAGATTTTCAGGTCAGCTAGCTCCTCTTTACTTAATTTCTAAATGTTTCATTTGAAAGAAGGGAGAATAATAATCTTAGTGACTTAAAGATATGATTTAGTGTATGCCTTCTATAAGCATATTAATTACTTGTTCATTTGCACCGATCAGACTAAATAGAAGAATAGTAACGCAAGGTAAACTACAGCAAGTAATTATTCTATTTCTCTTTTGCATGCGCTATTCATAAAATCAAATCTATGCAATTTTAAAGCTGCGTGTCTGTGCTGTGCATTATATATCAACTTAAATACCTGAGGATTAAAATAAACGATTGCCATAATGTGGCCATTCCTGCTGGTACGGACTGTGAGCTGTTTCCAGTGACCTTCATAGGTTTCTGGGCTGTAAACCGTGTAAGGAGTTGACCTGCAATTTTCAGAAGCTCAGTTACTTAACAGAGAACTAGTTTTTGCGTAACATTCAATAGTTTGAAACAAAAGCAGCTCATCATGCAAAGTGATGAAAAATGTTAAGTACAGAGGCTACATTGATTTGTCAAGAAAAGAATGACTTCCACATCTTAATTAAGAAAAAAGAAAAAGAGAGACTGATGAACGGATCCTATCTTCTAGTGCAAAATAACGTGTCCCTACTTCACGCAATCCTCTTACCCATTTTAATCCATACAAAATTATAGATAGGATATAGGCAGCTTCTCACTGGATGCAGAGAATGACACAACGTTTTATAATGCCTTCATTGGCTTCTGCGCTTCATATCAAGTTCAAACTTTGTGATTCTTCTGAGGTTTCAATTTTTGAGGATTTAATTGCTTTTAAAAGAAACCACTCATTTTTCTAAAAAGCATTGCTACTTAAATTTACAACTTTTATTTTATTCCTTGTTGTAGGATGACTCTTCTCCTCATCCAAGGAAGCAACTGAACTTTGTTATTCAAAGTCCTCTCTTAAATCTCTTAAAAAGCCTTTTTCTGAGTATTTCCTTACAATTAGTGGAAGAAGCTCTCAAATAACAGACACTTTTTATTGTAGACTTATACGTCCCACTGCTTGCAATAAAGCTGTGTTCAGCTGGTATCTGTCCCTCCACCTCAGAACAGCTGAGCGAGAGCAAGGGAAAAATACCCAGTGATTTAGACACAAGACATAAACGTCAAAGAATGGCTGAAAATTGAGACTGGTATATCGTAGGTCTTAAAGCTCAGAACAAACGCTAAGCTTTTCGTAATACTTAATTTTATAAATATTTTTGATTAAGATATCAAAACCTTTACGGATAACTCATTTTACTTATGCTCACCTTATGTAGTCTTGGAAAGCTTTTACTACTTTTTTGGCAATAGCAGGAATGTGAATAGTATCAAATGGCTCCACTACAGCACATGTACCACCCTTATATTTGCCAAGACGACAACCCACAGTTTTGTCTTCTTGATTTACACCAATCCCAATCAAGAACTCACATTTGTTGCGATATTCAGTCTAGATTTAAAATAAAGTTATGTAAGATATTTACATAGCACTTATTTGTACATGCCAAGCTTCTCCTGAAACAACCCTCATATAGTTAAACGTATTTGCAAATGGACACAGGACATTTGGTTCATACGGCAGATATTCATGGATTTTGATGCATGAGAACTAACAGCAATAAAGTATTAGTAAGTCTTGTTAGTTAAAGAGCAAAATATTGCCTCTGTTGAAAAATATTTGTATTAGCTGACAAAACAAGCTTGCAGGGACAGCATATTAAAGTTAGAATATCCATTTAACTGTAACCATTATTCTGCTTCCTGTAAATATTTCCACACAATATTTACATGAAAGGCAACAATGTCTAAAATTCATTCATTAAAATAAAAATCATTCATTAAAAGAAGTCGTCGAATACTTAGTATATCCACTGTCTCTTAAGATGAAATAACTAAATTAACCTTAAACTCATTATCCCCGTTCCATACTTTACCTAGGATTACGTTACCTGTAACGGTGATGCTTTCACTCCCTCTACTGGGCAACACAATTTATTATACTTCTGCTTCTGCAGGAACAACCAAGGCAATAAAGCTCTGTTGTTGTTTCCTATTTCCCTGCCCAAATCAGAAACAAAAATTGTAAAGTACACATTTAGAAAAACTGAGGTAAACAGCTGCACAGACTTTTTTTTTCTTTTTTTTTGTATAGGGCATGAAAAAGTATCAGATTATCAGATGAAGAATATTTCTTCCAGAAGAATTTTTTAACAGGCAAACCCCCTCCAACTTTCTCAGAGCTGTAACCTGAAAAATAAGAGTTAAATATAGATATAAAAGTATGCACTAGACTTATCAATGTACCCATATGTGAAAAGAATGCTAATTTTATCTACATAAGTGAGTCAGGCAAGAGATAGAGTGATACTTTGATCTACACAGATCAGGCATAAAAATTTGAGGGGATTTTAAAACAGAAAATCCTAATAGCGATTTATCATCTCTACAGATTCACTACCTCTTATGCCATTTGACAGTGCCTTTTTTTTTTTAAACTTTAAGGGCATAAACATCCTTCTACTTAGGCCTGTGAACAACAAACCTTAACACAATGCCCCTTCATTTAGCAATCTTTCCAGGCTGACCGAGAACAGCAACAGCATCACAGATTATCTTTTATTTCCTTTGTTGGGGGATTTGGGTTTTGACCTACCTCTAACTTACTTTATTTGAGAGATATCTATTTTTGCAAATTTAGCTATATCCCAACATATGGTCAAGACTTGTAAACATTACGGTAGCTTTACAAACAGGCATTACTTTGTCAGCTTCTGCAGCACTTGCTCACATTCCTGCTTCTTTTTGGCTAGCTGCTCTTCGTAGGGCACGTTCCACAGTGGGGTCACAACATCTGCGATTTGCTTGCTCAGAGGCTCCTCTCCACTGGTGTTGGATGGAGCCAGACGCTTTGCCTCTCCCTGCTCCGTCTCCTCTTCTTTCTTCCTTTTTTTTGCAATCGGGTCAGCCTTCGGCTTGGCAAGCCTCACGCTCAGGTGCCGGCTCTTCCACAAAACCCCATGGAGGACTTTCATGGCCTTGTCCCTCTCCTCCTCACTCTTAAACGTCACAAACGCGAATGTCTGCTTCCCAAAAAGTTTTATCTTGTGAGGATTGAGCCCGTATTTGGCAAGGAACTTTTTCACGTCATTAAAACCGATGTATTTGGGAAGGTTTTGTATTTCTACTTTATAGATCTCAGAGGTAAACAAGTCTCCCTTAATGTATCTGTACACGTCGGGATAGGCCGCGGGGCCGCCCCCTCCTCCATCGGCCTTGCTCCCCGCCTCAGCCCTATCCTCACCCTCCGGCACAGGAGCCGCCAGGTGGTCGGGCCCGCTGGGATCACATTCCTCCGCCATGCTCCCACCAGCCCCCCTCAGCCCGGACACCAGGTCAACCCTGGCCCCGCCTGGCGTCCCCGACTGACCGCTGCAAAAAGATGAGGGGAAGAAAAGAAACGATATATATTGTTTTAAAAATGCCTGCCCCTCACCGCTACCGTTCCTTGCGTGCGGGGTCAGCTGCGTCGCTTAAAGGTAATAATAACAGCTACTAAAACGCTGCTCCCCATCCGTCACGCACGTGAGCGCCATCTTGGGTCGGGACACGGGGTGGCCGCCGCCATGCCGCGAGGGCTGATGGGAAGCACCTTGGGAGAAGGCGGCAACAACAACAACAAAAAAGCCTTCACCGAGGGCAGGAGAGGCCGGGACCAGGACCGGTGCCCGGCGGCGCGGGCCGGTGGCGGGGCCGTCTCGGTGCCGGTGGCGGCCGCGGCGGGGCGGGGGCGGGGCGGGAGCTGAGGGAAAGTGGGTGTTTCCCATCGTGCCTCGCGGTGGCGGCGGCGGCGCGGGCTGCGGGAATGAGGTAAAGGCGGGAGGGGCGGGGGCGCGCGGCAGGAAGAGCGGCGGGCAGGCGGCGGCGCGAGCGAAGCGGAGCGAGTCCGGCCCCATGGCGGACACCAAGGTGAGGGGAGCGGGAGCGGCGCCGCGGGGCGAGCTGCGACGGGCCGTGAGATGGGAGGCAGGCGGGTGGGTAACGGAAACAGGTGGGGCATGGGGGGGAGGAAGAGGCCTGAGGGCCTGGTGGTGGGGGGTTACGTGGGGCGTCCGGGCTGAGGCGGGCGGGGGGCCCGCGGCTAGGTGAGGCCTAGGTCCGGGGCGGAGGAGCCTTGGGCCTTGTCGGAGGGCCCGGCGCCGTGGGGCCGAGGGCGCCCGGCTGTTTGAGGAAGCCCGGGCACGTGTGGCTGCTGGGGCCTGTCCCTCGGCCAGGCCGAAGCGGCCCGCGGCCTCTCTTCCCGGCCTGAGGAGGCCGGAGCCTCCCGCGGGTGCCGTGGCGCTGGCTGCCCCCCCGGCGATGCCGGGCCGTCCCGCTCCCCGCTTCCCTCCTTTCTTCTCCTCCCCGCCCTTCCCCCAGCCCGGCTGACCGAGCCTTTCGTGCCGCGGCCCGGCGGGAGCAGAGCCCCACGTGCTCTGTATTGCGGGCTCATATCGTGATAACGGGATCTGCTTTCTCTCGTGTGTGGCCATTGTGAACTCCGCATTTATTATGGCTTCTGTAATGAATTGGTCAGGCGCAGGACG
Source organism: Rissa tridactyla (assembly GCF_028500815.1). Lineage (NCBI taxonomy): Eukaryota > Metazoa > Chordata > Aves > Charadriiformes > Laridae > Rissa > Rissa tridactyla. The sequence continues at coordinate 10,896,284 of NC_071478.1, read as the reverse complement.
GATGATAAGATACGGGATGTGCTGCTTACTCCTGGAGGAGACAATATGTAAAAGTTTGCCAATGTTTCTTTTCCTGTTTCTTGAAAACAGATGTGACTTAATGTCTTTCTCGCTTTTTTCTTACATGCTGGAATTCTGGGGACACAGAAATAATGATAGCTGGTGTGATATTGCTGATGTAGCCACAATTTATTTTATAACATTTCTTACCTAATTCCCCCTTAACCCTTTTTTTTTTCCCAGTATTTAGTAAAAATAGACAGCTTCGTTAGTGTGTACCTGCTCTGTAAAGGTTATTCTAAATAGAGCCTGTAGGAGTGGAGTCTTCCATCTGTAAAGTGAAAATGAGATTTAAGAGTCTTCGATGTATAGACCGTTTTTTCTTTCTCTGTTATTCAAACAACAACAACAAAAAAAACCTGTCTCAGTTCAGATCACTTGACCTGAGATAGCTGTTTGTGGCCTCATTAAACTTGCAGATGAATCTCCCTTCTAGGCTTCTCTACTTTAATGCTTCTTAGCAGTGCATGTATATGAAGTATTAGAGATGTTTATCATTTACTTACTTGTCACATACTAAAAACAATTCTTAAGCTTAATGAATGTTACGGCAGATTTCTAAATAACTAAATAAGAAGTCGTATTTTGGCAATTTACCCATAACCTAAAGTTCCCCAAAGAGTCTTAAAACAAAAAAATTATTTCATTAGTGTTTTGACCGTGCTTCAAAAATACCTTTCACTGTGGGTGATTCTCATATAAGAGTAACAAAATTCTGAATGTATTCTGTCCTTCAAGCTGGAGTGGGTGGTTGCTTTGATTTTGTGGGGTTTTTTTCTTTTTTCCCATTAACGTTAGGTCATTAGCCACTAAGAAATAGTAGTGCTTTAGTGGCATAAAATACATTATATGGGAAAAAATAGCTGAAGAAATTATTTTTCTGTAACCAAGAGGTATTGCTCCAAGGCCAAGCCTCTGCACGATTCATGAGTGGTAGGACTAAAACATCTAGCTCTACAAGAGCTCCTTTTTTTTTTTTTTTCTTGGTATGTTGATTTTAAAGCCATTTGGTTTTGGCTATAATAATTATTCTTTATTGTTACACGGTATTTCAGTTACTAAGATATAATTGCTGAATAGACATAAATGTTTTAATTTTAAACACAGATACAAGATTTTAAGTATGTAGCAAGTTTTGTCGTTTTTATTTTTATTTTTTATATTTTTTTTCTCTCCAGGAAGCACATGAGGAGCATGATACTTCTACTGAAAATGCAGATGATTCTAACCATGATCCTCAGTTTGAGCCCATAGTTTCCCTTCCTGAGCAAGAAATAAAAACTCTGGAAGAGGATGAGGAAGAACTCTTTAAGATGCAAGTAGAATGTTTCTGTATATTATCTAAATGTTTATTGAGGTTAAACTTGAATATGTTTATAAAAAGTTAGATAACTTGCTAGGAATCTCTGTGTACGAAGTGGTAATCTAGCTTGTTGGTATTTACTGTGGTGGCAGAGATTGAGTAGGGGTATGACTGATAAAAAACACCCCAAGGAACTCTGAAGTCTGGAACAGCAGAAGGGAGCTGATGTTATGAATCTGGATTTGCTATTGTTTAGCCTAAAAGAAAACATTAACTTGGATAATAATTAGAGGTTTGCAATTGTGTGATGACAGTATAAAACAAGTGTCTTGGGGTAAAAAATGAGACATGTATGTAGTGTTGCTGCTGTGCATCCATAGTTGTAAAGGATGATGTGTGATACACTGAAACAATAAAAGCAATAGACGTGAACAGTATTGGAGCATTTGTGGCAGTACCTTTCGGTTGTCTTAAACATAGTTTTATCCTTAAATTTGGTTGATTTGTTGCTTAAGATGTATGATCTGCCTGAAGAAACACGTAGGCTAAAAGCTTAAGAAGTGTTTTGAATTTGATCCATGATATGTTTGCTTTAAATAGGTTTAAAAAATACTGCTTTTACTTAATTGCAGAAGGGTATTGCTCATTTGGAAGAGAGATTTGAGTTCTCCTTACACAGATTCTGGTGAAAACTAAAGCAATGCTTAGTTTCTGACAAGTAGCCTGCTGAGATCTCTGACTGCTAGGCCTCCCTGCACACATGATGTGCAGAATCGGATGGAAAGAAGAAATTTTTAATTCAAAAGCTATTAGTTAAAAAGCGTAAGTTCCAGTGCTCTGTGGGTTCATTTTTATGCCTACAAAGGGGTGAAAGAGAAAAAGGAATCCTTTTTTTTTGAATGCTGGTTGCTCTGATCGCTAAACTTAGGGGAACCACCTACTGAATGCCAGTGGGACTTGGAAGGATGGACTTGGTTTGGAACAAAATAGTTTATCTGCATCAGAGCATTTGTTAGAGTAGCTTGCTCCAACATCTGACACCTTCTCATGAAGAACCTGGCTTATTACAACTCCCTATCCCTTGCTTTTTTATAGAAAAGTATATTTTTTGTATATATCCTGTAGTGTGAGTGGGTGCTTCCTTTCCTATAGCAGTGTCTTAAGACTCTGAGCACTAGCAGAGCTCAGACTGTCTCTTGGGTCAGTTTTGACTAATGTCCCAAACAACTCGTGTTTCTCTTTTGGCACACTGTCATCTTGGAAGATTAAAGACTGATGTTCTGATGCACTGCAGCACTAAGCTTCCTTTATTCCTGATTTGAGAATAGCAACAACTAGGTTTTTGGAGTTAAAAGGAAATGAGTGACTCTAGAGGGTGAGGCACTTTGTTAACAGTTGATCAAACATTGGTCTTGGAATTATACAAGACTCTTGACTTTGCCTCAAGCTGCTCAACTTCTTGAATTAATAAATACTGCTGGTTAGAGGCAGCAGTTGTATTCATAATATAGGAACTCTAGCTAAAGCAAAACCTGTAATTAGCTACCTTAATTTAAAAGGTTGCCTAGACCAAATAGTTTATCATCCCCCAAATGTGTGTCCAGAACCTATTGAATTTTAGTATAGCAATTACATAATTCCTAGTAGTTTGTTATTAAATTTTTTAAATTTGTATGCTGAAGTAGAACAGGGAACCTTACAAAAGGAATTGTTTTCTTTCTTGTGTGTCTTTAAAAAAAAAAACCTAAACAACTGTACTGTTCAGTCGTGTATGCTGTTTCAATAAATGTTTCTACATGCAGGCTAACTTCTTAAATTCTCTGTTCTTCAAGGCGAGCAAAGCTATTCAGATTTGCATCTGAGAATGACCTTCCAGAATGGAAAGAACGAGGAACTGGTGATGTAAAACTTCTGAAACACAAGGAGAAGGGAACAATTCGCCTCCTCATGAGGAGGGATAAAACCCTAAAAATCTGTGCAAACCATTATAGTATGTTATACGTTGCAATACTACTTATTTTTGTTTTTAAAAAAATAAGCTTGTAGAATTGTACATTGTAGATTTAGAGCTCAGTGGCTTTTTAGTAGCAGCCTAGGGAGTCTTTAAACAGGCATCAGTTATATATTAGACTGTAAATATAGTTGTCTTGCTCTGCACACAAGGCTACAAGCATCAAAAACAATGAGTGCTTATGGAAAAGCTGTAGTTGGTTTTGGTGATTGACTGCAGGGCTGAGTCTTAAAGTTGTGGGTTTTTTTACTTCAGACTCTGATAAGTATTCTGAAGGCACTTTAAAATTTAACTGGGATAGACAGACGTGATTGCTGCTCGTGTGATGTTTAACAGAGTGTAGAAAATTTAGGCCTTAATACTGTTTGGTATAAGAAGTTAATGTATCATGGCTTGTCTTCATAAAAGAATGAGAAATAAGCAATTGCGTAATAATTTTCTACTTTGAGGTAAATCTTTGAATTGGTAGAAGCTGTTGCTTAATCATAAGAAAACAGATACTGAGATGCTAAACTAATCTGTGAGTGCCTTTCTCTGTGTGTGAATTAAACCGAAATGAACGTGGTATATTCAGCTCACTCATTCAAAAAGAATGTGTATTCAGAGCTGATGGAGCAGGAGAGGTTTGTTCCTTTGAGCCTTTTTGAATAGAAATAAACATGAAAGAGCAAGACAGATTTGAAAGTCAACATAACTAGCAACAAGTAGACTAATTTGGTAATGCTTTGTTACTTGCTTTGGTAATACTCAGGTTTTTATATGAAGAGTGTATAGTGTTCTGCGGAGTTCAACTACATTTAGATAACTTGAAATAACTTGTTTGAAGTAGCTTAATATAAATCTGAAATCAGAAGCAATAATGCTTATTTTCTTTGGGTAGATTTCTTTAAAAGTCAGAGGATTCAGACGACACAGGTGTTCCTGTTTAGTAAATGAAATGGCAAATATGAAAGCAGTGTAGTCACCAACTAATAAGAATAAACCTTTTGTTTAGGTAAATAAATGTTGCACATATGCAAAACAGAATTGATAAACTTATAGTGTTCTTTTTTTTTTTCTGGGAAACCTGCTTTTAGTGTAGATTTCTTGAATTTATGCCGACTCACAGGCAGACAAAAGGACTCTGCAAAACATTAAATGAAAGAAAATGTAATTTGATTTCTAAATTTAAAACATGCAAGAAAGTGAGTAGACTCTTCAGATTTCTCCCGAACTAAACAAGGGACCCAGAGGTCAGGGAGAAAAAAACCAGCCCTGCTTAAATTCTTCATGTGTGCAATACAAAAAGTCTTAGAGTAGTGTGAGAAGTAACATTCCAACTTCTCCAATCAGTCAGGTGAAATAATTATAGTGTTTCAGAGGGAAAGGGCTCCATTTACTGGGAAGGAACAAATGGATCGAAAATATGCTGTGTACATGTGGCAGCATTGCAGAATTCTGTAATAACCTTGTAATAGTGCTTTAAACTGGTGGGAGAAAAATGAACCAAATTTGATGACTAATTGTAGGAATAATGCTTTCTTAAAACAATTTTTGTAGTAGTAGTATTTTTAGTGTGCTCTTTGTCTGGATGCCTTTTCCTCCTAAACCATTTGACTGTTCTTCAGAGTTGTGCTTAGTGACTGCATCTCTCTTAGTGTCAAATCATGTGTTTTAAACAAGAATTGAATCAAACTCTCAGCTTCTAAACAATAGGGAATCTATCATTCTTTTATAGGGTAGTGGTCTGGCATCATTTTATTTGAGGATGTAAGGAAAAATATATATGGGCACCATTGTCTTCTGTTTATCCAAAAGTAATTCTGTGTAAAGTACGTAACCATTGCAGTCAGCTGTTGTTAAGATTTATGGGGGATGGTGTGGAAAACATTTACTATTGTGCTGTGTACATCTTCTAATGCTTTCTTTTCAGTCACACCCTTAATGGAGCTGAAGCCTAATGCTGGGAGCGACAGGGCATGGGTCTGGAACACACATGCTGACTTTGCAGATGAAAGCCCCAAGCCTGAACTTCTGGCAATCAGATTTTTAAATGCAGAGAGTGAGTGGACTGGCACTGAACTTACATGGATTGTATACTATTATGTTACGCTGCGTGTCTAGATAGTACTGTAAACCACTGCTGTACATACGCCATATCTTTCCACTGCATGGTAGTGTTAGCTAATTACTGCTTTAACTGAGAGAAGTCAGTTAATCACTTAACTGTATGTGTTGACAAACAGTGTAATAATTAGGCCTCCAGTAATATTTGTAGAGCTTTCTGCCCTAGGCAGTTTTTTTTTTAACTTAAGCTATTTCATGGAAGTGTAATGCCAATTAGAATAAAACTAAAAGCAGTGATGCTATGGGGTAGAGATTAATAAATGCAGCTTGCTTTCAGTTACCTCAGGTGCTCAACTGTGGTTAAGATTACATTTTTGCATTAGAAGCAAAGAAACAACTGACCTGAGACTTCTGGTCCATCTGCATTAGCAGAACATCTCATTATTTTTTTAATTTTTTTTTAAAATGAAGTATCTAGTATTTTCTTTGTTTTGATTAAATGGAACACTCAGTGAAAAGTGCTAGTCAGGCCCAACTGTCGTACTAGTTACTGGGTATTTCTGGAGTGACTGCACTGGTTACCACAGCAGAATGTAGGTCTATAATTACGTATGGATCAGCTAGGAGGGATGAATGACAGTGTAGCTTTCCCAGCTCCTTAGGACTGAATCCAAGTAGGGGTTTTTTTTTGAAAAAAGAAGCAAAGTGAAAGAGGAAAAGTGCTGTTGTGTTTCCTGCTTTACCATTTGCCATGCAAGTTTAGTGTGTTAGCCACCTCTTCTCCCTACATGCTAGGTAGCTAACAAAATGGCTGTATATTTTAAAACTAGATGGATTTGCCTACATCTGGGAAGACCTTAGTATATCTTCGTTGCTTCCTTGTCCTCAAATCTCCAACATCGTATTGTTTAGTCAAATCTTTCTGATCCACCTGCTTAATGCTTGCTTCTTTCTTAATCAAATATGAAATTAAAGGAGTTTGGTAACTATTTGCTCATCTTTGAAAAGTCTTTCCCTCGCTTACTGAGAGTTTTGCCTTGAGGGAGTAGTCCACTTTGCCTGTTTACTCTTTGTGGTACTGAGTAAGCAGATGACGGGTGAATAGACTTAAGCATGCCCTTCAAGTATCTTTCCTTTTTGAGATGCTTGAAAAGGAATCAGTACAAATAACTTCCTGGTCTAGTTTCTGGATTCTCAGCTTCTGAATTCCTGTGGGGCAACAGTGACCTCATGCGGTCAGTCAGACCAAGCTGGCATACCACGTTACCTTCTTTATAGTTCTGATGTTAGAAAATACCTTGCCTGCTCTGCTTTTGTATGTTGTTGCTTGTATTACTTGTGTAGGAACATTATTGGAACAACCGTTAAATCAAATGGTGGCTTAGACCAAAACATAACGAAAGTTATGCTTCCTTAGCTATTCTAGTCAGGAATAGTTCAGGCCTTTGGGTGTTGAATCTGAATGCCGTACTCATGAAACAGGCTTTATCTTCTGTTCTTGATGCTAAGAACCCTAAGTTACCATAAGGATGTGGAGGTCTTTTAGGGTATAATGTAGCTGATAAGGATAGTAGTTCAAAGCTAATATTCAGTATTTTCCACACAGTCGGTCACATTAGCAGTCTCTGATGTATTCTTGTTCCTGTAGGCTAGGGACAGCTGGGGGTTGCAATAACTACAAAACAGCTCCTTCTGGCATTGTGTTTTAAGTAATTAGCAAAATAAGCTGCTTTAATAGACTTGCTAAAGAAAATAAACAGCTTCTGAACAAAGATTTGATTCAAGAATTTTGCATAGCATCTTGTATGATTTTAAACTAATTTACTTTATAAGTGCCTACAAGTTTTGTTTACACAAAACTTCTCGGGTATCTTTCCTCAAGATTGGAAGTATTCAATGTTGCAAGGAGGTAAAACTAATGAAAAAATATTCTATCTTTACTGAAACAGATGCACAGAAATTCAAGGCAAAATTTGAAGAATGCAGGAATGAAGTAGACAAGAGAGCAAAGAAAGGTAAGGTTAAAAGTCTTCAGTGTAGTACCATGCCACTTTTTCTAGCTGTTTGTTTATAGCCCCCTGGAGTATCATTGTGTTTTAGCAGACTCACTCTGTCCTGAACTGCAGTCTTCAGTTCAGGTACTTTTTCTGTCTGCGAGAGTAATAGTTCACGAGAGTGACGATTGCCTTCTTTCTTGTAGAAGGCTGTTACAATTGCTGTTGGGACATTGCTTTTTTTAGAAAAGCTACTAAAGAAGCATTTCTGGTTTATAGTACACAAATGAATTGTGAACACTGCAACCACCGTGATATTTCTTCCTTCCAGTTCCTCTTCACAAATTCCACAAATATATAATCATACAAGTAGAACTTAATTTTTATAGTTGTTAATGTGTATGAAGTTGTAGCATTTCTTCACAGGTCTCTCTCTAGTTAATAGATTAACGCACTGCCTCACAGAATTGCCTATGCGACAAGACATCTCACCGTGTAAAGACTTCCGTCTTTCTAAAGTATCGATAGTCTGCAGTCAGTGTTCTTAAAAATATTTAAATCGTAATTTTTCGGTCTTAAGAACTTCCTGTTCCCCAGTTTCAAACTGCGGAACTTGACTTGTTGTTTTGATTAAGATAGGCAAGAAGCTAGGGACTCAAGACATTTACTTGGCTGGACACTGTATGGAGTCTGTTACTGGTAGCAGCAAAGCTGACCAAATGTTACGTGTTTCTCAGTCACTATGATTAGGCCCTCATTTAGTGAGTAAATTATGCAAGTGGTATTTCTTGAATTCTGACATCTGAGGTAATTACCGAAGTAAAAGAAATGGAATGAATCATTCCAGTGCTCAGTGGAGAATTTCTTTACTTTTGTTCTTATTGTAAATACCAGCTGCCTCTCCCCACACCCTTCACCCTCCACTTCTCTGCTCTTTCCCTTGTAACAGGGAAATCCATTACTGCCTGTATGTAACCTTTTTCCCTAATCAATCTCTTAGCAGGCACAGACAAAAATGATAGTGCTGATAAAGTTGCTGAAAAACTAGAAGAGCTTTCTGTAAAAGAAGAGAGCAAAGAATCTGAGAAGAAAGAGACCAAGGAAAAAACTGAAGAAAAGCAATAAATCATCCTGGGCCTTGCAGTTTTTCCTTTACCTTTTTCTTTCTTTCTTTTTCCTTTTTTCTTTTTTTTTTAATTTTTACAAGGGACTTTATAAGGAACTGAATTCAACGTTCAGGTTGTTTTTTCTAAGCTTTTGCCCTTATGAAGATGTCTTCAGAAAATCCATTCCCCAGTCATGAAAATGTACTGTGCTAACTTTCTTTTCCATAGTGGAAACACTTATTTATAGTCATCCAAAAGAGTGAATAAAACAAACTTGAAAACAGCATCAGAGGACAGAACTGAGTTTTCTGTATACTTTAAAGGCTTCTGAATACACTTGTTTCATTAGGTGTTGAGATACATATCATCGTACCTGTGGATTAACTAGATTAACAGACTTTACCAACAGGGAAGATTAAGATTACATGTTTCTTATATGGCTTCTAAAACTGTAATATAAGACCTTTCACGCTTTTTCTGCTGTGTGTTCCTGAGCAGGGAATGTGCCTGTGATTCTTGAAATGCAGCAGACTTCTGGAATCAGGTGATAGATCATTCCTGGCACACTATTAATGATGTTCCATCAGACAGTGAAAATAAAGATGGGGGAGAAAATGTATTATGTGAGACTTGAGCAAGTATTCTCCTCTCACAAATCAAAATCTCTGCCTTCCCCCCACCCCTCGTTTGTTAATATTGCAAATGCTTGACTCTAGCACAAAGTTGTTGCTGTGGTCCCAGATCTTCCATGATGTGCTGCTTGCTGACTGAAGGCAGCAGCAGCCTCTTATACTCTGAGGGGTATACAAAGGGATCTTAACTGTTTGAGTACCTTACTGTGAGATTCCCTGTGTCAGCATATCATAAAAGTTGTAGCCTTTGTCTTCAGGGCTGTAGAGCTTGCATTGTTTTTACAAATTGGAGGGGTTCTGAACTTTTAAAATGCATGGTGGGAGGCTGTCCCTCTTGGAGAGAAGCAGTCTGACATTCGCTTTGGAACAGTTAATTGTACACGCTTAAGGAGCACTCTCCTTGCCAGAATGGGCAAATTGATCAAATCTCTTCACTGCAAATGTTTGTGTTTATCCAGTTTCAAGTTAGTGCTAGAGAGTAGGAAAATAAACTATAGTAAGCAATAAAATCAATACAATTTTAAAGTCTGATAGATCAATTGAATTTCATTGTTAACCACTAATACAAGGGTAGTGTTAGGGTAGCGATGGAATTCTGTAATATTGTTTCCAAAATAATTATGAAAACTGTACAGAGCTTGCTAAAATTTAAGACTGTATGATGTTAACATTGGATAGCAAGACCTTGCTGTCTTCGTAAAGAGGCTTTCCAAGTAGGTCAGGCTCTGCAGTCTACCTGAGGAAAATATATTTTTTAAAAATCTTGTCTTTCTACTTAGCACTGCCTTTTGATGCTACAATGAACTAGTCTTAAATCTGGAACTGTAATTAAGGTACTCACTTCATTCAAACGAAGTAATTCCTTTGGTGTTGTGCATGTTCCCCTTCAAGTACAGCAGATATCAAAAGTCTGTTAATAACAAAGATGGTTGAAAGGCAAAATAAAATGCTCTTTAGTGTTTCTGGTTTGGAAATAACAAGACAAAGCTATTCTGAAGTACTTAACATTTGAATGTAAAAGCCAAATCTTTATCCATGAGTCACTGTAAATTCTCTGATCTGATAATGTCAAACAGTGTGTCTAAATTGATAGAAATGACATTTAAAAATTTCAAAATAAATTTAAATTTTCATTTAAAGGATTTGCTTTTTATTTAAAGAACTCTTACTGGGAATGCATTTTTAGCCTGCAGGGGCAAAGCGATGAAAGCAGCAAAATGGGTGAGTTTGATTTCACTGTCAAACATTGTACAGAAGAGGGGAGGCAACACTTGAATGACTTACTCTGTCTTAATCTTAGATATTGACAACTCCTGCTTAATTTTATTACCTTCTCCCCCTCTTTACTTATGCATGCTTAAATGATTTCAAGACGTTTCCATTCCTGTTTAGGTTAACTGATCCATGTTTACAGTTCATGGATTACAACCATGCTTAATGCAAGTCTGCAATCTCAAAGAGCCAAGTTATGAGGGACCACTCAGTAAAACAATTTCTCTGGATAGCATTTGGCTGAAGAATGTCTTAGTCTTCTAAACTAAAGGATGATTAGTCAGTGTCACTTTAGAAGCCATAGGTGTGCTGTTCTACAAATTAAAAAGCAGTAAGTATTTTTAAAACTGATCTCAGCGAAATCATGCTTTTTTTTTTGTTAAAGTCATTCTAATGATAAACTTACCCGTATGTAACAGACTACCAAGAAATGTCCTCGAAATGGTTTTGTTGCTTACTGTATACTGACTATTCTAGAGTGTCGTGTCCCCTCTGCTGGGGTCACCAGGTATTTGTGCTTTCCCACCATCCCCACTGTGTTAACAGGGTTATTGAGATAGAACCTAACCTGTCTTGTCGGGCAATAGAGAATCTTAAAATACTAGCTTGGCTCAAAAATGGAAATAGTCCTTTGACAAAACAGTCCTTCCTGAATTTGTGGGCAACTACTAATTTTGTCAATTGCCTTATACTCATTTCTAAAATGGCAATAACTTCAGTGTGATTTAAATATCTGAACCTGTTTGAAGGTATTGTGTCATAGTAAAAATGGCTCATGCAGAAATTTTTTTAGTCATTGTTCAGACGCAATGCAGAAATTCACTGAATCTTTAATTTTAGCATTTTATAGGGATGTGTATAGGGGACTGAATTTGTCTCTAGGTTCTAAAGACAAATTGTATTCTTGGCTATTTTAACACCTGTGGTTGAATAATAGCTACTTTGCCTTTTAAACCTGAGGCGAGCTAACTCCTAGCATCTTTAAATGTAGACTAAAATAGTGGGGAATGTAGTTTTGTTAATGCAGCTGGTAAGAGAATAGTATTTCTAAGCATTTCTAACTTCAATAACAGCATTACTGAGAATATAGCTGAATCTTACAGAAGGTACAAGTGAAGATTTAAAAATCTTTAGAGGTTTTAATCCATTTCTGGTAAAAATGGAAACTACAGTATGATTAGTAAAGCGTTGTCAGGTGCTAAAGTCTGCAATTTGTACAAATTCTGCTTGCTTCAAGTGCAGAAAGATGCTATATAGCCAGGGTTAATAACCCAGCCTTTGTTGGTGCTAATGGTTTTGTGTGCATAAAACTGGATGGATGAGTGTCTGAGGACACCTGAATGATGAATTTAACTTAAAAATAGTTACGTTTTGGTGAGCATCAAAACAGTATATTCTTAAGGGTTTTTTTAACTGTAATTACCTTTTAAGTTTTTTTATTATAAAAATTAATTAAAAATAGTTCTCTCTGTAGCCCGTATTAATTACTTTGAAGACTACACTATTAGGTTGGGTTTTTTTCCTCCAGGAATAAGCTTGTATTAGTGATATTAAATGTCTCATTCACAAATTGCAAACACCCCAATTTGCTGTATTTTAACACTGTAAATGATGATTTTTTTTCCCCTATGTAATAAGGTAGCTTGTATCAAACACAAGTTCTCTGTGATACCAAAACTTAGAAAATTAAAATTCTTCTCAACACTGTGCAGACATGAGAATGTTGTGAATCTTTATTATTTTGGATAAAACATGCTCAAGAAATACCTGTATGAAAAGGACAAAGTCTGAATAGTTCTTTCAGTTGTGTTACTAAACATTTTGGAACTTGTTTAATTTAAAAATTTGAAGGATTTACTGCAAAATGAGGGATTAATTTGTTCATATACCTTCATCATGGAAAGAACTGTGACAGGGCTGAGGTTTGCAGATACCCCCTCTCTTTTCTCACTGGGTATTCTGTGTAGATGTGTGGGGAGGTGTTTGGTTCAGGAAGCACCCGCAGGCCGAGCAGTGCTTCCCTGCCTGTGACAGAGCACCTGCAGCCCAGGCCAGCTGTACCAGTTGGGAGTATGGGTTTCCCAGTCTGAGAGTCTGAGGTCCAGAAGGTGGATGCTGTGCTTCATGGCTAATGAATCCCGCTGAACTCTGCCTTCCCACAACAGAAATGCTTTGCGTTGCGCTGCCGCATCTCTTGATGTATTCCCTTGAATAACTTAATGGAAAAGTTTAATGTTACTAGCAACTTTTCTCTAAAGAAAAGGCTATCTGATTCGGAGTCCAGAAAACTCAATACCTTATTAATATTGAATTGCAACTATTTGTGTAGAAATGGAGATTGTGGGGGAGGTAACATTATAAATGGCTTTTTTTTTTTTTTTTTTAGTCTCCTGTACAGATTGCCATCAGCTTTCAAGGCTGAGTACTTGAACAGTGGTGTGGTTATTTAAAACAAACCCAAGCCTCTCTCCAGTTAAATCGCTGTAGCCGTCTTCCTTTATGCCCTTCTGTTCCAAGTACACCTGTCTGTTCTGGCTGGTCCAGCTTGTTTCTAGCAAGGTGTATTTTCTGAAGTGTCTATGGCAAACTCTAGTGTCTTAATTTTGATTAGCCAAATGAATTTCAAAGTGTTCTTAAATTGCTGAGGTCTTGTTTATGTGTAAACTTGCACTAGTTTAGTGAAGTGAGGTGTGTATAAAGGATTTTTTTTTAATTTTTGCTTTTATGATAGTTCATTTAGGATTTGCCTTGAAGGTCTTCTTAATTAGATTTAGCTAGAATTAACTCTTTAAAATAGAAATAAGAGGAATTAACCAGTCTTTCACTAACCTTAATTAAATCTTTGACAACGTATCATTTTCAGAGTCAGGAGATAACAGAAACTAAGTGCAACAGATCAGAATTATGCTTGATGAGGAAAAGTTTGAAGTAATCATCTGGAGAGTGGATTGTACATGTAAGTGATTTCTCAGACTAGTTCATGTGAAAACGAGGTGCTCTCTCAAGGAAGTGGCTTGTGCAATTATATAATAAGGAAATAATTCTTGAAGCTGTGAAAACTGACAAGAACAGGAGCAAAATCCAAACTTTAAGAGCTGAATAGTTATTAGTATTGACAGCTATGCATCAGATTTATAACCACTGGTGTACTTTCCCAATATGCAAATTTAAGTATGGAATATCTTTTTCCACTTCTATCACATTAGATATTAACCTGACTTAAGACCTGTTCATATTCGAAAGACTCGTTTGTCTAATTAGTTTGCTGCAGTCTCCTAGTGAAAATGCAACCCACATTACATTATTAAATAAATGACATTTGTAGAAATACTTTTTAAAGTTTTAATGGGGTTTGTGGAATATAGTTTGTCTGTTTTGCTTTTAACCAATTTACTGACACGTTAAGTACAAACCAGGTGCTATCACAATTCTGGATTAGATGTTATGTACAGCAAACTGTATTTTATGGAAGGTGTCCGACTACTGCAAATATTTAATGAACTTTATAGTCGCAAACTTACTTTCAGCTTTCAAGCTGGAGAAGTCCAGCTTTTTGTTGTTGCTTATCAGTCTTGACTCTACAAACTCACATCATCTGATTAACTGTATTGTAGATATTAACTGTTGTGTCAAGATGTGCAATTTACTTACAAGTTAACAGAGAAGCTAAGGGTGTCACAAGTTCTTACCTATTCATGTTGTGCTGGGTGTCCTCATTTCAAGTAGCTAAAAGTATATCGTTTTCTAATGCTGTTTTTCCATAAAAGCAATTATAGCTATGTAAACATCAACAAAGACGGATTGAACATTAAAATGACCGAATATTTTGCATTCTTTGGAGGATATTTCTCAAGACCATTCTACTAGGTATAATTAAAGTTACATTGTTTCATATAAATAGTGCGTATCAGTTTTAATATCTTCATTTGTTTTCTGATACATGAATCACTGTTGGCTTTCCGAGTTTCAGCAGCATCATTTAGAGTGGTACTCTGTCCCAGTGGAGGATAATTACACTTTATTAATGGTTTTAAACAGGATGGTTGGTGACGCTTCAGAACGATTCAGAGGCCTGCGTTATTCTAACGTAAGTAGTTCCTTGTGGGGATGGTTTAGGAGTCGGTCTGTAAATAAAGTAACCAAAGTCTCATAATAAATGCAACTTGACATGCCTCATCAGTGCAGTTAGGAAGTACATGTTACATGAGTTCTGTTCTAAGAAAATGCTATTCCATGGAAAATATCTTTTGGAAGAATCTAGAAAATGATGTGGCATATCCATTTTGCCTACTGAAAAGTCATTATCAGGCAATAATTTCTTTATATATCTAGTAACAAATAAACTTGAACAACTAAAAGAAAGTTGTCGTATTAAAGTTCCAGTGGGTAACTGAGTAGGCCTGGCGTGTACCCAGCACTGTCTAGCCTTGCTTGGACTTTTTGCCAGCACCATGCTGTGTGTGATGATCCAGATCTCCTCTGTACTGAGCACGCCAAGTTTGAGGGAAAACCAGCTTTTACTAAACACCTAATTGCTGATCCTTCAGGGTCCTGCCAGTGACCTTGAACAGTTCACAGGTCACCGGTACTACATGGCTGGCAAATGCATTTACTGTAGTAAGCAAACCCAGTAAGAAAAGCAGAATTATTTATTCTGGTCATTGTTTAATGACAACAGCTAATGCGAGCTAGGAGCTAAATTGTCCAGTGACCAATAAAAGATTCCAGGGATTTTCAGTGTGCTCACTTCCAAGTGTGCAAAATAAAATAACTTTCTTAACCACGTAGCTAAGATTTCCAGCTAACTTTAGTGCCACAATTAGATACGAAAATTGCATGGCGATCAAAATTTCTTGATGCTTGCTCTGTCATGAGTTTCCTTTCATCTTACCGGCTTTGAGAATGGTACCCTGGCATGTGCCTACAACACAGCTTCTGTGGTTGGCCCTTTCTCATCTGGGGTAAAACCTCAAAGTAAAATTTTGGAAAAAAGACATGCAATTACTAGACATACTCTGCCAGATTATTTTTAGACTGTTCTTTGTTGCTGTATTAGTTCTTTGGGTAGTCATTACATCTTTTCCTAACTCATGCTGCCATTGCTGTTTACCTCAGTGCTGCCAAGATCTTCTGGCACACTGATCGGGTAGTGTGAATCCAGAAGCTACAGTCCTTGAAATAAAGGCGTTCCAGGAGAGCCACTCTGAGACATGCCTATTCTGCTCTAGTCCAATCCTCCTCAGACATCCTTACTGTTTGAACGGTAACGCCATCTCACGGCTTTAAATATACTTGCCTTTTAATAGTGAGACTGCATGTTGCTCAGCAGTGCTGTATGCTGTCTTGAAAACAGACTGTTTTCGACGTTAGTGGGAAGGAAGTGAGGTGAACTGTGGGAACTGTTGGACACCAAATTACAGAAATGGACTGCTTTCTTATAGGCAATCTACAATGTGCAGCAGAAAAAAGTATCTCAAAATGCGATTCCACATAACACTGTAGCCTTGTAAGATGGAACGTCTCGGCCCTCTCTTGAAAATGCTGGTTCTGTGTGACTGCACTGTTGCACGGCAAAAGTGTCTTGGTGCAAAGGATGACTGTGCAGTGCAGACCAGGCTGGTACAATGGGCTTTAAGATCAGTTGAGGTTTGGAGATGCATAGATGCATCTTTTTTTTTTTTTTTTTTTTGTTTTGTTACTGTGAAAGCTGCAATTCTTTGTGCCCTGATACCAGATACTGGCGGTGTTATCTTTAGTGTCCCCCTCTCCGAGTGTTGCATCACTGGGAGATTAAAAAAATGCAAAGTTGCTTGCTGCTGAGTACCTGCCTTCAGAACAGGAGTGGCTTGAAAGATTGGGCCCGTAAATGGGGCTGTTAGAGCAGACTGTGGAGAAGCATTAGCATGCCAGGGTGATAAAGGGAAAACCATTTTGAAGGGTGGAAGGAGCCAGGAGCACTGAATCCTCACTTGCAAAGCTGTCTTTGAGAACCAGACTTTCTAGAGAGAGGTGAGAATCCTTGTAGGAAAATACAACTGAAAGTAATGAGGTGCAGAGAACAGAGTAGGAATAGACTCCTTAAGAATAACTCCTGTATTCACATCAAGGAATGTTACTGTCCCAGAAAGGCTTTGCCCTTAAAAAGAATGAAATTTAAGTAAATCACCAACATCCAAATACGTATCTTAAAATGAACTTGTGCTTATTGCTCCCTAGCTCCTGCTTGAAGCTTGACAGGATGCTTCTGTTGCTCACCTAGAAAGGAAAATTGCATGTTCATGCTAAAAATGCACATCTGTCACTGGGGAGGTAACTTCTTTACTGCTTTTCAAGCTCTAAGAAATGCATTTGAGTAAGTCTCTTACTGTCCATTACAGGATGCTAACCAAACTCCATAAACAGTCTATAATGCTTCTTATGGTAACATTTTCCGGTTTAAAATAAAAATATCAGTGGAAAAATAATCAGGGTTCTGTTTGCAACTGAAATTCTTCGCCAAGAATGTTGCTTCAGCGGGGAGGAGGAAAGGGCTTGAACTGATGGAAGTGATGAAGTCTCTGCTTATGTCATGGAAGTGGTGCTGAACTAACACCTACCCCAAGTGTATTAGGTGTGCTCCTGAAATGTATCTTCTGGCTTGGTCTTACTGAAAAGCAATGCAGTTACTACTTTGGGACCACTCAGCAATATGCATCGAACTGGGGTAAGTGACGGTGATCGAGAGATTTGCTTCCAAAGTACACTTTTGATCCAAGTTAATATGCTAGTGTAGATCTGCCCGAAGGCTTTCAGATTAGTATGCGGAGTCTGGTTCTCTGTAAAGTTGTTGACCTTTTGATTAGTTACAAGGATGTTAAGAATCATTTATTTCAATAAGCTGGCATGACAAGGAGTAGTGAAGCATAGGAAACATTGTGTCCCCCAAGCATTCAAAAATAACCTAAGTAGATGTTGTCCCTCCCTTGCCTCAAAAACCTAAGTCTCGAGTTCATTTTGTCTTCTGGATCTAGTCCCTTTTGGATAAAACTTCACATTTTTAAAGTTGTTCTCAGAGGGCTAGAGAATACTTTTTTTTTTTGAGGGGGGGGCAGTTGTTAGCAAAAGCTGAGATTTCACATAACCATATGCCTTCAGGCTGGAATTTGCTGGATTTGCTTTTATGAAAGCTGATGCTCACAATTTTTTTTGCAAACGGTGAAGTTGAGGACTCTTACTTGCTTTTTTTATTGGGTTTTACTTGTTCTGTTCTTAATACTTCAAGGACTGGGGAGCTCATCTGGTCTCAAAATGGGCAATGATAATGTCTTTTCAGAACAGAACTGGAGTATATACCTTCTAGGGCAAGCTTACTTTTAAGAACACCCAACAGAAGCTGCAAATGGACCTTTTGTTGTCTTATGCTGTCGTTGCTTTATCTGCCTGTTGGCAGCTGCAAATGGGGATTAGCTGAGGAAGAAAGCGGGAGGGAGGGAGCAAGCTGCAGCTCCTGGTCTTGATTTCTAAACTTCCAAGTGGCCTTGAACCCTTCCTCCCAGCTGAGGGTTTGTTTGCTGCTGGGTGGTGCCCCCGGAATGTGAACAGAGGAGCTATTGACACAGTGCTTTTTAGAAAGCGGATTTGGTGAACTTTCTGATGTTACCTTAAATTACCTCTTATTTGTGCTTCCTGATGCTAATGGATAGATTTAAAAAGAACAGTGTAGCGTCATTTCAGTTATATTTGCACTCATTCATCTTAGATTTGGCAGAGTGCAGCAGTTCTCCTAATACAATGAATCTGGGTTCAGCAGAATAAAATGTAGGGGTTTATTCGCCGAGCAATGGACGACTCGCGTCCCAATTTACTGCAGGCCCCGATCCTGCAACACCCTCCTGGGGGGACCCCCCGCCCGGTGGGGAGCCCGGGGGGTGCGGCGGGGGGCTCTGCGGCAGCGGCGCCGCCGAACCGAGCGCTTTAATGATCCGTCGTTATAGAGCTCCATAAACAGCTTTGGGTTTTTTCTCGTAAGAGGGGGGAAACTGGGTCCCCCCTTGTCAGTGAGGGCTGCTCCCCGCGGAGGCTCCGCGCCGCTCCCCGCGGAGGCTCCGCGCTACCTTAAGGGCTGGTTGACATCAGCGTGGCGGGGCGGGGGGCGGGCGGGGGTGGGATTTCCTGTGCGGGAGGTCAGCTGCTCGCCCCGCGCCCGCTCTCCCCGCGTCCTGCCGGCTCCCTCCTCTCGGCTGGGATTTACCCCGTGATGTGTGAGCTACAGGATGCCCAGCAGCACTGGAAAGAGGTTTAAACCTACTAAATACATCCCTGTCTCCACAGCAGCTGCCTTATTAGTGGGTTCGACTACTTTATTTTTTGTTTTCACGTAAGTACCGCTCCGGCGGAGGGGGCCCGGGCGGGGGCCGGGCTGGGGCCGCCCGGCCCGGGGGATGGTGGGGGGAGACGGCGGGGCTTGACAGCTCCTCCAGGCCCCGCCGCTGCCGGTCCCGCTCCCGGCCCGCCTCCCGCTATCCCCTCCCGGCTCGGCTTTGCAGAGGCTCGTTCTCGCTCCGCATGGTAGAACGTGTGTTAAAGTCAGATCCACCATTTCGCGGCACGCAGACCCCGTCAGGCTCCCGCAGCTGCCGGCCCTGCACATCAGCCATGCCGGTTACCCGCAGCCCCGCTCCGCGCAGGCAGGGCCGGTGGCCGGGAGGAACCTGGGGGGCGAGTCTGGCTCGGGAGGGAGAGCCGGCCTCTGCCGCGGGTCTCGTCTGGGCTGCGGGGTTTATCCGGCAGAGCCTTCGGAACTGGAAGGAATCCTATTCTAAGCGTTACGGATTCTACATATTTTTATGTAACTGTCCCTAAAAGCCTGAGGATCTAATGAACAAATTTAGATTTGCTTGAAGGAGGGAGGGGGAAACTTTCCCCCCCACCTCCCCGTTTCCTCTTCTCATTCCCTTCTCCCTTAAATGCAAAATTGAGCTCTGGCGGTCAGCTTGCAGATCTCCTGGAGTTGTATTAATATGTGAGTGGTGTAGTGCCTTAGCTTTCTGCTTCCTCTCCCTTTATGTAAACTTGAGTTATGTGGATTGCCAGCCCTTCCTATGCCGGGGTAACCAGCTTCCCTGCAGAGGCGGTGTTGGTATTTCGGGAGAGATGCTACAAAACTGCTCTGAAACGAGCTTTGACGAGGCTCTTTTTTGGGAAGGTGGAAAGATTGCTATTGGATATTAAGATTTATTGTTTCACTTATTTTGAAACTTTGTTTTCCTTGTTTCACCATTGTTGATTTTTAACAGAGCTCAGTGAAGCTGTTAGAAGCAGGAGGCTGTTTAACAGTGGGAGTATGGGTCTATGTCTTTATCCTTCTTGGTTTGGCTGTGATATGATTCTTGATGTTTCAAAATGGTCATTACTGGTATGGTAATCTCAATGTAGGGTTTCAGAATAAAATGTAAATATTGTTTTGTCTAACAGTTTCTTAAATCGGAATGGGTTTTGACACTGCATTATGCTTTTGACTTAATGTGATGATTTCTCATTGCTTGTTTTTAATGCATTTGATATGAAGTACTGGTAAATCCTTTCAGGATATTATACGGTTTCAGCCCCAAGAACTGGTACAAGTATAAGCCTACCATTCATCACTTGGGCATCTAATTATAGATTGGCGCTCGCAGGCAAACACAAGACAGAAGTTGTCTTCTGTGATGAACTTGGTTGACACTGGTGGTGTGACTATATTGGTTTCATAGTCAAAAAAAGGGGTCTTAATACTGGCATTTATTTTTCCTGCATCTTGAGAAATAGATGTATGCTAAGGTTGTTTCGGAAGCTGTATGGGTTTTTTTCCACATGATACTTCCAGTGTAGAGCTGCAAATTGCTTAGTGATGTAAGACTTTCCTGGTAACACAGTTGTTGTTGAAACATCCTTTTGGCAGCTGGACATCAACCGTTTTAGCATTTGTTACTGTATGGAAGAAGCAATTGGCTTTAGTCTATTATCGAATCTCAGTTTTAACTCTGCTCCCTCTGTTATCAGTGAATAATTACATGCAAAATGAAGTATTTTTAGGAGCTCTCCATATTGTAACTTGGCCTGTGCATCTTGAAGTGTTAGTAAATTTTTTGAGGACTGTCCCAGACATACGTTCCCTGCCGCTGCCAAGTCTTGTGTGTAATAAAAGTAACACATAATTGAGCAACTGTTGTCAGGCAGTATCCTGTCCATTCAAAAATACTCAGATAAACTTGTATGGAATTGGATTGTTTTTTATCCTGAGCAGTGCTAGTAAAATCTATCTTTGTCTTGGAGTCCAAGCGAGTAGTATGCATGAGATTAGTGCCTTTTTTGTGGTGGTGGGTTTTTTCCCCCCTTTTCTGAGCATCTCCTTTTTTTTTTTTTTTATCTTTTTCTACAGGCAGTATTTTGTGTCCTGAAGATCTTTTTGTTGTGATATATTATTCAAGGCTGAGATAGACCTGAATTTTCAGGGGTGTTGACTTGCACAGCTCTTCTGATGTTAGGTAGATCTCTGATATGCACCAGTTGAGGCCTAAAATTGCTTTAAGCAGTATGATTGCTACAATCCAAGCTTGCTTGTCATAACACAAGAACTTTATCAGATGAACATTTACATGTGTGTTTATTAATTCCTTATTTGTGTCATTGAGCTCTAAGGCTGCTATGTCTGTTAATGAACTAACCTGTGCATAAATACATGAAACTGATGATGGATGGGACTCGGATATCAAATTTTGGGTGCAGATCAGTTCAGTGGGATGTCAGGGACTTGAGCAACTTCAGTGCGGTGAATAGTGGAGGTTAATATATGTGGAAAAACTGAATTATTTTTTTTTTAACCACTTACTGAATAGAAAAAAGTCCTTTTAGGGCACTGCAAACATTTCTGAATAACATGTATAAAAAAATGGAGGCTTTGACTTGACTGTCTCCCTGGATGTGTTTGTGGGCTCAAGCCATGTGTTATGAGTGTCTTCTGTTAGATGAAAAGCTCTTTGAACTTGAAGACCAGGGTGAGCTTTTTAGTAATACAGTCTTTATTTTTAGCTTTTGTCCAAACACCTTTGCTGAACAGCAGCACATAAAGCATGTTTGAAATACAGAGTATCCGCTACTAATTCATGGTGCTGTTGATCAGTGGTACTCTTATACTTTAAATTGGGAAAATGCCATTATGGATTCTCCTTTATTCTTCTTCCTCAGCTAACTATTTAGGATTCATTGTATCACTGTTATACTACTTCTGGTTTTATGGGAGGGAACTAAATTATTTAGCTACCAAGATTATTGCCTGGAAAGGCAACTAAATATTGTGGTTGTATTATTGCAGGCTTTTAGCTCTCCACGTGTGTTCCTTTAATAATAAATACAAGCGTGTGAGTAGGTGGTCTAATTTGTCGCAGTAGGAGAGTAAACAAGCATTAGCTACTCATTATGAAGGAATGTATCAATAATGTCATATATAATGATTAGGTTAATTTACTTATATGAACAAATCAAATGCCATAATGAAGGAAGAACCCATTCTTCTTAACATTGCAAGAATCCAGAGCAATTCAGTTGTAGCAGACCTGGATTTATTTCTACCAAAACCTTTTTTCTTCATATTTCTCATAAGGCGTTTTGTTAGAGATAACAATTTAACCTATTTCAATGAAGGCTGAGCTCTTATGCCTCAGACTACCGACTGCTATGATGTAAACCTTAGTGCGTTCATTCAAAGAACTTGAGTTTTGAGAACTTTCTACCTTATTTTGGGTTGCGTAGCTTCAGTATTAGTTGAGAATGCAGCTTAATTGTCATTAAGCGTAATGCTGTAAAGCGTAACATCACTCAATGAACTATCGTTCTGGAGCTAATAGTTCTCTTCACCTGTTTAAATTGTGCTACTTACTGTAGTTTTTAATGCTAAGAACCTCGGAGTTAGTTTAGCAGCTGCAGTGCCTGCATCTATAGATTACACAGCCAGCTAAAAGCATAAGGCTTTAAGGAATAACTGTGGCTTATTTTAGTGAGGGGGAAAAAAAGCTCTTCGTTCTCTAACTGAATATCGTAGACTAGAAATTTCCGATAAAATACCCATTTTAAGACTGTGTTTTCTGTAGCATGCAGCCACTTGAGCATCTTTGAAGTGTGGCAGAAATGTGTAATTCATAGCAAAGATCCAGGTGCCACTACTTCTTTGATAGAATGGTAGTAACGCTGCTGTATATTGTTCTCCTAAATGGGATAATAAAATGGGTAATTTTCTGGGTGAAGTGAAAGCACAAATAAGGTGAAAACTCATTCAGCCAATACTGAAAATGAGACTTCAACTTTGTTCTTAGAAGTCATAATGGAAGGTAATCATAGGTATACACCACAGACATATGCAATTGGCATGCTAATGCAGTCTGTGACACAGGGGAATTTAATATCATTAACCCTCAGGAAACAGCTGAGGAGTCATAAATTGGTGTAAAAGAGCAGCTGAAGTTGAAGTCACAGTAGGGATGGACAGAAAATAGGGAAATAGCCTATACCATTGCTGGTCAGACGGTAGAAGGAGTATCAGGGAAGAATGTCTCAGTAGCAGGGCTAGTGGATTTACCTTCGCAAGAAGAAAAGCTCGGCTTCATTCACGAATGTTTAAAAAATTTTTGGTATTCTCCCCACATTTGTATATCGTGTTACTGTATTTCATGAGCTACAAAGACTCAGCATTTCTGCAATGGCTTAAACATACAGGTTAGTTGTTATGTTAATTCAGACACACTTACATTATGATAAATGCACTTCTTAAATCACAGACACCCCCCCTCCAATGATATGATCCGACACTAGAATGGCTCTTAAATAAATATGTAATAGTATTTTAAAGTTCAAAAATATAGTAACCATTCTGGATGCTAGTTAATGGAAGTATAAATACGTGTACCTAGAATTCTCGAACTAACAGATTATTAGATCTTATCCTCCCATGACTTGTAAGTGCTCGTAGCTTAAAACAGTGGAAAGCGTCATCTGCTTTTTGACTTGGGTTTGTTTAGTAAAGTTCAAGCTAATAGAAGATCATCTTTGCTTTAGTGAATTTGACTTGTATCCAAAGATGGTTTTCTTACCTAAAGTATTTTAAGGACTTCAGTTAACTCCAGTTCCAGATGTTCATTTCTGCCAGTTCAGTGTTCTGATTTCAGTTAGAACAAATGATAAAATGTGATTTAAAATGTGTATTACAGATGTTACGGAGCTTCATCTGTAATGTAGGTGGGTTTTATACCAGCCTAGAGGAACAGAACTGCATGCTGATAAGTAGATGCACAAACAAGGAAATAAAGATAAAATTGTAGCTCAGATAGTTTAATCTTGAGATGCCGGACAGCATAAATTCTGCCTTGGAGTGTGATCTTACATCCCTTTTATAGTTTGGCCTTGGCCTGACAACTTCCTGCTTGTGGATTTGGGTATAGCTCTGGTGGTAGTTGCTTGCTGACATTATGATGCCAGAACGTTAAGGTTTACTGTGGTGTGTATGAAAGCGCATGAAAACGCCACCACTCCGCTTATCCACTCACCTCTCGGACACGCTGAACGGTCGTACTAGATATCCTTGTAATTCTGAAACCTCTGCAACACAGAGCTCATCTTCCTTGTCTGTTTCTAGCCATTCTAGGGGTTCATTTGATATTGGTAATGCTAATTGTGAAAAAGAACAAATTCCCTCTTCTTGAACTTTCTTTCCAAATCATACTTCACTATTAAAGTATTTATGATTTTTTTTTTAATTTTTTTTTTCTTCCCATATGCCAAATCAAGAAATTGTTGGAACTGATAGGGAGCAGCTTCACAAAGTATATGTTCACCGACAGCCATGCAGATGACACTCTATATAGAGGAAATATAAGAGTGTTCAAAAAAGTTCAGTCAATCAGGTGAATTTCAAAACTGACTTCACAAACAAACAGTGATTTCAAGTGAAGCAGTTTAGCCTCCTGAGATATCTTAACATTTTCCATCTTAAATGCATCTTTAATGGCAAGTTTTCCCTGTCCACACTACTTGTGATCCAGAAAAGGTAAGGCTTGCCAGGTTGACCTGAGTCATCTCAGTTGTCATGTCTGTCAGCTTCTGAAAAATATTTATTCTTGTTATGACAAAGAAATGTCCTTTTAAGCCATGGCAATTTCATCTTGGTATATAATTTTTGTAAATAGAATTTAAACAAACTTGTCATGCAAGATAAAAAGATGGGCAACCCCAACAGGAAAATCCATTTGACTGAAGTATGAAAAATTTTGGGTTGGTTTTTTGGTTGTTTTTTTGTTGTGGGGTTTTCTGGTGTTTTGGGTTTTTTTCCTCCACTGGAAGAGAGTTCAGTTTTACTGCTTTTAACTAGCTGATGCTATCATCTCTGCTTCCAAGAGGACCAGCAAAGTTGGCAAACAGGAAACTTCTGAAAGCTATAAAAATTCATTCCTTCATAAAAAAACCTCAGTGTGTATTATCAACAGGAATATTTTTTTCTCCTGTAGTTTGGGAGAGGAAAAAGGATCATCTTCGTTAATGGCAGTAAATAGCTAGACATCTTCAGCTGCAGGATGCGCAGCTATCTTCATGCAGCCATCACAGTGGCATTTCAACGCTCACTGTAGATCTAAGGCAGAAGAGCTAATGCAATGGAAGTTATTCCTGTACATGGGCCATCCACAGCTGTAGTCAGTGTGTGATTTATGCCAGTAGCAACCTCCTTTCTGTTTTTCCTTGTGACTGGAGATTAGGGATGTATGGAAATAGGAATGAGAGAGTGTCTCAATTAGATCAGCCTTTGTACGTAAATATACAAGCAATTTTTCTTTTTTTGTTTAAGGTCCTTTTCAAGATGCTCATTTAAATACTATCCATATTTGTCCAAGTCTGCCACACGTGTATCCTTTTATAAATAGAAGCAATCTCTACAAAATTGCTCAAACAACATGGGAGCTCAGTTGGTTTGCTAGTAATGTAAACTAAGGGATGCTACTGTTCAAAACACAAATAAAAATTAAATTGAGAGACAGATACACGTGGTGACCTTGGAGGTCTGAATTTTGAGGTTCATGGGGACCTGGGACAATTGCCAATTATACACTTGCATTTTTGTATAAACAAATTATTCTGTTCCTAGGCACTTCTTAGCTGAAATTAGCTGTGGGACCCTGTGGTGTGGGGATCCATGTGGCACTTGTGAAAGATGACCTGGAGCAGGCTTTCTGTTCTTACTTTACATATAGTATAAGCTACAAGGAAACTATTTAAGGCCTACAAAGGGAAACCGTGAGTTTTGTTTAGCTTGCATTGGAAGATGTCTGGAATACAGTAATAAGTTGGTATAAACCAATTCAGAGCACGAAATAGATGCATACTGGAGTGGGGAGAAGGATCTTAAAAACTGAATCAGTGCTACATGTGTGTAACCCGTGCAAAAGTGGAACATGGATTTACTGTCCTTTGATTTGAGCCAGTAGATACAAGACTTTTCTCACTAATCCAAAAGTAACGTTCAATTTGGCTGCGCTGTTACAGAGCTACTATTAGTTGATCATTTGTCATGGGAGCTGCTAATGAAATTGAAAGGAAGAAGCGGGGGGTTGAAACCATAATGCTGCTGGTTTTAATGGAAGTTCTGTATTATTCTTTTGCAAAGAACACCATAGACTAGAAATCTGTAGTTAGCCTAGATCCTATTTTACTGCAGGAGAGGGGGGTTTGGGGATCCTTGCTTGGTGATTGCAATAATTAATTCAAATGAGTACACCACAGCATCGTCTACAGTACATAAATCTTCAGCCAGTAATCTGTATCCAGAAAGAGGATTTAATTAGTCACTGCTTGTTGTTCTGCAATTACTAATGCAATTTAGCTAGACTTGCTTCAAAGCTGTCCGAAGTGCCTAAAATTCTCAGCTCTAAATCTATTATGCAGACATTAGTGGGTATTTGACTCTGTTTTTCTCAGAATGGATATTATGGAATAAACTGTACAGTAACCCTTACTTAGGTATTGCAGTGGTTACCATGGTTTTCTGTTTGTGAAAGCATAAACACAGAATTTGTGGACTTCAAATGTGAAATCCGTATGAAATATCTGTACTCTACTGCTTAGTGTTGAGATCATCCAGTAACAAAGGACAGTGGAGCCAGGTGCAGAAAAAAGACCTCTTGAATTTTAGATCTAAACACCAAGGCAGCTGTTTCCAGTGTACGTATACACGATTTTATGTACTTTAATATTGTGTGAAGTCACATAATTAGGAAATACTGCCCTTCGTGCAAGAGGACAACAAGCTCTATGGAGCACAGCAGCCAATATGAAGATGGGAATATGTGAAATACAGATTTTTGTCAAGCCACATATAAAATGATGTGATTACTTTTTGATGAAGGGAGGTGTTCATGGAGGCTGACTATTCAGTAGTTCCCATGGAAGTAAGGGCTGTATGTGCCACTTTGAAATTACTACTCTGCAGAAAACTCCTGTATGCACTCAGACTAAACTAATTGCAGAATATTCTTAAATGAACAAATTACTTTTTAAGTTGGAGCTTAACAAAGCAAATATGAAACTGCCTAAATATATAAGGGCTTTCATAAATAAAGTCAGACAAAGTCTTACTCTCCCAGGATTCTTAAAACTAAATTGGCATTTACATTAGCTCTCTTTTATGTCTTCAGGGAAATAATCCAATGTAATATCTATATCAACACAATTTAAGTACAGTGCTGGGAATAAGGAAAACTTGGACATTTCTATAAACAAGCATTATTTTAAATTAAACTTGGGTTAATCACAGAAATGCTTCAAAATTGAATGGTTCAGCTTAAAACTTTTCTGCCTACTCTGATCCCAGTCGGCTGGGAGAGGCAGGTATTTTCTTATGGAAAAACGCTTCCTCTCCCCCTTTTCAGCCAGTTCAGTTTCAAAAGTTATTTGGGGATTATTTTCATTGTGTATAACCTCCCTTTCAATTTTTTCTTATGAGATCTCATTTTGCATGTTTGGCTTTCTCTGAAGATTAATGTTTGCCCTAGCAATAAGACTCTCCAGATGTGTTATGATCTAATAACGCTGAGCACCGGTGGTTAACCCTTGTCTGCTGTCAGCAGCTTGCTGAACCACCTCCTATGTTTTACCAAAACCCAAACTGCATTTGATCATGTAGTTTCTTGGCTTCAAGCAGCAGGAGCCATTAGTTGTGTAGGTGGGCATGCTCGCTCTCTGTGCGGTTTGTGTCGGACATTAGACTTGGGAACCACTGCCCAGAGACTTCCCCCTGGAACCACACTGTTAACTTGGCTTCTCCCCCAGCCTCCCAAGGCACAACGGGGGAGCAGGGTCTTGGGGATGCCTGTATGATCACCTTCATGGGGTGAAACCTGTCTGAGACTAGGTTCTTTTTTTTTTTTTTTTTTTTTTTTAAATTCTGATTTCTCCCTTGTATGGTGCGTAAGTCTTACATCTCTCCTTTTTCTCTGAAGATCTTGCTGCAACCCTTGCCTTATCACCTGGCCACATGGAAGCAAGTTATTTTTCTAACGGGTCGCTCCTTGAATGTAGATTGAGGTTTGTCATTCAAGTTAGCAATCTAGGTTCATTTTTAGAGGTTGAACAAACGTTAGCTCTGTCCTTGCACTTTACATCCGTGGCTCACGAAGGTCTCTAGGATGGAGTTGGGATTTGGCCTGGTAGGACTCGTTGTCTTTGGGTATTACGTTGCATGTAGCCCTGATGTTGCCTTGGTTAAAAATTGTTAGCAAGACCCCAAAGGCATGAACTCTTTCCTGTATAGGCACATTTCTGGTGAAAGAATCTTGTCTTCATTACTCAGTCAGAGAGCAAGGCCGTAAAAGACACAGACCTGGGAAAGTGCTCAGGTATGCGTATGTATCTAAAAATGATTTTATGGATAAGACTATTGTTAGGACCATCTAGTGCCTGGGCTCAGGTCTTAATCCTGCAAAAAGCTTTCTGTACTCTCTCTGGCAAATCGCTTAATCCTTCTTCTGCATTAAGTGCAAGATTTTATCTGTGGCTGTTCCTTACACTGGTAGCTAGCTGAAGCAAACTGCCACTCCGTATATTGATGTCTCCATCCCTTCTGGTCTCAAGCATCGTAACATGTGAATTAGGTCGTCAGTGCTATCATCCCTGTTCCTCAAAGAGGGAAACTGAGGGAGGGAGGCACTGTACAACTGGAGTATTGGTGTTTAGGAAGTTTTGCACATATGTGCCAACTCCAGGCTAATGCCCTGTGAGCCCAGGACTCAACGGAGATCATTCTTTCAGAGAGGGCTTCTGAAGATATGGTTTATTCTGGAGTCTCTTCTCTATCTAATGTTTGGGCCATCCTCAAATGCCAGGGAATGTCATGCAGCAAGACTCTTTTGTTTCTTTAACACTTAAATCTGCATGAATGTATTAATATGGAGATACATATACTAAAGCTTCATTGTCTGTCTTTAAAAGTTTAATGGTAACATTGTAGTCTTAAACTTTCATTTGTATGTCATTCCACAATGCTAATTACTTTTGCCAAAGAGTTTTTCTTGCATTGTATTACAAAGGCTAGTGGTATAGAGCTAAACATGATATCTGTGGTTCAAGAACTGAAAAATTAATGATTCCTTCTCTAGCCTGCTGTGTTTGATTTATAATTCATATCTGATAAAATAGAAATGCACTTCTCAGCCTCTCCATTTACAATCTAGGTGGGCTTTTTTAATTCTTCCCTTGGTGAATATTGGGGGTTTGTGAATTTTGAGCCTTAGAGTGCTCCTGAGGAAGGTGGTTGGCAGATTCATGTTTTCTTCACCTATCATTTCCTTCAGACTCTTTATCCTTTGTAGTATCTGGCCCCAGGACTTGTGCTGACCCCAAACTGTATAGCTGCTGTTGCAGGCCGCTTCCATGACCCTTGACTTCTAGCATAACCCAAGTGCATGGTTCACCCTTTTAGAGGCACTTGACAGCAGAAGGAAATGGAGAAATACAGGGGTTTTAAAGTGTCATAAGCAACTACTTACAGCCACTCTCCATCTCAAGTAGAGACACGGTTCTGGACTAAGCACTAACCCTGTTACACAGAACATCCCTCACTTCCTATGTAATTTCTGAGTGGTCTTTACGGTCACTCTGGGTCTTCCCGGGCTTTCTGGCTCCCTCTTGTCTGGCTCTTATGCTGGATGTTTTTGCTGTTCTCAGTCTCTCTCTTGACAGGTGACCTCCAGATCAGTCTGTTTAGGTGGATGAGGGGTTTTGCCCAATACACACATAGGGTGATCCGCTGCTTCTTTACCTTCTTCTGAAATGTCAGAGTAGAGAAAAGGGATTCAGGGTTACGAGGTGCAATTCAAAATCTAATCCCATCTGTTAAGCTGGGGTGGCTTTTATGGGTTGATGCAATAATTTTTCCATATAGAAACTTAAGTGTTCTGAGTGGGTCACTGTCTTTATTGTGACTCACATACATTTGGTATTCTCTCCAAAGACATTGACCAACACTTCTATCTTCTTCCCCACTAAGAAGTTCTGTATTCTTAGTCTGAATTTCCTTGATCCAGAAGAGTAAGCAGAGCTGGGGTCTGGTCAACAGGGAAAGAGATGTCTAGCAATTTGCCAGTTACACTGTCCCCTTCTGAACACAAGAGAGTCCTGTTCAGTGGAGTGATGTGTTGGATCCTGCTTTTTGGTGATCAGTATGCTTTATGCTTTTGTTTGCGTCTTTCAGAGTTGCATTATTTATTTTTCTTTCTTCAACTGCTTTGGAAATGAGGAAAAGCTATTTTGAGTGTAATATCCACTTGGCATTGGAAAAGTGTCTTTTCTTGGTTCTCCTAGAAATACTTTTCTGTTGGGCTGCTTCTGCCATTGTGTATGTTGTGCTACATCTCCAAAACAGCATACTATGCATGCATGATGAGTGGATGCCTGCATGTCTGATGAGGGATTGATTCCCCTGGGTACGCAAGTTCTGCCAACTCTTCAGTTAGAAAACTTAAGGTTTTAATATACATTCTGTCTTTTAGTCCCAGTTTGTGCTCTTCTTTTGTAAGATTTTTCTTTGGAGTAAGGAATTGATGTACCGTGTGGTGGTTTTTTTTTTTGGTTTTTGTTTTGTGTTTGTTTTTTTTTTTAAATAAAAGAGTTTACACATTGAAATAGTTAATTAAACAGTTTGTGTGTAATTCATACTTCTCCCATTAGTTCCCTTCTCACTCTTTCTTTATCATGCCTGCTTAAATAACTTGATGAAGCTGTATAAGAATTACACAGATGCGATGAAGCCCATCTGAAGCTAGAACCAGCTTCTGGTCTCCTGACATGCCAGTTAAAATCTCACTGCAAAGTGATTATTTCTAGGTATTCAAGTGACAGCATGCTTGGTTTAAATCCCTTGGAGGGCTGTTGGTCCTCCTGGCTGATTGTGTTACTACAGCTGCCTGTATCATCCTGCGTGTCCTGGTCCGTATCCTTCTGAAACGGGACTGTCTGCTGCCCAAGGACAAGATCCTGTTCCATAATTTAGAAGTGATGAGATTTTCGACAGAAAAGAGAATAACATTCTTCAGCTTCCTCTTGGAAATGACTGAATCATTTTGTTAAAGCCTTAAAGCGTGACAAATACTTTGCTTGAAGGGGAGAGCTAGCAGAAAGACTGCAGTGTAACAGTTAATTTGGCAAAGTGATTTAGGATGGAAAATATCATGCAACATTGCTATATACCTTCCAGTGCCATCAACAGATATCTGAACACACTCCCATCAGCTTTTCCAGTGGCTGCTAGTCTTCAGGTTCTTCTCCTCACTCCTTAGTTTTCAAGTCGGACTTTCTAATTTTCAAGAAGTACTGAGCCTACCCTCTGAAAGTGAGTCCTCTTAAATCTGCCCTTTCCCTAGGGTGACAGCCTTAAAAAGGTCTTGTTTACTCTTTGTATTTTTGAGTTCTGAAAACAGTGATTCAAATTAAATTACCTCTTTTAGAAGACACTTCAGACAAAGTTATCAGTCTGCCCTCATTTAATTGGTAGGGGACAGGATGGAAAGACAGGAGAGTATAAACTACTGCTATTGTGAATTAATCTTTCAATAGGCAGGGATTTCTGTAACTTTTCATCCATCTTAATGTTTAGACAAAGGAAGTGTATCTAAGGAAGAAGTTGCAGAGTGGTAAGGGATGTTCTGATTTCCCATGGCAATAACACAGAAGGGATTTTATTTTTTCTCCAAGAATATAAAAACACTTGACTCTCACTTCCCTGACTGTACCTGTGGCATTTTGAAGGCTGTTGGAGGGAAGGTACATCCAGGGAGGCTTAGACTAACTCACTGCTGATTTTTACTCTCTGCTGTAGTAGCCTTGTCTGGGTCCATGTTCAGAAAGCAGAAACCTGTAAAAAGTCAGTAGATCTACACCGAATTTCCAAATTATTATTAGTATTCTACATGCAGATTAGCTTTATTTTTGTGCTTATTTAACTATATCTTGGAAATAGCCTCCTAAAAATATAATCAGTAAATCAACACAGGATGGCTGCTGCACTAGGCACGCTTAAAATGCAGTCATGTATTTGAAATCTAAAATTCTTTATTTCAAACTAAAGAAAAAAAATCAGAATCCCTAAGGGGAAAGTACTACACGTTCAGGTCTGTTGTCATGGCCTATTTTATTTATAAATATAAAAAAAATTAAAACTACTTGTGTTCTATAGCTATGGCTAGTCCAGTGTTCTTTGTCATTCTCCCACAATGTGACAATAATCCAAAAGCATGCTTCCATGTGGATACTACAAGGTTTTAGGTACATTATATTATAAATGTGTATCTGGAAATAAACTGCCAATCTCCATTTTTTGGATGAGCGTTAAAGGAAAATTCAGGCACAATAAAACAGACTTGTTTAGTGACAGTTCAGCATCACTTCACTTGCCATGTATGATCACCCTATCAAGAACTGCATCCTGCTGCGATGACAGTTTGCTGGAAACTCTCCACAGATTCATTGGAAGTTGGCCGAGCCCCAGCTCCACAAATTATTGGTCAGAAGAGACTGTTTGTAGGGCACAAGTCTATCCAATTTGTAGTGTTGATTTGATTCTTTTTTTAATTAACACTTTTAAAAGTGTGTCAGCAGAATGCCAAAAAGACAAGAAATGATCAGCTAAAACATTTTATTGCAGCATATGATGCTTTTCCATATATCATGGGAACATGGCACTTAGATATAGCAGTATTTTTTTTTCTCTTATTTTTGTTCATTTTATGGTCAACAGCAATTTAAAATACTCTAAATAGTCTTGAAAACAAATTCTGGGGTTTTGCCCTTTTTAATTTTTTTTTTTCCATATTCAAATTCTTATCTCTTTTCCCTGAATTCCCTTAAAGTCCAGTATCTTAATGAATTTAAAGCCATCAGCTTGCATTTTTCCCCCTTTTTAAAAAAAAATGTTTTTCTGTAAGACTGCTTTCTGTGTGGTGTCTCTAACTTAAAGATGTGATTGGCAACAATTATTTAAGGAAGTACAATAGTCCGTAGTCCTTTGTAGATCCTGTGAATACAGTCAAGATTAATAAAATCTGCCTGGCTGACTTTTGGTGAAATCATCTTTCTCCTTTTTTTTTTAAGCATAATTTTTTTTTCTTTTTGTCAAACTGATGCTTCCTCTGTGCTTTGTGTGAGACTTCTCACTAGTTCATCCATTCCTTCAGTATTGCATTGCAAAGGTAGTGAATGTCACGTTGAAAGCTTGCAAGATCAGAGCTAGTGGTGACGGCAGTTTTAAACACACCCTTGTTTATGTTTCATGTTGTAACGTTTCCTATAGAATTGCCAGTTTATGGCCTCAGATTTTGGAAATATTCCATGCAGATAGATAGTGGCAGATGGTGGGGCCATCAATATGAAGCTGGCTTGCTGTGTTAGGACTTCGTGCTGCTTAGAGCCCTGCATAGCACAGGTTGGGTGAACTCCCATTCGCGTACCTACTGGGTTGACCTTGGTCGGCTGGGAGATGCCCACGCAGCCACACTCGCTCTCCTCCCCCTCAACGGGATGGGGGAGAAAATAAAATGAAAAAGCTTGTGGGTTGAGATAAAGATTGGGAGACCACTTACCATCGTGCACAAAACAGACTCGACTTGGGGAAAATCAATTGAATTTATAGCCAATTAAAATAGATTTGGATGGTGAGAAACAGACAAAAACTAAACACCTTCCCTCCATGCCCCCCCCCTTTTTTTTTTTTTTTTTGCAAGCTCAGCTTCATTCCTTCATTCCTTTATTTCCAAATCCTTTACCTCCTCCTGCCTCCCTGTTGCACCTTCCTCCTCACACGTTTTCTCCAGTGTGAGCCCTCCGTGGGCTACAGTTCCTGTCAGGAAACCAGCTCCATGTGGGCTCCTCTCCACCGGACACAGTACCTTCAGAAAATACCCAACTGCTCCAGCATGGGGTCCTCCACAGGCTACACTGTGGATATCTGCTCCAGTGTGGGGTCCTCCACAGGCCGCGGTGTGGATATCTGCTCCAGTGTAGCCCTCTCCACAGGCTGCAGTGTGGATATCTGTCTGCTCCATCATGGCTGACGGAGAATCTGCTCTGGCACCTGCAGCATTTCATCCCCCTGCTCTGACCTGGGTGCTTATAGGGCTGTTTCTCACATTTTTTTCCTCATTCTGGG
Source organism: Rissa tridactyla (assembly GCF_028500815.1). Taxonomy (NCBI): domain Eukaryota; kingdom Metazoa; phylum Chordata; class Aves; order Charadriiformes; family Laridae; genus Rissa; species Rissa tridactyla. The sequence goes on along the minus strand of NC_071478.1, from coordinate 10,862,168 downwards.
CAGCTTTTGCCCTTTCTTAGCTGTGTTTTCCTGGAGGCCCCACCAGCCTGGCTGCGGGGCTGGGCTGTGCCCTGCGCTGGGGCCGCTGGAACCAGCCGGAACCGGTTCCCTCTCCTCAGAGAGTCAGCTCCTATAGCCCCGCTGACGGCGCCTGGGCATGTAAACCCAAACCCCCCCAAAATAAAAATTTCTACATAGATGTTCCAGCAGTTCTACATTTGTGTGAATCTTTACATGCGGGAGAAGGAGAGAGTGACAAAGCAATGATAGTGACAGCAACAAAAAAAGCCCTTTTGGCCTTCGTCGTCACCAGCTGCACCACCAAGGTCAGTCAAACAAGTTGGGAAGAAAATGGATTTTGTTAATTTTTTCTCTGTGTGAACTACTTTCTTTTTTTAGTAGCTCTTAACAAACATTCTCTTCAGGAAAATTATCTAATATGAGAGTGCAGCAATGGCTCCCTCTGATTTATGAAATTCCTCAGAATTTCTATTGTGATTCTGTGAGTCATGTTAACGTGGCTTTTTCAGATGTGACTCAAGTATCTGCCATTTGCATGGCTTCCTGAATAGGTTCTCTGTCACGGTCTGGGGGTTGTTGGAGTCCGAGCTGGGAGTTTCATTCAAGTGCAAGACACCAAAGTACATGAGTCCTCGTGCGTCCGCGAGCTTGCTAGTGGAGGCGAGCCCACTGGTGGAAGGGCTGCCACCGGCTGTAGACTGTCCCCCCCGATAAAGGCTGGCTGCAGGTATTACTACTTAACCTCAAAAGTCAACTGCATTAATGCTGAGTGGCTGTTCAAAAGCCTTGTCACTCTTGATAACCTGATAGAAAACTTGATGGTTTATTTGGGTTTTAATGCCTGTTGAATGCTGGTTTTTGGTTACAGGGCTGAGATTTTTAGAGCAAACTTTCTGGGGAAATATCTGCCTCTCCTCTGGGGGCAGGAAAAGGTTTAAAGATGTGGAAATTGCATACATCCAAGTAGTAGAAGGGCAAAATATGAAACATTTACCACAGTTTTCCAAGGATATGTTTGGGTAACTTTGGCAGCTGTACCCTATTATTTGGAGAGGAGAGTACACAGGAAAGGGACAAAGAGCAATAATAATCTTCTGTCAATGTCAGTAAAAGTGACTAGGTCAAAAGCTCTGTGAAAAATGGAGTTTCCAGAGCAGAAATACTACAGCTTCAGCCTAGTTCACAGTTTTTTTCTTTTCCTAGCCTGAAGCACTGCATTATAATTGCCTTTGCTCATACTACACCTGTCAAGAGATGACACTGTTATGCATTAAACTCGGTAGGTGTGACAGCAATGTGTTTTGCCCCGCCAGAATGGAGGTGGCATGTGTCCATCTTCTAGTACTTGCCCTGGTCTGCTAGCTTTTTTTTTTTTTTTTTTTTTTTTTTTGCTTCTCCTAGTGTAGAGATAATGCCAAACAGTAGTATTTTAACTGTTTACCCTTTGGCTGATCTTCCTGGTAATGTAGTTGTAAATGATTTCTGTGTTCCTTGTACAGATGTACATGCATGTCTTCCTGGCACTGTTTTTGCCTGATGCCAAGAGATCTGGTGGGACTGCCCAGAGCCATCTAATTGGAATGCCCTAGGCAGGGTTAGGTATCAGTAGAGAAACTTGGCTGTAAAACCTACTGTATGTATGTAGGCACAGACTGAACATTGACTGTGAACAGCTGATCCTTGCTCGTGGTGAGTTCACTGTGATAGCAAAAAAGACCAAGCTTTGGACTGAGAAAGGAGTTGCCCACTTGTTCCAAACATCTATTTAGTGATAATTATTCATCTGTTTTTCAGTGCCAAAGGTTTGCAGAGGTAAGTAGATATTACCTATTGCTCCTAAGCCCTGCAGGATATGCCTTCAGTCACTAGTACATTTTTAAACCTGACTAGTGCCTATAGCTAGAATCACCTTGCGTACATACATACCTGCTGAAAATACCTGCTTTTTCACAAATACTGTATCATTCGGGAAACTAGAGGAAGACTGTTATGGCATTCTGGATTTTTTGTAACACTCTTACTGTTTCTATCCTGGCTTCCTAAAGAAATGAGACTTTATTACATTTGTTCATCTGTCTATTCCTTCCATTCTGAACTTTTAAATCCATTACCCATTTCTATCAAGTTCAATAAAGGCACTGAAACCTTTAAGATGATAAAAGAAATTTGGTGCCTGAGCATGGGAAAGAAATCATGAATTATTATAGTGTTGAGGAGATAGCTTTCATGTGAACTCGACAGTTACATCTGGACAGATCTCCAAGTTTGCTATCCTCATTGGAAAACTGTTCAGCCTGGTCTCAGGTATGATTTCCCTTGTTTGCCTGCTAGAGGAACATGAAGGAAAACCTGTGCCTCAGGTTTATAAGATAATATTCTAAAAGAGGATGTAGAGGAGACTTTGATATGTATGTATACAGAGGCACTATACAAAGGAAAAAGTCCTAAAGAGTGCGAGCAGTGATTACTAGGGTGGGGTTGATGTTACCCAAGGACGCAGGATGCATATCCACGGAAGGCATTTGTTCCTCTGCTCGTGAAATCTGCTGTTTCATCTTAATATAGAGGAGTTCTCAGATCACCTCCTTGTATAATTAGAAAAAACACATTGGGTGTAAACTCAATTAACTGTCCTTCCTGGGCCCCTTTAAAAATACAGGAGAACTGCTTTTAATGCCTCTGTTTATTTTGGTACAGTATCCAGACTGATGGAAATATGTTTATAGCACAGTCTAATGAGCTGAGGCTCCTCTCTAAGATTCCAGTTACCTCATGGCTGGATAGAAAAAGCTGATGCTCTCTAAATATGTATTTATGTCAGACTCTGGCTTGCACTAACAGTTAATGCTATAAGAAGCTGCCTATTTAATGCCACCTAAACTAAGCTTGAGCAGCAGTTGTTCCCTGTATCCTGATACAGAGTGCTTCCAGTTACTGCGACATTTATTTACTTCTCCAGCAGCGAGATTTATCAACACCTGGTCTGTGTTGTGATCATCACCAATTATATTACATCATCTGTACTTAAGCTTGATGACTTCATGGGAAACAATTTTAATTTGCTCTCTACCTGTGAAGTGCTAATTCCTGGTCAACTTTGAAATCTGGTTAATGTTTTACATGCAAGAAGCCCAAGTATAAGAAAGTAGTGTTATTTACAGTGGACTGGAGTAATAACTCTGCTGTGAGTGCTTGGAGCAAATTTAAGTGAGGTGTAAGCTGCACTTTAGCATGCTGACAGGCTTTCTACCTATTCTAATGCAGTGGGTTTAGTCTGTTATTCTTCACACTTCTTTTCCAAAAGGAAGTGCGTTTTGCCTGAGGCACAATGACTTACTTCATTAACTGGAAGACAGTTTCAGAAGCTGCACTTTTTGATAGAAGTATCTTCCACAGCAAGGAGAAAAGTATTGAAGCCTAAAATAAAATAGAAGTTTGTTTTGAAACACAAAAATTGCGCTAAGCATTGAACAGATAATCTTGATAGTGCAAGATTGGCATTGTTTGGGTCAAACTTGCTTCTCGAAGTCACAGTTGGTTCCCAAATGGTTTTAAAAGCCAATGTGTCACATCTGCTCTCCCTGCCCGTGTAAATATCCCGTTGCCGAGTTATTCATGGCTTGTGAGGGGTTGGTGCTCATTCTCCTTTTTCTCTCCAGGCTCAGAGCATTGGACTTATCAGCTCTTTCTCCCCGAAACTGAATGATACCGAAAAGTTGTCATTCTCTTCCCGTGCTCTCCCAAATTTAAAAACCCACTGCAAAAGCTTTATTGCAACTGATGGTTTGCTGTTGGTGCAGCTACCGTAGATAAGAGTATGGAGAATTGTGCTTCAGTGATGCTGGAAGGAACTGAACGGCAATGTTTTCCAGCATGCCTCTGAAAAGTGTCTATCTCATGTTCACTTTTAAATCCCATGCAGTCAAAAAGCTAATATTAGTAATGAACTCTTAAGGCTGGCTGGAGAAGATAATTGATTTGGGGTATAGAATAACTTGTCTGTCAGTGTTTTGGCCAGCCCTGCTTAATATCAGTAGTAGTTAAATCCTTCTGAATTTCAACAGAATGTAGGCATTTTAAATGATTTACAGTTTTTTGAAAGCACTATTATCATACCACGACAGCATTTTAATGAACTATTTTTTTGAATTACAACTGGAACTAATATCTGCTGGAGTAGTAGCTCTTTCGATACGTAGGAGAGTTGTTGCCAGGAATATATTGAATATTTGAAGCCCAAATTGGATGTAGTGAGTCTTTTTGGCTCATTCAATAACTTGTTAACAAAGCATAAAAACCCTACTGGAGCAACTCATCCTTTGCTTTCGAAGAACATTCCTGTTTTTTATTAACAGGTTAAAGATTGTTTTTGCAGTTTTTGTTTTTGGGGAGGGAATATCCCTGTGGGTGCATGCTAGCTGTCTTTAGTAGACTACTGTCTGGTTGGGGCTTTACAGTGATTAGCTGTATGGTGCAAAAGGCTTGTCTTCCCTGCAATACTCCTTACTTTCCTTTTTACATACAGAAATGACTTAGACAGCAGCAGCTTCTCCGAGGCACAGCCACGGGGCTGGGCACCCTGCATCCCCTGCTGAAAGGGAGGGTAGTATTGCAGAGATGTCTCATAGGCACCTTAAACTTACTCTATTATAAGCAGAAATTCCAGCTTTCTGAAGCAACCAAGTATGACCCTTGTGTACCAAGTTCCATTTCAGGCTTCTAGCCTTTTTTGAGCACCTGGCAAAGCATGAGGCTGTTGTCTCATTCTGGGGTGCATTGGACTATCCCTGCTGTTAAGTGGTATTTGCTTAAACAGGTTAGGCCCAAATGAACATTTTTTTGGGAAAAGTGACTGGGAACCATTGGGTATTTAATCTGTGCTCTTTTCATGAGCTAAAAAGCAGTGCTGTTCCTCACACCAGTTGTTTTTGCTGGCTTATAGGACAAACCTGCACAGGAGGGCGGCAGAGCAAAAGGCGAGTGCTTTGGTCACTGTTCTGGGTTTTCGTTTGGCATTGGCAATTTCAGAAAGGTGCTCAGGGGGCTGGCAGGGAGATTTTGCTCCCCAGGAATGATGCCTGAGAGACCTTTCTTTGAAGTCCTTGGGCAGCAAGAAAGCGCCTATCCTGTTGCATCCTGTTTTGTTTCTGTGGAGAAATATGATCCAGAGTGATGAGAGACAAGTGGACTATGTCAGAAGTCCAAAAGAAGAGACTAATCAAAATTCAGATCCTAAGGCTTAAACATTTTTTACCCACGTGCCGAACTATATAAAAAGCCTGCCCTGTATTAGCTATTTTAAAACATGTTGGAAAAAATAAGCAACTCTCATGCATCTGTTGCTGACTTCAGTTCTTTCTCTATACAAGCAGTTTTACTGATTTAAGGTAGTGCAAAGGAGTATTTGGAATTTTAGTGGAACCAGTGTGTTTCTTTGTGGCATCCTGAAAGAATTATCAAGTCTTGAATAAGCAAATAATGCAAAGGACTGAAGTTGTCATGATATTTAATACAAAGAAGAGATTTAGTTGCAATATGGTGGTTTTGCGTACCTCATCCATAACTGAACAACAAATGTGCACAGCACAAATTAATTTTTTTGTAATATTTGGCCCATTTTCTTGTATCTGTAAAAAACAAAGAAAACTTAAGTGATAAACTGCACTACAATGATTACCAGTCTCATTCCTCTGGCTGTGTGAACAACTGATCTTCTTAAGTGGGTGCTAGTATGGATGGAGACAGGATTTCTATATTGTAATTTGCAGCTTCTTCAATCACTAGTATGTACTGCATGATTTTTATATTCTAGTCACAAAACTTGAAAAGGCACGTCCTCAAAAAGTTATGTTCTTAATGAAAAATGAATTTACTTGGCTGGAAGTTTGTTCTTGTATCTGCTTTGTGGTGAAAGGGAGTAAGTACTCAGCCTTGATAAGCTCTTGTGCCAAGTGTTCTTTTGAAAACAATAAAAAAAATATTATGGCCCACAGTTATTTTCAGCAGGGCCTTGTTTGGAAAGCAAATACGACTTCAAATTAAATAATTGCTCTCCATGGATGGAAAACACGTAGTTTTTCTTCTCCCATGTATACTGCCTTGCTTGCTCAGTGCTTCAGTGTTATACTAAAATCTTAAGAGCCAGGATGCTGTTGGGTTAATCAATGAAAATGGTTTTCATTGATTGCTGTGGAAAGAAAAGAACCAAGTGGTTTAATTAAGCCAATGCCATGTATATCTAAAGAGTGACTATTGATCTGCATGTTTTTAATTAAAATAAAGAGCTTGCAATTTTTGTAAAGCCTTGGCTCTCCACTCGCTGGTTTGGGTAGGACTTCCCCAATTGCCAGTGTGCCCTACAAAGCAGCTTTGTTTGGCAGGCCCACAAACTGCGAGGCCTGGGACTGTCACGCAGGCACAGGGGAGCAGAATACAGAGCTCCAGCTGGGGCTCAGAGCACAACAATGGCATGAAGTGATACTTTCATTTTCTGCTGTTCATTCCTCCATTTGAGTAGCAAGCTTGTCTGGAAATCAGATGATTAAAGCTGTAGGAAGCCACTATTTGTTCTACGTACTACTTTTTAAATAGATACTTTTCAGAGGGGGAACCCTTCCCTCTGGCACTTAGAACTCAGGAGAAACCTGGGAGACAGGAGCTCCATGGTATGATTTAAGGTCTCTTTTTACTGTTGTTAGCTTCTCTATTTATTTTGCTCTGTTAAAGTAGAACAGATCACCTGTTCAAATTGAAGCTTTCTATGTTGACACCAAGGCTTGCATTAGAAGGAGAAAGCTGCCCAGCTTTGGACTGCTGGAATAAAAAAAATAGTTGTAACGTAAAAGCAAGTACTTTCAGATGCTTCTCGGGCCCTCAGACAGTCTTTCCTGTCTCTTAAACTTGCTTTCCTTACTTCCATGTGAAAAGCTTCCAAAAGCAGGGAAACTGAATGAATTAAAATACAGACTATTCTTCTGATCTTTCCTGGCCGCTTTGGATACTATGTGAATAGGAGCAAAACCGTGGCAAAGCAAGACTTCAAGCCATAAAATGGATACCAGCCTGAGCATGTTGAAGACAGAAGCAAGGACTGAAATTACTAAAAGCTGTAACAGTTTTTGGATGTTGTTAATGATTGGCAGAAGCTGGCTTACCATGTGCTGCTTCAGAAAACGCACCTTCTCCCCTCCCCTGTTGTGCCCTTTACTCCTTTTGTGTGCCAGCACTAGTCTTCCTGTGGCAAAGTGGTGCTGGTTTTCATCCTCATGTTCTTCCGCGCTGCAGTTTGCTATGTAACTGGTACCAAAGAGGGCTGGACCACTCTCTCTGCAGTTGTGACTGGTGTTGGCATAAAGGTTTTGTGAACTATGCCCTGAGCCTCCTTTGTGCATGAAATCACTGTTTTGTCATTTAAATTACAGGTTGCAGTGACAAACTACTTTAATCATAATTATCCCCAACAGTTCCATTATAAGACCTTAGTTTTTAATTCTGTGAAACTAGCCATTTGGGTCAAGAAATATGCTTCATGCTGAGGGGTTTTGTGTGTGCTTAGGCTAAACCAGAATGATATTAAAAAAAAAACGTTTTCCTTATCAGAAACTTCAGGGAGAATAAACCTTAGGGACTTGAAATGGGACAACAGGTTGGCTTTTGTGCTGGGCTTTTTTTTGTCCTCCTGAAGACCTTCCTAAACTTGGCCAGGTTTATAATTCTCTACGAAGAACAGTGAGGTTTGTGTTCAGTGGCTGACCACTACAGTCTCTTCATCTTTCACCCTCGGGGAGCGTGGTCTGCTGCCTGGGGAGCTCTGCTACCTGCAATGGGACTGCCCTGTCCCGAGGAGGCAGCTCTGCACGCTGTGGAGGAGACATGGGGCAGGGTGGGCACTTCTCATATGTGGCTCTTCACCCAGGCTTTGGATCTTGATACCGTCAGAAATGAGAGCAGAAACACTTCCTCAGGTGTTTTCTCAATGCTTCTGTAGTGGGCAATCGGGGAGCAAGGTGGGGAAGGAGGACGAAGAGCCTGAAAGTAGCTGGGTAAGCTGTTTTCAGATCAACTTGTAGTGATGACAGTCTTGGGTTTCTGGAGAGCAGTATACTTGGGACTTTTAGCTCTGCGCACTATCAGCTTCATATTGCATCTATGTTGCAGCTTTCACTGACTTCAAAATGCCAAGGTCCCTGAAAAGTCAGGTTCTAGGGGACACACAGCATTTTGGGTTCCATCTGCAAAATCAGACTAAGATGGAGAGGTTGTAACAACTCCTAGGGTGTTATAATGATAAATGCTAATGTTAGCGAAATGTTCATATGAAGTTAATTATAACAGAACATCCCAGAAGATGAAGAATTCTATATTGAGTACAGAATGTGCATAGCATGCAGCAAATATGGCCTGAGGCCACACGTTGACTGGGTACAGTGAAAAGAAATACTTAACAGCTACCTGCTCAGCGAGCATGCTTAACGTAGCAGTATCCCTTTAGGGAATACATACAATAAAGATATTAAATTTGTCCCTCTTGTTGCATGCCAGTGACTTTAAAGATTCATGGACAGTTTTATTCCAGCAGTCCAATTTTCTGAGTACTTGCCTTTATGCCAGGGTTGTCACTTTAATATATTTTAAAAATCGGATGATGAATAGGAACTTTCAGCATCAAGTTGCAAAAACAAGAGCTGGGCTTGGGGCTGTTTTTTTCTCAGTCAATTATTAGTTTGAGGAAGGTGAGAAATCCAATATTGTGTCTATAAAGTGGAAAAACTTAAAGGTTATTAAGCAATTTGGGTTGCTTTGGATAGTTCTGGGTTGTTTCAATGCATTTTTTTCTCTTTATTGTCGAAATCATCACAGCTGATCTCAGAGTGAGTAAGAAACGTTATTGCATATAGAAATATTAGGAAAAATGCTTGCTTCCCCAGGAATTACAGTGAAGTGTATTAATCTTAGCACACAGCCTATTTTTACAAGTAGAATTATGGGTTCCAGTTTGTTGTGGTCACATTTCTGCAAGACTAACTTGGATGGTTCCATCTCACTTCTAAAAAAGGGGATTGTGTGATGTATTAAGCAGTAAGCAGTATCATAAATTAGTCTTATATTTTAAGAACAAAACCTTAGGCCTCTCTGCATTCTCCATGAATGTTTAATATTTCACAAGTTTGACTCTTTCGCAATCCTTTATGACTTTATAAGTTGTGGTTTTATAGATATGAGTTCAAAAATTGATTATTTTTTTATAACTTCAAATAGATTGGGTGAAAGTAATTATTATTCTTTGAAATCATCATAAGCATAGCAACTATTTGAGACAGAAATAACTGGGATTTCACATTCTTGCATGCAAAGCTATTCATCAACTAAATAAATCAGTCCCTGATGGAAGGGGGGGGGCGAGTAATCATCATGCTTTTGTGGCACAATAAAACAAGGAGGATATTGTGTCCTAAAAGACCTACTGCACAGACTTAAGGTATCTTTTTTTCTCTAGTATTTTAACTAAGGATTAGCCAAACTAAAAAACAAAACAAGCAATAAAACAAAAAACAAACCCCAAACCCCCCAGAAAGGCCAAACTCTATGCATCTCAGGCTGTGAGACAAAGATAAATAATTTCTTGCCTAAATGTTATTCCCCATGTTTTATAAAGAACTCCAGAAAGGTTTTTAGAATAAAATGTGTGAGAAGGCTAAATGGGTTAAAAATTTTGAAAGTTTTGGCTTTGATGAAATTATGATTTTTAAAAATAACTAAGAAAGGTACTTTCTTCCTGTAGGAATCAAATGAGGGTTGGTGGCAGCAGTGGGAAGGGCAGACAGGAGTAGAATGGGAGGACGTGCTGCTGGGAAAGTGGTTACTGTTCCAGTCTGGAATAGTGTAATCAAAATTTCTTTATTCTATTGCAAGAAAGAGCTTGGGAAGACAAGAAATTTTTTATTTTTTTTTTATATTTAAACTTCTGTATATCCTAACATTTGTTGGTTTGCATTACAAGAACTGTGGGTTTCTGTCTGTATTAACGGCTGTCGCCTCTGTCTCCTAGTTGCATGAGCAGCAAACCATGTGCTTAAAGCTTGTTAATTCCCCAAAGGGCAGAAAGAAATGTTTGGACCAATTATTTCGAAAGATAATTATTGCTCTAAGGAACCCCTCAAAGTAGACAGTTAAAAATGACACTATTGCATTGATTTGAGTGTAAACATATGAAAAATGTTAGGATATTGAAAAAGAACATTTAGACTAAGAAAGTCTGTTGTGAAACAGTCACAAGTTTTAAGTGGTGCTTGCTCTTGTAGGAGTCCTGTTTCTTTTCTCTGTATAAATATGTGTAAAGAGTTCAAGTTTTGATTGTTTGAACTCTAGCTAGATGAAGCTAGATGAACAGTCAGGAAAGGATAGTTCTACTGTGGGACAGCTTTGAAGGTTTCAAAATTTACTTTTGTTTTCTTGAAAAAGAAAACTTTCAGAATGAAGCACAGTGTTCTGTAAGATGCCAAGCCACATTTTCGATAGTTGTGGGATTTTTCAATTACTCCTGCGGAGCATGGTCTTAGCATAAATATCATACAAACTTAAAACCTGTTTTTGCTTCAGCAAAAAAAAGCAGAATTGGTCAATGCCATGACGAACTCCAGTACCAAACTGAACTAAACTAAGCATTGCCTTGAATTCAGGAGCATTTATAATAGTTTCTTATGTTTATTGCTTGCTCCCCGCCCCAATGTAATTTGTTTGTTGAAATGTCAAAGCCCAGTAAGTCTTGAATTATCTCATCAAAGAAAAGATATTCTAATCTCTTTTGATAGGGAAGAGGAGGAAAAGGGAAGAAAAAGTCTGTACATTCTGCACTTGGAAGAGGATTTTTTGAGAAACTTTTTGCTTTACTTTGCATTCTCAGACAAATGCAAGCATGCAGATGGATCCTTCTGTCTGCTTCCTTCTCTTTCCATGTTGTGTACTCTACATGTAGAGTTGTTTTAAAGTTCATCTCTGCTTAACCCTCCCCACCCCCTTTTACACTTTTTTTTATTAAGTAATAATTCACAACAGGATATGATGATGATGTCCAATCTGGCCACACCTAATCTGTGCTGGGACACACTGACTTCATTCATTTGTAGGTGTGGTGATTATTGGACAGTTTGTTACCACACCCTGAAGTGTTTTATTGCAATCGTAAAGTGGTTCAGCTAAAGGAAACATCACTTTTCTAGCGGAAAAAGTGGTAATTTTCTACTTCTAAAAGAACTAATTCCAGGAATGTGTAGTGTAAAAATTTCACGGCCTGGAATAATCATTGAGCTTGTACCAAATACACAGAGAAGTGAATGGCTTTTTCCATTGAGTAACAGTGTACCTCAATATTTTAAAATAATTATCTTGGTTTGTACGGTTCTGAATTTTCATCAGATCTCATGTAGAATGGCTGAAGGGAGGGCTCACATTTCTCTCCTTCCTCTGGCATACAGGAAGGCTCATTTTATTGTGTGAACTTCATTGTGGGCAATCCAGAAGGGAAACTGCCGAGCTTTGGAAGTGTAAATACTTTACTTTTTGGCTGGGAGGTTGTTCATGGCACAAAGCAACTTTGGAGGGTAAGAATAAATAGAGTTCATATGTGTTTCTGCTGAATATCGATGTTAATAGGGTCTTGAACATCACTTCAATTTACAAAACTTTTTTGCCTGCTGTTAAAGAAGCCTCTAACTTAACAGCTTTGTTTATCATTTCTGATTGTTTCTTGCAGAGCACCAGAAACACAACTGATGAATGACCAGACTGAGATATTTTTAAGTTCAGGCTTGCTGGAGGGAGCTGGACTTAGAGTCACTTCCAAGTAATTAAGTTAGGAGGAGAAGGGTTTTTTTTAGAATAGCATAAGGGATAAACCATATTAAGATGGGTTAGTTTCTTATTGTGAAGGCAGCTACGCTACTGAAATGATTTCCCTTGGTTATAACTAGGGAAATGGGCTAATACTAACCAGCTGCAGGTGTGTGTTTCCTGTGTAAGTAGGAAAGGACATAAAATTCAATTTAAAGCTGGCTTGTGAACTTGAGGGAAACAAGATGAGACGTATCATAGAATTTCAAGAAGTGAAGAGATGCTCATGTCAATCGTGCAGCCACCCACAAAGGATATTTTCCTATATCTTTTACTCTGGGCTTCATCCCATCTTGCTGATAAGCCAATGCTGAGATTCCAGAAGAGTGCAGTGTATCTGGGAAGCAAGAGGCTGAATCTCCCTAAAGAAAACTTACTAGATCTCTACCTTAACTGTGTTTAAAGCATGGTAGTCAGGTAGTTGGGGATAGAGGCATATCTAATAGAATTCAATCAACTTGACAGTCCTGTTTGTAGAAGAGGAATGAGAAGGAAATGCTACTGTCTCACAAAGCTGAGCTGTGATGCCAGTCTTCCTGTGACATTTTCTGTGTCTTTGTAATAATTTTCTTTTTCAGAAGGGGCTGACAGCTTTGATGATGGGGAGATCTTTCATTTCATTTATTGGTGGTGTCAAAAATCTGCTTCTGTTGACACTCTGCTGAATATCCTTTCCCAAGTCCTTACATCTATAGCGTCCTTTCCTGAAAAAATTTACACAGGAGGGAGAGCATGCTAACATGGACTGTCTTGCCATTTGTCACAGATCAGTCCCATTTCCCATTTTTTGCTTATAAAATGAAATGTAGAAGGCGAATATGTTTGCAATGCACGTTTGGTGTATTTAAAAGGCCATTTTTGTACGAGTGGAGCAGCATTAAGAAATCATGGTTGAAAGCATAGAGGGGCAGCAACAGCGGAACTGCTTTGAGACTAAGTAATAGCATTTACATGGTGTTGACTTCTCTGCATTTAAAGTATATGTACATCATGATCGAGAGAGTGGTCTCCAGCACTGTAAAGTCTCCCTTTTCCTTGCAGTCAGTTGTTCCCAGCTGCCAAGCTGTTTCATGTGTTCCTATCCATGGGAAATCCCTTTTCCTATGAAGAGAATGTAAAAAAAGCCAAGATCTCCTCCCCTTTCTTCCAGCCATAAGGCAGTGTCCAGCTCCTCTGCTGCACTTCTTCCATCAGAAGAAGGAAGGCTCTTTCTCCGTGTGTGAGTCTGCCAGGCGGAGTCTGCAGTGGAAGATCCCAACCAGCGTTTCCCCTGGCCAGTTTTCTTTTCAGGAATCTTGAGTGACTGGAGGAATTAGGCAAAAGATGCTTGCATACATCTGGAAGATAAGATCTGTTGGGTGCTGTGTAGTATTTTGGATGACTGCCACTTTTTTAATGCTGCAGGTCTTGTAATGTCTGAGCTTCAGGCATTTTGATTATAAAATTAATTCTTGGCAAAGGTGGCTCTCTTCACATTAAGTGTTTGTGCTACCTAACTGTAAATCATAGACGTTTCCTGAACTACCAGCATTTAGGATGATTTATAACTTTCAGTTTTCTTTTTTCTTTTCTTTTATTTTTTTAATCATTTTGTACATCTTATTTCTCCATCAGTGTAAAAATATTGTCTGGAGAGCAATAAAAAAATCAGGAGCCTCACTGTGCTTGTATACAGTAAGGCAGGAAATGGACCTCCTAAATGTGTGTGCAGGTGTGACCATAAAAATGCTAGAATGCTATTCTTCATTTGAAATGAGTTATTCTAGTGAAAACCCTGGAGTACTGGAATATTTTGGAACCAAGAAAAAGCTAAACTTGGCAGGGTTATGCTTTACAGACCCTATAGTCCCCGTCCCTTCTGTAGCTTGTTTCTGCTCTGTAGGTTAACTGATGAAACTTTTTTTTCCCCTTAAGTTACTGAAAGTGTCGTGGACCAAAGCGAGCTCATCTTTTCTCTCTGCTTGTGAGTTTGCCTTATTAGGATGCAATTGTACAATTTTATACAAGTGCATGACTAACTTTGGACCCTTTTTTGTAACCCTTTTGTCTAGAGAAACAACAAAAGAATTCCTTAGTCATCAAAAAAAGGAATGTCATGCTGCTTTCTTTACTTCTTTCCAGTGTATCCCTAATAAAGGGCTTGATCAAAGGCCAGGGAACGATCTGTCTTATTTTGCATTGCTATTCAACAGCGTAAGTGTGGAAAGGGTTTGATTCTGGTTTTAGTGAAATGATCCCCCTCAAAAGTTGGCAAAAGTAGGCATAATCTCCCATTGGCGCTTGAGGATCCTTTTGAATACACTTTCTTCTACTGGAAGTGCATTGTATAGATGACAAATTGTGTTGCCAGTCTGTTTCACCTTGCATCTGTCAATGGGAGAGCTTTGAACTGGTTTTAACAGCTGCAAAAATTGTGCAGGAAAGAAGTGGTCCCTCTTTTTGAGGCTAAGGCTGAATATTTTGTCCATGGGAACAAGACCTGTATAGCAAGAGCTGTTTCTCTTGCAGAGCTCTAGAAATAAGACAGCTTAACAGCACATTTTTTAAAAAAGAACACTTTAAAAAAACATTTTCTGTAGGGAAACTTCACATTCACATTTATTTATCTTCCTCTAGGGGAAGGAGTAGAGGTGGTACAATACTTTGCTGTTCAATATCAGTGGAAGAAATAGCTTCACTTTCACACTAAAGATGCGTTAGTGTCACTGAGACCAGACACCTCTGTGCCAGCCAATCCACTCTGCAAGGTTCACTGTGTGTTCTTAGGGAAGCTAAACAGTATTTTCTTTTTGGGGAGGATATTTTGTCTAGTCTTTGGCACTTCACTTTGTGTTGGAAATGTAACAGTTTCTTGCTATGGCATGTACGATTTACAGTAATACCCTATTATTTAGATATGGGAGCACAAAGACTGTGTTTGCGGGGAAAAAAAAGGCCCTGCTTTAGTAGAACTGTAAATTGAGTGAATAGGTGCATTATGGGAAGGCTGTTTTTTCAAGATCTCTAACAGACCATAGTTGTAAAGCTTTATAAACACATAAAAAGAAACTCACTATATATAAGTGGAGCCTTTTGTCCAGGTTACTACTTGGAAAATGTTTCATTGGGATAATCCAAGTATGTTACTAATTAAAAAGGATTTTTACAATTTCAGGTATTCAGAAACTCTGTATTAATAAGTTCTTATTTATTGGTTCAATTTAATGACAGCAGTACAATAAATAAAAAATACACAAAGTTTTTAATGTGTTCTCAAGCTATAGTTAAGGGACATAAGTGAATCAGCCAACAATATGCTCTGGTTGTTGCTTTCTCAGTAGAAACTCTGACGAGATTTAGAAATTGTCTGTCCTTACCAAGAGAAGTACATATTTTGAAAGCTCTTGTTGAGCTTTGGTTTTGATCAACAAATGGTGAGCTTGCTTTTGGCCCAGTTAAAGATCTGATCCAAAGCCTATTGAATTTAATTGGAGCGATTCCAGTCATTTCAAAAGACTTCTGGATCTGGCCCATATTTTTAGCAAATAGATGATGAAGGGTGGTAGTTAAGCATCTGTCTGTTCTTTCTAGCAAGGCCACATCTGGATTCTCTTGTAGCTTACATCTCCTTTATTTAAACTTCAGTCCTGCTCCTTTTGGGCCAGGCTTCTATTGTTTTTTATACTCCCAGCTTTCCCCTCTTCTTGAACAACCATCATTAAGCGAGCATGACAAAGTACCGGTGTATAAAAGATAAGATCTGCCAAACTTTGCATGTTTTGGATTTCTTTGTGTGTTTTTCTTAAATTTGTTTTTGCCAACATCTGCCTCCTGTGTCTCTCACATACTTGCTGTTTTTCTGAGATACTGGAGGAGCATTTCTAACAAAGAACACCACAGATGTAGCTACAAAACTGGCAATTTACTCCCTTGCTTGGAAAAAAGCTATGAAACAGTTTGCCCAGTTAGGACGTTAAGGGAATGATTTATCCTTTTCCTTCATATCAGATTGTTTTGCAAGCGTGTTGTAAATGGGAGTACGTTTTTAGGAAACATGTTTTACAAAAATGTTTTCTTATCTGCATAGGCCTGATTAACCAGACCAATTTCATATTCCTGATAGTTTCTCTGCAATCGAGTAGGTTTGGGTCTGAATTAGTGCATGTCTTCAAAGTGCATCTAAAAATTAGAATTTTGTAAGGTTTGAGTTGTATCAGAGGATGTGCTGGAACACTAGTGTATGTTGTCACACATGTCGTAACTTTTGATTAAACAGTCTTGGGTGTAAAATTAGCTTATAGATGTGTGGGATTGGGGAGTCAAGAGCTGCCGATGCCTCACTCTTCTGACAGGCACTGAATGCAGAGGGCCGGTGAGCACTGTTTATATAATGCTCTTAGAGGGGGAAACTGTTGCATAAGCACCACTACTTTACATTGCTGAAGGTTATTGCCTTTGAGCCACTCGTTGTTCTTAGTAACTTGCACGAGAGTCTATTAGGTAGGTTTAAGATGAATGTGGCTTTGTGGTACGCTTGCTGTTCAGCTGCTGTGGTGTTCAGGGGAGGCAAGTGGGAAGCAAAGGGAAGGAATGCAGAAAATACCAGAAAATACTGCAGGGAAAAATTACTGCAAAATTCATAACTGTCAAAACTTTAAATAGCTTGCTGTGCCAATAAAACATCAGTTCAAATACATTGCTGCAGAGCTCAATTCCAGGCAGTCTCAGTATTACTAAGAGATGAGGAGTGATCCTGTCTCTCATTGTGGCACTTGTCACTTAAAAAAGATTGTTAGATCCATTGGTTGAGGTATAAATGGGCTATGAATAGGACCCAGTTTCTTGTGTTAACATTGCTGGAATCAGAACACTTAAGAAAATGTAATTTTGGGTGCCTTTCGGTTTCCTGGGGCTTGTAAGACACTTCAGTAAGGGTTTAAAGGTGACTGGGTAGGGAAGAAGGAAAATCAACTTCTCTCCGTAGTGTTTCAGTGGGTTTATGCAGCACTAACATATGTGTATATATACACACACAGACACACACACACATATATATACACACACAGCCACCGAGGAAGCCCGTAACAGAAGTAGGACAATTATACTTTGTTCAGAAGAGTCAATGGTATAATTTTTTCCTCATCTCATGTGCGTTATAAACCCATCAGGCAGGGACCTGGATTTCTCTCTACTTTCCTTCTCTTTCCCTGTTACTGTAGTTGACCCAGCACAGCATATTGTTCCCTCCTCCTGCTGCACCTAAATGGTCTTTTAAATAATTTGCGTATGAGGGATGTGTGAGTGAAAGCCATGTCCAAACAGGAGATAGTGTTTTGAACTTTTCAGGTGTTTACAGAGTATTGAAACTGCTCCAGAATTGTGTTTGATTTGGAAAAGGAAACTGTATTATTTTTTTCTCTTATTAATAAAATATCTAGGGTGAATTTTGATGGCTGAGGTCCGTTTTTTCTGAATTTAAGCATCAAGCATGTGTACCTGAGACTTATGCCAAGGCAACAGGAACTACTGTAATTGATCCTATGGAAAATCTTGAAGTGAGGCCATGCCAGAGTATTACAGGTGTGTTCGGGGGCTCATGCTTTGTACTGTACCGTTTCACTTTGGTCCTCAGAAGTACAAGAAGATGTGGATGTCTGAACAATATGCAGGGTAGGAAACTCAGCTAAGAAATCTCTAATAGGGTCATGATGTTACTGGATGTAGCCAGTAGTTGTTTTTCATATTTTTATTTTGGATCATGCTGTAAATTACTCGTTCTTTAAGAGCTTTAATTGGATCATGGAATGAGGAGGACATAGGGAGGAAGGAAGAATAATTAACAGTACCCAAGTTGGCATGCGCTGTTAACTTGCTGTCTGGCTGAGGAAGGGATCAAGGGACGTATGTGCACAAAGCTGCCTACCAGTGGCTGGGAGCTGGTTAACTGCTAATCCAGGAACTGCGTGCTGCTGGCTCTGAAGCTGCAGGCTTTACTTGGCAACAGGATTTTGAAGCATTTGGAAAAGAATGGGACTTGTTCTTCTTGTGTCCTTGAGGAGTGACACATGCTGTTTATCATGGCTGTGCTCTACAAAGACTGAGAAATCACTTCTGAAGGAAAGAAATTTTAGCAGACATGAACATGTAGTAGAAGCGTAGGAACTCTTTATATATGTAAAAGAAAGAGTAGAGGAAAGTGTGCACTTGAAACACATTTTAGTGGTAGTCTTTATCAAGTAACTCCTAATATTCTCTAATCTATCAGCATGTGCAATGGCCTTATGATTTAATTGTGCTGTACTTGATGAAAAGACAGGGCTTTGTCCAAACATTCAGCAGAAGCGTAGGAAGAGGTAGTGGTCTGGGCTGTGCCACCAGGGGAAATCCTCTCCTGCTGCACTGAAGAATTTGCCCAGCCCTACCCTGAAATGGGAGGGATTGGTTTTGGGCTGCTAGTAGGTGTGGAGGGAATATTTCATGGTGAGGTGGGGGTTTGGGAACAAGAGAGTTTAAACTTCTGGGCAATTCGTGCCCTGTCCATGAGAAAGTGATATTCAAGCTTCTGCAAGAATTGAAATTACCTATAACTAATGGGATAGGGTGGCTTAAATCAGAACATGTATTTCTGTGCTGACAATGTACAGCATCTGCTTCTGCTTTAAGCAGGGACTTAAGAGACTTGACAAAAAAAAGCGCCTTTGGCATCACATGCATGGGGAGCTAATAAAAGGCTATAAATCGAGCAAATATAAGGGCCTCTTCACATTGACGTTTCCCTTTGAGAACGTAGTTAGGGATGGGGATGAAATTTTAAAGAAAACACATGCATTGGGAGACTTTGAGTGAATCTCAAGCAACGGAAGAGCAAAGAATGTATCGGTACTTTCTTGTGGAGTATAAAAATCTAGTCTTTAGAGATTGAGCTAGAAGTCAGAAATTTTGCCCCAGACTCTGCTGCCTACTTGACAAGTGGCTTAGCCTGTGATATGTCTTCCATTTCTGATGAATCTTTGAAGTGCACTGTGTTGCTGGATGAAACACATGGTATTTATGTTTTGACAGCAAAACAAATACCATGTATTCCTGTGCTTGGACACTAATCTTTTGAAGAGAAAAACAAACCCCAAACTCAGCCGTGATAAAATCTTGGCAGCAAAGTAGACCCAGATGAACTACATTTTGTATGCAGTACAAAAAAGCTTCAGTTTCTTCTTCCCCTTCTCTGGCTAACTAGCCTTAACACTTTCCAGTGAATAGTTTGCTGTTGGCTTTCAGGCTATTTCACAGGCTGTAGTTAGCTTTATGCTTACATTCAATATTCTATTGGTGATAAAATTCCCCTGATGGTTGTAAGGAGAGTCGATGCATGCGAGATGCTACAGGACAAGTAAGCAATTGAATTTTTAAAAGAATCACTCTTGGCTATGATTCAAATTGTTTGCAATGAGTCCTGAAATGCTTCAAGAATGTGTATGCTTGTACGATGCTTTTCTGAAAAGGATATTTTTTTCTCGAGTGGTAATTTTAGGTGAGACTGCAATGAAAATGGTTATACTAGGCAAAGTTATAGCTAGAGAAAAATCTTCTGCAAGATTGATTTATCCTTTCTGCTTTGGCAAGAGTGTTTTTCTTCAAGCAATATGTGTAACGGTGCTAAGTACATATGAACTTCTCGGGATCTATTGGGAGAAAAGGCAGACAAAATAGGAAATGGCTCAAAATCTCCATGTATTCTTTCCTGTATATGTTTGATGTAGTCAAGGCTTTGAACTGAAGTCTTGATTTCTAGGGGTGGGAGATGTTGTAGAGGTCTTGTTCTGTACTCAGCTTTTTAGATTGCCCTGGAAGGCTGATGACATACTGAGAAAAAACTGCATTAAAAGAAGGCCTCTGCAATACTTGTGCTTCTTGCAAACTCTGTCTTCAGTTTGCTCAACTCTTTGGCGTGCATTAGACCTGTTAATTTTAGTGGGATTTAAGCAAGTTCTTCATTGTAACAGGGCAGGCTTGCTGGCCTCTGGTTAGCAAAAAAGCAGGACATGAATTAATACCTTTTCTGACAGTGTGTAAAGTACCCAGAGTTTGTATAGGCATTAGCAGTAAATGACTGGTAATTACTCTAGCTTCCTAAGCTAGCAGAGCCCCTGCATGCTATATTAATCTTCTGATTGTGCAATGAAACAGGGGAAGGTGTTAGGCCGTGGAGGCTGCAGTGTGCGAAGCTTGAAACAAATCTCAGTCAATAGATCATCATAACCAGCTGCTGCCTTTTGATCAGGAGAAACACAAGACTTAACTGACTCAATAGCAGGAAATACATGTTCTGATTAGGTACCAAGTAATGTTATTTCTTCAACAGATTTCTGTAGAAGTTTACAGTTTACACTGTATAGTACTGAAGGACTAGCTCAAGGAAGAGACAGGACTCTTGTATTTTCGGACAGCTCCGTTCTGGGGCTAGCACTCCAGAGGATGAGTTTAAAAAGGAGCTGTTTTGAAAGTGTGTCTTCATTCTGGTTCCGCAGAAGAGCACAGGAAGGTGTATTAGTGGGAAGGGTTTTGTTTAGGACTGCTGATCAGCTTTCTAATGATTCAGACCTTAGTGTTCAGGAAATAAAATGTATGCTTTATGATTTAGCACAATGGAAGTTGTATATTCATTTTATAATATACCATGTAATAGAGGAATGGGAGGTTTTATCTACAGGGAGTGCTATACTTAAAGTAAGGGCTTTTAGTGAAATTTAGTAGTTTGAAACATACCTGTGGATATTTTTTAAATCTTCAAGCTTCATGCTAACATCCAGTTTTACTATGCAGATTACTTGCTGGCCAGGGTTTTTTTAGCTAACAGATTCAAGATAGTTATTTGGCAATGTTTAGTTTTAACTGCCTGGATGGCTGAAAAGCTGAGTGCTTTATTATACATCTCATACTAGGACTTACCTCAATGCTACCAGAGGCGTGTCAGTTTTTCTGCTGTTAAAGTTGCTAGTAAAAGTCTTGGAGCATGTTTTGGCCAACTAGAAAGCATTTGAAAAACTCATCCAAGAAACAGAATAGTGCAATCTGTTATTTTTGTGGGATGGTGGGTGGATTTACAATGCAGTTGAACAAAATAAGATCTTGCATAGGCTTCTGAGTCTCTGTAGTAATTCTGCTTCCTTGAGAGCTCAGCTATTATTTTGTCTTTGTAAACCATCTCAGCCTATTCCTCAAATTGAAATTATCAATTTAGATCTGGGAAAAGCTGATCAGACAGTAAATCACTGTCAGCCACAGCCAATGTGTTCAGACCAAAGGCTCTGACTTTATTGTTTGATTGCAGAGAGATAGAGCATAGGGTGAGAAATTCCAGGTGATGCAGAGATGAGTGGGTGATACATTTGGAGTCATAACTCCAAAATTATCACTTAGTTAGCTAGCTGTATATGTAAATAAAGAGATTTAAACTTTGAAAGCAGATCAGAGTGAATTTGATGCCATTTTCCAGTGATATTTATTAGGATGGCTGGGCAAGATTCTACAGAATATTGTATGTCCATTTGGGTGAAGATGACAAATGAAAAACTTGTGTTTTGTTACTTTCTCCCCCTCCCTCCCTACTCACTGGACCTGAAATCTGGAAAGGGGCTAAATAAACCCTCTTTAACATCTCAGATGCTCTGAAACTTAGTCTCAAATGCTGTGCTTCAGTCTTGTGGAGTACTGGGAGCATTCATCAGTTTCTCCAGAGAGGATCTGTATCTCTGTACTTCATTTCTGTAAGACTGTAAATCTGTTTGTAAAACTGACAAAATACCCGATGGGCTTTCTTTGACACTAAATATCGATCATATACATAATTGAATATTCCACTTTTGGAGTTTATACCTGAACCAATATAGAACAGAGTGCCTTAATTTAGCATTCAAGTATTGAAAACTTGGCCTACATTTTGAAACTGCAGGCCTTATTTCCCTAGTCACAAAATAATGCAATAATTTGGGGTTTTAAAGAACATCTGCTTTAAGCCGTGATCAGATGCAGTCTGCCTAGCTTCTGCTTATCCCAGCTGTTTCCTTTTGGGGACAGCATGGTGAGGACAATGGTGGACCTAATTCCTCATTCCCAAGAAACATGCCTGCGAAGTACAAAATTTTCAGCCTTATGTGATCTGTACCAAGTCTCTTCCCATAAGAGCAATGTCTAAATGTAAAGGTAAACATGGGAAATTTAGCGAGTCCTTAGAAACCAAGATTCTTAAAATAATAACTCCTTTGCTTACTAGCTAAAGTTTGTAGTTCTATTAATAAAGTAGTTTATGCTCAATTAGCTGTTAGCAAGCATGCCACTTTTGAAAGAAATGCTTCTGGTAATTCACTGTTGATGTTCTGAAACATTCTTCTGCTTTTACCCCTCTTAAAGCACAGGAGTGGAAGGTCTGGAAAGGGAGGCAGTGTTCAGTCAGGTGGACAGAATTTACGGGATAGCTACTGTAAATTGAGGCAAACATGAGAGGCAAACACCTGAAGGCACTTCAGATGATTTACACAGATCTAGTAGGTGATAGCAAATTGTCCTGCTAAGCACAGGTAAGTAGTAAGAACATTTCTTACTATTTGCCAGCTGTTTTTTGGGTTCTTTTCTTCCTTTCCTCCCTCCGCTATGGGAGAAAAACCCAACCCCTTTTTATAAAATATAGCAAATAGGAAGCAGTATTATCCTGGTATTCCAGGAATGATTTACTCATGAGCAAAAAACCCCCAAGACTGTCTGGACAGAAGATTTATCCAGATCCCAGGATTCAGTTTTGATTTGTAAAAAAAAGCAGTCTCTTGCGCAGTTTTGGGAGACATCCTGCCTTGCATGGTCTTTTACAAGAATTAAGATGCATTTGAAATACAAGAAATTCTGTCTTCAAAGTATCTTTTCAATATGGATAAAAGTCAGACCTGCCAGGGTGGATTAGCTTTATCTAGGATGAGATTCACTCTTCGGCTTAAATACTATTGTTCCTCTCCTCTGGATTTGCTGGGCTTCAAACTGATCTTAGAAGCAGGAGGATTCTGTATAGGTGGCTGGTGATTTATTTTACCTCCTCTCTAGAGCAAAGTAGTGCCCTGCAAATTTAAGTGGATAGGAAGTGCATGGTGAATTGATTGTAATGGGGTGTTTTTCTGCTCTTTAATCTTTCCTCTATGCCTGTGCAATGCAACCAGGCATGCGAGTGGTTCGTAGCATGTAACTTCCTAGATTCCACAGGGCAGCCAAGTAAATAGTGCTTAAACCTACCAGTGATTTGTGTCCCCGCTTAAACTGAAATTCTCAGTGTGTCAAGCCTTTTAGCTGGAGGGTGATCAGAAACACCTTTATTTTAGCGTCAAGCTACAGTTTCAGTCTCATAGAACTAGGCATTTCCCCCCCTAAAATGCAGTTGATATATATATATATCGACTTATATTTGTATTAATGACTTCTATCTGTCACATATTGGCTATGTAAGTTGACCGAAAAAGTTAAAAGAACCTGTCCAAAGTCTTTAGGGAGCTTGTTTAATGTCTTGTATAAATATTGAACTACAGAAAGGCTTGTCTTCTACATTAAAGGATGACTATAAAATAACTAATGAACAGATTTCTAGATTTGTGATCCAGCGTCTGGCTAAAAGAATCTAAGATTTTCATAGAGTTTGACTTGCTGCATCACGGAAGCTGTGGATGGTTTACAGGAGAGAGTCTTTAATGTGTGAGCGTATGCTTGGTGCAGTTGGACATTGAGGGGGTAAAACAGTGAAAGGATGCAAAAGAACTGTCAGTAGCTCATGAAAATTTGAAAATGGACTAAACTTTTGGGTGCCTGAGTTTGACAATATCCCTTTTTAAATATAAGCATTATTTATCCTGTGCTTTACAAGAGGTAAAATATGCTAAGCAGTACATAAACCTTGCCCTGAAGAATTGTCTAATGTTCAATGGATATAAAGCACCAGAGAGCCACGAGAATGTCATTACTTGATATAATATGTGGAATAGGTGGATTTTGAAGATATTCAGCGCAGTGTAGATATGAAAAATCCATCTGCATAAGAAGCAATGCAATGAAAGCAGTTTGCACCATAAGATATTGACGGTCAGAATCTGCCCCTCCCTGAAAGCGCTAGTTTAGAGGTTTCAAGTTAGTGGTGATGCTGACGCAGAGGCTGCCAATATTTCAAGGTTCAGCATACAAGGGGAATGGAGGAAAGAAACCCCTTCTTTAAAGGAAGATTAAAAGTAGCTTAATAAACAGCAGAGCTGCCAAAACAAGATTCGTGATTGTCTCCTGCACGCTTGACTGCAGGTAAAAGGCAGCTCTGAGATTTGTTTCAGAGAACAGTAAGACCTTTATATATTTTTAGCTGCCATCAATGGTCTTGAGGTTTAGTAGAACTGAACGGGAAGGAGCTGAAATGAAGGGATGTTACAAACAATTTTGAGCAATACGTAGATGATTAAGACTGTGGGATAGACACTTAGAGAGGCTGTAAGGAATGAAAACTTTTTAGTGGCTTGGGTGCTTTAAAACCTAGTGGGGAAAGAAGCAGCTGTGTAGATCTGTTGTAATTGTTAAGTGGAAACTGGGTGTTTGCAATTATTAGTACCCCTCAATTGTACTCTGCTTCCCAAAGACCTAAAAACTATGTACCTTGGAGCATGTGTCCTTCTGGGAGTTGAGAGCATCAGAGAGCAACTGGAAGACAGTTTTGTCTGGGAGCCTGGAAGAAAGAGAAGGAGGTCGGACTTCTGGTAGTCCATCTCTATGTGATACAGATGCACTTTACAAATGGATCCCCTTGCTGGGCTGAGTGGCCCAGGGTCGTGCACATAGTGCTTCTCCATTTGTGATTCTGGGAGCAGTGCTCTTTTTAAAGCTGAAGACAGATGAGTGAATGCTGCTCCAGATGGGAACCGACAAGTTTGAAAACATGTCAACGTGTGTATATTTTTAATTTCAAAGGCGTCACGCTAGCATTAGAGAGTTGCTTAAATTCTAGAAGCAGCTCTGTAGAATCAGACAATCCCTGAATATCTCTACCATAGCCCAAAAACACAATCCCCTTTTGGCCACTTAATTTGTAATCAAGGTAAAGTGTTCTTATTCCTGTCTTTTGGACTGATCAACTAATTAATGAGGATGTTGTTCTTTGGACTAATTCTGACATTAAATATACCAGTTGCAGAACACTAAGGAGGAAGAATCTGTTATGGATTGCTGCATAATACTGGCTCTTGAAGTTCAGTCCATAAAGTTCAGTGGGGTTGAAACTGAAGATTATTCTAAATGGATTCTATTAATGGGGATGCTGCTAGGAGACCGAGCCTGAGTTCTCTGTACAACAGCTGATACGTCTTCTGAAATATGTTTGGTGTTGCTGTTTGAGGTGTAGATTTGGCGGTGGGAAAGATTCTTAATGCAAAGTTTCATTGCATGGTGATTATTTTATTTCCTAGTTGACTCTACAAAAATGACATCCTTCAAGGCCATTGTTTGTCAGTAGGGATGCTCAAAGGGGATGGAGGGAGTGCCTCCACTTCTGGTAATGGGAGTCAAGGTATGGAACTATTTACAGCTGCTTCTCACTTCCACTATTCAAAACTGATATGATAAACAGCAGCTCTGGAGGTTACATCAGATGTGGCTTGTCTGTTGGCAGGCGGGGGGTGAAAGGCAAGATTGAGTGCTCAGTGTCTGGGTATTTGAGATCTCTGATAATCCTTTAAGAATGCCAGAATGTAGATTACAGTGAGGTATCTAAACAAACATCCAGGTTCAAACTTCACTCCATACCTATACCCACCTTGCTGAGCTGTAAGCTAAAGTAGAATCTGAGTGCCTGATACCTCCCTACATTAATTCTCTCCTGAACATGCATCTTTTTTAAATAAAAAGGTGGAAATATTTGGTATTGTTAAACCATACCCTAATTCATGGCAAAACCCAAGATTTATTTTTTTTTAATTGGCATACCTAGAAAAGTAATTGTCACTGCTTCATCACAGGCTTCACTAAGAATGATTTTTGTTTCTTTGATATAGTTTGTCATTGTATTTGTATTATTGCTTATGTGCCATAAACCTTAGAACGACAACCTGGGATAGTAACTGTGCGGTACAAAATGTTTCTAGGCTTAATCAGTGACTCCATCAATCGCTTTCATCTCAGTGAAAAAGAATAGAAATAGCATCTGCTGAAGTGATAAGCCAAGTTCCTGCAGCAGCCATCAGTTTGTGAACTTGCAGAGTTTCGTTCATGAGGAGGGCCGTTTCCGGAAAACGCTGTGCATTGTTTCAGGTGTGAGGAGAGCAGCCGAGGCACTTGGTTAGGGGCCTCTGGCAATTGACACTGGAGGGCTTTGCCTTGTCTGCTACGATCTTTTTATTGCCTTCCTGCCTGGGAATAATGAGCTTTTAGTTCTGATGCTTAGTGAGATTTAGACTTTATATAAACGGGCCTTACATAAAATGCAATAGAATGGTAAAGTTGCCTAATTAGTAACATACAAAGCACACTATATAATTGCATAAGAAGTGAAAACTACAGATGTGAATACCTGAGCATGTTTTGTGGTGTTATTTTAGAAAGCCCAGTTTTGGTTTATATTTTTTCATGTGCTTTATGTATAATGTGAATAAGCCTAAGAAACCTGAAAAATGTTTCTCGAGCAAGTTCTAATCATCTGGCTCTGCAGAAAAGATTGAAACAAAGTTCACCTTAAAAGAAGAATGAAACTGGTATTCTATTAGCTTGGGTTTGAAATAGCTTACTAGGTTAGGGCAAGCTGTGTCCAGTTAGATACCATTTGATGATAAGGACTAGCCTGCCAGAGGTCTAACAGTGAAAAACATTAAATGTTATGGTTAGAGCTTGGATGCTGTTTGAATGATTCAGATGTTAGTATTTCCCAACTTCCCAGATATCTGCAAATGTTAAACTCCTAGTTGTTGCTTTAAAAAAGACATTTATATTGGGCAACTTCTTATCTGTCTTTACTATTTTCAGTATTCAAACCAAAGATGCCCAGATTGAATCTGAATACTATATAAGGCTATTTACTCATTTTAGAATGCTTCCTAAGGAAATGCCAAGCTTCTGCGATTGCCCTGTCAGCTGAATAATTTCTGAATTCATTCGTCAGCTTTAACCACATTTGAAAAGAGAGCTAGAAGCCTGGAAAATCATTGCTGTCTGAAATAGAAGGGTGGCACAAATTAGTGTCTCTGCTCAGGAGAAAGCAGCATGCGGGCAGCATTCAGCTGTTGCACATCAGTTGACAGCAGCTGACCAGTGAATTGGCCAGCACGGATGAGGAGTCAGTCTGCATCTGCGGAGCTCCTGACTGCTTGTGGCATATGCTGTCTTCTGACTGCTGGAATTATTGTAGGGATGTGTGGGGTTATTGGAAGGAAGGGGTGAATTGGTGAGAGGATAAAAGATGCAAATAGGAAATTAAGCTTCTTTGCTTCTGTGCCTGTGAAGTGATCTGTGGGTTTTGTTTTGTTTTCCCTATTACCGGATTAAATAATTCAGTTTTGTTCTGTGCAATCTAATAGAGTGTGATTATGAAATGAGGTTGCTAACAGAACCCACTTATTTTCCCTTCTCATGCATATGGAAGGATTTTTCTTTTTTTTTTTTTTTTTCATCTACACATAATTTCTGAGTCAAAAGTTGTTTCACACTTCTTTCAACACCAGCTTTTAGGAAACTTGCTTCTATCCACCCATGAATAGACTGATCTCTACAAGCATAATGGATTATTGGTTCATACATCTTTTCCCATTAATGCTTGGCCTTTACTTATATTTTCTCTTTATATATGAGTTATATACACACATATTTCTAGAGCAATGTATGAGAAGAGCTGTGAGAAATACCTTGAGAATGTCAAATGGGACTAAATGACAGAGAAGAGACTACCTCAAACCTGAAACAAATTTATTCTGAAATATAGCTATGATCCTGGGTTGTTTTTCTTTGGGACTCATCTGACTGCTTGAAGTCAAAGAAAATGAAGTGCTGTGTGATTTGGTATTGCAGGGAGGAATTTCATGGGTCATCAAATCCAGCCCTATGAAAAAAGCACATTAAACCCAAAAGCACAGTTGAGATATGTACCTGCCCTTCATCTTGTGTCTTGAACTGCTTCACATTTCTGATAGTTTAGATGTCTTGCTTTGAATGTGAATGGAAGATTTTATTGTTGGTGCTAAATTATAATCTTGCTAGCTCTGTCTGCCCTGAGCTTTACCATCAGTGACGCAAGAACAGATAAAATAGATAAAATGTGATGAATGAGTATTTCTTATGTGTTTTTTTCCTAAGCATCTGTGGTTGGCCACTGTCAGAGACAGGAGGCCGAGCCTGCTGAACTTGTGCTCTGATATGATACAAGTGTTATTTTCTTAAGAATTTTGAAAATCTTCTCCCTTTGAAGCAGAGGAGAGGAAGAAGGGGAGTCCTGCATGACTGGACTGCTGAAATGCGTCCTATATGGGGCCTAGGAGGAGGACTGCAATTTCTTAGCAAAGCATTCACATTGCCTTCTTTTACCAAAGGACTGATGGTTGCACATTGTTTTTTGTCTGCCATAAACCGCTTACCCTTATATTTGTTCAGGCAAGCAGCTTTGGCAAATGTTTTCTTCCTCTATCATGCTTGCGTATCAAAGAATATCTGTGGAAATGAGAGGCTAATCAATCACACTCGTGTTTTGAATGAGAACTGGAAACTGCAGAGAAATGGATTGGAGGTTCATAACACGCCACCGTTGAAACAAAATTTTTCTTCCTGTCTTTAATTTCGCAGAACAATCTGTGTCTTAGCCAGAGATTCTTGTTTTTATTTGAAAGACATGACTGGATGTGAAAAAGGCTGGATCAGGACTTACGTATACAAAGTTTAGGACTGTAATCTACCATCTGTCTAATATCTAACTCACTGAGGGGGTTGCTAGATCTCACTTGTGTAAGTGTGACCATTTTGAATATCTGAAATTGCAAATAAAGAAGTCAGCCTTGGTGCTGACTATAAAATAATAATGGTTTACCAGTAAATTGTTTGCTGTTTTATTGGTTCGCTGCCCCTCCTTTATTAATTTGAATTTCTAAAAGTTCCTGACTTTAACATCTATGAATTTAGTAGGCCTGAGCCTTAAACTTTTCCATTAATCCTTAAGGGATCATATTGGATAGGCCTTGCACAAGGAACGTATGATGATCTCTGATATTGACAGGTCTTGAAAGTTCCTGAATAGAATAAATGTCTTATTGCCCTTTTTAGAGTTTGGGTGTAGTCCAAGAAAAGGCTGAGAATTAGCTCATCTGTAAACAAAACCTGACTACTTGTATTGGCTCCTGAATTATGAATTGAAACTTCATAATGGAAATTTGAGGCCAAATAGTCTAAACATTAAAGTTGCCTTGCTGTGTTTTTTGAATGAGTGAAGGTAGTTCTGCTACCTGGTAGTTTTCTTCTATGTGGCTGTTGCTTCCCTTCCTGTTTCATTCTTATTTGTTTTAGTACCTAATTGTAGGCATACAATGAATAGAGCAAAATCATAATTGAGAGGCTGTGGTACAGGAAACTTTTCAAATGCATGTAAAATTTGGAAAACATGTAGCTATTTAACTTTGTGTTTAAATGTTCAGTGTGACAAGGGTTTAAGGGAATGACTGCAAGATTATGTAAATATATACATAATATGAAACTAGCTTTTATCGCTTTTTTTACCTATACTGTTCAGGGGAGATTGTAATGTTAACTCAGTGATTCCCAAGTGCTAATTTTGGCTAGAAAATGTCAATATTAATTTAATTACTTAATGTTTCTCCTGTCTATCTCATCATCTTAGCCTTGATTGAATTTCTTTTTTCATTCCACTCTTAACTTTCATGTTAAAGTAAATCACCTTAATGTTTACATCATCTCCCTACCCTTAGTAGAATGAAAGAGGCCTGTATGCCCATAAGTATACCTGAAAGTATTTGTAGGATCAGGCTCAGATGCAAAAAAGTTACAGCTATAAGTAAGCAGTAACCTTCTTGTTTCACTGTCTGTAACCCATGGGAATTACCCTTATCTTTGCAAGGAATTCAGCATCTTGTTGGTTAAACTACATTTTTCTGCAAAGCTTATGGTTTTGCTCTAACGACACCAAGTGAAGGGTTTCCTGTCTCACTTCTTCAGTTTTGTTCCAGCAACTAGTTGGCCTCACCACTAAACTTCTACCATATTTCTAATTTGTCTGGCTTGAACTGTGCAATGGCTTCTGGGCTTGAGCCCTGTTATGCCTTCCCTACTAGGTAAAGTGTCCTGTAGGATCTCCTTAGGGATTACATTTTGTTGTTTATAATTGTCTCATATCAACAGAGAAAGTGTTTAAGATTTCTTACAGAAACTTCTTTTTTTTACCCTTAAATTCTTTTCATGGTGGCTTCTTTTCTGCCACCTTAAATTTTCCAATACAAATGTAAAAATTTGGATACCCAGATTTGGATTTAATACAGCAGTGGTGCCACAGAATCACTTGCTGAGTTCACGCTCCTTTGATTCAGGTGGCTGAAGGCTGTTAGTCATGTGTTCATTTTGTGGTGGCAGTGACAAAGCAAGCTACTCTTGAGTCACTTAATGTGCCAGGATGCTGACGTTATTCAAGACTTCTCTATTCTGCAGTCTGTTGCCTGTGCTTGGTGTATGAGGTGTAGCTCTACCTCTGGCTTTTCCTACTTTAACTGATATCAACTGAATGTATGCATGCTTTTGGTCATCTGTCTTTATTTTTTATATCATTCTGCCAATCTATGTGTTAGCAGAACATTTTTTTCAAATAATTTCTTATATCTAGATTTTAGCATTTTATGGATCTGGATGAGCATCTGGCTAGCTCTGATTAATGCAAAACCAAACTAAAGCAATTCCATTCCCCAGCGACTTTATGCTGTCAACTACTTTGAGATCTGTCAGTTGGCCAACCCATAATTCGTTTAACATGTGCTTTATTGACACATGAGCCAAATTTGTAGTCAGAATATCATGTGGTATAAGTCATATGTCTTGAAAAACTTAACTACTTGAGTAAGTCTACCACCCAAAACAGTGATTTCAAATTCTGAAATAAGGTTTGTTTGAATATCAGTATCATAAAGCCCTTGAAATTGCCATTAGTTGCATTCCTGTCTTTTAATAGCAACCTATGCAAATTTTTCGGTTTCAGCCCGGCATTGATCTTGGACAAACAAGGCTACAGTTGCCAAGGCTGTTCTACTTTAAGTGTTAGCGTGAGGTTAGCAGTCGTTTCTTCTGGGTATCACAGAGAATTGCATCCAGTTTATCCTGCACTGTGAGATTTCCGTTTAAAAATAAACTCATTATAGGCTGAGTATCTGTTCATACTGTTAAAAATTCTAAACAGACTGGAAAATATGGAGATGATACAATGTGTTGCGTGAGGAAAGTGTTTCAAATAGATCACAGACTGCTGGCTTCCATCAAGACATTGGTGACTCTTGTAATGCGCTTCTGTCTTCCAAGTGCTGGTCAGAGGTCAGCATCTCTGGTAAAGACAGTGTTTGTACTTGATGTCATTGTTTATACTTTGATTCACAAGTCTGGTTTCTTCTTGTGTTTTCTTTAGTAGAAAGAGATGTTAATAAATGTTTCCAGATAGGAATCCTCACCACAGCTTAGCTGAAGTTAATATGCATTTCTGAAATCTTTGAACTCCTTAACAAGTGGAGAAACTGGCCTGGCCTCCTAGTCGAAAATTAAACTGTGGCTACTGCAGATTTCGGCGTGATCTCTTGCTTTAGATTCTGAAGTTTAGCAGCTGTTGCAGCAGCTTCCCAGGACCCTGTATCTTGGGAAGGGGACTTCACATCACACATTTTGAGGGCTGGGAGGAGAAGCAGAATTGATTAGATGGGATGGCTTTTTCTGCTTGGAAGATTATACAGAAGAGGCTCCAGAATATTCAAGGGCTTGCCTCTGCAAATTTATATCACTAAATTGTAATTTCAAAAGAAGAATCTGTTACACTGAGGGAAGGTCTGCACAGAGTTTAAAATCAGGTCTATTTTAGTTTTGCATAAATCCATTCTTACTAATCTTAATCTGTTTTTACTAATCTTACTAGCCTTTGGCAGAATCGGAAAAGGCTGTTCTGAAATCAAAATAGTGCAAACTCATGTTGAAAATCACTTCCCGAAGCCAGCTGGTACGCAGTCAACACCTTTTACATGCTTCTGATAACTTGAATTATCCATTACTGATGTCTTTATCAAAGTAGCCGTGCTGTAAGGGTGAGGAAGAGCCATCTGCTCGCAGCAGGATTATGGGCAGTTGATGGCCCATAAGCATGCTGCTTCTTCGTGTGAAGATGCCTCTTCCCCCAGGATGCCCAAGCTTTATTTTCTACACTAGCAACAAAAACCCCACTTGTTCAGGGTGTTTTTTCCTACAGTTTGTACTGCTAGAAAAGGAGGATGGAACTAAAATCCATAGTGTGCCCAGTATTATCTCAAAATTGAACCATGGATTAAATCTCCTTTTGCTTAAGTGTAATAAATATTTATTTGGGGAAAATGGGAATGTCAGCAGAACAGACAAATACAAAAAATAGTTTGAGATTTCTTTTTATTCCTTTTAGTTCCTTTGAGGTTTTCCTTTAGGGTTTCATTATTAACAATGAAATAGCAAACTTGCTCAAGGGCAGAATTTTGCTCTGAGAATCATAAATGTGGTTGTAAAAACAATTTTTTCCTCCATGGTATGCCAGATAGCTTAAATTTTAAC
The DNA here is from genome assembly GCF_028500815.1 of Rissa tridactyla. Taxonomy (NCBI): domain Eukaryota; kingdom Metazoa; phylum Chordata; class Aves; order Charadriiformes; family Laridae; genus Rissa; species Rissa tridactyla. Next base: position 10,829,468 of record NC_071478.1, on the reverse strand, counting down.
CCTGTAAAGCAGGATCCGTGAATTGGGCCATATGAATTTTTGCTGATAAGGTTTTGAATTAATCCTATTTTGTACAGACCTGTGCTTGCAGAAGCTTAAGGAAATTCATCACAGTTGCAGATTGTTTTCCAAGTAATATCCTCATGGACTATGAAGCCTATCCTTTTATGATAAATGCATAAAGGTTTTGCTTAACTTCATTTTTGAGCCACTCCATCGCTAATCTCCGTTGCTCAGTTTTTAAGTAGGCTTTGGCAGTCTGGCTGAACTACAATAGTGCTGACATTGAAATCACACAGCACGATGTAGGGGCAGGGATGTTAGAGGAGGTTCACTGTAGACACAGCTTGGATTTTTCCTCCCCTTTGATACAGCTGAAACTCTTACTTCCTGCACAGACAAGCAGTCAGTGTGATTTTGAATATTTGGGTGGAAGATAATATACAGCAAAGTAATTCAACTGTAATCCCTAAGGATGGGATAACAAATAACATCCCTGCTGTACAGGCAGCTGGAATTATTTAGAAGGTGCAAAGGGGCTTAATGTTCTGAGGAGGCTGCCTTTATAGCATGCTTTTGAGTAGGCACATCTGTAACTTTGCAAATGAAATCACTTGCAGGCATAGACGTGGCTGCTGGTTTGTTTGCTCTGTTGAGGAGGTGACCAAGCATCTGCAACCCGCTGGCAGGTGTGCTGAGAGCTGCAGGTGTGGTTTCCAAGGCTGTCTTTGGAAAATAGTAATTTGCTTGCAGTGATCAATGCATTGTTGTTAATTGTGTTTCCAGAACAATCATTGTTGAGAACATTACAGCATTAGGTAAATATTTTTCTTTGTATCAGTGTAACTATTTTTTAATCTGACTGGGTGAGGGGGAACAACAGTAGCTCTAAAAGCTTTAGCAGAGAACTTTTTCTTGTGTACTCAGCACACAGCCATTCCGCGAGGGTGTACCAGGGCTTACACTCCAGGGCTGAAACGGAGGCAGCAGGGGGACATTTGGGCCAGCATTTATACTGCCACTTCCAAAATCTGGGACAAAGCATGAATGGTTTTGAAAATCAATATTTCCATTTCAGACATGGCTCCCTCTTACTTATTATAGCAGCAGTTTCAACAACTATTTTGAGATAACTGCAAAGGGGAAGGATTGTGTGAAGAGATACTGATAGCCTGTTCTTGTTCGTAAGTACACCTGAATAGAGAACTATCCAAACATTTTTTGTGTTGTATATCTATTTCTGAGCTGTTGTATCCAGATGACAAGCTTTTACTTAACAAAAAAACAAACTTAAAATTCACCTATGTAGCTGCATCCAAGCTAATGTTTGTTAAAAGCAACTATTTGTCATAAAGGAGTATGTTGGCCTGTTCCTTGTTTCATAGTTTGGATTTTACAGCCTGTGATGTGGTCTTAACCCATGGCAGAAGGGGAGCTGGGGAAGCATGGGAAGCATGCACACAGACACAGGTTGGCCAGTAGCGGCTGCAGGCGTGAGCTCAGTTTCCAACACATTCAGAATCAAGATGGCCCAAACCCATACCAGGCTTAGTCCTATTTCTTCAGGTTTCTGTTTAATTCCTTACTTCCTGCTGTCATCTAAGTTAATGTGATTACAGAATGGAGGCTTATATGCCACATAGCAATGAAATTAAGTCATATGCAAGTGGATGATGTTAATTTCACTTATAGTCGTTGAAAGACTTGAGAGAAATTAAAAGGTTTGGTGTTTGTTTTGTTGGTTTGGTTTGTTGTTTTTTTTTTCTTTTCCTAAGAAGGTATAAATGAAAAGTGCACCTTTTAAACAGATGAATGTGTGAATGGTGAGGAGGTAATCTGATCTATAAATATAAATGAACTTTGTCTACTTATGGCTTCAAGCCAAAAAGCATTAGGTTTAAAAATAATTTTCAATTAAAAACCCTGCTTTAACTTGAAAATAGTTTTACTTCTGAACAGAATATTTAATACTGAATGACCAGAGAGAAACCGTAGCCTCATGAGGCTTTTGTTGATAATTGCTTTGCAGCTGAGCAGTTCTGTCAGGCATGCAGATGGGAAAGCTGCGGCATGCTCAGCCTTCACCCTTGTTGCCAAAGTTCTGCAGGACGAATTATTCACAGAATAAGACCTAAAAAATTTAGTCTGTGTTGATTTGTACTTCCTCTTCCAGTGTCTTGCTTGCAACTATTACTTCACCTGTAGTGGGTCCATCTAGCCCTATATTGTGTCTTTGACTGTAGCCAGACTCCTCTTCAGCAGTTGCCTGAAGAGGAGTGTTGGAACAAGCCAGATGAGATGCTTGGCCAAAATATTCTCCCTGCTTCCTATGACTGCAGTCTAGAGTGCTCTTAAATCAGCAGTGGGTGTCTTTTTTTGAACAGTGTCAAGCAAGGATCATGGAGCATGTTGCAGAGTGCCCTGGCAGTATGGCTGGTGCCAGGGCTCAGTCTGCCAGCATTTGGCTTCTTGTGCAGAGGAGCCAGGAGATCCAGCCCCAGATGTCTCCATGGAGAAGCCATCCTGGTTACCAGGTTGGGAGGGATAGGCTGGGATAATCTGCTCAGACGAATGTGTGGCTCCTTCATCATCAGCAGGTCCTGGGTAGCAGTCCCATGCCACAGCCAGCTACTTGGAGCAGGTCTGGGAGGAGAATTTGCTTGTCTGAGCTCAAGCAATAGCATGTTTTGGGAGGAAGGAGATTTGGAGTCTAATGGAAATAATTACTGTAATAAGGCTAAATAAGTTAACAACACCTCCTGTAGCCAAAAACTATTCAGGTAAAGTGGAGAGTTGAAATATGCAGAGGAGAAGCCTCCTCCAGAAAAGCAAAGGGGTACCAGATGTTATTAGGAGCTGTTTAGCTATCGCGGGAGTGCTGATCCCCACTCTCTGTTGCATTCTTAGGCTGTTGCTTTTCTTCCTGAAGATCATTGTTCCTGAGGAGAGTGTGGGGGGTCATATGAACTGTGCTTCCCACTAACAGCCCTACTGCTGGAAACTTAGAGAGCTTTGAGTATGCCAGACTTCTGGTGAAAGCCTCTGATCTGCGTTACACAATCGAGCCTCAGTTCATGCTTGTTGTGGGGGCCAGTAGCTGGTAATGTGTGGGCAGGCTTCAGTCTGCCTCTGAAAAGGTTTTGTTCAGTGTGTGCCTCTGCTCCACTACATTATCTCACAAATCTTCTATTGTTTGGCCCTTTTCTGAAGAGCACATTATGTGTGGTGGCATGAACGGTGGCCAAGCTGTATTTGCAGTGCACGCAAAGGTGCTCTGGTCCTGAGCTGGTGCCAGCCACCATTGAGTGGTGTAGGATTGCCCAAGTCAGGGGTGCTTAGGATTTGTTCTTCTTGGCTTAAACTTGTGAATGAAAGCATAAAGGTACTGTGGCTTTTGTTCAGTGGGGACAGGCAGTGATAGGTACCTAATTCTCCTATTCTTGGAATTGTCAGATGGAAGAGAGCTAATATGATAACCCATAATACTTTGTCTTCTGTGATCTTGAGAGATATCTGTGCTTAAGCATCTAATTTCCAATGCAGAGTGTTGGGGGGGGGGGGGGGAATAAAAATCCTTGTTAAGGCTCAAATCCAGTCTACCAAGCTGCTGAGTTTTCATCAAAAGCAGGAAACAGATGGACGGGCACAGCTGCAGGAGGTGCTGCAACTTCTCTGGAAAAGCTACCCCAGCATGTGCTGCAAGCAGGGACGTCAGCACAGTGCTGCTCTTCCACACGGGGCCACTGCTTGGTGCCAGTGGATGGATGGTCTCACAGCCCATGCTGCTCATGGAGATGCCATTTCGGAGAGGAACCTGCCTGGTGTTACTCCCAGCTCCCAGGGCTGTATGCTTGCCGGTTCCCAGAATCTGCTCGCTATAGTAGAAGAAAAATGCATCAAAGACTCATCATGTTCCTAAGTCTTACATTTCTGAAGTATGCTGTGGGCCCTGTCCTAGTGAGTTTACCCTTACATCCTTCCAGAAGCACCTCATTGCTCTGTCTCCCTACTGAATTCTCCATTTCAAACTGGGCAGTGGCATGATGAAGAGGTCTTGTAACTTGGTGGGGTCTCAGAGGCAGCCAGAGAAACCTCTGGGGTGCCATGGGCTGGTGTTTCTTATGTTCTTCTTGAGATAGAAAAGAAAAGAGGGTCCAGCAGCCAAGCAGTGTCCCAGGTCTCTGCCCAACCACTCAGGCAGAGCCAGTCTGATGTTCAATCATTGCTCAAGTTCTACACTTTAATAATTAATCGGTACCTATTGTTTATCTGGCACTTGCAGTCGTCGACCACTCCTGTTTACGTGAAAGGTGCAAATATTTAGATCTTTTCCAGAGCAGATCTGTGTTATTGTTATTTAGGAGATTTCTTTTCTGAAGCAGTTTAGAAATTTTTCTTCTTTTGGGTAGTTTTTGCAGAAATTAAAAATTTTCCAAGTAAGAAGCCTATGTAAGCACAACCATGTAGCGGGGAGAACATGTTTCTCTGCTTGCTTTCCCTTTTCTAAAGACAAAAGAGCCTTATTGAAATGTGCTTCCTTTCTGACTACTAATGGGTTTTCCTTCCTTCCTCCTTGCAATGAGCTTAAGATTATCCCATCCTGTTGGGTATAAATTTCAGCCTGGACTGTTTTCCCTGTTGAGGTGTTGAGTCACTGGCCTTGAATGGAAACCTGTAATGGGACAGGGAGAAGTCGGGGTTTGGGAAGGAAGAGGTTTTCCAGCAGTTTGGCGGTACATGGGATGGATTTTAAAGAACACGGATAAGCTGCTATTAATTTTTGCCTAGGGCTGCTCATATTCTGTTTTCCTAGTTTTATTTCTGGATCCTTTCTTATGTTGGATTTGGATAGATTCCAGGACATTACATACAAAATACGTAGAGGAAGAGCTGGTTCCTGCTCAATAACAATGTTCCATTTTAAGAGGTCTCAGGTTAAAGGGAAAAAAAATACGATGCTATGTCACTGGAATTAGTTTGTCTCCTGGAGGAAAGATGCTGAAAGTCTTGCTTCAAAAGCTCTGTGTAGGAATTATATCCTGAAGCCTGGATATTCTCCAGGGCTTAACTGTGCTTATTCATAGAAACACTAAACTTTATGAACTAGAAAGCAGACCTCTAAATGTGGCTCTAATGTGGAGTGGGTATTGTTTTTTGCACACTCTGATTAGCCACACTGAGCAGACGTACACTTTGTGGCCTTCCAGTACCTGAAGGGGGCCTACAGGAAGGATGGGGAGGGACTCTTTATCAGGGAGTGTAATGTTAGGCCACGGGTTAACAGCCTCAAACTGAAAGAAGGTAGATTTAGATTGGATATCAGGAAGAAATTCTTTGCTGTAAGGGTGGTGAGGCACTGGAACAGGTTGCCCAGGGAAGCTGTCAATGCCCCATCCCTGGAAGTGTTCAAGGCCAGGCCGCATGAAGCTTTGAGCAGCCTGGTCTAGTGGGAGGTGTTCCTGCCCAGGGCAGGGGGTCGGAACGAGATCATCTTTAAGGTCCCTTCCAGCCTGAACCATTCTGTGATTCTGTGTGATTCTGTCACTTTGGAATAATTAGTAAAATGGACAGGAATTAAAGCAAGTTTTGCTCTGAACACAAACCAGATGAGCTAAACAAGTCTTCTTTCGATCTGAATTTCTCAAGTAAGGTTTCACTTTGCGTGGTGTTGGGTTGTGTCATATGAGGTTGTGTCATGTGTGTCATATGTCTTGTCTGTCTCTCCCTCATAGGACTTCTTTCTGGTCTAAAGTCTATGGTGGCAGACTGTGGGATAGAAATCTGCGTTTCCCCCCATATCATCTTGCTCTGCAAGATAAAGATGACAATACTAAGCAATGTAGTTAAACCAGCAAGAGCGAGATTAGGTTACTGCTTCACATACACTTTTGACAATCTAAGAGAAAGCTGAATCCAGATATCTTTGTTACTAATATTATCTGTTTTGGATGTTTCTTTTGCCCCTTCCCCCCCTGCCCCCCAAACAATAGGGATGAGAAATTAACTTTTAAAAATAAAAAAATAAAACTCAAGTTAACATTCTTGTAAGCTATCTGAGCTTGTGTGAAAATAAACTATTGTTTAGTTGGCTTAAGCAAAAAAGGGTGCTTTTTTGTTTGGTAGAAAAGCAGTCAAGACTTCAAAACCAGCTGAAATCAATGTGTACTGCTGCCTGGACTTCCTTGGTTTGCAGTCCTACCTGTGGAGAACCAGCAGTGCAAGAGGGTCACAAAAGTAAGATATTAGTAAAAAAAAAATCCAATGTGAAAATTAAAAATTATTTTCATAGTGTTAACAGATAAAAATGTTGAGTGATTTTTATTTTTTTTTAATGGAAGTCATAACATTTAGACATGTAAGAATATAACTGCCTTTTTAAAATGTAAAATAGCTCCATGAGACTACTTAACTATCTGTACATGACATTCTCCAGGCTCCTTAACTAACATTTGCTTTGTTAGTGAGATGAAACAAGGATTTGAAAATGAAAGACAGTCATGGTTTGGAAAAGCAATTGTTATCAGCAAGCTTTGTTTCTTGGAAAACTAAGACCACTTGGTACCTTTTGCTTTGAAGTATTGAAGCCTATGTTTCAGGCAGATGTGCAGGTCCTATTTTGAAGGATTTTGATGATCAAGGATCACTATGTATTTCACTGAGCTATTTCAATTTCCACCCGACTTGAAAGTGTGCGCCTTGCTCCTGTCTGTGCTTGAAAAATCATGAAAGAACCACAGGCTAGAAAGCAGTTAAACTAATCCAGATTAAAGGGGCTACAGTTTGGGATAGCTGAGGGTCTCCTTACTATGGCAATTGCTTACCCAAGTTTAGAGGCTGAGTAAAGTATTGTTACGGTATTCACAGGTCTTGTGGTTGCTGACCCAATATTGAAGATTTTAATCTAACATAGGGAAGATGACGATGATATTTATTCTATCTCCAAAAGCAGCAATGTGCTCAGTATCTTTTATGTTTGGTTCTTGCAGGCACTTTGAATGCTTATCTTATACCCTGTGCCCTGCTTTTGAATTTGCAGTGCAATATCGTAACACTTCATCTTTCAGTGGAAGAGCTAGCTTTCAGATGAAACCTAGTAAAAACCTCAGGGTTACACTCTGTATCTGAACTGCTTTAAACATCAACCCAGCTGAATTCTAATTTATGGAAGAAAGCTTCCCATGCTGCATTTGCACTGTACACATTTAGGGAGACTTGGAAAAGTTGATCTTGAAGTGTCATTTAGGCTGATTGTTCTGTTTTCATGGAAATTTTTGCCTGTAAGAGCCCTTGAACACACACTAATGAAAGAGATGAATAGAAGCAGACCACAGAATTCTGAACCTACATTGTACCATATATCAAGAGACTAAACTTTGTAATTAAATATATACTGAGCAACTCTATCCAAACCTCTTTGCAGTTCAAATTTGAAGGTCAATATTGTGGTGCTAGCCCATCTTGAATCATGTGTCCATCAAAAAATCCAAGTTCAAGAGGGCCCAAAACTACCAATCACTTCCTTTTCTGTTGGGAATGCTTGTAAGATGGTTCTTATTTTTAGTGTGTGACATTGAAGATGGGAACTGGAGTGGGTGGAGGTATGGAGGTCCTTGCAAAAAATAGCAAACCAAGCGACAGTGTTGTTCCACCCCTGAATCAGGACACAATGGTATATAGCTGCTGGAGTCCTGTATGGCTGCTAGATGAGCAGTGTCTGGGTCAAGATCAATGCTGTGGTATTCCCCTTCTGCATCTTTTTATTAAGCACAATTCTTTGGACAGAAGTAATTTTAGCAAATCTAGGAGGATTTGGGAGCTCTTCTCCTTCCTTGCCCCTTTGCTTAAGGCTGTAGCTCATCTGAAAACTGAAAATGCCATTTAAAAAAAAAAGAAAATCACAAGCCTCTGTGACAGGTCGCTAATCTGTCCTTAAGGAAATGGCAGTGAGTAAGAGGGGCAAATCTGTCATCTGGGCAGGCAGTGGGGAGAGGACTGTGAAGTCTCATTGACTGCCTGGTTAATGGCAACATACTGAACTGTCAGGCAGGCTCATTAGGGACATGCTGTTAATTTGGTCAGGCAAGTGCTGCCAGGCTGCATTGTGTAGAGTCAAGCAGTGTGAATAGAGCCCGTAAGCAAAGCTGCTGGAATCTGCTTCTGTGTTCCCTTTGGACGGCTGTCCTCTGTTTTTGGCTTCTTTTCCAGTTCAAAGTGGCCACGTGGAGTTTTGGCACTGTTAGTGCTGTCCAAAGATTAGTTATGAATTGCAGAAGTCACCTAACTTGTGCTGAGATGAGTTACCCTGCTTCTCTTCTCAGCTGTTTTTGGATACGTACATTTAGCCAGAGTGCCAGTTCACTACTTCCTGTGATTTAATTCTCTTTAAAACCCAATTTGAAATGCTATAGGTATTTTCCTTATCTTCACTGCTCACGTCTGCTAGGCACTAGCTATATGGCAATTAAAGTTTGCATTTCTTTTCTACTGTCAAAAGGTAACCTTTTCCCCTCCACTTCCCACAAGTCACAGAGTCCTGCAGGTGGTTTTGGAGGTATGACAGTATGTGCCTTACAAATCCACTGCAGTCCCTGGAAGAGCTGGGTAGTGAGTTGCAATGTTATGGACTGACTCTTTTGGGCAGAGGGAGACCAGTGGTGGGGAAAACCTGCCACGTGCAACGTAGCTGGGTGGGTGTCCTGACTCCTTGTGTGACGGACTGGAGTGACTGCTCATGTGATTATTGTAAAAGGTTGAGCAAGGGTGAGAGATTGTTTCCATCTCATAAAGGGAACAATTAGATTGGCTCACTGCTGTCTCTCTCCAGTGTGTGTCAGAATATACTGTTAATTTAGGAGTTGGAACCCAATGGAGAATTTTCTGATTCTCTACCATGTGTTCGCCTTCATGACTCCAGTTCCTCTCTCGTCCTTTGGGGATGTTTTTCCCTAACATTTTCAGCCTTATTAAAACTTATTTTTGTTTCTGACTAGTTTTCTACCAGAGAAAAGGCTGAAATTAATAATTTTCTGGTAACCATTTTCTAGGTTTTCACCTGATTTACCTGATTATGTTAAGGCTGGGTCAAATATTCCATTAAGGGTTTCAGATGCTATCAGAACCAAAGCAAAAAAAGGTTTCCCAGGAGATCAACTGTATGCTTGCATGGAACAGACTTAGCTGGGAATTGGCCTGCACACTTACCTTGCAGGGAGCTGCACAGCTCCAGCACTTCTGTCACTAAATACCTGGGGAAATCATTAGTTGTGAATAGACGGCGTTCTCCGCCTGCCGTGTCAGGCTCTGTTATCACACTAGGAGGCTGCCCTCCTCCCCAGAAACAAGGAATTCATGCCTCTGCCTATTCAGATAGAGGGATATCTATTTAATGCAGTGCCCCATTTAGAGAAGTAAAGTAGTATTTTTGCAAGGGCAGAAAAACACTTGCTGTGTGGGAGGGAATGCTTCTTACAAACAAGCACTGAATTTCCTCATTTTACTTTACCAGGGATTTCTATTAGAATAAGGCTGGAGGGAGGGAAATTTGGAATGATTCTGGGAAGCTTTGGCTCAGGAAGGAGAGAATGGTTCATAGATTTTTATTATTGTTATTTTTGAAGGAGAACAGACCATTGAACGTAATCTTTTACTTATCTTTCTCTTTGAAAACTTAAAGCATTTATGCAGTGACCCCAGAAGAGTTTGTGGGTTTGAGCCAAGGTCTTTCAGCACAAAAGCATAAATCTCAGCTGTGGGAACTAGCCCACAACCATTTCAAGGTAGATTTATTCCTATTACCTTCATACTTGATAAGTCTTTTGATAGTGAATTCTCAGTGCATCCATTCTCTGTTTGTGGAGTGGTAAATAAGTTATTTATGGGAAATGGGGGCAGCAGAGGCACTTTACAAAACTGAGATCTGGCAACTCTTGAGACTTGCCACTTTGTGTGTTGTGACAATGGTCAGTTTATCTCTGGTTATTGCTGGAGTCTCAGTGTAAGAGGTCATTCATTCAGGAGTCATTCTTTAGTTTTGATGGGGTAAACTTGATTACTGAGAAGAGCAGCTTGTTTAGTAGCAACCTTTTCCTTCTCTTTAATTTGGAAATGAACAGTTACTTCAACAAAAATAACTGCTGATCATAATCAAAATATAAGATCAGTCACAAGGTGTACATTAAAAGTAAGTTTTTAAGCTCCAGCTTAACATCATTTTAAGAACTATGGGAACTATTATTTTTGTATTCTGCTGCTATGAAAAAAAGATTAGTACAACCTAAACTATGTTTTAACTAAAATTTGGCAAGAGAATTTAAACAAAGGGAGAATCAAAACTTGACACAGTCTGTGTCACAACTGTAATTTAATTTTTGTACTTCAGAAGATAATGTAACTTAGTCTTTTAGCTAATTCCTTAAGTCAGTTTTTAAAGAGTCAATCAAACTAGATTCTGTCCAGTTTATGAAAATGGAAAGGTGCTTGTGTGTGTCCACACGATCTTATCTTTTCCACTTATGGTATCATATTGTAAAGGCCCATACACCCCTAATAGTTTGGGGTGTGCTGTCGGTGGCTGAGAGTCAGAGAAGCTTTCAAGCTTTTAACTTGCTCTTAACTGATGGAGACTGAAACAAATGTCTTCATTATCCTCCTGAAAAATCCTGTTAGCAAAGCAGTCTCATCTATCTAAGCTACTGGCTTGAATTTTGCTTGTATTGTTGCCTGTTAAGGTAGGGAGCAGCTTAATCTCAGCAGATACAAAAGAATGCACGCAAACACTCTTCTAGCAAGAAAAATTATATAGAAAGGACAAACATCCATTGTCACAGCAGGTATAAAAACTTGAACTTAGATCTGTATTTTCCTGCACTGGGGAAAGCAGGAGTCCTCAGCTTCCAGAACTGTGAGGCAAACACTTCTGACACCTATCCTAGAAGGATTTCCTTATAGGCTCAAGAAAACTGATTTATGTCAGTAGCTCTAATAAACACATTGTGCAAAGTTAAGAAGTCTCCAAGGCTTTGGATAGTCAACAGAAATCTTAATTAAGTTCAACCTCTGATAAAAATTTATCAGAGGTTGAATTGATCAGAGGTTGAAGTAATTATAGACATTTAGTTGACATGTAAGCAGTCCTCTAAGCACACCAAAAATAATTTCTTTGTTCATACTTATTAATGCAGTTGAAACTTTTTTTTGCTTAAAGGTCTGAAGTAATGTCAGCTACATGGCAGTGGAAGAAATGTGATAGAGCATCAAAAATCCATCAATAGTCTCTTATTAAAGCTGCAAAATAAACTCTTCAAACTTTACTGTAGTCAGTTTATGCGTGGAATGAACTTGTCCCATGTCCTGCCAGAGAATCTGGATAACTGTTTTGATAGAAATAAGATATCTTCTGTTAGTACCTTTCAAAACTGAATTTAAAAAGTGAGCCATACAGTCAAATGCTGGAGTGTATGGATAAAATTACAAGGAGAAGCTGTTTAAGAGCAAACATATGTCAAACGTAGGCTTCCTCCTAATGGGCTTGGACTTTGTAGCCCACTTAGGTTGCCACAAGTGAACACAACATACAGTTTGTGGCTTTTGTGTCTCATTTCTTAATGCAATGCATGGTGTACAAATCCATATACTGCAGCAAAAGACAGGGATCTGTAGTTACTCTACCAAGTGGCCTGTCTCCTGTCCTTGATTTGACCCCTGGTATTCTCCTTGGCTATCTTGAGTTCCCTCTCCAAATTAGCAATCTCTGCATAAAGAAAATGAGCATCAAGATGAATCCCAGCAAGAAGGATCCTCATAATGAGACTAAAGGCTCCTTTTCATGGAAAGATTTTGTCAGTCAGCAACAAACTAAAATCCACAGTCCAGGCAGTACATCCCAGAGATCATTATTAAGGAGTGTGGTTAAAAACTGTTTCCCTGGGAGTGATTTTGCTGCTTGGGCAAATCTCTCACAGGTGCAATCTATTAGGAAGGCCAGACAGCTTCTTATAAACAAGGAAGCAAGACCGATCCAAAGAATAGGCAATGATGTGTTGCCTTGCCAGCAGGTAAAGTCCAAGAGAAGACTGCAAATTTTAGTAGAAGTAGAATTTGGGGGGAAAAATCCGTAGTCTATAATGGGATTTTTTGAAAGGAACTATTTATTCTGTACAAAATTGTCCAGTCTATGGAAGTCATAGTTTAAGAAACCAACAGAAATATCCAGAGAAAAACTCAAGCAACCTAACCTGGTTATTGAATGAATATTGCCCTCTTTTTGTATAGTATAGGTGGGACTCACAGTAGATTTAAGTCATCTGCTATAAAACATGATTTGCTTTGCCATAGGCAATTTCAAGTGCAGCAGCCAACACTGATTGTTCAAGTTGGGTGACACCAGCATTTGCAATCTGAGATGCAGCCTTCTTTTTTCTTTTTTTTTTTTTTTTTTTGAAGATGATCAAAAGAATCAAAATTATAGGCACCTTCCTCACCTGAGAGGCACTGGGCTAGGTAAGTAGATACTTTTGCAATTTCTCTTAACAGCACCCCCCAGCTTCAGCCTGACAATACAACACTGATATGTTCTTCTTCTCTCCTAGGAATGAGAATTCAAGATCCAGCAAGAAGGTAAGCTATGTAGTTGGTTATAACAAATTCTGCATCCATTCTAAAAAGATTTTTCCTAGAAATCCTTTCAGTCTGAAATTCAAATAGTCTTTGAAGTCAGTTATCTGGCAAAATTTTCTGGTCCTTTTTTTTTTTTCTGTAATACCTTAAAGTACATGTAGAATGTGGTAATTTATTCTTTTGTTTCCTTGGCTAAGGGGAATTCAGTGTGGTTTTTTGCTCTGCCCAACTAGTTTGAGAGATTCATCTTGCCTTACAAAATGATTACATGTCCATCAATCCAACTGCAAACTCTTTTTGAAAACTCCTTGTCACTGTTAGATATACTGAATAAAAGGAAGCCAATTTATCTCAAATATATGTTTCTGTGACAATAAAATGATTTCTAGGATAATAACTGTCTGTAGCTGGAACTGAGAGCTATTTCAGCATTGAGCAAATAAACCAACCAACCTTCCTGTGCCCCACCCCCCTCACTAAGACCACTGGAAAGAGCGTATAACCAGTATTTGGTGTTTTTCTGCAGCATCCAGAGGAGCCTGTGGAAGCAACCACCTGAAACTGTCCTCTCCACCTGTAGCCTCGTGGTGCCTTATCTCTGAATTGCCGCATATGGGCTTTCTCCTGGCACTGAGTCAGTCTGCTCGTGGTTAAATGTTTTCCCATCTGTTTGTGGCTCGACACTGGATTTCTCCTGGACGGTGAATAGTTTCGAAGGAAAATGACCCGACTGAAGCAGAATACAATCTGAAGAACCCTCCACATGTTATGGCTAAATCCTGGGAGCCTTCCTTCAGGATTAGTGGTTCCTAAGTTGCTTTGATGGCCAGGGCTAGCAGCACTCTGGTAGGCAGAGCAGGTCCCAGCTGGCCACCTTGGCTCTGGTTTTGCCTCAGGTTGTTTTTGCTCCTCTTTTCTCAGAGCTGTCTTTCCTCCTCAACTGCTCTTCTTCCTCTCTTGCTCATGTGGTGTTGCTCTTCTGTGCAAATATACTTCAACTAAATCATGGTTGCTCTGGTTCCACCTTCTGCTCTTTGTATTTGAGTATTAAATTTCACTTTATTTTTAATCAAACCACATCACACTTATTTTTGGGGTCACAGAAGCATATTTGGCATGTTTAAGTTGCCACTGTGAGGTTCTTCTCCAAACAGAATTCAAACCATTATGTTACAATCTGTACCAGACCCTTCCTAGCAGCTGTGTTTATACAGCTCCTAGTAAAATGGGCCCCTGATTAGGATTTTTGAATAGCTCATTCACTGTAAAAATCGTGTTTTGAACCATCTAAAAAAATTGGGATAATATATGATTAAAAGTTTTGGTTTGAAGAAACGTCAGTGGCAACACTGCCAAATTTTAGGCCCAAAACATCATCACCAATAGTATCACAAAGATAAAGTTACTGGAATTTAATTGTGCAAGAAATGTTTTTCTTTCGCTTGTTTAAAAAAATAGCTGAAAAATTCATGTGACAGAGATTGAAAATTACATGTTCAGAGTAGTCGCCCAAAATGGTTGAAGTTTGATAAACTGTATGAAAGTGAGGACAGGTTCTTTATCTTGGAATTGTCAAGCAACCGTAATTTGGGGACAACTTGATCCAGAATAAGAAACTGAGTATTAGAGCAGTTCTGGGGTTGCCTCACACCTATCAAGACAAGCTGTTTGAAAAACCAGAACCCATCCTGTATTCTGAGTGACACCGATACACGCTATGGACCCTGTGTGTTGGACAGGTGGGTTGTAAATAGCCGTTCTGTTCCTGGCATGCCAGGCAGTCTCTTTATGAGGCTGGATAAGCGATAGTTGGTGTGCGCCAGCAGCAATGCCTTCTGGTGTACAGGGAGTCCTGCAGGCTTGAGAAGTATTAAGGCTGGGAGGAAAAGGTATCTCATCTGGGCTATTCCCCACTGTGGAGTTGGCAGCTGCATTTCCAATATTCTGGAAGTTTGGTTACATGCTTTCTTGCTGCAGATACTGGCGTTGAACAGAAACAGTAAGCATACATTAAGGCAGGGAAACACAAGTGCCGCTTCTGCTCCATTAAACTGGAATACATGATTAAAGGACCAAAAGCTACTTCGGCTGACAAACTCCATACTTAAATGTTTTTAAAATCGTAAACTAAGAGCAGAGATTTATAAGTTTGTGTCATGATCCATAAATCTAGATCTCCTCTTGTCCTTTTACTGTAGACAAATGGCTTGTAGAGGAAATTGTAGTGGTTTGGATAAGTCTAGGTTTCAGCAGTCAGCCTTCTTAGGTCAGACATGTAAGAAACATCTGTAATTGTTTGAGGAATTTGGCAGACAATCTTGTACTTAAATCACATTTTCCCCTTTGAAAGTTGGAAATGTCCATGTATAAATTAGACACACAAGACACATACGTCTGCGCTTGTGGAATTAGACAAGGTATCAACTTGCTGTTACCTTGCAAATCCTACTGCAAGATAAGAGCAAGTTGATACTTAGCTATAGTAAAAGAGACCAGCTAAAGGTTCTTTAAAAACGTGTACCTTTTTTGTGCCTCAGAATAAAATCTAGTAGTTTTAAGGGGCATTGCCATTAAGTGGCAGGCTACTTCAGTGTTTAGAATTTGACACTTAGTTCGGATTTTGCCTAAGACTAAAATCAAAAAGATTTTTGAATAAAATTACACAAACCCTCCTCTCCAGCCAGAACTGCTGGTATGTGCATAGTTGTCACGTACTGGGCCTCTTGAGTACATTTAGCATACAGTTGTGCATAGTCTGTCTAGAATCATCTTGTCCTGTAATGAGATCATATGAATTCAAAGCATATTAAATTTAATCCTGGTTTTCAGGATTATACCCTGCAAACTTAAAATTGCAGAGTATAAGAAAGGCATGATGTTCCTGACTGCTTATTATAAAAAATGTGGCCCAGCTCATTGTGAAATCTTTGGTTCTGCCACTGAAAGCAGAATTCAGTAAACAGACTTCAGTGGGAGATTGAAGTTAATGTCTGGTGACCTTTGTCAAGCAGAACAAATGATTGCTACGTTTGCTAGAATTGTGTTAGCGCTGGATGCTTCTGGTACAGCCTGAGCAAATGAAGTTTAAAAGTCTGGCTGTCTATCAGCAAACGTTGCCTTTTGATGGAGTCTACAAATGCTGTAGCATAGACCCTCCAGGCAGGAACTTGAGTCTCCACTTTATTTGATGCCAAGTTCTTTAATAGTTTCAGAAAGTGATTTTGCTTGTACTAGAAAAGCATGATGAAAACAGGCAAAATCCTGAATAATGTGTTAAAATTAATTCCCGTGTGTCAGCTGCCTGCATAGCGTGTCCTTTGGTGGACACAGTAGTTGTCTGAACAACCTGGGGAAGAGGCTGTCACACAGATGCTGCATACAGGCTGCGTCTCTGTGTCTTCCAGCTCAGGAATGACAAAGAACAGCTATCA
Organism: Rissa tridactyla; assembly: GCF_028500815.1. Taxonomy (NCBI): domain Eukaryota; kingdom Metazoa; phylum Chordata; class Aves; order Charadriiformes; family Laridae; genus Rissa; species Rissa tridactyla. The sequence goes on along the minus strand of NC_071478.1, from coordinate 10,813,422 downwards.
ACTATATAAGCTTAACTCAGCTCTTAGTGGACAAAGAGCCAAAACCAGGCAAGAAATAAACCCCAAAAACGAAAAGCCAAAATTTGCAACTGCTTGTTATCTTTTTTTTTTATGAATAACCTATAAGATCTAAAGATGATTCGGAGACTCATCTGTGTTTCTGACCTTGACCCCTGCCACTGAAACGCTGGTATGTTTTCTGTGGAAGTGCCCATGGTAGCTTTGAGCTCGACGGTGTACTAGATTTCTTCCTAGCAGCATTCAGTGACCAATCTTGTGCGATGCCAAGCCTTTCCATGTTCAGTAACCTGCTTTATTTTAAGGACAAGCTTAGTTGGTTGTCAATAGTCCTTCTGAGGCAAGGATTTTTACTGTGGGCTGATTGAGTGAGAATCACAGTAGAGGGAATGAAGGTGGGAGAACTGTCTCCCTTGTTCCTGGAACAAAAAATACCACTACTGTCTTCAGTATGTCACTGCGTAGCACCATGGAAAACAGGCTTAGTGTTTTCTTGCAACACTTTCTGCCACCTTCTTTGCTCTTGTTTTCCTTTCTTCCCTCTGTACTTTTTCCTTATTGCTCTATCTTCTACGTTCAATATCCCCCTCTGTTTTTACTTACTATTCCTTTACACACTTAATCTGAGGCAGTCAGTTCTAACTGCTGTTTTTTTGCCTTTATTCCCTGGGAAACATCCACATCCTTTCTGTTTCCTTCCCAGGGCTTTTTTGTATGCCAGCACTAGCACGTCTTAGCCAGCTTCAAGCCGCCTGGCTCCTCCAGCCAGGCAAGTAGTTGATAGCAACCGGACTGGCCTCAGCTGTGTATCTCCCCCTTTGGGATGTTCTTGGTGGCTACTGCCATGCTCAATACAGCGCAGCCCAGTCTCTCTGTATGTGCTGGGGGTGGCAGGAAGGGTTGGCATAGAAAGCACAAAGCAATCTGGCATCTTCCACAACTGCAGGTTTTTTCTGCATGAAGAATATAGGTTTCCTTTTCAGGAAGATGAACCTGTTTGGAAGATATTTTTCACATTTTCAGGGGAATACAGTGTAATATTTCTCTTGCAAGCCTATCTGAACCACTTCAAGAAGTTGCAGTGAGTATGTTAGAGCTGATTGGCAGTTGTCAGTCACTGGTTATAAATCTTCAATGTTTTTCTTAGGCTGAATTGCCCGATATAGCTCTCTGGAATGTGGCAGGAGGCAGTGCAGCATTTTCATTTAATTGCTTGTGGAGATAGCTGCAGGATTGTGGTGTCAGAAAATATTGCTAAATCTCAGGGGATTTCTTGGCATTTTGTTGCCACAATAAGGTCATAGTTGTCACAGTGCCTTAGTACAGCCACAGAATATATGTACAATTATTTATGCAGCCTGAAAATGTAGTGCAATAATAAAATACTCTACGTATCTGCAACTTGCATTTATTTGAGTCTTCTCATGCTACTTTTGTCCTTTGCTGTATTGTTTAAATGTGTATTTCTCATATTTGAGATTTTATAAAGATGTTAAGAAGAGTTGTATGCTGTCAGTCTGGTCACATTTTGCAACCAGTCTTAAATATGATCCTACTTGTGGGTTTGTGTCTCTCAGCTGTCTTTATTACCTAGGCATTTCAGTTTTGTAAATCTGTATTTATAAGGAATTTGTTCCACGGTAGAACTGCCATTGCAGTTCTGCCATTGATGACAAGTGGTCTGAAAATGAGGTGTTGAGCAAACACAGGCAGTTTCCACTTGAGGTTTTTCGACTGTCCTGAAGCCCAGCCAGTCCATGTTGTGGAGCATTTACAAAGTAAGATTAATGCAGTGCAGAGCTGCTGCTGAATTACAGGAAAGCAGTCACTTGAGACAAAAATGAGATTGCTGTGTCTCCACACCTCCCCTAGCAGGTCAAAAGCTAGCTTTGTTTGAGAATGTAAAGGTATCTGCTTTTATGCGTGTCATAGTTGAGATCTCCTTGTTCATGGTTATGTTCACTGTATGCAAAATATTAGCCTACAGCAGGGGTGGATTTTTCCAGAAGAAATTATCTTAGTTGCACAAGTGTGAAAAATGCTGTCTCCGTATTGTGTTTTTGAAGATCCTTTTCTCACCCTATAATCTTTGTGTCTATTCCTTTTGTCTCCTGTGAGATGTTTCAGTTCAAGCATTATGATTAAGTCAGAAGGACGCTCACCCTGTGAGCAACATGAAGAATGCACCAATTACTTTCTTACCTGTGTCTGTGGGATTAGACCATGAACTCTTTAGCTGAAAACATCCCTGGCGGTTGCTCATATGCACAGTCATTGTGGCCCAAGCAGAATTGCTTACCTAAGTAAAAAAACTCAATGTGATCTTGCAGTGCTATTTAGCAAACTCAAGGGCACATTGGTTATGGTAGAGTATTAGTGGAGGAGCTTTCCTGATGCTTCTTTGTACTTTTACTATTTCCGTTTTTCATGGCCTTGGTGCCTCTCACTTCTGGGTTTGTTTTTAGCAGGAGCTTTGTTTCTCTGTTATGATACATTTGAGAATTCACTGCTTTTTTCCCCAGAACTTAAACTGAAAAGAGATTTTCAGTATGTCTTGTAGAACAGATCTGAAATCCAAGCTAATCAGACTAATCTCATAAAATAGATTTTAGAATTAATCTAACACCAATCTGCTGCACTGTAAAAAGCATACATAAGCAGTATTTATTGTCTGTAGCCAGAAGGGGAGGGGGGGGGAAGTCCACATGTAGGATGGCTGCATTCCGCTACTGCAGCAGGAAGGAATTTCCTAAGAACACTGAATGTGATAATTACAGTCCAGTGTGTTAGCCTAAACTTGCTAATAAATGTTTGTGCACAAACCCAGCCTCCCTGAGAAAGGAGACTGTGAGCTGAAAATCATCCCTGGAAACCTGGAGGATTTTAAAGGTGAATAGGGAGAAGAGGAGGAAAAATATGATTTTCAGTCTGTAATGAAAGATGGCTTTGGAGGACGTGTGCGTGTGCAGGGAGCCTGAGGGAGGAAGTGGAAGACAGAAAATTCAACGTCTTTGAACACTGACAAATCACCTGGCTATGCTTAATGATCTGACAGCATCTTCTCACCAGCTGCATCAACATTAGGGCTATTCATCACTTTTATAGGTTCATAGCATTAGGTAACACAACTTTTCTATCAACACATGGTTTTTCTTGCCTAGTGAGCTGAAGAACAGCTTCTTATGGTTACTTCAGCAGGGGAAGCATACAAACGAGCAGGCTATATTCCATTTCAGATTATGTGATTTATGTCTCAGAACCATTTTTGGCTGCCACAACCATTTGAAGCTTGAGACGTTGATTCCAGAAACTGTTATTTTGCTGTTCGTCATCAAGGTTTGGTCAAATGTTTCTTCTGATCAAAATATTTGTGTCTTCACTACCCTCTTAGTGAGACTTCCCCCTGTCCCCTTTGATGGAGTTTATGAATGGCTAAAAGTAATAAAACATAAAAATGGAGAGGTTTTCATAAAGATAGCATTTGTTTTGGGAAGCAGTGATATCTTTACCATTTATTACTGGGAAGCAGCTATGTCATCGCACTTCTTGTGAGACAGCCGTATGTAGCTGCTGGATGGAACTGATTTTTAGAAAGCTATTTTATAAGAAGCATCATTCATCACACTGTTCCACTGAGTGGCCTTGACGCTGCCAAAACTAATGGGTATACTGTAGCATCAGCAACCACATTGAAACAAGAAAGTAGAGTCTTTTGGGTTTGGACTTTGTGTGAAGGTGTTGTTGATGGTTTTGGTGGTGATGGTAGTTGTAATGGTCATTCACATGATTTGCCATAGATCACAGCTTTTTGGACTAGGAAGGACTGTCCAGCGCTTATGCTGTTAAACTTTAAGAAAATACTTCATGTATAAAGTGATGAGATTTTGTGGTCGACTAAAGAATGTGTGGAAGGAGGGAGAGCAGGACTGGAAGAAGGGGGATTCCATTTGCAAATAACATAGAGGCCAGACCCTGCTGTTTGTAGTACAGAGTTTCTGTTGTATTCCTCTAACACAGTGATGGTGAGAAGTCATTCAGAAGTGCGTTCTGTTTTGACCATGCTTATGAGCTTTCCTGTTTTCACTAAGTATACTTGCATACGTGAATTTCCTTAAGGGAGACCTTCTAAGCGAACTTAAACGTTTGCCAGAATAATAATGAACATTGTATAACTGATCACAAAAACTACAGTTTCTGCTTGAGTGCAAGCATCAAAGAGGACTTTGGCGTAACTAACACAGTATCCTATGCAAATATTCATAGTTGAAAAGGAATTAATCCCTTTCCAAAGGACCAGCACAAATCCTTCAATGGCTCGTAAGCCTGTTTTTGAGGGAGCAGGTGCTTAGCCAGCCCTGGGGATTCAGATTTCAAAACAATTCATACTCTGCATTGACACATGCAAATATCTTAAATTTTCAAACTCTTTTTCTCTTATAAATTTGCTATAAATTCTATAAATTGTGAATTTAGCTGTAACTTGCATGGCACGCAGAAATTCTGTACGAGCAGGACTTTGGTCATCTCAGTCTGGAACTGGACAGTATCAGCTTTAAGTTGGGATAGAACAAAGCTGTAATTGATGGTTGGCCAGGTCTCTTTGCCAAGCTGCTCTTTTGATCATTCATAGCAAGAGACCCTTATTTTGTAAAAATCCTTTTGTTGGTGAAGACAGCAGACAGGTTGTTTTGTCGTCAGAGAAGGTGGCGTGGTGCCAGTGTCAGCAGCCAGCAATCCAAAGTGTTGTGCTTAATCACAAGATTAATTTTTTCCTTTTATTGGCTTTTCCTTTCAATATCACCAAGCATGACATGTTGTAAAACAGTAACACTAGTTGAACAAGGGTTGGCTAGCATTTCTAAGCCCCCTGGCTATGTTGATAGCAAAATGAACATTTGGCTTGATGTGCAGCCAATAGAGACTCCCAGGAAACCAAACTGGGAAAACACAGTTGTCAATGAATGGGCCATGTGCCTGGTGAAGAATTAGGGAAGAGGAAGCAAGATGCACCTGGGTATAAGAGCTGTACTGGGGCTCACATTGCTTTTTTCCTTATGTATTTCAAGCATCTATGGTTTCAATAGCATGTCCAATACCTGTTTTCAAGCTATAGATCCAATCCATTAATGATCTGTGCTTACATTAGAATGTATTTATTTTAGCCTTAGACTGGCCATATGCAAGTAGCTTCTAAAAGTAGATGGTAGTAGATCCAGGTCAAGCTAAAGATTTGTACTCATCCTGCTGAACACAGTGACTGAAAGAGGTTGTGTTTTACATTGAATCATATAGGAATAAATGCCTTCCCCCCCCCCCCCCCCCCCGAAGGATTTTGCTAGATTCAAAAATTTTTATCCTTGGAGTCTGCAGCAGTGACTGGTGAGCATCCCTAGTGTGCTATGCCATCATGCAGAAATCCGGTCATAGGTAGGAGTGCTTGTGGTGGAGAAAAAGGCAGGCTTGATCTGTCAGCTCCTGTATCTGCAACCAACCATGTTCATTCATCCTCATTCAAGGGACTTCTCTGGTCTTGGAATGAGAGGTTAGCAGAGTTTTGTGCGAGTGCAAAGTGCAAGAGCGGGTAACACTGCTTGGCAAAGTAGTATATGTGAGCTTCCAGAAGCTTGCATTTTGAGGGTTATTAATATTTTAAAACTTACAAGAATATACTCCTGTCTTTCTATAGTCTATATTGTAATCTATGAATATTATGGTCCTAATGGTCTGTGCTGCTAAAGACAGATGATAGAACTTTACTGTACATACAGGAAGATAAGTGTACCTTCAGGGTAATGTCCCTATAAATTAAGATTACTGTTTGTGGCTTTGACTCGTTTTACTGATATCTTCAGCATAAAGGCACGGATCTGCATGTATCATTTTCAGACAAATTGCATTTTATGAGCTTTTCTCAATCAATAGGTAGGGCAAACAATAAGAAGTTAATCTACTGTATGAATAATATAGCTGCTAAGAGTTCAAGGACCATTGCATGGTACAGTCACCGGCTGGCGCTAGCTTGTCAGGGCTAGGTCCCTTTGAAAGCAAAGGTTTCAGATTGCTGCCTTGACTTGCAGTTGTTCTTAATGCCCGTTTTACAGGAGCTGCTTCTGTCAATTCTTTCTGCGCTAGAGATCCTTCTGCAATGAAACTGTTCTGTGAGGGATAATCTTGTGAAAAGATTTCAATAACTTGAAAGTAAAAATCTACAAATGGCTCTCTTGTGCTACAGTGCCCCTGTTGAATGTCACTTTTTCAAACAGATACCATGTGGCAGCTCTCACGGAAGTGGCCTGATTTTTTGTTTCAAGGATTAAATTTTTAACCCCCCATTTCCCACCCCATGCTCGCTCTCTCAAGGAGATGAGACTTGAGGGTTGGGGGGGATTAGGTATGGTTATGCATTTACGTAAATACGAAGTATTGACTGGAAATTGCAGGAGGAGATTGCAACCAAACAGCTGTCATTGGAAATCTAGTATTTATTGCAGAGTTAAACAAAACGCCTTATTGTTTAGAGCATTATTTGCCTTGGGCATTGGCTTAGACAGTTGCATTGGCTGAACAGAATTTCCTAACTCCCTTTTCCACACCAGAGAAGATTAAGTAGATAACAGCAACAATTGGCTGCTTTGATCTGGCCTTGACATATGTTCCAAGCATCTACTTCATGATCCAACTACATTATTTTTCTCTTTCATGGCTGTAGCACTTTACTCCTACTTTACCATCACTGCCACTTTTGCTCCATCGGGGGCTTCTTTCTGAGCTTTCTTTCTGTTCAAAAGTGAACAATTTTAAAAGATTCCTGCTGCACAGCATGTAAATTCTTTATGCACAGGGAGTGTTCCTGACAGATTAGAAGTATGCAAAGTCTTTCGGAGTTACAAAAAAGCTCCATTGAAGGAAACAAGTTCAAAGCAAAAGTTAGAGGAATCGCATGAGGAAGCTTTAGTATTCTTGGTAGACAAGAGCTCAAACAAGTTGTGATGCTACATGGTGATGGTAGTGAAAGTTGGAGACAATGAACTGCAGAATATTTCTGTGAAGAGCTTTCCTCTGAAATTTCACTGGCTGTTCTCATGCGCTGTCCCACCGTCTGCTGGGAAAAGGCTTCTGATCAGCAACACAAGTGGGTCACATAAGTTTCCTGCATCTTGCTAGGCCCCCAGGCAGCTCTAATCAAACCTTTTTCAAAATGCTTTCTTGGTTTCTGAACAGAATTTATCAGCTGGCATGGAGCAGTGCTTTAACTAGATCAATCCTTGATGCAATTGGATGTTGTAGGAAAAGCTGTAAAAGTCCTGTTTTCCTTTCTAGGTGCTGCTCTGTAGAAGGGGCCATCTCCTGCAGATGTTGGTGACAGTGTTGCTGGCCATCTTCTCTAGAAAGCAAAGATTGGAGACTGCTGTCTTCCCTTTCGACCAGCAGGCTCCAGCTGGTGCTCAGTTCCATCTGTGCTGGCTGGTTGTTTTTTGATTCCCTGCACTTGGTACTACATTCCTGTTCATGTCAGGTCTTTGTTCAGGAGGAAGGAATACACTAATACACAGGAAAATCTGTTTTCCTCTGTGCTTAGGTAGAGGTGTTGGTCTACTAGTCTGTTTTATGTTAGTCTACATTGTAAGTGTTGTGATTTGGCTTAAGTGTAAATACAGAATGGACCTGGAGCTGCAGCTATTGGTTGCAAAAGCTTTGAAGGGCTGGAGCTACATTAAGATAGAGCATAACCGGGAGTGTCTGGAAGCTGAGCACGTATCTTCATTTGAACCGTTTTCTTCTCACACAGCTGCGATGGTAGGAGATGAGGTAGCACTAAATGATTATAATACTGACAGCACTGTGTTTCTTCATGCTTATTTTAGTTTCTGTGTTGTGAGTATCTCAGCAGTCTGCAAACACTGCAGGCACAACTGCTTTCATTGTTTCGAACAACGGTGTTTCAACATGCAGACCAGCCCGTGGCCAAGAATTATGGTAGATTATGAAGAATGTTCATCAGTGCGGAAGGTGCTGAGCAGCTAACTGGTAGAGTTACTTCAGTTACTGAACTTAAAATCCTGAAGTGAACTGGCTGGATAGGCTTCTGCATCTGCATTGCAGATTTGCGCTGATCTAGTAGATCGATGTTGGGCTTGGCTATGCTAATGCGATTTTTCTACCAGACTGCAGCTAATTACCCAATACGGGCTGGCAGCATCCATCTGTGAGGTTGTATCCACTCTGCAGAAAGGGTATGCTTAAGGAGCAAAACATTTCAAGGTGACTCTCACGGTTTCACCTCCACTTGTGAGCAGTATGATACAGAAAAGTTCATATAGCACTGGAGACAACTTAGCAACAGCTGATTGACTAAAATGTGACAGTATGAAAACTGAAAATTGAGGGGAAGGTAAAGTAACTCATTAGTATGGTACTTTATGATTGCCTTTCAGTGAATGTACAGAAAGTGCCATCATTAAAGACAAACGTAAAACACGCCTTTCCTGTTTACTAGAAAAAGGACTTTGTGCCTCCTGAAAAATCCAGAAATTTCCAAAATTCAGAAGTGGCCAGAGAAATAATAAGCAAATGAATATGTCCTTTCTGAAAACCTTTTTTGACCCAGAGGATGCAGTTCTTTTTTTGCCTGTTTGCCTTCCCTAACTTCTGTGGAGTCCCGCTGCAGTTAGACTAGATGTCATGCCGAACACAAGTGTTTGTAATGTCGTTTGCCCACAAAGCAAGGTGTGGTGTTAGAAGTAGCTTTCAACACAAAAGCAAATGACAAACAATAGATTTCACTAATAGAACAAAACATTGCATTGGCTTGTTCAGCCAATAACTTTACTAATTTAAAAGGAGACAAGTGCCTGGACAAACCATGTTCTTTTCAATAGAGGTTATCTAACAAATCTTTCACTTTTTTATCAGTCTGCAAATCAACTTGATACGGTCATTGATTTCTAAAATTTTGCATCAAGTGATAACTGCTGGACTAAAGCTCGTTTAGGACCCACTAGCAGAGCCACATGGGATTGGCACTTCCACCATTTAACACGGCTCTGCAAGGCAGCTGCAGATCATTTACTCTGTCTCCTGAGTCACAGTTTAGGAAGCCTTAATCCAAAACAAATGCTGTAAATCATCCCCTGTGGACCCAGCGAAGTCATCCGAGCTGAAGGCGGATGGGAAATTACAACAATTTGCAAGAGAGATGTTTCAGAGAGGTTCTGGTTTTTTGTAATCTGTACGCCTAACTCGGGGAGGGGGAGCTGGAGATTTAATTCTCCTGCAGACTCAGAGCCTGTGCGCAGAGTTTTTGCTGGAGTTTCCTGAACTGAGTGTGGTATGTGTGCATCATGGGGTGGTGGAAAAACAAGTCAAGCATTCTCTAGCCTGTCACCACGGGCTTTCTTCCTGTTTGAAGGGAGCTGAGCACTTTAAGTTCTTTTCTTTGTCGCCGGTTGTGCTGTCGTAAATGAGCAACGCAAGATTATGTGTAATTTGAACAATTCAACGCCTGTGTGTTTGTGAAGGCGAGCGTTCAGACTGGAGTTGAACACGTAGGAAACAAAATCTTGGTAGAAAGTGAATCTGTTTCTCCTTGCCTGCTCCTCCCCTCTGCTGCCCAGGCAGCCTTTCTGCCAGAAGTGCACACCCAGCTTGACTTTTAAGAAGGGCGCAGCTTTGCTGAAATGGTTTAACTGCACAGATGCCGCACTGTCCCTCAGCCCCTTGTGCGCTGCACCCTGGCTCCCTCGAAGGGAGGGAGGAGCCAGGTTCAGGGAGGGGTAGTACAGAGGCTTTTTCTAGGTCTGTTAAGATGTTCTGGATGCACTTTAACCCCTTCCTTGTATTGCTGGCATAAATTGTGAAGAGATTAAAACATTTCCAGTTCAGGGCTGGGTTCTGCTGTCTTGGCATCTGTTACTATTGAGAATGAGGATACTTAGATTCTTCTTGCTGGCTGTGTTCACTGTATCTTTAGCATAACCGTGTCATTATCTCTAGCCTTTTTTCTCCCCAACATTCACAAAAAGTCCTTGAGAAACTAAAGCCGTGGTTATGTGAATTCAAGAGAAGCAAGGGATACTAAAGGAGGTGCTGTGTATCAATTACTAAAGACACAAGGCAGATGTATTTTCTCATCTTGCACAGTTAAGACAACCAACATGGAGCTTTTGCTTTTCTTTTTAATAACCTTTTGAAGGAGGTTGTATGGCCTTTGCAAGCACGGAGTTTTGCAATTCAGAAATACTAACAAGTCTTAAGTATTTATTAATTCAGCAAAGATGATTGCTTTTGTTCATGGCTGGAAGGGATTCATTCAGACCACAACCTCCAGATGTCCCAGGGACTGTGGTTTGCCTTGAGCTGTCGTGGGGAAGGAGCAGAGAGAATATGATTCTTTAGAAAGTAAATGCAGAGTTTAAGTGCCTGTATGGGCAGCGCTCCATTTTGAGGGAAAAGGCAGGATCCAGTCTTTTGTTTAATTACAAAAAATCAATGCAAAGTACCATGAAAAGCAAACAGATTTGTTACTCGTCAATTACTTGGTTGATCTGGTATTGTAAAAAAACCAACAAGCACAACCCTGCTGATATCTATGTTTGATGTTGAACAGCAAATGTTGAAGAGCTGATAAAATGAGTGTCATTCAAGCCTGTGGAACAAACGGTGAAAAAGGCTCTTTTCCTAACCGTAGTATATGGAAACAGGCCCGTAAGCGTGTCAGAAAATTTGGTATAAACTTCACAAGTGAGAAGCTTTGGGAGGGCTGCTGTGATAAAAGATGAGGAAGAGCATGGGCCCCACTCCCCATCTGTATCTCCATGCCCCACCTGCAGCAGTGAAAATCTCTTGATTTAAAGACTTAATAGTCTGCTGCTGATAACCACTGATTTCAGCCATTCTTTCAGTAAATCTGTGTCTATCCCTAGTTGGCAAACTTCTCTTGAGACTAGCTATAACATTTCCCAGTTAATTTTTATTGAGATAACTTTGTATTCTTTTAAAAGGAAAACTTCCCAACACTGCTGAGGGAGGGCAGTTAACGTTAAAGGTGAGGTGTTTCCAGAGTAAAAAATTTGCTGAATTGTGGAATAAGTATGCAAACTGGTGAAAAAATAACTCTTGACCAGGTCACTTACTGTAACTACTTGACTATACTTTTTCAGGTAAATAAAAAAGAGACTTTTTTTAGTCCAGTAGGTGAGTGAAAAAATATTTTTTGTAGGATTCAAATGTGTATCCTGGAATTAAGACATGAAAAAGGGACTTCTTTTGCTCTGAAAGACAAATTGCTTTTCATATTCACCAAAGGGTACTTCAAGGATTTAACTTCCCAGAACATGGTTCATTTTTACTGTGTTATTGCCCTTTGGAGTCAGGTACAGTGTGCTACATTTTGAGAAGTTATGAGTTTCCTTTGAAGTGTTCTTCAGAATTTGAATTGTAGCTCTGTGCTTGGATCTTGCAGTAGTAATGTAAAAAAAAAAAAAAAAATTCCTATCAAAAATTTTGACAGTAACATAGGAGACCAGGAAGATTGGAGCTGTTAGTGTTACAAAACAAATTTATAAAAGAGCTTTGGAAAAGGACCACAGTGACTGGGATACTCTGGTTATTTTTTATTTTATTTTATTTCCCCCCCCCCCCCCCCAAATCAAAGGAGACAAAAGCACAGTTCTAACTTTGCGAGCTTTGCTTATGTCTCTACGGCTGTCCTCCTGTGATGTGCAGCACCACACTTCCCCTAACCATTATGGTAGACTCTGTCTGCTGTTGAAGAGGAATGTAAAGGAAAGTAAAGTATCCCAGAGTTTAAGATGTTTTCTAGTATAAGCCAAAACTAGTTTGCTTGTGGCATAAGATTTTCAGGAAATATTCGAGGGAGGAAGGACAGGAGGGATAAGGGGCTCATTCAGAAAAACTGAACAGTAAATTATTTTCGTTACACTGTGACAGCTGTTCAGCAAGAAGTAAATGTTTATATTTTTTCCGAAAAGCAGAATCGTGGTCCGTACTCTTTAAATTAAATCAAGGGGAAAAAAGCATGAATTATGAACTTCAGCAAAGTTCAGGAGCAACTGGGTATTTAAAAAGTACGCATAGTAATGCGAACTATTGCTATTGGAAGCAATGGTAGAGCTCCACAGACAAAACATCCCACAGTTCAGATCTGTATCCAAACCTCTTGCTTGAAAGTTTGGCCTGGAAATTTCTCAACAGTTAAATCATAAGATGCTTGACGCTTCTCATTCTGGTCCCAGCTGGGAATCTGGAAAGTGTAATGTTTAAGCTGAATATTCACTTTGATTCTTGGAAATGGAAACAAGTTCCATCAAGGAACTGTTTTTTTTTTTTTCTTTTTTTTTTTTCCTTGAATTGGTTTGCCTATTGCATATTGTTAGCAGATGGTGACACATGCCGTGTCCATAGTCTCCTATTTTGGTACAGGAGCTGCTATAATTGTCCCTTTTTGACTCGGGATTGTATTAAGCTTTGTTTAATGCATCTCAGGTAATTATAATCCAGGCTTATGTTCCTGAATTATGGCCACAGAGTTGGAAGATTTTTCATTCATCAGGCCCAGAGCATAACTGTACCTTTTCTGATAACTTTGTGGTTCTTCCAAAAAAAAAACACCCCCCAAAATCACAAAACCCGTAGGCTTTTAGTGAATACTGAGGGATCAGCAGGGAAAACAGCTGCCCTATGTCCACTGCACTATGTCAACAGGTACTCTTCTGTCTTTAAAAATGATGGGGTTTTGGGTAGAGCAACTAATACCGCCGTAAAGCAATGATGCTGCCCCCTGCCCTCATGGCTGCTGGTGAGATCCCCGCCTCGTTGCACTTCAGAGTGGAATCGGCAAGAAGCAAATCTATATACCAGGCTGAATTCTATTTCCCCACCTCTGTAATTAAGATGCTGTCATCTCTTAGGATGTTTTCTAAGCAAAGTAATTTTGTTTTCTGTCAACCTGAATGGAATACCTGTGAACCAAACAAATATTGGAAGACTCCCTTTGTATTTTGTACAAGCTGACAGAAATGTTTAGACGTAAGGTGATAATGCTATGTTTCATCATTTAAATAAAAAAATGACTGTTAATGTGACAGTTACTATGGATTGTTTTAGGTTTTAATTGCGTCTCAAAAGCATTTTTGTTTTTGATAGGTCCTGGAATAAGATTTTTGCCTGCAGAAGCAGCTGCCTCCAGAAGCCTGCCCTAATCCTGTTAGATGGCAAGCAGAGACGTTGCAGTCGTTGATGTGCAGGCAGGGGCGGCTTCGGACTTGGATTGGGTTTGTGCTGTTAAAGTTGAAATGCTTAATCTAAGCCAGGGGGTTACCATCATTTAATAGTTGGAGAAAACCGTGGATGTGCGTCTACCCTAGTGGCTCTTTTTGGTATCCGTTGAGAGAGTGCATGGGAACAGCTGTGAATCTCCTGCATGTGTCCCCTTTACCTCTGAGCCTTCGACATCTATCTGCAGATCCGCCCACGGGCTGCGAGACCCGTGGAGGCACCTGAGAAAGCCTTTGCATTGCCACACACCCAAATTAAAGCAGCAGTAGCACCAGCTTCCTCTGCTGCATGAGGACGTGTATGTTACCACAGGATGATGGGAGGGAGAAAAGAGGAAACGGAGCCTGAAAGTTATTCAGTGATTTCTCTGGGAGACTCAAGGAAAGAACAGCTCCATAGAGGGAAAGAGAAGACAGATTTCTAGTAGAGATGTTCAGAAAAAGGCTGTTGTGACCCTACTGCTGCATCGGGCTGTCCCTTCCCAAAACTAGCAAAGGGAATGAAGATGATGATGCTATTGGAGAGGGGTGGAGATAATGAGAACAAGCTGAAGTTTGATGCATTTCTTGTTTTGATGAATGCAAACGCAGGAATGCATTTAGTTTTGTAACATTTCCACTGGGCTAAGCAGTGTCGTTTTGTTTTATTACTGTTATTGCACCCTTGGTTTTGTTTTGAATTGCATACATCTCTTGCAATATAATCTTACACATTTGCTTGCTGACTTGTGTGTCCCACTACCCTCTGCTGGAAGAAACAAGGATTTTTCAGCTGTATCCTTGTGCCCCAAAGCAAGCCCAGTCCTCCAGCAGAAATGGGCTGTGAACTGGTTTGGGAGGACCCCAGTTCTGCCCTGCGGTTGCTGGCATCCCTCCTGCAGGCAAGAGACCTGGTGCATCAAATGTTGCTTGGTTTCAGAGTAGTGCATGGCTGGGTGAGGTGGTGCGCCGTGGGGTCTGTGATGGCAGGGTGTGGAACTGAATGATGTGTCCTGTTCTCTTTTGTTACTTTGGTCATAGTTATTAGGTCTGTTCCAGTTTATGTTTAAAGGTGTTGCCAGAATAGACTAAATCACTGATGAGTCTCCTCCGATGTCCTGACTTGAGAGGTGGCTGATACCAGCTGGTGGCTTGAGAAGCGGTAAAATGTCCTACAGCAGGTAGCCACAGGGGCATGTTCTTCCCAAATGCAAAGTTTGTTTTATAGGTTGAAATGTGAAGGTCTCTTGCATTTTTCTTTTCTTTAATCTCAGCCAAAGTAATTTTGATTTGGTTTTATCCTGCTTAAAATCTTAATATATTAGGGCCCCCTTATACCAGCTATGCAAACGTTCTTTTTCAGTGTAGTGAGAATAAGGTATAAATGTCATGCTCCCAGTTCAGGTTTCCATAAACCCCCCTCAGGAGGATATTCCAGAGGGAAATTAAAGATGAGATTCTGAGAGAGGCTTTTGTTTTATTATTATATATTTGCTCCAGTACTTGATATATGAGAATGTTTACACTTTCTACACTATCTTCTGTATCTACTTGCAATAGAGGTATACCTCTATCTCTGTTCCGTTCATCTCTTCTATGAAATATGAAATCCCTAATCTTTCTGGTTCATAGAGGGAAACCTTTCAATAACTGCAGTAATTTTGCTGCATGTGTGTCTAGAAATCTCCAAACGAGAGTTCAGATTAGGACTGGCTTCCTTTCCCTGCATAAGCGAGCTATTGCATAGGTAGAAGAACTTGTGTAGCAGCTCTGAAGCATGTTATTCAGGCCATGGACAGGTATTGTTTCCAGATTTCAAAGGCAGTACATGATCCAGACAAGTCTGCAAGAACCTCTGGTCTTAATTAGTTGTAAATTTCCTGAACAGCTCCCTCAAGTCATGGCAGAAATTTAACTGCTGTTACCAGCCTCGCAGGATTTCCCTTCCCCTCCTTTGTACAAGTCTCTCCAGCTGCCCCAGCACTGCACAGAGCAGCTGGCAGATTTGTCAGGGCTGGCTGGATATTGGGGTGCTTGCCCTCCCCAAACACCTGAACTGAGGTGGCAGGGTCAGACCTTGCCTGCAGTTGCATGGTCCTTCATGGTCCTCTGACAGGGCTGAGTGGCATTTCACTGCCAGTTCATGGAGCAAGTGGTACACGTGTTAGATAAGGTCCTCCAATAAGATATTCCCTACTAGTATCCACTACCCCAAGCAGCCCCTGCAACTCTCTTCAATGCAGAATTTTAACAAGGCAACTTGCTCTCCAATGCAGACCCATGACAGGCACCTTGACACACAAGCTGTTGGGATTAAGCTCAGACACTTGGGCTGTCTCTGCTGGTATCCTTTGCTTTTTTTTTTTCATGCATCTTGGAAAGCACATTATGTTACCTGATTCTCTGCTGATCCACTGAGGATGTGATCGCAGAGTTCAGAGCTCATATTGAACATTTCTTAGGCATATTGGCTCATTGTTCATTTAAGTGGCACATACTTTAATCTAATAGATGCTGTCTTCTACTTAAGTAATTTCTCCAGTAGCTGTAAAAGGATGGTATCTTGTAAAATCTAATTTGGTTCTACTGAAGCTCATGTGGAAAAGGAGTATTTAAAAAGTCAAATTAACTCTTCAACAAGGGTAATATAGACTGTATCTTTTCACTGACGTCACCATCCCTCTCCTTCTCTCATAATATTCTTTACCTGTTCCTCTCTCTCATCAAAGCATGCTTATAATGAGCTGCCTTCCTTCTGCTACACCACTGTCTCATGAATTCAGCCACTGAATGTGTACTAGGTATGTTTTGCCAGTATGTGACTGGGGAATACGGTGAGCAAAGTCTGTACAAATCATTCGGTTTCAGTAGCTGGGATCACTTCAAGCATGTCTGAATTAAGCTGCTGATAATTTGAATTTATTTTAAAAAGCAACTCTGTAGGAGCAGCCCACATCACCTTTTTGCGTTGCTTGTTAACAAGGATGAGGGCAATAGGGAAAAACACTAGGGAACAGCCTTTGCTCTTGGTCAGGGAGGAGCAATCCTGTGCATCTTTTCCATCAGAGAGGCTTGGAATATGGCAAGTGCAATTCCATCAATCCAACCATAACTTGGGTTACAGATTGCTGAGAGTTCTAGAAGATCATGAGAGTCACTAGTGGTATAAAACCCAAATAAACTGTGTTCTTCATTACTCAAGGAAATGAGACTCAGGTGGATCCAAGATGAGGGACTCTCTTTGTAGCACTGCTATAGTAGACATGGCATTAATTTAATAATTCTAATGTTTACAAATTAGAAGCACAAGTTTGCATTCCACATGGCATCTTCGAAAATGCTCAGAAAAACTCAGCTTGTGTAGCATGCGTATTGCTTTCAGACACTGTGAAGTATCTTTCGACCTCCCTGGACGGTGTGCTGGGCAGCTGGACTGCGGTTGTTGCTGGAAATGGTGCACACGGGAGCACAGACTGAGGGCAGTGCAGCCACATGCATTGAGAACTCAGCTGTGTTATGAGTTATTGGTTCATACAGCATCTTTTGGAGGTAATTCTCCGGTTTCCTATTTAGCAAGGTTTCTGTGGCTTGATAATTCCCTTGTGTGAATTTTGGAATGGGCTGGAAGTCATTCAGCTGTTGCAGTACAGAGATGCTGGTGGCCAGCCATATGCAGACAGAACTGCAAAGGAATGTTACTGGGCAACGGTTCCTTCGTTTTCTAATCAAATGGATTTAAAACTTTCAGTGTGACAGGGCAACTAGTGTCTCTCCTGCTGTGGTTATTTTGCAGTGACTCCTTACTGTCCTCCCCTTCTGTCGTGACCCAAATACCACCCATACACTCAGCTCTCTATTAGCTGCTGGCAAAAGTGGGGTTTGACTCCGGCTGCTCAGCATGGTACTGATAAAAGGTTGGTGCATGTTTGAGAAGCCCTGGATTGCAATTGTCCTTGCCTCTTCCAGCTTGTGTGGCATTTTAGGTTTTGCAAAGTCCAGGGCTGAGAAGGCAAACCCAGGAGCTTCATATAAGGGGGTTTGTCTCTGGATCTGTGCACTCATGCTGTAATCTGGGCTCAGAGTCTGCTCTGATTTGCCCGTGCACTGGCAATTGGCTCCTTTCCATGAAGCACCAGAGGGTTTACTGCTGTTCAGGGCGACTCTGCTTGCAGCCCATTAGATGCGTGAAGTGCCACGAAGACCTACTGTTTCACTTTGATGTGAGCGTTATCCTTCTGATACAAAAATGTTATTGTGTACTCTGAAATCCAGCCTATATATACCCTAGAATCAATGTGCAATGGATGCCTTCAATTTGAGGTACAAATAAAAAGCTGGGCATTTCAAATGATGCTACACTATTATAGCATATTCCTTTACAAATACATCAAAACAAAAACTCTGCCCTGGCCTTTCATATATGTCAGTCAGTAAGTGCTAACTGGCTCTGTGTAGGCCCTTAGTTCACTGCAGGACAACACAAACTTCAAAGCACTGTGTAGAGAATGATTTTTCTGGTTTGATCTGTATTTGCAAATGAGCCCAGTCCCTGCCTGCCCAAGCCCTGCTGCTGCAAGCAACTGAATGCAGCTCCCGGCAGTAACCTATGTCTTTGCTGCTTTTATGGGTGCTCTACCAGGTTTCCAGGCTCCCAGCAGCTACTGAGCATGCAGAGAGCATCATGTGCGTTGCATCCAGCACAATCCAGTCCTGTCTGCTCACCGTGCACGTGAGGTAAAGTCACGTTGCGTGTGTAGGTCATAAGACTACGTCCTGCCCATTGGCTGCAGGGTCAGTCTGTGCCTGTGCAATAGGTCTGGGGTGTCTGGATGGCTTCTGAAGTTGAGCATGATGATGGATATGTTTACTTCCTGTGGTTGTCTCACTCAGAACTGGTTGTTAGTATTCTTATTTCTTCTCTGTATTTCTCCCACATCAGTTCACATGACAATAGTATCTTTTCTCAATCTTGGAAACTGTTTTAAAAGGGAGGAAGGGAACATGCTCCAGAGCTTTCAAGGAGCTTTGTCAAAAAAGTAGAGTGTATTTTACTTTGGGGTGATATATAGCCCAGATAAGACTTTTCACCAAGGACCATTACATCTCAAGTTGACTTTTTAATTGATTTAGCTCCTCTGATCTTTACGTTGCCAGACATGAACCGCTAGCCTTTGGACTGAGTCCAGGGTGTAATGGAAAGTCCACTGAAACCCCATCAGCTTTTGTTAAACCTGAGTGAATTTCAGCCCAGCACACTTCTTGTGAATGATTAAACACAGTTAAGCAGGTGATGGATTTGAACCCCTGTCTCTAGTGTTCAGCTATGTTTCAATTAGGAAGGTGCTCATGAAATTCTTGGGGGTTTGGGTGGTGGGCTTGGGGGGGATTTTTTTTGCCTCTTGTGATGGATAACTGCACCTGTAAACACAGGGTAGATATTTTGATGTCTCCCACTTATCACCAGCATGAGCTGCTCTGTGTGGCACTCAGCTCTAATCAGTTTTTCAGTAGTAAATTCTCCAGTATTTACTTCTGCTTTTCCCATTTTTATGTAACGTTCGGAATTGTTATCCTTTACTTTGATATCACTTTCTATGAGTACAACTGCTGTACTCGCAGTGCGGGTGTAGTGCTATGGCAACAATATATTATCTGCAATCTTGCCAATGAGTAAGATATGGTGCAGAAATTAGTTCATTTATCAAAATCTGATGTGGCAGAGCTGAGCAAAGGACCTGGCTACCCTGAACCTCCTGCTATTTTCACAAGACCTGCTGTTCTGTTTCATGTTGGTTATGACACTCAGATACATTCTCTCCTGACTGTTTCCAGTGATGCCTTGTTAAACCTACATATGTCTTAGCACCTTGGAAAATATTTTTAGATGTACAGTAATCTCCAAGCTATCTTCGGTAGTGACAAAGAATGGAAAATGAGCAATTTTTTTACTTCTGTTACTATTCCAGAAAGGTACTTTTCTGTGATTTCAGGGTAGGAAAGAGCATATAAATGGAAAAATCTCGCCCAGACTGGGATATCTGAGAAATATATTTTCACTGCTAAAAACTAAGAGAGCTCTGCCATTCTCTGCTGTGTGGTGCAGACTGGGCGGTGTACAGCCTTCAGGGTGCTGTGTTGTACCTTTTCTGTCCTACGTATGCGCTGGTGGAATGGGCTTTAAGGTAGAACGTTTACATCTGATTCCAAATTCTTCTAAAACGTGGGTGTTGAGTCAGGCTATCAGTCAGTTGATAGCCCTTTCATTTATGGTCCAGTTGGTACAGTGCTGGATTAGGAGGACTTTCACCTCTCAGTACCTGTCTCTCCTCTGATATGTCATCGCAGCCATCCAGGCTGTTGTGCCTTTCAGGGCAGGGCAACTTTCGGGCAGCTCAGGACTCTGGGTCCATCTCCCAGGGTTGCTGGATATTGGGGTAATGTTAGAAATGTTAAATCTTTGGTCAGATCTGGTGATGATTAGAAATTGTTTACATGCTTTAGATGTTTACACAAGTTAGTACGTGTTTTTAACAGTCAGGGTTTGTCTAGAAATTCTTGGAGAGGAATCAAAGGAGGATAGGCTGCTACAGACTTACGGGCACAGTTTGAAAGTTTTCAGTGAAAATAGTACCAGTGCTTAGTCAGATTGTGTTTGCTTGTTGACCCCTCTTATCTAATTAATCCCTACTTCACTGAGCTGCTTCTATTGCATGCACTGAATCAGCTATTTCCTGTTACTGTTTTACCGCTTTAATGGTGGAATAAGTTGATTCAAATTACGAGATGCTGTCTTTTCTGTGTTATAAACCCATGCCTTGTGATTTGTGCAAAAATAAGTTGTTTTGTTGCATATCAGCCATATGTTTGAGACTGAAGGGAAGGATGTGTGGTAAGCTCAGATCAAATATTAGGTGCAGCTGAGCAGCTGAACAGAGAGTCCCTGGAGCCTTCTTATTAGGTATGGGTAAGTATCCAAAGTTTGGGTGCCTGTCTGTACTTTTGAGGTTCCTGCCTCTTCTCTGTGCACTACACAAGTAGATTTCACTGTCTTTCTGTTAGAAAGAGAAGGGTTGTAGTCTCCTGCTTCATGTTCTGCTCCTCGTCTCTGGCATCCAAGCACCCAGCACCTCAAGGGAGCCTGTGTGCACACATGCTTGTTGTGCTCCAAGCAGGGTGAAAAATGAACCACTGGACTTGTTTGCTTGGTAAATGACAGACACATCCTCACACAACAGCCCGTCAGCAGGAGTGGTGTGCCTCGCCCTTGCCCAGTGCAGGAGAGGATGGTGGGTGCCCGGCGCTGGGCTCCAGCGAAGTGAACACCAGGGCTGCCAGCCTGTCCCTAACAGAGACGCTTTGAAATTTGCAAAATCAAAGGTGAGCCCTTCTCTGTCCTGCAGTGGGCAAGATGGTCTGTCAGTAGTTCATGTCTCATTTGCAAAAGGCCTAACTGGGGTGGAGGGGAGAAGCACATGGCTTTCAGTCAGTCTGCAAGCCAATGTCAGAGCCAAGCCTAAATCCGGTCTTTGAAATCCCAGGCTCCATCCTCTATGGCCTACTGCCTCTCTAAGCATGTGTAAGGTTTTAATAAAAACACTAAAACTTAATTTAGAGCAGGATTCAAGAGAAACGTCCTATTCAATTACTTAATTATAGGTGAACTATAATTATAAGACACAAACATGTCTTGCTAGAAAGCACCAAGCAAAAAAGCAGAAAGGATTTATTTGTTGTTTAATTTAGCAGAGGAAGGCAGCTAATGATGTGTAACTCTATCTGACACCTAGCAAGTTGTGTGATCCTATTTGTTAATCTTTTTAACTTTCCATTTTATTAGGATAGGGTTTCAAGAGCAAATAGAATAAATGAGAATAAATCTGTCACCCTGAATTACTCTCCTCTGGGTTATGAGCAGAGTCACTCTATGTCGGAGAAGTATAATTATGAGGAAAATGCTGCCTGTGTAATTGTGTGCTTCGTTCAGAAGAATTTGAGATCCATAATTATCTCTAGTATGCCACAGTGGCATGTGCTGGCTCTTAATTTCTTCCGTAAACAAAACCATTGAAGGTTTCTCTCCTGAGCAGTTCTTGATGTAGCATGGCTGGTACCCACAACAGTAGCAATATTATCCTTCGGGTCTCCTGGTTTAAGTGAGGGATCCAAAGTAATTTGGAATAGAGCACTCATCGTACACTTGTTTTCACATCTGCTTTGAATGTAAATGTTGATTGTGCATTGAGTCATGGGGAAGAAAGAGTCTTCTGAGCTGTAGTGGGCCAGGTCAAACATATCTAGCTGCTTATGCAAAAAGCAAATCATAGCACATCCAGTGCTGTGTTCCATCATTTAACTTTTTGGTAGTCCAAGGATATTGCCGGTGACCTCTGCAATGACTGTGACTCTGCAGGTGCTCTTGCAAACTGAAAGGGTGCAGCTTTCTTTGACAATAATTAAACTGTAATAGAAAAGCTCTGGGTTAGGACTTGGTGGTTTTGCTCCTAGGTGTCAGTGCACATCAGAAATTTTGGGGTTTAGTTTTTTTCTTAGAAGAATCTGGTGTTGGTGCTCCATTAGGGGATTATACACTGCTCTTGGCTCTACTTACTTTATATGACCCTATAAAATTTGTGGTAACCTTCATGCTATATAATTCCCCTATGAGATGAGTTGAAGACACAAAGACTGTAGCCTCTTGAAATTTTGGGTTCATCAGCCAAAGAAAGCTTTGAGTCCATGTGGTGTTTATCTAGATACAGAACAACTTCTGTTAGAAAAAGCAAATGAAAATTTCAGCTAGATTTATCCCATAGATTGGCATTACTGCTGCTGGAAGGTGATCTCCGGGAGAGCGGATGTGTACAAAGTAAGAAGAAACGCACTACAGGTCCTGCTCAAACACTTCTGCAGCTTCCTTCTCTAGGCAGAGAGTGCAGAAGGTCAGAAGCCAGACTTTTGCATGATGGATTAGGGATAAAACAGCCTACCAGACTTGGATTAGAATTTTTTGTTACTTTGTCTAAAATTATGTGTGCATTAGGGGAGAGGGACAGGGAGGACGCATCATTTTTTGGGAATCCTAGTAGCAATTTTATTTTCTTTTTCAGACCTTTTTACAGTTATGAGCCAGGACTTGATCTCCACATCTGTTTTTATCAGTCAGTCTAGTTTACAAATGAGGCCCCTTTTGTCCCATCTAATTTTATGTAATCTGTGATGCTGCATAAAGATTCTGGGAAGAAAAAACAGAAGGACTGTGAACAGACCTTCTGGCTAATATGTACAATGACTCACTCTATCCTTTATTTCAACTTCCGTGAAGTATTTTCAGATACACTATTTACCCATTAAATGAGCTGTTTAGTTTAGCTTATGGCTAAAGCTTTCCCTAGTATTTTGATGCATTTGTTGGGAACATGCAAAGTACCTCACAAATGGGAACGTTAACAAATGCTTACATTAATCATCTGAGACAATCTCTCTTATTAAAATCTTATTCTGAGTAGCTAGTTATCTGTAAGAAAGAGTTTCCTGTCCCTTGATTTGCCAACTTGCTTGACTTTATTGCCAAGGAAATCTCTCCTCCATGCTTGACAAGCAATGGGTAACTTAATAATCTTTCTCTGTGTAGGCAGTTACTTCATGGGAAGAAATGAAGTCAGTCATGACCATTGCTGAATCTAATTTTACTATAATTTAGAGGGAAGAACCCTTCCCTGGGTAGAATTCATTCTGTAACTGCTTATTTCAGGATTTCTTTTGCTTTCCTCCAAAGTATCTGGCAGAAACTCGTGTTAGTTACAGGCCTGCAGCTTGTTTGGCAAGCGAGAAACTTCTGCCTTGCCTTGATTTTTGGTCATCAGCAGTTCCTTTCAAGAAAGCTGAGTATGGCAGCAAGTCAGTCTGACCTAGCTGCACGTTGAAGTTCCACCTCTTGGGGAATGTAAGGGTCTTAAGGTACATCATGGAGTCAAGCTATCTACAGTTGTGTCTGTCTGAGCTAGTTCATCAGCTTTCTCTTCTACAAGACCTGCTCCTTCACCCAAGCTCCACAACCACCTGGGTTCAGATCCTGAATGCAAAAGAAACATAGAGAAATTCAGCTCCTTCACTGAGCTCTCAGCTCTTTCCTATTCTCTTAATAGGTGTTAATTTCTTGGTCTTTTCCTTGCATAAGACCAGTCCCAGGAGAAACTCCATGCTTCTGCTCCCCCTTCTGTGGGTGTAGCAAAGCATCCTTACTCAAGTAAAAATATTTTTCCCTTCTCCCCTACTCAGCCTGGAGGTTTGGTCCCAGCCAGAGACATACTTGCTCTCAGCTTTACAGTTCATTCACCCTGAGTGGGATTTGTCCATCTTTTGCCCGCTCCAGGCCAGGCTGATTGAAGCACATAAGGCAAGGTCCTTTTAAAAGCAGTTTGCAGCAGTGCCGTGTTAAAAGCCTGGCTGTGAAGAGGATGGGGCTGCAAAACAATCTCTTCCTGCCTGCTCACAAAGAAATGGGAGGAGAAAACATGGTGCCCTTCTAATGCTGGCCACAAGAGCGTGTTTAACAGTGTTTCCTCAAGGTCAATAACACCATTCTCAGCTGTTCAAAACAGCATATCAGTAGCAAAACCACTGTAAATTAGATTTGGGAGAAGGCTGGTTGGTGGTTGTTGTTTTTTTCTTTCTCTCCGCAGGCTTCAGCCTGTCAGACAATCAAATTCAACTGTAGATGTAATTCAGGCAAAATACAATCCAGAATATGTGGGCCAATGTATAATTTATGCTAATGGTGGCAAGATATTGCTGCTGGATGGCTGTCGGCTCAGCCACTTTGGAGGAGTCCCTGGCTGTCAAGGCAGGTGGAAATCTAAGGAGCTACTCAGTCAGGGGTCTTACTTTTTTCAAAGAGATTCTTTGTCCCACATTTTTCCCTATTTATATTTGCAAGATTCATGAGCTTGATCAGATTTTTCCCCTCAGCAATCCTATCACACCAAACCTCTTTATGCAGAACAGAGAAGTAGATCTGGTCTAATGTTTAGAGATAAGATGTAGAGAGGTTGTAAATGGCTGAGTGAATGAACACTGCTTTTTATTGGGTAAAGTTTCCTGTAAGACAGGCTGTTTTCTGCTTTGGTCCTGCCCTGCTCTGCTGGTGGGAAGTGTTCTTTGCACCTAGAACAGTTTTCCTATAACAGGCATTTCTCCACCCTCTTTCCAAAGTCTCCTACTTTTTCTCCTTTACCCTTTATCTTCAGTTCCTCTCAGTTAGATTTGCCAGGTGGGCAGCAAGCCTTTCTAGTGTTTCTGAAAAGTGCTCACATGGCAGATGCCATTCACTTTCTTTTCGATATTGCATTCTTACATTTTGCTGACACCTGCAGAGCCCAAGGGGAGGTTTTGTAGTGTTGGTTTGGAGTGTTATTTGAAGATGAAAACCACTCGGGGAAGCGTAGTGAGAAGTGAATGTGCTTCTCTTTGTACCTGCTACGGATAGCAGTGGTTTAAGAATCCTATTCTGCTTTACACCAGTGAAAATTGAAAGTAAGGCCAACTGCAGCAAGGCTATATAGAAGGTAAACAGGAATGCAACAATGTGATGAAGGTTCTACACAGAAAAGCAAAATGCCAGGTTGCAAATAAGGCAATAGGGTTGCAAAGCCCTATGAGCCACGTGAACAATTGCTTTCTGTGCTATGGAACAAAGCAGCTTTTGAAAGGGTGTCTGCAGTGTACTTCAGCTCACTGAAACTGGCTCTATGGAAATGTCTGTTGTTAAATTGCAAATTCAGCCTTGCTGCATGGCTGGTGGGAGGGGATGAGACTGCTTCTCTATGTGATGATGGTGAATGGGAAGAAACTACCTGTTACAGCCCAAAGAGCCCTTACCTGTAACTTTTCTTGTCCACAGGTGCCCCTGGTTGACAAAAGCCATTTCCCCAGCTATCCCAGTGTACAATGGGCTCATGTTCTTGTTTGTACTGGCAAACTTCAGCATGGCAACTTTCATGGACCCTGGAGTTTTCCCACGAGGTAACAGAGAATGGGATTGTTGGGGGGGAGGGATTGAAAACACAAGCCGAAGGAGGTGTCAGGTATCCAAATACACTGTTTGCTGACTAATCCCCTTTCTTCTGGCAGTCTTTCTTGGAGACTTTATTTATATATTTATTCTATTCAGCTGGCAGTAGAGGTGGGATGGTAGCGGAATGCTGGATATCCTCCATCTCTCTTCCAAGCTAGGAGGTGTCAGTTGTCCTTGCAGTTGCTCAGACTGGCAGTTGAGGGCACAGGGTTGCATAGAATAGTTCTTGAGTAGCTCTCCTGACTGATGTGATTGCAATTGCCATCCCCTGTGTCATGCTGGCACATTGGATTTAAGTCACTGTCTTTGCAATAGGTAGCAGAGCATAGTGGAGGGGAGAGGCTAAACTTTCTGAAATAGCTTCATCAAAGCAGACCTTCCAAAAAGCCTTAAAACAAATGCAAAAGCCTTGAACATTAAAGAAGATAATGATTAAGGCTTGCCTTAGAGTGTCTAAAAATGTATACATTTAGAAAGATATGCCTGCTTAAATTAGTACTGATTCACAGCTGATTAAATAGGATAAAGATCGCTCAGCTTTGGTAATTGGAACCACAGTGCAGCTATCTCTCTTAACACAACCTAATTATCACCTCATTTTATCCCTCTTCCAATAATTATTCACATGCAGTTTGCAGCAGAGACTGCTCTAGGCAGTCTTGCTAAACCAGCGGATCTGTGCTCTCTGCAGGCTGTGCTTTCTCACCTCTATTCACTGAATTCAATATCTGTTTTGAATTGCTACCTGACAAGAACTTGGCACTTGTCCTGCTGGCTTCCTTGAATAGCAAATGCCAGGTTTCTCCAGGTAGCAGGATCTAATGATGAGTGTCTGTCTGCCATTCCTTTCAGCTGAAGTTTTTGAACCCCTGATTAACCGTTGCAGCACTCCAGTTAAGGAAATAATTATGTGTAAAGGCAAACTAAGGCAAAGGCAAGATTCCGTCATTTGTGCGAGATTAACTGATGCACTGTTTAGGTGCTTAAAGGTACAAATAGGTGCTAGTGAGATTTTTCAAAACAGCTTAAGCACTTGGAGCTTTTAACGAGTTCCCTGGGCTTTGTAGTTGCTCTATCTCAACAGACATAGCAGTGGTTAAACATGCGTTGGGTGTGAGGTTATCGAAAGCATCCATGCTCCTTGCCTTCGATAGGAGGAGAGCTGGAATAAAGTTGTTCAGTTTTGAAAATCTCAGTCTGGGAATCTAGTATCTTTGTGAAATGTAGTTCCCTCAGACCAAAGCCTGCAGTTGGGCACTCACCACACCCTATGAGTGATCAGTACTGAGTATATCGTAAATTCATACCTTCCTTTGCCTCCTCTAACTTCCTTTTGCAAACAAGTTCTTTATTTCGGACTTTGCATTTCAAGGAGTAACACACAGGGAGATGAAATAGAAGCTTTGAAAGCTTCTCATCACCTACCCTCCCTTCCTGTCTCCCTTAATACAAGGGAGTTGGGAGCAAAGCAGGAAGAGGAGGAGTTTCCTTCTGTCTCTTTTTCTTCATTTGTGGCCTTGGCCTTATATCTCTATTCTCTGTATGTGCTTGGTCTGGAGGAGGCAGGGAGCAAGGGGAGTGGGGAAAGGATGAGAAAAGGGATGGAAACCATCCTGGAAGAAAGTCGTGGAGTAGGAGCTCACATGTGTGAAGGAAGCAAAATGATAAGGAAAAGAAAAGATGGAAAAGACTATAAATACCGGTGCTGGGAGGAAAGAGGAGCAGATGTTATTTCAGATGACAAGTGTGCATGTGAAAAAAAGCTATCACCACCCCACGCCGCCTGCAGAGCTGCCAGCGCAAGGAGTTCAAAAATTGTAGGAGTGATTTAAAATGAACGTACGACAGACCTGTTTGCTTTCTGTTATTGAAATTAGGTTTAGTCTTCTTGGTTTTCAAGCTTCTTAGCACATTTCTGGTACAAATTTACTTCCAAACCAAAACAACAAATAAACAATACAAAAGCTGAGATTCTAATGAAATCACATGATTCCTTTAAGGAAGCCACCGAAAATCATATGATATGTTATAAAACCACAAGACTTGGCTGCCCTGTGTCAGTGATTAGAGTATGAGAATCTGTGTAGTAAGATACATTCCTCTGCCAATGTATTCTTCTGCTCAGATCACTGAAAGCTGGAAATAAACACATTTCTAGCTATATCGTATAAGCTTACAAGTTTGCTGGCAGATAGAACTTGGGCTATGAGGTGAAGTAAACCCAGCTCACTTCTGTATTGTTGAAGAGGGCCTGAATCAAACTCCCAGATCCGTTATTCGTTTTTAATCGTTTTTTAGTTTTTTGGCTCTCTGAATGTTTTTGGTATGAATCAGGATTGGCTCTGTGCGAGTCAGTTGTCAGTAATACACCAAAATGAATGAGAAGGAAAGGAAATATTAAGTCACCGAAATTGGGGCTACCCCAACAAATCTGATTTACAGTCTGGGTTGAGACTGGCAATGTTCATTGCTGGCTAATTATAGATACCAACTACAAACTGGCTTCCAGTATTTTTGATATGAATCTATTTTATACAAAGTCATCAAGTGTGTGTCAATTCTGCAAGACTAATGTGTTTATATGTATGTAGGTATAGACAATATACAGACTTTTTGTCTGCATAGTCTTTTTTAATAAGACCTTAAGTGGTGTGACTGTTCTAGTGTCTTGTTTTCATATGCCCACAAGTATTATACAGCATGGGCTAGGTTATAATAGTATCGAAGAACCTACAGATCGTATTTATAGAAGTGCCTAAGGGATTTAGAGTCTAGCTTTCACTAAGAGTCCCACTGACTATGAAGGAAACTTACAGAGAGTGGTGCCAGTACAGCACTCTACTTCCACACACAAACGTTAATCCAGAGAATAGTCTTGCGAGGTAAATACTGTAGCTGAGCCAGGTTCCAAACTCATCTAAGTGAAGGGAGTAAATGGAAATTGGATCCTGATAACACATCTAGAGAAGATTTAATATAGACTGAATGACAGTGATTGATGTCCCACTGGGACAATATTATCGAATTCCACCTAATTTGGAGCCAGTCAGCCAATGCCAGCTGCACTATAATGTTTAACCAGGTGTTAAATAGATGTGAACTTCTTAGACTTTTCTCTGTCAAAAGGAAACAAAGTTCACAGGAATCTAGAATAAAAGATGAACTTTCATGAACGTCATTCTCATTTTTTTTCCGTTTCTTCCCAATATATTTGTCTATTATAGACTGGATTTTATTTTGTGCATTTATTTTTAAATGGCCTCTTTTCTTAAACAGGGCAGCGCTTAGCTGAGATGATAAACCATGTGCCCTCCGCGTTGTCCCTAATAAGATGACTGCGATATTGTCATCCTCATCTTACTAATGGCAAAGAGAGGCTAACTGACTAGCTCAAGGCCACAGAGTGAGAAAATTAGAATACAGGACTTCCTGACTCTCAGTCCTGTGCTCAGATCAGTAGACCATGCTGCCTTTGAGAGAGGTGAGATCTTCCCAGTTATGTACTGTTACTAAAGCAAGAGCATTCTGGGTATGCTTTGAAGAGGTGAGCACGGGATATGCTGTAAAGAAGTAAGCACCGATGTAAGGACTTTTCACGGGCACACGCTGTGGCATCAGGCTCCCTGGATCAACAGGTCTTTGGGTTGATTGTGGGCTGACACTAGAGTGCTGAACAAATCATTGTCACTTAGGGTCATCTGGGTTGATTTTGGGGGTTTGAGCTAGCACAACCTTCTAGTATTTGTCAATGCTATTTCTTTCACTTTGTGTGCTGGTAGGCTAGCATTGAATTAATCCCAAATGCACGAGCAGAACTTCTCACAGCAAGGGCTTGGGTGATTTCCATCCCTTCTTTGACTCTAGTCTGCAGCTCATCTTATTCATTTGGGTTGTAAAAGCTGGCTAAGACTCAAACACCTCTCTTTGTCCAGAGGCTGGGGAGTGAGGCTGCACAGCACTCCTATGTGAGGTGCTAAAATGAGCCCTGATCACTGAAGTGTTCTGCTGCCCGGACAACCCGTTCTGACAGTCCGTCACTTCCACCACTGTCTTATTTCTCTGACAAGCCCCAGAGCATGTGCAGTGCCCCTGTATCCAAGCCACTGTCTGGATTAACTCTTTTATCTTTACCCTCTGTTATTTCCACTAACTTTTAGTTTTGCATTGAGCAGCAGATGAAGATGAAGATAAAGACGATGACTTCCGAGCTCCACTCTACAAGAATGTGGAGATTAAAGGAATCCAAGTACGGATGAAATGGTGTGCCACCTGCCACTTCTACCGTCCTCCACGCTGCTCTCACTGCAGCGTCTGTGACAACTGTGTTGAGGTAACAGTTTTGTTGATAACGTGATATGTTGGCTTTGCCTCAGTGATGAGATTGCACATACTACTGGAAACATGTGGTTGGGTGGTTCCCCCAATATTTCAGTTCTTAGAATTGAATTGCTGTAGCCTTGTTGATGGACTGCTACTAATTAGTACCATTTGAAACATAGCCCTCGGTTAATGATGTATGCTACCTATGCGATAATGTTTGATGTCATCTTTCTTGCCAGTGATAATTAGAATAAAAATTTATAATGCTGGCTATGCCTTCCTTGAACTAGCTAAGGGATCCTCAGTGTAAAAAAGGGGCGAATGGAAGCGTTGATGCAGAGGCAGAGTTCATGAGAGCAGGAAATTCAGGGTGAACCTTTGTAACTTGTCATGTGTGAGCTTAGGGCTCATCATTTAATTTGTAACAAACTGGTGCCTACATTAGTGGACAAGCAGAGAAACTAGAACGATGCGTGAGCTTTAGGAAAACCAAACTCGGTATTCAGCAAGTGGTTCTCTAGTCAATGGAAGGACCCCATGTTTGTTTCAACACCCCAGCTCAGTGCTTGAACTTGTTCATGTTTCTAATGTTGGTCGCTCTGAATTATGGGACTTCCATGTTTCTTGATAGCCCCGAGGTCTTGGTGAGGCACACAGGACTTTTAAAAAATAACCCCCAAATAGTAAGTTGTGCTTTTGGGCTATAAACAACTCCCAAACTTGGAAGTACAGAGTGTTGTATCCACAGCAGTATATTGCCAGAGGGAATTTTTTTTATTGCTGAGCTAAAAATTCCACTTCTTAAGGATCATTTCTCCTGCAAGGTCTATTTTTTTCCAGTAGAAAGATTAAATCTTTAATACGTCTAGAATATATTCAGCTGTGCCATTAAAATGAAAGGAATTAGTAATCAGAAAGGGAAAAAAATACCAGAGTCAGCTGGAATGCTGTATACACCATCTTTGTCCTAATCCTCTTTGCCATAAGCAAGGGAATAGTCCCAAAGAAAGCAGCACAGTTACGTGTGAGAGAAAGGCTGCCTGGGTTTATCTTGTGTCAGTCATTTTCTCCTTCAGGGCAATATATATCTAAGTTATAATTATCTGGAAGCAGTGCTGTGCCTAGTTACTATCAATAAATAGGACAAGGCTATCGTGTTGTGGAAGGCCTTAGAAGGATGCAGGATTTGAGAAGATGGAGAGCAAGGAGCTGCCAAGGTCCCTGAGTAGAGGGGAATAGCCACAGCTATTCATAAGTTGTGTCACACAATTTATTTAGACTGCTGTGAATTGTTGAATAGAGCTGGATTTTTTGTAGAAAACCTGAGTCATATATTCCTAGTTTTAAAACATAAATGTTTTCACTAATTCTAGATCCTGAGGATTGTTTAGATGATGGTAAACTCTCAGTTGTCCCATGGAATTTCTTTCTTCTGCCCTCCCCAGTGGCTCAGCATGAAAATTCATTTTCAACAAATGAAGTTTTCTCATAAAAAGATTGCTCAAAACTCACTGGTATAAACACTTGCAATTTCATGCTGCCATAAGGCCTCCATGGGAGTCAGTTCTGCAGCAGAAATGATAATGGGAGAGAATCCAAAAGTAACCTAAATAAAACAGCAGAATGCAAGGTGACTCTGTCTAGCTCTCTAGAAGTTTTATTGGTAGATCAGTTGAATGTTCTCTACTATTCTGGTGGGCAAGTAAGAAGCTCTGCTTGTCTAATTAAATTATGACTGCTGTGGAGGAATATAGGCAAAAAGCATTAATGACTTCTGAATCAATAAATCATGGTCTTAAACAGCATGCTGTATTGATTCTTGTGATGCTTTTTTCCCACTCACCTGTCTAATCTAGAAGAGCTTGGAGACAGCGGTAGGAGTGACTCTGCTGGCTTTGCTGTGTGGAATCCATTCAGGGTTGTAATTCACACCTTTTCACTTTCAGTCTAGAACGTGCAATAAAAATTCTTTTCCCAAATATAAAACTTTTGAGCTAATTTGATAAAAATGAACAAACAACACAAGCCAACACCACTTGCAGAAATAACATCAGTTAAAACCTAAAGCCTGCTGTGACCAGAGGGACCCAAAAATGAATCTGTGACAAAAGTAGGCAGATTTTTGTTTTCTTTCCTGAAGTGTTTGCCGTGGATACTTAAATAGTTTCATAACGGATAGATATTTTGGGCTGCATACAACCAGATTTGCACAATAGACACATACTATGTCAGCACTTCAGACATAGCCTGAAATTATCTTTATTGAATTGCCCCTGACATTTTCTAATGTGCTTTGAGAAAGCTCTGATCCATTTTCTTATATTTTGTAAATTTTTGATAAATACATTGCACAAAACTTAAAAATACAAAAACCCCTTTGTCACCATTGAGGAATGTTTAAGAACAGGATTACCACAAAACAGAGAATAAACAGTTCATTTGTTGATGTTGTGAGTGTGTAATATCTGCTCTGAGGAATGCAGAAATCAGAAGGATTTATTTCTTGTACCTCATCTTGTCTTCACGTCAAGAATAATCCCATTGAAGACAGTGGATTCACATGCTTATAAAACTGTGTAAAGACACTTGAAAGGTGTCTGTGGCTTGCCCTCGTTGTTCAATCTCCTGTTAAAATGGATCTGACTTTATGAAGGACTTTGAACTTTAACCGAGACAAATAGTTAGGTTTGGGTTCATAACTATTCATAAACTTGTGCAGAACTTTGCCTGTGTCTTATCCAGATGTTGCCTTTCTTTGGGAACCTGCTTGGTAAAAAAGTATCTTTCGTGATGTCCATTGTTCAAAGTGGATTTATTCATCTGCGTATAAATACAGAAATGTGGGACAGAGAATTCAGCAGCAGTATTGCATTTTCAAAACATTCTAGGTTATGAGAACTTCATTGTAATTGACTCATGCTAAGGATGATAAAAAATGAGTGCTTCTGCCTGTCTTTCATTTTTTATATCCTTCTTTGAACCCTGTAAACACTCAAGTACCTTCTCTATCCATAGATAAAGGAACCACTTGGTCCTAAGAAGAGCCTTTAAAACAGAGTGTAGCATGCTGTAAAGCTGCAGAACTGGCCTGATGTGATGTTACATGATGATGGTTCAGATTTCTCTCTAAGACAATGTATTTCCTTTCACCGTTTGGATATTATTCCTTGCCTCTCCCTTTCTTTACAAGGATTTTGACCATCACTGCCCATGGGTCAACAATTGCATAGGACGGAGGAACTACCGCTATTTTTTTCTCTTCTTGCTGTCCTTAAGTACGCACATGGTTGGAGTATTCACCTTTGGGCTCATCTTTGTATTAAACCATATGGAAAAGCTGGGAGCAGCTCATACCACCATTACGTATCCTTCAGGAAAATGTGAAAGAATGAATCTGAAGATTTGTCTTCCTGGAACCGGTGGAGACCTACTCCTCTCCTGACTCCCCCATTGCTCTTCCCCTGTAAATGCTTAGTGCAGGTTTTCTTCTGTACCCATCTGACCTGTCTAGCTATCGATTACCCCAAAACTACAGCTGACCTTTTGTCTATCTCAATCTTTGCCATGACAACCCAGCAGAAGGATATGCTGCCTCTCCAAATTTTACTTCCAAAGGGTGTAACTCTAAACTGCTGGGTACTATTGACTGTAAAACTCTCTTACTGTATTTTAAAGCAGAGTTTGCCCTGGAAGCAGTCCCCCTGCAGGTTAGGGTAATACACGAACTCCTGGCTCTGAGGGGCGCTGCCCCTAGTGATAGATTAGTGCAGAACGGTCTTTACAAGATGGTTAGAGCCAGAATCAGAGAGTTCACATTATTTTTTAACCATCTCAAGGATAAGGACCCAGGCTAGGAGCAGATGGACTTAACTTTGAGATAAAATTTAGTTAGCCTAATTAAAGGTGAGGGACACCCTCCCTATCTCCAAGATATATTTTTTTTCTCTGCTTTTCCTCTTCCTCTCCTTCATAGCCTCTTTTTCCCTTCACTCATCCCAGTTTCTTTAACTCCTGGTTACAGAATGGCTGTCATGTGTGTGGCTGGGTTATTCTTTATTCCAGTCATTGGTCTCACTGGCTTCCATATCATTCTAGTGGCCCGAGGGCGCACAACGAATGAACAGGTAAGAGGCAATCCTTTCTCTGTGTTTGTGGCTAAGACGTTGAGTTGGGAAGCAAAGTCAGCTTGGGTAAATCAAAAAATGATCCAAATCTTAGCAGTAACAGTCTTACTGGAGCTTTTGTGAAGATCTAGGAAGATTGCCTAGTTTTTATTTTCAGATATTTTTCTTGAATGCATACAAGCAAGGATTTCCCCCTTCTAACCACAAAGGATCATCCCAGGCTTATTTACCATTTAAAATCCACTCATGGCCTTGAAATAGGTTTTATGTGGTGAGTACAGTCAACCCCAGAAGTTCAAACTTTGTAAGTCAGACTGAACAAACCATGAGATTGAATGAAAGAAAGAAAGGAAAAGATTGTCATGCTTTTGCCCTGTCTCCTGATATTTTGAACTCCCCCAGCTAACCCACGCTGCATGTAATAAGGTCTGAACTAGCTCTTTGTCTCACAGTCTTTGTCTCTCTCTTGTTCTCATGCGTATCTGTACCTGCACACAGAGAGCCTATTGGACCTAACTTGTTTTGCTTCTCCAAACCAAGTGCCAAAATGATATCTTGTGCCAAAAAGCCTGTAAAACTTTAGTTCCCCTGCAGTTACTCAAATGTGCCACAGCCACTCAAAATCCACAGCCACTATGTGCGCATTCCAGACCTATATATGTGTGCATATCAATAGCATAGGTGATAGAGTTCTAGTCATGGGATCTATAGCATACCCCTGCCATTCGTAAGGGGTAGCTCAGTTAGAAAGCTTGATGCTGGGTCACGCAGCGTGCCAGTCGGCTGCACACAGCATTTTCAGCTTTATTCCCAAGGCTAATTAATTGTGGGCATTCCAGTGCTTTCACAGCCCCAGCTCCAAAGCACCCCTCACACACCTGGGTTTTTCCACATCATGCTATGGGCGCTCTCTAGCTCCTGCGGAGCAGCGTGCTCTTCTGGCTGCCCGGCAGGCTGATGGCTTCATGCTTATGTAGCTTGTACGGCTGCTGTGCAGACTGTGAGAGTTGAAAACATGTGTCTGAAGCCAGGCCTTCATAAACTGGGATGAGATTGTCTCCTATCCCTCAAGAGACAATAAAACTTTTATCCAGAATAGTGTGGGAGGTTTACATAAGCAAAGTATGTGAAGTCATCCTGAATTGTTGCTTAACATGGCCTTTGAACAAAGCAGACTTACCATAGCTGCAGATCTTTAAATGCTTTTCTCTGTCCTGCTTGGAATCAGCTGCACTTCATTTTAAAATTAATTTTGGCCAAGTATAGGATTTGATAGTGCTAACAATAGTAGCATGAAACCCAGGGCATTTCAGTCTCATAGCCCAAATCAGTGTCTGCCTTAGGCTTGTCTTTGTGCAGTGATGAAAACTGTCCGTGAAAATTTTAGGTTGAGGAGGAAGGAAAAATTTAAGTAAATAAAAAAAGTAAAATTTAACTTATTGTGTTTGTGGCTACACTAACATTTAGGAAGGTTGAGAATTTTGCACTTAACTTGATTGAAATAACTATTGTAAAAATGCATCTTAGCTTGGTTTGATTTCCTCAGCTACCAAACCACTTGAGATTAATTTATCTTCCCATGCTGTTTTCTGAAAATTAAATATAATATGGTCTTAATTTCTGTTTAGTCATATGTACTGCCTATCTGTAACTGGAGGATGGATGTGCCCAGCCTTCAGATCCCTTTCAAAGGAAGCATATCTAACTAATTAGAGCACCAGACCAGGAGTGATGGATATGAGATCCGCTCCTGGCTTTGCCACTGTTCTAAAACATTCACTTTTCTCCTGCAGTCTCAGTATTGATTCTCTTTTCTCACAGTTAGTTATCTGCTGTCAGCTTTCCGATTACAATATGCTCAACTATTCTTGTCCTCTTTTCCCATTTTATAGGCTAGTGATAAGACATTTTTAGTGTTTTACTGTAAATTTTTGGTATTTGTTCATTCCCGAGTTCATAGGTTTTGAGCATTTGTAGTAGGCAGACTGTGATTTAGGAGTGCATAGTGCCTGAGTTTAGATGTTTGTGAACTTTCTGAATGCTTCTGAAAGTCTTTTATGGAATCAAAATAACCCATAACCCAACATCTGCCCGTATCCTGGTGTTTTTAGTTTCTGAATAGAGTAAATAAATATCCTTCCTTCAGAGACTGCTTTCTATCGGTGGATTTCAAAGTACTTTAGAAACCAAATTGATATAATTAGTAATTGATATAATTAGTAATTGGTATAATTAGTAATATAATCTGTGAGTTAGAGAAATTTTATTTTCATATTGTGTTTGAGAAAATGGGCACAGAGATATGAAGTTCTTTGCCAGCATCTGGCACAAGTCAGCTGAAGCCCAGAATTGAATGCAGATGTGCCAAATGTCCAGGCCCATGTTTTAGTCATCAGGTTACTCTTCCAGCATTCAGAACTTCCAACGTTTCTTTCTTGGCCTTTTAAAGAGTTTTATGTTATATCAAAGAGGAGGCCAGCATAATATATTGCAAAATCATTTAATCGTTGTTATTTTATGTGTAAGTAATTAAAGTATTTCTGGTACTCTATAAACTTGCTGCTAGATCAGAACTATGAGTTGATTAAAATGCATTACTTGCAAACAGCAACAGCAATGCTTTTAATGGCAACCACTATTAATCTCTCTGCCTTTATTGGTATTTATCCCCATATGGTTACTTTCAAGTATCTGCCTGTAGAGCACAAAGCCTTTATAATGCTTATGAAGCTTTGAATGGATCCCACCAGTCTAATGAGGCTTGTCTTTTATTAAACTAGCTCATTTCCAAGCAAACATCGTAATCACTAGGGAATTCCTGGCACCCTCCCGCGTAAGGCAGTGGTTCGTACTGATTGTCACTAGGGATGGGATGCTGATAGAGAGGAAACATTGCTCTCATCCAACATTATGAATGTTGAATTGACATTCCTGTTTGTTTGGAGGGAACTTGCCAAGGCAGAGGAGTGGAAGTGACAGGGGAATGAAAGGGACCAAAACAGGATGTCTGGCTGGCAGCAGGCACAAATCTAATGCAGGAGCAGCATGGAGCGGTGAACATGGCCACTTTGGAGCTCTGTCCCACTGAGCTCACTGCCCTTTTGGGAAGGGATCTGTAGTTGGTGTGCCTCCTAGCTAGAAGTAGCTGATGGAGGTGGCGGAGCTGATAGAGCAGGAGAGGGGAAGTGCAGCATTCAAAGCAAAACAATCTGTTTGGGAAGGACAGTAGGGTCAGAGCAAGGCATACTTGCTCTTGGCTTTCTGAGGGTTGGATGATGACTTTTATATAACCAGAGGTTTGAGCACTGTCCCGAATATGTTTCCAGGTGACAGGTAAATTCCGTGGGGGAGTGAATCCTTTTACCCGAGGATGCTGCGGAAATGTGGAACATGTGCTCTGCAGCCCCTTGGCTCCCAGGTAAGAGAAGTGCCCTCAAGTGGGAATGAGGGAGGTAGAGTAGTTGTTGGGACAGAGAGAGAAAATGTGCTTGGTTGGGCTCAATAGTGAAAGACCATTGATGAAATAACAGGGAAGTAAACCAAAACACTCCTCAAGGCAGAGCTCTGTGATAGCTGTTCCACTGTTGCACGGCTGTAACCTGTCCAAGCAGTTGCTTTCTTCGTGTAATTTGTAAACCTCATCCCAGAAATGTTTATGTGGAATGAGCATGTCAAATTATATCAAGAGCTGATACCCTTGTCTTCACCAACTTGTTTATCCAGTGGATTTCAGTAACAAGGTAAGTTTCCGTATGTTATTGCATTCCCAACACAACGTTTTGCACTGTACTGTCAATGTCCAGGTATTCTAGTTGTCAAAGGAAGGAATCCAAAATCAGCATTTCTCCTTAAGACTTAAATGTAATTTAAGGCTGCTGTGGTTTTCAATCTCACTGGCACTTTCATTATCATAAAACAGATTTTCAATGAGGTCTACATCATGGAACTTGGGATTTTATTTATGGCTTTCTATTTTTGGTAAAATGGATTTATCGTTTCACATCTTGAAATCACGATTTTAATGCAATAGATCAGATGGAGTATAAATATCCTAGGTGCTGAGCTGTCCAGCCTGCAAACATGTTAATAATCGTGCTCCGAGATGACTTATTTGAGCCTTTTCAGGGTGTTGAGCAATTCCAGACCCTGACACTATTATCTGCTTTTTTTTTTTCCTCTTTGCTATGCAACAAATAAGTCCTAAAAGACTGTTTCTGGAATAGCTGCTTCTCAAACTTACCAAAATGTGAAAATCAGGTCAAGATACTTAAGAGAGACAGATTTTAGAAGTTGGGAGACACTCCTGTAAGGAGAGGGGTATGAGTACTATCATTATGGCTATTCTCAGACTTCCAGCAAGCATAACGTTTGTGTTTTGTGAAGACCTGTCCGAATTATCCTCTATATTGAAAGTCACTGAGCCATCACTCCTAATGTCCTATTCACTAGATAAAACAGAGAAAGCTTTTGTGTGTGTTGATATTTACGCATTGTACAGCCACTGCCCAATTGCACTTACAGAATTCTAGTCCACTGGAAAGAAATTAGGTATCTAAAGTCAGCCATTTCCCTTTAGATTTCTTGCTTCCTATGGACCTGTCTGTTTCTTTTGAACACTGTAAACATGCTACAGAAACAAGTCATGGTGTGGTAAGCTAGAACTGACAGCACATCATCTTCTCCTCATTAACTCCCCATGTGCTGGGTCTTATTCCCCCAGTCACCGTCTTCTACCACAGGGAAGCTGTTTCATGTTAACTAGGTAAGATCTAGTAAATCGCTTCTGTTGGTGGTAGGCCTCTCTCTCTTCATGTGAACTGCGCTCTTGTCCATCAGTGCTTCAAAAATTGCTTGGGTTTTTTTAATGCATCCTCTCCTTTTGCTCACTGAAAAAAACCCATTGATCTTTTTATTGCTTTTTAATTATTACATCCATTGAAATAAGTGTAGTTAACCTACCTACATTCTGACACATTCTTAAATCATAGCCTGGAAGCAGGAAGATTTTCTTGTCTCTATGCCTTGTTCTTAGTTTATTGTTTATTTTAATGATGACTGTTGAACAATTAATCAGGTACATAGTTGAACCCAAGAAAAAGCAAGCTGTGAGTGTGAAGCCTCCTTTCCTCAGACCTGATTTAACCGAGCGACAGATCACAGTGAAGATCAGTGACAATGGGATCCAAGCCAACCTCAACCGCAGCAAGGTAAGGCAGCCTTCAAGCGCTACTTTTGAAGAGCATTGAGCATTATCAAGTCTGGAAATGAGTTTGTCTCTTTGAGATAATGCACTTTTTGGGGAAAATGGTAGAGGTTGAGTCCTTGTCATATACTTTGTCCTCTGAAAGTAAGCCAGGTTCAGTAACAGCAGCAGCTCTTGATCCAGTAACAGCCCTTTTTGCAGCTCTATAGTAGAATGTCTCTGGGCATCTTTTGGAAGAGGTGGTTCTTCTTTGTGATAGTTACTTTCTCTCTCAAGAGTCACCACCTCTTAGTGTTCAAACTAATTTTAGCCAACCTAACACTGTGCGGGAACCCTTGTACCACCATGTCAGCTGTTCTTCAGAGAAGGTTTTGAGCTGCCATACTGCAGGAAGGCTTGTGGTCCAGTAAAAGGAATACTGGTTCAGAAGCTGAGTTCTCTTATCTCCTCTTCTTTGTCCTGGCATGAAATAGAGAGAAGGATTTGTTTAGTCATATAAAAAGCAGTGAATACAAAAGAAGCCACCTTGCAAGATTTTTGCGGATAGTTAAACGTTACACAATTTGGATAGTTACTTGCTGAGAACTGCCTGGAAAGGGGCTGAAAATGCTAGAAAACACCATTGTCTTCTACCACTTATTAACTGGTGTGCTGATAATATTATTTAGCATGCCAAGTAGACTAGGACAGTGCATTTAAAATTATACTGGCTTGTTACGACAATGCTGATTTTACACATGACAGTCCTTGTCTGCAGTGGATGATGCTAAATCATGTTTGGCATTATAAGTATAGGTAGTTCTTCTTCTGTGGTACATCCAGCACTCTGACATGTGCTGTTATTTAACCAAGTTGTGGGTAATGATTGATTCTTTGGTCACTTTCAGTCTAAAATTAGCCTGGAAGGTCTGGAGGATACAAGCATAGATGTGCAACCACCTCTCCCACCCAAAGGAGATCCAAGCAAGTACTCGGAGCTAAAAGGGCAGCTGGGGACCAGTGAAGGTATAGTTGCATGATCAGTGTTTTATTTTTATTAATAAGAAAATACTTCAGCCTCTTTAAAAGGCTTCTGGTAGTCTTTCAAAACAGTAATGGGATCTGGGTGAAGTGGTTTTTGTCTATTTATAGGAGTTCTGAGCTAGGGGAAAAACAGCAGGAAAGGGGGAGAAAAGTCAGTTTGAAGTGGTTCGTTCAAGCCTAGGTTGGATATTTCATGTCTGTTTTGCAGATTTTTTTAAACCGTTTTAAACCCCTTCTTAAATTTTTGATTAATTTTAAAATGAAAAATGTCATTTTGAACTAAGGAATCAGAAATATTAGTATGAAATGCTTAGGCATTTTGAACTGAATTATTTCATTTATGAAAATGTGAAATGAAAGCTTTGATACTATTAAAAAGACTTTTTTTCAGACAAAGCTGGTAGCTGAATTCAACCCTAATATCTAGTACTTCAAATTATGGCAAAATTACTACTAACCAAAATATGTCACCCCACTTAATATATTATACCTTGTTTCTTCTTCTCTTTAGATTGCTGATCTGGCAGCAGAGTACTGTTATTTCCACAGGGGCCCCATTTATTTTGGTGGAATTCTGCGCAGAAATACTTCTTTCCAGAAGAGATCTGTTTGCAGAGGATCATGGGTAGAAAGAAATTAGGGATGATAGCTTTCTGTCCACACATTTTAATAGAAAGTCCTTTTTTCTTTTTTTTCTTTTACAGAAGGTGGTCTTTCACCCAAACTTATCAGCCCTCCTACACCTGCCATGTACAAGTATCGACCGGCTTTCAGCAACAATCCCAAAGTCCACTACCATGCCACAGCTGAGCAGGTGAGCAAGCCTGGGAGAATCTGCTGTCAGCTAACACTGGGCAACATGGAGCAGAAGATAAATTCACCGCAGGGCTCTAGTAAATGCCAGAGTGTAAAAGTAAATAACAACACTTGGCATTGTTGTGCGATAGTGTATATTTTCACTGCGCTCCTTATGAAAACATGTCTGCTTTCGCAGCTTTCCTCTGTTGAGCTTGACACGTCTGTCCTGCTGACAGGCATGCACTGCTGCTTTACCCGTGTCTCGGCCTGATCCTGAGATGCTGAGAAGTGTCACCTCCCATTGGCTTGTCCTGATATAGGTGCCAACTCACATTCACTTCAGAGGGAGCTGGGCATGCTTAGCGCTTTTCTGGATCAGACCCTTTAGCCAACAGACAACACACTCAGTGATTCCATAGGGTGTCAGCTTGCAAAACAGAAAGAACTTTTAACGCATCCCAAGAGATATTTTAGTTAAAATTAATGGAAGATTCCTCATGTTTGACCTTCCTTAGCAACTTCTCAGTGCATTTGGGTTATATGGAAAAAACTGCTTCCTAACACTTGGCATCATTTTCTCCTATCAAGAAAACTGAGGTCCAAGCAATTAGAGAGACTTGCTCTGGAATTTTGCCTGTTTTCTCTTTTGCTTAGGAGTTTTGAAATAATTTACACTGTTTCCTTTGGAAGCAGAGTGCAAAACTAAGCCCACTGCTAATAGGCTTGTTTTTCTCACTTATTTCTCATGGATTTCTTGTAAATATTCCTTAGCCCCTCAGGACCTGAGAACAGCAGTTTGAAAATCACTGGTCTAACTTGTGTATTTGCAATATGTATCCAAGTCTTCACACGCCAGTGGAGATACCCTTAAAACACACATACCACACACAGTGCAGTTTTCTTACAATTAATTTCACCAGGTCCTCCAATATCGCCCCTGCAATAACAAGAAGGGGGTGATGTGTCTCTACCGTATTTTCCTTTTCAATTATATAATTGACTGCAGCAACACTGGAGTAAGACTG
The DNA here is from genome assembly GCF_028500815.1 of Rissa tridactyla. Taxonomy (NCBI): domain Eukaryota; kingdom Metazoa; phylum Chordata; class Aves; order Charadriiformes; family Laridae; genus Rissa; species Rissa tridactyla. The sequence goes on along the minus strand of NC_071478.1, from coordinate 10,771,564 downwards.
AATGTTTCTTAAATGGTGAAGGAAACTTTTCTAGTATCCTTCTCATTTTGAAAAGGAAAATGGTGATAGGCTATGGAATTCCAGCTACCACCAAGTTTGGGTTTTAGTCTTACTGCAATAATTGTAAATCTTTTTCTCTGGATTTGTCCACTTAATGAAGGAAAGATTGGCTTATGAAAGGGAACAAAAGAACAACAGTGCATTCACTGTATCCAAAAAGTTTAATATCCTATCATCTTCACTTTATTACATGAAAAATGGCTTGACATCAAATTAGAAATAGTTTATTTATAGGCATCGGCTAGCAATTTTGAGCTGTGTAAGCAACAGTATTTTGTGTCATGATGCCAAAAGTCAGAGCACCATGGAAGGCAAGCTTGTCTTATTCATTGAGTACATAGCTATAGATGTGCTATAGATAAAGGATAGGTTCCGATTAGGCCAGGAGACTGGGCAGTGCTATGAAGAGGTAATGGGGTACAGCATCTTCACTCTGAGGGTTTCTGTTTCAATACTAACCTAAAAAGATGTTGTTACTATAGGCTGACTGGTGTGCATACAATCAGCTTTGTGGACTTGTTCAATTTTATAGTAGTCACAACTTTCTAGTAGTCAAGTGGGAATACTATGAAAATTATTTCAGTTGGCGAGCCGATAGGATAGCATGTATTTGTCTGCCAAGCCATATCTAAGTATAAGGTACAGAGGGAAAGAGACTAGCTGGTGTGAGGAATATCATGTTGTCCCTTCTGTATCAGTTCTTCAGCCTGTCAATGTAATTCTGCTTTTGAGCAGAGAAAGCTGTTAGGAAAGAGGGATCGGAGCACAAGGATAAGTAGCACAAATATACTTATAAGCTACGTCATTGCTCTCTCCTGCTCCTTTTACAGGCTGTCACTTGGTCTCCTTTTTCCAGAGAAAGCCAAATTTAGCACCATGCTCTAGAAGATAGTGAACTGGTTTGCATATTTCCCTATCTTCTAGCTCAAAGAAAAAAACTTGAAGAAAAATTCAGAGTAAAATAGATTTTTTCCAGTTAGGCTTTTTTAGATAATTTTTCCTTTAAAAGAAATTAGATAAAGAACTAACTGCACTGACTGCATTTCTGGTTAAATATGCTACTGATAATAATTCTTTGTTTGCAGAGTCAATGTAGCCTATTTATTATGGAACACGGCAAACTCTTCCTTAAAAATAACAGCAAAAATTATTTGCTTAGCACAGAATGGCATTTTAAGTGAACAGAACTGTAAGCAAACTTTCACAGAGTAAAACAAAGTGAAGTCCTATATTTTTCAATGCATGCAAATAAATTATGGCCTACGGTTCTTTCTCTGATGTGGCCTCTCCTACACAGGCAATAAAAAAGAGAAAATTGCTTCATTTTGTTGTCTAAATGGTGGGAAGGAGCCTCTCTGCTTTGATTAAGCTTAGGTGCTTAATTTTGAAGACCTATGCCCAGAAATTCAGAATTACTGAACATTCATAGCTCTGAGAAAAGTGGATAAGAGTGTGCTGGTCCCCAGTGTGTTGAAATGAAGCCTAAAGTATTTCTGACTCAGCATACAAAACCAGGCATCCCTCAACTCAAGAACTATTTGTGGAAAACTTGAAGTGCTTTTTCCAAGGGCAATATTATCAGATTACAATCTGATTTACCTCGACTGAGACCCGAGTCTCAGTTTAGAAGGTCTCTCAATGGCCATTTATTGGCACATCCATTACTGTCAGTATTATTTAGCACTTACTATGAATAACTCTTCCTCGCTTCTAAGGTGCTTATCCATATGCTGAGTAGGAGTTAGGAGACTCTTTGTAATACAGCTGTGTCATAGCTGGGCTAACAGTCTGAGAGAAGACCTCCAGCTCTTTTCTTCCCGTGCACTTACTGTGGAGAGCAAACCTGTACTTACCTATTATTGGCTTCTGTTTCTCATATTCACCTCTGTTTTAGATCACCATGCAGGAGGGACACAGTCAAGGGGCTCTGATAGAAGAGGATGGCAGGAGCCTTGATTACCAGTCTGAACCCAGCTTGGACATCCCCAGCTATCGGAAGAGCTCCCTCCACAAGACCTATCAGTCTTCCCCGCTCCAGATAGATTCCTTTGCCATCAATTCACGATCCCTGAGCCTGAAATCTGCTGGCAGGAGAGGGACAGAGAAAGTGCCCCTTCATCCAATAAAGTCTGAAGGGGCAGCTTCCACCCCTTACAAAAGCATCTTTTCTCCCAATTCCCTGTCAAACAGAAATGGGAGTCTCTCATATGACAGTTTGCTAAACCCCATGTCGCCCTCGGGGAGGAAGTGCATCACCCATTCTGCGGTCAGCTCCGTTGGGTACCACTCCCCATATCTATCAGCCAAAATGTGCCATCTACGGGGGAGCGAGCTGCAGCGCCAACCACCACAGAGCTTCAGCCCAGTGCTGGGCGGTCCAGCTCCACATCAGCGAGACCCCTCCCCAGTCCGCTATGATAACCTTTCCAAAACCATTATGGCATCCATCCAGGAGAGGAAAGAGATGGAGGAGAGGGAGAAGCTCCTCCACTCACACCCTGATTCAGTGTTTGCAGACTCAGGTGTCTATGACACCCCTAGTTCTTACAGCCTTCAGCAAGTCAGCACGCTCTCTGAAGACCCACGCAGCATGGCAATGAGATATGGATCTAGAGACAATCTGATGGCTGCTACCAGTTTTAGCACAAGGAACCCTATACTGCAGTCCTCAGTGTCTTCACTCTCAAGTGCAATGACAAGAGCACCAAGGACTTCCACAACCTCTCTGCAAGCTGATTTAGCCAATAATAATGTCCAGTCCCATCAAGCACTACAGGGCAGGGTGAGCAATGGCTCCTACAAATCCCCAGGCCACCAGGTCCCGTCATCCCCCACAGGGATGCCTAGGTCACCCTCTTATGGAGGCCCGAAGGCTGTCTCGTTTGTAAACACTGTGGAAATTACAGAGGTGCAATCAGTGGGAGCACAAAGGTATGTACTGCTTTAGGTGCTGCTTAGCAAGGTGAATCCGTTTGCAACTGCAAGTGCAGAGCACTTCGCTGGAGGCACAACCCAGATGACACGTTTGCTGTAGGCGAGCGAGGGTGGGAGGTTTGTGGGTACTCTTCAATTCTGCGACAGCCTCATAGCAACCTCATCATGACAAATATGTCGGCACTTTTGCTGTAACTTGGACTGGAAGTGGTCAATTAAATTGTAAAAGTCATAGTGATTTAGTGTCTTAGCTGAATTGCATAATTATTTGCAAGATATGAGGCAGATTATCCCTCCCATTATGCACAAAAGGGTGGAGCCGTTTTAGTTTGCAGCCTGAAGGGTGGCTGGACCCAGCCATTGCTTGGACACAGAGGCAAAGCTGGGGTCACAGCGTGTTCAAGCATATCCTGCACTAAGGGAAACAGAGGCTGAGACCAGTCCTGGAAATTGTGCTTGGCATAGAGAGCTGTGTATTTAGCTGTGTTGAGCGTCCCATAGTACAGAACTGGCGATACAGGCACAGACCACATTGGCATTGCCTTAGGGCCTCACTGCCTCCTTCATTTCTGTGAGAAAATGTAGGGAGTGAGAGGATTTGCTGTGCTGAGAGCCTGAGTAAGTGGCATCTGAACAAGACCTCAGCTGCAGCTTCTGCCTGCACTTACCTTTCTTTCTCTTTCTTCTGGAGACTCTAGGGCTTGGAAAGTCTGAAAAGAGCTACGTGAGCCTGTCGAGGATGCAGTATTTCAGCCAAGTTGGGGCCTGGAGGGCTCATCAGAAACATCTAGGTTTTCTTTGCATCTGGCACTTACTGCACTATGCTGTCCTCTGGTTAAGGTGCCAGGTTTCTCACTCCAGTATTGCCCAACATTTTGGGGAAAGTTATTGAAACGTGGGAGAACCACAGGGAGGTCTCGTGCAGTTTAGTGCCAGCAAGTTTTTCCTCAATGTTTCCAAGTCAACTGTAGTTGTTAAGATGATTTGTCTACTGGTGGAAGACATGACATTCAGGAGGTAGACAGATATTTTTTCCTCTTCATATGTATTAAAGAAATGAGTCTGTTTCAGTGAGAGAAGACATGTGGACCTTCTTTTGCCTTTCCACCCTCTGTTTGAGACGTGGATGTGTCAGCTGCTGCTGTAGAAGAGATGCTAACATGAAAAGCTCTTTGCCTCTTCTTAGTCTCTGGTTCTTGGTTATGCTGTCAGCCTGTTGGTCCCACTGCTTTTATATTGTGCTTGTTTAAAATATAGGGCCTGTAAATTCACTTCAGTTCAGGTCTTTGAAACAATGAAAAACAGTGTCTGGCAAAAGTGGTCTAGCTATCAAAATAGCCACAGATCCCATCAGATGTTAGCGGAGGTTGCAGACACGTGATACCATTGCAGAGGATCTTTTTTACTGAAGTTCCTAAAGTCGAGTACCTAGATTAATAAATAAAGAAATAGCTTAATAATCTTGAAGTTTTTTACCTAGTGAAGTAAAGCTCCCACAGGCACTCTGTGCTTTGTAAACCTAGCACGTTTTCTCTGTCAGTAACATTACAAATGACTTTCCCATCTCCCCTTTCCCCTAACACGCCCCAGCTCCTTTCTGACTTGTTTCAGGAGGCAGACTCTGTTCTTCAGGAGAATTTCAGCACTGAGTCAGGGCTTTTATAATACTTCAGTGAGGTAAATGTAGAATTTGGTTCCAGCATATTTTGGGGATACAGCAGTGATTTATGAAACCACACAATATTTTTTTTTTATATTTATGTATGTGTGTTTCGCTTGTTCAGACACCTATAACTCTATTCTCTAGTGCAAGCGCAGCTTAAACATGTAGCAGAAGTCAGGCTGGTGTCAGTTGATGGATCTGCTGCTTCAGCTCCAGATTATAGCTGTCAGACCAGGCTGCCACATAAAAAGTGCTTTTAGTTTTGGAGCTATTCTGAGCCTATCAAGAGCTGTGTAAAAGTCCAGGGTAGTTTGGTTTGTTTTGCAGACAGATGTAAAGAAAGAAATTGCCTTTTTGAATACAGTTAATTCATCAAACCTTCTGGCCTCCAGAAAAAGTCAGGGTGGTCTGAAAGAGCTCAGGCTGCCTTGGTTTGCAGGCAGACAGGAAATGTTCCCTTCTGGAAGGTGTTTCAGCCCCTGGTCACTGCTGCTGGCATGAGCCAGTCTTCAGACTGAGGCAAACCCAAGCAGACATCCAGTGCGCAGGAGTAAGGGGTGAGAATACAGCACGCCCCGGTTGTGCTGGCACTTCCAGAACAGTTCTTTGGTAGGCTTTTATCTTTGTGAGTCTTGGGGACAAGACACATTAAGCGGCCTAGATTTAAAAGATCTTTTGAGGAAAACATGTTGTCTGTGCTCCCTGGCAGTAGGTCATAAGAAAGCAAATTATTTTAAAGAGTCCATCCGGAATATGGTCTTTTAATTACAGGCATCCTAGAGTGCTTTTTGACTCGATTCCGTTTGTGTCTTCTGTCATAACGAAGTTTTATGCTTCACCTCTCTTAGGTCTTTGAGAGATGAGCAACATAATTTTGTTTAACTGGATATTTAACTGGGAAGTGTTTTTTCTGAGTGTTGTATTTCTGATTGTAAGACACGGTTTGGCTTAAGGTCAACAGTGGTGACAGTTAAACCCTCCTGCTTCCTACAAATGCTTATGCAATTAATTTGGTTCAACAAAGCATTTAAGCAAGTAATTAAATGAGCAAACATTACTGGGGTCTGATCCACTAACCTAATGGCCAAATGAATTCTCTCATTTCAGTGGCTTTTCATCAAATATATTGGCTTCAACCAGGTTGCTCCCATGCTTGAATATTTTGCAACACTGGGACTCAGGGTAACAGGGAGAATTGTTTATCCTGAATGAAGCCATTCTGCTATCACACTTTTGTCACTAACATTGCATCTTTTGATATTTCTTTCGATGCAGGGATGACATGCAGTTGAAGACACCTCACAGTAAAATAAATGGACAGCCAAAAGGAATATCCAGGTTGGGTTCAACATCAAGTTCGCAGGGGACACCTGTCAGCCCTGCTAGACACTCAAACGTTAAGAAGGTGTCTGGAGTTGGTGGAACAACCTATGAAATTTCAGTGTAAAATAAAATTAATTAAAAACAAAGAGCCATCCACTCAGCCAGCCATGAAGCTAGGAGCACTGTGAAGACTCAAATAACAACAAAGAAGGAGCAGCAGCAGCCGGCCACTCTCCTTTTCTTGTTTTGGGTTTATTCTGTTTTCATCTTTCTCTTTTGGCCAAAAACCAGCTGCAGCCTTATTCTTGAGGGAATAAAATTGTACAGTCCATCAGACTTTTCCTGAACTGGCGGGAACTGGCTATGACCTAACACCACAGCCACAGAGCGGATTTCTTTCATGCAAGAGAGCGCTAAAGCCATTGTGCGTGCGTCTGTCCAACAAACCTGTTGTGTACCAGTTGCGCTGTGAAAAAGTACGGTCAGTCCAGGATCATTCAGTTTTTCCCATGCCCCGTCCCAGTTCTTCTGGCGAGCTCTGTGTCCGGCAGGAGGAAGAGGCCCAACTGCTGTTTTCCCACTGCCATGGAAAGCAGGCTCCCTGTGCTGGGCAGTCTGCGTGTGCGAGAACTGCTCTGTGTCCACCAGGCATTGCAGGTCGGGTTCCTCCTCCTGAGAAGGAGCAAGGCAAGGGCACTTGGGCCACGAATGCTGTGTCATCTTTAAAAGCGTCCCTGCTCCCTGGTCCTGGGTGGGAGCAGGAGAAAGAATAGCAACAGCTTCTCACTGTCTGCCATTCGCCTCCCTGTGTGTGAAATTGTGTGTGTGTGTGTGTGTGCGCGCGCGTGTGTTAGTCTCTCGTGGAAAAGGACCGCAGCACCAGTAAGGATCTTCCACTCTGACCTCTTGCTCCTTCTGGTTTTTAAAGGCTTCTCTGACTCGGAAACAAAACCAAACAGATAAAAAAGGAAATGTTTGGATGGGAACATATTTTAAACAGCTGTCAGCTGCTTTCCCTGCACCCTCCTTATTACCTGTTGGATTTAGGCAATAACATGGTTTACTGCCTTGCCCTGGTGCCGTCTGTGTAATCCTGCAGCAAGGTTGTCATAATCTGTTCAATTTACAGTGTGTGTAACTGAGCCAAGCATACATCTAAAGGATATAAATTTTCCGTCTGCCTAATTACTAGCACATTCCCTCTGGTCTTCAATACTTTTAGACAAAGGATTTTCCGTTTGTTTGGTTGGTTTGGTTTTTTTCCCCCAGGGAACAACTTTTTAAAATAATGTCGATCAAATCTTTTTAACATTCTGAGATTTCCTTTTCCTTTCTCCAGAAAACTACATTTACTTTGTTGGATTTAAAGACAACTTTGTTATAAAAAGCAAGAAAGGGGTGCATTACTTCTGTCACAAATATGAGGACTCTGGCAAAGCTAATTTTGGGACAAATGGATATTTTTTTTCTTTGCTCCTTTCCTTATCTCCTTTTCCTTCCCATTCAATTACCACCTCAAAAGTACTGAGATCTGGAACAATGCTAACTAGCCAGATCATCTGTGCAATTAAGAATATCCTGAACAACTGTTGCCAAAATCACTAAAAATGGTTATTTATCACTGAGCCAGTCAGCATATGAAACCTCGACTTCCCACCTGGTTTTCCTGGTGAATAGTTTTGACTAGAGAGCTAAATTTGTCATTTTTCAGGATATTTGTTTCTAGGGGTTGAATCCTTTTTCAGTCCTTGACTATAATGGAGAGCTCTCCAGATCTTTGGTAGCAATTCGGGATGTGTTGATAACGTCTTACTTGTTTCCATGTATGTTGATGAGATTAATTATTCCAGGAGGCAAATATTGACCTCAGTTTTGCCTGGTTAAAATTTATCTTTTGATTTGACAAATCTTGAAATCTGCTGCAATACACACTTATTATGTCCCTTGTATATCACATCATTTTTTGGAGAGGAAGGTTGAAGAGAATATAAGAAAGTTAATCATCTCTCTGTGTAATGCTCTATGTTGCCTAAAGGGAGAAACCTGGAAAGCAGTGCAGCTGCAATAGGCTAAAGTTATGAGAGTGTGAACTAGAAATCAGTGTGTTTTTTATTGCCTTGATGATATTTTAAATGCCTACTGTAGGGACATTGCAGAGCAGAGAAGCAAGTGTCTTTCTATGCAGATTTGCTCGCTGGCATGTAAAATATTGTCTTTATTTGGAGGCACTATGGTACCAGAAAGATGCTGGCAAACTGGATCAGGTACAGACGGAGCAATATATATTAAAAGACTGGACAGGCTGGCTGATGAGAAGATTTAAAGGGCTAAAATCATGTCACTGGCTAAGCAACGAAGTGGAAATTGAGTATCATCATTTTACAAACATGTTAGTTAAAAGATGTAAAACCAAAGGTAAATCAAAGCGTTGTGACTGGTAACCAATGGTCTACATTTAGAAGGCGGCAGAAAACATGGAGGGGAAAGGGCAATGGGATAGTCTTCCAAGGCAGAGTATTGGAGACTAACTATTTAGCACAGTCAGACTATATTTGGACAAGTCAAAAACATTTCTCTAAGAGGGGAGCCTGCAGGGGCAAGGGGCTAGACCAGATGGCCTTATAGATTTCTTCCATCTTTAACTGTTATTAATCTGCAACTCTACCCTGATGTTAACTCCTCAGGAAGATGCAGTATTTCCTCAAGGACTGGAATTCACTCTGGTGCATAGAGTATCACAAGACTTACTTGTTTTTAAAGTATCATGTATGCCATATGTAAGCCCTGAAAAAGAGGAGATACGTGAGACACTGAATTTGGGCTAGGGAGCTAGACAAGGGCACATTTTATCATGTATCTTTGAATATGTACATGAAATTCATGCAAACAAGGCTGAAAATTTGCACCAATGTAATATTTGAGATTTGCATCCCAGTGATGCTCCACTTGGATCATTCTTTCTCCGGCATTTGTAAACAAAAAAAGCTACTGAGGAACTTGAAGGGCCAAAGAGCCTTTGAAGTTAACTACATTAGTTCATGAGATAATTTCTCAGTAAGACTAAACACAGTGTTGTGTGTATAAAGCACTAATATCCAGGGTTATTTTCACATAGTTCACAAAGGGTAAGGGAGGAAAGAATGAATGCATCGCATCATTACAGGTTCAGATGTGAGGATTATATATTTTGTGAGTAGTTTTGCCCACAGTTGAGAGACATTCAACTTGTTAATAGGTTTACAATGGTACCAAAGTCTTTTTTTTTTTTTTTTTTTTCATTTTGAGGTTTGCATATAATTTAGTGCACATAGCCTGGAGTAAATTATTCAAATCTTCTGAAAGAATAATCTAAGCAGAACTGTTAACAGGAGATTGCATGCATCAAATCCAGACTCATTTCCATCCAAGGCACTGAACCTGCAGCTATTTTCTCATAAATGTAAATGTCTGCTTCCATAGCTCCTGTTGCGGGACTGGAGACCTATTTACTAAGTCTAATTTTGGACCAGAATCCAGCCCATGTTAAAGTATAGTTCTTCAAGCAGTTTACAGACTAGCAGTAAGGTTCTTCTGCCCAGATAGTCTCAGTTTTCACAGAGACTGCACGCCAGATCTTCAGCTGCTGTAAATTGGTGTGGCTCCATCAAAGCTCATTTAAGTGATGCTAATTTACAGTAGGTGGGGATCAGCCATGAAAATCCAGCACAAGTTAGCACATCTTGTAAAGTACCTTCTTTATTTTTGTTGTGTTTATTTCATGTTTCAGAAGTCTTAAATCTTTTCAACATGTTTTTATTTTTAGCTGTGGATTGTAGTACCTATTTAAAAAACAGCAATAGTTTTTGTTTAGTTTATGCATCAATTTTCATTGCATATTGCATTTTATTAGCCGTTTGTTCCCTGTTCATGCACTCCCATTTAGGCTCCAGGTTTTCATTGTAGTACAATCTGCCTTGAAAAGTTGGATCTCTGTATCTTTAATTGTATAATATATTGAGTATTATGAAATTAAATGTACCTTACTACATGGGTGGGAGAGAGAGGAAATATTTTTACTTGAAGCCTTAATATTTTCTTTTTTTTACTACTTTGTTTGTTGACCTCATAGGAAAGTCTGAATAGCAAAGACTTTGAAACTCTGGGCCAAATACTGCACTGATATACAACCAGCATTTGGCCCCCGATGTCAAAACTGGATGCAGACATAACCTGAAGTGAACAAGGGAAAAAGCCTCAGGGTGGCATATTTTCCTGAAGATCATTAATACAGTCTCAAAATGTGTCTGTAAGCAAGTATGGTAAAGAAGTTTTCAAGTCTTGAATTTTTAAGAAAGGTGATAGCAGGAACTGCCCTAATATCTTACATTTGCATTTTCTTTTTAAATTAAACAAAACAAAACCAATGTAATTGCTTAGTTTGGTTCAAGTCAGCTCCAAGGGTTGCACAGAGCTATGTGTTAGTAGCCATGTGCAGCAAATGAACTGTGTTGTGTTGCTGTTCTAAAATTGCTAACCAAGCATAATGTTATGTCAACTTGGCCTAAGATAATCACCTCATGGGCGTTACAATGGACGTTTCTCAGATGATGCCTGTTCTCCTATAAGCCTAATGTGGAAATTGCAATGTGGTTTTCTTTGGACTATATCTGTGGTCCAGACTAGAGGTATAGATATAGATATATATATATATATTCAATATTTTTTTGTGTGTGGGAAAGATGGGGTCAAGGTTGCTGTCTCTGACAGTCTGGAAAGTTAATGTCGAACCGTTTTTATGGTCTGTATTTCACCTGTTCTGCCACCTTGAATTGTTGGAATGTATCCGTGCAGGCTTTGTGGAGCTCTGTCTGTAACCTTTTTTGTGGCTCTCGTAATACATATATATTTTTTAAAACTTTGAGTCACTTCAGTGTTTTAAATTGTCTGGTTTTCCCTGATGAGTTATACCTGAGATGCATTCGGTTGCCGAGGTGGTTCGTGGTGCGCTGCCCTTTTTCACTTCCACTTGTGCAAAACGTGAACTGAAGCAGTAGAACTGGAAAGGCCAGTTCCAGTGCAAAATCTGCAGGTGACAAAATATTAAAAGAAGTGATTGCGGGTTAAATCTAATTTTCAAGGTGCTTATGGCAGAGTAGAAAATATGCTGAGTCTTTAAGAGAGTGTCTCGTAGTTGTGACCGATGGATGATGCTTGTGAGGCCACAGTAAGTGGTCCATAAAACAACACTAAATGAAGTTTCCTGTAGTGTTTTTTATTAAAATCATGGGGTTAATAGGGATCCTGCGGTCCAGCACAGTTGTGAATCATTCTACAGACTTAACTGTGGAAAAAAATGTTGTATAGGTATTTGTTGCAATGTTCTATCCAGGATATCTGGATTTATATATCCCAAAGATGTACAATTTTTAGTCTGTCTTCATCTATATATCTGGTTTTAGTCTTTGAAAATATGTCCGTTTGATCTGTAAGACTGGCTTACAACACATACAGTTGCCAAGCCCTCCTAACAGCAGCTGCTGCAGGATTTCTGATGCTATAATTTGCATATATAGGCTAATTACATTAAGCAAGGATCCATTCAAGCATATTCATTATAAATGCCAGTCATATTTGTGTGCTGCCATGTCTTCACATGGCAGAGATTACTTTATATGTAAAATGGCCAAAAACGTAATCACCAGGCTCCACTGATGTTGGCTACATCAAACAGAATTATGTGAGCTCATGATCTGTTTTAGTACATTTTATTTAAAGACATCTTGGCTTACAGTGATCTTGGCTTTCCTCTCTCTAACTAATAGATAAATTATCCAAGTTTGTATTCATGTTTCTTTTATTGTTATTTTTTATTCTGCAGGACAAGTTTCAGTTCACATTTTGGAATATAAGGAGAGACAAAGGAAACTATTTATACAGGTGATTATATCTTTTAAAAGAGGAGCAGTTATATAATAAATGGATTAGAATTACTGTCAAAATAGGTTTTGTTCATCTTGTCACAATAACTTGAATTTTAAAGTAAGGCTTATTTCACAGCTGATATCTCTGTAACCCTGAAACATTTTAAAAATGTCTTGGTTAGACATTTCAAATTATATGAAGGAATGTGATCTACTTTTACAGATTAAAAACAGTCCTAGAGAAGTGATGGTACGTTTTACAGTGCCTTACATATGTGTGTATATATATGTATATATATAATGCCCATATGTATATAGTGTATACATAACTGTGTACATATATTCAAGTAAAACTAGTTACAGGTGTCCCTATTTGATGTATTTTAAATGGAACCCATCGGTGTTGATAGAAGAAAAAAAATGGTTATATCAGCAGCAAACTACAAAACCAAAAATACTTACTAAAATGTAAGCAAATAAAATAGACTGGAAATGGTGTTTCTGCCAGTGGTTATGTTCCAGGCCATGGAAGACTGGTAGGTAGCCCCACCATTTTAAGGGATATTCAGAGAGAAGGGAAAGCAGTGATGGAAGCTTGGAGAAAATGGAGAATATATAAGAGCATGGGATGTCTGAGAGCACCCCAGTGTTCAGACCTGTAAAGGAGAGGTGCAGGAGGAGGGGACGAGCTGTCTTTCAGGGGAAGCTGAGAGCTTAGACGAACCATCAGAAGTTGCCTCAAACGGGTGGCCTTGAGAAAACTGGCTCTTAGCCATGACAAGAAGAATCCTTCAGCCCCACTGGCACTGATGGTATTTCACCAGTTCTTTCAAACAGGCAAACTGATTCCTTCCCCCAAAAGTGTTGTGTTTTTTTTTTCTGCCAACAGGGATGCAATGCTCATGACTCTAGCTAGATATGGAACAGGGACTTTTGCAAACCTTCAGACAGTGGATTTTACCTAGAGAGAGAAAAGGCTTCTGTGGAAGAGACTCTCATCTCATGACTGTAAGGAAGATTATTCATGTTTCCTTTCCCTTACAAATTATTTCATGCTGTGGTGCCATCCTATTCACCTTTTACACGCACATCCCTTGTGTAGTTTTTTCAGACAGTATAATTTTGCCATTTATTTGCAAGGAATATAAAGCACTGACATAGCCTATCCATATGGTATTAGATCTAGAATATGTCTGGCCTGAGATGGACAGCATACGAAGCTATGCGAGCACTGTGGGCAATGCTGAGGTTTACCAATATTTCTAGACTGCGTTAAGATACTCTGTCTATCCAGTCCACGTTAATCGAAGCAATTTCTGGATTTGTGGACATAGGCCAGTTTGATCGGATTATATGGCAGAAGTGCACACCAAAACTTACGCAGCTGATCCTGCCAGTTCATGAGCTTTTCTAGGAGTTTAGTTGCATTTTAGAATAAAAGGGGTACCACAGATAAGTCTTGTATTTTAAAAAATACCGTATTTTAAAAAGTATTGCCTTTCTGAAATAAAACAATTTTACAAATATAAGTAATTAAAAACCATTCCTTTCAGCAGACTTTGGGAAGTATCTGCCATGTAAAATCCATGAGGTTGACATACTTCCTCCTAAAATTTATTTCACAGCTTTAAACTCCTAGCCTCCATGTAGGGCTCATACTATCCGTTTCTTCAATATGGGGTAAGAACCGGATTGTCAGGATGTATTTGAGCATTGTCTGTGCGAAACCCTCCCACTGAACTTGGTGGTAACTGAAAGAAATGATGGGGAGGATATGTCTAATTAACTGGAGAAAGTCCTGGAACTGTTTAAGGGAAATGGAGCCTGCCATACAAATGAAGCACCATTGTTTGGTTATCACTGTTCTTTTGGAACCAGTGTCTGTGAGTTTGAGTTCAATAAATCATGTCATTACACACAGTCAGCAATGGGGACTTAATGTAAGGCTTTCAATGCCAAATTCACAAGCCTTGAATACTTGAGATGGACACCTAAAATGCGTATTCCTGTTTTCAGAGTGGCACAATAGCACATTAAGCTCATGACTGCCACGCCTAGCTCCCCTGAAACCTATGGTAGTTTTTCCTTTAATATTGATGGAACCTCATAGACAACATGCCACTGGGAGCGGCACCCACAGGAATTAGCTCGTTGCTATAGTTCACTGACATTAGGACTTCTTCAAGCCTCTGACTTGGAGCAAATCAAATACTTGTCATCTTTTTTCCCACAACAGGGGACAAAAGGGAAAATAGAATTTCATAACCACATCTCAGTTTTGGGCCAACTCTGTTTTTAATAGAGCTTCTGTCCCTACTATGGAGAACTTAGTCTTCATGTAGGCATTTTTGAGTGGCAGGCAGCAAGGGGGAATTTGGGTTTACTAGTGAAGCAGCAATGTGGTGCTCTTCTGCCTTCTGGCTTGTCCTTTCATGCAACGTGCAGGTAAGTGGCTCCTGGGCAGTGGTTTCTTCCTGCGTTCACTGCTTCAAAGGATGTGAGGTGGATGGCTCCTGTGTGTGCCAGTTGCAAAGCACGCCTCCCTGCCACGGAGCATACATGTTGAAAGCCTCTTTCAGTTATGTAGGTGCAGAGGTACAGATGCTGTGCATCAGAGATGGATCAGAGATGATTGTGGAAGCTCAGAAAATGGCATTGTAATCTGGTTCTAGTCCTGGGCACAGGTGGTTTAGCAGAATACAGCTTCACTGTCAGCTTTTTCTTTTGTACAGTCATTTGAACAGATGGTGAAAGGGGTTTTGTTGGGTTTTGGGTTTGTTTGTTTGGTTTTTTTTTTTATAAATACGAACCAATGCTACTTTTTCTTACGAAAATCTCACCTTATAGAAACTGCAGTGTCTGAGTAAATTCAGTGAGTAACAGCATGATCCTATTTTTGCAGCCTGAATATTATGAATCCATCTGGCCTTGGGATCAGCCTTTACTGTCGCATTGAAAGATATCTAAAAAAACAGACTTAAAAACAGACAAGTAAGTAGTTATAAATAGGTGGTACTTGGCTATGACTAATTTTTCAGACGCACTATGAAATAATGCGTACAAACTGCTCTGTTGTTGCCCACAGTCTTCTATATCAAAATGCACGTGCTTTACACTGCTATCCTGTTGGCACTTTCCCAGTGTTAAGCTATGATTCGCAGTAAGAGATGTACCAGTTAGATGTTCAACTGGAGACACGGGCTGCACTTAAGGCACAGAAATGGGCTTCAGGCATTCTGGCACTGGTTCCTGGCTCCTCTACAATTTACGTGCCCCCTTGCTCCGTGTCAGACCAGGATGTGACTTCCTGACCTCACAAATGTGTTGTGTTTGTGAGAGGCTCAAACCCTATCATTCTGCCATGAGCTGTGTAGCTGGAGCCAAGCAGATGCATCCCATAGGTATCCAGGAGCAATAGGGCAGATCTGGGGCATATTTAACCTCAAATGAAAGCATGATTTCAGGTCATGTTCTTGAGGAGAAAGGTGTTGGGTGTTTGTGTGATCGGTGTTGCTGACAGTAGTCTTGGTCTTTCATGCTGACTTTGGAAAGGTATTTTAGTAAATATATGAAAGACGTTTCTGCCTTGATCCTTCCCTTGACCTCCTGCATTATTTCCTTTTAGTCCAAACCCTCTGTATAATGCCCACACAGCACTATCCTCATTCCAAGAGACCATATGCTTCATTGCCTTCAGCAATTCCGCTCTTTGCTACCTGCTTATTGGAATAGTTGTGTATATATATAATAATAATAACTAAAATTACTGAGCAGAAATACAGTAAAAGAAATAGCTGTAGGTTGGGAGTGACCTCAAAAAGGGGGGACACCGCAGTGTGCTCTTGTGGCACAGATCACAGTAAGAGCTGAGTTGTGCAGCCATCGACATTGACATGCAGCCTTTTACATTTTCTCTTGAGAGCAAGGATTAGGCTGCTATGCTGCCATGAAAAAATTGTATGAATTCCTGTCTTCTTTGTGCCTGTTTTAATGTTGTACAGAAATACATGGCTATTTACAACACCGTGTTCATAGCACACGAAGATTATCAAAGAAGGAATAACATTATTGGTGCACAAAATAATTCCTTTCTTAGTATGGTCTTCTATTCAATAACTCCCTTTCTAATAAAGGGGCAGGAAAGAGAAATTATTAATCATTGGGATTTTTAACACAGGAAAACACATGCTGCTTTAAGAGATAGGAAGATTAGGTGTGTGTATGTGTAAACAGAAGTTGCATGAGTTTATTTAACTGTAAAGACAAAATAAATATATTTATTTCCACTTATTTTGAAGTACAGAATAGCTACATTTTTCCAAATGCGTAAAAGCTTCGTAAGAAAATATACCATAGTATTTTTTTACAGAATTTATATCACTCTTTATGTATTTTCATTTATTTTTTAAAAGAATTTTTTTCTTGCATTATATCTACTCAGATTCTAGAGATATCTATACAGACTCTCTTCATATATATCTAAAGCCCTGGATGCTGCAGAAGCGCATTTCAGCACTGTGTCCAAAATGATGGAGAAAGTCTTTTTTGGTACAAGAGACTTGAAATGTACTATCCTTGGTTTTGGTTTATTTATACATATACCCACAGAGACTGATCACCAGCAGGAACCTGAGCATCCTGCTGTTGGATGGATTCATTACACAACCTGTGCATCCAGAAATGCTTTGCCTGCCTGAGGCAGAGACCTGTGAAATGTCTTTCTGGGTACAGCGTGTCTGTGCTCCCTCCTAGCTCAAACACTGGGCAGATCTAAGCAGTGAGCTCTTCTGTGGTCTTTCTCTTTGGCGCTTGGGATGCATTACCTGCCACCCAGAGGGGGTGAGGCATGGACCTGGGCAACGGTGACACGGTATCAGCATGAAGGATTGATTGGCTGGGTCAGGCAGCACGCTGTTAAGTACATAGAAGATCTCTTCTTCCTGCTCCAGACAGATTCCCACCATTATTTTGCAGAAAGACAGAAGGTTATAATGTAGGCAGGGCCTTGATGAAGGCAGGGGTATAAGGCAGAGTAATAACATAAATCTTCAGAGCTCTATGACAGGTTTGGCTGGGGACTGAAAGCAGGCTAGCAGGGAAAAGTTCAAACAGAGCTGTGTCCTCACAGGATAGCCATTAGTTTTTGGCAATTCCACATTTCTCTGCACTCATCTTGGAGGAACACATTTAGTATAAAATGTATTTTCTAATTTTAAGCAGCAGCAAGTCTTTCAATGCCAGGTGCCTATCAGATGCACTGCAAAAAAGCTAAAGGGAAGCATTGTAAAAGTAATTCCCCTCCCCAAACTGTCAAAGTTGGCAAAAAGAAAACATTCGTGATTTTTTTTTTCCAGGCCAGTTTGCAGCTCAAAGTTATGTTTTATATGACATATTAAATTCATTACAAAATATAAATTCAATCTGAAGCAACAGTAAATTGCTTATTACGCTTCATTTTGCAGATATAAAATGTTATACAAGATCTGAGATGCAGATTCAAAAAAACTTGCATAAAATCTATACTGTGTATTTCACCTATTGCTACATCAACAGCTGCTGAATGTGGGTTTTGCTAATATTGTAAAAAGAATTCTGCATAAATTCCTGCTTACAGTAACAATTATTTTAGCTAATGAACCTGTAGTTCATTTTAGCGAAGTAGTTTTCATAGATTCTTCTTTTTGAGGCAAAAGTCACTGGTAAATCACACCAGGTTATAACAATAAAGTGCTAGTGGCAAGTCAGTTCAGATAGAAAAACAATTCTTTTCAAAGAGTTTCTCTCTAGAGCATCTCCCATCAAGAACTCTCTCTTGAATCCAGTTGGTTTAAAGCTAATAAATGACATAATCGATGCCATGGAGGAAGCAAACGAGGAATGAGCATTTCGGTTTCCCACAGTACAAGAAACAGTGAGCACCAAATGAAATTACCAAAAAGCAGAATGAAAACACAAGGCAGAATTTTTCAAGGAAGCAGGTTAAATTGCCACAGGATGTTGTGAAAACCCAAAACTGGGCCGGGAGAAGAGCACCAAAGGTATCCTTGAGCACAGCATTAACTCTGCTACTGTTGGTAGCAATCCCCTGCATGGGGATGGGAAAGCAATACGCAATGCTCTCCTTAGTCCGGGCTGACATTAGTAGGTTTTTGAAGCCTAGTTCCTTGGATGCTCTATGACTGCCTGATTCTATGCTCAAGAATAAATTCATCACTTGAGTCTTACAATTGGTGATTTTGATAACTTAAACTAATGTGATGGTCAGCCTAGCTCAATGCAGAGGGCTGATTTTCATGTGAGAGTCCTTAAAATTTCCCTAGGAAATACAGGAATACGTTAGCAGAAATTTGATTGGATGAGCTCAGTAACATCATTTGGAAGGGAGAAAAAGCCACCGTGCCATTTTGCTTGATCTATATGTACAGCAGTTTCCAAGTTGCTATACACACACATATGTATACATACATTTACATATCTATATCTATGTGTGCAGATACTTATAAAAGCAACCACAGCCTTTCAATTGTGTGTGCTGTGATTCATCAGCAGCAATAATTTTTGGCAGGGACATAATTTCAAATCTTCTGCTGAGGATGCCTGCCAAAACGTTGTTGGACAGAGATAGGATGAAGAAAGTTATTTATAAATGGGGATAATTAGGTCCTGTGCCTATTAGCGTTGGGAATGAGACAGAAAGACGACATGTGTAGTAATGAGTACTGTAATATGAGAAGATGCTCTCCATGGTTTTCTACTTGTTGATCAGAAAATAAAATACATTCTCAGGTGAAGTAGCATCATGATGTGCCGCTCCTAGTCAGGAGATGCAAATTGTGGGAATGTGTGTGTTATGCTGTAGGACAGGTCTCAGTTATACTAATGCAAATTTGGAATACTTCCACCAAAGCCAGGTGCTGATTGTTGTAACTGAGATGAGACTGTTTCCTCAGTCCTGAACTTTGCATTTTGTATTCAGGCAAAGATAAACCCTGAACAGACATAGGAAATGCACTAACTTCTCTTATTTGGAAGCAATGGCTCTTGACCGTGCTGTCAGGAGCCAGCACTGCTCAGTCTGATGCCCTACTCATTATCTCTGTCAGCAGAAGCAAGGCTATTTCTGTGTCTCATCAGTCATGTAGATGTACATTACATCCCTTTTTTTCTTGAGAAATACTGTCAATGGGACAAATTAATCTTTCCACTGGTATTGTCCCTAGGGGTATAAACGCAGCGATCACAGTGTGAAATTCTTCCACACAGGGTCTGAAAGGAGCCTGTGCTCAGACAGTCTCTGCAGAGCACCTAGGACGATGTTCTTGGGCCGTTTTGTACTGAAGTGTTTGTCACATAGTAATTCCAGAGAATAGCAATTAATATTAAAGAATTCTTAGCTCCTGGCTTTGTACCAAGCTTACTAGATAGTGCGACTAATGTGTAATAAGACATGTAAGCACACATCTGTGTTTAAACAGTTGAATATCCCATTAACTTTTTTTACTTCTCAAGCTATTTGGACTGATCTCACAATGCTTGGGATTTTTAAGGCCCCAATACAAAAATGCTACCTCTGCAAAAGTCCCCAGAGAAAAGTAAGTGTTAAGTACGTGAGAAAAGTAAGTGTTAAGCTCATTATTTCTCCTGAAAAGTGGGTTTTTAAACACTGGCACAATACTGACAAGGTCCGCTGACTTCAGAAAGATTATTCATGTATTTAAAGGTAGGTGCAGTCCAAGCAAGTGCTTTTCTCGGTCTGGGCCTTAGTCTCTCTGAAACGGGGGTGGTGTTTGGAAAGCTCGTCTAGCTAAATCTGAGCTGCAGCTGCTATTTCTGCCCTGTTGCCAGCAGAGAATGTCACGTATCTGGCTGACTAACTTGCAGGTTCTCCAGACCTGTAGTTAGTGTCACTTCCCCAAAAACTATTTCATCCCAGGGTTTTGCCTACACAGCCTCAATGCAGCTTGTATGTGAAAACACTGCATTTAAACGCTTGTTTCCAAAAAAAGGAACAGCCTGTGCCAAGCTCATCCCTAGGGTGATTTTTCTGAAGTAAAGCAGGGAATATCTGAAACAGCTCCTGACAGAGAAATAGGAAAGGATATCCACTTGGGGGGAGCTAGAATTTTGCCTTTATATATCTTTGTAAAGCATTAAATGGATCATTAAAACCAGAAATCTCCTAAGCTTTGTAATTATGTATGTCACAGTACCTCAAATGATTTTGCAAGAAGAGTGCTCTGTTTCCTGCTAAGTGAATTTTGCAGATCACATCTTTTAATGGTTAGCCAGTGCCCCTAAAAGCAGAGGTTGGTTTAGGACATAGACTGCAGCGCCTAAATATTAAGCGCCTTGTAGTGACTGTTACTATCAAATGCAAGAGAAGCCAACACTTTCAAGTCTGTAATAACTACAAATTTATTTTCTTTTCTAAAACAGAAAAAAAAAAGAAAATGCTGTAGAGAGAGATCAGTTGAACTTTGCAAAAGCAGCAAATGCTGAAATGCTGTTGCTAAAGCAAATTCTCAGTTGCTAATCAGGATTAGGAGAAATGCCTGAGTTCTGTTTCGTTGTTGTGAGCTCTCAGCAGCACCTGTGCTTTGTTAGCAAAATAAAAGATTACTGTTACCTAAGACAAAAACGCTGGGGGGAAGGCAGTCCTTGAGGCAATAATATCAAATCCCCTTTTGTTTCCTGGATAGTGATTACAGTAAAATACTTTGCTTATGTTTCCATTCCTTAGACCATCTGTTTCAAATTAAACCCTTCTGGCATGATACATCATTATTTATTAGAGCGTTACATTAGATAATGTAGTGTTAGTATTGCTGTTATAAACCCTTAGTTTCATGAGTATGACTTTAGGGGCAGAACTGCATGTGTTTACTTAATGAAAGGGCTGGAGACTGTGTTAATAAAACCAGTTTGCCAGTTCAGAAATTACTTTTTTTTTTTTTTGGTCTTTTCTTTCACAAACATATTTTTGGTGTGTCCTTTGATTTGTAACTCTGAATGTTTGTGCTTGGTAGAGTGAAACCTTCTGGGTTTAGATAACAGAAAGCTAAGATACCGAGAAGGACTTGTTGGTAATAAACCGTTAGTCACCTAAAGCTGAAAACATGATAGCCTCTAGGGCATGGGGTGACATCCATTGCCAGAAATCTGCAATGCCATGTGGCATTCAAGGCACACACCCAGTGATTCTAACGCCACTGAAGACCTGGCAGGTAACACCCCCACCCAGAGGGAGTTTTATAAAAGCTCTTATTCTTGCCCTCTGTAGCAACTCTTTTCTCATGCTTTCCGTCAGAGGCAAGGCTTTGGAACACTAATATGCAGAAGACAGATTTTTATCCTAGAGCTATCCTGTCACTCCAGTCTCAACCATTTGGGGACAATTTAAGAAGTGCAAGGAGATTTTTTAAAAAAGTTCAGTGTTAATGAGACTTTAGTCACGGTGTACTAAAGAGGCTTACTCCTCTTTAGTAAGGAGTAAGGAATAAGGAAAGAGATTCAGTCCCAGGAAAGAAGAGCAGTTCCTTACAGCTGAATTTGAGATACTTCAGTTTACCAGTGATGCCCAGCACAAAGAAACTTTTTGCAGTCTATTTCAGATAGAAAGATGGTGACTGTGAGTGTAAAATTATGAAATGGATTACTCTTCTGTGATGTAAAGACTTTCTGTGCTCTAGGTAAGGTGAAGGCTAGTTTTAAATATGCTTATAGAGAGTATGTCTGGGGAAGGGGACAAGCCTTTCATCCTAAATGAGTTTCTCTCTCATTTTTTTCTGGCCAAAAGAGATTTGAAGGGTCCTCTACTGGGTCATTCACAAGACTTAGATTAAATTCAAGATCTGAATCACTGCTAACATATATATGTGTAGACTTTCTTTCATGCCAAAATCTCCCTAAATTTTGTGCTGTATTTAACCAACACAGGACTTGCGTGGTTGTGCTTACCCTTCACTGATGTGGTCAGAAAGCCGGTATCTGCTTCAAAATTTTTTATTTTTTTAACTGGTCAAGTTACACAAACTAAAGTTGCTTAAAAGCAGTATTTTCTCTTGCTCTATAAAAAAATGTATTAAGTGAGCTTAAGTAACATCATTTTATAACCCAAAAGCTTAAACTAGTGTATCATTTAAATTTTGCTGGGTCTGAAGCGGGCCAGGATGACATCAGTATTTCCTTTAAGAAGGCCAGGAGTAAGTCCACGGTATATGTCTGAATACATTTGGATCAAATGACATAATGTTTCCTTTTTCTCTCTCTCTTTCTCTGTCTCTTTTTGAGAATAAATTTACAGATTTATTAGGGTTTTTTTTTACATTGGGAAAGGTGATACATGGTGAGTAAATGCACTTGGGGTCATGGAAAAGGCTTTTTAAAACCACATTTTCCTCATTTCAAATGTCCTTTGTTTTGTTTAAAAAAATGCCTGAAAGTTCATAAATTTTGCTTGCCAATTGTAGGCTAGAGACCTGCCCTTGCTCTCCCTGTAGCTAATGGTAAAACATCCAAACACTGACTCATCCAGGTAGCGATCCAGGTCCCATACAGAACACAGAAGTTGTTGGTATTCCTCACGTAGTGAAGTTAACCCCGAGGGCTGCGTTGCTCCTGCTCTTGCCGCAAGGTGTTTCTGCCTGCCAGGGGAAAGCAGCACCCTTTGTCAGGCCACATCTGTACCGACTTTTCTGCCAACCGTACTGGCTTTCGAATTTCTGGTTTGCATTGTTCTGGTCACAACATAGTTAAGAGGCCACCCTAACCTTCCGCACCTTGCTCCAGGGTATCTCTGCATCTAGCACTGGCATGGGATAAACCCCTGGGAACCATCCCTGAGTATTGGACCAGTGGGCATCAGTAGCACAAGCGTTTACTGTTTTAGCTAATAGAACAATTCCATTAGTGGGTACCATCAGTAGGTTGTTATCCTCTTAGGTGGATTTTCTGCTCAGAGATGAAATACAACACAATAAAACTGGATTAGAATAGTAGCAATATGAATGTATCTAAAAAAAATAAAGAGCAAGAAGTTAAATAGTTATTAATGTAATGCAGGACTATATTCAAGCTAGTGGTAATGTTCGACAAATTGTTTTTAGAAATTTTTTTTAACCTAATTGAATTGCAATTTTTACAAAACCGGTAAACATAATCTAATTTAAAATAACATTTTTGGCTTTACTGAGTAAAATCTAAAGTAATCTCAAAAGACTTTTACGTATAAATTGTATAAATGCGTTACTACCTAAACCAAGCAAAAATAAACTGCAGAATGGGAGCATATGCACAGGAGATTTCTGATGGTAAAGTGTTATCACAGAAGAATGACATCCAAAATGCAGCATGGAGGCAAAAAAATCAATATTACCCATTTTAATTTTCTAGCACAATGAGATTGCCCAGATGTTCAGCAATACATTTTTTGCTGAGGAAGCAATTTTGACTATTGCTTAACAACAGTCTCAAATTTTTGTGGTGGTGAGCTGAGTTCAGCCCTGGTGTGAGTTGGTGCCACTGTTGTGCACTTGACAAACTCGCCTCTGTCTATACTGGGATTTTGACCTCAAGTGTCGGATATTTGTCCAATTGATGCACCTTTAATAGCACTGAAGTTTCAGCTGAACCACATGATTTTAGAATTCAATTCAAGCAACTGAGAGATTTATAGGAATTCCGCTATTTGTCCCGTCCGGCTTCAGCCTGTCCCCAAGTGGACGATGGCGTCTGGTGCAGTTTTTTTCTTCTTCCGTGAGTCGTTGGAGGTCAAATAGGGCAACTGGGATTCAGGTTAGTGGGAGGCTCCTGGGAAAGAGGTCAGCGGGACAGTTAATGGAGAATGAGTGTTAATTATGAGGGATAGAAGAGAAAAGGTATTATGGGGGAAAAGATTTAGAAGTCATTTGCAGGAAGCTAGGAAACTGAGAACTGGGGAAAAACAACTGTGCTATTTATGAGGAACTGGATGTGAAGTTCCGAAATTAAATTTTTTCCTTCTGGGCTCTTGATAAGAAGGAACATACACAGTATAAATACACACTCCTGCCTCTATTGTAAGGGCTGATAGTTCCAAGATAAACTAAAGCAAAATAATTGAATTAACATTTTAAAGCTGTATAAGAAGAAACAGAAGGCTGAGTAGCTTAAATATAGAGTGAGGCAGGCAAGGAGGATAAAGGAGGGGAAAAAACCATCTAGTCTGTAGCAAATTTTCATCAAGGTCTTTGATTCAGTTGTCTGGCCCCTGGGGGCCACTGTTGATCTAAAAACGTCCGAGAGCCAAAGGACCTGTACTGGAGACAGATGGATATCTCCATCTGAACCATGTGTGTGTGAGACAGAGACACGGAGTGGTGGACAGGGGAAAGACACTCAGCTGGGAGAGCTGGAGAGTG
The DNA here is from genome assembly GCF_028500815.1 of Rissa tridactyla. Classification (NCBI taxonomy): domain Eukaryota; kingdom Metazoa; phylum Chordata; class Aves; order Charadriiformes; family Laridae; genus Rissa; species Rissa tridactyla. The sequence continues at coordinate 10,747,286 of NC_071478.1, read as the reverse complement.
CTTTGCCTTCTTCAGCAGAAGGACCATTTTCTTTGTGACAGACACGGCATCCTCGTCGTTCTGCTGTAAGCCCAGCCAAGCCAAGGGCCTGTTGTCTCGATGGCGGAGCAGGAGCAGGACGGGCGGCTGGGTGCCTGTGGGAGTGGGAGGACTCTGTGATCCTTCTGGGGGCCCTCGCACTGGTTGAAACCTGGCTGCTGGAAACCTTCCACCCAGCGGGCACAGGAGTGGAGTAACTTGGATTTGTAGTGTGGGGAGTGTGGGTATGGCGGCAAAGCTTCAACAGGTGCACGGGCATGATAAGAATGCGTAATTAAATATGCAAAGGCTGAATAATAGAATGTGTAAAATACACCAGCATCCCGAGATCCAGGTTCAGCAGCATTTCTGTCACTGTTTGCAAACTGCTGAATTTAACAGGTAGCAATCAGTGCTGAATTTTGGATGTCAGCTCAGAAAAAAAAGGGCTCTGTTCCGCTTCTCTTTCCCCAAGGCTTCTGTCGTGGGGTTATTAAGACAGTAAGTACCATGGCGGGTCTACAGGTAATTAATGTTCCGCTTTGACCACATCGTTTCTCCTGCGCAACGCAACGCTGCTGGAGCCAAACCGAGATCTTGCTCCTGAAAGAAGCTTCCTCGTCAGTCACAGACCAGAACCCCGGGCTGGAAGGGACCACCAGGACCATCCCTTCCACCCTTTGCCGGTCAAGATGGCCCGAATGGGGGCAGGGAGGAGCCGCCCTCGGGCGGGCGAGGTGGGGAGGCCGACGCTGTAGGCCGGGCGTCCGCATGCCCTAAATGCCGGCTTCCCCCGTCTCTTCCTGGGAACCGCCCGCCCCATCCCTGCCCGCCGCCTTCGCGGAGGAATCTTGCCCCGCGCCGCGCTCCGTCCGCGGAGGGGCGGGGCTGGGCGGGGCGCGCGGCGGCGGGGCTGAGGGGGCACGCGGCGCGCCGCCGGCGCCATGTCGTTCCGCCGAGCCTTGGCGCTGGCAGCCTGCGGGCTGGCCGGGGGCTCCGTCCTCTTCTCCGCCGTTGCCGTGAGCAAGCAGCCGGCCCGCGGCGGCGAAGCCGAGCCGCGGACGGGGGGCTCCGCCGTCGCCGTTCCCCCCGCCTCGGCCGCGCCGCCGGGTTTGCTGCTGCTGCCGCCCGCCGCCGCCGCCGCCGCCTCCTCCTGCCCGCCGGCTCCCGGCTGGATCGAGAGACCCGCCGGCACCGGCGGCTACTGGGACAGCAACTGGGACAGGTAGGGGCGGCGGGGACCCGCTGTTGGCGGCGGCTGTGGTGAGGGAAGGGGGCGCGAGGGGACGGGTGGGCTGCTCAGGGCAGAAGAGAGAGGAATTTCTTGGAAATTCTTGGAAATTCTTGGCGTTCTGGGGCACCCGAGTGCTCTGAGGAGCCTGCTGGTGCTTGTGCTGGCCATGGAACTGCAATTAGTGTTCTTAAATCCCTGTAAAGGTAATGTTGCCTTGAACCTAACTTAATTGTGTTCGTCATGGTGTTGAAATGCAATCACCCTAGGGTTAACTACATATTTCTGATCTTTAATTAGAACGTGCAAAGATCTGTATTGAGCTTTGACTCATTTAGCTTCCGTCTGGTAGAATTGTCTCCCCAGGGAGACTTCTGTCAGGCTCAAGTTTAATCGCAGTAAATCCAAACTTAAGCACCAACAGATTTTTATTGTATAATTCAGCCTGGTTTGGGTTTTGAGATGCTACAGAATCAAATGCTCATATAAACAGGGCTATGTACACCTAATTATAAAAATAAAACCTTCATTAAAGAAGGTATATCTGGTTACGCAGTTACATTGAGGGAGATACTAAAGCTACTTGTTTAACTGCAGATCCAGACCTTTGTGGTGCTGTTAAATGGTTGATTTTCTTCAGGGATTCTAAAGTACTTTCAGACTCTTGTAACGTTTCTTTTTTTTTTTTTTTTTTTAACTAATTCAGGAAGTAGAGATTGTGCTATAACTGATGTCACTGTCAAAATTGCCTGAACAAATATAGCTAGATAACACTTAATGGCAGTTAAGGATAGTGTACTATATCACCATCCATCATAGTGTGCAAACAGTGGAAGTGTATTATGCAAATACATTATTGCAGATCAGCTTTAGTTTTCTGCTGCTTGGTGTCTCCCAGTCGGTGTGGTTTGACTTTGGCTATACCTGGTTGAAGTCTTAATTTTGATTTTTGGATGACATTGGCAGAAACGCTCTAACGTGTAAAGGTGTCAAATGGCTTATAAATACACAAATGTGTATAACATTTATAAATGTATGTAAACGTACTTGGATTTTTCAGACATTTTTTCGGTTTTCCTAATGTACCTTTCCAGCAACATAGTTTCTACTGAACCAAAAGAAGTATCCTATGAAACAGCAATGGAACTTCTTGTTATTAGACTATTGTTTCATTTTTATTGCCTTGCTGAACTTTGTCAACAGCTTGAGGAATGTGTTGAGCCTCATTGCTTAATAGAAATCAGGTTTTTACTAAAGCAAAGTGGATGCAAGGCTTTTTAAAGCCAATCTTGCTATGAACTGTAGAAATAGGTATGTGAAGCAGCAATTTTCTGTGACCAGATTACTTTGTCTCGAACTGAATAAAAATTATATTCTTGATTTAAAAAAAAAGAAAAACAAATAAAGAAACAAGTTTAATTATAATAATGGAAGAAGTGAGATCTGATACAAATTAAATAAATTAACTGTTCTTTAGGTATGAGGTGAAGGGAAAGGATTTACCCTCTAAGGTGGAGAGACATAGCAAAAGTATTTGTATTGATGGGGTAGAGGATCAGTGCAGAGAGGGGACCAGAAAACCAATCTATGGGAGGCTTGGACAGTGTTGATGATGATAGTGCAGTGTTGGCAGCAAGAAACCTGTGGCACTGGTCTGTGGTACTGGGGGAGGGAGGGGAAGAGCCTCCGTGCCTGCTGTCATCTTGCAGAACCGGATCAACTGGGTGATGTGCAAGAGGGAAGGTTATGGTGTGCAGAAAGGGAGACTTGTCTGCAGTGTGACAAGATGGAAGAAAGATTAAAGTGGCATGAGGGGAGGGAATGATGAAGATGAAAGGATAAATAAACATGCCAGGCTGAACAACAAAAAAGCGTTACTGGAGAGACCTGATATGACCCGGTTTAAAGTACAAAATAATTCTCAATATGCACTGCAGAAAATTGGAGTAACATTTTCTTTCCCTTATGTTCAGTCAGCACCTCTTCCCCTTTTCCTGGATATCGCTCGTGGTTATTTTTTCTTATCAAAAACCCTACCCTACTGTGACTGAAACTGAGTGAAAATCCGATGAACAACTATTGAATTAACAGGAATTAATATAAAATCTCTGCTAGTGTTTATAATCTTCTTGTCCAGACAGACTGTAGCTTTCATGTGTTTTAGTGTACACCATCTGTTTGCATTAGGATTTAACTTTTTCTGTTGCATTTGTTGCTTTTTTCCCCCCAAGAATTAACTGAGGGGTGGCTGTTGCCAAACAGCAAATTTATCTGTGTCAGATACACCTTTTAACCTACAGCATTAACTTTTGTTTTTTTTAATGCAGGCTTTTATTTATATCTCTCGAACAATGGTTTAATCAGTTTTGCAATATAAATGGCTAAATAGTCAATTTTAGTATGTCAGTTATATCTAGAACTGAGGCAAGACTGTAAAATTCCTCAAGGAAACCCAAAATCTGTAAAATTTATCTGCCTTTTAATCTCCCCTATCTAAAAATTATGTTTTAAATGTGTTTGTTTAGACGTGAACCACTGGCTCTTATCAACCTCAAAAAAAAAAACGAAGAAACTGGGGAAGAAGAACTTGCCTCGCGCTTAGATCACTGCAAAGCAAAAGCCACCAGGCACATATTCCTTATCCGTCATTCTCAATATAATTTGGATGGCCGGGCTGATAAAGACAGAACTCTGACCCCACTTGGTATGTATTCTAGAAGCATCGTACTTTGCGTTTTGAGAAAATTGTTTTTCACCTACTGCTGTCGGATGAGTACAGGTCAGTAACTCACCTCTGTTCTGGGTCTCACTGCCAAACCTTAATCCACTTTCTGGATCCTTTGTGGCAGAAAGATGTCATGAATGTTTGGTTTTTCCATTTTTGATCCTCTAAATCCAGACATTAAAATCTGCTTTACAGAGTTCTAAACATACTTGGTTGTAAAGAAAATTCACAAAGGAAACTTCCAAGTTATCTTAAGGTTCCTTGAGCAAATTTTCACGCTAGTTTACATAATTCCTCAAGGCTGAGCTTTTAAACTTAGCTGCATGCCTAAGTTTGGGATAGTTTTCGTTTTAAAAGCTATTCCTGTTAGTTAATTTGCTGATTTATAAAAAATAAAATTGCCCCTGACTTTCCTTTCAGTTGGAGTATTTATAATTAAATACATTTCACTTATGCTACTAAGCACTGATTCTGGGAATACTGCTTACCAGTTGCATGAAATGAGGGTAACCTCTGTCTGTGTTGATCTTAATTCATTGATCCTGTGACTAGGTCTTAAATGCTAATTAGTATTATCTTAATAGCGTACTTAAAAAACAGTGGACACTTTCTTGATTATATGTATGCCAACACTACTTTGAGGGGGGGAGGATTATTGTTGTGCAATGCTGCTTGAGGTTTTAGAAGTCTGGTGACAAATGTTTCGTGTAAACACCTCCCCTCATCCCCCCCAAGTCTTAATCACCAGTGTGCAAACAGGAGTGAGATGGTAGCTTCAGGACGAAGCTGCTATCTTAAAGTGGTAACAAAGTATATTCTTAATTCTGTCTCATGCCATGCGTTGCCTAAGTTACTTAAACTAACTGTTGCCTTTTCACCTACCTACCTGAAAGATGGAGTAAAGCCTTCCCTGGGGTATCTAAGTGCTGTGGTTCTTAACTGTTCCAAGCTGACGTTACCTTTATGAAAAACGCCCTGTTGGGTCTGAGTTTGACACAGTCTTCTCTTCTGTGCTTCCCGAAGACAGAGGTGGCAGATGGCTTGGGTCAGCACTATCTTTTATTGGAAGTGGCTCCCTGGGGATGGGGCTAGCCAGGGATATTGAATACTTTAGTGAAAGTCTCTGAGTAAGTTTTGATTATTTTCTTTTTTTTTAATAAAAAAACCCAACCCTGCTGATGGAAATATGACTTGAAATTGTCCAGCTAATAAGCTTGATGTGAGTAAGTAGTGACTCTGATAAAAATGTTTTCCAATTACTTTTTGAAAGGAAAAACAATGACATTGATGGAGACCTTTTATGTCTATTGGACAACTTTTTCAGTGGTTTGTGTGAGGCGCTTAGATGAGCGTCACCAATTTATATAATGAATATCATCTTTAAGGTCGAGAGCAGGCTGAACTGACAGGACACAGGCTGGCGAGTTTGGGATTAAAATTTGATCAGATTATCCACTCCTCCATGACTAGAGCAACTGAAACAACTGAAATTATAAGCAAACATCTCCCAGGTAAGTGAATTCCCTTAATCTGTCATTGTCTTCTGATCCTTAAAACTCCTTCCAGTAGAATTCTAAGCTTGTCTTTAAGGTTGAAATGTTACTTAGTCAACTTCCATCCCTGTCTGAATATGTCTATAGAAGAAACTAACAAAGAAACTAACAACCCTAATGCTGCATGTTTCCAGTTCATCTTTAAAAATACAAGAGGGATCTGCCCCTCTGAGTGACTAGCTGCTACCTGTACCTACTGCTGTGCAGGAGAGCTCTGCTGGTTGCTCTTCACTTAGGCATTTTGCAAAGCAAAGACTTGCAGGTCATCACGCTTGGCTCAGCCCTCAATCTCGGGGGGCAATAGCGCAGGAGAGAAGATGATCGTGAACTGCAGTTCTTGTAGTGATGTTTGCTGTGTTAGTTAACAGGCCCTTGTGTTCTGTGCTGTTCTGTGAGCAGGGGAAGATGTGGCATGCTCACAAAGGTGTAGGGATTTTTTAATGGGCGTGCTTTATTTATGTGCGTTTTGGGGATGTTGTGGGGTTTTTGGTGGTTTTGTTTTGTTTTACTGTTTTGGTTTTTTTTTCCTCTTGCTGTTCAGACATACTAGGATCTAAACTAAAGGTATTTGTACATAATTCTGTCTGGTATTTTAGCAGATATTCAGGTATGACTAGCTGAATGGGAGTTCTCTTAACCATTCTGTGTTTGTTTTATTAAATGTGCTGCTTCAAAAAAACATCCCAAAACAACAAAACAAAAAATGCCAGACAACCCTCAAACCCCAAAACAAGCACAATGCCACCCCATCTACACCATCTTTCTTTCCTCAGAGTAAGAGATCAAAATATTAATATAAATATTAAATATCAAAAGTGCAGCATTAGCATTAATTAGCGGTAAGCGTTAACTGACGTACAGATTTAGATTAACATCCTTGCAAGTGTATTTCTTCAAAGTGCAGCAGACTGGGGAGACTCAACTTCCTGTGCCAGGCTGATCTGGCTGCTCTCACTTGGAATAAACTTTGTCTTGCTGATGACAGAACAGTTGTGTTGGAGAGACTCACACACCTTGGTAGGAAGTGTATCTAAATGGCCTTCAGGAAGGAGAGGAAGACTTCCTTGAAGAAAGAATATGAAAAATGTATTGATTGTAGAGTTGTGGGTCTGTTTGCAGTGGTAGGTGGAGTAACAACAACTTTCTGAATGTTTGTTTAATATTTCAGGAGTCAAAAAAATTAGCACTGACCTGCTGAGAGAGGGAGCACCTATAGAACCAGACCCTCCGGTCTCTCACTGGAAACCAGAAGCTGTGGTAACTTTTTACTTAAAGTTTGGTGGTTGTTTTTTTTTTCTGTATTTGTTTTGTTTTCTTTAATATACTTTATATTGACTTGCAGTGTCTGAGATGATGTTTTTCATTATAGACCTTAGATAACTGCACACTTTTCTCCTCCCCAGTAAGTGTACAGAACAGTTAAAATAACTTAAAATCCTTAAGTATCAATTCAGCCTCAAATGCGCATCCCTGTAAAGAACTCTATAGAAGACGCAGCCCATCGGCACATGCAGACGATGGCATGTGCTACTCTGAGCTGTGTTTCATTCTGAACTCTGTGTCATTAGCAGTATTACGAAGATGGAGCTCGAATTGAAGCTGCTTTTCGAAACTTCATTCATAGAGCTGATGCAAAGCAGGAAGAAGACAGCTACGAGATCTTTGTCTGCCATGCCAACGTGATCCGCTATATCGTGTGCAGGTACGTCTTGGATTGTGTGTTCATCTGTGTGCTTTGAAAGGTCATAGTTTTACTGGCATATTGTTGGCGTATGACACTGCTGGGTTGATTTGGCTTGTTAGAAGTGGTTGGAAATCAGGGCCTGCAATGTGAGCAGCTGCTTCTGCAACTTCATCACAGCGTTCATTTGCAGATAGAGGACAAATCTGAAAATTGGAACACTTTCATTCTAGTTCTAAAGTGAAAGTGGCTAAACTGGTGAGGCTCAAAACCTTTTATTTACATCTGAACAGTCTCTTTAGTATCATAAGCTTCTGCTTCCCATAAGCCTGAGGACAATACCCGTGTGGACTGTTGGAAAAGACAACAAATAGAACATCTGACTGGATGCGTCTTTTTGAGGTGACGTGAATTTGATCTGGTATAATGAAAGATTGATTTAGTTTTGGGAATTCTTCACCAATGGAAGTTTTTGTATTATGTTCAAGTTGTGTTTGTATTTCAAGTGTGTTTTTGCGGTAACACGCAGTATTGGATTAGAGGGGAGAGTGGATCTTTCCACTAATATTAGGGTTGTTCATGAAGGAGAAAACAGTTCCGTATCTTTGCCTGTCTCTATATCCAGTCAGTTGAGTCTGTTTTATTCCTCTTCCCTATCAACAAAGCCCTGTCTGTAAGATAATTTGTCTTGAGTGGGACATATGTGATTAAACTTTAATCTGATCAATACCTACAACAATTTCAGTTAGCTTTATTTAGCTGAGCTAGGTAAATGCTAGCTTGACTGCTCTGTGGACTGCTTTAGAGCTCTTCAAAATTGCTATACTTAAAAATATTGATCAGGTAAACAGAATATTCTTTCCTGTGCCGAAAGAGATCTTCTTGCTGCTACCTAGGCTTTTTCTGAAGTAGCGGCCTACTTCTTTGTGTTTGCATTTTCTTCCCTCTTTTTAACTTCTCCCTGTGCCTTTTGTTCCAGGCTATCTGATAACGCAATCCATGTAGCATTCCCTTTGAATCTAGCTTGACTGTAGCTGTTACTTAATTTCTTAGCCTTTCTAAAAGACTGTCATAGAGCCAAACCCAAGTTATTCTTTAGTATCTGATGCAAAAGATGTTTGAGACAACTTTGTATTTTCTCCAGCTGTTTACTACAATTGATTGACCTGCTGAGGCTGTTCAGTTAGGAATTTTAGAATAGCTGGAGACTTGCTGTGATACTGTGTTTATACAAAATGCACAAGGTACTTTTTCTTGCCACTTGTGGGGAACAATACAGCTGATGGCAAGTAGCTCTGGTGAATTTCTTCCATAGGCACATATAGGTAAGTAGAACAAATCCTGTCTCACTGCCTCGTCTCTGCTGTTGTTACATACCTACCCATGTTGATAAGGCTAAAAGAGTGTGTAAAAGTGTGCTGTTTGACACCTACGCCTTTGGTCTGTGGAGGAGACCGTTGGGGTGTGAGCTGTCTGCTCCGTGTGTCCTGGACCACGCGGGGTTCTATGCTGCTGCTGCTGTCGGCTCACTGACCAACTTCAACCTATGCTGTCTATTGTCTCGTTTGTAACGAGGCTGCTCAGAGTGCTCCCAGCAACCTGACTACATTAGAGCTTCTGCCTTCTGTCGATTTGAATTAATCCTGTCTACAATAATCATACCCATCTGCTGGACTCTGCTTATGCAAGTGTGTTGTTGGCACTGGTCCAGTTATCAATGCTGCCTTTTCATATCAACTGCACAAGAAAAGTATTTTTTTTCCAGGGCGGATGGTGGGGGCATTTGCATGCAGGCTGCAGAATGACCAACAATTTTCTTTTTTTTTTTTTTTTTTTTTTGTCCTTATCTGGAGCAGAAGGTGATGCTGTGAGTGGCATTTTAATATAACTGTTTATAAATGATTTTTTTTTTTTTTTTTTTTAAGAGCATTGCAGTTCCCCCCAGAAGGCTGGCTGCGAATGTCTCTTAACAATGGCAGCATAACTCACTTGGTGATACGTCCGAATGGAAGGGTGGCACTTCGAACACTGGGTGACACAGGTTTCATGCCTCCGGAAAAAATCACACGCACCTGAATGAGAAAAACTGACGGCTGTCCAGGAGCTGCCTCTAGTCTCTTTGCACTAGTACATTCAGCAACAGTACCACTACATTTTTATTGGTTATGTTGGGGTGTGATGCTGTCTTAAAAAAATGTCCTTTAGCCCTTTGCCTCCTTCATACATATTCATATCTGCCTTTCAGTCCAGAAAAGAAGAAATCTTTGTGAGCCTGACACTGTCCAGTTCTCAAGTATTCCCCAAAACCCAAGGCTGAGCTGTGGAATACAAAGAGACTGAATGTCTGTGTGCTCAGCAGTTGCAAGAGCACTGAAGTTCCCCCCCCCCCCCCGGCCCCTGAATTTCTATAACCAAAGCTTGCTCCTGTGGGTATTTTTCGTGTGCAGGAAAGCAATTGGTGTGGGAACTGGAAGGAACAGTCCTTGTATCACACTGCAACTAAAATCTGAAGATGAGCCAGCTTGTTCCAACTCTTGTAGAAGACGTGACAAACAGGGTATTCTGCTGTTAAAAGGACAAAGGGATAAGGCTTCAGTTTCTGTAAGCTGTTGAGGATGTATGTTTATATGTTGTGTCATTGTTCCCCTCTCCCCCCAAAAAAGCTCATGTAAACTGTGCCTGGAGGTTGTAAGCATAAAGCAAAAAGAGGGTTAAAAAAACCCATTTGCCTCAGAGCTGTGGTGCTAGAATTAACTACTACTTTTATTAAGTGTTCCTCCATCCTCAGGAAGTACCTTAAGCTATTCTGAACGATGCTTTTTTGTCTTGTAAAGCCTTTAACTAAAAGTTGGTCTGTAGAAGGATGTAGGGATGAGTTTGTAGCAGTAAGATGGAAGGAAAGCAGCAATCATCTTCCACAAGTACTTCCAGTTACCAACTGCGACATTTTTGAGTGCTTTCTCCTATTGATTCCAGTTACTGACTGCGACATTTTTGAGTGCTTTCTCCCATTGATATGTACTGGCGATACCTTGCTTTCAGAGCAGAGAATACTGAGTTCCAGGTAGCGATACTTCAGGTCAGAGGTTCTGCAGTGTTGGAGCAAACTGCTGCTTAAAACTACTGTTGCCTGAATGGTGGAAAAGTGTCTGTGGGATGGCTTTTCTCAGCCCCAGGCATAGTACAGCCCTCAGGCACGGTGTGCGGAGTGTGTGGTTGATGCAGGGCTGCTACGTCAGGATGATTTCAAGGAAAATGGGGCTAGTAGGGAACAAAACATGACTGTTGTGTAGTACTAATTGTGGGGGCAAGAGGAAACCATGGTGATGTCTCTCATTCATGCAATGAGAATAATTTATCAGTTTTTGTCTATTAACTTTTTAAAAGTTTTGAATAAAATGACTGGTCAGTCTTTCTTTCTTGTCTCTTCAGTTGAACAGCTGTAGGCCGTGCTGCTGCAGAGTGTGTGGCTTGAAGTGCTGGGCGGTGACTTGTGTGGGTTTCTGCCAGCTGAGCAGCCTTTGTTGCCTTGGGCAACAAGTCATTTTACCAACTTTGTCTTTTTAACTCCAAATAGCTGAAATGTAAACTTGAGATAGCAGTTGGTTTAATTATCATCCTCTCCAGGAACAAGTGCAAGCCCTGCAGTGTACAAGAGGGGACAGCTGTGTGCTAGTCCCAGCCCTTTGGCTCCTGGCAGCCTGGGAGTTACAGGGCACTTACCGTCACGTGGCACAGGAGCACCAAAGCTGGTAAGATGAAAATTCTGTGTATTTTTATTGGGGGGGGGGGGGTATGTGCACATACCCTCTCACATATGTGCCCTTCCAGCCCTGCACTATGCCAATAAATAGGCTCTTGGTGGGCAGCCAGAGGACACACACCACTGCTTTGCGCATTTACAAATATTAACAGCATTTTCGGTGGCATTTAAATTGTGTACATATGTGGGGAGTATGAAATTTGAAATTAAGTACGTATGTAATTTTTTACAGTATTCAGACTTCCTGTCTTAAGCAGTTGGCGACTCTTCTTCAAGTCTTCAGTGGCACAACCCAATGCCGTTGTGCAAGCACACACAAAAGATGCCCGTAGTTGTGTTAGCAAGGCCTGGACCAGTTAGTGCTTTGCCATGTCATGGTTATCAGCCCAGCTGCTTCTCACCGTGCTCCACAAACTAAACACAGTGTCACACTTGTAGCTACTCATTTATTTTTTAATAGAAAGTGGGGTAACTCTCTATTTTTAACATGACAGTTGGCTAATTAAAAAAAAAACCAAAAACCCACAACTAGTCTTTTGCACCTTTAAAAGTGAACTTTTGGCCAAGAAAACGTAATTCAAGCAATAGCAATCTCTTTTAAAGTGTTTCCACAGGCTCGGTGTGGAGGAGCTCTCCTCACAATCATGAATGATCAATTCGCTACATAAATTGCTATTTTTCTTTTAATAGCCAAGTAAATACATTGTTAGAAAAATGACCTCTTAAGATGTGGTACAATGGGACTAATGCACATTATATAACAGTTAAAAAATATTTTCTCAACTGCACCAAAATAAAATTAGAAAGTGAAAGAGGGGGTGTGGGGGTGTGTGTGGGGGGGTGGGTGTCAGTGTCTACATGTACATACCAGTAATATACATTTAAATATTAAAAAAAAGAAAGCAAAGCATAACAAAGGTAAAAAGTACAAAAAGGAACATTAGTCGAGCGTTAGTTTCGGTCTCTGGCTCTAGAGCAGCCTCTTACCAAAAGGACGCCGGTCTGTGGGACGGCTCCGGAGGGGCCAGGCTGCAGAACAGCCGCTGCGCACACAGCAGCTGCCCACAGGGTATTGGGCAATTACTCATTCTGAATAATTTCTCCAGAATGACAAAGACAGCATTTACATTAAATTATTAAAAAAATCCCAAAACTAACCTTAAAAAAAAAAAACAAAACATGTAACAAAACAAACCCCAAACCCTTCAAATTAAAACTGTAGGAATTTGGGACCTAAAACAATTGTTAGAGACCAAGGCGACTGCTGCATCAGAAAAACCCATCCCAATAAAACCTTATGGAAAAGTCAGTTACTCTGCCTGGTACCAGAGCAGGTTATGTTTGGTTTTTTTGAACGTCTCTTAAAAAATGACACCGCAGCCCCCCAGCTGGTTGTCTGCACTATCACTGAATGACAGGCATTTGTGTAAAGTAGCTCTTGCTCATGGCCAGCTCATTGGAAATAGGCTTAAATATAAAGAAAGAGCTAAATAAGACTTTTTTTTAAGAATACTTTCTAAAATAGCAACACTCTCCCACAGCGGAGAGCTACCGCACCAAATAATCGAACTTAGAGGTTAAAATATGTTGTGTTCAGAAAGCCCAGAAGAAAACAACTGTATTTTCTGTGCCCATAGTAAGTGGATGCCACTTCTTTTTTTTTTTTTTTAAACTTCTAAAAGAACAAGAATTTAATTTTAAAAAAAAATAAGTTACAAAAGGCACTATTAAGCTTGCAAAAGCATTAAGTGCAGGTTTTTTTAGGTTTGTACCAAATTGTGAACCTAGTGAAGGGTGTCCAGTCTGTGGCTCTGCAGTGTCAAACAGCCATCAACCCTACCACGCTCCAGGGTCTCCCCGCAGCCACTGCAGCGCTGAGCCCCGGCCTATGGGCCACCACGGCTTGCCCTGCACCAGCCCAGCTCCAACCAGAGCCTGGCTCGCAGCCGTGCAAGGTGGTCCCGTGCTGTCTCACCGACTGTGTGGCACCAGTGACTCCAAACCCATCTCTTTTTTTTTTACCAGCACAGCCTTGGCAGATTTTCATTTTCTGATCAGAATTATGGTGTAAGGATAGATAGGTTTTTCTTTTTTTTAACTCAAGAGCTATCAACACCGGAGAACTCTGTTTCTGGAAGCCTTCCGTCAAGCAACTTGACAACCATTAAGCTTCATGCAGAAAATTTCAATCTCAGTGTCGTATTGTCGAAACAAGTCATTCTTACAGAAGGCTAAAGAATAAAATTATTGACTGCTGTAACAAAACCTTATTACCACATCAAGACTAGAGACTTAGTAAAAACTTAGATTTCAATAAAAATATTTTTAGTCCTTATTCCTCTCACTTTACAGTTGGGAAATAAGGAGCCACATCATGGGTCACTGGGTCACTCTAATATATCACAAACTAGACCATTAAGGTATCTTGCTGGTAAATCTGCTGAAATTATTGCTGATGTGCTTTTGTGTAATAACTGTTAAAATCTGCTAATGTTAAAAGCTTCTGTGGGAAAAAACCAGCTAATTTTTATAGTATTTCTTGTAACATTTAAAGGAATACCAGTAGTTTCTATAGTGCCCCTTTTACTAAAACACAGTATATCACGGTGCTTTTAACAGCCTCAGAACAAGCAACGACTCGAGGTTTTCTGTGTAAATAGGTGCATACATCCACACAGAGATCTAAGTGCGTGTGCGTTCCACCCTCTAGAGCAAACTGCCGCCTACAAACACACACGTTTACACACAGGGCTCACGTTCATCCTCGGCAGGGAAAGCGGTCACTCCCCAGGCTTTGTCTCAGGCCTTTCACTTTGAGTAGTCCCCCTGCAAGCAGAAGAACATTTTACTTCTTGCCATCAATTTCCCCTCCTAGGATTTCTGTTCACTGATGCTGTGCTTCCTCCAGCCTACCCAAGCAAAAGAAATGCAGCTGAGGGCTAACAGGTTCATTACAATAATGACACCTGGTGATAGGAAAATACCACCACGTCTAAGTAAAGGTTGAGCTCACCGCTTTACTGGCAACAGGAGTTAATTCATAGCTACTGGACAACTGCACTGTCACTAACTTCTTGCATGTCACCAGTAATCTATCTTGTATATGGCATAAAGACATATATTCATTTTTTTTTAACATACAGTTGTCCTCAATTGAGGAAAAATAAATAGCCAAGTACAAACCCTCATGTCACTTTAGTAACATTGTAGTTTTTTTTCCTCCACTCTAACAATGAAAATATAATTGATGTCCCAGGAAGATTAATCATATTCTAGTGGGCAGGAGGCTCTGAAAAATAACGCAGTTTTCGCAGGGCATGGTTGACACCAGCTGGACTGTAGCGCCCAGGACTCCCCGGCTCTGGAGAGAACGAGGCGGCATTGCCGTATTTTCCTGGACTTCCTGTTATGGGGCTATTTCTTCCTGAATTGGAATAGCCTGAAGCATTTGGAAGGCCAGCAGCGATGGTTTGGGACTTGACTCTTGCCTTCAGTGCTGGACTTGGCCAACTGAAAGAAAGAAAAAGTAATTTTGCGTTTTGTTCAGAAAACTGCAGTGAGGAGAGCAGTACTTCTACTCAGCAGCGCTCGGAGAGAAAATTGTAACTGGTAAGAGACAGGTCTGAGAAGAAACAGCGACAGCATAATACATTCTGTGTTGACACATTGCCTCATCCGTAAGGTGTCATTTGCTCCAAAATGGCCATTAAGAAACAAACCGGGAGCTTGTAAAGCAGCTGGGCAACTTTAGTCCAATGCCCCCATTAGCAAAGGGCACACGATGCAAACTGACCTGCTCTTGGTCAGTGCCGCAGCTACTGCTGGGGCCCGGCGCGATTCCCCCTCCCTTTTACAAGTAATCTTTGTGCTTGGATGCCACAGACGTTAATGCCATTTTTCTATATAGTAAGGGTCAGACTTGTTCTTAAATCAGTGAGAACTAGGACCTAAAATTCCTTTGAAAGCAGAGCAAAATATTTCCTTTGTTAAATTAAAAAACATTTTCTGTAAAATCCTTTCCCTTTTCTCTAAATTTTATCTTAAGCAAGGCAGAATGACCAAAGGTTGATTCTAGCATCTGTGAATCGTTTCTGTTCGTTCTTTTACATGTCAGGCAATTTCTTAAGATAAGCCACTACAGAAAACACGCTATAAGCTATTTTATAAGGTTTTTAAAAATACGTAAATAAACAACATCCACACACCCCCAACAATGAAAGACACGTACGCACACAGCTTAGCTACAACCTTTAGAAAATAATCTTCTGACAGACCTACTGGTATCTCTAGTTTTGCTGTCAAAATCCTACATATCTAAAGACAAAGTGATCTAGTGGGTGATTTCTTTGCTTTTAGCAGAGGCTGCGCTGCAAAACGAAGGCCAGAGCAAGCCTTGGCATTGTCAAATAATTACAGTAATAGAACAGTGATTACACTTTTAAAGATCTTGTGTTAAATTTTAGCACTTTAGAAGAACACTTTGGACCTTTCAGACAGTGGAATAAGAATGAAAAAAACCCATTTAATTAGCCTATTTCTTTCAAAAAATCAAGGAATGAGAGAACGTGACTTTGAAAAGTGAAGTTGTTCGAGGACACCGTATCCATCAGGTGTATGAAAATACTTGCCTGTTTCTACTCCACTTTAAATCACAGAAAAAATCTTACTGAGCTTCATATTTTTTTCTAAACCTATACTTGATGGCCCTATTCGAGCGCACTATTTGAAATAAGAGAGACAAAAGAAAGCTTCTGTCTTTCCCGGTGCTCGGGCTGGGCAGCATCTCTCCTTCCGCTCACCATCTGCACTTCTTTCAGCCCTGCTCCAGGTTCTTTCAGCTCTTCCCACAACATTCCTCTGCTCCAAGCTCTGCTAACTTAACACAGCTGCACTTCTCAGCTGCTGGTTCCCAACTCCTACTCTGAATTTTGTGGCCAATAAAGCCAGTCAATTACATTTTTTAAATTCTCACGGGCTCTGACAGAGCTTTAAAATTTCTGTCTTTAAAGCATATTTTGAAAAAGTAATGTTTAATACCTATGTTGAGAGCTTCCTAGAGGAAATAGTTCTCATAATTGGAATTTCATGCATTTAGAAAGCCAGAAGAAACAAGAAAAACATAGAAGTCGGTACAGGTCATTTGATGGCTTTCTGTTCCTGACCCCTTTCCTATCTGCTGAGTGGCACTGGCTCATCTCTTTCTTTTCTGAGAACTTTATCATGACTGTATATAAACTGGAGCCTGCCTGAGCAAGGGACTCTTCAGTGTTCTGACCAATGTCTTGTCACAGTGGAAATAAGTCTTCATGTTAACACAATTACCAGAAGCAGCCACTTGTATGAAAATTGTCACTTTGAGTCCCCAAAAGCAACAGCATTCAAAATAAAACATAAAAATGGCTTAACATATATTCAGGCATCCCAACAAACGCACTCTGCTTCCATTATCTGTGTAGCAAAACTTTCTCTCTAAAAGCTTCACACGCACCATCCTTCACACCAACGATTCCTTTCG
Source organism: Rissa tridactyla (assembly GCF_028500815.1). NCBI lineage: Eukaryota > Metazoa > Chordata > Aves > Charadriiformes > Laridae > Rissa > Rissa tridactyla. The sequence continues at coordinate 10,730,800 of NC_071478.1, read as the reverse complement.
ACTGGGGTAACAGAGGGTAAAAAAAAAAAGCGGTAATAAAACCATGGCTGAAGATATTAAAAATCATTTTAACATCACTCTGCACAACCTCAGTACCTCACAGCAATACATCACTGCTCTGCATCCGCAGCAGGGATGAGTTACCACTGGACGTCACAACAGCCATTAAGGACAATGAAGGATCCAAGCACTAACACATCAGCAAAGCGAGACATTTGCCAACTGGAAAACGCTGATGCTCTCGAGACCTTTGTTTTCTTCTGATTTGTCTCTGTAGATACACTGAAGTTATTTGGGACTGCAGTGTAACAGAAGGAATCTGACTGCAGCACCAGTAAACTTTCCTTATGAGCAGACAGCAGCGCAAAAGGCTTGCTGATTAATCTCAGAAACACACTAACAGTTAATACAGTTGGAGATTTAAAGCAAGGTTTTTGTGAGCAACAAGGCCTGAAATTCCAGCTATTCAGGCTGTTCTGCAGCTGACCCGCTAAAAATTTTATTTCAACTCATTTGATTATATTTGCAGACATACCTTTGCCTGTCAGATGAAGTGTATGACTGCACCGCGTGTTTCCATTTGTAAGTAATCGGGTATTTCTGTGGATCAATCTCTACCGCTTCTATAGCCGCTAAGACATCGCTATCCAGCTTCGAGGGCTGCTCCCTAGAATATAAACAGAACTAGATGAAAAGAGAACTACGTATTTGTTCAGGCAATAAAACATCCCAATTCCAAAACATTTATTTTCGATATAAGCAAACAAATTGCCCGTGCTCCTCTATAAACAGAGTTTCTGTATGAACTTTTTCCAGCAGGCCCACACATAAGTGACTGTCCATTATTACACAGCAGTCTCATAAAATAAAAGGTTTGAAAATTTAATCTGAGGACATCCCAAGAGTGCAGTAAACACTTTGTTGATCCAAGTCAGGCACATCATGAAGTCACAAGCCTGTGGGATAAATGGTAAACAGCGAAGTTAACTGAAACTGATTTGGAAACAAAGACTTCTCTTCTTCTTCCTTGTGGTTTAGATCTAGTATTCAGGGCATGAGCCACAAGACAACTGTACATCTCCTGTACAAGCACTGAAGCACTTTAAGATGATCATTCAAGGCTGACTGCAATGCTTAGTATCACTGAATCTCAACCTTCCTGACGGTGATGTTATAAACAGCATCTTGTTTTGCACACATAAACCAAAGGGGACAAGTAAGTGTTACAAAAGACAACTCTTACCCAAGCAGGAATAACTTCTTAGACTCGTCATTTGTAGGTGAAGCCTTCAAAAGAAATTTGTGGGAAGAAAGTTGTTGACGCTGTTGGGCCTCATTAGTCTGAGTTCCAGATTCCATGGACCGTCTCTCCTTTTCCGATAGCATTTTGTGTTCTGTCCTTAACTTGGTCTCTCCAGGCTCAGAAGAACTCGCCAGTGAAACTGCATAGCAGGTCTTATCCAGGTGGTCCTTGGATATTCTCACATGACTTGTTCCTTCAGCCAGAATTCTCTCATTCCCAGTTTTTTCAGTGATTTTATTTGATTTTCCTGCAACCTCTTGTCCTTGGAATGACAGGCTTTCAAATTCTGCCATTAAATTGGAAACGGGCGATACAAGGCATTCTTCTCCACCATGCAAATGCCTTCTGTCACTAATTATCCTTTCACTGGACACAGGATTACAAAATCCATTTTTGCTGGAAGAAGCTGCCTTTTCATAGTGCCTGGGGTGATCTGCTGTTTCTATAATGTTTCCTGTGCGCTCCATTGACAAGATATCACACTCGGCCTCTCCAAGAGCATCAATGCTAGGTTCTTTGGACGCAAGAGGTTGGCTGATATTCCGTGCTGCATTTTGTCTGTTTTTAATTTCTTCTAAGCTCATGTCATCATCATCCTCATCCAAAAATGCTCCAACAGAAATAGAATTGCAGCTCTTTTTACTCTTGCCTGTGAACAATTTTAATAAGAGCAATACATATAAAGATTTTCAACAGAACACCAACCAAATAAACTAGGAACAAATACATCATCTTTATGCCTTATTCTATTTATTGAAACCCTCTCGAATTTTATTTATGCAACAGCATGAACTAACCTAACTAAAGCTACAAATGCAAAATGACAACTTTACAGCTGTGTCTTTTTTGCAAACAACCTTTTATATAAACTCAGGATAAAGCAGAATAGGGCAGGACAATGTTACTAATATAGAATAGCTTCAGTTTTCGTGTCTTCCAAAGCACAAAGGCTTATGACTAATCCAACAACTATCCTTCAGGGTTTCTCAGCCCAGGTTTATCGCAGTGCCAGAGCCCCTTCAGATCTCTGATCACACAGGAGAGGAGGAGGAAGGAGCACAAAGATTTGGGTCTAGTGTGTACGTTCCATAAACACATGGCAGGCAGCGGTCTCAGAAGGTACAAAAGCTTTCCTGGGTTTTGTCCAGCGTGGCTTTCACCCTCAACAGTACAGAATTATTCCTTTATTTTAATAAATATTTAATTTATTAAGTCCTTTAAATTATTTATTCTGTATCTGTGGATTACAAAATTCTCTACTCTGAGATGAATTCCCAAATGCTCTGAGTAAAAACATACTGAAAATAGAGCTTTTCTTACAGGAATTTCATTTGGGGGCTGCAATCAAATAAAGTACTTCATGTGATAACGAACATCTAATGAGGTCTGTGCTAATTCTCCTTCATTCACAGTGTTGTTAGCTACTTTTTCAATTCTATAATCAGACTGTTCGGATAACACATTAATAATAGCAACCACAACAGGTGAATGCTGCTTCCCCTGGGCACCCAGCTTTTTCTCTCCCTCTTCTCCCTAGGTACAACCTGTTGTTTGTAGCATTTGCCCTTTTCTTACCAGAAGGATGTGGAGTTTTATATCTGTTGCAGGTTTCATTTTCCCCTGTTTCTTGCTGAGCCTTTTCGCTCATTTCCCGATGACTCAGGTACTCTTCTAATTTTCGCAACCCCTCCTGGGAAGACAGATCAACAAAACAGCCCAGAAATTCCCAGTATTCAACCCACGGGAACCCCAGTTCATGAGCTAACTCCCTGCAATAAATAAAATAAAACGAATCATTTGTGAAGACATAAATATTAGTTTGACAATAACTTTTCTGAACACATTATATCAGCTATTAATAGTATAAACGTGCAACTAGGCAACACAATTCTGCAACAATCAACAATTTGCATAAGCGATATACACATCCTTAGCAAACATAGTATCATCTAATTTTCTCTAGGATGTTTTTCAAATTTAATCTACTATTCTTAAAGTCACCACCATAAACATTCCAATTTTTAAGCTGACTGTATCTAGACATCAGATAGAGAGAAATCCCACTGACGTAGGCATAATTTGAATGATATTCCATTCAATAGCTTTCTCTATTTGGGAATGGGGAGAAGGTAGGAGGAAGTGAGGGGTTATTTTAAAGAAAAAAAATCTCATCGGCTTTTAACAAAGTAATTTTTTTTCACATATTGCTGATACAAGGTATTTTAACAGCAAGGCCACATACTACAACCCACAGCTTTTATAAAGCAGAACATTTGTATTAGGACCTCTTCATTCTGCTACCTTTTTAACAATCCTTCAATTTTACAGAAAAAGTAGGCCATGCGTAATTTTAGATCTTCTGACAAGTTAGGCAAGTAAATGTTTGAGAAAAGCATTCTATAAATACCATCAATTATAGTTAAAATACCTTTTTATTTCTAAATCTAAGAAAGCCACATTTTTAGCTATTTTGTTTACACAAAAATACAGTAAAAATCCAACCACGTTACACTTCATAAATATTTCTGCCAGTAGCTTTTGCCCTAAGATATTGTTCAGTAAGTAATAACCGTACACTCAGGACAAGTCTTTTGCTTTTAATTGTTGTGTCTATTGCTAATTTGTTATACTGATACTCTTTTAGATACCTTCCAACTCTTTCGAGACCTCTCTCCAGATCAGATTTCCTGACATTGTGGAAGAAGCCAGCTCTCTCTCGAGGTGGAGTCTTCCAAAGCCTGCGAAATTCTTCAGCCTTTAAAAAAACAGAATTAATTTTAAAAAACGACCCCCCACAATATGAAGCTCTCTCAGGGCTGGCTAAATGTCTACCTGTAGGTCTGTTTTCTCTCTAGTTGTAAACAACTCAAGTTCTGCCACAAGCATTGCTCAACTCCAGCCATGAAGAATCTCAGATTGAATCTAAAGTTACTCCTCCCAGTATTACTGGTTCCTTTGATCTCATAACTGCTTATTAAAAGAGTAAGGACCATAATGTGTAACCACCTTAAAGTAAACTGTATAGATACTAAGTCTGCCGGGTTTTCATTTGTGTGCAGCAGGAAACAGGTTGTCTTCTAATTTTCCCATGCCATTATAATTTTATTTAATGATAAATGCTCTCTTGGTCACTGGTTTCTAGGAGGCGAAGGTGATATTTTTATATGTATATATCTAATTCCACAGACTTGCTACAATTATTAGAATATATTCTTGCTGTTTATTTTGAAGTTTGAATTTGAACTGCTAAAGGGAATGACTGGATGGATTTTTGTAAAATGCGAAGTTTATGCCTTTATGAGACACAAATCAGCAACAATGACCGAGAATTACATTCAGACATTAAAAGTATCCGACAGTAATCAAAACAATGCATTGTTTACACACTAGGTAATATAAAATATAGTTACATTTCTGTCAGGTGAACAGAAAAATTAACCAATAAACATATTTAGAAGAAAAAGCATTAAGAATTTTGGTAAAAGTCAGTCCTGGAAGAATTTGAGCATTAGATGACAGAAGGTCCTCAGTTGTATTTATTCACTATTTCTAAAGCCGTCATACCTCCAGGATGTTCATATTAAACAGATGAGTCACAGAAATACCTGTAAATTTATAACATGTTTAACTGATATCTAAGTGTTCTTCTTGAAAACTGAAGACTTCACTTTGCTCCTATACAATCAATACTTTTCCAAAACTATCCCAAAACCTACTACTTGGTTGCCGGTTTTTCCATTTAGAAAAAAATATTAATGTTAACTAAACAAGCAAAGGTGATAAACTGCGTCTAACATCCACTGTCAATGTCTAGAAATGAGATGAAGTTAAGATTTTTTAAAACGGCTGCGTAGACACATTGAAAAGCTTTGTTTCAGACTAGAAAGTTAGAGTGATTATCCGTAAGACAATTAAAGGTTTGACAAAGAGTGCTCTTTGAATGGATTCCAATAGGAAAAAGAAAATAATAACTTTCTTTTGACTGAACTTCCACTCCTCTTATTTACACCACACATTTCTATGTTTTCATCAATAAAAAATATTTAGAATTTTCTGTGCTTCTCCTTCTCTACAGAGGAAGATCCATATTGTCAAGAAAAAGAGAGCCACAATCTGTAACAGGAGGAAGCTACACCACACAATGAACTGTGGGTGGATCTTCTAATGGTTCTTTGTTAAAAAAAAGGAAAAAAATAGGCATTAGAGTCATATGAAGCTCTCTCCTTACCTTCGAGGGGCTCATGGGGCCTGCGAAAGCTCTTATCGACAACACTGGATCTTTGGGGCTGCCAGTGTATTTAGAGGAAGTTCTTTGGGGGCCATTGTCTGTCTGATCGGGTGACCACGGTGCACCAATTATAGGAGCTGACGAATTGTCTTCCGCTCTCAAGAGTGGTACATAGTATCGACCTAAAATAAATAATAAAAAGCTTTCTTAAGAAGTTTATGTCACATTAGCCTGCTGCTTTTTCCTAGAGTATCAATACACCCATATACCCAATGGGTCTGACTTGTAATTCAGACTCACTGTTTCACTATTTATTGCCTGCTTACAGATTGTATTTTAGTACAGGCTCCCTTCTCTCCCAAATACAAAAATACCTCCATGGATACATACAACCCTTCCCTAAGGATCTTCAACAAATTTCAAAACCTCCTTTTGCAAATGCCTAAACCCACATGTGACCAAACAGTGAAAAGTTCTATGTCAAAGAAATTACACGACTCCCCAGTGTGACAAATAAATCTCTTGCTTTGTAAAGGTCTTTTGCTTGTTTTTAGATTAAACTCTCTGCTTCGGGCTAGCTGTATAAAATGAGGGCCCCGCCTGTGTTACAGAGCAATGAGGATAACCTTGTGACCCATACAGTAAGAGTTCTGACCATGTCATTTACAAGACGAAAAGTTTCTGTTGCTTGTCAGTTTTAGGATTTTTTTTGGTTTTCACAGCACTGTACAGTAGAAACATTTGCGAACAGAAACGCTACAGAAAGCAAACAGAAGGGAAGACAGCAAAGAGCCAAAATACACGCCTGATATAGTATAAAACTCTGAATACAGACCTTTCAAGTACTCTCTTAGTTTTTCTTTCAATTCTGCAGACTTATTCTTGCTTCTTTCACAAACTACCTGTTAATATAATTTTAGTTGTTTGTTAGTAAAGCATAAGATCACATCAGTTGCAATGTTGAATAGTCAAATTACTGGGCTCTACCCATCTCATCCGGTACTGTTAATTCACAGGAGAGCAAACCACTAAAACAGCCACATCCATACAAAGGATACTGTAAAGAAAAGGCAGTCAATCACAAAATTTGGAACCTTTCCCCAAATACAATCAACACAAAAGATTTTTAATGTTATCAAAGATTTACACTCCAATCATGACACTATTACCTTACTACTAGCTTTCCATCTACAGTAGTTAATAAATGTCTGAACTTGAAAAATATTTATTAGGCTTAACATTTTTGGTTTTGTTGTGGACATGGAGAGACTTACTTCTGCTGGAGTTTGATCGTATTTGTTTCTTGGATTTTTTACGATAGCTGGGTGTGAGGTAAGCACGTTAACAACATCCAAATTCCCAAATTTGCAGGCAAAATGCAACGGAGTATCAAATCCCTGCAGTGGGAAAAAGGGAAAATGCACATGCATTTGGAAACATGATAAAGTCAATCCCACGTATTTAATTTTGAGATTGGGAAAAGTAAATAAATGCCATGACTAATTACCAGGGCTTCTAATAGATCTTTTCCCACCATGCTGTAGAATAATGATTATTAAACCCCACAAAACTCATGAATAGCACATTTTGCTAGAAGTGTCCTCTTCTGTTCTCTTTCCTTCTCCCTTACACATCCTTAACACCGCTCGGTTGTTTCCATAATACGAAGAAATTGGCAAACATTGAAATCTTACCATTTTATCTGGTGTATTAAGGTAAAGGTCAACAATATATTGGATGCGATTCTTCAACATCATATCATTATCATCCGGATACATGAGCCGCATAAATTCAGGATTTTCCAAAGTGTCCAGTAGTAATTGGCAGATGGCGGGCTGATTCTCCTTGGCAGCAACATGCATGACATTGTACCTACACCCTTCCTGGAAAAAAAAAAAAAGACAAACTATTGGAATGAACTGAAATCTAAACAGCTTTCTTACACCCGTACGCTTAACTGATTTAACTGTGAAAATACAAAGGTTCCCACACATTAGTCTTATATTTAGATTTTTGTTTCTTAATATTTGATTAGGAAAAGATGTTTCCAGAACAGTGCATAAACATTCGGAACTGCAGTAAATTATATGATATTGTAAAGACTTACATGTCTTTATACACACACTATTCTTATAATTAATGACATTATTCTTACACTCAGCTATAGTCTTTTTTGACATCTAGGGCAAAAATGTGGCAAAGAAGGTATATTAAGACCTCACATAATAATGGGAGACAGGAAGTTCAGTGTATAAAGAGAGCAGGAAAATGGGTGTGTATATATATATAAAATTCAGTTTGCTGTATTGTATTACATGCAAAATTTCAATAACTTCACAAAGCTGGTCCGATAGAAATAATTTGTTAAAGTAAGATTGTCAGCATCTGCTAAATGGTACCTTATACGTGGATTTTAGATACAGAGCATGTTTTGAAATCTGATGGCGGTGCCTAGGTAAGCAGGAACATCTGCTGTAGGAACACCTACTTACAGCCTAGGCACTACCCCCTTCCTTAAAACCTTTCAACTTAAAAAAGATTGGAATTATTTGGAGGAGATCAATACTATATGAAGACAAGTCTATTCCTTCACTTCTGGATAAAACTCTTCTTCCCCTAAAAAACTGCAGACTCAGTTTCTTTACTTGAGGTCTTCTGGAGCAAAGGGAGCTCTGAGTTATGACGGGTGACTTACGCAAGAGTGACAACTGCCATGTTTCTCTTAGCTTTCAGCTAGAATCAATAAACACTGAAAAACGTTGCACTGGTGGTATCTTGAAGGAAGAGTAGGAACCAACATTTCTTCCAGTTCTGCTTATCAGGCCTCAAAGCTAAATCACTAAACCAGAACTTGGATTTTTCTATTTTATTTCTATTTTATTTTTTTTACCTGTACCACTGTTGGATTGTCTCCCGACCCAATCAGATAGCGAGGGTTACTCCAAATAAGTTCTGAAAATGTTGCTATATCTCCTTTCTCGACAGCTTTCCGCAGTTTAGCAGTAAGATCTTGAGTACGTGGACTTTTATAACTGTTGGCTCTCTCCTTATTGGCAGATTCGGTCTCAGGGGAGCATAAGCCATCTGTCAAAACACAAGTTAACACGCTTCTAGACACATTCTTTTCAGTGATCACTATTTTTATATCCAGACAATGAAAATAAGCTTTTAATCTAAAATATGTATTAACTTTGCATCTTTAATGTACAGGAGTAAAAAAAAATTGAGGTCAATGACAAGACATTTAAAAATACTAGCAGTTAGTAATAGGGATGGAGGAGAGTAAGACTTAATCATCTTGTAAAACTGTTTCAGACTTCAATAGGGTCTGGTAAATTTTATAATTACCAATCTGCTTCCATCCAAACTTAAAAGAAAAATTCAACAATAAATAAGAATTTTCTGAATATTAAAATTGCTTTTGCAGTTCTGTGTCCCTTTAATCTAGCAACTGGGAAAACTGTGAAGTATGGTCAGTGTTTACTATTTTATTTCTGAACTTACTTAACAATTAAGTACAGTTTTAACATACTGTGTAATTTCATCAGCGTCTTAGTAAACCTGAAAATCCAGAAGTCCATGAGTAAAATCAAATCCTACCAAATATATCCGCAGACCACTAAGCAACACATCTATGCAGGCCATTACCAACATTTCAGCTTTGCAAGAATAGCAACATTCATGGGAACCAGAACCTCGATGATTGCTTTTAAAAGTAGCCAGTTTACTTTATCGTAACATAGACCATAGAAACCATACACTGAAGGTTGAAACTTATGTTTAGAACAGAAAAAGCAGTCTTTCCATAGATTCCCGGGGCTCTAATTTACTTCTGTGGTAGTTCTTTACAAAAGAAATCGCAGGATTCCAACATATTCTACTTCTTTTTTTATTTCTGTACATAAACTTTGGCGTGCCTTTCTTGGAGAAGTATCAATTAACTTTAACGATGACTTCTCCTGTGACAGAATTGTTTTATAGAGAAGTAAAACCAGATTTGAATTAAAAAAAATAAAATAAGTTTTTATTGCCCGTTTCTAAATTATTTCACAGAAAAAAAAATGTAATTAAATATTGGTTGTCATATCTATTTACACAGTTACTTTATTTGGTAAGCAAGCTCTGGAGCTCTGATCTAACATTTGTTTACAGCTTATCTTAAACACCACCACCCTAAAGGGACTTCAGTTTATTAAGATGCTTCACCCTTTGACATTTTTTCTCTTATTAGTATATTGGTTATGAAGTTGTTGCTTCTTCTCTCATAAAAAAATTAACAAACTGTATATTGCACCTACTGTTCACAGGTGAAGGCCCTCACCTCTGTTAAACGATCCCATTTTCACTGGAGACAAACATAAAGAGGACTTGCTTGGAGATGGGAAATAATCACAGATTCCTTTAGCAAATTTCTCAGCATCCTCTCTGTTTGAAAAAGCTTTAAAACGGGAACCCTTAATCATCTTAACAGCTTGGAGAGCTTCCTTTTTATCTTCATAAACATGTATTCTCTCTGCAAAAAAGTACAATCAAAGTTGAGTTATTTCAATCATCTCAGATTTGTTCCTAGAAACAGATGACAAAATTCTCAGACCATCCTTTCGGCTTTAGTCTCAAACTGTTTCTCTAAAAAACATGGCATAGGAATCAAAAGTCCTTTTAAATTTTGTCTCTCAGAAATTGAGTAGAAGAATTTTACACGCTCCAGCTAACATCAGGTGGTGTGTGTACAGGGTCTGGCCACTCATATCAATCAGGATGTGAACACCCGTTTTAACAGATGGGCCAGCTTCAACACGCGAGTATTTCACATGCAGACTGAAAAGCAAACCCAGAGCTTATTCACCCTGCAATACTCTGCATGTTCTCTTGTTCAGAAAGATCAACTACGTATGCGACCCAGTCACAACTTTAAGACCTCTACACAGAACCTTAGATATTAATCAAATCCTTCTCCTTCCTCTCCGTGTGTATTAACATTAATTTTTTCAAATCATGATATATGAATATTCTTTTTATGAGAAATGACAGATACTTTTAGATACCATTTGGCATTAAGATAGAAAGGAAAATATGAAATCTGTTAGAAGAGAACATTTAAGCTTCAACTGATGACAGTATAAATAGGTTTTTGATTGTGATCCCAGAACACCCAGGATGTCTTATAACTGCGTTTCTACGCCTCAGAAGATCCAATAAATACAGAAACAAAGAAATACTTCAAGCAATACTTAAAATACAAATACAGTGGTGTTCATATCGCTTGCTATATAGAAACAGGTCTATTTAGACACTGGAAATAAAGGAAACGAATATTTACCATTCCTTGCCAATATGTCATCATAAACTGGACAAACACCATAGAACAGTGGAGGATCTCTGGACGGTGCCTGAGTACCAATTTGTGAATCAACACATCCTGCTCCACAGACTGGAGCTGAGCAGTTCAGGTGCATCACAGCATCTTCTTCTGGAGGGTTCAGACCTACGCAGTACCCAAAGTCTACCTCTTCAGACACACTTCCATGACCGTTGTGATTCACCGCTGTGGTTTTCAAAGCCTTTTGCGCTTCTGCCCGGTTGCTCTCAGATGGGACATTTCCACCAGCCTCCTCTGACAGCGCAGATCCTTTTTCTCCTGATGCTCCTTGCTGTTCCAACAATGCCTGAGCCAATTTTTTTTCAAAAATAAATCTAGTAGTTGAGGTAATGGGCCCACATTTCAGTCCTGCTCTTACAATTTCTTCTCTAAGCTCATCAGGGCTGAGCTGCTTCAATCGGGATAATATTGCATCCATTGTTATTTCACCTATAGGGAAGGCAAAAAAGAGAGGACATAAACTGTAAAGAACAGCACAACTTTTTCTCTGCTGTATTAAAGCCAAGCAAAAAAGTGGCCCATAACAATATTTTGGATTTTGATGAGATTATCACAGTTGCAAAGAAGACAAAGTATTTTTCATCTCGACACAATAAAAACATTTTTAAGGTATCAGACTTATACCAAGAGTTTATTCCCTCTCTGCTCACAACTACTTGAAAAAGCATTTACAGCTTATGTTTTATCCTTGTTTGTCCTTTTCAGATTTCTTTTGGAGTGAAAATTCAATCCAGAATATTTATGAGTGAAAATTTATGACAGGCTGAGAAGTATTTGATTCCTGCCAAGAAACGCACAATCTGTGTATGTAACAGAATACAAGAACGTGATGACTAGTTAGCCCCAGTAAGAGATTCCGGTTAGGGAGCACCTACAGCTACAAGCACACCACCATTTCTATTATTTCCGTAAGAATTTCTAGCTTACGGAAAGCTAGAAATATATAAAAAAAAGTATAAAGCATAAGCATGATGCAGCAACCAGGGGAGTCTATCTCTGGCCATGATGCAAGGCTGGAACTATTTACACAACATGTTGTTTCCCAGCCCCCATTTTGAAAGCAAAGAGCCAGAAGTCAAGAACAACTGATCTTTTCAGATTTCCCTCTCTGACAAAGAGTGGGAGCTGGAAGAACTTCTCCATTTCCCAAGGAAAATTATTCCCGCTAATATGATACTACAAGTCCCTCCGTGCAATCCACACACTTACAGCTTCTGCACCAGTCAACAAGAAGATACTAAAACCAACACAATGTCAACACAAATTTCTTGCCGTGAAAAACACAGCTGAAAAATACAGGATTTGTGCAGCTCAAGAACATAAGAAGCTTTAAGGTTATTTCATGAGATACTGTGCCCATGTATCTCCACAAAGACTGTGACGTTTTCCTGCTGGACACAATTCAGAAATGATAGCTTTAGGACAGAAATGATTAGGCTGTCATATTCCTGCAGCTTGCTTTCATTCCCTCCTTACATTGACCCTTCCTTTGCCGCCTAGCCATTTTATGGGTTATACCCGTTTGGAAAGGTGTGTATGGCATTTTAAGTACTTTATTTTCAATTCCGGGTTTCATCCTCAGTTTATGAAACTTAAGACTATCAGAATACACATTTGCAGCTTTTACACAGGTATTGATTTTTATTTTTTTTAATAATGCTCTTCCTCCATTAGAGATAAAGCAATCTTCCGGGTATGAGGTCAGTATCACCTGTAATTTTAAGTTAAATCTCCTCAAAAGAGCATTTATGGATGCACACAGCAGTATGAGAAATGCCCACAATTCATGAGCTCTCCTGCTTTCTGACCAGGGTGCGCAAGCAGTCCTTAACAAGAGTCAGAACATGTGCTCTGACGGGCAAGAACCTTCGTCTGGGAAACTAATGTGAGGCTTGAACAGTGAATGGCTGCACCCTAACGTAGCAGGGATGCAGCGCTCTAAATACTGAATCCTCATAAGTGAATTATTCATTTTGTCAAAGTGTACAAACTTAGAAGTAATTCCAAAATTGTATCATCATCAAATTGCAGTATAGTTAAACTGCCTTATTTCTCCATGTGTATTGTCAATAGTAGCATCACAAAACACATTAACAAAATAGACATGACAATTTTGCTTTTTAAATTACCCACGAATTAAACTGGTAAAGAACCAAACTTTTCATATATTAAAAAAAACCAAACGCACATAGCAGTTTTCGTCACTTTTAGCAGTAGTCAATATAGCCAAGTAAAATTTTCACTGGAATCTGACTTCAAAACTATTACATTCCTAATACTAGCAAATACTGTGGAAAAATATGTTAATGCCAAACTTGAAGTAGGTTTTCAAGTATAATTACAACTTGATAGTCATGTGAGTTTAAGGGTTGTTTTCTTGGAGGCCCATTTCCTTTGAGAGTTCTTTTTTTTTTTTTTGAATGTCCAATTTTAAACATCTTGTGATTAGAGAACATACCTCAGTCCCTGAATATTTCACAAATATTAACCGGAACCTCACTGAAACAAAGGGAAATGAGAGTATTTCAGCTTAAAAAAACCAGCCCAAACTGCAGCAAACCCACAGTGGATGCTGCTGAGCTACCTCCCCGAAGTATTCTAGTTCCCTCATGGTTTCTGAACCTCCAAGCAACCTCAGTGCTAAGATTATCTGACTTGCCCACAAGACTGCAAAGACAGATGTGAAAGATCTTCTCACTTTTGATTCTTAATCTCCCCCTTTTTTGTTTTAAATAAACTTTGTGCCATTATGTTGTAATCAAGAGATAAAATGTGGTCCTCTCATATTTTAAGAATATTAAAAGTTGCTATTTTAAGGATTTTCTTTTTGAGGTTGCATAACTGAAAAAAACACAGTAAAGATGGAAACTCAGAAGTTAGAGAGTTTATTGTAGAAACAACTCAATGATAACACTTTAAAAGAGCAAACGTAATATAATGCCTTAAAGAATTAACTCAGGCAATGCTCCTATTTTTAGGGTTCAGAACTAGCACAATCATTCTGTGTAAGAGCAGACTTTTATGTATGTATAATTCATGTACGTGGAATATGCAGGCACATGCAAAATCTTTCTTCTTGGCTTGTGGTTAAGTAAAAAATGTCAGGAGGGAATGATTTCTCTGGTATCTTATGTATTGATAGAACTTAGCACCTAAAATCTTCTTCCTGATCTATGTAAGAAAAAGTATTTATTTCATGTGTCTGTTATAACTCAGGCAGAGAGTGAAATGACAAAGCAGACCAACAGTGAAGAAATTAATCTTTGGTTTAAGATCTACTGGTAGCACAAAGAGTTTTCCACAATAAGCTAGCTGTGGAAACAGGAAAAACATTGTTGGAATGACAACAGTCACTCAGCTGTCAAAGAGATGACATTCAACTAACCTGCCAACTTCTTTCATGATAACATCTGTTTTCCTGTTCAGAAGCAGGAGGTTTCTCAAAGCAACATAGTTGTTTGAAATCCCATGGCAGTCGATTTATTACAGCACTAGAGGTTCATTTTTTTTGATCATCAGCATGCTAAAATGTACGCACACTTTGTCACACAGTGCAGCTGTTTCACAGCACATGTAATACCCTTTCAAAAGGAATGTAATCAATTTTAAAGAACACCAAAATTTATTTAAAAATAAGAGAGAGAACTTTCATGAAATAGGTTTGCGTTCTGACATTAAGCTTTCAGCTAACATGGATGAGCATTTATTAATTTTTAAGTGCATCACCGGTTTTGATCTGTCCAGAACAAAAGGTGTGACTTGCAAACCTGAGAAACAGCAATTGCCTGTTTTAAGATAATCCTTTGATCATTTGCTACGCGAAGGTGCAAAAGGTGATTATTTGAACCTTAAAATGCATTTTACGTAGCTCCAAATGGTCCAGAGTACAGCCAGCACGGACGCAGCTACCTCTTCTAGTTCAGCACGCAAGGTCTTGCAAGTTACTGTTAGTGGCTTTACAAATATGAATAACTGCTTTAGCAACAAAGACATGTTTGAGGCTTCTTCCTAATCAACCAAAATCTGGAAGAAGAACGGGCAAGAGATGTGTCTTCCCTTGTCTTACTGCATCAGAATGAGAGCGCAGAATCTGTTTCAAAAAAATTTGAGACTACTCCCAAGAGAGAATGAATGACTGACTTTTAAGGATGGCAATATTACTTTATTCCACTACTCATTAAATCCTTCAGCAAGTGAGCCGTGCAAGAAAACAGATTTTTTTTTCCCCCCTTTCTTTTTTTTGATGCAGGAATTAAATGAGCGACATACCCTGCCTTTGGCTATATTTCGCCTGCTAGGAACCGCACACGGCAGATTAATTGTGGCTATACAATCAGATATTCTGCCTATTCTGCCTATACCGCCTGT
The DNA here is from genome assembly GCF_028500815.1 of Rissa tridactyla. Taxonomy (NCBI): domain Eukaryota; kingdom Metazoa; phylum Chordata; class Aves; order Charadriiformes; family Laridae; genus Rissa; species Rissa tridactyla. Next base: position 10,715,521 of record NC_071478.1, on the reverse strand, counting down.
TGCCAAATTAGCTCACAGTTACGAACAACGTGGCAGAAACAGAACCGCAAAACCAACTTGGAATGAACTACGGGAAAGCCGGGACTGAAAGAAAAGCCGGGGGGAGGGGGGGGGAGGGAACAGGACGACTTCCCGGGAGGGAGAAACGCGGATCTATTCCCAGAGGTAGCAAGGGAAGGCGGGCTGGGCCGGGAGAGGGTTCGCCAGCGGAGACCGAAAGCAAGGCGGCAGCCGGCCCCGCGGCCCTGCGACGGGAGGGCGGGCAGTGCCGGGGGCCGCCGGGACAAAGAGGGACAGGGGTGGCAGGGTCCCCACCCGCGGCGGGCCGGGCCCGGCAGAGCTCCGCCCGTGGGATCAGACCCCAGGACGGGCGAGAGGCCGCGGGCCCACCCGGGCGGCGCCCGGCGAGAGGCAGCGCTCCCTCCCGCCGCCCTCCCCCGAGTCTCTCACCTGGGCGGCTCCCGCTGCAGCGCCGGCTCCCAGCGCAGAGCGGCGCCGGGGAGGAGAGCGGCGCCGGGGAGGAGATGGCGGCCGCCGCCGGCACCCCGCGGCCGCCCGGCCTCCTCTCCAGCAGCCGCAGCAGCCAGCCCACGGCGCCGATGACCGCGCAGGCGGCCAAGAGCTCCCAGCCCGGCCAGCGGCCCCAGCCGGCTCCCCAGAGGGAGCCCCAGCCCCCAGCGGCCCCGACCCACCGCTCCATGCCCCGGCCCGCGTCCCGCCCGCCGCACGGACACTCCCCGCCGGCCCTTCGGGGACGGTACCTCAGCGGCCTCCCGGCTTCCCTCTCGCCTCCCGCCCCGCCCCGTCCCGCAGGCCCCCGCCCCGCCCGGCGCTGGGGCTGCCCGCCCGCTGCCTGACGGAAAAACACCGCCGCCCCGCCCCGCCCGGCCCGGCCCGCGCCTCAGGACAGCGGCCGCCGGCGGGGCGTGTTTTCGGGAAAACAGCGGCTTCGGGCCGGGGCGGGTGGGGAGAAAGCACTGATACTGCGCGGAGAGATGCCTTAAAGAAGGCAGGACTCGGGCGTGTAGGAGCACCTCCCTCCCTTCCCCCGCCAAAGTATTGGTAAATGTAGTTGTAAATACACCTGTATTAGGAATATTACATATATTACAGCATACAGTGTTCATCGAAATTCAAAATTTCCATTTACAGGGCAGAAAAATGCTAGGTACTGTCAAGATGATGCTGTACTTTAAACCTCAAACACCAAATGCTGCAGCAGTCTCAGATGAGCCGGCAGAGGTGGAAAACCATGAAGACAAAAGGCCCTGGTGCGTTAAAAGGAAACAAACGCTTCACAGATCCGAACTCATCCCCCCATGAGGTGTAACATCATCCACTTACCCGTACAGCTAGCTACCTGTGCCATCCGCCAGCCCCTTGGTCGCTGGTTTAAATGACGAGGCAACATGTCAGGCCTTCGCGAAGAGGTTGACGACATCCTTTCAACTGACCCCGTTTAATGTTACAGGCACGGTGCAGCCGTTTCTCTCCCCATCATGGGAATCGGCTAACTTAGAATCAATAGGACATCTCCGCCTTGTTCCATTTTGTACACTCAAACTTCGGGTGTTGGCAAATTCAGGCCAAGGGAGATAAGGTTCATTACGCTTCTTTCCTAACATGCTCACCCCACTGAGAAAAAGGAAATGTAATGGAAATAAAAGCACAATCAACATTAGACGCGTTGTGGTTTTTTTTCTCCTTAAAGGTGGCTATACAGCAGGTTCAGAATCCTAAACATAAAAATTACTGTCCAAAACCAAAGAGAAGATAATACCAATTTCTCCTTAAAAGTAAAAACAAGATGGAGCCCTTTACCAAAAATAGTTTATTGCACAAAACCTTTAAAGGAATTCCTATGCACATTATTTTTATAATCAACATGCTTTGTATGATCATAAACATTAATTGTACATAGTGTAACTCCTCCATCCCCTGGGTTATCCACTCAAGAACATGAAACGATGAACTTCTATCTTTACAAATACAGCCTAAGCAGACATTATTGAATGTCATGTATAAAACGTAACAGTATTTCCTCTACAATATCCAGAACACCTTTCCCTCCCCTAGAAATCTGTGCATCTGTATTGGAAGTTAGGCCGCCCTACTGCCCAAGACTGAAGTGTTACACATTAGCAGGAGACAAGTCAGATGACAGCTGATGAGCATTAGTAATTAATTTGGACTGTAATTGCTTTCACATGAAAATGTTTAAAGACTCTGGTCACAGCAAGTTACATGCAACTATTCACACTTCCCCAGCAAAGTTAAATCATACATGACAAGCTTTTGCATCACCAGTAGCGAAATTTGCCATCTTTAAGTTAAAATTGTATTGATAGTACTGCCTGTCCCCAGCGCCCCTTCAGTGCTGTCATAACTCGCAATAAAACACCCAGGCCTCTGCCGTTCACTCCCCTAATGGGGAATGAGTAATCCATGAAAATAAGAGCACTAGGACCTTCATTCTAGGTATTACTCCTTACATTTGTGAAATCCTCACAGATTTCAGCCAGGGTATTGCCTGAATAAACGGTATGGGATCAGATCCTCCCACCGCATGAGTGGATAAGGGGCTCAGCTGATCCCAATACAGTGCACAAATATTTCCAAGAAATCTGGAAGACAATAGAATGGAGCATTATGCAATGTTCAGCAACACCAGAGACTCAGTAACTAACATTTTTCCTTCCATTGTAGGGTTTGCTGGGTTTTTGATTATTTTTTTTAAATGCACAGTTTTTCAAGAGTCCTCAAAAACCCAACAGCATCTGAAAAAGTAATGCTGCCACATTTACCAGCTTCCATCACTTGGGAAACATTCTCACATTACAGTGACATTTCTCCTTCATCAACAAGCCTTGGTTTAGTAAGTAGCAACCACCGAGGAAACAGACACAAAAAATACATTCTATTGCAGTGCTTGAAAAAGGGAAAAAAAAAAAAAAAAAGGAAAAAAAAATCTTTTTAGAAGTTACTCTTCAGTTTCTGTAAGCACACCAGTGTTACTGAGGCACTGATTTTCCTATGATGTATTTGGCAGTGCTGTGACAGGCAGAGGGGAGGCAGTTTTCATTCCTACAACTAGTTTGTTTTATTGCCTAGACAGCAGAGACCTGAAGCTTTGTAGAGGGAGCATGCTCAGCCTCAGGGTGAGGCTTTTTAATAAAACAGCAACTATTTCTCTAGATAATTAAGAAACATAGCTGATGAGCTTCAAAGACAAGACCTTGCTTTTATCGCATGCTGCGTGCTCCTTCTAGAAGGCTTCCTGGTGACTTACGCAACTTAATTGACTTAGTACCTCACCAGGTTTAGACCCTGGAGTCTCATCGTCTGTCCTTCATTTAAGGAAATGGCATGGTGCTTCTGCTTATAGAAAAAAACCCCACATGGTGAATATAAAACAAAATACCTAGTGTCCAGGTGCTTTCAGGGAGAGACAGGTGGGTCAATGCAGAAATCTAATCTGAGCACTTCACAACAGCTCCCCGATCTTTAAAAGGAAACACATGCATCTAAGGCTACTCGACTGTAGAAGCTCAGATGTCTTTAGAAGGAGCTAGTGAGAAAATGCAGCACTGCACTGAAAAACAGAACGCAGTATATTATTGATACAAAAAGGAGAGCAGACATTCTGAAGAACTATGAAGGTTTCTAACAAGTCTGGCTTCTTAGATGCCAGGTAAAACCTTTAATCATACAACTGCTGCCAAATTTAAGAGATTAAAACATAATGGATTCTTAACTGTAGGCAATGTATTTACCAGAATGAATAGCAACATTAATGCTGCAAAAGTGTGTGGGTTTTTTTTATTTAAAATCCTGAACGTGTGATAACTTTTTTATACTGAATATATTATTCATTACGTAGTTTTAATTTTGTTCTTTAACAATACTGTGTATTTATTTCTTCTTCGAACTTAATATACAGGCAACTTCAAGAACATGACAGCAGCGAGATAATCAGTACCATATACTTGGCATAGCAGACTACAGCAGTATGCAGACATTAACATGTCTAAGCTAGTCTGTAAAGCTTCTGACTTTTGACTTGTTTGGTAATTCTGTATGATGGGCACCTAATGCCACGCTAATGCATTTCTTCCTTCACCACTTTCAAAACCTCGACTTTGATCCCAATAAAATATAAGTTAAAATCCAGTAACTGGGGGGGGGCACGAAATCAGTTAGTACAGATACTTTAGGTGCCAAGTGTTTAACTGGACTAGAGCTTGAATTGGTAGTTATAAGAAAGCAGACTTCGGATAAATATGGGTGAGTTTGTGGTGTTTGTTTGCTTGTTTTTTGTCTTACTGCTAAGCAAACTGCAATTATTTTCTCCTCCAACCAACCAAACCCATCCAAAAGCAGCAACAGTCTCTTTGGAAAAACACATGAACTAGACCTTTTTTTTCCCCCCAGCCACTTAATCTACTTGTACTTATTATTTTTTTGCTTTTTAAATGCCAACCTAAAGCAGATATAATTGACCTGTTCTCTTTACGTTTTAAAGACAAAAACACATTAGTACATGAGTTGTGACTAAATCTTGAAAGTAATCTATCTAATATTTTTATTTCTGCTTTAGCCCTTTGCACATTAGGCAAAGCAGCACCTCCACACTGAATTTCTGAATGAGGAAAGGGCAGGCTCATCACTGCACTACGAGCCACAAGGAGCAACGGGACCAAAGGGGAAGGAATCTGACATGGGCTGCTTTAATAATAATCTAGTCAAGGTGCTCTGCAGAGGGGCTGCCACAGTACCAACATCTCCCATCACGGTGGACACCTTGCGATAGAGGGTGCAAAAAGTAGGGGAAGTGTATGGGAGAAGATAAAGCTAATAAAAATAATAATTTTATAGGCATTATAATCTTGTCTCTTAAAGTAAAAATAATTACATTTCTAAAAGCTCTGGCTTTGGGGGCTAATTTCCCTAAGCCATTTGTACAGTATGTCAAAAACCAGCAAACTTAAACGTAACATTAAAACAATGACAGTAACAAAAAACCCTCGTGTCAGCCTTAACTTACAGTATATAAGCATATTAAAACAGATATTCAAAGTCAGAAAATTATGATTTTTTTCTTTTTTATATATATATATATTACACGCATACCTTTTTCAAGGGTGTCTACTTCAAAAGTTGAACTAAAAAGGTGCCAAGAAGTGTTTGTGCAGTGAAGCAAAGCTCCCTACTGGCCTGCAACTGCAAGAGAAAAACTGCAACACTTCAGAAAACATCCCAGGCAAATCTGCCACAGACACATGCTGGTCTGCAGTGCTTGTCTTTACAGTCTTGTTTCTTTTGCTATAGGTCAGAAGTCATCTTTGTAACTAGAAATGGCTTCAAATGAAATTTTTTTCCTTTAAATACAGGCGTCTGTAATCTGAATTTCAAGAGTATGAGATTATAGGAGGGAGGAGAGAGGATGCTCGGAACATCCAGTTCTCAACCACTGCTAATGGCTGAACGTGAACAGAACTTATTTTGCCCTGTGATTTAGATACAACCCAAGATGGGGGAAAACAACACACACCCCTTCTTCCCCCCAGATAAAAAAAACCCCAACAACACACCAAAACCCTGATGTTACATAATTAACAGACATTCCTTCACAAACTCACCCAGATTGAACAAATACAGACTTGGAAACAGATGCTCTTCTTGACTCCATTTTAAACCTTCATCTGAATCTCTTACTAAACCCCAAAACAAGCCATATTTACCACTTGGCAGTCCCCAACATGACAGAATTATTATGGTAAGGTTTCAAACAAACCCTTGAAATAGCACATTCTGCATTTAATATTACACCAGTTTCTCAAGTCCGTGCCCTTTGCTTCTACAGGCAAAAGCACAACTCTGAACACCATTTTTAAAAATGAAATAAATAAATAATTTTGATAAAGATTTGTTTACATACTTAAAGCAATAGGAAGAAAGACAACTGATAAGGAGGTTATAGTGTCAAAGCTTCCTTGTCACTAACACTACAATTCTGTTCCTTTTCATCTGCAGTAGGAATCTCCCGCTGGTCTGATGGAGTTGCAGGACTGGCAGAGGTAAGGTCCATTAGCTGCCCCTCAATCTGAGTCCACGAAGACATTGATTCATGTACTGTAATGGTGTGTTCCTCCATCTGACGCTGAAGGCTGTCCATTTCTTGCCTTTTGAAAATATTGAGAACAAAAAAGCCAAAATTAACATGCAGAAAGCTATCTGCTAAATGCAAGATCAGAAAATTACTTTTCTGATTATTGATACCTTCTCCAAGACTATCTAAGCTATAGTTGTATACAAAAGAAGGACGCCTACAGGAAGTTTAGGAAGTATCTGTCTTAAATTTAAGAGCAAAACAAATATAAGACGCTTAATTCAAAAAATAAGGGCCAACAATGGAGCAGCTCCTTTTGCTGCACATACTCGTTGCCAGGGATGATGCTGCACTATTTCCTCAGTAAAGGCACTTAAGTGACTGCAACCTGACGAACATGGTACTCTTGCAGGTACAAAAGACAACATGGGAAGTAGAGGTAAGGAAAGCAGCGCAGAAAAATAAGTAGATAAACACATTACGATTTTAGTCAGACACCAACTTAGCAAAGCGATTAGTCTGCTAGTACCGGATCACAGGACGTTATCACAGGCTCACTCCCCTCAAACATCGACTGAGGTGATAATAGCAGCTCAGTTCTCCTAATAACCTGAACTCCCTGTCTCCCTGAAGTTGTAGCTTTCCTGCTCAGAATCTCAGGTGCAACCATGTAAGGCTGGCACATATTTTTGGCAGAATGAACTTCCTCTGTAAAGGGTTCTTATTAACACATGGACTGGGCTCCTATCACAAGCAGCCTTTCTGATGCTGTGAAGGGAGAGAAACACCAGCTTTTCCACCAGCAAGAACAACCAGAAATAGCTAAATCCTGTGTATGATTTAGGATGGACATTTTGTCTAGTTTATGGTAAAGGCTTCTTTCCTTATTTCACTACCATATTAAGCAAGCATTTACAATGACAGAATCATCCTGCTGTCCTAAATATAGTCCCAGTAAGAGGAAAAAAATTCATTTTGGAAATCTTTTTTTCCTTAGGCTGGCAGCTGCTTTCTTGGAAACATTTTTAAGATTATTTAATATGGTTTAAAATAACAGGTCATACTTTAATTGCCGGAGACAGCTGTTCAGATTTTTTAAAGGCTCCTTGCTCACAGCTGTCGATGGTTTCAACAGTTCTTCCAGCAAGGCAGCAGGCACTGGACAATCAGGAATCTTGACTGGAGTCACAGGATTTGAAGAGTTATTTTCTCCTTTCAGTTCCTTCCTCTGGTTAAAGGAAAAAAAAAAAAAAAAAAAAAAAGAGCCAGAAATACAATTAAGTTATTTCCTCAATGTCATTTTTACCACATAGAAAGAGTCTCACATCACACACTGGTACATATCTGCATTATAGAGCAGGAAACAGAGGCACGTTCATGTTAGGTCTCATGGGTCACAAGCAAACGTTCCTAACCTAATGTCATCTGCTAGCCACGCTCATAAATAAACAGCATCTAGAAGGACATAATCAAGAACTCATCCTACTAAAGAAATAAAACAGGAAGGATTTAAAGCAAATGACTTGGACCTTCACCACAAATTCTAATAACGTTCTTTCAGTATAGTTAAAAGAACAATTCAGAAAAAAAAAATAAAATAAGTGCAATCAAAGAAATCCTTTCGGAAATTCTGGAACCTGAAGCGTAAGGTATCAGGACCAATGTCTAAAAGAATGAAATGCAGGCTTCCACACAAAATTCTGTCTCACTAAGTGAGAATATCACTTCAGGGAGAGAAAGAGCAAGAGATCTACTATTACTGCATTTTCTGTGTGGCAGTAGCAAATCAGAAAACTCAAAGAAACCACCGTTTGAAATTGTGGAAAAATTAAAGACTAGACAGTATGGAGAGGAAAGACACATGAACATTAGGAAGGTATTAACTATAAGAAGGCATCAACTCCATACTTGCCCATGATTCATTATTTAAGTGCTACCTTTTTTGCTTTATTGTTATAAGTCAAAATGTAAATGTAGGATAATATGCTAAACACACAGATTTCTGAAGTAAAAGGTGTGAAGTCAAGATCAGTACAGTTACATTTGCCTGCATATTGTCCTGTATTTATCATTTAAGTATCAGAACATCAGTAGGTGTCTATCACAGGCAGGCATTTCAGTTTGGAGTTTTCACCAGGTTTCCTGCAGCAGAGTATGTTCTGGTACTTTAGCAGAGTATTTTTCAGTACCCTACAATATGCATTCTTCCTATTTAAATACCTTCTTCATCTTGCCATGCTTCAGGTCCAATTTCAGCTGCTGGTTCTGCTGCAGCAGTGACTTCATGCTGTTCTTCAGTTCAGTCACTTTAGCCTGGAGCATAAACTTATCCTTCTGAGTCACCGACAGGTCTTCCCTCGCCACTTCCAGCTCAGTCTTTATATTCTAAATGGGAAAAGAAGAGAATCAACGTGATACGGGGAAACGGTATAAAAATTACCATCAACTAATGTTTTTGTCTTTTTTTTCAGTTTCCAGGGGAAACTCGAAAAAGAAACACATAACACTGCTATTTGAAACCAATTTGCCCTGACAGAAAATCAGAAATTAGATTAAAAAAAAATGTCAGTAGCCTATTTTAATGGTGTAAGGTCAAGGAAATACAAAGCTAACAGCACAGTCAAAGTGAAACAGAGAAGTAAAGACACTGCAAAACACATAGTGAATAAGCTTTTATGAATTAAAATTTGGAGCAAAAATATCAGAAAAGTGTAAGTATGCTTTTAAACAATAAAAATATTGTTTTAATTATCCCTCTACAGCAATAACAGTTATCCATCAGAATCTCCACCAGCTAGATTAAATACCTGCAAGACAACTTGTATCCCTTCTAACTCCTTGTGGCTGCGCTGTTCGCTCATATCCAGCTGCTGCTTAAGCGTTTCAATTTCTCTTTCTTTTTGTTCTACTTCCCACTTGAGGTCTTCCACCTACCAGAAAAAAAAAAAAAGTCAAAAAAAAGTATTTGATTTGGAGTTCTCTGTATGTGCAATCAACCACAAAATCTGAGATATATTATTACCTATGTCTCATGAGCCCTTCCTGGTTCTAAGAAAACCTAGCAAAACTTCATTAAAAAATGCTGAATTAAAGACAAATGAAGGCATACAATGTATCATAACTAAGGATAAACACAGTAAAAGTGCAGTTTTTACCTCTTGGCTTACTACAGGCTGTTCACTAAGCTTGTCATCCAGCTTTTTCTGCAGAAGTTGGAGCTGAGACCTGGCTTCTGCCAGCTCTTGCTGGAACTGTGATACCTCCTGGGAATGTTTTTCATCCTCCACCCTGCACAGCAGGATTAACAGACACAGCAGTTATTCAATCTGTCCTCTGAAACAAGTACTTCATTGGGTTAGCTACGTAACCATAAATGACATGACAGTCCATGGAACCTGCTTAGTTATAGCTTTGACTGAAGGCTTTGCCCACACATTCACAACAAGAGTTATATAACAAAAAAGATTTTATATGAGACCGATACATGTTATTAAATATTAAAAAAAAAAAATATATATATATCTTTGAGCACTGGTATAGTCCAGTTACAAACAACAGATTACACAGTAAAACAAACAAAATCTGTCAGCAATTCTGCGTTTGTTTTAAGAGGAATAAAATTAACATTAGATCCATTCTCGTGTAGGTCTGATAATTTCTTATAATGCAAGAAAATACCTTCTATACAAAAAACCAAATTGAATTTGAATGTATTGTGGAATATATTCAACAATGGAATTTATCCTGTATGTAGTTTCTCAGAGATGTGAAAGAGGGAAGAATAACAGGATATATATGAGTGTTAATCCTTACTAGTAACATTAAGGAGTAGAAATCTGTGCTGAAACTGTAAAAATACAGCATGCACTTCAGGTCTAACTGAATTATGAACACATAAAAAAAATGCAAGTATTCGCCTAGAGTCCAAATTTCCATCTTGCGGTCATACTCAGCTGGGGTACATTTCAGCATAATCCACTCCAGAGTGGCAAAACCAAGAATTCATTAATGTATGTCTCTGACAGAGAATTTGTTTTATTTACTTTTGTTTAAGAACTCAGACATTTACTTACTGCAGTTTGTCTACTTCAGCCTGAAGGGCTTGGACAAGAAGTTCTTTGGCATGTAGCTCTTTCTTGATTTCACTGAGCTCAAGCACAGCAGCTCTGTAGTGACGGCGGTTGTGTGCTGCGTCTGCTTTGGCTGCTGCTTCCTAAAAGAAAAAAAAAGAAGCTTTTTTTTTGTTTTATCACTGTAGGTGCATCATAAAGGAAGCTAGACTGAAGGGGTACAAAACAAATCAAGAAGGAAGCTGGACAGCTGTTAACACTTCTCTTTTTGTCTACAAAACTTATTATTGGTGGTGTTATCCTTATTAATGCTAAAAGCAGTTAATAACTATATATAGTGGAAGAAGCATGTTTGCTAGACTGCTTTTTCATTGTGAATTTTTTGGATGAAGTATCATCACTTCAGGATATGTCTCATGCGTTACAAGTCAGAATAGAACTTTCCTGGTAGTCAATGAGTATGCTAAACACAGGGCACAACAGAAAAGACATCAACTCATCTTTCAGCCACTGGCCATCATGACAGAGATCCTGCAGGAAGCAGTCTATTATAAAGCAGAGATTTTGTTTCAAGCTACTTTTCCAATACTTTATATTTAAATCACCTTTTAAGTAAATAAAATGAAAGATGAGCCTTTACCTGCTTCTTAAGCTCTCTAACTTTTGACTTTTCTTTCTCTAAGGAATCCCGTAAAGCTTGAATAAGTTGTTGCATTTGCTGATCCTCTTCCTCTTTCCGCTTTAGGACTGCCTGAACCTGTATCAAATCACAAAAACAAACACGTTTTTTGTGGGCTCACTGGAAGACCAGAAATGCCAGTGGAGGAAATATAAACACAAGCCTATGCAGGGACTGCAAAACTTCTCTCCGCTGTTCACTGATAACTCCTTCCCCATGTTACCCTTCAACCTTAAAAGTAGCTATGGTTAAATGGTAGCTCATTGCCTATATTCCCATTTGCTTACACCCCACAAATGTATTACTATTGGCATAAAAATCATTCATCTCAATTAATCCATATGTAACACAGTTGGTACGTTCCAAACAACTTAAGAAAGCCACACTTTCACTATTGCAAATATTTTAGTGTGATCTGGTTTTTTTCCCCGAAAGAAACAGCTCTGTTGAGTGCAAAGTCTCATTTCTGATCTCTTGTTTAGCCCCCTGTATTACTGCTGTTACACAACACACAGGAGACTCAGACCCAGAGAAAATGCACCAACTTTCTATCACACAAGTGAAGATGTCTTCATCCTGTTATCAGAAATATGAGCTATTGCCTTTCTTAAGGCATCATATCAAAAGGTCAAATACCTGTAGATTCAGTTGTACCAAGTCTGCCTCTCTTTTTGCCAATGCTGTTTCTAGGATGTTGTTGTGCTCCCGTAAAGCAGCGTTGGACTGACTAAGACCTGTAAGTTTTCCTCGTTCATGCTCCAGTTCAAGGGCCAACTTCTTATTAATTTCTTCTAAACGTTTTATCTTCTTCCTGAAGCCTCTAGATTCCTGAAGCTATAGCCAAAGAAAAAAACAAGTCAAGCACACAAAGCCAAACAATTCCAGATTACTACCACACAAAAGTTGTGAGCTAAACTCATTAAACGTCTTGCTTTCCCAGAGTGGGATTTCTTTTTTTTTTTTTCCCTTTTTCTTTTTAAAATGAACACTTCAAAATAAGCTCAGTTAGGTATTTTTTCCTTTTGGAAGACTAAAATGCTTGCTAGAAAGCAGAATCCAGGAGTACCGTTCATGTGCAGATCAAGAGTAGTAGATACGTATTATTTTTTATGCAACTCTACAACTGAACACCACCACCCTGCCCTCAGAATCACTCAGCGTCCACATCTCCAGATAGTTTTAAAAGATAGTGATTCATACATCCTCACCGTCTCATGACCAGACACAGCTGGTATCTAATACAGGAACTACTTTTCTCTCTCATCATCTCTTCCCCTGTACAACAATGATTCATGAAACCATGAAGAACCAGCACGGGGCAGCAAAATTAGCAAGTCTCACTGACACAGTGTTTCCTAAGAAACACTGTTAGATTCTGATTTCCTGCACTGTTGGAATAAAATTATGGTACTAAAATTTCTCCCCTGCTTCTCAGGTACTTTTTACTGTCACCTTCCCACCTACTGTGCAAATTCAAACAATCACCTCATCCTCAAGTTCCAGCACTTTCTCTCTGTATTCTTCAAGCTCCTGGCTGGTAAGTGAAATCACCTCCTGCAACTCTTTTTCCAGCATTAACTTACTGCTGCTAACAGCTTGCAATTCTGTCTCCAGAGCTTGAATCCTTTCCTAAAGACAAAGGAATCACAAGCATGATTAATATATCACCCATCTACAGAAGTAACTTTGGTTTTGTTAAGAAGTCTACTTCTCTAGCAAATACTAAATGAGATGCTAGTGCTTAATGTAAAGGTCTTGCTCAGAGCTTTTCACTCTTGCATCCAGCTACTGCTGTTAGTGTATTTGACATCTTGCTCCATTGGTCTAAGAAATTGGAGCTTCCCCCAATAAATGAATTTTCTTATCACAGGCATAACATATATGAGTAAGTTATGGCTACACTGAAGAACTTTTAGCTCTCAATGAGGAAAAAAAGCAGTGAGAGTTAGAATATTGGAAAAATCTTCAGATGCCGAGCCTTTCAAAAAACAAAAACAAAAAAACCCCAAACCAACAATAAAAATTCATCAGTAAATTTAGCACTAAGGCTCATCATCCTCTTGAGGTTGGATTACAATTGGTAATTTGAAAGACAAGTAAAATTTAAAAAAAAAAACAAAAAAACAACCAAACTAACGCCTGCCATATCACCTCTTTCAAATGTAGTTAAGGAAATTCTCAGTGCTCAGAACACTGATACTATGTTCTTATCTAGCTTTATATTCCTAATATTTTCATCACTTCAATGTAAAATAATATTTCAAGACCTAAATTTAATAACAAGATAGCTGTATCTTTGTACCAAAAATGTTAAAAGGCATCTGCATACTTGAGCAATCTGGTTGTTTCCACTATCAGTGATTTGTGCTTTTAGTTTGCTCAGCTCTCCTTCAGCAGATTCCTTTGCAGCAAGAGATTCCTGTAGCCGACGACTAAGAATGCCAACTGCATTCTCATAGGCTTTATGTTTTGCTTTCATCTCTTTCTGAGCACTCGTCAGATCTGACCCTAGACGCTTCATTTTCTGTTTCTGCTCAGTGATGGCCCTGGAGCGAAAGGAAAAACAAAACATCAGGTAAAAACAAGAACTGCCTGGAAACAGTACTAAAAGATTAATTTTTAACATGTTCCAACAAAAAACAACATCCACTTTTCTCCCCTTGTCCCAGAATCACCCATCTCATCAGAGAAGGCCATCAGGTTGGTGAGGTACATTCTAAGATAATACTTATGATAATTAAGAGGTCTTTGTCAGAATTATTAAAACTCCAATATGAAGGGATACATACTACTCTCTCTAAAAATAACACAAAATTTAGAGTAACAATCTAATCTAATCTGAGATCCTTGGTGGCTATGTCAGGTATCATAAAAACCCTGTGATCACCAGTGGAAGAGAAAAAAAGTGGTTCTCATTAATGCCAACATTCAAGCCAGTCAGGGCTAAAATCCAGTGAATGGTAATTAAGATTAGCTTGAATATGCATGTGGTATGGCATATACTGTTGGTTAAATGCATAAGTGAATCAGTGCAACTCCTGTGTAGCATGCAACGAACACTCTGCCATGGATGTTAACCTATGGCTCTGACTATTTAAAATTTCCCAAAGGAAAGACCAGGGAACAGGAAAACAGCGATTGCTAAAAAGGTGAATATGAAAAACAAATGCTCTAGTTCTTTTGTCTGTGCTAAAAGAACGGACTTACTTTTTTGCTTCTTCTTGCATTTGTTCTACTTGTTGTTTTAATGCCTGATTTGCCTCAGCAAGAGATGCCATTTGTTCCTTATCGAACTGCAAAGACTTAACAGGAAGGAAAGAAAAACACACATGAGAGTAAGAACAAAAGCATGTTTGCTGTATATTTGATTATAAAAGAATAAGCATGAATTTTCAAAATTACTTCCATCTATAAATATAAAGTGTTCCAAGGGTCTCCATCTCCCCTCTCTTTCCCTTTTTCTTCTTCTTTAATTCTTCCCTCTGTGGCCACCACCATAACACGTATGAAGAGAGTTCTATTTTGGTCTTTGCTCTCAGAGTTCACTTTGGGACCAAAGAAACTGCTTCCACATCACACCTCCACCACTCCTGTAGCGTGGTTCTCCCCACTTACTTACATGAAATGTTAATAAGCAGTCATGTATTTACAGAATTTTGGTAGGTATACGCTCAAAGGTGTAGACAATATTAAACACGTAACCAAGAACCTTAACTTGCAGGTGGTCATTCTGTTTATTTCCAAAGTAAAAAGAAATAGCAATGTATCCTGGATATAACACTCTCAAAGTCCAAAGCTTAATACCTTCCATACCTGTAGACGTGTTTCCATATCGTCTCGTTCTTTCTGCACTGACTGAAGATGATTTTCTATATCCACCATCTGCTGGCGAACCTGAGATACTTCCTTCTGTAGTTTTGAGTGTTCAGATTCAAGTGACTGTTTTTCAACTTGAATTTTCAGTAGCTCTCGTTTTAACTCTTTCACTTCTGAGTCCAGCCGCTTCTTTGTAGCTTTCAGTTCGCTAATCAGCTGGTCCTTGGAACTTGCATCTCTTCGATAAGCTTCCACCATCACCTTGGACACAAGGGTTTCAGGAGGACAACGTCACCTCTTGTTACAGCTTGACAAATTTAAGAGTAATTTACTACAAAGTACTTACTGATATTCTTTTAGTTTGGGGGGAGGGTGTCAAAGAACACACACCAGCATCATCTTTTGTAACATATTTACTCTGGTTCAAAGATTTTTATGTCAGCTCAGATATCAAATACCACTATGTATCATCAGTTCATAAAAAACCTCTGAGTAAGAGTGTTTACAGCAGTACAAGATACTCTTCTTCACATTCTTTATGGAACTGCACTAATTACATGCCCTTTTTTTAAACTACACTAATTGTAAAAAATTAACCATCCCATGTGCATAATTAATAACTTTTGCCATGAGAAGAGGGCTTAACTGTGACTGACAGTTTGAAGAGCCTTCCCAAACTGAAACCTAACAAGTTAAAACAACCTTTCACATTAGCTTAGTCAGCAATTAAGCAGTAACATAGGACACTGATGACATATCAATTTCAAATTACTGTCTCAAAACTGTGTAAATTCAGAATAAAATCTGCAATAAAGTACTTATTTTCACCCTAATTACTGAAGCAACTATGATTTTTCAAAACAGGAAAATGAGGACACTTGAAGATTTTCATAAGTGCTTTTGCAAAAGCAAACCTAGCATCAACAAACGAGAGAGATTTTATATGGTGGATCATTTGGCAAACTCCCTGAAGTCCAGTGAAAGCATGAATTGGTTGGTGGATCTGCTTTTACTTTAGTTGCAGATAAAAATTCAACTGTATGAAATACAAAAACTATATAATTATGTCACAAAGTTCTTTCACACAGAAAATTGTTTCAAGTGTCCTCAGAAACCCCTAAGATGTACATGCCTTCACTGTGAAAAAAAGTATATTCCTTGGTTTTATTTCTTTGAAATAGTTTGCTTTTCCTTACCTTCTGCTGCAGGTACTGTTCCTTCAATTTTTGAACCTGTTTTTTAAGGCTAGCATTTTCTTGTTGCAGATTTTCTACCTGCCAGAGGAAAGAAAAGCAAACACATTGCTTTACATGACAAATGTCCTATTCTACATTATTTCAAGCAGTGACAGTATCTCCTGCTATGGTGGTACCAAATGCCTAATGTAATGAGGATCCCGTTTCTGAGTAGGCATCTCAATGGCACTGTTAGATAACACAACATTCTATACAGAAATACATTCACACAGGTCACCACCCAGTGAGTCTTGTCAGCCCTCAGGAATGCATGAAGTCCCCTTATTCTGCCATTAAGGTTTTAGTATGCATCATTAGTGTATATGTTTTATCTGGATGGCACCCATTCACACATACATGATGATCAAATGAAGAAACCAGCTGGTTCTTTGAAGGAAACAAACAATCTTTATGTTAAATATATTTCCATAGTTCTTCAATACTTCTGTTGGCAATACTATCAAGTCCATTATTACCTTCAAAAGATTACCAGGAACTCATCATTACCAGGATTAAGTAAGAAAGCTCTTGCTACAGAGCTTGGATGCTCTGAAAGATACAGAGGCAAACATGACTATCAAACTACGGTGTGAGAGGAAGAGTCACCATAATTTGAAACAGCCACAAAGAGAATAAGGATGTGCATTAGGCTTGTTCTTGTAAAATAGTTCAGTGACTAGAAAAAAGCCTCAGTTGGTATATGGCAATACACAAAAGCAAACCCTGGTATATTGTTTCAAGAGAAAAGGCGCAATTAAACACGACCAAATTACTGCATAAGGAAGATGTTTGGCCCACAGTGCCACAAAAAAGGAGCACACTAAAAAATTACTTCCAAAAATGTGATGTGTCCTCAAAATTATTACTTTTTAAAACTGGTAGATTTTAGAAAGATGGTGGCTCTTGGAAACAGATAGAACAAGATCAAGTAACCTCAGCTTCCCATCCCATACCACGCAAATGCATAAATACCGAGGGATATTAAACTGTAAGCTCATCAATGACGTAACAGGATGTAAAGATAGTCTAATAGTCTACCAATAGGGAAAGATAAGAGAATTGATTAAAATATTCCCACTAGCTGAATCTCGCAACTACAGATGTACACAAACTCACGTGTACCAATCTCCTCTCATGTAACTGACTCTATCATGTGCCTGTGGCAATACTTCCCTGCAACAGCTATTTTAAATATGATACTTTCAGGGATTCATTACCTGGCTTGTCTTGACAGCCATTTCTTGCCTGAGTTGTTCCAAGATTTCTGATGCTACTTCTGTATCTTCTCCAAGGCGCATTGCTCCTTGGTCAAGTTGCTCTTTGCTTGCTTTTGCTGCCTGCAGAGCTACTTCCAAGACAATCTTCTCATTCTGCAAATACTGGATCATGTCATCTTTAGAAGTAGCATCACTTTGGAACTCTTCTAATCTGGCCTTCAGTTCATCATACTGTGTTTGCAGGTCATCCAGGGACTGCTCTTTGGTGTGCAATGTCTCTTGGGTCAGAGTGAATTGCTTCATTAAGTCTAGGTGCTCTTGCTGTAAAGATTCAAGCTGCAGATCTCGCTGATGCAAAGTCAACTTGACCTAAGAAGTGTTTTAAGATTAAAAGTCATACAAAACAAATGTTATCTTTGCAAATGCACTCCAATAAAAATAAAATGTTTTAACTAATATTTCAGCTTATAGGAGAAAAGAGCAGAAGGTGAAAATATTTTTTAACTTTCCTAGGCCACTTCTGTTTGCTCTATTAATTGCATTCTGCAGCATCTGTAATCTTACAGGCTAAGCAATGACCAGAATGACAAACCTAAAATATTCTGAAGTAAGATTCACAGTATTCTAAATTTTTATTTGAAAAATGTGTACACAGTAGAAATATAAGGTGTATTCAGTATTATTAATGATAATGCCATGTAATTACATGGAATATAATACTGAGCTATCACATACTTCATCTCATTCCAGTCCTTGACATGCTGCTTTCGTAATGTTACAAGGTTATAGCAGGACTCCATAGAGAAGTGCAGATTTATTACACTGAGGTTGTATATAATGGTATTCTGACTGTCTAACAACTTTGAATGTGGATCTATGCTTCCTGTCTATACTTAGAATAATCACAAACTGAATTCACTAAGAAAACCCGACATCTATAAGACGGTAGTTCTGAAATTTCAAAAAAGTACTGTTACTAAGACGGCTGAAAAAGAGGGAGCCTTTTCACATGGGACAGAGTGACTTTGGTATGGACTTTTTCACAGTAATGTTTCAGGTTTTGAAAAAAAAAAAAAAAGTTTAGAGCTCAGTATCTATTTTCTATTGCCTTTTCAGCCAAATAAGTATTTCCCTTGAAACTCTTGGAAGTTTGCCTAACAACAGTCTACCTGTTCCAATTCTTGCTCCAATGTTGCTGCAGAATCAGCCATTTTCTGAAGCTGTTCTTTCTCATCCTCAAACTCCTCTAGCTTTCTCTGCAAGTCTTCTTCCACCATGGTTTTAGCCTCCTGGATTTGCATGAAGGCAGCTTCTTGATCTAACATGTCAGCCTGCACAGAAAAAGCAAGGAATCAACTTTTAGAATTTATGTGGAAGGGAAAAGGTGGGAAAAAGAAAAAAAAAAAGAAAAAGGTAAATTATCAAGGAAGTTTCTAGAGAAAAGACACGAGCAAAAAGAATTCTGATGTCTGCCTTTAGACAGCTGTATGTCTTTACTGAAGTCACCCATTCATATACATAAGAGACCTTAGAATAACAGCGAATGTCATATACTTGTGATAATCTGAATTCCTCTTAAGTAACACCATGTCCTTTTTAAACTGATGAAACAAGATGTAAATAAAATGAATCTTTATTAAAATTAAGCTGTTTGGAAAATTCTGAAACAAGAGATTCCTTGGATGCTGCAGCTACTCTGTGAAATAGCAATTCCTGTCATTTAGACGACTGCTATTAGTAACACCGGAGAGCGAGTGCTGCTACTAACCTGCTGCTTTACTGCCCTTTGAGACTTAGAAGCAGGAACATCAGTGAAATTCAGTGGGATTTAAGGTTTTAAGTACTTTGAAAGTGAGCGTACTGCACTTCAGATCTTACTCATCTTTTCTTACTGGAGGGCAGGAAGGACAAACCTCAGTACTGAGCAATTTCACACATTTAAGAAGCACTTTGCTAACTTAGTTCAACTTCCAATTATGTTTTCTCTTTAAAACGTTTCTGAACGGGCAAAGCAGAACATTTACATCCATCTTTAAAATTAAACTAAAAACAAACACCAGAGCTGAAAATGCAAGTATCACCTTGGAACAGGAAACATACGGCCTTGCTCCCTCTTACTGTTCATAATGTCATGCAAATTTATTTGCTCTGAAATACTTTGTTTTTATGACGCAGCATTTGAGTCAATTCATAACAATTCAGTGTTACTTTGCAAGAATATCCCTGAGTTTGCAAAATCTAAATACAAAAACTAGTCAGAACGTAATTCATGAAGACCACCTACAACTGTACCTCAATATTTTGGAGCTGTGCTGCAATACGTTCCTTTTCTTTAATGGATCTGTGCTGGGTTTCAGTCAGCTGCTGAGACAGTGCCACATTCTCTAGTTTGAGATGTTCCAACATACCTGCTTGGGTCATTTGCCCAGCCTAAAGGAAGGAAAAAAAAAAAATCACCAATTAATACCAACAGTCATAATTTGGCCAACAAATTTAAAAGTTTGGGGGGGGGGGGGGGGATCACATTGGATCTACCTGTGCCTTATCTCAACTATGACTTTCATGGCACTACTGATCTTCATCCACAAAAAGCAAGTGCTTTGGTTAAATTTATGCCTCAGCCTTAATGTGAATTAACACCTCATGATGAAAAACAAAACACCATCCCTGTCTGCTCTCCACCTGAAGATTACCCAAGTGAGACTGGCTCCCTTGTCCAAGCCCATAAACAACATCCTCTGGATAAAACTAACATAAAAAAGGCACATATTCTCAGTCCTTCCATATGCAAGTAAAGCATAATACCTGTATATTGGCCATCTCACTCTGCAGCCTGACGCGGGCCTCCTGTGCTAGCACAAGCTGCTGCTGGTACCACTGCCGCACATTTTGGAGCGATGTGATTTCTGTCTCAGATGCCTTTAGCTTATTGGTCAGTGTGGTCCGTTCCAGTTGCACCTTCTGAAGCTGGTTCTGTAAGGAAGCCAACTGCTGTCGCAGATCATGAACTAGAAAAAGAAAAATAAAGAACTTGGACTAGCGCACTCCATTGTTCTATTTTTATGCACGCATTTTCAAGGATTACTGCTATATTCATAGTTTTTTCTTTTTTTTCTCCTTCCTTTCTTTTTGAACAAAAACATCTATGTCCAATTACATGAAGATTGGCTTTTCCTGCAAAAGCCAGGGGAAGCACTAGAATCCAAAGTACCAGGTCATAAGCAGGACAAAATTAAAATAAATTAATCACTTCTTAAAGCATTCAAAGTTCCTTAAGTGGCAGAAAATATGAACTAATTAAAAATCAGGAAGCAGGTAGCCTGACACGTAGAGTCATCATTACAAACCAATATTTGTACAATTTTCTAAAAACCATTAGTCCACTCTCAAACAGTTACTAGACTAAATATTTATGCTTCCCTCTCCAGGCTGTCAGTGGAGATTGCAAATCGCAGCACTTTTGTGACAACAAATAAAACCCAATGATCTTAAAAGTCAAACCATTTTATTAGTATGACATCAATAAAACACAAATTAAAATTCCTTCTTGCTCCAGGACTTCAGAATTATGTTGAAATAAAATGACTTACAGAATAACAAATTTTAAAGATTGACATTTACATCACCCCACCTGTGCTGTCTCTGGTGAGAACATTTTTTTGCATATCTTCAACCTTCAGCAGGAGTCTTTGGTACTGCTCCTCTGCTAACTGCAAATCATTATTTGAAGAAGCCAAACTAGCATTCTTTGCTTCCAAAGTATTTTGCAGGTCAGCCATGGCTCGTTCCAGATCCCAGCAAGACTGCTTTAATGTGGCCACTTCTGAGCTCAGAGATTCCTGCTTCTGCTGGCTGTTTTGGCTGTGCTCCACCTGCGCCTGAAGCTTCATGTTCAAAGCTGCAAGTTGGGCTTGTAGTTCAGTCTTCTCTTTGAGAGCCTGTGTCCCAAAAATCATACGGAAGTTTTAAGAGAAAATACATTAATGGCTGACTAAAGAAGATGCCGAGCAAAATGCCTTTGCTAAGGCAAAGCCTTTTTTACACTTGCTTGTAAAAAATTATTTTTTAAAGTGACATCTCACCTAGCAGGTATTTCAAATAGTCAAAGAAAATACAGAGGAGAGTACAGACAAGACACGTGTAGTATTATATGTCAGTAACCATGTTAGGATATTTAATAAGACATGTTTCCACACTTCAGGAAGAACACTTTCTATTGTAAGTGTCATACCATCCATCAATACAAAGAGAAAAATACAGCTATATAGACATCACTAGCATTACTCTGGATATATCATCTCTCTTAACTTGACTTCCCTCTTAAAAAAAGCACATTTTTTTAAAAAACCCTTTCAAGACTTTACTAACTTTATATTTATCCTCTTGGGCATCCTTGTAAAGTACCTTGTAAAGTTTTATATGTTAGTTTCCTAATGTATAACCTTATTCAACAATGTTTTTACAAAACACAATTCCCACAAGTAATGGGTAGAAGCCTCTTGAAAATTAACATATTAATATGATTTGCCAAATACAGGAATTCAAATTCATTTTCTACCTGATTAGCTTCTAGTGAGAGTGCTTCTAGTTGCCCTTCAAGTCTCATCTTCTCCTTCAGAACCTGCAACATTTCGTCATGAGTTCCTGCGATAGAGCTTTCCATAGAAACACTGGAGACAGAGACATCACATACACAGTTAAAGGGTTAGAATACAACACTCAGCTAGTTGAAGAAAAGTGAAGCTGAAATTAAGAGGTACTCAAGACTCTACATGTGACCTAGAATTTAGGACATTTTTTCTGGCTTTATGATGGATCCAGAACACAGTGAAACAACCTTTGTTACCATCCAAAGAGATAAAGAAATTATATTCACGTGAAGGTTTTATATGTTAGTTTCCTGTATTTGCAGCAACTAGAATCTAGTGTGGCACCCATATACTTGTTATTTTACTGAAGCGCCATGGCTGACAATTATATTCTGTATCTGCAATATCCCTTTATAAGCAGACAAACAGACATAATGGGAGCACAAAACCTCCACAACTGTTGTCCGCAACTGTCTGCTTTAATGTGCCTGAGAAATACCAACAGCTTCTGCAAAAGAAGGAAAACCAGGTATTTGCTATAAAGGATTCCTTATGCTCCTTCCCTGATGTCAAGATGGCATTCCCTGATGCCAAGAAGTCTAGAGAAAAAGGGCAAGATCTTCTCCTCTCTCTCATTACTGTAAGAATTAAGTCTAAGCTGGAATAATTGCTGACAACTGATTTACCTTAACATCTCAGGGTACTACACTTTATTCCAATGAAGATAAAACAAAAAAGGTATTTTCAATTAGCTTGTATAAAACATGCATATATAAAACAACCGATAAAAACCACAACTGCATTGTTAGGGACTTCAGCAGTCATCCACTCACTTGCTGAATCACAGTTATACCCACCATATACACATATGGTTGTGAGACTAAGTAAATCTCATTCTGAAGGGCTGAAGAGGATAAGTGTATCTAGGACAAAACTCTTGGCGTTTCATAACCATTTGAAGTCTGAAAGGTATGTGCCATAGTGATGTTTATTATCGTCCTTTTCCTGATCTGAGTCAGTTACAGCTACGCTTTCAGACTTTAAAGACCAATGCCACATCAGTGATTCAGTGAACAAACACCTGCTTCCCAAGTAAATACAACAGAAGCAACTGCTAGCAGAACATTTAAAACACAATCAGTGGCAAAAATATCTTTCTTTAAAGATGCACTTAGTAAACAGGTACTCCAGTGAAGTGACCTTGCAGTTTCTTTTAGAATCTGTAAGTTAACAACAGATCTGATCACAGTGAATGCAAGTTAAAACTGAATTAGCAGCAGGTAAGAGTAATAGCCTACCTATTCCAAGAAAGTATAATGCCTAATAATGGCCTCACTGTACGGTGACCTTTTTTACCTGCTTGAAATACTGTCTCTCCTGCTCCGTACTTCTCCATTAACTTCTTGCTCTTGGGCTTGATGCTCCACTGCCGCAGCCTGTAGCACCTCACTGATGGAAGGAAACTGCCCCATTGCATCAGGATGTATCTTCTGACCATTTATTGTATATGGAATACCGTGGTTGCCTTCTGCATTCTGTAAACTGTTATACAGCCCTTTTCCTGACACGCTGCTGTAGGTAGAGCTGTCGCTCTCATTTCCATCCAGCCTCATTCCCACTTCACTCCCATCAATCTCTGAAATGCTGTCTCCTGCCAAGGAGGAATTCTCTATTCGATCATCCATGTCAGAGGGCAGACTAATCTCAGAAACAACCGATGTTGGACCACTTCTGCTTTGCTTCAGAGTCCCACCAGATAGATCAGTAGCCACAAAATTCCCAGGAGCATTTCTAGAGCCTGAATCTTCAGTTCTGTAGTCAGACAAGGACCGGATCTTACTGTGCTTAGATTTTGAACTTCTTCTCTCTTTTGAGGATGCTGGAAGTCCCAAGCTACCCAGTTTTGGCCCCCGGGGCACACTGGTCCGCATAAAGGAGTATTCTTTTGTCATTGCTACAGTGCTAGCTCTTGGCAAGATTTCTGGATTTAACATCAGCTCAGGATCTAGGGTGCTGGAGGGCCGGTTTTTGGATGTAGACTGGTTAGACTAAAAGAAGCAAAGAGTCAACAATAAATTCCAGAATGTTACATTTGAACTAGCATCAAAGATTTATTTTGCTGTAGAACTTTATATGTAAAGCTCTAAACTTTTACGTTAATATTTAAATATATGCATAATTTCATGAACAAGGTAAACTGTAACAGAAAACCAAATTTTGCATGTCCAGAAGAAAAAAAAAATGCTTCTTCACATTTGAGAAAACTACTGAATGTTCAAAGTAGAGAAAACAGTAATTTGGAGCACAAAAAGGATAAAGTTTTCAAATTTATCAACAACACACTGAGTGTAGAAGATCTGCTGTGTGGTACTCACTCTTTCTTGATGTCTCTTCACTCTGTATTGCTTGAGCTGTTCTTCTAGCCGTCTTCTTGCTTGAAGTCTGATTTGTTCTTCTTTCTCCAATGGGAGTGAAGACTCTACTGAGCCTGTAAGTGAAAGGTGTCTCTACAGTCAAAGAGGAAACTCCAACACAGGCAAATCTGATGCAAAAGGAAAAAGCCCCTTCTACCATCAGCAACATGCTTCATGCTTAAGCAAGGAATGCAAGGAAAGCCCATTGGCATGCACCTCAGAATACCCTGTTCTAATGTATCCTTGGTGTAAGCACTGATAAAGACTGCATATTTCCATTGTTCAGTTTGCAAATGCTGTGGTTTCTCCATGTACATACAAGAGATTATGCGCAAGAACAAAGCTTCACAAAGAAGTCACCTGTTACTCCTAATAATCAAGAAGATTAGAATAGCTTCAGCCCCAGAAAGCATAAATTCCTCTCCAGCGCAAGAACAATTTTTAAACGGTAAGGCACGTGCTTTAGCTGCAGCAGAGGGTGGCTTACTGCAAGAAAATTAATTGTAGATCAAAGTAAAAGCTTACTGCAAAAATGAAGTTTAGTCCAAGCTTAAATGATGTTATAGGATTCTAGAGCCAGGCTCAGAGTAAAAAGCTTTATGCAGCAAGAGAAAGCAGGGGCACCACCGTAAACAGATGCTTACACAATTCAGTTTCTTGCATGGGAAGACTTAGTTTGAGAGACTGCAAAGCTTCTTTTCTAAGAACTATGCCCTCAGCACTAGTTCCCTGAGACTTCCTTAGGCTGTCATGGAAACCAGTCACACCTGGGGACGACTCTTGACCCTGCGCACTGCTGGTGGGGTCAAAAGATACAGGAGAGTGGGGGAAGAGTGACTCTGGCCCATTCTGGCAGGTGTCCACCTTGCTGTTT
Organism: Rissa tridactyla; assembly: GCF_028500815.1. NCBI lineage: Eukaryota > Metazoa > Chordata > Aves > Charadriiformes > Laridae > Rissa > Rissa tridactyla. The sequence continues at coordinate 10,690,518 of NC_071478.1, read as the reverse complement.
ATCTCCAGACTTCCCTCTTCATTTGGCACTTCATTGATGTCAATACTGGTTGCTGGAAAAGAAAGTTTCTGTGAGCTACACTGCAAGCCACCCCATTTATCTTTACACCTCCACCCAAATACAATGCTACCACTATTGCCTTTAGACTGTAAGAATACAGAAATTGCTAATGACAGCAACTGGCAGAAAGAATTTTATAAAGAAATTTTGATTCTTCACTTAAAAAGACCAGAATAAGTACCTTTAATTTGCTTTACTACAGTGCCTTCAAGCAGGACCTCAAAAGCGATCATAACGTATCTCCAAAACTTCACATGGGTTTTTAAGCCTTGTTTGGTTTAGAAGCACGAAACACCAAATGTAAGCAACGTGATCTGTGTCACACTGAGTGGCAACCTACTACAAATAAGACTCAGAAACTGCAGGCCTGTGCTGAATGATTCAGCTATTTGGTATGCTGTTGGGCACTGGGAAGAAAGCATCCACAATCACACTTCCAGCCTGGGCCAAGCAGAGTTTCTCAATTTTAAACTGAGTTTAAATTTTTTTCAAATAGGATGTCTTCATCAAAAGTACAGTAGCACAGCTCACATGTATCAATATAACAAACCTACTAATTAAAAGGAAACTTAACAACCATTTTAATACCAATCTCATCCCCACTTACTAATAATGGATTTTTCTTTTCCGTCAGGAAAATGCATCTTCAAAACCAGTTCAAACACTTCACAGGTTTATATTTTGGATTTCTCACACATTTCTACTTCGCTCAGTTGGAAACTACCTTTATGAAACTGCTGTTGCAACAAAACTATGTATCCAACTTTAAATGCATTATTATAGCTCTCAAAAGAGCGGGGTACTGAAATAGCCACCATCTTTGTGTTCATTCCCACACCATGTATCATTGGAGTAACTGGAATTCATTGGGATAATATGGAAGATTTCATAAATATTTTCAAACATCTTTATGAAAAAAATAAACATTCATGATCACAAAGTATTTGCAACTGGAAAAACCAAGTTTCCTCTTTCTATTTTTTCCTCCTCTTAGAGCTAAAGACTTAGCGTTTGTTTTTTTTAAAGTCTGCTCAAAGATGATGCAGGGGGAAAGAAAAAAACAAACCAACCAACCAGAACTGAGAAACAGATCCTCCCAAAATTAAGTGTTTCTAAGATTTATACACAGAAATATTCTGCAGCCAGGAAACTGATTACAATGATTCAATAAAACTTTAATTATTGACTTATACCTGCCCATTAACATATTGCTATTAAACCTCCCCCCCCGCCCCCCCATATAATGAATCACTACAAACATCTGAAAGCAAAGGAATTCAAAAATAAAGCTATTATCATTCATGTATGTGGTGAACATTAAAGTGCATCCTGAAACTAAATAAGCCACATGGGAAAAAGTTATAGGTAGGAAGATAGGACTTTTTAATTGTTTTCCCTTTTGTTATTGAAGAAAGCAGAAGGTTTCCTTTTAAGTGCAGTCAAATTTCACTTCAGAGTAATTCAAAGAAGAAAAGATAAATTTCCACCCCTAACCATTTGTTCCCACCTCTGTGGCACATCCTCCCTTAAGCCAGCACAGATGTTTGCACGGTGAACCAGCTCAGAGGAAACTAAATGAGGAAACTGAATATGAGTGACAATAAAAAGTTTTCAGCCTTAGGTTGCCAAAACCCAACAGCTCTCTAAGATTTGAATGAAACACTTCCCAGTATCTTATCTGTCACGCAGAGATTTTCAGGCCATTTTAGCCTGAATAGGATTTCTGATTTAGTTTACCATGTGGTCACAAAAAACACTTGCAGGCACGATGGAAGGGATGGGTGCAACAAGGATGCAAAGAAGGACAGAGGACAGGAATGTTTTTTTAATGACTAACCAACCTAAGTCAGAGTTTAGAGCATTTTAAAACAAAAAGATTGTCAAAACTACATTTAAAAGAGAAGTTACTGCTAAGAATAGCCACAAGAAAATAAGAAGATACCTCACACATTCAGAAATATTATTTCTGCCCATCTTTCAGAAACTGCATCTATTACTGAATCAAGTTTATACTTTATTTACATTTTTATCTTCACAACTGTGAGTGGTATACATACACAAAAGCGACGCTGAAGCAAAATTCTGGAGGAATGGTTTCCTGGCAACTTCCTGAAGCCATGAGACACTCAGAATCTAAACGCTGCCTTGAATTAAGGTAATTTAATTGCAGTAGTGTCAATACAACTGCGGTCTTTTTAGAGCAGGGGAGGGAGAGATGCAATTAGATTGAAAACAGTAGAAAGACATAGCACCTATTTGTAAGCCACAATTCAATTGTTTGGACAATGTCCAGCACAGCAGAAGACAGGAACGTGTGATCTCCAGCTTCATAAAAGGTCAATGAATCATCATATAACTACACTCTACCAGTCTGCTAACGGGCAGCGTCAGAAAAGCAAATAAAGTCTCAGGACTCCACTCTCTTGCTCATGTCAGGATGACAAATCTGCGGTATGAGAGGAGGGTGGAAGGCTAACAACTTCATCACATGATCACCTCCTTTTACGTAAGGAACCTGTATACTTTTGTGTATCTACGCAGTCGCAACATATACACCCACTCCACCCATCTACCACCATATCCTTATGTACCAACATATGCTTAGATACCTGTAGCGGAAACACGGAGATTTCAACTCAATACAAGGAAAAGATTTTCACAAAGAAAGCAGTTAAATATTGGAATGGGTAGAGAAGCTGTTGAACCTCCCTCTCTGGAGATTTTCAGAATTCAAGAGGAGAAGGCCCTGAGCAGCCTGATCTAGGTCTGCTCTGTGCATGAGGTTGGACTAGATGACCCATAGAGGTCCCTCACAACCTAAGTTTCATTCTCCAATCTACTCAGATCAGCGCTCTCTTAAGTTTCTTGTAAACAGCTGCAAAATTATTTTATTATAGAGCTTGTCTACATATAAAAGTTATTTTGAGATAATTTGGGGAGTACATGCCAGCATCTCTCTTCCATTAATGGAAGTTTAGAGAGACGTTTTGAGTACATTTTGATTTTTGCCTATTTGATTTATCAGGAAAACTGCTTTTGCCAGAATAAAGTACTCCAGTCATGAGCTTACTCCACAACAATCCTTTCAGAACTATTAGTTCTAGTGAATTTCAGGTATATACTCATGGAAACATAGTCAGAATACAGAGTAACACCCTGAGCAGCACATACTCAACTGATAGCGGGTAGTACTTAAGAGTTTGGTTTTGTTTTGAAAGAATAAGTTTTAAAACAAAAGACAGTTTTCCCATACACAGAGCCATAGCCTTCACCAAACTTGCCTAAAACTGCTGTACAAAAAATTCCTGATCTCAAGGAAAAAAAGTACTTCAGCATCACCTGAACATCAAAGTAAGCATTGTACAGAAGCCTGGGTAAGGCAAGGAAATTATTTGGTGCATATGAAGTAACTTACTGTTAATTTCATCTGCTGTAACTGGCAAATCTGACTTGGCTTTACAATCCAGAAGTTCTTCAGAGCTGCTAGGGGCCCCATTACTGTTTCTGTTCTCCAAGTGAACATCCTGCTGGACAGATGAGTCCATGGTAAAGGTGATCCAGATCCCTGGAAAGTTTTTCTTCTGAATAATTTGCTGTCAAGTGAACTACCAAGTCCTGTTTCTCTCCATCAGCAACAGCAGCATCAATATGTTACCCAGGAGCACAGTTCTGAGCTTTCCAGCTGTTGGTGTGCAGCAGGCAGCCAGTAATTCCAGGAGATCATGAAAACAGCTCGCCGTCAAAGTTGTAATCACCAAGGAGATGCATCCTCTAGAAACAAAGCGCAGTAAGTTTTCAAACATTTCTTACAGCTTTGAAAACATGAGTTAAAAAGCAAGTAGTGTCCACAGAAGCCACCAGTCCAACTTCAACACACAGAACCAGGACATGGGATAATTGGAGAGACAGTGAAACACAATCATGTATCCTGCTGTTGTGAATAAGAAGTGATTTATTTAACAGCTTTTTTATTATCACTTTTTAGTGGCATTGATACACCAGCATAATGATGGAACAAGATAATATTCATCAAGAAAACAGATTTAAGATCATGGTCCCTTTTAATGGAAATGCCTCTTCGGCCTCTGCTTTAATAAGCGAGCCAGTATTCAGAGGAGCATTTTGCTCTGTAAATTACAGTCTGGACTTTCATACCATACATTTTGTTTGAAGGACCTACTCCCATTTAAGTTTCAATAACTTTAGTTAGAATGCGGCATGGAATTCAGATATTATTTTTTTTAATTAAATTACATCATTACTGTTTACTTCTCTGCAGAGCAACAAGTATGTATCACTGTACAGAGCCTGAACTACTGATGACAGTATGTGTTGGCAGTCGGAACGTGGCCTGGGCTGCAGTTCAACGCTGCCTTCTCCTATGGCGAGTCAGGAGGAGGATTTCCAAACACAGTTTATGGAATTTGCAAATGATTCTCCAGGCATTCAGATCCTACCTTTGGGTATAGACCCAGCCATCTAATACAATCTGACAGAAGCTGTTGTACGCAGTCACTTCAAGCATCTAAATTTTGGTCAAACAGCTACCGATAGCTGAATTCAGCTTATGAAATGTTATGGTTCCTATTTACTAAAGAAACGACCACCAGTTAACAAAAAAGGGGGGAGCTGTGGGGAAAATGTCAAGCCACGAGTATTTTAATCGCATTTTTACATGAACACAAACATTTTGAGCAACATTCCTTCCATATCTCAAGAGTACTTGTGTAACTGCTGCTGTATCAAACTGCCCTGGTCACCCAGCAACACCACCACTCCTCTCCAAAACCTTACTGAAGCTGCTAATGGCCCAGGACACGCAGGACTGACAATTATGTAGGTGACCCTTATGTAGGGGAGCTGGGAAGGAGAAAGAAACCTGGAGCATTTCTAAAAGAGAAACCTCCACCAAACAGAAAGATTAATACCTTCGCTGTGATTTGATATTGATTTTAAAAGCTTTTCTGTATAACAAAGCTTACAATAAAACTTCTGGAAGAACAGCCGCTGTGCAGCAAATAGATACTACACTACAGGCCACAAAGAATAATTACAGACAAAAGGCAAGAACAATTTAGACTGCTTACACCGCGGCAAAATCCAGCCAACATCGGATGATTTGTTATCCTTGTCATAAAACACCTTTTAATAATCAGGGTCATGACAAATGGTTTTCTCCTGTACAACCCATTCTCAAATATTAGAGTATTTTGGCTTCAAAGCCCTTTTGTATCTCTGTGTTGAGCACAGGCAGACACACACACCCCACACACACAGACGCACACACGCCACGGCAACTCAGCAATAACCTCGCAGGGAAAGGAGCTGTACAAAAACAACGGACTTTGCTCAAAACACCAACAACCAAGAGGGCAGCGGAGCCCGGTCGCAGACCGGAGGCACCGCCGGGGAGACAGACCCGAGGGGTCCCGGACACCTCTCTGAGGCGCCGGCGGAGGCACCCGGCGGCCCGGGGCCGCAGCCCGCGGAGCCGAGCCGGGCCGGGCCGGGCCGGGCCGGGCCGGCGGTTCCCGGCACCCCGGAAGGCCGCGGGAGGGACGGCAGCCCTCAGCGCAATCCCCCCGGCCTACAGCCGCGCCCGGCCGCCCCCGCGCCCCGCTTCCCGGCGAGACCCCCGCAGACCTGGGACGGGCGGGCCGCCCGCCCGGCGTCCGGCTCCTGCCCGAGACGTGGCGCTGCCTCCGCCGGGAAGGGGAGGGAAGGGGAGGGGAGGGGAGGGCAGGGCGCGGCGGTGCAACACGGTTCTCCCTCCCCCGCCGGCCGGGCGCCTCTGAGGGCCGGGCCGGGCCCGGCGCGGATCTTCCGCGCTGCAGCCGCGCCGCCCCCGCACGGCCGGGCCCCGCGCCCCTCGGCGGGCGACCGCGGCGGCCTAGCGCTGCCGGAGAGGCGGCCAGTGCCGTCGGGCCCGCCGGAGAGGCGGCGGCTTTTCCAGACGGACCCTTCCGGGAGGGAAGGGGAGCGGCTTTCCGTGCCGCGGCCCCCGCCGCCGCCCGGGCTGGGCTGCCCTCAGCGCCAGCCCGCGGCCTCGTCTGCCCTGAGGGGAGCCCGCGGCGGGGACAGGGCCAGACCGGCCGGGCGGGACTCACCGGCTCCCTCGGGCCTCCGTGCAGGACCCCGGCTTGCGTAAATTAAAATTAAATCTGTGCCTACACTAACAATTAAATCTGTCTGTGCAAGCGATGCACCGCTTGCAGCCGTCATCATCTGATCGTTCACTGGATTGGTGTCACCAGGGGCTGGCCTAGGGTCGGGGGAGCTCAGTGACATGTCCTGCTCGTGTCACGCTTCCAGCCTCTCCGTGGCCCTTCCTCATAAATCAGTCCCTCGTGGTTTTGGCACCTTCGTGTCATTTGGCATCCCAGAAATCCTCTGGGGTACTGGGAACCATCCCATCAGGGTGATGTTCCACACAACTGTTTCCTCCTACACTCATACTGGTGGGCTTTACTTTTCTAGATTATTTTTTTCCCGTTAGTATAGTAGCTTATCTCGTTACACTGGGATTATTTGGGGGTTCCTGGAGAGTTTATTGGTTGGGTAGATTTTACTTGCTAGAGTCTCCATATGGATCAGAATATTGTTTAGTGAGTGGGAATGGAAAACCAGACGTCTCTGTGAAGGGTGGCATTGCAGCCCCACCCCCAGAGTTCAGAAAACTCTGAACATTTTTATTTTCATAATGAAAATGCCTTCTAACATCATATTGTCACTCTAAATATAATTGCCAGTTAAACGTGTGTAGTCAGCTTTTCCAGGTATTCCTCTCTGCTTTTATCAGCCTGTCCAAATTATCCTTAATATGAACATGAACCCACAGAGCTGTTTCTGTAGGAAGATGTGAGGCTGCTCAACAAGTCAGGAAGATAGTTAAACCCAAACCAGCAGCGTGCCTGAATTGTTTAAATTGCAAACCTGTAGCTCCTGGCACATTGCTAATGACAGTAACTGGGTGTTTTCCCGCGTGCATCATGCAGAGGTAGCCCTCGAGGCATGATTTGGAAGAGAACATTACAAGCTAATTCAGGAGGAGGACTATTTATTTGCAAGTGAAAATGCATGGATCTGAGAGAGGCGAGCAAGCCCGGTCATCAGAGATAGGGATGAGATGGGCGTGATGAGGAAGGACTGGGAAGCGTGCGCCTCAGCGCAATCTTCTCAGAGACTTCACTGGATGAAACACCTTTTACTGTTCCCAACTTCACAAACACGGTCACACTAAGGGATTTGCACAAGTATCTGGAGAAAGCATACTTGGATTCGGAGACCAGCAGCCTCCTGCTGTCCTGTGAGCCCCATGCATGCATGAGCGGACAATCACGGGCTGGGGCTCAGCACCAGTGTGAACTGAAGTTTGACCTTCTCGGCTGGACGCACATGTTTGGCGTGGGGCTTGTAAACCATCTATGGGGTTTGTACGGGCGAAGGAGAGCTGGGCTGAAAGGGCCATTAACAAAATGGGCCTTCGGTGAGATTTGAGAGGAATCCCCAAGAACGCGTGTGTATGAATGCATGTTTCAAATTCTTCAGTAGTAACTTTCACTGGATACTCTTCCATGGAAGATGTCAAGGACAATATGATGAGGAAGACTTGAACGCCTAGTCTTTATTCAATCTGTTGCTTTGCTTTTCCTGTAAAAATGTAAAAAGTTGCAGTTTCACCTCCCCCAGAGAACTCAAAACTGATGAGTTGCTAATCTTGGCTTTGATCCTGTCTCTCTAGGACAATTTAAGGCTTGGGTAAAGCTCCATAGTATCTCTTTTTACTTATTAATCTGCCACCAGACACGGCACCAAGCCCCCCAGCTACAGGAATAACCACTTGTTCAGAGACTACCACCCAAGCACAGCACGCAGCTGCAGCAGGCTTAAAAGGGCTGCCTGGACGAGAAGGAGAATCCTTCATACTGAAAGATAGCTATCATCAGTAACACCAGTTTTGGCACAACAGGGGAATTCTGTGGTAGTTGTTTAAAAAGTCAGAAAAAGTGTCAAACACACAAATGAGGCCTTTAAGTGCAGGATTCCCGTAAATTTGCAGGAGACCAGTTTGTGTAAACTGCAGTCTGTCTGCAGCAGAGAAAGAACCCATGGCTTGTCCCAAAGTCTGTTCAAGTTCCTCTCTCATTCTTTTGTTCTTCAAATATAAAAATCAGAGGTACCACAACGGGTCCTTTCACCACAGCCAGCCGCAGCATTCGTTCACCCCGCAGCTAGGCTTGGGTGCAGGAGCTGTTGTGCTGCCTTCTCTCCAAGTAAGCTCTCTCAGACCTAAATAGGAATTGCCTTTTCCAGGAACCCACAGGGCCTCACCCCTAAAAGGGGAAGGCAAATTTTTTCATCTTTGCTCAGACTGAAAAAAAAGAAAAAAAAGAAAAAGCGTATAATGCTATATTAAAGAGCTGAGCTAACAATTAAAATTAACAGGAAATGACAGACCATTTGCAGAGTTACCCATCCAGCAGGGTATTTTTGTAACTCTGTGTGTGTGAGAATTACAGTAGTGAAAGAGGAAAAGTCCGGTAGCCGAGAAAGGCTCCATACTCTGCAGAAGCGGAGGGTGGCACTCTCCGCACAGCACAGAGCCCCTTCGTGGTGCTTCCAGTTACAGCTATTACAGCTACAAACATGTTTTTCTAAATAGTTCCTTAGCAAAGATCTTTTCCTCTAACTGCTGACAACACCATGTTCCAATTCCCTGTGCTTATTGCATGTTTTTCTGCTTGCTTATTTCCATTATTTGGTGTCACTCAGTCTGTGAAAACTGCATTAAAAAAGAAACCTGTGCTAACCACGTATAAATAACTCTATTACTGGCAGCCTGCAATCAGGCTCAGGCATCCAGCTCTTCTCTCACAGCCACCAAAGAAAAAAAATAATTTTATGTTAAATACAGTCTATGGAACTAGAATTCGAGTCTTCAGAAAAATGCTTTATTAAAGACTGCCTTATATTTTTTATTTATATATTTTATTCGTATATTTTATTTACTGATAAATTTTATTTATATATGTGAAACATTTATACAGCATTCTACCTAAGCAATTTTTAGCATGTCTGTTTTAGCGTAGAGAAGTATTTAAAATGTTACTTTCCTGACTCATTTCTATAAACAAGGGAGACATGCAGATGTAAGTGTGACATGTCTGATACAATAGCGTTGCTCAGAATGGATTTAATCAACCTCTCCTCTACATAAGAGAAGGCTGGGAAAGCATAAAAAGCCGTGTTGTGTAACCAGAAGGTTTGCAGATGAGAACTCTTGAGTACAGAGAATAAACTAAGATTTAAGGCCTTGTTACTGAAAGTATCTTGCCAATACCCTCCTCCTGTTTAAAGCTGGATTCCGTTTGGTCACACCAGCTGTTTTGAAAAACAGAAACTGCTAAGAGCTGCATTCATTTCTCTGGGACGTTCCACTATGGTCTCCCTGGGCAAGGAGGGTTAGTTTTGGTGTCAGCATGCCTTACATACTTAAGGAAATTAGAATTAAAATCAGAAAGTTCTCTTTCCATGTATCAGTGTGTGTGTGAGAGTGGACGGAAGTTACTGGTTTTGAGTGGATTTAAGCTTAGCTTTCCCACAATAAATGATTTTTGCTGCCAGCCTGGAAGCAGTAAGTTTCTACTTTTTTTTTTTCCTGGAAATTACTTTCCCGGCCTGGGGCTACTGGTTAAGAAAGTGCTGCCACGACACACACAAGTAAGAAAGTGCTGCCACGACACACACAAGTCTCATCCACTAACTTCATAAATGTCACTGTTCCACTGAAACGTGGAACAGTTGCTTCAGCATTTTAGGAGCCCTCAAAATGGCACAGTACAGTAGGTAACATGGGCCTGTCCTCGGAGGGAACATGGAAACCTTGAATTTCAACAGGGAGCCCAATGCAGAGAACAGAACGTTTGCTTTCTTAAAGGTATCTCAGTGACTGTGAAAGAAGCTTGGCCTTGGCTGTTGAGGGATGTGCACAGTTGCACCTTCATCTTCCCTTCCCGATGCGTGGTGGGAATGGGGCACAACTGATCTGGGCTGTGGGGCAAGCATGTGAGAGGTGGAGCTGTAGAAAGTGTAGGATAGGGAATAAAGAGTAAGCAGGAAGCAAGGTCCCTTTTACCCTTGTGTCCTTTCTTCCAGTAGACCTATCCCTGGTCTACCTCCAGCTGCCTCGCACAGATGTCTCATGGGTAGCTGGGCCAGACACCATGGGAAGCCAGCTCACCAGCTAGATGTTGCCTGGAAGGGGCATTAGAAGCCCTGCCTGCAGGCTCAGTGCACCACCCGCGAGCCTGGCTTCATGACTGTTACTTGCCATGGGCCATTAGACACCTTTTGGAGCTAGTCTTCCATGCTGCCTGCTGCGGGAAGTTGTCCATGCCCATACAAAGTCCAACTGCCTGCTCATGGAAAGAGCTCATAAATATAAAACATAACCTTCGTAAAAAACACGGTTTGAAAGAGTCATCAATCTGAGCTGAAAATACTTACGAGCAGATTGCTGAGTGTTTGATCCTTAATTCTAGATGCTAAGTCATTGTGAAGCCATAGTGATGAAGTGTTGTGTGGACAGGTCCTGCTGGCAGAGGGATGCTGAGAAAAGGGAACAAAGACATATTGACAGAATTTGCTAGGCCAAGAACGGAGTAAACACAAAGATGAGAAATCAGCATATGTTTGTGTCTGCTACACACTCAAGGTCTACAGCTTGGAACAGCAGCATAGCCCTCACAGCAGCCGCTTTGCCTCCAAAGGATTACGGGTGCCTGCACTCAGATGACCCCTGGAAAGGAATCCAAATAACAGCAACGTAAGATCCTTAAAAAGAGAGCTGCATTGCTAGGCTTGGGCATGTTCTCTCTCTTTCATTTAGATATTTTGACACTGTTATTCCAGCCCTGTGCAAGTGAAGGAAAAATCGCTTTTTCAATACCCTTTTCTGCTAGCTGGTCCTTGACTTACATCCTCAACAACTGTGCATTAACATAAGGAAACAGCAGATGGAATCTCTGTATTTACTTCTGTCACACTGAGCCTCATGTGGGAAAAAAAGTAGATGTCTTGTTTCAGGGATTTTTCAAAGCTTAACACGCGTTTACGGTGACATTGCCCTGAGATTTAACTGTGAGTGTTAAGAAAAGCAATGCACCGCAGCGCTATGCTACAGAGACCAGACTGCCCTTCAGGCAGAAGTGTTCTGCTTGGAAAAATCCCTTCCCTCTCAAAAAACCCTCCTGCCGGAGATACCGAGTCTCCTGGGTTATGTGTTTACCCAGAATAGACATAATGTAGTTATATATGCTTTTTCAGTTGACAGGTAACTCAAAAAAATATTACCCGGAAGGAGCAAAATGTAAATTTGAACATGAGCAATCACAGTAAATAACTGACAAGGTCATAGCCTAGGAACACCATTTACACAGAATTTGCCCTGAAAAGAAAAGGGTGAAATAAAAATTGGCCACACAAAGAATTATTTGCATCTGCTACCTTCAGTGCAAAAAGGATAAGCAACCCGATTAAGCTATCAAGATGTTCCTTACATGTCCTTCCATCGAAGGGCTATTTCTACACCAGAAATGCAGATCCCCCAGGGAGACAGCGTGGTCCAGGAGGGCAGTGTGCAGCCACAGTCTTCTCCTGGTTCCCTCTCAGCCATGAGCTAATCATGCCATTACTTTTTCCAGGTGTCCCCAGTTTGCACAATGAAGGATAACAGGCAGCTTCATCTCACAAGCACTGCAAGAATTACATGAATATCTGTATCACCTCTTTGGGAGTCAAGCGTTATTTTCTATAGGCAGGCCATCAGACCCACAGAGTGGGTGACCAGCCCTGGGTGACACAGGAGCTCAGTGCCAGCGTGCACTCAACCCAGACTGCTGCCTCCGTGCCTGGGCCCAGCCTCTCCCACTTTCATTAAAAAGTATAAATTCAAGACATTACTTCCAATTTAGACAATATGGGAAGTCACATACAAAATACATTCATACATTTATGAAAAAAGAAAAAAGGTTTTCTTCGGCACCACTCCTCCAACTTCATGCTTATCATATGCACCCACTTGGACACCAAGGTATTATCAAGGTATTATCAAGGGTGAAGGTATTATCCATTTTTTTCCCCATTGATTACATTGTTCCGTGAAACCCAGGTTAATCTCTGCGCTTTGGGAAAGAGGAATTCAGGAACTGGGATGCCAGCGTAGCCCAACAGCCTGGCTAGTCCATTGTCCCTTTTCCTGTAGTGTCCGACACAAGAATTTTCTGGGAAAGGTGTAAGAAAACTTGTAACAACCTGACACTTGGCAGATTCCCCCCGCCATGCCAGACAGTTAGAGCTGGACCTCTGAGGGCTCCTTGTGCTGCTTACTGTGAGGGGGCAACTGAGCTACAAAAAAGCAGCTCCAGGTGTAAAACCACAGTATTTTGTCAATTTTTTTTTTTTTACTTTTCAAAGAGATTATTTCAACTCTTCCTACAGAATAGAAGAATTACCTGCAGCTAGCAATGTCTGTTTGCTGCCATCTGCAAGGACACAATAATTTTGGGTTGCTGGGGACCGCGGGGCTGTCTGACCCTCATTGCAGCACGTGGCATGGCTGGACGGGGTACAGGAAAGGGTCTCATCTGGAAAACTGGAAAACTACCTCAGAAGCGAGGAGTGTCCCCTGCCCTCCCATGATCTCCAGAAAGGTTAAGTGGCTGCTGTACCCTGACCACCAGTTTTTTGCGCAGCTCCTTTTCTTTGGGTTCCCTGAGATAGAATCATAGAATTGTCTAGGTTGGAAGGGACCTTTCAGATCATCGAGTCCAACCATCCACCTAACACTGACAAAACCATCACTAACCCATATCCCTCAGCACCACGTCCGCCCGGCTTTTAAGTACCTCCAGGAATGTGATTCCACCACTTCCCTGGGCAGCCTGTTCCCGCGTTTGATAACCCTTTCAGTGTAGAAATTTTTCCTAATACCCAATCTAAATCTCCCCTGGCACAATTTGAGGCCATTTCCTCTTGTCCTATGGCTTGTTACCTGGGAGAAGAGACCGACCCCCAGCTCTCTATGGTATTCCTTCCCTGTCTTTGCTCCACGCTCAGATGAAGCTGGGGTGATTTTTCCTCTTTGGAAACACCTGAACCCTTTTCCTATTTCCCATTCCTCTGATAATTCACTCCCCTGGCTGGGCTTCGGCGTCTGGCCGCAGACCGGACCCCGGCCGGGTTCGCTGCGGTCCCTGGTTCCGGTGCACCAGCAGCCCCATCTCCCCACCGCGTCTTCCGCGGGAGTCCGCTCAAGCAGGCTGCTCGGAGGGGTCGGGCTGCCTCCATCCCCGGCGCTTCCCGAGCCCGGAGAGGACACAGCCCTGGGCACCCCGCTCTGACCCTGCTTACGGCGGGGGGTGGCTCGGACCGGGCTCCCCGCCGAGCTCCCCGCCGCAGGTGACCCCCCGGGGGAGGGCAGGGGCCGGGAGCGGCCGGGGGAGGGGGCGAGGGGCGGGGAGGCCGGGCTCGGGGGGGTCGCTGTCAGCTCGGGGCACGGCTCGGCAGCGCAAAGCTCCGCTGGGCTCGGCGCAGCGCAGCGCTCCGCGCCATGCTCCGCTGCTCCCCCGGCGCGGGGCTCGTCCTGGCGGCGGCCACCGCGCTCTGCCTCGGCGGGGCGGGAGGCAAGGTAACCCCCCCGGCACCGGGCAGCCCCTGCCCGCCCACGCCGGCACCGGGCAGGGCGGCAGCGGGCTCCCGGCGCGGCGCGGACAGCGGCAAACCCGACGGGGAGGGGGTGCCCCGGGGCTCGGCGTGCGTCGGGCAGGGAGGTCCGCCGGGGCGAGGGGAGGTAGCGGGAGTCCCGGGACGAGAGATACGGCGGGGCTCCCGGGACGAAGGATGAACCGCGGGTCCCGGGAGGAGGGACGCAGCGGGGCTCCCGGGACGAAGGATGCGCCGCGGGTCCCGGGAGAAGGGATGCAGCGGGGCTGCCAGGGCGGGGGGACTGCGCTGCCCGGGACCACCGGCTCCCCCCGGGCCCACACGGCGGCGGGGGTCGGGTGCGCCTCTTTCGGGCTTGCTGGGGACTCGCCTCGGAGTCCAGAAGGCACCGGGAGACACGGTGCTGCGGGGGGCTGTCTTCGGATCACCCTCTCCGCTTCCATACAGCCGGACCCGAAATCCGGTGCAAGCCCCGCGGAAACCGGTAGAACAGCGTTTCCAGCAGAAATCAGAGCACTCGCCCAAAGACATCCCTAAGGAGGGCCAGCCTGGCGTAAGGAGCCCAAACAAAACACCCTGTGCTCTGTCACTGTCCTCACGCTCGCCGGTCTTGTGCACCTCCTCTGTAGTCCGGGGAGCAGGTAAACAGTGCAAGTGACAGCTCCAGCTCTCAGGGCAGGGATCTTGGCACAGGCTGGGAGCCACGGGGTGAGCGCTGGGGGAACCAGGGCAGTGATGGAAAGGCAGACGAAGAAGCTCAGAGTACCCCACAACTAGGAGCAACTGCAGACCAGCTTGTATTTTGGGAAGGGCAGGCAGTCCTGGTCCCACTGATAGAGTGGGACTTTTCCTGTGGACTCTGATAGGAGCAAGATTTGACACTTCTGGTAGAGATTCTCAGATCTATAAAACATGAGCCGCTATGCTATAAGAAAGTGATGTTACATACATACGTATATCTAAAGAAAAAAAGGAGGGGGCTGCTCTGTCCGGTGGAAAACAGCATTGTAATTCTGCCTGATACACCAACTCCCTGCCACAGCACATGTGAACACAGCAATGACTTTGTGGTTGAAATGAAGATGTTTTATCTCGCTCTGTTATGCTAGTGAAGATAGCTACAGCGAGAACTTCTTAATTAAGCCATGTTTCTGGCACTGAAGTATTATCAACTTTACAAAGGTGTGCACTTGAACCTATTGAGTTGTGGGATTTTGTCTTTTGCTTCTCTAAACTCAGAATTGCATCGCATAACCTGCAAGCTTACCCTTTCCTGTTGGATTTGTTACTGGAGATGAACAACTCTGACATCCAGCCGCATACTTCTCTTATTAAACTACATAACTTGCTTGCTGCCCTAAGTTATGACATCCTTCCTGTGCTGGTTGTGTTCCAACTTTGCCTGTACAGTCATGAAGGACCAAATGTTAGCTGTGTGGTGTGCCTTTGGGTGTGAGTGGCGATGGTGGGGCGCTGAACGCATCAGCAAGCTGTATCATTTTTGCTTGATTTCTTTTCCTTTTTTTTCTGTGTTTCCTAGACAGCTTCTGTTGTTCTCTAACTCTGAAATCAGGACTCTCTGATTTCCCATCAGGCAGTATCTGAACTAGTTAAGTATTGACCAACAGCGCTATAGAAAAGACACTGCCTCCTTAACGAAGAAGCAGCAGCCTCCTGCATGCTTTCCCAGACTTGACTTCTTGCCGTGTCAATTGTTCCTTTGATCACATGTTGTCTATAGTCTCTTGACATACCGGACAGTTTCTTTTGCAGAGCAAAACTTAGGCATTTTCTATTGCTTATCTTCCTAAATGTGACAGTGAAATCTGTGTGTGCAGACAGACACGTGTGTACATCTCTAGCTCCCTGTTTTTGTTATTTTTTTTGAGTAAGTTGCACTTGCTCTTCACTCATCAAGGACTGCACTATGCTGCGTAGGCTTCATTATTTTTATCTTTTTTGGCTACATTCTGGTAGTGTCGCTATGCTAGTAAAAAAAACACACATCCCACTCTAAGTTGATGGTTCAAATGTAGTCCAGTTTAGCAGTTGAAGAAAAGGTATTCAAAGATTTATGAGAAATGAATTGTCTTCTGGCTTAGAGTTAACAGTATAAAAACATAACATAAACTCCCTTGGCAAGGGCAAAGCCTGCACAAGGTGTAGGAAACTGAATTGCACTTTTAATCCAGGAAGGTGGTCTCTGCCACTCAGAGCGGAGGAACTTTGGGATGCTGTGGGGTAGTGTGGATGTTTGAAACATGTTTTGTGGCAAAGCAGAGCTCTCTCTGGAATCCTTCACTGACTGCTACAGCAATATAAAAATAGGAGTTAGATCAAATGAAAGAAAATTTGAAGATAAGGTGTGTGATGTTTCCTCCTGCGTGTCTGTATCAGATGGAACGAGATGTGCAGATAAGCAGCTTGTTTATCCTGAAGGAAGAATGTAAGCCTGATGAAAGAATAACACAGTCAAAATTATGTCTCTGTATGTCCATAAAATATTATCTGTTTAATCCAATCCCTATGGAGGAGGTCTCTATGCCAGTGCCATTCTTCATCTGGTATTCTTCTGTTCACTTGCTGGCTTAAAGAAAAAAAATCAAGACTTTCTTGTTCCTTTTAAGAGAAGAAATCTTAGCAATCCTAGACCCTCTAGTGAAAGTCTTAGTCCTGCTCGCAGTGAGGACTGTGGCAAAATTCCCGCTGGTTTCAGAGGGAGAAGGATCCTTCCCAAGATCAGAGAAGGATCCTTCCCAAGATCAGTGAAGGATTAAAAAAAAAACACAAACAACTACTAAAATATGCACCTCAATTAGCAAAGAATGTGGCCTGATTATTAAAGTGTATGAAATTTCAGCTATTAAATTCTACGGCCCCGATCAACAAAGCATGCTGCACAATTGGCAACGTATCCAGAATCTCAACTCCTGTACTAGTCTCCTGCCAGATCAACCAAGCATGCAACTGAATCAGTGAATTATGCAACTGGAGCAGCAAAATATGCACTTCTGACTGGGGCGGGGGGGAAGGATATGGAAATTCTCTAATGTTTTAAATTGACACACGATAGTCTGGTACTGGTCAACCTCTGCCTTAAGAAAAGCGGAGGCAAAATATATAACTTTTATCAAGTCTCTCCAGACAAATGCTGGACTGGAAAAGTACATCCCTCAATCAGCTCAGTGTCTGCTAGTAGCAGCACCGTTCTTTACCAGATGTACTGCACATCTGGTTCCGATCCCAGCTGCTGCCAGGTGTGGGCGTTATTTTAGTAACACTTTAATGAGATTTTTAGGTCCAGGTAGCTTTTGCTTTATAGGTCACTGTAAAACACTATGTATGTCTCAAGAAACTAAGCCAATCAAGACAAATAAGACACCTTCAAAGAACCTGAAAGTTTTGTTGGCAATGAGCTTAACATCTATTAATCTCTCCACTGTTTGTTCTTTAGGAGTAGAAAAATGATAGGTCTTTTCTATTTTCTTTATATCTTGATTAATTGCCATAGCTGCTTCCTATTGTGTTTACAATGTACCTTGGCAGATATTTACTGTGCGGAGAGTTTGGATGCTTGGCCAGTTTGGGGAGCAGCTGTATTGACACATCCTGAAGCAGTAGAGCTCTTTCTCCCTAGCTCGTGCATATGTGCTTTAAAAATCCAGCCACAGTAGCTGGTTCTGATCTTCAGAAGTTGTTTTTGCTTTAAACTATTATTTGTATTTTATACAGAAGATCTGCAGGTTGCCCTATTTTAATAAAGATGCATTTTCAGGATTTCTATAAACTACTTTTTTTTTTTTATGTCTGGAAGTAAGCTGTATAACACTGCCTGTGCTCAAGGAAGGCATGAGATTTGCTTTGTTTTATTGCACTGTTCACGTTAGTACCCAGAAATCTGAAACATTATTTGAGCCTAAGAAATATCTGGGCTTGTTTTTCTTTTTTTTTTTTTCTTTTTAATCCACTACATTTGGTCCATAAAACTGGCTTGCACTGAACTTGTTATTTACCAAATTTCTGTCTCATTTCCAGGTCAGTTCAATGAATGATCCTATTTAGTTCTTTTTCCTGTTTAAAATATTTCCTACTGAGTCCAGAGCAGTGCCCTTAAAACATAATTGATTTGGGTCATTGAACCTTTATTTTTCATGCATGTTAGTTTGCATCCCGCCACTGGTCTGACTGGTATTTCAATTAGAAAAATGCAGGCGGATTTCTCCTAGAGGCTGAAGTTCACGTGGAGTCTCTGGCGAAGTAAGATCCTGGAGTACGTATCCCTGGAACTGGGCAATGATTTGTAACTTTTTTTTTAATTCTCTGTCTGGCCAGAATGTTATAAATCTGGCGCTCTCTTGTTAGTTTCACGCTAAGCAGCAATAATGTCCACAGTGTTTTAGTCCTGATAATTCTAATTACTGACGCACTGAAGAAGCTGAAAGCTGGGAAGATGGACGAGGCTGGCCTCAAGTCCTGCACAGCACATGGGACTCTCTCTTTGTAGAGCTGAACCATAGTTCTCTCGTTTGCCAAGGCCAGCAATGGAAGGAGCAACCAAGGTAAGAGAAGTGAGCCAGTGGCAGAAGATGTGGGTAATCTTTATGCAGAAGGAGCTAAAAGAGCGCAGTACCACTAGAGATGCCAACCATCCTTGGGATGAAAATGCTGAAGTCATTTTTCTTTCTTTACTATCTAAGTAGGTTGAAGCAAACAATCCTGTTGCACTGGTTTAAAAAGATCCAGCAAACAAACTTCCCTGCGGTAACCAACAAACAATTACTGTTCTCCCCATCTGCTTCTTTGCATGACAGACCAGGAATGGTGGTAAAATCTTCAAGTGGCTTTCTTCCTGCCTCCCCTTCTTCTTAGAAAAAAAAAAAAACAAAACCCAAAAACTTGTGGCATGTTTGGTACCAGAGAGCATCTACCCAGCAGTACTGTAGCTAGAGCGGGTCTGGTATAGCAACGCTTCCCTTTGCACACTATTGTTATTACAAGGTCTCTCTATGCACTGATCTCTCAGGTCTATAAATAATAAATATCCAACTTGGGGGTTAGGTACTTCCTTGACTATAAGAAGTACTACATAGAAAAAGAATTCTCTTCTACTTGTACAACTCCATGGCAGAAGGAGGGTGGAGTAGGGACAAGGCAATGTAGAGTCCTATATTAATATGTGGAACAATTATACAGCAGTACGGAAAAGTGTTACTGGCAGCCTTAGTTCTCGAACTCAATGTAAGAACATTACAATTCCTCCTACAAGCTCTCAGCGGCAAATGGCCTTATGGTTCATTTTGAATATCCTTACTGATGTCGTTGCTGATGAAAAGGAGGTTCCAACTTTGAGAGGAGAAAAGGCTAATTTGCCTATATTTCCTTTCTAGAATTCTTAGGGCCCTACTGGATCTCACAGAAGTTATCTGGGACTTCAGGAGGATTTAAATCAGGCCATAAGTACTGCTGGCTTGGATTAGTAATGATGTACATTGAGGACAACATCTGTATTTGGGTTTGGGTGGAGTCCTTTCATGGTAGAAAAGTTGGTAATACGTTTACAGGACCTTTCATCAGAGGATTTTAGAGTTTCACAAATATCTAATTACAGAAAGTATTAAATTAGGTGAAATCCTTGGTCCTGGGGGAGTACAGGCAGCACCATTACACTTCAATATAAAGTAGAGGTGGGTGGTGTTCAAAGGGGCGAAACAAAAGCAAATTATGCAAGCCATAACCTGCTGCGCTATCTCATTTTCATCCAGGATTTTATTCTTCTCATTTCTTTATATTAGCAGCCAGGTTGCAACATCAAACCAGCCAAACAAAATGGGCTGGTACAAGCGTCCATTCAGAACTACCGTCAGCTCTGAAGAAGGGACTTTTGGAAGTTTGCTCATCTCTTACTGACCCGTTTCCGTAGTGTTTGTGTTTCATTATTCTGTTAAGGAGTAGCAGGACTGTAGCAAGGGTCAGGTGCCAAGGATGCCAATAAGGACAGCTTCCTGAACACAGGAGGTCTGGGTTGGAACGCCTCTGACCGTCCAACCTGATCCAAATCCCAGAAAGTTGGTTTCTCAGCCTTTCCAAGGAGGGTGTGCCTGCTCTGCACCATACTTAGTTTGGGATTAGCAACGGGACATCTCAGGAGATCTAATCCATTTACTCTACCTAAATCCAGCCCTCTCCTGGTCTTGGTTAGTAAATATTCCACTGCTTTGACTGTTTAAGTTTTTATTAAAGGGATTTTTTTTCTGGATTTGACTTAGTTGAAGCTGAGGCTTGAAGCACAGGCTGCCCATTCCCTTGTCTCCCTGCCTGTATTATAGATCTGCATGGATGGGCAGCTCAGGTGAATCCGAGACCTCTCTATTTGAATACGAGGGCCCCAAGGAGTTGCTCATCAAGACTAACTTTAAATGCAAGCTTAGCAGGCTGAACACTTTGATTTGCCTCTAAAATCAACAGTAACTTATTCCAGGTTTCCTGGTTGAAACTTGAATGGGGAAGAAGAAAGGATGTCTGCAAAGCAGATTTAGTTGGAAAAATAAACTGCTCACTGGTTGGGACCCTGTAACAACAAACCGAGTGCTTACTTTTTTCTCTGGCTGCACTATCTGATGCTTTTTTCTGCTTTCTTCTACACCCTCCCTGCTGTGCCCTCATGGTCTCTCCTTATGTGTAGGCAGTAAAGTAAAGTTTACAAGCATCCTGCTCTCTGAAATCCTGGCAAAGGCGGAGTCTTGGAAATTTCCCTTTGCAAAGTGCACAAGAGGAGACTAATCCTGGAACAACGAGGTGGGGAGAAGCGCTGCTGTTTGTGTACCATCCAAAACTAGGGATGCGCGTTCAGACCGTAACAGACCTCTGAATGGCCAGCCTCAGCTGCAGCAATGGCTCCATTAGAAGCCTAGTTAAAAATATTGCCTGAAAGGGAGAGAGTTTTTTCTTTGTTTGCTTTTTAAGGATCACTATCCCTGTCTTCTGCATAAGCCCTCACACCTGCTAGTTGCATTTAGTGAAAGAACAACCTGGTTCTCAAAGAGTTGTGGTAACAACTCTGCAGCATGCTAGTGGCGATACGGAATATTTGCAGGTTTTGGCTTTCACATGTGGAATGTTTCCTTCTCCATCTGTTTGTACAATAGACTTCCAACATGTGAAACATCTGATGTGTCTGGATGAAACAATAGGGTCATGCAGCTGGAAATCCAAGCACAAACAACTCTCTTTTTTGCAAGGCCAGTTTACACATACATGTGTGTGTTTTGTTGGCCTTTAAAGATCCAAATTTGTTTCCTGGGAAGTGGCCAGCAAAATTTGCATGGGATTGCCTTTCAGTTCCCCTTTCTCCTGTTTCTGGTACTTTCAAAGCCAAGCAAAGCGTTTTGGGCACCTAAGCTGCATATGGATTTCATTATTTAAATCTCCCTCGCATATTTGGGAGGTTATATTTATGAAGTTAATTTAGAAACGCTAGTTTTACAGATTCCTATGAGTATACATAACTTGCTCAACGGACTTTTATACTGAACTCTACAGGCAAACTTTTACTGCAGTGCTATAGCTTTTGTTTTGTGATATATTTCTTCTGGTTACCAAGCAGTTCAAACAATCTAACCATGTTTTCTACTCTTTAATTTGAACTGCCTGGGCCTGTTCAATTTATAGAAAGTGAAAACCAGATTGATCTTCTAGAAACTCCCTCATCACCCCTGTCAGTTCCCACCAGCCCTATCGTTTACTGTTAATTTTTTCTATGGTGTGTTTTGTACTCTTTGTTACTGAGAACTTGCTCTAGTAGAAAAAAGACCTATGCTGACCTATTAAACCCTGAAGCAAATGGCCATGGCATCTTGAGCTCTTCGTTACACTGCCTTACTCTTATTTATGATGGTCCCATCATATTCATGATTATTTGCCTGAGGAGACACACTAAATGATGCCTTTGTTTCTCTTTCTAAAGCTTTACATTTTTTTGTATGTTTCAATGAGGGCATTTTCTGCAAAAAAACCCCAAACAACCAAGCCTAGAACAGGGATGGCAGCTTTGCATAGATGTAGGATCTTATTTGATATGGCATCTTGCATCTGTATTGGAGAATTTCTCTTTGTCTGTTGAGTGTCCAGTCACTAGAGTTAGCTTTTTCCCCCCCCTCCAAGGATTAGTCTGATAAGTCCACAAGAAGCAGCTGGTTGTTGATGTGAATTCTAGCACTCCCTGGTGGATGTTCTCTTAGATATTGTGTATGCTTCCTTAGCCATAGAAGCTAATGTTGGGATGAAAGGGGAGAACCAATGTTCAGACTGCTCTCATAATGACATGTCTCACTTGCGTTTGTTGCATGAACATGGCATGACAAATTTATGAGATACTAATGATAGGTTTCTGCTTAAAATAGTTCTACTTTACAAGTGTAATAGTTATAGTCCCCAGAGGAACGCTGCCTAGTTCAGTGGGTCTTTCCAAGCACTGGATTTGCATATTTTAAATAGATTTTTCAAACCGTTTTGTAGAAAAACAATCTGGCTTTTGTCCCTTTCAGACCAAGATCAGAAGAAGGAAATGAATATTACAATGAGAGCTGAAGAGGATTTCAGAACAAGACCTACCACTTAGTTTCTAGTAAAAGCACCCGGATGTAAGAGTATCAATGAAATTAAAGAAAAAAATTAGAAACGTCCTATGCCTTGGCCTAGGTCTCTTCCAGGGCATTTCTACCTGCATTTCACACTCCTACAAATATTTTATCTGCTTCAGGATCATGTCTACACCTTGGCATACAACAATTACCGAGTAATCAGTGAATGCCAGGGTTACTCCTGTGGTGGTAACTTCAACCTGGGGAACTGTCAGGTAGCAGAAGTACCCATAAACCGCCAGGCTGCTGCCAACCCCAGAGAAAAGGCTATTCATCCTAAGAATGTCTAGCCTTAAAAGTGTAAATCAAAGAAAGAACCAGATAAGGAGAGAGAACTCTGCTTAGCCAGACTTACATAGCTGTAACTTGCAAGACATCTTGTAAGTTGTTGTGGCCCTCAAACCAGGACGTAAGTGAATCCGATTCAATCTCAATTAAAGAATGGAAAGAGGAGAACTAAAACCTCTGCCTATTTACGATATGGGGAAAAAGAGCAAGAATGGTTTTGTTGTCTTTTCAATATCCTGAGACTTCACCTATGACGCTTTAGGTAGCTGAGCCTTCTGAACTCCTGCCATTGTTGAGAGGGGAAGATATTCTTTCAGAGGGCTGTTGAGACCATCTCTAGCTCCTGCTCTGAATTTCCCTCTGCAGGAAACAACTCTGGCTTTTGTCTGCAGAGGGAGACAAGCCACATTAGCCAGCAAAGCCCCGCTCCCAGAGCTGGGTGATCTACATTCATGGCCTTACGTAGGAATCTTGCATCAGATGCTCAAAATATCTATGGCTACTGCAGAAAATTCTGCCCGTTGCTCATTATGGTAGTGTAGGTTGGCATCTCTGGCCTAATAAGGATAAGCTGGTTTTGCTTCTCACCTGAACCTCCCCACAGCAGCAGAGCACTAGGCTGCCTTTCCTCTGGTTGCTCCGAAGGCAAGTGCAAAATGTCAAGTTAGAATGTATGCACAGACTGCGTATGCTGCTGATCATGCTGTGGAAAGCTGCGCCGTTCCATGGGTGATTGTTCGGAAAACAGCCTCTGTTTGTGTCTCTGGGAACAAGCATTTTTTTGTAAGGAGAAAAAGGCATTGCATCTCTGGAGTTAAATGAGGAGGTCTGTTGTTCTCTGCAGAACCAGGAGCGCGCTGCTGTGCCTGGCGGTTGTCGGAGTGCCCATGTTTGGGTTTTTTGTGATCCTTTTTTCCCCACCTCCTGTTCTCAGAGAGGATGGAGGAGGAGGAGGGATGGTGACTTCATGGTGCAATTATGCTTGGGGGCCAGGTATCAAAATACAGTGCAGCTGTGAAGCTGGGACCTGGCCGTGGCTGGGGGGGGCCTCCTGGCTCTAATGAGATCCCTGACCTTCTCCTGCCACTTCTTCTGCAGCTGCTTTGATTCACAGAGATTTGTTGTGGCAATGGTCTGCCTAACGGTTTGGCAAGCTGCCGCCGTTAATGCTGCATCTCCAGGCAGGCGCCAGGAGCTGGCCTTGGAAACCCAGCACGGGTGAGGGTATCCCGAGCCCTGCCAGCCCTGGACAGAGCCTTTGTCCAAGGGTATGTGAACATTACCATCTGCCCTGGTAGTTTTTTTCCCCAAAAAAGTAAGGAGAAGGTTATCTGTTCTCCATTAAAATAAAGCAGTGCCTTCCAAGCAAGCTCCTTGTGATGCTTGAGCTCCGGGCTCAGCTGCAGCAAAGTCACATATGGAAAGAATAAGAGAAAATAGCATGCCTACAGTCTGAGGCATATTTAGGCCTCCAAGTCCTGAAGTCTCGTTCAGACTTTGCATTCTTTGCTCTAATTGCTGCACTGCAGTCCTGCTTCCCCCCTCTACTCTTCTAACAATACTGTTATTTTCCTCGTCTCCTGCAGCAATAGGCTTTCATAGTCCCCTTCCCTTTCTACCTGCATAGTATTTGTTCTCTTCAAAGGTCCTGTAAACCATTAAAAACAATAGAAAACTTGGTGATAGGTGTGAAAACAGGGCCCTATGAAGCTCTCTGACGTGTGCCAAGAAGGAATATAAGACGAGTCTGGTTCTTTCCTGAAAATGGGATTTGCAGAGTGGAAATGTCACATCCGTAATCACTTTCATGTGGTGGAACTGCCGCTACCCACCACTGAAATAACAGAGCAGCTGTTAAAAAATGCAGTTTTGGTTTTGCTTAAATCCAGCAGGTCGCACTCACTTCAAGAAATATTAGACCCTTGTTTAAACATGTGAGCGCAACTGCTCTGATACCAGAAATGTATTAAAAGCAAATGTACGCTCGGTCCAGTTTCAGAGTCCCACAGCTGAGCCCTGTTCAGGGCTTGTTTATATGAATTTGCTCAGGGAGGAAGGAGAGAATACAAAGTGTGTGCACAGGTACATGGGTTTGTGTTGGGTCAGGGTTATTGGGAAGGCGAGGGAGACCCCTTAGCAAGCAGGATACCCTTAATTGATGATAACTCCTTTGGAGATCAATATGGAAAAAAAAAAAAATCACACCCAAAGACTGGAAAAAGGAGACAGGGACAACTCCCTCCTAATAACTAATAAATTTTGTTATATTCCTGATCTACTTCTGCCAGCTCTGTTATTTCCAAGCATCCAGAGATACTTGAAGAGATGTCCTAAAACAGGACAAGAGAGTCTCCTTTTGCTGTTGTCTCATGCTTTAAACAACAAAGACAATTTGGCAGAGGGGGAAATGGTGATTCCAAGGCACTTCCAGGAATTCTTATGCTGCCAGGTGGAAAAATAGGTTATATGTGCTGCTGCTGTATCTAGTTCACACTAATGAAAGAAAATAAACCTTGCATGCAAAGAAGAGCTGAAAATGCAAAATTAAGTAGAGCGCTAATTTTATAAAGTCTCTGATTAACTTTGTCCTCCACTTGGAAAAAGTCCTACCAGCTTTGATCTCTAGATCAGTCAGCTAGTGAAGTAAATGTGGTCACTTCTTAAACTAACACACTGGAGTTTTATATCTTACTCTTGGGATAGTCTTTCCTCAGATCCTGTATTTGACGAGCATCCAAAAAGCTCAGACTTCCCTAACTTGGAAATACTGTGAAAGAAGAACTTGGGACTTTCACTGGGAACCACAAGAATTGTATTTCTGGTAGCTTTGCAGCTAGTTCCAGCCACGTCAGCAAGTAAAGTCTTGTCTATATTTTGTTTTTCCCCCCTTAAGCTGGGAGTGCGGAATGGCCACTTTCCCTTTGCCCTTCTCCTTTTCTTTTTAAAACCCTAGGTTTAGAATTTTCTTTCTGCTCTGGCTGAAAGTTTGGGCCACTTCATATTTCATCCCCGGTGGTTGGCTCTGTTCAAATGTCCTAGTGAGTCCGAGTGATCTTTAACTCGGAACGAACCTCCTGTGTTTGGAGGGGAGAAGGGGGAAGTAGCCGGGATACCATACCTCACCCTGCATGTTTTGAGCAATTGCAGAGACGTTGGTGGAGCCAGAGTTTTAAAGGGGTCCCTGGGGCAGAATAAAATGTGAAGGAGCTGGTGAGGTAGTCTCAAGCGTTGCCAGCCCTTTGAAAGAAACGCACATGTGCGTGCATGTGTGCACATAAGATGTTTTTAATTTTGGAGGGGTGAGGGATCCTAAATAAAGCTTGCTGGATTTTCACCCCACTGATACTATGGTGAGCTCAGGTGGCTAAATTTAGCCATCCAGACTGAACAATCTTGGATTCTAAGACTGCATCCATCTCTGTCCAGAAACTAATTGCGTATCTCTCTGGTTGCTGCTGAATCAGCTCTAAGCTGACAAGATAAGGCTACTACAGAACTGCCATATACTGCCTGCAGTCCTGGTCTGGCACCAGGCAGCTGCAGTGGATTTTGTGTTTTAAATTAAGCAAAAAATCTACCTGAGGAGGGGATCTCTCTTTCCTACTCTTAAAAATAAATAAATAAACAAATAATCAGTAAAGGATCATTTATACAGTGGGTTTTTCTTTTTTGCAGGAAGGGACAAAACATAAAAGAAACTTTCAGTCAAAACACAGGATCATCACCAAGTGTTTTGACTTCAGAGTGATTTTTTTTTTAAGGGCCTAAAGTCTGCATAAATAGCTTCTGTCCTCACCTTGCCTCATTACTCTAGTTTTAAATCTTTCTAGTACAGTCTTCAAGCAAAGACCAAAAAGCCCTTTAACTTGGATAAGGAGATAATACATGTCTGTTCCTGAAAAGACTAATAAATGCAGCGCCTCTTAAATATTCAGTCCACTTGAAATATAGTGGATTATTCCTTCTCTGTCATTTCTGAAAAGAAGTGGAAGTGACATTTTTAAATCTGCCTGAAACTGGAAATACAGGCAAGGAATGCACAGAATCTGAGATGTGCATAAGGCATGAACAAGGGCAAAGTGGGTTATGATCTTCGCACATCAATTCCTTGCAAGCCTGCAGTTGCGTATCTCTCTTAAGTGAGTGGCTTGGCCCCCAAGGATGTCTTGGAAATTTAGTGGCTCTGCTGTGTGTCTCCAGTTTCCTCTGCTGAGGCTTTCACTCTGACGCTGGGTACGCACAAAGAAAACTTGATATTTCTTGGGTGAGTATGTTATAAAAGAAAACAAACTACACTGAGCAGGCCCCAAGCCAGAGAATCTGAGATTGTGCTCACAGAGGAATGACAAACATCAAGACAGGATGTCCTCCTTCCTCTTCTTTGAAATAAACACACTTTAAAAATAAACAGCCTTTGGGATTGTGCATGGGATGCAAGCAGGACGGCGTCCTCCAGGATGCTGCAAACAGCAGCTACTTGCAGCTAACATTAACACAAACGAAGAAAATTTATCACTACTTCACCTTTTTGGGCTTCAGCAAAACCTATGAGCACAAACAGGCGCAGGGTTTCCCTAGCCAGGACCTTGCATCACTTTGTTTCGACTTCTCTTCAGCAGGGCTTGTGTCTTTACAAGCTAAACCACATGGCCATGTCACCTTCTCTTACCACCTACATGTCACAGCATCCTGCCCACATTCCCTCTGGGTTCCCAGCATCATCTCATGCCAGAAGCAATTCTCTCTTGGAGGCACGTCAGAGAAGCTCAAGAAACCAAGCCCTGCCTGCTTCTAGTGATTCAGGCAGAGGCTGGTACCCCAAAGAGCTGTCGTGGGCCAGCTAGAGGCTGCCACAACTTGCCATTCATAGCTTTTCACAAGACCCTCCTGCAGGTTTTGAGCATGGCTTCACTCCGGTGGAAGCAGCCAGGAAGGTCTCCTGGCTTTGATGTAGAGTGCCGCAGGAACTTGTCCTCTCCTGGCAAAACGAAGAGCTTGCTTCCATGCATGCCTCTGCTCTAGCTCTAGTCTGGTGACTTCTTTGGCAGTAATTGTGACTAAAGAAAGGGTGCTAATTAAATTATTCTCGTAGCAGGATTCCCTTAGAATGTGTTGATTTCCTGACAGTGTTCCTACTGGAATAATGCAGAGCCTCCAGAGATATAGTTATAGGAGTTGTGTGAGTGGAGAGAGACTTGAGGGTTGTATTACTCAGATGATGATAACTACTCTTTCCTGTGCACGTACTTGCTTGGGCCTTATAATAAATTCCCGTCTGACCAAAACAATTATTTTCCCCTTTTACTGCACTAAAATTCTGCTTTTTGCCAGTGCCACCTGCTTGTCAAGAGCAATTTGGTGTAGTGTACAATTTGAAGAAACCGACTACTTGCTTTGTGCTGCACCCCTACATATCAAGGGTTTGCTCGTTCTTGGAGAGAGATGGTGCTCCTTGGGCAGCAGACGCTGGTGTCTGCAGTGAGATTTCTGAACAATGGCTTGCAGTCACTTGTGGCCACATCTGTTCCAATCCAGCATAGCTGGCTGCTCAAGAAAAACTCGCAGGCTCTCTATGACAGCATCGCACATGGCTTTGTTGCAAACCTGCGCTTCAGAGGGCAGCAGAGCATTTGTCCCACCATCGAGGCATCGCTGCCAGAATCACCTATGAGGGACTAGCGCGAGATCCTGTCCCGTACTCCTTACTCCCATGTTTCCTGGTGCAGAGGCCTTATAACTCCTTACATGTGTGTTTTTTAAGTAGCTCGAAGCTGATGCCAACGTTAACTGCTCGTTTCTAGAGAGTCCAAATGTTAGCACAGGATGAGGTAAGTGCATGTGTGACCATGGGGCAGGTTTAGTAATGGGCATAGATTTAAGCTTCTGAGTTGGTTGTGTACTGTGAAAAGGGGAAATGCAACATCTTGTCGTGTTCTCAAATATCCAACCATTGTATTTCTGCCCAGGAAGCAATAGCTGGGATTTGAGTTTCTCCTTCTCTGCAGCCTACTAAATGCCGTTCCCCGGTTATCCTAATTCAGAGGGCAGGTGGGATACGCCTGACCAGAGCGGGCTGGAGGTTCAGCTCAACACAACTGGTTTTAAACATTTGAGACTCCTCGCCAGAGCAGGAAGTACTGAAAAGCAGATGAACAAGACCGGTAATCTGGTTCTCCCTACTCATAATTGACCTAATTGGTGTGGGCATACATCAAGTGTTGTTTTTAAAAAAACCCAACAACCTATCATTCGCAAAGATTAAAAATGTGCCAGATTTTTTGCATGCCTCTGTCAAAAGCCCTTGAGTCTATAACTTGCTGCAGAAGGGAACATCTGTGTCTAATTCATGAAGCTCAGCCTTCGTAATGGATGATTCAAATGAACTGAACAGCTTTGTCAGTCATTCAGTTGTGGATTATAAATTCATCAGAAATCCTTTTTCCCCTCCCTTGGATCTGTCTTGTATTTCCTGTCCCTTGTGGTTTTTTTTTTCCCTGGTCTCAGAGCAAGTCTTGAATCTTTTCAGGCTCCCAAGCCGTAATAAATGAACAACTCCCCCACCGCCGTGACCTTTCAGCCATATTTCTGGAATGCACACATGGCACAAATCCCCCCTGGCCTGGGTTCAGGGATGCAGGGTACCTGTTGGGATGCAGCTAGATATTGCCACCAACATGGCTCGCAGGGGAACAGGAGGCATTTGAGTTTGAATCCGAGACTCCTTGGACGGGCACAGAGTCTGCAAGATGTTTCTCTCCAAATGACGCCAGATTCAAGTGAAAATGCGGGCAGGAAAGGGAGCCTATCTGGGGAGCGGGGGTGAGGGATTTATGGGGGGGATGCACTTACCCATTCAGCACTTTGGTGATTAATCCCACAAGATGCACTGAGCTGATGGCTGCTGCTTTCGGGTGTTAACAAAGTCTTCTGGTAGTAGAGGGGGGACGGTGAACGCCTCCAGGCGCCTTCTCGGGGTCTGAAAGAAAGCAACGAGATCAGTTCACATATTCCTCAAAATAAAATCTCAACCCTCAATCATTGCTAATTTAAGGAGGTTTGGGCCAATCTGTAATCCTCCCACATCCAGGAGCACCACGCTGCAATAGCAACAGATCTGGTGCACTTTCTGGCTCCAAAACTGGGTACATTTTTTAGTTGAATTGAAAAGTTAGGCATTATTTGCTGTTTTTTGCTATGAAAATATCTTATTGAAATGCGAGCTCAAGAGAGGAGCATGGGACAAAGGCAAGTCTGCACTGATATTCTGGGATGGAGGGAAGCCATAGAAAGCCCCTTTTGCTTCTTCCAAGTGTAGGAGCAATCCTCTCCCTGAGGGAAGAGGAGCATATTCACTGGAAACCAGCTAGTTTTCAGTAAAATCCAAGCGATGACAAATGTGTCTGTAATTCTGATGTGAATTAGCAAATGGATGTAAATGTTAGGATCTATAGCTTCTTAAAGCGGCATAATGTTTTCCTGTTTTCACCTGGATTTTTACCATTAATTAGCTAATTCAGACTAAACCCCTGAATTTTACCTCCTAGAGAAAAGATCAGTGAATTTCTATTAACCTATTTTGGTGTTACACGCTGTGGGACTCCTAAGGCATCAGACAGAGAATAATATATTTTTGACACATGAATGTGGTTTCTTTTCCACTTGAGACTTCAAGGCACAGTCCAGCCCAGGTGCCTTAAATGAGAAGCCTGTAGTTTATTCCACTGTAATTAACATAAGCTTTAATTTAAATGACACTTCTAAAAGTCAAAGATTGGATTTCAAGTTGAATACAATTTCCACCCACGCTGCTGTTTTCGTCCTTTTCTATTGCCACCCTGCCATCCACCCCGAAATCACTCCGAATACAAAAAGCACCTGCTGGAAAACAAAGTTCATGCCTTGCAGAACAGGTCTGGCTTTTTGTTTTTATTTAAAGGTTTCTAACATTTGGCATTGCTTTTTTTTTTTTTTTCCTTTACATTTCAATATGAGCCAAGGGGAGGGACTAGGAGGAAAAGAAAAGTCTGTAGTATTTTGATCTTTGTGGCTTTATATGGACTTCATAAGCTTTGTTTGTTCTACTGCCAAGCTTCCTTTGTGTTTAAATAGATAACAGACCAAGACGACTAATCATTTCCAACACCCCCCACCCCCCCCACCAAACCCAAAGCATTCCCTTTCTTTTCCAATTAATGCTTGTAAACGCATGCCTCTAGACAGGGCTTGTGACCTTAAGTACTTCTGACTTATTTTTCCTCCTTTTTGAAAAAAATTGCCCAAGGTGCAGACAGGGTGCAGTGCTCTCCAAATTTGTGGAAAAAAAATCTTGAGAAAAAGCTCCGACAGTCTTTGGGAGATGGTAGTTGTAAATACAATGTGTGAAAACAGAGTCATGTACCTTTAGAGAAGCAGCAGCATGGTAGCTGGTGCCACCATTTATGGACTTCCTTCCTCTTTGGATTCTGCAGGCTATTTATAGAGAAAGAAGAAATAGCAAATTTCACACGGGACTCTCGCTGGGTTATGTAAAGTGCATGTTGATTGCTAGTTTACTAGTGAGAGCTGATATCTGCTGTCGCTATTTTGAGAGGCTTTACATTTGAAGAAGAGGCAATTTACCCAATGAAATCCACCTAGATTTTACTGCCTATTGAAGTAAATAAGACCAAATGTCTTTGAAACAGATGAGTTGGGTGGATGGATCATGGGTAATCATCAATGCAAGGTTGGGGTTCTTTTTACATTAAAAGGTTTTTGTAATGAAAGTAACACAGAGTTCAAGATGCTGTGGTGACACAGTTTTTCTTTAACTTCTGAAGATTTTAATCACACAACTAACTGTTTAGGACAGCACACCTGTATGGTCAAAAAGTTGCACGTTAGTCAGCAACACGAATGGATACTACTATGATCAGTAGTAGAAAGTGATAATTATATGCATTACTCATCAGGGTTATATTTCTGTGGAGGTTGATTGTTCCATATACACTTCCATAGCCTCTAAGACTGGCTGTCCATGTTAGACATACTAGATTAATGCTCCAAATGGGAAAGTACAAGATAGACTTGAACAAGCTTAATGAATTCCCCCTTTTTGAGGTTATCTTATACCAGTCCTTGAAGGGCAAGAAACAAGTAGGACCTTCACTAGGTCTAGCAGGCTGCACCCTGTATATCATCTCTGTCAAGTTGTAAGCTTATCTGTTTTGTTTCCCAGGTATATTATTCCTGTGGTGCAGTGGTGGAATCAATGGAAAGAGGCCTGATTTTATCACCGGGTTTTCCAAACAACTACTACCCGGGGACACACTGCGTTTGGCAATTTTTCATTCCCATGAGAACCCATCTTATCTTGGAAATTTTTGACTTTGACATTTTTGAGAGCTCTAGTGAAACTCCAACCCCCTGGGATGGCTTTTCAGCCCCTGCTAAAGCAGGAAATAAGGACATGCCTTCTCTTGAAGAAAACCTGGACTTTGCTCTCCATACTACAAAACCCTCTCTCCAAACCTGGATGTCAAAGGTGACTCAGAATCTGAGCAGCACAGGAGATCAGTCAAAGGACCTTGCTAGTCACCTGGATGAACTTCCAGGAGCTGTCTCAAAAAAAGATGAAGCCAAACAAGCATCTGAAGAAAACCAGTCGAAGCAGATGAAGGAACCCAAAGTGATTATCAAGGCTCAACCAGAAGAGCTGCCATTCCCTGTGGCTGGTAGTGCCACAATGCGGAGGCAAAATACCAGTGGCCTGGAAACAGAAGAAGATTTGAAAGGGAAAATCTTGCTTGCCCACCTAGCTGCTAGTGAGAGAGAAGAAGTTACGGTAGAGAGCTGGACTCTTCCCACAACAGTATTGCCTGTGGAAATCTCCTCCAGCCCACAGTCAGCAGTGGATGTCTGTCCACATGATGTATTATACGTTTCCGATCTCATCACGTTTTCCTCTCGCTTCTGTGGACCAAATTCACCTTTAAACAAGACCATGGTCTTTGGTTCATCTCTGGAAATGGTTGAGGTTATCATGGAACTGATCACCACCACAGACCGGGGCCGAGGCTTTGCAATGCTCTTCGAATACAAGAACATCACTGACCCTGGCACTGTAGATGCTGTGAGGCAGGAGAGAAAGGAAAACATGATGATACTGGCAATCGTAACAGGCATCGCCTTCTTTGTACTCGCTTTGCTCTCTGCTCTCTGCATAGCTTGCAGGTAAGATGATGCATATCTGAGCCTTTGAAGTGTCTGATGTTATCCATACAGGAAAAAGACCAGAAAACAAAATTATGTTTCCTTTCCTCTGCTAATGCTTGCTGTCCTTTAAACGTAGTAAAGTGTGTGGATAGAGAGGAGATCACTGCCAGTCACTACTCCTGCCCTAGGCTCCTCAGTTTTCTTTCCTAGTTCTACAGCTCCTGTGCCTCCAATCTGTTGTCTTTTCCCTGCGGAAATACCTGAAGGGTGAGGACTTTCTTGGACGTTATTTTGTTTCAATGGCAGTGGTGCCTTTGAACCTCAGTTTTGGGACACTAACTGGCCAATGGACAAATGCAGAACAGAAAGATCATCTTTCCCCACGTTTCCCGAGCAGGCTGAGCTGACAGCCACTGCGTCTTTTCACAGCGATACCACAGTCTGACTCTAACCATCACTAAGCTCTGCAGAAAAGTAAATAAGAACAAGAGTATTACCACTTAGAATTAAGATTAAATAATATTTTCCAGTCAGTAGCATGTTTTATCCAGGAGACTATGCAGACATTTTAATTCCAATGCACGTGATGTTTTAAGCAGTCGCCTGCACATCCCTTTGACTGCTAGGGAAGAGCCGAGAGCCATGCTGTGGTACCTGTGACCGTCCCCAGTTGTCATCCAAAATGGCACAGTCAAGTGTGCTGCTGGTCACGCTGTGTGGCTGATCTCCAGGTCCTGATGCTAACTAGTTAAATGGCTAAAACTAGCCAGTGACAGAAGCATACCTCTGCAGTTAATTGCATTTGTTTTATCTGTTTCATCTATCTATATCTATCAGGAGAAAGCTTCTCCACCCCCAGCATATGTTTGCATTTTTCTTACTAACTCCCTAGTGAAAACATTTGTGTAGAAACAGTGATTTTTTTTGTTCCCGCCTTCCAACAAATTCAAAACAGAGCCCAGGCTCCCCAGGTTTTTGTCAAAACAAACAGTATTTTTCAGATGTTTTGACTTTAACGAAAACATCAGGTAAACTGAAACAAATACTGTCCCTTGCAGGGCTCCACTGTGGTGGCTGGGTGTTGGTAACAGCATCCATTTCCCAGTGGCAGCGTGCAACTGCTCTGTCTTCTCTCTTCCTTCATCCCCTGCCTCATCTATTGTGCATCCTCCAACCCAGAAGGTCTCAGGATTGCCCGGCCGTTCACAGTCAGCGAGGCTGGTTTGATAGAGGAGCTTTGTTTTCCTTGTCCTTTTGGAGGCTGCATTTCTAGCTCTTGCTGGATAAATACAAAATATATTCTCTTACTGGGTATAAGAGAATGCGGGCAAGGTGGTGAAGCTTAAATATAATCCCTCCTGCTGTATATAGAAATTCCTGCTTTCAGGGTCTGAGCTTTTCATAGTTAAGAGTTAAACTTGCATGTGTTACATCTAACTAACCTTTTTCCTTTTTAACAAGCTTGCAGAACACTAATTTAGACCACAACTTTTTGCTAGCTCTAAAGGAAAACGTCTGGTGTAAAATGTCTTCCAGATACCAAATACTTTATTTTTATACCATTGCCAATCTTCAAAAGAGACAAACACACACACTCCCTTCGCTGTGGCAGCAGCCTGGGCTCATACACATGTTGAGTACGCTGCGCTTGCTCCGTTACCCCTATTTAATTTCACTGTAACTATCCATGAAGTAGAGTATTATTCAACCCAAAAATTACACCGGCAGTCTGAGATTTCACTGGCTGAAGTTTACTCTGCATAGCCCGTTTAGAAAGTCAGGCCATGTTGCTCACATGCACAATTTGGCTTTTTCCTTGTCAGATGTTTTTAGAACAAAGTAATATTCTGCTGTTGATGACCAACGGAGACAAACTGAATGCATTCCCCCCCACCACCCCCCACATACAAATGTTTGTATGTTCTGGTCACTGCAGATACATCCTACCAGGGTCCTGTGGCGCAGGACCAGGATTAGACTCACTTCTTTTAACACTGGTGTTTATGCCTTTTCATTGCTCTACTACTGTTGTTTTTTTTTTTAAAAAAAAAAAAAAAAAGACATACCTCAGTCAGCTGTTGACTCTATATAAAGAGAGATTATCCCCAGTCCTTTAGCCTCTTGAAAGGCCATTTACTATCCCAGCTGCCTATATTCCCTGCATGCTATTCCAGGGAGGTCTTGATGACAATACTTTATTTCTTGTCAGACTTAAAGCATTTAAGGGAGATCCGATACATGTGGAAGCAATGCCATGACCTGCGCTGAGTAACCTTGCTTGTGTTGCGTTGGGAGAGTCTTTTTTCCTCTCTTTACTGCACTGACTGCTTCGAGGATATTGGTCTGGCCCCGGTTGGAGCTTGCCTACACTTCCCTGCTATGGAGTTTTAATGCAGCTCAGAATAAGATTGCATTAGGCACATCCAAACTTTTTAGTTTGGGCCCACAAAACTTTATTTCATGCTTTTTGCCCTAAATAAGGGCTTGAAATCAGGTGTCAAATGTGTATTAGCCACAGCCTGTCCTCACTGCAGAAAACATCAGGACTGCAAGGGGTGGGCTGGGGGGAGAAACGAAGACGCTTTAGTAACACAGCATGCTCAGAAATGCGACCGGCTCTCCGAGGCATGACAACACTCACCCTGGCTGGAGCATGCCATTGCAAAGGGTGCCAACAGCAACCTTCGAGCTCTTGGCCTCATAAACTCGCCATCCACTTTCTTTTCTCTTTGTACTTTACTTGTTCTTCTGGTAGTACGTTTAGCTGTATTTCCCCCCCCCGCCCCCGGCCCTGATTTCTATCTGCTGCTCTTGCTCAGCTAAAAGTAGCAGGCTCTGCCTTGCCAGGGGTAGAAATGGCCCAGGATGGGCTTGGCACCCGCTGCCACTCCAATGCACCAAGTCGTCAGCAGTGTCTGCTGGGGCTCATTGCATTCAGCCAGGGCAGAGCTCTCTGGGGAAACTCCAAGTCTCTGCCACACTGCAGCTTTTGTTTGCTGTTTGGGGAGGGAATGAAAGCTTCAGTTGTTAGTTGGCCAATAATTCTAATTACTTTTGGCCATGAGGCCTGGCTCAAGTAATGGGGTATTTTTTATTTTCTTTCCCAAGCCCCAAGAACAACAGGCATGTCCACCTTATTTAATTTTAATCCTGTCCAATGCAGTCAGACTTTTGCTCAATGGTTGCAACACACGGACTGCAACTGCATTTTACGACTGCACAGCCTGCCAATGACCTGTTTCCAATTACACCCCCTACATGGACAGCTATTCCCGCAAGTCATCGCGTGCTGCTATCTCTCTCCATGCTGCCCTGCCAGTCCCTGCCCGCAGCCCCAGCGTCACCTGGGGATGAAACTTCTCCTTCCTCACACAGTGCCCTCCTAGAGAATCCCCGTCACTGCTGGGCTAAAACCAGACGTTTCCTCTGCCATCATCGTGTTGGGCACAACCCAGAAATCCCTCCCCCTGTTTGTAGCTGTGTCCTCCATTTCTCTCCCTCTACACATCAGGCTGGTTTAGAGACCTGGACCTGGCTGGAGCTGCCTGCTGGGGAGCACAGGACAATCTTCATAAAGCTTCCAACGGACTTGATTTTTTTCATTTACTTGAAAAGTTTTCAGCATTATTTTTTTTTTTTCAATTACAACTTCTTTTAAATGATGGGAACTGGTACATTGACTGTTTTATATCCACGAGCTGTGCGCTAATCTAAATCACTGGTCTCCTTGTTGGCAAGGCACTGCAGCATGCCACAGGAGATGTGGTTCAACTGGAGAATAAGATAAAGAAAGTCCTGCAAACAAGCACATCTCTCCAGGCACTGTGGCAGTAACTCCAAACAGAAGAAAAAAAAAAAATTGTTGGCCAAATCTAGAAACTCTTAATGTTTATGTGTGTTGGTTTTTAACAGTAAATCAAATTGCTCAGTGGGAATCAGACACCCAGTACCCAAAGCCTGATGAGGGGAGAAAGTTAAAATGGGACATTGCAGCCAGTTACCATTTTTTAACCCTAATTTAAACCTCGGGACTTATTTCCCCTTATTGTACCATATTGGCACAGAAAACCTGTATTTGCTGGGGGCACCTTACTCTACTCTCCCTCTGGTTCATTCTGCCAAACTCCAGCCTGGATTTCAAGGTAGTGATGGCGCCTGCTAAACATCATAGGGCACAACATTTACAAAGAATGGCAAGGCAAAGGGCCAAATGAATGTAAGGTACTTCAGTTCCTTAATGCAGAACTTGTCCTGTCCATCCTAGTTTATCATAACTGTCAGTTGCTGGGACTTTTCAAATGGATATTTCATCTTTTCAGCTTTGTCCCAGAGAATATGAATACCTTATAAGTGGGATAGCTGTATACAAGAATCCGAGGAACACATTTTTATTTGTGTTTCTGAGAACTCAAATATTTTGTTTGTTAAGTCATGCTAAAAGTTCAAGTAACAAACCCAAAAGTGAGACCATCCAGATAACTAACAAGTCTGGGTTGCTGATGCCTGGTGTTCAGCGAGGAAGAAGTATGTGCTAAGTTTTGTTTTCTTAAAGGAGAAGATTTCCTTCATGTTCCTTAATCCCTGGGTGAGAATATTTTAACAAATTCTCTTGTAGCATGCCAGTTATTTGAAACAAGAATATTTCATAGGAATGTATCAGAGTTGATTGAATTTTTGTCATGGGTTTTGGCAAGAAAGAGCTGGGAGGAGGGGAAGAGATTAAGAAAAACCCCGAATGCAATGTGGGGAAAGCAGGGAATTGCACATCATTCTCCCACCGTCTACCTGAACGCCTTGACCACAATGCTCATCCATTATTTTGAATAATGGTGCCCAATAAGAGCTCTGGTGTGTGTGGGAATATTTACATACACGTTTTCCACTCTGAAGTATTTCCTACTTGGCTTGATCTTCCTCCTAAGGCAACACCACTCCTGCTTGGGAGGCCTCCCCCTACTCCCCCTCCCAGAACCAGTGCATTAAGGAAGAGCTTTCCCTGCTTTAGCCCCAAGTTCCTCAGAGAAACTCAAGCGGTGGCCAATGCCATTGTACCTCCTGGGGTAACAGTTATCCATCTGGACCTCTTCTGGATTAAATTCTCAAGTGCCAACTTGCTCTCTCCTTTTTCTGTAGTCTTCTCTGTATTCACTAGGAACGGCGCTGGGGGTGCACCATGGGGTTTTTTTTCCTCCCCTCAATTCAGTTGTCAGTCAATAAGCGTTTTTCAAGAGATCCAATGATATGGTGAAGGAATGAAACCCACCATGCCCGAGACAGAGCAGATGTCGGCTTCCAGCCAGCCTCATCAGGTGGCCTCTCAGTCCCCATTCTTAAAAATAAACAGTCACGAAATGGTGACTGGAGACTTGAAATCTTGGCTTCAACACATCACTACCGAAAAAAAAACTTGTATGGAGGAGATTAAATGCCTTAAAACAAACCAACACCTCCAACAAGAAGAAAAATGCCAGCCAACAGCACAGACAGTAGGGAAAAGAGTAACATGGGGCCCATCCTATCTGGTCAGTGCCTTAACGCTCCCATGAGTTTCTGCGGTGCCCCGTGAAGAACTGCTGTACACGAAGATGAAACACACTTGCTTCAGTCATTATCAAGTGTATTACTGCCAGCCTTTCTTTGTGACATCTTTGTCTTATTCATCCAAAAGTAAACAGCACTAGTTGTTTCATAGAGTCAGTTTTAGTAAAAAATGTGAAAAAAATGGTTAAGAAGATGCTTTTGTTTCCCTTCAGCCAACAGGCACAGTTACCCAGTAATCATCTGCCAGAGCGCTTTCTGTTAATAAGGTGTTCATACCAATGACCAACATCTGATGCTCTCTGCTCGCTAAATATAATCCAGCACACAGTATCGGCTGTGCAGATGAAATGTCCTGCATAACAGGATAAGGCTCTCACTGCCCAGACCAAAGGCACAGTTTTGGTCCCAGTATTTAGTTACAGACGTGCAAGAGCAGCCGGTGGGGGGGAGCCTGGGCAGAAGTCTGAACTCTGTTCCTGCTTTTGCAGTGATCATGGGAAGAAAGCGACAGGTCCTTCTTTTCTTTCCACTAGATGAGCCTATCTTTTTCTCCCCTGGCCTACAGGCCTTGTTGCCCTGAGTCTTGGCAAGTGTTTTGGATGCTCCTGTAGGCAGGAGAGCCCACAACCTGCTGGATCCCCCTCCTTGCAGGACAAACACAGCTGAGACCTTCCCTTCTGTAGATCTTTAACTCACTTGTGGGCTTG
The DNA here is from genome assembly GCF_028500815.1 of Rissa tridactyla. Lineage (NCBI taxonomy): Eukaryota > Metazoa > Chordata > Aves > Charadriiformes > Laridae > Rissa > Rissa tridactyla. The sequence goes on along the minus strand of NC_071478.1, from coordinate 10,651,367 downwards.
TTGTTGCTGTCTCTCCTTTTCAGGCAGAGAACGTGCCCCAAAAGGAGCTCATCCAACGCATGCAGTGACCAGGAGGTTAGTGCTAATGGCTTCAGCAATTTCTGTTTCTCTCTTTCACGTTGGCTCTTGCACTGTTTATCTGACGATGTTTACTGGGGCATGTTCTGAGTTGTAGAACGGGATCCAGAACTCCGCTGTCGATATCAATGAGCTCCAGCTGGTGGTGCCAAGTCGGGAGAATGAAAACAACAACCACTCTGTCAGCCGGGAGCAGGCGGGTAAGTGCAGGGCAGCAGCAGGAGCAGGTCAGGGCACCCCAGGGCCAGTTAATCAGATCGTTTCTTCCTTGCAGTCCTCCTTGCTGTCTCGCCCATGCACAGCTGGAGAGCCATTTCACAGCAGAAAGCCTTTGTTGTGGGAACTATCCCTTGCTGCTCTCCCCCCTCGCTGGTAGGGTAATTCCTCTGGCAAGGAGCAGGCACAAGCACAGCTCCAGGACGCTGCCAATGAGAGCCGTCACAGCACATGGCATTGCAGAGACACTGGGTTAGCAGAGCAAGTGTGCCTGGTTCAGGCTGCTACAGACAACTTGTAAAGATCCATGAGTTGTGGAAGAATTTCACCTGCCCTGTGCCTAACCTTGTCCAGAAAGGATGGGTTTTACAGTGCTGACATTGGCTTTGGGCAACTTTGACTCCTGCAGCTAACTTTTTCTATAGAGCTTTATAGATGAGACTGCTTTAAAGGATGTTTGCTTCACAGTGTGTTTTGAGAACAAGAGCCCCCCCAGCCAAGCTGCAGATAAGGTCACCTGCTGCAGTTTTGAGTCACAACACATGAATTGTACCATTGCCCCTTTTGGTTGGTGAAGGCCAACAGGGAGGTACTTCATGTTGTGTTGCTATACACCATCAGTTTCCCACTAAACCATCAGCCATTACACACAACTCTCGAAAGGATATCTTCCTGAAAAGCTAGTTCTGTGCTCCCAACCATGACAGTTTCCACATCTCCTTCTTTGGAAAAGCCATTGAGGAGATTGTGGATAAGGATAGGAGACCTCCTGACCTGGACCAGATGGACAGGCCTTGGGGACACGTGCACACACACAGCCCTGCAGCGGTCCCTGGAGTGTAAGGCTGCCTGTGGGAGTAGCATTGCTAGGGTTCAAGCAAAAAGCACAGCTCCCAACATTGACAGGGGTGAGTAAAAACAAATAAAGAATGAGTTGCGCAAGTCTGCAAGTTTCTGATCCGAAGCACATCGCTGCGCATTTAGTATGAGTGATTTTAGTATGAGTGATTTCAGTTTGGGTCTGTCTTTATTAGAAAGCAGACCCAAGGGTGCTCCTCCCTTCCCCTTTTGTTTTGTTTTTAAAAGCTTGCAGTTTCAGGAGAGCAAACTATTGGCTTGAGTTTTGTTCTGGCTGGTGTGACAGCCAGAGCCTGCTCTAGTTTGTCTGGGGAGAGAGGGAGGAGGGTTTGTTATGGAGGAGTTGGGAACAGATGTTTTGGACACTTGCAGGCAGCCTTTATCAATTTTCTTCTTTTCTTAGTCACTTCCTGTGGAGGCAGCACAGAACGGTCTCCTCAGGACACTGACCCAGACGTCCCCTCCTCCACATCTGCAGTGACCACCGAGACTGGGAGCGATGAAGTGTTTATTATTTCTGCTGGGCCTGGAGCCAGCGGGCTGAGCTTTACCACCTACAGAATACAGGTAGGAATGAATGCTCTTTGGCATCTCTAGAAGCCCAGCGAGCTACAGGATGCCCCTCTTGGGCAGCATGTGTCACATCTGTCCACGTATGCTTACTGCCCACTTTGCAAGAAGGGCAGGGACTGAGCCAGGCAGTTCTCCTAGGCCTCAAGCTGAGCTGCCATCAAATGGTCTGGGCCGTGATCCCCTGAGCCAGTGTCTTCCCAGCTTTGAGAAGAGCAAGTGCAGAAGTCTACCTTGGATCCGAAAGGCGATAATGCAGAGGTCTATCAGCAGGTGGTAGGACCAAGCCCTCAGAAAGATAGTAATTGGCAAAGATGATGTTCCATTGAAAACATCACTTGTAACAATCCCTCCCCTTGGAAGGACCTGGGAATCAGACCTGCTCCTGCCCGCCACTACCAAGTGGTCAGGGAAGTCACACACCTCCTCAGCTTGGCAGAAAGCTATTTAACCCTCTCGTCAGGCTGGTGAAAATTAACAGTGTATGCTCCAAAAAAATCAAGCTCTTCAAGTGAAAGCACTGGGGTCCTTTCAGATACACACAGAGAAACCTGGATCAGTTCAATAAGTTCTCACTTATTTTAGCTCTTTCCCTGCACTCCCCATCAGTTATTTGTTTAGAAACAGATGACAGCTCAGAAGTCTCAGGTCTGGCTGCCATCTCTTCAACACTACCAGTGACTGACACAGCACATCCATTACAAGTCGATATTAAAGCCTTCCCCAAGTCAACGTTCTCCTGTCCAGTGCCCTCTCTCTTCTTCCCCACGAGAGGGGAAACAACCAGCACAAGGAACTCACATGTCCCAGGGCAGTCCGTGTAATGCTTCCATCATGGTTTACAAAAAAAAAAGCAGTTTTTATCTCTGCACTTGATTAGGAAATTAGCCAGGAGGCCAGGCTGGTCAGGATTTTCCTACACCGGTGTAAGACACATGCTAAGCTTTTCCTCCAGTTGGCCACACTGATTAACAGAAAAAGGGAAAGGGAGAGCAGCTCTGATGCATTCCCCTGCCCAAACACATCACCTTTTGAGGAGCAGGACAAAGAGAGCTGTTGGTCCCCAAACTGGGTACCCTTGAACACCTGCACTCCTTGGTCCTTCTTTCCAGTGGAGAGAGCTTCACCTGGTGGCAATCACATACAAATACAGCTTCTAGACAGGAGGAAACCCATTTCCCTTCCTTTTTTCTCCACTCCAGTCAGAATGAACAAATACACTTAAAGAAAAACATTTCTATCCTTCCATCCCTTCTACAAGAAACCTATCAGAGGAGATTTTTTTTTATATACATAAATAAAATACTTAGTGTGAAAACAGTTCTAAGTGAAGGTAACCCAAAGAATTAAAGTGATTTACCACATTATTAGCTCAGGTAGCACCTCCTTCTCAATGATGTCCACACTGCATACAAGGCAGTCAGAACTCTCAACCAAATCCCTTAAGGAGCAGAAAGCCTACCCAGGAAGGGGAAACGGACCTTTTAAAAGTACCGGGGTCTTTCCCCCCAGCTGAAGACTATTCTCCTCAAGGAGGGTGGAAATTGGGCACAGGAGGCCAATTACAAACCTGCACTCAAACGGCGCCTCTCCAGGCCACTTGAGTTACTGGGTGTTAGAAATACAACCACGTTTGCAGTTTCGCTTCTGAATGTGTATTTTTAGGGTGTAAAATGCTGCTGGCGGGCCAGCTCCTGCCTTAGCCTGGGAGGCCCGCAGCGGGTACGGAGCGCTGCTTTTGTGGCCCAGCACTAGACAGGGCGGACAAGCGACCCACTGGAGCGCAGCCGCCTCCTTGGCAGGAGCCGAGAAGTTATCCTTGTGTGAAAAGCCACGTGAAATCCTGAGCCTTTGCAGTACAGTAAATAACGCCGTCAGACTCACCTCACCCAAAATGCTGGACTGGGCAAAGCAAGCTGTAAGGAGCTTTCATTAAAAAAATTACCTGGATCTTTTTACTGAGAAATGGTGGCCTTGTGCCCCCCAGTAGGCGTGAGTCTCAGCTCTGCTGGGCAGGAGCCAGGGATAAAATGGCTTCTGCTTTTTAGCTTTTACAACCCTTTTGAAGAAATCGGTGCCCTGTCAGGAGGCAAGAGCTGGGAGAGCAAACGCACGTCTCTGTGCATGGACCAGCGGGAGGAAACGGGGGCAGGATGGCTTTCAGATGGCTTCTGAGGTGCGCTCCAGGAGGGCTGCGGAGTTCTAAGTCTCATTTGGTTTCAGTCACCGTCTCACCTTTGGCTAACTTATAACTCTGACCTCTGACTTCTAGTCAGACATGACAAGTTTCAGATGCAAAGGTTTGAGTAAAGAGCATTACCGTGGAGGTTTAAGAAACATTTTTTGCTACAACTTTTTTTTAAAAATGCGGAAAATACATTATTCACCTTCATAGTTACTTCCAGTATATCTGTCTCAAAACCAGTGGCTAGCTTTTACACCAGTTTGGAGGTAATTATAATAACATTAGAATAATAAATCCTAAGGCAGGCTGAAGAGGCTTCTCAGGAGAAGACAGCTGGATTATAAATTTATAAATAAAGATTATTATTTTAATCAAATCTGAGACTAAGCGTTTAATATTGAGACAAACTTTTCCAGAGCCTGGAGCCTCTCCCAGCTTCCTACTGAGGTTTTTTTTTCTGCTGCAGTAGCTAATTTCTTGTCTCTCTGCCCATCCGTTTCCATTATGACATTTTAACTAAATAGTTTCTTTGATTTGCAGAAACTTGAGAGATTCCGTTTAAGAGAAATATCAAATGACAAGTTTCTGGTTTCTCAGGACTTTTAAATCCAGGGCAGTGTGGGATTTATTTCAGACCCTCATTAAAGACTATGTAAACTTTGGGAATGTGGATTTTGCATTCTTCTCATGACAGCCATATCCGCACAGCTGAAAATTAAAAATACATCTAGAGTTGTGGAATAGGAGGCTTATGTAAATAACAGGTGATGTATTAGTAAGAATAAAAGGAGATTCATAGGACAGTCAGGGATTCTAACTTCTCTGGTCCTAAACCCACATCAATATTAAGACAAAAATTGTGATTTTAAATGCAACATCAACACATATAAAGTACATACGGAAGAGATCTTTAGAAGTCATCTACAGCTCATTCCCGTGTCACATCAACTCTGCTTATACACACAGTGGGTGACAATGGTTTAATGTGGTCTCATCTTCCGATGATGCCAATTTTACACCTGTCTGGATATCTGGTTCTACTGCTAAAGCATGTTTTCCTGCTGAAAAGCATTTCTTATGTGCAATGAAAATCTCCTTGGCTCCAATCTGTGCCTCGTGCCTCTTGTTCTATTCACCATAGACACCACGAACAGATTATTCACTTTCTTTTTGTTTTTCTCTTAATTCTTCCCTAACATAAGATAAAGAGCACCACTTACTTCAGTCTTCCCTTCCGAATTATACTTTTTTGAGATTTCTGATTCTTTCATTGCTTGCTTCTGGATTTCTTTCAGTGGGCCCCATCCCCGCTGAAGTTTTGTTTCCCCAGACAGACACATCTGGAGCCCTCCAAGAGCCAAGCAGCGCGGAAGAATTATGTTTTACCATATTACCAAATTACTATGCTTTGTAGTGAAGTTTGCTACTGTGCTCTGTCAGATACCTCCAGTAAAATAAAGCTGTAGGTATTTGAGGTGTTTGGTTAGTGAGGGCAGTAGGATTTTTGTTTCTTATGCAACTGAAATGGCCCAATTCAGTGTAAAACCTGAAACTGGGGAAGCCAGGTAACACCACCCTCCGGGGACGCCAGCGACCTGCAGGCAGCACGCTGGAGGAGCAACGAGGAGCAGCCGCACTCCAGTGTCCTGGCCTGAGAAAAGGACCACTGAAGAAATCAGTCACTTGCACTAACAGCGTATTTTTAAAGTGTTTTAAAAACCTTTCAACGAAAGAGGCTATAACCGGTCTCTATTTACTCTTTTCCAGGACAAAAACCTAAAAAGAAGTGTCACAAGCCCAGCCTCTGTGTCTGACTGGCTGACTTCCACCCACCCGGCTGCAGGGGCAGACGCTGCGGAGAAGGGGAACGCCCAGCTGGACACCCACTGTCCCAGGCAGCGCACGTGGAGCGCCCGCACTTTCCACGACTTCCTGGCCCCCATACCACAGCTGCAGAAAAAATGGTGCAGCTGGACCACCAACAGCCCGTTCACGAAACTGGTTGACAACAGCGTAAGTCTTGCAAGGAGGGGAGGACGTGGCGGGCAGGTCCGTGCCCCGGTGCCCCCGGCTGCTCACCCGTGGGACACGTTTCCCCGTGGACTCCTGCTTTGCCTTGCCAACCTGCAAACGTGATAGACATTTCAGTCCATCTTGCTTGGTGTGGGGGAAACTCTTTTACCCAGCTCTGTTGTAATTCATTCAGGCTTTCCTGAAGAAGCTGTGTTTCCTAGCAGTTGACACCTGGTTAAGAAATGATCTGTGGTCCAGAAAAACATTTAAAAAATGCCTTCAGACTAGGTTGAGATCATTGATGAGATGAGCAATGAGATGAGATCATTGAACATTCCGACATGTACCTTTTTTTTGCTGGTTATGCCTTAAATTTATTTCAGTTGACGTATTACTATTGCATGGTGAGGAATCTGTAGGTGTGGGAGGGATATCTAGGTCTCACTGACTGTAATCATCAAACCAACAGCTTGTTACAAAGATAATAGAGGATGTTTCTTCTTTTTTTTTTATGGTAATAACATAGTGTTTTGCAAAAAAAATGCATCTCACCTCTAACATAACAAGGAATTTTAGCTCTTAGTTCTCTTGGGATGAAAGTTTCTCACGACAGCTGCTTTTCACAGCATCTCTACTAATTTATTTTTATTTTTTGCAGGGTTTTCCTCCAGCTGCGAGATCCCAAGGTGTCCCAACCAGAAAGGTAATCTCAGCCACCGAGATAGAGGGAGCATCAGAGACCGTGTACTCTGACTCATCTGCCAGTAATGCCTCCTACCCCCTCACTCTGTCGGCACAAAGGCAGCGGAAGCTAAGCTCCTGCAATTTGAAGAAATCCAGGTTTGGGAATCCTTATTTTGGATTTTTAGCCAATTCCCCTGACAGCAAACACGTGAAGTCCTTGGATCCCTCAAGACATCTAGGGGCAGCATCTCCAGTTAACAGCCAAAGCCCCAAAAATCCTCTAGAGAGCTCCAACCCACTGAAAATCAGCTTGGTTAATGGGTCGAAAACAAAGGAGCTTATGGTAGAAACAGACAAAAACAAACCAGTTTTTGTTATTTCTGAAGAAGGAGATGATCAGCAACCTCTGGTCCAAGCAGAGCACCTTAGTCAATGTGGAGATCATCTGTCAGAGCAAAATGCTGTGTACGCTCCGGCTGTGCCAGATAAACAGCCGGTGGCCCTGACTGTTGAGGGGAACAGCTCTGCCGCCTTCACGTCAAATCTGCCCCTTTGGGCAAAATCCCCTGGTTTATACAAAGGTCATGGGAAGGCCCCCAGCTCTTCCAGGGACCAGCAAAGCTCCTCAGTGGTAGATGCTAATACTGCTGAGACCGCACAGAACTGTGATACCCTAGCTGCTCCTACGCTCTGCCAAGCTTCAGTCCAGTAACGCCCTCAGAAAGACCGAAACATCCATCGGCTCACAAAAACAGAGGCAACGGTGATCGGAGTGGGAGCTGTGCCAAGTAGCTGAGCGTGGCGGTCATAGGTGGATGCAACTTTAAGAGTGGTCTTTGCTTCCCACTTGTTGGGATTGGGATTACGACTACACATACCATAGCACAGCACAAATGCCATCTTCCCTTACGCTCACTAACTTCACCTCTCTTCTTCTGCATGGAATTTTGATGTGGTTTATATAAGAAAAGGTATTCTCTGAAAAGGTACTTCAGACTGCAGAAAACCTTTTGAATGAAAGTCATCCGAGATGGTTACATTGTGGTTGGTATCTGAAACGTCCTGTATCTGACAGTCCTCTGTCACTGTGGTATCGCTGGAGCCTTTCTGTTGGGAGCTAGGAGTTAAATTCTCTTTGTAGGTATGCCTGGACAATCCAAGCCTTGCCAAGCCAAGGGTAAGAATTCAATCATGCATGTTTGCGTACAGTTTTGTAAACTTAAGCATTTCATAACTTCCACGCTCTAGCACAAAGTTTGCCAAGCATTAGCATCTCTACTATTAAAGAGCACGATTATCTCATATGCTAGCTCTTTAGAGAAGCGTACAGACAAGCTGAGCAACCCAATACTGGATGCTCGTTCTAGAAAAGTCTGGTGTAGCTTTATCTTTGCTAGATCTCCATAGGCTTAAAACACCTCAGTCCACTACATTTTTAAGTGACTCCTCATGGCAACAGGAGCACGTGTACAAAAACACTGAAATACTAGGAATAGTCTCCAGCATCCGACACTTGGATATTTGCAGCTGCTCTGATCCTATATCCACCAGCTATTTATTGCTGGTAACGCACACTGACTAGAGAGCTACTTCCCTTCCTTTAGCAGGCAAGACTTAAAAGACAAAGTTAAGTGGGGCAAACTTTGAGGGCTCACGTTCTTTAGCAATGAAATACTAAGTGGCTGTGCCTCCCTGATTACAAATCCAGGGCATTCAATGGAACACTGAACCAAAGGGAAGCCTGCTAGTCCTACTGCCTTTAATAACCCCATCAGTATTTTAATTGCCTCCTGGTGATATTGTCCTATCTTTGCAAGACTCTGCGTATTCAGCCCAAAACTCAGCGTTATTTTGCTTTCTTAAATGAAAGAAAATCCCTACGAAGCTGTATTTTGCAGCCGACACGGCACATTGTTCTGAAGCAATAGTATGTCATAAAACAGGTGTCAGAAAGAAATCTTCCGTACAAATCCTCCCCTGTATCAGCTACAGTGTGCATCAAGTTATCTTAATCCTTCTCTGTGAAGGCATTTAACTCTGATTCCTGAAATATTTAACTGAATTATTTATGATATCACCTGCTATTACAGCTTTCATTTGCCACTCATTAATGTCTGAGAGGCAACACAGGATTGTAGGTTTTGCCTTGTATTTGGCGCGTGTGTTTACGTGGCTAGGCAGACACAGAAGCCTCGCATGTTGTAGCAGGGGAAGCAAAACCATAGATGCCCTTCAGCAGTTGACTCAAACACAAACAGCAAACAAGTCTCCGCATTCGTTATTACCAGACTGCGTCGAGCAGTTTTGAAGCACAAAAGTCTGGCTCCGAGTTGGGCTTTTTTTTGTTGTTGGGGTTTTTTGCTCTTGTTGTTGGGTTTGGTTTGGTGGGGGTTTTTTTTGTGTGGGTGTTTTTTTTTTTTTTAAATTAATGCTACATGATTCAAAGGGAAGAATTAATATATTTATGATTAAAGAAAATATTTAGAAAACTTCAGTACTCTAATAACAGCTCCCACTGCACTAAATTCATATCAATGTTCTGTTACCTACCACATTTCTAAAGACTGAAGTACTAAAATCTACTTTTGAAAAGTACTCTTGTTCAGTTATTGACAATAGCTACATTTGAAGGGCTGGAAAAGGTGGCTTTCTCAATAAAAGCGTGTTTAACTATGCATTTCTACAACGTAACAACACTTATTTTGTTTATTTTGCTGAAAGACGAAGTTGTATGGCCATTGCCTCAGAGCACCAGTACATGGCGAGGTGCGCACCAGTACAGCAGCCCCATGACCAGTTGCTGCAATGGAAAGAGCACAAAAGCTGCTGAATCATTCAGTCAGCAGCCTCCCGAGGATTATATGCTGGGTGATCTCTCCTCGTTAACCTAGCGAGATAACGAGGTGGTTGTTTACCTTGCTTTCCTCTGCTACCTGTGTAACCAAAGAGGAGATTTTTCTGGCCCTGTGAAGACCGCTGCCGGAGGCGGGTCTCTCTGGCAGTCTGGATTTCCTTCCGCATATCTTAACGCGGTGTACCTCTTCCGTCACTGCCTGCTGTGCACTATGTAGCCCATCATAACACCAGGCACTAAATCAGACAGCGTATGTTCAGCACAGACTATATACATACGTACGTCGAGAGAGGCCCTGTTCTTGAAGAATACTCAATATTGACCAACGCTGCTTATTCTTGGAGCAGATGTGGCCGATACACCCAACGGCTCAAAGGTGAGATCTCCTGCCACCAGAGGCTACTTACTGGAGCCCAGTGCCGAACTGGTGCCCACAGCAGCTCCACAAACCAGCCCCTTGCTGGGAGTAAAACGCACACGAGAATTGAATTCCTGACTTGCCTTTTGAAGGTCCCTTATTTTTTCAACCGCTACGGAGGTACTTATGCTTTATTTTTTACCTTCAAAAAATGTATAAGATGTTTCCTCCTCTTAAAGCTAAAAGGAACCGTTTTGTAATTCTCCTCTTTTCCCCCCCCAAGAACAGAAACAGCTTCCACCCAGACTCTTCAGGAGCGTCATAGCACAAATTTAAGAGATTCTGAAAGCTGTGGGTGGAATAAAGCACCCTAATACTCTTAGCTGTAAATATTGACTGTGATAAGTTGTTAAATAGTATTACTTACGGCATTTATTTTGTTCCTAACAGCTATGTAACTTTTGAGAGCTATGCTGCCACTTTTGAATGACCGAAAACCTCACAACTCGTGCTGGGGCTCTGGCTGCAGTCGCACCTTTGTGGTAACGCAGTCACTCTCCCGTGCTGTTTTGCAGACTGTAACCAGGCAGCAAATGGGATAAGCATGCTAAACACTTGCTGAAGAGGAGGAAAATCATTTCAATCACAATTGCATGGGGAAAAAAATGTCCAAAAGCGTTATGGAGCTAACAAACAGGAGGAGCATTATTTTCAGTAAAACCAGATTTGAATAACGTTCACATTTTTTTTTAAATTTATTATTCTGGAATACAGTAGGCAATCCCTTTAGCCAATGTGTTAGATGGATTGAATAGGACAAACATATGTGGGCAATCCCTATTTTTCCATTGCTGAAACACAGCTTCAAAATGAAACTGTGAAGCTACATAAGAGTCCTGACAAGAATTGTGTGTGCCAGGTTTCCTGCTGTCAGGTAGTTAAAACGGTTGAGAACAGAGGCTCAATGGGAAAGCAATCCAAAAGATTTAACACGCAGCTAATGCATCCTAACTTTGAGGACTCAAAGTAGCAAGAAAAATCCATTTATAACTTCCTAGCAAAAACGTGAACTGAGGCTTCCTTTCAGAAATCTAACTTTACTTTAAGAGCAGTTGGTTACAAAGCATCCTACTCAACTATTTGGGTTTGGTTTTGTTGCGTTTTTGGTTTTTTTGTGTTTTTTTTTTTCCTATGAAAAGGGCACATGAGCCATAACAAAACACATTTGACTCAACTAGCCCAGTCAGCTACTAGATTTTGTTCTAAACAATTAAAGATTAATTTGGATTGCAAGGGAAAAAGATAAGTCCTAAGCCAACACTTACCTAACGAAAGCAAGCGACTGAAACTCAGCAGCACTGAAAAGAAACCCAACAGAGACCAAATATAGCTTCAACATATATTCATGGTCTGTCTAGAAATGTCTTTGATGTTAAACCTCATATGGCACACTTAGCATTTTTTATAATTCATTTCCTATGGAAACTAATGAGCTTAAGGGTGAAATTACCTCATTGAAAGTCAAAATGGTAAAGTGTGAAGAAAAGAGGGATGACCTGAAAAGCAGATTTAGAAGCAATCTTTGCATATTAAGCATTGCTGTGGGAAATAGTATAATTAGTTTTCTTCAAAAGTTATTCCTTGGAATTGTGTAAGTGGTATTTCAGCTCCCAAACATCATGCAGAAAGAATGTTAGATAAAATAGGTGGAAAAAATGCAAGATCCCCACACATTCTTTTTAAAACCAAGAGCTCCTTTTCCTAACTTCCAGTAACACAGTGACTGTTGGTTTATTTTTAGAGGGCAGACTGTAGAAAATAAGGCCCCCTTCCAGCAGAAATTTTTAAAGAAGCCATAAGAAACCAGATTTTCAGAGCATAATTTAGAATTGAGCATTCTCTTCTCAAATGCTTAACTCCTTTTACTTGAATCCATTTATTTCCCCGAGCTCTTGCTGTAGGCTACACCATCTGCACTACACGGTTCTACTAAAGACCAGGAATTGATATAAAATGGATGTATTTTGTTTGCAGAATGAGCGAGCTAATGATTGATCTTTGAGTGTCAAATACCAAGATTTTTCTATTAACTTCAAGGTAAACAGTATCAGAGCTTAAACACAAATTATCTTACACAATTGCTGATTCAAATACTTGAGACACGCTGAGGGCTCTTGGATTAACACTGACTGTTGAGATGAGTATATTGTCAGCTATTCCAGCTGCAAAAGGCCATGTATTGTATTCTCTTTCTCGCAATTATGCTACCATCTTCCTTTATTCTTTACGGAGGAAGTGCCCGGAAGAGCTTAGGCTGTGCCAGTACTGATCACTTGATGGGGCATAAATCCAAGATCAGTAGATTCCTCAAACTCTATTAGTTACAAGCCATTTGTTGGCATAATGGAGTACAAAACACTTAAACCCACCAATATAAGTGCTGGGCAAGCCAAAACCATTACAAGTTTTAGGGGCTACCAGCTTGTCTTTATGGCACACAGAAAAACATTGCACTTTCACTTATACATTACTTAACCACGAGTTTGAATTTCTCTTAACTTTAGTCTGCAGAACAAATGACAGCCGGTTTAAGAACAGCAACATGGATTAGCCACAACATTAAAGGATATCCAGCTTCAACTGTGGGAACGGCAGCAGCACAAAAATTCTGGGATGCTAAGCTGCTATTTGGAGCTTAACAACTCTGGCATCGCTGTCTTCCACCTCAGATAGAATGGGGCGCAGAAAAGTCCTCCTATTTACTCAGCAAGGGAAAAGTTCTATTCAGAAAAAGCTCTATTAATAGCAGCCATTTGAAATCTTATCATTTACACAAATTAGATCATTGTAAAGACGAACACAATGTAACAATCATTTTCTCCAGCCTGCTGTTAAATCAATAGTGCTATCATGCTTCTCACTTCAGTGTTTATGGTGTTGCAAGAAATTAAAATGGTATCCACTTTTTTTAAGAGTAGTAAACTTTTGTTATTTACTAGCACCCTGAAATCGTCTTGTTACTTAATAGTTTTGGCTTTCAGCACTCTGAAATCATCTTGTTACTTAATAGTTTTTGGCTTATATCACTCTGCAGAGATACTGATGATCCTTTGTGAGCTGACACTTTTAAGAAAGTTGGAGAGAATTTCTTGGAATGACAGAAAAACTCCTGTCATTTTCAGATACTACAAATTCAAGGATGATATTTAGTTGTAAAATCTCAACTTTAAAATAACCAATAGCTTGACCGAGCATTAGAAAGCGTTGCACAGATCCATTTCTGTGGTGACAGAATATGCCACAGAACAAACAGACAACTTCAGTGAATATCTTTTTTTTTTTTTTTTTTTTAATTAATAACTTCTTAGTTCAGGAAAAAAAATAAATCACAAAAGAGAACTGGAAGAACTACGCTCCACCTTCTTTATAAAAGAGCTTTCTCAAAGAGAGAGACTATATATCTTGTTCACCACTATGTCAAACTCTACCATAATCACCTCGGTTTTCACAACATCTATTCTACCACGTTTCATGCTCAGCTTCCAAGTATCTCTTATAAAGGAGGTGGGGGTGTGCTTTAGACAGGTTAAAAATATGCTGCACCTTTACAGTATTTAAACAATTACACCAAGCATAGTTCATACATTTATCACATTAACTATCACCTGGTAACCATACATTTAAAAAGGTCTAATGTATAGAGTATGTAATACCCATGACAGATACTCTTACTTACTTAAGAGCATATAAAGATCAGGATTCACTCACCCTCCCCATCTACCAGTTAATTTCTCATCTCTTCCTGGTACAATATAAATGACCAAAAAAATCCCTTCGTTCCATTGCACTACCGCAACCCTATATGCATAGAAAGGCAGATTAATTATCTGTAACAGGGAAAAGGAAGAGCGGTTTATAAAAGGAATTTCAAGACCCTCTACTGCACAGGTAGTTTAAGATGTTAAGTACATGAGTTTTGTTGTTTGTTGGTTTTTTCCCCCAATTTTTTTTTTCTTAAAGTCACATAATACATCCCTACACAAACATAACTTGAGTAAGTGCAAGCAAGGTTGTACATAGTACTGCAGACACACTATTCTTGACCATCAAAAAAAATTCAGCACAAGAGGCTTGAACACTAGCACAGTGACAAGTCTCTGCTGAAAGCCCATCTGGGGTGTGGGAAGTGGTGAATGAGAACGCAAAGCACATTTCTGCATATAATGTGCAAAGGCTTGATCTCCACAACTGCACTCAATTTGCTACATGCACAGCCAGAGATGAAAATGAGATCAAAACCAGCTGGGAATGGTTGTCCTGAGAAGATACAATAACCATTAAAAAAAAATCTAAACATAAAATACAAATACAGAAGCAACAGAACATTGTTAATAATATAAAAGACAGAAACACACTGCTGTTGTTAAAAGAAGTTTCAAGTATTATTCCAGATCCAATTTCAATCCTACTCACAGGAGAAAATGCCCAGAGATTACAAGAGAAGTCCACACCAAAGTGTATTTTTAATAGCACACGGGCATGGTCAACAGACCCATCCTTGCGACAGCTCTTTTAAAAAATAAAAATCTAAACAGAAATGCATCATTCTAATTAGCATTCATATTAAGATGTGCATTACTGGAAATAGTTGTTTGATTCACTGACACCAGTAGACACGATGTGCTGCATCATTTGTGCTCCATTATATCACAAGATAATGTGTGTACGCTTTTTAGCATTGCAGTATAAATCCTGCTCATAAAATAAGGCATATGTAAAAACAACATGGTATCTACAGAGGTAACTTTGTATGCTTTCTTCTCATTCTGTTTCGCTCTTCTAGGTATGATGAAAAAGAAAAATTGGTCCCAGTCGAGGTTTGTGAACATTAGCTAACAGATTATAATGAATATGATGAGAGAGATCAGATCATGTGAATTTGGGGGTGGTGGGTTATGCTGGGATTTTTTTAATTTATTTTTTTAAATGATGCTTGGGACATTTCCTGAACGAGCTCCACAGAAGGCATGAAAATAAAATCTACATTTTTTTTTAATGTCAGCGACACCAGCGTTCCCCTTCATCATCCCTCTATCAATCCAGAAATGCCTCCATATTGCTACAATTTGTCCAAACTGAATCATTTCCTGTAAGATTGTTCCTTCCAGTAAGGCTGCTATTTTCTGTTTTAAGTTATAGCTTTTTCTACATTTTCACCAGTGTCTGCATGCTAGAGAACAGCTGCATGGCAGAGGTACATATTTAGCATACAATATCAAACCAAAAAAGAAATAAAAAAAAAAAAAAAAGAACCAGTGTGTCCTACTGGCTGCTCTATGTCAAAAGCACTGTTTGGTCTTCTGATATAAAACACTAAAAGAAGTAATATTAGCAGAAGTCTGTTCTGCTTCAAGTATTACCCCAACTTTAAAGGTGATTTTCAAATTTTTGTGCAATTACATTTGTAATTTAATATGAATAAAAACATCAACACAACTAAACTAAGAAAAGAAACTGTACTCCTTTCAGTATAACACTGCACATATGGTAGGAGCTTTAAGTTGAAACAGCTGTTTAATGGACGGATTTTTTTTTTTTTTTTTAAGTGAGTATTAATGTGGTTTCTAGCCCAAACGCAAAGGGTAGTGACAAAATATCAGGCTACCGCAAAATGCAGTTACAAATATACACTGACAATTTCCTTCTTAAATATTAATGGCTCTTGAAATATCCATCAGATACTTTTACAAAACATTTCTATTTTAAGTCTAAGGATTTTTCTTAGTTTCTTCACAAGTAGTGCAAATACACTCCTTATTCTTAGGTCTTCCCAAGATATGGCTGGTTTTTGTGTGTGTGATTTCGGTTTGTGTTCTTCACTGAAGTGATACAGGGACACTGTAGTCATGAGGATGGAATGCAATGCTTGCTGGACTTTCTTGGAAAAAAAGAAAAACTACCTTATTCATGTACAGCTGTAAAATTCTACAAATCAAAAAGTTCACACCAGATTACCTGATGCAAAAGTTACTGAGTCCCTGCTATGGGGGAACTGAGAAGATCCCCTGAAACCTTAAACTGTACAAGCATGTAACAGGTTTTTGTCCCCTCTCTACGACTACAAGTATTCAGTTCTTGAATCGTGTTTGTTCACAAATGTGATTGAATTTCCTGAAATAAAAAAAAAAAAGCATTAAAATGTAACAAAGTTCTCAGAAGTCAGGCAACAACAACAACAAAAAAAACAACCAAAAAAACTGTCAGTGTTTTTCATGTTGTATTTTAAATGTTAAACAGTTTAAAGCAGAACATTTACACTCTAACGTGGGTGTTTTTCAGAACCTGTTTAGATCATACTCTACCACCATGTTATCTGCAACAAGATTTTCAACATCTCTCCTGCCTAACCCTTGTTCGTTTTATTATGCACACACAAAACCTGTTATTAAAAGCATTTCTCTATACTTCTGCATACTTCAAACCCAGAAGGCAATTAAAAACAGGAACCAGTGAATTAATTTTGCCCTGTAAGACACTGCTAATTTTTAGTAGACAGCATTACACAAGTCATTAGGAACTAGAATTAACCAGGCTGATAATACATAAACATGTTCTTTCACTGGCTTAGAATCGTCTTCTGGAAAGAAAAAGGTAAATTTTTCTCATTCTGTATTATTTAGGTTTTACGGGAACGCCAAGCCCATCTTCCCAAATCAAACAGATAACACAATTTTGTATAATGCATTTCTTCCCAATTCTAAAAATTATCTCACTATTCATTCTTTGTTTTTGTCTTACGTGGGTTATGCATCCCCCAATACATAACTGAAACAGGAGCTGGGGTGTTGGGTGTGTATATACGTATACATGTGGAAGAGATGATGCAAGAGAGACTATGAATTTTCTTTCTCTTGCTGAATTAGATCAAAGATTAGAAAGAAACTTTGCTTACAAAACCAAACTACTTAGCAAAACAGTTTAGATCAATTAAAAAACCCCAGATATCTAGAAGTGATATGACAGGATTGTTTGCTTTTATGGATTTTAGGAACTAAGAGCAGCAGCCTGTAAGGTTCTAGGAACAGCTAATGCCTGAAAGAAAAAAGAAAAAAAAAAGGAGAAACAAAAAAGGAAAAAAAAATTCTGAGTCATTTCCATTATAGATGGAATTATCCCATTACAATATGAACAAAGACAACTGGTGAGTGCTTTGATACTGAATTAACTCGCTAACATTTCAAAACAAAATCTCCTCTGGGAAAACAGACAGGCCTGTAACATGAAGTTACAGATAGCAGTGGTGCTTTAAATTACTTCTGCAACTTAAATCCCAAATTATTTTTGAAAGTTATTTGGTAAAACCCTCTGAATTTATAAGAGGCAGGGGATGAATATTTTACAAGTCTTTCTTATGATCTCTTGCATGAGCTGTACAGACTGGTTATTTTCAACCCATGGTACCTGAAATATTAAAGGAATTATGCTAAGTGTGTATGTTCATTGCAGCGTTAGAAAGATACTGCAGAATCTACCATTCATTAAAGCAATTTCTCAAAAGGGGTAACAGCTCCTCTATCTTAAATTGCACTGAGAATTTAGAGAAGTATTCATACAGCAAGAAGGATTTTTCTACCC
Organism: Rissa tridactyla; assembly: GCF_028500815.1. Lineage (NCBI taxonomy): Eukaryota > Metazoa > Chordata > Aves > Charadriiformes > Laridae > Rissa > Rissa tridactyla. The sequence continues at coordinate 10,633,916 of NC_071478.1, read as the reverse complement.
TACCAGTTAGCTCTTAGGTAGTTAATTTTTATTTTGTTTTACAAGTCTTTAATATTTGTCTTACCACATGTGCATCTTTTCATAAGAATGAAATTGCATCGGTTATTAGTGGCCTTTTTTTTTTTTTTGTAACCAAGGACCTTGATATATTTTGGACGGACATTTCTCATAAATGACCAGATACCAGAAGCCCATGTTCCCTAGATGTATTAAAACACTTGATAAGTAGAGTGTTCATCTCTCTTCAGGCTCAGTAATTCGTTTTCACCATATGTCTGATTGCTTGGGTCAGAGGCATAAGATCTAGAAACTCCTCCAAAACCAGGAGCTGCTGAGTCACACCAGGTTCCTAATGTTACATGTTCCAAACTTCTATTGCTTCTCTTGTCGCAAATTACTCCCACCAATTTATCCCTTCAAAGTACGTTGTGCTTCAATAGGAGAATCTCTCTTACAGTTTCAAATGGAAATTGCATGGGGCTAATTATTGTGTATACGGTGTTTTTAAGAAGCACCCAGACATGAGCAAATGAGAAGCTGCTTCAGTGGGAGAAGAACAGGAATAAAGGGGGAATTGCAGGTGGAAAACAAAACTCAAGAAATGTCAGCAATGGGTTACATCACCTTACAAGTGCTAGTGGTACCCTTCTGATATGCACAAAAGGCTCGTTTCAAAGTTGTGTTAAAAACAAAAATGACCAAAAAACCCAAAGTTCACCCAGTTTGCTTATGCTGTGACAGTGTTACTCATGCAATTTCTGGCACTTCAAAGGTTGGGGGTTTTGTTGTTGTTTGTTTGGTTTTTTTTTAAAAGAAACAAAACTCAAAAGCACTTTATAAATTGTTTAACTTACATGGCATGATGTGCTTTGACCTGAGTTCGACAGTTGCGCCCCCAGTAGCAATCAGGACGTGATGTGACAGTCACTACAAAAAGAGAAAATGAAATGCTACATTTATTACAGAAGTCATTAAATAAGGTGACACAGATTAAACCACTACTAATGGTGGTTAATCGTCAGAGCAAGCTTTGTAGAGAAACAAGACACAATTGGCAAGTAATGACTGTAAACTATATTGGTTCACCTTTCTAGAAACAAAGCAAACGCTTAGTGAAGGACAAAAAAAATAATTCTGAATATTAGGTTCATGCAGACTTATGATGAAAGGCTTTGGTTCTCAGTGCTGTCAACTGCAATTTTACCACTTAGTTTAACAGAGATGGACTTCACTGTTTAAGACACTGGGCATATGTGTAGATACATTTCCATAGGAAAGAAAAATTTATTAGTTTGGGTAGAGTTTGTTGTTTGTCCCCCACTTTAACATACATTATAACTCATCTGTCCAGGAAGCCGTTGTGCTAAAATGAAAAGCAATACTAAGGAGAAACAAGGAAGACTGACTGTCACTCTGCAGAGCAGCAGAAGCAGAGTTCTCAACTGTCAAAGACAGGGAAGCTGTTGCTAACAACAGGAACTGGATGAACAAAAGTAACATTTAAAAGTAGACTGTTGGGAGAGCTTCTGTTCCCAACAGATTTAGGATTGAAGGAGGCACAGCTGCTTGCATGCTATTTTATACCAAAACTGTAAATGCAAACAGATTTAGAATTAATTTATGAAAACATTCTTATTCCTTGCTGAGAGCGGGTAAAATGTGAAATTTTTCAGGAGGCGCATCATTTCACGTACTTAAATGGGAAAATGTATCAAATTACAGCAACTAGTTCCTGTTGACTATATTCTGGATTTTACTGAATTCTTCTTTCACTATGCAGATTGTTCTACAGATGAGAAAACATACTGAAAGAAAGGACTGCATTAGGGAGCCTGACAGTAACTATACGCAAACTTAGCGGCTGAAAAGTAAAGCAATCAGCATAAGATATTAGCCCTGCAAAGAGATTCGCACTGGGCTACATGAAGGTACTAAAAAAATCCAAGGATACAAGGATGAAACTGACTTTAACTCCCTTAAACGACTGTTCCCCTCTTACTGTGCGAAGCAATCCCCACCTGGCAATTCAGCAACGGGAATATTCTGCCTGTACTGGTAGGCAAGTTCTCGAAAGCTGCGAAGGCCACAACAGTAGCAAAGCACTGTGTTCCCAGTAATTCTGTAATCTGAAGAGAAAACCGGTTTGTACATAATGTCAGAGTAAGGCTTGAGAAATCAGATTTAGTAAGAATGTCACGATGGCACCGGTTATTTACCCAAAACTTAAACCTCTTGATAATATTACTGAGTTATATAGAGACAGAGTTACACATCAACAAAATCAAATATACATAACACATACCTGACAACATAAAAACTCCTCTTTGAAGAGCTAAAAGACTTTCATTTAACATATTTTTCCATGTCAAACCCCTGGATGCCAGGTAATCCTGAAAAGAGCAATTTCAGTGTTTAATCTTGCAAGATCTCCAACATTGAAGAGTGATCAAGTCATTCACCCTCAAATATTTCCAAATCTAGATCTAATTAGGTTTTCAAAATGGGCTGATGCCGATTACAAGTAAAAATTAAATACCTTTAACTTAATTACCATGATACTTTCAGATCACTGATAAAACCTTACTCAATATCTTTTTTTTTTTCAGAAGACTCATACTTTTGCCAAAAGAACACAAATAGACGCGTTTCAGTCACACTTATTTACCTTAAATCAAGACTACATCCAGTTTACCTAATTTAGATAACACCATTATAGTATGGGCAAAATACTTTCCATGCAACCTAGCGTGAAATTTAACTTGTCTGGGGAAAAATATTTGACAAATCTTGTTTTCTTGGTATATTTTTAGTGAATTAATTTTCTCTTTAATTAGTATTTTATGTTACACTTTAGCGTGTAGAAACTGGCTTCCCTAACAAACACTTCATACAAGTAGAAGTCTTTGATGATTTAACAACCAAACACATCTGAATTCTACAGTGTGTCTATCAGTCATTTAAACTCAAATTCAGAAGTTATATCTAGAATTTTGGCCTTATTGGCACTTGTCAGACATACACGTCGGAGAAATTAAACATCAGGATTGCACGAAAGGAAGTTTTTTGTTATTGTTGTTCATTTGGATGGTACAGAAAGAGCTGATGCTAAATGGAATTCATCTCTAGAATACAATGATCTCTTACTCAGAGACTGAAAGGGCCAAATTATCACCCCCAGATACTTCCAGTCTAGACACAGCAACTACAACTTTGGTCCGGCTGAACATTTGGGGCTCATTAGATTTGCCTTTTAGAATCAGGTGCTGCAAGTGATACAGTGCTGCCACTGTAACTGTTAGGCAGCACATCACTATCATTTCACGAGTGAGTACATCTTAAACTTTGTACATTTATTATTACACAACATACATAACTATTTTTAAACGTACCTTTAGGATATCTGACTCGTAGTGGTTGTTATTTAGGACTCCATCTAAACACTTATCACCAAGATTTATTTCTAATCAGAACAAGAAGAAGAAAAGTTACTATTTCTTGCCCCAATCCCATAGCCCTCATGCATTTCCTGAAGATTCTTCTGTTTCCTGAAATAACGTGCACAAACTCATATAGGCACCAAGTAAATGACTGTATTCAACTTTTCTCAAGCATGTGATATATAACTTCCAGTGGCAAAACCAAGACATCGAGATTTTACAATTTAACCTTCACTCCACAAACACTACTACTAATCTGCACAGATTAATGCTGCTACTATTAAAGCACATTCCATTAGCTTCAAACTGCAGCCAAATCATTTCAACTGTTCTAATTTATTTTTTAAAATGTCTAAAACCTGGAATTTCAGAAGTCCACATGTTTAAAAGGTAAGGTTCTTTTCTAATCAGTTAACACCAGATGTTCCGTGCTCCTGCATTGGTTTGTATGATTCTCTTACCAGGCTGAAATACACCACAGTTCTTTTTTATATGGCAAAACATTGTGCTTAAAAGTGTAGTTTTCAAAGCCAGTATGGTCTGAAGACAAGAAGTTCATTCCTCTCAAAGTTAAGACACTTACCACTCAAGAATTTTTTTATGTTTGTGATGTAAGGACACAGCCTTTGTTTCCTTTTGCATGACTGTGCTACAAACTAATCTATTACATTTCTTAAATTAGCTAAAGTTCAAGACAGACAGATATTATCGCAAAGTGAGCAGACTCATAAGAAACATATTAGTCCACAATACCACAGAATGGCGCCAAACAGCCAAAACACGCCATCCGAGTGCAGCCCCAGTATAAATGACAGAAGGGTTGCAGACAAACTGTACCTGTAAAATAACAAAGAAAACCCCTGTAAGGACCTGCACACAGCAAAACTCAACAGTTATTGTTCTTACAAATCAATAACAACGGAACCCTGAAACTTGCTTTAAAAAAGTACAACTTTCTTATTTAAAATACGTTTTATAGAGGAATAATAAATTTTATAAAGGAAGATTCTTTCGTTCTGTCGCTACAAGAGTCCAGATAAAGAATATTCAAACAAAGAACACTCTTCAAGGTAAACTTAAGTTTAACTAAAAATAAGGAAAGATTTAGTTCTGCAGCCAAAATCAAAAAAGTACACACATTGCTGAGGAGCAACATGAGGATTCTGTTCACGCTCTGCTCTTCGGTCGGGCATTGGCTGAAAGCAGCAGGTGCATATTACATGACTTCCTTGAGCAGGGCACACGTATTCCTGGACAGCTAGATAAGTTAAAAACAAACAAACAAAAAAGAATACTGAACAATATACACAACTGCAATCTGGACTAGGAATCTTAGTGAATATTAGCAACATAAAAATCTGAAAGTAATAAGCAAGCAATATAATTTTGACAAAGATACTATAAAAGAGCAGAAAAATGTCATTCAGACTTCTAAACTACTCGGTGGTGTAAAATATTTCAACGTGTAGAACAGCTTAAAAACTATCAACCATCAGCAATCTATTTTGGATGACCACCATGGTCAAATCTCATATTTGCAAGGACACCTATATGAAGTGGTGTTACTCTCACATTACTGTGCGAGTGAGTTTGCTCAGTTCATAACGGGTGTATGAGTTATGGTATTTTGGTATCGCACTACTGAGAAGATTTCATGACACTGACCTGCAGGGAAGTTGGCTGATGTAGATGGTGCATCTCCCAGCGCTTGCATTCCTCCTGCTTCTGTCTCTTGGCCTGTGCCAGGTAGAGTTGGAACAGAGTGTCTTCGATACCCTGGGCACTGTCTGCATACTATATATGGTTGACTGAAAGAATAAAATAAGGTCATAGGAAATCACACACAACAAATGCAAATATAACTCATATCTCTATGCTTGACAGCGTTGTTCATATTTTCAAAGTTTAAATTTGGAATTTCTTCATCCAGTAACATATGGAAATTTACATAACTCATAACAGCTGTGAAGATCGCTGTAGTTGTAACAGATAAAAACTTTGTATTTTCTAGTATTCCCCAAGTAGTTAAAAAAAAAAAAAGAAAGAAAAAAAAAAAAGAGTGGTATGACTGGAAGTGAGATGTACAAGAGACAGAGGAACAAATTATGAATAATTATCTACTGGAAGAGCTTTTCTGTTCCCCTCTACACATACAGCAAAAAATGTTTGCTGCTGGAAGTAAAGGGGAGATATTTTGGTGCCTGGGAATCCCTAGGTTAAGCACCAGCTGCTTCAGTACTATACACCTGGTGAAAGCAGTGTTCCAGATGCATAAGTACAATTATTGCAGCAGCACTCATAGGGTCATGGACTGCTTTATCTCCCGACAAGATTCTAATCAGAAACCTGTTTTCTCTAAAGCAACAGCCAATTTGTAATTAGAAAAGGTAATTTCACATATCTCACATGAAGCTGTTGCACAGTTCAGATAGAACTATTGGTCATTAACTGAATCTTGCTGGACCCCAAGGAAGTTCTAATTGTGTTTTTTATTGACTGCTCAAAATTCAGTAGGATAGCCAATAGACTTGCCAAGATAATTACCAATAAGAATGAACTTACCTGAAAACAAAAATAAGATTCATTCCGGCAACGATGATGGAAACACTACCAGCAGTAACAGAGTTTGTGAAACTAGCTCCGTTTGTGGGTTTGTGCATTCAAACATAAGTAAATCTAATTCAGTGCACAACTTAAATAGACATACCTGATATCTGAAGATTCACTATCTACATCTGACAATTCCAACAAATCTTCAGAACTTCCTTCCTCGTCTGAAAAAGATCTTCGCACCTTAGGTTGCAACATGTCTTGAGTAATTTTGTTTCTAGCATCCATGCTACGTACATCATCTTCATTACGACATTTATCTGGCATGAGAACCAAATTCAAACTTCAAGAGCTCACATCCCTTGTCCCCACCCTACTTTATAAGCATAGTTACAATTATTGTGTTTTCATTTCCATAAAATTTATTTTTGGATAACGGAGTTCTAGAAGATCTTAGTTAATGGAAGTATAGTATCAGGCAACTTAAGTTTTGTTTTCAAGAGGCCACAATCAAAGTTCATTAAATCTATATTCAAGTATATTTTTCAGAAGTATCTGAGTTTAGATGGCCTAATCAGTCAGTGTCCCCTATTTGATAAAACTGATATCCTTCTCATGATTAAGCAAGAAAATAAAATTAAGATTTCTTAGCATATTCAGTTACATATTAAATCACGTTCAATCCTCACCCAGTATTTGAAACATTACAAGTTATCATGTCATATTAAATGCACTTGTTTTCTTACAGCTGCGTCAGAGAAGACAGCAGAGTAATAACACATATATAGAAATTTAACAGACAACAGTCTGTGCATCCATCAATCGCGCAGCTAATCTGTGAAATACGTCAGATTCTGTTACACGCACTGTTCAACTTGCCTGGATGCTGAATCAGATAAGCTTCAACCAAGTTGTTCAATATGTGATTTTTGCAAATACGTTCTACTGGACAACGACAAGTTGGACATAGAGAAGATCTTTCCATCCATCCTGAGTAGCAGGCAGCACAAAAAGTATGCATGCAAGGCTGCAAGCTGGAAAACACAAACATGAAAACAAGGAAAGAAAAGGAGTCAAACCACAAATCTTTCATTTATCAGACACATTCATAATGCTCAAAAAACTGTTTAGCATTGATTTGACCATATAGATTGGGGTGGAGTGGGGGGGAGGGAACGGACTCAGAAGGGCTTGTGAAAACCCTAAATATTCTGGCCGCTTCAAACAGTTGTCACTGAACTTCATATATTATTACCACATGATTACAGCTTTTGTCATACGTACCTTACACAGTCATGCAGCAGTTCTTGGCAGATAATGCACGTTAGTGTTTCTTCCATCTTATCGGGCTTCACATTTGATGTTTTTGCATCTTCAGAGCCAATTTTAATTATACATTCACTTGGAGCTGCTGGTGGAAGATTTGGACAAGCATCTTCATCTAGAAAGACAGAAGATTCCACAGTAGTTTTTGAAGCTTTTTGAAATTAATTTTTTTTAACTGTTAAAAAAACCTGAAAGATATATACTGATTCGGTGTTCACTGGTAATGGTCCCACTGAAGGTTCTTGCTTCACACATAACAGCTTCTGCTACTGAAGACATTTTTTTCACTGGGCCAGAAATCAAATCAGTAAGAAGCAAGAAACAAATTGAAGAAGGACTGATGACAGCTGACCTGACTCAATTTGAGGCGGGAAGGAGCAAGAGGGGAGTTTTGCTTTTCTTATTTATTACAGTACTAAATCATAACATTTTGAGTAGGGAAAAAATGTTACCTATCCCCTCCTAACATAACCTTTCACAACCTTCTAAGTTTGATATGCATTTTGAATTTATTCATATTAATGAAGAAAAATAAGCACAGAACCTTATGTTGCTATTAATCTCACTGGGCTTCTATGAAAAATGGACATAGCTTTAAGTTTCCAATTAATTTTTTTAAACCAACTTTCGACAGTAACGTTATAGTGTGCAGGGTAAGTTGTGCAATACTGTTGTATACTAGCCTCCTTTTAGTTTCTTCTTCGCAGGTTCCAAACCTTCCTCCTCCCCTGTTGTTTGAGAATCCGATTCTGCTTTTTCTTTGTCAGTGATTTCTGAAGCGATTGCAGAAGTTTCAGTATTCATATCCAGCTTTTCATGTTCGTCATGCAGTGCTCTTAGACACACAGATTCTAAGATGGGGAAAGCAGGCACAGGAGCGAAAACTGAGGATTGTGATCCTGCAAAATAAAAACAGAAACATGAACATAGCTGCATACAGATGCAGGACACGTGACAACAACAGGTACTCAAACACTGATGATGCACACACATCAATCCAACCAGCTGAAAGGAAAAAGTGGAGCAAAAAAGCAATGTCTGCATAGCTATACTACGTGCACTCTGAGCCAATCTGACTAATTGGAAAGACCTGGGGGAAAACAAGCTATTAGTTGTGTAACCTTACTTAAAATCCCCATTCCTCTTTAAATTGTGGAGTATTTATTCATAAGACTATTATCCACACCAGGTCTTCCTGAAAAAGATGCCAGGCAGAGGATTTATGCAACGTTGATCCCACATAACAGGTCAGGATCACAGTGGAGGGCAAAGCTTTGTTTTCATAGGAGCATGATTAAAAAGCCCCAATGAACTGTTGACAAATGCCACTTTCTAGACAGCTGTTCTTGCTCCAGTTCTATTTTAAGAGTTACACAGCATTGTCGTATTACACTTGCCAACTTAATGCAGGATACTAGACTAGGAATCCAATGTGGTATATTTTGGCCTTAGAGCTCTAAGCAAGGGAAAGGGGACTGGTGATGGGCAGCAGTAACAGTGACAATTACAGTAGTTTCTCAGGGTGACTGCATGAGCACGAGCACTCATATCTACTTACTTTGTTACATGAGCCACATAGATTTGATAAGTTTTCACCAGTGCTCCACTACCAAACCATACTGTAACGACAGAACAGTTTGGGATTTACGTACATTTTCTGCCCCTCTGAGCATAAGCAATTCTCACAATTGCCTTACTCATCCACAAGGATTTACCCTGCCTACTCACAGAGGGAAAGTTAAAATGCACACATCCACCTGGTATTTTCACTAGAACTTAACAAAGCAAACGCTAAAGACCCAGATAGGGGTAAAAGATTAATCTGTTAAAATTCAAAACTAGAGTAACAGTTGATGGGATATCAAACTTTAAATACTCGACACAATTCTTACCAGATGTAGAAGGATTATCCTGCTGAACAGACGCAGACTCAATAAGAGAGGTAGAAGAAGCATTAAAGAGGTTAGATGTAGAAGTAGATGGCTGTGGTTCCTCATAGCAAGACTGAGTAGCTGACGGTGATGAGGTAATTTGGGTCTCATCATTACTTCTTCCTGTACTTGAGGTATCTTTGGTCACATGGCATTGGTTTTCTACATTAACTTCTACAGTTGGAAGGGGGGAAAGGAAAGAAAAAAGATCTGTGTGACAGTCACCACATCATGGCTTCAAAATTCCAAGCAATCAAACTCTCTCAAGAGGGTTACTGTTATCCATTGGAGCTTAGCTGCTCTTCACTGATCTTGATTTACTTCCTTACCTACTGGTTCTTGAGTTGCATCATGCTTTGTGTTTAAGGATTCATAAAGATAAGCAACATCTGAAAGAGATTAAAAAATATTGATTAGAATCTTGAAACAAAAATTCACTAGCCTTAATCTCACATAAACAACTTCTATTCAAAAGTGTCTGCTTCCCCAAAGTGTCTGACAATGGAAGAGACAAACGAGGGGTCACCTCTATAATACAGTGTTAATTCTCCTACTTAGGAGGCAATTAGGAACAGCACAGCAAGATCTTTTCTTCTCAGGAAATCAGGCAGAGCAGCTTTTGCGTGACGTTTAACTTGTGCCAGCCATGGAACCAGAGGCTTAATAATTTCTTAAACCTAAAATCTGCTCTGTGTCAGAACAAACTGTATTTTTACTGATACTTCAATGAAAGATCTTTGAAGCAGCTTATTATTTCCGAGCTCGCTTCTCAACTTCTTCGATCAATTTCATTTCATTCCTTTGTGAGATACACGAACTCTCAAAAATACAGGTTAAGATATGCCATAAGTTTCACTCAGAAACTAATTTAGTATCTATTAATAAAACTAACTGGATAATATCCCTTTTCTTCTCCATCCTACTTCAATCTAATACACTTCCAAAGATTCGCCTAACTTGCTACTTTTTTTTTTTGTCTCCAGCCACCTAGAAGCAAGTGAGACTTCCTTAGTTTGTAGCAACCCTTCTTCTGATGAAAAGTTAAGAGTATTGTCTCCTTCAAAACTACTCAGAACGTCCAAATAGGCATGCCAAATCTAAATTTTCTCTTTGTCTTGGAAGATGGAGAAGCTGAAAAAGCAAAATTGAAGGCTTGGCAATTCATATACTTGTTAACCCAAACAGAAATAGTGACTCAGTTCATTACAAAGTACCGGGAAAATTCACATGAGTTCTTCCAAATAGCATCAACTGTGATAGTGCCATCTTAGAAAGGATTTGTGAGATAAACAAGCCATACAGACAGACAAATAGAGCTTATCACTGCCTCCTTTAAAATCTACATCAGACAGCATAAATCATTTTCATCTGTCTGTATAGAAATTAACAATAATTTCATAAAGGAAGTATTTCAGTAGTGAGTATATGCATAACCAGAATTTTTTTAGATTAACAATTCATATGTCTACTACTGTACGAAAATTGTAAATACTCTTGTGTTTTACATTAAATATCATGCTGTACACATATCTAATATTACACCCTCCTATCTCCCAGTACATGCAATTATCTTCACAATAATAGCGGAGCTTGTGAACATACAAAGACTGTCTTTTCACCTTAAAGTTCCACATCAGAGCTATCAAATACATTAATGAGAATTAACATTTTAAATGCCTCTTTCATCTAAAGTCTTTTCCAGAAAGCGAGTGCTCTCTACTAAAATTTAAATATTACACATTTCACAGTTAAATGAAGAACTGCATGCTAACGGACAGAGCAGTTGGCTGGGGCACAACAATATATATGTAAAAACAGAGCTTGCCCATTGCCTTTCTCCCCATTTATCAAAGTTGAGCCCCATCTCTTATTTCATAATAATGAGTAATTACATTCTTTCTGTAAATATTTTCAGTCAGTGTTGGATTTAATGACCCTGTATAACTGAATGAAATGGTATGAAATGAGAAGGTATGAAATGAAAATTCTGCTCAAAAGTCTCAAGAGTTATTATTTCCCAAATCATTTATGAACATCTTTAAGACAGATGCCAACATGGATCATTCATGAAATCTCTTAATAATTTCATTCCATTGCAAAAACCGAGCAATTTACACCTAAACCTCGTCCCCTGACTTCTACCAGTTAACACATGAAAAAACATTATTTCCTGCCTAACAATGGCTTGGCTTATTTACAAACCTTTGAGGAACGACCCCCGTTATTTTTTTTATTTACTTATTAATTTTAAAACCTAATTATGCTATTTCAGTTGCATCATCCTGAAAAGAATTACAGGCATGCAAGGCATGACTCGTCTTTAAGGCCACACAAATATTTTTCCAGGTTTACTACTTCTACTTTCACTCCAGGGCTTTCCCCACCTGCCCCTCATTTTGCCTCTTTCCCCTTCAAAAAAAAAACACCAAAACTAACACAAAACAAAAAGCTTTTGCAGCCTTTCCTTCCGGTGCCAAAAACTGCTTCAACGTGATATATAACATATCACTTACTACCTTTGCAATTTGACTTCTAAAAGAAACACTGGGCATATGATCTGGACCTCATTAGTTACCATTCCACACATTAATTCTTCCAAAACTACTTCTAGGCACATTTCAATTTCAGACAGTTGCCCAGACTTGTTCCTGTAAAAAATGGCACATCCATGACGTCTTCTATAGAGACTTGTTTTTAAACATTAACAAATTATTTGTCTTAAAATTGAGTAATTCTGTTTTAATTGTACTGGTACTTCTTTTCTGTCATGACTCAAAAAAATGACTAAGTATGATTTTTTTTAAATGGCATTTACTTACTGTTCTCTGGCTCATTTTTTCTGTAAACAACATAGATCACATCCCCAGTCTGTAAAGGGTATGTCTGCTTCTTCACCACTTTCAGTTTATTAATTACTGTTCCATTAGTACTGTAAAGAGAAAGAAAAGGTAACTTCGCATAAATGTTTTCATAATTACATAGGAGCGAGCAGGAAGGGAAAACACAAGATACTTTTAATGAAGATACTTTCAATCAAACCACTGGCTCTAAGGAAAAAAAAAATAAAAAAAATAATGCAAGCCAGGATCAAAAAATACCCCCAAACATCCAGAAACAAATAAAAAATTTGTCCCAAAGTCAGAAATGTAGAGCTACTAGGGCTTCAAAGTCATTTGCAGCCACTGGTAAAGAGATGGTAGCTGGCAAATAGATAGACAGACAAAAGATCCCTGACATTTGGGCAATGTCTCAAAATAATTAGATGACTGTTTCTGTACAATAATTTCCACCCTTTAAGTATAAAACAGGAAAGGGTAATAGGAGTTTTATTCAAAAAGATCTAGGTTATGTTTTACAATTAACACTGGGAATCTCCTAAGACATTCTGTGATGAAGGAATTTTTCCTGTACAGTCAGGGATGTTATACAACATTAATTTTTCTCCCCTCTTGCTTCAAACAGTAAAAAAACTAAAATTCTGAGGTTACTTAAACTGTCTGCAGCTCAAAGGTGAGAAGTTAGTATGGTGGAAAAACAGTTATACACAATTAAAAGAGGAGATGGAATGAATTATTTTGATATTGATAAAAGCTCCCAGACTCATGGAAGAAATTAAATTGAGGAAGAGGAAAATGCACAGCATTGCTGATTAATGGCAGTATCTCTGCTCCTTCACTATGGGTGGTGTTTTATAACAGAGTGAAGTTATTCAAGTATTGAATAATTCCAGCTCAGTTGCAATAAGCCTCTTTCAGAGCTGCAGCATTCTAGAATTTCAGACTTCTGCCATTCAAATTCTCAGCAATTAGTACCAAATATAGAAGAACAGAAAATCTGCTTCTTTCCCTCAGCAAAACAAGCTGCTGCATGAAATAACAGCAAACCTCTGCCGCCACCTCCTGGAGGTCACCACTTGTGCCTACACAACACAGCCTTCCTCAAACAGACCACTTTCTCTGTAGAGGAGAGGGATGGTTATTTAGAAATAAGCACCTTCCCTTCTCGTTGTTTGCCTTTTAAAAATCCACCTGGAAAAATCTCTTGTCATTTAGCAAAATGAACAGCGAAATAAAACTAGAACTTCCTACTGTTGACTTTTTTGGACACAAGGTCAAAAGCATTACATTAGAAAGTCAAAAGGAAAAGAAAGCCCTTTAGAATCACTACAGCAAGTCTTTATCAAGGTATGAGTTCTTGCTCCTACCTTTGCAACTGCTTTCACTATCTACATGGTTGAATCAACTAATCCAACATAAATAACAAGATACAAAAAAAATAAAAATGCTACTATAAACATCAAGAAACAAACAAAAATCTTTGGGTGACATTCATATTTGCTCCATTATCTTCAAACTTCTCCTATAAGCAAAACTATCTTAAGCTTGCCATTTATACCTCAGGCATACAGATGTTAAGTAGCCTGAAAGACATAAAGACCAAACAACCAGCAGAACAGAGACATTACTAAAAGAATTACAATGTTTAGCAATTAAGAGGAAAAAAAGAATTCTAGTCAGCCTGTTAGAAACTATACTCATTTTTAACTTAACAATGATGCTAGTGATAATATATTAAAAATATTATGTAAAAGCAAAAATTGCACCTCCTTCAATTGTCAAAGAAACAGCAAAGCTTACAACAATCCCTGAAACCTGTCAGAGGCTCTTTAACAAAACTAGGAAACAACAAATTTGACCTCCTTAGTTTTCCAGAAGGCAAAACAAAGCATGCATCTCCCATCTGCTGTGGTTTAGACCTTCTTTTGTAAGAAAACAGCTAAGGTTTAACATCTACAGACAATTCCTAGTCCCAGTATTTCACTAAACATAGGGAAAAAAATGTCACGACAATGTATTTTATGACTTGCTCTGTCATGACTGCCAAGCACAAGATGGTTATGAGGGACAATAACACAAGTAAGGTATTCTTGGAAAAAGAATAAAAGAAAAATAAATATCACTACACATCTAGCAACCGGTCATACTTGATCTCACAAGGCAAGCTGCAGAAATAGCTACCCAAGACCCTAACTGTCAAATTGACTACAAATAGTCAAATCTTTTCAGTTCTGCACAGTTATACAGACTTCAGTGACAGCTGACTAACAAATTATTTGGCATCCATGAACCCAAATGAAGTAGGAATAAGCTGATACCACTTAACACAGAAAACCATTAAGCTTTTCTTAAACACTTTAGCAAACTGAAATAGTTGTATTTATATCTCAGCCAACAATCAAAGGGGAAAAAATATCCACCTCCCCCAGATAACTGTATTAGTCTTTCATGTCCAGTTGCAGGATTTAGCATGAGGCATTTAGCAGATATAGTAACATATCCTATTAATGTTGTGGGTGTTTTTTAAATAGACACACAGGATAAATTACAGCATTTGTACACTCCTCTGATGTTTCAAATTAAAGCAAGGTCTCCATAAAATAAGCAGAAGGCACAATGAGAATCTCAAATATGAAGGCCAGTCATTAGGAGTAAATATTGAATCGATACCAACTGGCTGTATAATTTTTGAGGTGGTGAAGACAAAATGATACTATTGGATATAAATTGTTTGTGTTTTGAAACAATGTCACAAAAGGTCCCAATGCCACTTTTCTAAAGAGTGGAAGAAAAAAAAGTCAGGCCTTGACTCAATTCCGATGTGGCTGATGACTCCACAGTTTGATCAATGAATGTACGTTACCTTTACTTCCCAATCCCGACCATTGGGCAGAACTGATGTGGACAGCTACATTTCCCTCAGAACAAGCTTGCTTTTGAAGTAGGTGAACAGTCTATGTGTTGCAACATACCTTGGTTATCCTTCTGAGAAAATGCCAGTCTGTTACTTTTTAGTAATTACTAGTGTCCATCCAGGAAAACAATGTAAAGCTATGGTAAAGCTTCTGGGCTAATAGTTTTACTAGTTATCTGCTATTTAAATACATATTACCCTGAATATGCTGTAAACTGAAATGAGTTTTGAATTCCATTAAGCTAGAGAATCTCTTCTGTACTGTGTCAGTCTCCATTCTTCTAATGTTTACAGAAATAGTTTTGACTTGCAGGGTGTGGAGAATTTAGTAGCAGACAGACCACCAGCGTCAGCTGAAGATCAGCCTCTGATTTACCCACAGAAAGGGAATATCTGCTTGCCTATCACATGAGTATCAGCCTTGTGTAGTTTCCTGCTCTGAAACATCACTTAGTACTTAGAATCCCTAAAAGAATAATCCTAGAAGACAACAAGAGGAGGTCTTTAAAAAAAAATTAACTTGGTTGACTTTAAAATTTACTTTTCAAAATGAAGAATCTTACAATTGTTTTTACTTAGGGCAAGTCAACTACTGCCTCCACTCTGTTGGGACAGCTTGTATTATTTGTTTTCTTTCAAGCAGCATAAAGCAACTAGTACATGGTTTGGAAAGTAAAGCAAAAACATATCCCAAAAAAGGGTGGGGTCTGTGAATATTTTATTGTACTATTTGCAAACCCTTGGCTTTTGTTACTTGCAAACTTCTATTTACTCAATTTTGAGTTCTCTACATGTTTTCTTTCACCTGTGAATTTATGGTTATTTTTTCCAAAGTAGATCCAAGAACTCATTATGCTACCAGGGAGATAAAAACCAATGTTGGCTGTTTGATGATATTCTTTGGGTTAGCTACAACACAGAAACAAGGTCCACTCAGTTTAACTGTCCCACACTAACCGCCTCCTTCAATGCATTCCTCTTCACCAGAAAAATCTGAGCTTGACCACAGCAATGTTTCCAAACTATTTTCCACTTCAGAGAAGAAAAAGCTGACGTTGCAGTATTTTTCTGGGACTCTGGGAATCTGTACTGCCAATTCAAACATTCAAAAAAATCTTTTTTCAGCCTGCTTGATTTTATGGAGCTCATCTGATATTTGGCAGAAACATTGGAAGACACAATAAAAGACAGTCTTCTGCAAGTAGTCAGATCAACCCATTTAGACCCTTGATTCAGCAAATGGTAACAAGCCCCACCTTTCCATGAATATATCATATAGAAAATTAACTTTAATTTGGCTTTGCTAGTTTTCTGCTGTCTGCACCTTCTGCCTCAGGGGGAGGGGGAGTGTGCGTGTGTAGGAGAAAAAAAAAAAGCAGGAATGTTTGTGCATCATTTACAATTCCTTTAGCTTGTATTATCATGATATTGGTCTAAACTAATTCTACCAGCTACATGCAACTGAAACTAGGGACAGTTTCTCACGCTTAGATTTACAGCTATGCTCTGAGACTACCATGATAGGCAAACGTGGCTTGATCTGTTGTTTGAAATGTCTTGAAATTTGGGATGGCATTGGAGAATGACAATTATAAGCCATTTCCTAGACATCCTAGCTAGGCCTCATATTTTTTCTGCAAAACTGAGCATTCCATCCCACAGCTTCTGGGAGTATAAGGCCTCAAAGGATCTATGCAGGGAGTTACCCTGGTTATTTTCCCTAGCTACAACCTAGAAATGGGGAGGAAATACACCCGCATCGAGCTTGTGGATGACATCAAAGCAGGGGCAGAGCTGGGCTGCCATTCAGAGGCACTTAGGGAACAAGCTAGAGGAATGGGCTGATGGGAACATCATGACATTCAACAAGAACAAACCCTAAGTCTGGCACCTGGGGTGAAATAACCACCTGCGACAGCATAGGCTAGAGACCAACCGGCAAGGGTTTTTGGTGGATCTTATGAATAAGCATAAGATCATACACCTTGGACTTATGCCTAGGCATAAGTCAGCAGCATGCCCTGGCAGCGATGAAGGCCTACAGCACACTTGGCTGTATTAACATGGGTGTAGTCAGAAACTCTAGTGAAGTGATTATTATTTTCCTTTACTTGGAACTCATTAGTCCACATCTAAAATATTACATTTGGGGTCACCTAGTAGTCTTGGAAGGTCTTGATAAACTTGAGCAAGTCAGTGGATAGCCACTGTCACAGCCAGAGGGCTGGAGCACAAGACTCATAAGCTACGGGGCTAGGGGAACCAGGCTTGTTTTGCCTGGGAGAAGAAGTACGATAAGGAAGTTAACAAGACAGAGAAAAGTTCTTTGCTGAGGTGACAAAGGTCATAAATTGAAACATGGAAGACGCAAACAGGATGCAAGGGGGGAAAAAAAGAAAAAAAAAAATCACTATGAGCATAATTATGGTCTGGAATAAGGGCCCTGAGAGGCTACAGAATATCTGTCCTTGGAGGTTTTCATGACCAGACTAGAGAAAGCCTAAACAACCTAGTCCAAATCCAGTGGTGGCCCATCTTTGACAGAGTTTGAACTAAGCGACCTCCTGAGCTCTCCTCCAACCTGAATAATTCTAGATGTTCTGTTCTACTCAAGGAAATAAAGAGAAATGCATAGCCCAAGTAAATCTCTGGAAGTGAGTTCCTCACCCTGAAAAGACTCCTTTTAATAGCAACATAGCTACTAATTGATCAAGAGACAGAAAAGGAACGGACTTGAAAAAATTCTACTGCAAGAAATACATCAACTAGAGCTCATACATTCTGCCAGTGCCCACCCAAAATGTGCATGCCATTCAATTAGATAGTTCAAAGGTTTTTCAGAATATTCTTGGAGGGATTTTTGTCAACAGCTCAGCAGGTATTTGATACTAACCCTGAGCTACCAGAACAATATATTTAATTGCATTCTAGGATGCTGGAGCAGGGATTCAGCATGATACCCTTCATAACCTCAAATGTGAAATTTCCTCTTCACTTATGTACATCAATATATTTTGAAGTGTTGTCTTTGGGTAAAATACCTTCCAGACATGAAAAATGGGGGGAGCTGGCAGAAAAGTTTCTTTACTGACTGCAATAACCTGGCAGAAAAATAATGTCGTTTACAGAAGCATTTTCAAATGTCACAGGTTCTTGAAATGTAATAAACCAGAAGCTTTCTGCAATCTTAGAAAAAAATTTTTGTCAAAAATGAAGCAGATGAGAATTTGAAGAGGGTTACAATCTCCTCCTAACACCGTTCCATTCAAATTCCTGTCTCAAATTCTATAAGGGAGATTAGAAAACAAACTAAAGTCCATTGGAAAACACCCGCAACCCCTGCAGTGCTATTTGTATTCCCACAGTAGCCTTAGAACTCTACAGGAAATAGCCTCACCAGTACAGCAAGTTCACTGGCCTTCAGTGTATGACGAAGTGTGTAATTAACTTTTAGTATATAAAGTAGTTCCACTAAATTGTTAGCTTTTTAACAGTAGCTACAGTGAGGTATGTGCTTAAATCTTTCCACATTAAGGGCCTTAGTTCTCACACCCCTAACTTAACACAGAAACACCCAGAAGAGAAAATAATCATTCTGGTTAAACAAAAGAAAACAAAACTAAAATATCAAAAGTAGAAATTTAGCAAACATCTTTTATGATTAAATTGGATTGAATAGGCTCCAATCTCCATCTGACATGCGCACCACAACTGCTAGGCTACTACAGTATCTATGGTATGCAGACTACTGATATTTTGAATACCAGAAAAATGCATAACAAGTACAGATTTTTACTCCACGTCTATTTATGGTCCGAGATCATCACTGCAGGTATTTTCTTCCCTACACAAGTGTCTGAAGAGAGGCACGCTCTTAAGAATGCCGGCATAATTTTTTTCACAAGTCTAAAGAAATATGCTACAGAACTATTACATTAACAGTATTTTTCATCCAGTAGATTATGAATTCCTTTGCAGAGAAAAAAAAAATATATAGAAAGAGCCGAAAAACCTCCAAACCTAGATGTAAAAGCAGGAGAAAAAAAAAGAAACAAATAAAGAGAAGGATTTATTATTGGTACCTCAAGCAATACACAAGATTTTACTTCACAGACTAAAAAGAAAATAAGAGTAAAAGTTCACAGAAGAACAAACCTTGTATCTTCCAATGACACTTGACCAGATTCTTCATCCACTATGATTTTACAGTGATCTCCAGACACTAACTTGTTGCCAGGGAAAGATAAGTCACAACCTTAAAAAGAGAGCAGATTTTCCAGTGTGCTTAAAAATACACATTACACAGACAGATCAGCATTCTACATGGCTATAAATGCACAACAAACTGACTCATGTACATCTGCAATAGTTCAAAACTTCTACTGGCATACAGGCAGCAATACAGTCTAGTATGCAAAACATAAATACAAGCAGTGAGATAGCTCCATGGGCTGCTATAAGCCTATTTCAACCATTTCAAGATGTTTTAGTTCCCTTTCTGCCCATTCCCCCCACCCCCCAATCCTAGTCCTTACAGATGGAAATCAAATCCCAGTTACTCTGTTCTAGATTGGCACAGAGATAATTTCACACATATTTGAAGCGTTCAATCTAAATTCTAGAGGCATACACCACAGAGCAACCAGCTCTTTTTGGGGGTTCGACTAGATGACCTTTAAAGGTTCCTTCCAACTCAACACATTCTATGATTCTGTGATTCTTTCTACACATCATTGCAACACAGTTTCATTGGATTTAACTTCTGCTTCATCACAGTATATGGGGAGGAAGTAGAAGGAATTAACAGCTGATGAATATGAGAATATCACCCTTCTATGTTAAAGTATTTTTCTTCTATTTCTTTTTAAATAGGAAAAGTTTCCTCAGCTCTGTTGACAGTGCTATTACATTAATAAAGCTGAAGGGAGATCAAGAATCCAGGACTAAGATTCAGGGATAAGCAGAAGTGTAACGACAATGTTGACATGACCGAAACCTTCCTACCTGCGACTCCAGGGCTCTGAGCAAATTTAGTATTTTTACTTCCTTTTAACATTGAATGTTCAAGGCAATGCTCAAGGTTCCCTGTCTAAGACACTAATCTGTCTCACAAATGACTCAAAGTACTTGTTTACACAGAAGTTATAATTAACAAACATGATTCACTTCCACCCATTCATGCTTTCGGTGCACTGTATCTCAGCCTGCAAGAGCAATGTATCCAGAAGTAATAGCCACTACATATGTTGGTGACAATTTATCACTAGTCTACTCCTGATACTCAAGGAACAATCAACAGCTAGAGAGTTAACCGTTGCCACACAACTTGTGATGCTAGCAAGTGTACTGAAAGTAAGTAGACTACATTTTATTCAGGAGCATGCCAACATTTCCATTCTATTCTATGGAGTTGGACTTTCACATGAGAGCAGGAAGGATGAAATGCTCTAAACAAGCATTTCTAGTGCTCCTGAAGATTTTCTGAATAATATTTATGACCCAAAGCTTGGTATTCTTGTGACCACTTATTTTATTAATGCATTAGCAAACAGTTATGGAAGCAAAAGAACACACACAAAAAATTATCTTTTTCTGCAAGATAACCCCCAACTAGACCGCAATTTGAAGAATTCACCTACAGCTTAGATAATGACAAGCAATCTAAATGTATGTTAACAAATGGACACAGGCAAAACGTTTTTCCTACAATGCATTATCTGAATTTCTCATAGAGCTTTAACATCTGGTGTTTGTTCGAGACTATTTACAGAATGTTACCAGTCAGTCAAATACCTTGAACTGATGAACAGGAAACTGAAAATCAGCGCTGTCATGGCAGAGTAAAAAAAAAATGAAACACTGCAATGATTGTTTTAAATAGAGTAAGCATTAAATCCTTTAAAATAAAGGCAAGCAGTAATAGCCCTAGACTCTGAGAATAAAGCCTTCAAATACACTCTCAGAGAAACTTTCAGCATTTGTTAGCAATCTTTACATGGCCAGAAGAATTAAGGGCTTTTATGTGGGCATTTGCTTTTCTGTGAAGCACAAGCATTTTGCATTGCAGTTCCAACTTATTTAACCACAGAAACAAAATGAGAACATAAACAGGACTGACACACAGAAACCCTTCTGAATCAACAATTGTTTTTTCTTATTTGTACAAACTGTCACAGACAACTTAAAACGCATATTCACTTTTAAACACGCACAAGTTGGTAAAAAAGGTCAGTGTAAAACTTCCTCATCACACAGAGCCAAGAGGTAAATCAGGCACAAGGGATGGTCTGGCAAACACATCCAACAGCTGAAACCACCAAACCCAACTAGTTTCAGTCCACCTTCCACTGTTTTAAAGGCCAGGAGAGGGGACCGCTGCTGTCCCCCGAACCCCGCCCTACGCCGTGTCCCTGTCCCACCTTTCTTCCGACCAATTGTCCACTCTCTTTTCAGCAGCAGGACGTGCGGCTCTGCCTCATCAGCACCCAGCCGGATCAGCTTCCCCCAGGGCTGCTGCTGCCGCCGCTGGCTCTGCTCGCCTCCTTCCGACTGCTCCATTTGGATTCACATCTGACAAAAACAAACAAAGCGAACCCAAACCCCACCGTCACACAGCACCCGGGGGGCGGGGGGGGAAAGAGTGCTCCCTCGGGGCCGGCAGCCGCCCCCCCACCGCCTCCCGGGGGCCGGGCCCTGCGCGCCGCAGCCCCTCACACCCCCGGGGGCTCCCCCGGCCCCTGCCCTGCCCGCTTCCTTTTGTGTGGAGCTGGGCTGGGAAGCCCTCCCCCTAGGCCACTCGGCCCCCCGCCGCCTGCCCACCCCTTTCCCTTCGCCCCCACCCCACAGGGCCTGAGGGGGAGCGAGCCGGGGCGGCCTCCCTCCTTCCCTTCCTCCCCTCCCTCCGCTCACTTCTCTCCCCAACTTTCCGCCTCCAGCTCGCCCCGCTCCCCCGGCGCCGAGGGGCGGGCAGGGGGTGCGGCGCCCCCCGCTCCCCCCCGACGGCCCGCCGCCCCCTCGCCGCGGCGCCGGCCCTTACACCCCGTCCCGCGGCCCAGGCGGCTCCTGTCAACAGACATTGCCGATCAGCTGATCAGGGCGGGGCGGGGCCAGACCTGCCATTGGAGGCGGTGCACGGCGGGAGGGGCGGGCCTTCCGGCCACCGCCACAGAGCCCGGCGAGCTAGAGCGTCGCGCTTTCCGCCATAGCCAGGCTGGAGCGCCGGGGCGGACATCTTGGGTGTGGGCCGGCTAGCAGGCGGGACAGGGCTCTCGCCGCCATCTTTGTTGCGGGCGGATCGAGGGCCTCGCAGCGAGCTACGTGTGCCGGCAGCCGGGGGAGCTCTCTTAGTCGGCCCCATACAGTGAAAAATACTCGTAGTTTTAACTCTTCGGTGTTGAGGAGTTATTAGTTTAGCAGTAACCGTTAAATAAAAACATACTTGCTGTTCCAGGGGCATGCTGTGGAAAGAAAGTTCACGCTGAGGCAGTTGGTGCGCGTTGGTGGGGGTTCGCGCCCGGAGGGGGCAGCCCCAGTTCTCATCAGGAGGCTCTTACAAACCAGAACCTTCAGTTATCGGGGACAAGAGCAAGCAGCAGAGCTTTCTGCACCTTAAGAAGCATCACTTTGCTCTTTGTTGCCCCACCGACCACCTCATTTCAGTGCCCTCTTCTACAGTTGTTGGAAAATAGCTAAAAAAAAAAAAAGAAGATGCCAAACAGCGACAAAACCCCACAAACGGATCAGGAAGTGGCAGATCTCCTCAATTCCTCAACAGCAGCCCTATCTCCGGCAGCCTTGCCGGGCCTGTGCTCCCCAGCCCATCACACCAAGCCTGCCTCTGTGGGGCCATCACCTTCATCCTCCTTTCCCCAAATCCCCACCATGTCTTCCCACCGTCTCCATCCCACTGGGAGCCACCTCAGAGAGCTAAAATGACCAAAACCAAATCGATTCCCTCGGTTGCTTACATCTACTCCCACCTTAGGCCAGTCTGGGGTCCGGCGGAGCGGCACCATCTCTCCCCACCACGCACTCCATGCCGCCTTCGCCTGCTGGCCCCACAGCCGGGCTACCTCAGGCAGTTGCCCCTCGCGTCTGCCTGGTTTCCAGCCGGCAGCTGCCGTTCTCCTGCTGCCAGACCCATCCAAATAGTTGGAGCTTTTTCCTCACGGTTTGCTGAAAGACTTCTTATGCATCAGTCTTTCTTCCCTTGATCTGTCCATTGGAGAATCCCACAACCTAACCCAAATCAGCTAATACAAGCCAGCTCCTTCAAAGGCTACCAAAAAGCCAGTACCTGAAATTTGATGGTCCCTTCCCCCTTTGTGTGAAACGTGATCACTGCTACCCGCTTGTTGGTCTGCTTGTTTCTCTATATTGGTTTTGTTGTTTTCGTGGGACATTTGTACCACCACAATCTTTTTAGGCCAATTAGAACCCCATTTCAAGTGCCTTCTTAGGCAAATGAATTGTAGTCCTTTTGCACAACATCAGTAGCAATGTTCTTAGTTGTGAATTACTGTATCACATTCATCTGAAGGACTCAAGTAGTTTTATGTTCATCAAAACAGAGGAGGAAGAAGCTGAGCTATCCTGCATCTCCCTGCTCGTTGCTGGTTAGCTTCTTAAATTAGTCATATAACATGGACAGAGGCAGCGAACCTCTTTTTTTTTCCCCTTCACTCGAATGATTTTGAAGTTTGGATTAAATCAGAAGGCATGAAAACAGAAACAAAACACTGAAACCAAAACCATTTGCAATTCTTTGCTTTGATACTCCTACTTGGTTCACAGGCTCGAGCTCTCAGATTTTGCTTTTATCTTAACCTTTCCTGGAAACCCTGGAGATCCCCTCATGAATCTCGCAGCAATATCAGCCTGTGCAAGAGAGCTGCATGGGACTACTGATACAAGCAAAATTATTCAAATACAAAAGTGTTTCGGATCTGCAGTTTTAGCTGATACCTAATGAACAGTATTGCTTCACAGTTCTCAGTCCGTGGGCCCCAGTTCAGGAGAAAATGTAAGCACACGTGTTAAGTCAAAATTGATGCACACACTTAAGAGCTTTGCGCTATTGTCCTTAGTCTGTAAGTCTTCCCTTAATAATAATACAACCAAAAAATGGTTCTTCGAGGCCTGACTGCCTGCATTCCTCCAAAAGCATTTGTCTGTAAAATACCCTGCTTATTTTCAACTTTGTCCTCACTGAGGACAAGTGCCTTTTATACATTTGAAGAGAGGCACATCAGCAGAAGTTACAATCGCTCGAAAGCATTGTCATGGTGCTTCATTTTTATTACTGCTCACAGTGACTAGTAATTGTTATCTCTGAGTGGCAGAGGAAAATACCAGCACATGGGAGATGCAGCTAAAAGCCCAACAACCAAATCTTTTGTGTAAACCATACATTAGACGAGGGAGGAAGTTGTTTTGTTATATTGTGGCATTGAGAAAACATATTTTCCAAATATTCCTGCCAAGAGATCCCTCTGCAATCACACCAAGGAATTACTGCACCTCAGTGATAGCATAGTGCAAGCAAACGATTGGTTCAGCTCTTGCAGCTCTCCCATAGTATCCATGTAAAAAGACAGCAAGTGAAACATACAGCTAGCTTAACGAGTCCTGTGTGGATAGGAGACTCAATTAAAATTAAATTATACAACAAATTAGGTTTTAAATGCTGCGCTGCTTAGCCAGCCAGACAAATAATAATTAGAGATGTACTGATCTGCTGCTATGTGCAGTTGAACAGCAGACTGCTGTAACTGCTTTCAGTGTACACTGACGACATTTCCCTCCCAGCTCGGGGTAGTTTTATATGATGCTCCAAGTAAGCCATCCCTCAACAGGCCTGTTTTTCACTTGTCACCCTCCTGAGTTAGGCAGAACGGACAGGATCTTTTTCTAGAGTCCGTCTTTCCCGTCTGATCCATCAAATAATATTTTTTTTAGCAATGTACCTCCCTCTCTTCTTTTTTCTAGAACCCAGGTCATTTTAGATGGAATTAATTTTCAGGCTCTGAATTGTGTGGGTATACATATATTAGATTCAGGAGAAAAAACCGCTACAAATATAGCTTTTTTTTTTTTTCCCCTACCTATAGTGGTACACATAGCAGCAGTTTCAAAATACTCCATGATGCATAGATGCATACAAGCCAGAAACTGCCACCTCCGATACTGGTTCTAGCAAAAGAAATTTAGGAGTTCCTGATAAAGACCAACATAGAAATCAGTCCAATTGAAAAGGACCTGAAGGCAGCTACTCAAATCCTGCTGTAAAATTTCAAATGTATTTGTGTTGCATTAACGTCTGGAGCCCTCTATCACCTTGTGATAAATAACATTCAGAAACACTGATGCTGTTTAATTTTCTCTGCAATTTTTTTCATGTCTGGTGAAAGTTAATATTAAATGCTTAACATCAGATCCGGCAGATGCAACATGGAAAACACGTTTCATGATTAAACTAATAATTGTGTGTTCTGCATGGAAAAGAAAGTATTTAAAGATCATCCTAAGCCAGCAAGAGTAATGTTATCATACAGCCATCTTCAGTTGTGGTTTTCTACTGCTGGCAGCTTGTCTGTGGGTAAGGGAAAACAACTTTGTAGTGCAAAAGAAAACATGCCAAGGACAGCCTTTTAGTCAAGCATTTTTCCAGATACTGATGGCCTGGTCCTGCAGATAATCGATGTTCCTGCCATGCTGTAAATGAGAGTGGACTATTAACACGAGGGGTTTTCTGAATCAGGCGGCCAGCCCCAGATCTCTTCCTTATTATGTGGTAGAGAAAGGAAGACAGCCAGAGACATCATATGGGAAAGCAACAGGAAAAGGATCATTTATGTCCTTTTTCTTATGCTGTTTATCCAGACACCCACTACTGACCACTGCTAGTGTTTGGGAAACCTTTAATCTAGGGGAAACTAGCATGGCAGTTCCTGTGTTGTGACTCTCTGGCCTTACTAGTCCACTGCAAAGCCTTTGAATTACCCACGAGTTACAAGGTTAAGCAGCAATGAGTTTGAGTTTAAGTATGTCAAAAGGAAGGACTCCCTGGGAAATGCAAAGGACCTTCCAGGAAAACAAATAAAACCAACACACCAAAATCATGCACACAGGAGCTAATGAAACAATGCAGTTGCCAGGAAGAAGGTCCGGTCGGCAGGGACCATGACTGAGCTTTGCTGCTGGGGCAGAAGGAGCAATGACGAGACTGCTCTGTGCCCAGCTGACAAACATAGATCAGAAATAATGCAATTATTATTCACACTTCAGAGGTTAGCTTCACTGGATGCAGCACTGATAGATAACATTCCCACTTCTCTTTGAAACCCCTTTGTAAATGCAGCCAGGTATTTCACGATGAGACCTAGCAAACAATAATAATTTTAAAACCTTGTTGACATTTCTTTTTAGAAACCACTAACATCCAGTTATTTAGTTACATTCAAATAGAATTTTAAAGCTGTGTAAATACACATTTGGCATTGTTTACATCCTCCTTTTCTTGCAGTCTGGAGGGGAAAAGCAGTTTAAATTTTTGCCTTTGGCATTTTTCACTTTCTGAGCATCAAACTCTGTAGCTAGCTGGCAAGCCCAGCACATGGTCATTTCTGCCTAAGAAAGCAAAGAATTCCACTTGATTAGCAAAATGGAAGTATTTCTAATAGCCTTAGGCTTTCTAAGACATGGTTTTGTTCTGTTTTGTAAATCCAGGCACAGCCCTACAGTAAGGTCTTTCCCCATTTTACCTGGCATGAGCCCACCCTAGCCATGAGAATAAGAAAGTATACTAATTCTTACTGATATATTGGACCAGGTTGAAATGGAGCCTTTTAATGGTTCTTCTTGTCATTTATAGGTGACATTCCAAGTTTTCTTTTTGATTGTTTAATTCATGTCAGAGAAATTCTCCAGCACTTCCCCAGTCACAATCTTAGATTGACATGTTTAGTCTGAGGAAGAAGAAAAAAATTGCATGTATTATCTCAGGATGAAAAACTGCCTACAGAAAAATTACATGAATATTTCTGCGAAGACTCCCTCTCCATAGATAATTGGGAAAATTTTCAGTCTAGTTAAAACGATTGCATCAAAGGGGATTTTTAAAATATTTCCTTTCTTTAAGTGTTTTCAAACATATTTCCTCCAGGGGGTGCCAAATTAACACCACTGGAAAGTAAAAATGTATAAATTACCCACATCAAGGACATAACAACTGTCCATACTGTACATTTCACCGTACCTTGCGAGTGATGCACCCCTCCAGCCTGAGCCAAAGGCACCAGTCTTTAGAGTGAAATTTCTCAGCCGTTCACTTGTGAGCCTCTCTTGAAGTCAGAAACAGTGCCAACTAGTCCTGCAATTAATGTCATGCACATTCCCTGCCGAGTTCAGACAGGACACATCCCTCAGAAAAGAGCTTTAAGTGCGACTGAGAAATACATCCATCTCAGCCTTTCAAAGAGAGAGAACTTGGGGAGGGGAGAAGTTACAAATGCAGTGACAGCTGGATGTAGCTTCAACCAGCTTATGAATAAGGGCAGAAACCTGGACACAAGAACTAAAATGACTCAGAAAAAGCTGAAGGAAAGATGGTCAGGAGTGTCATCAGGTTTTCTACAGGTCTGCAGGGAATGTCAGCCCCAAGTACGATGTCTGTAAATGTCATTAAAGCAGAGGAGAAGTTTCACTGGCTCAGAAAATAGAGATCTATC
The DNA here is from genome assembly GCF_028500815.1 of Rissa tridactyla. Classification (NCBI taxonomy): domain Eukaryota; kingdom Metazoa; phylum Chordata; class Aves; order Charadriiformes; family Laridae; genus Rissa; species Rissa tridactyla. The sequence continues at coordinate 10,606,193 of NC_071478.1, read as the reverse complement.
ACTTAAAACAGAAACCTTGCTTTGAACAAGCAACCACTTTATTCTTCGAGAAGTCTATTTACTACATGAGAAAATCGATCTAATCACTGTTTCCAGACAAAGGAGCAAGAGAAAAATAAATTGTTGAGAAGTAATATAATAATACATATACCTTTTCCACATTTCACTGCTCATGTTTTTCTTTCATCTACACAGCAGTTAAAATAATCACACAGTCCAGATATTCTGGATCCTTCACCCACCACATCAGAAATATTACTGAAAGAGTGCCTGGTTATCTTCTACTTGACAGTAAAATCTCTGCTGGATGATAATTTAAGTAGAAATCTCCAATGCTAAAACACAAACTCCCCAATATATACTTACTTTGTCCTCTCATTTTAAAATGCAAGTTTACTTCTCTTACTTTAAGATTAGCAATGAAAGCCAACACTAGCAGGGAAAACGGTATAATTAATCCATAACATCATGTAAGTGTGGACATTGTTCGAATGAAAAAACCCTAAATATTATATTAATCCATTATTAGGGCAATCTCAGATCCAGGGCTATCAGTTAATGCTGTATTGAGATGCAGAAGGCATGCTCGTTATTCCAAAAAATCACCTCACTGAATTTTCAGCTGCATATACCAGTGGAGCACCATTGCAGTCGCTGATAAGCAGCTTTGCATCAGCTGAGAATATGAGCACTTGTCTAAACCAGGCGAAGCTTCGGATTGCTGTGGAAGCACAATGAATTCATGAACCAAAACCTTGAGTGCTGGGAGTGGTTTCTGTGAGCACGTAGGGAGCTGTAGCAATGGGCTCCAGAGGGAAGACTTCCCTAGTCTTCCTCCTGGACAGTAGGTGCTGAAAGTTTTCAGCTCTTCTTGGGGATGGAGAGCACGCTTTGGTGGAGTTCAGGGGGAAGCAGCTCACCCATCCAGGTACTCTGCCCCTCTCAGCTGAACATCTTTGTAATGGGTTGTACGTTTGCTGTACAGCAGCCCCAGGAAATACTGTCCCTGGCACAAGGGGGGCAAATCCCTTTTCAAGCCGGATATGGAGAAAAGGAATGTAGGGGCAGAAAAGGTAACAGAAGGAAATGGGAGTGATAGTTATTTTTATTTTACATATTGTACAGTGTAGTGATCTGTAAATTGTCTGGTGTAGGCATTGAACTAGAGACAAGTAGATAGGAACTAGCTATCACCTGCAGTACATACCCTGGAAGTCTAGTCGTTGTTTTTGTAAATGATAGCACACCCTAAATTGCATCATCTTCAGACTAGACACTGGGATTAATGGAACATTTTATCTTGTTCCTTGCTTTCTCTCAATGCTATAGTCTAGACACACGTTGTTATTTTTATTTTGCATTACCTTTGGAGATGCAGGCTTGCACACTAACCTGGTTTACACTGAATTTCCTCCTGAGAAAGGGAAGAGTCTGTCTTCTCATCCTGTGCAAAAACAAAAGGTCCCATTAGATGTTGTCTGGCTTATTATTGGCAGGGAGTTAGATCCATTGACACTGGGGGATGGGGCAGCATTTTTTATTTTTTATTTGATTTCTTAAAAATCCCTGCTGTGGATATTAAGAGGAAATCGCCCATAATTCAGGAGCAGTAGTTCTGATGGACAGTGAGATGGAAGGTTTCATATTAAAGCCTTAGGAGGCCAAAAAGAAAATTGAAAATCTGGAAGTATCGGCTGATGGGCTCTATACTTTCATTATAAAGAACACCAAGCTCTATAAACCTCTTGGTGGGAGGGATAAAAGTAGAATCAAAACAATGACCTTGAGATTGGTCTCAGGCTAGGGAACAGTAGGCTTACAACAGATGCCAAGTAAAGGAGAGGAAGAGGAAATGCAAGTCAGATGTCATCTTCAACTTGGACCTCGTTCTGGGCCCTTCTGGTCAAAAAATGTCCACATTTTTAGTTTTTTCCTGTATAACAAAACATATATGTAATCTTTTTTCTCCATCCATGCAGCTGGAACTCTTAACTGGGTTCTCTTCACTTTGCATCTCCACTGCTGCATTATTTTCTCCTCTGTTTTTGTCATTTGATGTCTCACTCCATTCTTTTCCTAGCCGGTGCTCTGCTTTGACCAGATCACTTTCTATTTACATTCCTCCTTTGATTTACCATTCTCTATTGCGGCAAGGAAAAAGGTATTAGATTCATTTCCAAGACCTGTTTTGACCAATGTCCATCCAGCCTATCATCATAAATTCACTTTTAGGAGTCAGAGCTCACCTCTGATTAGCCACATTGCCAGTCTGTATCACCTCTTTGTTACATTTTCTGACAACTAACAAATGCTTTTTTGTCCCGAAACTGCCATTCCTCCATTCAAGGAATGTTCTGTAACAGCTACAGAAATAAGTTAATCATCATCCTTCAAAGCTTTTTTTTTTTTTTTCCTGTGATACCTACAAAAGCACCTGTCACCAGGTGACTAGATGGCATGCCCAGACCATAGGCTAATACCCTAACTTTATCTTATCATATTGTTTTCTCATACTGTTCCATCTGCCTATCCCTGATACCCACTTGTTATCTCTTGTCACATGCTTGGCTTGAGTGATATTTGGCATATAGGCCCTCTTCCTGTTTCACACGTGTGCTGAACCCGTCTATAGTAGGGACCTGGTCAATACTTGCAGCATGTAGGGACATGTATGGACTATAGCAGTGCAAACAATTAACACCAGTCTTTCCTCACTTCTAAGCTGAAGGATATTGTTCTCCTCCAGTTCACCAACACAAAGTGATGAGTGGGAGAAGATGCAATACTCTGCTGTTGTATAAATAATGGCACTAGAAAGGCTAAAGAGCTCAGCCTGCTGCCGTAAGGATGCTGTTGCTTACTAATAACAGTCAGCGAGGAGAGAGGGTTTGATGGGTTCTAAAGAAGTAACGGTTCTCATGGCATGGTGCATAAAGTGATGCAGGGAGAAAGTTGATTTATGCGTGGACTTTATCCCACATTTCCTCCTACGCCTGATCTCAATCTAAAGAAATAATATTGTAGACACGTATTTGGGCTATGCTTAGAGAAGCCAAAAAAGCATATATCATTTTATAGCTAAAGCTCAGGAGGAAACCGGTTATGATTTATAGGTGTGTTGGAACACCCACAGCTCAGCATCCAAAGCCACTGAGATAGCGGGACAACATGGGTATTGGTACCCCATCACCATGTATTTTTTCGTATGTGAACACTGGTTGCTTAAACACCCTGCATTCGAGTTTGACAGACTGTAAAGCACTGAAAGTCACAATATCCCCAAAACAGTGGCCTTGATGTTACTCATTTTATGGCATTCTCATCTTTTACAGCAGTGTATATGTGGAGAAGTAATGGTTCAAGAGATCACCTAAATCATTGGTTTCCAGTTTATGGTCTGCAGAGCTTGGCAAGCCCATGGAAAACTTCTAAAAAGTCTGCAAAAAGTGATTGAGGATAAGCAAATTCATATGTGCCAGACAACACTCTACATATGTGAAATTCCTAAAGGAATCTGCACTACTGCTGGAAATTTTTTTAGGGGTCCACAAATCAAAAAAGGTTGAAAAACCACTGACCTAAATCTTCTCCTGCAACAGCAAATTGCCTAGAACTGCAGCAATATGAGAACTTGGCACTAAGAAATAACATGACAGTTAAGCGGCACAAAATCTCTGCAGCTTCTCACAGATGTAACTGGAAGCAAGAAGAACAGACACATATCTGTTTAGCTTTTGTAAGTATTTGTTCGGGGATTAGCATTAAAACAGACTCAGAGAATAAAAAGGCCAGCCCATCTCAGTGCTAACTAAAGTAATCTTGACTACAGATTACTGCATGTAACAAATCTGGAGCTCGATGTGTTCCTTATACAGATTGGTCATTTCAAAGCCTGCACTTTCACCAGGTTAAAAAAAAAATCAGACACGGACAATCCCTATTAAGGCATCATGTAGTTATTTCAGTGGGTTCTCTGGAAATAAGCTTGTTTCTGTGCTAATTTTTTCTTCTGGCAGAACCAATTCGTCGTTGGCCTTTACAAGCTGGTCTTTTACATTTGATTCAAAATTGGATTTGGGCCTCTGGGGGTATCTGATGTCAGCCTTCCTAATGTAGTGTCAACATGAAGACACAAAGAGATAAAAAGTCAGTTTCACTTAGAGTTTCCTTTTTCCAGGGTCTAATCTGGATTTTTCACTCTCTTTCACTTTTGCACTCTGGATCACTGCATCTTCTTGTCTTGAGTCACATTAAGCAGGAGGGCAAGAGTGTGCTTAGCCAACCTCCTTGGTTTATAGTCAGGGTCACTAACACAGCTGGAACACATACTTATACTTCATGATATCACCTCATAAAACGATCACATAGCAGACAAATTTTAGGCGCATATTTGAAAAGCAGAAACTGTGGGGTCAGGGTGGCGTAGACTGGAGGAAGGGTAAATGTAGGCTACAATGAGAAATAATGAGACTCACTTTGCTGGAGGAAATGGTCAAACATTAGCATTTCAATAGAAGAGGTCAAAACATTTCATCCAATGCAGGATGTAATTCCCTGCAGACCAAGTTAATACGACCCATAACATCTGTACTCTGTACCGTGCTTTTTAAATATGATGTCCAAACTGTAGGTTACTCCCACAAAGACTTACATTATCCCTCCTGTCTCCCTCCCTGTCCCTTCGTGCAGTCTGTGTTCATCTGGAACATATGAACTAACCAACTGAAAATGGGACACAAAGGAAAAATAGCAAGAACACAGAATCTCTCAAAGGTATTAGGAAAAACAGCACGTAGGCACGCAGCTCAGAACTTTCATAGCACATATAGAAGATGACTGAATTACGATTCCTTGGACAACCTGAGTTCTGGACTTCCCTGACACATATATGACTTTGCAACAATCAAGATTGTGTCACTCCTTAAAGCAATCTCAATGAAAACAAGCACTAACAAAGCATTTTCTGCTTTTGCCTGTGAGAGGCTTTAAGTTTATATTCTCTTGCAGAGGATGACTGGGAAGCAAAGTGCTTAGCTCTTCTTCTTAAGTGGCACAGCCTGTGTGTGGAGCTGACTTAGGACATAGCACCTATGGAAATCGCCTGACAGTGAGTAACTGCATGTACACCAAGTAGGATAAATTCATAATCAGCATCACATGTAACTCTCATAAAATGAAGATTTCCTGTCTGGGCAGATATATACTCTTTTCCTGGAAGTGGTAAAATGCTGTGACAATTAAAAAAACAAAACAAAACAAACAACAAAAGAACCACACACACGCCCAAAAACACCCAAAATGCATTTCCCAGCCTGCAGCACTTTCACTGTACAAATACCTACAGACTCAAACCCCCCTTGCTCCCCCCACCCCTGCAGAGCAGAAAGCGGAGCTGCTTTGTGCAGTGGCTTACTCCTGCCTTGCTTGGCATGTTAGATTTCGCAAAGGCAGCAGAGAAGGTGTGTTGTTCCAAGTCTCATACGTGGTAACTGAGACATGATTTTATGCCACAAGTAGAACATAACCTTTCTGCCATATTGTCTGCCTTCTTAAAAAGATAAGGAAAATCCTCGCGTTTAGATGAGCTGTACAGCTGCTCGGTTTTGCAGAAGACTTGTGAATTTTCCTTGGTGCTGTTTTCTCTTTTGCTTACTCCTATGTCTCATTTAACACTTCTATTCCACTATTTTCTCAGCAGTCATCGCCCAACAGCACATCCTCCCATCAGTTTAGCAGCCTACACCAGCCCAGATCATGTTAAATAGTTGATTGGATTCAGCTGGGTCTTTTTGCATTGTAGGAAGAGCAGGCAGGCATTTGAATGCAGTTTCTGGGTGTCAGTCTGGATATCCAGATCAATCCCTTGCCAAAAAGAGAAAAAGCAGCATCACATTTTTCATAGTGCTTTTCTTTAATGACATTTCCTTCCTTCCATTAAGCAAATGTCCAGGGGAGATAAATGAATTGCTTTGTATATCTAGAGGATCTTTGAAATCCTTGATCCAGGCTAAGTGTGCAGGAACGAGAAAAATAACAGGGAGCTGAATGGAGGAAGGGGATTTAAATGCACAAACTCTCAGATTGCAAAAAAATAAAGAGCTAGAAGATGGAGGCATGGCAGAAGAAAATAACTGCGACAGAGGGATACTCCAAAATAACACAGCTGCTAGAGGAGAGGAAAAAAAAAACCACCAACGAAAAGAACCTCATGCGGTAAAGGGAGAGTTGGTGTTCAGCAATGCTCAGAAATTTTAATACTGATGTGTAAAATTAAACCATGACAGCAGAACAGGCTTATCTGCAAGCGTCACGTTACTTCCCCTGGGATCACTACCTTCCCACTGTCATCTTCTCCTTCCCCCCCGCCCCCAACTCTCACTTGACCTGAATTCTCATGATTTGACTCCATAATCCTCTGGTTTCCACTGTACGCACACAAAAGATTATTGTACAAAAGCGAATTCCCAGGGCCTTGGGCTTTGCTTTCCATTTAGTTAAAGAATTATCCTACAGTAGTTTAGGTGCCGGGAAACCTGTCCTGTAGATTATTGCCTACAGGGCAAATGCTGAGGAGGCTGCTAACAAGAGAACAGATGTTCAGTGGCTTATGAGCCTTGCTGAATGTAAATATCTGCAGCACAGTGCTTCTCTGCCTGAGAACCACAAACCTTATGGACAAAATTCACCTTCAGTGTAAATGCATGGGCTTAGGCAGAATTACACTGAGGTAGAAGCTGGTCCTTCATCTGCACTGGAGAGCTAGAGTTTAAAAGCTTGTACAGAAACTGAGACTACATGTCATGAAAAGTTAATATTTTTAAACAAAGCCTTTCTCTTTCCATGAGAAAATGCAGCTCTTGGATCTGTTATGACACAGCAGACGTAAAATAAATAGATTTCACTCAGATCTTAGTATTAGGGGGGAAAAGATCTTACGGTGACAGGGTATGTAAAATTTTGCCTGCCTTCACAAAAGGATGTTCTGCTTGCAGGGCCTCAGTTTGATCCAGTGGATGTTGTCTTGCCAGGCAGCAGCAATTTCAGGGGCTGTAGGTGAAATGCTCTTCCAATCCTTGGAACACACGCACAAACTTTCAGCTCCCAAAGCAGCATGTTTTCTCCCCATCACCTGATGAGTGACCTTGAGAGCACTTACGCTCGAGTGAGGGCTGAGCAGCTGATCGCAATCAGGGGGTGCTTTTCTTTATGAGGTCTCTTGACAGAAGACCAAGATGTGCAAGGAGGACACTTGCCCTCAAGCTTTACCCCTTCTAGCCACCCTTCCTGTGGCAAGAGCAGGCTGACCTTGCTCTGCACCGCATCTTCGCCATGGCAAAGCTTAGTTGTACCTACACTGCTGGAAGGCCACAAGTTCTTGCTGGTCCTGGATTGCCACTTCATCAAGTTGCTTGGTGCAGTTTTCAGGATCCACTAACGAATCCTTCCAGCTGAGTGTGACAGCCCTCTGTGTCTTTGCCAAGTGGTGCTCAGGGTTCCTACTTACAGCATGGGAAGGAATGCGAGCGAGCAGTGTCTCTCTTCTATCAGTGAGCTCATGAAACCATGAAGGGGCTGTTTTTTCTGAGAGCCCTTTGTTACAAGCGCGTAACCACAGTCTGAAAAAATAAACAAATTCCACCACGTACAACATTTAATTGAAACGACTGGCTGGCAAGCTGAAACTTGGGAGACCTGGGTCAGCTACTGAACTGCTTTATGGTGTGGAGCGAATCACTTTGCTTGCTCACTCCTCTGTCCTGTCCCAATGAGATTGCCAGCTCTGCACCGACAAGTCAGATGTATCAAACGTGTAGCCTGTCAGCACAGTCAAGGCCTTCTCTCATCTGAGGCTTCTAGGTCTTCTTATAGCACACATAATAATAACAACTCTTAACAGTTCAATCTCTTATGGTGGGAAGTCCCCTGAAAAATATTTAGTACACACCTACCTTTGTGTATATAAAAGTGCTTGGCATGAAAAGATGCCACAGAAAATATCCTGTAATTACAACCTACTCTTTTGGAGGCAGACATTTACTACAGCAACGTGATGACCTCTGGGTGGAAATCAGCAGCTGTACCAGCCCGCGCAGGACCAGCATCACGCTGCCAGCCCCGACACCCAGCCTCTGCAGCGGGAACAGGGGCAGGACCCGGCCTGCTTGGCCTCCCTCCTTCCCCTCGCCCTCTCCCTGCGGGCAAACCGCAGCTGGCAGAGCCGAGCTGTCCCGGCTGGATCCTGGCCAGGACAATAAGTTTAACACCCCGATTCTCACCGGAACTGTCACAGTTTATTAATACCCAACGAAATCCCTCTGCAGCATCCCGGTGCTCCTGGGGGCACCGAGCCCGCACCCCCCCATCCTGCGTGTCTTCTGGGGCAGGGTAGGGCCGCGGCCGCCAGGCTGAAGGTCAGGCAGGCGGGAGGTGTATCAGCATGTAAACCTCTATGGAAATATATAAATATTAGATACCTCAATCGCTGCTGAACCTTACTTTAGTTGCACCTTTTTTTCAGGATGAGCTCAGTAGTAACTATAATGTTTTGAGCTTAAACAAAGCTATTTGCATGTTTCTTAAGCCCTTGCGCGTACGTGAGGACAAAGCAGGATCTATGGCAGGGTTTCAGGCGACTTGCCGTGCTTCGGCAGAACAGCACAGCATTTACATCCTCGCCTTAGGCTTCCGCAGTGAAAGGAGTTGCCGGCTCCAGAGGGACCCGCGACCTGCAGGGGGGCGACCCCGGCTCAGCCCCCGGGCCGGCCCCGGCGGGAAGGCGATGCCTCCCGGCTGTCCTTGTGCTGCTCTGGCGCTAGATGGCAATGTGGGTCTTCTGCAGCTGTGGGAAGGCAGCCCTGGGGGAGGCCGGGGGGTGGGTACCCCGAGCATCAATCCGCATGCCTGCACACCCCTCTGCATCCCTCCCCCAGCCCCCATAAGACCTCAGGCGGTCTCCTAGACACAATGTCTAGGAAAGAAATGCTCCCCTGTGCCTGTCGTTGCCCTGTGCCTCCAACAACTGCTTCCCAAATTGGATTTTAACCATCTCTGGAAATAAAAGCTGCAGCTGGCAGCAGGGCTGGCTAGTGCTGGCCAGGACATGTATTCCTGTGGATGGGGAGCAGCAGCCTAACCCAGCCTAATCCACTCCTTGCTGGGACTCACAGTATCCATGGGAGACAATGTGGGATGTGAAACCTCATCTGCAGGCAGCAAAATGTGCTGGTTTTGCATTTGTGCCCAAGGCATTGTCAAGCCACCCACACCTGCAATTCCGCATGCAGTACTGGTAGGAAAGCACCAGTCTTGTCACTGCTGCCAACACTGGCTGGGTCCTGCAGCCTTTCCATCCAGAAGAGGTTTACATTCCCTTTCCTGAGTGTAGGATAACATTTCTGAGAGCTTGTATCTGGGCATTTTATTAATTACCCTTAATCCAGTGAGTTTTTCTTAAGAAGAGAGAATTTTTCTTAAGAAAGTGTCAGTCAGACCCTTTTCTGTTCTTACCTTTGGATGGAGTTTTGTCTGTCAGTCATGGGCAGGATTTTAAGAAGAAAATTTAAGATGAATGGCAAAGGACACCCTGAACTTTGCAACCCAGAGATGATCTGCCACTGGGTTTCTAGTTCTCTGTTTAGTTTTTAAGTCTGCCATGCAATGGAACATTTAATATTTCAGTTTCAGTATTAATGGGCTTATCTCCTATCTTACACCTTACCCCAGTGGTGGTATGTGTTAGATGAGTTGTTTCCTCTGAACTTGTAGTAACTCTGTTGTACTGCTTAGAGTTGCGTCCACTTTGTGTTATCTCCCTGCCGATCACACTGCTAGAATTAGCGTTTCACGAGTCAGAGATTACAGCAGCGCTCCGCAGGAGTGAGCGGTGGCGAACGGTGGGCTGCCGGCGCAGGCACACAAACTCCCCACTCCGATTTGTGCTGCCTGTTGCACCAGGGACTTACCATTAACTCCGTTGTCATTCCTTGTCTGCTTTAACATGATTGCTTTCAAGATTTCTCTCTCCAGGAGAACATCTGTGTTTTGGATTAGTTTTCCCTAGACAGATTTACTTACAGTTTTTCCACATTAAATCTCTGTATTTTGTTGCTTTCTAGTCTATCTAGGTCCTTTTTTGGTATTATTCCTCCAGGTGCATTCAAAACCTTCCCATTTAGTGGAGTCAGCAGAGTGCTCTGGTATCCCAATTTACTCTTTGTGTTAGACTATGAATGAATTACACATTCCTGGATGTCCTTCTGTAACACAGTGCATTCACTTCTTGCAGTCCTTTGTTTACAGTTCATGCTTTTGTCATCTGCATGATTGTGCTAATATCCAAAAGGATTTAAATTACTGTTTCCATCAGACACATATGAAAAAGCTATAAATACCAAAATAACTCACTCAATTGTTCTGCTTATCAGTCATAGTTACATTAACTTCTGAATGTTACAAGACTTTCCTCTTAGTATCTGTTTTATTTTACTAAATATAAGCTTACAGTAACTTCCAGACCACTATTGATTCCTGTTCGAAGATTGTTTGGATATTTAATTTTCTGCCTGTGCAAAATCAGTTTTCCATTGCCTAGTTGTAAATGGCAGAAAATGTTTCTTCTCCTTTAATTCATGGACATAACTCTATAAATATGCCCATAAAAGAAATAAAAATTTTTGAAAGGCAACAATCACATCTGGCAACAGAAAGAAATGAGACTGTGAATGAATTTAAAGAGTTTAGTTTTCTGCCCTTTGTTTTAGTCAGGTATTGAATTCAGGGTGAAAGCGTATGTAGACCGCATCCCCAAAACACACATCCCCTTGTCAGGATTCCTGTATTGCATCCAGCTATGCCCCTTTTTTTTTTTTCCTTTTGACCCTGATGCTCTGAGGTCAAATACTACGCAACCTGTCATGAAAAAACAACGGAGCTGGAGGCTGTGGCTGTGCCAGCAGCTGGGGCTACCACAGCCCAGAAGCTCACCTTCTTCAAAGCATAATAGAAAGGTGACACTGAAGGACAATACAGGTGGTAAAACATCCCGGAGTGCCCGGCCAGTGCATCCCAGGGACTGCAGGAGAAACTCTGTTTCTGGTGTATACAGCTTCACTTGGCCAAGAAACGAGGAGAGGAAGGAGTCTCAGAGCTGACTTGCCGTGCTCCCTGCTGGTAAAGCAATGAGAGCTACACCGCACACGCATTATTTTCTACTTCATGACCCAGCATTGCTTTCAGTGAGAACTACTTCCATTTCCCTCTGCTCTTCTCTTCTTAAGAGAGAGACAGATCCTACATCTTATGTTCACGCTTATTCCTGGTAGGCTTGCAATTTGAGCACGGCAATATGATTTATTCCAAGGTCTTGTGCTCTCAAGGCATTTCATCGCCCTTTTCTTTTGAATGCACTTGAGCATCAGGACCCAGGTAGTGTATCCTTCTGATGAGTCACAGTAAGAGGATTTTTACGTCTACAACAGGCCTATTGACTGATTAAGTCCTCACAGCAATCACAACAAAGACTATCCAGTTTTCAATACTTTTCCCTAAACTCAAGCACCCCATTGCTTCACCATCACTGTGACACGACTCACTTTTTTTTTGGCCCCCAGCCATTCTGTGACAGAAAGAGACATCTAAATGTTCCTAAGAGTTCTTTGTCCGTTATTATTTTAAAGCTGAGTGTGGGATCAAGCAGCTCAGCTCCCAGTGTGCTTCTTGGCTGAGGCAGTGGCCATACCAGTGCCTTCCGCTGACTGTGACAGACACTGGGTCCACCCTCGCATGGGTGAGGATGGAACCATGCATCTAAAGACCTTGCTCAGCCTGATACTGATCTTCCAGGCCATTGTGCTTTGGCTTACACCCATTCTCTAGATCCTCCCAGCCTTGCACCCTTTATCTTTATCGAGGATGATAGCGAAGTGTGGGCACAGGGGGAGTTGAAGAGTCGCTGTGATCATTTGCAATAGCAATTAGCAAATGCCCCCGCTCACCTGAAGCCTCCATGGCATGATAGAGTGCAGCACATGTCCTCCACACCCCATCCCTGCTCCAGGCTGTACAAAGCCCTGTAGGATCAGGGCTTCCAGCTTAACATTACCGACAGACAGACAAAGGCAGAGCTAGACAGCCCTCCTCTCTCACCCTTATTCAGCTGTCCCTCCACCTCCTCCTCCCCCTCCACCTGTGAGGCTTCTGCTGTGTTAGAGCTTAGTGCATTCAGCTGTCTTCCACCTCCATCATTGCTTTGATAACTGATAGCAGGGAAGGTATTACTTAAAGAACCTGGGTGACTGTTAGCAAAATAAACAGGAGATGAAAGATAAGGCAGTCTCCTTCGTGTGTAATTACCTTAAATGAAGGTCTGTTTGCTAATACTGTTGTTTTGGTGTGCTAAATAGCTCGGTCTTCACGCCCCAGCAGATACTAAAACTAACGTAATTCCCAATGATGTCACGCCCAGATTACAGAGACTGTCAGGAGGCAAGAGGTAGAGGAGGGACATCCACAGGACAGTTGTGTGTAGGGACTGCTCCCGAGTCACCTGGTGTGGCAGGTGGCGGGCTGGTCCTCACAACCAGCTCTGCTCTCAGCAGGGTTTTGCAAAACCCCATGAAGTGATGCTTCCAGGCAGGCAACTGGCCACCTCCAAGTCATCTGCTCCCTCCCCGCCAGCCTGATCTTGAGGACATGCTGTCATGCATGCGGCAAGGAGAGCTCCCTGCACTCGCGCTGCGGTGCTCTGCATGGCAGCGCTTGCTCCCCATGCCTTCCCCAAGAGGGGAGATGTTCCCTTTGCACTGCATTGGGCTGAAAAACGCTGGAGCTGGCTTGAAGGCAGCTGGGTTACCTGCGTGTGTACTTAATCTGAGCTGCCTGTGATTGCAGGGTTCCTCTCTTTTATTTAATCGTCTGCCTGGAAGCATCTCCTGACCTAATTATGCCTGGAGTTGTGTCGCTTCACTCGGCCTGCGTGCTGAGTGGCATAGCATGAGCAGGGAGCTCTGTGCACACACTCTCACACGACTGAGCTAATAGAGACTGACAGGGGGTATTGGGTTTTTTAAGACTAAGAAGTCTCCTGGGGTGTTGCTAATCCCCTAGAGGTGCCATTAACTTATGATAACCACACCTTTGAAATTGTTTTATTGCTTTAATAATGTGGTGGTGATGGAAAATGGGGAACATGCCACATTTATTATTTATGCTGGTAAAAGATGAAAGTTAGCAATTAGAAGCTTTAAACCACAGGTTCAGCAGAACTACATGACTTCCATTTATTCATTTTTGGACTATCTACCCCAGCACTGGAATGCCCTTACTGTCCGGGTTTGTTAAGTTGGGCCGCCTACATAAACCATGGCAAAGTGGCAGGCCAGCACAATTAACACTGCAAGACAGATACACATCTTAACTGCAGGGATGGGTGGAGATTTCCTGGTGGGGAGCTGTTGGAAGTGGAACAGTGCTTTATAATATCTGAACTAATCTTGTGCTATGATAATTCTGTCTTGCTTAAGTGCTTGCAGCCTCCCTGTGCTGTGTAGTCATGCTGTGGCAGCTGCTGTGTGCATCTGATCCAAACTCACTGCTTCCCCACGCACTTAATTGGTAAAATTGCCACCTATTGTTTATAAAAAAGCATGGCAAGAGTGAGCAGAATCTCTGTTCCCCAGGACTGTAGCAGCAGTGGCTCTGCTGCCACACGGCTGGGAATCACACTCTGTCAGCTCAAGGCAACACTGAGACGATGCATGTTGTACCATACGCAGCGTGACATCTACATCTGGATGGGGCAGCTATGCTCAAATAAAAGAAGCCCGTGCAGCTCATGGTAGCACAACGTTGGGCCTTTTGAAGCTGCTGTGCCGTGCTTCCAAAGTGCGGGATTTTATCCCGAGCGCCTAGAGACAGGGACTTCAACACCACAGCAAAACTGAAGGAGAAGGGAGGAAAGTTAGGCTTGTTGTAAAAGAAACTTGCCAAGATAGCATATGTCTGTGCTTGGAGCTGTAATGGAAGCGATTTCACTAATCTGCCTTGCAGCCCACTTTCTCATTCTGTGTGATCCGTCGGTGAGGTTGCAAGCTTGTTTGATCGCTTCACCTTAGGATCAAATAAGCAGAGGGCTGCCTGGGTGTTTTATCTGCAGTTGGCAGAAAATGGAGGTGAGAGAGAGCAAGCAAGTGAGTTTTTATTAATAGAGAGATTAATGCACAGACATTTAATTGGAATTGCACAAGCAGGCAAGAGTTGTCAAGCTCTGAGTTCATGCATAGATTATGTGGGTGTCCTATGTACTACTACATTTCGAACCTCTGCAGCATGACTATCTCAGCCTTGTACTTTGGTCCGTGCCATGAGCTTTCATGTTGGTTACCGGTATTGTACATCCGGATTTCTTCTGCCTTCTGCCCTTTGCCTCATCGCGCTGCACCACCCCCGTTGAGAGGCTGTGTGCAGGCAGAAGTGACGCAGGGACCTTGTCCATGACTGGGTTTCCCGTTGGCTCCACCATGCTCAATGCCATCAGCGTCACACTGCCTTCTCATGCCTTTACCACAGGGTTTCTCTCCAGAAACCCCCTCCCTGAGGCAAACCCGGGCCGTGCCCAAAGCCTGGTGGGTTTGTGGGTGAGCAACGCTGGAGCGCAGCAGGGCAAAGCGGGACCCCTAGGCCGTTACCATGCATGGGCACTCTCACATCAGTCTGTTGTTAATTGGGAACCATGTTGTTCCTGCGGAAGTAACTGATTCAATAGCTTAACATAGGAAAATTACATTAACATCAATCACTGGCATCCACGTTATACAGGCAAGAAGAAACCACGTATACAACCTGGACTGTTAGCCTGCGTCCTCCATCTGACGGGCTCTCACTTTGCCAGGCCCGCTTCACTCCGTGGGTGTCTGTTTTTCTCCAAGTGCAGGCCTTAGGGCGGCACGTCCCTGCCTGAAGAAATTACAGACCGTTCCAGCCAGGCTGCTGAAGGGCTGAAGCTGGTACAGTCAGCGCTGCAAGTGTGGGCTGCTACCACTCGAAGAAGGTAATTAGTTTTAAGCCCATACATTACCTGCTCACATGAACATCGCCCGTTGGCAAAACCTTGTGCCTTTGGTTCAGGTGATTCCTGTCAGGCTGGAGCTCAGCAATGGCCATGGGCTAAGCTCGTCCTGGAGGTGGGTTTCATCTCTTTTCCTCGAGGAACCCCAAGGGCCCGTCCCCGGCAGCACCAACGGGCCAAGGAGCCCACCCTCGCTCAGAGGATTGTGCTGTGCTAGGAAAAACACTTCTGGCTCTTCTCATGTGTATTTGGGGCAGAAAGAAGGTGTAGTTTAGATTAGAGCACTGCGGCTTTATCAGTGTTTATCAGTGTAGGAGTTCTGCTCCGTGTAGCATAACAGCCTCAAGTCCTTTTAAACCCTGACATCAATATGTGGTGATAAGATAACACTGGTTATCCTGTACCGGTTGCTCTAGATAAGATAAACCCTTTATGCTTTAAAACAGGACTCAAAGTTTCTGCTATGTTTTCTTTTCCTTTTAATGTAGCAAACTCCAGAAACATTTTATTTCTAAGGGAGTGGCATTTATAAAAGCAGATAAAAATAGTACATAGCATAAATAAGACTTTCCAAACTTGCCCAAGGAGCATTAAACATTTCTTTCAAAGACTAAATAGAAATGAGCTAGTAGGAGGTAGATTTCAATGTCTTAGAAAATTGTTGGATTAATTAGAAGCTAAAATTATTCCAAGTAAGTGGTCATGCCTACATTTATTTTGTCAGAGGAGTGTCCACACAGTGGTATTTCAGCAGCAGTGCATGTTAATTTTAAGGTGGTTACTTTTAATTAACATGAAATAACTTTTGTAGAAGTATTGCTTGAGACAGCAGTATGGGGCATTTCCATTTTGCATTTAAGGCTGGGACAAAATCTCAGTATATCCATAAGTCTACAGCAGTGACTCTTCAAGTAGAGACTACATCTTTGGAGAGTTTAGAGACACATCCATTCATTAGTGAGTTAAAATTAATAACTAGGTCCTTTATGAAATTTAGCACTTTAGTCTTGTTTGTCCCAAATGATTTTAACAATGGAGTAACAGACTCTTCACATTTTCCATATAATTAAAATTAATTGAAATGATGTGCATTAGTTGTAATTAAGCTATGCAGCTAAGAGCGGTTGTATCTAATTGCTATGATTATATAGACTACAAATAAGCTCAAGTAACAAAAGTGGAGTTATTGTGACACAAGAACTCAGGCACCCGCCACCTCCCCGTGACGGATGGTCTGCACGGAGGAAGGCTGTTCTCTGGGACGAGGCAGGAGATGCTTTGGTAGCAGAGCTGGCTCAGCTGCCCCCGTCTTTAACTTCACCTTGTGCCCAAAATCTGAACATTAAGGCTTGCCATTGCACCATTTGCTCAGCTTTAATGTAGGGAGGAGAAGCTGAGGCAGGAATGCAGCTCCTATAAAGCACAGAAGCCTTCGGTGCAGGGTCCGGCACAGCCTGTAAATCACTGAATTAACCTCACATTTGGCTCCATGTCCACCAATGCACCCCAGTTACTCCAGGAACCCCATCCCCCCAGTACCAGCTGCATCGCAGGAGCTGCACAGCATGCAGGAGGTCACCCTGTGATGGTGGTAGCAAACTCCTGCTTTTAGCTCTGCTAAGAGCCCTGTCCCCATGGAAGTGTTCTGCGGCTGCACAGCACCTCCAGGCCACTTTGTCCAGCCGCTTCCACCAAAGCTGCCCACAGCACTGACGCAAAGGGACAAGGAAACAAAACAAAAAATCCCCTACCACTCTGTTAGCTCTTTGAAGCAATCAGGCCTAAATCACAAATTTGTGGTCATTATGTAGGTCACTACAGGGTCAGGTTGAGGTTGCCTTGGATGTCATACCCATGCAATCACCTTTTTTTTTTTTGCACACATTCTGCTTAGGCTTTTCTGAGCTGTGTCTAGAAAGTGCAACTCTAATTGCGGGTTTCCTGCATTTATAATGCATGGTTTGGGGAATAACAAGTCCCTTATATTATTTTTTTTTTGTTTTATTTTAGGTTTTTTGCTTTTCACTGCCTTGTGAATATTGAGCTTCATTTCATGGAAAACCCAGGGGAGGGTTGTTTGTAGGTTGTTTTTGGTGTGGGAATAAAGACAAAGATTTGAACTGATGCTGTTGTAATCTGCCCTCTTGCTGCCTGCAGCTGCCTTGTGCATGACGGGCCCCAGAACGCAGGGCTGTGTCGTATCTTGCAGGATGTTAGAAAAATGAACATTTCAGCAAGGTTTCAACCTCTCCAGCACATGGGAGTAGGAGGGATACAGCTTAGCTTTGCCAGCTGTTCACGTGCCGGCACCACAAATGAAGCAAAACAGCCCCCCTAAAGCATTTGCCTGGTACGCTAGCAGCAGGGCAGATGCAAAGGTCTGTGCTCAATACACAGCAGGCAACAAAGAATTATTAAACGGGCCAAATTTCCCTTCTTGGAGTGCATTGGGAATGATTGACAGGGCTGCCAAGCAAAGCCTCTTGGAATTTACAGCACATGGAAACCTTCCTGTTAATTAATGGGGGATCGTGCTTCGGGCAAGTGTCTCACGAAGCGTTTCTCCCACCCTGTGGCTGTCCCTAACTCAGGGCTGGTCTCCGCCATGGAAGCTCTGGTTATTCCCATACTCCAGATGAGGTTGTAACCTTCAGCCTCCAGCTTGGACAAAGCCTCTTGGCGTGCCTCAGCCGGCTCCCCCATGACATCCCAGGAATCCACTCCTTGCAGTGCTGTTCTGTAGCCCAACATTGCAATACCAGTTTTATCCTTGAAAGACTCAGCTGTCTACCTTCAGGCTTAGCAACGGGATTGCAAGAAAATGTTATTCTTTACAGATACGTATAAATTAGTGACCCTGTCACACAACTGTGGCAATCTGGCACTTCCCTCTTACCATTTCTTTGATGATCTGCACACTGTGAAGCTTAGGGTACAGATTTAGACAGCCCAGGGATAACTACGGGGCCCATGTGTGCTAGCACTAACGGAGCTGCGCTCATATTATTACAGTGGGGAAGCAGAGACTTTAAAAAAAAATAAAATAAAATCAAACACAAAAATCCCAACCACTCAGGGTGGACAGACCATGATATTGGTTGGGGGGTGGGTGGGGGAGTGCAGGGAAGTGACCCAAACCATTAACATTTTGTAACATTAGTCAGGAGCCTGGGGACCTGCTATAGCAAATAAAAAACCCACATAATTTAGTCAAGGGAATTCAGCCAAAAAAAATTAGAAGTTTCATTTTTTCAATGTAATAACTTTTTACTCCATTTAATCTCCAGTTTAACCATCTGAACAGATAACAGAAGAGTACTGTGAGACAGGGAATAATCAGAACTAAAGGAAAGGAGAGAAATAGTGCTCCAAAACATGCAGGCATGTTCACGAGCAACAGTCACCCGAGAGACCAGGAGGGAAGTAAATCAGGACAAAACCCGATCTTCCTACCTTACCCCAGGAAACGCGAGGAACCTGCTGTGCGTTTCCACCCGGCAGCGATGCAGACCAGCGCAGGATCTGGGTACACAAGGTCCCATCCATAACCTCCCAGGCTTGCAGACGCGGTAACCCCCAGTCTCAGCTATCGCTGTGGGGAGTTCAAGTCAAACTCAGCAATGAGCCATCGGACTGTGACAAAGGTGCAGCTCTTGCCATTGCCCCCTCCTACTTAGAAGGAAAACTTCAGTTTGGGATTTAATCTTGTGTCACTGAAGCCAAGAATTTAGCAGGAGCAGGGTCAGACTTTGACATCCCATTTATTCTCTTTAAAAGTTAGTATTTTATCTTTTGTAGAATTTGTGGCTGTACTTACCTGTTGTCTTTGCTAATAAATATCTTGGAGTGGATAAGGGGCGGGGGGAGGGCAGGTTGTGGCTTTGTTCTGTATTTTTAGAAATTTCAAGAAACTAACATTTTTGAAACTCAGGGCTGACAAAAGTTCAGGTGTGCATGGTGGCGTACATCTCACCCCTGCCCTGCTTGTGTGACAGGGCACCCACTCACATGCGTGCTCAAAGCCACCCTTTTGCTCCTGTTAAAATCAAAGCCACAAATAAAGATGCCAATTAAAGTCCAACGTTTCAAATAGAGAATTCCCATCGTAAGGCTCTGAGTTGCTACAATGTAGAGTCTGCGGTGAAAAGAATATGAAGGTGAGGAGATAGGGAGCTTTGGTGTAGCCCCCAGTAAAACTGAGGAGCAGCCTGAAGGGATGAGATAGGGATGAGATTGGGATGGGGGGGTGGGGGTGGACAGCAGGCACACGCCAGCCCCAGCCGCTCTCCAGGAGTGGAACGTGCCTCATCCTCTTGTATGAAGGGGTGTAGTCGCCCAGCTATTGCCTCCCTGTCCTCTGCCCAAAATAAAACTTCATTAAAAAGAAAGGCAGATGCCATGTGAGGTCTGAGTGGAGCCATGCACCTCCGATGGGCACAGGTCCACACCACCGGTGGATTCATGAGGAATGGTACAAATGAGGTTGAGCCTTCAACCAATTTAGGAGAAGTGAAGAAAAACATCGTACCGAAGCATTCAGGAGGGACTGGGGTTGGCTGAACATGAGACGTGCTGCTGGAGCCCGGCCAGCAAGGGGAGTTTAGCAGCGGGGGAGCAGGCAGGGGCTGGCAGGAGCCCAGCAGCTCTCCTGCGGCACCACCGCGAGGAAAACGAAGCCACCAATCCCACTGCTGGCTAGTCTAAAGAGAGAAAAGTTAGAAGCGTGTTGCTATTTAAGTGACCTTGTGAACAAGCCAGGGAGACGGGGACAAGTCGCTGGTGTGGTGACAGCGGGCACTCCTCTGCTGCCTGACGGGCCCTGCCCGCGCTGCAGGACAGGCTGCGCCGCAGGCAAACGGGCCACGGCAACCAAAGCTCAGCCAGACCGGCCGTGGAAGAACCAAAGCCGCCAGCCAGCGCTCAGGCGGAGGGCAGGCAGGCTAGAGGGGATCTGCTGCGGTGACAGCATTTCCCCGAGCTTTGCAGGATATTTTAAAAAAAAAAAAAAAATCCTCTGAGGTTCAGGTGTGCAGGCAAACAGGATTACCTTCCTAGCTGAAAATACAGCTCAGAAATTTTTAATTAATGTCTGCCTTGGTGTGAGCTGAAGCAAACACGTTTTTGGACATTTTCCTATCAAAACCAAATAAAGAAGGTGTCTCATGCCTAGAGAGCAGCAACTTAAATAAAGATGGTATCTTTAGATATTAAGAGTTCTTAGATTCAGATTTTTTAAGTACATTCGCCCCAACTGAGACTGTTTTGTACTCACATTGTATTTGACAGCCGACTTTAAAAAACATCGTCTTTGTTTAATGCGCTTCAGAAGCTGTACTATGTTCTTTCCCCTTGAGAAATTTCACTTCAACTGTGTTGTTTTTAAACATACCCTAGCTAAGATGTTTGGGCCTTTGGTATCTGGGCTTTCTATGAACAAATATTTCTTATCTTCCTATACTCCCTTATCCTTCCCAAAACATTGAATACATCTTAAGAGTAATCAAGAAGCCACAGCAACTGCTCCTGACAGGAAGCTGCTGAGCTGTTATCCAGAAGCCTGACCGGCATTATTTGGAACAGATGCTCTTTTAGCTTCGTAATTTTCAGCCAAAAACAATGGCAGTAAGTAAAAGTAAAGCTGTAGGCCAAAGGAAGGCTAGACTCTATGTGAATCGTGTGAAAAGATTTCTGACTTCATACATCCTCTCATTTACAGCACATGCTCCTGAGACGGTCTGTGACCCCTGACATGCAGCTGCAGGTTTGGCCTCCACGTCCATGGCCTGGATTTGCCACCAGCGAGGACCCACTGGGAGAAGCCAAGGGCAGGGTGAACATCCTGCTGGGGCCCTGGGCGCGGGCTGTGCCACGGGGGGAGACTCGCTGGGCTGAGGAGACGGGCCAGACCGGAGGATCTGTCACTACCTGTAACCTGTCAGCCCGTGAGAAGGGCGCCAGATGACATTATTGGCTGAGCAGGGGGACACAATTGCCACCAGCCAGCACCTGTCCGTGCAAAATCTTCTGGCTTACCTGTGAGCCAAGAGCAGTCACCGGTGTAGAAACCGAGGTGGCAGCCTGCTTGCCCGCACAGCCGTCTTGGCAGCCAGGACCTCCTGCGGCTCCGGGGAGGCAGGTCCCGTCCTTGGGGGATGCCAGGGCTGCGTGGGACACACGGGACGGGAGGAGGGCTGCAAAGCAGAACGAAGCTTTCGGTTATTAGGGCCAGGCAGGCAAACTTTGGTGTCCCCAGCTGGATGAAGGGTCCGCTGGGCTCATGCCGTCCCATTCCCTTTGCTAGGCATGCTCAGTTTAACAGAGCTTTAGAAACGAGCAAGTCTCAGGAAATAAATGTTTTCAGTCTCTCCTTTTTATTGCCTGTAAAATAGCAGGAGGCTTTCAAAGCAACAGCAAATCCTGTTAAAAAAAAAAGTAGAGAAAATTAAAGAAATGTTTCTTGTCTCAGATCCAGCCCTTTTCACCTTAACTTTCCATCATGGTACATAAAACTTTTGTATATTTTGGCAAAGCAGAGAAATAGCTTTCCCCCCTTCTCTTCCTTGCACAGCCCAGGAGCTCTGAGTGAGCTTTAAAACAGAGTTTTGCACAAACACAGAATGGCCAAATAATAGAGCAAGAAAACAGCATTAAACTTTGTAGACAATCAACTTTATTCTGTGCACAGCAGCTAGTTTCTCCTGCTCTCAGCAGAAATAAAAATTTACAAGTGTTCTGGGAAAGCATTAAAAACCAAACACGTCCAGACAAAGTCTAGTGCAAACTACTTGGAAGTAGATCTGTGCATCACCTTCTGAAAGGCTCATTCCAGCCGTGCTGGTGTAGCCAAGCTGACAGCGTCCAAAACAAATACACCCTGCGAGTTCAGGACGGGATTTGAGGGCCGAGGTTTTGATACGGGTCACCCATGTGTCCCAGAGAGGCAGTCACAGTTCTGTGCTCTTGTCAGTCTTCTCATCAAAGACCCTTTCTGCGTCGTTGCTTGCACATTGCCACGGCAGAAGGATGCCTGTGTATTTGGGAGAAAGTGGAACCTCCCAGCACTGGGAGGAAAAACCCAGCTGCTAAAGACGAGGGATCAAAGCTAAGAGGGTAGGACGCATTCACAGGCACACACACCAGCCCTTTCCATAGGGAGCATATTAGTTTTGCTGTGCACTCTTATTGCGCTGAATGTCATCTTCCAAGCATAGCAAATAACATTTTCATAAAGCACTGCTTTTAATCAAGCACAACCTTCACATCCCCCAAGGAGCTATCTGGAGTCTATCCCTTTTCTCTACTGCTCTTTTTTGCCCCCTTTTAACTCCCTCCCTTGGAGGCTTGTGCCTCCAGCAGGGAGGGCTCCACGCGGTTCCCTTCGGAGCTCATTAACACGGGTCCATCCATCAGGCCACGAGGCTGAGAGCGAGACGCACGGTGCCCACGGTCCCCCAGGACTGAGCCGGCAGCCGGCGCGCGGAGCTGGGCTGTCGCATAGCAGTGCATTAATAACCCCCGTGCCTGCCTGCGAGCGCAGCGTGGCACCTGATCACACAGCCCCCTGCAAGCTGGGACACTTAAGCAGGGTGCCAGGCTTGATGGAGCAGTGGCATCCAGCAAGCCCTCTACTTATGCACTACGTTAAAAACACTAATTATACTCCAGTGTCATCCAGACATAGAGCGTGTTGTTTGCATACCCAGTCACTGCTGCAGCTGGGGTCGGAGGCTGGGGTGTCTGGATTGAAAGCACCTAAAATGCATTTCAGAATATAATGCAAAGCAGTAATCTCATTACTGCAGTAATGGAGACCAGTCCCTTTCCAAGCACCAGCACCATGACCTCATGCACGATCTCCAGTGAGCCAGGTGAGCGGCGAGCAGCTTGTGTGGGTGAAAGTAAGACCAGCTTCCCGAAGAGTCAGACAGTTATTTCCTGCATGGCAGATGCTTTCTATCCAACACATCAAAGATAAAAACCTTCCAAATATGTTTGTTACTTTAGCAAGTACAAATGCTCAGGGCGAGGGGCCGAATTCCTCTTCCATGCACAGTTTGCAGTCAGTAAGTGCTCCTGAACAGACGGGCAGAGCCACCGTCAGCTGCACGGAGGACAGGACTGATGTCTCATGAGAGTGGCCAAGGAGCACTGATATAAGCACACTCTTAGCTGCACATGTAGCACTATTGGTTGGATTTACCTGTCCCCATGGCTGGCTCCAGGCAGAATTTCAGAGCACGAGGACTGATCAGGAATGTAGAAGACTGAAGGCTTTTGCTCTCAGCTGCAAATGGTTCATTATGGCCTTTCTCAGATGGTGCTGATGAGAGGAATCATTCTTCACTGATGAGAAATCCTGCATTTTCTTCCCTGGGAGAACATAGCTTTGTTCCCTTCCCCCATTTAATAATGCACAATTTGTCAGGCTAAATTGGTGAGCTTGGTAGCAAGTGATTCAAATCAACTTCAGCAGCTATGAGCAATCACACATACTTGAAGGAACCCACTTATGCCACTTTCTGCAAAACCTGAGGAAAGTTGGCTGTGAATGCACTACTGTAACCTATTAATGCTCAAGAAAACCCATTTAAATGAACCTCTAATGGCTGATTGAGACTTCTATAATGAAACTCCATAAAGAGTCAGTTCCTTCCTTCAGGCTGGGCAGGCCAAGTGCCTCCCTGGCTCTCTTGCTCGCTGTGGGTAGGAAAAGCAAAGGGATGGAAGGATGAATGTGCTGCGGGAAGAAAGAAGGGAAGCCTCCTGGTTTTCCATGGGTTGACACTCTCAGGTAGCCTCACCAAGAAGGTCACAAAGTGCTGAGTCTCACCTGTGTCTCCTGATACCACAGGAAAGAGTTTATTGGACTGCAGTGACCACTGTGTGCTGAAGAGCTGTCTCACACCTTCCTTGCACACAAAGCACGAAGGTGTTTGAAGAGGCAGAGAAGAAAGACTCACGCAATTTTGCAGGCTAAGCTGTGTCCTTGCCTCCATAGAAGACCTGCCAGGCCACATCGGCAGCTCAGCTGATGGAGCCCGTCCCCTAATTTGCTGCTGAGTCAGTGACCCAGCAAAGGGTACTGGAGCCCTGAAGGTGCTCCAAGTCCTGAGGGTTGCCAGAAAAGCCTCCAGCACAGGTACAGTGATGGCACAGAGGTGCTTAATCCTTGGTGACTGGTCTACATTTCACCTTGGGATGAAGGCTGCCCAGCCCAGCTTGTTTCCCTTCCAGTGAGGGCCAAGCATTTTCTTAGCTCAAAACAAATCTTGTTAACAAAACAATTGTGTTTCACTGCAAGGAAAAATACATTGTGTGGCAGGCCCATCCAAGGTGTGTTCAATGTTAGATCAGCTGGGCTTTCTAGCTGAGCTCGCCCTGGATAGCCTAAAAAAGTTCATCTTTTCTGGACTGCAAACCCAAACACTCCTCTACTGGCAAAAAAACCCCACCCCAAAACCAAAAAACACTTCTGTGCCCCACTATAGCTCACATCAGCCCAATGTTTTAAACCTGCCCCGAACTGGAGAGACTATGTAGACAGACAGTAGGAAAGGAGAAGAAAAAGACAATCCCTGCCAGTCCCAACTGCTTATCTCACCTCTTCTTGTGTCCTGCTCCTGCCTGTCCTTGGCTGTGCGCGGGCAGCAAGGGGCTCAGCAGGGAGCTGCCTTGCTCCAACAGCCTGTTTCAGCGTGGAGCAGGCCCCATGCACTTGGCAAAATACAGCAGATAAATGGTCACAAACCTTGCAAAAGCACTTATGTGCCAACCAACCTCCTCTGCTTCAAAGCAGCAGGACCCCAACTGGGAAGCACTCCTTTACTCCAGAAAGAAGGCATGCTTTTCCCTCCCCTCCCCTATAAACCTTGCAGGCTCCTGATGCCCCCCCAGGTGCCTCTGTTTTGGGCAGATTGGCCCTTGCTGGCAGCTGGGGAGGGATTTGCCAGGCACTGCATCCTTGGGAAGCTGGTGACAACATCCTGAAAGCCTGTGCATTGGAGCAAGCCTCCTCCCGCGCTCCCCCCGAGCCCCGGCCCTGGGGGTCCCCGAAGCCTCGCGTCGCCCCGCTGGAGACGTGGGTGGTCGCCTGGGTGGAGATGGGGCACCGCAACCAGCACATCCCGGCCCTCCAGCCTGGAAAGGCTGCGGGCGCCTGGGAAACACGAGGCCTGTCCTCTCGCCGCTGCTTTTGTAGTAGCAACTGCTGCGCAGAGATAAAAGCTTTTGTTTGCCTTTTCTCTCCTACATTCCTAATCTCCCTCCGTGCTGGTCTCCCCTATAGTCCATCAAGCACTTTTAATCTCTAATTGCATATGACTGATGAGCCTGAACCCCATACACGGCGTTGCCAAGAACCACTTTTTTCGGAGCCTGCTTTAGCTCTTTAGGCCAGCCATAACACACTGCAGGACCATTAAGAGTTTATAGTTTGTATACATAACACCCTCGGAGTACCAGAGGGTGGTTTATCCAAACAGAAAAGAATTGAGATGAATGAATGCAGAAATGACTTTTGGCCAGGAAATACTTTAATTTTAATTAGGGGGGAAGGGGGCGAGAGAGGAATGAAGAGGCTTTCTTCTCTCACAAAAGACAAGACTAATGAGTTTACAGCTGCAGGCGCTGACCTTGGAGCATCCCGTATAATGCTAGTGCTGAAATGTTTGGATGTGATGTTAGACCCGATAACCTTGCTTCTAAAAGGAAGAAATAAAGGGAAATGGCTGAATGGGGAGGGATTCATTTCATGGGGATGTACGGATGTATTTATTTATTTTTCCCCCTCTCGCATTCCCATTCAGCTGCCTTTGGCGACACAGCCGTTCGCCCAGCTGCCGAGCTTCCTATGGGCCTCATCTATTTTGCAGAAAAAAAAGAGTCCATTACAGCAATTTTCCCATATATAGGACCCTTCCCCATCCCGAAACCCCTCTCACGAGCCCCCAGCTCTCTGGAGCTGTGGCTGGATGGGACGGGCTGCCGGAGTCCTGGGGAGCCCCAGCGCTGGGCAGCCCGTGCACGAGGGAATTTGTAGCCTGGGTTTTTGATGCAGTGGCTCGAAATAGGCTGAAAGCCTGAAATTCCCTGTGCTTGGCACAGACGTTGCCACCGGCTTCTCTTGCTCACTGGCTCATGGCGTGTGGGCCCCTGCCAGCGCCCGCAGCACCGGGCGTTCAGCCCTCCCCAGCATCACAGCGCGGGGACCCGCCAGGCAGGCGCAGGAACGGAGCCACGCGCTCACACCGCTTGTCAGCGGGGTCTTCCTGGGGCATGGGCCGGAGCAGCAGCCCTGGGCCTGCCCGGCTCGTCCCCGTCGGCGGGAGCCAGGCTGCTGGTGGCGCAGGCCGCGCTGATGCTGCACCTCCGTCCCTAGGCACCGTGCTGCCTTCACTGAGGGTGCAGCTTCCACGTCCTCCAAAAACTGCGGAGCTGCTGCTCCCACATCCCTCCCCAGCCCCTGGGGGACGGGCTGGGGACATCGGCCATAAAGTCTTCCCGGCAGCTTCCAGGCATCTCCTTCCTCCCCTGGAGCTCTTTCCACGGCCCCATGAAGCATCCCCTGGCCCCGCAGGCTCTCCCGTGGGGGCTGCAGCCGTGGCGACTGGTCAACTCCCGCGCCGCAGCGTGAGGCTGCTGTGCGCTGCTGCGGCTGCGGAGCCGGTTTTGCCGCCGGGGAATCAACACCCCCTGCCCTGCTGAGTCGGCAGCCAGACGGGCTGAAACAATAGTGCAAGTTAATGGAGCAAAACAACCATCGGTGTTTCCTATTAAAAGTATTTTTATGATGATGATTATTATTAATATTATATAGGGGCTGTAATTTTCTCCCGACTCACTCCAACATCTCACAAAATAAACAGTTGCTGTATTATCCCCTTGTAAATGAGACCACAGGATTGTAAACTTTAATTTGTTACTTTTGGCTGCTCCCAGGTTTGGCAGACAATTAAACCAATTCATTAGTTCACAGAGGCATATTTTTGGCCATGTCTGGCTGCGTGAAATCATCCAGTGAACGCACTGGAAGCAGGGTGCAGAAAAACCGTACCGTGTCTTTGCCACAGGATCCGTCAGTAATGGTCCAAATAGGCCAGCGTGGATTTTGCGGACCAAGGTGGGAGGGGGGCTGGTTCCTCCCGTTGCTCCACCGAGCCCTGGGCACGTGCCACTGGCAGCCCAGTGACCCGACTTGCTGGCCAGAGACGAGATATCGATCCTTTATCTGACCTGCAGGTACCTGGGTCCTGCCTGAGGCTCAGCCTTTAAATTCCGCAGAGTTTGATCAGTGAAACTCCATAGGACACGGTAGTAAATGCCGAGCTCCTGGGAAGGCTAATCTGGCTGTGCATGACCTCCAGAGCCAGCTGAATTCATTCCTGGAATAGCTGGACTGCTTTCGGCCCCTGCTTTCTCGGCTGCAGACACATGGTGAGCCTGTGCAGCCCCACAGCAGCAGTCCACGGCTTTTAGCCTTCTCAGGGCTACCAGTTGTATGTGCCGAGAGTTAAGGTGTGCTTTTTTAAATGGAAGCCATAACAGTATATTTTATGGCAGTACCACCTCCCCTGTCCAAAGGGGCTTAGCATGAACCACCGATCAGATGAGGTTCCCTTGTCAGACATTTTTTCACACACTGTAGTTTCTTAGATGTCCACCAACAAACCAAAAATCCTGAGCCATCTTAGTTTTGAAAAATACCCCATGAAATTCCTCCCGTTTCCTTTGTTTGCTCCACAGTGGGCGTAGAAGCTCT
The DNA here is from genome assembly GCF_028500815.1 of Rissa tridactyla. Classification (NCBI taxonomy): domain Eukaryota; kingdom Metazoa; phylum Chordata; class Aves; order Charadriiformes; family Laridae; genus Rissa; species Rissa tridactyla. The sequence continues at coordinate 10,578,372 of NC_071478.1, read as the reverse complement.
CAGTGCCTGTGACCAAGTACCCGTCAGTGTTATCGGGCTGGTAGAAAGGCAGCTGATATTCACAGAGGCCTTGATGGTGGCGTGTATTGCTGTGTGTTACTGAGATATGGCAGGAAATTTGCTCACTTATTGTCTCTCTTTCTGCCAGTCCTTTGTTGGCTGATAGGCAAGGTATGGCTGCCTGCATCCTGATGGGTTTTGTGGGACTCTACACGCAAGGGGCTGAATGCATCCTTAAAAGCAGGCAGGAGGTTTTCAGCTTGCAGCTCGAATTGGTGAAGTGCAAAGAATAACACAGATTCCAGAAGGGAACCTAAAATGCTTTAGGTCAGTTTTTTTTTTTTTTTCCAGCTTTTTCATTCAACAAGCCATTAAGGAGACCCTCTTAAATCCTTTCATCCTCCTGCCAAAGCATTGCACTGGCCCCACGTCTGTGACAGTAATTTATCAAGCCCCCAGGAAGGATTTTACAGGTGATGGTGCTTCCTGCATTTCTGTTTAAGAGCCATTGACCTGGATGAAAGGACTTTCCAAGCCACAGAGGGACATGTGACAAAGAGGACTTTTGCCTCATGGTACAATTAAAAAAAGGAATTTCCAGCATCTCCACTCTCCTGGTACCATTAAGCCAATGTGGAAGGGATCCCGACCCCCTGAGGCTTGGTCTCACCCCGCACAAGGCTCCGACGTGGTGCTCAGCTGGGCTCATTCCCTCTCAAGTTAAAATTATTCATTCCTTTCTTATTTCAACAAACTGCCTTTCTCTCAAAAATCGCTCTCGTCTCAGGGTTTTTCGAGTCAAATATTTTTGGAGTGCTATACTATAGCACTCAAAATGAAAGATTTTTGAATAATGAAACCTAAAAGCTTTCCCAAAGTGGTTCCTCACCACTGCGTTTCTCACTGGCCGGCGCTTTGGATTTGGATTTGCAGAGAGTTCTGGTTTGCAATTTCCTCCCCCGCTGCCGGGAGGAGAGGCTGCGGTGGGGAACGGAGCATTTATGAAAAGCTGGTCACCTCCTTCAGTGTCTAACGGTGTTTTCCTTTTCCTGAAATAACAATATTTATTAACAAAACGGTGAGCGAATGCTGCAGAAGAGCTAATTATGACTTCTTATATTGCGACGGCTCTTCTGCAAACCAGCAGCAGAAACCTGCCTGCCCCGGCCCAGCTGCGGCTGTGCTCTTGCTCCTGGCCAGGATGCGTGGGGTGTGAGCTGGGCCCTGTCTCCTCTGGGTGTCTCCTGCACCCTCTGCTCCTCAAGGAGGCTGTAGCAAAGTGGGGGTCGGTCTCTTCTCCCAAGTAACAGGCGACAGGACAAGGGGAAGTGGCCTCAAGTTGCGCCAGGAGAGGGTTAGATTGGATATTAGGAAAAATTTCTTCACCAAAAGGGTTGTCAAGCATTGGAACAGGCTGCCCAGGGAAGTGATGGAATCACATCCCTTGAGGTGTTTAAAAGCCAGGCAGACGTGGTGCTGCGGGACATGGGTTAGTGATGGTTTTGTCAGTGTTAGGTGGATGGTTGGACTCAATGACATGAAAGGTCCCTTCCAACCTAGACAAGGCGATGATTCTATAATTCAAACTATGATTCTGGGGGGGAGATGAAAGGCTTCACCCCGCTGCTGGCAGCTGCAGTTCACTGCGTGAATTCCTATCGGGAGGACGAGGAGGATGAAGCTGGTTGGGTTTTGCGTCAAAAAATAAGCCCTCTATTTTTCTCCTTTCGGCTATTTATCAAGGCTCAGTGCAAAGGGCCAGACACCCGGCCAGCGCGGTCCTGCTGCTGTGATCTGTGCCACGCACAAGTCACCATCGAGGTGGCGATGAGGGACCTTCTGCTGAGCGGCCAATGGAGCCGCCGGTGCCACCAAGCAGCGTCCTGTCCTCGGCGGGAGGGCCGGCCGGCCGGGTATATCCCTATTTTGACACATCCTCGCTGAATGAGGAGGAGAACAAGCAGAAAATGGCTGATGATAAATGCAGCAATTAAGGAAGCTTAATGGACCAGAAGGTTTTTTGTGTGAAGACAAAGAAATTGCTGTGCGGACACCTGCAAGGAGGTCCCAGCCGCTGCCGGGGGAGGGCTCCAGCTGTGCCGCAGCAGCAGGGGCTGGGGGTGACGACCCCTTGCCTTCACAGACACTCTCCGCAAATGCCTCGAAAAAATATTTTCCAAGTTAAACTTCAAAACACCATTTGGTCTTCCTTTTTCCACATTGTGATCAGAAATGGCAGCCTGTAATTCAGGCCCGTCGCAGCCCTCCCCTGCTCCCTGCTCTTTATTCCGTTTCACATAATACATTGCGCTACTGGGAAACATGTTTTCCTGACACAGCATCAATCTCGGTGGTATGAAGGAGCTGTGGCCCCAGCCAGGGGATGCCGTCGTGCCGGAGGCGGGTGGACATGATTGAGGTCCCCCGGATGCCCACAACCTGCCGCACCCTCCCCAGAGCTCCGTGTTCCTGGGCTGAACCCCAGGACACCGCCTCCCCAGGATTTGAATAAAAATGCTAAATTTGTTTGCCAAAGCTCCATTTCTCTTTATTTCCTGGCCTAGACTCTTCCTGAAGTGAAGTGCTCGTGCAAAGGGACACCCCGCAGCAGTGGGGAAGCTCCGTCAGGGTGTGGGGGGACAGACCCCAGGCCCGGCATGGGGAGCCCAGGGTGCAGCGACGGGTGACGCCAGTTCAGTCGGTCACAGGACTGTTACCAAAATCCCCCCCAAAACTGCACCACAACTGTTTTCCTAAGACTTTGACAAAAAGGGATCTCCTGAAGGAGGTAAAGGAAAGGTCTTGGTTTTTTTCTCTTGGTACAAGCCAAATTAAACATAAACGCCTGTTTTCCCCGCTGCCGAGGGCTCCTCGGCTCGAGCCCGAGCTGCGCGGCACTGATTATCTCTGCTCTCGCCCTGGCGCTTGCCAGCCTGCCCCAAGCGAAGCCGATGTGTCTTGCTCTCGCCCAAGCTCTCAGGATGTCGCAGTTCTGTCTGGGTGGCTCCTCGTGCTCCCCCTCCGCTGGAGCCGGGCGGTGCTGGCGCTGCAGGTGGGACGGTGACAGCTGTCCTCCGGTTCCCCTGCATCGGCCCTTTGTTCATCTAACCTGGGGTCACCAAAACTACATATTTATGGTATCTGTAAAGGCTGGAATGGAGACTCCCCATATGCTTATTGTAGGCAATAAAGCTTGTTTTTTAGGGGAGTACTGGATCTTTCCGTTAAAAAACAGTTAATATTTTTGACAAGCAATCTGAGGATTTATCACTGTGTTACAGTTGGGCTTCTTCCTGCACCCCCCCACTCTCCTGGTTATTTGTTTTATTGACCAGGCCGAGACCGGCTGAAGATGGTGCACACCAAGTCTCATTCCACTGGGCCATGGTGGCACGTGGCATCACGTTTCAGACAAAAGGTAATGCAAGTGCAAGAGCTGGGCTCCCCCCTCACGCTTCCCTGAGCATCTTTGTGAAAACAGGCTGCCCCAGGCAAGCGATGAACCTCCCACCTCCCATCCTCTTCCTCCCACCGTCATTTGTTTGCTAAATCCCTCCCTTCATCGGTGACTGAGGGAAGCCTCTACGGAGATGGCCGGAAGGAGAATAAAAATGGTAAAAACTGCACAAAATGAAAGCTCAAGAGTGGTAGAAATGCACAAAACCCAGGAAGTCCTTCTGTACCAGTTCTTTTTATCAGAAGGCGGCTCAGCTGGGATGGCTTAAAGGAATAAGGCTGAATTAATTAGTTTCTCCATGTAGGTAATAATACCATTAATCATGATGAACCATTTTGTGAGAAGGCTGATACTTGGCACCGCGTAATTCCGCAGGAATCCCGCCGTAGTGCAGCATTATTGATGGGTCATCCCCCGAAAGCGCACGAGCAACACCTCCCAACACAGTCCAGGGCAAACTGCTGATTTTCTTTTGACATTCAGACTGCCGCAGCATCAGTCGTGATGAATTCTTCCGGCACCGGTGTGGCTGCAATAAGCAATCCTTCAGGAATGCCAGGGGAGCACAGCATTGATTTAATGCTCACTTTTCAAATGGACCAAACGCTTCCGAAGGGTACGGTCCATTTTCGTATTTTTTTTGAAGCATACACTAAACCCCCGCCTCGCTCGCACTGATCTGCATGGGGAAGACGCAGCTACGGAGTCTTTCTAGCAGAGGTGAGGGAGGTTCGCTTACGCAGGTCTGTGCTAGAGAGGGTGTAAAGCGAGACGCTGCATTGGACGATGGCACCGGCAGAGAATGACAACCCCCTGAGCCGGCGTTACCAGTATCTTTATGCCGAGTCCACGCTTTTCACTTCCACCATGTGTTCTGTGTTCCTCCGATTTCAGCTGGGAGAGCAGGTGCCAATTTTTAACGCCTATTTTGTTATAAGCCTCCTTTCATCAGATTAAGGACCCTGCTATTTTATTTCATTTTAGTTTTTTAAGCTCAGTAATTTAGTCACACGTAAACTTAAAAACAGAAGCTGTAACGTGCTGCTAAAGCAACAGTCGCCCACTGTTAAATCAGTTACGGAGAGCGAGGGGGCTTGGAGCACTTCTCCATCCCCCCACAGATGTCTGCTCTCAGCCTACGGGAAAAGCTGGGGAAGCAAAGAAAAGGCCCGCGGCGAAGAGCGCTCGAGGCGATAACCTTCCCGGAGCGACGCCAGTTGCACGGAGGCTGTGCTTCCTTTTCCATCCTCCTTTCCCCCGGCCGCAGGCTGTGGGATGAGGGCGGGAGGCGCACAGGGGTGGGAGAGCTGCTGCAGAGCCGGGGACCCCACGCTCCCCCCCAGGCCCCGGCCGCGGCGGCTCTTGCCTCCGACGCAGCCGACGGGCCACGATCCTTCTGCCGGGAAAGAGTCACAAACACAATCCGATCCCTCTCCCAGCACCCACCCCTTCGCCAGCCGCCTCCTCCCCGCCGCCCAAGCCCCGTCGATAAGCCATTAGCCTCCGAGAGCCAGCGCGGGCTACGACACACAAACACTCAACTGCCTTTTTCATCCAAAATCAATGTTGTATTTATCTTCATTGATCTACAAGGAAACTGAATGTTTAAAATTACAGGGGGTGCAGGGGGGAGGATGGGGAGGGGGGGGAAACAAGAGTTACAGAGCCAAGAAAATAGTAGCGGATGGCTGAATTAACTAGAGAGAAAAAGCCCAGGATATATAAAACATGGACACTGAAAAATAAAATAAGGGAGGGGGGATGGTACAGCAAGTAAAACATGGCAAAATTTACATATGGATGAAAAGTAAAATCGGAAATAAAAAATAAATCATGCCAAAAAGCAGTTCAAGGCAGAACCACACTGAAACAAACATTTGCTTATGGTCTTCATGTACTATAGATAATATATCAGAATTTCTTTTTTTTTTTTAATCAACCATTAGACTTTTTTTTTTTTGCACTCCTAAAATTCTACTTTGTCTTGTATACAGATTCCAATAAGAACACTGCACAATTAGCACAAGGGGTCCACGGAAAATTGTCCTTGCTTGCCAGCGATCCTGCCCACAACACAAAAAAAGAGAAAAAAAAAAGGAAAAAAAAAAATAAGGAAAGGGTCTGCCGCATGGTACTGTGCCAGTTCCATCTGCTTTTGCCAGCTTGAAAAGTAGGAAACCAAAATTCCCTTCCAGGAGCGTGTGTCTCTCTCTTTCCTTGACGAACTGTCCCTTGTGTTTGTACAAAAAAATTCAGTCTCTCTTTATTTTTATTTATTTTTTTTTTTTGTTAAACACAAGCATCCTTCTTCCTGTTCACATGCCATTTCCATTCTGTCTCCGTAGTTGCGAGTTGGTTGTTTTTGGGTTGTTTTTTTTTTTTATTTTTTTTTTAAACCTTCCTCCCCCCAACATCCACTAAGACCTGCCTCCAAGTTCTTGCATAGTTGAAGTATATATGCCGTACTTAGCTTTCTGAGTGTGAATTTCTGACTGTGACAAGAGTATGAGTTGTAACCATGTTAACAAATAACCAGAGTGGTTCTAGAAACCATTTTTATAAAGTCTACCTATGTTAAGAATTTAATATTGGTGTACATTTATATTAACAGAATATTTACAGTTTGTTTTCTTTGTTTTTTTTTTGTTTAAAACAAGAAGTCAAAAAAAATTCCTCTTAAATTTCTGCATAATATAATAAGGCAAAAAACAAACAGTTTTGTACATTATTATTATTATTATTAATATTTTAATATATATCTGTAACTTCGGTTCCAAAGTACCAAGGTAAGTGATCAATTGGCCTCAGAAGGGAACCTCACAGTGGACTGTAAAACTACAGTATTTCCATAAATAATACTTTTAAGAAACCCTGGGTATTTTTTTCTTAAGGATCTGAGGCCTTTAAAATGCAAATTTAACTAAAAACAAAAGCAAAATTTCTTCTTTTTAAGTGAATAAAGAGCACAAAATTAAAAAAAATACAAATCCATTAAAAATGTTTCTCACATTTGGGAAAAAATGTACAAACTTGATATTCTCAACTCATTTTTTTTTTAGCACAGAAACAAAAAACGAAACCAAAAATCCATACCTATATATTAAATTCCCATTCTCAGCAACCTTCTTGTTGGAAAGTCTGCACCCCCGACCCCGTTATTTATGGAAATGTGCTTAACTTCTACAAATTTTACATTTAAAAAAAAAAAAGTTTACAGCAGTGCATTTTGTAAAAGGTTTGTTTTTTGTTTTTTTTTGTTTTTTTTTTCTCTGTTTGTTTTTTTGTTGTTGTTGTTGTTGTTTGTTTGTTTTATATACAGGCAAGTTTAAAATTCAATGTTGGGGACTATCGTGCCTCTACTTCTTTGGGGTTCCTAGAGGGGGAGTAGTCCCTGGACTCTGAGTTTGTGAGTGGAGTAGTCCTGCGTGGGGAGGCAGGTCTGGTGCTGCTCGCTGGTACAAGAGGCGGTGGGGCGCTCAGCGCGGCGGTTGGTGGGTTCCTGTTTAAAATCCCGTTGTGCATGGCAGTGGATGGACTCAGTCTGGGGTAATGCATCCCGCTTAAATGAGGCATGAAGGATGGCACGTGTGCCAGGTGACTTTCGATGGGGGACGAGTGCAAGTGGTGCATTCTGGCACGCTCAAGTTCTTCCCGTAAGTGCAAGCGCTCTCTTTCCTCCACTTGCCGCAACCGCTCCTGCTCTCGGCGGGCTTCAAGAAGGTTTTCATGGTTATAGTCGTGTGGTTCCCTGTCTCTGTAAGAACGCTCATGGTCGTAAAATCCAGAGGTGGTAGGGAACCTATGGATAGGATCTGTCCGGAGCTGGAAGTCCATTCGACGGTGCAGATCTAAGCTCCGGTAGGCATCTCGCAATGGGTCCCTCATTGGGTCCCAAGAAAATCCAGGATGCGGCAGCCTCTCTCTTCCTGACAAAGGATTCATGCCTATGAGCGGGGTCATCATTCTGCTGCGGTCCAGAACATTCATGTTGTTCATCTGGTGCACGCTGCCCATGGAGATGGGCATAGAGGCAGCCATCGAGTGAGGCAATGATAATCCATGCAAAGTAGGTGGTGGGGGATGCTCCACTGATCGGGAGTGCTGCGAAGGCTCTGACCCTACCACCAGCACATCACTGTCTTCTTTCCTCTCCTCTTTGACTTTGATGTCGTTCTTAATCTTCTGGAGGTCGCTGGGAAGCTCTGTCTTTCTCTCCATGTCCTTGCTCATTAAATTGGTAAGCTTCAAGCTCTCACTTAGTGCAGGTTTGCTGTATGGGGATACAGACTGGATTACTGGCTTTGTGTTGTCCTCAGAGGGTCTCTTATCATGGCTTGGAGTTTCCTTCACTGGGGAACGGCTCTCTTTAATCTTGTGTTCTGCTATGGGCGGCTCTCTCAGCCGGTCAGGGTGCTCTCGCTCGGGTTCTTTGGACCTTTCCCTTTCCCCGAGGCTAACCTGCCTGATGGGATCACTGGAGGTTTGGCTGTTGCTGCGGATGAGATTGCTTATCTGATGTGTCACTGGAGCCGATGCCGGTGAGGATCTGTTTGAATGTCTGTTTTTATCCATGAGGTCTCTGTGAAAAAAGAGAACACACATCCTTGGTATTGTGTGAACAAACATACATGTGATGCTGGACGTGCCTAGTGCTGTCTCTAGTTGTGTAATTCGAGGTTGCTCAGAAGGTGATCTGCAAAGCTCTGCTAGCACCAGCTGTAGCTGTGACGCTACGCTAAAAGATACGCACTACCCGCCTTTACATACTACAGAGAAAAAAAATGTCGACTGGAAGCAGCCATAACACGATGCTTATTTTCCTATGGAGCTGCAGGAGAGCTTTTGTTGTTGGCAGATTTGTCAGGTAAGGTAGGTGCTTAAGGAAAAATCCTCGAATAGGCCACGAAACTGAGTAATCGACCTCTGTTTCAAGAGGATCTGCTATGAAGAACAAGGGGTTTGATGACAATGTCCATGGTTTAGAAGAGAGGTATGAGGGTTTACATTTCTAACTGCACCTCTATTTCTGAGCAAGCCAATTAGTCACAGTTACTCCCACCTCTTTAAGAGGGGAATAAATAATACTCACCTTTTAAAAGCACTTTGCTCTGAATGAGAGACTCTCTAAATGGAAAATACGATGGTGTGATTGAGAGAACTGCATTATGCAGCTGAGAGGCTCACTGATGCCTAAGTTTTATGCCGGGTTTGCTTTCGAGAGCTGTAAGACCTGAGTGCTGAAAGCTGGAGGTGTTTTGGGGAGTTCCGTAAGTATTTATCCCTTATGATTACATTTGCTAACCCGGATTTCTTCCTCTGCAGTAGTCCTGACTGCTGGTCAAGGATGCGCTTTATTAAAAAAATGTCCAAAGAGGGATGCTGGGGACAGCTTAAGCTGAATTAATAGAAACGTCATAGAGATGTTAACCCCTGCGTGAACACTCTTGAGAGCAGAGTAACCTTGGTTTGCAAATGAATTACACTAAAGCCAAGAAGGGAGCTTCCTAGCTGAATGACTATCCATGCAAGGGTGTCAGACAATTTAACATTTACAGCAAGACGATTTTCAGCGTATTGCTTCCATACAATCTCATTCACAGGCACTGCCTGAAGATCTCGTTAAAAGCACTCCAGGCAAACTATGAACCCCCTATCACTAATCAAACACACACATCTAAGACTTGCAGGCTGTTATTGCCTACAAAGTAACCTGTTGGAGACAACTGGGCTCTGAAATATAAAGGCCTTTACAGCTCCAAAATCATATAACTGGAAGCTAATGAAGTATCTATAGCTCAGGTGAAACACTCGTGTCATCGTTAATAACGGTTTGTCTACAATGCAATTTTTAAAAATCAGTTTTGCTAATGGATTCATGCACGCTGCTCCAGATACAGGCATTTGCATTTTTATCTCGTTAATGTCCAGCTAACATTTGAATTCATCAGCATATCTGTACATTAATGAGAACTATGACTGTCTCCAAAGGACCCATCACAACGCTACCTTCATGATTTCAGAATATACAGCAATCCTAAAGCAGCTGCATTGAAAACAGCCGAGTATACCCTGGAAACGCAGCGACACACTCATTTCCTCAGCCTGGTGCTTTTTATTAACCTGCTAGCGGGGACGGGCTTACCATATTGCCACAGAGGACAAATCCTAAAAGGCAAAGAGGGTTTTTTTTTTTGTGTTGCCAGTGCTTGTGCTAATCTGAGGGAGAGGCCTATCAGCTGCTCCAAAGACAAGCAATGTTTTGCACTGATTATTCTACTATCAGAAAAATTAGAAAAAATAATAGAGGGAAAAGAAAGTGCTCAAAAGCACCCACTGCTTACCTCTCTTTGTCTCTGTCGTCTTTACTCAGAGAAAGATCCCTCTTCTCGGGCTCTCGCTCCCGCTCTCTGTCTCTGTCATGGTTTGTCACCGAGGAGCTTCGCTCAGAGTCGGTGGGCTTGGGCCACTGTGGAGGTGTTGGGAAGGACGGTGGGGTCCGATGCAGTCTATTCCATGGCTCGTGGGGATTGTTGAAATTCTGCAGGTTTGGGCCATCTTTGTGAGTAAAAATGTTGTTGTGAGCTAGAATAATGGCAGGGGGAGGAAGAGTTAAAAATAATTCAAGCCAAATAATTGCATATACATTTCTCACAATGCAAATCACAACCAGAACTGTCCTTTCAAGACTTTTTAATGTGGAGCTAACGGCGAGGGGGAGCTACTCGCAGGTGGACGCAGATACCTCCAACACTGGGCGTAAGATCCACCAGCTCTTTTAAGGCTGTTGGTGGAAGAAATAACTTAGGGATGATCGAAAATGCCCAGCTCCTCTTCTCCCCCCACCCCGGCAAGGGTTCCACCACAAAAGCAATGTTTTTCCTCAGCTCCTCTCACTGGCAGAAACTTTAATTTGGGGGTAGTTACAAGCAATCAGCTGCCTGCAGCTGAGGATTCAAGGATTTTTTTGTCAAAGAAACCAGACTATATGGTGGTATGTATGCGTGTGTGTAAAAATAGAGCTTGACTGTAGGCTTTTCGGAACAGTCACTTGATTTTCCTCCATCGATCTTCAGCTGATTCCTGTCGCACCATGAGATGCAAAAGCACGTTCTCATGTGTGGCTCTCAAGCATGTCTTGCCTACAGGTAACATGTTTTTGAAGTAAAATTATTATATACAGGTAATTTAAACTTCAGACAACGGTTACAGAGCAATTCTATGTGCTGAATTAGGAGAAGTATCAATAGCTGTTCCACTACGCATCTTCGCCGTTGAAGGGTGTTACTTTAGATGCCCATAGGGTCCCAGAGCTCAGAGGGGTCTGGCAGCTCTAGCACCTCTAGGAGCACACAAGGTACCAGCCCTCAGCGGTGAGGAGACACAGAGCCCAGCTAGTGATGTCTGTGACATGCAGAAAAGCTCCCACCGCAGAGACCTGGAAATCTTAGGTGCAGTGTTTTCAGATAGGAGAATGGAGGTTAGGAATGAAACGTCTTTAAAAACTACCACCAGCTGCTGTAAATATTAGCATGTGGCTTTTCTGGAAGGGATGTTTGTCTGCAGTAACCCAGCCAGTACTTACTCAGAGCATGACTGCCTAATCCTCCAAAGGCATTGCTGCCTAAGTTCCCAAGGCCGCTGAAGGTGCTTGACCTGCTAAATGGATCTGGAAAGGCAAACAGGGATTTAGCAGGCATTTAGCCAAGAATGTTGGAGAATGAAACGCACCCCTCCCCTTCTTAACGGTCTGAATCCAAGTAGGATTAGGCCAGACTTTAAGCTGATCCTTCTCATTGCAAGGTTCTTTGCACAGAAAATTCCCATCATGTTAAAATGGAGAAGGGATTCAGTGCTCACTCTGCAAACAGGTGCTGTAATAAACTTTTGTATGCCCGTCAGAGGGGAGCTAGAAATTAAGGTCTAATAGCTGAAATTAGGGTGGCTGCTGCTGAGCTATAACTCCCCTTCCTTATCAGTACTAACAGCAGAAGCATTGCAATTGCCTTGAAAGAACCTCGGCAGGCTCCTGGGTCAGCATATTGAGGGGATGCATCCTTTCTTTTTTCTCTTGTTTCTGTGCACAACTTTCTATCCTCTTTGTAACAGTGCCTAGAGACAGTCCTAAGGCTAATTGCTACGGACATCCATCCTTACACCAACTAATTTTGGCCTGTTTGTGCCAAAATCCTTTCCCATAATACCTTCCTTGATCCCAGTGGTGGTGGAAAAGATAGCGTAGTCTTAGAGGAGCTACTATGACAAAGGGATGTATCTTCTGAGGCAAAAGATGAATCTTGCCTTTCCTAGTCAAGTACCTGACTGTTTGGTTACTGGCACTTATATTTATAAAAAGTCTTCTTTTTTTTTTTTTTCCCCATTAAAGGCACCCATCATCAGAAGAGGTTCCTCTCTGAGCGGATATAGCCTGACTCAGGTTTCTGCGCTCCAGAGATGGCTATGGCTTAAACAGCACCAGTGTACTTGTTTTCTTTCCTACTGGGCATCTCTAAACAACTCCTCCTTCTGCCCGCTGGCTTTTTCACTGTCCCTTTAAAGTCTTCAACTTGCCATGTTACAGGAGATGTGTTGCTCTCCGCTTCCTCACGGATACCCTTATCTTTAAAATATCAAGGCAAATAGGTTGGATCTTTAAGCAAACAGCTATTTGCTTATTTACTTATTTTTAAATAGCTGTTCTTGCCCTTCCCCTTTGATATTAAGTAGTTGCGTGACTCTGTAGAGATACAGTTAATTCTGACAGAATGTTCAGGAATTGATGTAAATCTGTGTATTTGTAACAGAAAAAAAGTCTACTAGGTCATGTGGCATGCCACATTTACTGATTGGATGAGTGTTACTGAAACATTAATCAACAGAGCTTGAACTTTAATTGGCAATGAGCTGCTTGTGAGCTTCTAAAATGAGGAAATTTGAGAAAATCAGGCTCTACTTACTGCCAATTAGGAAACTGAAAGGCTGGCAAAATGTGCAGAACAGCTATCTGCCAGGAACTGTTCACTGAACTTTATTAAAGAACCTAGTCAAGAACGTTCATAGGTGGGAAACGGTACAGGAGGAACCCATTTTAAGCTGTGACTTGTTTGAGGTAACTTTGCATAAATTTTCCCTGTTTCCTTGGGCACATTCAGCAGCACAGAAGGGCTCTACAGGTCACAATTCAGCTCCTGTGCAGCGTCCCAGCAGTGACAGACTTGCCTGCTCTGCAGTGCCCTCTTCTCTTGCAGGAGAGGGTCTGCTAGTCCTGCCCTTCTCCTTTGGAGGAGAGCAGAGGGGATGTGCTGGGAAGCTGCCATGGCCGGGAAGCTGGCTAGCTTCTGGTTCCTCAGCCTAAGCCTCTCCCTCCCCCTGTGCTACAGTGCCTCAAGGCAGGACCACACCGGAGAGCCAGGAATGGGTCAGAGGGGTAAAGGCGAAGGCAGGGTTTACTTACACTTACCTGCCAAGTGGTTAGGGGGCAGGAAACTGCTGTGGTGAGGTGACGGACCAAAAGGGGTGGTGGCGGGATGTGTCGCACCTGTGAGAACAAGGTCCCTTTTTTAGTTCAGTGGCAAGTGACTGCTTGCATACACAGAGGTCCTGGCCACCACATTCAAGAACGAGATGCAAAGGCCCAGGCCAGATTAAACATAGCAAAGGCCAGGGAACAGCCCAAACACCAGCCCAGCGAGCTACAGGCAGGATTTCTCTGCGTGCCCTTTAAGGGTCCTGTGGGCACTAGGAGGCAGGAGGAGACCTTGCACTCAGCATTGTCGCTCACCTGTAGTAATGAGGAAGTGAACCTCTTTGTCTGCCATTTTCAGTCATTACTCTGTGTTTACATTAAAAAGGGTCAGCCCAGGTTATGGGCCCAGACAGAAGGTGCTTGGAAGTGACTGATTAGAGTCTATATGAAAGATCAGTTAATGACAGGCACGAAGGGAACATCAATCATGCCTCTCCCATGAGAGCTCTGTCTTCGCTCTCACATCTGTCTCTGCATCCACAGGCTCCCCTTGCCATATTTTTTTCCCTTTGCTAGACACTGCTCACTGCCACGGTGCCACGCTACCTCGTGGGAAAGGACCACCACTGCCGAGCACGCTGGATTGCACTAGGTTGAGGTAAGGGGCAGAATGGGCTGAAACAAGCTGGTCTGCCCTGTATTTCAAGGTGGACCGGGCTCATACAGAAAATTCTGTTCTCTTTTCAGAGCAGAAAATGAGAGATTTGCCTCCTTCACAGGCAGACACACGCGAACCTGAACAGGCCTGCAACCGCAGCATGAAAACACTGGGGTCACCTGCCACAGGATACCTGGCTTTTGGAGGAACACTAACTCCCATGTATCCTGCAAATGACAGTATGTTTGCGTAATCCCACAGGCCTGGCTTTTGTCCCCTAAGATTAGTACAGATGATTTTCAGGATGCACCTGAAATCACCTTTTGAATATTCATGTTTCAGATGTGTGTGACAAAATGTCTCTAGTATTAGACTGGCAAGAGCAGCCCTCCCCAACTGTTTAGACTGTGAATGTCCTTTCGGTGCCCCCTCCCTGCCAATACTTCCACTACTGCAGACAAAGCAGAATTAGCAACTGTCATAACTTTCAGATGCTGGATGCAAACGCAATTTCCACCTCCCTTGCAGAAGGCAAGACCTGCCATACCTGTGCATTAACTGTCTCATTTTGTTAGAAACTAGTAATTCCAGACAATGACAGAAGCAGCACTTTCCCGAGGACTTGTTAAGTCATGTGCAAAATAGACCAACACCTAAATAAAGCTTTTCAGTGCTCGTCTCGTATATTTTGTTGGTAGAAAGTTAACTTCCCTTAATACTGAGAAGTAACAGGTCAGCTCTAGCAAACATCAGCAGCCCCACTGGGCAGGAACACGGGCTCTTTACTAACAGCTCACTTAGTCATTGCTTTCTCAAGTGATAACTTTCTATTACAGAAAAGAGGATTATGATCCTTTTCCTCCCACCAGGCACTCCAGCTCTCCTGTCACCTCCACCACAAAGAATTCTGCCTCATCTGTGGCCCATATGAATGATTCACACTAGTGGCAGACCTGCTCTGGTACGTTGTTCCTGACCATCATCTCCAAGCCCCATCAAATGCATGTTTCCACCATATATCATCAGTGCTGATAATGGTCACAGCAGAAGTGGGGTAAATGGAGGACAGAAATTAATACGCACAGGAGAAACCGCACGCCAAACACAGCACAAACAGCGTTTTATGGAGGTGCTGGTCAGTCCCTGACCTGATCTTCCTTGGTGACAGAGCCCAACAACAGACGGTTGTTGTAAAACACACTCATGTGTCCAGAACACGAGCAGACTATAAAACTGGAGAGGGAGACAGCGCTGCGTGTCCCACACCAGCTTGGGCACCACAAACCTAAGCAGCCAGAAAATGAGTTGAGGAAACTTAAGAGAGACCAGGGCAACGAGACCTGGAGTTATCTATAAACATTCTGACTGCTCCAATGCTTCAAGACGGATGGAGACTGTCATCTTTCTAATCCTTTAAGATTTCAGAAGGTGTATAATGGATGGGAGATTTCTTCCAAGGAGACGGCTTACAAACTCAACTACACGGGCTGATAATAAAAAATCCTCCAGAGAAAGCCAGGAGCGGCATTGCAGGCTGTCAGGTAGTTATTAAATATAGCGTCTGCCAGGCAGCCGAACATCCGTCCTGAAGACAGGTGGCCCTAAGATAACTTATGTCTCCCGCAGTAACTAGGCAATGCAGCAGAACCAATGATTCACATCAACTGCGCGCTTGTTCGATAAGGTGAAAAGAATGCCTCGGATATTGCAGAGTAAAAGATTTATTCATCTATATATTACTGCTGCAATGTTTGTTCACTTTGATAGCACTCTTTACCTAGATTTACCGTGTGATGGCTCTTGTGATTAATATACTCACGGACAAGTTGCTGTAAGCTTGTTTATCTCCAGTGAAAGTTTTCTATTAATTTGCCTTCTTTAATGTATCTATTCCATACTACTTCCCCTCTCGCTTTTATGAATGGAGAAGCAAGCCATGCTTGCATCTTCAAGAGAAAAAGCTCAAGATACCAACTGGACTGGTGCTTTTCTGCCTGTTAGGGTAAACTCTGCCCAAATATAGCCTTACACGGTTGTTGCAATGACAACACAGGACAGACTGAAGACAGTGACAAGGAAACAGCTGCCATAGGAAAACAGTCAGAGGTTTGTAAATCAGCTGTGCTTATGCATCCAAGTAGATGCAACACATATCTTGGCCCTGTACTATGAAAGTACCTTTAGACACCAAAATACAGGGTAGCACCCTACAATGTACAGCTAGGATCAGCACCGATTAGATGTGGTGGAAACATGCATTTGATAGTTAAGAATTTCCATCCACAGATAAGGGCGGAAAGACAAACTGAACCACTGGTGGAGTTCCTGAAGGCTATCCGACATCTGCATTTGAAACTCAGTTCTCACGGAGGTTTCAGCTTGATTCTCATCTCTTGCTTTTCTGTCATGTTTGGGACAGAATTCGTAACACTTTTAACCTCATTCATTTCAACAGGGTTGAACCAAGGCTGAATATGACCATGTCTACACTGAGTTAGAACGAGAGTGCAATATTGCATCATAAAACCAGAGTAAAGTTTGGAAAGAAAATTACATTAGTTTCCAACTAATAACATACAGAAGGCAGACTCTGGCATTTCAAACACAGAAAGAAAATCTGAAAAAGTCTGGGGGGGAAGCGAAGCCCTGGGAAGAGAAAAAATCCAACATTGGGTAGATGGAAATCAACAAGAATAGCACCAGTGACCTCCAAAACCAGAATGTCAGAGTTGCAGTGTCCAGTGGTCAGAGCCATCAAGAACAGTGCAGTGAAGCTTACTGCACTTTGGTAATTGCATTAATTGTAATTACTTCTCCAACAGATTGGAAAGCAATTGATCAATGAAAACTGTATTTAATTTTTTTTTAGTTCAATATGCCATTTTAAGCCTTAGAGATTGCTGGACTTAATAACACATGGGGACATTTTGTATTTAAAAGCTGAACACTTCACCAATACACCTTCTGTGATATCTTCAATGCTGTTATTGAAGTCTTGCTTTTACAAAAACCCCTTTTTTTCTGAAAACAATCAGAAACTTGGTGAGTGGAGGAGCTGAGAAGAACAATGTGGCAAATATAAAAGCAAGAAAGAGACCAGGGTGTCTTCCAATCCTGTCCAATGGAAACATTTTCAAGCGTTTTGTCACAATCACTTTTTAAAATCACTCTACAGCCTGTTAATCAGGACACATAAGAACCAGCTGCACAGACAGGAGTGTAAGAGCCAGTGCTGCAGGTCGGTGACGTGCAGAGGACCCCACACTGGAGGCCATGGCAGAGCCCAGCCCAGAGGCCCCGTGAGCCCAAGTGACAGGAGTGGCCGGTGCTTCTGCACCCCTGTGAACCATCCTGCCTGCTTCCATTTCTGAGGCATATGTACGCTGTAGAGACACACGTTACATATACTGACTGTTTGAGTTCTTTTTGCAACAAGTGATGATCTTCCCTTACCTGTGGTAGAAAACAGAGGCCTGGCAAGATCCTGTGGATAATGGAAGCCTGGAAACACTCCAGGGGCGGGAGGTCTGCTGAACAGGTCAAGTTTACCACCTATCTCTAGCTTGTGGGGATCCAGCTGCATTTGCTGTCAAATGATATAAAAACAATCTCATTATGCACTTCCTTTTTTATGGGAGAAAAAGAGAGAGAGTTCAGGCTCACTCCTGCTTAGCCCTGCCAGGGAGAGTTAGCGAGAGTGACAGCAGCATCTCTGGTCACGTACTGCAGTCATGCTCTGACAGCATCTGTAAGGCCATTTTGCTCCGCAGCCTCTCAGCTGCCTGCCTCATCCACATGGATAAGGTCTGCAGCGAGTGCTCAGCCCCTCAGCACACACAATGGAGCATGCAACGTGATACACCGAGCGCGCGGCACCCCAGCATCAGCCGGCGCTCTCAGCCTGACAGAAAATATTCTGCAGGCAGAAAGCTGCCGACAGAAGTCATGTGAGCTGGGTGACGGACTCACTGTTTTGCTTCTCCAGTTTGGGAAGAGAGATGTTCCTAGACTATGCCCTTCCTGCAGCTAGACAGCTCAGCATGCAGACAAGGAGCGAAGCATAAAGGAACTATGAGGTTCCTTCAGAGGCTATTTTCGTCCTTCTCCTACAGAAGTGAGCATGGTCACAACTGCACCTAAGTCATGTAAGTCTCTCAATAGCTTAAAGATGATATATTTGCTCATTAAAAAAATAGACATACACCACTTACAGAGGCACTACTTACAGTGCACCTACTTAAGCACTGAATAGTCTTCATTAATGGGACAAAAAAACTACAGCAGGAGCTATGAAAAAATAAACGCTACAGCAGTCCCATTATCGGCTATTCTGCCTGCCACAGGGAACTTCAAGCTGTAACAGCACCCCAGTGTACCTACACCTTGTTACCTCTTGAGTTTGAAACCCCGTCCCTCTGCCTGCCATCACTGCAGTGCAGAAAGCCCAACAACCCCCAACACAGTAACTATCAATCTACTCCCCTGCTCTATGTTTTGTCATATGTTCTGCACCATATCGGTCATTTCATTAGGAACGGGATAATACTCTATATTCCACAGGAGGTACTAGTACAGCAGGGAAGTGGCATTAAACATGTATGCTTTGTAAAAAAGATGGATCTGTGGCAAAATTACCTTCCCCCTCCCTTTCTTCTTCTCTTTCTGCCTGTGCATTTAGTATCTCCTGCTCCCCTTGCTACCCTTCAACCCAACTCCCTTGCCCTCAGATAAACTTTATGGTTGCTATAATAAATGTTAAAGGATTGAAAGTGTTAGTTAATCAATACAGGCAAGCTTGAGAATCACCAACAGTAACTGCTTCCTGCTCATTACTCACTGAAATATAATCTGTAAGCCAAAAGACTTGGCTTTGTTCCAGAAACTGTCTGTATTACCTTTATCTTTTGCTGGTGATGGTAGATCTGCCAGGCGATCTGTACATGAACCGCACACCACTTCCCGGGTTTCTGCAATGGAAAGCACAAGAATTTAGATTAATTTATACGTTAGCAATCTACATCAGATAGAACGTTTCATTTCCCTTACTGTCAAGCAGGCAGCTAAGCAATGAGAAAGGCTGATTACTAAAACAGCACAATAGGTGATCAGCGTTTTTTTCTGTACTGCAGCAGATGATGTTTAAATTAAGAAGGAATCAAACAGGAAGAATGTGGGATGTGGGATGTCTTCCTCATCTCATGGAGACTTGAGATCTCTGCCTTGTTCTCTCCTACTTGCGCTCCCTCCCTCATAAACTGAAAATAAATGTCAGCAAAGCACGGTATGCCATGCTTAAGAGAAAGCAACTAACAGTTAACAGCTCTGTTTCTGAAAAGAGCCCTGTTCATTCATCCCTGCCGCGCTGCAGGCTAAGTCATGCACGGTTATTATGGCTGCTTGCATTTGGGGGGGAAAAGGGTACGGACAAACAATCACCAGGGATGAGCAGGGATGAACGAGTCACAGCTTTTCAGCTGAGCTGCGGTACTCACTGTAGGGTGTTTTTGTGGAACATCAGAAGCACAAATAAAACACATTGACCTAAGCCAGCATGAATATGATCACTGGTGAATGTCTGTCCATGCTCACAGTCATTTATTTCCGTGACCCTTATTCCGTACTGTGAACTACTAATGCACATAAATGGATGCAAAAGAAGGTTGGGATTCAACCTAAACGTTATTAATCAGAAGCAGCTAAGAGCTAACTAAAACATTTTGCTTTAAATAAAGGATGAACGTGAAGTTCTCTAGTGGACATGCTAAATTTCAGAAACACATGCACAGTATTTGAAGTGTGTGACTGTGTATATATATATGTATATGTATATATGTATATAAAATCCCCCACAAACCTTACTTACTCTTACTGGAGGCCTATAAGGGTCTGACACCTATGGGAAAAGCAGAAATAAAACAATCAGTCTTTCTAAATTAGCCAATATACAGAAAGGTGGGGAACTTCCTTCCTCCAAACAAATAAAAACATTTAGAAAGCAATGTTCCAGAGAAGTCTCCTGTGACATGGGAAATCTAAAAGGCTAAAAGGAGGCTTAAAACTTCTCTTTCATTCCTTGCACCAAACTCAGCAGAATTTTATGATAAACAAGGCAGCTTCATGCCAGCAACTGAACAGTGCCAGTGCTTTTCCAAACTTTATAATCGTTCTGAAATGGAGCACATAAAATTACTCTCCAAGCAACACTGAGGGGAAAGACCCTGAAGGGGTTTTCTGCCCCATTTCCCTCTGACTTTGTTTAAAGCAGTCAATACATCCCTTTGTATTCACGATGGGTGGAGGCTGCTGTTGTCTCACCAGGAAAAGAAACTTCTGTCCTGACTGCATGTTCTGAGTCTAGAAGGCCAATTTGCTCACCAGCTGCTCTCTTTTTTTCTTTTTTATGAGTCATCACTGTGTTTACTGTAAACCCAGATAAGCTGAAAGGAAGGTTATCTATTGTTGCCTACCCCGGGAGTCTTCTGCAGCAGCGTATGGTGGACTGTGCCTGGTCTACCTGCTACATCAATAGGGTTTGAAGTCTGAAAGACAAGAATAGAGCATGAACAATACTGTATCATACCAGCGGTACATTTAACATCTCTATCTGATGTTAACGGCATTAATTAGTCCATGTTTGTACTGTGGTTTGAACACGCATATTGCTGCATTAGTACTAAATGTTATCTCTTACTGACAGCCAACAGCATTTAACCACCATGTCATCTATTATTATTTAGCGGCAGTAACAGTATTACAGCAGCACCCCTAAGCCCCGCTGAAATCTAACCCCATTGTGCTATGCAGTATGCAAGTGGATGGGAAGAGACAGTCCCTGCCCCCCAAGCTTATTCTTTAGACAAACCAGGCAGGCAGTAGGAAAGAGAATGAGAGAGGTGGACTGACTCCCTCCATCTTTCAGGCAGCAACCGGTATTGCGGTCAGGAACAGAACAACTCAAGCATCCCAGTCCCATATTGCACCTATTGGAACACGGCTGCTCTCCGACTGGGGCTCGGTAACGCAATGGCTAAAAGGGCAACAGCCCATCTATTTGCATCGACAAGGCAAAATAAGAAACCTTAGAAGGTGCTTGTGGGTCTTTTATAGCTTTGCATTGTTTATTCCATCATTTTCCAGCAAGAATTAAACACCTCATTCAATGAATCCCTGTTCCTCCTCCTCCTCCGGATCCCACCTGTTGCCCTGTCCTAGACGATCCCCAAGAACTCGTTCGTCTTCTCACTCTGGCATTCCTCCATCTCCCACTCCCAGCACAACTGCACCTGGTGCCTCCGCGCAGCTGAGTGCAGAGGGGTTAAACCTTATTCCCCAAGAGATTATTTCAGGGACTCATATTTTAGGTCAAATTACAGTAGATTTCAAAGAGTCAAACTGTATGAGGAATGAGTGAAATCATGGGTGTGGGAGGAAAGATAGGTTTTAATTTGTCTAAGGCTACGTAACTTCCAGACTCATTAAAAAGAGAATTCTCGTGTGTGTGTAGGTAAGTCAAAGAGCTCCCCAGGCAGATCTGTGCTCTCAGGGCCTGTCTGACAGCTGAGGTATATATAAGGTGGCAAATAAGTTACAGCTATCATACAGGCAAGAGCTTTAAGATCACAACATGTTAATAGCATGGTGTCATCCTGTCCCTTTGTCCCCTGGAGAAAGATGTGAATGCTTCCTCCAGCAAAGTAAACTGAATACTTCTGACCTTTTCAAGTTCTTAGCTTGTGAGAAACGGCCTTCGGGAAACTCACTGAGAAGTTTACCGTCAGCCTGGATTTATGTGCAGTGGATTTACACGCACAGCTGTAGGCAACTGACACGGGAAGGGGAAAAACAAAACCAAGACCTCTGCTTTGGAAAGCAAGAAGTGCAGGATTCAGCGTGCCAAAACCAAATCATCAGGTCTGTAGTGATTATGAAGGCTTTAGTCAAACAGCTTGGGAGGGAGAGAGCATGGAAAAATGATGCGGTAACGATGACTAGAGTGGCTTTGCCCAGCAGTTGGGCTCTGTCTCCTCTAGGAAACTGCAAAATAATCTGCCAAAGTGGCAGATTAATTTTTCAACCTATCCCTCTTTTTTCAGATGTTAGATTGCATGTAAACAGAGCACCGTCCAGAGATCAAGTGATGTTAGCGATTAACCATGGCACCAGAGTATGACCTTGTGCTGCTTAAACTCAAGCTAGTAAATTTCTATGTATCTATCATTAAAATGAATTAAAAGCTAGTTATAATACAGCACTAAAAACTGTTTAAAAATGTAAAGGGTCTGCGCTCACTTTTTCTTTCTTGCTATGTAACTGCTTCTCTTTGGTCTAATGGCATTTTACAATGAGATGGTATCTATAAAGCTTGTAATGAAGATGGAAACCAGAAGAGCATGCTACCAGCGTATCAGAAGCTCCTAATTAACAGTAGCCTTATGGCGAAACTGAACCCTATCTTCACATTAGCAAAATGTTGCCAATTCCACCTTATTTGTGTAGCGCCTTTTCTTGGGAAGTCACGTTCACACCCTGACAGCTTGGGGTCTGTAGGGATCCCCCGGCATCCCTTGCAAGAACAGCAACAATTAGCCCTGGGGGACAAACTCCATCAAGGGAGAGCTACATTCCGTGCCTTTGCTCCCTCTGCTCAGCTGCAACTGCTCCTCTTCCATGCCTGCAGCCACTACACACACAACTCTGGCTGAAAACAGCCACTTTAGAGACTTTGCTACTTGTAACGTGTGCGTAAAATAAAATAACGTAAGGGATTCGATGAGCACTGAGGAAATACTCCAGCTTCCATTAAAAAACATTAAGCGGGATGGTTGTAAGAGGCCTTATTTGCAGCAGTTGCTAATTACTGACGTCCACCAATGTCAGTGAGGCTGCTGTGGGAAGCACAGCCCGCAGCCCTGCTCCATATGGCTATGGAAATGACTTTCCTAATGCAAACAGGAATGGTCTGGCTACAGGGCTGGTCCTTTAAGTCTTCTAACACAGCAGCAGAGCTCTATGGAAATGCAGTTCAAGATAAGAGATCTCCACAATCACAGTATGTAAGGAAGCTAAACACATCTGAACTTACAAATGGAGTAAATGCTCCATATTCAAACAAATGCTATATAGATATAATGCGCATTTCTTGCGTGGAGAGATTTAATGGTTTCTGTACATTTAAAAACAGTTAATAAAAAGAACAAGCCAGGGAGGGAAAAAAAAGCAGTGCACACCACAGAATTCATCAAAAATGGTGGTTATCCTGGCAATATTTCCAAATGCCAATCAGTGCTAGTTGTAATGATACGTTACAGTTGCAGTGCACCTTTCAAACACACGATCTCAAAGAAGCTTGCAGGCATTAATCAACCCTTATAAAACCCACTGCAAGATAATTTCATACATGAGGAAGCTGAGGAACAGAAGATTTAAGCGACTTGCCCAAGGTCAGACAGTGTCGGAACTGGGGATAAAAATGCAGCTCCTTCAAATTGCTCTACCCATTTACAGCAGTCTCTCCCTATTGTTCCCACACTTGTACAGTCAATTTCTCATTTTTTTTCCGGGAATAAACACAGTTCATCTTTTGCAATCTCAGACTGTTAAATTTATAAAATGATTTGGGACTCATCGGTCTATTATTAGCTGTAAATATTTCAATCAAATAACGCATTTGACTGTATGCTTCTCCACCGGCTTCAGTTGACCTCGCAAGTGAACCACTATATCCTTTTCCAAGGAACAATCTGTAGTGCCAAGAGAAAATTTCTGCTAAAGTGTTGGCTGCTTTGTGCAGAGGATGCTCACAGATCTGCGGGGTGATCGCTTCCAACCCCGTGCTGCTCTCCTGCTAGTTAAATCATGTGCTACAAAATCACCAGAGACGCGACTCTGAAGATAGTTTCTCTCCCAGCAAAAGAACAAAGCCTTCAGAAGAAGAAGTTTGTACCTTCGGTTGAAATGCTCCCTGAAGTGACCCAAAGGGACCTGAATGTGGAAGCATGGGTGGCATTCCAGGCATTGCTGGAGGATAGGTTGGAAAGAACTACAAAAGAAAGAGAGATGCTTATGTCACAGGACAACTTGAACAATAATGGAGGTAGGTGCCAAGCCTGGCACACACAAAAATAGTACTGTGTTGAACGAGTGCCACAGTGAAAATACTCACTAAATTTGCTTTCAAAATTTTTAAGAGCAAAGCCAAAACTCGGAAAATGCGCTCATCTGATGAATTTTCTAGATAGTGCTGAACAAGTGTGCCTTTAAAATTTGTGGAACTATTGCAGGAAGCACAGAGCATTCACCATTTTTAGAAGAATCAGAATAATTTGGGGTTTATGTTCACTTTTGGTTAACTTTGCATTTTTCTGCAGTAGCAAACAAATTGATCCCGTTTTGAGATGTGACCTGCTTTACTTTTCAAAGCAAAAAAGAACCACAAGGTGCTGCATTGCACACTAACCACAGGCAACATGCACGCCACCTTGTAGCTGTGTAGGTTGGGCTAAGTTTTGCTTAGGCCTCTCCTGAGCACGTACAGCAGTTTTACAAGTCCCAAAACATATAGTTTTTGTGCTTTGGAGCAGTGGGGAGCACCAGGAAGAAACCACCAGTCTGACTTACTCCTGTGACCTGAGCAAAATCTTGTGAAAGAGCCATGCACTCCGGGCTGCTGCACTGTGAGAAGCACCAGCTGCAAAGATACTGCAATGACCACTCATTTAGCAATTTCTGCGCATTCCCTGCCATCCCAGGCACAGCAATATAGAGCCGCTGCAGCAAAAATGCAGTAGACAGAGGTTTAAACAAAAAAAAAGCCCAAAGAAAATTTTGTATCTTAAAAAAAAAAATAATCGAGACGGAAAAAGAGCTTTAGAAACGAATGAATCAAAACACTACCGATCGATTGAAAACAAGCAAAAGAAGTGCAAGCAGAACCATTAACAAAGACACCACCTAGAAAGGTAAGCACTCACGTTGGAATGTCGAAAGTAAGGGTTGTCTAATTTGGGAGCGTACTTGTCAAACTGGAAAGAAAAGAGAAAAAAAAAAGGAAACAGGTGAGTTTGGTTTCGGCAGTAGCGGACACATCAGGATTTCAACACAGACAAATAATCATGTCCCATTTGTACAGCATTTAACAGAGCAGAACTGACTGGTTATTCCATCCTCGCTCATCAGGGAGCTGACTGATTGCCCAAAGCTAACAGAGATGGGACAGCACTAGCCCCCGGGCTGCCGAGTCTGACTGCAGAGCCCCGTTTGCAGGCGCCGGGCGAAGAGGCCCTGTCACTCCGAGGAGAGCGGTCCCGACAGCTCCAGGTCTACACCTGGGACTTGCCCCCGGAGCACTAAACTAGATCACAGACTAGAAGGTAGGCTTTCCATTAGACTCCAACCTCTACTGAGGGACAACCAATACCAACTCCCCATTTTCTGGGTTCCTTTAAGTGCCAAAATCGTTTGGAAAAGGGCTTAATTGCTTTAGAAGCACAAATCTCTCTATATTCCCCATCCCCTGCAAAAGAGAGAGTGCCCCAGAGAAAAGCTGATTGTTAACCTTTTCCGTTCCAGCATGGGGTTTTAACACCTCCATGTGTGCAGTCTGTGCCCCGTCGTTATTTTTATGCCCGTTTGTCCTGTACCTCCTTGGAAGCAAAACCAAAGCATATATACATTGCATTTTTGAACAGTATGTACATTCTGCTGGGGAGGAGGGAGCGGGGATGAAGGCAGGGAAGGGAGCTGTAGGACCCCACGAAAAGCTGCTTATTTGGCAAGTCAGCTGCTGTTTCACACTCCTCTGTGCAGAAGAGTAGGTTCGTAATTTCATTAATTACAGTTATTACTGGAGCCATGTCCCCTCCAGTGTAAATACCATAAATTACCAAACACATGCAGCTGTAAATTTCAACACTCTTCTCTGGTGTTGGGATTAGCAGACCTGATCTAGTGGAATATAAGAAGATGTGAGTGAAATACAACAAAAGAGCCTTGCAAGCTGTTTTTGCTATGAAGGCTGACATCAACGGGCACGGGTGGGAGGGGAGGGAGCTGTTCGCAGGATCAGATCTCAGGATTCTTAAATAACAGGAGGTTTCTGAGAAAAGTTTCAAGATTGTTTTACACAGACCAAGAAAAGAGGGGTAGGTATTTACACACCAGTATATTGAGCAAACACCTGGGGCTGGATTTTGGGCGGATGGTATTACTTTTAATTGTCTCGCTGCTAAGCAGATTACAACCCAAGAATGTCATCGGGCAGTCAGCAGTGGGAAAGAAAAGTGAGAAACGTTATGCTCCTTGAGTTCTTGGTAGTTCTTCCCAAATGCTGCTTTTGCCGTTACTCCTGGCTTTTGCTAGCCTTAGCAGAAGAGGGCTGTCTCTACATTTTGGACACAGTGTGAAACTGAGAGGGGGGAAAAAAAGCTGAATCTTGTTCTTTCAGTCCCACAAAGTAATTGCCAGAAATGGGGAGAGAGTGCATTTTAAAGTACTGACAAAATCCATTTGTAGCAGATCTCTAACAATTTTGTAACAGCTGCAGCAAAGTCCCGTTGTGTTACGAGCAAATTCAACGGCAAAACACTAACACGTATTACATGGCCAGGAGCATCTCTACCGCAAGAGAAACCAGCCACACACAAATTAGTGCTTGTTGATGTAACCAAATAATAAATGCCAAAATTGATATAGATTCGGCAATTAGGAGGAAGAGGGACAAAACTCGTATCAGATGAGATGCTGTGCTATGGCGAGAGCTCCGGGTAAGGAAGTACGATCTGCCCCACAATGAGCAGCTGTGGGGACTGCTTTCGGTCCCGGAGGCCACCGCTGTTGTGGTGTCCTTGTTGGTGTGTTTTGGTGTGTCATGGCACCTGCCTCTGGGGAAGGGGGAATCAAAATACACATCGGGACACAGGAAAAGGGAAACTAAAGGGACTCTGGACTTGTCTCATGGCTCTGCTCCTCGGTCGCAGCGTGGGGGACCTGGAGGCTCGGTGTGGAGGCTCTGGATGGAAAGGGGGTCCCTTCAGGAGTGCTGGGACTGTCTCTCCAGGCCTCCAGGTCGGAGGGGCAGGGACAGCACGCCTGGCTGAAATGGACAGGAGTGGGTTTTGTTTGACAAGAGCGGGTTAGGCTTTTTGACCAGAGATGCTCTACTTATCCTCACATTTTGGGCTGGGGTACGCACCATGGGAGGTGCAGAGGGCGGCATGAGCGGCGTCTGGGGCAAGCTGGATGGAAAAGGAGTGAATGTGTGCTGGTGGGTGTGTTGGTGCTGATGCGTGTGTTGGTGCTGGTGAAACTCCGCTCTCAGCAGCGGCACCGGGCCAAGTGAGGCAGCGGCCCGGTCCGAACTCTGAACCAAAAACCGGTTGTTCAGCTCTTGCCTGAGCAGTTCGTGATCTAGAGGAGAGAGAGAGAGAAAAAAAAAAGACACAGAGGCCCGTGGGCCTGTGAGTACCACAAAGACGGAGGAGAAAGAGTCAATATTCACCTGGCATTCCCTGTTTCTGCAGGTCATGCTGTGGTGGTTTTCTACGTGAGGACTCATTGGTGGAGGTAAGAGAGATGCCTGTGACAAAGTACCAATCAGAATCCCCGAATGAGGCTGGCAATACATGATTGGTTGGTTGAATGATATCAACAGGCTGGTATCTAAAGACAAGAGAGAACACCATGAGTCATCACAGCAGAAAACATCATCGGGGGCGTCAGCAAGCACCCGCCCCGTCCCCCGCCCGCAGACCCGCTACCCCCGCGCCGCGCCGAGCCGACCGGCGACGCCTCCGCCCCGGCACTGGCCGGCCACGGCACCGGGAACCGACCTCCTGCTCTGGCCGGACCTCCCGGCACCAGGCAGGTGCTGGGGTGCACCCTGGAGGACAATGGCTCGCTTTGATCGGAGTAATACCCACCTGGTTCCTTCGGAGGTTTGCAATTCGGAAGCATGGGCATGCACTCAAAATGGATGGCGGGCCTAACGCGGGCGTTACACTCTAACATTTATGTACTTAATAGGTAAAACTTTGACGAGGTCTACAATGCAACAAGAGAACCACGGGCTTGGGTGGCTGGAAACTACCTGCTCAGATGGCCATTTCTCAACAGATCCCCATGCCATCCTCCTCCTCCTCAGCCCCTGGACACGCACACAGTGACCAGGAACATCCATGCTACAAACTGAGGTCCTCTTAGCAGTAAGGGTTTTTTTTAGATCCTAAATACTAAGCAGTCCTTTCCTCAATTCTTCCTTTGGAAGAACAACTTGCACTGAATTTGAATGTGGTTTAGGGCAGTGGAAGATACCAGCACTTTAGAAATGAAGTGACTGAAGACAGTAAGGACAAATATCCAATTCCCTAAAATGTCTGCTGGTATGAATTAAATCCATCTGTGATTTTGCCTAAGAACTTAAAACAGAAATCAGCACCAAAGATGTTAGATATTTTCTAAGCTGAGAGCAACATGTGTCACCAGCTGTGGAGGACATCCACCCAGCCCTGACTGACCTACTCGCTTCTGAATTTACATGAATCCACTTCTTTGAGTGTAACACCCCTTTTAAAATACAGCACTGAATATAAAGGGGCAAAAGAATACATGCACTTTAAAGTTTTATTTCATGTTCTGCAGGCAGTTCTTTTACTTAAATTTTCTGGATTAACATTAGAAATGTTTAAATCAATCACTTTACGAAGTGACATGGTTAAGATCTTTAAAATTGGGCACTCTGATGGGGAATTTCAAAGTCTCTACTACCACTTAGAAGTCTACATCCTACTGAAAGTCACTTCTGAAAGCTAATTTTGGGTCATTTGCTTTTCAGTAATAAACGTACTGCTAAGATCGTTACTTACTGCTACAATCTTTATAATCATTAATACAAAAGCAGAAGGTATATATACTTGTGATACTGAAGCCTAAGGCACTGGAGCAAAAGAGTCTATAATGGGTTCTCCTTGGAGCACGCAAACAAGAGAAAACTAGGCTGAAAGCACTTAGTCCAAAAACCTAACCTCTTCAGAGAAAATGAGTATGATTTCCTATGTGTGTGTGTGCGCGCGCTTATGCATTGAAATCTGGCATGACTTAAAGAAACTGAATCCTTCTGTTAGCATCAAGATAATCCACTTTTCTGGAGGGAGAGATAAAAGCGAGTTGGCAGTTGTAAGTGCTCTGATATCCAATTTCTTTAAGAGACTTGAAGTCAGACTGATAGATTTGCAGCTGGCTCCAGCCCATAGCCCTGTACCACAACTTTGGCCTTTGTCAGGAAAAGAAAAGGCCTGGAGATGTTTGGAGAAGCGGTGTGGCACTCGGAGGAGTGGCTGCTTCACAGTAAGGGTGGGACTGACGAGTAATAACCCAGCTCTGTGAGGGGCTCTGGGCAACGTCGGGATCAGAGCTAAGTTCTCGTGGCTGCCAGTGACACCTCGTCCCACAGGTTATAAATACCGGGACACTATTTACCCACATGATAACACGCCTAGGAGCAGAGTTAGCTGAGCAGCCCTTTGAATGCCCCAACGCTACTGCTCTGTGTGCACACGTGAAGTGGGCATGGCAGAAAATGGTCAGTCCTGCTAATGTCGCTACGTACCCTCACGTTTAGAAGAGAAGACACAAAGACCGCCATTTCCTCTGTGTATCCTACGTCAGGCCCTGGTGCCCTTGAGCAGAGGGCAGCAGCCCACACAAGGGTTGCTCCTAAGTTACTGGCATAAGCTTTATGTTTCAAAGGGAAGAAATGCCACGAGAAGTGCATTCTTGTTATTCAGAGACCTCTATTTGTACCATTAGTGAATGCAGGAGCTCTGAGTTCTGCTTCTCTGCTCGGTAACAGTGACAAGCGTCCCAAGGTAAATTTAAAGGAGGAGCACATTTTCCTCCAAAGTGGAAGGCGAAAAAGATGACAAAAAGGAGACTTCAAAGGGCCATACCCTCTCTGACGGTTTTTCCAAGCTGGTGCTTTTATTGAGAGCACACACGCACTTGAACGGCACAGCAAGGACTATGCTGCTACGGCAGTCGGATCCTAGCTCTTCAGGGCTGCTCAGCAATATCGTTTGCTTTTAAGAAACTTTTATGCGAATGACAACAGAAGCTTCTGGCTATGCAGCACTCCGTATCGATTTTATGATGTGCCAGTTTGCAGGCATTTCACATAATGCAGACAAGAGGCATTTCACTGTCTGCGGGGTTAGACGCCCAGACCTTTCCCTCCACTGACTTAGGCTTCTCATGCTCAAATTGCAGGAGAAATCCTTTTAGTAGGAGCAAGACTGTTACCGTTTCCTGGCAAGCTGCTCAATGTGAATAGGTCACTTGATCTTGCACCTCCTGAAGTTAATGGTGAAAACATACTTGCTTTCAGTGACTGCAATATCATGCTTTTAGTGAGCACATTGCTATTTCCTTTTGCAAGACTTTCAAAGGCTCCATCACAGTAGTCCTTTGCCTTAAACAGGGGAAGCAATGAATAGGTCTCCCACAGTGCTGCCAACATCTTCCCAGCCATGTGGTTGAAATTCTAGATGGTGCCAGGGTCTGTCAAAGCCGGCAGCTTTGGCCTATGTGGTCCTGCTTCTGGCTAGGAACCCACAGCACTTTTGTCTATCATCGTTCTGAGAGCTCACTTTGGACCAATTCACATTTTTCTTTCATTTAAAGAAGCAGTTATAAATAATGGGACATTATTTAGCTCCTGGAAGGAAAAAAGGGGACACAAGGCCATCAGATTTTTCCACAGCAAATCTGCCCTCTCCTTATTTCTTTAACTGGCTTCATAGGAAACAGAGGGCGCGTTTTTTTGCAAAAAGCTTGTCCTGTTTAATCCCTGCTGAGTTAGTTGTGGAGTCAAATGCCAGATCAAAAGGAGGCCCCAGCAAGTGAAAGTTGCAGGGAAGTCTCCAGCTGCCAGGGTCTCTTCCAGGGACAGCTGTAGGCTAATGGATAAGCTATAAACAGGGCATTTAGGGCAGAAGTGACAATAGAATGGGGGCCAGGGTGAACAAAGGAAACTTTTTAAAAGGATGCAAAGATAGTGAGAGCCGAATAGCAGAGCTTGTCGGCTGTCTGCCTCAGACAGAGAGGCCAAGCAGCCATGGGCACACAGACAGCCCGTCCTGCCGCAGGCGGAGGATCCTGCCTGATGAAGGATCAAAGCCAGGGATAGGTGTTCAGTTAGAACAACCCTCTGGGATGATTAGAAATGTTTTTTTCGAGTCAGTTCTAACAGCAGCAGCTTTCATTCGAGTGGGGAGAAAAGGGGGAGAATGGCACACTGTACATTAATCCTTTGTTAATCTGAAAGATGTCTGATGACTGTGGAACACCACACTGGACAACTCATACTCTGGAAAGGAGATTTTTTTTTGGAAAAATTTGTTTCGAAGACTTCTTATAGGAAGCTACAGTGCTGTCTCCACAATCTCTCATCTGGTAAAGCACGTCCATGTCTCCTACCTGTTTCAGGAGCAATCTCACAGTTCCAGCACACACTGCCTGCGGAGGGGTCTGCATCACTTTATTTTACCTGCCCACCAGCCAGCCCATCTCTCAACACCCTCCAGTGCATGCACAGCAGATCCGCCCTGGAAGAAGAAGGGGACCTACCCGCAGGGTGACCTGGTATCACGAGGCTGTTGGTAGGTAACGCTGGTGGAGGTGGCAGCGTGGGTGGGGTGGCGAACATGGCCGGATGGTGCTGGTGTTGGGTCTGCGATCTGAGAGAGAAGTGCGAGGTAGCAAGATTAGAGATGGAGAGGGGCAGAGCTGGGCCGGAGGAATGGTGCGGAGGAATCTGGGGAGAGAGGGGAAGGTGTTTCGGGAGACTGATGCTCGTTGCACTGCTAGCACTGCTGCTCCGGCTGCAGAGAGAAACAGACGGGGGGAAGAGGGGGGAGAGAGACAGAGAGAGAAAGAGAGAGAGTGTGTTACAATACAAAACTGAAACAGCGCGAGAAATACACTACCAGAAACAACACAACTATGTAACACTGATCTCCCCAAGCTTATATTTTTCTTAACAGCAGTGGAGACAATAATGAATCTTAATGAATTTCTCCAGCAGGGTGGGATGGGGCTCAGGCTCTCTGGAGTAACGTTTCCTCTGCTGCTTGAGCAAGTTACAATCCTCAGAGCTATCTACGAGATACTGATGAAGGCCACAGAGGCAGCTGCGTTTTGCACCTTTATTTAGCCTCTGATGACCTCGCAGTGGCCATGTGCGTCCTTGTGATCAAATGATGCAATTACCCTAATTCCTTTTTCTGTTGCTCTGGGTGCAGAGTTGCATAACGTGAGTGACTTTGGGACCAAGTCGTATCTGCTGTGCATGCTGTGTAGTTATATTCACACAAGCATGCAGACACATGCCAAGTTAATCAATTATCCTCTTAATAATCCTGTATTTTCAATCTTTTTCTATTACTATTACTCCACTGCAAATGATATAAGTTTTGTGGGGTGAAAGGCAGTATCACTGCAGTTATTTTTTAGTGTAATTCCCACAATACTAATATTCGTTGCAATCTAAACCTCTGCAATATCTTGAATAGTTTGAAATATTATTAGTCATTTATACTGTGGTGGCATTTACAGGGTTAAACCACAACAGTATGCAGGATAGTATGAAATAGACATTAATGGCAGCTCTCTGTATTAATATTTTGACCCTTGTGCAGCCAGATATTATGTTTTAAATCAGTTTTCTTATCTTGTTTAAACCAGCCTAGTTCTGGTTTGGGAGGCAAGGCATGTTTTCTGTACCAGCAAAAAGACTATACAGGTTCCGGCTGACTGTCTAAACTCTATTCTCTAGAAATGTTTTAGCCATACCATTTTCATCCATCCTACTTACTGGATGGAGGCAATTTAAACATTGGAGCTAAGTCTCCTGCTGGATCTCACCATGTCAGATTGACGCAGATTTCTCAGCCTCCATGGGTGCCCTGTTCTATGGGACACACCACTTTCTGATATAGATACCCCTCTCTTGATGCTGGTGAACCAGAAAACCCGTGGTAACCATGAACAAACTTACTTCAATGGAAGTCTTTCTGAATATGAAATTAAGGAGTTGCTCAAACTCAAACCACCTTAAATTTTTAAGGCAAGAACTGGCTGGCTCAGAATAGAAAGTGGACCTAAAGGAACTTTACCCCACAGTTACACATGCCTTTCCCCACCGCGTTTCAAATGCAACTATCCACCACTGCTGGAAACCCCAGCTTTTGGAGTCAGCACAGAAAGTCCAATATTCAAAACATGGAGCATCTTACCCAGACAGTAAGAGTGCTCTTGTGTCACCTCCCAGCTATTCCTATTGCTTTTGAAAGAAGTTTTGTCCCAGCAGTAGCATAAAGATGACAGGAGTGTCCCTTTCCCTTACCTGATATTATTGAGTCCGTTGTGGGCCACCTGGTGATGCACTTGGTAATTGAGAGGTGGAGGGATGTGACTCGGAGGCTGGGTCCGAAGCTCAGGTATTAACTGAGGCTGCGACTGCGGCCGAGGTTGAGGTTGTGACTGCGGCCGAGGCTGGGGCTGAGGCGTGAGCCTTGGTGGTGCTGGTGCTGAAATCACTGGCTCCTTCTTCAACAGTGGGCTTGCTCTGGCGCTTGACGTGGGCGCTGAGGAAGTCGAAGTCACAACGGCAGCTACTGGCTGGGGACTGGGGATAGGCAGGGCGAAGGGCACGTCGGTGCTCAGTTCCCGACTCCGCTCTAGCCCAGACACCTTTGGGACATTGGCTGCTTTCGCTTCTGGCTTGTCATTCAAGGTGGGACCTTATGGAGCAATGAGAAAAAGAACAAAGCGCATGCTGAAAGGTCTGCGTTTGTTTCTCTGCTCGGTAGAACATATGCCTGAGAAAAAACAAGTCATGTTTCAGCTCGTGGGAGCATCGTGGGAGCACTGCTGCTACAAGATGGATGTGTGTTTGTGCGTCTGTCCTTCCGCTGTCCTTGACCGGCCAGTCTACAGTACTTGTTAGCGTGTGTGTAAGAGACTTAGCTGTCAGTAAATGAATGCATACTACAAGGAACATACAGCTTTGTGACTTCTACAGAGCCCCAAGGTTACATACAGTAGGAGTGTGAACATGTCTCAAGTTACGCTACAGTATTTCCTGCTCAATGTTAAGTTTTAAGGCTGATAAAGAAACCCATGAACACAAGCCTCATCATTAAGACATTTCATTTTCTCAATGCTCTTTCAAGATAATCTACATTGTGTTTAGGCTCAACTCCAGCTACAACACACCGCGACCCAAGCACTAATCATTAATGATAACCCCACCTGGCTTCTAGGAGGAGGCTACCTGGGATCTTCGCGTAGCAAAGGATGGGACAGTGCTGCAGCAAAGCTAGGACATTGTCATTCCCTGGCCACCCACTTGCATGGAAGAACAGAACGGAGAAGGCTGGAAAACGCCAGTCAGAAGCGCAGTGAGCACCCAAGTGTAGTCCTGCTCACCCTAAGTATTGCATGCACCTATATGCACGGCATGTCAAAACTATCAGGAACGCTGCAACCTTGCAAAATGCACCTATGGTGAGAATTCCATACAGAATTACTCCTTCTATGATGGCAAGTACTTCCCTTTTTCCAAATTATGCTAAACAAAGTCGCCCGAAGAGTTAAAAGGCTGGAAAGGAAAAAGGGAGGAAAGCAGAGATGTTTCAGATCAAGCAGCATCCAAAAGGTCAAAGACAACCAAAACGACCAACATGAATGTGATTCAACTCCCACTGTAACTCCCTTTTTGATATAATCTGTGTATCCTTGAGTGCACATACACCCACAATTACAGGAAAAACTGTTCAAGGGTTACAAGAACTAGTGTTGTCCATGTGTTTCACACGCACACACCCCACCATGCACACACAGCACTTCTAATCGACTTTTAGGATACATGCTTTTATCATTCACCAGAACGCGCTGGGGGCTGTTTGCGTTTAACTGGCTTGCAGACACGCAGGAGATGCTACCTACACTCACTAACATGCTCCCGACACCCTCACCAACAAATTCCACCTTTGAAATTTTCCCGTCTCATCAAAGGACTGAGCCAGTTCCTGATGTAGGAGGTGTGGAAATAACACACAACACACACCACAAGCTAATTCTGGCCATGCAGACGCTCTTAACCAGGTGCTTGCGAACGCAGCCTATGTGAGGCCAGAGTCCTCACTGCCATGGCGTCCACAACTTGAGCATCACCACGCCAGCATTAGAAAAGAGCAGGACAGTGATGGGTCACAGCCTGCCCACGTGGTGACGGCATCTCCTTCCTTGAGATAAAAGGCAGCTCCCCACACTGCTGCTGGCTCTGCCTGCGCTCTCACCATTGCACCATCTCCTTCATCAATCAATCAATCAATCACTCACTACATATATATAAATTCAGAATGTGAAGGGAGAACGAATGGAAACATATGAACTACCTCAAACCCACAAATAACAGGAACAGAAACCTTTCCAAACACCAGTGCTTTGGCTGGCAGCAAGTACGATCAGCTCTGCACTTTCCAGCACCTCATACATCTTCACAGGTTTGACACAATGTCTGGAGGTCCTAAATTATTCCTTACAACAAATATAAGGCTAACTCTCATTTCAGTGAATTTCTTTTTCAAATATGAGTTCATGCATCACAGGTACCCTGGTTCCGAGATGTAACTAGACTTGGTTCCAATGTTATTTAGAGTGACAAAGAATTTATTTCTAAAATCAAATTCTCATTGCTCTTGTGCACCATTATTTTTTATAATGCCACCCAGGTTTGTAAATTTTCCCCAGACTTTATTACTAACAATTCAAAATTTGTAATTGACTAGTCAAGCCAGGGGTCCGCACACTGTGCGTTTTGGAGGAAGTATATTCACAGCTGTAGATCCCACTGTTTTCCAGGAGCTACCCATTAAAAGCAATTGGGTTTCATTCCTGACCATAGGTTTCCTGAGAGCCCATTAGCTCCTTCCATCCACCAGGCCTCCTCCTACAGAGCTAAACTTCATATTGTGTAATTACAGGCAATGTAGACTAATGGTGTATATTCAAAACACACTGGCACCACAAAAGTTAGTTGAGTAAAAAGTCAATTAGATCCCAAACAAATCAATAAAGTCCCGCATTAAAAGCAGCTGTTTGACCAGTTTTATGTACAACTATTGATTCCCCGCGGTTTCAGCATTAGTTCTCATTTGCAATTTTCTCAAAGCAAAAGCTCATGCTCCCTTGCTGCCGGAACTGACCAGCCAGCCTGGTTGTACTAGTTAGTACTAGGGGTACACGACTGATTTCTGCTGCCAACTCGCACCTCTCAGGTTGCAGTACTGAAACGTTTTTGTGTTCCATTCTCGACAACAATGAAAATACCCCCCGTCATTCATCAACAATGAAAAGACACACTTCCCTCCGCCTCTGGAAAAACTACAGGCATGACTGTGAGCTTCCCTCCTTTTGTAGCCACATTGAGCAACAGCAGAAGCCCGAGAAGGGAAAGATATGGTGTGAATTCATGGGTAAGCGTGGAGGAGCACGTGAGTGAGAGACAGCAAAATCCCCAAGCCTGCCCGGCCACCACATGGGAAGGATGGTGGGCGAATCCTGGTTTGGTGACTTTCCTGTTTCCCCTTCTGATGGCCGCAATACAGGACAAGAGAGAGAAGCTGCTTCATGGGGCTGACGTGA
Source organism: Rissa tridactyla (assembly GCF_028500815.1). NCBI lineage: Eukaryota > Metazoa > Chordata > Aves > Charadriiformes > Laridae > Rissa > Rissa tridactyla. The sequence goes on along the minus strand of NC_071478.1, from coordinate 10,542,096 downwards.
GGGTGAACTGCAATGGGTGAAGGGAAGGGAGCCACACGTGAACAAAGGCAGGACAAACCATGGGGAGAAATGACAGGAAGACGGTGACGCCAGGCACTGGGACCTGCCTGATATTTGAAAAGGAAACTTTTCTCACATCTAGGCGTTCCAGTTAAGTCTCTGGTAAAATAGATTTGGACAAAATGGAAAGCAGATGTCTAAATGGAAATACATCTCATTCATATGTCTCACTGCTATAGAAGACACAAAAGGCACTGCTAAGGAAAGACTTAAGATGCTTCACTTCAGCTGACTCCATGGAATGCCACCCCATGACGTCCTCGCACTCTGACACTGAAGAACATACACACGTCCTGGTTTCTTTCTCTCCTTTCACATTCTTCTACCAACACTTACTTCTACCTGTTCAGTGCCTGTTTCCAGTACCCAGTCACTAGCTAACCATACTCCAGAGGTCTCCGACAATTTCAAGGCCATTTTCCCTGTGCAACAAAAGAAAAAAAGAATTTTGAAGGCTATAATTACCTGCTTGCTTAGGTACTTAACAAAATCCTTATCATGACACCTACCACAAAAATCTCCAAGACTTTCCTCTCCATTCGCATGAAAGTCTCTGAGCTACCTTCCCTGAAGTTCCTCAGAAAATTAATTTTAGTGATTTTAATGGGAGATGTTGCCCATTCTGATCAGGATCTCAGACTCTGCAGTTTCTCTGTAGGATGCTCGAACGTCCTATTAAGGGAACTACAATTTTGTGCGCCCAAGACTGCTGGTCACATATGGAAATATCCCAAGGAAAGCAACGGAATATACCCTTTTGTGCAAGCTGGATCAGGTTTCATCAAGATCCTTTCAGAAATTCCTGTACTTTGGCTCCTAATTTAGTCCTTCCGAGCAGATGGACCCACGGAGCTAAGCACAACTGTCCCAACAAACGCACCGACCCACCAGACCACACCACAATGTTCTAGAGGCAAAAATGTGTTTATTTTTACCAAGTCCTAGAGTAATTTTCATGCTTAATGATAACAGGCTGAGCCAATTTGCCTAAGACTTGACAGTCAGCTCCAATAATTCAACCCTAATTAAACCTGAACGCATGTCAGTTCAGCTCGTCCCTTCACAGGAAATCTGACATTTGCAATGATTCATGTTTCAGCCATGCTATGGGAAGGCTGGATCACATCTGCCATTCTCCACCATGCAGAGCGCTACCCCTTTTCAGCATGCCAACTTTGTTTATTTTCTAACCAAACACTTTGGACTTCTTCCATTGAGAGGTTTTCTTAAATGAACAGACAGTGAAACATGTCTTGATCTCACGGGGATGAATGATGACTGAGCGCGAGAGACAGGGAAGAAAGGACAGAAACTGCTCTAACAAGAAAAATAACGACAACCTGGGATTAGTAATTCCTGCCTCCTTGATCAACTAATTTGTCATCTGGAGTGTTGCAAAATTTCTGCTTCTCTGTGCCTTGGGCTACATCACATTCCAATTTAACCTGGTAAAGATGAAAACTTTTAACAACTTTTAAAAGCACAGAGAGCTTTAGCTACTGCTGCTGGAAATCTGTCGAAACAAGAGTTGAAGTGTAAGGGAAACCCCAAAGGCAACTATAGTTTTATCTGCTGCGAAAAGTGCGTTTCAGAAGGAGTTACCTGAACCTGAAGGACCATCAGCACGGATCCAATACAAAACTTCAGTGAATTCAAAATCTGTGATTGGAATAAGCACGCAACGCCCATCCCCACGGCTGCACGGGGTGACATGCTTGCCAGCGTGTAACTACACAGCATTGCAGGCTTAATACAATACAGAAAGTCCCAGACACAAATTAAACCTTTCTGTTACAGGAATTTGCTTTCAAGCTGATTAAGAGTAGCTCAAGTGCAAGGGATTAAACATGTAAAGGCTGCTTTGAGAACTCCAATAAGCAGTTACTGTGTTATACAAACAGTACTTAGGGCAACAGCAGTTCCAGCCCTGCCTCTTGCTCTTTGCAAGCTGCTGGTTGCTGCTGAAAGGGGACTGTCAACACACATACAATGTGATTGGAAATAATCTAATCTTGCTTGCACGCCTTTCCTTTGTCTCTTGAAAAAAAGAAAAGTGGAGTCATTCAGACGTCTTTCTGCAGTCTCCCTTGTTGTATTCAAACAGCAAGGGTGATGGGGTGATATGAGAAAGAAATTCCTCTCCTACATCCATCAATGACATCTTTACCAATGGCAATTTCCCAAGAAACACAACCATCGCCATCTGCAGCCTATCTATCCACCCTGTACGCATCCTTGAAAACAGACATAAGCCAGGCTGGCTATGACGAACCCTGCTCCACATTATAATTCCAGCGAGATACGCTGCAAAAGTATCACCACAGGAATTACAGGGACATATGTGGCAAGAAGCTGAGTATTTCAGAGTTGGTTGATGAGTCCCAGAGACGAGTTTTGAACCATCAGCACAGGGAACGAGTACAGAAGAGCATGGTTTTACAGCAGCAGGACAAAACAAAGAATAAACTAAAGGAGGCTCTCCAATGAACTTCAGCAAACCTTTTTTTTTTTTTTAAATGGAGCTTTTAGAGTGCTGCATTATGTATTGTGAATATGCAACACATATAAACACAAGGGAGAATAAAGCATTTTGCATTGACAATGATAGCACTGATGCTGGCAGAGCACTTACAAGTGAAAATCAATATTTAAGTGCTAATCCTTTATCCTCAGCTGGCTTTTGCTTTCATATAGATGGCTTTTTCTTTGTGCTAGGAAGGCAGTGCTATTTAAGACATGAGACGATTAGCTTGGCCTGCAAAGGTAAGGCAAGCAGAGCTACAGCACAGAAGCAAACCAACACATGGTGCACCAAGTTCCTCCACCCATTTTAATGCAAATCAGCTTAAGATAAGGTATAAAGGCTTGGGACTTGCACATAAAACCAGTCTGCAAGGCTCTGTGATATGTAACACGAACACTATTGCGAAGCAGAGGCCAAATTTCCATCATGACAGCGGTGTACTGCATACATTAGGTCACGTCAAAAAATGTTGTTCTGTGACACGGGGTCCTCAGACCATCATAGGTCTCTGGTGGATTTTCCACAAATAATTGCAGCACTTTCAAGTAAGCCGAGGGTAAGCACAAACCCTGATGCCTGTGTGGGGGGAGCGGGTCTTTGTTCACAGCGCAGCTCCCCCAGCCCGTCCCCACGGCTTTCAGCAGGAGGCTCCTTCCACAACCCGGTCTGGATTTGGCCCCTATCACTCAGTTCATTTGTACAGAGCTGTCTGTCAAGTCAAATCGTCTTGCCGCAATCTGAAACACCCTCCGAACAGCTGCCACTAGCAATTACTCTCCCAGACAGCCTTGACTATCAGGAAGAGAACTGGAGCGAGCACTTGCCAGTTTTAATAAACTGTGTTGCCCAAGTCATTTAACCTGCTAGATTGCTGGATGCCGGGGCTGTAACAAGCCTTCAGCTTTTCAACCTAGAAGAAAGCAACAGTGGCAAAAAGCTGTCAGCTTGGTCCTCAGAATTAACTTCCAAGGGTGTCTTCCCCCTCCCACCCCCCCTTTCTGAAGCACCCAAGTTTAAAAGTAAAGTATCTTCAAGTTACTTTCATAATGTCATGACACAGAAAGCACCTCACATTTTTAACACAAAGCCAATGACTCCTGAGAGTTAAGGGTTGTCATTTTCCACAAGATTCATGTTAGGAGCACACCCGAGCAGAGAGAGCTCCCCTCTCCTCTTACACCCGCATGGACACGTCTCGTAGGTGCTCCCCAGCGCCGGCTCTGTCTGTGTGTCCCTCACGTCCACCCCAGTGATGCTGATGCAGCCGAGGGCTTCAGGATGCCCTGACCACCTCCAGGGCTCTGCACCCACCACTCCAGCCTGGTCCGTACACTCTCAGCACCGTTACAGTCTCTCACCCAATTGGAAACTCAAGCGTGGCAAATTTACATTTACTCTGGTACTTTCAGGACAGGTAGGAGAGATTTCCTAAAGAAACATTTATCTAAAATTAAAAAGCTTCCATTCAGATCAGTGTTTCCAGTTTGTGGCTCACGTATACATCATGATGTCTGTGAATGTTAACCAAAAAGTAGTAGTCTACTGTCATTAGGATTAATTTGACATATAGGGATCTGCACTTCCACTACAAAGCTTATTGGACTCTGCAAATCACAACGAAGGTTCAAAACCACTATGGTAAATGTTTTCCTTAGCCAGCTACGCAGATAAGAGCCTTTGTTGTGAAAGCTTGCAGCACAGAAAGATTTCACCCCCTCCCCTGGAAACTGAGAGCAACAGCACTAAGACCTATGGACTTGACGCTGATTTGCTGCTTTATCGTTCTTTAATGGGATGTTTTATTCCTAGAGATTTGTGAGCTTTCCATGCTCTATCCAGGCATGTTAGCTGTAAGCATGCATGACGACACGCCAAAGCTGCGGGAGCTGAATGAAAATGGGTGCCAAACACAAGGATTGGGGCCAGAGCATAAAGAAAGAGGATCACCATTCAAATCCCCCCAAAGTAAGTCACACTGCATTTTCCTAGCAATGCTGCTTCTGGCAACATTTCAATGCAAAGCTGAAACTGGATTTGCAGCTAAAGCACCTACTGTGGATGCTGGCGTTGTAATGAGATTGAAAGTTTCATACAGGCTTTTAATCTAGGGCTATAATGGTGGATCAAACGCTGCAGGGTTAAATCTCTTCAGCACTGCTCCTAAGCAGATGCCGGATGCCCAAAAAGCAGTGATGCAGGAGCTACCCCATTGCCCTGGCCACAAAATGTTACTAAAGCTTCTTGTAGTTACTTACTAAAGGTGTTTTTGTCTTGTTTTGTTCTGGTTTGTTCTGTGCAATGGCATATTGTACACCTAATCTGAGTGACAGACGAGCAACAAGGTAAATAAGCTATGAGAAAGACAGCCATGAATGCAAGCAAGCACAAATACTCAACTCCAGATGCAAGCTTTTCAACAGACAAAACTGCTATATACCAAGGAATCTTACGATTTTAATTAGTCAAACAAGGCCAAATAATAAACCGTCAACCACTACATTACAGGAGAAAATGTACTACTTTTGCTGGTTGAAATCCGTATCGATTCCCATCTAGCCTGCAAGTGAGTTATTAATCACTCCAATTAAATCATGAACACAGGTCTTTACACTGAAATTGAACCCCCACCAATAGATCAATAACTCAAACCTCCAAGAGCAATTACTGCTCAGCATAATAGAGCAGCTTGTTACAGAGAGCCCCACGCAGACCACAATTCTCTGTCCTATCTTTCACACGCAATGCACACAAACTGGGAAGAAAAATATTTTATAACTATTATTTTCAAAATAAACAGACATCTGCTTAGAGTTACCTAATCTCTCTCACATCACAGAGGTAGATCTGCCAAGGTCACGTTGGAGACATGATTACATTTTTTCACAATTTGTTATTCTAGCAAAGCCCTGATAAGATTGAACTATTGAAGTTCACACTCTGGTTTAATTTCAAGAGGTTAAATGCCAAATCCTTTTCTTATTGCTACAAGGAAGGGATCTGCCAGGCTGCATAATACCCTGTGTGGGCTAAGACAACAATTTTGTTTCATCTGCACAGTCTTATGAAGGTTTTTGATTTTTTTTTTTTAAATGACATCAGAGAACTCCAAGCTCCCAAAGTATCATTTGAAGTAAAATCAGAAAGTGAGACTGTTCCGGAGGAGTGCAAATGACCTTTCAGACCTTCCAGCCCAGAAAAGTTAAGTCAACGGCTGGCTGAGAAAGCACACTTGCTAACCAAAACCAGAAAAAGGGAAGAAAGAACATTCTCAAACACCAGATCATCTCTGCTGGGAACAGGGGATGATTACCCTAACCAGCCAAGCGTATGCAGGGTCACAGAAATTCCCATATCTGCCTTGGAAGATAACTGATTCTTGTCCTGATGTAATGAAAAGAGGAACCATCCGCGCTCAGGCTCTCCAACTGCTGCCGTGCTGCTCAGCTCCAGGTGAGAGCTGTATTTCTGCACGCATCCTTGCTTCTGAGGGCCCGGCCCCTTCAAGTGGGCCCCTGAGCGCCATCCATCATCCTTCATTAGGGAAACTATTGGCAGCCAATTAAGTGCTGATGGACCCAGGCCATTGAAGCTAATCAAGATGAGTTCATACCATACCTTTCAGGCTGTAGGCACTGGCTCCTGCCTATGATGGGTGTCACGTTGCTGCTTCTTCCCCTTGCCGCCTCTCTGTCGGGTAACAGCCTTGGCCAAGGCTCATAAGACGCACAGAAAGATGACACCAAATCAGGCAACACAAGAAAACAAGCAGGTAGAGGGGCAGCGCTACTGCTGGGATCTCACCATGGCTTTCCACCGCCAGACACACAAGTAGCTTTTACAAAAGGGAGGGAGGGAGGGAGGGAGAAAAATCATCTATTCCCTACTGCAGCAGAGGCCGGAAGAGCCCAGACAACAGCCTTCTTCCTCCCTACAGGTCAGAGATTGTAACTGGAGTTAGAAAGATCAAATTATGTTGTGATCTCTTTCCTGGAATGTGGTATGCACTACTCATGTGAACTCAAAATCCAACATCCCACAGCCATCTCCTGAAAGCTCATCTCTGGTCTCTAGATGACCACATGCATCGAATTCTGTACTCCTGGTTGGCTATCCAAACATTTTTACAGGAAACACGGAGGCACATGACAGACCCTTCAGCACACAGATCCAAATTCAGCCCCCGGATAGATGCATATGGATTCAAACTCGCTTTTCAGGGCAGAGGAGAGCCCTATATAAAACCAAAATTTTAAAGGGAAAGAATCCTCTTTCATTTTCACCCCTTCCTGAGTCTATAGATAAGGATACAAAGAATCACATCTCTCCGCTTAAATCAATGTGTGAGCATTACTTAGAGCAGAGAATTGCTTGTAACAGTGTGTGGGATCCCCTTTCTCCAGATCTCAAAGGCCAAGCTGCACACGTTCTCTTAGGCTCCTAATTGACACCACTCAAAATCACCGAGCTTCAACGTAGAGCAGCAAGGGGATCCAGATTTGCTTGAAACCAGCTGCGATGGACCTGGCCTCCTCAGTTCCAAGCGTAAAGCAGGAAAGACCGTCAAACTTCAGCAAATGCTAGCAAGAGCGAAGAGTGTTTCAGCTGAAGGCTACTGCAGGCTCTGCCAGAGGCAAATCCTGTTTCATGGAAATAATGGCGGCATCAAGCTGGCTACACAGCCTAGGAAGCCCGTGAACACCCTCGACAGGACCAGGCAAAAGGGATGTGCAGAAAACATGTCTGCAGAGCGAACTTGTGGCTCTGGTGGAGAGGACTGAAGATGCCACGGAAGGAAGCTCACCTCTAGAGCTGTGCTACAGCTAAGGAGCCACAAAACCTGCCCATTCCCCAAGGGCTTTGTGCCTACCAGACCCACTCTTTCAGCACATCCTACTTTAGGAGGCTCTGTGCTAAACTCTGCCATTTAAATTTTCAGGGATAACACAGACAGCAATATTAATTTCTAATGGATTTCAGTATGCAGAGGCCTTTGCTTGATGTCAGAAGACTGCAGAATAAGACCTACTGTGCCTGTATGCAATCAGTATTTGAAGTGGCAAAGCTGCTTTTCTGGCCCAGGAAAGTCAGAACTGAAAGATATAAAAGGCTGGCAAACAGAACTGTTTAGAAACTGTCTCAGTAACTTGACTAACTTCCATACCCGATGTTATGGCTGGAGTTGTGAGAATGGAAAGTTCTGCTGCAAGGTGACTTATTCTCTGCTAAACAGGAACTGAAAGGAGTGACTGACCACGCACAAATTACCCAAATCCTGTCTTATTTATTTGTTAAGCCCAGCCCTCACAGTTCAGTAACTGCTGTCACATTAGTGCTAATACGCTTATAATTTGGGAAAACAACGCTTGAGATTCAGTGCTTGTCAAGTGGGGCCAGCACTTTTCCAAGCAGCATCTCCCCAGACCCTGCAGCCTCCCACTGCCTCTCTCCCCACTCCCGGGCACCAGGAGGCACCTTCCAGGCAGATCCCTCCCTCAGATTCAGTAGCAGCACATTACTACCCTAAAACACCTTTAGCTGTTACCGAATTACCTCCGTTTTGCTGGCAGTTATGCAGTAGTACCTCTTTGCATTAACTTTGTTGAGGATCTAGCGTCAAGATGAAGAAAAACTGGAAGAATTTTCCTGCAAGCTGAGGAGCAATAAGGTCTCCCACCTCACTCCTATTCACATGGTCAAAAGCCAGCTCTAGAGCTGCTGGAATGGCATCTTAAGAGAAATTGAGATATTAAAATTAACAGACTGAATACATTCAACAACATTTCAAGTTGCATCATGGATAATTAAAATATTTAAGGGACAAGCTGCAAGTTGTTAATCAGGGAACATTTACTTGAATGGTGTGTGCCCTTTGGATTTGGTCCCTATGGCAACGAGTATTCGCTCCAAAAGGATGTGCTGGAAGAAGCATGTCAGGAGCTGCCTCAACGTTTTAATTCATAGAGTAAGCAAGGAATAAATACAGCTACTGACAAGCACAGCACAGGCAAAAAAGGTTTGTAAACAGCATTAGGAAGCCACAGATGGCCTTTTGCTTTTTAAGATTGAAAAAGTCCACTCTTCCTTTAAACACACCCACTGTAAGGATCAAGAAAACTGGACAGTTGCGCAGGGGGGTTGAATCACATGTATTAGCTACTGCTAATAAAAGTTTTACAATAGAAAAGATTTTCTTCAGTTTCTAACTTCTCAGTCTTCGAGAAACTGTGACTGTGTTTCCACTCCCCATACTGGAAGTTGTTGCATCAAAATCTTCAGAAAAACCTTTTCCGTCTCACCTGGCTCAACAGGAAACAAACTCTGAGAATGCAACAGCATGTGGAGGACAGCGTCGCAGCGTGCCCAAGAAGGAAAATGTGAGGGATGGTTGGCTTTTTCTTCAAAACAGGAAGAGTGGCTTGGTATGCCGCAAGGAAAAGAAAAGAGTACTTCACTGCACCGCAGAAGGCAACCTCCTTCAGCATGATCTCAGAGTGTGTGAAATGCAGCTACAAAGCTCCTTCCAGCTTTCTCCTTTGATGAAGCGTGAATTCTTCAACGGGCAGCAGAAATATTGGAAAGACTTTGGTGCCAGAAATGCTTGAGGATAATGTAAGATCTGTCATTTAATAAGACCTAACAGAGGAACATTGTGTTGTGCATTGCAATGGATCACACCCTATTAATGAAAAGGTTGAATCTCTTCTTGCATGAGGGTGTATGGCTGTGGGAAGAAATCTCGCAAGGCTGGAGAGTGCTGGATGATGCAAGGCTGCATGGGCTGCTGTGACGCCAGCCTGAACGTGCAAAAAGCCTGAAACAATAACTCAAGACTTGTAAACCCAAATGCTTGCTCGTCACTCCTCTTCCCGGTAGCTCCTTGGAGTCCCCTTACATCCGCCGCGGCGGCCCTGCGATGGCTGTTAGGCATAAGAACAGTTTCTACAAGGCTTCTGGATGGAAGTGGTACCGTCAGCTGCAGGTTGTTGAGGCCATGGGAGACACTTGTGATTCTGACATGCATGAGGACTATTCACTGTAGTGAAGGAGAGTCGTTCAGTAGAGCATTCGTTGCCCTACTAACTGCTGTATTTGGCTTTCTTGACAATGGGTTTTGCTGGGACCCTGAGCTTGACTGTCCTCTCCCACCTCCCAGGCAGAGCCACAACTCCCACAATCCCCGCGTTACCCTCTGAGCAGGAACTGGGCAGGCACTGCCATGGTTCTAACCTCCGTCCTAGGCAGCAAACAAGTACAGACTCAGACGTCTGTAAGGATAATCACAGGAATTGCTTCATACAAAACTGCTGCACATTTTTATTTCAGTATTGGGTAAAAGAGAGAGACAAGTATCTGGGCTTAGCCTGCGGATACTTTTCCGCAGAGACAGTAATTGCTGCATAATTCATATTCTTGTTTTCACATGTTTGCCATGTGTACCAACAATCCTATTGAATTTGCTGTAAGTTTTTCCTTCAAGTCCTCTCCATGTCACAGTTTTTCCAAGCAGCAGAAACACGAACAAGCAGAAGCCCAGCGCTAAGCAGCAACTCGGGTTTGGCAAATTCCTGTAATCCCAGATTCTTGCACATTAGGAGGGGAAAGTGGGGTCCAAGCTAATTCTTGAGAGTTTCCACTCCACATTAGCACAGCAAACAACATCTTTCACTCATTATGTCTGTATTTCCCTGCAAGCAGTTCTCTGTGACGTTGAAATTGAGCCTTCGTATCTCTACCCAAAGCCACCTGCTCCCCATCAACTCCAGATCACACAGGCTGGAGGAGTGCTGCCCTCTACATGAGGCAAGGCTCATAAATAGTAAGTATTTGTGACTGATAGGAAATCTCAGCACAGTTAGAAGCAATTTATAGCTTCCGCACCAAAGAGGCTCACAAAGAGAGTGGTAGCGATAGTGCAGGTCCTCAACTCGCCTTTCAGCAATGGTTTGAGGCGCCTTTGCTCGTATTAAACTAACTGGAGAGTCCTCCTTGCAGGGACGGGATTCCTTCTTTTAAAAAAAGCCTTTGTTCTAATGAACCCAAAATCATTAATCAATCCAATGATTACAAATGAAATGCCTCATCTCTCAATGGGAGGAATCCAAGTTCTGGTGCCACTGGTTTTATTTTTGAGGACACAATATGGTTTTGTTTTTGAGGACAACGCTCCAAACTGCCAGCAGTTTGTTTCAGGGAACCACCTCCTCCCACATTAACATATTCATTTGCAAAATCTATCACATATGTTGCGTGCAAACTGGCTGAGAGTTTGATGCAGCTCAGACAGCATGAGAGCCTCTAGCCCAAATATGTGAAAGTAATAAAATCCACGCCATCCTCCTGATCCCTCATGCTAACAGACCTATATTTCCTTTGCACTGTGAATAGTGGGGAACCTACAGATACGTAACCACAATAACAGACAAAATGGAAGGGGCATCCGTTTCTAACATGTCTCAGTTTTAGCTTCCTCCTCCCTTGCCGTGAGGTAAGGATACTAGTCCTAAATCCAGCATTTTGCCTTTCCACTAATGTAGCAAGAAGGGAAACGGTAAGCCCCGTTCAGCTCTCAGACGCAGTTGTAACAAGGACCACAGATGAACCTGGAGGACCAAGGGCCCTTACGCCAGAGCAACGCAGGACTGGGACACCGCACTGCAGAAGAGAACAGACCTGTCCGGCTGGGCTGGGGTGCACGTAATGCCGCACAGCATCCTCATCCCGCTGCCCTGCCTTCTTACTTTCCCAGCCATATCCATTTTGGTTATCTTGGCTATTGCAACAGCATCTCTCCATCTTACACAGAGGCATGTACTCGTTCCCAGAAGATGGGAAACAGCACCATGCTGGAGTTGTGGACCTCACAGTAGGATAATTGTCGCATGAAAACCACAAGCAATGGTGGTTTTGGTAACAAAGGCTATGCTCATGGCTAATGGGCATGACTGGACTATCACACCCTACCTTATGATCACTCCACAAACAGAAATTAGGCCAGGAGGGACAGAGCACCCATTATTTCATATATAGACATGGGAAGCGAGGAAAATTATAGAGTAACCCCTTGCAGACAGTAGGTGTTTCTGCATTTTTAAAAAACTTCTCCCCAGCCCTTTGTTTTGCAGGCAGGCTGGCTCCGAGCTGGGCTGCTCCCACAGCCCCTGCGCTCCCCAGAGCCATCACGCTGCGGAGCTTGCAGTAGCTGCTCTGAATGAGTACGTTTCTTCCCACTAACCCATTAAAACTGAAGCCAGGTTTCCTTTACACTAGGTGTCCCCCATTTCTGAAAAATCCTGGCCTCTTCTAAGACCAAACACCAAGAGTGGCATGAAGGAAGCCTGGATATTCCCCATCATGAAAGGAAGAAAATGGCAGCGAGGGAGCAGTTGGCCTCTCCGATGCCACACCACATCTCCAGGGACTAAAGCTTTGCTGCATCCATGAGATAAATCCACCTTCTCCCCATCTTCCCACAGCAGCACAGAACAACTCCCCCGTTACCAGCGGTGGATGCCGGTAAAGGTCTCCCTTTTCTTCCTTGTGTAAGGCATTTCCCACCCCTTCATTTTATAAATTACCGGAACAGACATTTAAATGTTCAAGAGTAATCTGAACAGAGTATTCATGCCTTGGGCATTTTTATGCTCTACAAGGAGAGAAATAAAAGGGCTTCATTTAATACCTCCCTACAGCATTCCCTGTTCCTGCTCTTCCCTTGTGAATCTCCAAAGGCAAACTCAGCGGTTCAAGGCTCCTGCACTGCCCTCTCCCTTTTTAAGAGCAAGACAGGCTTTTAAATCAAACCTTGCTGGCTGACTGGAACAGGTGGTGGGAATCCTTTAAAGGAGGGAAAAATCATTTGTAACTAATAAAGAGAGAACAAAATTCTGATTCCTGTGGTTTTATTAAGCACCCGCGGGAGTCGTTCGGGCAGGAGGCACATCTGCTGCTTCGGCAGCTCCCTCGGCGCCCCAGCACCGGAGAGAATAAAGGGCCTCCGTGCAGCTGCACCCTCCGCCTCCCGGGATGCTGAGGAGTGGGGTGGCTCTGCCTGCTTTACCGGGGATTTTATGAATGCGGCGTCAGGCTAGGGGCGAGCCCATCTTCCGCTTTACAAAACCAGGAGAAGCCTCTGTTCTCCCACATACAGAGCACATAGAGAAACCATCCAATGTTTGAACAAAGTTTTGTGCTAGATCAAAAAGTCGGACCCACGAAACCATCCCTGGGGCTTTGCTTTTAGTCTTTAACAAAACCCTCCCCTAGAACGATTTTCTGATCCTCAGTCTCTGAGAGAAACATCACAATATACTGAGGCTAACGATGTACCTTAATCTCTTGCCTTGTAATTGACATGTAAAGAGTGTAACTAGGAAAGGGCCCCCAGGGCACGGTTGGCCAAAGCTGGATTTGCTGAGCAGCACTACGAGACAGCAGCTCTCCTCGAAGGCAGGGAAAAACTGCAGCTGCGGGACCGCAGCTCCCTCCCCACCACCCCTCTCCACCGATGCCGTCTGCCTTTCTGCCCCCCTTATTGTCAAAAGTGAGGAAGAGAGAGGTGACAAGCTGGAAAGGCATGGCCAAAGCTCAAGAGTGAGAACTCAAAGCACCCCTGCCGCGCTCCAAAGTGCTGCTACGGCTGCTCCCTGTGTGCAGGGAATTAGGATATGGTCTCCATCCAGCGATGAGCAAAGGAGGCAGAGGAATAGATGCGCTTTCTGCAAAGACCTCAGGCACTGCTCCTTTTCTGTATTAGTTGGCAAGCATGAGGTACAGAAACATCCATGGCTGAGAGCAAATGCTGGAATCCAGGCTCATCTCAATGGGATCTAAGGGACGCTCTGCTGTGATGTGGCCAATGCAGTTGTTTGTTCAAGAGTTAAAAGGAAGGGATATTTCTTCCTATGGAGGAGGACCAGGAAATTAAACCTGGACTTGACTCAGATCTCCCTTCTTTCTTGGACGGGTTTCTCTCCACAAGGAGGGGGTGGCAGTGGGCTTGAATATTCTCCATGTTACTTCCTTTTCCTCCACAAGTAATTTATAGAGAAAAAGGTCTGAAGTCCCTGCAGTCTTCTACAGATAGGCCACATTCTGGAGCTCCAGGCTTTTTACTCATCTCTTTCTTTCTCCGTATCAATTTAGCCTGCTCACAACCTGCAGTGAAGTCATTTCAAGATGCACATGCCCACCTCTCCCCCCGCATAAGATGGTGATGTCTGCCTGTATGTTTGGTGACATGCTACCACTGAACAGTTCTTCAGCAGCCAGTCCCACAGCAGTGCCAGAAAGTCTATTTAGTTTGTAAGCCTACAAAAACTGGCATACGCCTTTACACAGTCTGAAACACCACTGCAGTATTTACATCCCTTCCCAAGAACCACAGAAACATTTATCACTATATGGTCAAGCTCTGTGAGTCACATACCAGCACTGGCGTCCTGGAGAAGGACCGTATCACAAACAAGCGCCCACCTCAAGTACCTTTGGGGTATTCAGCATGTTGTGGCTGCACTGAATTAGTTTCTGACCAGAAAAGAGAACACTTTCTTCAATCACCCTGTAGAAACGTTTTCCCTATGGCCAAACTTCAGAAATATTCACCACCCGATACTGAGGTTGGTTTTTCTAAGAGCTAAGGATCATAAAGTAGCCACGTGTTTAAACAAGAGGTCATTATCCACCAGCTCCAGGGTTCAGTGCAAGCTTCTAAGCAAAGAGCAATTTGAAAATAGAGCTGTTAAAGCACTAACAGTAGTTTAGGGTAGTTTTACTGATTTTTCTGGCTAAGATTCATAGGGCTATCAAATTAGCATCCGGATATCTTGTTGAGGGAGTAAAGTCAATAATCTAACAGGCCCATTTCATGTCTCTTTACTGCTGCGATCGTACGACTTCAATTGTATACAGACCTGAAGGCAAAGGCCACAAGGACAATGCCCTACGGCAGATGCCAAGCCCCTGTTTTACGTGTCACACAGCACAGTCCAACAGATGAGATCTGAGAAATGGCAACCAGAAGGAACCGTTTCTACTGAAGATGCCACAATACCAAAGGTTTAGTATTAACTTATTGGTTCCTGACACAACTATACAAAGGGAGATTTTTCAAAGGCTCCAAGTCAGCAGGAGATTAAGTGAGAGTTTGACCCAAATCTTTAAAAGCCTTGTAACCACACAGTTCACCTGCACCATAACCTGGAAGCTTTTCAGGACCAATGACAGTAGCAAATAACAACATATATTATTTAAATAAATGTGCTCTATCAACTCTTTGCAGAGAAATCTGCTTTGACCAATACCAACCTCCCTCCTCGGTCTCTCTAGCTTCATCTACCCAAGGTGGTAAGAAGAGAAGCTCCTCCGCACCTTCCCTGCTCTCCCTCTCTTCCACCTCCGACAGCACGGCATTTTCACCACCCCTTTGTGCTGCACTCGGCATCCATGTCGCCAGGCTGGTCAAACCCACAGATGGAAGGAAAGATGCCTTTCCATCCCCACCTCTGGAAAGATGCAGATGTGGTAGGAAAAGCCCTGCAAGCTTCCCTCGTTCCCTTTGAAACCCGAGGAGAACAGATGAGCAGCACATTTGAAATTAATTACAGCAAAACCTACTGCATTGTTCTCTCCTCCCCTTCCTTTTTCCCCTAACCCCCTCGTTGCAGAGCTTTCACTGAAACCTCTGTGGCGTGTATATTTTCCTAAAGTTGCCAGGGCCAAAACAGTACAGCTGAGACATTCACAGAAGTCAAAGAAAGTGCAGAGCCAGGTTAGCGCGCAGGGGTACAATAGTTCCTTAAGAGCGAGCGTCTCCCCCGCCGCCGCCCCCCTCCTCCCCAGCCTTCCGTCTCTAATGAACCTTTGGTGTCCGTCCACAAAAAACAAACATCAATCAGGCAACAGGCTGTTCCTTTTCCCCTGTTGCTAGTCTGAAATAACAGTCATCCCCCGCTGGGCTGGGAACGCCACTTCCCTCTCCAGCACACATACGGGATAATAAGGGGGAGGCGAAGGAGGGAGGAAAACCCGCTCCGAGGTGCCAGAATACACAGCGAGCCGTGCCTTTCGGAGCCAGAGAAAACTTGGGAACACAACAGCTTTTGATTCCTCCTGCCCCACTGGGCACGTTAATTATTTAATAGTTGGCTTGCGAATTGGTGGTGGTGGTAGGAAGAGGGTGGAAGGGAAATCAGGCTTTTCCCCCCGTCCCCTCCTGGAGCTGGCAGAACAGCGTGTGTGTGCACACACGTGTGCATGTGCGAGGCTTCAGGCACGCGGGGACCCTGCTCCCAGCCCCGTCCTCCCGCCGCCACGCTCACAACACCCTCCTTGTTGGCTTGTGACCACAGCGGCTATAGACAGCACGGGACGGCATCTGGATCAAATGAGTTACGGGGCAAAGAATCGCACCCTGTCTGCGCTGCCTTTGGAGGCTGACATTTTTCACCTATTATGACCGGGGGAAGGGCACTTGGGAGTTTATACTGGATTTCGACAGAGTTGGAAACGGAGCTGCAAATCAAACAGAGATCGGCTTATGATTTGCAACCAGGGCTTTCTAGGCGTCTGAAGCAACACTTTGGAAGGAGCGTAGGGAAAAGGAGAATGTAACTACATCTCATTTGGATGGAGAGGACTCACAGATGTTAGGAATATTTTTGATCAACAGCTTTCCTGGCACTGCTTGTGGTGGAATCCACAACCTTGACGGCTAGCTGAGTAAGAAAGTGCTGGCAAGCCCCTGTCTGCATGCAGGCAATTTGCAATGCTGCCAGTCAATATTTCAGTGAAAACAAAATTGCAGGGATCATATTAAAAGAGGGAAAAAGGGAAAATAAAACAAAACAAAACCCAGCCTTTCCTTTTAAGAGAAACTCTGATACGACCTGATGGGAAAGACCCTCCCAAATCAAAACGTACTCTTTGTTTGTTTAAAATTAACACGCTGTGATGGGAGCCCTGCTGCGAGCACGCGAAGGCAAGCCTGCCAGCAGCAACAGAAGCAGACTCAGCAAGACGTGGCTTTGCACGGGGACACCTGGGTGGCATGTTTAGTACAGGCCTGCAGGAAATGATGCAGAAAGAGGTTTATGGTTGTGCCCATTTGGTGGAGGAAATGTATGCATCAAGCACAGGTCTGAGCCAAAAACCTGGACCCAGTCCTCTTCAACTGCTGGGAGGAGAGGGGAAGGGATGGGAGGAAAGGAGAGCTTCTGTGGCAATATTTTCAAAATCCAGGTCTGGATGTAGCCATGCTGGCTTATTCTTAGTTTAACACAATGGTGGAGACAACGGTGGAGACAGCAAGTGGTGTAGCCCGGGCATCTCTGGACCAGCCCAGAGATGACTGACACAGGCTCTCAGGGGCATCCAAGCCCCTGGTACAGCTCACGCCACCATTTGGAGTATCTTTAGAGCACCTCTGAATTAGTCCCACCTCCAGGGCTTGCAAAGGGGTGCTCTGCTGCTCATGGCCACTGGAGCCAGGCCCTTCTCTGCCCTGGCCTCAGGACTGAGCTTGGCTGACGACACTGCCACTCTCAGCGGGGACTCCTCGGACGTCTGCTTAAGGATGCTTTACAGCGCGTACTGCTGGAATGACATAAAGGGTCCAGAGACTGGCCTGTAATGCTAAAATATTTCACGCCAAAAGGTTCATTATGCTCAGAGAATTTATTCGTTGATCCAATGAAAGGTATAAAGTAATCTGCTCCACTTTGGTTATTAAATCGATCGGTACAGAATGTAATGGACATATTCTAGTTGTTGGTTTCAGGTTTCTAGCTGAGTTTTAAAGACCCTTTCAATAATAAAAATAATGACAATGTTCATTATTGCATAAACATTCAGTGCTCACACTGTAAATTTCTTCCCCCAGCCATTAAGCCTGTATTAAATCAGGTTGTCTCTGCAGAGCTTGCACTGCGAGCGCCTCTCACTGTGCCCAGAGAAGGCCAGCCACGTAGGAAAGCAACTGGCTGGGGACAGCTTAGCTGTTTGGACGCCAGATCACATAGTACTGAGAAAATTAAAATGGTAGCTGCTTCATCCAACAAGGCTGGCCCTTTTCTGCCACCCTGCTTTGTGGAGAGCTTCCCAGGGAGCAGGCTCTGGCTTTGCTTTTGTAGTTTAACATTCACGAGTCGATGCAGTTTGAGGTGGGTTTACAAACTCCGACGTGATCTTTGGCGACGCTGCCTGGTCCTACGCTTCCCAAAATGTCACAAGGACTCGTGGGCGTGAAGGGACTAACTCTTCTTCCATGGGTTTCACGCCACAGACAGGGAGCGTTCAGGAGACAGATCTCTCTCAAAACTGGATCATCAATAAACAGGGAAATATAGAACAAACTAAGCAGACACCAGCAGCAGATGCAGGTTCACAGACGTCTGCTTATTACCAAACCTCACTCCAGCTGAGACTTAAATAGCCTCCTTTATGCAAAACGGGAGAGGGAGCGGAACTGAAGGAAACTGGCAATTACACAATTTTATTTCCCTCCTAGCCCATTCACTTTTCATCAGGTGGCTCTGCGCTCGCATACGAAAGGCGCTTGTGAGCGCTAAGTTAAGCACAAAGCCAGCTTGATACTTTCCCTTCCCTGGGAGGAAGTCTCCCTGTGCTTTGCTGGATGCAGTGGAAAAGCACAGTGAACACGTTATTTTATACTACTTTGAAAGCACCAGGCACTGCCTGAGAAACGGGGACTTCCAGGCTGCATCCTCCCGTTTTTCCAAGGCTGCATCTCTCCCAAACATGATGGTGCTCAGAACCAGGTCCTGGGGTCTCAGTTTAACCCTGCACCAGGATTTATCTCTATAGAGTCATCCGCAATCTGCTTCTTCCTCATCTTTAAAAAAAGCCCTCCTTCCTTCTAAAATCTCCACCCCAACTCCAGTGGGCTGACTGGCAAAGAATTCACCATCTCACAGTGCTAGATAGAAGATGTACTTGGGTGCAATCAAGCTTTCCTGGCTTTCCTGATACCTTTTAAGAATATTATCTCCAACACGGCAAAAAGTTAACGTCTATTTCCTAGGAGAGAGATCTGGAAGTCTGACTATTCCCTTATGGACAAACCTTAAAGAATTTATTAGTGATGAAACCAGTATGTTTCTTCAGAAATTTAATAGTGTTCCATAAAAATTACTTCAATAACTTTTAAAATTTAATGGCAAACGAGAACCTTTCCACAGGCTTTTTGAACTGTCCGACAGAATCCCATAGTGAGCATATAATTCTGCAATAAATTTTGCAGGACGGTTAAAGAAAAAATATAGAAAGCTTTTAATTTCCTATTACCTCCTGTAAGACTTTGCCATCAATTTAAAGCAAATAAATGAACTAAAAGCACTGCAGTCACTTTTCTGTCCCAGCGATTTACGAGAAAATATTTACTGTTTGGAGAAAAACCCAACAAACTAGAACAAGTATCCTTTTCAGAAACACAGACAGGCAAACACAAACGCTATGCCAAGTCCTGCTCTCTTGTACATCAGTGCAAACCCAAATAACTCGGGTGAAGTCAATGGAGTCAGTATGGCTTTACCGGGCTGAGCTGAACCCGGGAGCGGGGCCGAGAGCACGGAGCAGTGGAGATGGAGGGAAAGCCTCACACTGCGGGTCCCTGGCAGCTCGGCAGCAACATTACAAGGCTCCACGGGGAGCTGTGTTCAGCCCTTGTTAGCAGGAAGGATGGGCAGCGAAGCACGGAAGTGGGCAAAGTGGCGAGCGCAAGCGTGCACAGCTTGTGCAAGAATTAAGGGAGAAAATGGCAGGAACGTAGTGGGCTGAAAGCAAGCCCCAAACCCAGCCTCCCCCCTCCCAGGGGACAGGACCAGAGAGCTACATCACTTACAACAGCGATTTCAAATGAAGCTAGTATTAAAAAAAAATAAATAAATACGGAAACATAGCATGAACTACTGCTCGCCACGCAGGCTGATGGGGACAGCAGGGTCCTGCTCATCAGGCAGGCCCCTGTCCCGGGAGGAAGCCTTGGTCCCTGGGGGACGGGGAGAGGAGAGGGAGAAGCCGCAAGATGCTGCCAGCATCCTCTTTTCCTGAACTCTCCGCTGCTGGAGGCGGGGGCCTAGCTGGGACTTACAGACCCCACCAGCGCTGCACACAAAAGAGTAACCAGACCCATTTGCAATTAAACAGCACGCCCTGGTCTCATTGATCACTCCCATTGATCACCCAGAAGGAAACACAAGCTGACCTAGGGTCGGATACAGCTTCCCCCCCGCCCCGACTGCCTTGGCAAATGACTTGTCCATCGGCTGGCTGCCCTGTTTGATGCGGGTGACCCACGCCGGGCGGGGGTTACCCCATCCGCGGGGGTCCCTAAGGGGCTGTTACACAGCCCAGGACAGCCGTCCATCCCCAACCTGCCAAACAGCTGCCCCGAAACAGAAACACCGGGCATGGGCTGGAGAGCCGCACGGAAAGGAGCAGCAGAGAGCTTCAAAAAAAGGGCGGCTGCAGACAAAGAGGACTGTCCTCTGTGAGCCTGATTTAAATGGGGACATGGTGGCCGCAGCCTGCTCAGACCTGCACCGGGGGTCCAGACACCCCCGCCTCGCCCTGCACCGCAGTGCTAGTCCCTATGAAGAGGGCATCAGCTTTATACCCAGCATTTAATTTTCTACGAAATTGAAGCTTTACGACATCTTACATGAATAAAACATGTCTCCGAGGTATTTTAAAAGCAGAATCGAGAAGACCCGACAGCTTTGTGGGGGTTGCAACTGCTGCTCTTAACATCAGCGCCCTACAGCATCCTTCTGGCGCTGAGCTACAACCTGGACCAGCATCCTGCAACCGGGGACAGCAGCGGGAAACCGCACCAAGACTTGCCCGCTCGGCTTTTGCTGCTCAAGAAAACAGATAAGCAAACTATAAACAAGGAGTAAAAAGATGGTATCTTTCAAACATCTTTTAAAAGTCTAGGCATTTGGAAGGAATTTCTTTTATATTTTTCCTTCTTTTTTTTTTCTGATTTACAGTTTGATGGTCCTTTTATCTACTTTCACATGAACCGAGGAAAGCTAGAATGTGCCTACTCCATCACTATGAGTTTGTGCTGGCCCATTCAGGGATATATATTATTTTGCTTTTATAGTTTATTTTAAATAAAAAGTATAATTAAAGAAAATAAACCACCCACTTCATAACATTTATACAACGAAGACTTTATTTATTTTATTTACGTTTTGGTGGGCAAGGCACAGCATGCAGTTAGCTTTCCGTGATACTTAACAAAGCCACATTTGAAATTTAAAATCTTTAAGGAAATGAACAAATTCTGCGGAGGAAGGGCAGTTGAGCAAAGAGACTTCTTACATTACCCTAGGTAATTGTGCATATATATGTTTCTGCGTGCCTCTCTCTACTCCAAAAACATATCCATGACTTGGATGCTTTAAATCAAAAAGCAATTTCAGTCTGTAATTCTCAAATAAATAATTAAACACATTTTATCTCCTACAGTATTGCTTCTATTCATTCTAATCCCACTGACAGGAATGCAGCAACATACCCCACATCCTTAAAATAACAAAACAAAACACAAGATACCAACCAGAAGGCCTGGAAATGTTTATAATTCAACTTTTCAACTCTCTTGGCTGCAGCCTGAAGCTACAAAGAAAGCTCTATGCTGGCTCCCTCGAAGGAGGCAAACCCGGAGATAGCTGTGCAAACCACAAAACCTGCCCGCGTGCACGAGGCAGCTCTAACTTTGGGAAGCGTGTATCACTCATTTTGTGTTGAAGTTAATAAATTATCCACTTTTGCAGCCTGAGATTTACGAAGTTGACCGGTCAGTGTAGTTAAGGTGAATGGTCTCTCTGACTTGTCCATCATATTTTCACAGGCAGCTGCTATGGATAGGGATGGTTATATCCTGAACTACTACTATAAAATACATAGAACATAGCTAACAGGGGAGACAGAGAAAGCCGAGAGCTTTCCAGAGCCTGCAAAATCAGAAAACTGCAAGGAGACTGAAAGGCTGCACTTAACTGCACTATTTCTGTGTTTGCTTTTGTTTTGAAATGTGGCTAACTGGCTGTGACTTGGGTGATTATCTTGGTTACCCACATTGTTTGCAAATCAAAGTCCGGCTCCTTCACAAGCCACTGTGTAATTATATATATGCATATGCAAGAAAGCTAATGTGCTCATCCAGGCAGTGACAGAATTAGATAGAACTTTTCAAAGAGAGGATGCTGGGATGGGCTCACACACTGGATTTAGCAGTAGTTCGGCGCATCCAGTATTGCCAACCCCCCAAGCAGTTACAAATCACAAACCATCTTTAAAATGAGGTTAAAAACAAAGTATTTGGGCTTATTTTTGACTACCTGCTGGCTTTGAAGCACAGAAAAATCAAAATTACAGGCTTTTCTCTGTGGCCAGGAAGACTAAATTCTTGCTTAAAAAATGAAATTAAAGCTTACATTCTTGTACAGTTCTCTGAGGGCCTGGGTTTCGTGAAAAACACAGAATATTGTAAGATTGTGATAAAATCACAAGAGATGCAACACCGGGAGTAGAGCAGCTGCAGAGCATCCTGAGCACTGTATAAATCACAGCAATGTGGTTGCTATCTAAGTAAGTGCATTACTTATTTATTATTACAGATGCTGCTGTGGAAGTTTTTGCAGGCCTGTATTTACGGCAGACTCTCGTCCAAAGATTCATCCCCCTCAAGTTCACTGACTGTGCAGGTCTAATCACACGCAAGACCTCATCAAAATGTAACCAGAACCTTGGGATAAAATTGAGATCAAGAGACAGGAGGCATCTCTGCTTCTCCTGCATCTCAGACCCCGCTGTGGACCCCACGCAGGAAACTGGAAAAATTTATATCGCTCCTGACCTCCATTCATGTAAAACATGGCTAATTGCCTGAGCGGGGGCTGTAAGAGTTGTGTGCCCTGTGTCCATGCAGACCTTCTCGTGATGGACCCCCCAAGCACGGTAAGGTAGAGGCCCTGAAGGAGAGGTGGACGTGGTTCCAGGAGATGCTGTCCCAGCCCAGACAGGGTGTCTCTGTCCCTGCCAACAGGAGAGGGCCAGGGGCCAGGACCAGAGGCAGGGCAAAGCAGGCAGGCAGCACAGCGAGCGCAGGAGACACTGGGCTCTCGATTCCGCTGTCGGTGCTGAGCAACCATCAAGCTGTGCTGCTGCAAACCTGCGCCAAGCATGTTATTTTGAGCTCAGCTGCGTTCAGGTTGTTTTCTGCTTCCCCGGGCACTCGCAGGTTCCTCCTGGAGAGCTGCCCTGCTGCCCTCCCATCCTGCCCCTGCCCCTCCTTGCCTCTCTCACCCCATCGCACAGTAATAACCATCAGTCTTTAACAGCGTGTCCTACACTGGAGGTTCTGTAGTTCCAGCTTTTAAAATGATTTAGTGTGACAGTTTAGTGCTGAATTAAAAAAAAAAAAAAAAGGAAGAGAAGAAGCAGAGAGAAAAAGGAGAGACAGTCCCCTTAAGGCAACAACATTATGGAGCAGTGATCTCAGAGGAACAAGGGTTCTTCTCTGGTTCAGATGTGCTTGTCAGAGCTCAGTGTCGTCTCTGAACAAGAAATCTCTCTTGCTGGCCCAAGGCACAGTTTTGTGGTCAAGAGGACAGAAAATAAAGGGAGGGAACTTCAAAGAACCATAAGCTGCATTAGCCCGCTGGGGCGGGTGGCTGCGGCACATCCCATGGCTGACAACTACGACCTGCACGCCGAGAAAGCTTGCCTCCCTCCTGTCAGAGGGATAAGACACAGGCTGTGAGCTTTAGAGCTTTGAGGATGTGTACAGTTCATGATGAAAGATAGCACTTCAAAGCCCTCCGCCTAGAAACCCAGGGAGAAGTGAGAGCAGAGGGTAAGCAATCTTTTTTTCCTGGGGGGTGCATATGCGGGGGAAGGATAAGACTTATTTTCACTGTCATTTATTATTGCCATGAAAATGAAGCCTTGCACTGTTCATGGAATCTCTCATTAAAAGGATCTCTTGATAAATCGCTTGATAAACATTCATTAATTAAGTCTCTCAGTGCACTTGGCTGACAAGCATTAGTCTTCGTTTTGCAGGAGGGGGAAATCGAGGCACGGAGTTCAATGAGCCCCCAACCAGCCTGGGGCAGAGCTGGGTCCTGGCCAGTTGCTCCATGTTGCCAGACAGATGGATTACACTGCTCCCTCCCTGTCCAGCTTGATTTTGACCCAAAGACAGGTGCAACGTACTTGGCTTCAAACTTTAAATCCCTTGTCCCCCCGCTGCTGCCCAGTGTCCCCTGGGGCCACAGGTCAGACGTGGCTGAGCAGGTCTGGCTCCTCCATGGGTGTCTGGGCAGATGCCCTGGGAGCTCCTGGACACCTCTTTCATCTTCCCCTCCACACCCACGTTCCGCCCGGGGCTACGAACAGAGACACCTGAGCTGCTGCCCAGCCTCCACTTACTCCGTGATGGTGATCTTCCTCATCAGGACCCTTGACCATTGCTAAAGCCGTTTGGGAAACACCTGCTTTAAGATACCCATTTCACTCTAACCCCACCAGTGGCCCTGGGTTCAAACACTGGGGACTGAAGCACGTCTCCTGGGCTGCAGCTGCAAGGTCATTGTGGTAGAAGAGGCACCACCTCTCCTGCTCTCCCCGGCACACAGCAGGTCTGGGGCGAGGAGAGGTGGGAGAAGGCTCAATCGCCTCCAGCCAGACCCACCAGGGAAGCAGCTGCAAGAGGGAGCCAACTGCAGGAATGCAACACTCAGGTCCTTAAAATACAAACCATCCCACCCCCTGCCCCCTGACTTAAAAATACCACCACAGCAGGCAGACAGAGGTCCTTCCAGAGACTCAGGGGTGAACGTCCCTCTCACCTCCCCAGACCAATGGGGCACCTGCCCTCCACTGTGGCACCAGCCACAGTGTCTCCCTCTGCCACATGCCCCTGCCTGGGGACGGAGGGACCGGAGGGATGGATCCGGCTTTCGCCTGCACCTCCCCTGCCCCGCACGGCACTTGCCCTTCAGAGAAAGCAAAGGATTGGCTAGGGGATTCCTGTGAGAAAGGAGCTGCATGAGAGGGCAAACAGACCTTTATTATTTGTTTATCGATTTATTCACCAGGAGGATGTAACACCCGGCCCTCGGCAGCAAATGCCCTTGTAACTGTGTGCTGCAGCGACAAGTTGGCTAAACAAACGCTTTTCTGCGTCAGAAAACAAAGACTTGTCAGCACAGCAGATCAGGGACTCTCTGCTTTTATTTTTAATTATTATTTCCTTACACAGAGGATTTAATCTCCTCTTCTCCTAGAAGCTCAAAGTGCCCCATTCAGCCTATTTCACAGCTGTGACTACCGAGGTCACCCGGGTCAGGACACCTCTCTCCGCCGCATAATAGCGACCGGTCCCCAAAGTGGACATCTCCGCCATGCATCTGTTGTTGCAGATGAACTGGTGTCAAAAGGAGGAGCACCAGCACCGCCGCGGCCCCGGCAGGGAGGGGGTGAAGACAAACCTCACCCCGAGTGCCCCAGACAAAAGACGCTGCTCCTCAGGCCTTTTGTGGAGCTGTGAAATACGGTCAAAGGTTACGTTTTACAGCTGTTCCAGCCTCAAATAAGCGAAACCCGTCTATCTTAATACTTAATTGCATTGCTAAGCTGCTGATCAACCAGGATGGCATAAAACAAATATCCTGGGCCAAACACATCCCCAGGGAAAGTTTGTGGGAACGGGGGGAGTTGCACCAGGCAACGAATCCCCTTTATTGTGTTTTAAAAGCCTGGTTACCTTCAATAAAGGCTGTAGCGTGGATGCTGCAGGTTTGCTAGTTAATATCTCTCCAAAAAGGCCGCAAGTGTTTACAAAGGAAGGGCACAGTGCAAATGCCCATGGGAGAGGCCAAGCATGTGCCACGCCGTGCGTGTGCCCATCAGGAAACCGTGTTGAGCTAATCCCCTCCCCGCACAGCCACCGTGGCTCCAGCCCTGGAGAACATGGGCCTTAAATCAACGCCCTTATCTCACAAAAGGAATTTCAGCACAACGCTTTGAAAGTCACTTTCTCCCGGCCATATGGCATCACGGAGCCCGGTCCTGTCGGAGCGGCGTTCATTTGCATGTGCCAGAGACAAATCTGGCTCTTGTGCCGCAGGAGCGGTAACAGGGCGAGGGATAGAATTTGGTGCTGTTTGGGTTTGTGCACAAAATCTTGCCAAGGCAAATTTCTTTCACCTCTCACCGCAAGTCCCAAATGCCGAGGCAGCCCCCGGCAGAGCTCGCCCGCCACCGCGGCCCATGCCATTCAGCAAAGCTCCACCAGGTACAGGGCCAGGATAAAAGAGAAGTCCAAGACAAAAATCAGGATCTGAAACCCAAACCTTCCCAAAGCTGGCAACGTCTGCACCCACAGTAAACCAAACAGGAACAGTTACAGGGATATAAACAGCCTTGAACAGAGACTTCAAGACAGCGAATTCACAGCTGGTCACACATTTAACTTCCTGATAGGGAGGTATTTTGAAAACTCATGTTGCTGAGCTGCTCCGTGATAGGAAGGGGTGGGGGATCTCAGGCTTCGGCACAAGGTTGAGCCAACAAAGCTGCTAACGCTTCAACAGAAGCCTCTCCAGCAGATCTCTGTGCCATCCATTCATGCAGGATGGCAAGATTTTTGTTTTGCTGAAGCAGTGCCGTATGGGCAATCTGCTTTGCCTTATCAGCGAGCCAAGGCTGAGAGAATGCTCTTCACCATTTGTTTAAACTTCCCTCCTTCCCCCAGATAAAGCTGCATACTTTTGTAAAAATATCTGCAAATGTAATAACATAATGGGCTTGTCATCAGTTTCTGCATTTGGAATTGAAAATCTGCAAAGCTTGGAAAGAAGGAAAATTCCTAATACTTACCGCTGCTAAAGAGCCCAGCTATAAACCGGGCCTGGCTCCAGGTGATGGAGCACACAACCACCAAAGTGCCTTTCTATGGCCAGCACCTACTCCTACACGACTGCAAATTATTCCTTTCTTGGCCCTCTTGAAATAATTCAAGAAGGTTATTTCATCACTTTTAATAAATGGGCCTCATCTTCCCTCTTTGGGGTATTTGCACGTCCCTAGTATTCATTATTGCTCTGAACTGATTTTATTCTGTAGCTCCTTTCTGGGAATGCTGCGGAACAGCCACATGTCCTGACAATTCATTCAGAGCCACACCACCAACCTCCTGAATAAAGCGGAACCATGCCTAGCATAAAGTCTTCCATCACGTACCACACTTTGCCCTCCAAGGCTATTTCTTCAGGGGTTTTGCCCAGTATCCATCCCAGTTAGAATATCCCTGGGAACACATGAAACT
Organism: Rissa tridactyla; assembly: GCF_028500815.1. NCBI lineage: Eukaryota > Metazoa > Chordata > Aves > Charadriiformes > Laridae > Rissa > Rissa tridactyla. The sequence goes on along the minus strand of NC_071478.1, from coordinate 10,515,154 downwards.
CGAGTAGCCCTATTTTATGGCGGTACTTCGAGATATGTCACTGTACCTCCCAAGGGGAATGTGAACCGGCGCAGTCTCTTAGCAACACCCAGCGCGTATCGCAGGTAACCCTCAATTAATAGCAATAGTGGGAGCTGCGAGCCGAAAGCCTGCAACACGCTGAGCGCCTTCCACCACCGTTTGGAGAACCGAGACGCACAGACACAAATGCTCTGAGCACACCGGCAGAAAAGGGATGTGCAAGCCCTTGTAAGGATAATACAGATAACACTGAAATACTGCTTTGTTTAAAAGAAATGAGGATTTGATTGCATTAGAGGGAAAAGCATATCCCCTACAGTAAAGGCTGATTTCTCCTTTGTCAGTAATCCCTCTCCCTAAGACATTTGTTCCAAATCTGACTGGTAGGGAAGAAGTCCCACCCCACACTGAGACAATGCAGCTCTAAATTTTAACTTAATCATCACAAGCCTGTAAAGCTGATCTTTATGACAAAAATTAAAAAGGCGCTGGCAAAGCCGATGCCCTGTTATTTGCACAATACACATTCACAACTCAAATCTCTTGCTAAGGAAAGCGTTTCTCCAGATCACTTACCTTTATTTGCTGCAGGGGAGAACAGCTTCTCAGAGCCTACAGAAGCCTGAAAAAGAAAGAGAAAAAGAGGGTGAGTAATACTGAAGGAGAATTTAGGAAGGCTTGCTCACAAAAACACAGCTCATAAAACAAGTCGGTTATCTGTAGACCTGCAATTACACATTGCACCTGGAGGGTGCAATGTTGTGCCATTAAAGAATAAGCATGCATCCTAAGAAGATGAAAGCAAAGCGTATACAAGGACTGTCCTGATCTCACCCAACTACATCCTCCTGTCTCGTTTATTTAGGCAGCCATGCAATGCACAGCTATTTTATCCATGATTCTTCATATAAAAACAAAACCAGTGAAACAGCTATCAAGCTGAAGAAAACAAAACAAAACAAAACAAAAACACCAACCAAAACGTTTCAAAGCCTCTCTCGTTGAAAATAAGCTCATTTCTTGCTGAACATGCAAAATGTAGTTTGTGTGTTGGAAACACAAGTTGCAACTGCACACATCTGTATGAAAGGGGGTGTTATACAATAAATATTATGCCAAATGACAGGTACATGCTGCTATGCACTTAGTTGAGTATGAAATAAAACGACTTCCTCTTGTCTCCTTGCAAACTGGGTTGCACTATGCTGTTTGAACTCCACGGCAGTGTATTTGTGCTCCTCACAGCTCTGGGAAATAGTTAAAGAAATCCAATTAACCTAAACCTTGTAAACAGCTTCATGATAATCAGGGTCACTGGGTTACAGACAAGACGATAATGACAGACAGGGAAAAAAAAAGTCCATTCATCGTAAATAAAGCTTTTATGAGTTAATTTGATGGCTTCCTTCCCTCCCCCACTGATATCAAACAGCCAACCTATTTCAGCATAAGCTTTTCCTCCTCGCTATCTGATAAAATAGCAAGTAGCCCCTACAGAATCAAAGCTGGTCTGGGAGCAGGGAGCACGATCAACGTTACTTCCATCTACAAGATAGCTGAAAATATCATCAACGCTTTGGCACTGGCTGCTGCGCGAATAAAATGGGGTGAAGTACAAAGCTGACGAGCAAAAGACACTGGAAGTGAAAAAAGCCTTTCTCCCCTGGTTCTGCTTTAAAAACAATGAATTAATTCAACACATGGCTAAACTACGTTGATTTTCTTTTTGATTTTATTGATTTTATTCTAAGGTGCCTTGGGAGATTTGCATGATAAAGAGCACTATGAATTGTATTACATTGTTATGTATTTTAAATGACGACTCTGAAGGAAAAAAACAAATTGTAAAATGCAAGAAGATCTGCATGAGATATAGTAAGAAGCAAGAAAGAGTGATCTATTAATGTTATCTCTAAGGAAAGTGGCACTGCAAGCACTGAATGTCTTACTTAATGCAAATGCATAAAAAAGAGAGGGAAAAACAACATGAAAAATAGGTTGAGGCTGAGACACATAAGAAAGAAATTCTGAATCATGTCCACGACAAAGCTGCACGTGTAGCTGTGGCATGTATGATCGTTACACAGCTCAGCAAAAGGATCCTAAAATCTTAGGGAAAATCAGTTACCTGCACGATCCCCTCACTGCATGGATTAAAGAGAGGAAGAACCAGGATTAAACAAGGTTTTGCCTCGGCTGGTTTGCAAAGAAAGTGTAACAGCGTCACACAGCAGCAACAACAGTGGTGCATAAAACGTTTGACAGCCAACTCTGAATTTACAAGCCATTGTTAAGAGGTTTTTCAGTTATAATCAACACAAAGTCCCCACGGATGCAGAACACATCTGCAGGCTCGGGGAACTCGCCCATGCCAACAGCTTACACAAAGCCAGGGCCTAGCCTCAGAGCACTCGGACACGTGGCAGGTGGATAAATAAGATTCCCCCATTTTATAGGCAAGGAAACTTCGGCGGGGCTCGCGCTAAAGCCCCAGCAGGAAATGGGCAGCTGAGCCACAAATCCCGAGCGCTGGTTCCCGAGGCCGGGGTGTGCAGCCCAGGAGAGGAGCCCTCTGGGAGAGCTGCCCTTCCCGGGGTGTCCCGGCTGGGAGACGCTCCGTGCTTCGCCTGGTCTGCCAAGGTGGGTCCCGCCGACACTGCCTTAGGGCAACCACCAGCTCGCTCCCTTCTGCGTCATTCAGCACCGAGGATTTAATACAGACTGGCACTGTTTAATCACGAGCTAAAGACCTCAGTGCTACGCTCCAATCTATAGAAAAACAATGTTTAAGGAAGTCAAGCAAGAAAACACACTTTTAAGAGAAAGCCCCAGGGATTACTGCTCAGTCTTCTGATAGCAGTGTGCGGCACCACCTTCAACAATCGGAGTCAACATTTGCAGAGCAGCGTTTTCATCACCACAGCCACGGTTTACAGACACAAACCTTCACACCTAGAGTTTACAGTAACTTTTGCTCTCACTCCTGGTGATTTCTAGCTCCAGATCTGAGCAGTTTTTGGCATGAGCACCATTCTGAAACAGTGAATGCCTGTGCTATAGGATATGCTGCGAGCTGCCGTGAAGGCAGGAGGGAAGCTGGGGGAGGAAGAGCCTGAATACATCATTCAATTCCATCAGTCACCCTTTAAAGGAATCATACAATAAAACCTGTGTGTCTGAGGGAGCCCACTAATGAGTGAAAAAATCCAGCAAACCAATGCATCTGCTAAGACAAGTCCCCTCCCAAATTTTCTGCTGTTTCAAGCAAATCATTTGCATATGTTTAAGAAGGGATTAAAAAAAAAAAAAAAAAAAAGAAAAAGTGGAATTCTTTCCTTGTGAGCAAAACCAGGCGTTGGGAGTCCTTTATGTGGATGGGTTCAAGCCATCCCAGGAAATCACACTTTTTTTCAATTAGAAAATGAAACTAGAGATTTCTTTCCCCCCCTTTCACTGCCTCCTGCCCGTCTCCACCTGAAGCACCACCTCGGGGACGAGAGCAGCTGGAGCAGCGCCGTGGACCCCTCTGGGCCTTCACTGCCCCCCCAAATCCCTTTTTGTTGCTGAACAAGACAGAGAGACACCCGCTGCCTGAAGCTAAGGGACAAGGGACACCCCCAGCCTTCCTCATACACGTGCTGCTCATCTCACCACCCTGGAGCACCACAGCACTGCCCATGCCAGCCACGTTTTTCATAAAAGCTGCTGCTTGCCAAGTCCCACCCTCATCCTCAATAACAACCTTTGCATTTGGAGCATATCTAACATACGCCCCAAAAGTGAAACACACACAAGTGATTTCAGAGAGCAGCTCGGTTTCGAGGTAGTCTCGCGCTGAGATCTGCACCAAGCCTTGCAGGTCCCCCTTTGTGGTCTATTCAACAAAGCTAGCAATTCTCTGCCCCATTTTGATTTTCTTTATTTTCTACAGCAGATCTAAAGGGTAAAATGTCTCCACCCAGTTCTGTGACCGTTTGAAACCACGCTGAACACGCTGCAGAGAAAAACAACATTTCTACCCTCTTCTGCTTTGCAAAGAGCAAGCAGAGGAGTGATGCTCCAGTCCCTCATGCTTCCTCCCCTTGAACCTAGTGCATATAAACACTAATTCCATTTTCTGCACTAAAAGCTTTGCAAAGGCAGCTTTCTCCTCAAAATGTAAGGTGGTAACCACAGAAGATGTAGCACACCCTCTCCTCTGAAGGTGAACAGCGAGGCATAACAAAAGCCTTGTCTCGTTCATCCTGGTTCCCACCAACCCAGGGCAGCTGAAAGGTGCAAAAGCTCTTACAGATGAATAATTTAATGATTATATATAGCAGAACAACATCAGACAGAGACAACTTTATAAACTATGTCAGATCTCACACTAATTACTTTTTTTTTTTTCTTTCTGTGCAGCCTATAAAATGGCTAACAGGGAATAAAATCGTTCCTTATCATCAACACCAGAAGCTCTGTGGATCTCCAAGCAGTCTCCTGGAGCACCCAACACCAGATCCGAGCCTGATACTTCAGGCGCCTGACAACAAGACATTGGGAAGTTGCTCATAAGGCTGCAGTTCTGGTTCACAAGGAGCAAGACCCCATGATGTCAGGACCTGGCACGCATGTTCTGTACAGGCAAAACCCAAGCATTCCCTCCAAATTTGAGTCCAGTCTAGTAGGCAGAAGGAAAAGGAGGCAATAAAATACAGTTTACATTTTATCTCTGGACAGCTGCCTATCTCAAGAGAGACTCTTTTCACACTGTTACTGAACTTAGCAAGCAGTAAAAAGCTCTCAAGAAAACCCTTCTCCAGGAGATTTTCAAACTAGAAGTGCTGGATACGCTTAGAAAAACTTTCAGCATAAAGCACGGACACTACCTGAGAAGTCTGGGTCGGTTTTCGTTCTGCCCTTTGATCTGTTTCCCCTGCTTTATACCTACCACTCCGATGCCACTTGATCACTCGTCTAGCAGGGAATTTCAGCACATGTCAGTACTGCCTTACTAGTTCCCAGTTGATTCTGTACGTCATTCATACCAGCCCCCTTCATTCAGTAATACGAGAGCAGTAACTAAAACAGGAAGGTATTGTTTGGGTCGTGATTCTTCTATAGGAAATGGAAATCGATACATATGGAAAGGTGCGAGAGGAGCCTAGAAATCACACACATGCACACAAAACCCAAACTGAAATTCACCCCTAAGACCAAGAAAGTATTCAACACATTCCAGCACACAGAAGCAACCCACGGGTAACACTGACTGCATTGTGAGGGATGTTTCAAGGGAACCTATGGTCTTCTCAAACCCAGGATTATATTTGTGAGGGAAATCACAGCTCGATTAAGACAGCAAAAAAAAAGTTAGACCTGCAAGTCTGTCCTTTCACGCGCCATCCCAGGAAAAAAAGCTGGAGTAAGAAGTACACGAACTACCTTTTTGTGACACCTTCTAGGCAAACCCAGCACTGTGGTACACGGGTGGCCGGGGCAGCGCAACCCAGCTGCGCAAGGGATTAAGCAAGAGGGAACAGGATACACACTGGACTTCCACAAATCCACACTGCATTTAGTGATTATCTCCCGACAGCGAAGCCATTCCTGTCCCCTTCCCTTCCGAGACCCTCGTGCAGAATTTACAGCCTGGGCTTTCAGAGGGCTCAGCACTCAGCAGCTGCCCTTGGGGCACCAACCCGACCGGAGCTACCGGCTGTGGAGCACTTCCAAAAATCCTTTTAGATACTTGAACGGTGACCAGGTTGTTCTGAAAAATGTGGTTCCAGCTTATGGTCAGGATGACTTATGAAATTATGGCTGTTGATGTCCAGCGCAAATAAGGACTAGTAACAAATAATATTCCCTAAGCAAGAATGAATGCCAGACAGATCAGCTTTCTAGCAACAATCTTAAAACTTCAGTTGTGCCTTTAGCTACGCCATAACACGCCACAGTGAAACACGCAGCACAAACATCCTCAACAGGCAACTACTTATTGAAATGGCAATGCCTTAAATGCCCCAGATACTTCTAATTCAATTTTGATTCAAGGTCATCTCTGGGAGGTACTGATGTGTCTTCCACATCTTGCATCAAAGTTCACTCTACAGAAGGTCCACTAGAAACAAAAAACTTCTAGGACTGTACTTTCATACAGCACCATACTTGTTCAGGTTCCCACCTCGCATTCATTTAGCACATGCATATTCAGTACTGGTCCTGGGAAGGACCTTTCCCAACACGCTCCTCTCTTCGTCACTTTTTCTTCCAAGAACACTTATTTCTCTCAGCAGTTTATATAACCGTGACTATTTTTTGCAACAGCCCCTTTGAGAAGCTAGCACAAGTCTGGGAACAGAGAACTAAATTAGGCCACAGAGAGCTTAGAAGCAGAGATCACTGGTCCCAATTCACCATTGAATTACACTGAATTTACGTGACGGCAGACGGAAAGCAAGGCAAAGTGGATGATGACTGGAAGGCACGGAAGGAAATCTTGTACAGTTTGATTCAGTTAGCGCAGGGCAATGAGGAGCCAAGCCCATTGCTCCCCCACAAGTTCAACGTTATGGTTTTGTTTTGGACTCTCTTTTGGCACCACAGTGATAAGCTTAAAATAACACTATTTTGAATCCAGAGCATGTTCCTCATCATTTTACAACCATTTTGGGACAGAACAAACTAGTTTAGATTAAGCAGCAACTGTAATTCTTAAGCATATGCTGCTGCGATCTGTTGGCTCATTGCACAGATGCGGCTCTTGCCGTGCCGAAGGGCGACCTACTGCTCTGAAAGCAGCGGGACGCCTGACCTACAGCGTGTCTGCTACCACAGCCTCGGGCACAGGCTTGCTACCTCCTCTTCCTACTCTTCTCAAACCATCCCTCCAGCCCCTGGAGAATGGCTATAGCCCAGAGTTTCCCACTTCCTATCTCCTCCATTAGCCATGCTTTATGATTCATCTTCCTCTGAGCAGTAGCTGTCTCCCAAAGGAAAAAGATCAAACTCCCTCTCCTTCACAGCTCAGCTCAAATAAATAAATAAATAAATAAATAGATAGATAGATGTGCTGCAAAAAAAAAATTAGTAAAGGAGGAGAAGGGAGTAAGCTGGGGAGTTCCTGGGCCTCACCAAGGCTGGTCATACAGCTGCAAAAGGTGCACTTGGTCCATATCTCAGTATCCTCCTCCCTCAAACCTCAGCTCCCAGGCTGCTACCAAACCCTACCTTGATCTTACACTCCTGGCTATTTTCCATTACTACATGTTTGTTTGCTCCATGTCCTGGCTTATTCCCACCACGCAAGTGCCAGTTCTGGTTAGCATGAGAAAAAGAAAGAGCAGAATGTGAAGTAGATGTTCTTCTTTTTCCCACACTGGGTTGTTTTTACTTCTGGACAACACCATCGAGTTAGCTTCTGGGAGCCTGGTCTATGCATGGCATCCAGAGGACAGTCCTCTCCCGGTGTCACGGCATCAGGCTGCACCTCCCGCCGTAGGTCAGAGGCAGCAGCGTGTCCATGTCAGGGGCAACCGACAGACGTCCCAGTCAGTGAAAACCAATTCTCCATGATACACTTATAAAAGGGCTTTGTGTGATCTGCTTTTAAACATCTCAAACAACAGAGACCTCATACCTTTTCCTGAGAGCCGATCCCCCTCCCAACCAGGCAGGCCTTTCAGCCCAGACTTCCACATTTAAAATTTTTCCATTACCCAGACACTGACTTAGGCAACCACAGACCTGATTGCTTATTTAGCTTTTGCTACTGATGTAAGGGAAAACTAACCTACAAATATGAGAGGTTGGGAACACTGTGTAACATACTATAGTAGTTTGTATTATTGTCATTACAGCTCGAAACTGTCTAGCCAGACTATCTATTTGGCTGGGATACAGGTTTTTATTTGCACTAAATCAAACGGAATGGCAAGTGCTCTTTGCAGAACTACCTAAAACTTCTTATAATTCAAAGGCTGCACTGTAGGAAGAGCGATGGGGGAGAGCAGGGACTGTGCTGCGAATGACAGGTGGCAGACTGTTGTTTGGTACCTACCAAATTACTCTGCTGCTCCCAGGGCTGCCTTGGCATTTCATTATCCCGACTCTCTCCTGGAAGGATGCGGACATAAATTCACACCTCATGTCCTGGTTTCCGTCAAACTGAGTAAGAGTGCAAATGCTGGCACCAACTGGGAATGCCAAGCAGGGCTTGGCACGCTAGAACAAACTCTCAGCTGTGATCCTTGCCAGCTACCTGCATTTATCATTGTAATGGCCTGCCAGCCAGGGCTTGGCACCCGGCGGTGGAGGGCGGGAGGAGGAGGGCCGGGCTCTGCACTGCCAAGCAATTCATTCCTGCAGCTCCTGCCATCACTGTACCAGCAGGGCAACCTTCCTTTTATTTTATCTTTTAAGCAATTATGTGTCACCCAAATCCCACCTGCAGCCTTCTCCAACACAAATGGCTATAAATCACAGTTCAGAGACCGAGAGGGTTTTGCAAGACATTTGATTTCATAAAAAGGTCACTGTCTGCCTGAGAATTGCTGCACTTCAAAAACGCACCGAGTAACAACCTGCATTGGCAGACAGGGAAGGAACCGCTTCCATAGTCTGTTGCATGTTGTCAGATAATATTAGAACAATTAGGGAGGCCAACAATGGCAGAATCATTAGAATTCAGCTGAACCAAAGCGCTGATACAAATTCAGTGAAATATTTCCTCCTTTCAATTTCTGAAGAAAACGTAATCGATTCAATAAAAAAGGGAAAATTGCATGAGCGTACCAAAAACATTTGACACAACCATCTTGAAAAGGTAAACAGAATAAATAAATGCCTGTCGTGACTGCAACTTGCTCCAATCTGCCTAGGTATTTCGAAGCTTAACACAACGCTTTGCTATTTCTCAGACCACCACAGTAATCCATGGTCTCAGAGCATGCAGGACAGTCTCCTGCTTAGGGGAAATGCTATCTTCCCGTTCTTAATCCGTACACTGGATATGTAGCGGACACTGCATAGCACTTTAAGTGAACCACATCACAGCAAACATTTGGGGATGCTCAAAAAGCATCTGATGCCGATGTTGTTCTGGATGCCCTTTGTGTCCACCCCTTTTTTGCAGGTGACATGACCTGCCAGGCAGCCCTCTGACAAACCACCACCAAATTCTCTGAAAAGGATCAGGCTAACTGCAATAAATACAGGAGATACAGAGAAGACCTCATTGTCCTCCTAGCCCAGGACCATGATGTCTGACACACGGCCATCCCTCCGACAGAAACGCCCAGTTACGGATGCAATCCTGACGTGGCCCTTTCCAGGGCTGGGGTTCAGGGAGCTTATCAGGAAGGCGGCTCTTGTCCGCTGCTATTGAAACTCGCTGTATTACCCGCAGCAACCTCAAAGGAGTGCCTCTGCAGAAGGCTCTTTTGTTGTTGTTGTTTCTAATTCACTGCTCCAAAATATTTCTTGGCTGCATCCCAGGGCTGGAGCCTTATCTGCCCATCCCCCTGGCAGACACACAGCAGCTGCGGAGGCTTATCACGGCTGCCTGTCCACTGAGTTTACAAATTAACACCCTATCGAGGCTGCACGAGGGCTGATTAATCAGAGAGAGGCAGTCTGAGGGCCTTTATCACCATAAGCGGCTGCTGGGAGAGAAGTCACAAATCTCTCCGGAGACCGGAGATGCCTTACAAATGAAAGAGCAGGAGGCCGGAGAGGAGGAGGGCACAGTGGTAGGGGAGGCAGATATTTAAGAGATAGTGGTGGTGGAGGTAATGGAGCAGTGGGAGGGGGTGAGCTGCAGGCAAACGCCAGTACATTATGACAGCTAAAAAAAAAGATAATTAACAGCCTATACCTCATGATTCTAGCTTTCCCTCCCCAGGCTATAATTTAGCCTATTGCTCCTTTGCTCCAGAGGACAATAAACATTTATTATGTTAAACACATAACTGTGCTGCACAAAAGCACCGTTCTTTCCCAGGTCCACTCCTTTCACAGCTGTGCAGTCCAGGAGGAGGATGGGGCTTCTGAAGTGGGCTCCTCTTTTATGCAAAAAACAACACAGGTTTGGACAAAAAACACATCCCTGGCTTCACCCAAAGCGGGGTACATTCCTACCGAACATGAAGGTAAACCCCAAGCAAGTCCCAAGAGACGGAGAGCTCTGATGGGTGCTCTCCAGCGGGTGCTGACCCACCCGCACCCAATACCCAGCGTGAGGATGCTGCTGGGTGCCGGAGCATCAGCATTCCAGAGCAGCTCCCACTGCAACTGCGGAGATCGCATGGTTCGGGCAGGCTTCACCACCTAAGTATCTTCTCTTTTTAATTCAGCAGCTTTGCTAAGAGGTTTACTGGGAAATTTTCAATCCCACCAGAATTACATGTAGGAGAGATTCTTATTACATGATGAATATTACAGTCGTGTGAATCGCACTGGAGCAGCACTGGCCCTGCCGCCTCCGAGCACTTCATCCATCGTAATCATGCAGTGATTTAGGAGATTTGCCTGTTCTAGTGGACTATGGTTCGGGCACTGCTCTTCCTTTACTTCAGTGCTAGTATCTGCTGCAGCCTTCCAGGTTCATCCTCGTGCCAGGACAATGTGAAATAATGATAAAGACCAAGGGGACTCCCACTAAAGAAATTTAAAAACTACTATGTCTTTAAAGGAAACCAAATTGGGGATCTGCCTACATTTGCCAACATTCATTTTGTATTTTTAAGTTTTCAAGTTTAATTCTTGCAACCAAGACTGTTGGGTTTTTCCTTTAAAATGTAAAATATATGTTAGCCAAGATTCTCATGCAGCAACACGACTCCAGAAGGTAAAATGTTTTACGTTACCAATATGAAGACACTCATGAGCAAATACTGCAACCACCTCCTGCCCAGTCCTTTCCACTAGCACACCAGTAAACAATTCAACAAATAACCTCTGGATAGAAACGTCATTCATTGCAGCTCTACTGCCAACAGCGCAGGGCTTGCACGAGATCTTGGGGAATGTCTGTTCCCATTTTGCCCAAGGAAACTGCAAAAACACAGAACAAGAGTGCCACGGCCTTACTGAACAACTTCAGGCTACCTCTTTTCAGACAGCACTGGAAGGCAAAATCAAACAAAAATGAATGATCACTCGCCTTCTCCTCTTCCCTTGATCCAACGAGAAAACTACTTCCTGAACCACCTGGATTATGGCTCTATGAAGCCTTGCAGATGCCCAAATTTTAACATTATCCATTAGGTTAATTAGAAACGGGCAAGGAATTTTTGAATATTAGTCCCATAAAGGAATGACAGCTTTTTTAGTTGAAAACTCCCTGCCAGGCTCTGTGAAGTAGACAGCTGCAGAAGGCCTTCTTGTAGCTCTCCTCCACACACAGACACCAGATTAATTTGAGCTGGGCTGGACCACCACGAGTTATGTTCAGCAGACCCATGGGTAATCAAACGAGGAAGCTACAAGGCGATGATATCTCCTGTCACCCCAATGAGATAACAGCAACTCTATACATGAAGGAAACATCAAATATTCATTAGGTAAACAATAGGAATGCAGTAATCCCGAAACACGATGAAATTTTAGAAGCTGTCTCTCCAGTCTTTATCAGATCGACTCTTTTAACTTAATTATCAACTCTGCCCATCAATCCTTCTCTCTCTCTCGTCTTGTGTTTCTGTCTTTTAGAGAAGAAATGTCCCTGTTGGACTAGCTCTTCCCCACAGCTCCGTTCCCACACATGGACACCCTCACCCACAACAGCAGGCGCACCGCAGGAAGCAGTGGGGATTAAAGACCCAACAGACAGGGTTAGGAACACCTAAAAAGAGGGAGCCAGGACAGCATCTAAATGGAGGCTGTGAAAGAAAAAACCCATGGAAGACAGACTTTGGTTCACATCTGCAAAGCATTTGGCTTCCTACCCCTTGCTCATTCAAGGGCAGTGAAGTGCACTCACCTACTTTTTACAGAAAAGGGGCACCAAGCATTTCTCCGGTGCAATACAGTAAGTCAAGAAAGAAGCTCTCATCATTATACTTTGATTAAATATGGCATTAACTGACCTCATCTTCTGTGTAAGAAGGCGGTGAAGGGGGCAGTCCACCGTTTGCAGCCGACATATAATCTGTCTTCTCCAATTAGATATGCTTTGCAACAAGTGTGGTGGATCCATTTATTTCTGTACTGCAATAATGCAGATAAATCCAACTTTGGCTCCAGTCCCACTGCTTTCAAAGCTGGGGCTCCACAGTTCCAATCCTTGCCCTTATTTTTTTTTTCCTTTTCTGCTGCAAAATGTCACCAATTTACTTTAGCCTGGGGGCCCATTTCGAGTTTTACCGCTAATATACGAGAAATGCATTTTTCAAGCTGTTACCACTTAACTGTACTGATATCAGCCACTCAGGGGACACAATATTGTTTACACATCCTGCTCTATGGAATAAGCACGGATGCCAAAACTCTGCCTGGGTTGTGAAGGAGACGTTTACTCTCTGTTTTATGAGATTTCCTCGATTTGTGGCTGTCTCAATGGTCGTAAAAACAGCTGTAAATCAAAAGAGCACCACAAAATTGCAATAACAACTGTCGAACCCGGCTCTAAAGAGCATAACTCCCAGGAACAGAAGGTGGAAGGCTTTTTTCTGATTTAATACCAGGTGTGGGGGAGCCCTAGCAAGTCTACGTGCAGCACCGTGCCTGCCCACAGTCACCCACGCATCACCTCAGGCAAAAACCTCTTTTTTTGGCTGCTCCCCTATCGCTTGCCCCTACTCTGCCCCACGTAGTCCCTTCCGGCCTCTTTCCTCCTCTTTTCTGGAAAACAGAAGTCTTTTTCAAATGCCTGGAGAACGCTTATACAAATAACTGCTGAACACACAGCCCTGTTTAAAGCATTAAAATGGACAGAAAAGTCAGTCTGGTGTTCAAACACGACTGCGCTTTGAATTGTGGCTGCCGTGCAAAATGGCAATGGCTTTAGCAGATTACCTCAGCAAGAGCCCGTCGCCTTCTTGCTGGCCTACCCGAGAGAGCCCAAATTCCTGCAGAGTCTCTCAGCCCAGTTTTTAGGGAGTGGAGCGAAGGAGGAGAGGGCTGGTGAGACATGAGTTATTAACAACCGTCTTCTGGGAGCTGATTCTAGCTAAAATGGTTCCAGAACAGGCAGCTCCATTTGCTCTGACAGTCTCCAGCGAGGACTGGCCAAGCAGCAGATGCACGAATTTGAAAGTTTCTGTTACTCCATGCCACTGGCTACGGTCCAAACCAAAGAGAGAGTTTCACCCCGTGGGTAAAACAGCCTTCCTGGATTTTTCCATGCCCCATTCCAGTTGCTTTCACAAACAATCTTCTCATCTTTGTCTCCAGAAACCTAAAAGACTCTCAGTTCCTGCATCTCACCGCCCTCCCCGATCTAGGACTAACTTGGCCAACAACAAACTTTCTTCACCACCTCCCAGCTCCTTGAGAAATCAGCTGCAGCACCGACAGCCACGCTACAGACCCTGGGCCAGGGGATTTGCCTAGCCTCTTTGTGCCCTCCCTCCAAAGCACGGAAATCTTTCCTGTCCTCACCAGCCAGGTCTTCGTTCTCTTTCTCAAGTTTCCTCTTAAATCAAACTTATTTCATAGCATTTAAATAGCTCTCACAGAAAGAGGTTTGTATGTGCATAAGCCAAAGTACGTGAAGAAGCAAGGAGAGAAAGTTCATGGGAAGTAAGTTTTGATGCTGCTCGTCTCAGTTTCTTTTCTATCATCCGCAGTAGACTAAAATACACTTGGGTTCTCGTGTGTTACTGTATCTGTGCCTGGCGGTGTGTTTTTCCAGATGCATATCCTAATTATGCTCTTCAAGTAAATGCCCAGTGAAGCAAGGTAGTAGAAGAGAAAACCTCTTTGCAGTCACCATCAAGCTGTGATCCATTCTGGACAGGAACTCCCCCCTGCATTGAGAGGACAATTTAATTTCCATGGACCGCTCGACGCGAAGGGAAAAGAATCTATATTCTTTTGTCTGAACCCCACAAAGTGTCAGCCCTCCTTTTCCCATTCTTCTCACAGACGTGTACATTCACATTCTTGAGAAAATCCCCAATAGATGGGAATGGTCTTTCACTTCCAATACATTATGCCTCCCTGCAATAATCTTCTCCTTCCTGGTTCAATGTCTCTTGACTTTCCTTTGGCTCTTTTCTTTGCAATTCTTCCTTTATGAATACAATCAGAGACACAAACTAAAAAAATCCCCCAAAACGAACATTCAGAGCCTTTGCCAATGATGTTACTAGCAATTCCAGTTGAGAAACCATCTGCACAGACATTAACTGATCTGACAGGGAACAGCTAGTTTTATTTCACAAAGCTCTGTGTTCTCAGTGTCCTGGGTACAGGAACTCTACAAGCCAGCTGAAGCTAATGTGATCAGCTACACCCAGGCAGCTCTTCCAAATTTATTTCTTTTGTACTACAGCAACTATCTGGGTGGAGCTGCAAAAAACATTAAAGCAGTCAAATATATACCATGCCAACTGCTGACCACAAAACCAGGCCATTTCCTCATGCAGAAACCATAAGAAACCTCCCAGTTATTGGCTTGTATCAGTAACCAACTATTTTCAACAAAAACATGGTTCTGCGTGCAAAAAATTACTAGATTGGGTGTCTGGCGAATTTCAAGAAGGATGGAAAGCTGAACTCTAGAAGCATGCCTCGTACCAGGAAGGTGGTGTATTCTAGCAGGACAGTCCATCTAACAGCAGCTGTTATCATAAGGCATAATCGCAGGGCAATTACTAGGTTTACTTTTCATATGCGCTAATATGATTTTGCCCGTAAAGTTCCCTTTGCCTGGGGTGAATAGTAGATATCTGCCAGAGGTTGTGTGTTCTAAAACCTTCTACTGTGATTGCTCATGGACCTGTGAACAAGCAGAGCACCACTGACCCAGCTTTGCTCTTCTCCATTCATGGTGACATCTGAAGGGTGATGTTTTTTTGAGTCACTGGGTACTGCTTGCCATGCTCAGCCACCAACTGGAGAGTTTCCAGGACACTCATGCACATGGCTTGCCAAAGGGCCAGGTTGGCTCTGGGCAGAAGAAAGCTGGCCCAGTTGGAGGAGGGAGAGCATCACCGGGGTGTGTGCGTTCAACCACCAGCTTTGCACAGGAGATGCTTTTGGAAGGAACAGGAGGGCAAGCTGTACTTGACCTCTCTTTGGCTAACCATGTGCTCATTTACCAAGACAGCAACAACTCTATTCAGCTGCCAGGTTGTTAACCCCCCCAGACAACTGTGCCTTCAGGAGCCGAGTGCTGAGCTTCCGTGGCTTGGTCCTGGCTTATCTCCCCTCGGATGCTTCGTGGCAAGGGCTGAAGCCAGCGCCCTTTCCATACCGCTCTGCGAAAGTCACACAACAGCTAACAGCTCATTTCACTGGAGCTTATTTCTTGAACCGGAGGCACAAATGTAGTGTTATAAGAAGCCTTTGCAATTTTAGCCTAGACATGACTGTGCCTGCTTAGTAAGGAGATGAAAAGCCTACAGTGAAAAAAGAGGCAGAATAATCCTGCATGTTAATACACAGTGACTAACACCTTCCTGGTGACAATCTCCTTGTACTCACTGCAGAGGGATGTGTGTAATGATCCTCCAGAGACACTATCTTGAAAATGCACAAAAGGCTCTGATCAGACCCCAGCATCTTCTGATTAGCTTAGCAAGAGCAGTAAAAAGGACATCAATTTTCTAGAAAGTGCATTCAGAAAAGCACTTGATCAAACGCTTAGCTCCATGTATGTGCTTAATCTCACTGTAGCCGAAGCACTTAGCTAAACCAACGCCTTGTTTATTTATTCTGTGAAAAATAAAATGATGGAAAGGCCTCCAAAACTAAAAATGTAGACTTGAATAGTCAACAGTCTAGGAAAATTCTGATGAGGCTCTGAATTTCTGTGGCTTTCAGCTCATCTGTAAAACAATCTGGAAGTGCTGACTTTGGCAAATGAGAGAAGGAAAGAAATAGAAAATAAAGAGAAATAGCCCACAGTGGATGAAGCTGCTATCTTATTGTAAAGATAGCCTAGATTAGTCCAAAGCAAACGTACATACCTTTTGTTGGGTATACCCTTGCTCTTATTGTTTTTTTTACTTTCCTAAAGCAATACCAGATACACCTTGACAAATCTGGCACGCTGCAGCCAATCCATCCGCTTCTCTGCATCGGGCAGACTGCAGAAAATGGAAATTTTCTCTTCCCATTTGCCTCCCAGTCTCGTTGCTGCCGCTCCCCACTAACACGCTTGCAACTCCTTCCCCGACTCCCCTGGCTGGTGACTGATTGCTGGACTCAGCAGATGGCTGATGGAGCCGGGACTGCTGTTTCCTATGCACTTCAGCGGTTCCAATCAGACCTCGGTGTCTCCTGCCTAGCTGTGCAAGAACCCAAAGGAAAAGGTGCAGCACTTCTGTACCCAATGAGCCAGAGACGCTTTTTAAGCTCATTTAAAATATGTATTTTGCTAGGTATTTCTCAAAATAGGCACTTGCAAGTGCACAAGCTGAGTAAGAGCAGAGAAAAATAATCTAATGCACCTAAATAATTTGTATTTTTAATTCCCCCCCCCCAAACATGGCTATTCTAACTTTATCATTTTGGACAACACAATTTTGCACAAGAGCATATGCACAGCCCCACAAGACTGACTAGGGTGCCCTTTAACACAACTAAGGAAACGTTGGGTTTCCTACATCCAATCCAAGCTCTCAGGTCCCAAGACTTACTGCCGTATCTCACGGGAAGAGAAATGGAAAGAAGTCAATCCCTCCACCTCCACCTTAATCTCCAGACAAGTAATTCCTGTGCCCCGAGTCCTCCTCCAGCAACCCAGAGCAGCCTGAAGCACGTTCTGAGCTGAGCACTCACAAAGAACCAGTGTGGGTTTTGTTGTCTTTATTGTGAACGCTTCAGGGCAATGACCACCTTTAATTTGTGCCTTCTGTAACATCAAACATGATATTAAAACCTAAGAAACAGTTGTGCTTGTGCATGATAACCTGAAGGCTTTTTTGCTCTAAACCACTTCCAGCATGTACAGACAAAAGAAATAATGTCATCCTGCCTCCAACACTCCCAGCCATCAGAGGAATGTTAACCATAACTTTGCTCCTGCTCTACATGGACGTTTCTGTGCGTTACAAACAAGCAACTCATTCAAAGATCTCTCCCTGATTTATTTCACTCCAAAAAAGGAGACAGATGGTAGAAGACAGAGGGTTTTACAGTAAAAGGGGTTGGATTTTTTTCCTCTTCATTTGTTCCCTTCGCTGTTTCGTATCCTCGGGGACTTGGGGTTTCTTTTGATAGCACCGTGCTGCCTAATAAACACGCGTACGAGCACAGTCACAAGTATACATCTATCATCAAAGAGCCCTTCTTGTCTCCACTCCCCACAAAGTTGATTAATGATTACGTGTTTAACACATACATTATACATGGGAGGGGGAGACGAAGAGGGTAAATCCAAGCCCCTGTATACATTTACATATATTTACATACTCACATAAAGAAAGCAGAGGAAAGCAAAAGACGGCCATTCCCATTGGGACAAAAATCCATTTTGGAAAACATACCTCCTAGCTCCCCTTTTTAAAAATACAAAGGCAAAGGGAAGACTCTACCTGGCCTAAGGAAGAAACTAAAGAATGAGCCAGCAGCCTTGTTTGGTGCCTGCAGTTCCATCCTGACACGAAATTAGTAACTCCGTTACAGCAGTCGCATTACTTATTGTTTGTAAATGTGATCTAACAGCTGCAACACAGTTTAAGAGAAAGGAAAGGGGTTAAAGTTTTAAGGGTGCTCTTTGGTTTGTATTATTAATTCATAGAGCTAAAATTCCAGTTCGGCAGGCGATAAATGAGATAATTAATGCAGTTAAATGTCTCCTTTATGTTGAAAGAAAAAAATGATCTATCTTGTCACATCAATCAATACCCAGAGGTACTGGGAGCGTTTCATGGACTGCAACCTGAGGTGACTGCAGATGAACCACAAAGCCAGGCCTGATCCTTCAACGCAGACAAAGAGGAGATGTAGCGCGGAAGGGTACAATATGGCAAACTTCCTTCTACATCTTTCCAGGCTGAGCCAATCCTTGGACCTGGATAACTGCCCATGTAAAATAAAGCAGCCTGAAGGCTGCTTTAATCATGCTGACTGCCAGTGGTCTCAAGCAATTGTTCCAGCAGCCGGGGGACCAGTACCATGGTGAAGGGCTCCCCTGACAAAGTCCCTTCTGGCAGCTGGGACAAAGCTGGCACTGAAACTGCTATTGTGGCGCTCTGCTCTCCAAAGTGTCCTCGTGCAGAGTTAATCTTCCAGCCACCCGCTCTGCTGGTTTTCAAACATCTTTGCAAGGTTCAGATTTAATACTGCTCCACTTGCAGGGGGTTCTTGTAGCACGCTAGCGGCAGACAATCGTGTTGGCATTCATCTCTGCTGAACCAATCTGTACCGGCTTTCTGCTGGGCCAGCTCCACCAGGCACAGCCACGGCACAAGTGCTGGTGAAGACAAGGTGCAGAGCGGCAGCCACTGACAATATTTTTAAAATGTACCTGCCTAGTATCGATCCTAGAGAGTGGATGGGACAGACTGGGGAAGCAACTGGATGACATGTTAGAAAAGGAAACCTTTGATATACAGATCTGGTCACAGTCCGAAGGCTGTGCAGCTGGATGGCCAGAAAGCTCAACAACCTAGAAGGCACAAATAAGGAAGTCTATTTTTTTCCCTGCTTTTTCACACCATAACCTTTCAACTCTTGAGTCATGACCACTGAACCTATGACTTCTCTTTCCATAAAGCACGGGGATGTTTTCTTTAGAAGAAAAGCTTTAGAAGAGTGGAAGAGATTTGCCTTGAGTTTTTCAAATAGAAAAATTCACAACTACTCAGGAAGCTGCAGCTAAGAGGCCTCATTTAAATTCAGATAGCCACCAGCGTTCCTCGTCTTGCCTGCATCCCTTCCTTTGCTCCCCGATTCCCCAGGTCCTCGCAGACCAGGTTGCTTCAATACACTTCACCACACCATGAACTGAAGCGGAGGTAGGCCATTGCCACAAACACATCGTGACATACATGTGCAGCAGCCATTATAAAGTATTAAATTAATTTGTGCTGAAATGAAGCAGGCCGGGGGGGATCAGTGTCACGATGCATGGAGCACATCCTTCCAGCGCGCGAGGTCCCTGCGTATCAGCACCAGCTGTAGGACTGGGGCTTGCATCAGCTCAGCATACATGTTTTCCTGGGCACAGTTTATCATCGCCTCATATAAATGCAAGCATACTGTTTTTTGCATCACTAGTCATGGATATTTCATATCTACCTGGGCTACAGCTAGGAGATCTTGTTTTTATAACTGTAAAGTAATTAATAAAAAAATACGGCTCCTTGCTGTATCAAAGCACTCTTGGCTAACCTCCGTTAGTACAGACTGTGTACCTCATCTCAGCCAGTGCTTACTTGTTTCAAAACCTAAAAACCATCTCCAACACACAATGGAAAGACATGCATGGTAAAAAAAATAACAAATACTTAGCCATCCTTTCCCAATCTGTAAGTTTTTGAGCCACATTCAGTTTGTCTGAGTTGTTATCTAGTTAGCCTCCAAACCAGAAAGTCGGTCTTCTGAGAGGAGAGGTAAGAATTTAGACAGTTTTGATTCCAAGACAGGGAAAATGATCGCATTAAAGGTGTTGTGGCCCAAGTGAGATGTTAGCATTGTGCCCCTTCCACCCCTCCTTGGCAGATGCCCAGACAGAAGTCACAGTGCTGTCTTTCAAGAGCAGCAGTTGCTCATGCCTGGTGTTTATCAGCTCAACGCAATGGGTTACGGCGTCAAACCTCTAAGCGAGCTACAGCTGAACCTGCTGCCTGCTTCACTGTCTTGCATGTGTTCAGGGCTTTGAAAAGCACTACAACGAAATTCACTTTTATCTTCGCTACTTCTAGATTTCAAGTTCTTTATTTCCAAACTGATAAAATGAGCAAGACAGTCACTCCCGAGACTGCTCGACAACACATGGCCGAAGCCTCAAGACTATCTGCCATCTCTGTGTAAAGTCTCTTGCTCAGGTCTGTGCCAGCAGAAAAATGACTCAACTTGCAGACTCTGGGGACTTTAGGGCTGAAGAAAGCGACAAACCATGCATGCAAAAAAACCCGTGATTGCTCTTTGCACCTTTTAAAGATACCACAGAATAAAAACCGAAAAACCAACAAGAGACTCTGGCTAACTGAAGAGTGTGCAAGACAAGGAAAGTACCACCACTCCTGGAGAGGTACCAGCGCTTCTGCACCCTGCTTGAAGACAAGATTACAGTCCCAGCTCAAGCAATACAACATAGTTAAATCAAAGAGATTTTGAACTATCTTAGACACAGATGCCATGAAAATATGAGGCCTGACTGGAAGATCTCCAAATACCATTTGAACCAAAGATTTTGTTCTCTGGAGTAATTTCAAGGCAGCTGATAACTCTGTTGTGTCATCTTGCCAAAACATGAAAGCCACACAAAATTGCAAGTGGGATAAGGGCCATCTTCAGCCTGCTCTTGGGTAGGTAGCCAGGAACGATGCCCCACAGTAATCACACCTAAGTCATTTTTCAACAGACAGCAGCGAAAAGCAGGACACGAGAAAGCAAAGGGGTACATTAAGCCGATGCACAGAGAAGGTTTTGGGTTATCAGGTTCAAGGTTTGGGTTCATTTCACCTTATACACAGAGAAGCTTATGAGTTCACATTAAACACACAAAACAAGGGGAGTGAGTGATCGATTGGTGGTTTCGGATCTTGCCTTGGAGGGAGCAATGTGGGTGAGCACAAGGTGACCAAGAGAGAAGCGCATTCAACCTCCCACCTGGTGCCTGACGCGGTGCTGTGGAAGGAGCCCCAACAAACGCCCAGAATACCGTACTGTGCTGCCTCTCTTCAGCCAGGCTAACCAGAGCCCCAGCCAAGACTGCCGCAGGGACCTTCCTCGCTACATAGAGACAAACTGAATACATGAAAGCATGGGAGAGGGAAAAAAATCACACCAGACAGGAGGAGCAGAAGTCTCCCTGCTGTTAGTGCCTTGGGTGGGTAGCGAATCGTGTTGCACACCAGAATAAAATGAAGGCAAACTATTAAGAAATAAGAAGCATACAATGGAGCACTACAACTGAGATATTCAAGAGACTGAGCAAGGTTTAAAGCTCACAGATTACAGCAAAGTATAATATGATAGAGTCGCCAAGCTTCTGCAGTACAGAAGTGACTCAAACTTGGACATTTTGACTTTGAAATTCCTGTTCAAATATGAGTTTCTCTACAGCTACAAAAGCAATGAAAAAACCCCACAGCCGTGTCTCAAAAAACCCCATCTCTGCAGCACAGAATCCTTTTTCTCCCCTCCGTGTTTGTACAGCACCCTGTGCAGTGAAATCCTGGTCTGTCACTCAGGCTTTCAGGTACTACTATAATGCAAATAGTAATAAAAAAACCCATCCCTTGAAATAGCAATCTTGAAAAAACGTTACCCTTGGCACCGCAAATACCCCTATAATAATCTCCACCGCAAATTGAAAATGTTACCATCGCACCAAGAAGCGCTGGAAATATTTAGTGCTACTGTTATCAACCTGGGTTTAGTTTCATTAGTAGTCCAGACATGCGGTAACGAAGAACCCATTCAATTCTCCATCTCTGTTAGTGGTACACTTCATGGGCTCATGGAAAGCACATGTTATCTCTGACAGGGATGGACACGTGTGCATGTCCCAGATTTGGAAATTGCACTGCAGCGAGTGCAGCCTTCACGTCACTCAACTGCATAGCTTAGAATTTTACATTTTAATTTTTTTGATGTCTGGGGAGATTAAAATGAGAACTGGCAGCATGTGCAAGGGATACTGCACTTTGAATGCGTTATCTATAGTGATTCAGGCTTCCCGGAGCTCCAGCTGAAGCAGGTTTTTCACGATGGAAGAAACCACATTACATTGCTCCCTAGGAAGTGAAACAAAACAATAAAGGACGGTTAATCTCTTCTCTAATTCTGCTCTGTGGGACAACTCCTTCAGCAAGCAGCGCCTGGCTGTATCTACCTGGGAGGGGGTCATTTTACTTCGGCTTCCTCTCCTGCTCCCCTCTGTCCCTGGGAGCGCTCTGTCTCCCTGCTGCATCTTTCAATGGCTTTATCAGAGCTTGCACCAACTCAAGCGTGAAAAGTAGCTCTGGGCCCAGCAGGGAGAGGTGGGGGAGTGTGTGTCTGTGCGTGTTGCAGGGGGGAGAGAGGGGAGGACGAGGGAGGAAATGTTATTCTGTCCTTTGTCTTTTCAACAATTTCTTTTTAATGCAACTTGCAGAGCAGCATATAATTAGGGGTCTTGCGGAGCAGGCTTAAACTCAGGAGTAACCCTTCTAACGACCTCAGCAACGGATAATCAGGTACGCGGCTGTGGGGCACAGCACGCCTCCCCACCCGCCGCGCCGCTCGGCCTCCTAATTAGAAGCCTCCACACTCCGCTGCATAAAGGCAGATTGCGAGGACAGCGTGAAGCCCTTGTTTGAAGCTGGGGGCACAAAGATTGCAGTGCCTGTGATGGATGGAGACAAAGACTCCGATACTGGAACGCTTCCAGCAGCCTCCGAATACTCGCAGCATTTCTGATGGACATTTTCAGGATTTCTTAAGAGCGGCGAGGTTTATTCTCCTGCATCCCTCTCAAAATTCCTCCACAGCTCTGTAAGCCAGGGATACGGATGTGCCACTGTATGGGCACACGTCTCCAGAAATGCTACCACGGTTTTATCGTGAGAGAAAAAGAAAAAAAAGGTGTTGCTCCCTTTCCCCTATCTATTTTTGTCAGTTCTCATTCCTGACTGGGAAGAACGTGCTGACACTTTGAAACACATTGTGCTGAGGACATGGGGCTCAAGCCTCCCCCCCAAAATTCCCAAGCCAGAACGGTGTTTTAGCTGACTGTGTTCACACTGATTAGAAACTGTGGTAGCAAGTACTACATTTAAGTTGTAGCTGATGTTAGCGTAATTTCCCTTAACCCTTAAGCATGAATAAAAAAAATTCCCCTTCTTGAAAAGGCACGTAAACCCCCTCTCTCTTTGCTGATCACAAGTTTTTTTTCTCTAACTACATAATTTTAAGCATAGGAGTAAATGAAAACCGACACCGAAGTGTACCCCAGCTACAGGAGGGAGAGAGTGGGAAGAAGGAAAGCACGAAGGATGGGATCTTTGGATAAGAAAAAGCTCTAAGAGAGTGAGGGGAGGGTCACTTTGTGTCATGTAGCCTTTTATAAAGCAGACGCTGACTTCTGTTTTACCCCAATTCCACCACCTTATTTTTATCTTCTGGGCTACTGCCATGGCTTGTTTGCAGGTTCCTCTGCGTCCGACCCTTCCCGCGCAGCGCTGCAGCTGTGGCCCACCTTGGCCACCACAACAGCAAAGCAAACGGGCAAAAAACAAACAGCTCGAGCAACTCCAGCACAGCAACAGACTGAGAAAAAGCAGCAAAGCCAAAAGGGCTTGAATAATAAAACGGAGGAAGAAAAACCAGTAGAGCCACTCAAAAGCTGTCAACTGCCAGACAGACAAGCTCCCTTGGAGAGAGCAGAGGAGGCAGGTCCAGAGAAGAGCAATATCCAGAAGGCAACACAGTGCCAGTGTTTTTTTTCCTCCATTTATAATGACAAGTTAACAGGGGCTGAAAGAGAACAGAACATGGGAGATTTTGATAGGAGAAATCAGGATACCCTGCCAAGGATGGCTGCCCTGAACCCAAATAACCCGAGAACTCACATTTGTAAGGACTTAAAACCTAGGAAGATCATTACTAAGCTAATAAGAACCACCAGCAAAAGGAGCATAACCTGGACCCACTAACATGCTTCATTCTGAATAATAAAAGGGCAAAAGCACCCAAATACTGAGCCGCTGCAGGTAAAAACACTAACAAAAGACGCTGTGATTCACATTGTCTCCTACTCTGCCTTTTCCTTAATGGTACAACTGCCAATACACAAAAGTAGCCTCCATCCTGTCTCTCAGTCTCTTTCCTGCATTCTCCCCACTGCTCAAAAAGCACAGTCATTTCGTAAGTGCTACAACACCCTCCAGAAAAACAGACTGTAACATACTCTGCACAACTCAGCTTAAAAATTTCCTTTCCCTCTCTGCACAGAGACCCACCGAACCGCTGGGCTCCGTGACCGCTCCGCTGTTCTTTGGAAATCAGCAGATGCAATAGCTTAAAGGGAGCGAAGCAACCTTACCGCGCTGGGTCCTACAAGGACGTTATCTCCAGACTCATGCTTATTTCCAACTCACCAGACTTTGAGGAGATACAGTATGGGTAGTCCTGATTTGGTAGTCCATGCCAACCTTGAACTCCGTAGGCTTGGTTTTGCTCTGGTTAGCTACATTCAGGGAAAAACCTGTTTACACCTTCTCTCTAATACGATTTTACAAGCTTCAGATCTTCTTTAACGCTGGCTGTACCACCTATTTCAGCAAAAAAGAGCATGGTTTCATCATACAGCAGATCTGCTCTACTTTTTCTGCAGCAAGACGTGTAGTCACCTGAATAAAATCTTTTCACCACATCTTTTTGGGGCACTGATGATGAATACAAATTTGGGGAACTTTGGGGGGAGGAAGCAAGCTGTAAAGAGCCGCTGAATGTTTAAAAGCTGATCCGGATCTGTGACATTCAGAAACAAAATAAAACTACCTTCACTTCTTTCAACTTCCCATGCAACACACTTGCTGCAAATAGTTTCCACAAACTACTTCATACCTCTTGAATTTACTTAAGAAAGCACCTCTGCCAGCACCCTTCTTCCAGCCCAATTAACCTCCTGCAGCTCTCCTCCCAAGAGGACACACACTGAATCCCATTAAAGCGGTGGGAGAGCACAGCCTGGCTATGGAGCGTTCAGTCCGTTTCAGCCCGGCCATAGGGGCAGCTCCTGCCCACTGCGGAAGAGGAGTAATCCCTTTCTCCCGAGTCCCAGCTCCCAGTCCCCCAGGCCTCCTGGTTTCTCTGCCTGCGCTGCCAGCAGGGAAGCCGCGTGGGCAGGCTCCTCCTGCCAACCGCATTATGCAGAGCTGTACGCGACAGGGCAAGGAGGATAATAAAAAGGGAGCACAGGATTCCAGAGGGCTCTTCTGCCTCTGAAGTCGTGTTCCTGTTGACTCCTTTATTGTGATTAACTCCTTGACATCCTCCTCCCGTGACAAGTGGGGGAGGACAGACTGAACTTGGTGATTAATTTATCAGTGAGTTACCACCTTCCCTTTCAAACCTCGCCCCCACCGATGATCTTTACGGCTCAGCTCTACCTTCTGAGAGGGTTTACAGCCAGATCCAGTGGCATTTCATCACTGAGACATTCAGTTCGGGGCATCCCATGCTCCTTTGCCAGACCCGGTGGTAATACCATTTGCAAGCTTAAGCCCACCCCATGAGCTCTGTATGAGGAAAAGAAATCCTCTCCTCCCCAACCTCTCATTCAAATGACAGTAATTAGCGAATCTCATCACTCTAGACCTGGAGAGGGAGGGGACGTTCACGGTAATTGGAGACATTACATGAAGCCACACTGTGCTTATAAAAAACCAGAAAAACTGCACACAGAAGAAACCAGCCCTCTTCCCCCCCAACCTGGCTGGCATTTCCTGAATAAATTGCCTTTTTTTCAGGCAAGTCTGTGTGCTTTTTAATACTGGAGACTACTGGAAGGACTCCTGCAGCCCGATCAAGTGTAATGCAGTGTAAGAAAAATAGGAAGGAGGGGAGAAACCCTCGGAAAGGCAATCGAAGTGAAAAATCTATCAACAGCACGGTGGCTCCAGCAGAGCCAGGAGTCCTGCTCTGAACACGCTCTGACTTCCCAGTCATTTGCTCCGCCGGACACTCTGGGGACCCCAGCACAGCGAACTACAATTTCTAGTAAATATATCCCAGGGACACAATTAGTTTTTCAGCTGGGGGCATGATAAATTGGTCATGCATAATTCAAGGCCAGAGCAGGCTGGAGTATAAACTGCTCCCTGGCAGCTTCCAGCTCCCTGACAGAGGAATGAATGCAAATGGGCTCCTGGCGCAGGGGCTGCTGGACCCGGCTAACGCCGCTGGTTTCATCTCGCCGCCTGCGCGCTCCCGGGTCCACCTACATGCACGGCAATGACCATTTCAGCCTTTCCTTCCATGTATCTGTTGGTGATTTTAATTTCACAGCAAAGTATCCATCACTGTCCGATGGCCTTTAGGGACTGAACGCACATTGTTATCACAACAAATCCCACTCCCCGCTTGCTCTACTCTGTTTTTTCCATATGCAGACACAAGAGAATGGTTCTGGCACAGAAGGAGATAGAGGGACTGTGCGGTCTATTGTCAGCATTAGGTGGCCTGGGGCAAGTAATTTCAAATCTGCCTCAGTGTTCCCATCTACACAATGGAGATAATTCCAACCATGCAACTGCAAGGTTAGGGAGACGCTCTCAGTCTGGGGTCTGATAAAGGTCTGCGAGGTGGCTGAGGATGTGCAGCCTAGCTAAAGCAACAGCCGCGAGTTCTCTGAGCTAATTTGAAGTATTTAAATAAATGTAACTACCCGGTCAAAGTGATCAGGTAGGAGAACAAGAGAACCTGCTGCTAAAACGTTAGCTAAGTGATGAACGAAATGAAACCTCCAAGGAAACTTTGGGAGTCCTTCAAAATGATGTCCTTGGGTTTTGCAGTGCGTGCCCTACAGCATCCCAGCCAGGGAGGGATACACAGTGTACATGCTGGAAAAGTCAGCTAGAAAAAATCATTACAAGTAGTCCCACCACAAGCTAAATTTGTATTTGTGGTCTCAGATAGAGCCACGTAACTTAAGGCCAGTAGCTCTGTTTTACCCGCCGCAGCTTTGCTATCTTATAAAATTCTGAAACCACTTCTCTGGATGCGTTGTCATTTTCTGCTCTTCAGGAACAGAATAGGCATTTTAAGTCCAGTCTGTGGGAAATATTCTTAAGAAGTAGGGCTGAGGCAGAGCAGGGGTATTCATAAAGGAAAATCTTGTTTCATTTTGGCAGTGTATCTACAGATATATCAGCCCTTCAATTTCATGGTCAGTTCCACATACCCAAATAGGTGACCTTGGTTTCTGCCTAGTAGTTCGTGAAAATAATCCAGGTTTCCATGTTTGTTTTAATAGGAATACTATTTTTGTTTCCCCCTGAGCATGACTTTCCTGTATAGAGTTGGGTTTTCGTAGAACAAGACCAAATAAAATCCAAGCAGAGATACATGGGGTACAAATCTAGGGAGCAGAGACTGTTAGCCTTGCTAAGACTGAACATCCTCATCAAGTGACACAATTCTGACAACAGTCAAAGAAACACCATCACCAAGTTTA
Source organism: Rissa tridactyla (assembly GCF_028500815.1). Taxonomy (NCBI): domain Eukaryota; kingdom Metazoa; phylum Chordata; class Aves; order Charadriiformes; family Laridae; genus Rissa; species Rissa tridactyla. Next base: position 10,487,652 of record NC_071478.1, on the reverse strand, counting down.
GGAAAAACCCCAACTGTTTAACACAGTAACACTGTGATTAATTTAAACAATTTCTCATGTTGCACTTTCCTGCATTAGGCAGTGCTAAGATGTCTCAAAACCCTGTAAGCGTGGCCCTCTTCCACCCTCTTGCCATCAGCACACAGAACGACAAACAATGTATGAGAATATCTTGATATTTGCATTTACATATACCAAATACCTAAACTGCTGGAGCAATCTTTTTAACACAAAATGTCAACAGCCCCCCAGGCCAATCATAGATTGCATTCTTCAGTTTCACAGCTTCTGCAGTATTATAACCCATGCTCAAGAAGACAAGGATCCCGATGAAACTCTCTCTCACCCCCGTGAAATCCAGTCCCTTCCAACAACTCTCCTTTCACTCTTTTGGTCTCTCCTCAGACTTGTCTACATCGGGCTAATTCATTCGTTTAAGATATGATTGTATAAAACCAGGTAAAATGCCTTACATTCTTTTGATTTTATTATTATTTTTTTTTTTTTTAATTTAGGCTTAAACAAATTTTTCTTAACCGTAGGGTCAGGACCCTTTTGGCAAGACTACTGCAGAGGAAATCTCAATGCTCTATTCACTCCTCCCTTCTCTGAGAGGGGAGATGCCCTCTGTCACCTTCCTGTAACAGATGCTCTCCGAGCTGTATGTGTCCCCCATTGTTACCATACAACGCACCACCTTCTGACATCCTTTATGGAGAGGGTCAGAAACCAAATGTAGATAAACACTTGCAGGAATGAATCTGAAGCCTGAATTTTGGTCTCAGAAGGTTTTTTTGGTCACACAGAATATAAAGCTCTGATGTTTGTCAGAAGGCTGTGGAAGGGCCGGTGGTGGGACGGTAACCATTTCACCAACAACTTTAAGCGATGCCAAGCTAAATTCTGGGCCGGAGCGTAAGTCATTACAGAGCAGGAGCTGAAGGTGAACTAAAGGACCAAATCGCTGCACTCCTGGCAAGAATTACATTTCCTCCAAGCCACCAAGTCCCTTCCTTTCCCAATTAAACAACAACAACAACAACAAAAAATATAAACCTTTTAAAATTTAAGTAGGGTTGCAAAGGTCAGCTCTGTTCACATCAGCCCACAGGGATTACATTAAAAATATCCGCCATGAACAAATTTTTTTTGCTTAGTGAAAACAGCAGGGACAAAATAGTCCTAATGAGGATTATTATTTTTATGCACATTGGTAGGCTTTTTATCTTCACACATGAATGTCTTCTCCATTAAAATAAAATTCCCTGACACACATGGTGCACTAATTGTTGTCCCAGCTACAAGGGCTATCTGCCTTACAGCAATTCCGCTTGTGGAAAAAAAATCTGGTCAGGTTTTTTTTTTAAATTTCTATTTCAGCATATGTTAAAACCTGTATCTGAAAGCGCTAACAGGACTAATAAAAAAAAGTCAATGTCTTCATGATACAGGACCTATGCACACTGGGCTTTCGAATTATAAAGTTTTATGTTTCCTGGCACACCTTCACACTTTGGTACAAATGCTCAGCCACTTTCCAAAAAGGTTTCCAGCATGGTACAAGTTTGTTTAATTGAATTGTATACAAAACCAGGTGTGTTCGTGTATTCAGGTATGCAGTTATATTGCTCAGAGGCTTAAGTATAGGTACAGCCAGAACACCCAAGTCAATACACAACTGGGAGCACTGCAAAACACCAGAAGACGGCTAGAAAAAACTCACAAGGGGAATCACATCAAGAAGAGAAAATAACGGATGGTCATGTGTTGAAACCATTGGCCTGAACTTCCCAGTGGAAATTTCTAAGTGAAAAGATGCTTAAAATCCACTCTGAAAAACGTGACCATGAGTTATCAGTGTCAGGGAACCCACATGAAGAAAGCTTCACCAATCATCCATTTAAGGAAAAACTGGCCTGTCCCTGCCCACACAGGGAAAAAGAACAAAAACCACTGAAGTATGAAGTGGTCTCGCTACATATCCTGAAGGCCAACAAGTGCTGGCTCTGAGGGACCAAGGCTGAAGAGGCAATGGTGGCGTGAAGGGCCCTCTACAGAGAACTTGCTGCTGCTAACCATTACGCTCGAGAGCCTGTCAAGCCTCGTGTCCCAGATGCTCTCAGCCGGTGAGGTAAAAAAAACGAGCAAGGAGGAAGCTCCAAGATGCCACGGCAAAGCAACAGTCCTCTGGGATAATCGAGGCAGAAGGCTCTCCATAAATACAGCTATACCTTTATCCTGGTAACGCTGTGCACACACACACAGCTACGGGACGGTGATGCGCAGAGAAGCAATACCTGTGTAACCACCATCCTGCAAACCAAACTCTGCATTTTATTTACACAGCTCATATCTACAACACACCATACGCGGAGCCTCCCAGGTATTTACAAGGCTAGCAAATTAAAACCGCAGTTTGGTCAGAAATATTAAAAAGCCTTGGTGGTTCCACGAAGCCAACAGCCCCCGATGGAGGCTGAAGCAGCAATTCCTTCCTGGGTTTCCACTGGAAAAAGATTAGAAGCACATTAGATATAATATACCCATATGCTTTGTTTTGCCTGTTTTTTGTTTCGCCTTTTAAGAAAAGAAGAGCGAGATGGAAACTTCCCCTCCAGAATATTAAAAGTAACAAATTTTTAAAAAATTATTAACAAACACTAACCTCAGATCATTAGCCAACCTGGCAACAGCCCAGAGAAAATTTATAGCCGACGTGCAACATCAGCTTTCATCCAGAAATGCTAATTTCAGTAAAATGAATAGTGTGTGGGCTTTTCATACTGCTTTGCATTTGGCTCCTCACAGCCCTGTTTAAAGCCTGGGAACCGGCCATATAGTTAAACTGCACAGATGTTCAACAATCTGTACTTGTGTTAATTACCCTAATGTGAGCAGAAACTCAACAGATCCCTGCTAATGAAGGAGAAAGTTTTCCAGTGTGACTACCGTATGTTTCATTGTCACTGTATTACCAAGCTTCTCCCCCTCCTTCCTCTGCCCCCCCAGCTCCTATTCTCTCCAGCTCCTTTGCATTCACATCACCCTCCTACCTCAGCATGCATGAATTGGACCAACTAATGACTGTGTATTCGCAACATGGCAGACACCATTAGGCTGATCGGAGGTGCGGCTGCTGAATTTTAACAGGCAATTTTAAACAAGGTAAGAAAAACAGATTCATCATGCTCCTGATTCTCTCATCCCCACCCATCTGCCATATTCTGCCCTTGCCACAGCTCAAAAACACTCGCGAAGTGCAAATACACTTCCCCCTCCATAAAACCCAGCAGCGTACAAAGCAATGCAAATAGATGTTGCTGGGCAATTACTGGAGATGGGAGGCGGGTGCATCCCGGAGGACAGACTAAGGAGAGGGCCGAGGCAGGGCTGGAGGGGGTCCCAGGGAGGGGGGCATGCTGCTCCCGACCCTGGCTGCTGCTCCCCGATGGAGAACGGGGAACCGGGAGCGCAGCAAGGTGTACGTTCAGCTGTGACAGGAGGCAAGACGGGGCTGCTGAAGGGCAGGATAGGAAAGAGCAAGGCAACGCTCAAGTGATCAGCGCTGCCAGCAGCGATGAACAACGCTACTGTGCAACTTAACCCGGCGTTAAAACATACTCGACCTCCGAAGAGCTGCTTCTCCCACCGAGGGTCTCGCTTTCTCTTCCAGCGCCTCTCCGCTCGCTCCCCGCTGCCAGTCATTGCCCCAGCCACTGCTCCCACAGCGCTCTGCTGGGCAAGCGGAAGGTGGAGGGGACCGGTGAGGGCAACTGACTCTCACCCCATTAAGCCCCAGGTGACCCCTGAGTGATACCAGCCCTGGCCTAAGCCAGAGTTCACATCTCCCAGGTGCCACCACTTCACAGTCAGGCCAGTTTTCACCAGCAAATTGTATTACAACAACCCTCATGGGAACAAACGTAGTGGCCATGCTTGACTTGACTGGCAGACTCCCCCTGACAGAGGAAGGGAGCGGGGGAAACAGCCAACTTTGCTCATTTATTGCATCCATCCTGCTAGCTCAGCCTCCTTTGCTGTCCACAGAGCCAACAACTTGCAGGCTCAGAGATGGAGTAGTGATGGCCGATGCAGGGAACTCGGCTGTGCTGCCACACATCCCACCCACGCCACCCCACAGCCCTGCACAGGGCACTCGCTTCCCGCTCCCTACCCACAATAGCTTGAGTCCCCTCTCAAAAAACCTTCTTCTTCATGACTTAAGAAGAGACGGGGGAGAAACGTCACGCAAGAAGGTGGGGAGGAGACCCGGCGTAACCCAGAAAGAGTTGAGAATTATTTAGAGAGCACTTGGCTCTTTTCTCCTACCTCTTCATCACTAGTACTGGAAGCAACACAGCTGTCTAATGGCAACTTCAGGCACCCATGGGCCAGCGAAGCGACATTTTCCACACTTAAATAACACTGAGCTGATTTAATTACTGCACTTAATAGTAACAAAAGATGTCTCAATTTAATCTTCAAACAGCCCTGCAAGATCAAAACACAGCTGGCTGGATAACAAGATGGCCTAGGCCAGCAAACAAGTAGGTCCAATTTGTTGAAGAGCCGCATCCACTCCTCCGTATGAAAGGCCAAGGAACACTTGTGTGTCAAACGAATCAAAGAAAGCAGCACTCCCGTCACCCCCCTCCCTCCCTGCCCGACTTCTACTATACAGAAAAAAAAAATAAAATAAAAAGGCAGCTGATTCACGGGTAAAGAAATGCAACATGATAAAAGACCAAATGATGATGTTTGGGAAAGAAAAGAAGTAAGAACCAAGATTTAACAGGTTTTGTTTTTATAATCCTTCAAAATGATTAGGAATGAATGAATCAGATTAAAATCACGTGGGGACAAAGGAAGGTCTCTAACTCTTTTGTTTTTCTTTCCACACTGGACGGAAGGAGACAGCTCATTAAGGAAAGCCCTCAAGACACAGCTACAGTGAGGAACAACCAAGCTTTTTTTTTTTTAAGAAAAGTGTCTGTTAGCTGTGTTTGGGCAAGAAAAAGTTGGGAAAAATTGAACCATTTACTTCTAACATTTTCTAGCTGTCCATACTGGGTTGTGATCGTTACTTTTTGCAGACTATTCTGAGAAACATCCCTCTCTCGAGTGGCTTTCAACACATATTCCCCCTGACATGCTGTGTGGGTCTCTCCAGGCACCTTCAAGGAATCAAGAATTCCTTAAAAAAACTTAAAAAGTTTTTGCACATTCCATTACAGCTAAACACGGAAAAGTTACGGCCAATCTTTCAGCCACTGAAACATTTCTGCGATCCCCTGAGTGGCAGAGAAGCCTAAATAAACGTTCCTGTTGATCACAGAATGGAGCTTCCAACTACTGATAGAAACACGAGGGGCACACAGCCCACTTTTTTTATTAAGTTCTACTAATAGTAATTAGAAACAAGTTCGCTAGAAACCAGTTGAGCTTCGTGGGATTACTTTGGATTGACAACAGTCTGTGGGATATTATTGCTGAGAGCTTAGAAGGTTTTTTCCTAATAATTTTTCCTAAACCATTTCTCTTGATGGAGAACCACGATTAGGGAACTTAAGTATTCCAATATTCCTGGAGCCCTGGATCATTTTTTTGGGGGATTATGGTTTATTTGGGTTTTGTTTTTCATTAGATACAGAGCTTACTCCATCAATAGCAGTCCTTAAACAACAGATTATGTCACTGGCCACTGCACCATCAGTTTGAAAGACTGAGGACAAAGGGGAATTTGCTACAACTCTGGTGACTCTCCTCTCCTCCCCCTGGACCGTGACACGATAGAGGAATATGATGTCCATGTTTACAATGACCGGGGTCAGGCAATCCAGTGGTCTGCTCAAATACCCTGGCAGGCATGAGACATCTCATCAGAGAACCATAGAGTCACTCAAGTGGAAGGAACTCCGAGAGGTCATCTGGCTCAACCTCCTACTTAAACAGGGCTAACTTCTACGTTCAAGCGGGTTTCAAAGAGCCTCGGTTAGCTGAATCCGCAGAAAAATTTTGGACTGGTTCCCTCACTGTTCATTTAAGACCTGTACTTTTAGAAAATACATTATTTTGCAGTAAACTGGTGTTTCAATTTACAATACAGCCTTCATACGGATCTGTGTTCAAGCTCAGAGAACGAACCTTCATACTTTAAACTAGCTGGGTTCAGACATCTGGATGCTCACCGGGAATAACATTTCCCATCTCTCTGCTCAAACTGTTTCATTTAAGTAGGGTTGAACCTCAGCTGAAAACCACTTTCCCAACCAGTTTAAGTTCTAGATCAGTAACAAGAGATCTTGAGGAGGCACTCGCCGCTGAAGCTCAAGCAAGTGCCTGTTTCCAGTTTGCATGTTTGTTTTAAGTAAGTGACAAAGATGGGGGGACCAAAAGCAATTCCTTCACTAGAATTCAGAAGTGCAACCAACTAGAAAATCTCCCGCCTACTTGTGGGGAGGGAGTCAGACTTTCTCAAAGCCTGAAATACGGCTCTGCTCAATGCCCGGCAGTACGTACGAAGCACCAAGCGTGAAATCCTGACCCCGCTGCAGTCAGCGGCAAAATTCCCATAGATTTCCTCAGGGCCAGGATGTTCAAACCTGTTCAGACAATCCATAAGCCACCATTTCAAGGGCACACCTTTGCATGAGATTCCCAAGGGCCTTTTGAGTTTTGACTTAAACGCCTGGATTATTTTTACAATTCTAGTTATGGGTTCTTTGTTCGCAGGGAGTTAAGCAATACAAAGAACACAGCGAGAGAACAATGGAGGTATTACCATACGTGATTTGTCTTTAAAAAAATTTCTCTTTCTTTTCATGAAGTTATAGATCCAATTTCAGTCTTTATTATCACTTTGCCCTGTGAGAAAGTGGTTCTTAATTTTAATAAAGGAAAGGAGCTTCATATTTCAACAAGAGCTAAAATGCTTCCTGCGATACAGGAGCTGGAAAGCTCTTTTGCCAACAGCCACGCCAGGCCAGATTCAGGGAGGGAAAGGGAAATAAGCTGTTCACACCGAGTAAATAAATCTTGTCTAGGACATACCTAACGGTGGGCAGTAGCCCAAAGAAATCTTGTCCGATGAGATCATTTCTGCCCCCTCCATTTTAAGGGAAATTAAAACCTTGCTCTGCCAAGCACATATTAACATTTCATTATCACCAAACTCGGGGTCTGAGCAAGTACGTATCCTACTGCAGTCTATGGTGCACCGCTGGACTAATAAAAATCTTTCCACCACTTTAACTGATCTGGAGAAAGAACCATATACGTAGCTTCAGAACCTTTTGCTAAGGTTCTGATTTCAAAGTCATTTTCTTCCTCAATTTTACTTAGCCCTTAAAAAGGAGTCTGTGCTATATTTAAGGAAGGTCTGATCTAGAACTTAACTGTATTCTGTTTTATGTGAAGAATGACAAGTTTAAGACAAATGCACAAAACGGAAGTAAATAAATGCCCCAAATTCACACAGGTTTGTGCAGTTTACCTTTGAAAAAATAATATTGGAGGCCCACCACTCCCATAGCATGCTACTATATACATTTTAAAACAGAAATGCTAGTTGTGTTTGGTCAGCCGAAGCTTCAGCTCTATTCCCGTTTGAAATGCATTATGGAAATTCTTTTTCCCCCCGAAGATAACCAATAGCCCTATTATTTTACAGCCTTTCCCATTAGACTCTGTTTACACTAGCGCTGGAGCCTTAATAGCAAAATCCATCTTTAAACATGGTTCTCACTGGCAAGACGTAAACACAGTTTTGTACAATTATTTTTAATATTGTTCCATCTCTGTCTGTTCTGGCAAAGGAAATAAAGTTAGTTGTAACCTGAGTACCAAGAATCTGGTTTAAACATGGCCCACGTGGCAAGTGAGATAAAGGTTCGATGCAATGTACATTAAGTAGCCAATGTGCTTCGGTGCGGTGCCGCGGGTGCTGCCCCTCGGCCCCGCACCCGAGGCAGGGCAGAGCAGCGAAGCTCCTCACCTGCTACCGCGGCCCGTTTGTTCAGTAGGAACAAAAAGCAAAATGAGAGAAAGCAGTTCACACACCACACCACTCCAATATCTTCTTTTTTTTTTTTTTAAAAGGACAAAAAATATTGAGTTTTATGGAGCGAAATATCATCTCCTCTGGTCAAGAACTCAACAGGCTCCTTTCAGCCACGTGCGATCTCTGCTTCTACTCCTCAGCCTCGGCACGTACAATACAACAAAACTGAAGGAAATACAGAGGCCTTTGCAAAAAGAGACCCTACTTGGGCTGCACCTACATGGTCGTCCAAACAAACAGACTCTACACAGTGCAAATATTCTCATTTTCCACTCAGAAAACCTGAGGCACAAGCAGGCGAGGTGCCTTGCAGAGCCCGGCAGTGCCCAGGGCAGCACAGGGCAGAGGTCTCCTGCCCTGGATGCCCCAGCCATGGGGACACGCTACCTGGGCATTTCACAGAGCGCCAGAGGGACAATACGGCATTCATTGCACACGGCATCATTGTTATTCATTCTATACTCTGAATCTCAGTACAAGGAAAAAAGTACCCCTAGGAAACCAGGAGCAGTGCACAGAAGACATTTCTACTGAAACAGTAGTAACAAGAAGATCAGCAAGACACCACCTGACAGATTTCAAGCCAGATTTGAAGAGAAAAATGGAGAAACCAAAGCAGTAGAAGCAACTAGCATTTATATCTTCCAACGCTCTTGCCTACAATTCCCAGCAAAGGGATTTAGCTGTGATGAACAGGGCTGCAAGACACAGAAGCAAGACACAGTGTTTTTATGATTCTTTTCAGGTAGCCGAGTACAAAACCCCTGCCCTTCTCTCTCCTCGGGCCATTCATCTTTCGCAGGTGATGGAAAGCTGCTCTCCCAGCGGGTGGTCCTGCTCTCCCAGACCTTAATGCTTAATTGCCACAAATCAATTCCAACCTGGATGCTCAGGCTGATGGCTACCCTGTCCCCCTTTCCACCCCTTTGTCTTTACACTGATTGCAGCCCAGCATCCTCTCATGTTACTAAATCAACCTTCAGACGCACCACCAAGGAAAACCAAAACGACAGCCCTCGAGGCCGCTGGCTGCGGCCAGCCCCGCGAGTTGATGATACTCAAGACGACCAGCCTAAAAAAAAATGTCAAGTCTGTGTCTCTGTGCGTGCGCGCACGTGTGCACACACACATGCCTCCTATTTTATTTTTTTGTTCAACTGGAATTAATCAGGAACGATAAACACTGTTTGTCTCCCGAAAGCAGCAGTGGGGGGATGAAATATGCCTCTTAAGCTTATCAGCTTCAGCGCCACTGAAGAGAAAGCTGGCTTCTAAGCCCAGGGATAATGGGCTGTCCTTTCAGGAAGGTATCAGAGGTCTCAGGAGAGGGAGCCAGCACAATGGTGTGACCTTCAGCTAATAAAGCCCACCCTAGAGTCCACAGAAGCTTGGGGAATATTGACAAAAGTTCATATTTACAACAGCCTGGACTCTTTCCAGATACCATTACCAGTTTAGAGAGCTGCAGCCTCGGTACGTACGCTCGCACAGGCTTTTATTCTGCCTCCTCCTTTCTTTCTTTGTTCCCATGCTGGCAAAAAAAAAATTAAGTCAGAAAGTGGCAATTCTTCTGCTAACAAGGCCCCACCAGCATCTTTTTTAATGAAGAGAGTTATTTAAAATTTCAGTTTCAACCTCAGCACTATCCTCAACTTAAAGGAGATTCAAGGCCTCTTGCAAGGATTCTCAGTGCGTCATCATGCTCATCAGGAAGAAAGCATATGTGTTTTTGTGGAAAATCTGCTGATGTATTTATAATTCTTTAAACAAAAAGGCAGCCAACATATTGTAAAATGAGATTTTTTTTTTTTTTTTTTTAAAATAGGCACTGGCAATCACTGCAGCCCCAGTCAGAAATACAAACCCAAAGGTTTTTCAGGCAGAAACCGATCCCGCCACCCCCCAAGTCTGCGCTGTGGTTAGCAAAATGATGTTTAACCCATAACTGGAGTGCATAGGCATGACTGGAATACAAATAATAAATAATATTTTTAAAACTGTTCCTACAGTGAAAAAAGCCAATTTCAAAACATAAAAACTGTTTGAAGCAAAAGTTTCATTTTTCTGCCTCCTAAAGTAGTTCCAAAACAAATATATAAAAATAAAGGTTCGAAGGAAATCTTTTTTCAAGGGTAATTTCACTGAAATCAATATTAAATCTCAAAACATTTAATGGAAATAACATCTTCAGTGACAGATCTGTTTTGACCGCACTTTTCAATCCAGCCATACCAGTCTGCCCTTTTTATTTATCTGCCTCATAATTCATCTTGGCCATCCTAAAACTAGTCTTGCTGGGGTTCAAAAGGGATCCAAAAACTGCAATAGGTTAGAACTTCTCCCAATAACATCTTCTAAAAGGTGCCTCTGTATCTTGGCGGTCTCACTTACCGCGCCAGTATTTAGCAGGCAGGAAGGAGCTGAACAGACCTCTACAAAGACCACAGATTTCTTGCTTTTGCAGCCTTTACTTTCCGGTGAAGAACCCGTTTCCAGCCACAGCTACAGTTACATCAGCTACACACGTTCACCAGTAGTTTTCCAATTTCCTAGAGTTTTGGCCCAAGCACGCATTTTATCTGTTCTCCTTACCCCGTCCAGCCATATTCACTGTCAGGAGAGCTCAGGTGATTGATTACAGCCTGCCTGAATTCAAAGTAGTCAAATTAGACACTAATGTTGTGCTTAATGCGCTCGCACAAACAAGGTCATTGGTTGCATCAAGACTAATAGGAGGCGACACACACTGGGACTGCATGGCTCAGGGGACTGGTAACAGGATGAAAAGTCTTCAGTTTCTAGCTACGAGTTCAAAATCAAGGCTGACCCTACAGGCACTCCATCCTTCCACGGGCTGCTCAGCAGCCTGCCTGAGACCCACCCACAGCACAAACCCACGGCAGGAGCACTCGGTTCTCCACAACCTCAGCACAGAGGCACCGCTATTGCCTCGACTGCAGCCAAATTTTGATCACTGTCAAGATTAACTACCCTCCAAATTACATTCGTCCTCCCTCTAGAGGTGAGCTAACAAAATCAATAAGCAGCGCTGAATTTAGGAGATGGTGTAAAATACCAGAAAAGAAATATAAATAGTCCTAGGAGGCCCGTGGTGCCATCGGAAAGGTGAAACCATGTTCATCTTGGAAATTCATCAACTAATTCATCTGTGGGGAAATAACATGGGACCATGATACTTCGCAAGAAAGAGGAAGTTGGAAAAGCGAAAGGTATTGAGTTCCTCTAGCAGGAACCTGTAGCTCTGCTTGGAAAGCTAGAGCCCAGCAGGGTGAAATACCCATTACCAGCCAACCTGAGGGCATGTAGATGGAAAGATCAATGAAGCAAGGTAAACCAAAATTTTCTATGGATAAGAGAAGGTGCTACAAATGATAACATGAAATACTCAGAATTGGTTTCCAAGACCATCTCTCTATGCACTGCTTCAAGGATCTGAGGTTATGTCTCCTGGCTGCCACCAAGGCCCCAGCTAAAGTGCTTTTTGTTGGCTAACCTTGAAAATAAAATTGTTTTATTTATAATAACAGCAAGTTCCTATTGAGAAGCTCCAGCAACAACTGTGTCTGGTTGTAATTTTATACCTGTTTTCCATGGCAGAACCCCCTGGCTCTCAGGAAGCCACGGGGTATTAACTGTATCCCAGAGAAACAGGCAGATCCAGAACACGTCTTCTGCCGCGGTGGATGGGCAGCTGCTCCCAACTGCTGCCCTCTTCACTTCCAAACCCCAAACACTTAGAAAGTCTTGCTTTTAGGGTATGATTTTAATAACGAATATCAGAGATAAAAGGCTGAAAAAACAAGCTGTGTCCTGAGATGGTGTGAATAATCCCACCTGTGGCTGTCCCGGGCGTGCTCTCCTCCACCCTACCTTTGAGCATTAAAATGAGAAACCTAAATGGCCTGGTCATGTTGTTGCATGACATGGCATAAGACTTTGTCTTCCTTGATCCAAGAGGTAAAAAAATTTCAGGTCTTGAAATTGAAAAGAAATAAGACTTAATATCAGCCAAGACGGCGACTGGATCTCAGAAGCCTGTTTCCCTCTGAATTTCTCCTTGCTGCTGTGATGTGCTCACACTGAAAATATTCCCTTGAGCAACTGCCTGACTAAAATACAGCACACCCTTACCATAAAGCCCTTTGTTAAAACATCTTTGCCATAAAGCTGCAAAACCCTGGCTCCCAAGTACATTAAATCCTTATAAACCTGCCTTCATTTTAACCGCGCAGTATTTCAAGACACAAAGCGCTTCTTCCGAGAGATAGCACTTTAATGAGGAAAGGGGCAAAATATATAAACCAAACCTCATTATAGCATAATTTCTAGGAGACAAGCATGCTGTTATAAAAAGAAGCCATGGCAATTGCATTTCACATGGCTTGAAGATTTAATACTTTTAAAGAGCCACTGCTACTTTCAGCCATTGGGGGTGTTTTGTTTTGAACAGAACAGTAAGCAACCAGAATTATGGGTCCACTGTCAGCTATTTATTTTATATTCTGTAAATTGTTGCAAATGGTGGATTCAGCTCTACTGCATGATCACAAAACATAACGGGGATTGGACAGTAAGGGACTGACTACAAGTTACTGTGCATACTTTTACCTTTAAAACTCTGCATTCTTAAAGGTTGTTGCTTTAAACACCATGATGTAGCATGGACACAGTAAATTACCCAAACCAGATCCAATTCATACTGGATTGAGAGCGCTTATAATGATACAGCTTGTTCACATGTTAACAATGAAGTCAAAGAAACCCACCAAAAACTGCACTACAAAAAAATCTGGGGTACCGTAGACAAATGAAAGTGATGGATGTAGCGCCATTTAATAGCTGTCAGATAAACCAGGGTAACTGGCACATCAAAGGGGCTGCAACTGGTTTCCAAAAATGAGAATACTCAGGTTTTTTAAAACCTGAAACTCAGTTGCTTTCTACAAAATGTCAAGTGGAACAACTTCCCCCAGCAAACTAGAAAAACGTTACTGGAAAAAACCGTTCTCCCAGATGACAAACTATCTATCTATGAAAGGAGCATCCTGAATTACATTGGTCTGGAAGACTTTTAAATGTAATCTAATAAAAAAAAGCCATTATTGATTACAGTTCTTCCACATTAGTCTTCCAGCTGTAACTTCTGAAATGAAAGCTTAGCAATGATTAGGTATTTACCACAATCAGTAGAGATAAATAGTGAAAAAAAAAAAAATGAGCGTAAAGGTCACCAGAGAGACAACATACTTTTTTTTTGGGAGGGGGAGAGGGAAACAAAGCAAACAAAAAAAATCCCAAACCCCCAAAATAACCCCACCCCAAACCCAACAACAGCAGGAGGAATGCACTTCACGGCAGCCTTGACTTGAAGCACACGTAACACTGACTGATGGATACTGAAAGCAAAGACACCAGTGGAAAATTAAACCCAACCAAGCACCAAAACTGGGACAGGTTTTTTTGTGTTTCTTGGTACTATTTTAGAAAATGATGCAAGAAGGGTCAGAATTTCAGCAAATGATGATTTTAGCTACTGTAACAGATCTGAGTCAACAGCAGGGTAAAAAGCTGACATGTAACCGATGCCTATAACCTGGTTGGGATAAGCATTTCCTCTTATCTCTGCTGTAGCTCATAATGAATGAGATTCAGGACTGAAGGGTGCTTGTTCTCCCCAATTACCACAAGGTTCAACACCCACTACACGGCTATGGCGATGGAGTAGCACTTCTGATTGCAGTTCTCAGAGAGGACACGTGAAGAGAACATAATACACCAAACCTTCTTCTAAATACAAAATCAATAGCCTTGCCCCTGGGTCCTGTTTCTGAGATACTTTTACAATTGTAATTTCTAGTGATGTGAATCTTCTTTCCACACTTAGAGGAAAAGGATAACAGGTTCCTCCCTCACCATCCTCTCTCCCTTCTAAGTCACAAGAGACTTTTCCAGCTCTTACCAACCTTGCCACAGGAGAAGACAGCAGGCTGGACAAGCCTGAGTCGGCACGTCAGCACGCAAATTCTCACAGGATGTCTGGCATTAAGGTAACCCAGCCTAGCACATGCCTTTCCTGACTCAACTTTAACATTTTTCTGCTTGGCTGTGCAACTAAACCTCAAGGAAGAAGATAACTGCAAGCAAGTGCACGTGCTACTGTTGTTTTACAACCTTTCCATTTCCTCCCTTAGCAACAGAGGGTTTGGGGTGCTAGAAATGAGAAGCCGTATCACAAATGCGTCATGAGACCCTGAGCTAATAGGTTAGCTGACATGGAACTGTTAACAGTGAATTGGCTTGGAGACAGTGGAGGGAAAAAAAAAAAAAAAGAAAAAAAAAGAAGACAGAGTGAGAGAGACAGAGACAGCAACCAATTCAGCTGCAAGAAATCAAGCTAAATCAGTCCCAAGTGCCCATGTTGGAGAGACTTGATCTCATACCTTGCTTGTTATCAAGGCACTCCTGATACGAGTCAGCTCCAGTTCCGTTGCGGTCTACAGACAAAACAAAAAGTTTCATTCATATCAAACATAAATATTAGAAACTTCTCAAATGGCAGCCTTGCTGGAGCAACATGTTACGTGCAAATAGCGCTAGTTCTTTAGGAGGCCACGCTGGTTCGCTGACATAAACTGTGACTCGTCACGAACAAGCTGCAATCAAGTGACACCAACCCACTATGAGAAATTTCTCTTTGTCCTGGGCAGCCGGTGCAGGCGCTTTCCTCCCAGCCCTGCCCACGGTGCGGGCACAGGGGAGGCCATCACAGCTGAGCTGCTCTGAATAAGTTATTTGAGCACACAGAAGATGAAATACTTGGAGTTAAGTCTATCATTACACTGTCCTCTGTAGGCCCTACGAAACCACTGGGTTAAACCAGCAGATCCTGAACTACGGTCTGGAATAAGACCTCTCTGTGGCTTGTGGTGCTGCTATGTTGTATTAAAGACAACTGAAAATACAAGAACATACTTTCCAAATATTACTCTTCCATGGAAGCAATGTTACTGTAGTTACCACGAGGGTTATTTGATCCAACAGCAGGAGAGAAGTTGGTCTACGCCATGAAAACAGGGGAGAAACTGAGACTCCTGTGCTCGTGTGTGCCCCACACGAGGAAGAAACCAGACAGGTCCCAAACATGGATATGGTCACACAAGCAGCATTTCACAGCCAGCGTGGGTATCACCTAACAAACTCCTTCACCTACATTAGAGGTTCAACTAGGTTGCATCGGCTGCGTGTAAAAATGGATTAAGCTGTAGGTTAGCAGAATCAGGTTACAACATGGCTCGGACCTCAGAGGCAAACCAAAGAATGTTCCAGCATGGCTTCTCCGCCTGCTTTACAATCCAGATCAACCACAAAAAAAGTCTGGATGGTCCTTGAGAAAAAATATTAAATACATCTGTAAATCCTGGATAAAGTAATGCTCTTTCAGCAGCTTACAAGCACCTTACAGACTGTGCTAACTATGAGGAATAAAGCAGCTGAGCCCAGGTGATAGGTGTTTGCACACACAAAGGGTCCTCAAAAAATGACCATTTCGTACATCACACATATAGGAATGCACATGGTGCTAAAATCAGTCTTGTTGTGGAACTACCGAAGCACTCGATCAGGTCACCTGCAGCATGGGACTCCTACAGCACCAACTCCAGCAGCACTGGAGGCGGTTCCTTTGCTAGAACAGTTTTATCTGGATGGTGACCACAACTAATAAAAAAGCCACCACTGTGGCGCTGGGAGTCAGCACCCCACTAGGCTGAACTGGGCAGACGAGCTATCCAGTAATAGTATTTCAGTCTCACCACCAAGAGAACCAGCACAACAGCAGCGGATTAATTTCTTTCTAAAGATGTTCGTTGGGGCCAAAAGATAGAAATACTGTTCACAACAGAAGAGAGACACTGCCAAGAACCCTCCCACACAGGCACCTCCAAAAAGTGACTGGCCCCGGAATACAATGGCTTTCTGGCATTTCCCACGTGTGGCAAAGGCATTCCCACACAAACTGCCCTTCCACCTTTGCTCAGCCAACCGCCGGTGATGGCTCCTCAAACGTCGGAAGAGATCCAGATCAGAGTTAAAAGGCTTCACATTCAGCAATAGCATTTAATGAACAAAGAAGCAAAAATGGAAGTTGCCCCACCGTTTGTGTTGTGTAAATCCCAGATAATAGATCTTCTCCCTAATCCTAATGAGGCCTTCCTATTAAAATCTTTATTAGCTTTCAGCTCTGCAGATTGCCCAAAGGCTCATCAGTTTCCCTATCTCTCAGTACCAAGATCTGCTTTAACTTTTACAAATAGCTCTAAGATATTTCTCAGCTTATCAGCATTGCCAAGCAGCCTGTCTTATCATTACTATTGCAGATAAAATAAATGAGCTCAGGATGATATGAATAATGGCATTTTCTGTAGGCTGGTTTCCCATTACATTTTCAACAGATTGTAGATTTAAACTTCAGCACAAAAGAAAAAAAAATAAAAAAGCAGCGGAGGGGGAAGGGCGGCTTTTTTTTTTTTTCCCCTTCCCATTTACCTTCACTGTCTCAGAGCGCAGGCTACATTTTTAAGCTCACCTGATGTGAGCTAGTAATTAATTTTGAAAGGGAACAGAAACACCTCGGCTCTGCTTTCTCTGAAGACCAAAAGCACAGTTACTTCTGGGATGTTTTTTCAGCTGCATTTGTTGGAGAGAGGCGAGGGCTAAATTGCATTCTGCCTAATGAAGCCATCTTCATTAGTTTGCTCCTCTCCCTAGCAGACTAGGAATTCCAGTCAGATTGGGAATTGAAATCATGAAAAGCAACAGAACTGCGTGCGAACGAAACGCGGGGGCTGCGGAGGTCTCCGGGCTGAGCGTGCGGCAGGGCTGCGGCACAGAGCGGGCTCCGGGGCGCAGGGCGGCAGAGGGAGGCGAAGCCTTCGCGGGAGGGGAGCACACCGAGAGACGAAGCCGGCTCTCCCTCCTCCTGACAACGAGCGGGGAGGTCACGTTCTGGCAACCATTTTCTGCCCGGTCTCTGCAGCAATGGCTACAGGGTTAACTGCTCTCCCGCTCCCCGAATCCCGAGCCCTGCCACTGTATCAAGGTTATCTATTATTGGCAGTGACAGGTGAAAATTAATCTCCTAATTATTTCTTGCTGTGTAATCTGCACTGAAGAAGTAACATAAAAGGATTACAGTACACCCTCTACGGAAGGCTTTGCTGGAGAGCCAATCATCCAGGGAGATAGAAGGTATGTGGCAAAGAGATATTTCTGACGGATTTCCAACCATTTTGAAGGCAGACTATACTATAACTTTATAACCTACAGCTTTGGAGTACGGATCTGCTTGAAGGTATCTTAATAGCCTAAGTGCTTTTTATTGTTGATTATTCCATGGAAAAATCCCCAAGATTTATTCCCACTATGTCCTTTGGTATAGCAGTTACTGCAGAAACAGCATCCACATACAGATGTTTTTTACCCCCCACAGAAACATTATGGCAAACAGCGTACCCAGCTTGCTTTAACTCATATTAAAAATCTTGCAGCTACCTTCCACAGCAATTTAACTGTAACATTTTTTCCACAAGAACATAAGCTAGACCAAGTACTTTCAAAATTAAAAGTATTTTTTTAAAAAAAAATCTCATTTTGTAAGCAAGCTAGAAATACCTTTGGTAACAGCACAAACAGCCACCTTGAAATGCTGTCTTGGTGTAAACTCCAACTCTTCTCCTACCACCCACCAGAAAGTAAGATTTATTTTTATAGTATTAAAGACAACATATTTTATTTATCCTTAACCCTTTCCGTGCAGCCACATAAGGTACAAATGGATGTTCTGGAGAACTTGTTTTTCTATATCTGTGTCAACAACACCATCCTAGTTTAAGTTTACAAGAACCAACCATCACAGGTTGCCATTGTCACCATATAAAATGACATCAGCCGCCTTGAGAGATGCTCTCATGTTAAACCGTGCTGGGGAGATGCTCAGCACAGGGGTCACTATCTGTAATGCTCCAGAGGGGCAGTGGGACAGGGTGGCAGGGAAAATTGCCACCCCAGCATCACCATCTGCAACCAAGTCCCTCCACCAGTATCAGTCACCCGTACTGTCACCTTCCTTGATGGCCACCTTTTCTACAGGGTGCAGAAATGTCACTAATTCCTTTATGCAAACTCTCAGTGCTTAAATCCAGCACCATTTTCCACCTTTTTGGAAAGCCAAGCCCTGCCACAAACTCTAGAAGCAACACACTGGTCAGCAGTGAGCGGCCACCACGCTGGTTTGCATTTCCAATGAGTGGGATCTCACAACTGGGTCAGCGTTAGGTGAATCAGAACAGATAACCAACACTAAACCAAGACACAAAATAAAACCATCCAGAAGACACTAAAATTGGGACTGTCCTACAAAACCCAGCCACACCTCACCGACTGCAATGTTCCCCAGCAGCCACACGGTGGCACACAAAATACTACAAAATATTATCAATGAAACGCTGAAATAGGGGCCTGGACTTCAAAACAGCCATTGCACCTTTAACTTCCTAAAAATAGTGATAGCTGTGCAAACCTGCCTCGATTACCAGAGCCACCATCAGGGGTCACTGCGTCCCCTCGGCTGCCGGAATCCGCAGGGACAAAAGCTGGGCAAGCCAGTTGAAAAACTACTAGAATCACCACCACTCAGATTTTAAATGAGCAACTCAAATTAGGCAAATTCCCCAGCAGAGACAGAGGTGTTAAGATCATTCCCCTTTTCCCTCTGCTGGTTTTGACACCTCCAAGCCCATGCTGGGCACCTCGGCGTTCCCTTCCCAGGGGCTCTCCGCTTGCTCTGAACTCCCAGCAGGAAAACCCCACAGGGCAGGTGTGTGGAAATGAATTATTTTCCCGGTTTAAGGCAATTGCTACTAAAAAAGTAAGGCTTTATTTAAGTCATTTTTAACAAGTGCTTCCGTCTCCATCTAAAGTCAGCTCCTCGGTGATCCTTAGGATATCACGAGGGCTCTGAAAACACGTATCCAGCTACCAAGTCTTAATGAACCCACATCATCACAGATACGCATTTCTGTGTATTTCATTTTCGCCAGCATGAGGCTAAGGTCATTCCTGTTTACACCATTAAAGACAAATATTTTCTTTTCCTTAAGACCTATTTTCAATAGATAAACAGAAATAATTTAATGAAGCCAAGAACAGAACACAAGCCTTTAATGCCTTACCCTCGGTGTTAAATAGGCAAAGAAATTATTCACTAGCATCTCTCATTTTGTGGACATTTTCATCTTACGGTCCCCTAATCTCTTACATAGCAGTTATGAGAACAAAAGAAATGTGTATAGAGGCAAAGCATCCACCTACGAACATATCAGAACTACTTTTAACAAGCCTATTTTTCAGTAATATGTTTTGCTTATGGAAATCTGATGAACAAGTTCCTATCCATAGGCATTTTCCCCAAATGCTCCATCACCAACCTCATTATGTGATACAGGAATTCTCCCAAGGGATATTATGTAATGGCAATCCCTCCCTCCTCTCCCCAAGGAGTATATTTCTCATTACAGCTCCTAGTAATTGATCAGTCTAGGAAATCATTTTGGATAAAACCATATGTTTCTTTACCTAGTTCAGAATTTCCATCTTTATTCAGAAGGATAAAAGACTGCAAGAAACCCTAAAATTTCCATCTCTGATGCAGAATGCCAATCTTTGCTCAAACACGCTATTAAGTGAGGAGCGACACATTCTTGTACCTGCCTGACTTCAGATCTTGTAAATTCATAAAGTCATTAAAATTAACCAGCTTACATTTCCTATTCCGATAATACAAATAATTTTACTTGACTGAATCTTCTGTGGCTTTAAAAAGACTGCTTTATATTCAAATATACCCAGACACCACAATCCCTAGCTATTATGGGTCAGTCAACACAAGGATGCTGGGAGCCAAGGAAAAAAAAAAAAAAAAAGAAAAAAAAAAGAAAGAAAAGATTTAAGGCAGAAAATGACATACACATCTGTGCTTTCCAAAAGTACCGTACAGCACAGGCTGGCTCACTGAAGAATGCAGCCCTTTTCACTGCCACTTTTGTCAACATATCACCCTTAAACATCTTCACAGTTTTTAGTTTAAAAAGCAACAACAGCAAACACTAACATTTGCACCCATTACTTAAAGTTAACACTTCAAATCGCAACATTCTTGCAAAATCAGAGCAAAATAAATATCAACTCCTGCTAAATGTCTGCAGCATATCACTGGAATTTGAAGCATACTCCAATCCCTTTTTAACTTAAAAATACCAAAGCTACTCGTGACACTGCTATTTGATTTAGCCAGCACAGGCCACAGGGTCCAACAGACGGACTGCACGCCCCGATAGAATAACACCGGGATATATTTTGCTCCTTCATTTGTTCATGAGAACAGACTGCCCCTCTCTGATAAACAAGGCTTACGCTTTCACTCAGAATAACCCACCTTCCAAATCAAACCAAATAAAAAGCTCACTCTGTACAAGCAAAAACTCGGTATCCAACCAAATAAAAGACTGCCTTCCTTGTTGTATAGCATTAATCTCCTCTCGAGAAGAAAATCAGGCAGCCCAAGCTAGTGCCTTTTGGCTTTAGCAGTTTTAGGGAACCGTTGTCAGCAGAGAAGAAAATTCTTGAAGAGAGCATTAGAAGTCTGCCACTTGTAGGAAGTTAATGCTGTGTGTATAAATCAAGCAGCTCGTCCTTGTAAGTCTGCATGTGGGGAAAATCGGATTTATACATAAACATAAACCTCTGAAGTAAATTCTGATCAGGGATGACCAGAGATTTAACTCTCTAGAAAGAGGAACGGGAAGACTCTATTTTCCTGTAATACCTTAGCAGCCTTTTCCAGTTGAGCGAGGCTTTCTTTTAAGAATTGATAACGAAGTAAATAATTCCAGTTTCTGCAGCACAGGGGAGACCGGTTAAGGACGATCTCCAAGACCCAGAGCAATCATTCAGAACAGTAACTTACATAACAAGAAATTATCTTTGTTATAAAATTAGGTTAAAAGGACCTCAGATACCATAATGTTACAAAAAATCAGGACATGCCTTGAGAAGATTAGCTAGCAAGCAGCCTCCCGAGATAAATACGCAACTTCAAGAAGATTTTACAAGCCTAAAAAACAGTTTAAATTCCAGAGAGACGTACAAGCCTTTGCCATTTAAAAAGGTCCCTCTTCCCTTCCCTCTGCCCTCGCCTTATTCCTGAGCTCTTTTTCCAAACCATCTTTAGTTAACCACTGATCTGGAAACCTTACTTCACCCCCCAGCTCCCTTTTTCAAATTTGTCACTTTTAAACACACAAGGTTTAATTTCTTAATTGGATTAAATTTTTCTTCCATGCTAAGCAGAGGGGCGCAGCAGCGGACGCAGGGACAAGGACAACGCCTGGCCAGCCCACCCGCACCCCGCGTTTCAGCGTGGCCACCGCAATCCGCTCCCCCGGCTCGGGGAGGCAGACAGTTTATTTCTTGGGCAAAAAAAACACACGGAAAAAAAATATAAAAATCCACGAAGACCATTTTAAACTTGTTATTCTTTGTGAGCACAGGGACTCTGGCCAGCACCGAAGGGGTTAACCGCCGGCTACAGATTTTTAAGTTTGTTACCGTTTTTAATAGCCAGCAACCCCCGGCAAATCCCATCCTCAGCCGGCACCCGAAAACACCCCGAAAGAGCCGAATCGCGGTATTCTGCTGAAGGGGAGCACCGACAAAGCCGCTCTTCGGCCGGGTCGCGCCGCCACGGTCCCCCGGGGGTGGGAGCAGCCCGGGCTCACCGGCACAGCCCGAGGGACGGGGGGGGGCGGGAATCGCCCGGCCGCGCTCTCCGCTGCCCGATGAAGGCAGCAATTCAGTATTTATCCCCCCCCCCCCCCCCCCCCTTCCTGGAAGTGGGGGTGGGAAGAGGGATGCGGTCGCACTGGAGGAATGTGCGAAATAGGGTGAAGAAAAAAAAGCTGCTTAGAAGCACATCGCATCCCGGCAGCTCCTCGCTGCTACGTCTCTTTTTTTAATTTTGATTTTATTTAAACACGCCCAGTCTTCCCCCCCCCCCCCCCAACCCCCTCTCCATGAATCCGTACGGAGAGCCCCGCGGCGATGGGTAACGACCAGCTCCAGCCTCCCCGCTGCATCCCGCACCCGCCCGGAGCGAGGGGCGCGACCGCCCCCGAAAAGAGACCGGGGCTAGGGCGGGAGGGGTAGGGAGACGGCAGCAAACAGCGCGGCCGGAAAAATCAAACCACCTCGTCGGCTGAAAGACACACACACACATACACACAAAAAAAGAAGAAACACACAAAAAACCGCACGCACACAACCATCGCACCGGGCGGAAAACGCGGCGATTTCCTTCTCTCGTCTGACCGCAAAGCCGCCGAGCCCCCGGCTGAAAGACGCGTCCCCCGCCGAGGAGCGGGCCGGGAGGGGGCACAGAAGCGCCCCGGGGGGGGTGGGGGGTGTCCCCGCCGTACTTACCCCGCGGCGCGCAGACCATGGCGAACCCCGCCGGCGAGCCGGACCCCCCGGGACGATCCAGCGGGGCAGAGCCGCTCGGGGCCCCCCCGCCCGGCCCGGCGGTGCCCCGGGGGTCCCGCCGGCCCCCGCCGCCCGCTCCTTCTCCTTTGCTCTTTCGGGGGGTGCGGGCAGCGCGTCTCTTCTCCTTTCTTTTTTCTCCCTTTTCACCCCTTATTTAGGTTTTTTGTGTTTTGTTATTTTTTTTTTCCTCCCCCCTGGCCGAAGCCGAGGCTCAAAGTTCGCGGCCCCCCCGCCCGCTCAGCCGCCGCTCAGACGGCGCTACGGGTCCATCACCCGCGGGGCCGCGGCGGGGCGAAAAGCACGCGAGGGGGCGAAAAGCTCACGGACGCACCAAAAAAAAAAAAAAAAAAAAAAAAAAAAAAAGAAAAAATCCCCAAAAGGCAAAAAACAGCAAAAGGAAGCGACCCGGGCGGCTCCGGCCGGCATCCGCGGAGGGCGCGGGGGAAGGCTCAGCCCCGCAGGCAGCCCCAGCCCGGCCCCATCCAGGGGCTGCCCCCGGCGGCCGATTTCTTTCTCTCTTTCTTTTTGTGGTTCACGCCTCGGTAGCCATTATTCCCAAACATGGACGAGGAGGAGCCGCGCCGCAGCCCCGCTTCGCTCCGCTCCGCGCCACCGGTGCCGCTCCTCGGGCGCTCCGCGGCGCGACTGCTCCGCGCCGCCGCCGCCCCCCGCCCCGCGCCCGCCCGCCGCCAGCCCAGACCAATCCAGCCACGAGACGGCGAGCCCCGCCGACCGCGCGCCCGCGCGCGCCCCGCCCCGCCCCGCCGGGGAGGCAGCGGCCGGCGGGAGCGCGCTTCGGGAGCGCGCGGGCGGGTGTGAGTGTGTGTGTGTGAGCGAGTGTGTGTGTGATTGTGCACGTGTGTTTGTGTGGGCGCGAGTGTGTGTGAGAGCATGTGCACGAGTGCGTGGGGTGTGTGTGCGCGCCTGGGCTTGTGCATGTGAGGGTGGGTGTGTGGGGGGGTGTCTGAGTGGGCGTGGGGCGGTGTGTATGCACGTACAGCCTGTGTGTGCACTGCCCGTGTCCCCGTGCACGGTTTGGGTGTGCACTGTGTGCCCAAACCCACAACCATGGGACGCGTTTGTGCATGGCCCACGTGTCCACAGTGTGCGCAGGTGTGCATGAGCTGCGCGTGCGATCTGTGCGTGTGTGTGATCTGTGCATGTGTGTGATCTGCGTGTGTGTGCGGTCTGTGCGTGTGTGGTGTGCAGCGTTGTGCAGTCTGTGCATCGCCTGTGTCTGTGTGCGTGGCCCGTGTGTGCACAGTGTGTGCCTGTGTGCACGGCATCGACATGCACGCGCAGTCTGTATCAGGGTGTGCGGCCACAGTGGGCATCCACGGTGTACGGTGGGGGGGGGGCGTGTGTGTTGTGTACCTGGTGGTGTGTGCTCTGTGTGGATACACACACAGCCAGAGAGCGCATGTAGCATGTGTTAATGCTCTGCGGCCATGGGTGTGTGTGTGCACGCATGGGGGGGGTGTGTGTACGTGTTGTGCACGCACCTCCTCCCCCACCCCGTTCTTTCAATGGGCCGAGGCCACACTCCTTTCCCGCTGCTTTCCATGTCAGTCACAGCCTGCCGTGTCCCTGCCATGTCCCTGCGATGCGCTCAGACCCCCGGGGGATTTGGATCCGGGTGGGGGGAGAAAAGGAAACGTTTAATCGTGATTAACCTTCACATTGCAAAACAGTTGTTAGTAGGTGTATTTAAAATATAATTACTCTTGCCATGATTCATAGGTGCTTTAATAAATGGTTAATCAATGCCCCCAGGGGCCGGGGATCCACGCTGCCGACACGCCTGGCTACTGCCCGCCGCAGGAAACACAACTTGGGGAGGGGTCAGCCCCTGCCCTCCCCGTACCCCTCCCCAGCCCACAGCCCCCTGCGCTCCCCGGCATCCGGACGCCGTGCTCTGCGCCCCCACCCACGGCTCTGCGCCTTCAGGGTGTCCCCACGGGCCAGCACTGTGGCTGCCTCCCAGGCAGGGAAGGGAACAGGCCGAGCACAGCCCGCAGCTGGCCCGGAGAAACGGCCTGACAGTCTTCAGGGAGAAAGGCAGTAAACATCTGTATACTATTAAATCCATTAGATGTGTTCATTATTTTATATTGATTGGTATATCACTACACAAAGTTAATATATTATGATTATTAGTATATTGTTAAATCATTAAATACGACAGCAGACGCAATAAATAATTTTCAGGGGATCTCCGCTGACATTTAGAAATTGATGGGTATGTTTTTCCTTTTGCATCCTGGCTGACTGCAGGACTGCAGCGACGCTCCGGCTGCTCCGACTGATCTCCTTCCCCTGCTCTCCTTTGCAAGCAATGGCAGCGGAAAGAGCCTGCTCCGCCATGCCCAAGTTTGCATTTTAAAAGATGAAGCTGAATTAATACAAGCCCCAAAGAAACCTGTTGGACAAGGATGTTCAAACCACTTGCACGGAACGGGGAGCCACAAGAAGGATTTACACCGGAGGCCGTATCTTGCTGCTGCTCAGGGAGAACACCCTCTTGCAACACCAACAGGATTTTTGGGTGAAAACGCAGGGATGGAGCTGCCTGCCGCTGCCACCCCGCCTCCTGCAGGCACCCATCCCAGCCAGCTCTCCTGACCGCAGAGCGCGGGAGCAAAAGCATCCCCAAACCCTCAGCCCAGACTCCAGGTCACCGGGGTGCGGGGATTTATGGCACAGCTCCTCATGAAACAGCAGATGTTGGAGAGCGCACACATCTGTATCTTTACAGCAGGGGAGCTGGATGCCAATCAGGGTTAATTCGGGATAAATTTACAAGAGCGCACAGCATGACCCAAGGTACCTCTTTATTGGCCTACTACAGGCCTGCTAAATACATTGGCCGACTACTACACATTAAAGCCACATGAGCCTGTATGTTCAAAATGAATTTTACAGGAAGACACAGGGATAGAAAAAGGAGGAGAGCCTGTGTCACAAATGACATCCAGATGTGAAAACACTGTAAATACAAACATCAAAAGGCTCACCCCTCCACATTCTGCAAAGACAACACTGGAGAAAGGACTTGCTGCATTTAAACAAATATTCTCGGCAAGGAAGCCGAGGAGCCTGCTGTCCCTGGTGCACAGCAAACCCCCACGGATCGGAGCGGGAATGAGCCATTTGTCAAGGCAAATATGCAGCAAATTCTATGCCATCCTCTAGACAGTCCAACCTTGCATCGGGGGCAATAAAACGGGTTGGAAGGGGAGGTGTTTTCCTAAGATGACCAGAAGTTTAAATCTAATAACTCAAAGCTGAAAACCACACTCCAAAAAGCATGTGATTATTTAGATAAAGCCTCCAGAGCTATGACATACTTCTTAGTACAATCGATATCATTCAGGGACGGCTCTTAAGCCTTGCCAGTTGCATGAAATAACTAAAGAGGTGCCTTTTAAAGCCTTGGTATTTGCCGCAGTGAAGATACGACTGGAGCGATGCCCTAGACAATCTGGGATACTGGGTAAACCACTCACTAACTCTCTTTTAAGGAGACATGGCAAATGAAAGGCCATTCCCCTGGAGGGTCTCTGAAGAGCCTGAAATCTCCACTCGCATGGACCTACAGAGGAGGATGAACCAGCGGTGAGCTACTGTGAGCAAAGGACAAGTGTTGCCAGAGCCAAGGACTCATCCCATCCATCACCTGTCACACTGTCCCTTTCGCTTCTTGCTTCCTTCCAACCGCAGCCTGCCACAACGGGGGACAAAGCTGGCTTGAAGCGAGACAGCAGAAACCTAAAGTAGTGTCAATGGCAGCGGAAACCACTTAACGCCCTTCCAGAAAGGCAGGGGATTGATGGGTAAGTGGTGCACACAGGGTGCAATCTCAGATACTTATTTAGTGTTCTTGGTTCAGCCCTTGAACATGCAAACCAAGATGACAACATCGGGTGTTACTTGCTTGAACTCTCCTCTCGGAGCAGCGTGGTCAGGTGTCGGGCTGGTGCAACGTGAAAGCGAAGCTTAGATGGGGTGTACTCTTGTTTTCTCATCTTTTCAAGATGCTATCCGACCACCAACACCCTACAGGCAGCTGGAGCAGACCACACGAGGGATCGTGTACCGAGCTTGCGGTGCTGAAGGTGCTGGGGTGTCAGGGTGTGGGGACAGTGTAAGTGCTCGCAGAGAGATGAGATGAGATGAGATGGGCTGTGGCTATCATTTTTACTCAGGTCTAACTCAAGGCTGCAGGATCACAACCATCCGCTCTACCAGCGATATCTGTCCCAAGCGGAGAGCCCTCCCTCGAGACATGACTCCATCAGACTAGACTGGTGCCTGAAGAGAGTGCGGAGGAGTCTTCTCACCCCCCAAGCCAGACCACGCTGCTTATTTTGGAGCTAAAAGCTTCAAGCAGTTTGAGACTGGCAGTGCTGACAATAGAAGGAGAAAGCACTTAACCATCACGTTGCATAAAGATGTCATGAGGAAATCAGGATTTTACAGCAGAGAGAGTAGAAAAACACTCAGGAAGAGCTTGGATAAACTCAGGGCTAGATTCAATAAGAGACGCCAGCCGCCTCCTGCACTGCGGGCCCCCACCTGGGCTTCTGCTGCGAGGCAGCCGGAGAGAAGTTTTATTGAATCTTTTATTGAATCTGTCTCTAGGCTGGTAGCTGCACTAGGTACCCTCACCAGGGCCTAAAATAGAAATGAAGTGACACAGGAATTTGCAGTGAAACTGTTAAAATATGCTCTGATTTGCTTTAAAAGAACGTGTGCGCGGGAGAGGGAGTGCGGCAGGGACATCGTGGCGTGCCAGGCTGCTGCCGGGCACCTGAAGCTGCCGAGAGCCCCGGCGTCCCTGGCTGCAGATGGTGCGTGAGCTCGACTGCAGCTCTCCATCCCTGGGTTTGGTGGTGAGTGACGCACAGCCCCACTCCCAGGCCTGAAAACATACGCGCCGCAAAACTCTTTAGCCATTGGAGTATCGCATTACATACAAAATCTATAGCTGCTCAAGAGCTTAATATTGACATGCAATTTTCACTCGTTGAAGAGAAAAGGGAGGGGAAGCCTGAAACTGTCTAAACAAAAGAATGTTTTTTTCCACTGCACTTTCAAATGTTCATAAACCAAACAGAATACAGTTAGAGACGGCCCTTCGCCTCGGGGCATCCAAGGCTATGGCTCCAATTAAAGAGAACAAGGATACAGGAGGTGGTACCTCCAGTCTGATTGCTCTCGCCTGAGGCAGCTAAGCCTCATGAATAAACACTGTTGACTCTAACTCTCAACAAAACAATTACACATTTGTTTTTAGAATACATTTTCTTAGCCTTTCCACTTGCAATTTTTGCTACTATAAACTAGCCAGGACAAGAATAAATACCTTTGTGATTCTCTAAACATCCTTGTAATTGCAGTGCTTCACTCATGAATGTGTATTTCAACAGAAGAAAAGATCCCAAGTGATATGAAGAAATGTTTCTTTGAAGTAACCTTTCAGAATTAGATGCAAAATATTTACAGCTAATTATTATTACAAGAACTCCTGTACGCACTGCCAGCTACAGGAGTGAAAACCTTATGCACAAATCCAGTTACCTTTGAAGAACGCAAACACAAGGAGATGGGCAAGACTTGCGTTCAGGACTCCTGCCAAGCGTGGTCCCCAGGGTGGTGCAGCTCCCAGGGCCACCTGTCTCCCCACAGGCCTGTCATCCCCCCAACACTTCCCTCCCAGCACCCCCCCTGCAGTCAGCCTGCAAATAGGACCGCAAAGGGATGGTGCTGAGAGAGGACGGGGTGCTTCTACACCTCAGAAGTGCCTCCTCAGCTACCTCCTGGATGCAAATGAACGGAGTGGCAGGCTTTCTCTCATTGGGGAAAGTCTAAATGGAACAGGCAGTGGATGAATCCAAGCGAAAGCGGGTGCGTAAGTTCCTCCCACCCCAAGTGCTCCGCTGTTACAGCAGCCAAACCCCAGAGCTTTTGTAAGACAGCAGAAGAGACGATAGCCCCGTCTGGCCCTTACAGGCCCAGGTTTCTCAGAAAGACGGGTGCAGAAGTAAAGCAGAACTCTGGTTTCCTTCTGAGGAGAGCAATGGAAGGAGAACAATTTACTCAACTTTCTAAGGACTTTTCCCAGAAAGCCAACCTATAGCTGCAAAGCTGAACAGCTGAGCACCAACCACCGTTTCAGAATACCAAGCCTTAAACTTCAGTTTCTCTGCTTAGCACAAAAGGTTTTGGCCAATACACTTTTTTTCTTAGAAATGCTTCCTAACTGGATTATTACCCTCCTTCTCACTGTTAGTGTAAGGATGAGAGAATACAGAATGGGAAAGTCACAGAGAGGCTATTTCCTGGACAGGAGACATGTGGACTGTGAATTTGGGAGCGTCTACACAATACGTTAACGATACTTGTACCACGTTCCAAGTCAGAAGACAAGCGATGCTGCCTGCTCGTATAAGTTATTTATATATTGTGTTAAGCAACAACGTGCAAATGAGCTGAAGTACAAAATATCAGACACGGCAAGATGTTTCAGTGCAGCACTACACAGCACAACAAAGATAAGTGACTCTCCGTATGGGGCCCTGTATCCTAGGAGTGTTTATACTTGATTGTATAATTGGGACCGCAGCCAGCTCATCCGAAAATATACAGCATGAGTATGGTTAGGCATTGCATCTGTAACATATACAACTTTAGATGTCAAAGCATCTTTGTTTGAAGTCAACAGCAATAAAAACTGCATTTGTACGAGAGCTTAGCATGTGGGAATACATATTGCTAAACCAGGATGTTAACACATGGCCCTCCTCAGTTTGCTGCTGCCAAAAGTATGCCTTTCAAAATTGGGATGAGCATGCCAATGATCTGCAGGATATTTTAAAACTTGGAGGAATCTACAGCAATCATCTGCTATTGGAGAAAACTCTTTTTCAGCAAATTTACCTTTAGTAGAAATGGGCATAACTCCTTCTACTTTGAAATATTTGGGTTCTTCACATATACGGACGCTATGCGTAAAAAGGATGTTTCCGTCATGTTTCATTTTGCAGAACCTTTGCTTTGTCACTTCGTGACCAATTATTCACTTATCTAAGTGAAACTTTCAAATGTACACAAACTTTCAAATGTACACAAACCGATCTTTTTAAGGTCACTATCTTGATATTATTTCATTAAGGCACGCAGAAATTATATCAGAACTGTGTTAAGCTTATGGGATTTCTCTGAATTCCCTTTCTGGATATTAATCTTTAAACAAATATTATGATTGTATTCCAAAGGCTTGAATGGGCTGATGATTTTCAAAGTGCTACTTTGGCATCGTTGTACAGCTCCATTCTTTTATGTATGTTTTGTTAAAACACAAAGAAGGTCTATTTATGAAAAGCCAGTCTTAAATCTATAGTTTGTGAAGCCATAATTTGTGGTTGCAATTGTGGTTAATTTAACAAAGAAAGCCTTTTGGTTCACAGTGCACCATACTTACTATTTTTCATAAACTATCAGAGCAAAAAAACCCCTTCAACATGTCAGATATATGATGATCCAGCAATGTTGCAATTTTCCAACTCCTATTTTGTGGTATACCATATTATATGCACAGGAATGCTACATCATTTATTCTGGAGCACAGCCCTATAATTATTGCTGGCAAACTACTAATTACATACCGCCATCAAATCTAACAATTTTCCCAATAAAAAAAAAATAACTACTTTCGGGTGGAATATAGCAAATACAGCCATGAGTGCACGCATGTTTTTATTTTAACACGCATGCCATACGGTACTGATCCTCCACTCACATATACATCACCTAAAATATCTGTACTGACAACGGCATTCCGCAAGCTTTGCGTTACGGTACAATGCCGTGGGGCACGAGAGGTCCCAGCCCTGAACTCTGGTTCTGAACCGCTGTCTCCCCCATCTGAGAGCCAAACCTCTCGGCTCATGCGTTTTTTTGGCTTGGTCTAATTAAGATTCAGGCCCTGCAACAAAAAGGGGGTTCAGATCTTGAATTCCTCAAATTCCAGGATTGTTGTGTTTGGAATTTTGGCAGTGGTTCATCTTTAGAAGCTACAATATGGATCTTCTTTAGTGTCCCCTGCCGAGAGCAATGGTTAGCACTGCGGAGAAAGCCTGTCAGCTGGTCAGAAACCTGCTTCTCTGCATCCCGAGGAATTCTAAGAGCCATGGCAAATTTCAACGCAGAACTGCACAGTTTTGAGTCACTTCTAGGAAAAAAGGAGGGATTGTGGGGAAGAGGGAGCATGCAACAATAATTCCTCAAAGGTAATGCCCTACATACACTGACTTCTCCAGAAATCGGACAGCTTGGAGCAGCTCCACCGTTCCCTTGCAGTGCGGGAGGAGCACGGGCAGAAAAGCAGCAGATGCATATTGAAATCTGTGAAGGCTTCTACTCGAGGCTGTCCATGTCTAACACATTCGGGTGATTTACTGCACGCCTGTCCTGTGCCCGAGCTGCCCGTGGCCTGGCAGGGCACCACGTGAGGAACAGCACTGCAGTCTGCCAGGGAAAACATGGGGTGAAATGGGAGCCGTGGCGCTGCAGGGAGCCAATTATGGATTTGAGGCTTTGGGCTGCTCGCTCGCAGCATCTGCCCGAGTGGCTGCAGGGCTCCTGTGCTCGCGGCCGGCGGCAGGATTACCTGCAGGGCGGTGGACGATGCCAGCAGAGCTCAGCAGCGTGCTGGGGCGCAGGGCAGATGGGGCTTGGGGCTGCAGGAGCCGCTTTCCCCCAGCAGCATGTATGGCCCTGGAGGACATCCCTACTGCTCCGGGCTGCTCCAGCAGCGCAGGGCAGGGGGGAGAAGCCCAAACCAGCATCAGCTCCTACGCATCGTTTTTCTTCATTCACAGAACCCCGTCCTGGCTTGGTGGGGGGGCTATTTCGACAGGCAGAAGAAAGGGAACAGCAGTGCCGATGCCACCCTGATATGACGTCCCCTGGTCTCCACTCTCCCGAGCATGTGTTTGTGACTTGGCAATGAAAACATCTGCAAGACTCACTGCCTTTTAAAAGCATGACACAGAGCGTAGGTATGCGAGACAATTTTCTTAATCTTTCTCAATTTTTTCCTATTTCAAAATGGCAGTTAAAATTGATTGAGGAGCAAACCCCTTTCCTGCTTGTTTGAAGGTATGGAGCAATGTAAGGAGCTTGTTGCACACTTTGATAATAAGGTGTGAAATGAAGCAGCCAGGGGCGCTCATGAAGGATGTCAGAAAAATCCCACTGGAGTACAGTAACCTCAGCACCTTCATGGCAGCACAGGGCACATGCTGCCAGCACAAAGCGGCACATGGCTGCAAAATCTGGCGCAGTTCTGGTAGAGCATGGACTACTTGCTTAAGTTTCTGGCATCTACTCCTCAGTGTCCTTAGCAGCTTCAACAAGAAGAAAGCATGCTTTGCATGCCAAGCAAGCTGGCTGATCTTAGTCACGGCCCTGGTCAAACACAAGGAGTTGCTTGACAAGAAAGAACTGCAACTAAAACCATTAAAAAATGTTAACAGAACTCACAGCTCGCAAGTTTAGTGTTGTATCTGAAGCCTGATGGTCTTGGGGAACTACCCTCAACATTAATCTCAGCAGGGGTTCTCAGGCACCCAAACTCCTTGTCCTCTTTATATCTCTGTTCTTATTTATTTTGCAACTACAGAAATGGTCTGGGTTAAAAAAGAAACAAAAGTGACAGGTATAAGACTCAGCTCATATGGATAACTCTGGAAAAAGAGATTTTCTTCTCTGAGTCTACTTTCCGGTTTGCTGCTATCAGTCGAGGATTAGTCAGCTAACATGGCATCTCTGTCGACATACGTTTTCTCCCCACAGCTAAGACAGCTTAACTACTTTATACACCAGAATATGCAACGGTTAACCAGATACTTTCAAAGAAGAAAAGTATCTCCTACTTGTTAATTTATAATTCTGCTTTTAGTATTGAATTGGAATCCACAGACAAAGAAATAAGCACCCAAACCCCTCTTGCCTGTAAAACACACTCACATGAAAAGCTTGAATTATAGTTAGATAAATAAATGAACAGAAGAAGATACTTGGCCAGTCTTGCAAGCACACAGAATCCATTCAAAATCTTGCATATGTTTTCTTCTTCAGCATATACACATTACAAGGATTAAACAGAAAGGGAAACTTACAGCTTTAGACCCACTTTGCGTCTCAATGCCAACTGCAGCGCTATCTCCTCTGTAAGGATTACCAAGGCTACACCCCCATGCAGCTGTCAGTCCCTGCGGGCTGTAATTCAGCGATCCTGCTCTCACTCTATCCATCACATTTACACAAATCCCCAAGGTGGACTGCCTTCTAAATGTCTTTACCTTGTGCATTATCCTGGGGCTTAACAATCCAATATTGGTGCAGCCAAGGATAATTACTCTCCATTGATGATAAAACACCCTGAATCCTGTCAGGCATGGCAATTTGCATCTTACAGTGTTGAGGATCAATAGATACAACAAAGGAGTGAAACCTGATTAGATACTGCTGCCTCTCAATGGAAAGGGAAGAGCTGATTGTTTTGCAGGGTTGAAGTCCTGGTTAAAAGGGGAACGGAGGTTTCCCATTACAACACAGTCCCCAAACCTGCTGTTCACCTGAAAACTGCTGCAGGGAGTCCGAGACTTCAGGAGAAAGTAGGTGAACAGGCAACCAGCTCTTACAGACAACTGCTAACGACGGAGTGTTATTTACTTGTGCCAGCGTGGCTTGTACAGTATCACCATAACCCAAGAGAATGCAGCAGACGTGAATTGTCTGGAGCTCTGAGAGGTTCTACTTTTTCTCCGGTTTTATAGATCTACAGTATAAAGAGGTCAAGTAACTAGTTCACAATCACACGCTGCTTCACTATCGTGCCTGGAAGTCAGCTAGTGGCTCTCTGAATCCATCTATTTCTGAAGCATCCTCTATGAGCGTGGGCACAGCAAAGAGCTCCTGCCCTGCCGAGGCAGCAGAAATGTCATATATATTTAAAATAAGGGACTGCAGGATTTTTTCAACCACAACTAACCAGGTAAGCAGATGTATGAAGGTGGAGGTGGAATAAAGAATTATCCCAACCCATTTGATGGTCTTCTAACATTAATCTAACACTGAATCTGATCGAAGATAAGAAGAGCAGTGGGTGAACTTCGGTTCCCACATTTAATCTAGAGAGACATCACAAGCTTCCGCCTCTTCAAGTCTTTATTTGGAGGCCAGTAACACATTGACAGAAAACCATGGTTTGGCTGACAGCACTGCTGGGCTTCAGGCAGGGAATGTGTTCCCGTTTGGACGTGATTCTCCACCGCTGACACTCCCTGGGCTCAGCTGTGCCCATCTCCCACAGCACACCCAGATTAGTGATATCAAAGCTCAGCCCTGGGCTGCAGACCAAGAGCTCCCAGAATGGATGTAGCTAAACTGTGTTAAATCTGGATTTTTATTGGGTTTCTGGTGGCAGAACTACATTAAGCAGGGATTGCATCTTTCCATGCTCTTGCCAGACTGAAAGAAATGCAGACTTTTCTTCCAGGGAAATTAGTGAGGAAAAAGCTGAATTTGGGGGATTCCCAAGCATGTGAAGGACACTTTTAAAAAAGCCCCAAAACACGAATGATGCAGAAAATAAAACAACATCAAGAAAAGAGCTGGGCGCGTCTTTTCAGAACGTGCACTCTGAGCCTGATGAGGAAGGGCTCAAAGCAAGAGAGGAGGAAAGCAGAGTAAGAGAAAAACTCTTCAGAAACCAGCTGGGAATAGTCTGTTCTTATCAAAACACGTTGCTGACACAGACCTGTCACGAAGCCAACATCTGCTCCCAACTCGCGGAGTCAGTCCGAGGCATGCTGAGTGTCTACTGCACTCAGACACAGGAACACCAAGAGTTGACTTGGCACGTTGGACATAAATGAGAAGAGCTTCTGAAAGCACCAGTGAGCTCAAAGGGAAGAAAACTTGCTCCTTTGATGGAAAAGCTTTTTATTTTGACCTACAGGGAAACTTGCAGATTTTCTCTGTAGAAAGGAGTCTCTTCCAACATGAGAAATGGAAAAAAGAGCCTGATTCTGGACCTCTAACACATATGGAAGTGTCTACTAAAGCCAACAGGGGGGCTGCATATGGCAAGCCTGAAAAACTGAGGCTCATTAACATTAAAGCATGGGATTATCACCATTTTGCAGTCACAAGGATCTGTCTCTTTCATCCTGATGGCTGCTTAGTGTCAGTTGATTCAGGTGCCCCATATAAACTCCCAAGAGTAAATTTCATATTGGTGAGAAAAAACAACCCCGCATTTAAAATCCTTTGTCTCCTTCACTGACACAGTAGAGTAGAAGCATGCTTTCTCACCCTCACCTCCCATCACCTGAAATCTATCCTAGAACGATTACCTTAAAGGCTTTCACTCCCTTTGCCTGCTTCAATCCCCAGCATTTTTGGGGTACCGGAGCGGATTTTCAAACAGTCTGAGACACCACAACTATAGGAGAGATGGCAACTATCCCACCTAGCGTGAGACACCAAACAATATCTGTTGGATTCTCCCACAGCCATCCAGCTCCTGGCACCGCCTGTGCCTCTGCAGCGGCACTCCGAATCTACCCTGCGTCGTGGGAACCCATCACTCATCATGAAGAAAGGGACGTTATTACGGCCTTCCATCTGTCAGTACAAAGTGAAATGTAACTTTGTATTGGGCTCTCCACTTTGCACTCAGGCATGGAAGATTTAGAGCTTGCTGTTCTCTATTTGAAATGGGAAATTGGAGTGGAGTTGCTGAGTCATGAGAACAGGGGCCAGCATCGCCTGC
Source organism: Rissa tridactyla (assembly GCF_028500815.1). Classification (NCBI taxonomy): domain Eukaryota; kingdom Metazoa; phylum Chordata; class Aves; order Charadriiformes; family Laridae; genus Rissa; species Rissa tridactyla. The sequence continues at coordinate 10,452,136 of NC_071478.1, read as the reverse complement.
CGTTTCTCCCTGGGGAAAACCACTAATCCCCTCCGATGCACCTGGGTGCAATTGATTCCTCAGGATTCCCGCACACTCACACCACCTCAGACTGTCAGAGGTGCATTGATTTGTTCGGCAGTGGAGAACAAAATGGATATAATGGAGGTGATTTTTAAGGTGACGATTGCTATGGGTGGGTGAAGATAAAACTGTATTAAGTAAGCAGCCATTAGAACTTAAAACTGAGCAGCTCAGCCGTCCGCTCCTGCTCTCTGAAAGGAGGATGATAACAGTGTCACATGCATCTCACACAGGTGAGCAGGAGCGTAATGAATTCACAGGGTGTAATAAACCTGGTGGAAACTGGCTGAAAATAGACTTGTGGTAACAATGCATCCTCTTGCAACGCAGTGCACTCAAGGACATTGTCCTCATCAAAATGACATTATGTATGGCGGAAGAAAACAGAAGGGGAGCATAAATGTAGGGACCTCATAAACAGCCACGACCAAGTCCCGGACAAGAGCATCCTATTAAAGGCAATGATGCTGAACCCTTGAAAACAAATGCAAATTAGCAAAACTGCTAGTCAGAGTTTGCCAGGAAAGCTTCTGGTCATCGTTAACTGTTCTGCACAATTGGAAGGGAGAGGAAAAAGGTCAGGATAAAGACCTATTTCCCTATCATTTCATCACATTACTCTTCATATAAGCACCCTGCTGACCAGCCTTCTCCCAGAACTTCGCAGCGATTAGCACCATGCTGTTTCTTACTGTGAATTCGAACAAGAGTAGCACAAAGCTATCAGCAGGGACTTCAGTGATCAGAAACCGCTCAGCCAATTTTCACTATCATTTTTTCTATGTCAAACAAATGCCTATTGTCACCGGGCCTGCTCCTGTGGCACGTTGAGAGCTTCTGCAAATTGCAGAGACCCCTGTCTCTGATTTTAAATCCCTAAAACATTAGCTCTCACCTTATAGACTAACAGATGAGCAAAGGACAGGGAGCCAGGAGCCACTGGTGGTAATTCTGGCTATTGATGTGCAGCGCAACTATCTTGGGTACCCTGCTCCTGCCTCAACCTTCCTGCCTGCAGAATAGGGATGGAAAATAGCAGTATCTCCCCTGCCATGAGGCAAAGGGAACCTAAGGTTTTTTTAAGACGCAAAGTGCTAGTTGCTAGTATGCAAACTGCAGGTCTTGGCACTGGAATTAGAAGTAGCAAAACTACACAAGCTACTGTTGCAGTCACCAAATGTAACTGCAACAGAGACTTCACCCTTAAAAAAAAAAAAGGGCGGGTGGGATTTTATTCATCTGTTTCACAGAAAGGTTTCACTTCACATGCAAAACAAACACTGTGCCACTACCAACGAGTTTTCTCCTTGAACAGAAACCTAGTCTGCCTGCAGCCCTGGCTGACCCCGCAGTGAAGGCATGATCCTGTACTTATGAGATCACCATCAGCTGCAATGGAAATGTCACACGTCGATGTGATGTCATCATTCAGCCCGATGACTCTGGCGGAGATGGAAAGAGAAACAGATGGGCTGTGAGGTGTATAATGCTGATTTAATGTCATTAATGCTATTTGATAATTAACGGAGGTGTTTGAGGCCTTACAGGAAAAAAAGGGAAAGAGAAATGGATTTGGACAAAGACAGGATGTATTTTAGAGCTTCCTCCAGCCTGCAGATTTCTTTTCAACACCACATATATTGCATTTTTTCTTAAAGCAGCCTCTGTAGGGGCCAGAGCATTGTATACCAAGAAGAATGGTCAAACACAGTTTTAATGTATCTAGTAAGGCAGAGTGCAATACTTATATATATATCAGAACGAGCAATGTGCCAAAGTGCCTGATGATAAGGAAGAAATGTGTCCTCGATCAAGAAAAAACAGTTTAATGCGCACGCTGGGAGCAGAGTATTACACAGATACCGCTTTCTCCTGGCCATGTGAATTTAAGGAACCCCTGCTGGTAACTGAGATTCTTTGCAGACAATCAGACCAGAAGCAAAACGTTATAAATTCTTAAGGTACTGTATGATGTGAGATACATCCTCACATTTTATTCAAAACCGAGAAGGGAAAGATACCATGTAAGCATCTGAACTCCCGTACAACAAATGCCATTTCAAGCATCATTTATTATGCTGCCTTTCACAGACTTTTACAATCCTCAATATGGTTAGCAATTCCAGCTGACTCGTAAGGCGGTTTTAAAATTCATCACTGAAAAGAATGTTTATCTCTGTGTTTTCTCCAGTTCGGGAGTAAAATTAGACTCTTAAAAACCTGGGGATGGTGTGTCTTTAATTTTGTTTAGAACAGAAAATAACTGCGATATGAAAGGTTTAATGAGGTTAGAAATCTAAAAGGAAATGGAGTGGGAATAGATTATCAAGAGAAATAAAGCCAACCGCTGGAGAGTACACTAATATTAAATATTAGGTTTCTAAACCAAATATATATAATCCATTTAGGGACTTAATGGTGGTTCTCAGAAGCACATTTATCTACAGCTTATGGTTCAACAACCAATATTATAACTCCATTTGTCATTGTTAGGCGAGGGGAATGGATGTCAGGGAGGCGAGGGTCAGCACATGAGGAGGAGCTTGGAGGAGACTCAGCCACCGCGCGTTACAGACGGCACGTGGAGGGGAAGAGCTCACCTGCAGATTCCCGGCTCCACACTGAAGATCTGTTGGCTGCCCCGAAAATGTTTTCTTATGAAAATACTCCTTTTTTTTCATTTTCCTCACGAAGAACAAAGGAAACATGCTCAAGCGGGGATTTGCCTTAAATTAGGCTTTATACACATTTTTCATTCAGCAAGATACTTATACGTGTGCCTAACTAAACGTGGGATTACGCACTTGATTAAAATTAGCGACATGCTTAAACTACTTGATGAATTGGGTCATTAGATACCTAAGTCAATATGAGATAAGGAGCTCTGGAAATCAAGACAAATTGAAAACTCAAAAATGGATTTTGGTACTTAGCTTTTGGCACCTACATTAACAAATCTACCGAATAGGCAAAGATTTAACTAAATCTCTTGATATTAACACTTAAAACGAGATCCCTGCTTTGGAAACACCTGCTTGCTTTCTGGCTCTCCCGGGACAGTGGGGCAGCGAGACGACCAGCTGCGGGACAGCTCTGCCCTCTGCAACTCCACTCGTCTTCAAGTAGCCCCTGAAGCTGCAGAAAAAACTTCCACAATGAAGAGATAAGAGACTAGGAGATGGAATATTTAAGAAAAAGCTATGGAAAGATGCATGGGTTTTCCCACTTCCGTTTTAGAAAAAGCCAAAAGAGCCCCATGTGGAGATACCAGCTACCTGCCAATACGAACGGAGAGCCACTGGATGAATGACGATTCCTTATCGCTTTTACCACAGTTGCCCAGTTAACCCTTCTGTACCACCATAAAAGCAGAGTGAGGTGTATAAGCAGAAGTAATTTTTTTTATTACACTAAATAGTCGGATAAAACACAAAATGCCAAATGCACCGATCCTTCCTGGAGAAGCCTCTGCAGTGGCCTTTTTGTAAGGGCTGTGTGCCAGAAAGCCTGTTGTTTTGCCCCAGTTCCATCTGCTGGTCCAACACCAGGCACCCTCTCCCTCCCTCCGCATCCTGCCTTGCTGCATCCCCTCAGTGAAGCAGGAGGCTGATGTTCCATTTCACACTCGGGATCGCTGTGTTATTTTGGTTATTCGCTGTGTTTTCCCTGTCTTTTCCTTTCTGAAAGGACGCCTGCTGTCAGGGACCCACCACTTCCAAGCGAGTGCTCAGCCTGCCAGCTCCAGGCTCCCGGCTGCAGCCAGCAGCTCGCTGAGGACTCCCAGGCGTTCTCCTTTCTGCTTGCGCAGGAGGGGAGGAAGCTGAGCTGGGAGGATGACACAGTAGGAAACAGAAGTGTGCTCTTTTCTCTTGAAAGGCTCCAAATCTGCTCCCTCTCCAGCCCCAAAGTACTTCTTGGGCCAATTCTTGATTGACTGAAATCTTGAAATGTCACCAAGAACTGGAGCAAGCCAATCCAACGTGCTTGTTTGAAGTGGTCAAAATGAAGTAAAACATACTCCACTACAAATAACGCTTGGCTAATTCCAGCACAAATGCTTTTTGCTGTCGATGAAATTTTGAGGAAACTCAGGGACTTCAGTTAGTGCCGTATGTTGGCAATCACTCTACTCCTAGGCTGGGCATTAGTGGGTTTTTACTACTAACACCATCAATAACAGCAAACTGAATTAGCTGTAAGAGTCACAAATCCATCCTCTGAGTGGTACGACCAAATTCTTTCACATAATTTGCCTGAGTGACAGAAAAATATGTTGCTAGCATAAAACAAGTCTGGAGACTTAAAATGCTTTTAATTCTGCAATAAAATAATGGAAAGCTTCTTCTTGACTTCAGAGAGCTTTGACTCAAGACCTCACTTCAGAAAAGTGCTTAATTTTGACATTTAACTTGAATTGAAATCAATTTTCCTGAATGAAACCTGTAAACTTTTTTTTACAGCAAACACAAGGAAGCAGTTTTTCCACATGACATGTCATTAAATTGTGGAATTCACTACCACAGGATGTTGCAGAGGCCAAAAATATATAAATGAGTTCAAAAAAAAGATTAGACAAATTCACGGGGGATAAGTCCACCAGTGGCAATTAAACACAATGGTCTGGATACGACCTCTGGCTCAGGAAGTTCCTAAAGTGCCGATTGCCAGACGCGGGAAGGATAAGACCAGGGAAAGGTTCACCCTGTACAATCCTGTTTCTTATATTCCTTCCTGACCATCTCCTGTTGAGCACTGATGGAGCAGGGATTTCTGTGCTAGGCAAACTGTCCCCAAGTGCTAATTCCTCTGGTCTTTGCAACACTTGGATCTGAACAAAGCTCTAACGTTTGCTGCAAAACAGAAAATTTGGTAACATGTAGAATGCTGCTTTTTTTTTTTTCACGTCTTGAAACGTTTTCCGTGATTCTCAATAAAAACCAAGCTTTACTAATCATTTCAATGACAAGATGTCTCGGACTTCTTACCACCCCCATCTAAAAGGGAGATCCAAAGAATATATTAAACATAACAGAATAAATTCTTTATTCCTATTGGTTTCATGCAGCTGTACTATTATTGGTTTATTCTTTTGATCAAATTCTGGTGAAACAGCTGAACATATTCAGCAGAGTTTCTTGACTTATATTCCTTTAAGTAATTTAAACAATGCTGTGCCCGACTGTCTAGCACAAGTAGAATTATTACGGCGTTGTGTGCAGGAGTAGTTGCTTCAACGGGTGCAGAGGCAGAAGGACATAACTCTGAGATCTAGAGCTCCTTCTCAGACTTATTTACAGTGCAATTCTTAAGCCTTATGATTGCTGGTGCTTTTCTTGAAGCCTGTCTCTAAGTGTAATTCTGTGAGAATCTTGGTGTTTGATGAAACAGAAAATGATAAATTTCTAGCACTGTCAAGCTTAAAAATGTGATCTAAATGCATTCCCTCATCCCCCAAAGGATGGGTTAAGGCAGCGAAAAAGACCTCGTTTAAAAAACAAGACCTCCCCCTTAAAACCAAAACCTTTTCTGAGACCCATGATATTCGATGACGTGGGTCAAATCTATTTATTAGATACAACCGAGTCCCAAATCACAAGCACCCAAATGTAGCTTAAATTTCATATTCTGGGAGCCCCAAAATAGCACAAGTTCCTCATTGCGTTCTTTAGTCCCGTATCTCAATTATAGAGCATGACACAGATTTGGAATTAACCTGTATGAGTTTGTCGCAAGACGTAACAAAAATGTCATGAACCAAAATCTTTGGTTAACCATTAGCCAGAGACATCTAATTAATTAACTAGCCTAATTCACAATAACGTCTTGACTATGTACAAATTTCCACTGGTTTAAAAAACAATTTTGCTAACGTGTGGCAAAACTTACATCAGTTGTTTAAAATTCAATTTGATTTAAGCCTAGTCAAATATAAATTAAGATCAAGATAAATCTATTTAATCCTGTTTTAAAAAGAGAGAAGAATGTCCACGCTGGGTTTTGCATAGTTTGAGCTCAATGATTTCAATCATGTCCTTAGTTACGGACTAGTACAACTGTGAATACAAACAATGCCTAGGTCAGAAAGTTTTTTACTTCTTAGCACTTGTAAAAGTAATTCTTAGAAAATACTTTTTTTTTTTTTATGTTTGTTTGTGCCTTTCTTTTTACCTTGTGCTGTACAAGGACCTTCCAAAATATTTTCTTGAACAGTATGTGTATATACCTACTGAGATTTTATCCACTGTATTTCTAACATAATAAACTTTAGCAGCAGAAAGCTTAAACAGGTTGAGTAAAAACATTTTCTTCTTGCAAGCTTTCCATCTGATGACCCTTCGTGCACACGTAATTTCATGGATTCTGTAAGTCCCCAAGAGCCTGCTGGACAATGCACGAGTAGACGTCTAGCAGAAAATCACCAGGATTTACAGAACAAACCAGCTCCCTAACTTCCCCAGTCAGCCTTTAGCTGTCTTTATAAATCCCACAGAAGTAGGTAAGCCTCTTTTGTCCTTTTTAAAGCTACCACCTATAGTCAACACAAACATCTGTTTCTTTCAATTTCTATTAGTCATAAATTTTGCAAAATTAAAGAAAAGGCATGAGCAGGACCTGGGTATTGAAGCCATTTTGAAGACAGGCACCGAGGTGAATGCTAACACAGCATCGAGTTCCACGCCATCAGAATACTTTTTAAGTGGTGCTGCTTTATCCAATTTGTTGCATCAGACTTAGTTGTTTTCAGGTCAGATACCAGCAGCCATTTGGTAATCAAACACCTCCTTAATTTCAATCAGAGCTATGTGATGCTAATGCAATTCCAGCCCTTTTCATTTCTGTTGTCTTTCCCTAATTTGCTTTTGTCTTTTAGTCCCACGAGAAGTCCATAAGCTATGGCATTAACATTTTTTCTCATCCCTGTCAGTTGCCAACATCCTGGGAACTGTGGTAAGTCACCCACCCTGAGCTCAAAAGCATCTGAAACCAGTGTGGTGACCCCAGCAAAACCCCAGAGTGGCAGTCGTCCCCACTTCCAAACTTTTCCCTCTGATCTACTCTTTTTTCTTATCCCCTCACAGCACACTTGTTTCCTATTTATTTGGAGGCGATGGGAAGGCAGGAGGAGCGTTCTTTGGTGATTTTTTAGGAAAGGTTTTGTTTCCAACCTATGGCAACTTCTATGAGGAGGGAAACAAAGAGAAAGAGCAGATCCTGTTGTGGTGACGTAAAGCCTAAGAGATATTTCAGGGTCACCAGCTATCTTATGTAGACAACATCTGGCAAAATCATCCAGCCGCAGTATGGATACCAGGCCCAGGAAATACTGGTACATACGGCTAGAAAAAAATACAGTGTTCCGGGGTTTATTTTTGAAAAAAGTCCTTTTTTGTCAAGAAGGAAAAAAAAAGCGAACTATCCATAAACAGCAGCGGAGACTTGCCGGCGCAGGCAGTGACAGATGAGGACTTTTGCTCACTCTCAGATGCATGGAAGAGAATAGTTTTTTGTGTTAAGAGTTCATTACAGCTTCAGCCCTCCTACTGCACTGTTTCCTCTGAAATCAGGGGCAAGATTAAATCTGTTGTAGCGGAGCGCTCCGTAATGGCTCTGACAGACGTTGTTTTTCCCCGGCCTCACATCTGGGAGTTAACCAGCAGAGCACTTGAAACCAACCAGGTCAGCTCTTTAGTTGAGTTTCGTGTCTAATCAGCCAGGAAGGCTGAGGCCTCAGGTCACACATGGAAATCACTAGAGCTATTTAAGTCGCCAGAGGTTATTAATAAATCTCCCACTATTTCCTTAAGTAAATAATTGGAGGCCCATCTTTCAAACAAGTTATGTCTGGCCATGTTATGGTACCAATTTTATCCTTCCTTTTTTCCCCTCACCAAGCAGGAAGAACAAATCTCTGGTGACAACAATGGCAAAACTGTGAATTATAAACATCCATGTGTCTCTCATTTGAATGCCTCCTCGAGTTTCCTTGACAGCTGGGGGAGAGAGAGGCTCTTGGTCTTTCCACCAGAGCCCGAGCCACCAAAACCGCTCTCGCACCAGCAGAGACTTTGGGGGAAAGCCACTCAGCTCCAAGCGCCGGGTGGAAGAGGAGCCGTGCTCTCTCTGGTCGGTGCTGTTAGGTAGCCGAGTTCAGGTCCTTCTGGGCGGCCATGAGGGAAACGAGGGGAAAAGCCTGACCGAAAACAGGGCCAGAGCCAGGGCTCGGGGGCTTTGGGAAGGAAGAACAGCGCAGAGGGAGAGATGGGGTTTGCGATGCCGCATCCCCCCTTCAAGTCACGCAGAGGAATAGGCATGCAGGGGACCGCAGCCAGGCCTGACGCACACAGGTCCCACGAGACCGGCACAACCACAGCCACAAAAAACAAGCCCTGGCTTACTAGAGATCCCAGACTTTCCTGCATACATTACTCTTTCAACTTCGGAAATAACAGACCGCTTTGTTTTCACTGTCATTGCACCAAGGTAGATATGCATGTGCTTACATGCAGAGAAATTAATACCTGCCCAGGGCTCTGCCCATTGCCAAAGCTGCACTGTAGCGGCAGTCCTCCACTGGCACGACCTGTGGGAAAGCTGGGGTGAGCACCGAAGGGTGCCTCCAGCTGCAGGGCTGTACCTGGCAGCAGGACGCTCCACATCCCTCCTGCTCATCCCAACTCAGACAAATTCAACAAGAGATGGCTCCTGCCTGCCCCTCCTGCCCCTGCACCAAGCTCCTCGCGGGTCTCAGAGATATTTATGGCTGCTGCGATAACCCCAACGCATCTTCTCACTGCCAGATCACTTCCACCGCCGCACTGAGTTACGAGTTGTCTTTGTTTGAACTTCTTTCAAGATGATGCAGAGTCTCAGATGTTAGGAATACAGAACTGGTGCTTTAAACAAAGCAAAAGCCTACATGCAAACATATATCTTGTGTACACAGATATATCCGTTCCTTTACAACAAATTATTTAGAGTTTGCCTCTAAACAAAGAACACCGCCTCCATCCTTCAAATCACATCAGCAAAACAGCAGATTCATGACCATTACAACCTTCACACATATGGAAATATTTTTAATTTGCAATTTTTTTCACTTTCCAGAAAATGGAGGATCTGCTCCCTCTCATGACAACACTCTGTCTTTTACTCGTGATCTAAAAAAGTCCATCCTTGAATCACGTTTTCTTTCTTTCTTTACCTCATTCTTGCAAAAATTAATGCCTTGAACCTAAAAACCAGTCTTTCAGAGGGAGGATTCTCCTCACACGATCACTGCTTTGCGGCATTTCTAACAGGGGCTATCGACTTAATTAACTATAACTTCAGGTCTGAATCTCCCAATGGAAAGCAAATTTGAGCTGTAGCTACGTATTGCTTCAGCCAAGCAGTGTCTTTCAAGCAAGCGATACTGGAGCATAATCCTCCCATGCCTGCAAATAGGTGAAGGATAAACGCAGCCCTATCGTTCCGGGGTGCACGCCGGCCGCGGGAGATGCACACCTCGGCTGGGCTGCGGCATCCCCGGACAGGCTGACAGATATCTCAGGCCACCGGCAGCAAAGCTTTGTTCAAAAAGCAGAATATTGAGGCTGTGTGCATATGAGCGTGTGGGTTGGGGAGGATGGGGGAGAGGTGGAGGTAGCACAGCTCTCCGGCACCCGGGCTGTCGCCCAGGCATTGCTGATGCGGGCACTGGAGGGAGTTGCTTGCCAATCCTGGCAGAAGAAAAATTGCTACAGATGGCAACTGCCAGCAGGGAACGAACAGCAAAAACAGAGGAATTCATGACAGAAATTATGGAGAGAGAGAGAGAGAGAAAAAAGCATTTCCAATGTACTCGTTTCACCTTTTTCAGTTAAAGAAAAACCTGTTCTCAAGTGGCCAAATGAACAGCTCCCACGAAAGCCACGGGTGGAAATCACTCAGAGCCAGTACAGCGCCTTAAATTAAAAATCTACCACACAGTGTGCTTACACAGACAGTAAATGTATGCATAATACGTGTATTTGCTTGCAAAGATTCGGGTGCACTAAATGAGTGACATTATTTATGCACATACATATTTTTGGGGCTGTGGCTCACGAACTAGGCTGAAGACAAGCAAAATCTGTGGCATTTGCACATCTTTCTTTTCTGCCTGACAGAAGGTGCCAGATGAAGATATTTGCTGTCCTATCCACTTAAGAGAGCAAAAGTAGGGAGCAGGAAAGGAAAAAAAAAGAAGAAAAAAAATGCAGCAAGCAGGAACACTTAAAATGAGTTACTATGTCTGGTCACTCAATCCTTTAAGCCCTGCCAACACTTTTCTGTGATTAGTTAGTAAATCTGACAAGGCCTGCGTTTGTTCACAGCTTATTGACAGAACTGTATTGATAAAGCAATATCCAAGCCTGGGGAAAGAAAGCCCACAATCTCATTTTACTTTCTCACGTCTTTATTGCACAAAGGTGTTTTTCCTGGATGAATTCATTTTCCTGAAACTAAAGTTTGAATTTTCTGAGAGTGCAGCTCTTATATCATTGCTTAATAATTATTTATCGACTGGGTAGACATTAAACATGGGAGAGGAAAAACATGTCACACAAATTTATATGTGCAGGTTTCTGACCTGACGATGCAGAGACATTTGTGCGGAGCTCATGAGAGACAGAACAAAGGTAGCTCTGGGGGTTATAATTTTCCCACCCGCCAAGAGACACCCCATGCTTTCCTGTTCCCCATGCCCCAACTCATCCCCAGCTTCTTCCTAGAACCCGCCTCCCTCTCCCCTGGAGGTTTGTGTCACGGTCATCGCGTCCTGGATGAGACTGCTGGTGAGGTCCCTGGAGGACCCATTAGTGCCGCTCATAAATTAGCCAGACAGGGTTTGCTTTGGCCGAGCTGCAGCGGGTCGGGCCTGGAGGGGAACCCAGGGCTCCCACCCCACGCCAAGTGAACTGACCGCCGCACGGATGCACGGGATACGCTTTCAAAGATGAGGAGCGGAGTGATAGGAAAAAGTACAAACGGACAGGATTAAAACCAGAAATTATTTCATATTAAACCCACACATATTACTGAAGCCTAATTGCAGCATTTCACATCCAGTTGAATTTTATGAGCTTGATAAATCCAGAGTGTCAATAAAGAAGTGTCGGTGTGGGATTGTTCAATGATTTCAAACCAAAACGAGGGGAAACGGGGTCAGTGACAACCTCTGGCTACGGACGCCAGTAGAGAGCACGCAGTGGTGCAACAGCTTTGCTCCAAGACGGCGTCAAACCCTTGTTTCTATGCTCCCACTCGAGATTGCACAGTTTAAAGAGATCTAACGACCACCGTGGAAGCTGGCAGTTGACAGAAAAAAACCTATTTGTTGGTGTTGCATTTACTGTTTCTCTTTTTTCTGTGGATAGTGGAAATTGGCAGCTAAAAGCCAGAGGAAAAATGGAACGTCATCACCAAAACACAGTGTGATAGGGAAAATGCCTTTATCATTTATGTTAAACCATCATCAGATATCAATGAATCATAGCTCAAAAGCCTATCTAGGCTTCCCTGGCATTACAAATCCAGAGAGTCCTCTGGGCTCTTCTGCAATCGCTATTGATTATGACTTTAAACCCCCAAAAGTCCGCCTTGCTAACAATAAAATCATTTGTTCTAAATAGAAAATAAAGCATTTTTAGAAAATAAGCTGAAAAATAGTGTACACATATCTTCAAAGGCTATTTTCACTACTGCAGGCATGCATGTATTAAGTCTTCTAAAATTTATGAAGGAAAGAATAAGTGGGAGAAATTATAACTGGCTGAAAAAATAGACTACGCTAGGAAGAGGCTAATAAAGTATATATACTTCAAGGGGTGACAAGTTTAATACTAATAATCTATAACAACATAGTCTCTTTATTACACAATACTTATCGAAAAGAACAGAAAATTCTTTTGCCATAGGGTAAAGACATGTCATGGGAGTGTAGGTGATGTCCAGGGGGCTGATCACAGAACCTGGGACCAGGGAGTCCTGAGGTGCAGGCAGCTGCGTTCTTCACCTGGCAGGGTGCATCCTAAGAACTCCTGCCTATTCACCAGCCTTCTATTAATAAGGAAGGTAGTAAGAACGAACAGATGTTACATGTGTTTTGAAAGGACCAGTTCATGTACCAATGACCTTCTAAAAAAATGGAGGCGTTACCTGTATTACCCAGGGCTTATGCAATTCCAGTTTGATGGTGAAACTGGAGAAAGGAGCCACCTCTAAGTGTGCGTTCACAGAAGCGATCTGAGGTGTTCACAGTGAGCGCTGCGATGTGGCAGAGCTCAGCACAGCTCTCCCTCCCCATGTCTTGCTCCTGGGGGGCAGATCTTCTGGCTGGCTGCTGAGAATTGCTGACACTGTCTGAGGAGAAGCCCCGCTCAGACAATGTCTTTCGGGAGGGCGGTCGGCGCCATGACTCAGCCTAGTAAGGGTCTTACTAGTTCCCTTATTAACACAACACTGGTGAGATGCCACAGCTCTTGCTTAAGCCAAGTGGGGTTGCAGTCTCACAATTCTCATTTTGACTGTAAACAAAGAGTCCGGCCCTCTGTGGTAAGGATCTGGGGATGACTTATTGTTAGAGCTGGATGTTGGAAATTATTGCTGTGGCAACACTTTGTTCTGCATCGAATGCCATTTCATAACATAATCATCTCAACCCCACCACAAACATGGATGATGCTCCATTCAGGAGAGCTTTTAACAGTTTGTCAAACGATGTTTTACAACTGAGTTACCTCCAGTCTAGTCTGCTGTTTCATGCACTGTTAGGTTGGACAGAAGGAGAGAGAAAGAAAGAAAGAAGAAGCTGGTATGTAAGCAGTATGTAGCAGCATTGTGGCACTAAAACCAGCGCAGGCCTCCTCCATTGCAGCCCTTTCTGAACAATATAAATCAGAATCTCCTCACTACCAGCTTTTCAAAATACCTCCAGATTTGGAATGGACAGATAGTCTTTTCCTGAAGGAATTCACCACTATGGTACAAGACTCAATATTCTCACTTTTTAGAAAGTTCCAAGAACGCAGATTCTTGGAAGTGGAGAGTCTGGATTCATCAAAGACTTGTCATATGGCTCTGGACACAAATCTCTGAATCACAATTCCTAAGAAAAAAAGGCAAAGTAATTCTGTGTCCCTGAATTTCTAGATATGCTTTTTGAAACCTCTTTGTCCCAACTTTCAGAGGAACTGAGCATTTGCAAACCCTCCTACGGTCACAGCAGTATTGAGTGCCCAACAACTTTTGCACTGGGTATTTCAGAGGACAGTTCTTGAAAATCGTCTCTGTACCTCATTCGCATCATCTGTTTCATGGCAATGCTCATATAGGTCACATCAGAGATATGAGATTTTCTACATTATTAATACCTAAGAAACACTTTGCAATTGCAGGTTGGAAGAAGTTCTATGCTTTAACAATCTTCAACTACTGAATACTGTCATGCTTCCACTGCTTCCAGCAGAAGGAAAACCATCCCCACAGATGACGATCTACTCTACAGTCATAAATCCCTCTCTCTAACCCGTGGCTGTAAGTACAGTTTGGTGGAGAGACAACTAAGGTGGGATGTTTATTTGAAGTGCACAGATGATGGGAGTAAGACAAGAAGAAATGAGTTAACAGGGCGGTTTAGGCTCTATTGGTTTTATCCGTATTTATGTTCAGGCTAGCCAATGCTGTTCTGGCTGCCCAGGAGAACGTAACATGAGTACAAATACAGTTTCTGTTATACTTTATCTCACAGGGCCGCAGTAGGTATGAATGACCTTTAGTTTAAGTGAGAACCAGGCTTTGCATGCAAAAGAGCTGTCTGTTTGACCGTGAGACCTATTAGGCTCTGGAACGATTTCCTAAGCGGGGCTGAAGAAGCTGTCATTTGGTACACTTAGGGCTGAATTGGGCAAGAACTGGAAAATATATTTAAACAGAAAATACTATCTTGTCAGCAGGATGGATGAAGTGACCTAACACATGCTCCCCAACTCCAATTTTATGAATACCTGCAGCTTAGGCGTACGCTGAAAACGGGCTTCCAAGAAAGCCTTTGCTGAGGATGGAGATCCAGCTTCTGCTGACCAGAGAATATTAGTTTGCTAAAAAAACTAACAAATTGAACCAATGACAGGATTTCTTGTTGATGAAATTGTGTCTATGCGGTGTTTGGTCTTTCATTTTTATTTGTTTTAAATCCCTGCCTTTCCCTACATTTGTTGTTGACACAACTATGCCATCCTAAAACTTGAGTAGTTTAATCTCCAACTAGGCTGTACTTCCACACCAGACCAAACAGACAGGGGCAATGCACACACGCTACTGCAAACCAGACCTAATCATGAAATGTGCCAGGTCACTGTCATTATATGCACAACTACAAGCTCTGCTTATAACAATAAATATTCGCTAATTGGTAACATGATTATTCAAAATGCTAGGAGGAGGAGGAGGTCTGCAGAGGGGAGAAATGCGCCCCTTTTATTTTCACAATTTCTCTGAAGCCATGACATATCTCTGCAGAACACATTTTCCTACCACATGTGTTGATCTAGAACTAAGAAGGAGATGGATCCTGAAGAGAGCCATTTTCATCATCCCTGGAGAGATTTGTAAAACAAGAGAGAGGGTTTTTCATTCCCCTCTCTCTGAAAGAGGCATTGGCTCCTTTCCACTTCCAATTTCACCATGGCTGCACACGACTAAACATCCATTTTGACACTAATGCGGAGTGGTGCTCTCTACTAGGTTGGGTCAGCCAGCTCGCCTGCCTGACTGGCCAAGTGATTGTAAAATCATTAATGGTATATTTTACACCCCATATTTCTTAAAAAACATAATTACTAGAGAAATCATTCTTCTTTTACTCCAGGATTTTTTCTTTTATTTTTTTTTCCCAAAGACACATGTGCTCACTCTCTCATAACAGTCAAAATGAGGTCAGAAATTTGAACATATGTGGCTGCGTGTGCTTTCTCCTCCAACCAGAAATGACAAAGCAGAGTTTGGCAAGGCAATAAAGGAATGGCCACAAATCAGGCAGGATTATCTGACTTCCTTTAAGAAAGCCATAAATTGTTTACAGCAGCATTGGTCTTTAATGGCAGAATGGGGGGTGATGGAGGGGAAAGCTTTAATCTAACAATTTCAACACATTGCCAAAGTCCTTTCCTGTAGTTTACAATAAAAGAACCTCCAAAGCATCTAACTTATGTTGGCTGGACTTTTTATTTTCAGGGAAAAGATCCTTCCCATGCTCCCTTCTCCTTCAATACAGAAATAGACTGGAGTGTAATGAGGTTAAGTTTTAAAGCATTAAGCATTTGACAAAAACGCTTGCAAAGATTTTAGCACCAGAAAACCTCTAGAGAAACTGGACAGAGCCTGGGATAATACACAGCAGACTCCTCCAAGCTTAATGCACTGGGAATTGGAAGTGCATTAGGATTTTGGCTGCAGCTGGGCTTTTTACGGCCACTGGATTCTTGGCACCACTGCCGCTAATAATACATAGGTGAGGGGACACGGAGACGGACAGTTTGCTGTGATTGCTACTCACTGTATGCTGCAGAACAGTTCCAAACAGGAAACGGCAGCAGTTGAAAACATAAGGTCCGGAAACAGAGGCAATCTGCACAATTCATATATGTGAATTTCCAACACTGAACCCTCCTTCCCCCTCCAGTGCAATTCTACATTCAAAGTTGTTTGGTTTTGTCCTTTTGTTCTTGCTTATCCTAGAGGGCAATTGTGAAACTCAGAACCATCACTGGAATTCGGACAATGAATACTTGCAAAGTTTGAGGGTGCCCATAGTGAGATTTTTAGAGATAGGGTCTATGCCTCCTGTGATTCTTTGTATACTTTGCCCTTCAGGGCCATTTCCCACATGGCACTGTAGTGCAACATGCATCTAAGACAAACCATGCAAGCATCTCCACTGCCTGGGATGGAAATTCCCAAAATCCTTTTCTGCAGCTCCTCTGAATATTGGGATCATCCCTGCTGCTGCACTGTACTTCTTCGTCACACACCGCTTTTGGAAAACACATTTCTACTGCAGGAATGATGTAAATAAATACAGCACAACTCACATGGTTTGAAGAGTTTGTCAACAGAAAATATCCATTCCAGACTACTGCCTTCTGAGAACTGGAATGTTTCCAAATCTATTTATCTCCTCACTTCGTAGAAGCTCTTTCCTCCCTCCTCTTGATATTTCAGAAATTTATTTGCCTCCCATTATAAAAATAAATACAAGTGCTCTCCCTCCCCAATGCCCAAACAGTAATTAGTTATAATGATTACTATTTATGTTGTGGCAGTGCCTTGGAGCCCCAGACATAGGCTGGGACCTGATATGGTCATATGTTTATAATCCCTCCTCTACGTGCTACTTAACAGCATATTGCTCGAAAGCCAGTAAAAGCAAATTCTTCAAGTATCACAAAGGAGACTGCCAGCAAAGTTTCCCCAAAGCTTTGGATAAAAATCCCAAGAGGTTGAGTGGTTCCCCATACTGCAAACTAACTCTAGCAAGAGTCGGTCATCCTAGTTGAATTTTTTGTTTGTTTGGCTGAGAACAAACTCACAAGGCTGAAGTACAAAAAGGCAAATGTACAGTGTCTCAAGGGCAAGAGGGAAACCATTCCTTTCTTGCAAAGCTTTTCTTTAATAATTAAGGCTGAAAAATTACTTGTATTTTCCCACGCACTGATGAGAAAGTTATAGGAAGGAAGGAAACACAGGAAGATCTGAACAGCACAAAAGCACAGAATGAAGTACTTTTATGGATAATTGCCATGTAACTCTCTATTTTGTTTCTGGTGCCTAGATATTATTGAGTAAACCTAATTAGAAATGCGATAGATAAATGTACTCAGAATTCTTCATATCCTCTGAGTGGTTCCAATACCACCCATCAGGGACTCTGTGTTTGCTGGGTAGGCAAATGATTTTCTCATAAAAAGCTGGACAACTCTTATCATGGCTCATTTTCTCCTTTAGCCTATTACTGCTCCTCCTCCTACAAAGTGAAATATAACACCCATCAGCGTTGTAACGATTCCTTAACTATAGATGCAAGTAAAAAGCAAAACAACCCCCCCAAACCCTCGGCATAGAAGGCAAGATGAACACAGCTAGTTAGCCCTGTCTCTAATTAACGCGTTTTGCTTTTCCTGCCAGGTGTGGTCCCCATTTCTCACTCACTGGCTTCCCTCCCCAACAATTTATTCTTCAAAAGCAGAAGCAAACGATGGAAACAGAACCTGTAAAATACAAATAATGAAGCAAATCGGTGTTGGGTTTTTTTTCTTGCTGCTTAAGAACTTTAAAGACGTTTGGGGAAAAAAACCAACAAAAACCCCCAACCAAAACAAAAACCTTTCCACTAAGTAATTGAGTCTGCACTCTTGTATCAGACATTCAATGCTAATTTGGAGTCCTGTCTTATCGCATTACAGACAAACACAAGGCCCCTTACATCAAGTGCAACAAAATAGCTACACTCGGCATTATTAATGAAGTAGATGGATTAATTTCCTATTTATGAGAAGCTAACCAACTGGCTAGCTTGCTGACAGCACTATTAATGATCCTTAATGCCCCACAGGCGGTAATGGGTCCCGCTGGGAGATCTAGGAGCGCTGCAATTTGTATTGAGGATTTAGACATAACAAAAAAAAAAAAATGCCCTCCTGGGAGCAGGCAGTTGATCAGCGGGCGCCCCAGCGGAACACAGCAGACAAATAATAAATGACAGCCTTGCGATTAAATCAAACCTTCTACTTTAAGTGTTAAAGTGTCTGACTGTCACTAACAATCTAGTGGTTGTTAAAGCCTCCCGGGGCCTCCAGGAACAGACGCAGTGAGCTGGAAGGTAAAAGGGGGGGCGAGCGGCAGTGGCAGCAGCGGGAGGTTTGCTGTCTTCAGAAGGGAAGCTGCATTAAGGCAGGAATTTAGACAACCACCATCTCTGCTTTTTGAGGTACCACAGACCCAGGGCACAGGACCCTCAGAAGTCTACGTGAGCCTTAAAAAATTTCACCTGGGACTGAAACAGACTGAAACTTCCCTAATCCCAACTCTCCAGCCCCGCAAACCTGCTTACAATGGACTTTGCAGCCCAAAATGAGCGGGATGCCCCGACGTAAGATCACTTCTTGGGTAAATGAACGGTCTTGCCTGCTGCTATCTAGGAATTTCAGTTTCCATTCACATGTCTGTGCATTCAGGATTGAAACCAGAGGGCTGTGTTTCTAGATTCAAAAGGGACAGGTTGAGGTGTGAACAGAAGTCCTGGAGGCAACATGGATTTCATTCACTTAGTCTTCTTGATAAATACAGCCATACACAATCTGTCTTCCTTATATTTAGTTTCTTTGCTGCCCCAGACTGATCACATCCTGGGGCTGGGTGACAGCTTGGAGAAATCCCAATGCTTCCTCTTCTGGAGATCAGTGTTCGGAGACAGAGATGAAACGGGCAAGTAGGTGAGATGAAAATAAGCACTGAAACGGTCCTTTGCCTGACACCTTCTATCAAAACAGCAAAGCAAGAGCCGAGGCTTAAAGAGTTAAGGAGGCACAAGGCCAACATTTTGTTCCGATTGTGAAAATCATCTCCCTCCTCTTTGTCATCCCCTCTGCATGCCATGACCAAGTGTACGCTTCTATGTTCTTGGGTCTTCTCCCACCCCATTTTAAAAGCCCAGTGTTACATATAATTAAGGTGAATAATGTGAAGATTTCAAACATGCTTAATCTATCTTTAAAGAAATGTTTAGAAATATCAAGGGGAGTTGGATGTTGCATGCCTGCCATCATCAATAATAAAAATACATTCTCGTAATCCAACTCAGGTGGTGTCAAATTCACTCAAGTGTCTCTCAAAGCAGATGGCCAGACTGGAGGATGATGAACCTTTGCATCTTGCAGCACAAACCAATACTATAAACCTGCTGGTAAGATTTCTATACATGAGAATTGTCTGTTCTCATGTATAGAGATGTTTGTAAAAATTTGCGGATGTTTGTAAAAAAAAAAAAAACCAAAAAAACCCTAACAAACAGAAAACAGTCCGGTATGGTAAGTATACATTTCTAAAGTCACATGCCATATGATTTTAATTAAAAAAGCAGAAAGCTTTTTAAAGAATATTTCTTAATGTAAGAAAGTTCAAAGGGGAAAAGAGAAAGCCATGAGAAGAAGAGTTTGAATGTACCTTGTATTTTTGTTAAAAGGAAAAAGAAAACAAATATTATCCCCAGTTACATGCTCATGGGTTAATTGCTGCATATTCACTTTCAGAAATGATATACAACTATCACAATGAAATTCAACTTCACCTTCCTCCTCAAGCCTCATAGAGTTACATCAGTGCAAAATCAGCACCCATGAAATCAGAATTCACACTGGGCATGTGCGTGCTCATACACACCTACCTAACTGGGAAGTATGTACACTCAACACATATTATAGCTACAGATACTTAAATGAGACGATCTTATTTCGGTATGTTGACAAAATTGTTCAAAGTAGCATCTCAGCTACCAGCTGTCGCCCGTTTGCGACACCCAGAGTCCATAGGGCAGAGTCTGGGCCATAGCCCAGCTCCACCACGCAGTGGGGTGGCAGACCCTGTAGGTGGTTCTTGCACCCCAACAAAAGCTCTCCGTGTGTCCTAGGCAGTGTCAGTGCCCCACTGCACGTTTTGAAAGGATGTTACTTGCCACTTACTGCATAACACCCGTTCAAGCTATACCTCAGTCCTATTTTACTGATGAGAAAAATAAGAAGGGCACATGAGTAATTTGTCTGAAGCTACAGGGCGAGTCAATAGGAGGAAAGGAGACGGGAACTCGGAGCTCTTCCTCCTTCCTGTGCTCGGGCCACTTGCTGATAACAACATGGCAGTGCCTGAAGGAGATAACAAGGAATGCTAATGCAAATACTAACGCAAAATACTAACATGGCAATGTTGTTCCCCATTCTCCCCTCCCGCAAGCAGTAAAGTGTAGGTTTCAAAAGGACAAAACCCGAACAAATCTAAGAATGAAGACTAGCAAAAAAAGAAGAGAAACTTGCACAAGGATTCCCATGCAAGTCAACAGCACGAGTCCCAGTTCAGTGCCCTATCCCTGCTGCTTTTCACTGAAATCTTCAGATCTAATACAAATTTTTAAGCCAGTGGGACTTTTCCTGCTAACACGTCGGGTCTGGACCAGGCTCAGCATATCCTCCCCCGGACTGAAGCAACAATGGGCAGCTGTTCCCAGCCTAACCCCGCAATGCTTGGAGCTGGGATCCAGTAGGATCCCTTCTCCTCAGGCACAGTGTTGGGACACTCACTGCTGACAGCAGTTTGCTCCAGCCAACACTCTCCAAGAAGACAACCCACCCCTTGACAGACCCAAACACTCAAGTATTTGCACAACAAAACCACTCCCTACATGCCCCTCTTCACATCCCATGTTTGCTTCCCTGCTGATGTACTTGCAGAAAACAGAAGAAAGGTCCTTCCACCTTCTTCCTCCTCATTTGCTATTCCCATAATCCAGGGAACAGAACATTTTCCTTCTAGATGCTTTGTAAAACCTATGTGGAAAGTTTATGGCCCCTCTGAACTGTAGCTGTTAGATTTCACAGGCACTGGAAGGTGGTCCCTCGGGCAGTACGCGACACAAAGGGGCCATGCAGTGGATCCTCTACCCCATGCAGGAGCCCTCGATACAGCACGTAGCTGTGAGAAATGACAGTCCAAGGGAGGGAACTGGAATTTTGTCTGGTTTTTATACAGACTCCCTGAGACCACCCTTTAACTGATCACGGGTGTGAGATGATATCTGGTCTGCTGTCTTGCAAGAAACTGTCATGCAATTTATGGCATGATCATACCTTGGTACTGCAGCCTGGGAAGAGAGCCATAAAGAATCATCTTGGCTCATATATATCAATTTATTCTATTACCAATCCATGTGTGTTTTCTGGCAGAATTAGTCTTTTCCCTTTTTAATCATACAACTTAACATTGAAGAGAACCCACTGGAAAACACAGCAGCCAAATGGATTTTCTTCCCCTTATGTGAGCTTCAGTAAAGAACACATAACGTAGAAAAATAGTGTATGAGGGGGAACTATGGTGAGCAAAGGCTGTCAAGAAGGTAGCATCTACAGGACCACACTTATTTGTTTATCTTTCAGTTCATACAAGCTTCTCTTTTATAGCCTCTGGGTGGGGAAGCATCGATTTTTAAACATCACAAGCTGAAGAACAACCGATCTGACAAAATGTCAGTGTGGAACAGAACCCTCCTGATGCAGGGAGGGCAACACGCTGCCCTTGCCCTCAGGCAGGAGCCTCAGTCCAAAGGGTGAGAGATGTGCCCAGAGGCACCTGAAGGCAAGGGGAGGCTGCCGCGTGCTGAAGCCACCCATCAGATCGCTATCAGGGTTTAAATATGGGGGCAGCAAGCAGGGACGGCAACTTCTACACTTGCCTGGCCCCATGTCAGATACCACCTAAATTAACATCGTGAACCAATGAGCACGGGTAGGACCAGGCAGCATCAGAGTGGTGAGGTCTCTGGGACGTGGCGCATCTGTAGAAGCACTAACACTGGAGGACAATGGCCTCTGAGTGGCTCTAGCGAGGACCTGAGTTTTGGATTAAGGTCAATCACCGCACATCAGCTTGATAAACCTATTTAGGACCTCCAGTTTCCCCTGGAAAGACTGCCAAATTTTGCTTTGGCTGGTGATCTATCACCTTTGGTCAAGTGGGTCACAAAAGGTGAGGCTGTACGTATGTCAGATGGTAACAAAGTCACTATGTACAGAAAAAATGCTCTTCATAAGGTGTCTTCCTCCCACTGATCACACAAAGAGTTAAGACGCGCTGCTAATTTCTTTAGCCTGTCCTCTCCTGTCTTCCTAGTGCTGGCATAAAATTGGACCCTGAGCCTTGTTTGCTTGATCACGCTTCCCCTCCTCCAACCTGTCCTCACCCCCTGCACCTCCCCACCGCTTCGCCCCCACTGTCCTCGCTCGGGTGGGGAAGGCACAAAATAATAGTGACAGCCCCCACGGGAAAGCCAAGAGGCCCTTGCAAAGTGCACCGCGAAAATGAACGCGCCTGCTCACTCATCACATTTCGCATTCGTTCTGCCACTCGCTGTCAAATTAAAACGTGGCCAACAACTCATTTCTCCTGCTCTCACAGTTACAAATTAGTCCATTAAGCTGTCTGCAGCAAGCCTTTTTTCCTCTTCCCAGTAATGGCCTCCGAGAATTCCTTCATAATCGCCAAGTCCTCCTGGGATGCCCACCGAAAGCAGATGGAGAAGCTCCCGGGTAATACAAGGCACTTTTTAATGACACAACATGCTGTGGGGTTTTTTTTTTAATTTTATTTTTTTATGTCCCTGTTCTCCCTTCATCATCTTTCGCCCTTCCCTGCTTTCTTCCACCAGGATGATTAGGAATTAAAAAAAATAAATAAAAGAGAAGCGGGTATGGAGGGGCACGGATGCTTCTGTGCAGAGGCTGACAGCTACAGGAAGGGGTGGGGGGAATCAGCTTCAACTCCCTAATTAAAACCTCCTAATTGAATTATCTTTATTGAAAAATTAGATCTTCCATTGGAAGCTTAGAGATCTGGGAAGACAGACGATCAAGTCCTCCTATAGATGACTAATCTGTTTCATTTGTCGTGTCTCCTCCTCCCCAGGCAGAGACTGCACAGACGACGACCGTCTCTTCCGCGGGCCAGACCTGTCGCAGAGCGAATCGCTCCTGACAGAACAAGTTGCTTAATGCAGAATCCCCTCTCTTAAGGGATGTTTTGGAGAGCCAAAAGGACTTGAGTGTTATTAGCAAGTAAAGGGCTAGTATCAGCTGGGAGTTGTCTTTATTTATTTAAAAGAGCATCTTATAAAGTGAGGCTGTTACAGCAGCCTGTTGGTGCAGGTGGTATGGGGAAGGGGCTGCCGACCCCAGCATCGGTGAGGGCACTGTAACCCCACACAGCCGCTGCATATAGAAACAAGGCATTTAAGATAAGGCAAACGTTTTCTGTACATTGATGATGCACAGAAAAAAAAGATACCGATTAAATACAGCCAGCTGGTATGCACGCTGCACTTTAAATAATAGCAACTACAGACAAATCTTTCCTGTCCATCTGTTAAGCCAAAGACTGAGTCCTGGAGATGCTGCTCGAGAGCGGCACTGCTCACCCACAGCCTGTGCAGCAGACGATGATCCTGGTGAGCACCTGGACTGGAGCGCGGCTGTGCCAAGCTGGGACCCTCGCTGAGCTCACATGGGCTCCCCTTCCCAACGTGGGGCTTGGCAGCCCGCCACCGTGATCGCAACAACGGGCACAGCTCTGAGGAGCACCACCTTCCAGACACCATTCTGCACTGAAGAGGCTGGCTAGGAGGACGCTTTGCTTTATACAGTGCAATAAGAAAAAACACTGTTTGGAGAACTTAGTCCTCCCTTTCCAGGTTACTGACCCAAATTGAGTTCAGCCTCTACATCCTATTTGATGCTTACTTGGTGATCAAGAGAGAATCTGCCCCAAATGCAGCATTCACCTCACAAAATCACAGCTGGCCTTTTCTGGAAGCCTCTGGAGACAGAGGCAAGATTAGTGATGTCTGGGAAGATCCTGTCTCATCCTATTTTTTTACTTTCTCAAAACAAGGAGGAAAAGCTCTTCCCAGTGGAAACTACTGGAGTCATATGCATTGGCAATTGTTTCCAGTGAACCGCCAAAGGGTAGAAAACCCAAATCCATCTGTGTCCGTTTGTCTTCCTTCCTCTCTCCCGACCAAATCAGAAAATCGTCTTCAAAATAGTAAGATGAAAACCTAACTGAAGTGTGCATTCCTTTAATTTCCTTGCTGACTTTACTGTGGAGTGTCTCCCATTGCCAAGTCTCCTTAGTTGACTGCATGGGTTAATTTTTCTCTCTCATGAAAGTCAAAATTTCTTATCTCATTGCAGAATTCCCGGAGCTGTGCCTTTAAGGAAACATTTTGCAGTAAAATTACAAGATTTGGTGACACTACAGTAGTCCCTCTTCAGCCTCCTCCTCCCACATCAAATAAAATTCAGCAGCTCGGCTGCCACCCTGCCGCTCTCCTCCCCGCTCCGCTGTGAGTGACAGGCACGCTGTGCTCACACCATCCTGGGGAAGAGCCAAAGTATTCATGGATCTTATTGCTAGACAGGCTGTGATAAGGCTGTTTTCATGGCTATACACCCCACAGACAGGCAGAAAGAGAAATAAGAAAGGCAGGGTAATGGAGAGTACAGTCCTCTCGGCACCTTTGGGGAGATGCCGTGTGCTGGAGGGTGAGAGGAGCTTTTTCATGTGTTATGAATGTATATATTTCGAGGTGGGGAGGGGAAGGAATAAACCAGTTTCCTGGAAGTGAAGAAAAATTGGCTGTCTTTGCGAAGTCTGAGGCCAGCTGGGAAGACAGAGGCGTGATTCAACTTTTTGTTTAAAGAAAACCCACTCCAAGTGGCAGAAACGTCCAAAAAAACCCACAACCAGCCCCAGTCCCAACCCCCTAAGTCCTGTACTAGGAGAAGGAAAAACCCAACTTTCTCTAAACACAGACAAGTCAATGTGAATAAAAAGTGTCCTTCATGTATCATAAATTATTACTTTAGGAAGAAAACAGGCAGTTTTTCTTTGAACAGTAAAATACAAATATTCCCACTGGCGGAACAAAAAAGGGGAGGAAGACTTCAAGTAGATCCCTGCACTCTTGGATTTTGTTAGCACTATCTGCTCATTTATCCTCTTCTCACAACATAAAGACTTCCTGATTGTATTATATTTATAGAAAATATGAGACAACCTCCCTAGGTTTTTTCATACTGTTTTTTTTCTGTTCTTTACAATAAATTCTTTGAAAGGAAAGAAATAACCTTTTATCATCCCTATTTACATGAATGCTGTAGACAAAGACAATAGCTAGAAGAAATCAGCTAGTAGCTAGAAATGCCATAGTGCTCCGTAGAAGGTGAGGGAAATAGGTATACAGAAAGAGAGAAGGCTTGGACATAACCGAGAAGCATCCATCCATGTGGGCTCTGATTTTGGTGCAGATCACTAGCTAAAGAAGGCTTGGCCAGCATTAAACCAAATTGAATGGCATTTGCAAGGAGGTCTGCTAACTCCTCTCTCTCTGTTTCTATTGCACCGTTGTCCCAAAAGATAATGAGAAGGGACACGCTATTGGAAATGGTAGTTCAAATAAAAAGAAACCTAAATTATTGACACTTTGGTTATACATACGCTCTTTTTAATGTACCTGCCATATTCAAAATTGCACATAAAATCCAAGTTAATCAGCTGAAGTCCCGCTCACTTTCTGCAGGAGTCAAGTTAACACCGTTGCCTTGGCCAAGCAAGAAAGATTTTGGTTTCGCTGTTTGTGACAGCAATCTAACTTACATACGGCTCTACAGCAATTGTGCACACCCATCTATTTGCATACACGTTTTTGTAACTGGCTCACTGCTCTGTTTAAAGCATCTCCTTGAAATAACCTTGAACCTACAGCACACATGCAGTGTACATGCACAGACATAAATGCACGTGCGAGTTCAGCATTACCGTTATAAAAAGATTACAGTATAGTAATACTTCAGTTAAGCATCAAAACTCCATAGCTTATAATTTTACTTCACTACTTGGGGCAGTTTCTGAGAAATACTGTAGTATTTTTAATAGCACATATACGAGAGACCATATATACCGCTGCTGGCCGCTGGTTTCCATAAATCTTTCAAAACCAATATTTATACTCCCATGAAGGAGTGCTGGCTGCTTATTTTCCATCTCCGTAAAAGTGGTCAGATCAATAGTGCTGTGTATGTTACTTGGAAACATGTCACAGCAGCCTCTAAAACCTCTTTTTCCTTTGTCTGAAATCGATTTCTGTAATATGCAAATATTAAGAAAAAGGAAGCTTTAAGTTTCCTCTTAGGATCCTTTGTGAATCCTTCAGAATCCAGACACCACGACGACGGAAAATTAAAACCCTGCCAGCAGTTTACAGTCTCCCCTGAGCGCCAGTCGCGCTGTGATCCTAACACTTTGCTCCAAGCTATGAAATTCTGAAATTTGCATACTCTTCACTTCAGGATTGTTTCTGCAAAAAGGTAAAACACTGTGGAGCTCCCTGCCCACAAAAACAACCCTCTCCTCGGACAACCTTCCTCCCTCTGAAGATGACAAGAGGAGGAGGAGGAGGATTTCCACTGCTCCTCTATGCCAATGAAAAGATAATGCTACTCACTCTCTTGCTTTAGATGTTGCTGCAGCACACCCAATTTTTTAGTTAATATGCAGGATCAGGAAAATTAAACTTGTGTTATGGAGTCTTACTTTGAGAAGGACCAAAGAGACGTGCTATTCACTGGAGCTTTTTGTGAGAGACTTTATCCCCCCCACCTTTTTTTTTTCAGCACAGCTTGAGCCCTGAAGCTTTTATTAAAAAAATAAAAAAGGGAAAAAAACCCCAAACCAAGCAGCGTACAAAAGTGGGGGGAGTAGAGAAGGTTTAACAAGCTCCAAGTCATAGATTATAAGCCGCTGCTAAAAATTTATGGCTGTTTGGATCTTTGCCACACTGAACAGATTGGCAAGCTGATCAGAATCGCAGCAGGCTGCCTAATGAGTCCCACACAATTTTTCACCCCATATTTTTCCAATAAAAAAGCAGTTAAATACCAACCGCAGCCACAGCAGAGCCTGCCATCTGGCTGCTTTTTTCTCCAGCCATCATTAAAATGGTTCTTGGCAGTTTACACCTCGCTTTTTTCTGTACAGATGTGGAACGAATTTTCTGACAACCCTTGGATGAAACAGGGGGCTTTATTGAGCTTTACAGATTAACTGCCTAACTTCTGGTCCTAATTTTAAGTGTCTTAGCACACCGGAGGCATCATTTTAAGTAAGCTAATTGTACGTATCTGAGCCCACCAGCAACATTTGGTTAAGTTAAAGTGAGATTCAAAATCAACATTTTGAAGAGCTGTGTAACCCACGCCACCACGGTCACCAGCGTCCAGCCCACGCTGTGAGTTCACAGGGATTAAAAAATAATAACTGTAAGGATAGCATTTGAAAGTGTCTACAGGGGAAACCAAAGAATTATGGTTTAAACCCATTTATTGCAGCCAATTGAATATGAGCAACTTTATTTCTTATTCTTTTCTTTTACTGTCGTCCCTACACAGCAGTTTGGTTAGCCAGGGAGTAACGGAGCCCCGTGTTTGTGGTTACTGCACTGTCCCGAGACCAGCGGAACGAAGCTGCAGCCCCGAGTGTCTGGTTAAACGTGTTCGAGCCATGGGGCAGCTTACTGGAAAGCAGCTCAACTCGCCCCTTTGTCACTGGAAGATGACAGTGAGCAGAGGGAGAAGAAAGCTGATCTGGGGGCACAAAATTTATGCACAGAATAACTATTTTCTACAATCAAATTCTGAAAGCAGAAATGCAAAGCAAAGGTCCTACAGAAACCTAGAAAAATCAAAATATAGCTAAGAAGCACATTTAAAAACTATTTATGGGCCAAACAGAAGCAGGATAAGCTGGAGATGGATACAATTGGCTGAATGCCTATGGACAGTTGTGATTAATGTAGTCTGCAAGTCCGGGCAGTTTGGGGATGGGAGCAGGAGGGCAGCCAGCTGAAGCGCAGTTAAGGTGCTCCAAAAACAGTGTCTCAGTCTCTCCCTCATGACTTGTCAAGACCACAAAGGAAGCAGTGGAAGGGCCGGGACTGGAGCCCAGGTCCTCCGAGGGCAAAGCTGGAGGTCTGTCAGACCCCTCTTTCTCTCCGAAAAGATGACAAACAGCAGAACATCAAGGAGGCTTTTTATCATTTTGCTTTCCTTCGCATCCCTAACACAGATTATTACTTATGCCAATCATCTTATAATGACCAGTGGATTTAAAAAATGAATAATTTATAAGAATGTTGATAACATTTATTTGTTTTCAGCAAGGACTTCATAGAATCATAGAAACGCAGTGCAGAAAGGGACCTTAAAAGGTCATTCTAGACCCCCTGCTCTGAAAGAGATTATGGCGGAGATTATGTGCATAATAATGTAAATGACCCTATAACTGTACTCCAGAATCAACATTTTCATTAAGAAATATATTGCCCTTGTAATCCTACTGGTTGGGTAGATAACCTTCAGAGTGCAAGCTGACGCAACCACAGCTATCCAAGCCTGGAAACAGGCAGAAACAGTGACCCTGAGACAGCACGAGTGGGCATTTATTCAGAAACCTACCAAGCACAGGCTGGAGATGAATACAACTGGCTGACTGTGTAACGATAGCTTTAATTAACGTATGCTTCTATGACTGTCCAAAAAGGGTGGCTGTTCTGGGAAACGGGAGCAGCACAGCAGTCAGGTGAAGCTGAGAGTTGGTGTGATGGAGATAAAGGGTTCCACATTCACGCTCTGCCGTTGAAGTCACCCTTGGCCCCCAAACTGTGATGTGTCCTATCCCCATTACTGGAAATGGCTGTGCAAATTGCTGACGAAAAAGAGAAAAAAAATTACCTCCATCTCTTTAGTGGGTGCTGAAAGCTCCAATTTATCTCCTACTGATCGACCTAAAACACCAGTTCACCCTAAAAGCACTGATGTACTTTCAATGCACAATCCCGCAGCCTGCTGCAAACCTCATGGCAATAATAAAAAGAATTGACTTGAGCATCAGTAGTCAGGTCAGACAGTTCTGGGGTTCCAAACTCTGTAATTTGGGCCTGGTGTGCAGTGTAGGGTAAAGGACCTTGTTTCATAGCAAAGTAAATTAAAAACCAAGCAAATCTGCCAGAGCAACTTTTTGTCCTATTACACTTCTGGTAAATTTTGCTTCTAAGAACCATTACTGTATGAAGAAGCATTCACATACACACACTGCCTTGACATTTGCACTTTTTTATATAAACATTTTTACAATATTCCATTATCACAGAATGCACCAGCTAATAGCCAAATCCTTAAAGCTGCTAACAATCAAGTCTGGCTCAGAGTCGCCTCTGAGTAACTTCCATTTCTTCAATGCTTTTGCACAGCAGGATTGCTAATAAACAACCGGGCAGTAAAACTACAAGTCAGCCAGCACTGCCTCTGTCTTCTCCAGTTCAGGGAATTGCTCTAATACAATGTGGAAATATATCCTGTGACCAAGCAGCCTCTGGGAATTCTTACATTTCAGGTTGGGTTGTCTTCATTTGGGTTATTTTGGGATATCCACAAAAATGAGTCCCAATTCCCTTTCCCTTGCTCTCCACCCCCCACAGTCACACTCTCCACCAAGCAAAACATTCTAGCTACTTAAATGTGGTCAGGGAATAAACTATTTCAAGAAAAAAAAATAGTCTCATCTTAAATGGTTTCCATCCAATCAAACGATTTAGCCCAGAGGCTAAAATGATTTAGCCCTTACACAAGCCTAACACAATAGCGTTTGCATAACTTACTTGAGCTCTCTCTCCGTCTGTCCCACGGAGAGTTCCCAGCCCACAGAAGAGACGCAAAGATAATTGGGCACTTGATCCAAGGCTAGTTTTCATTTTATTTAGGACTCAACTAAATTGAAGGTTGGAAGGTTACCTGCGCACGGCAAACCGCCCTTTGTTTTACTGATCCATCAACAGCTATGTCCTCCGTGCTGCCATGAGCTCTGCAGCCCGACTGCAGGAGCCCATTCCTAGCGATGGGGCTCATCAGGAGCAAGAGCTTCAGAGGGAAGTACCGGGGTGAGGTGCTGAGCAGCAGGGGTACCTTCATGCAGAAGCCCTGAGTAGAGTGACCTTTCGTGCCCTGGACAGCTGCGTCACAACAGAACATCCTAAAATTCACATCTTGGGCTTTCACGCTTGTTTCAGCCCTACAGTGTGTTTTATTTTTATTGTTTATTGTTGCTAAGTTAGTGTAACTGACATGTTGCCTTTACAGATAATGTTCTTATGGTGAGCCTCACAACTAGTTTTAGGGTTATTAACGATCTTTCCTCCTCACTATTTATAAGGGTTTATGGTTTAGATTTGAGATTTTAGCTGTAGGCAGAAATATGGTGCAAACCGATCCTAGAATTTTTCCCCTTGATCCTATTAAAAATAAATTCCTTTTATTGTAAAGGTAAAAGAAAATTCATAGCGAAAAAGGGAACAAATGATTCAGGGGTATTTTCAAGTCATTCATTTTCACTCCAAAAATAATAAATTTAAACCACATTTTCTTCCTAAGAAATAAAGCTTTGCTCTGGCAATTAAAATAGCTCAGCACTTCAAATCCATGGGACGCATGCAGAAAAAAGGAAAGTAAATAAGCAGAGTGCCTCTGGACTTCTAAACAGAAGAGCTGGACTCGGAGAGAGAATCATGGAGCCAGTCATTTGGACGTCTCGGGGTTATATAGTTTGAATTCTGCATTTATAGGCATCAGCGGGAATTTTGCCAATGGCTTAACTGACTTTTATGCTATAAAGCTAGAATGATCCATTTTGATTAACTGCTCTGACCTCCTGCACAACACAGGCTTATAGCACAGGGCCAAGATTTCATCCCAAATCTGGACAGAAGAGAGATGCACAACATATGAGTCAGCAGGACAAGCACAACAATTTTAATTTCAAAATGCCAAATCGTGCTGGCAGGGGAGAACAGGGTGGATGACGGACAGTTCTGGATACTGAGAGGTTTCTTGAATTATTGGGAGATACTTGGCTAAGTCAAGCAAGCTGACTGAGCTAGCTTTCATCTCTTGTTTTTAATTATCTTTACTCTTTTAGAATTTCCTTGTTGTGCTAGAAGTTGTCCTGGTGTAAGCCTCCTCCCCAGATCTAATCTTTTTGCTTGAGGCAATTGGGGCAGGGTTATTTTGACATGCAAACGAAGAGGACATATGTTGCATGCAAATGAGAGGGCCACAGCTTAGAGCAGACAGATTATTTTTTTTTTTCCCCCCTGCCCCAGGCATTTCTGTTGCTGCTTAACAGGATTTCCTGGGGATCTAGATCAACACTTTCACATCAGGGTCTCTAAACTCCGGCTGCCCATCAGCCACCCAAGGGCAGTGGTGGGGAAGCAGGCCAGGCTCCCCTGGGCGCTGAGCAGGCAGCCCAGCCAGGGTTCCCGCTTTCAGAGGGGATGAGAAGGGTGCTGGGTGCTGCAGAGGCTCAGCCCCACTGAGCAGCAAGCTCACCTTCAGCCAGGCCCACTTCAGGGACCTGCTTTGGGAAAAGCTGGCCCGAGGCCACCAGCCCGGCCAGTCTCACTCGCTATTTGTTGTTCTCAGGTATTAACATTGGAAAATTGGCTACTGTGTACTGGCAGTAACTTCTTAATGTTATTTAATACACGTTATTGTATTCACATTGTAAAGGGCCCACACCCTGTTCTGATTCAAGACCTAGATACAGGGTCATTATGGTGCTATAAACACCACTTTAAAAAGCCTGACTATGTATTGACACAGTTTTTAATATGTGCAGAACAGACTCTCAAAACCACTCTCAAACATCGTGATGACGTTTTACACTGGGCTCATGTGTCCCCAGGATGGCATTAACTGAAATAGCACCGTGAAAGCAAAGGGAAACATATGAAACAGCAAGATCTGTGCAAAATAATTCTCCTTCTGAGATAAGAAATCAAGGCAATTTGGAGAGGAGGCCAGATTCTGTGCTTGATCCTTCATCTTTGCTTGCCAAGATTATAACAGTCTTCCAAGAGTGAATGTTACCAGGGGAAACATTTGAGAATTTGCCCTTGCTACTAAGAAAGGTGCTTAAATTTCGAAGTACCCAAAAGGTAAGCTACCCATCCCCAGACAAGAGTACTGGCAATGATACTTGCAGGTCTTAAATATGTGAATATTCAAAAAAAAAAAAGAAAAAAGGAAAAAAAAAAGTCTCATAACACTTGGCACAAATCACAGCATTCATTGCAAGAAATCACTTCTGGCCAACGCAGCCCCATGGGCTTAGAGGGCTGTCAGCAAACACCACAACCAGAATGAACTTGCAGGTCCTCCCTTTGGTGGGTCTGCTCCAGCCAGGATGGGACTGCTGAGTCTTGGGGGCTGGGGTTGGCTTTTTCAGGATAAACTAATTATATCAACATACTTGCCCACCGCCCTAAATAAGGCAGATTTGGAACAGAGGCAGAGGAAGAAAGCCTTACAGATGGTACTGCCACTCAGCAGCTTGCAACAAGGCTTTGGTGCCCTCCTGACCTTTGCTGGCTCTCCCCAGAGAGCAGCCCCACAGGCACAGGCAAGAGCAAGTCAGATGGGGTCAACAGATGGCTGAGAATATGGTGCACATTAACACACATTCTTCATGTGTCTCTGGCCCAGAAATAAGCAGGAGAGGGGTTTGGCCCCACTACATTCAGCAAAACCACGGTCATACTGCATCGAAACCTCCGCTGGCATCCACCAGCTAGACAAGTGCTTGCTGCCAGAGTTAAATATTTCATTCTTAATGTGCTACGGCTTTGCTTTTGAGGTTTTGAGAAAGGCATGCTAAATTCTCTTAAAATGTGTTAGGAAAAACCTGATGCATGATTTGCGCACAAATGGACGCAGTTGTGTTGCGCATGTCAAACCGTGCATTTGGGTAACCTGATAATCATATAATTTGCCTTGATGTCTCTCTAAAAAGACACGATTGTCCCTCTAATTTTGACTCCTTGTAAATAATCAATCAATCAATTAGCTAATCTGCTCCAACACTCCCCCCACCCCTTTATGTTTTCAATTAAAAGTGTGAAAGGCAAGTGCAGACAGATTTACATGACATTCCAGAGGCAAGCGGCGGCAATGGGTATTTTTTCACTGATCTTATCAGGTGCCCTTTAAGTACACTTGGGGTTTCTTGTGATCTTGACTGCTAAGCATTCATTTTTTTCCCTGATGGAAGACATGTCTTTATGGGGTTGCCTTTTGGGAAATTCCTCATTCAGAATATCCAGCAAACTACTTCGGAAATAGTATTTTCCTTTCAAAAGCCTACCTGTGCAACCACAGGGACTTTGTTTTTCTGAAACTCTGAGAACGTGCAAACTGATACTTCTAGGAGTAATCTGACTTGGCTGGATTTGATGCAACTTTTGTAGAGATAGCAAAAGGCATCTGTCTTACATGAGGCTAAACCCCTGCCAAATTTCACATCCTTGCTCCAAAGCATGGAGGCGTGCAAGTTTCTTATCAAACTACTTGCGAGTGCTTATAACCTGACCAAACCAATTTATTTCCCCCCCAACTTATTTTTTGCGGGAGCCAAATCTTGTTATTTGAACTTTGAAAGCAAAGGAAATCTGCTGTAGGCAGACACACAACATGGAAAATTTCAGCTCCAAGAGCTTAAGTCTGGCAAAGCTACAAACAATTGACAACAGCCCTGGAAGGAGAAGGGCCAGATAATCCCAGCATCGGGCAGGGCTTCCAGCTCCACCTGCAGCATGGCCAGGAACGCACGGACATTGTCGCAGGTCCATGCCCTCTCCCAGGCAGCTCCCAGGAGAAGCGATTTGTGGTGTGTATTGTGCGTGGATTACCAAAACACAGAGGCTGAAATGTAAGAAGGCACAGCCATACAACTGGGGAGCTTCATAGTAGAGGAAGATGGATCAACCACTGAAAGACTTACACATTATTCATACAGATTTGTAGTCTGCTTCAGACATTTCAGGTGATACTTGCTGCAATACAATCTTTACATATAATGTTAAATTACATCTTCAATCAAAAGGAAATGGAAATTCCTCAAACTAAAAAATAACAAGTCAAGACCTTGCAAAAATAAAAATCCAACAAAGAAAATGAATTAGAACAGCACAAAACCGAGCAGCAACTGGAAAGGCCCAACACCTTCCCCCGAGCCAAAGCCTTACTCATGTACACTGCAAAAAACGTTCTTTCAGGAACTAGCCAAAGATATTTTTTTTTGAAGATTGAACACAATCAAGCTTATTATTAAATTTTACCCTTCTGTAAATGGCAAGGATCTATTTGTTAGCATAAAGAATTAGTGATCACACTGATCCCTCTTCTTCAGATGAGAGGTGGCATTGCCCTGTGGACTACAAATGGCATTGCAGGTATGCTGCATTCAAATCCCTGCGGGGTTATTCGTTCCTAGGGCTACTGAGGCAATGCCACACTCAACTCATTTCTGCTGCATAACTACCTTAATATGCTTTCCATGACACAATCACTGCACTGGAGCTAGAAAGAGTGCCACCACTATTTTAAGCCCAACAGCCAGTGATCTCAGTTATTTGAAGTGAAAATTTAGTTGCACTGGGGTCTGTAAGAATTTTGCTGACAATTTTAATGCACCAGGATCTCACCTTTGGTATCATTTTCTCCTAATAAAACAGGGATGATCACACTTGCAGATCTGTTAGGGTGGGACAAGGACAAGTTAATGTGCGTTCCGCATTCTGAATGTGTAGAATAATAAGTGCATGAATTATTTATGTGTATAAATTTAAATTCTTTGATTGAAATGTAAGACTGGTTGATTAGAAATAAACTTCCTGCATGTTTGATACCTAGGTGCTCTGCCACAGGAGCTTAAAACAGTGTGGGCTCCCTGGTTGCATCTTCCCAGCTCCTCCTCAGTGCCAGAACTAGTACTCATGAAATAACACAGAAATCCAGAGCTGACCCAGCTGAAGAGAAGCCACACAAAAGTACCGCCAAATCCCCAGTTTTTCAGGTAGACGGGTTTACTGGACCAGCTCACTGCACAAGTGAGTGCCAGGGGGAACGCGTGGCTGAGACTGAGGGGCCACAGCAGCACCAGTTTAAATCAGCCTCGACTGCCATTGAACCTCACACCCGGTTAAATGCCAGTCACTATTAAATCCAACTCCTCCTAGAAACGTGTTGTGTTTTCTTCTTGAAAACAGATATATCTATATCTCTCTCTATCTCTCCCAGTAGTGCAGTAGCTTAACAGAGGCCCATCAGTGGTATCCTGCGCTTAATGTTTTAACCACCTCATTGAATAATCTGCAAAAAGAAAAAAGGCCCAGACAATTAACTGACATAGTGATTTGTTATCGGGGGGTCCCAAAGGCAGAGCTGCAAGAATAAGAAATGCGTATTGAGAAAATAAAGTCACACAACCAACAATACTCTGTGTAGATAAGGCCCCTCAGTCAAATGTGCTCTCCTCTTGCTGATGGGGATTTAAATCAGAGCTTTTAATGCTCTTTGCTCCAGACACCATGTAGGTAGCAACTAAAATGTGGCTTTCTTGAAGAAAAGCATAACCCCTTATCTGAAAAAGTTTTTAAAAACAATTTTTAAAACTTTTTTTTAAAAAAACAATTAGCCCTTAGCTTCATCATTATCATCTACTGTTCTCAGTCACTGGGCAAAAAGTTTTCCAGCAACTTCAGTTGCTGTTGATACAATTTATGTCATCAGTACAGCACTAAAATTAATAACTGCGTACTTGTCCCTAATGTCAGAGCAGCATGCTCAATGAGAGAATGCGTGCAACTTCATAATTTTGCTCCTTTTAGGTTCAGATGCTGAGTGAGGAGTTTGTATATAATATGAAATGGGGTAAGAGAACGTCTATTACTAATACAGCCTCATGAAGCAATTAATTTGCTGGGTCATTAACTCATCGCCTACACAGAAATCTCACAGCAGAAAGGCCCTGGTATGAGTTCAGCAGAAGGCACTTATGTGTGGGACAGTGTCTCCAAAGCCCAAGGCCAAGACCCACAGGAGCCTCCAGTAGTCTGGTGCCATGAACGAATTGTACCACGCTTACTCCAGGAGACCTGTGTGACCACCTCTGTGGAGATCACCATCCATCACTCCTCCACTTTGCTTACAACTTTCCTCAATAAGCTCAATACATATTTCATTCCAGTTTGTGCAGTCCATGCTTTACACTAAGCAAAAACACCATACTCAGTTCATCTTTCATTTCCAAAATACACTTGCTCACCGATTTTAAGCAGCACAGACGGCCTTTGTGCACAAGCACACCAGACCGGACTTCTAATCCATCTCAAGTCTTTCACAACAGCCGTACTGCGTAGCTGACGCCACCCAGGGCTGCTGGTGTGGATGTGGCAGGGAAGGTGAGGTAGAAACACTCATGTTTTGAAATGATTTTCAAAAAAATGATGGCTTTCACACTTTCCTTGATACAAGGTAAGACATGCTGGCTTCTCTCCACCTAAGGCAGCCTTCCCTCCCAGCCATTATCAATAATCACTGTTCCAGCAGCCTGATGCATACGCTGGCTGGCTATGCCGCATGAAGTCTCTCTCTGCTGGAAGAGGCATTAATTATAAGCAGGCAAGAAGAAACTTCTGCAGCATTGATGGCTGCTCTGCTGGGCGCTTTTCCTTGTACTAAGCTTGTTTTCATTAACTTTCCAAATAAATGATAAAAGGCACAGGCATGGGTAACAGAAAGACAAAACCGTAATCACTGGAGTAGCTGGCTGGTTTCCTATATGTATATGAGGAAGCATTGTTTAGATCTGTGCAAGTGCATACATACATAGGCTTTCCTGCCGAGCAGTTTAACTAATCCAACCACCAGTATAAAATACTAGCTTGCTGTGAGCTTGAACACTTGGCTGCTGCCTTGGTATTGCGGTTTCAAGCTAAACCCAAACTCACTTAGGGTAGGAAGTTTTGTGTTCTGCCTATAGACTTGGTAAAAATACATTAACAAAGAGGTGAATCAACGTCACTCTTGTTGCTGAGAGGCAGTGACGACAACACTCAGGTTTTTAATACGAAGTATCAATGACTGTTATATTGATGATTATGCTGATTAAAACAATGGTTATTGATTGTGTTGATAATTATCACATTTCAAATACAGGTAGGTGCTCAGAGCATGGCCCAGAAGAGAGACCTCCCTCCAAGTGCTGCCCAGACAGCAAGAAGAATATCTGATGAAAGTTCTGCTTTAAAATTTCCAGGTTTAAAAGTTTTAAAGGAGACCATTTTTTGAGCAGGAGTCATGGCTTTCACCAGCAACTGCAAACTAATCTTCCAAACCTCACAGATACATTAAAAAAACCCTGAAAAGCACCAGTCAGCAGAAACATTAAAAGGCAGATTAAAAAAAAATACCCCTAATCTAATGTGTTGTTCTGAATAATGATTTTTAAGAAAATCACATTATTTTCTGGAGCCTGACTCATGATTTTTAAACATTAGAGGTTTGCCAAACTGCTGGTATAAATCTGGAACCGCTCCACTGACGTCACTGAAACTGCACCGATGTAAAAATGGCATCAGGGAGAACAGAAACAGGCTGAGAGAATTGGACAGCTGTGACCACTAACACAGGCTGCGCATTAGGAAAGATCAAAGACTAATTTTTACAAAACATTTTGGCTTGGTTTTTATTTTACTGAATTAGGGTGAAACACAGCCCACATTTGCTCTCAGTAGCTTGATGGGCTAAAAACTCTTCACTGACGTTTGAACACAGCATAATACCAATGGGTGTTTAGTTGGCGATTCTTCTGAGAGGTACTTCAGTCACTGGAAACACAACATTATCTTTCTTCCTAACTGCATGACTGCAGTGAGGATGCTGGAGCAGATAAACACAACCTTCTGGTCTAAAGTCCCACCCCGGTCCCAGACTTCATTACTCAGAAACATTCCCATCCTCTTGGCAAGGGGAATAGAGACCAGCAGGAATGCCTCTAAAGGTTAAACACATGAACCTTTTGTCATGTTAAAAGACGAGAAAAAGGGGAGGAAACCAGAGCAGAGGCAGAGGAGAGCACTACAAATCAGGCCAACTGACTGCTCAGCAGAAACAGAGGGCAAAGGGTGTGTGCACCATTATCCGGTGGGGAACACACTATCCAGAACCAATGTTCACACCCGGCGTCTGCAGAGAGAACAATCGTCATAATTGAAAAACCCTCAGAGTTGGCAATTTTTAGGCACCGATTTTGTATCAGAAAATGCCGGATCTTGGCAGCAAGCGCATTACTGATAGGAATGATAAAACAGCAGCATTATACAAACATGTCTATCTCCAAGGCCAGAAGAAAAGAAAAGCTGAAATCTCCAAGGTCCTTTTCGGAGAAGAATCATAAATGCTACAGACCGCATTTCCCAGGTATTTTGTATCATGATTAAATCTGTTTCTAGCGTTACACCTTTAAGAAAGATCAAAGGTAGGCAGCGAGGGAAGGAGGTACACACTGACTTCCTCTAATTGAAGCAAGCTGAAGCCTCCAGCACCTTCTGGGTTCTCCAAAGTTTCCCTCTCTGTCTCAGCATTTCCTCTGCCCTCCCCTGCGGCCTCCCTGCCCCAGCCCTTGCTACAGCGAGTGCATCCAGGTGACTGACACAACAGAGATGCCTTTTACAGCTGCTTGGGTACAGGAGCAGGAATAAACCACTCCAAATCTCAGTACGATCACTGTCAGAAACTCGCTACAGTTCATTCATTGTTTAATTTCCGTGCCTCATTTTTTCCGTCTTTAGGAAAGGACATCAAAGAACATCAAGGTTTAGGAGCCGTTAACAACGTGTATCAATACCAGTATCAGCAAAACACTGCATGCAACTCATCCCAGTAACAAAACCTATCAAAGCAAAGCTATACTGGGAAAAACTAGTTTCTCAGCATAACTGTATGTGCAGCAAGGTTTTTGCCAATCTCCTCCTACACCAGACCAACGTAATTAAGCTGCTAGAACCTGTAGCGTAAAGATAACCATGACATCCCACGTGGGGCTTTGTAATAACCTGACTGACTCAAGCACGGTAACACTGAGAGCACCGTGGATTCCACACTTGGCTAAAGAAGCGTACTTGGATACTTCTTTTCTTACCATTTACCTTCTCCAGCATCTCTGTTTCCTTCTCTAACGCATCTGTGCTTTGATTATAAGCTCTCGGGGAACTCCTGGGAGACAGTGGCTTCCCCAGAGAGGCTGTGAGTCAGGGTCTGCACTAGCCTCTACGGAGGCTATGATTTCTGTCCACTCATCCCACTGTGTTTGTGTATTAGCAAGGAAGAGAGTTCCTTGTAAATGCCTCCAAGGGTCAAGCACAACTTTGCCTTTGATGCTTAATATAAGTTTTGAAATCAAAAGCACTATGTAAATGTTGTTCTTATTATCAGGTAGGTGTGCTCTGGTTTTCTTCCAGGAGAGCTCAGCTGCTGAAAAGTGGCTGGTATTAGAAGCAGGTCTCGGATGTTCGGCATTCAGCTTTGCAGGGAGAAGACTGACATAAGAGCTTGGCACACAGCAATGAAAGAGGATGCAATCTGATTTGGCAAATTAGCCCCTGGGATGATGCAGTTGCCATATGTACCTAGGTGCCAAATTTCAAATGGAGCAGAGTGACCTGACCCTGACCTTTGGCTCAGAGCGCTAAATTCCCTCTCCAGGGAGCCTCTCTAGCCTGAAGCGTGTTTCAAAGCTGTGAAGAGAATAAACGTATTCACCTGGGGGATATTTACAGCAGAACATTTGTTTTCACTTATGCTGAAATCTAAGGAGAGTTTTGGTAGAGTCCCCGCATGTCATTCATTCCAATAACAGGTTTTGCAACTCTTCTTATGCAGGTGTCTGAGGCCTGTGCAAATCTCTCTGGCTGACCACAAGTATCTGATGAACTCTCTGTTCCAGCCAATAATTTGCCCAAGCTGGGATTTTTCAAACAAAAGCAAACATCATCTTCTTTCTCACTGCTTACCAAAGCCACTGCAGTACAAGACGAGAAGCTGCCAGTTACAAAACTTTCACGTTTTTAATAAGTATACTCAAGAAGTTTACAAGTAGTATCGTAAATAATTTAACCTATGTTTTACAGAAGTTGAATGAAGTGTTTTGTTTTGTTTTTTTTTTTTTTTAATATTTGCAATGCAAACTAGTAGTTAGCTTGCTAATTAAAAACCATTGCTTAGTGGGTCATCAGACAGCAAGTTAGACAGGTTAGACAGAAGAATGAACGTTAACTGGAGGCAACAGACAGAGCTCTTTGAGCTTCAGACTAGTACTACGACACCCAAAACACAGGAACAGTAAAGAAAGGTTAGAGAAGGCAAGTAAAGGTTCAAAGACAAGGCAGATTAGTTAAAATGGTTCTACGACACAAAACAACTTTAGATCTTTACAGTCCAGTTCAGCAATGAAAAGCCACTTATGCTCAAAAGGCAACCTCCATGTGGACATGTTTTAACTTGGCTTTTGGCTTTATCATTTTAGTCGACTTGCATTAATTTTTGTAAGTACCCTGGTACAGACACAAAGCCAGCGATCACCTCAAACACGTGCCTGCTCTTCTGGAAAGCAGAAAGCAGCATCACTCCTAGAAAAAACTGCTTTCCTTTCTTCCAACCCATTCAAAGATTGGTGGTTTGAAAACTTACCTCTTCAGATTCAGTTTGTGCTTCCTAGAGATTGGAGAAGTATTCAGAGAAAAGCTGAGAGAAGAACTGAATGCAGCGCTATGGGCCATGCAGTTGGCTTTGGGAAAGGCAACAGTATAGATAAACCAGGCTTCCATTTAGTCAGCTAGCAGAAATACATCTT
This sequence comes from Rissa tridactyla, assembly GCF_028500815.1. Lineage (NCBI taxonomy): Eukaryota > Metazoa > Chordata > Aves > Charadriiformes > Laridae > Rissa > Rissa tridactyla. The sequence goes on along the minus strand of NC_071478.1, from coordinate 10,411,435 downwards.
TATTTTAAGGAACTGAGTCACTTCTGAAATGCATCATTTGTTTAAATTACAGGAAATAAAGGTTTAGAACCAGGGACGAGCTTGGCAAACCTTGTTAACAAAAAACAACGGTTTGTACAATCTGCAGAACCTGATCTTTGAAGGGCTGATATATCCCTAAAAGCAGCAGCAAAAGGGGAGGGAAGGCTTTGCTAAACTGTGTTTCTATCCAAGTTTCACACAGAGAACATCTGTTTGCACCCTAAAACATACACAGGCATTTGATAAACACTTTCTTTCTTCTCACTTTAGGATTGCTCTTTGGCTCACACAAAATTTAACACTACTTTTTAAACAGTCTCACCCATTTCATGTGTCATACAGCCAGGCATGAAAAAATAAATGCTTAAGGATGCAACGTAAAGAATTTTTAAAAATTTTGGGAAAAAATACTTACAGTTGTCCACACAACCTTAATTAAGCTCTCCTTCTGCATGCATGCTTTAGCTGTGTCGTAAAAGCATTTTTGTTTTCAAAATCTGGCTCCCCCTGTTTCCTCAGTCCCCTCCAGCAAGTCCCCGCACAGGCTCTGGTTCCCCTGTCACCACATCAGGCCCACACCTCCACCCTGCAGCATCTGCACACTGCTGGATGCCAAGAGGAAAAGCTACAGGGATAAATGGGACGTGCTTTTGCCATCTCCCATCTTCTCCGCTCCTGAACTTCGCTGGCAGCAAAGAGGAGAAATAAGTGGAAGAGCACCCTGGGCTGAAGTGTTTCAGCTGAAATTAACTCGAATAATTCAGTCTGAAGAAGACGCTCAACAAAGAAATTCACAATGACAAAGTCTGGCCAGATTTTAAGCACACAAAAGCAGAGCCTTGTGGTATAAATTGTAAGACAACCTTAACATCTGGTTTTCCTTCCTGTCCTGTTTACAGGAGGGTGGAAAAGACCTCTATGTTTTGTGACTTTGAGAAGAATGAAGAGAACGCGTCTTTCAAGCTCCCCCAAAATAAACAAGGATAATTTGTGTATCCAGGATGACAGTAAAGCGTGTCAGTAAGAAGCTTCTAGCAGAGCACGAAGTCAGCTGCACGTGACAGAGACAAACGCCATTTCAAGGAAAAAAATTGTGCTGAGATTGGACAAGATTTTCCATACTCATCTCTCGCCTTTAGAAAATAACCCTGAACTTTACTCTTATAAAAAACACACTAAGAGACAAGCATCTTTTACTTTGCCTTGGCAGCTTCAGAACACTAGGAATAAATCATAGGAACAAACAAAATACTCATAAAAACCCCTCGCTGCATGACACAGACTGGAGCAGAGGATGCACTGAAGCACTGATTCATGAGCAACACCTCTGAACCTGCTATTGTAAATGTCATTTCCCAACACCTCCCCATTCCTACCAGCCGGCTAAAGCTGCAATTAAAGAGGTGGGAGCGCTCTGCAAGCATTCCCTGTTTGTAACAGACCCACATCCAGCTATTTATTAGGTAATCCAATTACTCTGGTGAGACCTTACTCCATGCATTTATGTCTAGTCAGGCTACGGGGATAGCCTATCAACCTGGGTGTTTTTCTTAAGATGCAAACCTCTGTTCCTCTAATAACAGAGGTTATTACAAAACACAGCTACTGCACAAAACATCGCATCTCCTTTGCATCTCCCCTTCTCTCATCGTTTTCCAGTTGTTTAGAGAGGAATTACATGCCCAACCGCAAAGAAGAACAGGTTGAGACCAGTCTCCCGCACCCACTTCTTGCGCCGTGCTTTCTTCCAGGCCTGCCCTCACACCTGGGAGGAGCTCCCCATTAACATCTACAGAGCTGCCTCATTATTTTCTTCATAATTCTCCTTTACAGCAACGCCACTGATGGCAGTTAGGCCTCTTGGGTATGACGAGGCCACTGTTTACCATGTTGGCTTATGGGACCTCTTTAGAGCACACACATCATCTCTACTGCTTTTTCCCTGGAACATGAGCTCCCTGGAGTGGGGACAGCCTCTTTGAGAAGTATATAGCCTACTGTGGATACGGTCCTTGGCTGGAGCTCCTGGGGTCTTTGATACAGCAAATAATACAAGGGTGTTTTCCAGCATCATCCAACAGAGCTTTCTTTGGAAATTAATGACAAAGTTGCAAGACTGACTATCAAAGCACCTAAGCCACAGCCTCTTCTGCAACAAGGGTTCAAAAATCTCTTGCAAATAGACTCAGGAAAGAAACTTTGAAGGACCTGGATTCCTAGCCAATGGGTGAGGCAAATCCCAGTTTACACTCCATTTGAAACAGGTTCTTTCAAGGGGTGCAGGGCTTTTGCTTGGAATTATGCCAAGGGAGGACCTTGGCCTGTATCCATTGACCTCTGATGACAGAGATTAGATAACAAGTGAATGGAATTGCTTTCGGCAGTGGTGTTGTGTGCTGAGAGACATAATAAAGAGCATGTATCATGGCAATACCCAGTATATAAAATTCCCTGGAGAGATTCCCCAGTGAGAAAAAAAGGCTTTGGTATGCCCCTGTTTGTTACACTGATTTTCCTGACTTTCCTGGAGTAACGAATACTTTCCATCTCTCTCCTGCTCTGAAAAATGCTACAGCCTCTGCAGACTCCTGAAGAAACTTGCAGTTCTTGATGCTCAAGGATCACTTCTGAACACCCTTTATTTTCTTCTCTTTAATGCTTTTCATACTATGCTTTGACACAAACCATCTGATAAAGTAAGTCCCAAAAGCTACGGCACAAGAGATGAAGGCGTGCATGTGTAAGAGCAGGCACATCTATGGCCATGTGAAAATGATAAATAACACCAAAACCAGTAATGGAGTTTCTAAATGCAAAGGATCACAGTAGTCTGATTAGAGGTACATCAGGCAAGGGTTCACGGGTGAGATTTCTCATTAAAACAATCGACTTCTCTTATTTTTTTGGCATTGTTGTGGAACACAGCCCATTAAATTTGTGTAGGAACCAAAATGTTGAGGGATGGACACTTTGTCAGCCTGTGCTTCCCAAAACACTTAGGGCCTTTCTGGTGCAACATAAGTAACTCAGTAATCACTGCTGCTTAATAACCCAATGAAGTTTGCAAACCAGGAAAATGTGCTGTATTAGTGAGAAATAGGTATCCGAGGCAGGGTTCACTTCAAATAGACACAATTCCCTATGCAAAATACAAAGCTGTTTCATTAGCTAAAGAGACCTGTTTCATTAGCTAAAGCTTTTGATCAGCTACACGTAGAGGAAACGCCATAGTGCTTGTAATAACTCACACAGAGTTTTTGTCATGCTTCTGACCAATTCTGCCTAGTTTTTCACTCCTTTCTTCTAATTGAACACAAATAAGATTACACCTTTGGGCTTGGGATTATTTGTAGTGGTATAACTTTATACCTTTCACCTTGCTGTGTCTTAGTATCTCACTCCCAACCTTTGCCCAGCTCAAAGATGCATATAAACCTCTGCCCATGAGAACGCCCATCCCAGGAAGCTTTTACAGAAGCAGGAACCACTGTCTGCGTCCTCTGTGCCTGGTGGTGCCACTGGATGTAGGGTCTGCTACAAGCCAGACATCATCCAAGCCATGGGCACCAGCCAGGTACAGAGTCCAAAGCCATTCTCCCTGCTGCGTGTCTCCTTCACCTCGTGCAGGCAGAGGCAGCTGCTCCAAGGAATGGCTCTTTCCTGTGTGAAGCTTTACTGAGCCCTGGAAACATCACAGCTGCCTTCGTGGAGCAGCTGATCTGCACAGGAATCCCAGTAATCAAATCATGGTGGTGGCTTCAATGCTATTCCCCCACCACTGTACAAAAGGCCACTGGGCAAGGATTACCTACGACAATTTAATTATGTGTGAAAACACCTGCAAAGCTTTGGGGTTTTAGGGTTGTTGTTCTTTAGATAGGAGGGGGGAAAGGAGAAGGAATTAGGCATGGAGCAAGCTGGCTGGGGCCGACCTGTGACGGCAGGGAAGCACACTGTCATAGACACACACGAGCAACAGATTAAGGACTGATGTATACAAAGCCGGTTTTTCTCAAAGGGTTTGCTTTTCATGACTTGTCACCTGGAACGGGGTCAGCATGACCCATTGCGTCTCTCACACTCCTAGTGCCACGAGAGATGACCGCTCATTTCCTGCACCCACCCTTTATCAAACGAAAAGGCTATTTTGCCACTATTTACCTATACTTCCGTGTTAAGAGACCATGGTGGCCTAAGGGGAAGCAAGGTGTATTCTTGCTGATACTAGTTGAAATCTTGGTCTTATTTAAATTAAAGGGAGTTTTATTACTGCCTTCAAACAGGCCAGAGTTCCACCCATGAGAATACAGTATCTGGAGATCAGAAGGTAGTAAAGTCCAAGGGAAAACTCCACATTATCTTTTAAACCACCTTGTCTGAGATATTTTGCTCTCCTCGATTCCATTAAAAAGTCTCCGTGCTTTGCAAAATATCTGTAGAGGAAAACAAAGCACCACAAAGAATACTTCACTTGGTATTAACTTTCATAAGGCATGATGAGAGCTCATCAATGCAGTCTGTAAGCTGGTTGATTTAAGGACTCCACCAAGCATGTCTCACACAGGAATTACAATACATGTGGTATTTGTTTGTTTTTGTTTTTATTTCAATTTTATTTCTGGATTCTACTTTGCTTTGTAAGTTATTTTTCTTGCATGACAAGCAATATCCAATTATTCATGCACTGCCTTTTTTGTTTTGTTTAAAGTTGACATTTTGCCCAATCTTAAGACCACAAGATGCTTACTAGAGCAGTCCTCCAAGCTTCAATGAGGTCTCCCATACTGCTGGCTTTTAAAAATTAGTACATACTAAACCAAATACACACAAAACCGAAGTACACAGTTAGTGACATCAGCCACAACTTCCCCTCCACAGTCGTGCATGCATTTTCTCTATCTATGCACAATGGTGTTTCCAACCTGAAAACAATGCATTCAAGGAAAAAATATGGTTTTGTGTGATGGGATTTCCAATGGAGCCTGAAGGACTTCGGTAACCTCAGACTATAAAGAAAGTCCAGAGAACAGAATTCTTAACATCTCCAGCCTCCTTTGAATTCCCAGCCTTACTGAACCAAGAATAAAGAAAGCCTGGCCCATAAGCAGGAATCCACTAATTAAAGAGAAATGGGGCTTATTTGTCTTGGTTTCTGAAGTCACAGTTCTCTCCACTTCTGAAAACACAAGTTTCTCACCAGTTCTTTTCCGCCCTAGGGCTGTGACCTAAGCAGCTTAAATGATACACAGATTTTGGTCAAAATCTGCTCCTTATTTACTGGACTTCAAATGTGCAAGCAATTACTGAATGGGTCTCGTTTATTGAATAAAAGTATTTAGGCATTATGTTTACAAAGGCCTAGAAACATTAAAATCTAGTGAAAAACAATTATTTTTACAGAATACATCTGCAAGCAATATGAAGTCATTTTGTTTTTGTAAATTTCTCTGTAATAGACTTATTGTTGATGTGGAAAATGTTCACATTGCAGCAGTGAATTATTTTGAAATGCCAAACTTAATAAAGGAGAAATTATTGCAAATAATATCACAACCCTGAAGGAAAAAAAAAGCCAAAATACCAGTGGTTTCCTGACTAGTCAATCCTCTTCAGATTGGCAGACCTCTTCAGACTAATCAGGAAGAGTTAGACAAATAGTTACTTTATTACGGAGGCTGTCAAATAAATCAGAATCTGGGGAGCAACTGCTGCTGAGCCCTGCAGCCTGGCTGGCTTCTTTTCCTGTAAAACCAAGGCAGTTACAACAGACCCACGTATGTGTGTGTTTGTCTGCAGAGCAACGTGTAGGCTTCAGGCCTCTAAACAAAACTTCTTCCAAATTTGGGCCAGCATTTTTCTTGGCTTCCCCAGGTTTTGTTGTGGAACATGGCTGAAAGAAGAAATGTTTTCAAACCAATTAATTCAAGTCACTGCTGTTATTTTTAATGGAGAGCTCTGAAGCTCAGCTCACAAAGGGTAATGAGAAAATAATGTTTTAAACAACATCATCAGAGGAATTAGGCCGTGGACTTGAACTACATTATCCGATTCTCACTGCAGAGTTATTTTGCCCCCAAAACGTTTGCTCTTTACAGTGGCACGATGAATGGGAATTTTGCCTAAGGTACAAGCCTGAGATGCAGCCACAACTGAAGGTCACAGAACAGCGAGTTTCAGCCATCAGCCACAAGAAATGGTGGCTTGTGCCGCTACCCCCCGGACTCCAAACACACTCCTAACGCCGGTAGGTTTTGCCTGTTTGGGAACGAGTGAAAACTGAGGTCTTGTTTTATCAGGGCACTGGGGCACATTTCATCTGCTGTCCCACAGCACTTCAGCATGTATTTAACCTGATGCAGGGAAGACTTAGGTACAAAATTAGACTTTAGCATTACTCAGTCATTCTGCTGAATAGAGGGAAGAAGAGTGCTGTGTCGAGAAGTAAGTGCACCTCCATTCAATCCATTCTGTGTTGTTTATCTACGTCGAACAGTATTGATTTGAAAGGCGACCACAGGGCAAAGGGAAGGCAAAAAGGAGAGAGGGCAAGGAGGGAGGAGGAAAGTTTGAAATTAACATCCGGAATGGGTCTAATGAACACTGCGACTTACAGTCCCCTTTGAAATGTTTTCAAGCACAGCTATTATACAGAATATATTCAGCAGCTGAACAGCCAAGAATTGTAGTTGGAAACTGTAAGACTGCCCAGGCAAGAACTGTACCACTTCTGCATCCTTTACATCCACAGCAATGCAAACTGGCAGCACTGACAAATCAATTCAACACCAGTGACGTTGCACACTTGCTAAGAAGATGGGATGTAATAACTTTTGAAGCTAATAAGATGGCTTAAAAACATCCTTTTTTTGCCCTGGACCACATTAAAAGCAAACAGCGCAGATGGACTTGCACCTGCTTCCAGATGAAAGTGTCAGCTAGAGTAGTGCTATTCTTAATATGAATTAACTTCTAATACAGATCTGCTTTAGTTCTAATTGATTTTACAGTGCTACTAAAAATAACTATTCATCTAGCTGGCAGGCATGCTTCTCCCCTCCCCCCGTCTCAATATGGAGAGCGAGCACTACAAGCACGGTTGGTGAACAACTGTCCACTGCTGGTAGCAGTGCTGCTGATCACTGGGATTTGCCTTCTAAAAGTAAGCTATTTGGTGCAAACCCCACCCCTACAAATTTAGCTACCTGTAGTTTATGTCGCCATTCCCAGACGCATGTATGAAATGAACAGGCTGCCACAAGGTAAAATTCAGCTGCTCCCCAGCAGCAGCCTGCATGCCTGCTCCTACATCCCCACAAGTGCCACGTAACCCACTCCTCAAGAGAGCGGCTGGCTCGCAGAGGGGATCCTGAAAGTGCTCCTCGTTTCTCATGCCAGTGCGTGGCTGGGGCGGACAGTGCAAGGTAGAGGGCTGTGGTGGGCACAGGGCAGCCTGTACAACTACCAGTGGTACCCCACACCGTGCCACACAGGCCAAGATGCAGGAAGCCTTCTCCTTCCGCCTCCACTGGTGCGGATCCCTGCTGCTACTCTCCATGCTGGGATGAGCACATGTCTGTGACCTGCTCTGCGGACAGGCACTCTGAAAGGCAACTGCTGTCCTCCTCCCATATGCAGCCTATTTTCCATTTCCTTCCCAATTTTTCTTTACGTTGGATTTATTTTGACTCTTAAGTGGAAACAAGCTTTTACTCATCTGTTTAAGGCAACTCACCCTTCCATCTGGTTTATACTGTACATCATCACCTATTGTCCTGCCGTGAGCCAATTTCTGAATGTTTCAGCTGTTGATGGCTGGTGGCGATGATGTATGAAGCAGAAACAAAGCCAGAGTTGCAAAGACTTCGAAAGGCTGAGGATAACTAAGAACATTGTTTTGACTAAACACAGACATAGACACCAAGAAGCTGTCACTTCTTCCAACCTTGCTCTCCCTCTCCGGAGCCACCTTTTAATTTGTTGCAGTTGCACAAATGATCTCTGTGTGTTAAGAGTTCAAAGGAAACAGCCATCCATAAAAAACATCTTGATATTCCACCACCTTAAAAGACACTTCTCCGATGAAGTTATAAAAATAGGCTCTAATGCCTTAGAAAGAACAAGACTTTCAACGTAATACGTAAAGCTTTATGACTTCTTAACAAAGCAAAACCAAAACATACTCCAGTTCAGCTAAAGGTAATTATTTTTTCAGGAATTGTCTATCACCAGCAGAGACAGTTAGGGTGTAGAAGGCAAACATCCAAGGGTTAGTTTTGGCTGAGACAGCACAGTCTGCCATCCAGACTCGCATGGAGAGGGATTAGAGCACAGAGCTAAACAACAAGACCAGGAATTTGTGTCCCACAACACTTCTGATTGAAGTTACCTGCAGGCCTAGAGGTAAGTTGCATTTTCTCTGAGCCTCAGTTTCTTCAGTGGAACATGCTAATAATGTTGTTTCTTCGATTTCCCAACAGAGTTTGGATAAAGCATGCTCACAAATAATTTCTGTGTGTTATTTGTACTTCAGGAGTGACCATGAAATGCTAGGTCATCTTCTCCGTGGGAGGACACAATTCCTGTCTTATGGATCTTAAAATGTAGCATTTGCAGTAAATACAGACTACCACTAAATGCACACCACCCTATGTACAACATTTGGTAGACGTCGTGGGGAAGAACCACAGATTCACCCTTGTAGGCAGCCTATCTCGTGGGAAAACCACCAATGAGAGACTGCTGGCTTACAGCCCAGAGGCCAGCAGCACGGTGCAAGTGATGCCATCAGACAAAAACAGAGAGATGGAGAAAGGTAGTGTGATGCAGGATCTTGAGAAGTAGGACAAGAAACTCACATTTCACAAAAACGGGGGAGTAAAAATACAATGATGGGAGGGAGACAAAACCTTTTTGGTGGGATATACGATGTCTTTTTATGGGGACAAGCTCAACAACCACGACACGAGAAATTCTACTTTCTTCAACTTCACCTTCTGTGGGTAGGGTGAGATTATCTATAGATTTAAAGAGGGTTAAAAGTGACTGCAGTCACTCAGTAACCAGGATCTGCATGTCCGTAATATATAGTGACATGTTTAACCCACACTGGTCACTTCAGCCACCTTTGTGGCAATTAATAAAAAGAACAGACACTTTAAAATCTTTGTCAGTTATCAAAGGCTACTCTGCACTTTTATCCTCACATGATACCCTTAACAGAACAGACACTTCAAAATCTTTGTCAGTTATCAAAGGCTACTCTGCACTTTTATCCTCACATGATACCCTTAACTCAATTTATATATGACTGAGATCCCTTTCAATTTTAGGCTAATGTTCTTTTATATTTATAATATTCAGGATAGCTACACATGCTTGATTACCTTTAAAACACTTACCACGATTCCATTTAAAAATAAATGAATCCCATTTAAAAGTGACTTGTCCCCATCTTCTAGTATTTATGGACAAGGACATATGGGGCTGATTTCTCTCATTATTAAGCAGCATGTCTGAGACTTAAATCATTTAAATTATTCATTGACAGCAATTGGGCTACTCATGCAAACTCCCACTTAGAGAAGGAGTCCCAGTGATAGGACCAGTCAAGTGGATGAAGATGGCTGAACAGATTTTGGGATGCACTGAGCACCCACAGATACTGCTAACTTTGATTAGGGTGAGGAGTACTTTTGAAAATCTAGCCCCACCTTCATTGATAAATATAATTTAACTGGGACTTTCAACACGGTTATTCTGAATGACATTTTCTTCAAAGGTTACCATGGCCAAAGTTCTGAGCAGTGATCACTAGTAGCTGAAGGAATATGAGTGACTGTGCACTGATTACCATAACAAAACCCAAGCCTGCTGCAAGACATTTCTAGAGCACCAAGTTACGTGGGACCTTCCTTTTCAGTGTGGGTTCAGGGCGTTCCTGACAGTGCCCAGACACAAGGTGGACATCTCTGCAGAACCTGGGCTATGAAAGCTTCCATGAAGAGCAAAGCTGGCTCTAAGCAAATGAAGAAATGCATCTCCAAGCATCAGAAACCGCCCATCCCTAGTATGAATACTGCTGTTCCAGCAACATTAAAATCTGAGACAGGAGATGGATAAATCAACTGCACTGTTGAGCTTGGACTGTAATAGTCCAAATGACAAAGGCTGTAATCATTTAAAACTCTGCTGTAAAGAGACTATCACAGACTACTATGCTCTCTGACCACCTCACCAGTGGAAGACCTTGAACTAACTGTTAGTGTGTTTTCAATTAGTGGAGTCAGAGAGAGAGAATAGGAATCATCCTTCATGGAAAAAAAAGTTAAGGTTATTCTTTGCAACATTTTATTTTTAATTAAAAAGACATGTTTCTTGCTCTCTTCAGAATGAGCCCAAGAAACATTTTAAATCATTTTCAGGTCACATTATAATGTACACATTGCAGCTGATTTCACAGCTATGTGGGCAAATTACTATTTTTCTGCACAACTAAATCATTATCAAGGTAACAGCAGACAGTAGCATCACTAACATATAGCAGTTACAACGCATTTTAGGAAAACATGGTCTAGCTCTTGGAACAAGAAACTTGCATATTTCAGCCAGATCTTTCTTCCCTGCCCAGCCCCACCTCCGAGCCCCAGCATGTACCAGACTTTGTCCCTATATTTTATCTTGATGGTAAAGATTTTGTTTTGTTTCTTTTTCCCCTAAGAAAGGCAAAAGGGTTAGCAAGTCTTTAAACTCCCAGTTCTTAAGGCTGTTAATATTTCACATTGCCAGCAGGGAAAGGAATTAAAACTGCCAGTAGCTATCCAGATAGATTTTAAAATCCCCTTCCCTCCCCCTTCTCCCTGCCTCCCTCAGCTTCAGAGGATATTTTCCCCGCAAATTGGTTTTAAATTAAGGAAGGTGATGAAGGCAATGTGCCGTCTCAGCATTTTCCCAGGTGCACTTAATCTAATTTCATTAAGGAGATCAGGACAGATGATCGCTACAGTCGAAACATTAAGTCTGTCCATTTTTGTATAAAAAACCATTAAGTCTGTCAAAGTGTCGGCGGGTGGGCTGTTTATTATTGGAGATGAAGGCGCGCTTTGCTTCCCCAATAAACTGTCAGGAGTAGTAAACCACAAATTAAGTCAGCTGCTGCCAAAGATTTAGGCAAAGATCTCCAACTAATTTTGACACAGGTGTGGGAAAGGCCACGGAAACAGAGGCCGCAAGTCCGTCTGTATGCTTTGGAAACCACGTCTTTTGTGTGTGTGTGTGAGATGCTTCAATCTGACCCATCGACGAGTGGAAGACTGGGCATCAGTGGATACGATTAAGCAGAACTGCTGATGCTTCTGACACTCCAGACACAGTGTTGATGGAAACCATGCACTGCAGAGCCCAAACTGCAGTTTACCTTTGCTTTAACCTGCACTAATCCTGCTGGGACTCATCGTCTTGTCTTACACAGACAAGAACTTACACAGAATAAAAGCTTCATTCAAGCCACTGCTCTGTTTTGAACTTATGCACAGCTTTGACTAAACGTAAAATCACATTCCTCAGATAATCATACAGATATCATACAAAATTAGACGAAAGCCATCAAAATGCAGAAACTATGGAATACTATATAAAAAACAAAGAAATCAAGTGAAGCTTTCAGATTGAATTTTCAGGCACTACAAATTCAGATGTGAGCCATTTGCTAAGGAGAACACCTTACTTCTCAAGAAAAAGGAAGCTGGGTAGAACTCCGTACTAAAGACCATCAGGAAAGGTTAAAAAGTATAAAATACTAAGTGGGATTACACAATCTTTACAGTACATAAAGAGAAATTAATAATCACTAATATGGAACCGGAGTGTTATTCTAGCTGGAGCTTCGTGATGAGGGAAAACTGCTGTGTTTGCAGGTAACATGTGCCATGTACTGCTTTGAGCATCAAGGGTGGGCAGAGCAGAGGAAGGTTCATTTTCCCATCCCAGGTGGAGCGAGGGGAAGAACGGAGCCCACTCCGCCGGCAGAAGCTTCTGCAGTGCTGCAGGGATTGGGAGAGAGTGGGAGAGGCGGGAGGAAGCCAACCTACACCAGGAAAAATGCTTGGCTCAACCCTGGGTAGGCTCAGAGCTGAAGGCTTGCAGGTGAATGAAAGACCAAGACTTTTCCTTGCTGCCTGGGAAGAACTGCTGGAGCCAGCGTGTCTGTACCGCAGCCAGCACTAGAACTAAGGGGTGACCCTGCAGGGAGCAGAGCGAGGCTTATTCACAAACATTTATTTTAATCTCTTTCGCTCTGAGTTTTCTCTGTCTCGAAAGTGTCTCACTTTGGTTTGTGTTTGTGGAAAGCTGGGACTCTTGCTCTTAGGGACTCCTGCCCCTGAGGACGTACAGCAAAGGCTGGGCAGCACCAGCTGAAACATCTCCCCTGGCTCAGGGTGCCATGGTAAGCCCCTGACATTGCAGACAGAAGCAGCAGTTGATAAGTAGCTGATAAGTGAAAACAGCAGCTGATAAGTGTTAGGAGACTCACCTAGGCAAAAGAATACCCATTTCAATCACGATGCTTTAGGTAAGGGTGAATTCCCAAGCAAGGTCAGGCAGACATTACTTGTAGTCTTTACTACTGATTCACGTGTTGTTGCTGCCTCTTACATACCTGGAAAACTCCTGTAGTGAAACCTAGTTTGGATTTTATTGTAAATAGGACCCAGAAGCAAGAATCATTGGAAAGCTACAAAACCTGAAGTTGACTTTACGCCTGCACGGGACACACAGTGATGTGTACTATGCTCTTCTGTATTATTTAACCTGATAAAACAATTCTCAAATACAGTAATGAGAAACTTTGCAAGCCAAATGGGGGCCTGCAATTGCAGCTCTTGGAGTATGCAATCCTCCAAAATTCTCATCTTCTTGGTATCTTCATGGTTAACTAAATAATCTAATTTAATTAATTGAATTGCCTAACTCAATTGCCAATTCCTATCACCTGCCTACTATGTTATGTTCTATCTGATCACCTTCCAAGGAGTTACTGCCATTGCACAGGTAGCTCTTTGGATTTATGGATACATTATAGTGGTGTTTCTTGATGTGGGCAGACAGCTGTACAAGATCGCTGTCTTCCCTGTTGCCTCAGATGTTGAAAGTACCTTCACAAGGTCCCAGGCAAGATAAGAAAATGTTCATGGATGAGGAACTGGAACAGGGAGACGTTAAACAATAGAGAAAGCAGAGAGCTAGGGACATGCCAACTGCCAGCAACAGAACTGGTATTATCCTGTCTTGCCCAAGAGCTCTCCATAAGATCTCTTCAGTCCTTTTATGTGAGTTAATGATGGATTTTTGTCAGCAAACTAGAAGGCTCTTCTCATTGTTTGCTCTGAAGGTTTTTTTTTCTACATTTTCAAGAATGAATATGGACACCACAGACTGTGATGACTCAGCTTGTCATATACAGACTAATGCACTTAAAATTTGAGGTTTTGTCTGTATAAAAGAAAAACACAAAATCTCAGTAGGAGGGGAGAACATTAGTGCTGAAGCTTTGAGTCTGTTTATGTTTTAAAATTGCATTCTTACTTTACTTAAATACGAAGGTCAAGAAGGGCCATTATTACTAATACTTTTTACTGGATTGCAGACCCTCTTGTTAGGAAGGACAACTTGTAGGTCATCTTTCCCTCTGGAAGGGTTTACAGGGTGTAACTCAATTGCCCCAAGTCTCAGTGGGAACCCTTGTGTCTGCTCCGTGCACATGGTGGGTGGAACGACAGAAGCCGAGGGCATGCCAAGGCTCTCCCCCATCTGGCGTTTCCCAAAGAGCGACTGAGTGAACTGGGTATGCAGTGGGCTTGCATGACGCTATTTTGCTGGTAAATCTGTTCATGGAGAATGATGAAACAAAATAAATTCACTGAGTGGTGAATTTTTGTCTTCCTATACTAGCAACAACATCACGTTTGCCTGTTTATAGCACCCGAATCTTTCAAGGGCTACAAGGTTATTTTAAATTCAGTATTTTCATATTGTTTAAAAAGCAGATCTGTTTTTAATAACAACATGCAGCTCATCTGTCAAACAGAGACTTTCTTTCATTAAGAGAACTAACCACCTTTACCCAGTTATTATTATATGGCAGTCAGATTTCTCACTGGTTTTCACTTCTCATCACTGGGTTTTAAGTCTGTAAGAATTAAACCTTAGAAGAAACACTGATTCTGTGCACACACATGCGTATATGCTATACTACTGCATACTGCTAAGCCGGCAACACAGCCCAGGCACACGCTTCTGCAACTGCATTCAGCATTGCTGTCTGTAAGCAAGAGCATCCTATGGTAAAAGGACCAGTTACACACTGCCTGAAAACCCAGCTGGGAAGTTACTGGCAAATGGAGACTTCTCATTCTTAGTCACAGCTGAAAACTGTCATAGACTCAAGTGTAATGCAAACAGAAGTGCAAATACTGCCATGTGAAAGCCCTTGGTTCAATTCCACATTTGTTCTCTCCCTTCTGCTGCAGCCAGTAAGAATTGGGATCACTGGAAAAGTACCAAGTTTCATTTCTCATCTGATGATTGACAAAACCAATTTGGGGACCTTGGGCTGGGCAGGCTTCAAAAATAGCAAATAACTGATTACCTGAACTGGGAACTAAACTTTGAAGCAACAGATATATCAGATGGAACCCACTTTTTCCATTGCTAGACAAAATGCGAGGAGCAGGGAAAAAGAAGCCTCCAGCAATAGTGCTACCAACAATACACCCTGTGGACTTCAAATGTGTAGCACTGAGGGGTCCAGGGACTGAGGCTGATTCCAGCCCCATGAGACAACACATTGCTGGTGAACTGGTGCATTGACAAATGAGGCCATGAGAGCAGGAGTGTAAAGATGACGCAAAACACACAGAAATTTGGATCGATGTAGGATCTTTGGGAATGGACACTGCACAATTTGGCTTCCTTTCCCCCACTGAACTGCACTTCAACTTCCAAAGTCTTTCACAATCCCCTTCCCTAGATCTCACCTTCCTTCACCACCAGCTACCTGACACAGCTCTTCCCTCCTGGGCTGCAGCAGCTCTTGCCCACTCTGCTCCTGCCTCTGTAACTGCTGCTGTAATTCTAAGCATTGTTAAGACCATCTTCCCCGAACTTTTTCGTCTGGTGTCATGGGGCTTTATCTTATTTCTGGGTAATCTCATACACGAATACACATACACAGTGTGACCATTTCCACTAGAGTGACTCCCAGATCTCTCTTCATTACTTCATCCTTTTCTCCTGCTGCCTAAACTATGATTTTTCCTGTGGGCTTGTAGACACACTTTCAAGGTCAACACAGCTGAAATAGAAGTGATAATTTTACTCCCCAGATCTTCCACACAGTTTACTCTCCTCATTGCTTCCACTCTTATCACTTCCACCTCTCACTCAAGCCCATAGTTCTCAGCGCTCTTTGACTCACACCATGCCCTACAGCTTGATATCCAACCTATGTTTAAGTCCTGTCTATCCTTTTTCTCTGTAACATAATGAGCATCCTCTGTTCATCCACACAACCAAGTTCTTGGTGAAGCTCTCACCTCACCTTTCATTTACCTTTTTATCCTTTCCCCTGATGATGGCAGATGTAATTGTGTCCTTGTGCCAAGGAAAAAGCTGCCGCAAGATCATTTTCCTAGTCTGTGGCTTTGCTCCCTACACAGCTTTCCACTTCCTGAATTGCAAACTATCACTCTTCATGTTTTGACTCTTTCACAGCTTATCTCTTCTTCCCAACACCAACACTATCCTCAGTATCGATGTAAACCCTCTTCTCTCACTGGTCTGACCTGATCACCCTTGTTAAACTTTCAAATAAGCACCTCCCTACTACTCACCACTGTGCCTTTCAGTACAGATAATACCTCCCCATTCACAGCCATAAAGCCACCTGATTTTCCCACTCAAATGCCTCCTAAAACCTTCCCTTTTGCCTTAACACCTACAAACCCAAAGCTGGACAACACCGAGGCTGCTGACATACTGAAACAGTGGTGCTGTTAACACTGTGCGGCCCATTTATCTGGGTCCCTTCACTGTCTCTAATCTCATCCTCAAGCGATGAGCTGTTCTGCATCAACATGGCATGTGGCAGGATGGGAACCCAGCCTGTGGTAGAGCAATCGTAGCACTACCGTGCTGCTCTTCTCCCATGCATCAAGTCCTAAATTGCACCTGCTCATGCACTGCCGTACGCTTCCAGGCACCTACTGGGACTCGGAAATTAGCACCAGAAACAACAGCACGGCAAGGCTGAATTCACATCGCCACAAGCAGGGCCTAATAAACTCACTGTGCTGTTGCAGAAAGTGGTATGAAAACACTGTTTTAGAAACCTGACTTCCAAATCTTTTGCTTCCACCTTGGATATAGCTTCACCAGTCTCAAAGGTTGCTTGCTATAGCTAAAACACAAACTACAGAACAAATAAATGGTAAATAGCGATTCAGCTTAGAAATACAGAGTCATTTTTTGTACATCTTACTTAGCACCACATTAAATGAAGGAATGCCTGATATGTAACCCCTGATTTGGAGAGCTCACTTACACTGCGGGGCCATGTAATTAAGCTGACAACCCACAATTTTGCACACAGCAGACAGAAGTCCAAGACTGAAAGAACATGAACACTGAATTACTTTGAAAGGAAGAAATAGGCTTTTTTTTTTTAATGCAATCTTGAACACTGTTATTAAAAAAAATGAGAGCAACATTTTGGAGTAACGAGCAGAGATTACTCATTCCCTTGTTTTACACAAGTTGACTTTTGGCTTTCTGCAGAACGCCATTTAACAGAGCACATTACCAAGCTGCTAGCCACTTTTCACAGTGATGCTAAAGCAGGTAAGAGACAATAAGTGGAACTGTTGATGGTTTATATTACTCTATTATGTTAATGTTCACTAAAGTATGCCATAAGCTCTCTCATTACATGTGTATAAACCAATTCTCTGTGGTGTTATTCCTGTGCTAAATGCTATAACTACATAAATCTTGAATTAATGGAGACTTTATAGTTCCTGAAAATGAAGGGTAATTGCTATCTGTTAATGCTGTTGTTGCTATTAAAGGAAGTATATATTTTCAGTAACAATGTTTATGGACCGTGAGCCCCACATCACAGCTATTGCACAGTGCGGAGATGGTGTAACACGATTATCAGACTAACTCCCTTTCTCTCCCGCCTCCCTCACAAAAGCACAGTATCATTTCCACAGCTTCAACAAACTACCCCGCAATTCTCCTAACAGTTGCAGAGTCCAAACCGATGTCCTTCAATGAACACACAGTAACAGAAACAGGATTTGCATTTCCATCTCTGGGAACGCATGATTTGCTAAGTTTCTCGCTTGGTTAAATGGCTGGACGGCTCACTTTATTAGTTTGGGTATTTCGAACAGTTCTTCGAGAAGCGTGTGGTGACAGAATGATAGGTGTGAGAAAGTATCATCCCACTGACTTCCTTTGAGATTTCAGCAGTGATGCAGAAGTGAAAGGCTATACTTGGCCAGAGACAGTTCTAAGAAAGTAGATGGGATGGACAAGTCCCCAGCCTTGAGCTCCTGTTCTCAGATTATTAAAATCAGCAGCGCACTGTTTGGAAACACTCTCACAATCTGCTGTTCAACTCTACCTTGCACTAAAGTAATGGCTCCTTCAATTCTGATATACTGTACGTATGACTGACTATGCTCAATTACTTTTCTCCCCTGGAGTCCTGCACAGCACTGTACAAGGAAAAAACCAAAACCATCAAGAGTGTGTTTATATTTTTCAATGCAGTGAGGGTAAAGCATTAATTTTACTCTAATGCCTATGTTTTAAAACATTAAGAGCTCAATAGCCCATATACCTATGAACTAAATAAATAGTGGATAATTATTAGCATGGTACAGAGAGAGAAGTAGGAGGTGGAAAATTTCAGTTTTGCTTCTAGCTCTATCACTGACTCGGTTTGTACTTCTACGTGAACTTCTTTTTTTTGTGCATTCCTCATGAGTTATATACAGACGACAGTGATCCGCTGTTTATGACTAACAAAAAGTGTTATGCAAATCAAAAGTACATTAGTAATTCCTGCCCTGCCCTTCATTAGTGCCAGCGCGCGTAGGTGTACCTAGAGAAAGCTGCTTCTTGCTGACCAAGCAGGAAAGCAGGATTGTTCTGTGGTGCTGTGAAATGAAGCCGACCCATCACATAATTTGGGAAGCCTGATACCGGGCTAGACAGAACGTCGAATGCTCCATCTGGATGCAATAGCCAGAGAGTGTTATTGGAAGATACATTTTTCCAACACATGGAAGGGGGAAAAAACTCTCTTCAGTGTAATCCCTCAGGACATTCATGCCAGTATTTTTATAGCTCCTAGTTGCACCAGCCAGGTTAGTTTTAGAGAAATACTTCGCGTGTTTCCAGGGGAGTATGTCAGGTATCAACAGAGAGAGCCAGGCTGCCCTCGTGTTCCCCAAGTGAACACATTATGGCTGTGAAACGTTTGAAGCCTCTTCACTTCAACCTTGGTGAGTTTACATGCATGTGCACACGTCTTTGCTGACAAGAAAAGCAATCCTACTTAATTCCAGAGACCTATTTAATAGAACCGATGTCATATGTCTCTACAGATCAGGCAAGAGATAGAAAGATGATGATCTTGTGCTGCTCTCCTTATGAAGAAAAGAAATGTTGCTATTATTAAGGTGGAGTCACCTTAAGGAGCAGGTATCTGGGAAATATGTGAGCCTAGAAGGTCAAATTACAGTTACAGATATGTAAAGAAATGCCATATAAGGAACACTATAATAGCCTTTCATTTGCTGTAAAGGACAGTAGGTTACCAGCCAAACACAATGCAGCTTCCTCTGAAGGTAACCTCAGATCCCACAATCTGAAAGCTAATCAATGTTGTTCAGATTTCAATTTCTTCTCTACAAGGTGAAGTCAAACCTAATCTAACAAATGTCAGTCTCAGATGTAATGCTGCTAGCTGGGTCTACTAGTGTAATTTAGATAATCATTAATAGCATAGCTGTATAATAAAACTACATGTCACTTACAACTTCATCTGAGGTTTGACTGGCAGATCTTTAAACAGTTTTCTAAGTGATTGCTTTTACTTTCTTTGATTGGGCAGTCTAAGAAATGTTTTAACCCCATGGTATCTAAGCTTTTAGGGAATAATTTTTCACCCTTGCCACCTCTGCCATCAGCTCTGCTGCTGTGTAACCTTGTAAGAAGGGGGGGGTTGTCATGGTTTCAGGGAGTGACTTTATACATATATACACATATATAAAACAAAATATGTACAGGATCTTTCATTCAACATCTATGATTTAAATGTTTTTCTTCGATCAAGCCTCCATCTCAAAACACAGCTTTTGCAACACTCTGGAGATATTTGGTATCTGATGGGATTTTTAAAAGAAGTTGAAGAAAGCTTAATGCTTCCCAAGCGCTAACCCTACTAAAAAAAATGAAAAAGACTTAACCAGAAGAAGCTTTTAGTGTAGTCTCTTGAACTCATGGTAACCTCTGATGTATGGCTGCAGCCAAGTGTGCTGCCAAGGAGATGGGGCTATCTGAAGTCAGCCTTTACTTTTGTAATGCTGATCCGGTAGAAACCTGCATGCCACAGCTTCTCATGAATGAATGCAAGAGACTGGACAGCCAAAATATAATTAAAGTTTGATGAAGATCTAACCTGAGACTGCCAAGTTTGATCTGCCAGAACAGAAGTCAGCAAGGGATACTCTGGTCTTTTATACATTTGATGCTCAAAAGCATGGTGCAACTGTTGCTATGTATTGGGCCTTCTCTGTTTTCCTTGCAAAGGTGAAACAAGAAATCCCTATACAAAACCACACAACTACAACCTTTCAACAACCAACCTCTGCATCCAAAAGAAGGTCAGAAAAATCATTGCTCTGTGATAAATATGCATGCAACATGACAAAACACTCTGTTACCACACTGCCTTTGAGGGTAGGTACCAGTTGTTCCATTTCTAAACTGATTACGAAATTGACATCTTCGGAGGTTACTATAAATAAAATATAGGCTCCCGACAAGTTATTGGTGGAGAGTTCCTCTGAAACAGCACTAATGCTATGACTCGGGTCTCACCAAATGCTCACATAATAATCAAGACAGACTATTATGTTTCTTTTCAAATGGGAGTTTCTTTTCTGTAAACAAAAACTAGCGCAGATCACAGAATACCTGATCCAATGTTTTTTTCATTCAATTATAGATATTTTTAAATTTGACATGAAGACTGGAGGAAAAATATTATTTTCAAATTCATTCTTATTTTGACTATGAGGGAATTTCCAAGCTAGTAACGCACATGAAAGAAGAAAATTCAGTCTTACCTTATCGTCAATATCACTCTCGCTGTCACACTGTGGATTAGAGAGAGAAAAAAAGATTTTGAGAAACACCTTTATGTATAGGGATCTTTCGCATCATCCTCTTAAATCTTTAGGATAGCTGTTCATGATGTTCTCAGTTCAATGAAACACACTTTTGATGTTTGCAGTAATGCCTTTTAGATTGCTAGCATAAACCAGACAAAGCCAATTTCTCTCTTATACAAAAATATGGTATACTCTTACTTGGATGTGGGAAAGTGAACTTTAAACAAAAAAGAAAATCAGCAATGCATTATAATAACAACTGTAAGATGAACACCACAACAAAAAGCATGCCTTTTTATCATCCCAAATTGTGGAATATATAGTAACAGTTTTGCATTGCTTCACCTTGATAAGCACTTTGTCATCTAACAAGGAAACTGTGAAACTGGCAATCAATTTCTAATTTAATGAGTGGTACCAAGAATAGTAATTAAAATACATCATAAATTCTGGTACATTTTTTAGTTTGAACGAGATCACGATCCCAGGAGGAAGTGTTTACTTAAAGAGTTTTAGAGTGTAATCTCTTACAGCCTCTGAAAATGAAATGCTCTATTTTCACAGCACAAATGATGGAAAGATAACTTGAGCACTGAACATTTCAGGACATGCACATCTTGTTGGCTGGAGCTGAGAAAGATTTACAATTGGGAACAAAAATAAATCTCTTGGTGTCTGTCATACTGACAAAAAGTGGCCAGTGCGTTTCATAACTTTTGTGTCCAATGGGAATTTTCTCCATCAGCCAGCAGCTGACGGGGATGGTCTGGGTAGACTTCCGTAACTGGTGGCACCCTCTCGAGTTCACTGGTTCAACAAGAGGGGACTCTGCAAGCCAGCAATGACACAAGCTACAAATGTGGAAATGGTCCGTGAAAATGCATGTGCTTCGGTGTCATGAATGTAGAGGAAGGAATAGATCTGTTTGGTCATTTTCTCCAGCTCCTGCTCCTCATGGAGCAGGGAACGGGGATCTTTCCTGTCACAACTATCTATCCTAAAGTTACAAAGCAGAAATTTCAGCTGTGACATTCTCAGTTTTCCGCAGATTTTTGAGAGACTATTTAATCTCTTCTTCTTCTACTTGGCACATGAAATGATTGACCCCAAACACTTGAGGAACCTTTTACTCTTAAATTCTCTGAAATACACTGAGCACACGAAGAACCACGAAACAGCAGAGGGGTCTCCCATGGCGATTCTGCAGTGAAGACTGCTCAGCTTTCCAACTGACTCCTCATTTCCATTTAACTGCAGTGGAAATGCTTGGTTTAAGGCACCTATTTTTCTGTTTTTCTATAGTCTTGACTAAGCAGAACTCTCTTTCAAAATGAAACTGTGTTACACTGCCCCACGTAATCCACGGCACTGTTTAGAAGGACGCGCGCAGATCTAACTGTATCTGTAGCCATTCTGGTGAAAAAACAGAACCTGAAGCAAAAATGGAAGAAGCTACAGGAAGGCAGGAAGGACAATGCTCTGCAGGGGCCGGGGAGCAGTGGGTGGGCACGTCCTACGGGAATAACCAGTGTTAACGCCAGCAGACTGCACTAAGCCCTAGACAAATACTTTGTGCGTGGAAGGCAAGAACATCACATAGCCACATCTTTAGCAAATACCTTCCCATAAGCCATTTGTGCCTTTTTTGGGGACTTCTATTCCATCACTAAGCTTTATGAAAATTATTATAGGAAACACAGTTTCTATTTTTTCACAAAACAGACACTCAGATCAAAGCTAAAATCAGTCCTGATAAATCATCATCAGCAGCCATTTGCTGATTTTCCCAAACCCATGCCATGTAACCATGAACTATTAGAAGTCCCTGCTCCGGGCACTAATTGTCTATCACCACCGAGACACGCTGAAACAGGTTTGCTGGGCAAAGGCTGCCCCAGTACCTGCTGCATTTGCGCTTGCTCAGGACAGTGCTAATTCATGCTGACAAAGCAACACATTCATCAAAAACAAGGTGGGGGGTGTGTGGAAGATGCAGTCACAGCAGTACGCTTGTTGTTATTTACACGCTCTTGAGAAATGCCGGCTGACTCAAGGGAAGTCTTTCACCTCCACCTGGGGGGGCTGAAATCAAGTCAGCGTGCTACGGGGAGTGTGCATTCCCCCAACTTACTAGCATAATTGAGTGGGTAACGAAGACCAAGTTATTTTACCCTTTAAACCTGGCCTACTCTAAAGCATCCTAAGTTACCATTTTAATCATTGTGCTCGTTCAACCTGCACGCTTATATTTTAGAGGCAGAATATTTTGATGATGTGATTCAACCTGCACAGTTCAGACTAAAGCTTGTTACAATGGAATTACACCTATCACAAAAATGGCATAAAAATTAGTACACTCAGCCCTGTGTTGCTTAAAATTGTATGCTTAGGCAGCAACAATAGAAATTTTAATTCTTACAGGGACTTAAAGAATGACACACTGAAGCAATAAAAAAATCAAATAAATTAAACTCAGAAATTTATTAACTAGAAAACATTCAAAATTATCATTAAAACTCAGGCACTTTTGCCTATGAGCCCTGGTTTAATAAAACCACAGTACTGTAAACCTTAATAAATTTAGCTTAAAAATATTTGAGAGCAGATGTAAACAATTTTGGGGAACTTTAGTAACCATTATTATTCAAATACAGCGTATTTTGGTCTTGCTGTTTTTGTAACAAAACTTGTCTTCCTATTTCTTACTGCATTATGATATTTCAAAGAAAGAGGACAGGCTTTTTCTTGTTGAAAGCAGATAGGACCTCAAAAATTTGTATGCCTATAGTGAGTATAAAAACCTACTACGGATGGTTTGCATTACTAAAAGGTGCAGAATTGCTTTATTTAGATGCCTAATTTTGCTTTGTATCAACATGCAACTTTGTCTCATGAAGATAAGTGAAAGTTGCAAAAAGCCAGTGAACCATCAAATCCACACGCTGAATTTTACAAAGGTACGAATGAAGCAAACATCTGCTCTCTGAAGATACATTTTTCCCCATTCAGGATCTGTAAATACTCCTTAATTAATTGTTTTTAAAATGGAAAGGACAGCAAAGAATTTTGTTTAATTTTAGCTTACGTCTTCCTTACTTTAATCATGACCACGCCAGTCTCGCAGCCGAAGAAGCCGGAGGGGCTGTGGATGCAGATCCACTGGTGAACACGGCTCTGTGCGCACACAGAGCCCACCGTGCGACTGCAAGACGGGCGCTTTAAAAACCACATTTCTGACAGCAAATTGCATAATTTCTTGTTTGCCTTATGAAATAGCTGTCCCCTCCCAGCCACGTAGGACTCACTCATGGACACAAACTGTCCCCGTATTGATTCCTACTGTGTGGCTCTTAAACCACCAAAATACAACACGTTAATCCACATGAGAATCAAGTCCCAAACTGACCCAAAGCTACTAAGCAGTCTAGATGATGAGAGATTGTGGGGGAAGAATTAACACACCATTATTTATAAAATTTGCACTTCTGCTCAACATACAGCATCCTGGAAAGTAAGAGCTTGAGACTCATGGCTACCAACCCACGTTCATCTCCCACCGACTTCTGAAGAAAACACAGCCAGCTTTGGTGAAAAAAAGCCCCAAGCTTCAGAATTCACTTAGGTTTTCTTTTTTTTTTTTAAAGAAACAGGCTCCCACATTCGCATTGAGAAACAGGAACCCACAGGCTGCTGAACACGCAATGGCACTGAAAAAAATGATGACAGCAAACCAAACCCGCCCAGACAGATCTGCGAAAAACCAGAACCACTGTCGACCCCTTCCCTTCGGGGGTGTGTTAAAAAACACAGTTTCAATGAGCTGTTTCAGCTTCTGTGGTAACAGCCTCCAGCCTCCGCACACCCGCTCTTCTCCAGCCTCCGCCCCTGCGGAGCTCTGGGTCGACAAAGAGAGACCGAGGCTGGTGCATTTCATTGCTGGGATGGCTAAACGAATAATGAAGTCATAGGAGAAACTTTGGTTTGACCCAGAGGATTTTCTGCGTCTTAAAAGACAACTTATTCCGGCCTGGTGAGGAGGAGGCCGGCGGCGGGTCCTACGAAGGCCGTGCAGGCCAAGGCTGCCCGGCTCCTCCGCTCACCTCCCACGCAGCTGTTGTCAGAGGGACAAAAGCCCTTGTCAAAACAAAAAAGTTAAAGAAAATGTGGAGAATGGCAACTGTTGACAGCTACGGGGGCTCATTGAAAGACAAAAGCTTCAATTACCTGGATTTTTCTAAAGGCCTGTTAACACTCCTGGTCTATAAGCGAAACTGTAAACAGCCATTGTGCTGGGTTCATAAAGGCTCCTAAAAGGATTATTCACTGGGTTGTGCCAATTGCCTCTCAATTCCACCAAGAATGTTTGCAAAGCCGACCCCTAATTGTGCCGCTTTTTGGAAACAATTTCTTGCAGTGACAGATTCCAGTCAGAAAAAAGCCTCCCGTGAGGCAAAGTTCAGCAGAAACAACACGTAATTCAGGTGGAATGGGCTCAGTGCACCGTAAAAGGCCTCGCCTCTCCCTCCTCCTCCCGCTTCGGCAGACGTGGTACCTCCACCCGCCATGACCCAGCACCAAAAGATCACTGAACTGGCCGCGGGCTCCCCGGGACAGGGCACGACCTGCCGGCTGCTGCCACCTGACCGTGCTGTGGAGGGAGGTTCAGGCTCCGGCTGAAGCAGGGCATGAAGCGGTGAGAATAAATGGTGCTTTCCTAATCCCCACCTAAGCACCTGCAGCAACTCCACCATCCCCTCCATCGCACCTGCTCCGCTGCTGCACCCAAAAGACCTGAGGAATGAGAGACAGAGCTCCTGTACGTGTAGGCCAGGCCCTGCGGATTCTTTTTTGTTTCGACGGCTGACGTGGATAATTCACGTTTCAAGACCCCCCTCCATCGTGCCTTTCCCACCAGGCAAGGAGTCATGATGTGTTCCAGTACTTGCTTGTACAAATCATCTCAACGGGGATAAAGATGGACTTGTGTCTATTGTAAAACACAGACAGTGGCGTATTTGGAGAAGGGACTACCTGGAAAGGCAGACGCCACCAGCAGCACACCTGCCTGCAGTGAACTGGAAATAATCCTCTAACCCCTCCCTCATCCCAAGAAAGTTAGGGTTGAAACGGGAAATACAAACATTACTCGCTGTGATTCACGTGACGTACAAGCATAAATCAGACCACTCCACATAACAGCAATAGACAGTGCAGAGGTTTGTGTCACTGCAGATAAAGCCAGATCTCCACTACAAAGGTTTCCTGGTGGACCTACAGTCAGAGGTGTTCAATTAGCTCAGCTGCAGAGTGTTTGAGCCACGTTAAGTTTAGCTTTTTGGAGTGCAGAAGGGGAGCAGGTCTGGAATAAGCTGTGCACAGAGTTTTCAAAAAAAGCAGCATCCGCAGAAGCAGCATGTAGGCTCTGCACTCCGGGACGCCTCCATTGGCACTGGGCTCCTCGCAAAGGCATTTAGTCCGAGAAGTGGCAGGATCTATATTAAAATTGTTTGTATTGTGATTCTGGATGTTTTCTGGTAAGTTTAAGAACTGTGAAAACATCCTTTGACTCTTTGCCTATTCCCAACATTTTAACTTCCAGATCACCCAGTTTTTCTTCACATAATAAAAGCGCTACATTGATTATTGATTCTCACATAAACTGCCACATGCCAGGAACCAGAGCTCCAAGAAACAAAACCAAAACCAACCCAAAACTCACAAGACTGCAACAAGATTGGCAACACTTGGGTGTTACATCGTGAGTTAGGTGCAGAGAAACACTGTTATCTGAAACGGGGCCACATCCTCCAAGCTTTTGAGAATTGCATATAAGTCACCTCAGCTTATTCACATAAACCCAGTATCCTCTATTCCACCCAAACCCGGAGGTTTACAATCCAGGCTGTGCCTACACAGCCTCAAGGCTGCAGGGTCCTGTTGTGCCAGCACTATACGGCACAGAAGTTACAGGTTCCTGCCCAAACAGCTGACAGAAAGCCTTGTTTTCCTTTGCACACAAACACACATACCTACAGATATTATTTATATTATGATTAAGCAGACAGTGATAGACATCTAAGCCGTCTGGGTGAAAAAACAGATCTCAGCCCTGAGGGATATGTAATCTAAGCAGTCTACCTGCAACTAAAACTGTGTGGGGAAGTATAAGGACAAAAGAGGAGGACAAAATATTAATTATACAGTCTATAAAATTACAATGCAAGCTGGCAGGGTAGAATATATATGTAAGAAGTTGCACAAAATATATGAACAGTGTAGATACCTACGGAACCTGTATACCTGCTCAGACAGTCCCAGAGGATGGCCATGTTACTGCTATCTTATTATTTCCAACCATATTTAGTTACTGAATTTTCTTTTAATAGTGAGGCTCAGGGAAGCATTAGGCTTAAATCCCGGGCTGTTAATGTTTCTTTTAAAGGAAGAAGGAAAATCAAGCCTATTTTTCAGAGCCCTCCCCCTCGCCCTGTCCTCCGAGCTGAGTTCCCGGGAGCCGCTCGCAGCAGCAGCAGCGGCGCATATGGATGCGCGCTTGTGTGTGCAGGGGGAGGGTGTTGTTTCCTATTAAGTCTGGCATCGGATTCATGTCTGCAGGGGCTTGCTTAAGATGATAGGAAGAGAGAGTTTTATCATGAGCCAGACTGACAGAAAAGCCTGCTAATGGGACTTGAGGCATACACAGGAAAGAAAGTGCCAAAACATTAAGCTACCGCCAAGTGTCAGAGGGCCACTGATTTATTGCAGCAATTTTGCCACTGTGTCCTTTATAAGGTCCCACAAGTCCTTCCTCCTGGCAAGAAGCTGTGAGCTGCTGCAGCTCGGGGAGAAGTTTAGATCCAGAGCACAGAAAGTGTCCAAGCGAAAGGCGGGGGCCGGGGGGAGGACGGAAATCGAATGTTGACTTGAACTTGCCCCAGGCAGCAGAGTCCTCTTAGCTCCACTGCCTCCCTGACAGCTTGATGAAATGAGTCAGGGCCTCCCTATGGCTAGACCAGCTCCGGCTTCCAAGTGCCGGGGTAGAGCTGTAAGAAACAGATTGAGCCTCAGGGCAGCAATTTTTTTATTTTTTTTTTTCCCCTTTCTCTCCTCAGCATTTGGCTGGGGGAAGGGGGAGGTTATGAGCACTACAGATGTATAGGCTGAGCCTTTGTCTGTGGAGGGGGAGGGCGAGGGGGAGAGAGAGAAGAACAGCAAGAGAGTATTAGCTATGGCAGCCGAGAATAGCCCTGAGCACTATAACTAATTTTGAGGGGCAGTGATGCATTGTACGGGCTCTGTGCTGTTTGGTCTGAGGGGGCCCCTGTTGTGAAGCAGCAATCAAGAGGACATTTTGTTAAGTGACCAACAGCTGTCATCTGCAAGCCCAGGGTAGGGAAGGAGGGAGCAAGGGGGAGGGAAAAAGAAAAAAAAAAAAAGAGCATTTGTCCCTTGGAGGCAGAGCACATTAATCCACCAATCTGCCACAGCTTTAACTCTAAAAGTGCTCGGTGCTGCCGAAGAGCTGGATTCCACTCCATCAGTCACCCGGAGAGACAGTACCTCTCACCCTGCTTCAGCCTGCCAGACGCAGGGAGCTTCCCTACCTCTGCGGGTTGAGGAACTGACGCTAAAAATACTGTTTAAGTCTCTTTTCATTCCATAAAATTGAGTTGATCTGCTGCAGCTTAGGGTCAATCCCTCAAGGACTGTTTTTTCCCCCCTTCCCTTTTCCTTAGCACTCATAAATTAATCAGGAAGACCCTGACTAAGTCATTTCATGCTGTACAACATAAAAGAAAGTCCCCTGATGATCCATGCAGGGATCTATTAAAAGCGGGAGGAGGGAGGAAGGAAGGGTTAGGGAAGAGGGAGAAAAGAGGAGGGGGGAAGGAAAAAATCTCAACCTTTTTGATATTTTAGGATAAAAGCTGGAGGACTTTGTTACAAATTCTAGCCAACATCAAAACACCTTAAATAATTCAAAGAACATGTTAAAGGGAAGAAACTGAATGTTGCTCTGATGTTCAGTTGATGCAACGCAGAATATTACCCAAAACAGCACAGCCTGTTAAGGGAGACAGCAGCCTTGAGCATTTCAGTTCTTTAGAAAAATGTCAGAACCTGTAAAAATCATAATTTCCAGCAACTTTTTTTTTTTTTTTTTTGCATGATATAAACTCAGCGAGACTGAAATGTAGGTTTCTGACAAGCTGTTAACAAGACAACTTTAGAAATCTGTCTGGAGCTCTCAGGGAGATGGGCTGCCATTTCACTGCTTCGAAGAAGTTCATGACATGACAAGCAAAAATCAGGGAACAGAGACCTAAAAACCACGGTGTAATTTTCATTTGCTTCTGTCGTGAAAGAATTCAAGCAGAAATATTAGAAGGCTGCACAACTAAAAAAGCCAGCAACTGGAAAATCATTGCTGTGGTTTGACAAGCACATATTTTATGCTGAAAGTTTTTTCTTTATTATTACACCTATATACAGGAAAGCATTTTGGAAAAAAAAAAGGGACAATCAAAAATTACTGCTAGAGATCTACCAAGATATACAGCTGCTTATTTTCAAGCCAAGTCTAAAAATGACCTAGTTCATGGGAGAGAGTGACCAATCCATCTTGAGAAAGCTGTGAGCGCCACCAGATTTCTCTCGGTTTCCCACATCCCTGCCCTTCCTCCCCATAGGAAAGGTAGAAGTATCTTTCCATAATGCAATCTTTTACTGGAGCCTACACGGATAAGTGTTGCTACATAAGGGTTTAACAAAGACACATTCATTAAAAATAGAAAAGTCAGCATCCAATGCCATCTACACAGCAATGCTTGTACCACATATTCAAGAGAGCCTTTCAGGCTGCTTTACCATATTACACCTCCTACTTTATGCCTTAATATACCAGTATAATGCTTTTCCATAATTGTTGGATGACTTAACGATGTCTTTTCCAGAATCAATCTATTCTACTCTATGGTTCGAAAAAAAGTAGATCAATTGATTGATTGATTGATCCATCTATCCATCTATCTCTACATAATAAATCTCTTTCCATATACAATCTCTCTCTCCCCCTCTCTCTTACTATTTGGACTCATTCTGAGCATTTAATGGTAGGTTGATATAGCTGCCTTGAAGTCGATTTACTGATTGTGATTGACTCATATCCATAATTGCGGAATCTCGATACCTTTGGGATGAATGCTTTAGGAAACCCAAAGACAGCCAGCTGCATACATACAATCTTATGCTTAATTTCAGCCCATATTTGCCAAGAGAGCGAGAGATCGGACAACGCAGAAGGTAATTTTCACTTGTAACACCTATGATTATACCAAGGGGTAATGTGAATTACGGGCCAAATTTAGCCCAGCATTTGCGAGGACGAATAATGAACTGAAGCTTTTTCAGCTCTTTCCTATTTCAGCTCATTTCCAGACGGCTCCGGTGGTGCGACCCTACAGCCATGCTTGGGTAATTGAAAGGAGAGTGCACGCAAAGTTGAATGGCTGATACTGCATTTCACCAATTTACGAAATGGAGGAGACTCTGACAAAAAAAGAGATGCAGTTTGTTTCTCTTCTGAAGTGCTCACAAGTTCTTTTCATTCTCCCTTCGCTTGGGCATTGTGTCACCCGTCACTCATTTTCTGTTCATTAGACAGACACTCTTGGGGACATTACAGCTTCACTGCTGTATATGGGTTTTCACTAAGGAACCAGAGAAACATCCATTACTTTCTTATTCTACAGTTTTAAGCTATGACTAACACCATTTGCTTGCAAGAGACATCTTGCTTTGCTGCCTCCCCTTTACCATGAGCCTCCTGGCTTGGAGTTACTTGGACCCCCCCTGCCCCAGCTGCTTTGGTCACTCACACTCCCCAGGGAGGAGCAGAAACCAAGAGAGGATTTGCAGTGACTCACAGCACAGAGCAACTCTAATTTTGTTTAACGCAAGGATGCCTAGACAGGATGTGCCCTACAGAAGAAAAGTGGCTTAAAGCCATTATTTACAACAATGACAGGCTGCTGCAGTTTGGAGGGGGGGGGGGGTTTATAAGCCTTCTTTAAAATTAAGGAGGAGTTTAGGACCTAATATGGCTACAGCCAAAAGCCACTTTAACCATAATGATCTGTCTAGTAATTCCCCACTTAGTATAAACATCATTTTTTTCTTCTATTTGGACTGCAAATCTAGTCCATTACTATGTCATGTCCACGTCATTATGGAGTCACCAAAAAGTACTCGGCCACTACAAAATAACAGGATTTGTTAAAGTACCCCCTCTGTAATGGAAAGCATTTAGTTATTCTCAGCTCTCTGACTCCACGGCATATGACTCTGTTTGGAAGCTTCATTTACATATTTATTTAGTGGAGAACATGCATGGCTGTCTTCCCTCAGTGCAGAACCATTAGTAGCTGCAGGAAGCTGTTAGAGGGGACTTCAGCATGGAACTTAGGAGGAAAGGCATTTCATAATACCTCAGTATCCTGCTGAATAACTGTCACCTTCCAGAATGAGGGTGATGGATTTCTGGTTATGAAACTTGCTGTGGTTTGTTACAGCTGATTCACAGGAATGTTTATTTTATTTCACTTATACATTTCATTTATATATGTATATATACACACATACACTTTTTCTTATGCTGTCAACTTTCTTCTTCCCCACTTCTCCCTGTAAGTCCAAGTGGTGCAGTGACAAAAGAACATACCAGGCTATGCATGAAGACATCCACCTGATGACTCTGAAGTTCCCCCCCAAGTATTATGACTGATGTTTCCATTCAAATGCAACCTGGACACCCAAAAATTTCCAGCATGAGCACTGAGAAGTGGGGATTAATTTCAGAATCAGCACGGGCGTCATTTAGGTATGAAGGCAAACCTCCGCTGAGCCTTCTAACCATTTATTCTGGACCTGGCAGGATGAGTGTGCTGAAGCCCCAATTTGAGTTCGGCTGGGACGACAGGCTACGCACCTTGAAATATACTATGATGATGCTATATGTAATATTTTAACACACTATTCAATTAGGAACTTTGGACTTGGAAAACAATCTAAAGCACCTACTGTGTTTTCAACATACATTAATACAATAAAATGAAGTGCAGTTCATTCTTAAGGAATATAGGAAGGTTATGTGAATCAGCTGCTTGGTTTTGTTGAATGCCTTTAGCCACTAAGAAGGGAAGGCCCTGTTGCTGTCAGGGACAACGTTTACAATACTTATACATATTTAATATAATAATTAATATTATTTAATTCCACTGCTATTAAACTAATAGCAAGGTTTATATTGTTGTGGCTAAAAAATATAAAGCTTACAAGAACTACCATTAACGTCTGCATTATTGAACGTTAAAATTCAAATCCGGTAAAAGATTTAGCACAAGAATTGAGACATCCACAGAAGACCTATTCCTCCAAGGAAACTCTCAGAGCACGTGCTTACAGATTTCAACCACTGCTTTTAAAATAAACCTTGAGGGATGGATGCCCCACTTGCCACAGGGAAGCTACAAAGGAACAAAGACATTCACCAAGACAAAAATAAAAAAACACCTTAAAATACGAAAAGTAAAAACACACCCTCTCCTCCCAAAAATCTCCAGCAGTAGTCATTAACATTAATACAATGCAAATTAAATCTTTTTTTTTTTCCTTTCGTTCCATTTAGATCTTAAAAATATTGAAGTAGGTAAGTCCTGGAAGTGAAGGACAAGCATTGCCTAGGGCATACATTTGGGTGTCTCCAATATAATCTAAGGAATATAGCAGAGGCTGCAAGCTAATTTGATAAGAAAATAATGTAGTTGATTATTCACTCTTACAGAATTATTCCTTAGCAAAGCGAAATATGAAAGCTTTGAGGCCTACGCCACTACCTGGAAAATACTTCTTTGGACCAATAAATGACAAACCTTTAAAGATTAAGCAATTTTTAAAAAACATATTTGCTATTTCAGTTGAAATTGTAAAGGCTCCCCACTAGCTTACTACATCTGCTCCTCTCTTCCGACCCCCCATGATACTCATTTGTTCTTGTCAGCCCCCCAAATGTCAATGATTGATGTAAATGTAATGACTTACAAGATGGAGCCTCCTACCTCACTGTTCTGCTTTCAGACTGCAAAGGTAGTTTGAGCAGCACTGACCTCAAAGACCAAGACAAGGGCTGGTAGCGCACGTTGAAAGGTGGGAATGCAAGTATCCTTAGCCAAAGTACCCTGAAACTCTCTGAACAGGCTTGAGGACATTTATCCTTTCTGTTGTCATAACAGATTTATTTTTTTATCTGTATTTTTCTTCCTGGACTGATGTGGAAATGCTCAGTTGTGTGGATAGATGTCATTTATGAATAGAAGCTCCAACTCCTTCCTCAGTAGTGACACCCCCCTGTATGGCTAATCCAGGCTGGAGTGATTAGAGAATAAAAGAAAGAGGAAACATCTCAACAGGAGGGGAAATAAGAGAAAAATAACAGAAGACTAAAGGGCAAGAATGGAAAAAACAACTTACTGCACTGTGGACCAATAATGAGATGGGACTACAAACACTATCTGTTTGGGAATGAAGTCTATCATCTTCAATCACTAACCATTATTATTAGCATGATTATAAAGCTGCTAATAATTAGATGGAACAAACTATTACATATTTGTCACGGAGTGAGAGTACACTGAATCATAGAAACTTTTAATTTTCCAATACGTTATTATGAACAAAGGTGAACGTGAAATTTGCTTGAAAAACTGGAAAATACCTTGACCACAATGTTTTAACTCCTCTCAGTTTGTGTGCTCTGGTCTTCCTGCTCCACCGGGAGGTGCGGCACAGCCAGTAGTGCTTTTTTCACTTGTGATTTTTGCTGTCTCAGCTGTGATGCACCAACCAACTCACGTGTGGTTTGCTGCCACACGCAGCAATAAAATGCATAAACAGCAACTCATGATAACGCTATTATTGGTATGTGCCACTACTGCACATACAACAACAACATGGGTTTTCATGGACTGCAGAGTAATTAGGTGTCTTTAAATATGCTTTAAAGCCTTTTCATGGAGCTAGAGTGTGGGAAGGTCCTCCTCAGCATTTATGCAAAGTACCTGCACAGATAACTGAAAGCTCAAGAGCTTCTGGCCAGCTTTTAGCAGCACAGGTCAAGAATGACAGGGTCTCAGGCTAATCAGTGTATATTTTTAAAAAAAAAACTTTTAAATTCACACCTAACACTTTTGTTTATGAAGCAGAAATAGCACTGAAAACAAATAACTTTGTTAGCTCAGCTGGCTAATGAAAACTTGTGACAATTACAAAAACAAATCTTTGTTTTCAATTTTCAGTAAGCAGAGCTTTAAAAGAACAAGCTGCTCTTGAAAGTATGATAGTTTTTTTCCCTAAAAAAGGAAAGAAAGAAATCCTTCCTAGCAACTGCAATTATGATACTTTCATGTCAAATGAATTATATTACTGAAAATAAATCTTTCTAAGATGCACAAGAGGGTTATCTGGCTCCAGTCAGACTTATGCATTACTGGTTTTATATGTTGTACTCTACTTGATTAATATAGGTAATCAAATTATATTGCCTTCCACTGTGCTCTCAAATTCAAGGCTATAATGTTTTCAATGACAAAGTTCATAGAGTTGTATAAAAATGTACCTCATGCTGTACCAGCCCTTTATTGCTGTAGTAAAACACCATTTTCAATTTAGTAATAAGTGATATAAAACAGAGTGTCTTGATTGGCAGGGTCGTATTCATTATGCAGTGCCCTACGACACAACACAGTTCAGAATGGAAATTTAAGGACAAAGTCTACCACAATCTCAGATGCTGATACTTCAGGGAATAAAACGATTCCTTTTCATGAGTTGTCCAAAGGAAGGACAAGGAACTGGACACAAAGGCACACAATGTATTACACACGCACACGTGTATAGAAGGAAGAGACTCATCATAGCATGCTACTACTCCATACAGGTTTTCCTGCACTGGAGTCAATCCTATACTACTGCTTCCCACCTGAAATAGGAAATTAAAAAAGAACATAACAGAAAAAGAGGAAGCACAACAGCCTGGACAGCAGCAAATACTGGAGAGCTTCTTCTGGCTCTGCCACTGGCCTGACTTGTGACCAGAAGAAAAATATCAGGGCTTTGAGAGTCCGAGTGTTTAACTTGAGGTGCCTTAATGAAGTTGCGTTATCTTCACTTTATGAACATCAGGATTCTCTAAAGAGTTGTAAATTAGGCTGTCAAAAGTGGTAAAATCTTAAGTTTGCAGCTACCTTTGAATATGTAAATCCTAACCCTTCCCTTCCTTCTTTTCCTTTTTCTAAATTAGGAATAATGTTTACCATATCCGTAAACCATCAAACCAACCAATCTGTGAGTTCTAGAGAGGCAAAGTATTCTGGTGAGCCTTGTCATCACTACGAACACTATCTAGAAGAGCAAGAATTATAAAGCCGTTTTCTGTGGAACTAAACGGCAAAGATATTGTTAGCTAGTATCTTTTCTAAGCATGTATGGTGAGCAAATGATACGATCAGGAAAGACAACTCTTGGACTCAGGAATTAGTAATGTTATCTTAGTTTTGTTTCCTTGGCAACTTGACCTTTCATAATTTGCCCAAAGGCAAAATATGGGCAGCATATCCCTTTCAAATCATACCTCAATAATCTTGTGATTAAAAGCATCACCAGAATGTGGCCTTGCCGTAAGATGGAGAATTAACGACTCTCTACTAAATGATCCACTGATGTTGAATCTAATTTAAGTAGCCTTGCAAGAATATTTAACACTTAATGATAGGCTCTGTATTAGAGTAGGTTTAATCTAGGATGCAGCCACAGATGTCATAAGAAGGAATTAATCAGCATTGCTTCCACTAAAACAGAAATGCAAAATTGCTGAACAGAATGTATTAGAAACAGATTAAAGAACTGGGACTTAAACATAAAAGAAACAGAGCTGATGCCACCCTCAGAGAGCTAATTTGAAATACAGGAAAACTTAATTCGCCTTTAACTGAAGAATTGGGGTGTTTGAAGTTATTAAAGAGAAGCTTGTGTTATCAAGAAGGAAAGAAAGGCAGATAGTCTTTTCCCTCATCAATTAAAAATGAAAGCCCAACCCAAAAATTAATGCCTGCCTCAAAATTCCAACAAAATGAAGTTATTGATGCTCTAGGGACTATTGCTGCATCCTACATGAAGCTCTATACTCAATGAAGTGATGTGGAAGTTTCACTAACTTGGAAAACTCCTGCTCAATTTAGGGAAGTTACCTTTCAGGAAAGCAAATCTTGGAAATAGGGAAATACAGCCTATGGTTATTGAAATGCTTGCAATTGGGTGAAAATATGAAATAGGGTATTTGAAAATTCACTCTAAACTCCCTATATAGAGAGAACTTGCCCATCCAAAGGCTTGTGTAAAGATCTACATTACAATTACTCATTGTTGCTTCAGACAACTTATCATCTCCCCTGTTATTTGAGGGCTTCATGCTGTCCACATGGTTTACGCTGCTTGGTCTCTTTCATTAGTAAAGACAGGTTAGCGTATAAAGCCAGAAGGGACCACAGACCATCCATTCAGAGCATCTATACAGCACATGGCATTAAATTTCAACCAGCAACGCTGCATTCGTGATTTGAAGATATTGAGAGCGAATCTCCTAATCCTATGAAACCTTAGAAGCATGTGTCGTGGATTAAATACTGCATTCTTCAAATTTTGGAGTTACAGTTAAAGGCCCTGGTAATGATGAGGACAACCTAACTTTAGCACAATTGTATACCTGCTGAAAACATCTAGGAGTGTGCTGAATATTCCAATGGCCTGATTCAACTAGTGCACTCCTGATTTGCTATCGCTGCTATTAAAATGGTTTTTGACTGGGTTGAGTGGCCCTTCCTTGAAAAATTACAAAACAATCCAGCTTTGGTCCCAATTTTCATTGATAGCCTAATAGAACATACAAATCATCTCAGTGCTTGTTCCCAAATTAATGAAAAACTTATATAAAGCTTTGATCTTGATGGAAGAATCCATCAAGACTTCCCATTTGTCTCCCTAATTACTTGCTTTGATGCTCACGGCTTGCAATCACTGCATACGTTAATGTCCTGAGGTTGCCATAGCTACCGTTAGTGAAGCAGAACAAGAGACATGGCTCTGCACATAAGCCACCTTTGCTAGATGTTTGCTTCTTCACCCTGGCCATTCCTCCACCAGCGATGGTATGAAGGTACTCCTGTACTGCACCAGAAGTTAATAAAATAGTTCCTATTAACTTTACTACCAATGTTACTAGTAATATTCGCTTTTTCTTTCTCTCTGCTGCTCATACACTGGAGGGTTTGAAAGCAGCGAAGTGGTCAGCAGACAAGAGTGCAAGCAAGGACTGAGTTTCCTTCCTAACTTGAACAACCATTTTGCTCTGTGATTCTGGGTCTCGATTTTCTTGATTTTTGAAGGATAGCAATGACGCGTCTTTCATGGCACAGTCCTGTTCTGAGAACACACTGCTACAAATTGATGAAGAAAATGTGTAATAATAGTCACTTTTTGTAAAAAATTTGCTTGAAGTGAGTTCCCTCTATTTCTACAACTTCCTAGTAAGCTAAAAACCTTTCATTAAACCTCTACACTTCTCCTTTTTTAATAAAGGACACTGAACAAGTAATGATGCATAATATACTTCAACATTACTTGTAATTGCTCATTGAAAATAAGAAATGAGAAATCACTTTCTTATTTGCTTATCTGATGACCTCTAAGGACAATGAGGTACATGATAAATGCACAGTGTGGTGTATTTCCTCATTTACTGTATTGATCTGATTTAATGTAATGTCAAGAAATGCAGCACTAAGCCATTAAACACCAACAAAAAGTATAATTTGCTCTGAAGTGTAAGTTTATTTGTAACTTTAGTTCACACGCACGTTTTTGTACTTTCTGCAATTAGTTCATGGAAGTTTTCAGCACAATCTGTTCTGGAAGCTTTCCATTCTAAAAAAGGTGACAAACGAATGAAATATCTGAGTGGGAACCATCATCCTAATATATTTCAAATAACTAACCAACGTTGACTGAAAAATTCCTACAGCAACAACACGATACTGCTTATTTTGGTTATTAGGAAGATATATCACTTTAATATTCTGTTCCTGCCAAAGTTTTATGCATTAAGTGTATGAACTTTAAATCTTTTTTGTTCTGAATACAGTATTTTCCTCTGGGAGGTACAGTACACAGTAAGTATGGAAAGTTAACATGTAATTAGCATGGTAATGTCTAAGCAAATTACATCATGCTAGAGTTAATCGAGGTTCAGATCAGAAATAATCCTCTGAGCACAGCCCGTGTGAATTACAAGTTTGTATAACGCTCAGCAACCTGAAAACCTACAGGATCCTGAAGCACCTACCAAAGAGCCAGGCACCTCAGATGCTCTGCTGCTCCTTACCGACCTTTGGTGTTTCATGTGGCTCCACAAGGATCTGCCTGAAGTCTGGAAATCGCTCAGGCACGGCTTTTACAATGAGCTGTAGGATGGTGGGAAATGTTGGAGCTCGCATCCCATAGGACCAGGTTCTAAATCTTTACCCGCAGTGTGAGAGCAGGACACTTTATTAGATGCTCTCTTGCTAATTTTCCTCACGATTAAATTTGCTTATTTTCCTCAAGGAGTGACGATTAAAAATAAACCTACTGTGGTTTTATTTTTAGTAGATCCTGTAGTTAGGTCACGGCTGACAAGATGTGAATCAGAACCATTGCACTAGCAACAGGGTCGCGTTTATAACAGACAGCCCTAGCGCAGTGCTAATGCGCTTATTAAATGACCCGCTATTGGTATCCTAACAACATCTTACTATTTTATTTAGAAACAAACAGCAAGGAGAGAGGGGGAGATTCCAAATTAATTAAATGGGCTTAGCGAAGAAGAAGAATCAATTTTGGCATGAACACTACACTTTACTTTTTTTTTTAAATTAAACCAATACTACATGCTATTTAGCAACTCCAGAACCCACATAATGACAGAAAACAGCTAAGTGAGTCAACAATCAGTATAAGCAGAAATCAGAGTAAACAGATTAGGGCAATCATCATTGGACAATCCATAGAAATAAGGACAGTCATTTTTCAAATGACTAATGATAGTACCAAATGTTGAAGACAATGAAGAAAACGAGTAGGAGCTATTTTCAGACAAATGCCTTTCTTCAGAAGAACACAACGCTGAAGAGCTTGGATTCATCTCTCAAATACTATGGCTCATGTGACAGGTTGTGATGCACAGCACATGAGAGAGAATACATAAGCCAACATAAAATTCAGCATGATTAATATATGATTAGTTCACGTTTGTACAATGCTTTGAAGATGTGAAGTGCTAATTAAAATTTCTGGATTAGGCTGGTCGATGCCCCAATGCAATCCAGATCAGTAAATAAAAAACTGTGCAGAAGTTTAAACTAACTGCCCAAAGACTGAAGAACCCATGAGACGCTAAGAAATGCTTTAAATTTCAAGTGGATAAACAAATGTATAAAAGAGAGAGAGAAGGGGAAGTCAATGCCCCAGTGAAGATATTTAAGACAGATAGATGAAGATATTTAAGACAGAAAGATATAGCTGGTAATTATTTGAAAAACACTGATGCACCTCCCTCTACCATCAGCAGAAATACTCTCATTGACTCACGAGATATAGAGATATCTTAGCTCAGGAACCCATAAATATTTGCTGAACCAAAACCTTAAAATCTAATGACCTCAGTGGAACGTAAACAAGCGTCTTCCCAAGAGCAGGTCTGCAGTAATGAGAATGAAAAAAATATTTAGTTTGACATAGGCAAGGGAAAAAAAAGATGCAGCCTCAGACTGGAGAGTGGAAAAAGAGAGAAAAAGGAAATTCCTCTCTAGCTTTCATCAGAAATTTTGAAACTGGACTTCAGTATGGGGGGGAAAGAGTGAAACCTGCAGCAGATGAAAAATATGTGACTCACGGCATCTGAATTTTTTTTGTATTAGAGAGCAGAATACGTAAAATCATTTACAGCAAAAAGACCATCCCAATACATCACTTGCCTTGGATCCATATACGGCTTGGGATCAAAACAGAATGCCACCCAACAGAGAGATGTTGACTCTGCTACTGATCTGGCCTTTTCCTGCTTAATTAAAGCTACCGAACACTTGAGCTGGAAAACCGTAATCCCCATTAGAGTGTCATTTTAGCGGTAGGTGATCAGACCTTTCAAGCTACAGTAAGTAATTATGCTAGCAGGAACCATGTGTACTATTAATGCGACCATAGGAAAACCACATACGTGCCGTTAGGAGTACTGTCAACGCAGTCTGGTAACCAGCTAAGGATTACCAGGCTAACTAGTAGTTCCAGCTCCAGGCACGTCTGAATGGAGACAAAAGCCCCAGTAGGTAGCCATGCCCAGTGCCAGGCAGAGAAGACGTGTGGCTCTAAATCCATGTAAGTACTAAGTAGAATTGGATAACCCTATCTGTGGAAGCAGAGACTGCGTGCAATGGTTATTTACCCTTCAGTTTGAAATAACAATAAAGATTAAATGTACCAAAAGAGTAGGCACAAAAGAATGGAATACTCAGCGTACGAATATTTACTTTTGGTCTCCATTACAATGCAGAAATAGACGTGGAGGCCTAGAGAACAAAAATGGGTTTTGTACTACTGTTATGTTTTATGGAATAAGAAACGTGACCAAGGAAAGTCCCCAGTAATTCAAAACCCACGTAGACTTTAAGCCACTACAGATGCAATGCAGTCACACTTCAGCCTTGGCAAATGCTTTGTGAGCTGACTTCAAAACCAGTATTTGGGGGACAGGAAAAGAGGGGTCTGCTGGAGATGCCCAGTGGGTTGAAGGCACATAGTCATGATGCCACATGAAACCCCTCATCCTTCAACGCCTGAACTACTGGAAAGAAGCAAAACATAAGAAAGCCAAAATAAAGCAAACCTCCTAATTAGTGTTAAAATAAAACAAAGGCACTTTTTTATTAAGCAGGATGCACGTTTTTCTGTAGTGTGCTCTTGTAGAGGTCTAGGACTATCACTCACACAATGTATGAAAAGATGTAATCCCTAGGTATATACAAATCTTTTCCAAGTGGTTTTAAAGCTAGCGTCTGTAGCAATACATATTTTGCAGCAAATATTTAGAATGAAATATTTCATAAAGTACTTCAGCATTTCTTTGAGTGTTTAATTTATCTGACATAAAAGAACAAGAGTGTATAGCATTTTCCTGTAAGTGGATGTAAAATACGCATTGCATGGATCCCTATAATTAAAAAAACAGCAAATCATTGTCATTAATGCACAAGCAAGATCATAAATGAATACATTATTAAGTCCTACTGAATTAATGTTTAACTGCAATAGAGTTGAAATTGAACGAGGCAATTAATCAGAGTAAGAACTGAAAAAAAGCGCCACATCTGTCTCACTTTGAATACATTGAGCAAAACGACCTTCAAAACGGTACTGCCAATCAAACCACGCCGCCCACTGATGTGACAGCCTGGGTGCCACCACAGAGAGAAAGTTTAGTCAGTGTAACAGATACCGGCTTTCTGTCTGAGTCACTTCATGGGTACATCTCACCCTGAGGGAATAAAACATTATGTCTCAAGGGTCTTATTTCATAAAGTCATGAATGTTCAGATGGTGAAGATCATGCTGGTTATAAATGTGAACTACATCTGCTCAAAGTCACTAGAAAATGAAACTGGGGGAGTTGACATACATTAATGATAATTTTAAAAGGCTTAATGCTCTCCAACATCTAGGGGAGGCTAAAAAAAATTATGTTCAGAAGCTTTTGTTCCATGGATTGTGCTTTGATCAACTAAAATACATTAAGTTAAATTTTTCCTCATCAGTCTTAAACTCGGTAGTGGAATTTTCTTTAACGGGTTAATTAAACTCCCTCAGGTTCTTAACTGTTGAAAAGTCTTAGTTCAATTTATTTCAGAGTTTAAGGAGGAATAAAATGATAATATTAATGACGATAATGACCCTTATCCGAGCTAAAGCTTTTTGCACTTCCCATGTAGAACGGTATCTATTGTTCACGAGTCCTACCTTTGACAGATAGGTAGGTATATGTACTTTTCTTCATTGTAACATATTATGAATATTAAACAATATTTTAAAAGAAAAATCCATTGGTATTTTTGTAGCTAGTTCTTAAGCAATAATTATCTTTGAATAAAGATTTTTTTTTTCTCTTAATGCAAATGAACTGCAAATTTTCCAAACCGTAATTGTTTTCCGACATTGAATTGATGGAGCAACTGGCATGTAGGTAATCAGCATACTCATTTCCCTTTCAGCAGCAATAAGGACTAGATTTAGGATTTTCCATTTAAAAAAAAAAAAAAAAGGAGTGCTCAGATATTCATTGATAAAGCAGCTAATAATTAGGGGTTAGGAAAGTTTGTCAGCGAGCTGAATAGTGGTTAACCTGTTCCTACACCTCTGCTATCATATCGATGAGTGCATTAAAGCCATTGTGTTACTTTACAATGCACGATTTGTCATTTGTGCACAATACATAGCTTTTTGCACCAAAAAAGCCAAGTCAAGATATTACATTTCTCTTTCCATTAACACT
Source organism: Rissa tridactyla (assembly GCF_028500815.1). Lineage (NCBI taxonomy): Eukaryota > Metazoa > Chordata > Aves > Charadriiformes > Laridae > Rissa > Rissa tridactyla. The sequence goes on along the minus strand of NC_071478.1, from coordinate 10,369,264 downwards.
TACAATCACACATTTGCCCACAGTGCATAAAATAGGTACCACCAGCGCGCCTGGAGATCAGCGGGAGTGTATCTATACAGCATGCACCACCTCAGTTCATCGGGGAGAGACAGTGTCTCAGGCTCCAGTTCAACCGAGTCACTGCAATTTTTATGGCACTTTTGAAAAGCAACTCTCAGGACTAAGAAGTTTAAGAACTTGTTGGGAAACTGAAGTCTAGTGCAGGGAATGAAGTTGTAGTGTGGGATGAGAATGGTTCTGGGTCAGCAGGGAGGAGGATGGCAGGGTGGGTTCCCAGACTCTGCCAGCTTTAGGACCTTGAAGGGTTGCTCCATGCCCAGTTCCTCACCCCCTAAGCCAATGAAGTCCCATCAGCGAGCAGGGAAACTCTGCTTTACTTGGGGGTGATAGTCTAGAACTACTGTTGTGTGCTGATCCGCACACGCCTCTCTTCAATAAGACTCCTAGTAACTATACAATAATACATAGTACAAAGAAGCTTAACTCATCTGTTATTTGGTTTCAGACTGTGAGCTCTCTCTTGCTCAATACAAAGAGATGGTGGGCTTGGCGGGAGTGGACAACAGTCACACAGAGGTTTTGATCTTCGTAATCCTCTACCAAAACTTAAGTGACTCAGAGCCACTGTCATGGGCTGTAGTTAATGAAATGTTTGTTTCGGCTACTGTAGAAAGACTGAGGAACACAGATCACACGTGCCTCCTCTCTGGTCTTATTTATTAACGAGTGCAGATCAGAGAAGGAACTGGGAAGCGCAGTCCTGGGAAGCATCAGGTCTCGTTTCCTGAGAAAAGTGATACGTGGAACACGCAAGGCTCGCACTGGATAAAGGTGATTCCCTTTAAGGACAGGGAATACTCTTCCATATTTTAAGGGCTTTTAGATAAACTTTAGACAATTCCCTGAGATATATTTTCATGCTGGCAATATTTTATTGGGATACCAGTGTGAGATCTAGCCATGTCTGGATATGTGCCAGCGTGTATCAGTCTACTCCACCCTTCTCTGACACAAGATCTGTTCTGACTGTTAACATCAAATATGAAGATTTTAACAGAACTGTAACACAGGGTATCAATTTGATACAAACCCAGGATGGAAGAGCACTGCAGGATGGTGTCATCTCTGCGCAGGGCTCTCTCAGCCTCGGCTGCCAAGTATATGATACCATTGCTTTTGTTAAACCGATCATGACAAAATAGCTTATCAGCACCTAAATGCAAAGGAGAGCGTTAATAATGCCAACTACCTGCAGGGTTAGTTAACTGATCCTGTTTCATGGGAAGATATAGGATTCAAGGCCGAATCCTGACCTGACCATAGCCCACGGCCTACATTTTGTTGACTTCCACGAGAAGGATGTCGGGATCTGTAACAGAAAGGGTGAGGGAGGCAGAAGGAAGAGAAAGAGAGGGGGAGTGGGGGCAATTCACTAACACACACAAACCCAAAAGATAAAATCAACAAAGCAATTAAGCTTCAACAGAAACAAGACAGTTCTTTTTGTTTTGTTTTGGGTTTTTTTTTTCCAGTGTGAATGTTAATTACTGTGCCTTACAGCAGAGATAACGAGAGGGTTTTACTGCCTAGCATTTTTCAAACAAAGACATGAAAAATTCATGAGCAGGGAAGACCTTGGTGTTGAGCTTCAGTTTTCTTGTCAAATATTTCAGCTCCGGAGGTCCTTGGGAAGGTTACACAGCAATATTCAAGTCTAAAGGATGCCTGTCAGCTGGATCTAAAAGCAACAGGAATTTTATAGGCTACATGTGACCTTGTCAACCCTTTTTCACTGGCCAACAGTGTCTTCCAGCACCATTCACCCAGTTTACAATCAAAAATGAACACTAAAATGCTTGTCCTCTTAAGGACAGAGCACTTGCAACATCAGTCTGTCCATAACATAGGAACTAAGATGGTTCATCTGAAGCCAAGAAATGTTGACGTCTGCACATCACTGCAAAACCAGTCCAAACGTACCTTTGTGCTGCCAATCAGACACCGGGCTCCAGGGCAACTTTGCCAGTCACAGAAATTCTACGAGGACTGTGTGCAGTCCAAAATGTCACACTTTAACTGGGAAGAAAGATCCTACTACGTCTGGCATGGCTTCGAAGAAGATCTAAAATCTCTTTTCAAGTAACTGGCTTTAGCCATGCGGATGTTTTGCAAGTTAGCTGTACCTTTATTAAAACTCAGCTGAGTTTTTTTTTTTAAAGGTTACAAAAAGGAGCTGCTGTTTGCTGACATGTAGGTCAGGCATAGATCAAGTGTGAGGAGAATAAGGCCGTTTAGTGGACTAACAAGAAACAAGTATAACTCAAAAGCTTTTGGGATCATGTGGAACTCCTTCCCTTCCCTAATCAAATTCACCATAGCAGAAGCAGGAATTTGATGAGGTCTTCGAAGTCTGAACCGCTCAATGTTTTCTTTCTTTGTTAGTTTAATAACGAGAAATCCCTCAGGTGAGTCACTAAGAATCATTCTTCAAATCAAAAACTTCCCTAATCCGTGGCCCCACGCTTTTAAAAATTGTTCTGCATCAAAATTCTCAGCATACCACCGCTTCTAGAATACAAACTATTGGGCAAAGACAAGGTAATAGTCACTTGCATAGTCCGTGTGCTCTGTCTGCACTGAGCTTCACACAGACACGGCAACTCAGCAGCACAGAACACGCTGCAAGATCAGAAACCTGAATTGTAAATTTGAGGCAATTTTTGAGTTAATCTCCCTTCCCAGAAAGCCTTTTTGGCAAGAAGGCAGATTTAACATATGCTTAAGTCTCTGAAGTTAGGCAAGAACCTTCAGCTAAAAATATTAACAAACAAGGAAAACAGTCTCGTAATCGTGTCAGTGTTTAAGACCCCAGTGGAGCCAAAAGTTCATGCTGGTACACTGAGTCTCTCCTGAAGTAGTGTTTTGAAACAAGACTCTTCTTTAAAACCAAAATTTTCTAGTCTGGATGGTTTGCAGGTGTTTCCTATACCTGTGTTTAGCTCATATAGCTTAGTTTCATATGCAACACCACACTGCTGAGAGGTATTTCTCTTGCTAGTGTTGGTACCACTAAACCCAAAAGTGTTTGGCAGTCACAGAGGTACTTACCAGTATTTTCTAACAAGGACATTGGAATTGATAGGCAAAATTTGGTTACGTTTCCCAGTACTAAGCCTTTAGGACTAAAGATGCAGCCCATCAGCTAAAGCACGAGACCCTGAACACCCACATCACTCTCAGATGAGTGATGTAGACAAATTTGTAACTAGGGCTCTTTTTCCCCAAAGTGTTCACCACCAAAATCAAGAAGTTCTAAGTTCCTGACAGCTACAAACCCTTACAAGCAGCAAACTCTCCAGTCAAAATACTTTCTCCTTCACATCTGCTGAGATTTCACTCAACTGTTGCCACCACTTCCCTGCCTAGAAGAGCAATGGGATTCAACTTCTACTCTAAAAGCAAAAAGTTATTGGGAATATGAAGTCTTTGTTTTACAATCAAGTGACAGGAAAAAATGCTAGCAGCTTCTTTCTCTTCTTTTATAAGCTGTTGCTGACGAATGCCATCTTGGTCTTTGAGAGGTATCTGCTGATGTTTAGAGGAAACATGGTAAACAAGAGACAAAAAGTCAAAGGAGAAGTAAATAAGCACACTGGTTTCATCAACTCTGTATCTTAGACTGGTGATAAAGAAAGATGTAGTGCATTTAGCCTCAACATGCTTCTCTTAAGTACCCGCACTATTCTGTGCGCTTGTGACCACCGTATGCTCTCAGCTCTCACATCTCAGCGCCGAGGCATGCAGCCTTCCAGCGCTGCCGTCTCAGCCAGCCCCTTGCCACTCTTCTGGGCGCATCAAGGCACAACATTGCCCTTCCCAGCTGTTCTTGTCCACGCTTCGCTCTCTGGCTGTACTTCTCTGAGCAAACTCTCTTCTACTCAGGACACATATTTTTGTTGCAGGATTTGCCTTACCAGCAAAATGGTGAGGATGGATTCTCAGCTGCACTCTAAATCTGCTAGGAGCTGCGAGTGGGGACAGACAGTTGATGTAAAATTACTACTCTTACTTTCCCAGGACCGACACTGTGCTCACCATATCTTTCTGACAGACTACACTGGGAAACCCCATCCCGTATGGCTGTTTCAGTGCTTGGTGGACCTGCCAGTGAATTCAGTGCTGGGTGTGGAGCATTTCGGAAGTCGGATTTCTGGTCCCAGTCTGAGCCTGATTCCAGCATGACCCAAGCAGAACAATACTCTGTGATTCTTGAGAAAACACCTGGCCTGACAAAAAACCAGAAGAATTCAAAAGCCTTTTGCTGCTCCTGTGAGCTTAGCTTGCACCTCTTCATAATGCAACACTGTGGTGACCCCAATATGAAAAACAAAAAATAAATATACCTGTGTAATAATTTCTGACTCTGCATTTGGGAACAACGGAGCAGAGTTCGGGAATCAATCCCACACTGATGCTGACTTTCCTCCCGCTGGGGCAGACTCCCACCAGGGCTACTGAGATCCTGACCAGCGTCCTTCTGAAATGAGTGTCTGGGCTCCACCACCTGCTTTCAGTATCAGCCAGCATGAATCCTTTGCAAACCATTTTTTTCAAAGTTTTCATTCCTGCCAAGTGCCTTCTTTTTTTGTTTGTTTTAAATCAAAGCAAGCTGTCTCTTCCTCTGCCTGCTCTTCCCTTGCAATCCTTTTTGTTCCTGCCATAGTAGGATGCGCTGTCTTTCATTTCACATCACTGCAAAGTTGCAGGTGAAATCTGTTAGACCACAGAGCAGCTAATGCAACAAAGGAGAAGTTTTGACTGAAGAAAAGTGCCCTGTAGATTTTCATATCAGTATCTCAGGTTGACCAATTTGTAGCTTGGTTTCTGCCCTGGGGCACCTCACTGAGAACATTATGGGGTAAATCAGGACAGGTTTTGTCCTTTGTTCCTAGCCCAAACCATTTATCACGCTGGAGCTGCAGACACAGCAAACCGTACCCCTTTGCTCCAGTTTTAAGTATGGAAGTGTCTATATACCAGCATGACCAATTTGGGTTCCACTTTACCAGAAATCCGGTAATTAAACCTCCAAGGGACGAGACAGGCGTAATGACTGTGTATAACTTACATATTCAGACAGAGGGTCCCTCCTGTTTTTCCTAGGTACTCCTGGAATCGGAGAGTTTGAGCTGAAACAGTGCTGGAAATGGCTTTGCAAAAAATTAAAATGTCCCAGGATTCAAAAAGTAAACAGGGAACTTAAAGCTGGTATACCATTTGCCATTTAAAAAGGCATTTGCTTTAGGTATAAGGGGGAAACTTCACGATACCAAACTGCAGAGACTCCCTTCTCTCCCCTTATACCTTGAGACATCTCTCTTTGCTTATGTATTTTTAAATTATTACCCAGTATATTTATTTTTCAGGTTTGGGTCCAATCTACAAGATAAAGTCTGATCAAAGAGACAAGAACTCAGAAAGGAAAAATCCTTCATCGAAGAAGAGAAGTTTTAAAGCATGTCTCTTCCCAGAATTCTTTCATTTTAGAGGTTTATTTCTGTTTATTACGTTCTAATATGTTACTCCGCTAAGATCTAATCCTGACATTTTAAAGATCTAGGTTTAAAAAATGATCCATCTCCACTCGTAATGCAAATAATATTCATAACCACAGATTCATCTCTGTGGAAGCATGTCGCTATCCCCAAACCACGAGACACCTCGGTACTGCTGAAGCCGTGGTGGGTGCAGTCAGACCTTAAATAGCCAGGACAGTTTCGGGTCCGAACTGAGGCGCAGAGTGGGGTTATGACTGGATGACTCGCACAGCACCTGCGTGCACCACGCTGGGCGACCGTTCACTCTCTCGCTTTCATGAGAACCAAAATTCAGCCTCCTACACATCCACCACAAAGAGGAAACTCTACATAGATGCAGCCGAATCGATCGTGGCTGATGGTTAAGCGGGGAGGGATATAACCAGGCAAAGCCACCAGAACAGCGACTAACCCGCTGCATGAAACGGCCTCATGACAAGTCTCCGCCATTTTGATCTTGAAATTACGGCATCCTCCATCCGATGCTTATTCGCCCAAGAAAGTAACGCAGCTGCAGGGTCAGTTTTATCATGACTTAAGCTCTTTTCCTGCTGAGCTTAATAAAAGACGGAGAGTACTCAAGTGATTTAGGCAAGTCTCACAGTGGGTTAGTGACTCATCTGGGTTTAGAAAAAATTCAGGGTTTTTCCTTGCTCACAGGCCTATATTTCAAACACTGTGTTTTCTCTTGACTATTCCTGTTTTCATTTCATCTGGTTTCCATCGAGTAAAATTAGAAGCATAAAGTTTAAACTATATTGTGGACTGGTGAAACATTCAAACACACAGAGGAGTTTGTATTGAATGCAGGCCATTTGCCGAGACTCATTATGAGCTAAGCATCGACTAACGAAGGCTGCCAGATTAACTGTCCTCAGCCATGCAACAGTAGAACATTTTCCTTGTCTCCAGCTGGCTATCCAGGGGTTTATTCATTCATGGAAGTGGCTTATAGGACAGAGATTACTAGACACAGGCGGGCTGCCTTGGTTGTACTGAATGTAATCCCCAAGCAATTTTTGAACATGGAAGTCTGATACCTGCTATTTCACCAGCATCAGAAACATTGCAAGGCACAGGTAACACAAGAAAGAAGCCGCACCTTGGTGATAACAGAAAAGAAAAAAGATTAAGAACAAAGCAGATTTGTTTTCAATGTACTGGAAAATAAAGCAACTTTAGAGAGTTTAGAGACACGGTTCCTTTATAATCCAGCTGCTAGATGATCTTCATGTAGGATAAATGGTTCCAGTTCACCCCCCCATTCAGATGCTAGATCCAGCTCATTCACTGCATTAAGAACTCAGGAAAAGATGGGAAGAAAGATTTAAATTGGAGAGACTATCCAGTATTACTGCCTTACTCATGTTAAGCATTCTAACTAATTACTACAGGCTTCCATTAATGAAAAAATGGCTGCAAATTGGATTCATTAAGCCCTGTAGTGTGCAGAAAACTCTTCTTGTTGAGAGAACTCCAAAGCTTGAGGCTTGGTGCCTCATCCCAGGTTCTCGGCCTCTGCAGAAATCCCTGTACCCACCTAACTCTGCCACACAACAGAGCCTCAGGAGCTCACCACACTCAGGCAATTTTCAAACTTTCTAGCATATTTCAAACCCAAAGTTTTTCTATTAAGCTTCTACTACATATATAAACACACACACACACATACACATCTATCAGACAAATGCAATCTGCCTTGATCTTGTGAAGAGGAGAGGAAGTTTGCTGGGAAAAGTACTTTTAGCAATGCCTGAGCTATGAACTAAAATTCAAAATCAAGGGGTTTTTTGTTCATTTTTGTCTTATGTTATAATTGGCATCACAAACCTGGAACTGCTAGTAGTGGAAGCAGCGCTTTTAACAAAACATTGTATCATTTCTGACGTTAGCAGTATGGGAACTCACTGTAATAGTGATCTATATTCCCACGCTGCTTTCAGATTGGTTTAGCAAACAGAATATATAAACGCTAAACTATTACAACGGTTATATCTACCACTCCTGCTCTTCTGAGAAAAAACCAACCAAACAAAAAAATGATGCAGGCCGGCAGGCAAAATCCTGTTATCTGTATGAAAAAAAACCTGTCATGAAAAACTGTTTATTTTTAAAGGGTCCGGATTCAGCCCCATTTAAAAATTAGGCCTATCAACACACTATAAAAACTCTTATCAATTAGGAAAAAGTTCTTATCTATTTGAAGAGACATAAGCCTGTCCTCCCCACTGCCACACTACTAAGAAGGATGTTATGCTATGACTTCCACATGGGAATGCTTTCTTTTTTTTTTTTTAATAACACCACAACACTTCTTTTAAAATGGTATGACAAGCGTCACGCCTCTTAATGACACTTCGTTATCTGAGCAGCTGGCTTTTAAAACAAGATGTGGCACAAGGAACTTCAGCGGCAGCAGCGGCTGCCAATCACGGGCACATCCCGCAGCCATCGCTCCAGCTCTGTCACAACTCGCCCTTGCCCTATTTTGGAAGAAGGCAAAGGACTGGAATCTGTTATTTAGACGATATCCGACGAGTCTGTTTAACATTCATGCCGTTCTCCAGGGAACTAGCGCAGAGGGATGGCTTTGCTGAGCGCTGGCGGTGGCAGGGTCCCGGTCCGGCCGGCTCAGCCTTGGCAACAGCGAGCGGAGCCAAGCGCGGGCACACAGCTGAACTCATTATTGTATTTAAAATGTTTCAGGAACCTCAAAAACAGATTAAGTAATGCAATAATAAAACTCTCAGTGAACCTGTGCAATAAAATCCATCAACAGAGGAGATGGGTAATATAATCTCTTTAGAAAAAAAATCCTCTGCTCTATGCCTGAATTACCTTGTGCACCACAAGATAGAGGATTTGGACTATGGCAACGGATTGAAATCTCTCTTCAGGGACATCCTTCTCATAATTGTACATTCATGCCTCTCTCCCCAGTAGTAGCCTAAATACAATTTACCGTTGCACACATTTTTATAGGGTTTCTGCAAATCCGCCACTTTATTACCACCCCGGTTATAAGGGGCCACACGGCAATTCCTAAGGGTTCACTAACTGAGCAAGATATTAAGCTTGAATAAAAAGAATCAAAAACGTCTATCTACAATTTATAGTTCTCTATAAAGGACCTTGGGGAACCGCAATTTGAAGGTGAAAAGTAAATGGAAAGCAGATTTCAGCTGAAAAATTCCATATGATCGATGGAGAAGACTTACAGAGAATTATCCAGAGAGGTTTTTAAGGTGTGCTAGAGTTAAAAACATACAACTCCAAATTACACACCAGGCCTACAACATCCCAGTGTGGATACATCTGATTAATCAGGTCTATTCACAGCTCGGTAACAGCTGCCTTCTTTATGCACATCTCGTGAAAGCAATCCTATTCTACACCTTTCTAAGAGGAAAGAAAGGTAAAAAGAGGATTTGAAAAACTCTGAGGGTGCCTGCAGTACCTAACAGTTTCCCAGTTTGTCTGAGAGACTCTGAGGTCCAGAGGTGAGACCCCTGCTCCTAACTGTGCCGCAGACCACTGGGGCCTTGGGCAAATCACCCAGTTCAGCTGTGCCTCAGTTTCCCTGTTGCTGGAGTGACGGAGTTTCCGTTCACTCACCACTGTTGTGTCTTCTGAAACTGGAATGAAAACGTTACAGAATTCTTGTCTTCCTAAAGTTGTAAGAACAATAATATAAAGTCACTGTAACATCTAATTATAAGTAGCAAAAAAAGAAAGAAAAACTATGCGGTTATTTATAACTACCTACAGAAATTAGGGAATAACTTAAATCATTAATACGAGTAAAAAGAAGTAAAGAGTAGATGATGTAGCAAATCTATCCTCGTGACGAACTCAGAAGGCAAGTGTCTAAATGTCGCAGTCCATCACTAACACCGTAATATCTTGAAACAACTGAAAATCAAGATTGGATGTTTTAGTGAAAGATAAACTATTTCTAATGCTCCAACACACCTTCACATTTGGCTGAGTGCAGACCCCTCCGGGGCACATCAGGAACCAGGCAACGGAGTCATGATAAATGATTCTTGCTCCTGCAGAGATGGGCCAAAATCTCTGCTGTCTTAATTTCTTAATTGCAAAACATCCAGTGACGAGCTTGGCCCACTGAGTCTATGAAACGGAACAGGCCTACAGGAACGACTCTGGTCTCAAACGCTTTCTCTTTCCCACCCAAGAGCAGGGTGCGACGCACAGACGCTGCTTGGGTACAGCATCCCGTGTGCTGGAGGGATGGGATGTTTCCAGACAGCGAACTTTCTTGTTGATGAGAAACAAAATATTTATCTCTGAATCTTCATCAATTTTTGAATAGTGTCATAATTCCCAGAATCTGTGGAATCTGAAACACTGACATATGGTAATTAACCCTCTTTTCATCTCCTTTTTGATTCAATTGCACAGGATAAGTATAGTAATGCATAGCAGGTGGGAAAATCTGTATTTTATTTATTTTTTTTCTTTGAGGAGATGTAGATAAAAATTGTAGACTGTATATTATGCTGAATCAAAGGAAGATGTGGAGCATTTGGGCTGCTGTATATCCACTACTGGCGTGATGTTTTCATTAGTTCTCCTCCTAAGCCTACTGCTAAGTCCAGGAATAATGGCTAAGAAACCGAGCTGTGAAGGTGACACTCTTCTGCGTGCGCTGTGACCTTCTTAATGCTGGCGCCTTGGACAGCAGCACAGCTCCACCAAGTCAGATCCCATTATTTATGACATTTCAATTTGAGCCTTAATAAATCACGCTCAGAGACAGTGTGATTTCCCAGCTAAGGAAATGTATACAAGGAAGAGGTAGGTGCAATCAAATGTCTTGGGAGTCCATGGATGATGGGCTATTAGAGGGAGATGTGTGGGGAGGCAACCTTGGTTTTACATCGGCTCTGCTGTAGACTTTCAGCGGAGGTTTTTTTTTGGAAATCACATTCTCTGTTGATGCTTGGTTCGTCATCCACCCTCCCTTCCTCCTCCTCTCCCATGCTCCTTCCCCGCTTCAGCTATCTAGGAGGCTCTTGGCAAAGACTCTCTAATATGTGCTTGCATATGGCAGAACATCTATCTCGATTGAAGCAACTAGGCATTAATGTATAACACAAATAATGAACAATGATTCATCTGAACAGGCTCAATATGAAGGGCTGCTTTTTTTGAATCTGGGCCTCAGCAAAGCTTTGAAGGATAATTTCCACTAAAAATTGGATCAACTCCATCAAGAAGAACACAAATCCCTGTTTCCTCCAGATTGTTTCACTCGATTCACTAAAATGTTTATTCTACGCTCAGAAAAAAGTTGCTGGAATTTCTAAACTGCATTAAAATTAATCCTTTGCTTCTTTACAGTTGCCTTTTTCAGTGCTTCCTTTGTTCCAAGCTGGCGCTTACGGGAGCTTTCATAACCAGCAGGCAATCACATACATCCTTCCTGTTTGCAGTTTTTACTGTATTTTACACAAACAGAAAATGTGGAACAGTCCAAAGTACATCTCAGACATCTGAGAAAGAAGAAGGTGAACGTTGCTAACAGTTCCCAGCAAAAGACAAGGAGCAGAAAAAGACACCTAGGCTTTGTAATGGAGCTACCTTATTAACTCGCTTTCTACCTTGCGAAAATAAGAGCACGAGATGACCCAGCAAGACTCCGACAATCCCACAGTACTCCTGAAGCACAGATCTGCTCCAAAGGGACCATTCGAACACCAGGATAGTGGCCTTACAAAGCCAGGTGGAAATTAGTGCACAGAAAGCCCATGGCGGATCCTAACAGCATTGTCCCTGGCAAGTAGGAAAGGACAGGACCTGACCTATAGCATTTATAACAAATTAACATCTAAGATACCAGAAGTCTCCCCTCCCTGCGGTGCTGTTCCGCTACCTGGCCCATATTAGGCTCTAATTCCAACCGAGTTTTAATTAAGGGCTCTTTCCAGCGCATACCTCAAGCAGGTTTGAATAGCTTATTTAAAAGTAACAGTTAGCCATGAGAAGTGCTCAGTGGCCAGTGACACTTTTCTGTCCCTCAACAGGTGGGGAACAGATACAATGAATGAGCAACACCTCATGGCACTGGTTGACAAATGTCCTTTCCCATCAGCTGACACTGAAAACAGACACCTACCTTTGCAGTGAGCACTCCAGGATGGCCAACAAACCCTTATTACCTTTGGTGAACCTGTGTCTCATCAAAATTTAAACAGACACGTTGTCACACTTCAAAAACATCCTATTTCCTGCCAATGAAACAGCGAATTGCTGCTTAATGTTCTCCAGCGGTATTTGTTAGAGACCAAGAAGCTCGGTCTCTGTGGTCTCTGGTACGCTACAAAACACACTCATTTTTCAACAGCCGTGTATCTGAAAATAGACAGGGCTCAGGTGTTTTTACTACAATGTCATGAAAAAAACCTGCGAGTGCACTGATAAAATAGGCCTTGTCTACATGAGCATTTGATTTTTGCTAGCCCTGGTGCAGCTGTACTGCTATTGAAAACAGTACAAAATATTCAAGCATATGAGGGCCTTTGAGGAAAAAAGTTGTATGGTTTTATGCATCTATCTGATACGCATCAGCGGGGACGCGCAGTCTAATTGCTACAGCTTGAAACAGAGGAAATATTTTCAGTTGCATCCTTATCCACCTATCTACTACCTGGTGATACAGCAGGAAAAAAGAGTTCTCCATCATTTGCCCTTCCCCAAGCTCTGGCTAGGTGCTGTACCAACACTTCATAAAAGACTTTTGCTGCTCCAAAGCTAACGAAGCAGCAAGAAAGCCCTCTGCCCAGGGCTGCAGCAGCTTTGGACATGGAGCTGAAGGCAAAGTCCTGCTCTTCCAAGAGGCCCCATGTTGGCTGTCACTGCTGCCACTTCGTGCCCAAGGCTCACCCTTGGCACTTCAGAGACAGCTCTTTACCCTCTATGGGCAACACAACCAGCTACAGAGGGCTGGAAGGAAGCTTAATCCTCTGGTGTACTAAGCGTCAGAGGGCAAGACTGCCTTCAGCCTCACAGCAAAGGTCTCTGAAATTGCTCTCCCACCCTAGAGTCAATGGATAGGGTTTGCTGGCGCACAGCTACTGCTTGACCATCAGCCAGTTGCTGGTAACATGCTTTACTCTCTTTGTAGGAGTGGAATGATGCTTTTAATAGTGAAAATAACAGTTAAAATGTCTTTGCAGCGATTGGGGAATAATAATAATAATGAATACATGTACGAGACTTTAAACAGTCGCAATGGATTAGTGGAAGTCCTTTGCCAAGAAGGCTGCAACTAGAACAAAATGAAGCCTAGATGCTTTTTTTGGTTTTTATCGCTTGAATGAATGATGTTCATAAGGCTACCCACAGCCGCACAGAGTACTGATTGATATCAGTGCCATGCTGCACAGGTCAATAAAGAAGAGAATTTTTCTATTACCACAATGATTCATGAAAGTGATTACTCCCGCTTTGACTTGCTTTCCAAAAAAATCTGCATGCAGCAATACACTTGCCAAATGCTCCTTGTCTGCTCTCGGTGAGCATCCTGAAACTGCTGCAGACACAGTTTTGGGAAACAGGACTGGAAGCACTGAGAAATGTGAAGGACGCAGAGCGCGGACGGTCTCTGATGTAGCTAAGAACAATTGTCAGGCTGCCGGATTGACCAGGAGCAGCCGTATAGTGGGGTGCACCAGCTTCCTGCTCCGTCATACATCCTGCCACAAGAAACATGGAGAGATGGGATGAAGCCAAGTGCCCCTGGGAGCTCTCGGTTCCCCCTCCAGCCCCGCTTCAGGATTCCACCCAGGAGAACCCCTGCAGCTGTAGCCCAGATCCTGCCCACCGCACCCTGCACCTCTCTGTCCGGCTCTCTCACACACACTCGCTCTTACTTTCTTTTTTCCTGCTGGCAGGAGACACCTTATCTAGAAGGTTATGTATTACTGTGATACATTTGCTTTTGAAGTACTGAGTGGCTTTTAGACTCTGGCATTTTGAACTTTCCAGGAGGAAGAATGTTACTCTCACAACAAACTTTGAAGTCTGTTTCCTGAATGCGTTAACTGTTTACTCTCTTCCTCTCTTTCTTGGTCACTTCAAGCTCCTCTAGAGTAAACAGAGTCCTCGCACCCGAAAAATCTTATCGTCCAGGTATCAAATAGCATCCCAAACACGAGAAATCAATGCAACTATTTAAAAAACATGGAGTCTGGGAGAGGAATGAAACTGCAGCTGTAAGGGAGGCTACAGCTCCCTCTTGACATGTATCTCATTCACACTATATGGATGGGGCATCTTTTGCCATGCAAGGACGTACGTCACAAGAAGCAAAAGCTACCACCAAACACTCCCTCTTTTCCAAATCTCCTCAACACAAGCAAATGTAGGTCTGAAATATTCTTTTACAGGCAAGTATTTTGGTTCCTAATCCTCACCTTCGTCTCACATGTTTTTAGCAAAAGCTTGGTTGTGTATTTAAAAACTACAACTGCAAAAAAAGGACCACATCAAAGAAATCTTTGGTTGTATTTATGTATTCTACCACTTCCAAAAAACTAGGTCATAATTTCATATTCAGTTACACAATTACCAAATCCAGCAATGAATAGAGAAGAACCTGATCCAGTAATTTATTCTATTCCAAACAGAAGTTTAGGATAACAAAGATTCAGCCTGATAACTTCCCCCATTTAATGTAATTCTTTGTCATGAAAACAGAGACAAAAGCGCGTTCTTTGTGTTAGGCTGTGTTGTCAATTTAAATACCTTTGAACAGACTTTCTGTGGTTGAGTGACCTGGGACGGCTACGTGCTCAAAACAACCAACCCTCCATTTAAGAACAAAGACAAGCGTGCTTTTCTTTTAATCTGATATTCTTACATCCTGATCTTAATGGGGAAGACAATTTTGCAAAATTTGTCTTCTTTTGCATTAAAGAAACAAAATTTCTGCCTAGCGTCAGATTGTTTAATTAAAACTGGCAATTAAAAAGATATTAATGTCAACAAACAGGAACCCCCAAAAACCCCAAAACTCCACCCAACACAGACACTAAGTCACTCTTTCTTCCTTAGTGGCAATTAAGATATTATTGATTCTTTGCAGTAAAACACATTCAAAGCAAGCATTAATAAACATTTCTAACTTCCTGCTTCAACCTGATTGTCTGGTTCTCGTTATCCTCCTAAGAAAGAGGAGGAGGAAACTTGCTCAACTCACTGAAAAGAAATGGCTTTTGCACAACTGTAACTTCATGAGAAAAGTGATGCCACAATCACCCCGCAGGAGCCTGGGCAGTTTGAAAGCACAACGCTCCTGCTAATGCTGGAGTGAAGGTCTGAGCTGAGGAACCCAGAACAAAAGGGTGCACTGCAGGAGAGTACAGCAGAGAAGACATAAGCACGCCTTGTTCATACTCGTTCCCCTTTGTCCCTCCGTCACAACTGCACCAAATGAGAATCTACTGGGAAAACGTACCTTGTACCCAAGAGCTGCACCTCTACTGCCTTGATCGTAAGACTAGTTCCTGTCATGTGTGCATTTTCCCAATGCTACTATATCAGTTTCCCTGGGAAAGCTTACGAGAACATTCTGTGCCTTCTTTTTGCTCCCACCCTTCCCAAGAAAAGAGAGATCCAAGAATCCCACAGCTTTTGAGTTCATACTTGCCCTTCAAATTTGGGTGGAATCCCTACTGATGATTCAGGAGCTTCAGAAGACAGAAACTAGAATTGTGTACCTTTTCATATGCCAGACCCAACTGCTTCTTCGCTTTAAGCCAAAGCTAGAGCCACAACAATTATAAGCTAGTCTCTGTTGTTTCAAAATTTCCTTCACTGGGTTTGAAGGGATTTATTGATAATATAATTGTTTTTATTCCTAGTCACGAACAGAGAACAAGAAGAAATGGTGGGATGGTAAAGCTGGACAAATTTAGAAATCTGGCGCAAAATGTTGTTGAGTCACCACAGCGGACAAAATACGAAAAAAGGAGAAAGAAAAACGGTGGATTTGCACCATCCTGAAGCAAGGCTGGATGCAGCTGTGGCACACAGTATGTGTGGGAAAGGAGGCCAAGGGCACCTGTGGAGCCGTTCCCCCTAAGGTGTCACCCAGAGCACTCCCTGCCCCAGCCACTGGCCTATTTACTACAGTACGTCACTGCTCAAAGGCTTCTCACCCAGACTGGGGGACTTTCTGGGTGATATGAACTGGTCAAACACAAGCTACCGGGCTCACTACAAGACTGAAAGAATAAAATTACCTGGCTTGGTTTATACAGAAGGTGTGACTGAAGGAACTGGTTCCACCTGGCCCTAAAAATGGCTTTTTTTGGAAATAATAGTCTGTATTTTGCTATGTTGTCTTAAAACTCCCTAGAGCTTTTAGCCACGTATATTTGATCACCTGCAGTCTGACTGCTCGGCATCACCCTCCCCATGCTCCCCCAGCGCCCTCCCCATGCTCAGCCTGCTCTCGTGCCCACACCCTCCCACATCACGCCTCCGTGGCTGCTCTCTGCATCACAAGCACCGCTTTCATCCTGAAATTATAATTTTTTTTTTAGAAATCGGGACATGAAAGGATGATAAAAAGAAATCATTCAGAAGGACAAAATGGCTTGAGGAACCAGAATTACGCACTTGCCAATTCTGTGTTGACTTGCCTTGTTTTTCCTAAAAAGTCATCCCTTCTGCCCCGCGAGCATGCTCTTCCTAGAAGGAGACTTGGGAGGGCTCTTTCCTTTTGAAAAACCCCACTGCCACCAGTACTGGCCGACATCTGCTGTTCCTTTGCGAGGGAGCGGGCTCTTTCCCCGTAACGACTAATTACTGCGTGTCAGACAACTCAGACTCAGCTGGCCTCTGGCCTAGAAGCTGCACTCTGCTTCCTGGCTGCCATTTGGCATTTTTTCCCTATTTTTGTTTTAACTCTTTTTTCCTTTCTTAGAAGATTTTCCAGGCTGGGAAATTCAATCAGACGTTGTCCCCAGCGGCTTGGCTGCCAGCAGGGAGGTTTGCCAGCCTGGAGCTGGCAGGGTGAGAATTGGATGCTTCCGCTCCCGTCTCCCCATGGAGCTCATGCCCCTGGCTCAGCCGAGGCACTGCTGCAAAGGCACTCGAGAAACCGTGGCGTCTCTGCTTTCCCGCTTCTCTTGGGGCACAACTAGGACTCCTGTCTTTTAGGAACTCCTGTCTTTTCAGGAACAGGTTGCCCAGAGAAGCTGTGGCTGCCACAACCCTGGAGGAGTTCAAGGCCAGGCTGGACGGGGCTTTGAGCAACCTGGTCTAGTGGGAGGTGTCCCTGCCCAGGGCAGGGGAGTGGGACTAGATGATCTTTAAGGTCCCTTCCAACCTAAACCAGTCTATGATTCTATGATAACTTGGCTTTTCTGTTCAACAAGAGCAGCACACAAACTGTGAGGCACAAGCAAAAAATGTGTTCAAGAAATCTGGGACATGTTCTCATCCCTCCACTAAGACACTTAAGTTCACAACGGTGGCTCTTGCCCCGAAGAGGCAGTTGAAGACTCATCACTGTTGAATGAGCTAAGTTTCAAGAAAGTGGAGAAAAACACAAAAGGTCTTCAAAGTGTCCCATGCCACCATCACTTGACCTTCAAGTTGCCATGACCACCACCAAAACTTTGGTGTTTCCGCTGGCACAGAAAGCTTGGAAACGTCATAGATCAATAACTTTCTCTTGATATGTACATATGATCTATGTATAAAAGGTAAAAAATCTGGGGTGAAACCGAGGCAGCGCCAAGGAGAGTCAGGATGGAAGGTAACGTGGGCTGCAGCTGCAACGCTGTTGCGTAGGTCACAGAACTGACAGCATGTTAGGCATGAAAAGTACAGCACTCAAAAAATCCTAAGTAATATCAAATATTGGATTTTGTCCCTTTGGCAAGAGAACTTACTGTAAGAACATCAAAATCTCCACATTTGACACTAAGTTTCCATATAATTTTGAATCAAGTTCAAAGCCTTGGACCTTATTGCTACGGCACTCCCCGGCTTACATCCAAGTTATCTAAGAGATTATTGAGTGTTCTGGGATGACAAAGAAAATGTTGACATATTTACAGTTAGCTTTTCTATAACTTGTAAGTTATAGAATTGATGTTTGATATCCACAGACAGTGTGCATGATACAGACACTGGAAAAAGAAGGTATTTGCTCGTTTGCTCCTTAGACCTTTCGCTGCAGGCATTCACAATATAAATAAAAGCTACAAATATTATCTCACTCCCAATACAATTATTTATGTTCCCCTACACAGCCTAATAACAAACATATTTCTTTTCTGGGAAGAGAGATCTCAAGTGGTTTAAGGACTATGCTGCTTTTATCAGAATGGCAAAATGAACCGCAGCCATGTTGTAGCACAGACGCAGTCGGGACAACCCTACAGGTTATTAGAAGAGTTATAAATATGGTTACACCACAGAAAATCCATGTATGCGTGTATTTTTTCTTTTGGAAGGAGAGAATCTGACAAGAAGTTTGCAAGGCCAAGGATCAGAGCTGAATTTTTTTTTCCTGTCACCAAGCCAACACAGGAGTGCGCATGGTCCATCAGAAGGGTCATGTGCCGGGGACACGTGCGTGGGCTTGGGGCAGTTCACCGTGTGTGCTTCCAGCATGAGACACCTGCAACTCTCCTGCGCTTCCGACCATACTCACATGGGAAGGATTTCCTTTGGGAAAACCCTGGGGAAGCATGGCTGGCCCTTGTGTCTACTGCTCCCTGGGAGGAGTGTCTCCGTTGAGAAAGGAGACCTGGACCAACCTACAACATGGTCATATTAGGAAGAAAGCATTTGCTTAGCTATGTGCTGTTTCTATCAGCTCAGCCTGGTACCACAAGCCAAGCATGGATAAGTATTGCAACATATGAAGCAAATACTGCTTTTTCTGCTTAAGCCATGATCTGCCTAAACTCTTGTTTTAACTGTATGTGTGTGGGACGCAAGAGAATTTAAATGATTTAAAGCTTTTTTATTTTCTCAAAAAAACTCAAACACTAACAGTTTGACAGTCAAGAGTAACCCTCCAGTTCAGCGCCAGACTTAAGGGAAGAGAAAACATAAGGAAACATTTTCATTTTCAAGCTCCCAAGAGACTCTTCCAAACAATAGCAAGAAAAAACAATTCAGAAGTGCCAAAAATCAGGGGAGTGCTCCATTTACTTATTTTTATGGTCAGTCACTGATCATGCTGATATTTGACTTTGGCTCTGAAAACTTAGCTGTGTTAAAATAAAGATAATACACAACTCACTCAGGGTAAATCCACAAATAGACAGAGACGTCCACAGTACTTGAAGAGACCTACAGACTGTTGCCATCTATAAATGCTGACAGAAATTTGTGTTTCCTATTTTTACCTTACAGATTTCTAGGACAGCAATATCTTTCTGCATTACATTCCACGCAGCAGATCATTTTCTGTTAGATTTCCACAGGACTTTGTATGCAAGTACTTAACACACTTAACTCTTTTACCAGAAGTAGAAATCTGAATTTATGTATTTAAATTATCATGATGCTTATCACAAGTTTTAAGACTCTCAATGACATCAAAAGGCTTTCAGTCAAAGCATAGAGTGCTACGAAATACAAGAAATAGAGGCAAGTGGCCAAATAAAAAAACTTCCAGCCTTTCCATATGCTCCTTCAGACTATGGCAATTAAATATCTTCAGACAACGGCCAACACTGAAATCACCTTTAAGGTATCAGCAGTCTCACTCGCTCGAGCCTCTACAAACATTCAACCTGTGCAGGGAGGGCCTGGGAAAACTACTGGCCCTTGGATGGTATCCAAACCCCCATCCAACCTCTGCAGAGCCCACGGGCTGAATGGATTAGGGAGGCAAGACCTGTCACAGCAAATGTGCTCTCCCATAATACCCAGTCATGTATTAGACAAAAGTCACAATTTCTACTGTATTTTTGTCCCTTGGTACAATGGTGAAAACTCATCAATTCTCAGATTAGTTACCACCCACTGAACAAAACACTCAAGGTTGCAGACTCCCCATGGATGCATTCAGGAGTTGAGCTCTATTCAGATTTTACAACACTCCTCAGAGGAAGCACCTCGCGGTATCTCAGTGCCTGTATCTGGGTTTATTTGACGCTGCCAAATTTCCTCCTCCAGTCCTGTCTATCTCCTTACTCATTGGGCTCCATATTAATGAGACTGAGCTAACAGATTGTGGCATGTCAACATGCTGAGCTGACATCCTGCTGCCCCCTCCGTGTCTGTCTGACTTTTAAGCTTTTTCTTTCCGTTTCCCTTCTGGATTATGTGTAACACGCACTGTAGTCCAGGAATGCCTCTTGCTTTGGCTGCCTTGTCTCTCGTTTTGGCATGCTCACGGCGCCAGAGGGAATCTTGCTGAGGCTGGCTAAGTCACATGTTTGCCCTTTAATGAACATTAAAAAGAAAGTAGAATCTATGCCATTTTGATGTTTCTATTAATACAGGCCACAAGAAAGCTCAGGTTCCTGCTACAAAGATCACAGAAAAACAAAGGCAGTTGTAGCAGTTGATGCACAGAAGGGCTTGATCATCTTGCAAAGAAAAGAGCAATTATTAGGCAATACAAGGCACATGCATTTAGTTTAAATTTGTTCAGCACGGCAATTTGGTAAATCTTGCTGTCACTTTCTGGCATTCCTGAACTTCCTCTTGAATGACCTTTAGCTAAGGACTTGTTTTCATTCACTGAACTGAAGATGTTCAGCATAACGGAAACACATCCTTGGAAAGTCACCTTATGGGATACATCTTGAGGTTGGGAGCTGACACGGTGATGTTCTTTGACAGCCCTTTCCTCCCCTCTCTCTTGGACCCAAGAAAGTTGGAGAACACTTGGGGAATAACAACTTGTTTTTCCACAGGATGTCCCACCCAGCAGGGTCTCCTGGAAAACGACAAATGCAGTTGCAAAGACGAGGGGGAGGCAAAAAGAGGGAAGGACAGCATCCACAGTACCACGATTTCAAGCTCAGCTACAAACATGTCTGGGAAAGAAAACTCAGGTTCTCAAACAGTGATCTGCTGTGTCAAAAAAAGCAACCACCAAACCAAAAACATGAGAATGTTCAGTTGGAGTGACCTTTGCAAGAAATCCAGGGAAAAAGAAAAGAGCAGGATCTTTCCTTCCTAAGGAGGATTGTGAATTGTCTCCCAACTGCACTCCTGAGCGTGAATCAATTTTCTTCCAGTCGATAACTAGCGCAAAGGTTCTAACCTTCATTTGTGCTCCAAATACTCAATCGGGGATGTAGAACACATACCAATTAAGCAATTCAGCTAAAATAAGAAGGCCGTGAACCAACATCGTTGCTGCAGCTGCCCCTGAGGGATCGAGGGTTAGCAGCTTGGGGAAAAGGTAATTTATTGAGCTTAATACTCTGCGAAATGTTCTCATGATAATAAGATTGTAAGATCGTTTTAATATCTGAAGTCATGTTGAAAAGGTCATTTCTCATCTTTTACGCCTACCTAAGTCATGTAAATTAGAGCTACTCAAACAGAGTTGAGGATGTTTGCAACCTAAGTTTTTCTATGTTTTTGGATGACAGAGAAAAATGTCAGTAATCCCAAGCGGTGGGCACAAACAGAGAATGCCCAGGAGCCTTAGAATAGCAACGTTAATGGATGCAGCTACTTTTGCTATGCATTAGGCCAGCATTTCATCTTTGACCTAGTCGATTTTATTCAGTCTTTTTTTCCTCCTTTTAATGTTGTGATTTGGAGAATGTTAAAAAAACATTTCAAACACACTACATGTAATCTGAAAGGGGAGGGGAATACAGCTGATGTATTTGCCAAAAGTTTTATAAGCCAGGAAAATGGGGCATTGGCAATTTCACAAAGCACTCGCCTCTTTTCCAACATGCTTTTTTCCATAAGAGAGAATAAACTTGGAGATTTTTTTTTTCTCTTTCCTTTATTTTTAAATGCTTTCTAGGCAGAAACTTCCTATGCTCTGCCTCCACATCTCCCAGCCAACATTCCTAAATCACAACCTGCAGCTGCCCTTGCTATTGCAGCCTTGGAGCCTCCCTTTGGCAGAGCACCAGCGGCATGCCAAGATGCGATGGTTCTGGGATGCGCACAATTACCCAACGGGGATGGAGCCGAGATCCCCAAACGCATTTCGCTAAGGCCCCTGAATCATATTTGAAACCAAGTCTTCAAAATTTATAACGGCATTAGGCTATCTAGGCCCTTAGTTTCATTTATGTTTTGAAGCTTCAAATCCATCACACAACTGAGCTAAACGAGGGCATTATTCAGAGTAGCAATGCATTTGATCCCATGCAGTCTGAAAGATGGAAAAGATGGAAATCCCCTCGCCTGTTCTTGTCTTTTTTTTCTTAATCCGTTCCAGCATCTTCCCTCCTCCTCTTCTAGTTGCCCCAACTCTTGTCCTTTACCGCAGCCACAACAAAAAACAACCCCCCTGGAAAGCCTTCTTTGCTGTCCCTCTTCCTAATATTTTTTCCACCTCCTCTGTCCTGAACCACTGCCCTATTTGCGACTCTTCACTGGTCAGGCTGCAAGCTTTTCAGAGGAAAAGTCGTCTCTTTTTTTTCTGCTTGGCAGTGTGCTCCAAAGGTGCTATGCAAACAATTTATTATAACAGATTGCGGCCCAGAGTAATTTAATAGACTGTAAACCCCAGCTCAGGAGAGCTGGCGATCCAGCATTTACAAAGCATGCCGTGCTTGTATTTTTCAATACATAATACATAAATCTCCCTGTTGCCGTGGCTCTGCTTTCAGATTTGCTGGGTTTTGGATGTGAAAATTTTCCGACTATTTATCAGTTTGATCTTCTGCGTCAGCCTTTATCATCCCTTACAGTCCTTCTGAAAACTCCCTGAAACAGAGAGATGGAGGCAGCTGCCAAACAACGTCACAGCCTTCCAAGGGTGGGATTCTCTGCAGAGGGCTGTATCCCCACCGTGCCAAGATTGTCACCCTTATGATTATACTAGCAATAATAATGATGATAAATATCAAGCTGAACCACTCTATCACACCAGAAGAGCCGGGAGGGAACAGAAATGTCTGCACACTTGTCTTTTTTGTCTTCCTTGGTTTGGTCCAAAAGGTTGAGGGGAGGATGTTTGAAAAACAAGAATCCCACCCCATCGTTTGTGTGACATCTGGGTGACTCACTGACAATAACTGTCCCGCAGTAATGCTGCGCCCCATTGCGATCTCTCTGGTTTCGTTAGTAGCTGCTCACATCTAATAACAAACCTGCCAGGAACTTCACTGATCCCCGTTAGAGCACTCGCTCGACAAAAAGTTAGTGCCAGCTTCCAGGTAACAAAAAAACCCCCAGCTCTATCAATGCTCCCTTTTTTTCTCAAGCTCAGTTTTGGTAAGGAACACATGGCATCCGGCTAGAAAGTTTTTCCACTATGAACTGTGCTTTCAAGGAAGGTGATTCACAAATGAAAAAGGGAAAATATAACCCTGACAAATAGAGAAAATGGAGTGGCAACAAAGCTCCTGAGCAAAAGTGAGAGGGTTTTTCATTTGGCCAATAGATTACAGGTTAAACGTGAAACCTACTTGGTAAGATACGTGTGTGAGCGTGTGTATTTGTGTGCTTCATCAAAGGCAAGAAACACAAGAAGCTTCAGTTCCGAAGACTGCCTTCGTTGGAAGGGTTCCAATTTGGTTGTTGACTGCTACTAATAGACTATCACATCAAGAGAGGCGGAAAGTGCACAACTCGCCGAGCATCGGTGCTTACCAGGTTGTCTCCTCCTTCCCCCCGTCTCCTTCTCAACAGCTACTGAGCAAGTGAAGTTTCCAAAACACAAGCAGAACTTACACAACTGTGAAACAATAAATCAAGTTTGCCTCACTTCGGCAGCAGTCTGCTTTACAAATTTGCACCCCGTTCGGGATGAATGTGGATGGATGTATTTCACGCGCAGGGGCAAGCAGCGGTTAACGGGAAACCTGCCGTCTACTCGCTGCAGCATGTGCCAGACGCTGCAGCCTGCATATTAATAGATGATAAATCGCTATTTGGTAGAAATATATATTTTACACATAGCTTAATATATGTTCATAAAAAAGGCTGAAACTTGTTAATCCCAGGCATTTATACCTTCAGCCAATTTAAAAAATTCCAGTACAGTTTTGGAGGAGCCAATATTTCATTGTAGACTGGAAAAATCTCTGCAAAAGGGAAAAATAACCCTCAAAGTACATGAATAGTACAAATTACAGAATACGTTTTCTGCAATTCTCCAAAACTTAACTGGAATGCTACTTTAAAAAAATGGCCAAGGTATAAGATTACATGGAAAATATCACACACCTTTCACATGTGTTTTTTTAAAGTCAGCATTTTTGTAGGGAATTTTGCAGCATACATAATAAAAGTGCAGCAGAGAGACAAGGTATTTCAAATAGCCTCAATTTTTTCATTAAGATCACTCATTCAGTTTTCCTCTAACTCTTTACATAACAGCAGCCAGTCTCTTTCCTGAGTTTTTATAGGTTTTGTATAGTCACATGTCTCAAGAAGTAGAAACAATAAGCAATGGTCTAGTGGACTTATTGTAGTCAACAAAAAAGGAGTATTTATTCCTTAATTAGTGACTTCAAGAAATGCCAGGTCTGTAAGAGACCGTCAACACAGAATTCATCCAACTAACATAACTGCAGGCCCCCGATTTTTGAATCTGGCCAGTCCTTCCTTTTGCTTCAGCCGTACTCACGATGAATGAAACGATTTCACCATATTCAGCCGGCATTTTGAACACTAGAAAACCACAGTCGCACCACCAGCTAACCATCACCATGCTCTAATCTCTTGGAATACAGCAACATCTACGTGGCACACTTCTGCATGTTATTGACAGATGGGTTTTAAATGAAAGCACACACAAAACCAGATCTCTAAGAAACTCTGCTGCCAGGAGCCGTCCACAGCCGACCTCCGACGTTGGAGGGAACAGCCTGGTGCTCTCCTTCACAGACCATTTAGCCCTTCGTTAACTGACGCCCGTACAGAGCACAGCCAAGAATGCAACCATAGACAGTGCTGAATCTGGAAAACGTGCTGCATGAAAGAAGCGGTTAACTTCATATATTCAACCAGATCAAAGATTTCTGACAAACTTTCTACGTGTCAAACTTCGCAGCTGTTCCCATTATCAGCTTGCTAGGAAAAAGTCTCCGTGGATCAGTGCCATTCTTCGTAAAACCTCAATTGCTCTGCAATAAAAGAGGTCTAATTTTTACAGTAAAGTTCTGCTTATATTTAGTATCAACATCTGACCACAAGTGCTGAATATAAAAGTTACTGGGACTCACTTTAATTGCATTTTGTGCTCTTTGCGAGCCAAATCCTTTAGCCTTACTCAATGCATGCTCAGGCAACTATGACATTAACTTCTACCAGTAAATACTTAACCTCCCTTCAGTGAGGAAATCCAGCATTAACTTCCATCGCTTTAGACTGGAACCAAGATGTCCTTCACGTGTAAAATTCTACATGTAATATTACACTATAAGAGTAATATTCGACATCAGTTGTCCTTTTAAAATTTTCTCTAAAGCAAGAATAAATATAAAAAAATATGCACCAACTCCTTTGTCTCCTGCTCTCCGCCTCTTGAGGAGTTCTCAAAGCCTATTAAGACATCGTTAAACAGTCAGGCCCAGCAAGGTAAGTAAGAGGACCATGGAGCACCTACAGCACTACTGCAACCGCTCGTTAGAGCAAAGGCCGTAATCCCAATTAAGGACACTCACTGTTTAAGCAGCGCAAGCAATTGCAATCCTTCTAGCATTCAAGACTCCGTGTGCCCCTGGCAGGGCTGAGGAGGCTGCGATCCTGTTTGGGAGTGCAAATTGAGCCTCCAATAGTTGGGTGCAAACAGGCTTTCCATTTACTTTTTCCTCTTCCAATATTTAGTTTAACTACCTGCATGAAAGCTGGGAGGAACATTTTCTGCTAAGTGCGTTCATTTCCAGGCCCATCTCTTGCCCAAATACCTGAGGTAGTAGAGCAATAGTTTCATGTTAATGCACATCTTGGTTAAATAAACCAGTTTTCCAGGCTGCTAGGTTTTCATTTACATTTCTGGTAGATTAGCCTGAGCTATGGAACTGAACACCACGTACGTCGGGAAACAGGAAAAGGTAAAGTAGTCCTTTCTTCTACAACTTCCTACCGAAGAGCCGCCTGGCTCTGCCAGGTCCCAGCCCCTTGAGCTGCCCATGAACCGCTCTGCTTCTGGGGACAGAGAGGCGAGCGCGGTGCTGGGGTCACAGCACCCCAGCTCAGCCGCTGGCGCTGCACACAAACCACCCCGTACCGTGGAACACAGGTACCAGCCTCAGCTTAATGAGATATACTTGGGCGCTTTCCTTGGGGTTTGAACTGGGATGTTTACCCAACCTACCTGAGGCAGTCACCAGGAGGGGAAAAAAAAAAAGAAAAAGGAATGATAATAAAAGGTTGATTAATTATGTGCAATAACTGGGACAGCATATCATGAAAATTCCATTCTTGTTTACTCAGCTAATTCACTTTTTATGAGTGTTTAGGCTTTAAAGCAAAACAAAGCACTAATTACCCAATTAACGAGCAATTAAGTTACTGCAGCCTAATAGCCTGTACAGTGGCTGCCTTTATGAGTCTGATGGTGAGTTAGAGACCCATTAAACAAATTTATACACAGCTGTAGCAAACATTACATTTCCAGAGATGTTACATTACATGCTAATATTTTCACAGCCTTGAAACATCATTCGCTGGTTTAGTGAATAGAGTTTGCCAGTTTACTCAGCCAAGGTCTGACACAGGGAAGGTCTCTCACGTTTTACCAGCAGCTATTACCCATGGGCAGAACAGAAGGGGGCTCTGTATTTCAAAGCCTTCTTGAAAAATCAGGTGACTTTTAACCAAGGTGAGTAACATGACCTTAAAAGTTTTAAATTTTGCCTTAATTTAGGAAGAAATCATAGTCCAGTCATTTTCAACAAATAAATGTACTTGTTTGCAGGAGTCGTCTAAGACTCTCTCTGCAGCAGGTGACTTGTACTGGCAGCTTTAGGTTTGCAATCAGGTCACGAAGGTGAGCATGTTTTACTGTTTGAGGACACAAGATGGTTTTGTAAACTCCTCTACGCAGATGGGATTACTGTGCTGAAGCATGGCAGCCCTGAATTACGGTCCAGTACTAAAGCGGGCTCTCCCCTCCTACACATCGAGCAGTACCAAGACACAGTGGCATGAAAGCTAAAGGCAGAGTTTTGGGCTCAGCTCCTGTGCTCTCTTCTTGTCAATGATTATGTCAAACCCACGGTATTATAACTGTATTTCAGCGTGGTTCGGTGTCTCAGAATTTTCGCATCAATAATGGGTGTATCTTTTAGTGCAATTTTGATTGCATGGAGAAAAAACTCTATTTTTAAAGCATCCATTTCATCTTAGTTAAAGAAAATGTATTTTTTCTGAGCAAGACTAACTGAAACTCAAAACAGATCATTTATTTCTGCCCATACAAGACAGTTTCCATTTATCTACTTGCACACACAAAAACTTAGCTCACCCCTTTCACAGGCATAGTATCACTTCAAAACACAGGCTGCACTAGGTAAATAAGAAACGTTTCCTAGACCAAAATAACGTGCAGTGCAGTTCTGCAAGCCTGCTGTATTTCCCCAGTAACTCCACGGGAACGCGCAGTTAAGCAGTAAAGATTATGGGGTATGTTGGTGGCCTGACTTTAACCTGATATTAAAGATAAGCCATTATTTGGAAGTCCAGGAGCTGGAAGTATATATTTTTTCAAGTTGCATACACACATCAAACCTTCAAGCTGGCATCACCACAGTCCCGCTGAATTCCATGAACTGCACTGATTTATAGTAGTCACTAAAGATCTGGTTCCTGTACATTCCTTAATAAATATAAAGACACACCTGTGTTAATGAATTCGAAAGCACGCCGCTCTCTCATTTGTCTTGTACATAAACAGAGTTCTGCTCCCACTCCGTACCTTGCAGACACTTCCCCAAGCAGAACTGCTAATGAGGCCCCACTGCCTTTGGCTTGTGCTTAAAAGTTTCTTCTCGTGTAAATTCTTTGGTATCTAATATGGCATAAACTTAAGCTTCAACATTTTCCCTAGTGGAAATACTGAAGATGGTTTCTTTTCTTTTTTTGCCCACAAACACTGAATGAACTTCCTGGTTCTGAAATGTTTATTGTTCCATCAAATTTGATGGACCAACTCGCTGATGGGCTTAAAAAAATGATTAGAATGAGGGAAGCACAGACAGACACACAAGGACATGTGATTGCAAAAATCTAGTTTTTTTAGGAAACCAGGGTAAAGGAGCCTTTTGGGCTAGATGGTACATGGATGAGTGTATCAAGGTAGGTTTTGTAAGGTATTTAAAAACAGCGTGGCATGGAAAAGGTACAGAAAAACATCAGGCGACAAAAGCACAAAGCTAGAGCAATCCTCATTTGGAGATCTTAAACAGCGTAGGAGGGTAAACGGTCAGCCAAGATGAAAAATGTGGAAAACAAACCTGAAGGCAACAAACAAGGTTGAAAGCAACTACATCACACCTAAAAAGGGACATCTTTTAATCATGTCTATATTAATGCTTTCTTAGAAACTTCATCATCCACCAGCCGCTCAAATCTGCAACCCAGCAGCGTCTGGTTTTGATTGAATAATGTCTCCCGACTCTATCTTTAGTCTTTCATTTTTTTTATTTTAGTTTTTATTAAAGAAAAGGTCTTACCTGGCCTGTTTTGTATTGTTCTCTCCGCTCTCTTTTTTTTTAATCTAAAGTCATTTCAAAGAGTGAGCGTCAGATATCAAACCCAATATCCTTTTTCTCATTAGCACTTTTCCCGTGCAGACCTTCAAATGCGGTAATAATTAATGAGTCTGTGTCAGAAAATGAATAAAAGATGGCTCAGATGCTTCACTGTTCAGGGCTGACCTTTAGCTGAGTCTACTGTATTAATATATTCTTGTGTTGTCAGACTCAAAGAGCTAACTGCCTTATGAATTATTTATCAACACAAAAAGTCTTAACCAGAAACAGTGTTAACATTAATTTCTAACCCTCTGTGTCACAGCAAAGCCTGCCTGCACTGCATAATTGAATTTTAGTTTTAGACAAGCAATCAAAGCACAAGTCGCTGTTGTTGTAAGTGTGGCTGCCTATGATAGCAAGAGGAACGGCTGCTCTTTTTGCACATCTGGTGCATTACAGGCAGTTCAGGTTTCTGTGAGCAATAAGCCTGACTGGAGACAAATGTGGAATGGGTTTGCAGGAATGAGAAGCGCTGTGGCTCCCTCCTCCCCAGAGCGATTCTAGATGCTGAACTGCTTATTATCCTGCTATTGGTATTCCTAATTGGGCTGGTATGGAAATGTGTCATGCCTCCTCCGCTTTCAACATACTGAGGGGTTGCCTGATACACCTGAATCACAGGGGATGAGGCTGGGAAGGTTGTCCAAAGGTGCTGGCACTTGGTTCTGCTCTTCCATCTCAGATGAGAGCCCACTGATCTCCCTGTTCTCCCCTCCATCCTCCCCAAATGCACGAGCTTCTGCAACTCTGTCACTTGCACCCATTGTAGAAGTGGGTTTCAACTGCTATCCCCAGCCAATTTTGAGCAACTGTCAAACTCATTTACAGGTTAGGCTTAATTTGTATCATACTAACCCTATCAAGACCTAAGATACAAGGGCTCAGTTAGGACTTAAGGGTTGTATTCACAATTGTTCCCTCCAGAAGAGTCTTGGGATACTATGCTTTTGCTGGACCAAAAGCGGAGACATAACACCACATGTGTAGGAGCGAAATACCTCTATGCCCTGGTGGAATACACCAGCCTCCGTTCACAGCTCCAGCAAAATCAGCACCAGCCCAGTACTTTTTTTTTTTTCAGTTCACACTCAGTGACTGAGGTTTGTTCATCCCTGAAGAAACAGTTCAGAGATTATCAGCAGAGCATGAGGGCCTTATAGAAATGAGACGTGGCTTTAGGCTCTAAATCCTGGAACAACTCAGCCAAACAGAAGCTTTGGCAGCTTTCTCCCTCCATTCTCAGAGTCACGAAGGGCAAGGAGAGAATTAAATCCCTTTGGTCATTTCCCATCTAAGTGAAGAATGAAATGGGAACTCTTTAGTCTTACACAGACACCTTGTCTTTCTTTTCCTGGGAGCTTAAACCCAGAGGTTGAATGAAAACCAAGAGAAAGGCTGCTGCTGCCAGATTTCCAGAAGAACTCAGGTCTGAAGAGAGATGATGGAGAAGCACCAAGAGCTCAGACAAGTGACCTGCTGCCGAGGAGAGAAAGACAGCCAGCCTGTGAAGCACAAAAGCTGCAGCACATTCAGCTACTTCAAGAGAGAGTAACCCTACCCCCAAAAAAGAGGGTGGGGGGGGAAGGGAAAAAACTGTCATTCTGCTATCCGTCATCTCAGTGGCCTGATAAAGCGAATGAGTTTGACTATATTTGCAAAACCTGTTGTGGCCTCATGCTGAACCTCTCCTCCCTGGCTTGGGAGTTACAACTCCTGCTGGGGATGCTGGGATCCAAACCAGAACCTCTGAACTACAGGTACGTTAACTGTGAGGCAGGAAAGCTGTGTTTTCACAAAGCTAGCAGCGGGATCTGAATGCTTAATTCAAATTAATAGAAACTGGGTGCCTTAATCCCCAGAGGGCTTTGAAAGATTTTAATAAAAGAGTTCTCCACCATCTCTCCAAAGCGAGGAATGAATATTTACCCCTTACCTAATGACTGACCTGGTAATCAAATGTTCACTCTTCCTAGGAGCTGTATCACACCTTTGGTACAAGAAAGCAGACGACTACAAGTGTTTTAATCTGAGCTGAAAAGTGCTGAGCTTTGCGGGTGTTAGACTATGTGATTCTGGGTTTTCTGTCCAAGACTGCCAGCCAAGTTTCAATGGAAAACAAGACACGACATTTTTCAACACTCTGCTAACTCTTCTTAAGACTAATCTTTTATAGGCACTGGGATCTTCAGAGCAGATTTTTTTTCTGTAGTTGTTTTTATTTTTACTCTGGAGCCTGTGATGGAATAAATCAGTCTTTGCCAAACCAGATACTTTTCTTTGGCAGACATTTGCATATTAAATCTAAAATTGTTTGCCATGACACAGTGAAAAGCAATTCTTGAAAGCCACTTCACATCCTTCCTGCAAGATCTCACTAGCACCTCCGTAAGTAACACCAACCTGTTTTTTTGGAGACCCGATAACCTGGCACAGTCAGCTGTTCCTTGTACCGTTAGCGCTCAGAGCAAAATCAATGATAAAAGGTCTGGAAGACACGCACTTCTGCAGTAAATCCATAAGACAGCTCAGGTCTCCCTTCAATTTGGTATTTATTAGTTTTTTCCCCAAACACAGCAGAAGATGGTGACAACTAGTTCCCATGTGTAAAAGCCTGCTCCTGAGCTATGGAAAATGACTCTATAGGCCAACTGGAAGCTGAATAGTTTATACATGAGCCAAACAAATGAGGTTTAAGGATGACTGATGCGCTGGGATTGACTCTTTGCCCCTGCCGAAGGCTCGCGGAGGGTATATCCTACACGACGCGCTGCAACGTTGGCAAACAGATAAAAATAGCTCCTTGCTTTATAGTTATTGCACCGGTGCAGTGACCTGTTTCGCGTCCCATTGCCTTCTGCGTCCCAAACTCTGTTGGTTGTATAAAATATGTTACAATTGGGGATATTATTTTTTTTTTTAATCTTCCACTTCAATATACCAGACTAAGCTAGTAAAAAAATGAGACGGTCATGCTCTTTTAAAATAACAAAACACCCACCCTGGCAGTTATGACATAACCCGGCAGATTTTTCTTGTTACTTTGCTGTTTTAAGTGCCTCACTCAATGTGAATCCAATTACCAAGGCCTTTGTTTTCTCTAACAAAGGGACTGTGTTTCGGGGCTCCGTCTCATATGGCTTTAATCATCTCTCATGAGGGGAGCTCACTAACAACCACCTTGGGATACCTTTTATGACAGATTTGGGAAGGCGCATGAAAGAAGGGGTGGTTTGAAGAAAGAGGAGACGAGGTAGATCCCCCCCTCTTTTTTCTGTTGTTTTTTTGACAAGTGCATAGGCTTTGCACAGAGCTCCAGTAAACCCGAGTATGACATACCCCCGGCCACGGATGGAAATGATTTTCAAGTGGCTAGTTTTTTGGACTGAACCATAGCTTATTTTAGAAGTCTCCGAAGTCTTCTGAAAGAAGGAAGGAAAAAAGCCC
The DNA here is from genome assembly GCF_028500815.1 of Rissa tridactyla. Taxonomy (NCBI): domain Eukaryota; kingdom Metazoa; phylum Chordata; class Aves; order Charadriiformes; family Laridae; genus Rissa; species Rissa tridactyla. The sequence goes on along the minus strand of NC_071478.1, from coordinate 10,337,295 downwards.
AGCTCTGGATCTTCCCTGGCCCATGTGGCTGAAAATTACCCGTTTTACTACTACGAAGGCCTGTGCCAGTTGGCCGGCCTGGACAGACATGTTTTCTTTTCCCTTTTAGGCCTATTCTGTAACAGATTTTTTCCTCATAAAACTTACAACTGGTGCAGCTTGTCTCAAGTTTGAAAAGCAAAACTTTTGAAATCAGTAGGACTCAATTAATGCGGCCGAGCACAACAGATCCTTCAAGCGACACAAGGAAAGAGAATTTCCTCTGCTAGAAATGGGAATTTCATTCTCTCCCCCTTCATCGCAGGAGGCAATCATGATTGCTCAAGTCACGCTTTAAAAGTAATCATTTCAATACCAGACTAGTAAACAAAGTCTTATTCCATCCTGAAATGTTGTATTTAAAAGGGAAAACCCTTCCCCAAAGCATTCTTTCCCTGTTAATTGCAGTGTAAAAGACCATCAAACATACTGTTAGTATTATTTTCTCAATGTTGCATGTAAAATTTACGGTGCAATTTCCATTGTATTCAATAACCAGAACAAGAACTAGCGCTAAGCCTAGAAAAGCTTGTTTTAATCACATATTAATCTCAGTTGTTTTGTTTTTATTCTGTTTATTAATTTTTCACAGGGCCATGAGCAGGCTACAACAGTTCCCAAATACCTTATGGGGAAAAGTACTTAAGGTTTCTGGGTCAATCTTTTTCCACTGCATGTGACAAGGACAGGAATCTGCCAACTTTCCCCCCCCTCAACATTTTGGTAACCCCAGCAAATGGCCCACAGCCGTACAAAGTCTTCTGAACATGAATCTGTCATCTGGAAGGTTCCTGGCTGTTGCAGCACTTGCTCTCAGAGGCCACCATCCCCTTGTGCATTAGGGAAAAAAGAAACCCCCATAGAGCTGCAATGACAAAAACCTGTTTTTTTTTAAAAAAAGGAAGAACACAGTAGAGAACTGTCCATCCTTTGAGGAGAATCCCAGATGTTTCCTGAAGTCACAAGAAATTAGTAAAATGAGGCAATACTCAGTAAGAAGTACCAGCCTCCAGGCCCTGCTACCCAGCTTTGGCTTTTGACTAGTTAAACTGGGATTTTTGGGAAGGACGTCATCCCCCCACAGTGTTCACAGCATCACAGCCCTGGATGGGACCACCCAGGCCCTCCTTCCTCCTAGCAGGACCAGCTACCACCTGCTCTTTGTTGGAAGAACAGTGATCTGCTCCAGCATGTCACTGTCCTTACCTTTGGAAAGTTTTTCATAGCGTCCTCATGTAGTTTTGCACTCTGGTTTGCCTCTGGGTTTGAACAGCCATTTTAGATGAAAACAACCATTCCGAAAACGCAGGGGAGAATTTTTGCTCTGGGACAACCTATGCATGATTCCTTTTTGGGTCCCAAACCAACGCACAGACCTGTACCAGATACAGCATGGCACTGACAACCCCACACAAATCACAAGAGCTACTGTGTTAGGCTAATGTGGGCAGTGACCCAGGCAACATGATTTACCAGTACAGTAACTATCATACATTTCATGTTGATTTACTAAGTCCTTACATGAGCAACGGAACTAAAACTTACACTGGATGTTGCAGAACTCAAATTATAATTGTTTTGATGTACCCAGAGCCACCAGGCTGCAGCACGGGGACATCCCCAGGGCAGGGCAGGTCTCCAGCTGAGCCAGACCACAGCCACGGCCACAGCAGCCACTCCAGACCCTCGCCCCTACCGATCCAAAATGCCCACCCAACAGCCTGGAACACACAGGGCCACACAAAGGTCATCAAGTGAATCACAGATTAAGAAAAATTAGCATGTTCCTCCCGAAACAAAAGAAAATGTTTCCCTAGTCATGTGCTTTCCCACCGAGCTTAAACAGTTTGCTGAGATGGGATTGCTCCACTCGGCTTGCAGAAATCTAAGGGGATGTGAAACACGGGGTTCAAAACCATACATGTGCAGAGTTCAAAATCAGTACTGAAGATTTCTGTAGCTGAGAAACATTCAATTACTGTGAGCTGATGGATGCAGCTGAGGGTCACTCATGATGCTTCGGCCAGGACTTCAGGAGAGACTAAGCTGCCTGCCATAGTCTATTATTATTATTTACTATTATAAAAACCAATCCGCTAAACTTCAATGGATTAGCTTGAATTTTAAAAAGTTTAGCTTCTCTTCTTTATAAATGTATTTGCAGGGTAAAAACCCCCAACACTGCTCCACAGTACAAAGCGTCTATCAGGCAAAACCACTGGGATCCCAAGAGTTTACCGGTTGCGGGCATCTCCTAGGATTTTGACAAATGTTCCAACATCTCCCGGTTCTGCCTTAATCCCCTGTCCTTGCAGGGAGTTGACATCAACTGGACAGTGGAACCATCCAGGCACAAGGATTTTTTAATATACAGAAAGATCAATGCAGTTTTCCATAAAGCACTGATCATTCTAACTCCCCATGAATAATTAAGAGCATTCATCATATTTCAGGCAAATATTTCCATACAGTGTATTAATATATCCCAATCAGATCAGAAAGACTCAAGACCAGCAATAACTGAGATTCTAAGCTCTGCTAAAAGCAGCCTTTTAAGACATACTGTGTTTCCAGATGTTTTGCGCAGCTATTTATTTAGCTTGTAAACAAGCCACCAAAAACATTCCACATAATGATGGGAGAACCGCAATTACATTGTTGTGGGGATTTACAAAGAGCTCGGCATACTTTTGTGATTTAGAGAAGAGAAATCTCTCATTCTTTCTGAGAGCTGATTTCCAGATTTATGTCTGTGCTGTGAAGCGCCCTGGGAATCATTAAAATGGTGACAAAGAAAAGTGATTTTCTTTATTAAAAGAGGAACGAAGGAGGGGAGGATGAAATAAGAGAAGCCTCCCAGCTCTCCCCCAACAACAGATTACTTTCCTCCTTGTCAGGGATTTCATGTAGAGTCAAATGATCATCGCATAGCATTGATACTCTTTTGTTTCATTTTTTTTTATGCATATTTATTAACAGCAAATTGCTGGAATCGGAGCACTTCGGTTTAGCCTATGGCAAGCCCCATCCTCCACCTTACCAAATCCCGCTCGGGGAAGGGTACCACCAGTGTGACTGCACCACAACCTATTGCCCACATGGTACCTTTAACGTTGCTAGTGCCAAAACTTGGAGAAGTGGCACAAAATTCACCACACCCCATGGGAGGCTCTTGCTCCCTTGCTGCCATGTGGTCACGTCCGTGCTAACTAGCTTGGGACTACCAGAGCTGCTCCTCGCCGCTGCTCTCCCCGCTCTGGCTGGTGCAAAGCTGCACGTTTCAGAGCAAGAGCAGAGCCCAGCCGCCACGGGGCCAGCCCCACTGCGAGGTTTCTGGACAACCACAGCCACCCAACTGCTGGGACACGGTGTGCTATCACCCACCGTGTTTCGCTTTGCATGTTCAACAGCCATCAATTTTTAACTGATACCGATTTGATCAGGTCAGTGAAAGGGGAAATCTCTGTATCTCATGAGCAGTTCCCCAAGCTGGGGAGACCCCATGATCACCTTATCTCATATTTTGTGATTTGTAATACAAAGCTAATCACTCCAGTTGCGTTCAGCCTTCATCTCCAGATGCTGTCTTTGGTCCTGGCAAAGGGTCGCTCCTGTTCAATGTTCACGCCTTATGCTACTTCTACCACATCAAAATATAACCATATATTCCTCTATAGGAAAAGAACCAAACCCCCATTTGCAGCGCTTCATGGATTTGCTGCTTTCATCCAACTCCAGCCTAATGGCTGCGGCTCCAGCCGCCTGCTCCAGGGAATTCTCTCGTTTACGCTCCAAGTCTCACACTTTGTGCAGCCGGAGGGGCACAGCTCACCGGCGAGTCGTGGCGGACACTGCCTGCCTACGACTGCCAGCGGCAGGGGAACATCGCGTCCTCAAACCCTGCCCTGGCGGTTGGATCTAAGGCAGCCACCTAAAAACCAACCGCTGCTTAATTCAGCCTACAAGGACACAAAGGTCCCTTTTTAAATTTAACTTTTTTGAATGGTTTCAGCAAAAAGCCCAGGTTTTATAACTTCTGGGTAGGTGGTTCTAGCTGAAGATCAGTGTTTTAATCTTGATGAGGGTGCAGAACCCCAGGGCACTATCAGTCCCTGAGCTGCAGGTGACCTCCTCCCGTGCATGGAGACGGCTTGTGCCGAGTGCCCTCCCAGTGCGTGCTCCTGTGTCCCCCTGCTCCCGAGCCAGCACTCACCGCACAAGTAAATCTTGAGCCTGCCCATGGTAAATTAATGAAGAACTGACATCCCCACCATAATTCCTAGGGAGAGAATGATGAGCGGCCTTAAACGTGATTGCTTTCCATCTGTATATGTGCTTAAAGACTGTAAAATAAATTAATGGGGAAATCTAAAACATAATGATAAGGATTCCCCACTGAACAGGTGTTTTTTCCATCCATGAAATTACAAGTTGCCAGGAAAAGACATGGGCCCAGCTCAGTTTTATTTCAGTCTCAGCTCCTTCCATTAAAATAATAACAGGCTTTATGTTCCTGAAGCTGTAATTAAACAACTGCTTTGGAAGGAAGACCTACGGCTTGCTGTACTGGAAATAAAAGGGAAGCTGCAGCGAACTGCTCAGATTGGCCATTCCCACTTCTCCTTCTCCTTGCCTCCTGGTGTGACTTTCTAGACCACACTCTCACTCCATGCTGTCGGCTTTACTGGTTTTCTTGGTATTTGTTTTTTTTTTCCCCCCCTGCTTTTTTAGTGGAGAATATGTAATCATTGAAGTACATTTAAAATCTAGTCAGAAAACATAAACTACAAATCAAGCAGATCCTCCAAGAGCCGCACAGCCAGCCTTTGTCTCCATCCCGCAGCGGCATTTGCCACCAGTATCTGAGAGGGACAACCCAAACAACTGTGCATGGCACTGAGCATCCTTCCAGTCGCTCCAAATGTAAATGACGAATTCTGCTCTCATACGTGTAACATAATGTATGGTGTGAAAAAAGAGAAAACCCACGAGTGCTGTCACTGCATATTTATGATATAAAATAAGCATTAGCATATGGGAGAGCTCTAAAGGGAAAACAGAGCACAGCTTCCTCCAAATTTAGAACAATTGGATCAGTTTTAGAATCTAGGACTTCCAGGAGAAATATGCATTTTTACTAAGTCAGAAGTCAGTTAACCTGTCTGTAACCCCTTTAAATAAAAGATCCATCTTCCGCATACTTGATAGGAGAACAGTAACGTAAGCTGAAGATGCAGTTTAACTTACGATTTCTAGTTTTAAAATATTATTTGGGAAAGAAGATAAGGAGGATTTTCTGACTCCTCTGCCCATCCACTTTCCTGAGTGGTGAAATGTAATTATGAAGCAACGATATAACGCTTAGAGAGAACTAATAAGCAGCTACAGCAAATTCTTCACTTGCATGTGGAGTGCAGAATTTCACATTACAAAATAAGACACATTTACGACTGGTACTCTCTTCTAATACGTGCAGCTGACCTACAAACACCTAGCTCAACCAGGAGGCTAATTATTAAGCTTTACATGATTTAGCAATACAATTGAAACACGGAACAATTTAACATTGTGGGAACAAAAGTGGTTCTAGCAGACAGTTCCTGAAACACTGGGAGCCCACGGCTGTGGAAGGAAGAAGTCACTCTACAGGCACGCACCAGGCGAGGTCCCCAGGCAGGACGGATGTCCACCTCCATTTTAGTTCAAAGTCTTGTTTGGGAATGTCCTGCTGCCCTTTTTGCCAATATCCCAGGAACGAAAGCAGAAATCTTTGCAACCACCAGCACAGACTGCTGCAGCAAAGCCAGGGCTCTGTATGGGGGGACGGAGAGCAGCACGCCCGCTGCAGACTCCAGCTAAGGGGCAGTTGGAACACGCCCGACTGATGCTCACGTCACGGACAATGATCATAGCTTACAGGAACCAAACAAGGCTACACCACATCCCTCTTTGGGTGTATAAATTGGCATTTGCAGACAGACTCAGATGACCCTGACAGGACGGAAATCCCAGGCAGATAATCGCTTTTGTGAGGATCATGTTCAATAACATTTTCTTCATTGTACTATTAAGAATCTTATCATTAACACAAACATGTCCCCTTGTTTCAGCCTTCTTCCTTCTCCTGAGAGGTCACACAGGTTGTCACCAGTGTGGGCAAAACTTTTTTCTATGCATTAAAACACCTCTAGAATCCCAGTGTGTTGGCACAGTTCATTGCCTTACCCAACGCAGCACCTTCTTGCTTTTTTACATTATGGATTTGCACATATTCTCAGCTCTTACAGCACAAGCGACTTGAACTGCGTGTCTTCCCAAAAACTTCACCATTTGCCCAAGTGAAAATTTTATTAAGCTGCCATCACACACAAACTCTGCCTCTTTAGTAACTAAAAAAGGTCACCTCGCATAACAAACAACACTGCCCAGTAGCTAGTTAAGAAAATTAATGTTACTTACTTGTAAAAATAATCCAATTTAAATTTTAGTTAATTATAATCAAGACTAATCCTAAGAACATTAACAAAACTCAGAGAAAAGCAGTTAACAAGGTGAACTCTCTTCTACAGCGCTTTCCGCATTTCATAAGGTCTACAACTTAAAAACTCCAAATAAAATGCAAATTAAAACTCTGGTGACATAGAGTAAGGGGCAGAAAAACCATCGCAGGCAGAAAAACCATCACCACTCCAGGAGTGGTCAAGCTCATTTTCCCCACCTTTTGTGTGGGTTTTCTCCACCAAGGGTGGTCACTGGGCAAAAGAGGAAGTCCCCAGACATGGTGCTACACAAGGTACAGGCCTACGGAGGCACACACGGATGTCTCCAAGGTCTCTCCCGACATCCATACAGGAGAGAACGGCCCGCTGACAAAAACTGGTGTAAAGATTTCCAGTACCTGGAGGCACTGGCAACGAGGAGCCACCGGTGAATGACAACTGGTAGCAGCATGAGCATGATTTTCCAGTCATTTAGTCCACAGAGGCTAATTTCTTTCTGGATGCTGCCAAATAGACATTTAAGTCCTTTTTAATCCAAAGTATACAATGCCTGGCCAGAGCAGGAAAGCCATGAAAGACAACAGCGGTACAGACTTCAGGAAACACGGATGAAATGAGCCCTAGCTGCTTGCCACGTCTCTTTGCTGTTTCAGCTACAGAGTGCCCAGAAAGTTACTGTAAGTTTGAAAAAAATTATCTTCTGGTGCTTCCTTAAGGACACACCACATGAGGAATTTCCCCCCCTCTTTCTGTATCTTAATTGTTGCCCAAATTGTTTCCTAACAGATATCTACATGCAAATGTAATGTTTTGGTTTTATCTTTCAGCTTCAAGATTAGGCTTCAAATTAAAATGGAAGGGTTGTGTTCCAGACTTCAAGAAGTGAGGTATAAATAACGTCGAGTTAATTAGCAGTGTGCTGATAGGTGCCGGCACCACAAAGACAACACTTCTGCATTTTGTGCCTTAGCACAAGAGCTCGTCTACTGCGACAGAGCACTATGCTTCCCACCGCTCCTTCAAAGTAAGGTACTGATACGGGATGTATTTATGAGAGAAACAATAGGGCAGATGTAAATGAAGGTCCCACATGTATCATGGAAGAAAATGCAACCTCAAGAGACTGACTGGGAATTCATCAAAGGTCCGTGCAAGCTTCGCCTGCAGCACACAACATGGAAACGCTGGGCAGTCTCTTGCCAGATGGGAGGAGAGGAGGAGATCTGCTCAGACTATGTAATTTAATGTTGTCTTTTTCAATAAAAGTTAAAGATACTTGGAAGCTCAGGGTACATAAATGCTGGAATTTATAGCTCTCTCAGAGACAGCTGTATGATATACAGTTCAAGGGGAAGGCCACCACAATTAGCCTGGCTTCCAGGATTATTTTATTGGAGGAAGGGGGTCATAGGCACTGTTTAGAAAGTGGGAAGCAACAGAGAACAAAGTCTGTCTTTAGAATCATTTTACGAGCGTACGCAAGTGTAAGGTACACACACAGGCAACCCATTTGTGGAGGGAGGGTCCTTTGGAGAGCGTGACTCCAGGATCCGGACAAGGGAGGGACTGCAACACAGCACGTGTCTTTCTAAAAACCAATTTTGCTGCTGTAGGATTACCACTCTTTTCTCCTGTTGTCCATGATACTGTAAAAACCTGCACTGCCTAACTCTCTTGGGAGAGTGATACACAACATAAGACAGACACACGTTTCTGATCTGGTACCTGCAGAGGGAATACAATGTGCCGCAAGGTATTTAGGAGCCTTCACACCATGGTAAGAGCACAACGTACAAATAAAAGAACGTAGGTCACATAAAACAACGGTTAGAAAGTTGCCCTTGTAAAGCTCCCAACAAGAATCAAAAAGCATTTTGCAAATACTGTCAGGGTTTGCATTTGTACAGGAGGTAAGCGGGCACAGACGGCAAGTACCCTCTCTGAGGTCACACCGGGATGATTTTACAATGTTTGCAACTGGGGAAACACAGAAGTGAACGTGCAGATAAAGACTGTGTATGCAGCACTGAGTGTTCGACTGGTTTGCATGGCCACCTTTACTTTATCAATTTCATAATTCCATTTAATTGATATCGTTATGTATCTAACTATATACTTTTAAATGCATTGTAATGCAGTGCTACCGGCATCAGGCTTAGTACTCCCGTACAGATCCCATGCCACTAATAAGGGGAGGAAGAAGCTATCACAGGAGGAGTGTGGTCAAAAGGCATTTTTGAGGGAAAACAGGTATTTCAGCATGCAAAGCAGGTACTTTCTGGGTCACTTAACACTAAGCCACTTCCCTGTCCATGCTAAGATAATTATTCTGTTTTCACGAAGAGCTGATCCCTCACAGATCGAGGCTGAGTTGAGAGAGCTTTGAACAGTCTGGCACATGTTTTGCCTAGTATTTGCCTGAAATACCTAATGCCTTCCGAGAGCATATAGCCACCTTGCAAGAGAAAAACATGCCATATCCTGAGCCTCCACGTGATGGATTAAACTGGATTTGCTTTTGCTTCCCCATATTTTGTTGTGTTTTTTTTTTTTTTTTTTTTTTTTTTTAATAAGACTAGAGGTGCTTGAAGAACACAATAAGCTCGTCCCATTTACCTGCTCCCAAGCTGCACTCAGCGTGAAGTCTGGCACTTCTGCTCCGCACCTCAAGAAGGGCTCGTCTGTTTTCACCAGCTACATCAGTTTGTCCAATAAAAGATTGTCTAGGTACTTCACCTCTTCCATAACCTTTCCTGAGAAAGCTTTTTACAGAGATCGCAATGGTAGGTAAAGTGAGAAAAGGATAAAGCTACAGCTACTGACTTTTACAGGAAATCACTGCACCATCATTTTCAGGGGAAAAAAAAAAAAAAAAAAAGGTCAGGATTATGCTGGCAGGGCTGCAAACCAAGAGTTGATGTGGTTAAATGTTATCATCAAGGGACAATGACAGGTAGGATGCTCTGTGCTCTGAGTGGAGAAGTATCATATTCCTGACCTCAGCTGCGCCAAGGCAGTCCGTGTTGCACCCAACATCTTCCTTAGGGGAAAGCGGCCAAGGTAAGGGAATTGCAGCTCTCCTATTTCAACTTTATCTTCCATAATAATAGGCCACATGTACGAACAACTCAATTTGTCTATGAAATCGGATTAATCTTACCATCCCTCCTTTAAATCTAATTGATGTGATAATATTTGTAACATGCTTTTGTCTCATTACCTATAGAGGTAAGTAAGAAACCAGGATGCTTGAGACCAGTTCCCAGCACTGATGATTTTTGCTTTTTTCACAAAAGAAGCTCCAGTAGAAATTTCACTCGTCTCATATGAAACTTAGGGGAGGAGTAAATGAATTGCTCTTTTATCATGTCTTATTAAGAATGCTCAGTATATAACCCATTCTTCAAATTATGCTCTGTTGAAACAGTCAGATAATCACATTAAAAAGGTGAATGGAAGAGGGGAGCAGCACAGTTAGTACCTGTCACTTTAGTAAAAGCAGATGTATGCACACTTAATACATTTGTTTCTCAACGAGGACTCTAAAATAGTGTATTTTAGAGCCTTATATTTTGTTAAGTAATACCGTGTACTGCAATAATAGACTGTAATGTTACTCAAATTGCTGTCACAAATGAAAAGTTGGGTTCTTAAATATTTAAGAAAAATTCAGCTACTATATTGGAGTAGTGTATCTCTAAACTCCCAGCCCGAATCACTACAATACGAGGGAGGTGGCAGGGCACCGGGGGAGAGAAAGGAGCTCACAGAAGGTCACACGAATGCCATGGCATCACGGAAAAAGCACATCCAGGCATTTGCAAACAGAAATTTTAGAAGCTGGAATAAGATATCTTCACCTTTCATTGATATACAAGTATCAAAGAGTAAAGTACATCTATATAATATATATTATGCAGCTTTATTTTTATCACTGGGTTCTTCTAGCTGAATGCACAAACCACTTTGACTCTGCTGTCATCATTTATTTTATCGCCCCGAAACCCCCAGTAAAAGGGAGCCTTTTATCTGCAGTTTGACAAGCGATGGTCTCTGTTTATTTCACACTACAGCACATCGCAACGGTGTTGCCCAGACTGGGCTTTGTGACTCTCTAGTCTCTTCTGTCATTCTCATCTCTGTATTTCTCCATCTGAACACTTGCCATGGTGCTACTATCAGCTCTCTGACGCTTTGCACAGTGGCAGCAGGAGGGGCACCAAGGGACTTCACCCTTCTTGTCTCTTCCCACCAGCTCCTGCTGACCTAAGTCATGGTCTTTACCCAGTTGGCTAATAAAGAGCCACGTTACACTGAGGGGCAGGATCTTTTTAACAAGAAAGCACGTGCAAACTTTACATATTGGCTAAAAACTTTACTTGCTGTTTAACACCACAGCTCTCACTATGTAAGTGATGATTTTATAATGTGATTTCTCACCTACATCCTTCAAAACATCTGGTTTAGGAAGCAAGTAAACTTTCCAGTGCGTACAGGACTGTCTGACACCAAAAGGAAAACAACTGCTCTGTTATAAAAGTTAAGGACTACTCAGATTTTTTAATTTCTCACTTAGCATGTTCAAGGGTTTCCTCATGTCTTTGCACCTTCCAACGGCAGAGTTCCTGCTCCCGCACCGCGATCCTAATGTGGCATCACTTTTTTCTTTTTCTGCTTCATGAACTTTCTTTAAATGATGACTGAATCATGAAATACCCTGGTTTTGCCAGTCCTGGATACTTCACTGCAGTGTTCCCACCAGATTTGCTTATCAAAGGTCACAAGCCTTACGCTGCTGCTAATAACAGCAGCAGCTTCGTGCTATTGTTCTGCCAAATTTCTGTACGCAGCTGCTGGCTGCAGTTAAACTTCTGATCCCATTTTGGGTAGATAACAACACAATACCTTTTCACCTGGAAACAGCTGTGCGAGTGCTGATGTTTTGGGGTAACTTTTTTTTTTTTAAGTTTCTTTTCCCAAAGAAAAAACTTGTATAGTTACAGCTCCGAAGTGGGAGTTGGGAATTTTAGTTCCTGTTCCAGTGCTGCTCAACTCACTATTTTCTGTGCTAACAACCTGTGGTTGCGGTACTAAGGATATCTACATTCAAAATATATGCGTTATCATGTAGATTCGACATGTGCAAGTATACCTATGTGAACGCATATACATACACAAAGCTGGCAGGTTACAAACAAGGGAACTATTCGGAATATGTCTTTTTTGTCTAAATCATTGACAAACCTCCTTAAGAAGTAGCCAGTAAGGCAAGTAAGGTAATCAGTCCACTGCTAGTATTAAGTCTAAAACAATCTCCAGCTGAAATGTGATTAATCCATGCATGACAGCTTAAAGGTCAAAGCTAGAATGCAGAGCTTCTTGACTGCAAAGAAAGAACTGACTTATTTTTATCTCTTCTTTAAAAATTACAGCAGCCATGAAGTGGCTCAAGGAGCAGAGTAATGAACGTCATAAACCTGCCTCATAAAAATGGCATTCATGCAGTAATACAGCAGGTCAGATGAGCAGGGAACATTTCATTAAAAATTCCCCTTCTTGCCTACCCAAGAGAGACTTAAAACTAATCATATAAAATGGCTGAGTGACACCATTAACGAGCATTAATATTTTAAAGCTTTAATAGTACAACAGAGCTAGGCTGTTATATCAAAATTATACAACCTTATTAGACAGTGCACTTGGCTGCATTGTACTTGAACTGTCAGTACCCCTGATTGGAAATATTAAGGTGGCCATGAACCACAGCACAAATACCTGAGCTGTTGTTTGTCCATACTTTGAAGGCACAGTAGCTTCCTGGCATGCGCCAAATTCTGGAGAATTTTGTAAGGAACAAGCTGGTTTACCTTACCCATACCAAAGGAGGGAGATCTTTACTGTGAGAAATGGGAAAGGCTGGTTTCAGAAAGCTATTCATTTTAAAAGATGTTGATTAGATTTTATAATCTTGTAATCTGGATTACAATTTCACACAACCACGTGGGTAGGAAAACATCTTCTAGACTTCCCTTTATCAGCACAAAGTGATAAAACTGAAGAAAGTAGAGAGACTAGCACATGTATGTATCCTTAACTCTAACGACAAAAGTAAATGCCATCCATATTCCTCTTCTGCAGACAGCTAAGGATCTAGTTGACAAGCTCAACTAAAAGCTTCACTGGGGATTACCTGCAGTCACATGCAGTAATCCTTTGAGTTAGAACCACTCGCTTAGTAAACAATGGTTTCCAACTTTCCCTCTTTCCTTTGTGGCAAAATCAAATCTCGATCATAGTTCCTGGAGATGAAACGTAACTGGAGGAGGAGATACAGACACATTTAAGGTTTAAAGCAACTGGTTTATCGTTTCCTTTGTGAGAAGTGTAGATCCTATCAAACACCCCAAAACGTACCAAACGCTCACTGTGGCTCTTGTCCGTGATGTTGTACTTCTAAACACACACAAACTAGTAGCAACCAGCACTGCTCCTCCTTTAAACTTTAATGATTTGTAGGACAGTAATTAAGTGACTCTGACAATAATGTAGCCTGTACGTTTCAACCTTAACAGGCATCCTGCTTTAGGAACATCTGAAAGCTCAGCAAAGTTATCATTTAAGAGAACCTCTTAATTACTCTGGCATTATAATGAATGTTTCTCATAGGCACCCAGCTGTTTTGTTTCCTCTTGCATAGAGGCAGAGAAATGAATTGCTCAACAACTGCCTGAGTGATAAGACACTGGTATTCTTAAGATTGAAGAGATAATGTTGATGACTGTGGGCTATTTCCCTCTCCCTAAATGCTATAATTTTAGCGATCAGTTTAAGAAGGGATTTCTCAGACAAGAGAGGAATGGAAGGAGTTTGCTCAGTGTTGGTTACTTAAGCAATGTTTATAGTAAATTGATGTACGATTTTCAAGGAGAAAAGAGATTCAAGAAAACTGCAGTAATCCGGTACTTGACAGTCTTGTTTTTGTTAAACACTGCACGTAATTCTCATCAGCACTGCTTTCTGCCTTTCATAAATGAAGAAGTTGAAAGAAATATTAATATCTCACATCCATAAATGCTATTGGGCTCAGGTAAGCAGTTTTCTTGGCGTATGTAATGACAGGTTACCAGCTCTTGAGTTTGTTGAAGGAATCATATCTAAATAGCATCCCTCCCAAAATGCATGACCATCTGACAACACAACAATTCCTGGGGTCAAGTAATAAAGTGTTACAAACCAAAGATGCTGCAGTAGACCTAAACCCAAAAGAAAAAGAGACAATAAAACCATGAAATGGGCAGCAGTAAAGGCCCGTTAAAACATTGACGGGTTTGTGTTCAGTACCACATTCTCAGCATACAGCTTCGGTAGCCTCAACAAATTCTGTTACTTCGCTCATCCAGAACAAATAACTTGTTTGACCTATACACGTAATGCTGCAATATCGCTGTCTTCTTTTTCTAAACCACAAGCATTAATATAAGTCTTAGTTAAGACTAGCTGGTTGGGTCATACATTTGCAGTTCAATACACTGATTTAAAAAACTTACAGTAATGATGTATCACTGTGGCGTATGACCAGGCACTACATGACAGAGGAGAATCCATCATTCTGTGTCTAACAGCTTTGACACTGCTTGGAGACCACGGTCAGCAACAGACCTTCCTGAATTACAATGATGTTACTCAACTGGAGAGAATCAAACAGCAAAAATAATTAGGGAACTGAAGTAATCTGCTCATGACTTATGACAGAATGGATTGAACAAGGCGGCCTTGACAGCAATAGCCATGCAAGAATGCAACGGTGGAGTGGAAGTATGTTGTCATTAAAACAATGCCGAGAAAAACTACAACTAACAATATATTGAATAATGTAGACACCTAAAAATGGGAAGTACTAAGGCTGTTATTTTGGCCTGTGCATAATGGAAAAATAAGGAGGTTCATTAAACAAAGGACAATTTAGAGTGACTGCAAGAGCTCAGCAACCTTCCCAGGGACACAGAGAATGGCTGCTGCCGCTTTGGCCACCGGCAGCCAGGCTGCACGCACAGGGCAGGGCACAATCCAGTTATCTGCAAGGGGACAAACTTAGGCAAACTGTCTTTTCCATCTCTATTTTCCCCGCTCATTTGAAATTCAAATCTGACCTGCCTGTAAATAACCTCTCTCACAGCCAGAAAATAAAATATCATACAAAACAGAACTTTTCATTTATGACTGTTTTAGGATTCAGACTCCCCTGGGATTCTCATACTTGGTTACACAAGCAAGCTGCAAAAGCAAAGAGAAACTGCTGCAAAGCAAGCTGACAGTAGCTCCACTCAAACGTCAAAAGAAATATAATTGATAGAACTGTTCGGAAGCATACAGGCTGAGAAGTATCTCTGACAACTGAAACTGTGCTAGAAATATGTAGTAATTTGCCAGACAGTTTACAACCCATAATCATTTCAGAAGTTCCTCTCTTTCAATAGTGTAGCTTGACGGAAAATTAAAATGAGACCTGCAGGGAGCAAACATCCATTATTAGCAGCACGTAAGTGCAGGGTAATTGCCACAAAGCAGGTGCATGGTTGCTTTGAGCTGCAAGAAGGGGTGAGGGAGGTGGGGTAGGACACCTGAATTCAGCAACCGACGCAAAACCGCTTAGCTTTAAATATGACATCTCAGCCCCTGCCAGGCTTGCCCTGTGTTACCAATGGACTTGGTAAGCAGCTGCTCCCCACACCTCTGCGTACTTCAAGGTTTGTCCACCCCCCTGGCTGGTAAAGAAGAAACACCAAGTATGAAACAGAGAAAAGGGGCAACACAGAAAACAGGCAAACATAAAAATACCAGGGCTTTCATCATGTCTGCAGGCTATGGGAATCGCAGCAACTTACAGACCGCTCCGTGGGGCAAAGCTCCATGGTTTCCACTAGCCCAACCAGCCTGCTCCTCAGACAAACGCAGAATAATTTCCAGCGTTGTCACTGGGGCACAGACTCCCTTGCACTTCAAACTATTTACAGAGCAATACAGAAAAAGAAATTTCTCTCTCCCCCCCTTTTTTTTAAAAAAAGTACCCATAAGGTTAACTGAGGAAAACTGCACTTAAGTCTGATGTACACCATCAAAATGAGTTAAAAAAACCCCAAAACGGAGACAAAGTCATCACACCCCTCCTGCTTGTCACCCAGGCTCAGTTTGTCCCATGTCCAGCTCAAGCATGCATTTTATACCACACATTCTGAAAACCCTCCAACTCCTCCACCTCCCAGTTGCACCTCTGCTTCTGTTGCTTTGTTCTTAAATCATCTGATGAGAAAACACAAGGATGATTTTAGTGATATAACCATTATGGATATTATTGTTCAAAAAAAAAATATAAAAAAAATCAGCGCTGAATCAGCCATTCACTTGCCCGAATAATTACTGAGGACGCGGAATCCCCTTTGTGGGATATGTTCTTCTCTGACAGCGAGGACGGGAGGCAGAAACAGTTTATCAATCAAGCCAGACAGAAAGAGCCTGTCCTTTTTATTCAAAAAGGATTTTGCATTTCCAAGTGTGTTCCTCCAGTTTAATGAAACCAGCGATTGCAAGCTGCCATGTAACACTTCAGCTCTGTGCAAGGACATGCAAAGCCTTCCAGCCTTTTACACAATTTATTTCTTTATCTAATAAATCAAGTCAGGCCTTTTTGAGTAAAGCATCGCTCCTTGTGAAGGAGTGAAGAACCGCCTCATTTGACAGTGCAAGGAAGGGGAAAAAAACCTAATGGGGGAGCCAGCTTCATTTCAAGGTGACACTAAGCAGAGAAAGAGGAGAGGCGGCAGATTGGTATTCTGCGAGGCTCCATGCAGGCGTTGGACATGAGATTCCTCTGAATTGAGGGAGTCTCACTCCATTAATTCAAAAACCGATTGAGGTGGAGGGAAAGTAGAGCAATATGCATTATGTATTTGTTACAAAACTATTGTGTCAAAGCAATATTTAGTGGTAAATTATGGCACTATCAGGAGTAGGATGCCACATACATAAATCAATTTGTCTCCTCTGCTGGCAGGAGTGTGACAAAAAGAGAAGAGCTCATCAGTGCCATTATTTCCCTGGGCTGGAGGAGGAGAAGGGACGAGGGGGTGGGGTTGGGCTGCCGGGAGAGCCAAACACGCCATTGATTGTAAGTGACAAAAGGAGGAAGGCCTTTAACTTTGACGAGCGGAGTGAAGATGCTATCGCCAAGTTAAAACAAAGAAACCAAACCCCTGTTAAGGGAAGGTTGCTCAGTACAAATGAACTCCTCTCTTCCCTACAGGAGAGGGAAGGGGAGGACAGAGACTGACTACTCGCTCATCCTCCTTTATTTCTCTAAAGTCAGCTTGAAAAATTGATAAAGATTGGAACAATACCATCTTCTGTGGCAGAAGAGTGAAAAAAAGGAGTAAGGTTTATTGGAATAAAGGGAAGTACAAATAGCGCCCTGCTAAATGGTAATTACGCCTTTATGGAAATATCCTGTTAATTACTAGGTCATTTTTTGTTTTACAATTGAGTTGTCAATTTGCAGTTAATTTAGGCCATGCCAGTCTAATAGCTATTTACAGATCGCACAATTGCCTATACGGGAGGAGCATGTGGCCTCCGGGCAACAGATGCCATTTTGGGAGTGCTGGAGGTAAAGTATCATTGAACAAATGCAAGCTATCAACCGAAAGGCATCTCTGGCAGGGGGGTATGTGCACAATAACAATAAACACAGCGAGTGGAATAACGAAGAGGCTTCTTCACTTCGCTTAGTGCTCAGTTTATGGTAATAAGATAGAGCAGCATGTTAGAGGAGCCATTAAATAAAATCATAATTATCCCTCTCTTTAACAACACCAAGCAGTCGCTAGGTCTTCTCTAACTGTAACACATTTGAAGTCACAAACGCAAAATAAAAGCACTAAAAGCTACTGAAACACCACCGCAATCACCAACGTTTGATTTGCAGTGTGTCCATTTACATGTTCACCATGGGGATCTTCCCATAAGCTTGGCCCCGAGATAGCCGGAAGCATCTCTATTTCTGGCACCTCCTTAGCGCAGGTGCGTTCACACCACGGTAATGGGCACCGTTACCGTGAGAGGTAACGGTAATTAGCGTGAGAGGCGAAGAGCTGAAACCACCCAGAACAGATCCCAGCCAGGACGTGATGAAATACTGAGCCAAATGACCGATTTGCCATGGTACCAGGAAGGCATCGCTACCACTGAGGAGAAACGCAGAGTCCTCAGCAGCAGAATAAAGTGCACACAAAGTATCTCCAGAAATTGCTTTCTTCTCTGAAAATACCAAGATCATTGAGGCATTCGGAAGGATTACATCTACAAGCCACTTGGAAATGTAAAATACAAACCTAATACTTGATGCTTTTCAACATGATTGTTTGTTTCTTCCCAAATATGGCTTTATGTGTTTCAAAGGATAAACCACTACCCTGTGTCCACGTAATGACTGGATATAAAAAAGCCCGGGATTATTGTCTAGTCATGAACTTAAAGGAAGCCTAAGAGTTGCTCCTGAAGGTCCTTCCTCAGTGTCTTCAAGGAGAGTGGAAACACATTCTCTTGCTTGGTCCTAGCCTTCAGATTTTAGGAACTGAAGACAGGTGAAGCCAGAGGACTTCTCACCAACATCTGTTTGAATGTACCTAAAGTAATGATACAAGGGCTGTTATACACCACATTTCACAAGGAGACCTCTTCTTTAGACCTCCTGAGGTGCTGTCATGTATATTAAAAGTTAAAGCCCTGGTTTTGGTTGGTAAAGTGAAGTAAGGGAGTCTATTCTTAGTAACACGTTGAGACAGCGACATGAAAAGTCTTGACAAGCTATCCTACACTTTCAGCTTAGTCCAAAGCATGATATCAACTTCCCGTAATAACTACAAATAGAAATAATGAAGGGCAAAGAGGAAAAATACAAAATAAAATACAACAAACAACTCAAGCAGATTAGCAGGCACTTTATGAAATTATCAGTTTGCAACAGTATAAACAATTTTAAGTCAATTTATAAAAAATATTCCCAGAAGGCAATCAAGTAAATCAGGTAATTATATCCTGTAAAGGGAGATAACATCAGGAAAATTAGAAACACTTCTGCACATAAATCAGAGGAAGGAAAGCCTTCACGCTTCATTTACTCATTATCACATTTTATGTATTTCTTTGCAGAAGACAGGGAGCTGGCATGGTTAACGTTGGCTGCTGGGTGCCCCGATAATTGGCTGTGCTTATGGAAATGGCTTGAGGACAGCTTACACAATGTTGTCAATCAGCAAAACATGGAAAATTTGACAAACAGATGATGGAGCAAAGCGAATAGGGTGCACACTGTGAATGCTGACATCGGGAGAGAGACTAAGAGTTCAAAATTGAGCCTTGCTCATACAGGATAGAAGATGCTCAAGGCGTTGGAGGAGTTTGGGATTTCAGTTCTGGGGTCAGGCTTTGATGAGCTCACACATTTGCTGCTGCAGTAATCCTAGTGACCGGCGAGCATATCCCCGTAAAAACAGAAGTCGCATGTCTAAAATCAGGAGGAACCCTAGCGGTTTCTCTAATTTCTTGTCTAGAAGCTTAGACTGTTTACTCTCAGGGCTAAAGGCTTCCCCAGGTTTTGGATTGGGCTAGCCAACAAAGGATGGACCAGTGACTGACTTTTAGATAAAATACTTCCAGCACAGCTCTAGGTTTGGTGTATGTTTAGTATCATATCTACCTATCACAATTTTCTCTGCCTTAGGATGGAAACGGCAAGCAATCTTCATAAGCAGATTGAAAGGTGGAGTCTCATTTCACTTCAACTTCTGTCAGCAACACCTGCGGTATGTCATTTTGCTCCCTCTATCTGCAGTCAATCACGACACCTCTCAATGCCTTTTAGTAATCATATCCATGGGGAATTATTATTTCTCTTTTCACCAGAAAAAGGAAGAACACCAGTGTCACATATCTAAAATGTAGCACTCCGCTCAGCCGAGCTGTTAAGCATCTATTTAAAGTTAGGCACATGCTTAAATTTCATTAACATTAACAGGACTTAACGAAAGTGCCTGGAGCTAAGCATGTTTTAAGTGCTTTGTTGAACAAGAATGTACTTAAGCAAATGCTTAAATGCTTCCCTGAATTGGTGTCAAACTTATATTAAATCAGGGTCCTTGCTGTTTTTATTCCAGCACATCACGAGTCATGCAGAAGAGATGGTGCTTAACCAAATCTTCCTTTTTTTCCTTAGGATACATAAGAGCTGTCCTATTTCCTGCTGCAAGCAAAATATATAAAAAAATGTCAATGGGGAATCGCTAGTTGCCAAAGCATCTCTAAGATATTATGGCAGATAAGCCTTTTAGTAGTTAATATTCGTCCCCAGCCACATCCCTACTTTATAGATTATCATTTCTCTTTAATAAAGGAAAACCCTAAATCCCGCAGCTTCAGCTGGAGATGGATTTTCATTTATTTGGTTGCAAGAAACCAAATTAAGAAAATTACTTTCTAACTAATTTTATAGTGCTAAAGAACATCTGATGATATGCTGGGGAAAAGCTTCAAGCTTTCTGGATGAAGCCGTTAAGACATGAGTAATAATTGGAAATTTACTGTGAATAAATCTTGATGAAATTAAACTGCATTTAAGTATGCTCTATAAAAACCAGGTCAAACGGCAAATGACGAATGCCCTGTGTCACTCGGTGTGGGGAAAGGTATTACATAAAACCAGAGTAATTACTTCCTCCAAGTACTAAGCGCAGGGCAAAACTTATTTTTTTCCCTGCGAACAAGAAATCCAAGCATAAAATTACCAAATTTTCCTTTGTCATTCCTGACACCACCTCATCCCTGGAGGGATGTGGCTGGAGCTGCACGTGGCACAGACTGACAGGAGACACAGCCTCCTTCAACAACACACTCCCTACCATTACACAGTGCTTTGGAATCGCTTTCAGCAAATCAGCCCAATCGCTTTTGACACACAGGTAGGATTATGTTACATCGAAATTTTTCCCCAATCATTTTTATAGGTAGGTCCCAATTCTTAACTGGTGTGAAACAAAGACAACGGAGCCCATTTATCACAGCTGCCGACCAGATCTACTGTATGAAAAAGCAAAGCTCACAAGCATTCCCACATCACTGTGCATTACCTGCAAATAATGCCCAGGTGCAGCACAAATCACAACCCAGTCATTTATGCAGAGAGGTTTAAAGTGATAACTATAAAGGAGAAGGTCCCGTTTGATTCCCACGGAGCTAGGACTTCATCAGCTCTTTTGCAAGGCATCACCACTATGAAACAAATACTCTGAACATAGAGAGAGATCTCTTTCTCCTTAAGGAACAAAAAATAATAAAAGGACAAAAAGATAATTCAATCATGAGCTATCATCCTTCTAAAGGCTTTGTTACAGTACATTAAAACAATAGAAAACTACAAATGTGATAATCAAATGTTTTTGTAAGTTAATCATTTCAGCTTACAGGACAGATTTTTCACTGGTGAAATCTGACATACTCAGTTGAAATCAATGGAGCTATGACAATTTACTCCCACTAAAGGTCTGGCCCATTGGTTTTTGAAATTCAAGCAGAATTGGAGGAAGACAGCATAAATTTACAAGCAAAAAAGACTGAGAGAGGCAATGAACCATCCTGACCTTCACTTCCCAAGTCACAGACCAGAGAGCACAGGCCAGAATAAGGCAATGGGGAAGCAACTGTGCTCGTAATTTACTTTACCTGTATTTCCGAATAGGGGTGGGAGAAGAATTAGCACACCAGGATCACATTTGCTATGTAGTAATGCAGTTTCTGCAACCCATTAGGAGCCATATAGGTACAACATCCTGTACCACTTCAGCGTTAATGACACTGGCAACTGATACAAAGTTCATCACCCAGTCTAATTCAAAGACCTCACTTAATAAAGCTCAAAATCTCAGTTTTACAAAATCTGGTCACCAAGTTATCTTAGTAAAGCAGCAGCAGAGCTAGAAACACAACGTACACCCCAGACCCCCAGTCCCAGCCTATTTTCTAGCTCACCTGTCTCTACCCTTTCACAGTTCCTTTCCTCAAAATTCTTCAGCACCTATGAAGAATTTATCCCAATGTCACCTGCTCAAGTAGGGAAGTTCAACCCATTTTATGGGTGGACAAGCAAGTATACCCACTGGGGGTTTATCAGCTCAGTGTCTTGGGGATCTAGACCAGAAAAGTTAATTGATTTATCTACAATTAAACAAAAGATTTCACTGAACAGCCAGAAACTACACCCACGCATCGTCAACCCCAGTTCAGCACCATAAGTTATAAAAGCATCCTTCTAGAAAGCCTTGGTTGGAAGGATGGAAGCCAGGACATGGGAATGTCAGAAGATGAAAGAGTGGGTACAGGGGAAGAAAATCAACTACGAGCATGAGAAGCACCTGTGTTTTGATGGAAAAGACAACACAAGCTGTGAATGGCACCTTCTTCACTGAAGGTAAGGTGGACCGTGGGCAGAGTAGGGGCAGGCCAGGCACAGGGCTCAGAGACCGCCCAGGCTTTGCTCCGCACACAGCCCTAGCACTGCCCCAGGCTCGGGGCTGAGCCGCACGGGGAGTGAGGAAGGCTTGGAAAATTCCACAGACATAGCTCAGACTTCAGCATGAAACAAAAATATTATAATTTAGCATGAAAGGCAAAGGTACTTCCTGAGGAAAACATGGGGAAGAAGGAACTTTTCTTTTCTTGCAACCCTAAACAGAAGCATCCTGTCCTTTTATGAGATTACACAGCAAATAGCTGCTAGCAGGTACGTATTAACTACTGCTAGTTTTTCCTTCACAATATGTTGCATTTACTACCATGTGGTTAAAAACAAAAACCCTGCTGATCCCAACCCTTTCAAGTAATGTTTGTTATGTTTCCTGCTGTTACTATTTGTCCATTAATACTTTGCTAGAGAAGTTAGGCAAACTTGTCACAGAAAGTGTTTAACACTCCCCACGGAGGCTGGCCCCAAACCCTGCCCCTGCTCTCGCACCAGCTCGGGGGCCCACCAAACTGCCAGGCACTTTTATTTTAATCTAGAGAAAAGGAAGATAGGACTTGATGTTATTGATCAGCCCAACGGACCATCAAGACTTACCAGATGCGTCTGCTACTAATCTACACTTTCTGGTTCACAGGAAGGTAACTCTGTACATGACGTATGTGCAATTCAGCTCTGATAATGCACTGAGAATAATTAGCTCATGATGTTTCTTTGTACCTACTTATCTTTGGATCTCTATCTATCTGTGTTTCCTTTTCTGAGACATCCTTTTAGTCTCTCCTATTTTTGATATTTATTTGCCACGAGTACACCATTGGCAGGTATTGTTAACTTTAAGGCACCAAGAAGAAAGAGTTCTATGCTACCTAAATTATTTGTAGCATTTCTTGGCTGAATGTGGGTGTTGAAAAAAAAAATGTATTTCAGAGCATCAAAAATGAGACAGAAGGATGAGTTCCCTGAGAAGACTTTAGAAAGGGTTCGGGGTAGACTGATTTAGTAACATCTGCTCACAAGGAGACTGCAGCTCTTTTAGGAAAGGGTGGAAAGCAGCAGCCAAGCCTGTGAATTGCACGTTTTACCCTCTGGAATACAGACAGCTTTGTGGAAACAGAACATCCTGCCAGCGCAGCTCTTTGACAGCCTCAGGTAGCACCTGCTAACAAGGATGAGCTTTATTTATTTATTTTTAAAGAAACTCATTTTTATGATTACTCTGAACCAAAGTGAGATTTTTGGGATTGAGGTTGAGAACTACTACCAAGTGCTGCACTAATGCAGGGACTCTTTCTGGAAGGTCACAGCTCGGCAAAATGGGGAACCACACATACTCCTGCTCCCACAGCCTGCACTCAGGCTGCACGGAAGCATGGTGCCAGTTCCTTCTTGTAAGGCTTGGGGATAAACCGGGGCTGGGAACAGAGATCCTCATCCCTTTAGACAAATAGGGCTGTGGCTCCCTGGAATGAACTATTAACTCTTGCTTTCTTCAGTGGAAAGGATGAGCCTTGCAGCTTCCCCTAGGGCCAGTGTCACTGCAGCCCAGGAGAGAAAAGGATGCTCACTGGAATATGCAGCTCTTGCTGCACCAATGAGAAAATGGCTCCTGTTTCAGACTAAAATACATCTCGGTGGCGTGAAACAGCAGCACTTGCTGCCTTTTGCCCAATTATTCATCAGCACCTACCACCGACTGAGCTGGTCAAAGGCTGCCTCCGACTGTTTGTTGTCTTCCAAGAAGTCAGCAGCAGGATGCCGCTTTTACACTCCAGGTTAGGTTTCCTCTCCCATCTGGCTTCTGCTATGTCTTCAGAGGGAAGATTTCATTTACAGGCTGTTTGCCATGAAGGAAGGAAACTGTCTGCTACTTCTGTTCTCTGCAGGGATGATGATACAGCGTGCTTGCTCTGCTAACTATCTGCTACTGCTTTGTAGCATACAAGAAAAACGTCTACTGACTGCCACTGACTGTTAATAATACTCAGAAAGACATCCATTATTTTTTTCATGAATATGCTGCTCTTGAGTCCTCACTTGGATTGAAATTGGTACTTTCAGAAGCAGCACAATGGGATGGGCAACGGGAATGCAGAGAGACAGGACTCCCCATTACTTGTAATTCAGCTTTGTATGGAAAAGACAAACACAAGTTTTCCCTCCTGTCCTCTCCAGCAACAAAGCCCAAGGGACTCCATCACGTTAAAGAATACAGCAAATTGCTGCTGCTCTTTCTTCTTCATGCCTGGTTCTTATTTCCTCTTAAAATTACATTTTATCAGGATGCTACAACTCAGTACCCTGGATAGGAGGAAGGGGAGGAATGCAGATCTCGTGCCAGCAAAGGTTTTACGCATGTGGCAGAGCTGCATCACAGACCTCCTAAGCAATCAACACAATCTCCCTATGGACATCAGACAACTATGATTTTCTCCAGTCCTTTTCGGTTCAAAGTGGATGAAAATCAGAGACCTACGTTGCAGCCTACCGAGGCGGTGTTTCCGTAAGAGGCAGGTGGGCACTGCCCACGCTGGGCCCTGGGCGGGATTGCTGGGCTGGAGGGGCACACCGGGACAGCGCGGGAAGCAAACCTGGTGGAAGAAGGCCCAATGCTATCGGGCTGGAGTGCGCTGAAGTCACCTGTCATGTCAACTGTGCCCAGATGACCTCTGGAAAGGAGCCAGCCCGGTCTCTGCAGACCAGAGTCGGGGTTGGCAGGGATGGCTGGGGACCCTCTCGTGACACACAGGACCAAACCCCTCCCTTGGCTACAGCTTCCCACGGCTTTGATCCACGGAGCAAAATTCATGCGAGCATCCTGCTTACCATTGCTTACCATTAAGACAAAGGTATTTCAATGATTAAAGTTGCAAAAATGTAGCAGAGAATATTAATCATTTTCCCAACAACCTGAGCCAGAAAATAAGTCCTAACACTTATGTTTCCAGTTCAGGTTTGGGCTTGTGGATTTTCTTAGCCCTCCCTCAGGCTTGCAACCCTCGAACAGTCCCGTTATTCTCAGCTCAGTGGAGGCGCCTGCAATAAGCCATCAGCACCCCCCTCCTTCCACTTCCACTGTCTCCTTTTAATTGTACCAAATTCCTTTGGCACTCATCTCGGGGTAGTACATAACTCTGCAGGAATTCCATTGTCATGTAGCATTAATTTAACGTCCACTTATTATAAAGGGTTATGGAGAAATAATACACTATTCGTGGATGAAAAGATTACATTAGAAACCTGACTGTATAATGAAGATGCTGTTTTGAAAGGTGCTCCCTATTGTTCGGCATCTTATGCTTTGTAGAAAGAAAGTGCTGCTTGTTTTGACAAGCAACTGAAATTTCAGTTTACTGCTTTACCAGCAATGTTTTAACTGTCATTCTGTGAGGACAGAAATGTTCTGTAGTTCAAAACACACTTTTCAAGGATTGATTTGGACATACTTGCCTGTTTATATATATATTTTTAAATGTCGAATTAGCTTGGAAGTATAATTTTCTTGTCCTGGTTGAGAAAGGATTTCAGGGCACAGGACCCAGTGGCACTTCAGGCCAGACCTGTTATATGACTAACAGGCAATTTGCAGTTCTCAGTTTTATTTTACTTTGAAAGACAAAACACATCTAGTGAAGACAAGAGCTCCCACCATCACTTTTTAAAAACATTTTAATCTACTTAGTCGGAATAGATAACTGTGAGAATGTATAGCAGTACTACGGGATAATTATCTGCTGATACAGTGCTGCAGTTAAACTGAGATGCTCATTTCCGAAATAGCGCGCGTGGCTCTCGGAGCAGGTCCCTGCTTGCCCGGCAGACGCAGCACCGCAGCCCTGTGCCCTCCTGGCTGCATCAGCAGGAGAGGCCTGTGGCCACCACGCACCTCGCCCACCGCTGGCCCGGACCACAACTGGTACCGTCAGCTCTTCCTCCACTGGCAGAGATGAAGCTGCCCACTGGGTGCACATCAACCTGGGAGGGCTGCAAGAACTGCTCTGGACCATCACTTCTGAACTGGATTTGGCACGGACCAGGGGTTATTCGGTTCCTGGACGACGCTAATTTTGGCATCTCATCTGTGCCCCATCTGCACTGGCACAAGGAATGTAGATGCTGGTACATCTAGAATGATAAGCACCTATACAAATAATTATTAAAAGGCGCTAATGATTTTGTCAGCCAGTTTGAAAAATGACACGATGACCCAGTGGCTGAAATTAAGCAGAACTGAACAACACAGTCCTGAACACAGGGCCTAGCATTTAACACTAGTGTGATTCTTACACATTGCCACAATAAACTTAATTACTAAAACCAACAGGAACTTCAAAATAACCAAACCCACAGGCAACGTCTAAATAAATCCAACTGAAGGAGCACTGAAGTTGCAGGAACAATGCTCCTTCATACCGTATTTTCCTGTTTTCATTTGCAATATTGCCAACAACGTGAATTTCACAACAACAGGCAGGAGGTTACAATTCTGCTAGTTAGAAGATTTTGATTTTTGATGCTGTGAGACATAACCGAGACACAAGACTTCTGTATTAATATACTTGAGTTTGAAAGCTAAAAGTGTTTTGCTGAAGCAAAGATCTCTCAGTGACCGGCATTTCAGGATGCCACAGGATGATGAACATCAATCCCACAGCAAACTTGCCACGCTGCTTCCAGTGTCCCCTTTTGTGCCTTTCAACACTCTGTTTTAGTCTCATAGCTATGGAACAGAAATGGAAAAATACAAACAGAAGCAGGAACTCATGCATTATCAATTTGTATCTAATCCTCTGGATGAGTGCAGAGGAAGGAAGACTGCGGGCATCACCCATCAGGACACAGCAGGGCCCGGGTAGCCCAGCATCTCTCTGTCCACTTGGCTTCAGTCGCACTTTAGCCATTTTGCTCCCCCAAAAATAGGAATCATTTTTCTCTTGTTCCAAAGATCATTGTTTCACACATAATATTGCGGTGTTTTAACTTAATGAAGTCAATGGTGTGAATAATTAAAATTACCTAATGAAAGAGAAATCAAAAAACACTTTCCGCACAAGTTTGAAGCAGTTACAGGATATTAATTAAAAAGTAACCAGAGGAAAAAAAAATAATTTACATTATGTTCAGATACAACTCTCTGAAAATGAAGGGCTCAAGCGTAACTAAGTGGATCCAGGCAAGACAATGCAAGTGGCAGGTAGCCCTTTCCAGTTTCTCCAGAAGAGTTTTTGGACAATAAAAGGAAGTGTTGGAAATGAAGTGTCTGCAACTTTCCTAACACCGTGGCAGTGACAAAGAGCATATGTCTGTTTAGCTTTAATAAAAGCTCTGTAAATACTGATGGTAAATGGACAGTTGTCTGAACAATTAAATCAGGGGAAATCATTACTGAAGCCACTGCCAAAGTTTATGCAGAATGAGACAGACGTGATGCCCTCATCTTCCAAGCATTTTGCCAGGCGGACACAGTTCCCCTGCCCCGCAGCCGCGGTGGGAACAGAGCAAGGAGGAGCCCAGGGAGCTGCTGGACCTGCCCATGGCATGGGGACACCCCGTGCCCTGGAGCCTGTCTCTGCACACTGCCAAGGCCTCTCTTCGCTCTGGTCCTCCAGCTTTTCTCTGAATTAGGCACTTGACCATGGAGATAAACTCTTCCCAGATCCCTGCCAGCATCACTGCAAGGTCTGATACCAGCAGGGTTGTCCCTGCCCACCAGCTGCACCCCAGGAGCACACCCAGCCTGGGCAAAGCCTGGTCCCGCGGGAAGCACGGGCATCGGGCAGGCTTTCTGGCTCACACAGCAGCAGGGCTTGGGAAGAGTGGATCGACTGACAGCTTCAAATGCTCACTGACAACTTACAGTGGCGTATGGCAACAATCCACCAGCACAAAACTGATATTGCAAGTTATCAAGACTATTTAAAGATGAGTGGCAGCTAGGAGAGCTCACAGCAGAAGGGATGAGGTAAGGGAAAGTTCAACAATGAGAGAGAAAACACAAGATGGGGAAACAGAAAAGGAAAACAAGAACCTATTCCAATCTGTTGTTTCCTCTGTTACGACTGATACCTCTTCCCTCTAAAAATGCAGCAGGCTGTCAGGGCCTTAAGTCTCATAACTTATTTGGTCTGATGAAATTGAGGGAGATGCTGTATAAGTCGCCAGCCACAAGGGTATGCATACGAGCTGCTGAGCATATGGATCCAACACGCTCTGCTTCCCGGCTCGGTCCCGGCTACATGACATTGTCCCAGTGATGTACACAGACCTGTGTTTAGTATTAAGACAATAATCACTTGAATCCTCCAGGATAACACGAGAATTTCAATTATCACTTACAATGAAAAATTAGCAAGGTGCTCCATTGCTGAAGGAAACGTTTATTTTGTATTTTAACTAAACACACTGTGTGTGTTTATTATTTGATTTGAATGTCATGCGATCTTGATGGTACGGGACAAGATGTCAATTTGAGAATGAGCACCAAGGCCTTAAAATTTTACTGTGTTCCTTCAAAGCTGATAATTTCTATACCCAGCAAAAATGTTGCTCGTGATAATAATATTTCTTTTGAATATGCTGAGAGGTGCTGCACAAGAGCTGTTTTTTACTGAAAGCTGGTCATAAAATCGCTGCACTTCAGAATACAAAAACATTCTGTGTAAATGAAAACAAAAACTATTAGGTTTTTCAAAATCTAATGCACACCTCATCTGGCAACTGTGATTTCACCCTACCATGGTGCAGAGGTCTCATTACTGCATTTAAAGGGAGATTTGGAGAAGACTGGAATCTGCTTGCATCCATTGCTGTAATCCATGTCCAGCCATCTCGTGCTCCAAGCATGGGTGTCTCACTGGCTGCATCAAATTACATTGTGTTTCAGAGAGTTAAACCACTCCTCTCCCTATCACATGAAGGTGAATCTCAGACCTATTTACTCAATACCAGCATAAAGCCTCAAACCTTCTGTCACACATACA
The DNA here is from genome assembly GCF_028500815.1 of Rissa tridactyla. NCBI lineage: Eukaryota > Metazoa > Chordata > Aves > Charadriiformes > Laridae > Rissa > Rissa tridactyla. Next base: position 10,308,211 of record NC_071478.1, on the reverse strand, counting down.
TTCAACACTTTTTTTCCATTAAGTGAAAATTTAAAGTCTCTAAAATCATATATGCGATAGAGTTGTTAGGCATCAACTGATAACATCTAGGGCTAATGATCCCTACAGCATTTAAGTATGAACCAGCATAAAGATTGTAGAAAAGAAATAGCAAGACTACTGCTTACAACCTCCGCCCCCAGGCAATGAACACCTTCTGGTAATGATTGGCTTATGCTTCTTAATTTTTTTATATGAGTGCTGTGCTGAGATTTTTTTTGGGGGGTAGTGGAGGACACACAGGCAGCAGGGGATGAGGAGTTGCAGGGAGACACGTTCTTGGTAAATCCACAAGGGCAGAGAGCTCTATCAGAGGGAAGGAGGTGCTGTTTGGGTGCTTGTTGCTGGTGTAAATGGATGAGGCAGTTTTACCCAAATTTAAAGACCCACCTATAATCCTTTAAGGATCCTTTTCCACTTGGCTTTTGCTAGCACCAAGTGAACCACATAGGGGCAGAACAGAACTGGAGAAGCAGCAAAGACAATGGAGTGACTCCGGCCAGCAGACATGGAGACAGGGGCTTTCTGGTTCACCTTACCATTTTCTTCTATTACTGTAGGACTACATTACACATGCCTTTTGCTCCACCAGTTGTACCTTGGCAACACAGAACTCACACTCTTTTTAAAGGTCAGTCTTTAATCATGCAGCTGTACAGCCGTTAACCGTAATGGTGCACAGAAGGTCCACAGTGTTCTCCAACACAAGTAAATAGCAGCCAAAACTAAATATTTCAGAGTCCCAGCTAAATTATCTTCTTCCATACCCACTGGGCTATAGTCCAGTAAAGTCTGTTTCAACTTGAATTTAATGCAAGACTCCACACTGGCTTTTTCAGCACGTCTTTAAAGGGCTCGAGTACTTGCCAGACTGCTCGCGTGCATTCCCTATATGATAATTTCCAAGGCTTCTAGTATAGATCACTCCATAAATGTATTTTTCAGTGCTACAAGGCAAGATTCTGATCTCAGTCATGCTGGTGTAAATCTATTATAATTTCATAATCTAGCCTTTAGCATTTTCAATTTCTAAGAATGCCACAGGGGTATATTTACTTCCTATTTTCTACAGCCTGTTAGGTGAGAATTATAGTCATGTTGTCCAAAGCACACTCTAATCTTATATGCATCTATTAGTGGCTTAAGAAAAATAATCAGACTGTCCAATCAGCCTAACAGATAATGCACAAGCCATCATTTACGTGTTATCCCTTTCTGCAATATTGTGATTTCCACTTGGCCCCAGGGTAATACACTATCGGTATTAGCAATTTTCCTTGTAAATTAATCAGAACCACCTAGCAAATAATTACAAACTTCTCTTCCAAATCTATTATCTTCAAGTTTAAATGTGGGCAGATGGTAGGCCTTAGGGCATGTTTTATTCCAGGTATGGAATTAATTGATGATTTCTCACATTATAAACAGAGAACTTCAAATTATTGTTGAACCACTAATTTTTTTCCCTCTCATTCTATTAATGTTCATGCTAGGTAAATGTCTGGCAGCAATGAAATGTGCATTTTAAATACTTGGCCAATTTCGATTCAGGTACGAGAATCACAAGCTTCCTTCTCACTAGCACACTGATATTCAGAGCTCCTCTGTTATACTCATCCTCTGATGGGTAAGAATAAATTCATTCCTCGGGCTGCCTGCCCTTGAGTGGAGTTGGACACTTTTCTAAATAGGACTATGACATGCACAGTGGTTTCAGAATATAAGTAGTCTAAGTATAAGACATTTGGGTTTGAAAATCAATTTTTCCTTCAAATTGATACCCTAGAGCTAAAAACTGATTACTCATTAATTAATTAAGCGTTCAATGAGCACAGGATCTTTGGAAGCACAGACAAGGGGGAGGGGAGCTCCTGGAATACCTGGTTCAATGCAGACATGGAATATCCAACCCTCATGATTTAGAAGGCCTTTTCTCATTAAGCCAACGAACTGGGATACCATCACCCTTAAAACCCGTATGTGTAGACAGGTTCACGCAAAAGGCTTCCCTCGCCTGTTCAACGGGTTCTGAATCCCAGGCTTAGACATCGAGGGACATGGGAAGTCTCCGTTCAATTTGAACACCCACCTATTATGGAGTTATACAAGTATCAAGGTTTGCCTCGAAGGCAACAGGGCCGTACCGCATCATTTAAAGCCATCAGATCAACTAAAGCAGTTTTGTAATTAAGAATGTATTTCACGCTCAATACCTTTTCCTCAGAACGGTGTGGTATTTGCTATTCTTTACTCCTCATAAAATGGGGATAATACCAAAATGAAAACCATTGTCTATTGGCTAGACTTTCAGCATCAGTGCTATTGTCAGTGTAGAGATATCCACCCTATCTTAAACAAAATGAATGGGAGCTGAACACAGGCAGCCAGGGTCCAGTATGGACACAGTAATACTTTATTTTTAAACATTATTATTAATCTTACTCTATGCAGAAATTTTTCTGTAAGAAATAAATAAATACCTCTTTATAAATCACAGCCACACAACACAGCACTCGGAGTTTAATTCACTTCTTCCTTCCTTTATTATTTTTCTTTATGACTTCCTCATTTGGAACTTCTCCTATTCCATCACTCACCCAAGTAAAAACAAGCTTATGCAATCATACATCACATTTCGCTCTCTTTCCTGGAAGGAGAGGGAGGAAACCAGCTCAAAACAACTGAAACCATCAGGGAGATTTTCCCAGTTGTGACAAGTGACAACTGCGTAGCCAGCACAGCATCCCTTTCGCTGTCATCTCCCTAGGACAGCCTATCAGCACTACACGTGGAAATCCTAAATTCATACTACAGCCAAGGAAAACCCCAGGAAAATAGCTATTAAAGAACTTTTGTTCTTAGACATTCTCAAGAACTATGTAGGTATTAATATAAAGCCTGGGTAATAGAAAAGGTACAAATAGAAAGCTTTGTTCTTGCTTTTCACTTGAGGAATCCCTATTCTTTGTCAGCAATTCATGATCAGCAAAATGAAATCAGAACAACTAACTGGGTAAAAGACAAAAAGACAAACAGCTTTTAATAATGTATAAAGTTGATCACAGTGCATTCCCAAGACTGAGATCCAATGCCAGTATCTAGCAAACAAACCATTGTGATTGCATTAATAGATGATGCCTGATGCACAAGGAACACGATTAGTTTTAAACGAGTAACTTCCCTGGCCAAGGTTCTCAGGAGCAATGAATCACTTTGAACACCCAACCTTTCCCCCACCCCCGTCTACAACTCGAGATACTTTAAGAGAAGCTTTGCTTTCAGAATATGAAGCTTATCTTGAAGTATCTAGAGTTGTAGGCGGGAGGGAGGGGGTGTTTGGCATCCAGAATTGTTACTGGTAGCCAAAATGAGAAGCTTTGTTTGGAAACAGCAGGCACCGAGTCCACTGGAAGGGTATTACAGAACTACACATTATGCTGCACAAAGCAAGAGCCCAGAGCTGCACGACCAGACCAATCAGCCGTCACAGTGAGACTGGTGATGGATTCTGTGATGGGAAATGTCAAATAACTACTTACCAAGCTGACTATGTATCCTAAGGGGCTGGAGGAAAGCTGGAGGAAGAGCTGGGAGTTTAAGTAGGCAAGCAGGAAGATCAGGGTTTTCATGGACCAAATTCAACTTCCTTGGACAGGAAAATTTTGATTTCGTTTATCTAAGTAAGAAAGCTCCTATTATCTCTCCGGCCTCTTCACTGATCAGAAATGTTTAGGTAATGCTTGGAAAGGGAAAGACAGATACGGTATAACCAGAAACCACAAACTGTATTCTTGCAGCAACACGTTAAGCTCTTTGAAGACAAACAGGAATATTTAATAATAATAATAATAAAAAAGGAGGATGGATGCAACTTAATTCCATAATTAAAGGGTTAATTATATGCATGATAAAAATAAGTTTTATGTTTTACTGTGCACACCCAATCCCTATAATCTGGTCATAAATAAAAGGGCTGGTGATAAGGAAAGCTGCAGGCAGGAGAGCAACTCACCATCTTTAATGGGCAGTTATATGACATGCTGCTAGTACATTGGCAGTAAATCAGCAGAAACATCTTTTATAGAGTTCTAGTTTTTATGATGTCATTAACTTTCCTCCTTATACTTAAGGGATAATGAAATAAAGTCATGAGGAGGGATCAAAGGATGAGCCCGAACTGTGTAGTTTGAAACAGCCACAGGGGAATCAATTTTGCCCACACTTCCTTGCAGACATTTTGATGGCAGAGAGGAGCAAAGAGTGGAGGAGGCAAGACAGCCCACAAAACTTTTGGCAAACCCTGAATAGCGCACATATTAATGAGCTGTTTTATGAGAAGGGTTCTTTAAGCAATATTCCTGTGGCTTCAAAACACTGCAATTTAGCAATAATTTAAATGCACAAGGTGGTGGGATCAACACCACATTCAAAGACATGGCAAGACAGGCTGCAATGTTAGCACACCCGTATTGGAAAGATGCCAGGTATAACAACTTCGTCTCATCCTCCTGTGTAATTAGAAACACCGAGCAGGATGGCGATCGATAGGGTAATGCATGGCGTACAATAACCAGTGGACACCATTAAACTAAGGCAGTAACACCGGAAAGTTATGACAATTATGAACCGTTTAGGTCAAGTCAGGCATCAATCTAACACAAATGGAAGAAAGTGTTGCCAACAGATCTGTATCTAATTAAAAAAAATTAAACTAAACCTCCCCCTCCCTAGCAGCAGTCACTGTGATTAAAATTATTCCTATGGCGTACCTATAAGACAAGGCTTAAAAAGCAGGATGAAGCCTCCTGGGTTTGCTGATGCCCAGACGCAGCTTTCAGAGGGCTCCCCGAAGGGGACTGGCTCTGGACTGTCTTTCGACAGTATGCCATATATGAAAAATAGAACCAATAGGGGGTGTGTGTCAGAGCACACTTTTGCACGACACCTACAACAGGCCTGTGTGCAATAGACTATGTCAACACATAGTAGCTGCCATTTGTAACTCACAATGCTGTTCAAAAGTCACAGCCTGGTTTGTGTAGAAAACCAAGAAATGCTCTTAGATTTTTTAAGTTCTACAAAAAGAGCTTTTTGTCCATCCCAAGGAATGGCATCCTCTTAAGGCACAAGGTTAACATGGGTTTTTTTGGTATCACAGAGCATTTGTCTTACATATTAGCTTAGACTTGAAGAGGAAATGCCTTTTGTTCAACACCTCATGACTGTTTACAGTTGCAGACCTCCAACATGATCCAAAACCCTGTGAAGAGCCTGCATGGCCTCCATCGAGCAACCGGAGGATGCCTTTGGATAGCAAGGCACGAGAGCTTCCTGAGGACGGTGAGTGTTTACTCCATTTGCTCACCTGAGTGATTTGTTCAGCTTCAGATGAACTATTTCCAAGATTAACATCTGCTAGATTTGGCTCAAACAAGACCCCATCCTAAGTCTAGGTTAAAACTACTGCTTATCAGCTTACTGAGGGCAAATAAAATTTTAAAAATGCCATTACTACTAAGGAATTGAGTTCCTCGATTCCATAAAATGACATCATGTAAAAATTGGTAGGGGAAACAACATCTTGACTTTCTGATCATTCCTCACTGTTTATTGCACTCTCACCTACCCATTAAAGAGGAAATATTGTGTCTTCCCACTGAAGGAAGATATCCCATATTGGCTGTTTCTTAACACATAAATTATATGCAACCTGGGTCTCCTCCTCCTTGTGGCCCAATGTTTTCTTTCACTTGTTTTGCATAATTCTGTTTAGAGGGTTTTGCCATGGAAATGAAGACGGGGAAGTTAATTAGCCCATCTTAGGGATTTGCACGAGCATGTGGGAAGCTCTAGGTCAGCGCATCTGTCTGCAAACACGGTGGTCAATTAGCACGAAGAACATTTATCAACAAGTGCTGCTACATTTTCCACAAGTAACCTTTCAGCAAAATACCAGCCATGTTGCATAGCAAGGATCAGACATGTCAGTTAATATTCTGAAGGCCCCTCTGCCCAAGTATCACACAGCTTGCAGCAAAGTACCAACTCCACTCATCTTCCCATTCAAATTGAAACTGTCTTTTGTCTGATATACGCACGCAGCGGTGTGATGGAAGAGTAACCCATCCCATCTGCCATGGAATAATAATGGCCGTGTCAATGTGCCTGTCGATCTCCTACCTGAGGATCTCTCTCGCACTCCCCATCCCCCTCGCAACTGCAGCTACGTTGGAAGTTCAGGCCTGACGAGGCAGTACTAGGGATGGAGGGAAGTTCTACTGGTGTATTAAAAGAAGGGAGGGGAGAGAATGGAGCAGCTAACTGCATGCACTGCAACTCTTCCTAAAAATAAGAAACTGAGTTATCATGGTGTTTCTTACAGGGCTTTATGCATTCAAACTTCTCTAAATGAGGGACTACGCCATGCATTGCACATCGCCATATAGATGACTGTATACCATTACCTAAAATTGAATGGAGTCTGTTCAACCTACCCTGCGCTCCCATTTGTCACAGAAACAGTTTCCCTGGCCCATTCACATAATGAATGTGGATATGAAGTTAATGCCAAGGAAGATAAGCACCCTCAGGGTTACTTAAGCCTACCCTTCTCTGTCATTCCCTGCATTATTTCTTACGCAATATTATATAGGAGTTTAAAAAGAAAAGCAGAAGGGGAAACAGGGTAGAGGCACATCATCCAGATCCAATGCCAGCATTTACAGTGACCTTGCTGGCTGAGAAATATTTTACTGTTACCTATTTCAAACTCCATTAGGATCAATCTTAAAATTTGGTTTGTTTTCAGAGAAGATGCTGAAGGACATATTGCACAGGTGTATTTTGTCAGGCTAATGTCTTTCCTGTTTCTACAGAAAACTTCTCAAATTCTTCATAGATATCACATTCATCCAGCGAAGTATGAAACACAACACCAGGTTCCACAAAGCAACAAGTCACATTTCAGAGGCTCAGCGCTTTGTTAGGGCACTCTGGATGAAGTCCTGTCCAGCTGGAAGCTCCCACTAATACCAGTCAGGTGAGAATTTAACTCTTTTTGATTGTCGCTTTTAGCTTAAACATAGCCAGACAAACAATAAGAAGGTAAAGCAAACCAGCTTCTGTGTTAGGACTCCAGCAGACTCCAGCTGTTCAGCCAGCCTTTCCAGCTGTTGTTGAAGTCCATGATCATATCCAACCAAGAAATGTTGCCTACGTTGCAAAATTTTGCCAGATTCTTCGTCACCTAAACAGCAGCAGTGCCCACATGCTGGATCAAGCCTGTACTTGGAAGACACCAGCAGGATTGAGGTGCCTTGAAATGCAAGGCTTGCAAGCTGGGAGGTTAAAAGCAGCATTAGAGAATTAGGTGTCCAATTCCCACTGAGAACTAGTGGTAATTAGTATCTACAATAATACAAAGGCCCATGCAATTAGTATGCAAAGATGCTTGTGCAGAAGGCAGGCTGACTGAGATTTAATTTTTAGGGTTTCCACAGAGATTTTATTTGTGACCTAACACTTGATTTTACCTTCAATATTCCACTATATCCTACCTACCCTATCCTTACAGCACAAGCCAGCAAGATTGCAAAGCAGGGCTTATCTACAGAGAGCGTTTCCCTGCTATCGAGTCTGTGATGTCCCTCAATTTAAATTGCAATGGTTTCTTCTTTGAAGGATTGCTAAGTGGCTAGAACAAAACCTATGACTGTCAGGCTCTAAGCATCACAATTTCTTATGGCTTTACAGCAGAACATTAAGACAGGATGAAGAATTAGCTGTGTCAAGGAGAAAATTTGCTACTGTCAAATTTGTTTAGTTATTCAGAGTTACAAATACGATTTGCTGCTACCAAAAAATCAACTAGGCTGTATTAAAAGTGTAATTTGATACCCGGCTATAAATCTCTTTAATAAAGGTGTGGTGGAAATGACGTTATCCATATATAAAGATTAATCTCTATTTAAATATATATACATTCAGGAAGATGAACGACGCTGAAGCCGAGAGAGGCTTCTTCTAATGTGCGAAGTTGCTTTGTTGCTCTTGGTAAATGCTAATTCTTCCTGCTGCCCGTTTGGTTGTACTTTACATTTAACCACACAGTTTTATTTATTATTCTCACTATGAACTTTCACGGCATCCCTTTCATCAGTTAAATTCCCCCTTTCGAAACAAACATCTATTTGAACAAAAACAGTCTTTAAAGAAAAAAAAAAAAGAATCAAAGCATTTTTAGTGAAATTAAGTTTTCTGGACTGAATTACCCAGCCTACACCATAGCATGCTCAGCCACTGGAAATTATTTAGAAACAACCAAAGGATAGGGCCAAAGGCCCGGGGCCTTTATCTGGGCCAGATGATTGATGTGCTGTGGGCCCCGCTGTGGCTAACAGTGATTTTTATCTGTTGCTAGCAGCAACAGTCCGGGGCGCAGCGTGAGGCCAGCAGCCGGCCGCGGCGCTGCGGCAGGCCCGCACACAGGGACAGACAAATAGTCTTTTCAGCCGGACAGGTCTCGTGGGGGGCTTTGACATAAAGGGCCCTTTGGAAAGGCTGGAATTGTCAGCCCTTTGATGGCCGCATGCTGGGCCATTAGCTTCTGTTACTAATTTGCGGTGCATGTGAGAGGGCAGATCCACGGGAACACCTGCGAGCGGCGCAGGTGCATTGTGGGATGGGGTTTGCAGGGAGAGCCGGGGAATAAAGGACGAGGCATAACCCTTCCATCTAAAGGGCAGATGACACAGGCTATTATCGTTTCCAGCCATCAAAAGGACGGCTCTGAAGTAACATCAAGCTGTCTAACTCAAACCTGGAAAAGCAAAGAAGCTGGGGAAATTCAGAGTTAATAAGGGGCCATCTGTAACAACGTGCCGGGCTTCTGCAGGAACTTTTCAGGGAGAGGTAACCTTACACATTGGGATAGCCAAGAGGAAACAGCCGGGATTCAGGGATAAACCATCACCTGTGCTTGTACTGATTCCAAAATTCCCTGTCTCCTCGAGCCCCTGTGCGCAAAATATAAAAATATGACGGGGGGAAATAATATTGAAGATGAAGATGTTCATGGCAGATGCCACCCCTGGACAGAAGTTGAAGAAATGCCATTTTTAACCGTTGGGGTAACTTCTTAAACCCACGGATTCCTGCACTCTGAACAATACTACATTTTTCCGCCAGCATATCCCATTAAAGCCTCGACACAACCAGGCCTGTCAATGCACCCTGAAGGTCTCCCCGCCCCACACATGAGTTAACCAAGGCACAGCAAACAGCCTGCCCGAGATCACACAGCCAGATTATGGGAGTGCTGGGAATACAGCACAGACCTTCTGTCTCCTCCTCCTGCGCTTTGAACACAGAACCACGCTTCCTTTGTTGGTTAACATTCAGGATGCTGAAATTATAAGCATTCAAGTCTGCAACTTTAAAGATTAATATAAAAGCAACTTTTGTATTACATTTGTGCAAGCAACCAGAAAAGTACATATTGTAAAATAATCTGTAAGTCTTACTACTGCAGGCCACTTCAGTGACTAATGAAGACGCTAACTTTCAGGCTGAGTTTCACTGGAAAGCAATTTTTCCAACCAAATTATAAGGTCTACTTGAGCAACGGGATCATTTACAACTCTCATGGCACCATGGTGTCACAAAAATACCACTCCAACAAAATTAAATAGGCGTCAGAGACCACAACAATATCCAAACGAATCCGACCCCAACTCCAGTCAGAAGAAAGAAAGCCCACAGGGACAGACACACTGAGTCTGCACCGACACCAAAGGTACACTTACATCAAACAAAACATCTGTGAAACTTGGTTTGCACAGTCAGTATTTATGCTACAGCAGTGCTTAGAGGCAGGGGCCAGAAACAGGGCCCCACCGCATCAAGCCACTAGTTTTCAGCCCTGGGACATCAGACCTCCGGCTTTGCTGAGTACTTCTTAAATGAGCTGTAAAAAGGTAGCTAAGAAAAGCAAGCCTGTGGTCAAGATGGCCTGAAATTCAAAATACCGGGCTCTGCAACTTTACTAGCGTTTGTCTTACAGTGTTTGCAAATTGGAAGAGGTTGAAAACCACCAGCAAGACTCTAAGTGAGGTATGAGAGAAACCTAGGAGGTTTGGGTAAAAGGGCAACTGACTGAGCAAATTGAAACCCAAAAAACTTTAAAAGCGCATTACTACAAGTCTGAAATCAGAAAATGCCAACAGCAAGGGACCATGAAGTTCTGAATCTGCTCCTCACAATGCAACTTTAATTGAGTCCTTCCTACCTGTGCTTCCAGCTTTACAGCAATTGAACACATTTAAATGTCTGAAAACCTCAAGTCATGAGATCTTGATCAAGCCATTGTAAGCTTATTTTCAATGACACGTTTGCCTTAGGCTTCACGACCACTGATAAGAATTCATTTCTTTTAAAGAAAATTCTGACAAAATCAATCAACTTGAGAAGGTACTGGTGAGTGAAAAACACCACGCTCAGTGAAGCCGCAAGCCACAGCCACGCTGTGGTCCTGCTTGGCCAGCAGAGACCCACTCCCTCTATACATGGGGCTTTCTTGGGATTCCTGCAACTTCCTACTTTTGTGGTTTGGGCTGGACTGGCCACTAAAACTGGCTGTCATAGACAGAGATGAAAAAAAATCCTACCGTTCTCCCACTCATTGTCCAATGCCAGTGAGGTAAAGAGCTACCTGAACAGAACACGCACAAGGATGTTTGCCCAAGGCAAAGACAGATCAGCGATAAGATTTTGGTCAGATCAGGTGTAAAACATCCCTGAAGTGAAGCAGAAACTAGTCCTTTTGAGGAGCTTGCTTTTGCACTCCATTCCTCAAGTAAAACAAAGCAAAAAAACTCCAAAGCCTTCTTTCCTGCCCCCAAAAACCTCTAGATAAAACCAGGTGGTCCCAAATGTGCTGTTCAGACACGGAATCATTTGCACACCTCAGAGGTTATGATCCGTCCCACACGCCCCGCCCCCAAGAGCTGGCAGGCAGCCCCCACAGCAGCTTTGTTTCTGCACGTTTCAACATTACTCAACCCTTTCACGCAATCACCTTCTACTCACTTTCCCTGGCTGTCCAGTATAGCAATGAAGAAAATTAATGTGAAACTGCAAACTGCCCTTCCAATTCTTCTTTCTCTTTTGAGGACCTGCCCTCCTCTTTGATCTTCCCAGTGAGCCTGTTTTGATTGCTGACCCAACCACCTGCACACAAACTTTAAAGCGCAAGTCGCTGATGCACAGTGTGTCAGAGCACTTTGGGCCAACAAGATGGGTAGCATGTGGACACTTTAGTTAAGAACATGCCCAACTCCCTCTCAGTAAACACTAGATTAATCTAAAGTTCATTTGCATTGCTCTTCATGCATGTTCGAACACGTACGCTTCATTTAAAGCACATTTCCTAAAACAACGTCCACTATCTTTCTCATTAAACGCTGCAATAGTACTGGAAGCTTTTGAGGAACTGATTTCCTTTATATTTGCAAGACTATTCACGTTTTAGCATTCAGTTCCAAAAGGCGACTACCACATCAGTCCTGCCAACCCAACAGCTCAGTGGCCATCATTCAACTGAGGAACTCAACAGAAAGACTTTCCAAAATCCCTGGGTGGGTTTGCTGTTCCTCCCTTCCCCCAAGATGCTTTGAAATCTATGGAGTTTATGGATTAAGCGAGGCCTGACAGGCGACGCTGCCCACAATACTTGCGCTCTGCACCAACCACAGTGAAGCCCATCAGCAATGCAGAGACTGTCAGCTTGCGCTAACATCCCTCAGATTAAACGATTCACTTTGCGTCGATCATTGGCCACTATACAAATAAAGTCACTGAAATAAAACACTGCCACAGAATCAATTTCTTCTGGTTTTGATAATGAAGGCCTTGCATTTTATTTCCCACATAAATGCCTATTTTTTTTTCATATATGTATGAAGATCCCATCATACCGCAGCAACACGAGAGGTTTGTGTGTTCATCTTGTTTAGCGTCTAATAAGGATTTCTACATGGTGCCCCTCATCCTGCAGACGTTCTGCTTAGGTCCTCAGTCTCTGTTCCAGTGTCTGATGAGGGGAAATAACACAGGGAATTTAAGAAGAAACACTGAGAAGAAAGAAAGAACAAAGAAAGGTCCTTCTTCTAGGGATCTACTGTAATTCCCTTGAAATATTAACCAATTCTCACCTTACGTTGTCACATGACACCAGATACAGTATTTGTGGAACAGCCCATTTAATTCCCTCCCTTCCAATGCTCTAAATAAGACCCATAAATAGGATTCATATAACGAAGCTGATTCTGGCATGCCTGAAAAAGTTCTGCTTGTTAAGAAAAACGTTTGAAGAGTGATGTACTGTGAGAAATATCATTGTTTGTTTGTTCTGAAATGCAAATAAGGACACAGTATGTTTTAAAAAATAATAAAAGTCTTAAATAGCCGTCCAAAAATAATGCAGCCAAGCTCGAGAAAAAGATGTAGATATGAAAGTCATAATTATCTAGCAGTAGGACTAATCCAAAGAGATTGGTTGGAAACAGAAAAAGAAAGAAAACAAGAAAAGTGATAAACACATGAGACTGCAGCATTTGGTTTTGAAGTGGGCCAGGTGGCTTCCTTGGCACTTTGGCAGCAGAGACTGTTTCAGACTCTCAGCACATTCCAAAGGCGGAGAAGCTGCCTGCCCCAGCCACAGCCTGCTGGGTCGTCTCAGGTTCAGAGATCATGCTCACTATCCAGTAAAAGCAGCTGTACTTTCCCCACTGATGGCTGGATTTAGATGCAATTGCAGAGATCTTTGCAAATCTGGGCAAGAACTAAGGCTGCTGCTGCCTGCAGGTTAATCTAAATTAGGTATCTGATACTCCAGTTCTTCTAGTCATCGCACAACTTTGAGGTGTGTGAGACTCTTCCAAGCCAGGACATGCCTCTGGTGGGACTGAGCACTGGCTAGTACCTTGAGAGTGTCACCAGGACACTAGAGACCTGGGCACAAGGGAGATGCCACCAGGTATTTGGTTCTGCAGCTTCACGGTGGCACATTCTGCTGTCACTGAAGCTGATGACTCCTAGTCCTGTCTCATGCCAGCGCTACGTTGCTTCGCTCTTTGAGTTTCAGCTTATGCTCCACACCATCACATCCCTTAGAGCACACTTGGGGTCCCAGGCTTTCCTAGACCAGCAAAGAAGTTTGGATATCGTCAGTCCTGGTTGCTTCCAGGTAATACAAATAGGAAAAGTCACTGACCTGATATTATCCGAGCCAAAGGGCTGGGAAGAAGAAGGGAAAAGAGAGGGAAGGAAAAAAATTATATATATAAAGTTGTTCGGTTTGTGGGTACTGTTTTAAGAATATTTTCTTCTAGTCCCTTCAGGTGCTGTCCATCCCATATCCTACAAACAGGCATGTTATGCCGCAGGAACAGTCTTCGCAAGGTCTGACATTCTAGGAAGGGCAGCAGTTTAGCCACCTCCTCAGTGTTCTTCACAACAATTAGTAGGAGCCTTATATTCATTATGCTATACATCAAAGATGTGGTCTTGCCTTGGGTAAGATTTCATAGGAACTCTTAAAAGGGATGTGTTAAATACATTTCTCAGAAAAAACAGCCTAACAACAACAAAACCTGCAAAAAAATAAAACACAAGAAACCAACCACACACACACACAATCTTCCAGACATTTAATTACAAAATATATGCGTATGACAGACATCAACAAGCCTACAGGAAGATTCCTGTTTCAGTATTCAATGCAGCCTCAATAAATATTTCAAGGTTTCAAATGGATGCTTTGCAATAGCACGGTTTCCATTTGCACAAGTGCCAGAAGGAAGAATTGAACGCAGGCTTAAAGCAAAACCAGAGTATTTTCCTGTAAAACTTTAATTGGGAAACTGACACTATATAATCTGTACATCATTGCCTCCGAGCTGTTGTTAAAAAATTAAAGCTGTATCAAAAGAACTGCTTTGTTAAATTAACACGTTATGCATACCAGACATAATCTGCACCAGGAAAGGAAATAGCTTTGAGTCAAAAATGCTCTGATTGTTATGGTTGTCATTGACAGAGGCTGAGCCAAGCAACGTAAGCAGACAAAAGCACCTTACATGCCTCCTGTACAAACACACGCCCTTAACAAACACATCAGCTTTATTTCAAAACCCGAACAAAACCAACAGACAAGCAGGATTTCATTACGGCGATCGTTACAGCTACAAATCACGCATCAGGCTGTGCGAATGCAGGCTGAAGTTTTGAGGTGGCGCAGGCACAGGCCAGGCTGTGCTGCAGCCCCAGCACTGGCGTGACGGGGGCAAGGGCTCTGGACCGCCCACGGGAGCCTCTGCCCCATGGGTGTAAGCCATCCCAGCCCCTTGCTCCAGCTCAGCAGCAGCCACAGGACATCAGCCACTGCCACAACAGGCACCTGCAGTGCAGGGAGCCAGGCTGCAGGCACGGCCAGGGGACAGGAGGAGCTGATTTGAGGAGAGGGACGGTCAGACAGGGACATGGGACAAGCAGCACACAGCTCCTTATAGTCCAGGCACAAGACACCAAAATTAGGAGGACCTTCTGTTCAGAACTACCTTACCTATTTTAGTAAATAGTCAGTAAAACACTCTCCATCTTAACGGACAAAGGAGACGAATACCACTACCCCATTTTAAGGTTACAGAAACTCAGGCACTGAGGCTCAGAGCAAACTGCCCGAAGCCTCTTTCAAAGTACTAATTTAAAACCTCACTTGCTCAAGGTCTCCCTCTGAAGCTTGTCCATTCTAATCCTGAGGTTTGCTCAGCAAAGACATGATGAAAACAAAGTGCCATAAGTGGTCCCAAGGATAGAACCACCTTCTCTGTCTTAACCTTTGCAAGCCCATGTCACAGCCACCAAGCCACCATCATTTTGGCTTCAGATCAGTCCATGCTCATCAAACAGGCTTTGAAAAGTGACTCATCACTTTGCATGCCCAAACTCCTGACAATGTGAGAGCCTCAAAGAGGCTGAGGTTTCTAAAAATACAGAGCATGCTCCCTCAGAAAAGGCTGGTTCCTCTCATATGTTTCAAGTTGTTCACCTCCGAATCTGAAGTGCCAAAGTATTTTGGAAGATCTGAGCTGTAACGTTTCCTCAATAAGATTTTACAGCTTTGCACGTAACCATCTGCTAGCCTTGTTCTGTGCATCGAGAGTCTAAGGCACTGCTGTGGTCTGCAGTGGTGAAGACGGGTTAACAGTTTTGAGGCTTTTAAGATAAGCAAAATTTCCCTTGACGTTGTAAACTCTTCAGGTGGTTAGAGACAACAGTTTCTGCTTTTTTGATGTCTTCTCAGAAAAGAGCTCACATAATTTTATCAGTCTCTGGGCTGACCATCAGATAACCAAGCTATTCCTGTCTGAACCACTCAATGCATCTCCACCTTCCTGTCACTGGCAATCCACAAGACAACCAGGGACTCGAGCTAACCACACAGCTCACAGCTTAACTGATTAAGTAGGTGGGAACTGATGCCAGCTCAGCTCAAAGTGTCTTTCTCTGCTAACCAGAAGCTGGCCGCAAGCTGTAGAGGGGAATGACCACAGATAACACACTGATACTGAAACCGTTTAGTGAAGTTTGAGCTTCCTGTTTGAGCGCGCTCACAATCTCGTAGAAATGAATCTTCAGCAGGAAACTGGCTGCAGTTAAATAGGCTGTCTAGGTTGTCATGCCACATGTTATTACTGATTCTTGTTTTCAAGGGACCATTTATTACTCTCTCCTGCCCTCTTCGCCAGCTCTCTAGAAATGAACCGAACCAGGGCCCTTCAGAGAACAGCAAGTCCTTGGGGGGAGGGAAAGATACTTGAAGAAGTCTGTGACCACCCTCCACCCGTTACAACTCGATGCCTGCAAGCTACACAGTGCTTAGTGGCCTCGGGCGTCTTCACTGTGATATCCTAAACTTTATGCTTCAAGCTCTTTGTCTCTTAAACCTGTGTGCTACTTGGCCTAGATGCTGTTGAGCAGCTTTGGAAGAGCAACGTGAATGCAGTGGGGAAAATGTGTTCTGCCAACTGGAAGACGAGGTTTGATCTAACTTTGATCACGAGCCTTATAATCGTGCTTGTGTCAACACCTGCCTGTATTTTGCTATGAAGAACGCTTTCAGAGAAAAGCCTTTTAAATGAGTGATTTTGAGAACAAATTTTGAATCTTTGGTTCACTACAAGTATCCCACTAAGTTTAACTTCTCAGCTGTTCATGCAGCTGCTCTCCAGAGCCTTGAAGGTCCTAGTCCTCACGCAGTGAAGTCAGTAAGACGTTTCCCCCACTGGCACCATTTGGTGTCCTTAACTAGGTGGCAGAAAGAAGGGCACGTGGCTTTAGTCACTCAATGGGACATCGCTTTCGGCACTCTAACAGTTGTCACAATGATCTGATGATATAAGGGAATCAGTTCACCAAGAATAATTTTGAAGAAAAGTAATATTAAACCATATTCTGCAATTGAAGGTAGGGTGAAACTCCACAGACAACAGTTAGGTTTTTACTTGCTCAGTTCTAGCTATTTGTAAAGTGTATGTGACACAAGGCAAAATAAAGCAGTTCCCCACTGCAGCTGACGACAGTTTCATCAACCTATTAAAACGTGTATATATTTTACCCACCTTTCCTTTGGTAATTTCTTCCTTTGATAATTACTGACTGGTCTGAGCATGATGCTGCATCAGTTAAAAGAACACACTATGCAGTCTATACCAACCTCCATCTCAGCACTCTAATTGCTACAATATGGCCAAAAATCATCCTGCTTTAACTGATTCCAAGGGTAGCATGAACCATCCCAACATCTAGTATGACCAAGTCCAGAAAACCTGAGAACCACATACAGTAGCTTCTGAATCAACTCCAAAACTTCTTTTTGCTATAGCGAAGTACCAGTGTAAAAAACCTGAACTGAGGTTTGCAAACACCTAGCATCTATGCAGTCCTAACATGTTTCTCAAGGACTGCCAATGTCATGAGGCTTTCTGGAAGACACACGTGGTGAATTAATCAGACAAGAAAATTCCTCAGGATACTACAGATCTAGGCTGTAAGTGTTCAGGCACATAAAGTCTCATCCGTCATGTAGCAGAGAGATGAAATGCAGACAGCAAAGGTATGAATCAGGCTACATTCCTGTAGAAACCACTGCAGACGTGTCCACGATGATGTAACTGTATGCCAATTTTCCATCATTCTGGTTGCAAAACTCTGAATATTCACAACCAGTAGCACAGTAATGCATCTGGATAGAATCTATAAATAAAGCTGTTAATTCTGTTAAAATCTAGATGTGATACCATTTGAGTGCGTAACCGAGCAGCATCACGTAAGGAACCCTAGCACTCGCTGGATTTTTTATTATTTCTTTTGAGACACATACTAACACCATAATCAAAAGCAATTTTGAGCTCAAAACTGACCTCAAGGTTACGAGACTCTATGGCAGACTGTTCCCTTTCATTGGAAGTACCTTGTACAGCCAAGACGTTAGCACATACACACCGGATGGACCACAGGGCTAATTAAAAAGCAGCTTTGGTGGTTGTATCTGTTCCAAGAGCAGGCTAGTAAACCAAACTTTAAAAAAAGAGTAATGAAACCGAAGGTGCTACAGAAGCAGACAATTCCCACAAAAGCAAAGCAGAGCTCAGAGTGATGAACAGTTGTTTTACTCAACCTCAATGCCTTTGAGTTCCTGACCTGTGATGAATTGAAAAATGAGAGAACAGCTACAATCACTTGAAAACTAAGCTGAAACACTGGGTATTCTGAACTGGAAGTTAAAAATTTCTCTATTAAATTAGTCTCATTGATCAATGGGTTTTAAAACAAGACTTACAAATATCAACTCTGGGGTATGGCAATGCCTGAACTTCAAAATTATACCACTGCCTCCCTAAAGCCATTTACTAAAACAAAGAGCTGAGGAAAAAGCAGAGGGTACTTGCCCATACCAGTTGCCAAATGGTATTGCAAAGGTCCCCCACCCCTGCATGATTCGTATCTCACACACGAGTTACACACAAGGGATTCATTTACATTTCTGCCCTTGCCCCGCTTTCCCTGGCTTTCTAGAATTGCAGTTGGCCCTTTTGCATCATGTAAGGAGTCTCTCACAGTTTCATTTCTTTATTTACTACAAAAAGAAGAAAGGACACCTTTCTAAAGTGTTACCAGCACGTCATGGTGACTGGAGCTGGAGCCGACCACAAGGAACTGTGACACTGAAATGCCAAAGCAGTGAGAAGTGAAAACGCTGAGCCCGTGCAAGAAACATTTCGCATGGCTGACCAGGGTTTCCATCTGAACGCTCCTCTTCCAGCAACGCAAGTGCTGCAGATGAGAAATCCAATCTCTTCAGCAACAATTCACTCTTGCAGCAGGAGCTTAACCATTCCTACAAAGGGAACCCTGGGCTCCTCCCTGAGCTACCTTCTTGCAGAAGTAAGCATGGTGCCGCTTCTCTGTCCTCTCCCGCCCTGGGGATGGAGGGGGGCCTTTTCCCTCCCTGCCTTTCCACTGCAGACGCAACTACCTGCCCCAGTGTACTTACATTTTAGCAGCCAGCCATGCTGCAGCCAGGCTGAAACATGAAGCGAGAACGAGAGAAACCTCAGCCTACAGCAGATTTTCACCCCATGTGCAGTTTTTGCAGCAGAGCCACCACACCCTCCGCATGTTACTAAAAGCTTTCTTTGGTGTGAGATCTGATTTAGGATTACATCTGGTTTTTTGTTAAATTAAAGTTGCATCTTTGTCTTCCGTTAGGACAGGGAAGAAATTGAAGATCTCTCTCTAGCCTTTAATAACATATCCCAGTTCAAAAAAAAAAGCAACCAAAACAAAGGGCAAGGAAAAAATGCAAGTGATGAAATTAAGTAAAGACCACCAAGATCCAGGAAACCTTCCTTACGCTCTGCATGTGCAGTGACTACTTTCATCACCAACCCAAATAACTTACCCTCTTTAGACTAGCTTATTTCACTGCAGTTTAACACAGGGAAAATAATTTTGGGACCAATAAGCAATCACTCCCTGAGTGTAAGGACAACAGGGTATTCCACTGAGCCGCACAATTAATTACTTTAAATCTTACACTTTAAGATTATGGAAGGTGTTTTCTAATGCCAATAACGCCCACAAAGTTGACGTACTCGATCCCTTTTCCTGTTCTCTCTTGTTCACCTACTGTTAAGGTCAATAAAGCATGTTGTTCGTCTTTTATTTCTACAACAGCAGCCTAAGTTAGCGGTGCTGTTATTTTCTCTGCTGCTCCCCTTACACTCCGTGGTTTCGGGTGCACGTTTCTGCAAGGGCATATTAAGATATGAGATAAAACAAGAGAGCGTGAACCTGTGTTCCTCCCCCCGTGAATTTCCTCTGAGGAACCTACCGCAGCACCCATCACAACAAACACCAGCGCGCTCCAGCAGCCCTCAGAAACGGGCTATTTTAACCCCTTCTCTAGTTATAAAACCCCAGAACTGCCAATTAAAGAATTAAAGAAAATTCAAAAGCAAATCCCCCAAGAGGCCCCACACTTAATCCCTGTTCACCGTACTCATCAGGTAAGTAGCCCTGACTCTAATCGACTGTCTGTTTTAATCATCTTTTTGTTGTTTTGGTAAAGGGAAGGGAAAGAAAGTTAAAACAAGGAAATGGACTGTAAGGAAAGAGAGCCATGAGAGCAAATAACAATGTGAAAACAGCCGAGACAGAGAAGCAAACACCTTGCCCTACTGCACAAAGAAAGCTACAGCGTACCTATGACACAACTGCCTCAGGACAGTCTTAACCAAAAAAGTCCAGAAATAAAGACCAGATATTCTCAAAAATCCTTTGCCTTTTCTCTTCAGCAGGATGTAATCCTTTCCAGGCTGGTGAACTCAAGATGGATTTAGAACAACTCTTCATTTTAGCGTATGAGGCCAGGGACAGCGAGGTTATCCTACCCCAAAAGCCAAGGAGCACTGGGAATTTTGGGGGATGTGTCTGTATAACAATAGCATGTTTCTAGTCAGATTAGAGACGTGGTCTCCCCCCACCACCCCGAGCCGAGGGTAATGGCAGGGGAGATTAAAAACGCAAGCAAAAATCACACAGAAGTCATATGCCCTGTCCCTCAAGGGGCTCGTGAGGGCTCGTGGTGTCAGCTGGCTGTGCTTGCCCTGCAGCTGGGGGATGATGGAAATCGGCATCATCCTGTCCTGCTCCGGGTGCAGGGACAAAGGGCACCGCTGCTGCCCCAGCTGCGTGGGAGCCTCCGGGCAGCCCCTCTGCCAGGCCCACTGGCTCAGGCAGCCAAAGAGGGCCCTTTGTGCTTCCTTATGGCTGTGGAGATGAGTGAAAATTTATGGGACTTCTCATCCTAATTAAAAGCAGAGGTCATCTAAGAAGAAACAGACTTTCAGAAAAGAGAACTTCTAAAGGAAAATGTGTTGTAAGGAAGTTCATGGACTTCAGTACTTGTAAAGCTGAAGCATGCAGTTTATTTATGTTTGTACTTCTGCTTATGCTTTTCATGGGACATTTCAAAAACCCTCAAGAGCTCCCACGGATCTGGAATAATATATGCACTAATTACTAAAGAGCATTTGAGCTCATGGGGTGTGGGACAGCCTCCGGAGCCAAGGGGCCAACTCCTCATCTGGCTCTCAGCAACCTGGCTCCATCCCACATGACCCTCAGAGCAAACAAACTATTTATTCAGTGAACTCAGCATGTCCAGGTGAATTCAAACGTGGGGATAGTTCTTGTAAAGTGAGGCTATTTAGGAACAAGAGAAAAGAAAACCAGCAGAATTTAAATGCTTCGGATTGACACCCACCATTATATTCCTGAGTCTCTAAAATTCCTGCTATCTTAGAGGGAGAACTCCTTTCAAAAATATTTATGTTTCTATTACCTATTATTATTTTTCTATTTTTCTTTTTAAGGCTTTGTGCTGTCATTGCTCTTACAAGACACATCACTTTATTATAGTCCCTTTTCTTTTCTCTTGCTAGCTGAGCATCTGTCTTGAAAGAAGACAGAGTATTGCTCCACCTGAAGAGGACCTATCTGCCATTCCTTTTCTTGTCCAGAAGAAAAAGACAATTATAGTCCCTCTTTTATACTTGGCATCATGGCAAAACAAGATTGATACTTATTTTGGAATTATTACTCCCCTATTCATAAATCTTGTCCAGAAAGTCTTGCTCACGTTGCCAGCCCACAGGCACACTATTGTAGGAAATACATATTAAATTCACTTTTATCATTTAACTTTGGCTCCAGCTCAAGGAGTTTTAGATTCATAACAAGAGCCCTGTTTCCAATATTGATTTTTGGCAAGGAAAAATGCTAATTTATCAGAGGTCCTAAAATACAATGAATTTTCCAGCCCAGCTAAGAAATGTTACCTACCTACAAAGGAGAGATTTTTCACCAGTGTATGACAGATCAGCAGGTGGAGAAACCCCATTAGTTACAATTCAAGTTTGCCTCTGGTCACCGAGCATGCTTCCGCACCCATGAGCACACGCTCAAGAATTCCCAACCAGAAGTATATGCTTCATAGCAATAATTTTGTTGATCTTTATATAAAAATATATGCTTCTGAGGACACCAGTTTCTCCATGGCAATCTCAAAGATGGCAAGGTATAGAATCATCATCTGGCATCTTGGACCATGCTCCATGTAAGAAGCGGTACTGAGCTGAGCTCTGTACAGAAAAGATGCTGTTGAAGGTGCTTTTCCAAATTTGATAATTTAGCATCTTAAGAGCACAAGAGCATCCCTGAAGGACGGAGCAGATCAGGGGAATGCTGCTGATCTTCATCAAGCTTCTGTAACCATTACACTGAAACAGTGTACCTGCCTGTGCATGCACAGAGGATTTCTGGCATGGGAACAGCCTCCATAGCAGGGACCATCTGTTTCAGGGTTTCACAGAACTGCATTGAGCTGGCACAATACTACAACAGGCCATGAAAAGAACTTTACAGGGTATACGAGGGTATATAAACCTGCAAAGAGTCAACAGTTCCTAGGCTGATGATTATCTAGCCACTTTGCAGTCATTCCTATCTGTCCTCCTTCCCACTGAGCTTGCTGGGCTGGGCACTACCTCCATGCTGTAGATCAGGTGAATTACAGCTCAGTACTTGCAGTCCTAGCAAGTGTACCCATGGGTAGGAGCTAAGAAGATCTGCGTGAGGCAGGGCGGTCATGGGCAGCTGTGCTGGGCGACAGCCGCATCAACTGCACAGGAGAGGAGTCCTAGAAGTTTGTAAAGATCAGCACAAGCAACTAGAAAGCCAGTTCCAAAAATCAACAACAAAATTTGAGAGAAACAGTCAGGAAGAAGCAGACTGGGGTACAGGCAGATGGTGCAGAAGGGCTCAGGGTGCTCAAAGCCTACCCAGTACTTGCCCATACCACCTCACGTTCCAGCTTCATCTGGGTAACGAGACAATCATTCTCAGGCTATGCCACCAAGTCGAAGGAAAGAAGGCTGCAGATAGCACTGTTGACTCTGGATGACCCAAGTGTCTCTGCAAGCCTTATGGTGTTTTGCACGTTTCTTTCTATCCATGAGCTGCAGCCGAAGTTATCTGAGACACCGGTTTCCGGCGCTCAACAAGGAAGATGTAAAATCAACAGATTTTGATGAGCTGCCAGGGATTTGACTAAGCTGCAAGACTTTGATATTTTACAGAACCTCAGAATAAAAATCAGCTGCCGCTGTTGCCAAGTGTATGTTACTGTTTTTATTAAAAAAAAAAAAAATCTTCCAAGAACAAATAAAACCAAACAAAGACATCTCCTCCCTCCTGTACTTTTGTTCCAAGGTACACTCAGACAGGTTGGTTCACCAGCTAGCCACACGCCATATGCTTTCAAGTTTATTCTTTTATTCACTCCCATATTTTAGCCCCTTCCATTTCAGAAGAGGAACAGCTGCACAGATGCTCTATAAATAAACTACATAATTTATTGGAAGAGGTTTTTTGTTTATTTTATTAAGCTACCACATATTCCCAGCTCTATCTTCTTCCATGGTCTCTACAAAACAGAGTCAAGTTCAACTGCAGCTTGGGTTTGTCTACACGATATGCGCAACCTGACAAACAACTGCAACTTTATAGTCATTAATAACAAACTGCATGGACAGTTTAAGTTCATTGTAACTACTTTCTAACTATGTTATGTCCTAAATTGACTTAACTATCAGAAACAGATCTGAAAAATGGTCCACGGGGTGGATATATATCAGTGATATATAGAAACCTCAACATAGAGCTAATTTCTAATTCTCTGCGTATTTTTTAACAAATCAGTGCATTTTCAGGTAGACAGGCCTCTCATCCTGTTACCAAGAAGAAAATCTGTTTTGTCTGCTCAAAGGACAGACAGACCTTTCTGACTAAAATCACTAATCTCATTTGTGTGTGCAGGAAGTGTGACAAATGGCTAGAATAGTTTATCACACGTCTGTAACCATCAAGTCATAAAGGGAATAAGATATTAACCTCCACAAACAAACTAGCATTCTATTTCTCAGCACAGCGGAAGTATACATTTAATAAGATAAGAATATGAAACACATGCTGCTGATGAGATAAGGAGCTTGCAGAAACAGTAGACATAGATATGTCTCATGTTATCCAAGTAAAAGTAAACACCATTCAAAACTATATTTTGGGAAATAGATTTATAAGAAATTTTGCCTGCGATATCTACAGATAGACTGTGAAACTATGTGCCAAGTCACCGGTAATGCTGGTTTTGAGGCTACAATTTTCAAAAATAGAATTTACATCTAGGTGAAA
Organism: Rissa tridactyla; assembly: GCF_028500815.1. Lineage (NCBI taxonomy): Eukaryota > Metazoa > Chordata > Aves > Charadriiformes > Laridae > Rissa > Rissa tridactyla. Next base: position 10,284,298 of record NC_071478.1, on the reverse strand, counting down.
CAGAAGTTAACCAGAGGTTATTTGGTAACTTCAATGTGACCAGAATTTCACAGTTATTTGAAGCATGGTCCTTATTTAGACACTTAACGCTCCATGGGAAGCCTGAGGACAATGAAGTTGTTGGATTATTCAACACTCAGGAGTTATTATTCAGACACTTGCATTTAGTTTTCTTCTTAACTCTAGCTCTGACACCTTATATACGAGCAGTTTGCTGAGGTTTTCAATGTTAGCCTCCCCTGACTGCACAGGCAGGCCTTGCCTTCTCTCTGCGGCCCAGCTGGAGGAGCTGAATCTTGGAGTGAGATTTTTCATGTAAGATGACTACTACAGGTTTTAAGTCCTCTTTTTACAAATGCACGTTTCCTTAAAATGTGCATTTTCAACAAATGTTTCTGAAAGCAACCATCTCTGCGAGGACGGCTGAAGCAAGTGAATGGTGAAGCGTGCAGATTCGAAATGAGCTAATTAAAAATGAACATGCACAAAATAGTTTGTGGTATTTAAACAGCTGCTTATGAAACCCAGTACAAGAACTTCACGGAGTAACGATATATATCATCATTCTGCAAGTGACAGTCTTCCACACCACAAGCCGTGCACAGATATCAAGAAGAACACTCAATACAAGAACGGTGTCTCCATCGTGCCTCCTGCTAGTGCTGTTTTTTTATCACGCTTTCACCATGTCTGGCAAACAACCTATTTGATGTAAACAGGGGCAGAGCTGAAATACTGACTTAGTGTTTCATATACTGATGCTTTGATGAGAAAATGAAAACCGTTACAAGATATTATGGACAACCGCTGGTTTGGGGCCAGTTGTCTTGAACCGATGGTTTGAACATCTCTCTGCCACCTGGGAGAATCAGCTTCCAACGCAGGTTTGGGCCAGCGAGGTCTGGCAGTGATGGAAGTGATAGTCTCTGCCTTATGCTAAATCAATTTAGAACAGCACTGGAGTCTTAAGGGAAACGGTCAGCCTCAACAGCTGGTACATGGTGAGGGAGAAGGCAGTTTAATAGGGAAAATGACAACCCATAAGGAAAAGCAACCCCATCTCACACTACTTGTGATCTCAAAATACTGCCTTGGCACACAGAAAGCTCTTACCTCCCTTGAGAAGTTATGGGTTAGCTAAATAAAAGAACCTTGTCCCCACACGTGCACAAAGAAGGAGCTAGAAATTGTCTCAAAATCATTTCTCTGAGAGACAAAAGTAAATTTCTTATCAGCCAGCAATGGAGGAAAACAGTCTTATGATTTATTGGCCTTGAGACTCTAAAAAAGAATTCTTTGGCCTTTTTCCATTAAGATTTCACAACCTACGTTATAGCCAGTGGGAAATTGTTTAATTCCCAAACCATGCCCTCAGTCATAAAATCTGTGAAGATGATTCATTATTATTTATGTGGTGCCACAGGCATGCATGGCATTTTACAGACAAATAGAAGATACAGCATCTGCCTTTAGAAGCTTAGGTGAATCCAGCTGTTCACGTGTATGGGAAGCAGCGCTCAACTGGTCCTAGAGCAAACATTCCTCGTCACTCAATGAATTAAGTAATGATACTCACCTGGGATGCTGGAAAGATTTAGACAGAAGGATACTTAGGAGACGTGTCATTACTGTCTAAAAATTTGTGACATTATTTCATTAAAACTGTAAGACTTTGAGTCGTATGTTATTCTGCAATGGGTTTATGATTAAAACGTACTTAGTCTTGTATTATGAATTTCTGGTAATATGTATGACAGCATGTGACAGCGTCGCTATGAAATCAGACCATAAATTCTGTGCTGCCTAGCATTTTTTTCTCTGCGTGCACAGCACTGGGCAGGAGCTCACAGGTTGCATCATATAACTCTAAACATACAACATAAGTTATTAAAAGAAGATCATTCATGTGATTATCACAAAAAAAAATGCATACCAGGTCTCCACATCAACTTCCTGAAGTATATAAAATCCACCCTTGTTCTGGTCTATGAAAAGTGAGCAGTTAAGCTCATGGTAAGACACAGAGTTTGGGACCATTCACCTAGAAGGCAAAACTTTACCATGGCAGAGGTTGTGAAAACAGCGATTCTTGCCAATAACCGTAGGGAGGAGTTGTTAGCTAGACTGAGACATTCGCATTCAGATTTGCATACAAGATCAGCATACGCCTTCATCTATAACCTTTGCACTAGCTATGAGGGTATTCATGGCTTATTGGCTGAACAACCAGGGTATCGTAACAGATAGCTACACACCATACATTTGTTAGGAGAGTCAGACATAATGCGATTCCAGGAATTTTCATGTTGACATTGCTAAGCCACTCGCACCCTCTCCTATTTCCTTATTAATATATACAAGAAGGTCTATGGGCCTGCCTTTTTGGACAGCTGAGCAGCAAAGGTACCCAAAATAAACAAATAATTATACCACCTCTACATGAAGAAATGTCATTATTGCACACACAAATAAGGTACTCGTGAACAGAAATGGTCAATTAAACATCACTGTTACATTGCACACATATGCAAGACACCCTGGCCCTGTAACACCAGCCCTAGACCACTGGTACGTATGGCACTCCTGTGAAGAAAAGACCAGCAACACCCTCCTCTAAAAACAAGGGAGCTTGTTTTATAACTCAGAGCTTGTAATTGAGAGAATATTGGCTTTTTTTGTTCACACTGGTGAGGGTCATAATTCTTCTTAAAATAGAGTAATTTTGGCTTTGATTCTTGTATTTAACGCACAAATGAAAACCTCTATGTGGGAGGGAGGAGAGGAGGGAAGCATCTTCCACCAGTGCTGAAAACTCTCCCCGCTCATATGTTTTAATTCTCAGGAGGTGACTATCAGCTGAAATCCACTATAAAACAACAACCCCCCCCCCACCCCCCCCAAGTATAAAATTAAATTGGAGAAGCCCCCAGATTCCTGATGTGCTCTCATGTGTCAGGGCTGTCCCCTGCCAGGTGCATGACAGTCCTGTACTCTAACCCTAATTCTTACATTCTGCATTTCTTTCATGTCAGTGGATATGCAACAGGTAGTGTAAACCTCTGCCATCAACATCAACAGAAGTGAAAGAATTAGCTGTAAAATGACTTACGGAGTAGCCTCTTCCTGAAAGCGATTGAGCAGAACTCTGTGGGAGGAAACAATATGCCACAGTAAGTAATGCAAGAGACTCTGTGTAATGTAAGATAAGAATCATTTTGTGATTCCCTCCCCCAGCCCAGTATTTCTTAGGGGAAAACTTCACAACCAGAGTGCCTCAAATGATCTTCTGACATTCTGCGTGCTGCCACAGGAGTAACAGCAAAAGAGCATTTCCAGGTGAGGGCTCTGCGGCTATTTCAGACAAGGGTTTCAGAAGCTAGAGCAGGGCTTTGACAGCACGTCCCAACTACGGGAAAAGCTCTCAGCATGGGATACGTCTTCACAGCAGCAGAGTACGCGTTTTGAACCATCCCTCTTCAGTAGGGAACGGTAGCTTGCAAGGAACAGCATGCTGTGTAAGGATGCTCCTCTGAATCAGGGCTGCACATTTTGCCTCATCAACTCCAACTTTCAATCATGTAACCATGTATCCCACCTTCCATTCCCCTCTATGAATTCGTGAGCCTCCAGCCTTCACCGCTGCAGTATTACCACATGACAACTCTATCTGAAACAACAATAGCAGCAAAGCACTAATTTATCATCTCTCAGAGCTTTAATAAGCATTCTGTCCCTTTTGAATAAGTTAAATTATGTTGTTTACTCCCGCTCTTCATTTCAGCTCCTCCTGCTCCTTTCTCTACCACATCCTTACCTCTTTCACACGCTGCCAAATCACTTGGTTCTTTTCCTTTTCATTACACCATCTCCAGTCACTTGGATCCCTTTCCCCTCTCTACGACCCAAAACTGTCGAGCTGCTGGTTTTTGCTGGCAGTGGTTTTCTCAAAGCAGCTAAATGAATTCCACCTCTATCTCCAGCTGCTGCTATCCACCTTCTTTTCGGAAATTGAAAAGAAGCTGGAAACAGTGGTGGCATATGACACCACATGACCCAGCAAGTACTCTGCAGGCCAATTTCCAAGTGTGATTTATAATCATGATGCCCCCGCTATGTGATTTTATTAAACAGGATTCAGAGAGTCTTAGCAGTCTTGTTTCCAAGACTGATGTTCTAGTGGGTACCAAAGCCTGCACAAAAATATCAAATTGTCGCAGGCTGATCTTGAGGACTGTTTGCCTTTTTGGAGCAGCGTCAGGAGTTACCGCATTACTAAATCACCACAACAGCACAATATCCCCAAAGAGATTGATGCAAACCGATTGCAGGCTACTGCAAATACTTGTAATTTTCCACTAGTAAGATAACAGTTCCTTTCTACTACTAGTTTGCAAACCTTTTGATCAGAATATACCTAGATACATGCAGGAAACCTTTCCAGGCTCCTGCACTCAATGGAAGACTCAATTCTCTTGCTGCTCTGCCCGTGCACACTCTGTGCCACTGTCTTGCAACAGCCCTGGACACCAGAGAAGCAATTTGCCAGGCACGTGCCCATGGAGGAAAGTTTCCAAAGCAAGGAAGAGACAACAGTAATGCCCTAGAGTTAAGCAAGTGTACTGCTGGAGGATGGAGGGCTCCCCCTTAACCCTCTCGCCGGGAGGGGCAGGAACCAGGGTGCCAGATGAAAGGAAAGCCCTGGCACAGCTCTTCCCAGGTCTTACACACCAGTCTGCAGCCAACGTGTGACTGGGTGCCAGTCCCCAACCCTGGCATGTGATGCCTGCACCTCTGTCCTGCTGTAGCTCAGGAGACCTCTGTTCTGCAGGAAAAGAACAGCTTTCGTAGGGCAGTCTGAGATAGCTGTAACAAACCACTACCGGCGTTTAACTTTCTGCCTTTTGCATATTGCACATCAATCTGGCCTCTGCCTTCAAACGCTACAAAAAAGTAGAGAGTGATTTATATACCTCTTTAATGTAAACTGCCCAGAAATGAAGCTACAGAATGGTGAAATGAAGGGCAGTAGCATTTACCTCTTTTTTTTTTTTGAGAAACCTGTTCCTCCCTCTAAATACTTCTAAAAAAAATCCCAAACAACTCATGGAATTCAGCGTTGTATAGAAAAAAAGGTTAATAACAATATCCTGCTATCTACATAACTATGTTGAATAGCTGAACACAATTATCTGTTCTGACACTTTGGATAGCTTGATCAGGCGGTTCACCTAAAGTACACATAGAAATGAGAGAGGGCAAATTACCTGCTTGGAGAGGCAGGAGGAAGAGGAAAGGAAAAAACACGGCAGTTCTCTCTCTCCCCCCCGTCAACTTAGATTTAACAAAGATTGACAAGGTCTAACAAATTGGAAATAATAACCAAAAACAGAAACAAGAGGTTTCGTTAGAAGCTTCTCTCTAGGGAAACAGCCGCTCAGAGCATTTTCACTTCAACAGTTATTTTCAATCTTTGAGTCTTGTGCATGCCCAAAGTATTTTCCCAGGATGGAGCAGATCCTTGGACAAGAAACTCAAACACGCTAACAACAGTCCTGCTTTTCTTAGATAACTTTCAGGCATCCCAAGCTGTTCAAGAACCCTAGGAATCAGCAGACCACTGATTTAAAACTACTGAGTAGAAAACAATAAAACCAGTTGCTGAATAAAGTGTTACATCAGAAATAATTAAAACTGAATGGCAATTTACTCTGGCATTTTTTCACATCTAAGAACTTCTTTCTCCCTTACAAGTTTTACCATTAAATTTCCTGGAAATCAGGGGGGGAAAAAGGGTGTTCCTCCCCTCCCTTTGGAATTTTTATTGCACATATAAAGTTAGTAACTAGTGAATACTTTGGATTCAACTCGTAAAATCCTTTCCAACAATTAGGTTTATGCACAGCCATGTTCCATGCTCTCCAGAGCTGTTTGCATGCATTTTTCTGCACATCTAACAAACCGCTATTGCTTTCTTGGTTAGTGGGAACACTGCGGGCTCTTTAGGAGGATCCATACCACACTGCCACATGTAGAAACTTTGAGAGCCCCCGCTAATATCATCTATGAATGCCAGAGCAGAGCAGTTTGCGTGCAACTGTGATGGATGTTCCTAAAGAAAAAAATCTTTGGGGGTTGATATAAACATAGCTCAATCCATATGTTTCTATATCAAGATCAAATAATGAGAAAAGTTATCAATAGTGGCTGCAAATATAAGAAATCTTAGTGGAAGTTTAACTTGGCATCTACCCAAAGCTGAAGAAACCTCCTTTGACTATGAAGGAGTGCTTGTCTGGCAAGAGCAGTTACTGGGGCAAATCTTCATCTGGAATGACTTACAGAGGCTCTTACCTACAGGATAGGAGCACTTACATGGAGGGCTATCGTGAAATTCTTATTCTTAGAGTAGTCTATTTGCTATTTTGGTCAATTTTCTCCTCATCTGAAGGCACCTCAAGCAGCAGGGTGTGATGGTCACCACGGTACCCAGATAGCCACATTCATGTTAGCACTGCACCAACTAGCACAGCACCTGCCTGATGGCGTTGGTTCACCCAAGACCAAAACCCAAGCCAGTTCTGACTGCTTCAAGCCAGGCTCAGTTTTGGTCTTCAAACGCCGTCTGAAGAAATCACCGCAGCCAGGAAAGATGCAACTAAACACACAATTCAAGGACAGAGGATCGTGACCCCACCTGGCCAACTCTCTGCAGCCAGACACAGGAACAACTGCCATGGCATCCCTTTCCAAAAGCCTTCACATCTGCAGAACCCAAGACTGCAGAAGAAGTAGGAGATGGGGAGAGCGACGTGCCCACCCGAGCCAAGTGCTGCTCGCTCCGCGCAGGCAGGGCCAGCGGGCAGGGTCTGCCAGCCCTCCAGCAAAGCCACTGCGGGGGACACAGCCATGCCGATCTAGCGGACGCCGGTCCTCTGGGCTGTGGCTGCCATGTGAAGCAATCCCGAGCAGACCCCCGGGGGGGGGCAGAGGCCCTCTCTGCCTGGCTTCAGCACCGGCTTTTGTGCCTCTCACGCCTCTTTCAGCACTGTCTGCAATACCCGAGGTTTCTAAGGGAGACTGTTACTAGTTAGGGGCAAAATGAGTGTGGTCTGCGCATTTTATGACGCATAAGTGGAACGACAGTGCTAGATGGCATTTGTGCGTAAAGATAAATGGCTTATAATATTTTGCAGATGATGTGCTCTTTTACAACTAAAGATTTTTGGTTCCTTTTAAGCCCAAGGTTAAAAACAAAACCAGACAGCACAGACAAGACATTTCGGTTATGTCACAGAGTGAATTATTTCTGCCCTGGGATAGCTCTCGTGTTAATTACACTGGATATAAAAAAAATACACCTTTCTGGCAGCAAAGACAAAAATCTTACTGTTGAAAGACTCTACTATCCCCCCCACCAATGTCCTTGAGCGTTTGAGTTACACTGCAATCTGCAATTGTATTTAAAAGATTTATTCCTTTATTCCTGATAAACACTGTGATTGCAATTTAGAAAGGAAAACTATGACAAAATCTCACCAATAGTCTTCAGCAGGTTTTCCAAGATTGTCTGTTAATTGACAGGAAAAGTTATTTCCCTTGTATAAATAAAAGCACGGCCTTCCACTGTTCTCACGATGCAAAAGAAATCAAGACACCCTCTGTTCAGTTTCTGAAAGCCATTGGGTTGCAGTTATTGAACTAGAAAGACAGTAGGAAGGGCTTTAAAATCCAGTAATAATTAAGGTAACAGGACACCACAAGCCAATTCCCCACTGTCAATGGGTCAGGCAGGTCTCAACTTGGATCTTTTGTGTTCTTGATGTATGAACTCACTATAAGGGAATTTGATAAAAGCAGGTGACGGCAGCACAACCACAAAATTAGCTCTTGGTTTTGGTATTCACTTCCCTCCTCTTTGGCTAAAATACCTAAATTAACATATTCCAGAAACGTTCATTCCAGCTTTTCTGAAATGTGTTATTTCTGTTGGCTGAAACCAAAAGTATATCAGGTACCTGTAAGTCAGCTGTTGAAATAGCTGTTTTGGCAAATAGCTATTCCTACATGGGCAAGGGACAGTCCCCAAAAAGAACCTCCTAGCACTACTATGAATGTCACATCCATGTTAGTGTGGAAATTGAGGCAGAGAGAGACTTAGACATGGCCAGTGTCACCCAAGGAGTCCCCAGCAGAGGAGGGAACTGAGGCAGACTTCCCAGCTCACATTTAGTGCCTTACTGAATCACAGGCTCAAACTTATCATACTGCCCAATGCTGTAAGCCTGATTTGGTTGATTAGCACTCAGGGTTAATCAATAATATGGAGAGAACTAATTTTTAATTATGTTTTATAGCATTTGTTCAGGCTGAAAACTCACCTCAGCTTTTCCTGTCTTCCACTATTTCTCAGTTAGCCCGATTCTGCAGTCAGACAGCACTGAGGCACAAGGAAGCACGCAGGTTTACCCATCCACTTGGTCATTTACAGAACATTTAAAAACAGAATATTGGTTCAGCTTTGAATACTGGAGAAATCTTGCTCTCCAAGCAAGTCCTTTACAAAACTTAACCGTTTTAGATGGAGTGGGGTAAGTGTGGAGGAGGGCAAAGAGGGCCTAGGACAGAAGATATCCCAGACCTTAACACAGAGACTCTTAAACACAACTAATTTCCATAGTCACACTCCTGTCTGTTAATACAATGAGTGCAATTGACTTGGAAAAGGTCACAGAGTGCATCTGATGCTCACTTCGATTAGAAACCAGGACCTGTCAAGATAACCACAATACATGATGAATGATTTTGGATGTCATGCAAAACTTGAATGTGTTCCTTTTTTAATTCACTTATTTTATTATGTTGGATAAACAAAGAGGTTTATGCTTGTAAATACTGCAAAACCAGTTCAGTAAGACATCAAACTACACAAAGTCTAAACATCTGTAACTGGCTTGATAAGCTACAGAACACTTTCCGACCAAGACACTTAGATTCCTATAGCTGATGGCCACAGACAGCTAAGGAAAGACGGGTGCTGAGCAGGAACAAATGAACTGCACACAGGAAGCCGGAAATAATATGAAAAAACCTCACATTTCCAAAACACATGGAACATGCACGAGTGCTGCTCCCATTCAAACCATCACCCCTCGGCCAACTTCACAAAACCTTCTCCAGACTTTCGTTCTTCCTAGCTATCGTCCACTACCTGAAGCTTTGTGCAAGTCATTACAACTTTGCTCATTATTTCTGCTGCAGCAGTTTAAATGCAAGCTTTCAGTATCCTGAGGGACACAAAGATAAAAGCAGATAATACGCTGAAGAGACATTAATTTTTGCCTCCAGAAGAACATGACTTGGGAAGTTTCATAATCCTTGCATGTATATTCAAACCAGTTTCCCAAGACTCATGGTTTGAGGAGGAGATCTTAAAACTATCCTGTTGCAACCTTTATTTCTCTAAGTTCTAAAATGCTCTTATTCCACTCTTCAAATAGGGGATCAGATTCTAGCATGTTATACATGGGAAACAACAGACAGCATGTGCCACAAAGAGTTTGCAGGCCTTCCAAAAAACTCCTTCAGTGCTCTCAATAATATCTCTGACTATTGCACTGAGGTGTTCCTGGCCTGAGACATGCCAAGCTCTGCTGTCCCACTGCCACCCTGCCCGGAGCCAAGACCAGGTGTCCCACATGTGCCAAAGTTTGTGAAGTGGATAAATATGGACCTGTGGTCCGACTGTGGTCCAAATTCTCACTTCAGAGGCTCATTTGATCATGCTCCTGGCAAGGTACTTCAGCCTGAGGCACATGTAACAGACCTGCAGCTTTGTATCCTGCTGCTGCTTTAATCCCTTTGCCCCAGGAGGGGAAGCGTGGCACAGAAATTAGGAGGGAAGGGGGAGATAGTGCCTGTGATGGCACACAAAGAAAAGCAGATCACAGTGAACTGTTTGAATTAGAAATCACAGACGTTATTTTGTATTCATCTACCAGAGAGAGAATTTTATAGCCAGTCTATACAATATGCTAAACACACTTATCAAAGAACATTTAGCAAGAGGAAAATCTCTGCATATCCTAAAAGACTGCTTTTCGCTTATTATGTTTAAAGAAAAACAAACAAACATATGAGGCTAGGATGATGGAAAATTAGAAAAGATAGCCTGGGGGATGGGGGATGAGAGGAAAAAGCTCTGATCAACTTAGTAGCAGCGCTTGCTGGTTTTATGCACAGCTGAAGTGAATCCCTTGAAAAGGAGAGTTTTGACTCTTAAGTGGCCAGCACCTCTTGCAACATATTTCCTAATCAGCGAGTATTTATGGTCGATATTTTATATTTCCAATTTCCCCCTAAGGGCTCGTGAGAAAGCAGCACACCTGCCAACCTTTTCAGCTGGGCCAATAATTGCCAATTTGCTCTTTGCCTTAGTATATCACTCAATTTAGCCCTGGCTGTGCCCTGCATACATCCTCATTCATCTCTGTGCCCCCATGACAATTAGAGTGTTAGCTCCGGCTAACTAGGGCAACTATTCTACTAGGGTTGGAAGACAATTATTAGTCTATTTTCCCATCTTGTGGCAACAAAATTGAGAATCCATGACAATTACATTCAGCAATTCTGCACTCTGCCGCCTGCTCCCCCTCCTTGCCCCCACCTTCCGAATATTTCAAATTATCACAGCTCTACTACCACATTCAAATTTTCCATGTTCACAGGGAGTGAGGCTTCTATTTAAATGATAATGAGGGACGATCCATTCAATTTAGCGAGGGAGAAAATCCATTAAAAAGCAGGCAGTTCTTAAGCTGATGGGTCAAGAAAAAGATAAAAACCTTTTTTTAAAGCCATTATACAAGGCTCTGTGTGGATTTTTGGACTGTTCAGGACACCAGAAAAGATTAAGACAATTATGGAACATGGGGAAAAACCAAAACAAAATGCTCAAGCCTTCCACTTTTACTTGGGTCAACACAACAAAATAGCAATATGGCTTAGCTGGCTCTTAATTCTCTGGCAACTTCCAATTACCTCACTATGAAAGACAGCAGAGGAAAATCCCATTTTGGAAAAAGGCTGTTGACTTGAGCTGGTTGTAGAAGACCCCAGAGTACACGTGTAATAGGGATGTCAGCTTTGTAGTAGATTTTAAGGGAATTTTACATCAACACTGGGAACATAAACAAGTGGCAAATTCCCATCCCCTCTCCCCCTCGGCACACCATCTGGTGTGCAAACCTGGGCTAAAACTTCTCTGCTTTTCTGCTCCGAAGTTTCATCATCCCAGGGAAGAGACCAGCCTCAACAAATCAAACCTCTGCAGCCAGAGATGATTTCACTAGATCATAATAAGGATTTTTTTCCCCAATGACCCATAATAAACAACACTCCGTGTAATGTCTGGAAAGATATACTACACAAGACAGACAGTTGCTGTCTTAGTATGAAGTTGTAGCACTTTCTCCCCACAGAAGTTTCATTGTGGCAAAGAAACAGCAAAATGCTCTGGGTTTTGTTGTGGACAGACCGATGGCTGTGTGTGTGTGTGTGTGTAAGACACAATCAATCATTTGCTTCAGTTTTCTGTAGAGTGCAATTATTTCACGACAGGGCAGGCCACCTCTTGACTTCATGGTCCATTAGAGACTAAGGACATGCATTAATGTAAATAAAGAACAACTTGCTGGCATCCCATTGAACAAGTCACCTCAAGGAAACAAATCACACAGAGGAGCTAAGCTGTTCATAATAGCGCCTTCTAAATGGAGACTGACAATGAAGCTGGAGGGAGGACTCCAGCGCTCCTAAGGTGGCAACGCTGAACGCTATAGCCAACACTTTCAGACACACATTTCCCACCACACCTGCTGTGTGCCGCCGCACAGCAGCCCAACCTGCCACCTCCCGCCTCATTTACTCCATTGTTCACCCAAGTTAATGGGGAAAGACATAGGAGGGAAAGGCAGCATGAAAAACGGTCCTGAAGACCAAATGCACCACAAAACAGCAGGAAAGCTACTCAGGGGAGAGCAAGAAACAGCCCAGGTGCCAGGAGGGGTGGCCACCCCAGCACAGCCGTGGGCTGGAGCCTCCATGGGTAACTGCTGGCCGCAAAGAAAAACGGTCCCTGCCGTCCCTTTACATCCTTACTGCCAGTGGCTTTTCAATCCTCAGTGCCACACATAAGGGGGTGCATCAGCCTGGCTGCACACCAGCTATTTAAACAGCATGCCAGGAAAGACGGCTTCAGAGCTGCACAGGGACCGGGCACGGCTGGACAGAAAATCCTGCAGGAATTGACACTCAGCAGCATGTCGTCGTCTTCTCTCCCCTTCCCTGCTCCCTCTCTACAAAAGAAAAAGTCTGCCGCCTTATTCCTCTGCACACAAATAGGGAAAAACATCTGATTGCACCCGCGGGACTTTCCAAGACTTTCTGACAGTCACTAATAGACTACAGAACATTTACTAGTACGGAGGAAGTGTTATACGTAATTAAAGCTAAATTGCACTCGTCAAATAACGAACGAAGAGCATTCTGTGATTCATGAACCCTACTTTTCAAACTGTTTAATTACTAATTTGAAAAATTCTCATTTGCAATGGGTTGCCAGGTCATGAGAGCAGCTTCAGCAAACCTCTGAAGTGTGCCCCGGCCTTCAGGCACTACCCAAACGTCCCCATTGACTGAAAAAGAACGGAGTGCCTGTTTCCCACTGAATTTCACTGGCTGCTGAAATAGCTTTGAAGATTTTACAGGAATTAGGCACTCAGACTCAATTCCTGCAGGCTCAGCCTGCAACACTGGGGGCAAAGGGAAAGGAGGAGAAAAACTAGAATTGTATCGGCTTAACAAGAAAAGTCTCCAAGACCACTTAATGCTTTGACCTAAGCTAATCGCTTCATCTGAATATGTTATTCCTCTCCAGTGGCCCCACATTGTGGTACAGCAATGCTACCAGGCGCCCCTGCTCCCATACCTGTCAAGAGTGGCCAAGGGGAGGGGAAGGAGAGAATCGCATAAATAGACGTGTATATATAAAATTACGATCATTATTGACTAATAACACAGTCAAAGACGCCCTGCAGCAAGGGGATTTGTCCAAAGGGCCCCCCCCTTGCCAACTTCCCCCACCGCAGCGCGTGGGTTCACAATCCTGGAAGCAGATCACAGGACATGTTATTTTTCTCTTCCTCCCACTGCGTCGGCTGTTTACAGCGCCCCATTTCGCACTCCAAACATGTAGAGAGAATTTTCCCCCGTCACATTTCCCTGTCAGAGCTGTCAAGCTGAATCCCGCTTTAATCTGCCAAAAGCACTTTTCTGCTGACATTTTTAATAAATACTTTCAGCTTTTAAACACATTTGTGGGAGCCATTTTTTCCCCTTTTTCTCCCTTCTCCTCCTGTAGAATGGGCTCTGAAAGCCTTAATAGCAAATACATTACACTTATCAAAGGCTTTCCCCCCTCCTTCCTTTTGCATCCTGAAGCGGAGGTAGTGTTTTCAATTTTAAAGCTAAATTAACTGTCCAATTGAATTTAGCTGGTGTGAGCCGTTTTCTGTGACAGGTTTTAGTTATGAAGCATATTTTACATTAATAGAACTCAACATGAAAACCACTCGCTCTGGGATTTCTGTGGCTTGCCATTGAAATGGCAAATTTAATATTTCAGACATGCTCGTGCCAGCGTTTGATTATTGTTCTTCATTTAAATCTCTCCTAACGGGAAAGGTCCTAATTAGTAAAAAATCATGTTTTAATGAAGGCGAAATGCTAATTGCTAACACAAAAAGCCTTCATATAAAATTATCCCAGCACTGCCATTGATTTCTCGGTGACTCAAAAGCTCATTTGTGTGTTTACACACTAAGGCACCGTTTGCTTTTGTTTTATCATAACATTTCACTCAATGTACCATCGAATTTCCAGAGAGAAAGACAGCTTTCCCCCCAAAACCTTTCGTATCTTGGAGGCAGGAAGCATAAAATTAGATGCACTGACTTTGCACCCAAACTACGTGATTATGTGCAGTAGCTAAACCCAAAGATACTGCAAAAAGCTTTTTAACACAACTTCTTTGAGAAAACAAAACAAAACATCAAGCCATTTCTCCCCGAGGAATAACAATTCCATTTTGTTTTCCCATCTCTGATCTTTCGCTTATCGTATTATTTGCACCATGATTATAGTGTTTGCAAGGCAGCTCAACCACTTATGCCATAACACTCAATCATGATATAAAAAAAAAAGTTATTACACAGTGACCTCTGGATGCCAACATTTGTTCAGCAAGATTTATGAAAAGCCATGTCAGCAGTGGGAATTGCTGCAATGAAGCGATGCTTTCTCCTGAATGGTACTTACATCACTGAGACGGTCCCTTGAGCTGCTCCGCTGAGAGCTTGTGGCCTCCCTGATGCTGTCTTCCTCGCTATTTCTGCCACTTCTGCTTGTAGGGACCTTCATCTAGAGGGAGAAGAAGGAGGGGGAAAAAGGAGATTTTCAAGCACTGCTCTGCCACCTGTTCCCGAGGTTGCCAACAGCGGTTCAGTTTCACTCCTACGTCCACGGCACCCTAGAGAGGATGCTTTTGAATGCACGGGGCTTCTCTGAAGTTGTGCTTGACCACCTGTGTCCATATTCCCTTTTGCTAACATGCGAGGGAAGGGGTGCTTTTAGCACTCCTGGAAGCAGGCAAGGTTGTGCCGAAGTCCTAGGGCCTGATGCGAGAAGGAAGCGGGCAGACAAACCCCCTTCACTCGTTGCTACCAGCAAACCCCGGCTGTGACGTTGGTGTGTCAGTAGTGCAGCTTGCTGCTGGGCCACCGCTGACCCAACAGCCGGGTCTCCGGTTGCTAGTCTGGAGATGTGCCTTCGGGCTACCGCCAGCGATGGCACTGAGAGGTCGGTACCAGCATGATGGCCAGGTGCCTAAATACCATGACAGATACTGGCCTCAAACAACTTGCTTGAGGTAACGCACAAGATTTGAAGTAGAGTGTGATTAACTCTTACAGCCAGGGATGGTTCTCTAAGCATTAAATCATCCTTCCTTCACTGGAAGTTGTGCTTGTGTGTGTATATATCTGAGAGGCACCAATGTTTGAAATCACAGCAACTTTCCGCTTACATCTGCGAAGAGTGTTACAGAGGGAGGAGAAGGATAGCATAGATATGTCATTCACAGCTTCATTCCTGGGCTCATTTACTAACAAATTATTCTGCTAATTCCCTTGTGAAATATTGGGTGGAAAGAAGTGTTTAATTTATTAATAGGTTCTATTCATATCAGTTTGGTTCCATTTAAATTACACTATTTAAAATGTCGGCTTGTACAAATTGGTACTTTTAATGGCAATAAAATCCCCTTGTTTCTTTCTGTCCTATTTCACTGCAGTCTCAGTAGCTAGCAGGGTTTGCTCACGGTGCTCTGATAGAACCCCAGCGTGTCTGAACAGCCCTGTCGCTGCGGCACCAGGAACTGTGCTCGGTGGGCATGCAGCCACTGACACCTGGGACCCGGGAGCATACCGATCACTACACTCCCATGGACGTTTGATATGGCTGCAACTAAGTGTCACACAGTCTATCAATATTTTAATACCATATTCAAGACGCTATATGCAGAATGAACTCCAGTACTCATCCAGTCTGGAGCATACAGACCTGGACAGGCTTGTATGGAAGAATACAGAGGAAGCATCATGCTCATGTTCAAGCGACAGTATATTTCTGGTTAAAGTCCTTACTCTGCATGCCTTTCTGCTGCCTTACATCAATATACATTCTTCCTTAGGATTAGACTTTTAGACTCAGACACGTCAAAGTGTGAGAAATACAAATTTGCTCACGGCCACCTTGTCACACAACAACCATTCTCAGCATCAGTGTTCTGACTCCTCCATCGCAAACCACCTCCCCAGTAAGTTGCCCACCTACCAAACTTTTATCAAGACCCATTTTTCACCTTTGCTCCTACGTCAAAATGTTCAAATAACACAGCAACAAGAGGCAATCCCTGCTGTGATCTGCTAGAAGCATTTCCAACCGACAGTGAGCCTGCATTCCCAACTACCAGCATCAGGTATAAAGGCAGGGAATAATCCACTTGAAATTCGTCATGTTCAATCCACATTGTCTGTTTCCTTAATAAAAAGGCCAACAGCACCAAGCACAGAAATCCAACTATACTACATCACTACTGTGGCCATTATCCATCAAATCTTTAACCCCACATGTAATTACGGAGATTTGGTACGATTTTTTTTCTAAATACATAAAATGATTGTTAGTCACTTATTTTATTCTTTTTAGGTCTTTATTAACCAACTACAATTTCAGCTATCCGGTTATCTTGCTTTGATTGGATTGATGCCAAGACAGTACCCCATTAATTACAGCCTTTTCAAAACATCGGCACACCAGCTTCCTTCCATCATCTGGGTCTTACTCAAAATCCAACTCTACTGGTTCCCAGTCATCAGCCAGCTCTTCTGAAACTCTTGGATGTAAAGTGTCCGACCTGCCAATTTCAAAGCTTCCAGACACAGCAGGTGCTTTGTTTCTCCCTGAAACAGGAACCACTTAACTATTAAGGATAGAATTACAATTTCCCTAAATACACTCCAGAAATACCCATCAAATTCTGTGGCTTTCTGATTTCTGATCCATAATCCTACTGCTCCCACCTAGGAACACATCAAAGCCTGTCAAAATTATTACACTTTTAACCCAAACAACTCCTAGGCAGCTGCAAATTAAGGGAAAAATAAATTACACCATTCCAAATCCTTTCACCTTCCCAAGTGCAAATGTTCACCAGAATTAATTCAAAAAGACTAAACTGCCAGCTGTTTAAAGTTAGCACAGGCTCACCCAACCTGTTACCAGACTCCAACCTTTTGCTGTTTTTCTTGAGTTACAGTCAGCTCCCCACACCACCTGTTTCTTTTCTCCGAATTTCATTAAAGGAAAACTACACCTACACCCATGGTAACAAATTGAGACAATTTGACCTGACAAGGTCTTGCACGGGCAAGCAAATTAGAAGCATCACTGCTGCCATTAACCTTTCCAAGTAAATATCAATTATTAAACTTGCTGCACTACCTCTGTCCCCAGTTTGCTGCTGTGAATTAAGAGGGTCATCAGCCTTTTTGACAGATCTTGTTCATTTACACCTGCTGCCTGCCAGCAGGGGAGCCCGCACACCCGCAGCCCAAGCACTGAGCCAAGCTGCCTTAATTCATCAGTAATTACCCTAATGAGCCACATGCAGGACCCAACTAGGAGGACAAGTTGTTCTGCTAAATGGATGCATTGGTTTCACAGGCACTCTCTACAGATCTGGGTATTAGCAAACTGGTCAAAAGCTTCTTTCCCAAAGTTGCTTCTGGCTTGGCTGCTTGATTTCTAGTGATTTTCTCTGGGTGTTTTCACTTGAGATGAAGAAATTCCTCCTGACCATGTTGTTCCCTGATTGAGCTTTGCTATAAAAACTAGTATTCCTCTCCCTTTGAAAAGGTTATTGCTTTTTTAGAGTCCGCAAAGGCGCAGTGGGCCTGAGGCGAGGTGGGCCCCAGCCCCAGCCTGGGATCCTCATGACCGCCTCAGCACAACACAGGCCCCAACCAATAAGCAACTCCCCAAATTCACACACAAAACACACTACGTCTTCTTGTACAACACATTGTCAGAGACTTACACAGACACTAGAGCAACACCAGCCACCATTGTTAAATACCTCAGGGTAGAGGAGCCAAAACCCATCTAAACATAGACTTGGGAAGGGGAGGGCTGACCGAGAGAAGCTGCCTTTCCACTTGGATAAAGCTGCCCTACTGCTGTCACAGAAAAGCATTAAAATCGCTCACAAGCAGCATTTAGGAAGGACTCTGCTCTCCAGCTTGTTGACTTTGCTTGTCTGAAAGTACCCACACAGCCCGCTGCTATTTTCTGCTTTGACGGCAGCGCCGGCTCCTCTCCAGCCCTGCCAGACGGCGCTTTCCACTCAGCGTAACAGAGCCGAAACAGAAGCTCAGGAAACAGCAGGTAGAAGCATATGTGGGCCAAATCTGAGTATGTTTGATCGCATTGCCTTTAGGTCTGTTCAAAATATCGTAGGAGTCATCTGAGAAGCAAAAAGTCTCCAAACAACCCCAATGCCCAAAGCTCGGCAATAGAGTGTTTGGGAAAGGTGCTGCTCCGCCTGGGCTCCGCAGGTTTGGGGGTGGGAGGGAATCTTTGCTGAAACGGAGGTTGACTGCTGTGTCACTTCAGGACGGCTAAGCTGGAGCAAAAAGGGGACAACTGAAGTTATTCTGGTAATTTATCTCTTCCAAAGGCCAAATCCTGTCCTCATCCAAATTCTAAGTCAGCAAGATGTTTGTTTGCATCAGCATGAATTCACTGAAACAGTAAATAGGTGGCAAAGTTTTACTCAAGCAGAGCCTATTTCCTGTTTCATCACTGAAATTAACAGAATTCTCCAAAAGCATTAATTAAACCCAAGGCTGCTTAAAAACCAGACCAATGCAGGCTCCCGCAAGATAAATAACACACCTGACAACACCACACACCCCAGAGAAAAGCTGGTGGTAGGCGAACCCAATAGCTATGGTTCAGTTTCTACCAGAAACTATAAGTCTGTGTGTGAGAAGATGAAGGATGCCGTTTCCAGCTCTGTGGGAGCAGGCCAGCGCTGCAGACCGGGCTGGCTTGGCAAGGAACAGCTTGGGGCAAGGTACGGTGGGTTTGTAAGGCCACGATCAATTTGCATGCTGCAGGTGCTTGCCGACAGTACCAAGCCACGTTTGGAGCCAAGAATTATGAACCTTGCACGGTTGGACATCATGTAGCATGATTAAATATCATAACTCATTCCGGTAATAACTCCATCTCTCATTAAAGTCCAGCTCTGCCATCCTGGACTGCTGCTGCCTTTTCATCTCCCCCATCCAACTTTCCCCTCCCTATTTCTCCTTACGGGGCGGGGGTGGAGGAATATGTGAATGGGCAGAACAGGTCTTGCTTCCCTAAAAGGGCTTTTTCATTACCACTCTGCTGGCTCTCAGCCCCCGCTTTTTAATCATAATAGATCAGCCTGCTCTCCATTTACTTAAGCTTTTCCGATGTCAGAGGAAAGCACATTTTTATTTGGCACACCTATTTTCAAATCACGGGCACGCTGCCCCTGCTCATTATTAATAAATACACTTCGATTTATCACAAGCTCCGTTTGAGTGCCACGGGGAGCCTGGGGCAAAAGGAGACAAATTCTTTTCTTAAGTTGTTCTGAAAGGTGCTGGGCTTCCCGACCCTCACCCCCATTAACCCAGCACAGCTAGTGCGCTCCTACTGGGAGCTCCACGGCTTGCGCAGCGGCAAACTCGGACTGATCTTGTGCCATCTCAATATATTTGTTCATTATCTTGCGCACACACAGAAGCATTTGGAAATGTACTCGGGGCACAGGCCAAATTGAATCATCTGCCTTCATTTTCCACACGATCTGAAGCTACAGCTGCTACAACAGGCTGTGGGATTTTTATTTTCCTTCCTTAACAGTTTTTTTTTTTCTTTCTCTTAAAGTCACAGCAGTCTGATTTTAAACCTCTTGCTGTTGCTTGGGTTTGTGTCTGCTTTCTACAAAACAGGTCTTGCAGACACACATGATGGGAAAAGAAATTCCCAACAACCTCCTTCTGTGCTGTTCTGAAGGCAAGACAGAAAGCAGCGCCCTCGGGGAGAGACATAATTAAAATATTCATCTCAGAGATGCCTGTTCTGGTGGCTCAGATGGATCTATTAATCCACTAATCCTCTCACCTCCGCCAGTGGACAAGCACTGGCAGGAATGGCACCCACCTACTTTGTGCTACGCTTGGGAGCTGGGAATGGTCCCATGAAAACAAAGAAGCCCTTCCAGACCAGAAGGGGCAAAGGGCACTCAGCCAAGGTCCGTCCTTTCAGGAACACGTTAACTCCTCGAGAAAAAAAAAGGTTAATTCCTTTTTAGAGCTCTGGAAAAATCAATTTTCATTGGCGTTGAGAGAAAGGACAGACCAAACACAACCTTCCGATTTAGAATTTTACTGACTTCATGGCAAATCTATTTTGGCACAAGCTACTTGGAGATAAGCAGGTACAGCTGAGAGGCATCCAAGTCCCAGAGTTTAGGTCCAAGCTTTGAGATCACCAGCGATAGGGATGAATCCACCTTATCATGCTCATCTATCTAAACTGAACACCACTTTACATCTCATCAGTGTGTAATGGCTTCATCATCTGCTCTGCCAAAGGACCCTTTTTCGACTCTTCCTCTAGGGTCAATCTAAGGAAGAAAAATTTTCTGCAGATAACATTCACACTAACGAAGATTATGATTCCCCATGGCTACAAGAATTGTTAAGAACAACTGTTCCAAAGCCTTATCAAAACTAATTGTATGGCCTGTCCCCTTCCCAACAAACATGGAAATGATGCTTAAACAACATTTTGGGAAGACCTTTTTGCTAACATATGCTTGCATTTTATTATCAACTCCCAGATAAGCTCATGTTTCTCTTGGTAGACTATCAGCAGTAGCAGCTTTCTGCAGCAGGAGACAGTAAACTGCCTTAATAAATACAAATGGACAATTTAATTAAAATATATTGGAGACTTGGAAAAAGTACTATTTGTGGACGAAACAGTCTGTTAAGGGATCGCACTCAAGGCTAGTTCAGTGTATTTTAAGCCGGCAACAATAAGTGGCAGTGAAACATACTGCACAGAGCTCTACCCCAATGATTAAAGAGCACACTGGAATTATAAACGTCTGTTTTCCAGAAAGTGGGGAAAAAAAAGTCACCCAGTTGCCTCTGGTTTTAATGCTGAAACAAAACAAACCATTTGGCTTTAAAAATGTACTTCTTTAAGCCTGAAAAGACCCATGTATCAAAACAAGGTGGAATCGGCTAAACACATTACTTTTGACTTGTTTCCTTGAAAATCCAGCCTTAATGCATTCTAACAAAATTTATCTATCCCAAGCATACCTCATAATGAGATCAACTGGGAAAAATATCAGGCTTGTTTGTATATTTTATACTTGCTCTAACTTGGCAGTTTGGAGATTATGTATTCCCCAGGTCCCTCCTTAAATCGTTTCACACGCTGCAATTTGATTTTCTTTGCTTGCCCTTTTCCACAATTTTTTTGATACATTTTATTGAGTTCTGGCTCAGAGGGAAACGTTCCCTTTGAATTAAGGGTGCAATCATTTTTTTTCCTCTAAATAAGGACATATGGCGTAGAAAGCAATGTTATGGTCTAAGGATTTTATGATTGAAGCAGGACTCATTTTAAAAAATGACAGTAGCATCAGGTTAGATTAGAGTAGATTTTCTAATTGGGTGGTGCTGCTGTGGATGTTGTGATCGGCTATCTTAGCTATAGCTCATTTTAAATATGACATGTCCATTTTTACTTACTGTGATGAAGAGGAAAACAGCAGCAGCGTTAAGTTACAATACAGAAGGAAAATAGTCTTATTTTAAAAAAAAACCACCAAACAACAAACCACATTCATTCAGAAAGTATGTTTTTCAGAAGCTTAGAGTTTATACATTTGACTGGTATGCAGACTTCTGTGTTCTAATCCTGGCTTATCTGCTTCCTCTGGATAAGTTACTTAAATAACCTGTATTGCAGTTTTGCAGTCTGTAACATGTTGGTTAATTTTTACCTCTCTCTGGGACGCAAAGAAATGGAACTAATGTTAGCAAAGGATTTCCGTGCTTAGAAGCTGTCAGAGTCGGCTGCTACAGGAAGGCAAGTACAACATCTTACTGTAATAAAAAGTAATATTAAAATATCAAAATACTTAAAAGCGATTGTTTCTCAGCTGCTTGAGCAACGTTAACTACTCATTAATAGCCTAACTTTTAATCTTAAATCTTGTAACTAGTCATGAGGGTCATCTTACATTTTCAAAAACAATGAAAACCAAGCTCATCTGGTGTGGTCCATTGCCTTTGCAGCTTTTGGATGAGTTGCTACATGCTGCTCCTATTCGACAGAGTACCATCCTACATTGAGCTCAGCTTTAGCTCTCCCAGAGACACTTCTCCAGGTCTGCTCCCACATCTCTGCGCTCCCGTACGTACCGCTCGCCATGCAACGCAAGTCTCAGGCTAGGACCAGAGATGCGTGCAGCCCGAGGCTTTCTGCAGTGCCCATGCAGACTCTACTAAACCCTGCCTGACTTGCTTTGCCTTTCTAAATACCTAACTAGAGAGAAACTATGTTTGACCTCACAATTTTTAAGCGGTGTGGCCAAAAGAGTGGGACAGTGCTGCTGGGGACTGGGGAAGCCTTTTTCACTAGTGCCCGGTGCAGAGAGGCCATGAGGAGCATCAGGGTTGGCATTTTTGCAGCTCAACCGATGCACTGGAACCACCACAAACATCTTTCACAGCTTCTCAGCTGGCAGGTGGCCTCGGCTGCGGAGCACAGCCGGCACCGCTTCCCTGTGCTCTCAGGATCGGGCGGCTCACTGCGATGCGAGAGCTAATGCTTATTTTGGAAAAGAGCTGGTGCTTAAGCAGGCAAAACTGCTCGATTTTACAGCTGCCATCAGGCCTGCATAGCAAACTGCACTCTGCATGCCCCCAGCCGTACTTGGCAGATGGTAGTAGACAGCTGGGAAAATCTGGGTTTGACATACGTCAATGATAAACTGTGTCAGTGTAGACCTGCTTAGGTTACAGCAAGCGAGCGTGTGTGCAGGAGTGAGACTTTGACTGGTGAAGGGTAAATAGCATTCCTAACCAATTTAGCTAAAACCTGCCTTCCACAACAGGATGCGCGCAGGGGCACCTATGGGCCCTCGGGACCGCCTGGAGAGGCAGACAAGGCGATAAAGGGGTAACACGATTTTGAGATTCATGGGCTACAGCACAAAACCAGCACAACACGTATCAAAATAGTACCCACCACAAGTGATGACTTATCTCAGGTCCTGTTGTGGAAGGCAGACCATAAGCAATTGCCAGAGAAAAAAAAGTCAGGACCCCCCGCACTCCCTCAGTGAAGAAAACCCTGAGAAATCAAATAAACTTATTGGGGCACCTCAATCTGTGTTTATAAATAAAGGCAGGCATGCGTAGACGTAAATTAAAAAAAAAAAAAAAGAAGAAAAAAAAAAGACACACACTACTTGATGACTGAAGAAAAGCAGCCTGTAAAGCTGGGAGATGACAATGAAACCATAGCTGGACAAGGGACAGACATAATCACCACCAACAAAAAGGCAGCACCTAATAATTACTTTACCAGCTGTAATGCTCAGCCAGAGTCGGATGCCCTAACTACACTTTAATTTAGCAACAGGGCTAAAGGAATAGCATCCAATAAATATGATGAGAGAGCTGAAAGCCTCTGAGCAAGTTACTAAATAAGATTTGTAGCTTCAAGTTACCCATTAAGGTGATTCGAATCTGTGATTCTCGGTTATAAAATGCCATCCAATATGCATCAAATGAGAGGTTGATTTTGCACATTTTTTCAGTGATGGGAAAGAAATGGAAACGCTAAAGATCAGCTTAGGACTCTTACAACAGATGCATCAAGTGTTACCAACCCCAGCGCAGCTGACCATATCGAAAGGACCACTGCGAGGGAAGTAACTCTGAGCAGGAAGGAGGTACGATTGACTAAGCATCCATTTAGCAAGGAAAGAGCTGTGTTCAGCTGGAGCAAACGGACCAAATTAGGCTGAGTTTACACAATGCTTTTAAACACCATGTAGGAGGCAATCAGAATTGACAGCTTCAACATTGCTGCCATCTACGCATACAGATACCATCTATTAAAGGCTAATATCAACAGCTGTGATGTTCAAAGCAAAAGTAGATTTAATATACACATTAAATTGTCCAAAGCTGCAGGAGATATTTCAAAATATATTTCAAAATATATTAGGAAATTCAACCAAGAAAAATCTTTCTGTATACTACAGTATTGCTATTCTAGTAATATTTACCCACCAAAAGCAAGGGCTTTGAATCAAAGATAAATCGAAGACAAAAGGTGATGATAACCTTCAAAAGTGATTTTAGTAAGAGACGGTAAAAAAAGCAAGGTAAACACATTACTAATGATGTCAGACAGGCAAAAATATTCAATGCAGTTCTGCTTTGTCCTCGGAGGAAAACAGACTCATTCCTCAGTCTTCTGATAACAAAAGGAATGTATTAGACAACATTTGCTATGAACAAAGTCCAGATCTGTTGCACAAGCCCTAGAATGGAGACCACGTGCATGCAGATGTTTTAATAGATCTTGGAATAGCCACTGAGAAAACTGGAAAAAAAAATATTGGAGAAACATTTCAAAGGAGCAACCAGGACTGGCTGGGCAGCTATAGGCACATCGCTGCGATACCAGGCTTGAACAGAAGAAGAAAAAACGCCAATACTGGATTCAATTGACTGAATTAAACTATTTCAGTCAACCAGGTTTTTCTGGAAAATTAATCTTCTTGAATAAGCCTGGTTTCATTTCTTTGATAAGTTTGGTTGAAAAGGGTACTGGATAAATGTGACACATTCAGGATTCCTGATGCACTCGTACTGCAAGACATTCAGATAAAAATTAGCACTATATGAATATCAACAAAGCATATATTTACTGAGGAACACATTGGCTAAATTCTCAAAAAGTAGTGTCAATAAATAATCATCAGTGTTTGCTACAGAAGGTAAAAGGTTTTAAACAAGGCTTGCTTTTATTCAGTAGTGCCATCAATATTTGAGAAAAATATTTCGAGGCCACTGCAGATACAATGCATAGATGCCAACAACACCTGCTTAGAAATAAATAAGGAAGAGGAGGGGAAGGCAGTTTTTGGCAGCAGCTTGGATTTCTTGAAAAACACACCTGATTACAAATCACATATCCCAAAGCAGAGCTACACTATGGTTAGGAGGAACGAAGGTGGCCACCTATAGCCACTATAGAAGAGAGACTACCCTGCCAAACAGAGCCGCTCACTCGGGAAAAGCTGGGAGCATCACAGTGGACAAGCACGTCCATATGATCTTCCAGCATAATGCTGAAACCAAAGGGAACTAATCCAACCCCAGAGCAAGGAAAGCAAGGCCACCTTCTCCTGGATACAGCATGGATGAGAATTAATTAAAGTAACAGGCTGGCTTGGTCTACAGCCTTCCCCAGGAGACAGCAAGGCAAAGCTCTTCTGAACTGACAACCCATGGCAGCTACAGTCTAAGCTGTGGTACAAACTTGGAGAGCTGTCCTGAACTGATCCAAGTCCTTCTTATGTGGACCAGAGAGATCAATCAAACTGCCATCAAAAAAGCAAAAACTGCCAGCAGCTATCCCAGTGTGGCTGCAGATCTCTCCTTACTTAGAGCTGGGAACAAAAGTTACCATCCTGATGCTGATGGATGGTGAAGGAGGATTTTGTAACGGCAGCCTGCAAACCCTGTGGGCTCTTGTCTGTAGCTCAAGGCAGGGACAAAAGCATCCACGTTCTCGCTGAACAATTCACTCAAACCCCGCAAGCGTCCCATGTGAAAAACCCGTGCTTAGTACAGTAGGGTTTCAAATTCATTACTAGGACTCCGAGGCACCACAATAACACAATTAAAACACCAGCAGATGTGTGTCATATAATACATGTTAAAAAAAGAAAAGACATACTGTGTGCAGATACAACAACAATTTGCAGTTCAAATTAATTCAGGAATCAGTACCATCCCTATAAACCCAATATATAAAACATATGCTACTGTAGGCATGCATAAATTACTTGCAATTTTTTCCAGATAAAGCCACACATGCAATTAATGAACTAAAGTGAAAAAAGAAAAGAAACAAAGTAAATAAATAAATACAAAGGCTGCCCAGGGAATGATGAATTTTACTGAAACTGCTGTCAAAGACGACAGCACTGAGCAGACAGAGCCACAGCCACAAGCTCGTCCCATACCCTCGCAGTATGGTCACACCCTGTCCTCTGATCATCTGGGAGCTCAAGTGTAGCAGAAATGGATGCCAACCAGAGACCCAACCAGTTTTTTTGGCCAGCACTGGCGTAAGGTTAAGCTACAGTGGCATAGTTTAAATCACAGGAGATAACAGACAGTTTTTCACACACACGGGATCAGGCCTAACATCGAGTGTTTCCAGCCATTCTGCAACCAGCCCACAATCACGTCCCTGAACTGATCTTCATTACCTCCCCGTGTTATTTCTGACAACCCTGTAAAACCTCTAGGAGCAAGGCTCCGGCACAGCAGCAGCTGGGGGAAAAGCTGGCATTAAAGGCAAGAGAACCACCACTTCAAAGCAGAGGGAACTGGTGGATGGCTGGCATGAGCTGTGGTATGATGTGAATTTGGCAGAGACAACCCCCACGCACACCCTGCACATATTTCTAGTCCAACTTCTACCTTGTTCTAGTCAGACCTACAACTTGCTTTTATCACTAATTTAAACTCTACCAAGGCCCTACCTTGCCCTCTGTCTAGACCTCCTGGGACCTCTCCTTTCCCTGGCAGACATCTTTGTCCCTCCTCACCCACAGACAACGGAAAGCTAACCACAGCTGCTTCAGTAAGTCCCAAAAAGAACCAGAGCCATTTTTTTCAGGCTCCCCGCACTAGCAGATGACCCAAGCTACTCTGGCAAGAATCAGAGCAAATGTTACATCTCTGCAGGTCTGGAAAGCGGGTCCCCTGGCTCTGCACTTGAAGCAGAGCCAACGTGAAACATCACTGCTGTCCGGTTGTGATGACCCATTGTGATCGGTGAAGACATCGCTGTTGTTGAGGAAACTTTGAGCAAGGCCATGAGATCCTACACCCCCACAGCAAGCTTTTTCGTTTGAGAAAACAGTGTTAAATTACCAAGCAAGCACAGCCAGCTCCACAAAGCAACACAAGCAATTTCCTCTAAATGCCCAGGGGACGTCCTGTTTGCTGCTTGACATCCTGAGGAAAACAAAAATCTAAGAATAATTACAGCCAGAGCGACTAAGGTGAAGCCCTTTGGTAATTTTCAGCCCTGGATAACTAAAAAGGGGTGACAATTATTTTAGCTAATGATTACTGAACTTTGAGATCAACATTCGCAGCTGAGGAACAGGAAGCAGCTCTTCCAAAAGCAGCGCAGAGTCCAGAGCTCTGTGAAAGAGCTGGTTGACACTTGTCATCAGGGGACACAGCACGTTACCAAAAGATGGAAAGAAGCAAAGAAAAGCATAGAAAGCTCAGTAAAGATGGACTGGGAGCCTGCCCTACGTAAGGTTCCTAGATAACATAAACTGCATCAATTTATAGCGGAGGAAGATGCTTCTTGTTGGCCTATACTGTACTCTCATGATGTGCGGCACAAGAGTGGCTTGGCACTAACTACATTTTCCCTACAGCCATAGTTTTAAAAATTTCTAAGACACAAATGGACGGGCTGAAACAGTGTAGCTTAGAGTGAGAAACAGGATTTGGTTTTCATACTGTCATGACAAAAAAAAGCTAACTCCAGTGTCCTTGTTCTGAGTGCTCTTCCTTACTAGTACGCCTCCAAAATCCAACCCCAAACTGTTTGGCTCAGATTATTCTTCTTGTGATGGTTACAGACAAAAAAAGAAAAAAGAAAAAACCACGTTTGCATGTCCTGCTGAGGAGTAATCCTCTCCCTGCAGCTGGAAGGCCACGTTCCTCCAGATGCGTACACTGCATCCTGATACAGCTGAAAGGACAAACTGCAGAAGTAACTGCGAGGCTGACACTCACACCAGCTACCGAAGGTCAGCCACTGGTCTGGATTGCTCCCAGTGAGGCGAGACATCCTCCCTCTCAGAAGGGAGCCTGGCTGTGCTGAGCCAGGGTCAGAGGAGGGGAAACCTGCCGCAGGCAGTCCCCCAAGAAATGCGAGCCATTGCGTCCGCGTCGCTTCACAGAGGGCACAAAGGCCTGTCAAGCATCAAAATAAACAAGTCCCCTAGTTTAACTAAAAGCCTGATTTGAAGCTAACTTAAACTGCTGTAAATGATGCATAGCAGGCTTGTTGAGCTTTAAGCCAAACCTTAGTTTTGTCCAGATTAAATAAATTATGAATCAGTCTAACTTGACCTGGAAGAAGCAGCTTTTAAAGCAAAATTAAGGTAACAGCTCAGTCAAGTTAGACTGCTACAGTCCTTCCCGTTAAGAATGGTCTTAGCTGCAGGAAGCACTTATCTTCCTTGTCACATTTGGTGCAGAAAGGTATTTTAAACAGTAACAAGCATCTGTTTTCTCTACTTGTTCAGTGGGAAAGTCTAGAGTTACACAAACAGCACCTTAGAGGATAACACAATAATAGCAAGATGCATTTATTAATGATTCTACTAATATTTCCTGAGAGCATCTCCAAGTACTCTGCAAACACCCATCACGTTTAAACAGCAAGGACATGCAGTGGGTAGTAGTATCGTCCCAGTTTCTCAGATGGAATGAAAAGATCCGATGAGTTTGGGAACATCAAGCAATGGACCTGGGATAAGGCTAGGACTACAACTGCAGAGAAAACTGGATGGCTTTTAGCACTGCAGCTTTTAATAGCAACCATCTTGCATCTTAACCACAAGATCATTCTCCCTGGATGATGCGTAAGCAAATATTTCTTAGAAAAAAAGTACAACGTTAACAGAGTAGAGCTTGCTGAGAAAGCAAAAAAAGGAATTGTTGCTTTTTTGGATAGTGCATGGAAACCCCACACCTCCACAGGAAACATTTCAGTAAGAAGAGGCACAGAGATAAAGCGTGAAAAAATGAAGCCACGAGATGGGAAGGCTTTGTGGAAGAGGGATAAGGGAGCACGCCTTTGCTCCTGGGAAGACACAAGGGGATTCAGGACTGCTCTTGACAGATGGGACGGTGAGGTTTTACTTTGGGCAGAAAGACCTGTGCCTCAGTGCTGCCCGAAGGCAGGAGGCTTCGACGTACCTCAGATACAGATTTGGGCAATACCCACGGGCTGTCACAAGCAGCAGTGGGGCCCAGAACCGCTGTAACCAGCGGAAACAAAACAGAAAGCTCAATCCAGAGACCAAAAGCCAGCAAAAGGACTTCTCTGAACTGTAGCTCTTTCTGTAAGAGCGAGTGTGGGAGAAGAAACAAGGCCTAAAATAACAAAATTCACCAAGGCGGAACTACAGGTAGAGCTAGACAGTCAAGTAATTATTCAGATCTTTAATGTTCCCTGTTGCTGCCTGTGGATGAGCAGCAAGAGGACAGCAGAAGTAGCAAATGGGAATGGCAAAAGCCTCTAAAATTACGATGCAAAAATTGAACGAGTCTCCTAGAGATGTAAAACCGGTCTCACGTGGAGCTTTTGCGCTAATAGTTGTCTCAGTTGATATGCAAATTCCGTATAACAGTACATGTCTAGATACCATTGCACTATAAATATCCTTGCTCAAAACACTTTACCTTGCTGCTATTCACAATGTACCTGACAGTTTCCTATTTAAAACAATATTACTGCTAAAGGAAACATTAACAGAGGGCTAAAGGAAACAATCTTATTCACTGAACTAACACTGTTGTCTCAGCAAAACAAAGCAATTAATATTTGAGTTCACAGGAAAATATACTAGCACAACAGATGCATGTGCATGTATTTTGGTCCTTTGGTAAAATGCACTGTTTTGAGGCCAGATGTTTCTGCTCATGCCAAAGAAGAATCCAGCTGCATCAAGCTGTGAATATTTCTTCTGATCTGTCAAAATCTGCTATGAACTAGAAGAGAAAAAAACAGAACTGAAGTTTGAAATAGAAGTCTGTTTTCCACTGGGGATTTTACCACCATCTGTATTTTAAAAGCTTTACTACAACTTGACAGAGCCTGAAAAAGTTTGCAACACAATAGGTAAAGCACATTGAAATACCATTCAAGGAAGGTTTCTGGTAGAGTTGAAACATATGGTGTAAGACTAGTTTTGTGCACTTTTTTCCCCTTTAAAAATCAATTTATACTTATTAGTTGGATTTACAACATGTTTAAATTGTACAGCCTTTCTTGTAATGTGCTGCCATTACGAGCTGAACTCTCATTATTGAGACGACAGAGCAATATTGAATTACGGGGCAAACAAAGTCCTTTTTCAAAAACACCAGAGGTGATTCTTTTTCTCACGGTTTCTAAAACCATTTCTTTTTCTTTCATTAATAGAATTACTATGGATTTGCACTGATGCAAGAGTAAAATGATATCCTTTTCCCAAAACCATAAAAAAAAGGAGCCAAAATGGAAACAGAATAGCTAAGTGTGAAACATGAAAGCATCTCACAACAAGGTAAGTTCACAAACTATGCCGTGTTTGTCAACGCTCGGTATTGTCCTTCCTAAAAACCATCCACCAGCACGCTCCCACCTCGCAGCCTACCTGGGGAAAAGCCCGTAACTCATCTCATGGAAACCTCTTTTGTTTTATCCCAAAAATTCAGCTCCTCCTGCCCACAGGGAGAATGCAGCGGCAGGAGCAGGATCTAACAGTGACCTGCTTCTATTCAGTGAACAAGTGGCTGCACCATTATCTTCTGGTGAGTCCTAAAGCTGAGATTTTCTGAAGTGTCTCAGGTACCCCGACTCCTAAACGCGTTGAGATTCTAATCTATCATGCTCTACCCTCAAAATTTCAGCCTTTAAAAAAAAAAAATTAAAAAAAAAATCTCCTGAAACAGACAAATATACATGGTACAGCACAAAGGAAGCAGAATACAGCTGGATATATCTGAACTGAACTCAGTTTAAATTCTGATCTTCTCCAGTTATCGCCTCCTCTCCACATTTGTACGCCAGCACTCAGGCAGCTGTGCTGCCTTCCAGGTGTGCGGCGCAGCTTTGCCACTGACAGGGTTATCTATTTTACAAAGAATTATGCTGGCAGTGAAAATCACAGTAGAATTGTTTTGAAAGAAGCAAGCCTCAGATGGACAATTTAGATTTCACAGAAGTTGAAAGAGGATTTGCAGGTTCAAATTATTAATCAACACCCTGCCAGGCAGGGGCTAAGAGCAATCTGCCGGTGCTGGGTTTTCTTGGACTTAAACTGTAAAATCTGGATTTTGGATTGACTTGGTGGGGAGAGGGGGTTTTGCGCCTACAGCCCTTTCCTTCTGAAGCATCGAAGCAAAACCGATCCCTGGCTTTTAGGGACAAATATGAACTTATGGGTGGTGAGGGAAGTTCTTCCTCCAGGAAACTGGGGATTTGGGGGCTTTCTGAGCCAGCGGACGTGGTGCAGGTGACAAGGTTACTTCTCTGTTGTTAAAAGCATGTCCCAGCTATGACTAGACATTATAAACTGCCCATGAGGCCACATGGGGCCTTTCTTTTGTTAGCAAGAAACATGGAGAAAAGAGACAAGAAAAAGGTGGGTGTCCTCAAAGTACCCAGCCTATTGCTGCAACAGCATCAGTTCTCCCACAGTGACAATTACCATGACCCCGGCTGCTCTGGCAAGGGAGTATTTAATTGTAATAAACACCTAGCATAATGGAACAATGGTAATCACAGAGAATCACGCAATGGGTGCCTCCGTCACTTCAGGCTAGCTTTAGCATCCTTTTTCTTGTCCTTTCGAGCCAATACACGCCTGCAAAATAAACACGGGAACTATTGATAAACAACTTCAAAAAGACTGCTAATTAATGTTTTTCTACAAACCAAAGTGTCAAACAGGTACGGGCACATTCCACAATTTGCTACATATTTCTATAAACGCCACCACCATCTCCTGGGGGACAGTGACTGGCACTACTGAGTGGACCACTTGGATCTGTGGTCAGGACAAGCAGTGGCATGGATTTGACACGCCTCTCAGGCATGGCTTGATGGTCTACTTCAGAAGAGCATCCCACCCGAGCAGATAATGGCTCTCACATGCCAGACACCAACCCATCTCCCATGTTTCTGTGCTCAGAGCGCAAGGGGCTGAGATAGGGGATCCCGCAGCCCAGCTGGGCCAGCACTAGGTGCAATGCGGGTCCCTGAGCAGCTGCTCAAGCTCTCACATCTGGAGCCCCAGAGCGTGCACAGCTCAGGGACTGAGCGCAGTGTGCTATGGGCAACATCCCCCAGCTGGGGAATAGGTGCAAGTGGCAGAAGGGTAGGGGGAAGATGCAAGCCCACGCGTGATAGATGATGCACATATGCCCACATGCATGAAGGAGACGGGACCACCTAACATACCAGCCAGAGAGCACCCGTTCCAGGTCTCCTCTCTCCTCTCCAGGGTACATCTTTATTACAAAGAAGCATTGCGAGATGAAGATTGGGAGCTTGAGGCCAAAATCAGAACAGAAAGAATGGGATACGCTCCCACAGACTTTTATTGAAAACGGGGATTTATTTTTACTTTATTTTTACCTTGGCTGTGTCTCAGTGAGGCTAGCTGCAGAAGTGTCACACTGCTGCTCCTGTTGCGCTATATTATAATAATACTTGTTTCCTCTTGCCAGCTACTCATCAAGGATTACCCCCAGCACAGCCCTCTCTTCTTTCAGATCTAGTCAGAAGGCAAATTAGTCGCAGCCTGATGGGGGAGTGCTAAATTTTTCATTACAATCTTTCTCCGGAGGTTTAGTGTTTAATAATTTGTACTGTATAAAATTTCACATATGGGAAAACACGGCACCACACAGCCTCTCCAGATGCCTTTTTTTTTTTTTTCCTCTCACTGCTAATCATGTGAGCCCCCCAGCTAAAGGAGTAGGTTTAGGGCATAATTAAAGCTTTATACTTTAATAGTAATATGGGTAAAACTCAATTTTATTTTTGAGAAGAACATGCCACATTTGTAAATTCCCATTTCACTGAGGATCAGTTTTCAAACAGGCTTTGTACCTGGGCTGCTTTGTTCCTGATATACCATGGAAACATAAACCACGTAAGCAGCTCACGGTACCATGAAAGACGCACACCCCTGCTTAGCCACCGCGAAGGCTCTTTAATTCCTTACGATGAATCTAAGAGTGGTGGTGGTTGTGCAGGGCACATCTGTAGGAGAGCCTTGACATCATCTGCTCTGGTTTTCATCACATAATTTGGCAGAAGAGTCTCTCAGATTGGTCATACAAACTTCAAATCTCAAAGGTTTAGCTACAGCACTCAGCAGAGCTGAAGTGATTTAACTTCACTGCTGATCTCCTAAACCTCCCCCAGCCACTACCCTTCTTCCTTCCCCACACAGCCTGGAAACAGCAGGGCTGCTCTCACGCTTCGGAATGCGGAGCCTTCTCTGACCTTCCCACAACACTGCTTCGTCCCCACATTTTGATGAGAAGAACAACCTGGAACACAGGATTAACTAGAGCTGCGTGCAGAGGACCAGCACAAGCTTTACACAACGGTTAAGACCTCTGAAAGCCTCATTGTAAAGACGTAAGTGGGACCCAAGGAGGGGGTAGATCCTGCAGGTAGGTACTTCACAGCAAATGACCCATCATGTAATCTACTTACTGCTGTAACCTACCAAGCACCATACCATTTTGCATCCCCAGGCATTTTTCCCCAGGGTCTTCCAGAATCCCTTTATCTTCTCAGCAACACACTGAGATCTCTGCGATGACACACTGCTGCAGGGCACGAGACAGGAAGGGTAAGTGAAATGGAAGAAGGGGTGCTGGCAGAAAGGCAGGAGACAGATTCCTTGCATGGCTGAGACAGGAATAGTTATGTGATGGTCAGCATTCTGGGGACTGATTTTAATTATTTGATGAACTCTGGAGTACAGCTCCCTTAAAGAAAGCAGCATCCCAGTGATTGTGTTCCCAGGATGTCAACGTACGATATCAAGTCCTTTCCTTCTTCTCCTAAACATCCTCCTAAGTAAATTCAGGAAACGCATACAGAGCAGGACAATGACCACCTTTCACAATATCGTTTTAATTCAATCCAAGTTTCTCCCAACTGCTCAAGAGACCTACAGAGTGCCTTAAAATGAACTGCTTTGGTGCTATCATGGATTTCTGATTTCCCATAGAGAAAGCAGGTGATAAAGAGCCCATCTGAACTAGTGTGGTAAAAATTTACAGTATTCTTTGACTAATCCCGTGCTTCACCAGAGAGATTCCAGTTTTGCCATTAAGTGTCTCTGTGCCCCTGTGTCGTGGTTGAAAGCCAGGTTTTACTCTACCAATCAGCAGCAATACTGGGTGGAGTAAAGTAAAACTGTTACCATGGATAAGCATCTACTCGGCTCTCAGAGCCTGCAGTATGCTGGCAAATACATCAAATGACCTAGAACTCAGAAATAATGACCTTGAAAGTGAGAGCTCATTTCTGGTTTTATCCATCTTTAATATCACAGCTTAAACTAAATCAACCATGCATTTTAAGAGCTATATTGTATCCTTCCAAATCTATTTGAAAATGCTGAAGTTTTGAAATGTTATTTGTTGAAGTGCAGAGCTTATCTCACAGGTCAAAATTCTACCTGCCTTCTAACTCACCACGTGTGTTACTTAAGTCAGTACAACAGCTACAGGACAGACAGTTCCCCAAACTCCATGAACCTTCTTAGTGGCCATGAAACTACAGAGATAAACTTGTGATATATGGTAGTCAAATTTAAATATAAGAAAGGAATATATGTCTTTATTCATAGTGTTCTCTAAATGTCTTTATGTTGAGTTCCAGTTTCACTGGCATGTACAGGTCCTGCTGGGTGAAGACTCTCAGCTCTGTAATCCTTATGTTTTTCAACCATGTGGCTTTATGAAAGCTTGGTAAGTGACCAGCTGCAAGGGTGGCAACGTGACACTACCTACACATGGAAGAAAGTGACCTTGAGGAGGTTCACTTATCTCAAAGTCTAGCAGTCATTTCCACGAAACCCCTGGGCAGGAATATACGCATATGGAGACATAAAAGGCAAAGCCTCCATGTCAAAGAGCAGACTGGACTCTTGCCATCAGGCCCCTTGACAGCGATCCCTAATTCTCCAGGACATCTGCTTATCCAGGAAACCACAAGACAGTCGCCCAGCAGACAGGACAGCACTGGGGTTAGCATACACGACACGGAGTCAAGTTGTACCCCTAGCTCTGACCTCAGGCACATTTATATCTGCTATTGCCTCCCCCCCCCCTTTTTTTTTTCTTAACTAGAAACCAGTCATACATAATGTCATTATGCTCAGTTCGTGTGGCTGAGTTTATCTGTGACTGCCAAAAGCATAGTAATCTTCAGTACGAAGTATGATTACTCTGTCATCACGCATCTCTACTGATAGCGATGCTCACGTTATCCTTTGAACGGAAGAGGTCAAACCACTGATGTTAAACCCGTGAGGCCTGAGAGCTAAAGGACAAGCTGCAGTATCAGTTTTTGCCAGAGGAAACTCATCCATGTTCTGATTTGGCGGAAGAAGGATTTATATCAACTTAACACCAGATAAGGAACATGGGAAATAAATACATTAAGTCAGAACTTACTAATGGGTATTATTTCTCAGATAGTAGCAAGTTAATGCTATATAGCTAGGCAACAAAGCCATACCGTCCTTGATAAAGGCATAAACACATTAAAGGAATAATCCCCGGGTGACGTGAGGTTACTTGTGCATTCATAAAATTTTCACTGCTTCTGCCAGCACTGCCTTTTAAAAATCACTGTTCTGTCCCAGCTTGATCAAACCCTGCAGCCCATGATTTGCTCCTCCTTCAATATGCACAAACATGCAGAGAATCCCATTATAAATCCCTTTTTAAAGGACAAACAGGAGTCTTCCATATCACAGACAAACCAGCAGCTTGACCTAATTTCAGTCGTTCCATATTATTTACAGTATCAATTTATCTATCAATTACACCCTGCCACGAAAACACCAGGGTCACGCTTTGCACTCAAGGTCCTGTTTCAGAGGAGGAACCAGGGGAAGCAAAGCCCTATCATCATTCCCGGTGCACCACCAGGGCGGGTGTCGGGGCAGTCATTCACCCTGCCCACTGCACCCATACGATGAATTATTTCACACATTTACTGGGTGTTCAGTCCTGATTCCCTCAAGTTATAGATCATTTTCCTACTCAGTAGAAGCAGAACACCAAGGAAAGGGTTAAGAACGTGTTTGTTTTCCGTTATTATAACAGGTCCCTTCTTTTTATCAGCTGCCTCTGAAGACAGTACAGGTTACAAAGTACATCACAAGCAGCAGACCCTGTGAAAAACAAGCACTGTTACATGTTGCCA
Source organism: Rissa tridactyla (assembly GCF_028500815.1). Classification (NCBI taxonomy): domain Eukaryota; kingdom Metazoa; phylum Chordata; class Aves; order Charadriiformes; family Laridae; genus Rissa; species Rissa tridactyla. The sequence goes on along the minus strand of NC_071478.1, from coordinate 10,248,046 downwards.
TGCTGTGGACTAGAAAATGGGTATTTCTTTAACTTGTGAAAATAAGAAGCTGATGAAGAAAGAACTAATGATCTGATTCTATGACAAAGAATACAGCTTGAAGCAACTCGATATTTTGTGGTCTTTTTCTTCCCCTTAAGAAAATGCAAGAGAGCAAAAGCAAAGCTCTTAAGGTAACTTAATAAAAACATTTACTGGGGGATAATTTTACATTCTTAGCTTGACACCCAATATTTATTATCATTTCACCATTCTGGATATGGACTCTGTGGCTATTTTGATAAATGGATCAATCCATCAAAATTTTGTAAGCGTCACTTTCTTTCTGCTGAAAGACAATTTGAGGGCTCTTCACTACTTGTCTTACATTCCCTGCACAGACGGGATAATCAGCAGAACATAAACTAATAAAACAGCTATTCAAGAGAAACCTTTTTTCACTCTCTTAAGAACACTGAGAAAACTTGCAGTAAGATCCAAATTAGAGGTAAAAATTCTCATGCTAAAATAGTTTAGGTTATCCTTTTTCAGACTAGAATTAAGGTCATAATTATGCTTCATTATAGAAATACCTGTAATTACATAAATACATAAAAACATGTAAATACACATAGAAATACAAAGCAGCACAATAAGACCTCTTGAAGGGACAAGGTATTTCCTAAACTTTAGTTTAAGGAGACAGTTTCAAAACTGACAGTTTCCAAGGTTTGGGCTCTCTCCAGATATACTCATTAGTTATTGCAAAATACAGGATTGCCTCATTACTGGCATGCAGATTTGAAAATAAACACTCTGCTTCCTTAGAAGTTCAAGAAAGCCACGCTCAAGCAACAAGCCAAGATTCACACATCAGGAGATGAGCTGTCAGAGCTCTGCTTAAATCACTGAAGTTCTGACTGGTTCAGTCATACAGAGGGACAATAATGAAAGGAGAAGCCAAAACAAGTGCCCACCCTGGAATAGTGAGCATGAAACCACGATGTAGAGAATTACACAGAACATGATTTTGAAGTATCTTTTTCTTCTGGGAAACCATAACAGAATAAAATATGGCAATATCTAAGTAAGATTTTAAAAATAAAGTTAGACAAAGTACTATTGCATTTGTCTGCTGGTAAAATGGGAAGAGGGGAAAAAGAGACTGATGTTTAAAAAAAAGTAGGAAACCTCCACTGCTGCCACCTCCACCTGCAATCCTTCCACTTCCCTGAAATCAGTGATATCTTGGGGCAAAAGAGACAGCTCTTTCCTTGCTGAAATTACACAGCAAATGGTTTTACAAGCTTCATGTTGCTTTATCAGCCATTAATGAATCACTTTAACGGGAAAATTTACCCTGGCTCATAGGAACTGCCACATTTTAGGCAAGCTCTGAATGAAAATGGTTTACCAAACAGAAAATATAAGTGATCTAACACTGAACAGGCCTCCTCCTTTCAATGAATAAGTTGCTAAAAACAAAACTCTGATGCCAATTTATAAGATTTAATGAATATGCAGACTGTTAAATGAATAGACTATGCCCCAGAGCTGCTCATTTAGGATGCTGCTGTTATAATAAAATTAGGTAAGTGTCCAATGAAAGCTCAGGACCCTGGGCTGGTGCCACCTAATTGAAGTTTACAACTTTATTGGAGATTCCTTACATCTTATATGTTTGCTTTGTAGAGTTTAATAGCTGGTGGCCTTGGCTCTAACTTAATTACAAATCAGAAAGCAAGGTTGTGTCTAGCATGATAACATTTGGCTAAGCTGAAATGTCAGTTTCAGGCATACTTCACCTGTTCTCATCTTAATTTAACTGGACTAATAGGTCCTAATCACACAGAACAAACGGGTCTTTAAAGTAAAGATATAAAATTAAGGGCCAGGTCCTGCATATCCTCCATCACCAGTGAAAGTGCTGGAAGTCAGTGGCACCAAGCGCCCAACGAGCAACCCTGACCTGCAGCTGAGATCAGGGTGACAATGCAGTCAATCCTGCTCCAGCGGACCCCAGGAGGGCAACAAGCCCTAGGTTAACTCTTGTGACCAACCATGAGCTTCAAGACATGCTGAAGGGGAGAAAATGGGAGGTGTAAATGGAGTGAAAGACAATGCCAGTTACCTGCCCACGGTTCAGTAGTGTCCAGGCTGGGCCATGGCGAAGGAGAGCGCGTTTCACCCGGTACCTGCTGCAAGGGACGAGGAGGGGCAGGTGGGGAGGGTTTCAGCAGATTTGGAGGTGGTACATACCCAAGGCCTTCACATTTATTTTTCAACACTATAACAATAACCTGATGGGAACAGTTGGTTGGCAGATGCCAAGTAAAACACTTTAAGAAGATAAAAAATGCCATGGGAAAGCAAGACTATATAACTTTCTAGAAGATAAGATGGCACATGTTCACCATAAACAAAACCACCTCCACACCCCACACAGACACGTACTGTGCAGCAGTCCATTAACACTCAGTATGTTCCACTGATTAAAAAGAAAATTTAATACATCTGTTGGAACACAGAGACAGAATAAATATCCTTATCGTTCCATTTACTGTAAATAATACTTAAGTGCAAGTCAAATATTAGCTATATTCAGCACAGCATCATAACAAAACAGGCGCTGCTAACATTATGGTCCCAAACTGTGTTACTCTTAATTAACATCTGACATATATCTGCTTTTGCAATCACCCATTACTGATTAAATGACAAGGCACAATGTCAGATGCATAATCTGATTGGTTAGTACTCAGTTACCAAGGTGTTACATTTTGAAATTGCCTGTGAATTGATTTCTTTTATTGAATTAATAAGTGTTATCATACTGTACAGAAGGTAAAATTGCTACTGAATGTGAGCGATAACGTATAATTACAGAAAATCAAATCCTAATCTGCAGAGCCAAGCCAGGTGTCAACATTTTAATTGTAGTTCGGGAAGCAGAGTAGCACCATGGAGCAGGGGGAGGAAGGGAAGAGATATCTCAAGTGTGGGAAGAAAGAAACATATTGCACAAAACCCCAACTTCAGTTAGGCGTGATAGCAACCTTGAGGGATGTCAACCACTCATGTGTGCAGAAATATTATACTTAATCTTTCATTTTAGACTATAATACCATGTGCTGGGACACCTGACTGTCATCCAGACCCAAATCTACCTCTTAGACTCTTAAAGATTTGCATTTTTGGGAGAACGTTTCTGAAAGATTTGAGGAGATACAAGCATAAAATACATATGTTATGCACTTCCCCTCTTTCCTTTAAAAAAAGAAAATATAATTAAGATCCCTTCTTTCCCCAGAAAGATCATGTCCCTGTGAGATGATACCACAATTTTCTGCTATAAATAAAAACTCAAAGATTTTATTCATTTTAGAAGCTTTACACGCTGTTTCAGTGAAAAAAGCCTCTTCAAGCCGTTTCCTAGTTGCTCTCCCTGTTAGCTTGCATTCAAACTCTGCACTAATGCATCTACTGGCGTCTAAATTGATGATGTTAAATTGGCGTAACCCCCTTGCATAGACACTCTCAAATTAGCTAGTTCCAATACATTTGATCTATATCAGCCACTCTTAAACTAATTTGAGCGTTCACGCTAAAGGACTACACCAGTTTAACTATGTGTACGCAGAAAATGATGTAGCTAAATTGCTGCAATTTCTTTGGATTAAGGAGGCCTAGGAGAGCCCTGGCTTCCTCCTCGCGCCGCACAAAGAAGGAGCCATTCAATCAAAGCAAAGGCTTCGCGCTTCTCACTTGTTGGTGCACATTCAAGAGCTTTCCATGTCACCCCTCTGTCCAGGCAACACCACGTGGCCAGGACACTTCCAAGTCCCTGTATCTCCACCCTTTCCTTCTCTCCATCGCCACCTTCCCACCGTTAGTACCCAAGTCATCTCCTCCCCCTGCCATCCCCAAGGTCTTGGCTTGTGATGCTGTTTCTCCCATCCTCCCAAGGGCTCAATCAGGCACAATCTACCAGCTTTTCCTGTTGTGAACTTCTCTTGTTTTGGATTCTGTGATCTCTGTCCTTTGGAAGAGGGACCTGTCTAGGCACAATACAAGGTAGCAAACAAAGGAAGCACCAAAGGCAAATGACATACAGCTTTGTTCAAAGACCACACTGTTTCCCTACTGCACCATGAGCCAGCTACCAATTTGCAAAACATCTGTTCAAATCGTTAGCTTTTTCTTTTGTTCAGGGATAAAGAGGAAGAGGTTAAGTCATCCTATTTGTATACAGAGAGAGAAGTTAAAAACCATGCTACTACCACCCAACTGGCACAATATCTTGGCAGCAGGACGGCGTATAAAAATTTCCCATTAAGCTCTTTCCAAATTAATTCCTCCTATGCTTCTGTTTTCAGGGTAATAGTGAAAGTTTCCTTCGTGAATGGCAAACCCCTGGGCTTAGCTCTGAGATTAACGGGCCCGCAAGCATCTTACCAACACCGCAACACAGAGAAGTAACGCAAGAGATAGCCAGTCATGGCTTTGTGTCTCAAGAATTACAAGTGCATCTTGCACATACGAGTCCTCTGGGGTGGTGAGGGGAATCAGCAATCTAGGCAGGGGTACGCAGCATGACAAGGTGGAGTGCCCGGGTGAGCAAAATTTTGGCTGGATACAGACAAGGCATCATTGCATGGAGAAGGGAGAGAACAGCACCCCTCCGGTATGAGTGCGTCTCAATTCTGTACATTAGCCTGTCTTTTAGACACTAATAAAGTTGTTGGAAGAAAAAATAAAAGCTTAGTAAGTAACGTATTTTTAAAAGAAAATGTCTAAAATGTGAGACGTATAACTTGGCCCTGCAGTGAACACAGTGGGGAAAATAATGGGTAGCAGTTGTTATATTCCTGAAGAATGTGAATCCTGGAGAGCAGGAGGAATTAGACTAGCAGAAGAAGGCTGAACTATTATAATAGGAAAAAAATAGCTATATAGAAGAGAGGCCTTTTCTCAAATAATTTCTTTTTACAGTTAAAGGTAAGTGCCAGGGAACATCACTGCAGGCAAGTGAAAGCCTGTATCGATTGAGATGAACTGCACCAACTTGGAGGCCTTTTGCTGTGACAAACATCTGCATGACCTCCACGCAGGAACTCTGGAAAAATGGCAAGCAGCTAATTGGGTTTCCTTTCCACTCACTCTATTTACAGCTGCTTCCTGACCTCAAGTTTACAACATTTGGAGGGTTGGTGGTTTAATGAGCTAAAATTCATGCTTTTTCACAAACAGAACCTGTCCAGGTATGTTCCTGTATCTCTTCTAGGTTGCACCCACTGCAATGCAGCGACAGTTGCTTGCCGCTCCTCAGACAACCCATTTTTTGGAAGACCATAGGAAGGATGCTGCCTCCAACGCTCCTTTACTGAAACACGCCATGCACAAAGCATGCTGATAGCGCTGACACACGGGGAAAGATGAGACAGAGCGGCACCGCGCCGCAGCAGCGGTCTGTGTGCTGCCACACGCGAAAGGAACTCCTGACCTCGGCTTGATGCATTTCTTCCATTTCAAGGAGACAGAGCCGTAACAGCCCAGACGTGACAGTCCCACGGCAGCTTTAGCTGATGGAAGTCATAAGCTAACCAATTCCCACTCTTCCCTTTGCCCCCAGCCATATGTTCCCACCTTCTCTCTTGCACCAGTACCTTCATGACTAAGTGGTGAGACAATTCAGGAAATTAGCCCAAAAGAAACTAATTTTTTTATTTTTTTTTAATCATGTTAGCTTTTGGCTGGTTGAGCTTTCTGCAGCAGTTACGAGCACATACGCTGGCGGCTGGGAGGAAAGGGAAGATGTGGCGAGACGCACAAGGGAGGGAGCTGAAGCCCCTCTCCCTGTAAGCTGGGACCGTGCTGGAAGCACGGCCTCGGGCTCAGAGACCCTGTGGGCTGGCGCAGCACAGGGCAACCTCCTCCCGCCCTGTTTTATGGGGACCTTCAAAAGTTCAAAAGACAAGGATCCTGGAAGCCACCCCGCCGTTTTAAAGGCATGATGTCAAATACACCATTAGGGTTTTGCTGGAATAATTCCTTTGAATTCTGCTGTGCACAACCACAGTTCCAGCTACCCCAGATCTTGCTGTTCTGTGGGAGACATTCCCAGGATGCATCTTCCTTCAACAATCTCCTGTATATTGCTGCAACCGACTCGGGCACCTACTTATCTGTGACCTTACAGCTCCTGTCAAGCAGGCTCTGACCCGCCTCCAGTCTTGTATTATCCATTACCAAATTTTCATTTTTATTAAGCTCAGCAGAGACTTCTTTCCTTCTCTTCTAGGAAGCATGAATTCTCTTGTGTCATTTATTCCACAAATGATTTGTACCAAGAGCCTGTCAACTACAGGAGGTACTTGCTTGTGCTTACTATACCTGCAAGTAGCTCTGTCCCTTTCCGGGTCATTACTAATAAAGCACTTATCCCCCATACAAGCACAGATGCCTCCCTGTGCTCTCGCAGGTATTTATCTGAGCACTTCAGAGTCCTCAGTGGATTTATCCTCACAGTGCTCTGGTGAGCTGGGCATCGGCATGATTTCTGTTACACAGATAAAGAACGAGGATTGGAGACTGAATTCAGCTCTTTGCTGCTTCGAGGAGACTTAAATCTCCTGAATTGGGATGCTGTAACCACCAGACCGTTCTTCCTCTTAACTCCCCACACCTGCTTCCCCTTGGGGCAGCAGGAAACTACTCATGGTTCAGCCCAAATTCTCTGCTTTATCAGCCAACCCACACCAGCAGAGTATTGCTGCCCCAAGCCGCAGGACAGAAGGCTTCATCCTGTGGCCATTTCTTACTGTTGAAATGCTTATGAGAGCGAGCATCCAAAACCTCGCAGCCCAGCCTGCACGACCTAAATCATTACCCTCCTGTCCCGCTCCCCGTTCACAGATGACTCATGAGATGAAGCCTCCCTACTGCTTAGCACCAGTCGCGACGCAGCCAGCCAGCTCTCACGAACAACAGTAAACTAAATATATTTGTCTTGCAACTAGAGCGCCAAGACAAGCAAGGAGCAAAGCTGGGGGCCAACTGTAACACCAGAGATTTTGGCAGCCAGCCCTCTTTCCAGCTCCTTATATATTTTTGTCCCAACTTTCCACCTAGTTCTCCCTCTTTTCAGTATTTCTGGGCAGATCATAACACCCACTGAAGAGTGACAAATGGCTGCGTGGCTAAGTGCTTGCCCTTGATAAATTAAGGCATCTCCACGCCCTCTCCTCTCCCACTCTTTCCAGCATCACTTTATCACAGGCAAGGCTCAGAAACCTGTTGCTGCTGTTTCTCTTTCAAACCCTAAAGCCAACTGGCAAGCCAGCATTTAACCTCACAGCTGCTGAGTACAGTTAGATTAATACATGCTAGCCAAACAAAATATTGCTTTTAAAATGCAATTTGTGCTTGGCACTGAACACACTGGGAGAATTCAGAGCAATTTGCACCACAGACCAGCTCAGAACCCTATGCAGAAAGTGCTTTGATGCCCCCAATTTACATCTGACAGCCTTAATGCATTTTGGAAAGAGGCAGTAGAGTAGAAAGGCCCTGCACTAATCACAACTGATGTAAGAAAACTGAAAATACTTAATTGCTTCTAATTTGTTGTAAAATTCTGTGCATGTGCACACCATCTCTTTCCAAAAATCTAAAAAGTCAGAGCAAGATGGTGGAAAAAATAAGGAAATTCTGGCAAGTTATGATGATCCTTTTAGCCTGAGAACCCTCCTTATTGATCCAAAATATGCCTGACAATTTATTTCTGGTGGGGTGGGGGAAAGAAAAGCGTAATGAAAGGCTTTCACCTGTGATTATCTTGCCTGACCTTCATGCAGCTTCATACGGCTGTACCAAGCTGCAGATGTATTCATCTGCACAGGTATTTATGGTCAATGTCTTGCAGACAAAAATGCATATTTCCCCACCACAATAAAAGTCAGTTCAAAGCAGGCTGCTCTCACTGAAGTCCATGGGAGATATTTTTTTTTCCCCCATCAGTTTTAGCAGGAGTTGGGTTGGGCCGGTTGAGATCATTTGCTTCAGGAAAATCCTCACTTGTTGATTAGGGCTCAGTGGGGAAAAAATACAAATAGCAGCTTATTTTTATTGATTACACCCATTCCCCAAATAATTTGAAATTAATCCTCCAATTTCATTTCAAGATGCTTTTCTGCTGCACTTGGTTGCTGAAGGAGAAAAGATTCCAGAGAAAGCGACACAGGTGAATTACATTTGCTCAACATTTTCAGCATTAAATAATCTGCACATAACTCAGGCTCACTCGAAAGGTACGCTGCAATGATCTGACATAAAATATAACTCTGCTAAGCCAAAAAAGATAAAACAGGGATACCTTCATATTTAAAGGAGAAACAGTGAAGGATTTCATAGTTTAATGAGATACAGATGCCGACCACTGAATGAATCACTCTGCCCATAATTAAAGAGTCTTCTGATGTCTGAAGACTCTTCCTGTCATGAAAACTCTTGGATGCTATTTCATCTCCATCCTAAGCCTGATTTCAGACTGAAAGAGGGGGATCCAAGTGTTGATGTCACCCCAGACACCATTTATATTCTCCATTTCCCTTTTGAAGAACTTGGTATTAATTTCTGTCTATTCATGTTTTTATAGGTCTACAGGCACCCTTACAGCTAGTCGGGAGATATGAAAAATCAACAATGGACTGAAGAATTTCCAGGCACCATACTTAAGCATTTCATACAAAACAGCAATATTTAAGTTAGGGATCTGTCTCACTAACATTCAAACCACAGTATGAAACTAGAAAATTTAATTTCAAGTACACAAAGAAGAGAAGAGTATTCTACAGCTTTGCTGATGCTTCAACTGTTAGAACCTAAGGATCCCAATGCAACTGAAAGTTACCGGGAGAAGCTGGACCTTTATTATTATTATCCAGCTGGGCTATCTGGGGGCAAAAAAAAAGAAAAAGCAGCTTCCAGGTACAAAATCTTTTCATAAGATGGCCAAAAGCTGGTGTCTTACCTGGTTACTTGCATGTCCAAAAAAGCTTCTCTTTTTTCCAATTAAGTTGGAATTCTGTATTTTCATCTACTTACCGCTACTAATCCCTGGGCATGAATAAATCTCTCAGCTTTTCTGCTACAAGGCAAAAGGATGGTTTTTAAAAAATAAATAAATCTTATCTTGGGCTGAGAAGTCACCTGAGGGTACTCTTGCTTCATTTCAGCTGCAGCCTCCCCAAGGAAACCGGTCCCCATGCTTAACTAGCCTTCTCATTGCAATTTTTCCTAATGTCTCTTCTGACAGCCACTACCCTCCTTGAACAGTGACATTCAGAACTAAGCATATTGCACCCATCACCAGAACAGAAATAAGTGAACAGAATGCCTTGCACATTTTATAGTAAACCATATTACTAAGTCCTAATGATTTTTTTTTTTTTTTTTTGCTCTTAAGATGGCATTGCAGATCCAGGGATATTTAGTGATCTGCTGTAAACCCAAAAGCCTCGATGCACACTTTCTTTTATCATTTCTGGCAGAACAGGTACCTGACCAGTTCTTGCCTTTTACAGTCATTCATTCCTCCTTTGCTTAGCACTGTTAAGCTGTAACTTATTTTTTTCAGACAGTTTCTATTATTTCAGATCCCCCTGAATCCTACTCCTGAACTCGACTGTGCTTGTACCTGTCTCAGCTTAGCATGATCTGCAAAGTAAACAACCGTGCTCTCTAGTATGTCATCCAAGTATTAATGGAAGTAGTGACTACTGCAGGAGCGGCAGGTCTCCAGCTCTTCGAGGGACTGCTGCCTTCTACGTGCTTAGAAACATCTTGATCATCTTTATCACACTTCCCTGAAAAAAACCACCCTCTCAGCTTTATAAGGCTTCCCAGCCTACAGCTCCTCCCTTTCTCCCCTTTTGAAAGATACCCCATTGAGCTTTCTTTTCTCCAGTCTTCTCAAGCCTCATTTGTCCTCCACAGATTTTCAAAGATTATCACTAATGGCACTGAAATCGCTTCAGCCAGTTTTCTAACTACCCAGAGCTGAATTCCTCCAGGCTCTGCTAACTTAAGTATTCAAACCTATTCTTTCCTTCTTTCCCGATAGTGCGCTGGCTGCAGCTGACCCTCTCAGGAAGAACTAAAAGGATAAAAAAAAGTCATTCAGCCCTTCTGCTTTCTCACTTCCATCTTTTGAGAGCTTTTCCTTTCCACGGAGCAGTGGACTAACTCATTCTCTGGCCCAGCTCCTGCTACAAATACTTTTATAGAAACCCCTCCGGCTGCCCTTTATGTCTTTTGCCAATTGTAGCTCATTTGGACTTTGGCCCTCTCATTTTTCTTTGCATGTTCACGCTGAAACTGTTCTCAACAGTTCGACCAATTTTTTTATGTTGCTTTTGAGTTTCAGGCCATTAAAGAGCCCATGATTTAGCTAAAGTAATCTCTTACTACGTTTCCCATCTGTCCTCTCCATTAAGGGAGTTCATACTTGCGCCATTACATTCACTTCTCTAAGAAACTTTCAAGTCTCCTAAACTTCCTTTTCTCTCCCAGCAGCTTGCCCAGACCATCGCTCTGAGCTGACCAAAATCCGCTTCCTTGAAAGCCATTGTCTTCCCCATGCTGCTCTCCCTACTTTTCTTCTTAATAATCAGCAGTCTGGCAGTCTAGGAATGTTTTAATTTTAGAAAAGCTATTCCTGCCCAGGTAGAGTCATACCCTATTTCCCAACTAAGGACTGAGTTCCAGTTACAGATCGTTTATATCTGTTTTGGGAGCTTTGTGTTCTAGAGATGAACAAGGGTGTGCTTCAGGCACTTTGAAGAAACTTCCCTGACAAAGTCTCACAGACAAACCTGTCCTGCTACAAAGCATCACCCCAAAAGAGAGGAATTCGCAAAGAATGAAGCAGGGGGAAAAATTATCTTAAGACTTTTCTGGAAGGACACACACGTTCTCCAAAGCATCTGAATCTCTAGGTTAGCGTCCTTAGAAAAGGCTGCAGAATCCACCTTGCTGCTGGCACAAAGATATAATGAAGGATTTAAGTGCAGGTTGTAAAATTCTATGTGCTGTCCTAGATAATTTATACCTTTCCAAATGATGCCTCTCCATTCCTTAAATAAGGCAGATCACCCTCGAGGAGGCAGCCCTGACCCCGGTCCTTTCAACATCCTCCCTCTGCACAGGGGATACTTATATCCTACTGCCGTGCTTAGCTGCACAGTAGCAGTCGATAGCAAAGAGTGAGTTAGAGGAGCTAAGAAAGAACAAATATTTTTATAGAAGCCCCCTAATACTTCGAGTAGGGAAGGAAGACGACAGCGCGTACAAGGGAGCTATTGAAAACAGCACTGCTTCTAACATGTGCTTAGAAAGATATCTGTTATCTGGGGTTTGCCAGCTGGCTCCTGCATGCATAAGATCACACTGCCTTTAACTCTGTTTGCTTCGCTGTTCCCAGAAACACACTCTTTACCCTGAAGAAAAAATCCCCTCCTGCTGCCGGCTGTGATTAGCTGGCCCCAAACAGCCCCCGCCGCCCAGGTTTCAGCAGGGCATGTCCCACGGGCCACCCACTGCTCCCCCCTGCCCTAAGCCAGCTGCTAGCGCCCTGCCTAAGTCCTGGCAGCTCTCCTGGGGGTGCCTGTAAGGAATGCATTTCAGCTCCTCCAAATACCCACCCCCTCCACCACTATCAGCTATTATCTTCTGCAGCAGGAAAAAAAGCCCAATAATTTTTACTTAGAATCCCCAAAGGATCCTACGGAATGGACTGCCCTGCACTAGGAATGCAGGCAAACCCTCTCCCCCGAGGGTCCCTGTTAATCCCACCTGCAGGAAGCCCACCTTCCTTCTCGACACCAAATCTGTCAACAGTTGATCTTAGGCATGGGGAAGCTTGTGGCATCACTGGGAGGACCAGGATCTGCTGTGAGGACCAGAACACCTCCAGTCTTTCAGCAAAGGTGATTCTCCTGCCCTGACTCCTGAAACCCAGTTATCACCGAGAGAAGAAGAAATTTTTCTTGGCGCTTGCAGAGAAGCAGAACACATCAGCCATAGGAATAACATAAATATGGTGCAAACAGCAAGTTATCCACAACCTGATCCGTATTAAGGATCCATATTACCAGCTTAATTTCCGGCTGTTCCATATTGGGCCATACAGCTCCTTCTGTAAATGTTTCAAGCTTCACTTAAAAATAATTAAGGTCCTTGCTCCCATGACCATCTTTGGCCAAAACCCACTCCTAAGAACATCTGGACACTGTCAGCATGCCCTCTCACGGAAATTAAGACTATAATGTTCCCTTACAGAAGCAGTATTTCTCCTACTAATTTGCTTTTACCCAACTATTTGTGCCTCCATCAAACATCCTAAGCTGTCTGTATCAATATTTGGGTTGCTGGTTTATTTTTTCTTTCGAGTTCATTTCCATTTATGGTGTGCTTCTCCATTTAATATTAAATCGACAGTGACAGATCATCACTTTTTTTCCAAATTCACTAAATTGTTTAATAATATAATTTTTAGAAACAGATTTGTGGCTGGCACACACACACCAAGGCAAAATAAAGATGACAGCACATTTGAACAAGGCAGCAATAAAACAGTGATAGTAATAAAGAATAAAAATGCTATATCAGGTTGCCATGGGAACCAGCATTCAAGGACTCCAGGTAACGTTGTAAAACATGCCACTGAGCATAAAGCAGCTAAGCAGGTTAAGAGGTTATTTATTAGGCTGCAACATGTTGTGCAGTGCCCTCTGGTGAGAGCGCAAGACAGACATAAACGGGTTCAAAACTGAGGTAGAAAATGCAAGTATTGATGCCCCGCGCGTATGGCCCAGGAGCCGTCAGCCTGGCAGCTCTGCAATAGGAAGCCTGGGGAGCCGCCGCGGGCAGCCTGCAGAAGGAAGGGCTGCCTGCAGGGCAACGCAGAGGTGACGCCAGGACACGCACCCACGCCAGCGCCCAAAGGAACCTACCCAGGGCTCCGGGGAACATCTCTGTAGGTGGGACCTGCCGCCCCCTGCCAAGTGCTGCTTTTCCTGCTGAGGGTAATGGGACTGGCTAGATGAAAGCTACAGTAGGCATGACTAAGGCCAATAAGCACAATCCTTGGTCGGTGTATGTTTTCTTAAGGACTGAAAGTGTAACTGTTCCATCCCCAGAAACTTCACTAAAATTAGAAGCAGTTCCCCACATGGAAGAGTTGCAAAGCCAGGCTCAGATTCCCTGGAGCCCCGGGGCACCGCACGCCCAGCAGGGGAACACAGAGAAACAACTCAACAAGGAAAGGAGTTCATGCAAAAAATACAAAATTAAATTCAACTCCAGGTAAAACCACCCTCAGGTGTCCTTTCCTACATGAGACAAAAATACATAGATATCCATCAACCACAAGGTATTTTTAAGCACCTTGACAATGCAGAAGTTCCACAGTTGCACACCCCCCATGTGAAACAGAGGATGCTGCAAAGCATTTTGAGCACAACATGCCCCACTGCAACCCCACAGTGAAACCCCAGGCTGACATGGAGGCCTGTGGCTGGTGGCCGTTTTCTATAGCTGCGAACGGCAGGTACCATTAGTTAACCACAAGCATTTCTTTGGGGGAGCAGAACAGCTTGCTTACAAATACCACGACACAGGACTTCCCTTTTTCCCCACAGGCCTTTCTGTGGGGAAATCAGTAGAAAATCTAGTTCAATGATTTTGGATAAACACTATTAACATTTTGTATAGATTGGCTCCTCCAAAACTGAAAACAGAGCTAACGCCATCCCATTGCATCATTCTTCCCATTGCACCTAAAATAGTGGAAATCACAACGCAGACGAAGAATGATTTTTAAGCCTGCCAAAACCTTGCATGACACAAGGCATGGCTAGATTAATTTTTTCTATCAGCAAAGCCAGACTATTTTGCCTAATTAGTCAGCAATGCTTTCAGTGCCACCTTCCTCTGTTGGGACCAGAGTGGGTGCATGTCCAGCCTGCCAACACCGCCCTGCCGAGAGCCCCCTCCAGGACCCGTAGCAGCTCTGTGGCTAGCAGAAGGCTTGAATTAGTATTTAAACAGCAGAAATACGGCTGGAGAGTTAGAGGTGGGGGCTGGAAGATGAAACCCAGCTCTCCTCATTTTCCCCTGCACGGTAAAAGCCGTCAATTCAATTCTCCCCCCACTAAGTGGCACCAATGCACCGCAAACCACAACGAAAACATCTGTACAGACAGCTTATAAATCAATATTCCCCTGTCTTCCTGCGCCCAGCCCGCCGCAGGGGAAATCACCCAAGCAGGGGCTGTGTGCAGGCCAGGGCCACAGCGCTGCTGCCGGCCAGCTCGCCCCCAGCCAGGCGGCCCCCGGGCTGCAGCCCATCAGGACTGGCTCTCCCCCATCATCAACGTTTTCATTACATTTCCATGAAGTAAATGCAGCTTATGGGGATGCAAGAAAAGGGGAAAAAGACAAACAGGCAATGTTGTGTTAACTGTACTCCCCAATACCTGCTCCTGCTTTGAAAAGAAAAGGGGTGGAGGGCCAGCAGCAAACACCAAAACCCACGCAGCGCTGAGCCAAGGCCAACCCAGGCTCCATGCAGCTGAACTGCATGTAATCCACACCACAAATCAAACCCTGAATGCCGAAGCACTGCCGGATTCCTTTCAGACAGCCTTTGCGAGGCCCTTCTGTTGAGGAGAGCTGTAAAGATTGCCCTCAGCTCCTGACGGAATCACCCACGGCTTTACCTGCCAGCCACTCGCCATACCATATAGTGGAGACACAGGGCAGGGACAACTCTGCTGTAAATCAAGTATACTGTAAAAAAAAAAAATCCACTGCAGCTGGGAAAAGGTTATGCAAATCACATGGGCCATTTACATTTGTCATCATGAAAGAGAAGAAGCTAACAGAGGAAAATATCTAGGAAATACCTTCTCACCAGTTCTCTGAGAGACAAGTGACAATTAACCAAAAACTGTACTAGAGAACAAATAAACTACTAAGCAAAAATGTACTTCACCCATACCAATACAAATTGAAACAACTAAGAAATTTGGGACGTTACAGTTTCCCTCATCATGGCTCACCATTTGGAAGTGCGATGGTAATGGTCATGGCTAACCGGGGAAACCAGGCTGCGTGTTGAACAAAGGTCTACGGACATCTTGTTCAAACTGGCATGTCACCTCAGTAGTAACATATGAAATACTTCAGGACAACTTATTAGTGATTGCATAGTGTGGATATTTCAGGTCAAGTACAACCTCAAGAGGTATGACAATCACACAGAGGCAGACAAGAGACTGAAAGCCTACATTTCAAAAAGGATCAAAAGATGATAGTACTACAGGAGAAAAAAACAACTCCACATACAAATGGGGCGCTGCCCCTACAGCAGCTGTTTTCATTATTGATCCATGGTAACCTATGGCACTTATGCACCATGGGATGTACAGCAGCTGGTGACCGCACAGGTGACAGCAGAGTGCTGCGCTGAGTAACGCCCGGGCAGGAAGAGCAGAACCTGGCAGCGACGGAAGATGGGTCTCAGTGATTTCACCAGCATCTGCCTCACATTTGCTTCAGCAGAAAGCTGCTGGAAAGGAACAGCCCAGTAATGCGCTCCCATGCGGGCCAGCCTGGCCAGACACACAGATCCCAGTGCTGGAAGCAGAGAGACATTCACTCCCCCAGCCCTAGGAGAATCGTCTGTGGCTGATGGTCACCATACTCCAAGACCAGCCATACCAAGCTGCCTTCCCAAATTAGCAATATGCAATGACCACAGAGGAATAACTTCTCTTCATCTACAACAGAGCCAAAGAGCCACAATCACCACCTTTGTACTCCAGCAAATCTGAGCAGTTTTACCTAAGGGGTGGAAAATATCCCTAAGGGGAGGGAAAAAGAGTCCACAGGTGCCCCCAGAATGTTTTTAAAACAGCACTCACAGATGGACTAGTGACATTAAACCTCCAGTGCACTGAATCCAAAACAGGGAATAAAAGAATCCCATTGGTCTCGAAACATTAAAAATATCCTACATTGAAGGCCTGGGCGTCACATCACTGGCTATGGATGTTGACTTGCTTCTTCATGCTCCCCTCCACCTTCCCCCATGCAATATCTAACAGCTGATTATTCTGTTGTTTGTAGTAGACTGAAGTAATTAAGCTTAACCCTAGTCCTGTGGGAGTCCCAGAGAAGGTTAGTGATCCACAGGCATGACACGCTGTTATTTATAGCTGATTAAGTTCTATTTATCTACATTTAAATGTTGCAGGAGATGGGAGAGATCCCAAAACTCATCTGTGTCTTATTAGAAACACCAGCTGTGTGTGGTAGTTTAAAGTTTGTCTTTCTTGAGAGGTTATAAGGAAAAAAAAACAAACCACCAAACCCAGAATAATTCAAATTCTTCACTGTAGCTAAATAAATTGCCGTGGTTTAGTCATGATCTCCAGGATGTAAGCCTGACATCCCATGCAACTGAAGTGCTTCTGGGGTCAAATGCAAACCCAAAATTACCTAGGCCACTTTGAAGCTGTTCCGAGCACTGTAGTTGCATTTAATTTTTAATGTAAGACTCTGCGTCTTAAGAGACATGAGAAAGGTGACCAGCAGGTCAAAAACCAGATCTTTAGAGTCATAACTTCTGCCCCTTCTGCATTTAGGAACAGCACTGTGGTTTCAACTAGTAAGACCGCCTTCGTACCTATGCTCTATTTTCACACACACACAAAGGAAGATGTGCACGCTGAGGGGATGCAGTTCTGTCACCACCCTTTCCTTCAGCTATGTGCGCTACTAGGGTCCACAGTAATAACAGAGATTGGCATTAAAACCTTTATGTTTGCTTCCTCCGTGCAATTTAAGTTACTGCATTTTTGGTGGTAGAGAACAGTAACAGAATTACTTGCATGTAGGAGATGTAAATATTTTCAATAGTATAAAAGTAACTCAGAGTCAGGCTCTAGAGGAAGAGAGGGCACTGTCCTGTCACTATTAGCACCAAATCAGAAGAGGTAATGCAGAGTTTACCTCCTAATTGCTAAAGCAGAATGTCATGAAGAAAACAATAAGCTGATGTCTACTGTAAGAGTCCCAAGTTGAAAAATCCAGATAGCAACAGTGGGATATAGCAGTGACACGTAGGTCTTGCGGCTGCAGAACTGTAAGTCTCCATAAGATGCTTCTCAAGATCCAAAAGAATGATCTATCATCTGTCTTCCCTATCCTACCTGCTTTGCATGTAAGCTATACACGATTTGTGAGATTTTCTTTGGTAACTATCTAGCCGAGTTTCACTTTCAGCATCACCTGAAATGGAGCTGAGATTCAAAATGAAACTTTAGGGTAAAAAGCGAAACCTCTGAGTTTTGCAATGAATTCTTTGAAATGCCTTGCCAGAGCTTTGGTAACTTCTTCACACACAGGAATTGGTGAGACTGTATCCACAGGTGCTCTGTGAAACTGTGCGTCTTGAAGAGAGGACACCTGCAAGGACTACTTTCACCCAAGCCACTGACTGCAATCTGCTGATAGAGGATTAACCAGCTGTCAGTCACTCCACAACAGACCAAACTGCCATGGCAGCTCACGTTAGGCTTCGTTTGCAAACCTCAAGCACAGTTTGACCCGGTTAGTAAAAGCCACCCAACTCTTCCTTCGCAAGTTCTCTTGCAAGCTCCAGGCTCTGACCATCCCCACGCCACGCAGGGACTCCTCGCTCTTACCAGTCCCAGCCCACATCTACTCAAGCGATGCAAGCGTGGGCTGATATTAACAGAGCGTTAAACCTCAAATTAGAGTATGGCTGGCGTGAGCCTGGGATATTTCCACATTTTCCAGAGAAAGGCAATGCTGCCAGCTCCTTGTTTTGTTGTGAGGAAGTGATAATTTGTCATCATCCTCCAAGTTCTGAAATTTGCTGAACAAAAGAAATGTTGAGCTTTCATTAAGAGGGGGGGGAAAAAAAAAACCCGTACAATCTCAAGTCATAAACACAGACTTGAAAATATAGCCCATGAGCGCCTGAACACAATTAAGAAGCATCTAACCCAGTACTCACTAAGTAATCTCAGCTGCCGGGTAGCTTATTTGTTCATTCTTACTATTTGATTAGATAAATAGTTTGGAGTTCTATTTCTGCTGTGGTTCACCTTTTGCTTAATTGCTCTTTGACAGGCCTCCTGTACAACCCTACAAAAATCACGCAGTCACCCTACACCTCAGTCCAGTATTTCTAAAAATAGAGTCTGATCATTTGTTTTCTTTCAGCTTTGACTCTCCTATTTACCTAGTGTCATCTCTTCTAGGGCTAGAGATGGTTTACACCATGCCTCTCAGTATGTTTCTGATATCAGTACCTAAATAATACAAAAATCAACAAACTATCATCACATCAGAAACCTAACCTTCACAATCTCAAGAATTAATCTGTTCCTGGACAGGAACCAGATCTCCAGCACAAACGCTGTCCCATTAAAAACTTGCCGCCATGTATATGCTATCATCCTCATATAAAGTTTGAGTTTTAGCTCACAGTGATCCAACATACAGAATGATCAGTCTCTTAACTGATAATTTCTCTTACCGGTGCTTTTAGATGACACGTTTCAGCAGTTGCAAGCATACGCAGGCATACATTCAGTAAGTCAACTGCCAAAAAGGTTCCTCCCATGTTACAGGAAAAAAACGAAGCATTTCGGGTTAAAAACAAGGAAAAAAAAAAACCCACCAACAAAGCAAAGTCTCATTATTCCAGAGTACAGTTTCCCCTGGTACTTTGTGTTGCAATTATTTACATATCCCCAGATAGTCAAACTAATGTGGTCCAAAGTTTTGTTGTGGACTTTGTGGAACATGTCGTGTCTGTGCCAACTGGAGCACACTTAGTGTGTTATCAGACTGCAGAGTGGAACAGACGATATGCCAGATTTGCTACCAAAGGGGAAGAAAAAAAAAATAAAAAAAAAATCAATAAGCTACATGAAATCAACTCATCACAAACACCATGTCAAAAAACCACTACAAAACGGAAAAGCAGATTCAAGCACACTACAAGAAGTAGGTACAAGTTGCAACCACCTTGACATCTCGAGACTCTGATCGGATGAACAGCACTAGTAACCAGCATCTTCCAGCTCTGCACCATCCAGCTTCTCAACAACTTCAATACAAGGGCTCAACACTGAACACATTATCACATATTTTAGCCCAGAATGTAAAGAAATGTACTTGAAAGCTGTAGTTAAGGCTTCCTCCACATACTGTCCCAAATATTCTTTTCTCCACTCTTGCAGATACAAGATAAAAACATACGACTCATCAACACTCACCAGTTACATCTCCGCCAGGCTCAGCAGTGGCAATCCTGATGCCCTGCCTGCCACAGGCTCCCGGCGGAGCCGCACCCTTGTAACCACAGGACAAAAATACGCCGTCTGGTTAATGCGGCAGCACAGCATTGTAAGAGGCAAGGTGGAGATCCAGTCTTACCAATCAGACACTCCTCTTAATACTCACTTAATAATAGTAGTATTTATTACACTTCAGTATGTTACAAATACTGCTTGGTATGAGAATTACAACTGTTCTGTTGTGCAATACCTTGTAGTCATCTGTATGTTGTTTAAA
This sequence comes from Rissa tridactyla, assembly GCF_028500815.1. Lineage (NCBI taxonomy): Eukaryota > Metazoa > Chordata > Aves > Charadriiformes > Laridae > Rissa > Rissa tridactyla. The sequence continues at coordinate 10,228,393 of NC_071478.1, read as the reverse complement.
AAAGTAACGCTTTTAGGTAGGAGAACCCAAGTGGTGTAATGCAAACAGCTCTCCTGCCTCCCAAACCAAGGAAAGTTTAAGCGTGACCAGTCACACGTTATTTCAGAGTTTTGTAAATACAATTTATACACAAGATCTGTAATTATCTCAGCAGACACTTCTTCCCCATGCTGACTTCATAATATTTTAAGTTTATCCTTTGGCTGGACAGGGTAAAAACACATCTGTAGACAAGGAATGCCTGGATGCACTGCTTTACTATTAAGCCTAATGAGCATGAGCAGACATCTAAAAGCAAAGAATACTAAAAAGGGTTTTCACCATGAAAATTTATCCTGAATTTCCATTTTCTAGCCGTAGTCCTACAACTTCAATATTTTCCGTATTGTTCATCTAAGTGCCATAGTTCCTCTGCTTCCTCGTTTTAAATTATATTTACATGAAAAACAAATCAATCTAAACTATTCTGAAAAACTAAGCAGCATACATTTTCAGATGTGCAAGAGCTGCTGAGCGCATAATTTATTAGAAGAAATAAGGCCATATTGCCATACCATATAAATCACTTTCAGTAAGAATTGGACAAAGATACCCACATTGGTTTCAGTAACCCTGACCCATTCACTTACTATCAGATGAGTTCAGCTGGAGGTTTGTTACTAAAAAACCCACCAAAAAAAAAAAAATAATCACAAAACCCAAAGCTTAGCAGTCAAAACTAGTATAAGCGACACAAATGTACTGCCACAAACATCAGGTAGATTTTTAAGAACTGGTATTTTACATCTCCATTAAGTGATCTGTCATGAACTAATAGATTTTTTTACAGGAACTTTGTATTTTGGGCAGTACATGGAGAATGCTACCAAGCATGCTGAGCCAGCAGCCTTTTGTATCCTCGGAGCTTCTGAAGCTCAGCACGCAGCTCAATGCACCTAAATCGGATCAGATGGCAAAAGGTGCAGAAGTACCTTGTTTTTCTTCTTCCCCTCAGCATCCACTTTCCACTCCTCTCAGCATGGCTCGCCTCCTCTACGCACATGCACGGTTCCCAGAAAGTGCCCAGAAGAGGTTGCTCATCTCAAAACAACAACGATCCAAAACAAGAGCTTAAGCACTTAAACGAAAACACCAAACAAAAGAAGAGAAGGGGGGCGGAGGACAAAAAAAAAAAAAAAAAATAATGCAGTGGAATAAATCCAACCGTAGCTTCTCAGCAGCCCAGTGAGCCCCTAGCAAGTGCCAGCAGTTTCAAAAGAGCTGTAATCTCTAAACTGTTATCAAGGTTTTATCGCACTTGAGTTCTTATCTAAACCAAACAATCACTAGAACAGCAGCTGATAAGGCATCCTGACAAGGTAATTTCAGCAATTTAAATCCGCAGCTCCAGCCATCATACACCGAGAATATTTTAACACTCTTTCTAGTTTAACCTCTAATCTCTCTTCCTCTGTTCCTTCCAAACACAAGGCCAATTTTTCTCTCTTACGGCCAGGCACCCTTCCTGCCATCGCTTGTGTTATGGGCAGGTGCCCTTTGAGCTCTCCCCTTCGGCGTGCACAGCCCATCCACCACCTCCAGCTTGCTTAATCAAAAGGATCATTATTTTCTCTCTGAATTCAAGTGGCCGTTTTCCCTGGCTTGACAAAGGTCCATCGTTAAAAGCGGTGGCTACATCTGCCACAAGCTGCTGTGTGGGAAAGGAGAGGGAAATCAAAGGCAGCAAATAGGACGCAGGACCAGCCTCACCCCTGCTGTAATTTGGTGTAACACGACAGAAACATTTTATTTGTAGCCCTGTGGGATTTTCACCTGGAACATCTCACCCACATGTCGCAAGACAGGATTAGCTCAGGAGCCTATTAGCCCAATGTCTCCTCTTCCAAAATGATTTACCGCCCAGAAAAATCCAGTATCTTTTTCTCCATTTTTGCTCGTAACAGACCTTTTAGATCAGGCCAGACTTTGATTTACAGAACATCTGAAAGCACTTATTCATGCTAAATGTAGCTGGCAAGTGACATCCAAAACCAAAACAAAACCAGCTCCCCCAACTGGACAGTAGGATCAGTCAATCTGACGCAGTTTCTTCTGGACACCAGACACTGCCTTGACACAATTCCTAATTATTTCTCTCCTTATGCGGGAGCAGAAAAGCAATATTAGGCTACTGACACATTCCTGTGTCTCCAAAGCAAGCAGTCACTTGCCTATATCACCTAGTGTTTATGTACATAAGAGAGGGCAGAGCAGCTTTAGAACCACCCGTTTACCCTCTGCTTTGCAGAGCTCGCACGGGGCCAGGGAGCAGAGCTGGGCTCTTGGGCAATCGCCCCCGGCACACCCAGCATCTGCACGGGCTCCAGCAGCCAGGGCTACACGAGTCACGCCAGTAACCAGAGGAAAGTTCCTGGAGTAAACTGCAACCGGGTCCCTTCGGTGGTGCCGTAACTGACTCTGTCAGAGGCGTTGACTTCATACAAACAGAAAGTGAACGGTGCAAACTACAGAAATTGCTCAATTCCCTCAGGTTGAACTTTCAAAATCAGGAAAGGGAATTCAAGATTTCTTGGCATACGCACACAGGGGAAAAAAAAAAAAGAAAAAAAATAACAAAACCACCAGATACCGCAAAAACCAAGAAATCTCTTCACTGAGGATGGAAAATTCCTTCACACCCTATTTCAAAAACTTTCTTCAATCAAAACTTAATTAATTAAGAGACAAAACAGATGCAAAAACTCATTTTCCTCTATAAATCATCGTGCCTGATATGTGAAATGCAAACTAATTTGTTTAAATTACAAGACTTAAATGTGGTTATAGAAATAATAGAGTGTCTTCAGATTTTAATCAGAAAAAATATATCTTGGGTTTCAGAAAAATTACCCAGCTCAAGTAGCAACAGCACATATAAACATAACATGGCACCCTTCACTAGCCCAAAGACGGTGAGTTATTTCTTTTCTCTTACATATGAAGACTAACCATTTTTTTGTTCCTGAATACCTCCAGTTGGGACATTATTGGGCCTCTGGCATTGGGAAACCCACCAGAAGTTAACTGATTTACCGGGTTTGAAAATCTTGATGTGTTGGAATATTGCTCTAAAGGAGGCTAAATCAAGATCCAGACAGCATGAGTATTGAACACAAAGGAACAAAACAATCATCTAGTTCTAAAAAGATGTGCGGTTTGTACCAAAATACACATCATCTTTGCATTCCTCCTCCATGGCTTTTTGAGGAGGTTACTGAGGCTGGATATTGTATTCAAATGGATCTCTATTGTATAATTTTTGCACTGTGCATTACCCCTGGGGTCCAACTGGTCTGCTTCAAGAACAAATGAACATTACAGTTCAGCCCATTTCTTCAACCAACCCCTGAGTACATGGCAACCTCGCCTGTGAAAGCACGGTTATGTTGCATCCACTCAGCATTTAAAACATCCAATCCTACCCACCATAAACTGTCACTTCAGGCATTTATGGCAGACGGTAAACACATGCTTATCAGAGAACAACTGCACCCTGTGAGCTCAGCCAATGGAGCAGCATTTCTTATCAAATCAACGGCTTATCAGGGAACCTAACAAAAATAAAGGTTACACCATATGGTCTCCTCCTTTTTACCTCTGTTCCATCGAGACGTATGACTACATTGCTCAGGCTTTGCAGACTTGCTTCCTCCTTGTCTGCCCTTGAGAGCAAAATCCAACCTTCAGAGCAAGGCCCATGGAAACAACTCCCTACAAAACGCTGCTGAACTTGACAAATATCCCATTGACCCAGCTTTTGCCATCAGAGGCCCTTCACTCGCACCCACCCGCACAGATCGACAGCCCGCCATGGCAGGGATCACCCTGCTCTAGCCCCCGTGCCCTGCTCACGCCTGGCCCCAGCTCCTCGGCTACAAACCCAAGGGCAGAGGCAATGCAAGGGACCCCAGCGCAATTCTGCATGAGGATGTGTGCACCGTCGCTGGAATCACCTTCCAGTTCTGTCAACAGAGTCCATCTCCATTGCTACTGTCAGATGGCGATTTGGTTAACCAAATTAACAGATGAAAACAAAAAAAAGAGCTACTCAACACAAGCAAGAGACCCCCTCTATTTTTTTGTTCAGATCAGGTTTTCCAGACTACAAAGCAGCTGTCAGTACTATCACAAGACTAGACAAATAATGATACCTAAAAAATACAATAGAAGCAGCCAAACCACTCAGTCACCACTTTAAACTCCACAGTTCTGGTCAATCCATGCTAGATGATCTCTGAAGGTCCCTTCCAACCCCTGCCATTCTGTGACTCTGCTGCCACACAGCCAAGCACACGATCTCCTTCAGAGCTTTGCCAAGCCCAAGTGCAACTCAGCCACTGCTGCTCACAATTCCTAAAGACAAAGTGACTCCAAACTGAGGCAGGATATGAATTCAAAGCGTGATACAGACAAGGAGCCTTTTCCAGTTCAGTTTAATGCACTGAATTAAACTGCTGAGACAGCCACGTGGTGAGCTCTTTCACATCATTCTCCTTGTAAACAAGCCCTAAAACTCTGGGGGCTGCTGAAAATGCTGCACGGGATACCAGCTCTGCCCTGAGGAGCATCCTGCTGCCTCAGCTCTTGGTTCCACACCTCCTGCCTGTGCTGCAGCCTGGGGGTCTTCCTCGGACGACTGGGAATGGTCTCAATCTAGAAGAACTTTCTTATTGATTTGCTGTCTTTTTTTCATTAAAACCTTTAAAAATAGCTACTCACCTATTCTTTCAATATTATTGACAGCCTCTTTGCCAAAAAAAAAACCAAACATGGAAGCAGTTCCAATTTTTTATTATTATTTTTTAAATCATTGCCATATAAATCTGTACTGTCTTCATGGATTACTCACATATGCTGCTGTTACCAAACCAGGTTAAATTTAGTCCTAATGTAATGCACTTACATTAGAATTCAGTGAACTCAAACACAAACCCTCCCTGATAAGCAAGCAATAAAAGCCTGTCCTTTATTGCCACCAAGGTAATTCATACTTTAATATATCTATTATTTCAGTACTAAGATTATTTTACTGCAGCAAATTGAATTCCTCATGAAGGAAATAAAAGAAAATGCTTGAGAAATGCTGAAGCAAAACTCAGATTCTGTGAGAGACTAGAGAACAAAAAAATTTAAAAGAAACTGAAATTAGTACTGATATTACAAGAAAGGATAGCTTTGAATAACGTTATTTCTCACAGTGTTGCTGGGATAATTTGAAGATTGTCAAGACTAAGCATTTCTGTACTGCACTTCACCCCAGACTATCAGAGAATAAGCATTAAACAGCTCACTTCACGGGCGCCTCAAGGACAGGATTCCCAGTTTCGAATGAAAAAACCTGCATTAAGCAAAATGCTGCAAGTCAGAATCTGAGGTCTTATTTCTGACTCATGCTTTCCCACTATCGCAAAATGCTTCCCTTTCCACAGCCTGGAACTGATTTGCAAATTATTCTTTTACTAGCGCTCAAAAAATTGGAAATGGGTTGAAAGATCATGGGTAGTCCTGAGAATTTACCTAATTTGTGCAAAGATTTAGAAGGCGAGTTAACCATCTGCTGTATGTTGGAACAGCTGAGAATCAGAACTCTTGTTCCCATTTGTGATCTTAACTCCGCAGGCTCCAGAAATGTTTTCATTAACACAAATTTTGTGTTCAGAGAATCACACACCACTATCGTCATCCTAAACCCCCACTCAATGCTTTGTACCATACCACATTTCTTGATCAATAGTAACATGATTCACAAATTGGTAGAGGATTCGGAAATACGGTTTGTATTTTATTCTTTGGAAATCTTTAAGACCTTAATTATAGGGAGGCTAATTTTTTAATTTTTTTTTTCTAGAGAGGAGAATGTTAACTAGTTCATTTCTATTCGCTAGTGGGTGTAATATAGCTGGTATTTCAGTAACACAGGCTTATTATGCTTTAATAGGAGAATGGAATACAGATGAAGCAGCTCAACATGAGCTACAGCCAACGCAACCTAAAACCTTCCGGCTCCAGGCAGGTATTGCACAGCTGTGGAGCCGTTCACGTGAAGCCAGTTGCTCTCCAGTTCGTAGCAGACAGATGACCCATGTCAAAAGCCCCACCACCACCATCAGTACTGCCCGCCGGCTGCAGCAGGAGATCCGGCAGAGAATAGCCCATCAAGAGCCCACGAGCACAGGGAGAGGGAGGAACGGCCTCATTTGTTACCATTATTAACGTGTGCAGCACGGCAGCCTACAAAGGCCAGTATCGGGACAGACGCACACCAGATGGTGGGCACATCTCAGCAGAGAACACCCTTCCCTGAAAAGACCTAAGCCTGCAATTTAAAGAGGCAACGTAACACTGGCAGCAAAGCTTTGCAGTAAAGAACTGTGTCATTTTGTTAACTTCATTGGACTTGGCTTTTCTCATTTTTTTTACTTGAAGATACAGAAGGAGGGCAAAAGGGAAGGTGGAATAATCCCAGCTGAGCTGGTGGCATGGCTTCCACAGGCAGAGAGGGAATTCGGAAAGACTGCAAAGGAAACTAAAGCAGCATCTGTTCCAATTTGAGGAAGAAGGCTTCCCTATGCTTTAATAGCAGTCAGATAAAACATGAGATCCAACACTCAGTTTGGCACTCAGTAATGGCTAGGACAGCAGTGAAGGAAAAACAGGGCTGACATTTGCACTCAGTAGGTGCCAGATGAGAAAGACAGATTTAATCAATATTGTGAAAAATGAAGCACCCTTTTTCTGTCTAGCATTACAGTGCAGAAACACCCATTGGAGGGTGAGTCTATTGTCATTGAGCACTTTAAGTTTCTCCTTCAGATGGAGATCTGCCATACGCAAGAATCAGGCTCTAAGCAATTAGAGGAGTTTACAAGGTATTTTCATTTTCCAGTAAGATAACTACAGAGTGGTTTCTCAGTAACACAAAGATTGAAAACAGAACTGGGACTTCCACCAAGTACCGCACAGTGTTGTAAACAACAACTACCACCCTCACCAAAACCAAAGAAAGCTGGAAAATAAGGAAAAGAATAAGAAAAAAATAGAATAAAAAAATCAAAGTAGTTCTAACCTTCCATTGCCCCACCAAATGGAAATCAAGCAGTCAGAACATGCTGGCTGCACTCACGCAACAGAGAAACTAAAGAGGAAGGCAGGACCAGAACCACTTCCCTCGTATCTCCCATCTTCAGCTACAAGCAGCCACAATTCACCAGGATTCTTGTCCCTGACTGCCACAGAAAGCCCATCTTGCCCAGACATAGTCTGGCTGACGTTCCCACACCACCAGAGGCCACAATTGTTTGGGCTAACACAACCCCACACTGGCCACTGGACAGTGAAAGTTTGTTCTTCGCTACAATGAGAACAAGAAGTGATCAAAGCCACGAAGATTAACAACAAAAGAAAAATGTAGAAATCGGTGAAGTGAAAGCTACAGTACAGGACTGTTATAGAGACAGGTTAATTATTAACACTGAGGACTTACCATCCCCTAAATCTTTAAAAATGTTTAACTAGCAGTTAGAGCCACAGTAAGGAAAGACTGTGGTTGAATCTTCTTTCCATTTTGCCAAGGAGGAAACTGAAGTGAGGAATGAGCTCTTAAAGCCACAGAGAAAGGCACAGCAACCTGAATAAAGTGCGTCTGGCTTCTAATCCCGCCTGTTACAATTTAATGTCCTCTCCTCTGCTTTATTCTCTTACAAACCTTGATCAGGAAAGTGGAAATCAGTATCTTTAAAGTAGCAATATTCTTATTTGTGAACTGAAAAGCATTTACCACAAGCGACATAAAAAAGACTGACCTTTGACATTTTTGAAAGCTCAATAAATGACAATAGGAAGCAAAATTGTATCATGCACCAATAAACTGTAAATTATTTTATGATATGAGAGGTTATTTAATCTAAAACTATAACTATTAAGGAGAGTGATAAGAGATAAGGAAGGTAAAGACTCAGGGACTTTTCAGTCTCATATCTTATCTCTCCTAGTGAAATATTAACCAGCTTGATTCACAATATCCCAGTCACTTTGTGATCTTTCCACAGTTGAAGACAATTAGCAAATGTGAAGTATCCAGAACTTTGTTCAGTTGTGCTACTAAAACAATACAGTCTTGTTTTTGATCAGGCATTCAAGCTACAAGGGCACCAACACAGTGAAGATGTTAATCCTGTAGGGTTTGTTTTTGTTAAACATGTAAACTTTTATTTTGATTTTACTCTGAGAAGGAGAGTATGAACTCTTACTACCCCTCTACAGTCAACACACTTCTTAATCCACTTGGCAAGGATTAGTAAACTGCTTTCTAATCTATTGCTTTGGTATCTCTCTAACCAATTATGCGACATTTTGCAGCAGGCATTGATTTATGTTAGAAGTCTACAGGAATAGTCACATTAATAAAGCTGATTGTGTGTCTCATCACAGAAATTATTTAATGATGGAGGTACTGTCGCACACATTCACCTGTACCCAAAGAAAAATCAATTTACCAGCTAGATCACCCACCCACTCTTAAATCTTTTATTTAGCTTGCACCATTATTGATTTTAATTGAAGAAGTCATGATTTGTCATAGCTTGTACTGCCTGAAAACGAAAAACTCTTTAATGTGCTGCTAAAATTGCAGGTGGTTTTGTCCACAAGCAGTGGAAGAGTATTGCTCAACTAAATCCTCCTATCACAAACCTGCAATCACACACCACAGCCTGTGATTGTTTTAGCCCTTGTAAACTGTCGTGGTTGGACAAGACAGCTCCAAGCACAATACTGGGGCTGGCTGGCTGGCGAGAGAGATTATTTTATTAAATATAATTTATCCTCCTCTCCTCTAAATCCTCCATCCTGCCAAGATTTATTCATATCAATAATCTCTCAACTTCAAGAGGTTAATGAGTATAAAATATTGGTGTGCGCTGCAACCTTAGGGAGATAATTTCACATAGATTTCAATGAGAGAGAAGCCAAAACAGCGGCCAGAAGTGTGGAATCTTCCTCCCCTGGGTCACTGCTGCTGCTGCACCCCAGCAAAAGTGGTCGCACATCAGGAAACCGGTGTGGCTAAAAACAAACTGCCCCAAAAATGAAAAACAAACCAAAACCCCCAAATCCAAAACCCCCAGCTCACCGAAACCCTGGCCACAGCTGTCCTGCCGCAAGGGAGCAGCAGGCGATAGGCAGAAAGCCAGCTGGGAAGAGGCAGCAGGGCTTCTCTGCAGCCCCGCCAGCTCACAGCCTATATAAAACCTTCCTCCAAAAGTATATGCAATAAATGCACCCCATATAGCTTTAAGGAACAAACTCGTTCTGAAGGTGGCTGTTAGGTGGCTATTTTTGGCCAACAAAGCAAGAGTGTTATTTTCTCTGATGACAAAACTGCTATGTAAAAGAAAAAGGCCAGACAAATAAAATACAATCTGCACTTGCACATTCTCTTCCCTTCTAACCCAGAGCTGTCTTCAGCCATTTTCTGTACCGATAGCTACTTGGCTGATCCTCACTGATGCTGTCCAAAATGAGGTGTTTCAACACATGCTTATGTTGCAAACAACATTCAAAAGCTTTTCCTTTTGTTGCAACACTGAACCAAAACAAACTTTGAAATCGCAGAAACTGCAACAAAACAGATTTGTCATTCTCCAGGCCAGCTTTAATCCTCACACCACAGGAGCCTGGAAGCAGAGCCAGAGCTACTTTCTGCCCAGGACAGCATGAGCTGTATTTCAAGCATGTTCTTGGAAGTTCATCATCCAGTTCCTCCACAGACTGTGCCACCACGAGCCTCTAACACAGGGAGATGGGTGAGGCTTCAAGCACTTGACATTTCTCAAGGGAAAATAATATCCTGTTTTTCCCCACTGGGAGGGTGGATTGGGAAACGCAACCTGTGAAGGTGGCTTGCAGGCCCCATTACACTGTACAAAGGCACAGCGAAGAGCACAAACATTTCCCACCCACGGAGCTCACCCTTAACCCCTACGTCCTGAGCAATTTTCCCGTTTATCTTATTCCATCTGCTTGGTGAAGTTTCACCGCCTATCATTAAGGCAGCTATAGATAGAGGGATGGATACATTACCTCATTAGATTGAGAACAGATATTTTATTAAAAACATTTTAAATGCAGCTGCAGAGCACCTAGAGAGACCAGGATCGACCTGCTCAAATGTTGCTGCTCTCCCAGCTGACTCACTGCTACCTTTAGCTCTCCACAGTAAAAGCAATGATATCTATTTCTCTCTCGCCCTCTTGGTATAAATATTAACTTGAACCCAAAAGCCTGGTCAGATTTGAGTTTCGATTACATAGCTCTTAATTGACGTGCACCCCCCTCATCAAACAGGGGTTTTTCCTCTCGAAAACAGACCTACATGCACTGTGTGTCGGGGAAATAAAGAACCTCGCTTCGATGAGCTAGGTAACATCTGCATCCATTTCAGCAAAACAATTCTGTGTCAGACATTTCCATGAGCTACCACCAGGACGCTCTCCTCCCCACCACCGGGAGCCTGGGGAGGCAGCAACCCTGAAAAGCTCTGTCAGCTCTGAACACCTCCCGCTCTGCCGACACACGCCTGCAGCAAGCTGCTGTAAATAGGAGGGTAAAAGACATTCTCCAGTTCAGAAAGAAACAAGGGGAAAACAGAGCTGGAAGAGTCCCTAGGCTTTCTGAAATGGAAAAGGAAAAAAAAAAAAAAAAAAAAGAAAAAAAAGACTTCAGCTCTCAAGATCTGAAAGATGGAAATCTCCCAAGCATTTCTGCACTTACTGGGGGCTAGAAGAGCCATCTGAGCTAGAGGGCAAAGACAAACAAGCATTTGTAATCACACAACTTACCAGTACCTGGCAGATAATAAATGCTGCCACTTAAGAAACTTACAGAATAAGCTACATTTGGCTCAGGAGCCTCAGCCAAAGGTAGGTGAACAGCTATGAGGATCAGCCTGTACCAGCAGCTCAGGACAGCCCTTTTCTCTATTCTTTCACATTATCTTTGGCAAGGAAACAACTGGGAGTCAAGTGTCCTCTGAAAACCACTGAAGTCAAGGATTTGGTTACCAATCTTCTGCTTAAAAAATGTGGCCAATTCAGGACAGAAAATAAATATTTACCAAAGGCGTGTAAAACCCCTAGCTCCGTTTTTTGAGCCCACGTGGTACGAATACTATTCAGTATCAAAGCACGTATGTCATCTCACTTTTTCATCACTCAGTACAACCCACGCTTCCCAACTGGGAAGAGAAACAAAAATGGAAGTGGAGAGGGGAAACACTGGCATTTAAGGGTTGCATAGGAGCAAGCTGGACTAGCAGGAGACAGCAACAGGCACATAATCCACCACAAAGAACATGAGGGTATAGGAGATTTTCTTCTCCTCTTCCTTCCCTCTTACCACCTCCCCAGTTGCTTCTTCAGATCCCTCCCCAAGCTGCATGTGACCAAGCCTATAAGCCATTCCAACATGATGCAGGGCACCACCACATCCAGACGTTTCAGAGGAAGTGACCCTGCTCTTGCATAGATGTTCTAGGATGTTGAAGTCACATTTACACACAGAAAAACCCAGCATTGAGACCTGAAAGCGTGAACTTTCCTCATACACCAGTGTGCCTCTCCACTGACCAAGCAGCAGCTCTTCCAAGGGTCAGACTTCAGCTTCATTCTCTCTGCTGAATTAACGACTGGGTTCTCAGTTAGGACTGGCCGAATGAAAAATGGAGCCAACGAGTGCAGATGCTGGCACTCTGGGAGCTGGACCGGATCCACCATCTCATTTTGTACAGTCACTCCACAGCTGTTAGAACAGTTACAGTCGTTACCAAGCAGGGAAAGAATGGAGCCAGATACCTACACAAAAGCGTCTATATTTCATAATCAACTTTCTGAGCCATATGTTGGGGGGTTACTCCACAAAAGCATTCAGAGATACTCTAGTGTGGAAATAGAAATTAGCGAACTTAAGATACTTCTTTGCAGGACTCATTTTCCATACACATTATTTACCTACATAAGAATATACCTAGCAAAATGATGCTGGAACTTCCCCTAACCTTTTTCACAACAGGAAAGTAAGTAACCTGGAAGTATGGATGAACACTTGCTTATCCACAATTGTCTTTTCTACCGATTCATCTGTCTCTAATTCATCCTCTCCAAAGCTAAGATTAAGAACAGATCTGACCTTTAGCTCAAAGAGCGGGTATAGGCCAGCCGTGCACCGGGATGCTGGGAGGAGAAGCAAGGACCCAACCTGCATGTTTGATTAAAATGTTTGCATTAAAGCGTCAGCTCATAAGCACTCTACATTGCCAGTTTATCTCCATTCATCAGTTATGCTGAATCCGGGGAACATGTAATACAGTCACAGAAGCCTTTTCACTTCTTGATTCATACTGATACCAAGGAATCCATCGCATCCCCTCAGTGTCTCTCACCTGTGCAGCACATTTGCTTGTTACAGTAGAAATCATTTCCCTTGTTAGATACTGCTTTAAATAGTCCTGTATTTTATGCTCCTAATTCAGAGCTACATTTCCTCTGGGTTTCTATATGCTCCAACTGGCGACAATTATTGATTGCTGCAAACATTCTCCTTTTCTTTACTGCTACTTAAACAAATGTAGAAAAATCCTAGACAGCATTTCTCAAAAAACAGGCTGCTAAAACCAGAAGCTATCCTATCTCAGTGCTGTGTAGACTACGTACAGCAATCTACTTCCCAGGGAACAACTCCATCTAAAGATAACAACTGCAAGAAAATTCTCAATGCGGGAAGCATTTCAAAGCAAATACAGAGACTTCCATACGAGTGCTAATCTTTTAAATAACCTCCCTCCCATTGTACAACTTGCCAAAAGGCGATTTTCTGACAGCAAAGAATGAAGTGCCAGCATTGCAGGGCTAACTGGGTTGATATTTTACATTTGCCTTCCCATACTGATGCACTTTTATACCAGGACAAGATAAAAATACACAGATAGTTCTGAGAACATTTAAATAGGTACTTTCAGTCATATAAATATATATGTATATACATAGACACATAAATCATACATATATATACACACAAGCAATGCTTATGGTTATTTCAACAATTTGAAAGAAAAAAACCACAATAAATAGATAATTTTTTCTACATTCTATATTTGCTATTGTAAGACATTAGAATAAAATATTGTTATGAAAAAATATTTAAGTGTTACTAGAAGAAAATAAGGAACAAATTGACATTCTCTGAATGTATACTATTAGCTAGTTTAGGCTTCCATGAGGTATACTGGATAAAACAACTAGTAAGGGACTGATTGACATCCACTCCATTTAGCTGCACAGCACGTTCCTCGATAAACGTAAAAAGGAAGGCAAAAAAGCATTATGAAAAATTTTCAGAAAGAGATCTAGAAGCACTGATTTTTCACTCATTTTACTCATATCCCCCACAAAAGCAAACTCAAAGACCAGTGGCGATGCACTGAGGCAAATGAGTTGTCCTCAGTGAGGCAGCTGTGACCAGGAGTTTGGTGGCATCTCACACGCCTTTACTCTGATTTACAAAGTCCCCCTGGTTTGTATGTAGGCGTTCAGCTGCAGTTTCAGTGCCCACAGTGACTGGTTTCAGGTCAGGAAATAACTACACAGTGAACTGAACTGGAATTTGCAACATACGTGGAGATAAGAGAAGCTGACAGGAACTCCTCCTTCACCCAGTGCTCGCGCTGAGCCCCAGACCCAACGGTGCCTACTTTCATACAGACCAGTGTCCTGCTCCTTAATCACTTGTTGCAGAGTAACTTTGCCAGGTTGCAGGAGCTCCAGCTGAAGCTGCTCTTCATTGGGAAAGCTGAGCCATCAGCTCAGATGTCCCTCTCCCCTTGAACAGGCCAGTGAACCTGTGCCAGCAGGCTCCTTCCTACGCGTAGGGTTTCTTATGGGGAGCATATATAGGATCTCTCTCTATCCCTCGGACACTTATATACATTTCATTTTTAAAAGGTCTGTCAGACTTTCCCCACCTGGCTCTAGTCAGCCAACTTAAATGTTACTGGACAGTAGAAGGAAAACAAAACAAAACAAAAAAATCACATACTCATGATCGCACCAGGCAAATTCCCATAGAAAAACCAAGCTAGAAATAAGCAGGGTGCCATCTCCTCCCAAAAATACCACTGACTCATTAGGACACTGCCCAAAAGATACGCAGCTTTTTTCTTTTTTGTTTCCCTAGGACTCTCTACACCCACCCTATTTGTGAAGGCCCACAGCTGAATGCAGGGCACAGCTCACCCTGCTTTGGGCACGGCTGTGATCGAGCTTTACTTAAAAACAAACAAAAAACCCCCACCATAGAAAGACAGAAGATTACAGGTAACTGCTAGCTAAAGAGCAATGTACCTATTTATTTAAGTCCATCACAAATACAGCAGAAGCTTAGGGACAAGACAGTTGAGACAAAATGATTTTGCACACATTTAGAAAACCTTATGAACTCTCTTTCTTTCTATGCAATCAGCCTAATTACACTTATGTAGAAGTCTAATTACACCTCTGCATTAGCTACCAGTGAAGTGTTTCTTGGGTTATTTCTGAGCAGCCTACAATTAAATGAGCCTCATCCATTAAGTGACACTTTGTGTGTGTAGTCTTACTGCTCCAATTATGTACCTCAAATCAGCCCCTGAAAATCCTCCTTTGCTGCCAAAGATATCCCTGTGAAAAATGAAGGATATTGGAGGTGGCTTGAAAAAACACTGCTGACATTAAAAACAAATGCTGTTATGCAAAGCCCTGCGTTTTATTTAAATTTGTGCTGCTTGAGATGCAAACAAGACTCATTTCACTACATGGCTGTGCTATTCATTTATTAACTATTCCGCATGAAATCCATTTCTAAATGATTTTACTAAAGTTCATAAGCCATTTTAGAACTCAGAAACTGATGAAAAAGAAAATGATCCAGCAGTTACAAACCTTGAATTAAAAGCCTGATGGAAATAATTTTATTTCTAGATTTAAACAGCATATGAAATTGGATTCAATCCCAAAATCATTACATGCTCTTTTTAATTAAAACTTATGAAGGTTGTAGAAAGTTGTTATACTTTTGGAAAGAGGGAACTCCTGTCTGAGTTTACTGCTATAGTAGCCTATGACTAACATTTGGCAACAGCCAACAAATGAGGCAAAAAACCCAAGGTTGCCACATTTTTACTTTTGTGATACATGTTTTAATATCCAAAACCTGGTATTAACAAGCACTATGACTTCAGCTGGTGATAGCTAAGCTTCCTCCTCTATTTTCCAGCATCAGTAGTTCAATGTAAAGAAGAAAAAAAACCCTGCAATAGGCTGCAATTTCCTTAGTGTCATCAGCTGCCATCTCTTAAGGGGGGGTTCTGATACACTACCTATAAATAACACTGACAGTAAAGGTGTTTGCAGGGTGGGTGAATTATTTTTACATATATAGATATATTTATTTATACTTTTTTTAAAAAAAAAAATCAACCTTTCCCACTCTATTTAAGCCCAGGTTCCCAGGCAAAACTTTCTTACACGCCCAGACATATAGACAGGCTTACAGGAATAAGTGGTTCATGAGACTTGCTGCTCTCCAAGCTCTTCCCAGAGTGGGTGAAGAGTGGAGAGCTGCATTCCTCACAGAGCTCAATGGGGCACTTGAACCACCACTTGTGGTAGAAGACACACATTTGTGCCTTGGTGAGGTAAGCGAGACTGTGCCTCTGCAGACCTGTGTGCCCTGTAAACCCAAAAGGATGACCCCAAAGCCATCTCAGAGTACCACACGCTGCTAGCACAGTGCTAACGTCCCAAAGCTGCTCTCTAGCCCCTTCTTTACTTCAGTCTCTGGGTAACTTCACGTGCAGGCAAAATTCAGCTAACATTTCAATGGAGACCATGCCTCAATCTATGTCCCTTGCAACTGTCTGGAGTTCACCATGGCTAAAATAATGTTTTTTCCTCTTCTGCATCCCTCTTTGACACTGAATTCCAGCACCAGCCTGTCCACAAGCAAAACACTGTCTTCAACTTAAGACCCACACTCTGTTCCCACAACCATGGTGTTTCTAAAACATTTTCTGCTTCACTGTACTAACGTCCTTCTTTTCTTTCCACACAGGTGAAACGTTTGCACTGCACATCCTTCGTTGTAGCAACATCAGTGCCATTTACCTCCCCTGTCACTGCAGGGCTGCTGCAAAGCTCCCTGTTGCCTCCCCCTCTGAGTTGAGCATCCTTCCCTTCAACTGCTCCATGTCAACTGTTTCTAAGCACATCAAACCCGACCAGCTTCTTTTCACTTTCAAGACCTCCACAACCTCCCATACCCCACTCAGCTCTCACACCGACTACCCTGTCTCCCAGTGTGAACTTGTTCATGTTTTATAAAAACAAATTATACCATCAGCCAGCATATTTCTTGGGCAAGACCCACAGTCACAACGTGATCCATTTATTACATGTGTATTTGCACTTACAGGACAGGAGGTTGTCACAATGCAAATCCTCTGAAATTTCTCTGAAAGAAGTTAATGGAAAGTGAAACAGTGCAAAGTTGAATTTCTCTGCTGTGCACTGAGCTGCAGCTGAGGGTAGCGTTGTTCCGTGCAACTCAGGAGGAAAGATCCGTCAGCCAAAAAGCAACAAAAGACTCAGCCATGTACCCCTTTTTAAGCAAGTATGCTGTATGCAAATTAAATCCAAGCGAAGATATCACTACAATGTTAATGAAACCCTAAGCACTGAAAAAATAAGCATTGAGGGAGCATAAAAGCATATTTTGAAACCATGGTATGCTATTACAGAAAACATCTTATGACTACCATGGTCACCTTCGCCCAACAGACTTTGCATAGTACAGAAACATTTGCCATCTGCAGCATTACTGAATAGGCATGTTCTCATCGGTCTATTAAAGAAGACAGAAGTTTTACTCACTTGGGTAAGACAGCTGTTTAAAATCATATCATGCTTTCAGAAATAAAGAAAGATTCTTTCAAGACCTGGTTTCTTCAAGTAACTTCTGATTCATCTATGAATGAGCAGCTGCCTGTAGACCAGAGCCAGCGTCACCAGTTCCCTTTTGCCGCATACTCTGTATCTGCTCCCTTTGGGTCCAGATTTAAAGATGATCTTGATCCTACATTAGTGCTTAACTTTATACACTATCAGTAGTCCCACTGAAATTACTGCCTGGAAGTTAAACAGTAGAGTATGAGTCTATGATTCTGCAAGAATCCCGCATTACGTGAAAAGCTCCAATGGGCAGCAGTGCTGGCGTGCTGCCAGAAACAGAGGGACTTCCCTTAAACTCTTGGTTTGACTTAACATCCACTGAAGGCTCCACTCCTGTCAACTCTGAAGAATGTAGGGTCATGCACCCGTATCAAGACACAAAAAGAGGGCCTCTCATGAGATATTCATAGCTACCTTCCCTTCTTACATATGCTGAATGACTGTATTTGAAACTTTCAGAGTGAATGCAATGGATATATCAAATCCCAGAAATGATATAAAATTCCTTGCGTAACCTGGGACCTCAGCAATATAATTATAATATGAAGATATTATAAGGTCAAAGTCAGAGAGCTGATAAGGATAAAATATAGAAGACAACTGTTTGCAAACTGCTCCAACTATCGTATTTGAGGCTTTCCAGCTACTGAATACGTGACAACAACATTCCTTCTACATCTGGTCTTGCACCTTCCTATGCTTCATTAATCTGCTTTCTTTATAAAACGTTCTAAGCAGTGCTATTCCACAATGCTGCTTCACCTTACTAATGACGCAGCTTACCTTGTAAAACCCCTCAGAGAAGAAGGATCAGCACTCGAGTAGTTTCTTCATTCTAATGCAGCACAAAATGATCCAAAGCAAACACCAGCAAATTTGCATTTGAGCGTGACAGCAGTGATCTCGACAGTGGCAATGCACTGAGCATGAACAACTAGGTTTGTTTCCAGGTTTGGACAAGTGTTGCAAATCAGCTCTGCAAAATGACGACTTTACAGGAACTTTGCTTTTAGGACAAAATCTTCATAAAACGTGCAACCTGGGAAAAAATGCCAAGCGGGAGCCTGCAGGACTCTTCCCTCTCTTCCCTTCTTGACCTCATTATCTGCTCAGAGCCCACTTAGCAGCTCAGTCTAACCACTGAAACCTCGCAAATTAACAGCGCTTACAAGAGTGCATGAACCGTAAGTCACCTGGGGCAACCTTCCAACGAAGAGGAGCTGCCACACAAAGTCTCATGGCGGAGCCTGAAACGAGGTTATCCTAACAGCAAGGAAAAAAAAGCCTCTCTCAGAAAGCTTTTTCCAGTTCTTACCAGCACCAATTTAAAATAAAGTTATTCGCATTAAAATTAAGTGAGAGAACAAGTCTAGTTTAGCATACTAATAGCTTTCATGAGCTCAGGTTTCTGTTCAATAATCAGCATCTTTAGAAGGGTTTAAGCATCTTGCTTTAACTGTGCCCTGACAGGGAGGATCCTTCCCAAGAAGGTGTGATAAGCACTTCACCCGTGTGCTGCAGTTCCAAGGCAGCAGCAAAAGTTTCTCAATTGGTGTCACACTCAGACATGCTTAAACTTAGTCTTACATTTGCTGCTTTCCAAGATTCTTCTGGTTAATGATCACCGTTCCTCCAAAACATGAGGTTTTCTATGCACAGGAAAACTCCAGGGCACTCTCACAAACTCCTGTTCCACTGACACTGTTTGGGTAACGGGGCTTGATCCAGATCAGTTGATTGCACACCTCTGATGTTCAATCAGATGCTTCATTTCTCAAAGGGCAGTACGCTTGAAAAAGAAGCGGCTGGGGAGCAGAGCTGGGACCAGGAGGGATGAACTTAGGGTGATGGGAGGACACAAGGGACAGAGAGGGTCAGAAGTGCGGACAGAAAGAGCAGTGTGTCTGCAAATAGAAGCGTAGCTTAGTAGGAGACCTATAGTGCATTTTGCAAGACCTCCGTTCCGCTCATTTCTGAATGTCCAAACCAAAAAGATCTCCATCGTAGACTTCAGGACGCTCTCTCACCATCTCAAATGTCACACAAAGCAACCAAACATGTCAGTCTCCCTTCCCTCTGCCTACCCACCTGTTCGTTTTGCCGCAGACCAATGTACATGTCCTGGGGTGACAACTCCTGAGGAGGAGCGGGAAAGCACTGGTATTGGCAATGCTCTATCACAAACAAAACCTGTTATCTCCCCATAAGAGGAAATTCCTAAAATTTAACTTCCTCTTAAAGTTTATTTTTAATGACCAAACACTATTAAACTCCATGTACATAGCAGGACCTCTTATTAGAAAAAACTCTTTGAAAAGAATGATGATCGAAATAATGAAGACCGCTGTATAAATGTTTGTTTTCCTTTTGAAAGTACTAGTGAATTATGAAAAATGTTCAACAGTTTTTTAAAAAAACAAACAAACCAGACACATCAAGAGTACATGGCATTCTTTTCTATCAGGATGGCCTCATTTAATCAGAAACTGGAAAGAGGAAAAGCATTGGAAGGAAGAGACAGGAAAGGTTGACCTCAGCAAGCACACACCTCGAAGCTGCAGGCTGCCCTCTCTTCAGAGAGTATTTTCTTTCTTATATTTAGAAATCACCAACATGTGGAACAACAGAAAGGGAACACTTTCCATCACGTACAGCCCCCCATCTTGCTAATGAGACAGATTAACAAGAGGAGTCATTTTACAGATCCTGCTTCACACGTCAGACCCATGCTGAGATTGCAAGGCAGTTCTCCCAGCTGGGTTTCCTTTGATTTGTCAACTAAACACGTATTCTGAACGAATGGATCAATCCCTTGAAACATATCCCCTTTCACTAAGGTGTTGGGAAAGCAATGTGCTGCTTTTCCAGATGAGAAGACCACAGGAAACAAATCTGTTTTTTAAAAAAAAAAAAAAAAAAAACAACTTTCAATTGTGCATGTTCTCATCACCGGGTGCAGACCTCCACTTTGATGCCTGTGCTGTGATTAAAAGCAGTCCCCGTACCTCTTCCAGGCAACTCCAGCGTGCATTAAGAAACCAAATTCTGTCACAGCACAGACACATCAGCAGCCTCTGACACAGTTTGTACAAAGCCATTCCTCTCCATCTCTGCTTTGCTCTCTCCTGATGCAAGGCCACCCACCCAAGCACGCACCCAATTAACCGACAATTAAGGGCACTAAGCTGCTAAAGCTCTGCTTTTTGCTGGGAGGAACATGAGGCCGGGATCGCCCTTCGGGCACTGCCAGCTGCTGTGTTTTTCCCTTTTTGAGGCGGACATGACTCATCTATCTTGCATGCACCAACACAGGCTATCCAGAAAGTTTCCAGAAGGGAAAAGGAAGAGCAGGGGTGGTCCCAGGACACCACACCGGAGAGGCTTTCATCACCAGGTGCCTTTTTTCAGCAGCCCAGCATAAGCCTCTCCATTACACGATTACCATATCCTGGCTCTCAACCGATACCAAATCCCTCTGAAAACATTATCGTCCCTCTTCTGAATGCACCAAATATTACTTATTACTTAGAAATAAGCATTATATTATTACAATATGGGGCTTTTTGGGTTTGGTTTTGTTTTGTTTTTTTTAATCACACTTTTCTGATTCATATTCACTACCTGGAGGGAGTGACTTGAATCTAAGTTCTATGTTAGAGGTAAAAAACCCTCAGGGAAGCATGCATGGAGACACGGGAAGAAACTGGAATGAATTAAAACGTAACTATTAAAAAGTCACTTGAATTCCCCCACTTCTGAAGGAAACCAATTTCATAAATCCTGCATTCATAACATTTGAACTCGTGTTTTGTCTGCAGTACATTTCTCTATTCCTACAACTCCTAAAAGGATATTTCATGAATTTCTGGATCCAAAAGTCACCGACAGCATTCAGTGTCAATATGGGCAGCAATCACAGCCAACAAACATCCAGTAACTAAGAAACCAAATGCCACTAAGAGCATGTGTATAATGCAAATACTTCCTGCACAATCCTCATTTGACTCAAGTCCACCATCTTACCAAGCACACCGAGCACTCTACCAGCTAATATGACATTTAACTGTCAGTAGGTTTCAGAGATAACAGCCCTCTACACAGAGCAGAGGCATTTCACATAGTTCAGAACTACCATTTCAAGCGTTAAATAGAAACAGACAGAAATAACCCTGTCAATTCAATAAATTACTTGAAGTAGGCACCAAAACCCCCTGTGTCTGAATTCACAGGTATTATGGATGACAAGACTTAGCCTACAATTCTCCTGAAACCAAATCTGAAAACAGGTCAAATGATTGCTGTGCACCTGAAGCATCAGCCAGGTTTACTAAGAAATCCACTCAGAGTGCAGGCAGGAGCTTGACGTGGTAATTTCATGGTACTGGGAGAAAGGAATGAATAATTCACTGGCTTTAGACAGTCAAAGCTTACAACTTTTGGTGAACTTTACCTCTGAGATTTTAGATTCATTCAAACCCAAACCACAGCTCAGCAGGTGCAAATTCATAAAAGCACCGAGTTTGCATGACTTGCTTCTAACTGAAACCACCATCTTTTTGCAAAGCAGCAGCTGTGGCAAGCGCTCTGAGAGAATAAATATTTATTCCTCCTTAAATAAAGCTGCCTTCCCACCCACGAGCGCAGGCAGAACAATCAAAGGCTTCTCAAGGACAATTAGAGGAAAAACTCCTGCCTGCCAAAGTCAACCATTGCCAGCACAGTGAAACCTGGGACACTAGCTCTACGGCTCCTTTGAGGAAAAAGGCTTCCGTTACAAATCCCTCAGGATTTCAAGCTTGTTTCATAGCCACAAGGATTATTTCCCTCCTTTCCTGGCCAGCTCTTCCTTCAGAATTCATCAATATCAACTCCTTGCTGCTAGATAACATCAACACAATGCACCATACAGCAGCTTCTCTTCCCAAGGGGCACGAACAGCATACTAGTACTAACCATATTTTTAAGTTCAGTTTATCTATTTGCTCTGATTTCTGCTATTTTTATATCTCTGACTATTCACCTTTTAAAACAGTCTTTTGTGATGACAAATAACAAGATAGATCAATTCCTTTTTATTCTGGATGTAAAGATAAATTATTTTAATTAGACAAGAAACAGTCCTCGTCACTAAAATTGCTAAAGATGCTCCAAACAGAGAACCAAACAACTGAAACCTTAAACACTTAAGTTGATGTTTTAGTTGTATTTTTATTGTTCTTTATTGACTTTTCTCACTTGTGCTTCTACACACTCCTCAGAGGCACCAGACTGAGGGATCAGAACAGCAACATCTAGCTGGAGGCGGCCCGCAGTTGAACTTACAGCAAGGATCTAACTGGTGAGAGCCGTAGTTTTGCATGCAAATAGTTCATTTCACAGAGTAATGGGTTTGTGCCATGGGACCTGTATGCAGATGGAGCCTGGACTTTCCCTAAATTTGAAGGAGGTCCAGGTTGCAAGCAACTTAGGAAGAGCCATGCTGGCAGGAAAGCTGGACACCCACAGAACCCCTGCAGCAGGGAAATTTCTGAGCGCTTACCTCCTGCCATGCCTTATGGTCACTCACCCCAATATATTCCCCATGGCCCTTCATTCTCCACCCTTGAAGCCCGCTCTGTACAGTCCCATGCAAGAGATGAAGGAAGATGCAGAAGCAAGAACGACTGGATTGACCAGCAGAGATCACATGAATATTCCTGCTGTGACAACCAAATCGCCTGCAGGTTCAGACTCAAGTGGTGCCTGTGCTCAAGGTCTGGAGCCTTGGAAGAGCAAGGGCTCGCTGGAGGAGCAGGCAGTGTGGCACTAACACTGTGTGTTTCACCAATGCTGCTCACATAAAACAAACAAGAGTTAAATCAGGGCTACTGAACTTTCCTTCCTCGCTCCATCCCCTTTTTATCACTCCTTTCTTTGCCAAGAGTGATGTTATCTGCAGAGTATTCGCACCCAGATTCTTATCTTTCATGTGGCAATACTGCAAATGCAAATTTGTGTTTTCTGTTCGCAAGGAACAGAGCGGTGACTGAGCAACCATGCACGCATGATGTCAAACCCTAATAAAATCACAGACTCCACCAATACCCAGTGACGTGTTCAGACTGCAATCCCTACTGGGCATGTAATGGCAAAGGCAACTGCTGAGAGCATCCTGGATTGTATCCAGCCTCTTCCCCAGCAAGAGAGGGTAATTAAGCATTTGGGGATCAACTGGAAACACTCCTTCATGCAGGGTTTTCCCAGCAGAGGGCACTTTTGATTCACAGACCACTTCAGATGCTGCTTTTTGTTATTCTCCATTGCCATCTCAAAGAGCTGAAGCAGAGGTGGTGCTGTCTGCTTAAAAATAAAGACATCGTTGCTTTAGCTCTACTTTCCTTCCTCCCTCTCCCCTCCAACAAGTTTTATTAAGTTCTCATCTTTAATTCATGCCTGCAGCAGAGCTGATGTCACTTTTTTTTTTGATATTAAAAAAAGATCCACAAAGCACAAGCCAAGCTTGCAGTGGTATCTCACCTACTTTCCTTCTCTATTTTTATTTTCACTTCCAGTGATTTGTTAACATTCATTATCCTCAAAAACTGAAAACATATTCCAACAGAAACATGACTATAGCACTTGGAGAGGAAAGCAAACAAACCACCTATTAGATTACACGCTCTGTCCCTTACAAAGGCAGGACACAGCCCACCAGAGACATATCACAAATTAAACCCTCCAGTTGTCTGCAGGGATATTGCGGGGTGTTAGGGACCCAGCAAAATAAAAAACTTAGCAACCGTCAAGGTGAATTCCCCTTTGGGAAACTGTCGTTTCACAGTGGATGCAAAGCGAGAATAAGAGAGGACGTGTGATAAGACTGTGTGGGAGAATTTTCCAACAAAAGCCCTGGGAACTGAGCTGTTTTTAACCACTAAAATAAAAAGCAATAATAAAAAAAAGGATGTCTTAATCAACTAGAACACACATCTGTCCTAAGTTAAAACACTGGGAAGACCAAGCACCACAGTTTTGCCGTAATTCTGCTTCGTTTGCATACAGCTGGGATGTGGTTTTCAGGCTGGCAGCCCCATAGCTGACCGAGGGCCAGAGAGCCTATTTTAGGCCAGTACAGATGCCAGGAGTCCTGTCCCCGGCTTTCCTGCTATGAAAGCCTATACCTGTGCCTACCAGGGCACCATCCTGGAGACTAACAACTCAGCAGAGCCCACCAGCATGCACTCAGACCCCAGCATCCACAGGTGGCATTTCAGCTTCTACCAAGCCCTGAGGACACCTGCGGGTAATAGAAATCTCATAGAGGCTGATCAATGTCATACTGCAGACAAAGAGAAGCTCGTTCAGTAGGAAGCAGACCAACCAAAGAAGTCATTTTCTCTACAGATGATATAATTTAGAATCACTCTGGTTCCTCTTGGCTCATGGATGAAGAGTTTTGTTTTTTTCAAAAGTCAGAGCAGCGGGTGGTGTGGTCATGTTGTGTAAGATAATACAAAGAGCAAAACAATTACTGCCAAAGGAGAAGACACTGTATCACAGGCTTTTTATTTTTTACTGTGTATTTTTGAGTAGGGCTTCTTGCAGAATCACTGTTTGTTTGTGTCAAATTTTACTGGAACGTACATTATTACCAACCATCTTCCCAAACCAGGAGAAGCTGTCATAAACATGCTTAAATAAAATGCAAGGAAGTCATTGAAGATAACTGGGATTGTGCAATATTTGTGTAATAGTACATTGGGGAGGAGGGTTATGGGAAAATCAAACCCCAAATTCCAGAGACTTTTGCTTTTGAAATAACAAAGAGCGAACCCCAAATACGTCAATAGTTATACTGAAGGCAACAGAGCCAAGCCACTTTACACAATAATTCCCCAAGTATTTTATTCATCTGTTGCAGGGAGGAGGCACATTACTCAGCCTATGCAAGGCACCGAGAGGAACTGCATATGGCAGAAAAGTACAGTGTTAAAAGTTGAAGTTTGGACTCAAAAGTGAAAAAAAAAAATATGTGGAATTAGGCCCTTTCTATGGTTCTGTACTTTGCCTTTAGGGCTTGTAATAAGGTATTTAATTACATGATTTTGTAATGTCTATTATTTTACAGAAACTGTAACTGTTGATACCAGACACTAGAAGTTAACATCACACAGCAATCCTATTCTGTGTAAAGCCCAGCACTGAAACGCCTCCCCACATCAGCACTACCTTGTAAATCGTTAAGAATATTGGGAAAAGGGAATATTTCCCTGTTGGCTGCTAATCACTAGCAGGCCTGAACATACATTCAGTAGCAATAATTTTAAGAAAAATACATGAAATCTGCAATAAAATGACATTTGGCTGGATTCCAAATCCTCCACAGTCCACAGGCACCTTTTACTGCCTTCAGCATGCTCTTGAACCACAGGGCACTAGGGCTGTATTATGGTCATCAGGAAAACAAAAACCACCCAGAAAATCCTCACAGTCACCGATTTCAGTACACACACCCTCCCGCATGAATATCAGTATCTAAACTACCGTTTTTCAGCTATGGCCTTCACACAAGGTAAGAGAACGCTTGGTGGCCATATCTGAATTCTGTAATTCAGACAAATGAGGTAACAAGGAGAAAACTGGTCCCAAGACTCGTGGCATAAAGATGGATACTTTTACGCAGACATAGCTCTCAACTGCGTGGTCCCATAAACTGCTTTGTCATCACCACTGAGGGCACAGCAGGAATTATCAATATTGGCACTACGGCCAGAAAGAATTTTTATCACATTACAGGCTTCTGGAAGAATAATAATAATAAAAGCTAGCAAACAAACTTAATGCAAGAACCTTTCAATACAACCTTCTCCGCCAAGCCTCCTGCTTCATTCGTCTTTTCCCTTAAAACACCGATTATCCAACCAGCCAGCCAACGTGCCACTGCAGATTTATCACAAGGAAAAATACATCCGACTTCCAGCTCTTGCAGGACTGCAGCAGTCCAAAGACGTCAGCTGCTCCCACCTACCAGCGGCTTCCCCAGCGAAGGAGAATGAAGGGATTGTTTGCATCTCTCTACAGCCCTGAAAAGCTTCGTGCCACCACTGAGCTTTTGCTGAATAGACGCGGTGCCAGGAAGTCAGTGCCTGTGAGCTCCTGCTTGTTTTCAGGCCTGGCAGTGATGGATTATGTACAACCACAAGTTGGGCACAAACCAGCTGTCTATCTGTCCTTTCCAAACATCTTGCTTCAGTTTCTGTATTATAGAGGTGCCAGTGCCTTGTTTCAGGATGCCTACTGCATAAAGAGCACATATTTCTCTGAATATTTTACTGTCACACAGAGGGACTGGGCTTTCTTTTTTTTTTGAAATGCTGTTGCTCCTTCCCCAGCACATTCCCCATAATAGAAGTCTCTCTGTTCCCAGAGGCCTGAAGCTGCACTACAGCTTTTCTCTGCACAGAAACCCACGCACATGGATCCCGCTGTCTTCTGCTGACATGTGAGAAACCTGTGCCACACGCACCCCCCAACCCTCCCTCTGCTCCTGCCAGGTCTGTGACAGCAGCACCTCGGAACTTCATAGTCCTGCTGCCTTTCCAGTATGGACCTGGGGAAAGCATTGAGAAAATCCAGCTAGCACTCCCCTCCTGGCCCTTCACACAAACCCTAAAGGGCAAAGCAGCATAACAGCTTTGCAGAGTCTGAACCTGCCTCATCCAAGACTGTATGTTATCCTTTGTGTTATTATCCTCTACATACGCTACGTGTATAGGCACATACACATGTTTGCGTGGGATTCAGTTACTCCAAAGGACGTCTGGGGGAAAGGGCTGTAAACAGCTTCCACTCAAGACAGCTAACTTGGGGGGCAGGGAGAAGATAAAAAACACTAGTTATTGAATTTGGGTCTGTCAACCACCAGGATTAAGTGCTGAACACACTTTGAAAAGCCACCTCATTTTGCTGCAAAAGCCGTGGTAACACCACCACGTTGTCCTGCAAAGTCACAGCAATTCCCAGAGGACATCCTGGATCTGACTGCAGCAGTGCCTACATAGCAAAAGCAAAACTAAAACACAGATGAAAGATGTTTCCTCTCTTCTCTCCCTGAAGGAAAGAAAATAATAATACATCCTTCTTAGGCCGAGAAGAAGATCAGAGGGAGAAAAACACGTAGGAGTCCAGACGAAAGGCTAGAGCTGTAGACCAGGCATCGCTGCATCTGCTCCAGCTACACACAGTTGTTTAGAAAAAAATCATTATGAATTTTTCTCTCTCTTTAGATGTCTTGCCTGGATGCTTTAAAGCAGCCTCAGAGGAATGTGCTCTTGGGTCTGAATCCCGTAGGAAATTATCCTTTGTGGTGGATGGTCTCCCCTTGGGGCCTGTCTGTGTATTTTGCTTTCATGTAATCCTCCCACCTTGGTTTTCTAATGTAATGCTACCCACATTATTATAGCTCTTTGATACTCTCAAATAGTACTTACTCATGCTGTCGTATTTTCAGCTCTTCCAGACTGGGTCTGACTGGCTTGTGGTTCATGCCATAAATATTTAGTTAAGTCACCAAAAGATACCATGGAGCGGTTGCGTGCCAATGGCAGACACTGCACACAGAAGTGCCTGGACCATTTGCTCTTTCCAAGCGGGACATGCTGGTGATGTGCACGGGCACGTGCTCTACAAGAACAAGAGAAGCCTAAAACACAAGCACCACTCTGTCAGGGTTTGCTGACAGCTGCTAACTAGTTTTTTGTCCTAGTTCCCTTTTCTTTCTACAACTTCTGTTCCAAGAAAGTTCAGCACATTACATGCAAATTATTAAGATGGTTCATTACTGTGTTTTAGATCAATTTTACCAACAGCCTGCCAGGTCCAACATCCTGACCAGTACACAAGATTCCCTCTATGCTGCCTACGACTGTAGCTTTCTCAAAATACATCAATCTTCACTGCCGCGACTGCTCTCATTTGCACTGAGAGCAGGGGTTTGTGGTTTCCTTTTAGTTCCTCTGCATCACACAACCTCAGTATTAGGTTTGCATCATCTTCGTTGTCTCACCGATGCACCACGGGAACTTAACCATAACATGAGCCTCCACTTTGGGTGTTCTCTTTTCTTCATTCTGGCATGAATTTACACCCTGACAAGTTGGATCTTTAATATCCCTCCTACATACATGCACAGAGACAACTTCAGTACCTCCCCCGCTTGCACAGCAGATACCCTTGAAAACATGAATCAACATTTACCCGCAGTTTTCCTACAGTGCTACCTAACTACCAGCAGTTATCGCCCATGTGTAGGAACAAACTCAAATACCACTATGTGGCTGACTGCTCTCCTGTGGTTTCCCTCTTGAAAGTTATCTTCACTTGTAATGCAGGCTTAATAACAGTGAGGAAACGCAGTCGTCCATCAGAGTAACAGAAGAGAGGGGACCTGGACTCTGTTTCTCATCCTTCTGTTTGCTTGCTGGATGCCCACAACTAATCCAGCACTCATCACAAGCCTGCCTTCAGTTTTCCCATCTGCAACACTGCAATAATAATTCTAAGAAATCAGTGACAAAAGGTAAATTTTGTGGCTAGTTAATCATTACCAACAATTCGGTGCCGCACTCAAGCTTCAAGCTTTTCATCTAACGCAGGGAAGTATTTCATGAACACAAGGCAGATAAACTTCACAGCATGTGTGAAGAGGTCAGAGCAAGCACCCTCATTAATGACACTTTCCCTTAAATTTTGAAGGCTTCTCTGAACAAGAAACTCAACCTCGGCTAAAGAAAACTGTGATCACATCCCAATTAAGCTGGCCTGTTGCTATATAAGCTTCGATGCTACAGTTATGTAAATTTCTGGCCTGAATTGGTCTAGCTTTAAAAGACATGGAGAAATGCCGGATCACTGCCCCCCATTTATTATCATAGAATCTTCATGGCTGGAAAGGACCTTTGAGATCATCAAGTCCAACCATACACACACACAAAAAAAAAAAACCCAAACCAACAACTTACAATCTCTGCCCTTCAGAGCATGCCCTGAAGTGCCAAATCTAGACGTTTCTCAAATACCTCTAGGGATGGTGACTCAACCACTTTCCTGGGCAGGCTGTTCCAGTGCCTGACCACTCTTTCAGTAAAGTAATTCTTCCTAATATCTAATCGAAAAATATCTATTATATTTTATAATATATAATATATTCATATTATATATTACCCTTATTGCTCTAATTATATAATACATTAGTCCACAGCAATAGGGGTTAACTAACCCTTTCTTTTATTCCTCCCTCCCTTCCCTAAGGATGGCTGATACAAAGGAGAAATGTTCAATTCCGTTTACAAGATCTGTCCTGAGCCAGTGCTCGGACCATGTCTCATGGTAGCCGTCCTCAGGCCGTTCCACCAGAGAAGTGCTCTAGCCACAGCCGCACAGTGGTTCTGCTTTCACTTACTGTCAACTGTGTTGAAAAGCAAGAAAAGTAGGAAAAAGTTTTGCTTCATTTTCCACCGCATAGCAATAAATTGACACAGCCCAGCTGCAGTCCGCTCAAGCTTAAGGAAGGAAGACGACAATTTGGGGCTCACATCTGCGCAGCAACTATTAGGAGAACGAACCAAGGCACCCATCTCTGTTCCACTAAAGAACTGACCTAGCTATGCAGTTCACTTTGGCTGATGGCATTAGCTTTAGGAAACTCTCAGCACATTTATTTTGCAAACAGCATTTTGCTTGGAAATTACAAAAGAATCAGAAGTGCCACTTGCTGTTAGACAACATTATAATGCAAAATGAAGCACAACCATTGTGATGGGAGAACACATTCATTAACTCAAGAGAGCTGGCAGTCTGATATTTAGTAGATTTTTCTCAAATTCGACCTCCTGGAATCACGTGATCTGAAAATCTAAATTTTATTCCTTTAATAAAGCATTTTTAGTGGACCTCATAACTGCAGGAGTTGAAAGTTGCTTACCTAAAAAGCAAGTATAAAGATTTAAAAATTTTATGTTGAAGCTACATCTATTTTCAGGGCAATATTATGATTCTGAATATCAGATTTGGTAACTCTGAAAGATCAGCATAACAACTTCTGATTCTTATCCCTATATCAAAACCTAAATTATTAATTGCTTTATCATTTTAAGACAGTTTATGATACTTACAAAATAAAGACACTGGAATTCTCAAAAGCCATGGGCTTAATTCTCATTTTTCTTACAGCTACATAATTGTGCTGACTCACAAACGGTTGTGATTGATGTTACAATAATGTAGCAATCATAATCAATTGATTCTTACATGATGTAATGGCCTTTTTTTACTTTTTTAAGCAGTCTTTGACCTGAAAATACCTCTGTACTTTGAGGATATTCGCAAGGTGCGTTGTACTGTAAAAGTACCCAGCAGTATTCTTGAAAAATTTCCTTTCTGGAAGATGTGTTTTCCAAACAGGCCCCCTTAGAAGAGCAAATGGATCTACGCAAAATCTATTACTTCTGTAAGAAACAAAATTGGACATGTCAAGTTGTAGAGGAACAAAAGGAGATGGTAACATCCTTTGAAGATGCATTAGCAAAAAAACCTACAGACGAAACAAGTTTAGCTATCACTTATTTTCTTCATGCATCACTTACCCAAAGAACCACTACCTCAGGAGATGTCATAAAGAAAACAAAAACAAACAAACAAAAACCCAAAGAAAAATTCAAGTTTTACTTCCTTGCAGTATATTTGGAAAGCCCACCCTTCACATCGATGTCTCAATTTTATACAGCATATAGAATAGCCTCCCCAGCCAGGCCACTGACAGAAAACATCAGCCAGTTGACAGGACTTAGATGAATGAAGCTTAATGACAAATGGGGAAAAAGACCAGAACGACATCAAATCTGGTTTTCTTCTGCCTCCCCCAGTTTGCCTACACAACTGATAGAGCCACAGTCCTTTCAGTGCTGCTAACACTAATTAGATCTGCACAGCTAGAATGGAATACATTAAGGTTAAAAAAAATTACCCTCTGAACCCACTAGTACATATTCACAGGAACTAATCATTTAAACTTCAACTTAAATATGTATTTATCTTTATGCTCTGAAGTCCAATATACCTCATTTTCAATTTAACCTCTCCTCTTTTATGCTTTGTAGAAGTTGTACAAGATCATTTATGGAGAGATTTAATATTTATAAAAAATTCAAGCAATTGGAAGAGCCAAGCCTTTCAAAGGGTCAGCAATCAATGCAGACAACCCCCGCACCCTGTCCAGCCAGAGAGAGACAGGCAGAAACCATCAAGGGCACGTTGGGAAACATTCTGTGTTTCACATCCCCGGCGAAGCACGGGAAGGCACGGCTGCAGAGAGGAACACAGCCTAGATCCTCCAGTAATGTAAACTGTAAAAATATAACTCCTCCGACTGCAAGTTGGCTCACGGAGTCAGACTCAAATACTCATTGAAGTCACTGGGGCAACTCGTAAGGCAAAGCAATTCTCAGGAGGAGGAGAAGGTGGCAGATATGGAGCCGAGGTGGGGAAATACGTCACAGAAAGCCCAGCAGCGGAACGGAGCCCCAGCCATGCACCACTTTCCCGCAGCTTCGTCTCAATGTGCTTATCTGTGCCATGCTGCGCTTCCCAAGAAGTACCGCTCACCCAAGAGGGCACAGCTCAGTGCACATCAGCCTGATGGACCTAATCCTCCTGCATTTTTATTTTTTATTACTTTTTTTTAAAGAGTAAATCAGGGGATCCATCATCCAGAGATATCTTTCAAGCACAGACAAAATGTGTCTCTGCTTTTTGCAGGCTGCATTCAGCCCATGTACAGAGCTGTGGAGTCAGAACCTCTTCTTTGCTAACCAGCACTGTTCCAGCACTGAGGAATCCAAAGCAGAAGTCCAGCGTGACATCCCCACACGAACATACCTAGCAAGATGCTCTCAAACCCTTCATTTTTTCAAGCTTGATTTTATACTTTGACAGGGTCCAGATACTGCCTTAACCCAAAATCAAGAGCACTTACATTTTTTTCAGTCTGAGACGTCAATTTAATAGCTTTATATTAGGTCTGTTCTGATGGAGCCTTTGAAAGTCAAATTCCTGCTGCTGGCACACAACAGGTTAGAATGGCTTCCATTATATGCTATCCAAGCCCCTCATCAATACTGGAGTAACTAATGGTCACAAATGTCAACTTGCAACTTCTGCACGTAATACATCTGGTTTCAGACATGAAATAATGAGCAAAGTACCTTAAATAACCTGCCGAAGGTCATATGTGAATCTATAAATGACCCATGCCGTTTGTACCCACTTGAGCTGTGTAATCAAGAAACCCCCCCTGCTTCCTTTCATGTTTGCGTTAGCACCAAAAGGGGATTTTTATGTAGTATAAATTAGGGATGAAACATTACTTTCCAGTGGAAAGACCCCAAAACCGCAACTACATACAAACATCAACTTTTAGTAATTTCAAGAAGCCTTGTTTAGAGGTATTATTTTAGCCACTTACTTACCATAATAAGACACACTAAATCTATGCAGTAGAACAAAATGACTTCAATTGATTAAAGAAAAAAAATCAGCACATGGTGTCCAGAGCACCTGCCTCAAAATCAGAGATAAAACCATTTCAACTTGGCAAACTAAATGCTAGAATTATAGTTGAGAAGTTTTCTTACTTCTTTACACCAGCCAAAATCTTCTCCCTCCCCTCCTTCATTCCTTCTCCTTCATACACAACCTCAAGTAACCCTTGTGTGCTAATATCCCCAGAGAGCTGTAAATTCTCAATGAAATCACAACAAAAAATTGGAATAAATAAAACGTGAGATTTCAAATGCAAATTCTAAATCATTTGTAACAGAGACTTTCCCCCTTATTTGGATTTATGTTGAGTTTCTATCCATTCTCTTTTCTGAAGGTTTTACTGCACCACGGAGGCTCACAGCGTAATATGTGACAGCAAGCGTAAGTTAATGAAAGACAGTAACTTTTCAAAGCACACATGCAAATACAAAATATTCTGCAAGTATAATTAAGATGGGCATCTCTCCTCAAGGAGAATGCTCTTTCAAAATAGGGTCTGAAAGTGTGCCTCAGCGTGGCTCTCAAGAACATACTATGTATGTACTTGTTTTAGTGGCTTGAACCTATTTAATACTCCAGAACAGCTCACGAGAAGCAGTGTGTAAGGGTAAGCAAACACAATATGCCCCCAAACACCCTACAAACTTCTATTAACTTCTTGCTAATACAAAATACAACTCCTAAATCACAGAATCATAGAATGGTTCAGGTTAGAAGGGACCTTAAAGATCATATCGTTCCAACCTCCCTGCCCTGGGCAGGGACACCTCCCACTGGACCAGGTTGCTCCAAGCCCCATCCAGCCTGGCCTTCAACACCTCTGGGGATGGGGCAGCCACAGCTTCTCTGGGCAACCTGGGCCAGGGGCTCACCACCCTCACAGGGAAGAATTTCTTCCTCATATCTAACCTAAATCTCCCCTCTGGACAGTTAGTATCACCTTCATCTTGAAATAGTCTCAGCTACTTCAGCAGTCTGCGGGAGCAGAAAGGCTGAACTGATTATTTATTTTTTTTAAGCATACATGTGAACATGTATCCAAATGTGTAACAACAAACAAATCTGATTAGAACTTTTGTACTACCTGCTGCAAGAAATAGATCCCTATGGACCATAATAGGTTAGAAGTAAAAATAAAGTAAGGTAAGGAAAGAAAAAGTAAAGCAAACTTACCTAAAACATGCCCACCCCACAAACTGCCTGTCGCAGGGAAGCCGCACAGCAGTTCCCCGGCAGAGCAGCATCCCAGCTGTCGGGTAGCGCACACATAGCCCAGAGCTTACTGAAGCTTTGCAGATAAGAGATAAGCAATACTTTATATTTCACTCAGATGTAGATTATGAGCCAGGGAAAAGCAAGCTTAAAAGGTGAATGGCTTCTTTTGGCATTAGCTGAAATCTCTGTATAGTCTCCAAAGAAAGCCGACAGCGAGGTCAAGCTACGGTATGGGAATTCTATAGTCAATAAAAAAACCCTGTTTTTTAAGCTCTGAGTCAGAAAAATTCAATGTGGATGACCACTTACTGAAAGGGTCATCATCCAACAGAGAGAAAATTGCTAGAGCAACAAAGAGCCCAGAAGTATTCCTCAGTTTATAGAAACCACAGAGAAGGGCAAATTCTAAATCTGTCTCCTTCTCGTATTAATCTAGTTTGCCTCCAAGGATCAATTTATCCAGTAGAAACCGCATTGTGATGGTGCAGTCAAGTTCCTTCTCTGAAATCTGAGCTTAAATCATAAAACAAAACTATTGTTTTATGGCTGCACGCTGACATTTAAATATTTCTCTAGCATTGCATGCATAGTTCAAGCACTGCACTGACAAGTGAGATGGGCAGATGTAGGCTCTCACCCCGAGCTGTTTTAGTTTGTTTGTTTTTTCAGTTTTCCTCAGTGGAACAACTTTACTTTTTACTATACTCTAGGTGACTGCACTGTGCATTGGCACTCTCAGGACATTTAAAGAGTCAGAGTTTAGGAAGAACATTTACAGATTTCCCACTAACTTAGGCCCCAGATATTTCCCTACAGGAGAGGAATTTGCAACGCACCCAGTGTAAGGATGCCTGTGCCCACTGTGCTCCGCCTGCACCGGAGCTGCTGGTAAGAGAACGACGGTAACATGGCACTAACCTTGCCCAGACACTCTCCTACCATCAACATCGAAGCAAAGCTCGAATGGGCTCCCCCAAAGACTAGCAGGACTTTTTCCCTGCATTAAATGAGTCGCTGTGAAACAAAGACAGCTCACCGAGTCTTACAGTAGAACGTCTCACTGCAGCACAAATAAAAACCTTTTATATCTGAAGGCAGATATCCCTCCCCCACAAGCACAACTTACTGCAACTGTTCCCCTTTCTGATATTCATTCTTAAAGCATCCAGTTATATTCATCTCCTCACTTGCTCACATTGGTGCTCCCAAAGCAATGAATCTGGTTTGCTAATTACTGCAATCAGGGGAGATGGGGAACACAAGGCACAGATTAAAAAATTGCTCAGGCCGGGTTCTCTCGTACTACTTCACCCTTTTGATATATCAGCATGGTAAAGCTCAACACTGAACAGCACTTGACTCAGCCTCAGTTTGGAGTAGGGAGAAATTAATTGCAATCTAATAAGATTAAAATTGGTACAAGGGATCCCATCATTACGGGACAAGAAAGAGTAGAACTGCAGTACATTAGCCGGCTAGCAAAGGGCTTCGGTCAATGCAGTGGAACAGGCAACACCATCGCTGAGACATGATGAATTGATACCTCAATAATTGTAATTTATTAGTCAGTGGTGCTGAACTAGTGTATGAACCAGGTGGGAACGGACTAAGCCTACGCAGCATTTGCAGAAGAAGCGACATTCCCTTTGCAAGGTCTAACTTGAAATAATTTTACACTGATGCGAAGATGTGTCACAGCTTAATTCAAGCAGCAGTTATGTGTACCGGAGGATGAAAGTGTAAATCAGCAGCAGACTGGGAAACAGAAGGCTCCGGTATCAAATGTCAGTGGAGTTGCTCCCTTACTGCGCAACCTTTGACAAGTCACTTGACCTCCTGGTGCTTCAATCGAGGCAGCTACAGCAGCGGGTTAGAAGCAAGATTCCTGTCATAAGCCACATTCGCCCTCTGTGCTTAGATCTTCGGCAAACTGCAGCCCCTACCTCGCTGTATTTGAAATCCACATTGGAATTATCACACAAGGCTGGCCTGTGGACATTTAAAGTCATGTGTGACAAACAGGCTTTATGTAATGAATTACGGTTAAGCTGCAAGAGTAAACTTGACAGACATGCACATGCATTCGCGCTCACACAAAGCCCAACTGTCCCACTTCCACATGAGCAGCTCCAAGGGAACATCTATAAAGCAAAATGAAGGTTTAGTTGTGGGATGGATGAATGCACCTGCAACGATTTCCTTCCAGGTAGCACACAGACAGGGCAGCAGAGCCCAAGGCAGCAGAGGTTAACAAGCTTGGATCCCCGTGGGCTTACATTCCTGTTCCTCCTCTCTGCTGAAGCCTATGCCACTGAATATTCATAACTTGTTGCTAAATTAAGCAATCATTCACATGGTTAGTAATGCCACGCTCCCCCCTGATTTTGCTGGGCAGGCAGAATTTTAGGAATTTGGAATATTTTCCAGTTAGTTTCAGAAAACGGAATGTAACCCCACCAACACCGGAGGTGCCAACACAACTCACTGGCAGCTGCTATTCCCCTCCTGTCTTCTGTTAGGGAAAATCTTTTGGATGTCAACCCCCCGAAGCACAGAGCTACCACCCTCACACCTAGCGGGACCTTAACAACTCCTTTTGCCTCTTCCCACCCGAGGTCAGTGAGGGAAGAGCAAAGTTCTCCTATAAGTCACGCCAGGGAGGATCAGAAGACCACACTGGAGGTGAAGGTCTGGGTCTCTGAGCTAAGGGCAGTACGTAAACAAATCCCACTGCTGGGAAGAATAAAAGGGATGAATTCACTGCAGAAAATATTTTTTTTGGCAAGCCAGGGCTTTGCCAGACCTTTTTAGCCCATTGCAATCAGCTTTATGTACATCTCATACTCTAAGCTGCATAATCAAGTGGGGCTATTTCAGAGTAATAGATACCTGAGCCCTTTCTCAAGAATACATAAGTGGATCTATTCCTTCCTAAAGCTTCCCGAGAAGCCAGTTACTAAAGACAGAAAACCACAAAATTATACACTCAGTATTTCTAACCAGCTCTTCACCCTAGAAGACCTTTGGAGGGTTTATAATTAAGAAAAGAAAATGCTTAGCCTAGAAAACTCGCACAGCGAGTTTGCTATCAAGATCCTTCCCTGGGTTTGGACCGTGGAAACACCCTCAGTATTCACACCTAGTTCTCAATCATGAGATGATGATTAATACCAGCATTAGATCATCCTCAGCAATTGCCGGAGCTTTCGGCAAGATTCTTGGTGGATTGAATTATTGAACGGTGCCTCAGCACCTCTAAGCAAGCTCTTGGAAACTGAAGCTGGCATCCATCCTGGGCACCTGATGTGGTACATTCACATGGCATGATGCAGAAGCACTCGCTTGGATGGAGTGACTTCTCCCATGCTCTGTATCTGAACCGACTCATCATGCTTTGGGTCAGCTCTCAGCTGATGCAGCAGTGCTGTTTCCAAATCCAGTCAAATCTCTGTACGCTGTCTCACAACTTAAGACCAGTCCCTTAAATCTCACTAGCAAGACCAGGACTCCTACAGCAATGACCTCCTCCCTTCCTTCTTTAGGTTGAAAAAACAGCCTTGTATTTTCCTGTATGGTAATAAAATAATCATCATGTCCCCTGCTACTCTTCTTCCGTATATTGCAAGCATTTTAAAAAGGAAGTAAAAATTATTATCTCCACGTTACAGATAAGCAACCAGACAATGGATGGCTAAGTAATTTACCCCATTGCTCAACAATCTAGTGGCAGAACTTGGTAGCACAAATCCTTTAACCTCAACTACTCCACCAGTGAGCATTATTGGCAAGAATACAGCCTCTCCTCTTCCAGAGAGAGCTATTTTTTGAGGAGGAGGAGGAGGAAGAGAAGGGCTTCAAAATCACGTGTCTGCAGTGTCTGGAAACAGAAAACATCCAACTCGGATACTAACTGTGATCGTGCTAGAGATCAAGATTCCCATTCAATTCAGAAACAGAAATAGTACATAGAAGTTAATACCTTATGGAGTGACTACCAGGTGAAAGCCAGCACCTGATAGTGAAAAAAAACATATCACTTGTTACATTTTTATTTTAATCTATGTAGTTCAGCATTAGAAATAGCTAATTTTTTTGATAGGTAGAAGGAAAAGATTGACTTTTACTGATTAAATCTTAATTCTTTCAGAACAAGCTTGAAGTCAACAAGTATATCGATACTTAACTAGGCGTTAACTAAGGGCTCTCATTTGTGTAGTTGTGTTAACAGACTGTTGCATAAAATGACTAAAAAAGCCTTTCAGCCTAAGCTGTTTTAGCAGCACCACCTTAAGCAATTACAGTACATCTCAACAGCTCTTTGAACGGCAGGATATACCTGATCAATGTAAGTCACATGGTGCTGAATACTGCAAAAAAGTCTCTCTTTTCTCCATCCTGCAAATGAATACAGCTGAAGCAGTAGAAATTCCTGTCATTACCAATGTAAGTTAAAGACATTCTGCCTAAATAAATAAATAATAACCATTAGGAAAATAAGCACATGATGCCACAGAAGGAAGCCTCTGAAATGATCAGAAATCCTATTTTGAGTCCCATTAATGGAGCACAACATACATCTTGCAACAGCTTGCACATTTTATTTGCCTGCAATCTATCAAAATAGAAGAAACGCATTTATGCTGGTAAGAGGTATCAGAACACAAAAATGGAAAAAAGAGTAAACTGGTAAGTGGGATTTATGTAAACGCTTAAGTGAGTGAGGAGCACATCGTATCAAGAACTCACTGGGACTTAGGCTCTCAACTAATTGAATC
Organism: Rissa tridactyla; assembly: GCF_028500815.1. Classification (NCBI taxonomy): domain Eukaryota; kingdom Metazoa; phylum Chordata; class Aves; order Charadriiformes; family Laridae; genus Rissa; species Rissa tridactyla. The sequence goes on along the minus strand of NC_071478.1, from coordinate 10,189,752 downwards.
CTTGTGGTGGTAACTTCTTGTAAGAGCATCTTTTTTTATTTGTGTTTACAAGACTTGAGTAGCAGAGAGCTTACTCTCTTTTTTAAACAGAGCTGGCTCTTACCGAAAGACTTCACAATTCTCTAAGAGCTCCCACTTCTGCACACTCCTAGTCCAGCCCTCATCAGCAGGATGGTTCTGAGGAACATCCAACAGCTGCTGTTCCAAGCTCTTCAGGACCAAAGGCGACGCATTCCTGAATGCCCCTCTTCCACATAATGGCAGAGCTAACGAAGTGCGGGCCTCCAGGGTCTACATCATTGCTAATTTCTTGACACACTTCATGCTTTCTTTTTCATTTTGCAATTGAAATAATTTTTCATAAACCCACTTCTCACCTGGTTGTTGTTATTTATTGAAACTGAGAGCACAGGGATTTGTCAAGTTCCCATACAACTTATTCTGTAACTCGTTTCCCTTTGGCTTTGCCCTAGGCTTATGCCTATTTGAGGTGACCCAAGGCTGCCAGACAACAATTCAGTTCCTACTAAATAACACGCACAAAAAAACCCCACAAAACATACTACTTTTTTTTTTTTCTCTGGGACAACGTAGACTTTATTACATCTACTATTACAACGTGCCTATAACAATGTTCTCTAACAAGCAGCCCTAAGGTCAAATGTGTCCCTTGATCAATTTACTAGAGGTCCCTGGTGCTGCTGCTGTGGGTAGACTGTCTGGGGGAAAAAATAATCCCTTTATTCCTTTGCTTCACTGTAAGGAAAGAAAAAAAGAAAGCTGTCAAAGACGTTTTTCTTCTCCCTCTGCTCTTGACAAGTCAGGTAAACAGGGAGGGAATATCTAGCTGCAAAGGACCATAAGAGACCAGCATTTGTACAGGCATAGAAAAACATACTGTTTATTTACCAAGCTACTCAATGCATGAGGATGATTCAGAACAAGGCTAAGGGGATTGGGAAGATGTCTTAGCAAAACACCTGCAAAGCTATTTTGCATAAGGACAAATAAAAGGCACTCTGGATGTGAGTGTCATGTGGTCGTCTTTATACAAGAATTTCACAATTCAGTACATTGCTACAGTCAAAGCACCGTGACAAGTAGTAACACTAATACAGAGATGCTCCCAACAGTGTAGCCATCGTGTTAACCTACTCCTACTTTGTCAGTAAAGCTGTGACTGTTGTATCTTTGCTCAACAGATCAGTATCGACCATTAAGTAACGACTATACTCAGAAAAGCAGACTTGATACTAGTAGACTTGCTACAGAAATTGCTTCCTGCTTGCACTCAAGCAGCAGAGAAGGAGTTAATCTCATTGGCCAAAATGGCTGAGTATTGCTCTTACTCGTGCCCAATTGCATGACTTTCGTTTCATATGTTGTGATTTATTTTCACTTCTAAGCATGGATTTTAGTCACAGATTGGTACTGACATTAAGGGAACTGCCCTATTCAGCCCCACAACTGGGAGTCAGACGAGAGCTCCAGGTGCCTCCAGCTATTAGTAAATGATTGTTGGGATTGTCTTGGCTTATTCACTATGCACTGATTCCCATCGCTTCTGATCAAACAGGGTTATTCCTACAAACACTGAATGAGCAGCCCCTTTAAATGACACTACCTCCCCCCCGCCCCCCCCCAAAAAAAAAAAAAAAAAAAAAGAGTACTCTTTGCAAATGACCTATAATGAGTCTAAATAAAGCCTGAGCTGTTCCTTACTCATGCATAACTTCATTGCTTCTGTTCCCTCCACACCCTGCCCAGTTGGCATAATTTGCAGAAGGGTTTTGGCATGGACAACTGAAACACCCACATGCTGCCTGAACTAAAAAGCTTGATCCTAGAGCCCTTTTCTTTCTGAGCAACAGCTAAATGAGACTTTTATTTTGGTAACACGAGCCCTGTCTACACAGTAGGTTTCAACCCATGAAGAGGGAACTCCAAGCATGTTCCCAGATTAGGACAGCTATAGCCCACGCCATATCACCCCCCACAATGGCTAGAGAAGGCTTAAAACCTGGCAAAAATCCAACCTTTACGTTTCATGGGACTGGAATAAAACTCCCTCTAAATCAGCAGCCTCCACCACTAAAAGCCCAGCAGTCACCACGCATGGTAATTAGCGTGCACCTTGGTGTGGTCAAAAACCAAGACATGAACAAAGAACAAGCGCAGGCCACAAGGAACAGTCACAACCTTCTTCAAAGAGCATGCATTCCCCACTCCGGTACATACCCTGAAACAATTTTAATCCATCTTTCCCTTTAAGCAGAGACAGCACTGCCACCGACAATGATACGACAGTGACAAAGGAAGGCTGAAATTCAGGCCCAAATTGTCATTCCCCTCAGCTAGGCAGTTATGCACATGAAACACTGCTTGTAAACACTTCTTTGTCAAACACTCAATTACAAGCTGCTTTATGAACAAAATGAGCCAGTCACAAGGAAAGCAAGAGACGAAAATGGGGAAGCAATCTAAAATGGCACACGGCCATTACGCCGCCACGTCCCCCAGTGACGCTCGGGGCCGAACTGCCAGCCCCGCTTACAGGGGAGCACAGACGCGTAATGGGAAAACACAGAATTCAGCTTTTCAGAGTGGGGTTCAGGTTTTGTGGATCTAGACTTTGTTCTCCGCTGTAGGGATTATTTCCAATGTGGTAAGCAAAGAATAACTTTTTCATTTTTATATTATTAGTTTTGGCAGTATGCAACTGGAAGAAAAAGAGCACATGTACAAATGAGGAGCAAGCTAAAATATCTCAATTCAGGCAACATTTGCAATATGACTCTGTTCCTTTGTGTCATCCCTGTTTACCTTTATACACTGAAATTGCTCCCTACAAGCTGAAAACTAACTGGAAAGCACATTTATTTTTTTCATGTTAAAGCTGCCGAGGTACTCCACAGCAGAGCTATTTGACCACCTGAACTATCTCCATCTTCTATCCTAACGGACTGAGAGATTAACTCCAAAAAGATACCTATGACTGACACTACAGCCAATAAACGTCATGTTAAATTACAAAATATTGCCCTGTGGCCACTCAAAAGTTTTGAGACGCAACAGAAAGACAACTTTATGAGATCCAGCCCCACCTTCCAGGAGGCTGCAATATTACAGCACCAGAGGGCTATTCATCACAGCACCGTTACTCCAGCTGCCCTGGACAGCATCCACTACTTGATCCATTACCTTGTCCTTCCATTCTTTTAGCAATATCACTCCAGTGGATAAGATTTCCCTGAAAAAGGTTTTTTTCTTGTTTTTGCTATTCAGTGTCAATGAGTCAAGAAGGGCTGTGAGAGGAAACATCAGAGAGTGCAAAATGAAACCTATTACCAGTCTTTTAACTTGCGCTGGATCTGCAGATGAAGGAAGAATCAAGCCTGTGCTCCTTTCCCTAGTGCCGAAATCAAAGCCTTTAACCAGAAGAAAGTGGAATGTGGAAAGAAGGGTGAAGACTAAAGATTTGTTTTTAAATTACAAAACCTGCACATATTTACATAACTGACTTTAGACACTGACTTTCAGAATCCAGAAGCTACCCAAATAATACTTTGCTTTGTAATCTCAACAACTCCAGCTGCAAAGAAACAAAATTGAGAGGAAGCAACCAGAAAAGAAAAAAAAAAACCACACCACAAAAACCAAACCAAAAAAACCCAACTAAAGAAAAAAACTCCGTTTGCATAGAACGATAAAGAGTTTATACGTATAATTCCTAAACTTAACATTTGATATACCCTCCTTGCCGGGATTTTTTTTTTAAATAAATTAATTTCAAGGCTCAACTTCAGAAAAATTTTAGAATCAATTTACAGTGCTAACAGCTGGAAAACCCTCCATACAGACAGGGCATATTTCAACTCTTGAGTTAAAAGACACATATATAGCCAACTGTGCCTTAGGACTCCCTCAGCCAGTAAGTTTGGAAGAGCTTTAAATCTATCACAAAACCCTGCTGGCTTTATTTAATTCTTCAGTTTCTTTTAGACAAAATGTTAGAGAAAATAGCATGGGTTTCATGGACTGACTTTGCCAAATAAATAGTGCAATGGCATTCACCTGAAGAGCTACTAGTAACCTTGCTTGAAGGATAAAGGGAAAAAAATAAGTGCTTATTTTACCTAAGAGATGCCTTCAAACCAAAGGCGTGCTTACTCAAGCTGTGTATATTCTCAACAGCTTGTGTAAACCATCAGTCAGGCAGAAGTATGAAAATTAGCTCCCTTAAGAATCCACGTTGAAAAGAGGTCGAGGGATGTGGCTAACACTGCCCGAGGCTGCAGTTTGTGAGGCGAGAGCAACTGAGAGGTGGAAAACAGCATCATCTTTGATACGCTTCCATGAGGAAAGCCAAGTGAGCTGGACCAGTGCCATTAAATGACTTCAGGCAAAGACTGGCAACTGCCAGAGTGATTCTGCTACAGCTCCTGGTGCACCGATCCCAGCAGTCTCTTGCAGAAATGGAGATCCATGGCCAGCAATATGCAAAGATGAGGTCTGCATGTTGAAAGCAACAGTATCTCATGAAAAAGACATTTATTCCGCTTCAACCACAAGCGACATTGGGATGTCATTTTTATGTTTGTTTTAAATCAGCTCAGATTTAGACTGGAGCTGCGCAGATGGTTTAGTTATTACACTGATAAGCATGCTAAAGGAAGAATATTGTTCATCTACATCTACTACACTTGTTTCACACATGCAAAAAAAAATACCTGTGATCACCCCCAGAATTACAGGGATGATCATAAGGAACCATACTCTACCTGTTGCCGTTCAAAGGCTTTGTATTTTACTGCAGACATTTGGCGCAAGCCCAAGAAGGGGGGCTCCAATTAGGTAACAGATCCCAAAGCCCTGTGCAAAGCTAGCTAAAATATTAGTTAGCTAGTACTTAAATCAAGATGGAATAACCCTTTAGGCACTTCTTGTCCAAACCAGAAAAAACAACATGCTTAAAAAGGCCATGGCTGCTTCAGCTGCTTCTAGGTCCTAGCTGCTTCTGCTGCGTCTGCATTACACCCAGGAAAAGGGGCTCTACACAGCTCCCAGGACACCCAGAACGTGCCCTATCTCACCGCCATGAAGAGATGTACAAGAAAAACCTCCAGCCAAGGCTCTGAATCTCTTCAAACAGCACACACTAGCAGGACTAGTCGGAGACAGAGCGCCATTCAAGCAGTACTGCGTTTCTCCCTTCTTCAATTTGCTAAAATCACGAGATACAACAGAAGTGCTCTATCTTGGTGCCTTCTCTTCTCCAAAAGGAAATATACAAATAAAACAAAAAAAAATGAGACAAGGGAAGAAGGAAAACAAAGAAGACTTTGTGCATTGTGTCAACCAATTAAATTCAACAGAGAAAAAGATACAAGTGGTTATAGCTTCCTGTAAATTACTTCATGTAATTAAATCCCCTTCTCTAAATTACAAACCATTTTGCTCTTCTCTTATAACAATGTAACCAATGACCACCAACAACCTTTTTTATAGCGTCTGATGCCACATAAGTTGTTAGCAATGAAATTTCCTTTTTATTTCTCCCTTTCAAAAGAAGCCATTGTAATGAGATTCATTCACAGCTACTTACAGAGCATCAGCGAGAAGAGAGGATTACTTTATTTCTCTTTTTTCTGCTCTTGTCTGAGGCTATATTTAAGCAAATGTGACCTAAGGTCCTTACCAGTCATGGAACTGCAGGCAGAGAAGTGAAAGGTGACCTGCAGGAGTTTTAAAACATGGAGCTTATAACTGATTTGATTCTTCACATACATACAACGTAACTTTCTTACCCTGTAGCAGTGCAACTTAACCACCTTCCTATTGCTCAAATTTTCTGATCTTTTTTAACTTTGAAAACACCAGGAATGCCAGGTCAAGTCTTCCCTGTTTGCTAGGGATGAGTCTCGAGAGAGAGAGCGGCTCTGGCTTCCTCCAGATTGCTGCGTTTACGAGATGTCTGTGCGCGTCTCTAGTTACCGAGGTCTGTTCAAGCCACACGTTGCTGGGCCTGCAGCTATCGCGTCTTCTCAGAAGGGGAACTGAGAGGGAGACGCAAGGCCCCCGAAGATGCTGTGGTTCAGCTTCACTAGAGGTAGCGTAAGAAGTCCCAGTGCACAGAAAGCACTGGTAGCATCGAGTGCTTTAATCACCGTGCTCTCTAGACCTGCTCTAACACATGTTAAAAATGCCAGCAGCCATCTGGAGACCTGAACACACTGCTGTTGCCTAAATGCTGCTAAGTGGGAGAGGTGAATGGGGACAGACGGGAATTTTGGAGAAGAGGAAAAGCAGGGACAAAGAAGGTAGGAAACAGTGCCACAGGCAAAGCCTCGGGGTCTGGTTCTGAACACAGCAGGGTCAATGACATTGTAACAGCGTTATGATCCTTAAATACAAAGCGGGGAGCAGAGTGCATGTGGCAAGACACTGCATCCCCATCCCCACAGCCACCCAACCTCCACTTGCTCTGCCCCCCAACGAGCACATGCCCACCCCAGGGAAGCCCACAGCAGTAAGGTGGTGGTCCAGCTGAGCAAGTCCTGCCCGACCCAGCACAGAGCCAGCGTCCCCCCGCCACACTCCAGGGCTGGGGCACACCGAGGAGCTGTGCTCAGAGGCAGCCGAGCCTCTCCAGGAGGATCAGGGGAGTCCTACAGGAGCAGGGACAAGTGGGGCACACGGAGCAGCAATACTGGCAAGTGATAGTCAGCTACAAAAGGATAACCCACTGGTCCAGGCAAGTGAATCAGTGTTTCACTACATCAGTGACAAAGACAAAGCCACGTTCTCCTACATATGATACTGTCAGCAGCCAAAGCACACTTTGTATCCCTCTGTTCAGAAAATATTTGCAGTGTAGTAAAATCCAGCATACGCTCCTGTTTCATGCTTCAGTGTTAGTCTGAAAACAGCTGGATTCCCTCCCCATTTCTAATAAACATGGTTTCCTCCATTTATGTTTTCCTACCAGAACTGCAGCGGGTTTTGAAATACATTTTTCCAGCTTAAGTAAAGGCCTTCTCCTGTCACAGTTCCCAGTTTTATGGCACTACTTTGCACTACTCCTCCTGAAGCACAGGATGTTATACAGGGATCTGTTACAGAAGCTGTGCTGCAGCTTTCAAATGGTGGCTGTATTCCCTTCACAAAGTTACCTGTGTCACAGCTACAACACAAACCTTAATTGTCTAAGGTTCATACAGCACTTTAAAGAAACACTGAACAAACTAAATGCTCTACGAAGTTCTCCATTACGGATTGGGCTCTGCAGCCTCTTCAAGAATCTCGATGAATTCCTGGATAAATTTAGCAAAAACAGCAGCACTTCTTTGTAATAGCAGGGTTTCATTTGGGAAATAAACATCCAGTATTTATTTACAAAGGATTTTTCCTCCTACTGCCACTGCTGTGCTATGCCCACTGCTTCCCCTCTACTTTGATGCAGAAAACAGAATACCAAGTGCCTAACCAGGACTTAAAGCAGATTTTTAAATTAGTTCCTGACAGTGCAAACAGATTGCTATTGATTGAAATGAGGCTGATTTTAGGCCTCGGATTAGCAAACCTAATGACTAAATACTGTATTGCCCATTTCAGTACTTTGCACCGTTACTCCCCAGTGGTTTTGCAGGCAGCTGTGAAGTCTCTGCACTTGCAGATTAGCGTGAGAGAGCAAGGCAAGGCCATCTGTGCCTCTGCCGGGCAGCCCTACGCAGCCAGAAACAAGGACCTCCTCCGAAATCTCCTGGGATAGGGCCCCCGGCACTACAACCTCATTAGGAGCTTTGAAGCCAGCGAGGCTGTTCGCGTGTTTAAAAGCCAGCACATGCTCGGCAAGGCTTCGCCACGCCGCAGCAGCACACCTCGCCAAGTGGCCGTGGCTTGGCCACCACCGCCCACCTTGGCTCCAGCCCAAAGGACCCCATGCCCCAGCCCAAGCCACCTGCCTCGGGGTTCCATCCAGCCGGGCTGGGCTCAGGGGTAGAGAGACTCCATGCAGGTAACATGGGCTGTGTTAACAGCCCAGCTCTCCCTGCAATCATAAATGCACACTTAAAGCTAATTGGCAGAGAGCTTTCATGTTCGAATTGTAAATTCTTGTACTTACAAAGGTAGAAATGGATCCTGGTTTTAAGCAATACATGAAGCAACATTTTCCTGATTAAAAGAAAAGGGACTTTTTTTCCCCCTTTTGCTTTGTTGTTTAGTTTCAAAGAAAATTTAAATAACAATATCTGCTAACAAAAAGGGTAACATCAATTAGAAACAAAAAGAAACAGGTTTGTATAATTTCAGTGTTCAAAAGCAGTGGAGTGCAAACACCAAAGCAGCACACACCAAACCAAACCAATCCCCAAAACCCACATTAAAGGCAACCTTTGTTGGTTTTGGTTTGGTTTTTTTTTTTTTGGTTTTTTTTTTTTTTTTTTTTGGTAAGTTGGCTGCCTATAAGTCATTTGCCTTTGAGATACTGAAGGTAACAGAATAAGTTACTACTACATTTAGTCCCTCTCAGACACAATTCAGCTTCCAAATGCTGCTTTATTAAGACATGGAAGGACAGGCATATCCATACCTGTCTTCTGGCCTACAGACAAACACTCCAAAAGTTATTTTTCAGACTCACTCTCCAACATGGCTGCTGAACCTCAGCTAAGAAAGGTACATTTCAGCCTCTAAACTCTGCGTCACTAAGCAAGCACTCTGCCTCCAGCCCACCAGTGGCTTCAAAAGCACATCCAAGTTTCTGATTTACCATTTATCATTATCTGGAAAAATACAAATGAAAATCAAGCAGCTACATGCTCGTATTGTCTAACCAGCAGCGCAAGCGGTGGGATGCCAAAGGAATTATTCCATGCAAGATATTTCATTACCCAGACGAGTTTCTACACTGTTTCACTCTACCTTGTTACAAGTCCCATAGCCTTTCCATACCACCACCCACGAACAATATCCGGATGAGGGGATGTAACTGGTTTGAAGACAAGGTATCAGTTTTCACCTAGACGTCAGAAGAAACAATGTGCATCCTGGCTGGAATGGCGATACTTAGCGTATCACCTTTAGCTCAGATCAGCAGTAACCCAGCCCGGTGTTCTGCAGGGGGTGGGGGCAGGGAAGGGTGTTACATTCATCAATGAATGTTGGATAATGAGCTGATGAGCATCACAGAAAAATCACATGAATAGGTAATCAAACATGTTAATGTAATTTAGCAGTTCCAGTCCAGTAAGAGCCACAGCAACAATATACATTAATCATCAATAACGCTCAGCAGTTTGACAAAGGCTGGGGAGTGAATGAGGCACAGGAATTAACTCCTCTTTCCCTCCCTCCAGGAGGCTCTGCTGAAGTCACAGAGATGTCACACCTCCAGAGCAACATGACAGCGTTAGCTTTCTTGCCCTTTCCTCCCATGTTCCAAACCCAGCACACTATTCATGAGCACTAAATACGTGCTACACCACCCTGTTCTCCTCAGCTTCTTTGAGACTCTTCCTCATCTCGGGTGATTTAAACAGTGGGTGAGAAAAGGAAGGAGGAGGTGTAAGACACTCATCTTCATGACAAATGACTATTTGCAGAACAGAGTGTTATCACAGCCGCATTTAACATCTAAACACATTCAACACACCGTGATGCTCCAGAGCTGACTAACCACAGAGCTTGAGGTGAAGCTTAACTTGAAACATCCGCAACTCTTTCCTATTAGCACCAACCCTCTTCAGAGGGAGGTCAACCCATTTTTAGTCTACATACAGAAACGGCAACGGGTCCTGAAGCTCAGGAAAAACCCCACTGTTCTGCATCCAGAGTGGCCCCAGGCCGCTCAGACCTTCAGAGGAATAAGCAGCTCCAAAAACGAACCCAGCAAAGGGCAAAACAGCTCAGCTAAGGCTAATGAAAGACAGACTCAAGGGGTGACTCTCCAAAAACTAGAAGAATGACTTAGGACAACACAAGGAAGCGTAACTGGAACCAAGAGGTTTCATCTTGCATCTACCTTTTCATCTAAGTGACTTATAAACCCAATCACAAAAGGACACTGGGCTCCCCTCCGCCACCGGCACTGTCTGCAGCCGCTGAGGGGATTCCCTTCCACAACCCACTGGGTCAAACTCAGATGGCTTTTTAAAAAAGGCAATGACTCAATTTCCAACAAATGTTCCTGCGTTGGAGGCAACTACACACTTTCAAGAGGCATGCGTTACTCCAGGCCACACTGGCTACACTGAGATATTTTCTCATTCCTTGACATACCCCTGATGACCATGAGCAGTGTGTCATGGCCTCCCACCGCAGAGCAACAGCTTTCCCTGCGCACACGCATCGAGAACAGCCCCAAATCCTGACAAATCGTAGACGCAAGGACCTACGACTATTTGAAATGCCCTTTGTTCCCTCTGCTTGGCTACAGCAGGAGATAAACATGTTTGAATGATTTTTATATACAGTTGGAGTAATAGGCTGGAAAACACAGATTGGCTCCTGCAACCCTCTCCCCATGCCCTGAGGTACAGAAGAACCAAATATTCAGGAGCAAATAGGAATCCGGATGCTTTGTCAAAAGGAGTGAAGTATTAATCTAATTTTCTAAACAAAGCAGACAACCTGGCACTCAAATCAGCTTACCACTTTTGCACCTCTCTACAAGGATTAGCAGAATGCCATAATTATAATGCCCAATTTGATTTATTAGAGGAGGCTGCGCAGAAAAGATGACAATTCAGTAGCATTGTGAAGAGAAGGGATGAGAGTATAAGGAAAGCTTCAAATTGAACAGAAATTTCTAAGCAACATCTCAATATAATTAGCATTAATTAGAGTAAGCTTTCCAAATTAGGTATAAACCTATGCTTAATAACCCTGACATGCAAAAATCACCCCCAAATTCCAGGAAACTTGATATTACAGCCAATTTGTCTAGACAGCTTGGCAGGAAATGCCAGAATTCTAGGTGTGAACTTTGTGGTTATTAAAAAAGGGAAAAATTATTGAACTTGTCTATATCATTTGCATAATTAGTTTGAACTAAGAATAGCCTAGTTTATCTAGCTTAGATTTTGCTGCTACTTTCATCAACCTTACAGACCTGAAAACTTGTCTGGTTTTCACAACTCTATCAGCTAGGATAATAAAAGGTATTTAAAAAAATCCCTTTTCAATAAAAGATGAATTCTAATTGTGACTTGTTTAAAGAGGCTATTAATGAGTCACTCATCACAGGTTTTATTTTATAGTCTTTGTGCAAGCTCCTCGCTCTTTTTGGATCTTGTTACTTATACTTACAGGAAAAAATAGATTAAACAATGAAAGATGAATCAGGTTTTCATGAATGTGGCAGCAAATACCATATTTAATCACTGATGGCAGCCAAATACTAGCCAGAAGAACCAGATAACAACATCCTCAATTTTTTCAAAGCTGAAATACAAATAATCTAAACATCTGGTAAACTAAGGCAGCAGCATGTCATCACAGAAACTGGAATTTGGCCAGCGCAACAAAACCTCTTACCCTAAAAGGTTTCTAAGGAAGTGTCATGAAATCCCTAGTGGCCACAACTACTTGAAACTCAGTTTTCAATTCCATGTAGAAGTGTCACTATTAACTACCCTTCCTCTTCTGCCATGGGTGAGGAACAGGCTGCCCCCAGCACGAGGGGACCTCCCCCGCTGCCCAGCAGAGCGCGGCCCCGCACATCCACAGTGGTTTAAACACCTGAAATACACCGAACTCTCTCCAGCGTAATTTTAGCCCTGAAGGAACAACTCCCACACCCTCAGACGGGCAGTATTTACTGAAGCCAAGCTTTCATGTTAGAAAGATTTTGGTGGCAATCGAGACCTAACGTCCTCCTGCAGTGCTCCGTGTTTCCACGCTCGCACTGCACCACTCTCAGTTGCATCAACACGAGCATTTGTAAGGTTACTCCGGGGACCAGAGCAGAAAGTGAGCCAGTTTTATATGTATTTTGCAATGGTCGCTGGATTGGCGTTTGGGGCCTTTTCACGCAAATAAAAAAGCCTGACACAACAGCAGCTTCAGAAAGGCAGAGGAGCTGATGAAGCACAGAGCCGCAATCCTGGTGTAAGCAGGAATACCATCCAGCACTATTACTTCTGAACATTTTATATCAAAGCCAGGGACTTCTGGTGAAATACACACTTAGCATTTTATGGGTTCAGATGCCAAGAAAAGGATCCTGGTTGCTCAAACTTTCATCAAAACTAAAATGTGCATCTATTCACCCATAATAAAAAGTCATTTTAATTTGCACGGAGTGAATATTTGTGCACAAATTCCTTGCACCTGTAACCAGAGGGGGGAACTGAAACCCCATCACTCAACTACTAGCAAAAACAAACAAGAAACTTGATGTATTTTAACTGCATATACACTGAGGAGTCTAAAACCAAAACATTTGGTATCACTTTGGGGAGTTAAAAGAAAACAAACCTGGCAAATATTTTACTAGGAGTGCGGTTACATGATTGCTACATTTGCAAGCAGAAAAATACTAACATCTTTGCATAACTATTTGTACTGAATTATTTCAACTTTTTTTTTTTTTAAAGGAAGAAAATAAAAGTCTGCTAATTTGTTAATGAGAACAATTAGCCACCAGAAGACTGGGGCCATGAGCAGACCATTAGAATTTCTAATGTAAAACGTGATGAGCCCTTCTGAATGAATATGCTACAAAACAATCACAAAAGATTCCGTGTGGTGGAGAAGTTATGCTGGGGGTTCCATTAGATAACCTTAAAGATCCTCTCAAATCCTAAAATACTGGAAGTCTGAAAAAACACTTCCAATAACTGGACAATTCAATCTTTCATTGTCTGGCACACACACAGAACTAGTTTCACAGAACAGAAGGTGTGCTTGGGTTAAACAGCTCTTTTTCTCTGCATCACAAAGAATAAAAAATAGTTTTCGTTGGAGTGTACTACTTAGCTCAAAACAAATACTGGAGGGTCAAGTACACTGGTCTTCCCAAGGGCTGCCATTTGGCACCACGTTAAGGGACAACAGGGAAAGTGTTTGTTCGTAGATACAGGCTGCTGTGCCATGTGAATTTCGAACTGATGAATGAGCACTGAGCCACCAACAAATCTCCCTGCTGAGCAGCAGCTAAGTGATAAACAGCCTGCCAGCCACAGTGCCTCTCCTTTGTCACCTCCCGGCTCTGTACACACCGTGGCTGGGACAGGAGTCTCCAGAATCCTTCCCTCCAGCATCGCAACTCTTAATTCATTAACGCTCTATCACATTTTAGAAGGGCACAGAGAAAAGACTCCGCAAAGCACAACGTCCTTGTAACTGACTTTCCACTTCTAAAATACCTGCATATTCTCTCTTCTTCAACATACCGTTTTGGGGACACATGAACGTGATTCGTAAGATGAACGTTTGCAACTTCCAGGTGCATGTTAACAAGCACATTTTCCCCAAAGGTGGCTATGATCTGATTGATGATTTCTATTTGTGTCAAAGTTTGATAAGAGCCACAAACCTATGGTGTGAATTACCGCACTCTCTCAAAGTTGTGGGATACAAGGGAGGTCTGCTCCTTCCTTCCTACATTACCCAACACACCTGGTCTTCCATTTTAGCTTATGAAACTTGCCCGCAACACAGGATTTGTGCACTTGGCCAGAAGTCTTGTAAGAGACATTGTTTTCCACCAGCACAAGTTACCAGAGAAGCCAGTTACATTAACAAGCCCAACCTACCAGCGGGACAACATTTCACAGCGGCCAATGCCGTCATACAGTCGCTTCAGATGAGAAATAATTTCCCTACCTGCTTGGATAGCTTCAAGGGGAGTTTCTTCTTCATCCGTTCTTTGCCTCTTTCTGCCTCTCTCTCAGAGCTCCCAGCATCATTATTATGGCCGTTTTCACTCGGCTCAGCAGACACACAGTTTTCAGATTCTCTAGGTTTCTTTCCTGGATGCCTCTCCCATTTCTCCTTCCGCTCCTGAGGCTTTAGCGACATGTCCTTCTGTAAAGGAGCAAAAAAAAAAAAAAAAGTTGTTTGAGACTACTTTTAAGCATTAAGCAGCATAAATATTGAATAAAAACACAAACAAGACAGCATGTTCTTTCCAGAGATGACTTAAGATGAATAATTAGGCACGCACAACGCAAACAGTAATTTAAGATTAGATTAGGATGAATACTCTCCAGGCTATGTGTTTGATTAATTTCAGAGATGCTGGAACTGGTTATGAAAATGAGTTTGCTTCAGATTAATTCAGGAATCATACGTCAACAGCGCACGAAGAAATCAGCATCCTGGAGGAACGCCTTTAACTGCTCAACTGAAACAGAGGTAGTTTTTATTTTGTTTTGTTTCTGATCTCAGAAAGCAACGTATCAGACCGCCCTTGAGCCTGACAGTCTCTGATTCACAGTAGCATTCATATGGAGAAACGCACTTCTAAAGCCTACCGTGCATTCAATAAGCAAGCTGAGATCAATGGGATCTAAACACATAACAGAGGTTGAACACTTCTAACTGTTAAGTGTCTGCCCTGAATCAGAACTATAACATACAATCTAAGCAGAGTTTAAAAGCGGGTATGTCATGTCATAATGATTAATATCGGAAGTGAGATCAGAGAAGGGAATTACTACTGCTATCCCCGGCATCCTTGAGGACTGAAAGCTGAACTCTTGGTGACAACGTATCGACCGCTCCCCCTACGCACACCACACAGAGGAAGAGTTTAAGAAATAATATGCCAAATCACCATGACATTACTTCGCTACAGATAGATTATTTTTTTTTTCCCCCAATGCCTTTTATTAACTGTTCAAGGGTAAAAACTAAACTCTTTATGGAACGTTTTGCAGAATCTCTATCACAATTATTTTTTTGTGTGAGGTACATATATCAGACTAGGAGATACCTTAAAAGCACTGCTCACCATGACAAAATTTGTCAGCTTCAGTCACAGAAATGTTTCTAAATGCCTCATCCCCCTTTTTCTAAATGCCTCGCTTCTGACTCAAGCAATTACATCACGGATTTTGTATCCTACATGAATGGGTACAAATACAACTTGCTCACATCGATGCACACACCTTTAGTACTGCAGAAGAGCTCATGAAAATCATTAGCTCTCTAGTCTCTCAAAAACTAAAGCCCAACAAAAAAGAAAATTAGGAATTGGGATGAAATGCCCTGCTGATTGCTCTAGATTACTTCCGCCCCCTCTCCTTTAATTAGTGAATTGACTGCCTCAGTGTGCAACATGCTGATTCCACTCCAAATCACTCACTGCCTAAAGTCACCCTTCCCCATGAAGCGAGACGATGCACTGACTCTTTAGGGTCACAGAGACATTGAAATTTGAATCACGATGATAAAATACATACAGCTGTTTCCTAGTCCAGCCCAGGCTCAAAAACAATCAGCCAGCACCTAATCTCTACACACCTTACACAGGGGTCCCATGTGGCTGGCAAGCTCCTCTTAAAACACACATATATACAGCAAAACCCGCACCCGAAGATACATGCCCCACCCCAAAATTAAAGTAAGTAGCACTGTCTTTGAGGCGCAGAACACACCAGAATACAGCTCAGCTTGCCAAGTCCATAACTAGTGAAAGAGCAAGGAAAATGATTGTCTGGCATTGTTCTCCATGAATCCTAAAATAAGGAATACAAATTAGTATTTAGTTGCTCACTTTGGTTTTTAGTTTTAAGATAACACTCTAAAGCAGCAGTTTGAGATGCCACTTAAAGAAGATCACATTATCCTATTTACTAGGAAGCTGCTGAGATAGAAATCAAAATGCTAAGCTTCAGTAACTAATCAGAAACTAGTGCAATGGAAATGACATCTGTTAACTGATACTCAGCAAAATATTAGAAACAGAAGTCACTAAAAATGTGCACTTCTTCATACAGCCAGATGCAGCTGCAACGTGACGGCAGACGCATGAAGACGCCACATGAGGTTGACAGGGGCCCCTGATAAGGGAGAAAGGAGGCTGTGGCAGGGGAATGCCACTACCTGAAAGCACCAGCAAATAATGCACTCCTGGCTCAGCATGTAATACTCATTTTTAAGGATGAGGTCAAAGGCAGCAATTGGCTGTTTTGGTTTAAATTCTACCTGGCTTCAACATGGGGATTGGGCCTCTGTTAATGCCTTAGGGAAAGTTTTCCCTCAGTACCCACGGCACGTTCACCACACGTTTTACAAGATGCCCTTTCCCACACAACTAGTCAGGAAAGCTGCATTTTTCCCCTTACTGAATTCCTACAAAATTCCCTACTCAGAAATTTAGCTTTTTATCCCCATTTTGTTTGGAGATTTCAGGTTTGCCGCATCACTGAGCTACTAGCAAAATTAATTCAGGGAATACAGTCATAGTTGGATCAAAGCCAAGGAAATAATGCATTCACTTGTAGTGCCACTTGCGTCCAAGAATCTCAAGCACTTTCCAAACAGCCAGGAATTAAGCCCCAGGCTCTGGTAGCCGAGGCTGCCGCTTGCCTCCGGCAGGAAGAAGGCGACCTCAGCTCCGCAGCACGTCTGGGGCAGCCGCTGGGAAGATGCCAAGTCTCTCGACCCCGTGACAAGAAAACCTACGCCATAGTCCCATGCCTCCCCACTCCAGCGGAGGATGCAACTCACAGGACTTTGCTTTTTCTGGGAACGCAGGACACCAACCTCAGCCTCTCCTTACTGACAGCGGGTGACAGCCGGGCTGTTTTCTATGCTGCTGAATGCAGACCTTTTTGCAGCCTCAGGCAGAGAGCAGAGCAGGAGGGGGCTAATGGGGTTTCTGTTCTTGCCTCCTTTGTTTCCTTTCTATTTACTCTACTAAAAAAGCCTTCCAGCGATTGCTCTTTTACTAAAGTTTACGACCTCCAAGTTGGGGACCTCACTTAGCACAAGGGCTTACTATTTTTGGATGTGAATCTGTGCTTGCACATAGGCAGTTGCTGGAAAATTTAAGCACGTACAGAATATACAGTACATCGCTGCAGCGAACAACGTTTATTGATGTACCTTGACTTCAGTCCAGAAATCCCAGCCGGCAGGTGAGACTGGCCTTCTGACAAACTGCTCCACTGGAGCCTTCCCCCCAGACAAGCCCAGACCAGCAGGTATTTGCACATCATGTAAAGCCTAGTGTTCACACAGCAACAATGTCTGAAGTCAGGCCCTGAAGCCAAAAGGTCTTCATATCCAGGCTTGGGGTTTCTGCCCAACCCAGGAGTCAGTAGACCTGGCTACCTTTGCTGTCAGGGCCAGTAAATCCCCTTGTGCGGGGAAGGTTGGTGGATCCAGGCCCATTCTCTTTTCTTGGTTCCAGGAAGGAGACTGCCAAATCTTGTTCCAGAATATACAAAACTATTTTGTTCCTTACTACTCACTGCTCCCAGGGCTGTCTCCTACCTGTCCTCACTTAGGAATCTCTCTCACACCTTCCAGGGCAGGCTACAGCCTCTCCATCTGCAGCCCCTTGTCTGTCTGGGCTGCAGACGGAGAACAGATGGTTCTAATTGGCTGCGTGGTTACAGATAAGGAAGAATTAGGCCTTTCTTTAGTGCCTCTTTCCTGGCAGTCACTTCATGAAACATACAGATTCTATCTCCCCGTTTGCTTATTTGGATGTACAGATATCAAAGAACACTTCAGCTGAAAACTGTTATTGCGGTACCTCCCTCCAGCTCTACCTGAAATACCTTGCACACCAGTGGCTGTGAAGATCCACTGGTGAAGACCTCAGCACAGACTGGCAACCCAAGTATGTAATTTAAGACTCTGCAACAGATTTTGAGAGTCCATAATAAAAATCTCTATGGTGGGTTTTTCTTTTTCCCCATTGCTGTTTGGCCCAAGCTAGTTCAAAGTTATGCAATTGCACCTCTGCTTGCAGCAGAGCTGGCAACACCCTTAATCACTTCGAACACTCTTTCCTGAAAAGCCTTTTTTTCCATGTCACCAAGGCACAGCTGCAATCTCCAAAGGCACTCAAGGTGCACACCGCTCAGCTTATAAAGCTGGGAATAACACGGATGCACAGCCCTCGACTCTGGAATGAGCCTGTTCTTACCCCTAAAATGCCACAGCAAGAGTCCTCTGCACAGTGGACTCCATGTTGTCTGTTTGATCAGGAAGTAATGATCAGCCCTGGAGGACCCTGGCGCAAGCTCACATCCACAGCCAGCCGCTGGCTGGAGTCATCACCCAGTGTTTGCTCAGCCCAGCTCAAACTCTGCCTTAATCCTCTGAGTTTACACAGCTCTGAGATCTCAGAAAGCATGCCGGGGGAGGCTGGGGTTGTAAACACCTTTCATACAGAGGGAACACTTAAAGAACCTGAAAAAGGTGCAAAACCCACACAGCTAGATGAAAAACCTCAAGCATGCTGCTGGGGTGCAGAGGACAAAAATAACACCTACAGTTAATAAAATGACTACCCTCAGCCCTCAAGCATCAGTTCGAAACGCAGCCCCAGTGCAAAAATCAAGTCCACTGCAATCCCCCATCCCCAGGGCCCATCAGACACTGCACGGCTCAGACACGCAGCCAAGGACTGGCCGCACTCCGCTCCTGCCAGACTGTCCCTGCCGACTTTAAAAGATTATATGGGCTGATTTCCCAGAAGGGAAACAGCCTCCAGCTTCTCTCTCCACAACTCTTCACTGCAGCACTTATGCCTTAAGTTGGGGAACGTGAAATATCCCACTGAACATCAAACAGGAGAAGGATCCACACAAAGGAAATAAAAAAACCCCACTGCTGTCTCTAAAACTGACTCTGCTTGTCCCTGTTGCTGCCTCCAGCTTCTCTCAGCAAAATTGCAATGGAAAAGCCCCCGAGGATCTAAGCGCCATCTATCCTTATATCAACTTTATCATGCAATTAGCAGTAGGGTTGTCAAACGTGTTTGTTTAATAGTTCTGGGAGAGATCCTGGCTCAGAGAGGAACTGAAACAGATTTACTTTTAATTAGGTTCCTTTTAAAATATTCTTATTGACCTTATATCCAGTTTGTAGAACAGCAACATAGAAACAAATGATGACTTAATATTCTCTTGCTTTCTAAGTAGACAAAGCACATTACAAATACAGTCAGGGCCTCTACTAAGGCAAATCTACTGTCCTTTAAGTTGCATAAAGGTGACAGAAGAGACAGTAATTCAAAATGGAAAGACAATATTGGAGACATACATGGGAAACGTACATGACAGAAGTTAACTTTAAGGCACGGATTTGAAGATGGGTCCGTAAAGAGAGAAGCCACTGCAAGAATGGAGCCAGCACAAGTAGTGATGAGTAGCCAACAGGCAAATGAAATGAGGTGAAGAAAAAGGAGAGAAAAAAGGAATGGGATAAGAGGTAACTACCACCGGGTATCAGGTAGGACCACCAAGGTGATTGAATTAGAACTCAACACGGTGAAGAGGCAACAAACGCAAGTGGAGATCTTACAAATGAGCAGGAGCACACTTTAAGGGTAGAAGAGGAGAAGTTTGAGAGCTCTGCTCTGGAGAGCTACAGGGCAGAAAGCACAGGTATAGAGGGCAGTGAGGGGAGGGAGCAGCGGAGGCAGCACTGGCCCGCAGCCTGGCTCAGTGGCCCCTTGCCACAGCAGGCCAGCCCAGCGCCGCCCTCCCCGGAGGTCAGGGCACACCGGCAGGCAGCCTGCTGGCATCTCCGGCGGGAAGCTGCAGTTCTCATGGATGGGGAAGTTCTCACTTTTCCTGTAATAGAACACACACTTGTTTGCTTTACTTTCCCGCCCTCTTTTCTCCCCCATTGCGAACTTCACTAAAAATGTAACTCAAGCCCCTAGTCTTTCAGCCAAAGCCACTAAAGCTTTTTTTGAAAGGCAAAAAAAGAGTCTAGATTTGCAGTGACTATCCTGCTTTGACCCTACATTCAAGCAACGCAATCAATATCAATTAAAATGATTGCAAATGAAATCCTTGCTTGTTTAACCTTAGACTGCAATTCTCCTTTCATAGCTGACATATTCCAGATGAGTTTGGGTCTTGCTTTTTAAAATGCATCGCATTTGCTCCGACCCTGTCACATGTTTAGCTCAAGAGTAAGATGACTTTTTGACAAGACAGCTTTGGAAAATGTTAAGACATTTGAAGCTGCCACTGGTTTGCAGGTTTATGATACATGATTTAACTTAAAAATAAAAGTGGATGAACCAAGAAACTCACTGTAATTGAAACAGTCAAATTTATTACCAGAGGCTGCGTTCCTGTCACCTATGAAGAGCTGAAGAGCAAGTGGCTGGTACTCTGCTAAATGCCCACTTGTTAAGTCTCCCACGAATTAAGCCCTTTGCTGCTGGGACCTTGAAGACACTGTACCAAGTAGAGACACTCTGGACAAGTGCTATCTCAACACAATGTAACCAAAAATTACAAAAGGGAAGGTCAGTATCACTCTATTTTTAAATACATTTCAATCCACAATGATTTTACAACACTTCAATTGCTCTTTTTGTTTGTACGAGACCTGAATAAATAATGATAAAGTGCTGAGCAGTAATTTTTTTTAACAAGCTGGGAAAAAGGGAGCTGGTACTGTTCTTGAGGGGAAAAAAAAAAAAAAAACAACCAACCAGTCCTCTCCCCTCCACAGTAGCACCAAGTACCTGGAAACAGTGTGTTTAACAGTAATTTAGGGGACAATAAAAGCAAGAATATGTACAGCAAATACATTCTCTTTAGTAAGAGGTCAAGGAAATCTGCGTGAATGTGAACATATGGTTGTCCATTTTTTTAGTATAAACCCTTCTCCACCATCACCTGTCCGGGAGACGGGTACACAAAGTCTTCTGTTTTAAGCCGCACTCCACAAGTTCCACAGGGAGCCAGCCATGGCTTTCTCCTCTCCTGCCATCTCCTCCGCAGAGCCTGCGGGCGCTCACTGCAGAGCTGTACCCATCTTCCTTGCTACCTACTAACAGACATGCTGTACGGCTATTAAAACTCCCACAGGTGCTTGCTGTCCATCAGAAAGGAAATGATCCCATTTTAAGCCATCAGTATTTCCTCTAGTGATGGCAGTAAATGCCCGACGAGTGCTCGCAGAATTACTGTCAGCGGAAAGTGTGTCAGAGAGCAGGGGAGCTTAAATGATTGAAGGGAAGCTGGGGCACCATTTTCAGGTAGATGAAATGAGGCATATTGCAGGCCCAGCCTGCCCGGCTTTCACAGGCTGTAGGAGTGCCAAGAGGCGCTGCTGCTCCTGCACCGCAAGGCCAACCTGCCCAGCTTTCACAGTACCTTTCTGCTGAAGCTGCTTTCAGCCAGGACCAGGAGCTCAGCCTGCCCAGTTTACGAAAGATTTGCAAAAGAGCTTGCGTTTATCTGACAGCACCTATTTCAGCTTATTTCAGCTGCACGGTGGCACTGCTGGGTACGATGCTGAGCGCAGACCGACCACACAAAAAGTGCTGCTGCTGCAAACTCCCACCATCCCAGTGAGTCCCCTCCTCCCAAGAGGGAACAATCAGGAACAGAGGGAAAATTAGGATGGCGGCAGCCCCACACGCTGCCCTCGCACTGCCCAACATTTCACAAGTGACAGACTATGCATAACGCCCCCATTTTAAAGTGATCTGGGGGACATTCATCTCAGTTAACTTCCCAAATTATCCAGCAAGTAAGTGGCGCAGTCAGGCATGCGCTCCAGGTCCAGTGTTTTGGGAAGATATTCCTGAAGTGTGCCAATAGTCACTGACACCGCTGGGCCCACGCTGCTGATAGGCAGCAGCCACACGCTTGTTTGCAGAGCAGCCTTTAAACACTTAATCTGAACTAATTCCCCTCCTCCCCAGATTATTTAAACAGGCACTCATACTGAATTCAAACAGCTCCCATCCAGTGACAGAACTAGGACCTGAAGAAGCACCTCCTTGCTTGCAGCCAGATGTGGCCATTTCATCACTCATTTCCAGTCTTGCCAGGAAGGCAACACAACCCAAAGCCTCCAGCTGCACCAGCTGGACCCAAGCTGCCAAAGGACAAGGCACGAGGGTCCCACCAGCACAAACCAGTATGGCAGCTGGATGCTTCCAGCATTACCAATTTTCAGCTAAACTAGTCAGAAAAAACAGGAAAGCACTGTTGAGTAAAAGATGCCCCCAACCTATTTGTCACTATGGGCACGAATGCTTAGAAACACTGTTTCTCTCTTTAAAATTAATAACAAAAGGAGAAGACACAATTCTTTCAGCCTCTGCTGAGAGGGGGATGTCATGCTTCCATGAGCTGGACTTGAAACGGAGCTGAGCCAATCTAAGGCTGGGCAGATGGACCGGGCATACGGCTCATTTACCAAAGGCAGGGGCCTAAATTTGTCTCCTCCATGCATACTTGTGCATTTAAAGTTTCGATCCTCATAGTGTGAATTATCTAAAAACCACATTGTGACTGCACTGACTACCATCTGAATTGCTTCATACTGGAGACTTAAAAGATACAGCTTAGCTTAAACTGCAGTTTGACACAGCTCACACAAAGCCAACAAACACTGCACTGAAGGAGACAAATGCTCCCAAATTCACTTCTGCCAACTCCACTGTAGGGGTGGAGTGTCTCCAGAAGAAAAACCAGCCATATCCTGATCCCTGGTGCTGCATGATAAATTAATTCATGTTTAAACACTATGACACTAGGGGCATTTTTTACCAACTCTGCAGTTGCCTTCAGTGGTAGGCAACAATTTTCAGTTCAGCTGTCATGAGGTCTGGAATGTGCATTAAATAATTAGTCCTCTGGTAGTTTCTTCTGGCTGGGAAGCAAATGAGAAGAAATATAAGTGATCCAACAAGAAATATGTAGAAGCCAGCCACCTCCAGAAACAGCTGCCCATAGCATATTACTTCAACCTAAGGGGAAAACTCTGCACGAGGTGACTTTTAGCACGACAGAAATGCCTTCCAAAATGTCTGAGTGTCACATACACTAATGAAAAGTCCAGGACAGTGCATCTGTGCCACCCTCATCACGCTCACTCCTCCCCAAACACGCTGCTGGAGAAATGTACTGTACCACAGAGGTCTACAGCTGTCAGTCTCGCCGGCAGCTATGTTCTCCCCCGTCGAGTGGCTTAGCACACCACGTGCTCATGAGCAGCTCATCTATAACTGGTTTGCTAGAACAAACAACAAGCAACCAAATGTTTCCATATATCCTTAGGGCTTCCTAGACTAGTTCCAAATATTCTGATATCTGTGTCAGGAATGAAACATTCGTTTATATCCTAGGCAATTGCTGAGACAGGGGAAACATACACTATAGTATCAAGGAATTTTGATGTATTCTATGTTACAAAACATTTTCAGTCAGAGACCTCAAAGGTCATTAATAGATTTTCATATGTTTACAGACAGCAGCAATTTCAAGCTCTGTAATTTTAAAACTGCATGTCAGTCTCTCAACTTCCAGCTGTGATTTCAACATTAGATAATGAACACAATGCAAAGGTTACACAATCATTTGAACCAGCTTACGCTGTAGATCCAGTCGCACGAATCATTATTAAATTCTAATTACACATATATTATTTTACAACTGTTATTAGAACAGCAGGGCAAATCCTCTTTTATAAAAAGATCAACAGTTTGGAAAAAGAGGGGAGAAAGGTTATTCTTTCAACGTGACAGAGAGTTGCTCCTCTCTCTCCCTCCATCACCTAAACCACTGCTGATTTATGAGGCTCAGAAACAAAGCTGCACCTTGTTAACACCACACCAGTCGGTGCACATAGAGCTATCAGCCCAGATTTTGCTTAAGTGCTTTATAGATCCCTAACATATCGACATTGATGCCTACTTAAAATAATCATCTTTGATCAGAGGAAAAAAAGAAAGCATATTTAGTGGTTACCCAGTACACTGTCTGAATATGCTCCTGTTTTTTCTTTATACAACTACTTTGAAACTGAGAAGACACCCTCCAAAACTTAAGAGATTTCTCCTAAGGACACTGTTGTTATCTAAGCTAAAGCTTTGCAAGACATCAGGCTTCCATACCATAGATTTTTATTTTATTTTATATTAATTTTAGACCAGAAGAAATCATTGTAATCATCTGATCCTTTTATCATGCAGTCAAATGAACAAAATCACTGAACTGTGAAGTGGTCTTAGGGAAATTTTGGAAGTGTACTAGCAAACTACCCCATTACCAGACAAGAAAAATCAGCAAATTATGTTTTGCTCTTGCCTCTCTTCTTTCTATTCCCAGGCAGTGCAAACTGTTACCCACTCTGGTTTATTCCGCCCAAATCCGTCTGTCAGTCACACAGCATGGAACCTCAATGGGAATTGAAGAATCTCATCCCCAAGATTCAGCTTTGAAGCAGGACAGACCAGCAACGTCCCTTTGTGAGAGGTCTCCTGTGGTGACAGCAACGCTACCCTGGCAAACTGATGTCTCTCTAATCCCTAGTGCATCCTTAGCCAGCAATGAATTTCACACTGGGAAATTCCATGCTTTGACATTAAATAATTCCAGCTGGGATTTTCAAAGGATAAGAGATAGGAGTCCAATCCCATCACATTCCAATAGGAAGCCCTTAAGGTTTGGTTTGTTTTCTTTTTAAAAAGGAAACCCATATTTCATTCTCATTTCCATCCCAAGTTTCCTCTGGGAGACAAAATTGAAAGCAAGAAACAGGGGGCAAGAGCAGTGCTAATGGGAAGACAGACTTTTATGGGACTGACAAATGACAACACCAATTCTCGGGTACATCAGTTTGCAACATGTGATACAAGAAGGAACAGATAAATCAGCACGTTCATTAACGTTCCTGAGAGAAAAGAGGATTTGTACTTTTGTCTGGTTAGTCTCACTCACCACTAAGGAAGAAGTAACCAAGCAAACACTCCACCAGGATGGTAGACAATTAAAGCTCAAGAGCGAACAAAACCAGCAAGCTGTAGAGAGGAGAACATGTGCAGAATCAAAATGACGCGATTCACTTATCCAAGCATGTCAAATAAGGCCTGGGGCAGGCAGAGCTGACAGGACAATAACCCGCTGCAGAGACAGACCTCAGCAGAGCAGGCACTGTCAATCACTCCTCCTCGCTGTCTCACCAAATCCAGAGTGAGTCTTCATCGGCTTTGCCGCTCTCTTTCCATTATGTTTAGAGGATTTGGGTTTTCCCCCACCCAAGCAGTGCTAAGCTGGGCCCTCTTTGCAACAACTTCCTCAACCTATGCTAAATTACAAGTCTCTCTTAATGCTTAGTTTTCAGATCCAGAAACCTCTATCTGCACTTCACAGACCTGAAACCAAAGGCTGGCTGTTTCGTAGGACCTGTTTTCTTCCTGTCTGGAACAAGGCTTTACCAGTCAGAGACTAGAGAAAGGGACGTTCATGCAAAGTTTTCAGTGTGCTGCTAGGCCTCGCTTTTGAAATGCAATAGGGAATTCAAACATGATACAGAGCAGCAACTTTCATCACTGCTAACCCACTCAAATTAGTTAAGAGCCCTTGTACATCTCATGATTCACGTCTCCAAGGGCTTAATTTTGCTTCTCATTTACTGTTCATGGCACCTTGTCAATGGTAAACATCACAGAGCGAGAAATACAGATGTAGCGCACAGTATTTATTTGTTCAAATGGGCAGAACTCTTTGGCAAGAACCGAAAAATCCAGTCAATGTAAGAAGGGTTAAGACAAAACAGATACAACCAGGGACTCTGGAGAACAGCCTGCATGGAAGCAGGGCTTCTCGTGATTGCTTCTGTCTTGTAGCTCTTAATAAGCCACATCACAGCTAACATCTCCACCAGCTATCTGCTTCCTTATGTAGATAACCAGAAACAGAAAAGCTGACATGGCAATTATATTATATACACACACGACACCTAACAACTCTCACTGCTACAGCAGCATGAGCAACGAAGAACAAGTATGTCCTGAATTCTCATCCAGGGTCTGACACCAATTCTCACCGCAACCACATGTGAGATACCTAGTTTAAAAATGGTTTTAAAAAGCACTCATAAAACCAGGTAAGAGTTGCAGCACATCTCTCTCAATAGTGTTACGATACAAAGAATTTTCAAAATGAAAAAGAGTTACAAAAGCATTTCACAACAACTGTTTATTACTAAATCTCTAATCCCCATCAACAGTTGTAACCCAGGGGACTCTCTGTGCCCACTTATTCCCATGGCACATCACACCTGAGCAGCATGACCCCATGTGCAAGCGTTGAAGCCCCGGCCAGGCAGAGCAGGGAGATGCTGAGGCTGCAGCAGGGTAGACCCCTGCCACCTCCATCCCCCCCCATGCCACCTCCATCCCAGGAGGCTGTTGCTAAGCGACAAAGTGCCACCAATATCTGCAAAATCCTCAGGCTCTGCACCCAGAGCGTGCCTCAGCCCTATTCCCAAACACCCAACGGGCCACAGTGTCTCTCTTGTAGCCCTTGATAATCTTGCTTTTATATGTAAAGCAGCTTTTTGTCAAGGAATTCAGGGAGCCCTATCATAGTAAAAACTGCAGATAAAAAGATAGTATCAAGAATACTACATTTCAAAAAGCAGATAAAAAGGCAGAAGGGGAAATTTCACACATCAGATCAGAAGGGCTCACTAAAGCAGAAAGGGGTTTAAAACACAGGAGGTTCCAGGTATTTGTTTTCAGTGAAGGATATGGATTTCCCAAGGTCCCCACTGTGATCAAGCAAAATTATAAGCATTAGTTCTCAGGCTTCAGCAGGATCTCTAAAAGCAGGTGACTGAGAGACCAGCACCCTTTTTGCAATGGTGCCAGAGGCAAATGTCTTCTCAAACCCTACAGATACAGGCCGACAATGTAAAGGCTTTAAAAACCAGAAAGACCAGCTTAAATCCACCCATCCCACAGAAGGCGGCAACGTGGGGAGTGCAGGGCCATGTTAATTAAGGTGGCTTAACAGCAGTTCATCCCCCATCTCTCTCTCCACACTGAGTACACTTCCCATCCACACACTGCTGTTATTGATACAGATAAAGTTTGTGGCTTTCACATCCCATTAGGGAAAGCCTTCCTCTCACGAAAAAATAAAATAAAATACAAAAAAGCATGCTGAGAAGGGTGAGGGAAAGTTCTTTCATAATTCATAAATAACATCACCATTTGGCTTTTATCAGGCCTTTTTCATTAGCAATTCTTAAAGCACAACACAAAGGGAATCTGCATTTTGACCTCTATTTTACAGAATGAGAAATTAACAAATACAAAGCAACTTGTCCCAAATCAACCATCGGTCCTCTGGCAAATCTAGTAGAAGAATCTACATCTCCCAGCTCTTAGATCATACTGTGCTCCACGAAAACCAACAAACACCACAGACATTTCCTTCTCAGGGAAGGATTTCACGTTGGTGGCAGAGAGCAGATTTTTCTAGGACACACAGTAAATGCAAACACAGATATTAGCTACAAAGGAGGCAACAAGTGGGATTTGTACAGCTTCAACCTTCTATCCTTTTGAGTGTCTTAGACAAAATCAGCTTGAGAATAGCAAGGACAACATGATCAATACATTAAGTCAAGCTGTTTGTTACCAGAAGAGTAGAACTGGCAGCTCTTCTTGGCTTCTGAAATATGACACATAACCTGGCCTTTCTAATGCGCTACTTTGGATGGCACCCAAACCCAGCACCATCTGGCTAGCGTGGCCATATGTATACAAAGAGGACAGAAGAGACTCCTGGCTGACAGATAAAGTGACATAGCAGTGCAGCAACAGGGACTTTAAAGCTCTTCAGAGTTTGCAAAGCCAGCTAAGCACGGTGGAAACACAACATCAGTTAATGACTTCAGGGCAATACAAGGAGGGAGAATTTCTCATACACATGAGATCCGGGTAAACATTTGTTTCATTTGTAGAAACCATTGCCAATGGTACAAAAATATGCAAAATTATTTTCCTGCTGTAGATTTGAAGCAAAGGGTTATTACATTTCCTCCCCTGCCCCAAAGCTAATCCCTACATTCAGAAGCCTGATTTTTCCACCTCTGTTTTCACATTCACTCTTGCATGACACTCTCCTGGCATCACACAGCAGTCAAAACCAACATGTTATTCCATGGCTTAGAGCTTCTTAAAGCTTGGCCTCCCAGCTATGGCACAGGCCGCTCCTTCCTTCTGCTACCAGGACACAATGCACAGATTCTTCTAGATTCAGTTTCTAGCATTTAAGTGATGATTTGGCAGTAAGGAAAAGAGAATACTTAGGTAGCAGCACAAACAGCAATCTGTCCCAGAGAACAAGTGGGATGTCTCATATCACATCTAACATGCAATTCTGCATTCACCTACATGGTTTTATGCAGCTGTTAACTCCGCTGAGATAAGGAGTCACAGTGGTGGAGAAGAAAGAACAATCACAAATTCAGTTTATGCCAACTCAAAAAAACCCCAGAAATCATTGAGGAATACAACAAAATGGCTATTACAGTTTAAGAAAACGCAGACCTACCTCTCCACCTTGTCGTCTTCCTGAAGGTTAGCGTCCCAAAACCAGCAGACACACGAGAACATAAGCTAGCCTGATATGATCACCCTGTGGATCTAACAGGAGGGTCCATTCAAATGGGCAATCCTCTGATACACCAAAAACCCAGCTGTGTCAAGGCTGGGGGATTAAAAGGGACTTAAAAAATTTTAGCTGTCATTTGGGAGGAAACTATCCCCAAAAACATGACCAAAGGTTCCCAAATCATCTTGGTTTACATTTAAAGACAGCAAGCTTGAAATCTAAACAATTCCTTTATTAAATGAGTTCAAAGGTGTTTCTAAACTGTCCATGCCGCCGGGTCCTCCCATTGATTTGGGCCTCACAGCAATATTTTTTCACACGCAGTAAATGATTTTTTTCCTTGGAGCACATTAAAGTGTTGCTTCAGAAAGCTGAGGGAAACAAAAAGCACTGCCACAAACACAATTAAGAGAGAGACAACTCCTCCTCCTCCTCCCTGGATATCCAAGATTTCAAAGGCACGGAGACCAGAACGCATCTTTTAACAGACGCCAACATGCCAAGTAGGGGTGACTCAGAGTGATGGTCCAAAGCAAGGTAGTCACTTTCAAACACTGATGCCCACCAGACTCCCACATACCATTTTCAGTTCTTTCATTTAAAGAGTGAAGGCATCTAAGAGTTGGTTTTGTGTCTTTCCTCTTTGCTGCGATACTTGACAGTATCACACAAGTCCTTCTGACTCTTTCCTATCTGGCATTACGGTACAAAACACTGCAGATAAACCGTGTGAGGTTTTCAATCCTGAAGTTTTTAACCAGGCACAGCAAAAAGTCACATCCTCTGCACAAAAAGGGCATTTGACGAAGAAGTTTCAAGTGAATGAGAAACTTTGAATAAGAACCGAGTACTCGGGAACTTTGAAGATAAAAACATCATTTTTCTTTAGCATTAACTATTCTCGACTACCCTGATAGATAGAATGGTTTATTATGCCATCTCCAAAGATGCCACAGGGAAAATCTTTCATCATTGTTTTAAATTCCCTCATGAACTCATTGTGAAAGTTTCACATATGCGTTAAAATGCTGGAAGTTCATTGGCTAATCGGTCCCAGTTACATCTATTACATACAACAAAGAATTAACCTTGATTTTTTTCTTATTATTCCAACAATTCAGGTAAACAAATAAGTAATTAAGTACATTTAGCAGGAAACAAATAATAAGCTCTTGTAAAAGGGGCCTTAAGGTTTACAGGCCAAACTTAACAGGAGTCATGAGTTTCGGACTTAACCCCTTGTTCTGGTCTTCATATTTTAAGCCATTAGCAAATCTGTTTGGTGACTGTAAAACAGATGGGAAAAGAAATATTTAAACACTTCTAAAAACCCAGCGTTTTACACAAAGTAGTCAAACCTTGTTCTGAGCCTGACCTTTCATTCACAGGGATCACCTGGCTTTACAGAATGAGCCAATTATCCCTTCCTCAATTTTGCAGGTGATAAAACTCCCAGTGAAGCGCCTTCTCCCATCTCCAGCCCCTAACGCCTGATGTCTGCTTTCAGCATCCCAGTGCCTGCCTCAAGCATGAACCCACAACATGTGGTGTGGTGCTTCCTTCCAGAGCCAAGAAACACAGGGACAGACAGGTGGAGAAACAGCCCCACTGCTGCCCACCCAGCGCTGAGCCTGCACTGCACACTGGCCCCATGCAAAGGTCTCATTTAGGCAACTTCCACCAGCTTTGCCCTCACCATGCACTTGCTACTTCCCCTTATCTAATCTTACTTTATGGTACTTCACAGTATCACAGGTCTGGCATTTAAAGCATTTGAAAGAAAAACAGACTGCATAAGCACCCAGGGAGATTAGAATTAAGGCGCTAATTGTCTCTGCTGGCCAGTGAGGAGGTGTTGGTGCAAGGGCCAGTGCTCTGCTCTGGCTGGGTCCCCATCCCTGCTGCTCCTCCTGGCTGTGCCTCGAGAGTGACCTTGGGAAAGCCTTCCTCCTTCCTTCCTGGACGAAGGGGTGATGCAGTCACCCGTGGGACAACTCAAAATAGCTTTAGCAGTCCCTGACGCAGCACCAGCACAAACGTTTGGGAATCAGCATGGTGAACCAGACCAGTTTACTGCTGCCTCTGTGGCTACCTGGGGAACAGCACTGACACCACGCAGCAGACAGCACAACTTGGGAAGCAGATGACAAGGTGTCCATGACTGCCTCAAGTCAGCAAAGTCACAGAAAAGTTCTTAAACACATGATACACTGAGCTTGAGTTGAAACACATGGTGTGATGAAGGAATGAAGAGACAGAAAACACAAGTAAAGAAAAAAAAAAACAAAACACACTAAGTGCTATTCGGGTTTTGCACTTCTAAAACCTGGTAGATAAACACACCAAGTTACTGATAAAAAAAAAAAATGCATGTAGAAACTCCTGATATACTGAACTCAGACAACAATCACAAAGCCCCTTACTTGCATTAAACCAACCCCTAGTGCCTTTGTACTTTTACACAGCTAAAACAATGCACCAGTAATAAATAATTTTAAAACCCAGTGTTATCAATGAAATACTAATTTCTAGGACCCAATTTCACTTTTTGTTTCTGAAGATCCACTAATTCTTCAGTGCTCTCCTGCTCTTTGACATACCTTCCTCAGCTGGTTTCCCTGTCCTTTTCTATTTACTGCATTACAAACATTTTGGAGGTTTGGAAAGCATAGTATTTAACATTTTATAGAAACATCTGCCAACAGAGCTGCTAAACTCTCTTGTAAGAGAGACAGAGATGTTTATTTAGACATGCTGCTGACGTTTCCTGTTGCATTTTGATCCTGAGGCATATGTAGTCCTTCCAAACAATTTAGCATGTACTGTGGAAGCACAGTTCTCAGAGAAGTGCAGCTGAAAGTAATTGAGTTTGAAATTTCAGGACCATCAGAGGAAAACCATTACCAAGCTCCTCCCAGGGCTCCAGGCAGAACAAGCACCCAGCAGAAAGGCAGGTACAATGCTTCTGGAGCACCAGCATTTGAAAGGCACCAAGTCTGGGGCTTGGTTGGGACAAAGCCAAGACTGGCATGAGTGGTGCTGGTTCTGCTGGCAGGCACCACAGGACTGCAATGTGCAGTGGCTCCTTTCAAGTTGGCCACCCCATGCACGGCCACAGGACACCACCACAACAGCCTGTGTTAACAGAAGGTGCAAAATTCACACAGCAAAAAATCACACTTCTGGGGCACTGCAGCAGCAATGCAGGTGTCCTGAACCACATGTTATTCCCACAATTGAGCTACTCGCCACCACGCCGAGCAAGCTGGGCTACTCCCTTAGCTTGGGGAGTCCGAGCACTGCGTGATGCACAGGTGTGTCCTTAATGCTCTGATCTGTGAGCTCTGCTACATTTAATTACAGTGGCCAAAAGAGCTACCCTCTGATTCCTCCCTGCCCTTCTGCTGGAATTTGCCACTCCGCAAGTCCAGCTGACAGAATAGAGCTTATCCAGCCCACAGCCCCTATGGTTCACAACCTGATGGATTACTGTAAACTAAATTGATCAGAGTTGAATCACCTTCAGCTGCTGCAGCAAACCCCCCCCAGGGATAATGACTCTGCATCCCTAGTCTCTCTGCCTTTCTTTCTTATCTGTTAAAAGTAACCCTTCATTACAAAGTTCAAATCATTATATTGGGCTACAGAGTTTTCAGACAGGCTATATAAGCACTAAAGGAAAAGAGCAATTTATCCTGCCTCCAATGAAGAAAAAAACCAACCCCACGCAATATCAACCAGCACTACAGAAATGTGAAGAAAAAGGGAGAATCCCAAACTCTATGCTTTTGACATCTGACCCCTAAAAGCAAAGGATAATACTTTCAACAACAGATTATGAATCTGTATGTACAGAAAGGATTGATGCAGCTTGTTGATTACAGAGATGGAGGAAATAAAAAAAAAAATTAAAAAGGAGAACTGTGAATTAAAGCTAGCCACACAAAATTTAAGGGGTTTATTAATGGCTGTAGACTTAAAACACGCATGCAAAGTATTTGTGTGCAGCAGAGGAAGAAGAAATCTTCTACTCCAGCTGAATTTACTCACTCAGCAGTGCGGATTTCATTTTCCCCCCAAAGAATACTTTTGCAGAAGTAGCTGATTTACCTTGTGTTCAGGTCTAGAAAACAGTGAGGAAACAGGATTTCACTGTGTTAGGACCCCTGTAACTTCCTCATGGGGGAAAAAAATGGATCTTTGCCTGCAAAGCTTGATTCTGCACAGTAATGCACGTGCCACAGACTGTCTTTTCTTCTGATGCACATTTTAAGTTATTTATGTAAATAGCCATGGTGGCTAGCCCCCAATCTCATTTCCATAGGGAAGCCTTGTAACTGTGAAGAAAATAAAGACAAAAACTGGTACATTGTGAAAAATGCACTTTCTGCAACTATTTTCAGCAAGAACCACACCAGGAATTTTCTTTCACTTGAGTCTGCTTTAATAATGCTGAGAATCTGCACATATTTGGGTAGAGTGAACTACTCCAATTAAAAAAGAAATGGTATATCTATCTACATACTTATAATTACTGTGAAAGTAGATATTTTTTAATTCTTCTTTTGGGTCCAGAGGTTTTAAATTCCTGATAAAGGTCAAATCATCTCATTCAGAGGAGATGATGAAGCTCCACTGGAGTTTGACTGAAAAAGGTCACCAAATCCAAATGCTCTCATATTCTTTAAATAAACTCATAGGCCTTTGCTCAAGTGTTAAGGATATTTAAGGACACTGCAGTAAAATGTACATGCTTATTTCCAGTCACTCTTATCAGTCAGAGCTTGTATCATGTGGCTAGAAATCTGAGTAAGAAACTCCTATTACTGCACCTTTTTATAAAGTTCCTTCTATCAAAAGGAACCAAAAACTCCTGATGCTCTGAATATGCCATGGTGAATTGTTGTTTGAGTGAATGGAAAGATGCTAATTTTAAGGGGGGATAAAAGAACGATACAGAAAACTCTGGGTCTGAATCTCTTTATAGCAGATTAAATGGATTAACTAATAAATTAGCACAAACTCAGAGATGCACAGTGATAACTAAACAGCCAACACTGTTTTAGAAGCAATAGATACACTCGCTTTAGAATGCCTAATTCACTTGCCTTCACATTCATCAGTTATATTACTGCGTTTTCTTTTTTCATCACAGACACCAGTTCTAATAGACAAACTCACTGAGTATAAATAACCTGTTAAATAAATGAACCAGTACATATCCAACATCAAGAAACACAGGATTCAAATTTGTTCTGTCCAACAACTACAAAGGAAAAACCCCGGTAGGTCACTTCCTAGAGATCAGCAACACGTATCTGAAGCAAACCTTTGGGCCACAAACACTTGCAAAAATTAGAGGCAGCACGCACAAATGCCTAGTTCAGAAATTAGTCATATTAACAGGTTAAAAATTAAACATGACCAACCATCTGAACAGCTTCAGACCACTGTGATCCCAGCACAGAGCAGAGAGTCAGCCAGCTGCAAAACTGCAACTTGAAGTTGCCAACAAGCAACTTCCTAAATCTGCTTTTTTTTCTTCATTCCCTGGCACTGAGTGTCTGGATTCACACCACAAGGTTAATTTACAAAGTGACAAAAAGAGCCAGGGTAATCCCGAAAATAGCTCTGTGCTCACCTCCCTGGCAGCAGGGTTAGTTGTATCACAGAATTTTTGACAAGTTGCTCAGTGAGTCAGTCCAACATACCTTCCTTGCCTGCCTTCCCTCCCCGCCTTGCTGCTTGCTCCCCACAATACTTCATTTGAGACCTCTCCCTAATATTGAAATACCTAATTTAAGGCTGCCTGCAGAGTCCACACACATGGAGTTAATCTCAGCCTTCAGCCATGGTAAGAATGGGTAAATCACTGGAAGGGAAGCTCTGAGAAGAGGAGAATATAGGTATCGGGAAGGGAAGAGTGAAGGAAATAAAGATAATCTTTCAAATAGCTGGGCTAGGAAAGATGTCTTTTGAGGGTAGTGCAGGAATATTATGCCTTCCCCCCCCGCCCCCCCGGTTTTCACGTACACTACAGAAAACAGATGTGGGCTCTCCAGCAAGTTTGCCCATAAGGAAATCCAGCTGTTGAGCAGCCAGAAACAAAAAACCTGTGCAGGTCCCCAGCAGCCCCTGTGCAGGGACTGGGGCTGGGAGCCCTCCACATTGCCTTTGCGATGTGAGGCACCAGCACCCCCATGGCTTAAGGTCTCAAACATTTCTTGTCCCAAAAGCCCTTTCTGGCATAGATTATTTTAGGCACAATTGAAATACCTTCCTCTGAAATCACTTCCAAGAATTCAGAACCAAAAAGCCTCAAGCAGGCTCTCAGATAACGCACTCATTCTAAAGAGTGAGGGGAAGTGGAAGCTACCTGCCAACTGCATTATTTAGGAGCCATGTGCACGAGACTTTCAAGCATTGCTTATTGCTGCTGGTGTAGTCCCTTCACCTTTGGGACAGACAACTCTGTGTCTGGCTCAGATTGACATGGAAAGAAAAAGATCCCTTTGTGCTAGAACAGAGGCCCTCTCATGTGGCAAAACTCACAAGCTAAAGAACAGAAATACAATACTATATATAAAAAACAAGATGGAACAAACACCATTACAGACTCGTGACGAGAGACTGCTTTCTTCTATAGTAAATTTTAAATATACCCCTTACTAACAGTTTGTGTGTGTCCTCTTTTTTTGTTGTTTTGTTTTTTTAAAATATTTCTGGCAAACTTAGTGTTTATAAAGACAAGCGATGCAAAACTAGTAAGAGCTTCACGCAGACAAGACACATTGCCCCATTAAGCCTTATTAAAACACATTCCTTAATTCAGCCGTTGCTTAAGGAAGGTTTCGAACTGCCAGATAAGCCACGCATGATTTGTAACATGGACAAAAATCCACTAAGAATTAGGCTAAAACCAAACTCATTTCCTCTTCAGGCTTGGTCCAAGATTTGAATCAAGGTCTCTAGGGGCAAAAAAAGACTACAGCACTATAAATCATTACTGGCTGCCTATTTGCCTTCCTTGCATATTTTTACACTTATTTGAAATCCACATATGTGTAGCATTACAAAAATTGGTGGAGTATTTCAGATTATAATTCAAAGGACAATAGCAAATGGTTGCTTTGAAGGTCTGTGAATTGAAACTTTTGTACAGTTTGCATTCATCAGCAGATTTGTTGTAAAACAGAAAAACTTAAATGACTAGGGATTAATTTCAACACAGCAGCCTTGATTCACCTCTCAGCCACAAAACACAAAGGCATGCCATGATTCTGTATTTCCAGGACTTAAACACCTTCAGATCCCTGGAGAAGAATTAACACCCTTTTATTTCACCAACTGAACTAGCAATTTCACTAAGAAAATAGTCACCGGTGTAGCTTCACATCTATGTGTATTATGTTTATGGGAGTGAAGGCACTATCAGCAAGTATTCTTTATTTTGCAGGTTAAAAGCTACCCAGGATATGTAGTAGGTAATCAATTTTAATAATTTAATCACTTCATGTACGATTCTCATACATTGCCTTTATCCTGTCATTTCTGATGGGAAAACCGAAACAAACATGGTCAGACTACACAAGAAGTCAGTAGCCAAGTCAAACCCACAATCACAGTTTTCAGTGATCCCACCTTTAAGCCTTGTTTCTTGGGGCATTAACTCTCCAAGAATTTGGCCTACTTGAGAACCACTACCTTAGGATAAAAGACCACCGTCAGCAACAAAATAAAGCTCAGCAACCATTCTGCCTGGAGGAAGCCACTTAAGTCAGGAGAATGTTTAGAACACTGCTGAGGGGATCTAAGAAAAGGCCTCAGCCAGGGAATGGATGCTTCCCGGGGAAGATGGCAGCAATGAGACGCGCTTCATCAGACCGGGTGGTAAAGGAAAAATCAAATATCAGCAAAGGCCAAAGCCTTCTCTGCGATCTCAGTGTTTCCCAAGCTGTCAGTAATGAGGCTGCTGCTGTCACTTACCCCCTCATTCACTCTCTCCCATCAGACACTGATAGCACGCCTGTCACAGCCATCGTAGAGCAGGAGTCAGAGATGACAAATCACAGGGAATACGTGTCAACACAATCAACTGGCCTGAAGACAGACAGCTGGTGCGCAAATTCCACCACAGACAGTATCGCTTGTGAAATCATTCCAAGGCATTTTTAGCAATCGCAAGCTCTCAACAACAGCCCTGATTGCTAAAAATAGCCCGCTGAAGACTTGCTTCAGCATTAATAACAGCGCTGGCTAAATTTGAGTCATGACCCACTTGGTGACATATAAGCAAAACAAGCACAAACCTCATAAAGAAGTAAGAGATTAGAGTGCTGAGAGCCCTAGCAATTTTAATGCACCTAAATTGCAATGTTTTCTCAACAACATTGATGTCAGTTGCTAAGATATTCCCCTGAAATGCTGGGTAGGGAGGGAGGCAGGCAGGATCCTCTATAGCTAGGTAAAAAGTGATAATTCTCCAGCACCAAAGCACATCAGTGTAGTT
This sequence comes from Rissa tridactyla, assembly GCF_028500815.1. NCBI lineage: Eukaryota > Metazoa > Chordata > Aves > Charadriiformes > Laridae > Rissa > Rissa tridactyla. The sequence goes on along the minus strand of NC_071478.1, from coordinate 10,152,669 downwards.
CAATACAGACCCTCCTCACTGCAAACAAAATGGACCAATGCATCAAAGGCGCTAAGTGTCCCCATCTCTCCCATTTCAAAAGTTGCTACTGAGCATCCATCAGCTAAAAAATACAAGTGCAAGATGCTGGAAAAAATAGCAAACGCTGCTTCCCCAATGGTTTTGAATCTTGCGAAGTAGCAGCATGACAGGGAGAGAGAGATCCACTTCCCTTTGGTACACAACTAACCACAGAAATGCACTTTTCCTAGTGAGAGCCGCAGCAGCACCTGCAAGCTCTAACTGCTCACAACCTTTGAGAACAACATAGAAAAATGGCAAGGGCACAAAGCACTCTTAAAATTCACTTACCCTGGCAGCAGCATTGACTCTTCAGGTGTAAATAAGGACAGAATTCATCCCCAGACTTTTTTAACAGAAAAATCTACTGCCTCAAAATTCCTCATTGCAGGTACACTACCACAACACAGGCCACCAGACTTGTCTGAATTAATCCCAGATTGGAACACAGCCTCTTGTTTAAAAAGGTTCAGTTCAGAGAGATCCAGAGAGGAAGGAGTCATCACAACCCTTGAAAAACTGCTACAGTCATTAATTATTCATCCTGGTAAAATTTTGCAGCTTATCTCTAGTCTAAATGTATCAGAGTTATAGTCTTCCAGCCACTGGATCTCGTTACAGTTGTGACTGCCAGGCGGAAGAGTTCTCTATTATCAAATTTCTCTTGCCTATACAGGCTGTTATAAATTGTAATCATGTCACACCTTACTCTCCTACAGTAAAACAGACAAAGCTCCTGGAGCCCTTCCCTGTGAGACAAATTTTCTGATTCTTTAACAATTCTCATGACACTTTTCTGACGCCTCTCCAATTTTTAAACACCCTTCTTGAACTGCAAGCACCAGGACGGGATGCAGTATTCAGGTTACACTTGTGCCAATGCCAAATATAGGGCTATATAACCACTTTAGACCTACTCAACTCCATATTTCCCTGTTTACACATACAAGGCTTCCAATCTTGAGCACAGTTAGGCTGTGAAAACTCAAGTTCAAATGGTTATCCATCATGACACCCAAGCCTCTTTCAGGATAGCCATTTCTCAGGAGACAGCTATCCCTCCTCATTATACAAGAAGGGCCCTCGTATTGTCTCTAGAGTACGGCACTGTATTGCATCAGAACACACTGTTCATGAAACAATCCCAGTCACCCAGGTCCCGTTCCTTATCTTGCACTCCACCTAATCTGCATGTTATCTGAGGACTTTATGAGTAATGGTTTTACTCTCCCCCCCTCCCCGGGTCACTGATTAAACGAAGTTAAATAGTGCTATGCTAAAGACCTACTACAAACATACTGGAAGCTGCTTCTTTTTTGCCTGCCCTGTTTTGAAACCTTACAGTTTGGCAGTTTTGAATCCAGTTCCCATGCTGCTTCAACTAAATAACCTGCATTAACAAAATAATAAAGCTGGGACAAAACCACTCAACTTCAAAATATATTGAATCAAATATCTGGGGTTTTCACAGCTCATAGAAACAGATCTCAGAGAAAAAAAGTGCTACCAACTGCCATGCGGATAGCTTAAAGCTTATTTTGATGTATCCAAGGGTCCACATCCAGCTGCCTGCTTTGCCACTGTCCCTCTGGAGAGCAGAGTTGCAGGTTTGGTGGCTGCTGCTGGAGATGCTGTCACAAGCCTGCCACATTAGCCTGCCTGGGGGGAGCACTGGCAGCACGTCCAGCAGAGGAAGGGAAAGCTCCTGCTCCCAGAAGAAACTCCTCAGGGTTACGTAGGGTGGCCTTCTCCAGATTACACAAACCAGGGTTGTGCCTTTGAAGCACAGAGCAGCTGGTCCTCTTAACTCTTCTCAGTGGGGTCCCCTAATCCTAACATGATAGAATTAGATTATCTGTAATGCAAGGAGATTTAAGTGCAGTGAGAACAACGCTCTCCAAATGAGTATGACAGCAGAGTTACAAGACCGTGCAAGACGTGCCCCATTGCTTATACTACGTTGAGCAGCCCCAGCATGAGCTCAGCCAGCTCCACCACGCAGCTACAAGCCCCACCCCACCCACAGCACGCAGCTGCACAGGACAACCGTGCTTTGCAGCCCTCCTTGAAGGAAATAAGGCGTTTTAAGAGTATGCTTGCCGACCTGTAATATTACAAGTTATTTTCTGGGGTTATCCCATAGTTTATTCTAAATCCTACAAAACTGTACACTGTAAATGAGGGCTTGCTGCCCTGCTGGAGAAGGGGCAGGAGGTCATCCAGACAAGATGGTGAGGTGCAGGGATGAAATGCCACCAACTAGACCTCACAAGCCCCATTTTGTGCTTAAATTACACCTCTCAATATCAAAATATCATCATTACAACTCTTTCTGCTGCTCCACAGCCTCTTAGAAAAGCCACAATCCCAGCCAACGTTGTGTTTCCACAAGCCGTGTTAGAGGTAAGTCCCTGATGGACAAGCAAACATGAGAAAAGGGATGCAAGGAATGCTCTGAAGAAGCAGCACAATATCTAAACATTCATCGTTGAATCCTCTAGGTTTAAAACTCAGAATTCATCCTCGTGACACCAGTGACTGCCACTGCCCTGCTCTTGCTCCCAGCAGCACGACCACACTTACGCAGCACAGAAGTCAATGAAAATTTCTACCATTTGCCTCTTGGATTGCTGCTAGTTCTCAATCAAAGCAAATTTTATTCTTTAAGAAATGCTCCTGATGGCATAAAATCACATGTAGCTTAACTTTTAAGGTAACTTTGATCTTAAGCCACTCCAAACCTAAGATCTGGAAACCACATACTTTAAATGCTACTCGGGGTCTAAACAGCCAGTGTAAGAAAAAAAAGTGAAACGTATTTTTGCTGCCTCTGCATACTATGAAGAACGATGCCTATTTTCTGCACTAGTGAGACATTTTTAAAAGGATTTCTAGTCTGCTGTGAAGTCTCACCTGCACACAAAGACAGGGATGACTCAGTAACGAGGCACGTTCTTCTTTGTCTTAGTGGGGCTTGTCCTTCCTTGTGATGACTGATGACCCAAACTGGGGTCCCTGAATGCTTGTGATTAACAATCCAATTCTTCAACAGGTTTATACCACAGCACAAAAACCCATCTGATGCAGAATCCAGCTGAAGAAATGTTGTGCCTTTGAAGTGTGAAGTATTACAGCATCCAGGTAACATTAATGGATCAATGACACCATGAAAACAAAAGCAACTTTGCCTACAAGATAGAGAGGCTGTGACTGACTGGTCTTTGTCAGTGATGAGATTCTATACTAAGGATGGAAATAAAAGGCATGCAATTAAACTTAAGCAGGAAAAAACCCTAAGATTAGCTGCAGAACAGGTGTCTCTAATTCCCCCACATCTAGAGAAATTAAATCCCTGCTTAGATTCCTCTTCCCACTTCCTAAAGCTTATAAAGATAGCCCTGGATGAACTTCCCAGGGGCAACAATCTGGAATTTCACATGAGAACAGCATAATAAAGCTGTTAATGATAAATTCATACAGGGATGTAGGAAATCAATATAAAATGGCAGTTTCATGGGCAACATTGCATATTACACAGTAGCAAGAGCCTGAATAGCACCTTATCCCCACCACTGAGCACATCGCGAGGTCGAAGGTGGGTGTTGCTTTTCTTTGTACTTGGCAGGAATAGCCTGGAGTGAGGCAGGGAGCAGGCAGCCAGCCCAGGCGAGGAGGTCCTGGAGCAACGACTGGGAGCTTTACTACATCATCTAGCCCAGGAGAACCTGACACCTCTCCCATGTCAGTCTCACACAACTTTGCAAGAAATCTGTGTGCTCAACGGGAATTTTTCTTCCTTTGCATTTTCTCCACCATACTGTCGGAACACCAAGAAGAGTACTTAGCAAGTTTGGCTGTGTCATTTTTCAGTGGCTTTTGCGTCACTGGAATTGACAAGCCCCTTATCCTGCCTGACAGGAACAACCACAAGGACTTCTTGAAGCAAGTCTGCGATACGGACCAGGCAAAGATCCTCATTTTCCTTTCAGCTCCAGTAATAGCTCCAAGCACTACAACTGCATGTCTGCCCCATGCAAAGTTTCTGTTTAAACACTCCTGCAATGATGATTTGACTCATCGCTGCAAAATGAGGTCTTGAATATATTAATAAGAAAACTTATCACAAAAATTATATAAATGAGCTTTCTTAATGCTTGACTATGTTTTTAACGACATCAGTGTAAAGTCTTTATCTTGTCTAGCAAGGTTAAATCCAACCTAGACACTCAAGACTGCACAAATGACTGCTGCCAGTCAAGAAGCCAAAGCAAAAAACTGCCAGGTCAGAGAGCCCTCTCACCTTATACTACTTATTCTATAAGTATGTACACAAGAAATTGAAAATATACTGTGCAGTGAGGATAGCACATTATATACATGCTACAGGGAAAATCCATGAATAGGAAACTTACTCTGAAGAGAAGCAAGTGAAAAGAATATCAAAAGCAGATCAAGTACAGCTCAACCGGGAAACGCAGTATTTCAAATTTCAGCATAGAATTGGAGTGGCCATAAATACTTGCTAATAAGGGCTTTAATGGGATCCGTGCTCCTAACTCTTTCAAACTACTAAAAAAATAAAAATCTCTTAACATCAATAGTGCCAAAACCATCAAGAATTTTACATTTGCCCTGCTCATACAAAGCCCAGACATTCTTACAACCATCCTTTCCCTTTGCTCATAAATATTTATCTAGTTGGAGCCAAGCGCATAAATGAACCTTCCATCCCGCTTATGGCTGTTCTCCCTTTAATCCTTAATCCCTTTGCACTATCTTTCTTGTCTCTAACCTGCAGAGGACTCCAACTGTTTGCATTTAATTCTTCTTACACATGCCCTGGAGCACAAATGGCTTGTCAGGTTAAAGATAAAGCAAACATGTACTGCCACCAGTAGAGTAACCAGCCTTTTTGATATCGGAACACCTGCAGCCAAGGCAGGCCAGGTAATGGAAGACCGAATGAATAAGTGATTCAGCCGAGATCTCTCCACTCAGCAAATACACAGACTTTTCTAGGACGACCCTCGTGCCTGCGACTCACACTCACGAATTCTGAAGGTGGTCCCCTTCCTATTTTAATCAAATGCAGCAACTCCAGGGATAGCACAGCCAGAGACGAGCCAGACAGATTATCTCTAAATTGCATTGTGAACAACAGTGCAAGCAGAGCAGAGAAAGGAAAGGTATAATATCTATGCCAAAGAGGTCAGCAATGAGAACCTTGACGCCACCAAGAGATGAGAAAGACCTGGACAGTGTTTTATCAGTACAGGCAGAAAGGTCAAGTCAGGGGAAGAACTTGGAAGAAAGAAACATTAGTATTTAGGCTTGGAGAGGGTCAGTGGAACAAAAAGACAAGGGTTTGTCAGAGTCAAGAGCAAGAGTTCCTGAACAAGTCCTTTCCATTTTCCTCCTGAACCACATTTCCAACCACAAAGCCTTCCACTTTTTGGAGCTACACTTAAATTAGCCCTCAATTTTAGACAAAAAGCACCAAAGAAATCCCAACATGGGTTTCTTCAGTAATAAACACCCCTCATTACTGCTGAGGACTTCAGGATTATCCACCTTCTTCACTCCCTGAAAAGTCTTCCCTTCACTTTAAGCAATGCACTAGCTGTGAAGTCTGCCAGTTAGAGCTGCTGCTGCGCCTGGAAATCTGATAGACCACTGCCCAAGGCAACTCCGTGGGAAGCTGCTGCCAAAAAAAAAAAAAGTTGCCAAGGCCCTGCCCACACTCCCTCCTAGGACTCAGAGAGCATGGATTTTTTTAATGGGTGTTTCTTTCTGTTGTTCTTTCCAGTCAACTTGTTATTACTATTCCTTCAGAACAGAAAAATTTAAGGTTTTGGAAAACAAATCTAAGCATGCAAATGCATCATCTGGCAGATTAGGCATTTCACTGCAAGGATAACATTACATAAATCACTGTGTGAGCCTGTTGAAGCACAATGTTTCCATCCTGCTTCTATCCTGAAATGTCAGATTGCCGAAAAACATATCAGATTTTGGCATAATTTGGAAAATATTCATCCTTATTTCTTTCAAAAATCCTCCCTTAGATCAACGTACCCACATCAGCCACAGAGAACACCAACAGCAACAAAAACAAGGAAAAAAAAAAAAAGGAGAAAGTGGTGATCGAAAAAGAATAAGTGAAACCCCTTAAACTGCAGGAGCCTCTGGACAACAGTGCCGTATTTGCAAACAATGCCCCCCCAGTCAGTCTGAGAGCTCTCAAACGGACATTTGGAGTAAGCGTACACTGTTGATTCTTTGATATAATTAACATTGTTTGTCTCACCATCAGTGAAAACAGGCGTTTGCCTGCTAGCAAAATTTTTAGCTATGCACACTATTGTTTACTTGAAGGAACGGCTGAAGAGCTAACTGAAGCTTTTTTTCTGTTGGGAAAATTTCAAATACTGTGGAAGTGCATCAGTTTATGAACAAACCTTGCTAATTGACACATAAAGCATATCCCTTAAAAAAAACCAAAAAAATAAACAAAACCAAAACAAAACCCCAGAAAACCAAACCTGATATAATTGTTTTCTTACAACATTTCCCAAATACTTTCAACAAAGCACATAACTGTCATTCAACATATACTGACAAAAGTCTTTTTAAAGCATTATGAAAACATATCAATGTACCTACATCCACTATTGTATATTCACATGGCTTCTTGGAAACCTTAGCCCTGAATAAATAAATACTTTTAAATGCCTCATTTTGGCACAAATGCTTCCTGCTGTTTCAGCCACTACAGGCAGATGAAGCTGTGATCCCCCCGCTAGCAGGTAGCGGGGAGGAACAGCGAGGTGATGCCCAGAACAGGTAAGGCGAAGGCTCCAGGGAACTCCGCAGCCTGGAAAATACCTGCTGGAGCAGGAGGGGGTATGTTCTTCTGACTGCTGGAACAAATCCACTAAAAGCTGCTAGAGGTGTCCCAAATACCTCTCTGTACTCCCCAAACTCGGGAAAAGATCTAGATTTAAAACTGCTACATTTTAACTAACTCTTCCTTGAATCTATGCTGTGGTTGTTTTTTTTTCATTTGATAGCTGCTTCCTATTTAAAGGTGCGGATTCAGGACTAGAGAAGTTAGGGTGAGAAATGGCTCAGTAAAGTCACTGTGAGCTTAGTCAATGGATCGAGTCCTCTGCAATTACTGTAACGCAGCATCCAAGGTGGAGGAGTTTATCACCACTAAGGAATAAGAGCGACAAAGCCTTCCCACAGCAGCCCCAAGAGGGCTGGTTCGCAGGGCTGGCAGCGAAATGCCAGGGCAAAGCCCTGCCTCAAATCCAAGATAAATGGGCAGTGTGAGAATCCCAGCAGCACCAACTGCAAGTGGCAATGACCAATTAATAGGGAGAAGCAGCAGGTTTATTTATAGAGGCAGGACCTGCATAAAGAGAGATTGTAAGAGTTGATAATTTGGAAAAGAAAAATACTCATAGAGCAGTTTATTGGGACTTTGGAAGTGGCCTTTTTTCTTTAATACAATATTTGAAGTTACCCATAATAAATTTAACCAAAAAAAAAAAAAGGAGTACCCAAACTTTATAATAAACCTTGACTTCACACAACTAAGCAGCTGCTAAATCCTCTAATATTTCCTAACTGGGTAAATACAAAGTGCTAATTACTCTCTGTCCCTCACCTCAGCTAGCTGATTTGGGAGTCGTCCAAGTTTAAGCCTCTTCTCACACAGCCAGGGACAAAGTCTAGGGTGTATTTTTTTATTTTTTTGCATTATTTTTTCAGATAAAGGTACTTTTTAAAAACACATCACCAATAACCCCACTGATTTCTTAAATTTTTAGGTTTTTTTTTTTAACAGATTGAAAACCTGACACTGACACTTCATTCCAGGCTGAAACAATCTGAGCGCGGCACAATTACAAGTTCACAGGACAAAGCGTCTGCTGCTTTAACTACTCCCCCCAATTGGTTATTAAAACTTCCAAAAGCTGAGAACACAAAGGTCCCAGGACACTGTCTGCCCACTGGTGCAGCCAGTCTTTATACATTTAAACACCCTGCTTTCCACTTCATGCCTCCACCAGCTGCTTTCATTTAGATGCAGGTCACATTCACACAGACTAGAAAGCATCACAAACCCGTACAAATTGCTAACATGGGAATTCAGGTCCTTGAAACTCACACACTGCAGCCAATGAACAGTCTATCATTTCTCCAATAAATCTTTAAATAATAATAATAATAATACTGCTATTAATAAAAAAAGTGCCTTTCTTTTTTAGTACAGGTTCCTGATGCCTAGGATAACTTTGCTATAGATTCTTTATTTTTTTTATCTTTTTTTCTTAACAGATTGAAAATCTATTAAGTGGCCATAAAATACAAAAGTTCAGTGGTCTGAGGAGACATGAATTTTCTTGTCACCCTTCATACATGCTTGCAACGTTTCAGGAGTGGGGGAAAGAAATTTGGGGAAGAGCATCAGTTGAAACTGGTATCCAATGGCAGTTCAGAGAGCGCACAGGCAGCAGCAGAGAAACATATGTTTGAACCCAAGCCAAAAATCTGGCTTCCTTAAGAAGTGTAGGATGACAAGCCTCTTGTAGTGGTAATAGCAGGCTGAAAAGTGGGGGTGGAAAAATTCCCCCTGCTCATGCAGAAGGCAAATTCTGTAACATCTACCTAACGGTATTTAATTCAGAACAGCTGGGGTTTGAAAAAAGCCATCAAAATGACCCATTAAAGGCAGACAAAAGCTTGACACTTTATGCATTGTCTCTTCACTCACCACTGCTTTATGAGATATTTGGAAAAATGGTAAATAGCACATTGGTGTCAAAAACCCTAAAGCACTTTGCAGGTTGAGAGCTGATAAATGTCTATGCCTTTGCTATCTTAGATTAACATTTAAGTGGAATTGGGCATACGAAAATTGATGGTGATCAAAAGTTAATTCCAGTGTTTATGTCAAAAATCAAGAGAGCAGAACAGTGACTTTTAGTTTGGGCGTCCCCTTCACTGAACTCAGCTATTTCCAGCAAGTGAGACTCCAAGGGAATAGCATTTGCGCTTAGCAGGACGGATGGTCTGTTCTGTTCTATCCATGGTTCACAGCAGACTAATAGTACCAGCCTAGAGCTGAAAAATATTGCTATGATAGCAGTCGCCCTGTTGCCAACAACAGAAATTCTGGGTGCACTTGAGTACTAGAAAACTGCATAGTCACAAAGATAATAAAAAAATATCCCAGACAAAAAATAGCCCCCCATAAAAAAGACACAGCCACAAGTTCCAATGTTTCAGATGGCAGCAACTGCAATTCCCCATCTACAGAGGGCCAACAGAAACTTTTGGCTGAGGCCGTGTCCCAAGTCCATAGACCTAGTAAAAGCGACTGCTTTGCTTTTTTTTCTGCTGGATGTCCTCCTCCTCCTTGAAATAGATTACGCTGATTAACGGGTTTGTGTCATTTGATGAAAAGATACCCTAGAAACTGACTTGCATAGCTGTTTATACAGCAGCAAATACCATATTTGCGGAGTACAAGTGAGCAGAAAGACATCTGCTTGCTTGACTTCAGTAGGTACAAGTGGCTCATTCTTCAGGACATGCTTGCTTTCTCTGCTTGAGCGTTCATTGCCTGAACTGCCTTGTCTCGGATGGTTGAATCCAATCCGTTTCCTTTTTGCATATCAAAGAGCTGATTTTAGAAGGATTGCCGGCGATGCACAGAGGCTGCTGCCCAAGGCTTGTAAAATGCTCCTTTGCACCTGCGCACAGCTTCTCAACTTCAGTTCCGCTACCACAACTGAACAAAAATAATTTCTATACTCCAGTTCTTTTAGCTGCTCACCAGCTTTTGTACCACTCCCACGCTTACCCAATATTTGAAGGCACTTCGGAGCAAAAATAGTCACAGTTGTTTTAAGAAAAATTAGTGGATTACAGCCACCACTCCAGTCATGAATTCAGTCGCAGCTGTCATGGATTAGCACCCTTAAAAAAACCCACTGAAAGCCTAGAACAAGCAGCTACTCAGGTAGCACCCGGAGGAGAACACGCCGCTGCTCTGTGCGAAGGATGATTGAGCAAGGGGAAGAGCTGCCTCGCAAGCTGCCGGGAGTCTGCTTCCCTGACTGTGCATTTCTGTTTCATAAGCCTGACCCACCTCAAACAGGAAGATATGCCTTGTTAAATACGAATAAGATCAGCCCACTATTACCTGGAAGCTGCTGCTTTGTGCTCCTTGAAGAACAAGCAGCATTGATCATTATCTACATTTCAAGATTGCCCCAGAAGCAGACAAATTCTCCAGAGAGAAAGATTCTGTTTTCATGTTAGCACTTGTGGATGTAAACAAGTAAACGGAGAGAAATGCAGAATTTGTATTATTTCTAGACAGCAAAGCTTTCCAAAGTGTCAGCAGTTCTGTTTTCATAATCTGTTTTAAAGAAAAAAAATAAAAAAACCAAACAAGCCTTAACATGTTTCTGCTGGGTCTCAGTGAAAACATGAGACCAGAACTAAGCTTGTCGTTGGTGTCCCTCCATCCAAAAGATGACCAGATTGAAGCCTGAAAATGAGGTCTTCATAAAGTAGCGTTTTCCAAACCTGCCAATTCCCACTACTTCAAATGACAGCAGCTTTGAGATGCTATTCTGCTTTCCTAGTAGGCAGAGCTACCATTCTATTAAGAGAAACCTTCTTTCCTAAATTCCTCTTTTCTTAAATTAAAACTATTTAGGTTCCTCGCTGTTTGTCTGGAACTGAAGGGAATGCAAAGAGAACACAGGCAAGGAGTAAGAGCGCTACTTTTTACCAGGAGGGTTTTTTCTTTAATTTTTTTTCTGACATCAAGGAAATTGCTCTAGGTGCAAAAAATACATATGAACTGATTCTTAGAGGGTCCACCTGCCCAAGACCAGCGCAAGGCAAGCTAACTTACTCCTCATTTTTTGGGTGCGTTTTTCTTTTTAAACACTGTGACATTTCCTCTGAATTTCAGCTTGCAAAGCTAATGTGCACGCTCAACTGCTGAATAATCCATGGATTTAAATGTCCCTAAATACACAGTAAAAAGATGGATTACCCATTAGGATAAAATAATATACACAAGCCCCTAAATACACATGTACACTGTAATACACATTTTAAATAGTCTCTGTGTGTGAATTTAAATGATAATATGCATGCTAAAAAGTTTCAAAAGACATCTTTAGAAAGCAGCCATTACCACTGTGTAAATAATACATCATTTAAAATAAATTCTCTGAACTCCCCATGAAAGGTTCTTTTTTGGTCAACATAAGAATAAGAGAAGTGAACACATATCTGAAATACAAATGGTATTATGGGTTCAGTTTAAATCCATAACAGAGAGCACGTGTGAGGAGAGGGGATTATTTAGTTCCTAACACAGCCAATTCTTATTCCTTCACTTTTGCCCAGAAATCTTGCAAAAAAACAAAGGGCCCAATGGATTAATAAAGTAAAGATTTACAGTCTTTGCAAACTGTGACCTCTTGCTAATTTTCCAGTGGACACCTTAAGAATATTCATATACATCCACTGCTCTACAGCACACACAAGCTTGCTTTTCTTATTCAACTTCCATGGACCCTTGATGATTATCCACAGATTCTAGACCAAAAAGGCTAAAACCGTTCTTCCAGATACCGAGACAGCACTACATGGAAGAAACAGAATCCGCATTGGTGCCTGGTAAAAACAGAAAACAGTGCTTTGGAGGATGCGAGCTTTGATCAAGAAGGCTTGGGAAGGTGCGATGGTTGAGAGACCAGTTTTAGGAGGATGAAACAGCTACGCAAAACAAGAAAGTCTTAAACATGAATGATCTGGTTTTACAACTTTTTAAACTCCAATTTACAACACGGTCTGTTCAGCATACACAGTTTTGGCAAGTCTAAATTTGGTAAAATACACTAGAATTTGCTAGTAAAACTTAGGTTACTGAGGACTGAGTAACAAGGTGCTTTATAGTGATACTGCAATGTACAACCAAATTCACACATGGATCCCACAGAGTTTGCACTACTAAATTCACCAACATACTTAAAGCCGTATAACTAATCCACAGCAAAGGCCCAAAGGAATCAAGAACCTACTTGCCTTCTCAGCAATGCTCATACGCCTCATCCATAGGTACTGTTCTGAAAACCCCAGATTAAATTATTTCTTATGACATATCATTGCTGAAAAGCACCCGTACTGTTAACTGTCCCCAGCACATTTGTGTTTGAAGGCACACCTTCATATGCTAATTCTTACACACATATCGAGCACAATGATATGCCATCAAGTACACCAATATGACAAAATCATAGCTCTGCGCTGAATACATGCAGGAAAGGGAAAATCCACTTTCATTCACTCTGCAGCGAGTGGCTGAAAATTTTGATCACAAGGGGTGACAGGCACAGGAGCACAGTTACAGATAAGCAGCTCTGCTGCCACTGCAATGGGTTCCCTTTTGTCGTTTTGTATCATCACACGTACCAAGCCTTTCTCTCCTGACCTGGGTTTCTCCCACACAGCCCTGTCCTTCCCCTCTTCTTCCAAATAGGCAAGGGAAAAAAAAAATAATAAAAAAATCAGGCTTCTCTCTTCCAGGGACAAGAAAACAGCGCCCTAGGGGAGAGAAATAGACGGAGCTGTTTGAACAGGATCCTGGATCCTGCCCAGCTCAGCTCTCACATCAGAGGAACTTCCGCAGGGTTCAAAACTTCAGGACTGGCCCCAGGATCCCGACAAAACCCCAACCAGAAGTGGCATGTCCTTTTCCAAGTCAAGATATCACCTGCCTGTGCCACATGTTCCTGCTGAAAGCTTAAGCCTGCAACTGTTTTGCTTCATTTTCCTGGCTTCTCTCAAGTTAGTTTCTGATTCCGCCTTTCCAAAGGTGGTTTAAAGGAGAATAAAACCAATAAAAGCACCCAAGATCTGGTATACCTTCCTGCCCGTGAAGCTAAAGAGTGATGGCACACCTTTATTCTAAGCAATCCTTATCACAACCTGCACACAAAATTTTTAAGATACGTGCCAAGTCTTGCTTATGCAGTGTAACTCCAGCTTTTGCCCCGCACCCTCTGCTTGCTGTCAACACCTGCATGTCCCACTCCCTCGTTTGCTCTCCCAGAAGTTACTCCCATTTTCCATGGGTTTACAGGGGGAGCAGGGGAGCTGCACTCGCCCCAGGGTCAGCATTAATTGCCAAGTGCTTCCCAACAGGCTCCAGCACCTGAGACCTGGGTGGGGAGACAGCAGAACGCAGCCCACTAATAAAGGCCCTATTTACATGGCTAACCAAGGACGCACCGCACACTGCATAGGCAAGACAGATTCATCTAAACCACATATTAATATAATTTGGCCTAATATTTAGCAACTGATTTTTTTTTTAAGTTGACCTAGCTTCATTCCTCAGCCAGAGGAAGCCTTGTGTTCTCAAAAGGCAACGTTAAAAAGAAAAAACAACAAAACGCACACCCAAAGACTCAGTGAATTTGGAGCGTGGCAACAGGAAAAACTGATGCATAGCATCTGCTCAGCAAATTATTTTCCACATGACATTTCCCCCCGCCCCTCCCTGAAGACTCCCATTCAGTCAGCTGCTATTCAGGTTACTAGAGAAGCCAGGAACCCAGTTCGAGGACCCAGTCCCTGTTGTGCTCTCAGCCATGCAGCCAGGATGACGCAGCCATCTGGGCTTCTGCAGCCAGCCCTCCGACACAGGGGACAGAGCCACGCACTGCTTTATTCATAAAAAGCACATATTTACATCCCTAAGCAAACTCTTTAAGAGAACATATTCGCCCACCACACAGTGCTGCTGAGAGGCACGCAAGAAAGCAATTTGAAGAGCTCTTTAAACTGGAATGTAAATATATCAAAGGTGAGCTCTGGTTTTAGATTCAATAAGCTCCACTCTTAGCTCTTGACAGTTTGGCCTGAAACAATCCCGGGCAATTCCTCTAAGCCGAGCCCCATTACTTTATGACATCTTGCTTCAAACTGATTGAGGTTGAGGAAACTCAGAGCTTCACTCAGGCCTCATTCCAGAGGGGAGCAGTCAGCTTTTGAAGACAGTATTTTTCTGGGCTTTGGTTTAGAACTGCTTGCCAAGTTTTTTATTAGCACGTGCTTGGGGAGGGGGGCTGGGGGTAGAGTATCCTCATCCTCTTTGGTGTTTCAACTGGTGTTTTGGGAACAAGCTGCTTGCCCAGCCTGAGCAGAAAAGCTAAGCTGCTGGATGAAGACAGCACAAGGCCTCTGCGACACAGAAGACCAGTTCTGCACTTTCTGTCAGCACCAGTACTAGCATGGAAGAAGTAAAACCTTTCTTAGGAGCATAAAGGCAAATGCAGAACAAACAATCACAAGTGAGATTAAAAAGAGTAAAAGGAAAAACAGATAGGAACAGATAGGAAGATAGGAATTTGCCATCTTTCCTTTCCAACAGTTTTGACTTTTGTGCAGTGTTGGAAAAAGTCTCACTCCTACTGTCAGTCTTGGGCATCAAAAATTAACTTGCTAGTTTTGCTTTTTTACAGCAAGCGTTTCAATGAATGCTTCCCTCTCTGGAGATGGAAAGTGCATAAGAAACTCGCTTGATTCAAAGCTTGTCTTGTGCTGCTTTGCCTTATCCCTAGAGTAACGTATTGTTTTTTTAAGCAAAGCAAACAGTGAGGATTTAGTACAATACAATTTCTTTTGTTTTATTGCTCCATTAATTTTATTTATGTTCAAATACGTTGCTTTTATCAATTTGGTATGAGGGAGAGAGATGCATCAGGAGGAAGAAACATGATTGTACTTCAAAATGAGGTATTGGGCAGAACAGGAGCAGGAGATGCCTGAACCACCTAAGATAATCAGTCATATTAATACAATGCAGTTTTGATAGGTAGCAATTACAGGGTAATAGATAGTCCAAGCATTATTCAGAAGTCTACTGCAACCATATGTTCAGAACTGTGCCTTTACATTCCTTCCTCCAGATTTACATGCAAGATATCATTATTTAAAATGGGGGGAAAAAAATTCCTTTCTTGGCAGTACATTTTGAATTTTCTAGTCTGTGTCTCTTAAAAGTCTGCCGCTGCAGAAAAGACGACCAGTTTCCTCAGATTTCTTTCTTTATAGTGTTATTTTTGATCACTCAACTGTGCCTTGGTCAACAAAGCAATAAATACTCTTAAGGAATCGTAACGATAACACCTCACTAAAACCTAATTGAACACTAACGAAAAAAAACTCCAGAATGAAACAGATGCTCTTGCTAACTGAACCCAATACACAGTACAATTCTGGGTTAACATGCTGCCATGAAGTTTTTTCTTACATGATACAAAGGACAAGGTTTTTTTAAGGCAGCATCCTTGACAGCATGAATCGGATAGAAAAGAAGAAAAAGCAAAGCACCTAGCTACAAGAAATGAATGATGATGGAGATCCTGCAAAAGGCCTTTCCTAATGACAAGATACTACTGCACAGGTTAATGAAAACCAAATACCAATTTAACATGCTAACCTTTGAGCAAATTGAGTTCAACTAATCAAGAGCCCTCTAAAAGGGTATTTTGAACTAAGAGAAAAGACTGAAAAAAAAATCATTTACATAAGATAGCTGGTAATGGTGCATTTAATGGCATTGGTGATAGGGAATTATACTAAGGAAATGAACACATCATGTATGACCTATTCCCTAAAGTATTTAATAGGACATCTCCAAAGAGCCAAATTCCACCCATTGGTAGTAAAGCACAATTCCCATTAACAACCAAGGCAGTAACAGACTCTTCCCCAGGACGCCCCTCCCACAGAATTTTAAACAGAAATAATACCTACATCCAAACTCAGACTGGACAACTTCACTGCATACAGGGCTCTTTACATCAATTTTGATAGCCAAAGGACAGTACACCTCTGGATCAGATCATGCATTTCCCACTCTGAACTCCTCCGGCAGAGCAGAATATTTTATTACCCATGATCTGCTATTTCTTTATGGACTCGGTAGGAGGACGTGACACCAATCTCCGAGTACCTCTGCCTGAAGACTACTGGATAAATAAATCCTCACACATTTCTCTTTAAAAGATTACCCTGGCAAACATACTTAGACAAAATCCTGAGTTTGTGCAGGTATACATGCAAGGCTGTGTACATACTTGCCCTCACCTTGTCCCAAGCACTGACAGAAGCTGAATTTTTGATGACTGTTTAGCGTGGCTCAAGTACAAGAAAACAACTCTTCATCCCTCTCTAAAATTGAAGGCAGTACAATTCTTAGAAATTTATCCAGGCAGCTAAATGAAAAGTGGTATTATCCTACGTAACAAAAAAGTCTAACTGCCATAAAGGTGAAAAGATGCAACTGGCTTTCCAGCCCCGATGCACACCCAGAGGTATGGCACTAAGGTTCTTTCTCTGTTGTTTTCCTCGCTCCCCCACCAAATCCCATAGCCCCCCAAAGCAGATTTGAAAGTCTACTTTCCACCACCACCTCCGCATACTCTGAAAATTTACTGGAAACAACTCAGCAGTCCCCAGCTAAGCACCACACCTGTGATTTATCACTTACCACTTGCACCGTGGCAACTGCGACCTACATACTCTTGTTTGTCAAACAAAACAGCATCAAATTACATGGTTGGGAACGCATCCAGCATCTCGTAACAAGTTCAGGTCTTACTAGATGCAAGATGTTAACATTACAATAAAATGGGGGCACATCATCTTTAGGAAATACATTTTAGAAGAATATTAAGCTCTGCGATATATTATCTTTAATGATATTAGGTAACGCAGCCCCTTACACCAGCCTTTTTGAGGAGGACAGAGGAGCAGGCATTTCTCCCCTGAAGATTTCAAATATAGAAGGGAATAGCTGGCAACCTACTAATGCTTGCTTTGGCAAAGCATCTAATGCTGCTGGTTTGTGCATTTGCTAATATTTTCAAACTCCTTAAAAATGACCTAACACACCAGGCACCTTTGGTTTTACTCGCACATCAGTGTTTTCTTCGAGCACTCTCAGTCTTGCCAGATAACTCATTGCCCAGTGGAAAGACGAGATTGTCACCTAAATGAACATTCAAACATAATTACTGGAAATAATCTGTACAAATATAAGGGAGGCAAATGCAATTAAGCACAGTTAGTAAGACAATATGAAGCCTTTGGGTAAAGGAAGGCATCAAATGAACAGGCCCCCTAAACCTGCAACAAAAGCACTCCCAAGGGGCATGGTGACCATGCTTTCAGTGACACTCCTGGCTAGGGTTGTGCTCACTACATTTTAAGCCTTTAATAAATTGGATTTTTTTATTTATTTTTTTTAAATGTCATCTGCTGACTTTCACGTTGGAGAAGTACTGAACTATTCTAACAGCCACCTAATGGACGCACTTTAGCGCTTTCTTGAATTAAAGATAGATATCCAGAAAAGAGTCATCAAAAAAAAAGATGCTAGTCACAGGTACATTAAACTACTTAAATCTCCTACTTACGTTTCAATGTATCATATATCATGCTGTAATTTTATGAGTCAGATACCCTCCTCCCTTTCAGTTCAGCTAAAGTTTAAGTAGTGTGATCCTTGCTGGCTGCACTGAAAGCACTAACCTAAGATTTTTGGCTAAGAGCTGCCCTTCAATCCTTTCATTCTTCTCTTCATTACTCATTGCTGTTTCACTGCCTGAACAATAAGAAACACATTATGAATCTAAGGTTTTCCGGTACTGGGAACCCTTACATTCATTTGAAAAAAAGATCCCATGGAAATTTGCCTAAAGATCCAAACCTTTTGTGAAACTATACCTTGCAGTTAAGGGATTCCATAATTAGAACATAATTACTCAGCCATATAATGTGCCAAATTATGGAGAATGATTATTTGTTAAACTACAGATAAAGGGAAGGATGAATGAATCTGGAGCCACAGATAAAACCAATTAAATGAAAGTCCTTCCTTCCCTTTAGCATTCTTCTAACACTTTGGAGACCATCTCTGCAGCCAGTACTAGTTTACATGCACAATTGCTGTGATAAAACTTTTACACTACATACATAGCATAAATCCCAGTAGTAAATAATTCAGTATAAGAAACGGCTGCAAAGAGGGACAGCTGGTGCTGACAACGCTATCAGCGTCTTTGCTACTACATGACATACAGTCAGTTATGAGTGGAGTAAGATTATGGAGAAGACAACACAAATTCCAGGTTAAGCTTGGAGTTGTTAAGGGATTTCACTTATTACTTGAATAAGAGCCAGCATCCTTTAAAGCAGTATTCAAAATGAAACTACCTGTCTTGAAAATAGACTGAGAAGGTCTTTGCATACAAATTCAAAGCACGCTAACAGAACACCTAAAACATGCAGAGAAAGATGACATTCCTCTTTGTTCGGTGTAAATCCTAAAGCTTGGTTATTGCAAAGAATATAATTTGACTAACGAATTCAGTCAAACCTACCTTATAATATATGGAAGAGTGCACCAGAGGGTAGGAACACACCTGGGCAACCTTGGTGCCCTGCCAAGCAGGCAGCCCTGTTGGAGTCAGTATCACAGGCACCTCCTGGCCCAGCACATCAGCAGCTTGTCCTAAAAGCAGCTGCCTGCCCTCAAAGTTACAACAGGCCTCAGCAGAGCAATGACATACAGGAAAGCTCAGCAGAAACAATAAGGAATGATAAGAACAAAAGCTTTAAAAACAGTCCCAGAGGAAGCACTTACTTCAAATTAAAAGCTATGTACGGTCTCTCTGGCACATGGATTAAATCATCACCCATAAACCATTCTGCTTTTCCAATTCATGGATTTCACCCCATAAAAGAGCCTTCCCACAACTACATCTAGAATTAGAGTTTTTATTGGACTACCTTGCAAGTGCACCTTGATTTTTTTCCCTACTCCCCAAAGCTCATGAAGTCACAAAAAGAAAACATCAGTGTTGCTACTTGATCATGCAACACACAATGCTGTTCCTCACCCCCGAGAGCACCGAGTCACCAGTTCTTGCAACTGCAAACAAAACCAGAGCTGCGGTCACCTGCTCTTCTCTGCCCCTTCATTACACAACAGCACAATTCCCGCCTCCGTACAATTTCAGCAATGCACAACCCAACCATAAATTGAAGAGTGATCTATAAGAATAGCATTATTATTATTCTGTAAGGCATAGATAAAAAAATCAAGAAAAAAATTAGGTAAACTGTCCCAAGAACACAGCTAGTGATAGATTAGGGATACACCACCTTATTTAGTACCAATAATTACATTCCCTTTCAACTAAACTGAGGTCTAAGAGACACTAAAGTCATCTTTTCCTGCACAATAATATAATATTGACTTTTTTAAACAAAAGAAAGCACACTGTCTGACCAAGTCAGAAGATGAATTATAGCCATTTTAGAGACTCTGAATGTAACATCAGGCCACACTGTTCACATTATGGCAAATTTAAATAAAGATAAATCCAGCCAATGTAATCTTTTAACCGAGGGATGAGACTGGGAATCGATGGAAAAGGGTCCTGGTCTCAGCACCTGACCCAGATGCCTAATGGCAATATTTGTCTAGTTTACAGAAGAGCTGAACAAAACAAAAACATTATGTAAAATATTATGTCTATAAACTACAAAGTTCTACTGATATCACTGCTCTTAAAGACATTGATTCATCAGTATTTACTTTTTAGACATTATACTGACATTTTAATTTGACAAAACCTACAGCAAACTCCCCCAAAATCCAAATTTGCATTATCAAAACATCAATCTAACAGTGATACAGAGTTTCAAAGACATATTCAAAGTGAGTAAATAAGAAGTAACTTGCACAATAAATGTCCAAACTAGCCAGACAAAAACAAAACCAAAAACCCCACTGAAAGCAAAGAACCCCACCCTTAAATTGGTATCACAGCAACGAAAATCTGCTGGTGCCGTGTACCCATTAGTCACTCAGCTTCCAAGGTACCGGTGTGGGCTGACTCACAGCTGCCTCCTTGACATCCACAGCTGTAGGACAATCCCCTGCCCAAGGGTCTGGGGGCAGAACTACTTTTGCCATTCCTTACAGACCCCACACACTGCTGGAGTCACACAGCCAGAGCCCGACAGCCATATAAAAAGGTGTGTTGAACCTCCATTGCTATGGAAAATTAAAAGCAATTTATAAAAATATATTTAAAAGCGTTTTTATAATCGCATACTAAAGAGGCTTCTCACTGCTGCTGTGGTGACCACTGTCATCTTTCCACACTTGAGACCACCAGCAGACCCAGAACCACTGAAGATTTGCTTCAAAAACACAGATTCTCGTTTTCAGAAAAGAGTCGCATCTCCAATACTTACAAACAGCATGGGACACATTATAAAATGCTGAATAGCTTTCCAGTTACTTCTAAAGGACCTTAGAAAAATTCATGTATCCAGAGCCATAAAAATGCACTTCTCATCATTCTAGTTAGATCATCATCAAAACACCATTTGCCTTTTTATAAGCCCAGTTAGCCCCCAGATCCCTCTAATGACTCTTGCTTTTTCTGGTTGGTATCAGAAATCATTATATTTAAACTTGATGCATTTCAGAAAGAAACCAGAATGGCTGAATTTTTGTATTTATTAATACTGAATAAAGACATCGGTACCTCAGAAGCAAACAGCTATCTAAGATTATCTGTTATCTTTACGCAGAAAGCATGTCTCCACTAAATGAGAACTGTACATACGATCAACTAAATTGCTGCTGAATCTCACATGACATTTAGATATTTCACTTAATGCGAGAAAAGCAGCGCTACAAGCTAAAACAGTTAAATGTCTATTACACAACTTGTGCCATAATATAGTATCAAATTCAACAGCACTGAGCACACCATCCAAGCTTGATTTATTGCAGCTAATTGCTAATTAGGGTTATTTTTGAAGCACTGCTGTTTGCATTGCACCAGATTTGCACTTGGGGAGAAAACAGGATTTACAAGGTCAGAATGAAGTTTAAACATTTGTACACAGATTGCTTCGCTCCCCTCAGTATTGCTAAAAGGTCTTAGCGATCTGAAGACAACAGTATTTACACATGTGATGTTATTAAAACCGGGCACTCCCAACTTTGTATAAAGCAGTTATTAACATGCAAAAAATTCAAAGTAGGATTGCAATGGTTACCCAGACAACTTTCTAATTAAATAATGGCAGTAATATCACTATGCTTCCATGTACTACATTAAAAATTGAACAGTGACTCACTAATAATGCATTGTTCATTTGCATAATCTAAAGATCTGGCTGCCAGTATCAGCTATGGACCATCACATTGTTAACCATCAACACGCACAGCCTGCACCCCCTCCCATGGCCAGCAATTACAAAGACGAACACACCAGTAATTCATGGGGGCTCCTGTTTCAGGCTCCTGCCTATTAAGACTCATTTAAGCATTGTTAGTACTAGGATGATCTTTAAGACTGAAACTTGGCTATTTCTTTCAGAAGACAAACCCCCACTGTAGACTATATTATCCCCAATTTTAGCATCAATCTTCTCATTCTCCAGGCAGATTTCTGTTTGGTGTCTTAGGCACCATGTCTGCAACCAACAGACCATCATACTGACGAGAGCCCAAGCGATCAGTGCTGGATTCCCTGGTGCCTCTGCGATGTCTCTGCCAATACCCAACACAGCTATATTCATCTGTACTGCAGGTGAGCTATGCTGACGCAAGGTATAAAGAAGGGAAGAGGACTAATCCACCTTCTAAAATTCAACTACAGCTGTCAGTAACTATAAAAGTAGACTGTCAGAGTGCTGCAAAACATAATCCCTTCAAAAATGAAGGTTCAATATGGTTAGACAGATACAGGACACTAACATGCAGGCTGTACCGAATTAACTGACTATAGCAAGAAAGTATGAAGGCTGAGTGACCTCTAATCAAGAAAACATGATGTGCCTAGACTTACCAAAGGTTCCTCTTGAATTATTACCTCAGTTTAGATTTATTTTTATGATTTCCTATAACTCCTCCCAAATCTTCTCTAATCATTAGCTGTATCAGCAGTATGAGAGCCATATGAAAGATAGCACACTGTTATTTTTAATTTCAAGAGACCAATTGCATTTCCAAATATACTGCTAGCATAATCCAGTCAGGCTGTAGTTTCATAAATACAGAGAGTTTTCTTGGCGTATTATCCCGGAGATGAAGACAGCTAGTACAAAACCTCAGGGGAGTGGGGATTCACAGCTTTGACTTCATGAACTGTAGCACAGGGTCATGCTTAAATGCTAAAAGAAGAAAGAAAAATGCGGTTCTTTCTACGCCTGCCCAAGCAGACGGTTCAGAGAACTTGCTTTTGGTAGGAACGAAGAACTTGATTCTTTCCCATGTTCCTAGAAATATATTTGTAATTTGGAAGCATGCAGGAGCCTGAATGAGGGAGGTCCCAAAGCAGAGTGGAGTGCTACGGAAACAGGACAAAGACACTTTTCCATCCACAAAGCATGTACAGCATCGGCTCTTCCCTTAGTGAGGCTACCTAGTTCCCAATTGTGTCTTAATGGAAAATATATTTGCATCAGTAGAAGTCTGCTTACCAGCCAGCTGTTCCTTCCTGTCCTCCGCTTTGTTTTTAAAGGAAAGCCGCTCTTCTTCCTATCCTCCCCCACCAGACTTGTACAAGTACAAAAGGACCGCGGCACAGGCCAAGGGTCAGACCTCTTCAGCACTAGTTGACAGGAAGGGGCTGGATGCCACAAGAGTTGGTGTTTTCCTCTGTATTACACCACATATAATACAGTTGCATCGCTCTGTTGAATAATCCTCCACAGTCAACACACGCTCTCAGAAGAAGTCCGGAATATAGCAAATTTGGCCTCCACGCTATTCAGGAGATTTTTCGCACCAGTAGCTTCAGCTATTTCAAACGTTGATCAGGAGCTCAAGGCAGAGATCCACAAGCAGCTCCTCAATGGGCCAAGCCCCAGGCTAAGTCTCCACCATAACCGCACTGCCCTGCGATGGCTTTGGACACCCAGCCGCCGGCGGGAGCTGCAGTTCAGTGCTCCCCCTGAAACGCAGGATATGGGTTCAACCCATTCACTACACAGAGAAGACAGACTCGGTGATTATGTCTGACCTCAGGATCTCTCCGGAAAAAGTGTCTTTGAGGAAGTACTGGGCGGTGGGACGGGTAGAGAAATATGTTGTAGGAAATAGTTATTCTCTTGACTTAAGGAAAAAATCCAGGTCTATTTGGAACTTTTGAGTAGGCTCTTGAACTCATTCACTTTTGCTTACTCCACCCTGTTATCATGCACTGCTTTACCATCGCAAATATTGTCCTTGACAAAGGCTGCACATGTTCATACAGCAATCCAGCAGCATGGACCTTTTTTTAAAATCTTGTGGGCATTGCTACAACCTAAATGTTCAGACTCAGAGCAATTACTTCTGACTGCACTAATGAGACAAGCATGCTGTTTCTGTACTATATATACACATTATACACACATTTCACTTAACAAGTATCTTGGCTGTGATGTAAACCCATCCCTACTTAATTTATGTTTACACACATTTGGACTGAAAATTAAAATTAATAGAAAGCTAAAATAAATAAAAGAACTCCCGCTGCTCTGTGTGAACGTTCAAGAAAGCCAAGAACGGAAACACTTCATTCCCCCATAACCCAAGCACAGAGTTCGCCGATTCCCCATTACTAAACAGCCCTGTCGGACACCACGGATTGACTTGGTGCAGGGGGGCGATGTGAGGGGCACACAGAATAGAGGAATTTTCTCCATTCATCAGGCAGCTTTCCCCTCTCCGTACAGAGTGGGGACTAATACACGTAAATCCCTGGTTCATCAAGAAGTGAATAGACCTTTTGTTGCAGTCTATTACAGTTATAAAGATTCTGGCCACGCTTGCCTTACCACCACCATCCCCTCCACCAAAATGAAAGGTAGAGCTTAAAAACACAGAAACAGATCGGGATTCAAAACACGCCAGAACAGCCTGGCTGCACCAAGAAGAAGCAGAAAAAAAAAAAAGAAAAAAAAACTGCTGGCCCCCTTTTCAGGGCCTTACGACACCACTTTTGAGAAGTTTTGCTCAGGCAGCTGACATCCAGTTTTCGTCTTCTACTGCAGATGTGTGGCTTTCCTGCACAATAGGCGCCTGCAGCCCTGGCTCTCTTCCAGGTCCCACTGTGTGACAGTAACAAAAGGCGAAGCTGGAAGCCCTCAGCTACAGCACAGCTCTAAATGATTTAGTGACCACAGCGTCCAGACCTTGGCAGCAGCTGCCACTTTAAAGGGACATTACCCAAGGAGTCAGTAAACCATGGAGGCAGGCAGTTTTTCACACTAGATTTAAAAAGTTCTGTTCAAAGTTGAAAGGGTCCTGCCACATTTCTTTAAAAACCCAAGGCAGAGGAGCAGGGAGATGGGAGAGAACAGGACAGGCGGGGATTGTCATCGGAAGTTGTTAGTGCAATACCACAAAGCCTAAAGGACCATCTATTATAGTATCCTCCATGTAAGGATTCCAAGGCACTCTGCAAGCATCGGTGATGGCACTCTTCCACCTCCATGGCCATGCGTTATTTTCACTTAAAGTCACAAAAATAAAGCCCTGAGATTAAACTAGTGACCAGGACAACTTAAACCCAGGATGACACTACATGGACACCTTTTCTCCTAAGCGTGCAGAGAAAATTACCTCTTCACACATTAACATTGCATCATGTTATGAATTTCCATTTTCTTTGGTGCACCATTTAACACTGCTACAATGCTACAAAAGGGCTTTTGCAGAGAATTTTACACTGAATGCTATCTCTAGCATGCGAAGGGGAGATATTTATGAGCACCAGCATGCTCAGCATTGGACATAAATGCATACCACACCTTAATACATACTGCTCTTAGAGAAGTATATTGTCAGTCCCCTGCTGAACTTCACAGTAGTTTTTGAGCACATATTCCAGAAAGTTATGGCCTAGAAGAGCTAGATTGGTTTTGTTTTTTTTTTTTACCCAGTACAAGATCCAAACAAATCCACAAATCCCTTCAAACCCCATGAGATATTTTACTTCCTCTCCAACCTGCAGAACAGCTGTGCTTTGCTACAAAATCTCTCACGTGCATCAGAGGATTAATAAACCAAGCTAGTGCAATCTTCCCCCCCAAAAAAAACCAAACAGTGAAAACAAGGAGTGCCTTTGCTCAGCATTCAAGCCTTTCTGGCCCAGCATTTCTTTTCTACCTTTAGAGAACATACAGTGTTGAGGCCCTGACAGAAAATGGTTCCTTCTTTAGTTCCGCAGACAACACGTGCTGCCACCTTCTTTCTCTGAAGCCTCCTGCAGCCACCCTGGGTATAGTCACACTATGTCCATGATCGAGGGCTGCAATGGCAGCTCCAAACCTCTGTCAGTGGGGCTCAAAAAGAGGTGAGCACAGCTTCTTCCCAGAGCTCAGCTCCCCTGCTTCAAACTACCACCTCTGCACTATAAGTACTGCCTATGGGAACCCTGCAGGCAAGTGGAGGGCAAGTGATTGACCAAAAAAATCACCAAGTGTCTGGTCACAAAGAGAAATCAGTAGCCAGCTGTGCTAAGTCACCAGTAACTTAGTGTAAGAACTAAACATGTCAATTCAAGTAAGAAAAAATAAAAATTTACATGAACAGTAACTACTGTGCAGCAAATACTCAAAATAATTTCTGTCAACAGAGCACTAATTAAGACGGATAAACATTCGTTTCACTAATCTTCCTCCTCCTCCTCCCTCCAGAGTAATTTAGTTGCCCACAGGGGAAAAAAAAAAAAAAAAAAAACAACATACAAGAAGAGGCTGATAAGAGAGACACACCAAAAAGGTGCATGTATTCCTATATGCCACAAGTAGGTAACACAGCACTGCTAGAGCTCGGTTGGAAGGGTGAAAAGTACAATTTGGTATTTCTCTGTGGAGTCTGAAAGTAATTTTAAAAGGACATTTTAAAGCCATCCTTCACCACCTGCAGTCAAGTGGTCATTATAAAAAAAGCACTGTAATCAAAGCGCCCGCTAACTGCTGAGAAACGCTATTAATCCACTAAGCAGCACGGCTCCATCCCTTCACTCTGCCGCCATCCCAACCAAGTAAAACAAAGCTAGGCTCACTGGGTTGGATTTTCAGCTCCTGTGCAAGAGGTGATGATGAGAGGGAGCAAGGAACGCTAAGACAGTGCTGTGTTAACCCATGGACCACAGCAGATTTAACCAGGACCCAGGACAGCTTGTGCGATTACCCACCTTTGGCCAGCTGCCTGCTGTGACAGCAATGGACAAACAGGGTTCAGGTTTGACCTCCGGCAGTTTTCAGTCCACTATATTAAAGTGGTATGTCTTTCAACTATTATAATATGCAGGGAAGGGAGATGAGCAGGAGCCATTACATGTTCTCTTGGACCTTTCCTGCTCAGAACAGTGAGGAGGGAGGGAGAAAATGCCTTTGCAAAACATATGGTTTCAGCAAGTAGGGGCAATAAGTGCTTTGCTCTACCAGCATGCTGCTACACACAAGAAGACATCAGTGAGAGGCGGGCAGCACAGTAGCAAATCTGGTACCAGGAAATGCTGTGTAATGTCAAACACACAGAACAAAAGAATGATTTCCTACTCCCCCAATGGAATATGTCATATCTAGCCTTACATTGCGCTCTAAAACACAACAGCTGTCTGATCAATCCAAACAACATAGACTTAGTAAGATGGAGACATTTTTTTCCACCTCACTGAAACAAAACTCAGGTAAACGGCAACAGCGAGCCCAGGTTTCTGTAGCACCACGCTGGAAATCAGAAATCAATGCATCTTCCAGCTTTCGGCTTGCCAGAAGCATCAGGAATTTAAACAACTAAGAGCTGGAATGGGGAAAGGGCAGGGAAAGGAGAGGGATTCACAGCATTTGCTAGGCTGTAATTTGTCCTTTAGCAGTCATGGGTGTGGTGCTGACTGACCATGTTAAAAGGGTGCTCCCCTAATCTGGAGAAGCGCTGACCTTTAGGAACGGCAAGAAATCAAGAGCAAGGTAAAAATAAACAACCAAGAGGAAAAACAGCAATTCTTCCTTGCTAAAGGAAATAATTTTTTTGGTTGCAGAGGCACCCATGACTTCAGGTGACCAGTTCAGGTGAGGATCCAGGCTGATGCCCTTCAGTGGCAGTGATTTCAACAGCGCTAACAGCAAATGTTGCTCCCCGCAACACGTGGACCAGATCTCCCAGTTGTTCGAACAGGCTGGGGCTATGCCAGGGAACATTGCGGACTGTTTGGGTCAGTGACGCTGCCTGCCTGCTGCCACCACCACCACTGTGGAAGAGAAGACCCATTGCTGGGATTCCTGCACAACATAGGGCAAGAGACAGGTTTATTGATGATAATTTCACAGCATTCTCTCCCTCCATTTCCTGGTTGTTTTCCAGGTCCATTTTGTTATGCTGTAAAAGCACTACGTGCCTGTGATCATGGTGACAAGACATACCATGATGATAGTGCAGCTAAAGACAGCAGGCTCTGCAAAAACAAGCAGGCAGCTCTGCTTTGTTCTCGGCAGTCAGTTCCAGAGTCCAAGCTACCAAGAGACAAAACAGGGTTTTCCAGGGACAGAGGCCTGGGTGCCAGGTATCCCACGTATTGCCACTGACTCGCAACACAGTGGGAGACAAGTCACTATCTGCTTTGCACCACATTTACTCTTGCTTTGTAAATGCAAAATGAGTCCTGAGGCCCTTCCTGTTTACATGGAGAAAGATAGTAAAGGCTTATTTCAAAAGACTTTGAGCTCTTTCAGTAGAAGGACCATACCTGTTCCCTCATCTACAAAATTACCAGTCTCAGATTTCTAGCATTTGCTAGGATCTCAGACTGACTGCAACAACTTAAACCCAACACATGCAGAGACTCTCAACTCGCCACCCACTCCCAGAGTTGAAAGGAGTGAGGACTCCAAAAGGTTGAACTGTAACAGTCAAATGTATTTTTAACAAATTCTGTTTCTATAAATATTACAAAGCTTTCTGCTCTTTGGAGGCTGCTCTGCTCCCAGTGCTACTGACATTACGGTGACATTTAGGAGGCCTTCACATTGCCTTACTGCCTTTCGTATGCTAGTTTTGTTCAAGGGATCAGAGAGACATATGAAGACACAAGGGCTGCTTATTCAAACTCTGCTCACTCGCTGACCTGCTGCTCACGCGGGAGTCGGGAGCACAAAGGGGCTCTCCATGTCAAGTGTGCTGGCTGCTGCCGTCTCCACCACTCTGGAATGCATATAAATGCAAAGGACACTAACCCCGAGGTGCCACCAACACGGCATAGGGGTGAAGGGATGGGGAACTGATTTCTGCAGCTGCACAAGGGCTTCAGGTAGTCCTGGCTGGCACTGTACCCTATCCACACAACATAAAGGCTCTTCTTCATTTACTGATTCCCACATTTGTTCTCTCTTCTTCTTTTTTTCCAAAGCTATTTCCCCTCTGCCCTCCCCCTCTGTTTCTTCACTTCCTTGCACTCTCTCGGGCGACTGCTGCCAGCAGGGCTGCGCGGCCAGCGTGCAGCATGAATGGCACCAAACTGGCACGCGCCCCAGACACTGACATCGCCTCCCCTCCCGCCCTCAGCCTCCACCAAGCTGGGCTCCAGATCCCTCACCTAAAACGCCAAGCATCTAATTCACTCACTGCTGCCTTTGCACCAGCTTCCAGCTTAATCTGCAGCTCTTCTGTTATTAAAAAATAGGGTGGTTATACAGCAAGAGACAACATATATTAAGAAAAACAAAAAAAAAAAAAAAAGGAAGGGTCTTCCCAAATCAAGTTCAGACAGACAAAAACACCCGGGGGTTAGAATCCTTTAGATATCTGTTCTCCTGCATTTCACAAACACTCCAGCCCAGATAAGCACACTGTCCACAAGGTAGGAAATGACTGCTACATACCTAAACAGGTGCTATGTGACCCGGTTACAAGGATCTTATCTGTATTATCAGCATGTTTTTTAAAAAATGCTGCAGCTATCAAAAATATAGCTTAAAAAAAAAATAAAAAAGAACAACAGAAACTTTGTTAGTTATCTCCAGGATTCAGCTGTTCAGTCTCATTCAGGGTAAGCTGCCACTAGAATATCCAGTAACATTTTCAATTAAATTTAAGACTACATGTTCTCCACATCACAAAAACCTAATATCATGTACACACTGTCCTGTTACCTTCTGGTTATTTTGAACAGAAATTACACTGATACTTAATGTGCAGAATCCCTGTTCTCACTTAAGCAGGTGCTTAATTTTAGGGACGGAGAAAGCTCCAAACTAACACAACAGATCCAGGACTCACTGTTCCATATGTTCTTTGGACTGTGTTTTGTTTTGCATAGATATCCAATGTTTTTCTTAACAGGAAACATCCACAGACTTTCTTTTCTGATTACAGGATATGAAAGCCTTGAAAATGGTGGTGGATACAGCTCCAGCAGAATTCTCCCATTCCAGACAAAGGAAAAATAACACATCTCACTTCAGTTTGCACCAGCAAAAATGGTTTGAAGATTTGTTTGAACACTTAACAAGATGTTTTTGGCCTCCTCTGACATTTAACGTAGGTATTGTCATGCTCAAAGGATTGAGATTCATAAGAACTGCATACTTGAATAGGATCATTCCACAAAAATTTCATTCTACCCTAGAAAATTGGCCATCGCTTTTTGTCATTCAATGAAAACGCAGAGCACTACAACTGTAGTTATTTAACCTTTCATCAAAAAACTGTGAATATCTGATAATAAGTAGTACAATCTATAAAGGCTTCAAATCAACACTTCTTATAAGCAGATTTGTAAGGTAATAAATTTTCCATGACTTAACGATCAGCTTTGCGTATGAAAGCCAATGTTGTAATTCCCAATTGATTGTAGATGTTAATCTTGCAAGACTCTTGTTCTTATGCTGTGATTTATTAGCTGAATTAATGACAGATTGCACTGTTTAAAACAAGCTGCTGTTTTACACAATAACCCAGGAAGCTCTGTCCAACTGAGTCACTGCAAGGATGGGAGGAGGGGAGCGTGCAAGGTGAAACTGCTCATGATACCTGAGCTAATTTGTCTTATTGCCTTTGAAATGCAACACTAATTGTTTAACAATTAACCCTATGACTGAACACCAGAAGAGCAGAATGGCAGCAGCTATTCAGGCTCTCTACAGAGTTTGGGATTCACATCCAGTCTCTGCAATTCATTTACGTTGAGACATTCTGCTTTCTCATGGAAAACAACGTAAGATTCCCCCTACCCCCCCCCACCATACACACTTACTCCCTTGGGTTTGAAGACTTTGGAAAAGAAAAATCCCATGTGTTTTCTGTATATATGTATGTGACTAGAGAAGGAAGCTGCGGAATAAGGACAGATCCGATTCCTCAGGCCTTATCTTGTTGCTACCATAAAGCAAGTGTCATTATGTGTACTAAAAGTTATAACCTTCTCTCCAGATTATTCATTCTCTACCTCTTCAGCAACATTTCTGCTGCAGGAGAGAATGTGCCACAAACATGCTCTAACAATGCAGTCAAACAGAGGGCCAACATTGTAATAGGAACAATGACAGTTCCTTGGTTAGTCTTAGTCTGCAGGTTTTATGAATTGTGATGCTGTAATAAACTCAGACCTTTTCCTGTCAACTCTGCCACAGAGACACAAAACAGGAGCTGAGAGCAGGAGCTGTGAAATTTGGGAGGGGGGAAGGAAAAAAACCAACCCCAATCACAGGGCAAGCACTCAGAGCTATTTAATTCTGATGCAGAAGCCCCACGTTCTGCAGTAAATGGCTCCCCCCCTCATTTGCTTTTTAAAAGGCTGCCTCTGAAGGGATCCCTCTATTTCACAGTGAGTTTGAACTTGCTTCTGTGCTTCCCAAGTGCTTCAGTGCCTGGAGGCACCTCCTGTGCCGCAGAGCGCCAAGGGTTGCCAATTCCCATTGAGCCACGGCTCGCAGCTCCAGTGCCTCACTCGCTCTTCCCTGCTACTCCCTGCCTAGCAAGAGCAGCAGCATATGCTGCTCTGCGGTAGGGCTTCAGAGGTGAGCCTAGATTTAAAAATAAGTAAGTAAAACCAAATAAAGGAAGCAAAAGGATGGAGTCTTGCATGGCTGCTTCTGAACAGGTGTAATTCGCAGACAGTCACCTCAGAAGAGTCACAGCAAATCCCTGGGACCACTGCTGTGATCGGTTATTAAAACCTGGCCCCAGCCATCTGCTGGTGGTCAAGCTCCATGATGTGGCAATCAATTACAGCTGTTATCTTGTCCTAGCTTTGACAGATGTTCCTCTCTTTCATTGTACAGTAATTACTAGTTAGCTGCCAGCAGGCTTCACACTTTAATTGTGGCGTTAATTTGAGACAAAAAGAGGAAAAAATAGGGAGAGACAGACAGGGAAAGGCAAAAGCTAAGACATCTGTGGCAATTGGAGTACCCATGCATTAAACATTTCTTTACAAACAATAGGTGAAGGCAACCAGTTACCCCAATAAGACTTTCAAAAGCTACAGTTGAGCACTATCCAACCACACCATAGCCTGTAGTCCTTGTTCCTTTCAGGGGGGAAAGAGGGACACTTTTCTCTTTCCTTGCCAGACAGGCTAGGCTAAAAATACCTGCCAGCCTTCTGGCAATGCATGGCTTCATAGTGCCACACAGCGTGGTGCCAGCTACTTCACAGTAGCGAAAATCGGATGGATAAGACACAGGGTGGGGTTTTGATTTGGGGCTTTGGGTTTTTTTAAACCTTCTCAGAGAACAAGCAAGCTACTTACATTATAACACAGATGAACTATTGCTGCAAAACACAAGCAAATGCACTCCATCACCTCACTAGAGAGCGGGAATCACATAGCACCTGCTCTGCAATCTGGTGTTCAGGAAGAGCCTTTGGTGATGGGCAGGAGAGAGCAAGTGCCCAAGCTGATGAGAGCAGGAGCCAGCAAGGTAGGAAACCTGGTGACTCCTTTCTTCCATAACCCAGGGCTCTTCAAAAAAGGGACCTGACAAGGTTTATCCTTTTCTTCTTGGCTGGTTTAGATGCAGCATTTCAGTGTAATTTCTAGAGCCACAGCTTGTTTTAGTTTCTGTACACTACCTAATGACGTGTACCCCTATACTCCAATAAAATGACTGTACAATGACCATAACAACAGCAAAGATGCACAGTAAAATCCTCATCAGGTGTTTTTTAATGACAATAGTTTAAGATGTGCTTATCTCCTCTGTTTTGACTGCAATGTAAATATACATATATATTTATTTTTTTTTAAGGTGTTAAATAGTCAAAAGACTGTCTTTAAACAGGTTTCCGCACCAGATATCAAACTTCCACTGGAAGTTTGAACAATAAGCAGAGAAAACATTCAATTGTTAAGAGCAATTCTGCAACAAGCTGCAGACACCCTCCTACCGGATGTCCAAATCTGCATTAACTATTTTCTTTTCGATTTAATTCACAATGGACATATTTCTGCTGTTGAATATTTATTGAATCTTTCAGTAGCACTTAGGCTGCGGTTCGGTGATGTGATGTGTTTGGCAGTAACAGTGGCTTACAGCAGTTCCTGTCACGCTCTCTCCCTTTCCTCTACTGCCCACCCCATGCCCAGCCTCATGCCACTGCATGCTCCCCGCTGCAAGTTGTGGCAGCACAACTATTTCAACATCCATTCAGATCAGGAAATGGAGAATGGCAGAAGGGATTAACACCCCCATTTCACATTAAAGAAAAAAAAAAAAAAAATCGGGCAGGGAGGAGACTATCTTGTGCTGGCACAACTGACACTGAAGTTTCGCAAAACAGCTCACTGCCATCCAGGGATCAACCAATTGCCTGAACTGGTGAAGGGGAGGGTAACCAGACAGCTTCCACCTGTGTGGAAGAGCTCAGCCATCTTAGAGACCTTACACTGGTACGGCACATCATGTGTGTGGGAATGAGACACAAAACCGCTCATACCGGTATTACTGAGAACTGCTCACCAAGGAGACATGCCCCCGGTTTAATTGGACACAGTCAACTGCAGGCATC
The DNA here is from genome assembly GCF_028500815.1 of Rissa tridactyla. Taxonomy (NCBI): domain Eukaryota; kingdom Metazoa; phylum Chordata; class Aves; order Charadriiformes; family Laridae; genus Rissa; species Rissa tridactyla. Next base: position 10,119,467 of record NC_071478.1, on the reverse strand, counting down.
TGGACTGGAGCTCAGGTTTCTGGTGTGCTCAAATCCACTGATGTTTTTTGTCCAAAAACCTGTTTGTTTTTATGTGTTCTCAGATTTTACATTTTAATGCCACTTACTGACCTTTTCATTACTTTATTTTTCTGTCATGATCTCAAGCAGTGTTTGTTGATTTCATGTTTTGTTATTGCTTTGTATTGTGAGAACTCCTGAAATCAAATTGTTGGGAAAATATAAGAGGTTTTGGTGGTTGCTGAACACAACCAGCCAGCTCCCACTGATAATGGCAGTGTAAGTTAACTGTCTAGGATCACCACACAGCAGCTGTCAAGGGAAAAAGGGGGAAGGGACAAAGCCATACATTTTTAACATGTTTCTAGCATTGCAACTAGCAGAAGTAGTGGTTTTACAGAAGCAGAACTATGTGGTTCACTGACCAATGATTTGAAATGGCTTCTCCGCAGGAACTGCCATTTGTCTGGATTACTGCTTTTTGACAAGGGACTTCGGGACAGTGCTGCAAACATCTGCCAGGCAGTAAGATGTTACACAGATGGACAAAAGCAGGTTGACCAAAATCCACTACCTGACAAAATAAAGTCAATGAATTTGAAAATAATATCACAGGAAGCATAACTGTACCTCGAATAACCTTCATGTTCATAGTCTGTTTACCAACTGGTGTTACCACTTAACTTCTACGTGTCCTACCCTTTGTTTCAATGCACTAGTCCTCCTCTTCTGAGACATATTTGAGAGAGTTTACAAAACATGATCCCTTATCTGAAATTCTGGATGACATCCCCCACGCTACCTTGCCAAAGATGAGCAAATACCACCTTTAGAAGTCTGAGTAACCTGAGTAACCTGAGACAGATGATGTGCTAGCCAAGCAGCCAGCCATGATCCCACAAAGTCCCACCACTACCACTCTTTACAATGACACCACACCAGTACAAGAAGATATACAAGTTAAACTGCACTGCTTCCCCCCCGTATGCCCCCAAAAAAGAGCCACATGTCCCCTAGGGAGTGGATCCCTGGAGTCAGAGGGTGCTGACCTCTGATCTCTGCCTCCACCAGAGAGGACTTGTTAAACGCAAGGCAATCTCTCAAGTGTCATCAATGCTAAACAGGCAATTACTATGCTGATTGATTGATTACATTTCCCTGTCTAAGTTGTATCAGGAAAGAGGCAAATCACTCCAAAAACAAGAAAAAAATCACAGCTTAACTTCAGGCGAAAGTGCAGAGAACGGTTTTTGCCAGTATGAATAACAAGCAGGTGGACCAGAGTCCAACCGAGGCCCTGAGCAAACAGTGCGGACAGCAGAACAATCCACAACCCTCCTGACCAGGGAAAGGCTGGGCAGGGGTTTGCAAATCAGCCGTGACCAAGTAAGGCCATGACCTTTTGTGTGAAATTAACTGGAGGGGAAAAAAAAAAAAAGTCTCCAAAGACTGATGATCCCCAAAGTGCCACAGAAGCGCGTCCATCCCCCACACATGCTGTGGAAGCTGCACCACTCTGACAGAAACAACACACCCTCCATCTCCTGGTTGCATTTCTTTTCCCTCTTTGATTTTTTCCACTTTGTACCAGCTGACTTGAGTGTTCTTATTGTGCTTTTGTTCTCATCAACCAGTCCTCAGCTCCCCTGGTCTGCAGCTGACAGCTCGCAGGACAGAGATGGTTTGAAACCTGCTCCCTTCCACAGAGCATCATGGCCTCCCAACCTGCATGGGACCCTGACAGCTCTGGGACAAACCGCCCCGCCGAGCCCCTGCCAGGGCCACCGAGCTGCCTGGCTCTGTGTTTTCGGCAGCATTTGCCTCTCTGTCTGGCTCAAGGGCTTTACCTCATGCTCCCGCCTCCACCTGCCCATTTCCATGTTCACCCCACCACCATTTTAGGCCTTCATTTCTCAACGCTCCCCTCCCACAGGCACATCCACGCTCCAAGTTTCATCCTCGAAAACAAACCTGACAACTTTTTCCTCACAAACTTCATATCTCATCCCAGCCGCCGCTCCGTCTCACCTCTCACTGCTCTTCTCCCCGCACGCTCTCTGCGGCCCCCTGGCAGGTGGGGACACAGAATCACAGCATTTCCAGGACAAGGTGGCCCAGAGACACAGGCCAGCAGCAGGACCCCTGAAGGGAGGCAGCAGTGCAGAATCCAAGCCCTGTTTGCTGGGGCTGGGGACCTGCGAGCTGTCCCCCGAGGGCCACAACCAACGGGGAGGGATGAAGGATAGGCTGGGCCCTTGGCCTCCCTCCCTGGCCTGAAGGCGATGCAGAGCCAGAGGCCCCATTGTGGGGAGGTTTCCTCAGGCTGAGGGGCTGCTGGCCCTCGGCTCCTCTCTGGTGAGCGACACCCGCCAGGCTCAGCCTGGCCAGGAGGGCTCAGCCTCGACTTTGCCAACCAGGCTAAAGCCAGGCCAAGCTAACCAGGGACCAGCATGGCCCTCCACCCACTGCCAGACACAAACACTGAAGAAAGCACACAGTGAGCCAGTCTTCAGGGCCCTTCTACTAACCCTTTCCTTTTTTCAACAAAGGGCTAAAGGGGCAACAACAAGGGGACAGGGTACCCGCTCCTGCCTCCGCTTCCCCAGCGCCTGCCATGGCACCATCGCATCCATCCCCAGCACAAGACCCCATGACAACCCATGCTGGCTTTTGAACCGTATCCCACAGCAAGAACAAGCCTTCAGTTCTCATTACGAGCTCCCTCACTCACAGCAGGAAAGTCTATTACAGCTGCTTCGCCACAGGGCATTGCCATTTCCACTCACCCAGGCATCGCTCAGCCCCCGGCCTGGCCAGCGCCCGGAACGCTGCGGACAGTAATTAAAGCCAAAGCTCCATAAGGAGCATTTTTGGGGGGAGGGAAGGGAGGGGCGGATGAAGCCCAGCTGCCAAGACTTTTAATTCCTTCTCACAGGATCAGGGCTGAAATGTTTGAAATAATTTCTTAACAAAAACAAAAGGGGCTGCCGAAAAGAATAACATTATGACAGCTGCTGGGAAAGTCACCAGTGGGTGAGCACCGGTCGCTGCGCCGATCCCCACCCCTGCCCCACTGCTTACAGGAAGGAAGGGATTTTTATATCCTGAGCTGCAGGTCCGTGCTTTTTATTTACTTTCCCCTCTCTCCCAAAGCCACCCTGGCTCACACTCACTGCTCTCCTGTTTCCAGCCTTCAGGATGGCTTTCACAAGTTGGAAAGGAGACAAATTCGGCAGATGCCACATTTCAGTGGTGACGGTCCAGTGGCCACAGGAGACAGGCATGGAGATGCTGACCTGCACCCCTCGCCTTGCATGGCCTCTGGCAGCAAACGAGACAGATGCTCTATTTAATTCCCTTTAAAGTATTGCTACGTGAATGGGATGTTTGGTTGGATCAGACAAACTTTGTGACATGAAGAAATCTTTCCTTCCAGAAACACATTATCAAGCGTAAAGTGTTTCTTCAGAAATCGTCACCCTATTTTCAAGGCCAAAGGCTTTGCTGCTCTTACATTTTAGGACAGACTCGCTTACTGTAAGCATACTCCTAAACAAAGTTCCCCACAGAAGAGAAAACCAGCCTGTGCAGTCATTATAAGAAATTAAACAGTTTCAGATGAAATTAAGTTTAATTATGTATACTTAATGACATGTATGCGCTTTTAAAACAACAGATGTTGCACAGATGTGGTTCAAGGTAAAGACGACAACAAAAGCTCTCCCGGTGCTTCAGAAAATGTTCCTGTGGAGCACCCCTGCACCGTACCGCCTCTGTCTAACCAGCTGTCAGATTTTGTTTCTTCCCTAGGTTTAGCAAACCTCCCTTGCCCACTACATACACACTATCTTATTTATGTTTGTTTTTTCAGGGGTGGGAGGTGTTTGGTTTTTTAAACATAGAGGCAGCACTGAAAGATTTCCAGAAGAGAATTTCCTGATCATCCCCAACGCTGCCTCTAAGGCTATTCCACGAGCTTCTCCTGCCTCATCACCATCTAGCTTGTGCGCAGAAAGCAGAACATGTCGGAAATCTCTCTCCTGCCTTGCATTTCCCCTTGGTCAAATATTTTTCAGGAAGTAGTTGATCTGGCCTGCAGGATATGAAAACCAAGGTCAACCCCATCACTAAACGGCTGGTAAGAAGAGAGAAGAATAGTATGTCTGAAGGGTGGCCAAGAGAATTAATTTGAAGGGGAAGTTATTTAGGATGAAGCTTTGCAAAATGGGAAAAACAGTGCCATTATGTTTCACAAGACCATTGTCAGAATCAAAGACACTGTGGCACTAAGATACACACTAACAAGCAACATACACATTCCTAATAAATACATTTACATACTGTTGCACGTGATAATTGCTTTTATTCTACAGTCACTGGCTACATTTCCAGATCCTTTGATTTCTGTCCAACACAAATGCCTAGCTTGCCCTTGCTCATGAATTTTGGAAGCCAGTATGAAAATATTCCAATATGCAGAATAAGAGCCTGTACAAATGTGCCAGCAAAATGTAGCTCCGTGTGATCTTACGCATTATGAACATAATGCTTGCATTTTTTTTCATGCACAGGAGCACAGGGTCACTTCATGACTCACAGGAGATGAAAGAATAAAGAGAAGAAAACACTGGGGGAAAAGTGCCTTAGAAGTTGTGGAGAGAAATGTTACGACATTTTAACTTGCATTTGGCAAGATCAAGTTAGATTGCAGTTTACAGCAGCTCTGAGCAGTGCGCTGGGAAAAAACAGAGCCAACCGCTAGCAGGTGAAGAAGAGCAAAAGAAGAACATATCAGGACTGTAAATCTCCTCACTGTATCACGATTCTTCTCTGCCTGACTCGATAAGTTAACTCAGAGACCCACACACTAATCATGCAGTGGCTCCAGACTACATGCGCCATCCTCTACTCCACTTACTCAGACACGCTCCAGAAGAGGATGCTGGAAGGTGTGTGGGAAGGAGCTCCATTTCTGCTCAGTCTCCCACCCCAAAGAGAACAAGTCTCTTGCCAGACCCTGGCTGAAATTTGGCACCTCTGCCTCTTTGCATGCAGTACAGATGGCAGGATAGACGCGCCTGCTGGTGCCGGAAAGCTGTGCCAGTTCTCAGGAGGTGGCAGGGAGGGAAGGCATTAGCAGAGAAGGGTCACCAAGATCAGTGCTCCCCCCTTCCTTGATCTCAGCTGCTTTTCCAGAGACTGCTGGGAATATTCGGGAAGAGGGGGTTCTCACTACTGAATGCCACCATCCAAGTATTTAAAGGATCTCCCTCTTCCCCGCAAATTGTGCCCTGCTTGATGAAATTTTTTTCTTCTCTCTGAACAGCTGCTTATCTACCACTCGCTTCCCTGTCCATTCCTGTTGATTTAATTAACACTCCTCCCAGTATTCTCCAAGGAAACTAATGGCTTTGTTGGTCACTGAAAGGTGCCAAGTAATTTGCATGACCATTTCCAGTTAAGATTCCTTAGAATATTGATGTCAGCTAGCCTTGCTTTACAACAAATTAGTTAAGCACATGAAAGCGTTCAGGTACTAGAAGGCATAGTCACAACGTGCAATCAGAAAGAGGTAATACCCTTCCTCCTCCAACACAACTTGTACTGCGTTCACCGCAGTCTCACAACATAGCCCTGTTCCACCAGAACCCAAGTAAGGCTGCGGTATAAACAAACAGAAGAGCTCCACAGGCATTTTTTTCCTTTGTTTAGCCTATGTAATATCTGCCAGAGCCAAATGGAAAGACCACGCTTTCGTTTCAACTGAGATATTAAAAGTCCTCCAGAGGCTGAAAATTATGCAAGGGAAAATTGGATTTTAAGGCACAATAAACATGTCTTCATGAAATACTAAAAACCCTTGCAAAATAAAAATAAATGTTCATGTAAACCAAACACCAGACATCACATATCTCATCAGCTGTAGGCCCACATGCCCAGGATAAAACACGTATGCAATACTATGGAGCACGAGACTGGGTTTTCAGGCAAGGCAGTTGCTATTTGTGCCTCCATTCCCTTTGGGAAATTAAAATTATTCCTTCTTTCTCTCTCCCCACTCCCATGCCTAAACAACTATTTCCTAGTTCCCATTCCCTCTCCTACCTGTAAAATGAGGAAAGAGGAACCAAATCCTCAAAAAGCTTCGATACCCAGAGACAGAACACATAGCGTAAGACTTGGGTTATTATCATAAAAAGTAAAATTGCTTAGGGGTTCACCGATTTTTTTGTTGATACGGACACATATTAAATGCAGTCTTGAGAGCGCCTTACACCGCACACATGCTGTGAATCTGTGAACTTTTTAGTGGACATTTGCACATAAAAAAAGCATGTTTTAAGAATCCTCGAAGATCAAAGCACATCAGAACAGAGTTTTAGATAAAAGGAAAGATAACATGGTGTAGAGATCCCTAGAGTCCACCCAGTAGTTTTCATGACATTTTAGTAGCATCTTTATTCCTTTCTATCTCAAAAACCCCAAAGGTCAATTTATTTAAATTGGTCAAATATCAGCTGGAAAGTGAAAAAGACCAGAAATAAATAGGGATTTAGGGATTGACACACAGTACACCTGAAAGATGCTCTACAGAGAAAATACTCTTTCCTGTATTTGGCAAGCACATTGTACACTTGGGGCACACTAAATATTATTTCAAATAATTACTAGGTAGGTTTGTAGAAGTCAGCTCAGATGCGTCAATGACCAAGCACTGCAAATGAACCTTGCTTATTCTGTGACAGTGTACAAAATTGCTCACATGAAGCAGAACTCCCACCTTGTACGGGAAACAGAATGTCCTTCTGATAAGCACAGAATGATATACAAAATATCCAATGCCATCATTCAGCAGAAGTAACTTCCAGCAAAATAAGTCTCATCGACTACAGGGATTACACATATGTGCAAAATCTGACCATAGTCTTGCAACTGTACAGCTATATGCAAAGACGACATTTCATTACTTTCTGTAGTACTCTATGCCTGCTTAAAAGTAGTCACAATTCTCTGCAGATTAATCAAAAAAGAAAAGTATACGAAAGACACGCCGAAAGTTATTGCCAAAGTTTAAAGTATGCCCATAAGCCACACGTCTGCTTTTGCCATCAAAATGGGTTTTCGCCATTATATTGTAAAGGAATAATCTTGAAACAGAGGCTTGCGTGAACTCGTATAACCTTTCTTGAGATACCAGTCTTCTAGACTGGTGGTGGGACCGAGCTAGAAGCATGGGGCACTGGTTAAGCCAAGGGGCAGCGGTGGCGTGTCAGCCCCAGGCTGAAGCATGACATGCCATCTCTAAAGACACCAGGCAAAAGCAAACCCTCTTTCTAAAAAGCATTTGCAAGAACAGTGTGTTCTCCCTTGCAAAGACAGCACATCCAAATCAAATCATTTAAGCCTTCACTTCTCCAAATCCTCAAATAGCGGTCAAAATCTGGAGCTGGACCATCGTCAAGAGTGAAAAATGCTCCCTAGCTCATTAATGTACAACCCCACATTGAAATTCAAGATTTTATGGACAGCTACAAACAATCAGCCAGACAACATTACTTTGCATTAATCAGGCCACTGCTGACACTTGACAGCAGTGAACACATGATTTCTCTAATTTGTTTTCAAAGAGAATACTGTCAATTTACCAAAATTATTTTATTAAGCTCTTTAGAAAATTCTGAAGTTCCTTAGAATCCCAGACCTTCTGGTTCCTTAACAATTAATTTTGCTGCATTGTAAACAGAATTGTTACCTTAATTCAGTAAATACAGAGATAGACGCATCATGATTTGAAACAAATTTGGCCAAAAAACAAAAGAAAGCATCAAGAAAGTTCATACATGCAAACTGCAAGCCAGAAACTGAACAGGCCCATCAGCTGAGGACACAGTGTTTAAGAGGAAAGTTATTTTAATACCAGATGGCTGTTTCCACCAGTTTTAAAACTTAGCTTTGTCCCTTTTAAAAATCACGGAAGCCAATTTTCTGAAAATTTCAGCATCCTAAAAGGCATCACAATTTGACCACCTAAAAAAAAGTACCTGTGTTTATGAATCACCTGTCACAGTCACAGGTCACTTCACAGCACTGGTCAGGACTTTAGACGGCAGATGCCTGATGATCTAGAGAAGAGCTGTTCAAATGGGGCTGGGGAAAGTCTGCGAAACAGCAGTCAGTCCTACCTGTGCTGTCTATAGACTTTCAGGGCTCGAGGCGGAGGCAGGAAGAAAGACCTCTGTGCAGTTTGCAGAATGTAATCCACTCTATATCATCAGCCATCTCCTGGCTGTTAGCCACATTGCATTTTACTTTTTTATTGCAGTAAGTAATACTTAATTTTTACCAGATGTTCATCATTGATATCCCCAGAGGCTGCTTCAAGCACATTCACTTCCCCCCTTAGCCTTTTCTAACTGCTAAAGTCTACCGGCAACCCTCTGATTCCTCCCAGCCTTTTCACAAATCCAAAGATGGGATGGATGAAAAGATGGTAGAAGACAGCCTATCCCCTTCCTGAGGTATGAAAGCCATGGCATTGCAGGAGTCATCTAAGTTTCTACAGCACTGATTTCCAGTTTGTAGTATTTTGAGTACTTCTAGAAGAGTCTGCAGAGGGTAACTAGGAACAACACCAGCCAATCACTCAGTAAGGTTCAATTCTCTCCACTGGGACTAGCACCTCAGCGATTTCTTTTTACTATCATTTTTTTAAGGGAACTCCAGAAGAAAAAAAAGTTGAAAGCCACTATTCTAACATAAAAGAAATTTCAGGGGGGCAGTTACGCAGCCCCATGGGAGAGACTACGAAACACAAGCCATATGAACCCTTTTCCTCTCTTTTTTGTTTTAAAGGTAAAGCGCGTGAACACGCAGTGTTTCTCTTGGAAGTAGGACCAGTTGGCTCACGCTCTCCAAGCATAAAATTACTGAGCTTTCTTGGGAAATCTATGCAAGTTGTACTATTACTTCAAATGCTAACAAGATGGCTGGGGTACTGCTAGCCAAGTGTGTGGGTCACGCGGCGCTTTTATTTGCTAATGAACATTGAGGGTGGGTTGGCCCTGGGAACAAAAACCCGAGAAACATCATAACTTGGCTCAGGGCATGCTCTCGGATAAATGCTGGGAATATGTATTGGAAATATGTATTTTAAAAGCCCGCCTGGAATAAAGCTCTCTCATACCAGCAGTTCAGGCATTTTTTTTCCCCTGCTTACTGCCCCTTTGAAGCTGGGGTACAGTTTCTATTTGCAAGCTCATTTAAGAGCTTACCCTCCCGGCATACACGCAAGCTGGGATCTTTGCAGCCCTCAGGAGGCAGGGGATGCACCAAAACCGCCAGGCTTTATCCCAGGCAGCCATCAGGTATTGCCACAGCAGCTAAATGGCTCTGGGTAAGTTTGAAACCTCCACCTTGCTGCCTGGGCCGGACGCACAGCAATTCCACCCCATCTGAGACTGCCACACCATCACGACGGTGCTGCCGAATTCACAATTTCACCCTCCAGCTCCCTTCACCATACCCTTCCCTCTTTTTTTTTTTTTTTAAACTAGAAAAGTTTGTTTAAACAAAGAGGTGCTCTTGGCCTCAGAGATATTTTATCTTTTTTTCCCCATTCCCTTCCCTCGCCCTTTTCCCAGCAGAGATCACCCTCACGTGCTGTGTTTGTTCCGCGCAGAGGAACGGCCCCTTTGCCCCTGCTCACCCCTCCCCACCAGGGCTTCAAGATCATGAGTTTTACGGTGCCCCTTGCACTGCAGCTGAGACTGAAGAAAGGAGGATCAAAGCAGCTGTGAATAAATAACACTAATAATAATGGTTGTGTTATGGACATAAATTATTAATACATTTTATTTCTAAACCACCACGACAGTCTAGACCACCCTGCAAAAGATGAGGTACATCTGTTACACACTTTCTTCCCTGAAGAGGAGTTTGTGAATTTGAGAGGTTTGAACAGCGTCAGCAGTCAGAAAATACCCCACTTCAGATAAATTCAACGTGTTAGCATCCCAGTGGCCAGCGACCAATTCAGATGCGATGAATTGGTACGAGGTGCAGTGTCCAGTAAACTGAAGAGCTTCCTGTGAAGCGTGGGGTTTTTAAGCACTGTGTGACCCAAGAGAATACAGTAAGTCTGTAAGAACAAAAGTTTAGGCTGGAGATTTAGAGCAAAACTAGCCTAGTTTTGCTCAACTGTCGTACACCAACACATGGTTTTGCTGCTATGTTTTCAAGAGATACTTAAACTACAAGTGTTAATGTTTCAGAGCTTTAAAATACTCCTGTAAGGAGAATGGGCAGAAAGGTGACAAGAGGCAGGAAAGTACCCCTATGACAAGATCGATAATTATAAGACCTCGCTGTTCTTCCGACGAGATGTTAAACACAGCCAAGTCTCAGCACCGTCCGTACCCTGCATCCAGTTTCCACTGCCCTGGCTGCACCTCGCCGCACTGACCACCATACCGACCAGCTTCGTGGCAAAACAGCAAAACCCGGCGCGCCCGAGTGCACGTTCAGCAGGTAACACAGCCCATGTCCAAGCCGGAAAGCAAATGGATTCAAACCCAACCAGGTGGCTTTCTGCCATGTCACTGGGTTCAGGACATGCCCAGTGCTGGCACCACGAAGCCCAGGCAGGATCCGCGTGCCAGAGGTTCAGCTTCCACTGCTAACTTTCAACACTTCTGGCGCTCTCATGAATAATCACCGTGTGTGTGCAATTACAGACCAAGGAAAAGTGCTATTTTGCATTTTTCTCTTCAGTGCCAGAACCTGCCTACTCCATTAGGTATTCCAGAACAAGGACTTAATGGCCCTGGGTTCTCCATGAACAAGATCTATTGCAGAAGGAAGGCAGTGACTCCATTCTTTCCCTTAGAGCTGGTGCAGATCTGGGCTTCCAACTCTCATGGATGCTCCCAAGAGGCAAAAACCCAAACAAAAGCAAGAAACCCACATGGATTTGATGGGAAGATTACAATTCAGAAGACAACATGTTTACTGATCCTACGAGTTTTTCACTAATGCGTTCCCCAAAAAGATTTTTTCCTACCTGGTCTTTTTTTTGTTGTTTGAATGAAGGCCCTAGGAATATGCAAATGCATAACTTGTTGGGTAAAGCTGTGAAGTTAGTCATCACCTTACACTTAATTTTACAGGAAAGCAAACTGCCATTTAAAAATAAAGTCTATGCAGGCAGAAGAAATTAGATAGAAAATATTTTAAACACTGTTTAGACTAAACATTAATGCAAATGTTTTTCAACACAATTTTAAACACACCTCTACTATTACAGAAAAGCTATTAAGTTGTATCTTCCTTCTCTACAATACAAAGCCAAAGACTGCTAAATTGATTTCCCTGAATTTTTTTGATCCGTGACTCGTCACTCCAGTCAATTATCAATGGGGATGCTGAAAGCGCTTCCTCTGCCTGTACGACAAGAAGCCTTTGCTCAAGTACCAGAGCCAGAAAGGAAGCCCCAAACAGCTCCAGTCTACAGAGCTCTGGGCTGTAACTTCGTTTGGACACAGACGTTCTTGGCAGGTGAAGGATAATTATAAGGCTTGATCCAGCCACATGGTTCCACCTACTTAAACAGAAAGGCGGGACTTTAGAATAACGTAGTAAATAGGTGCAGTCTCCAGTGGACAAGCTCTAAAAACACCTCAAACGGTTTGAGCTTAAGTGCCCTCATAATTAGGGACTGAGCTGGTTTAGAATGCCCATGTCTGAAAAGAAGGATTTCTGCGTGTTCCCAAACTAGCTGTGTATGTGCAACTCAGGCAACTGGAATGCCAAAAAAAGATGGATTTACCTCTAAACAACTATTAGCTTCTAAGTAAGGAAAACAAGGTGGTGGTTCCCTTGGGGGAACCAAGATTACATTTTAGTAATTTGGTACAACAGTTTATTCCACTGTCATCATTTTCTGTCTCTTTTTGAGCAACAGGCTTTCACCACGAGGAAAATGAAAAAAAAAAAAAATCATCTAAGTGGAGAACAACAGTGGAAACAGTTTTACATCCTGTTTAACAAGCCTTCAGATTTTTTTTTTTTTTTTTTTTTTTTTTCCAAGTTGTGAATTCTCTTCACTGGAAGTCTTACCTGAACTCAGGAGGCTCACACTAAGAGATGGAAAGTTCTGCTCTGTACAAGTATCACTGTTGTATCAATGGATGTCTGAAAATGATGTTACCTGGACTAAACTTTACATCAGTGAATATTAAAGATAGTGAAGATGAAATCTGCCCATTCAGCGCACGCACACTTCTGACTGTGCAAAAATAATTCACTCTCCTTTGAGGGCATCCCCACAGCCTACGCTTTTGCCCAGTTCGGTAGCTGCTTTTAATCATCTTTACCTTTCTAACTAGTCCTCACACTAACTCAAAGCACACTATCTTTTCCGCTTCTTTTTTCAAGGGCAGCAAGAAGGATCAAGACAAAAATAGCTAAAATATAAACCAGATGCTTTAATGTTTGTGATCTTTAATGTTCCCCAAGTTTTCACTACCATGTAATTTTAAGGGCTAATTATGAAATTACTGTCTACGTTTAAAAGAATTTTCCTCCAAACCAACATGCAAGTTCCTTAACAACATCCAAGTCACCCACAGAGACATTTTAGTAGGGGGAACAGTCCCATGTTGAGTGGGCTTGTTGGCTAAACCCTTCCCCCCACATTATCTGACTTGGGCTCAGAAGTATGAGCTTTTTGGTAATTTTCAATCACTAAAGCTGAAACAAAACAGCTGCCAGTCTGTGTTAGTATTACAGTAAGCTTTATAACCCTAAACACAACATCGCAATAATGCGGTAGATGCCATTGGCTTGTCTTCCTGATGTTAGCATTTGAAGAAACCAAACTAAATAAAAATCCTCTTTCTTTAAATTGAAGTTGACAGCCTAAGTTTCCGGACTGGTCTGATCTTGCGCTTTGTGGAGACAGAGTTTGTTGGTTCACGCCAAGGGAGACAGGGCTCTGGTTTGCAGTCAGAAGGAGCACGGGGGGAAACAAATTAAGTTTTACTTTCAAGAAAGGTGGCATTTAGAGAAGCTGGGAGGTGTGTGAAGGGGACAAAAAACCTGGCCTGCAACTTCACTTTGGGCAAAAAGACGGTTCATGTGACCCATATGCTCTCTTTCTCTGCTCTTGAATTCTTCACTGCCTGCCTTTCAGTTGTGAGTTACCAAAGGCTTTACACAGACAGTTCTCAGTCTTCGGCTGCAGATGAGCCATCACAGTATGAAATGCGCAAAATCAAACTGTTATGACTAGGGACATATTTAACACTCTTCTAACCAGCACGGTCAGCTTTTAGAACCAGTTTGCAAACTGCAATTTTAGTTTTCAGCTATAAGTTTTCTCACTGAAAATATTTTTAACACTTCTGTTTTGACCAATACAGCTATCAAGTCAGCCAGTTATTTGCTGTCAGGGTCTTCATAATTCTAGCAGCCAAACCCAAGAAGCAATTAATGCAAGTACAGTCCAGAAATAATCATTTAAAAGTGCACGAACAAGGATACTGTAGGGGTGCATTAACAGCCTGCTGCTTGCATTCAGCTCTTTGGCTATTGTGTTCCCCTGCTGCCAGTACACGCTTGCCAATTCCAGTAACCACATTTTATAAACCAATTGTTATTAATAGGAATCATAAGCTGCGTGCACACACACAAAGGACTCCACAGCTTCCACACACAGACAAGAAACTGCAGTTTCTCTTAAGAAGCTATATAAAGTTCACGAAAAACTTCAACTGTTTGCAAAGAAGGAGCAGGAAAGCACAGAGAGCACTGTGCTCAGCTCCAGCTCCAGCCACCTGGAGTGAAGTCTCCTGGACTTCACCGGTAGCTTCGCTGAGCATCTACGACAGCAATCATCTTGGTTAGGAACAGAATTGGATGCTACCAAGACAAATGTAACAAAGCCAACCATTCTGAACGTTCCTGTAAGTAAAATGGGGTTTGGGATTGTCACATGCACCCCTACAGCATAGAGCTCTGCAGAAATAAAGATTCCTTAGTCATCTTCACTATTACAATTTTCTTTGGGGATTTGTGGATGCTCTGTAATTGCATTCCACCAGACCTGCATACAGTTGCTGTCACACTCACCAGCTAATTGTGTCAATGAAGATAAAGCTCACTTCCAGCCCTGGAGAGCTCTCAAATACAGACCGATAGAAGGGAAGAGAGGGGAGAAAAGCTTTGAAAGCTCAAAAAGTAACTGAATTTATAAAAAGCACACTTTCCAGTCTCAGGATGTATGGCAACCCACAAAAACATGTTTAAAGATTCAGCCAAATACACTGAGAGGGGAGCAAAACTCACCCAGGTAAGGTAATGTGTCATAAAATGACTAATGGTACCACTAAGACTCAACTGACAGCAAGACGACGACAAGCAAAATATATTGCTTCATTTCATTTTTCCCTCATGCTCCCTCAATAAATCGGAGGCAGGGACACCAAGCTTTGAAAGCACAGAATGGTAACAGAGAACGGTGAAAAAAACCAGCAAAATTTGAACCTGAATCAGAGGAAAACACACAAGAGTGATAGAATTAAATTTCACTTATCTCTGCAAAACTACAGTTGTCTTCAGAACAATGCCACTTCTGCTTTCCCAGGGAAAATACCACAAGTGTATCTGTCCTTACGTGTCTGCAGATGTCCTCCCCAAATCCAGAGTGATGGATCTCCACAGGGGAAGGCGCACAGCCTCCTCTGCCTCACTGCACACACCAGTTATCACACATGTTTTTGGAGGGAGCCCTGACTTGCCCACGTTGATTTACGCACACACCTGTGCCTCAAGTTTCTTCTTCCCCTACCCCCAGACAGGATTTTTTCCAATTATTAGTCAGCTTTTGCTCCATTGGAGCCCCAAATTATTTACCTTTTAGATACATCACAGAGCACTCCCTTTCCCACCCCATCCCAGGTACGAGGCTTTCCAAGACGGGTATCTATGTGCTGCTCTTTCCATTGCGATCCTTTCCGTTATAACTCTAAGGAACAGAGAGCAGATTTGGGAAGACAGTCCCCTGTTGTTAGTCACGTAACAGTATCAAACTTCTTTGACACTCCTGTTAGTTCAAAATATCAAAAACGCCGCTCTTGCACATTCTGCCACGTAGAATAGGGAAGAAAAAAAATGCACTGAGCTTTTCAATGGAAATTGTTTCAGCGGATTTGGCATGCGATGTTTTTGAAAGGGTCACAAAACAAAGCTAATCCATCGATTTCAACTTCAGCCTAAATGCTTCCGTAATAAACAAATGGTGGTTGAAATTCATCAAGAATTCAAAAGTTAAGAAGTTCAAGCTGAAGAGAATACGGTGTCATTTACTTCCACCCCAACCAAAAGGATGTACATCCCTGACTGCTTTGGCAAGAAATAGTAAAAATGCTAATTATGTTTTCTAGGCATAGTTAACTGGAAAGGTTTGTCTTTCTCTATTTTCTCTCAATCTTTAGCAGCAAGGGGGAGAAAAAAAATCCCACCTTTTACCTACTCATCAATTTAATAAAATGTCAAAAACACACAGGATCACTTGAGCGTGTGGATTTGACTCCATTATTATACCATATAATTTCAACAGCCTGTGGTTTTATTGTCCACAAGAAGCAGTAACTTACTGAAGTGAAAACAACAGTGGTATTGCATTTGTGGTACAACACCACAACATACGCACAACCTTAAAGCTGAAACTTGTTTGTATTTCCTCATGTGCAAAAGTCACCAAGGCTTTTTGGAACAAACAATATTTTTTTTTCCTTTAAA
Organism: Rissa tridactyla; assembly: GCF_028500815.1. NCBI lineage: Eukaryota > Metazoa > Chordata > Aves > Charadriiformes > Laridae > Rissa > Rissa tridactyla. The sequence goes on along the minus strand of NC_071478.1, from coordinate 10,103,669 downwards.
AAAAATTAAGTGAATAGGTGACAATACAACTTTATTGTCTATTTTAAATAAAAATGAGAACTCATCTTGTGCATTACAGGAATTGCTCTATCTAAAATGACTCAGCTCTGTCCCATCAGAGGCCAGCCAACACTGATACTGCTGCATCACAACCAGATTTCATTCCTTGCCTTCCCCGTACCTCATGTCTCTAATATTTATGGGCAGTCTGGTAATGGAGATTAGGCTACGACTTATCAGGCTGCAATAAGGCATGTTAACATGGAATTATGGCCTTTTAGCATAACCAATAATGATGGGTAATGTTATTTACCTGAAGAAAGAAACATCGCTGTCACAGCTGCAGCTCGTTCTGGTGAGCATAATTTAGTTCAATCATTTATAAATGCCTGCCTCGCTTATGCTTTCCATTTTAATTTCCTTGTACTCCTTTAGTATTCCTTGTACTAAATCTCACCACATTTAGAAAGACAGTTTGGATGTCCTACATAATAACCAATGAAGGTAACCAAAAGGAAAGCTTGACACACACCATTATTTTGCCAAAGTGAGATCCACCAGCCAGTCACGTCACCCAAAGCCTAATACCCTGCAAACACCGACACCCACCCACCCGGGCACAGCCGGTCCTGCCGACTGCCAGCCGTGACTCACACCCCTCGTCAATGTTTGCAGAGCAGATGGAGACCTAACACACATAAATAGAGGTCTGAGGTCACACTTCAGGTCCCCGAGATGTTTTTTTCATCTCTTCCCATGCAGCAAAACTACTGTATTTAAAGCTGTGTGGTATCCTGCATAAATAGCACACACAGCCACATTCACCATTTAAGACAAATTCCATCATTTCTTCTACCCCTAAGCTAAACTCAAGACCCCATATTTCATCCATCATAAAAACAGCTAAACACCATTAGCAGAAGTCATTCCCAAGCAGACAGAAGGGAGCTAAGTCAGCCTCCCAGCAACACACAATGGGATCGCTGCTGGGATTCTCTTCCCATCCCTCTTCCACTTCCCTCGACTGGGCCTGATTTGCAAAACAAGAAAATCATGGCAAATCACAACAAAACAATCATGCTTCAAATAAGGATCACGATTTCCCTAATGTGGATTTTTTTTATCTCGGGCAACACCAGTGATTTTGAAAATCCCACTTATTTTTTCACACAGCAAGCATTCAGGGGCTGCCCCACGGCACTGCCATAAGCAATATGTGTATGTCAGGTAATCAGGCCACAACAAATTTGTAACGATCTGGTGAGACTGATGTAGCAATTCTGTAAATAGTCCCAAAGATTTTACTACATTTTACTTAACTTGAGCAGCCTTCAAGATTTAAGGCCATCAAGCTATTATGTGCATTGAGACATCTGATTTGAGGTCCAGAAAGAGAATTCACAGGAGGAACAGGTGGTCAACAAGGAGTTCTTATATTAAAAAAGCATCATGGTGATGAGTAAAAGGTGACAAAAACTCTGAACAATGGCCATTAGATATTTCTTTAAAGTCTGTAAGCTCTCTGACCAATTCTGCTAGTGATTAACAGAGGAAGCCCTTCAAAAGCCTGTTCATTCACCAGCCCACTCATCTATTCTCTATATGCTTGATGTGATCTTGGAACGTACGTAGACACTCGAGAAGAGATTATTTTCATCTGCCAATATAGTTACGACTTTGCTAATATGTCTTCCTCGTCCAGGATATTTTTAAGCAATCAGAAGACTAATGAATCATATGGAAGAAAAATGTTACTGGGCAGAATACGTGAGGCACGAAAAAAAGAAGACAGACAGCTGAACAATTAATTTTCTATTACAATTAAGTGAGAACATTTTCTGAGAACAATTACTCAGAAAAGACATCACTGGGACTTTGTAGTCACTTTTTCTGACATGAGCAAGATCATTCAAACTTGGCAGCTTCACGCAAACAGAAAATACCTAGCAAATTTTACAGACTTAGCAAGTTAATCTTGCACATAAAATATGAAAATGCAAAGAAGAAAACTTAATTCTTAACACTGAATTAATTCCAGACCTTAAGCACAGACTGGATTTAAGTGTCTGAGCCTGAGCATCGAATAGGCCTATTCTGCTAAAGCATAATTATCATCATACACCCTCACCTCATGGGATTGCCCTGAAGTGTTCCCAAAGTGGTGAGTAAAACTCCAGCCGCGCTAAATTATTTTCAAACTGGCGTTACGCTTTCTTCTAAAAATACAGAGTGAATAACTTATCATCTATTTGGAGAGGGGGGAAGTCAGATGGGTCTATGTGACAATTTCCCATTTCACTTCGATTCAGTTAACGCATGGAGAAAAGAAAAGGGGAATTCATAAACCAACTAATTTTAAGGAAAACAAAAACTGGATTACATCCATGAGAGATTTAAAAGACAATGATGGACTTTAAGCTCAGAATTGCAACATTCAAAGAAAAGCGGGCTAGAACAGACTGGAAAAAAAAAAGCTGTGGGCCATTAAGTCAGCAGCAGCAAAGGTAAAAAATGTGTTTCAGAGAGCTTTTTAATTACTTTACAAGTACTAATCCTTATTAACTATTAATTAGTGAGGGCTATTTTTCTGAAGGCCAACACAGTGTATAAAATACTGTCCAACAAGGCTACTCCTTTGGGGGAGAGGAAAAAAAAAAGTTTTGCACGCATGTGGTTTCTTTGCTTTTTCAATGGTATCCAAGCCTTTTACGGTGTTTCGGTCACCAGCTACGGTGAAAGTGTAACTGTTGTAACAAGAGGAAATGAAAACATAAGTGGCTCAGATAGAAGCTTATGCAGAAGAATTAAGCATTACAGAAAGGTACTGTCTTAGCCGAAAATAAATTCTTCATAAACAAGAGAGCTGCTAAGTTGGGACGAGTGGTTAACTACCTCTCAGCCTTCCCTCTTCCCCCTTCTGCTGACCCAGTAAGGGCTTCAGCCACTGTCAGATTTAATCAAACGTCCTTCTAATGAGACCAGGAGGAAAGAGACAGCAGGAAGCAGGACAGGCGAGCTCGGCACGACTTTGCAATACTGCAGCCAGGCTTTACAAGACCATGCATACGAAAGGACAAGCTCTCTTTAAAGACATGCCAATTGAAATCTTAATTATACAAACTGGAGGGTAAAGACACCCCTGAAAGAGAGGAGTAAATATCTACAGCAGAAAGAGCATTAAAGTATTTTTTTATTATTGTTATTGGAAGAGACTTTCAGCGACGGAGGGATTAATTCGTCTGCTTTATGCATTCAAATTATTCATATACACATCATGTTTGTTCATTACAGCACTCTTTCAAACCATGCACATACATACAAAGTTCATCCGAAGACTGAAACAACCCACCTCTGAGCAGATGCAAGTCTTGTAAAAGATTAATAGGCACAACAAGCAATCTCGGCTGCAGGGGGAAAAATATCCTAGTTAAATATTTCAGTGCTTTCATCAAACATCTGTCCTCTACACTGTGCTCGATAGAATGGCAAGGTAGCTTCTCACAAAGATTAACAGACATCTGCTTGACTAAAATCACCGTGTTCGGTGGAGTGCCAGCTAAACGCCGAGCGCAGCATCTTGGAGTAACTCAGCATCCCGTTGTGAGCCTGTGAAGATGTTCCAGTATTAGCTACCTTCAAAACGCATCCCTCAGAAGATAACAGCGTGGCTGGGCGTTTATGCTAATACAGAATTGGCTGGCATAATACACGTAAACTACCCTGGAGCCTCTTCCAAAGGGTGGGAGGAAAAGGGAGACATACATCCAGAGCTGCAGACGAGACGGCTCACTTCTTGCTCTTAAAGCCATTTGCAAAGGCAGCAAACTCCAAGCAGCAGTAAGTTTCAGCACCAGATGAGAAAGGTTGCTCAGTAAATAGCAGTGGCTTGGTTTTACTACCCCCTTTCCCAACCCTTCAATATAGAAAGAACAGGCAAGTTTTGAAACACTTTACGCATTGCCACCACAATTCATTCTCCCTCCCTCCTGGAAGGATGTTCACTCCCGCCATGCCCGTCTGCCTTTCACACAGCAATGCCCTCAAACACCTCACCCGCATCGCACCAGGAGGGGACAGGACTAACCCCACACTGTAACAGCACCTGCAAAATACCAACCAGCTCCTCACGCAGGGTCCCATGGCAAAGCCACCCTGCTGCACGAAGGGGCAAGCTGGAAGGCAGCCAGGTGTCTCTGGGACATGGCCCCAGGTAGCTCCACTCACAACACAACCCTGAATAAACTAGGAGTAAAGCAAATAGAAGCCTAGGAAACACTCTAATCTCTTCCACTTGCAAAGCAATTAATGTTGCACTGTGGATGTCAAATAGCCTTGGGATCTGAGAGGCTGCCAGGGCCTCCTTGAAGAAATCACCAGACTTGGGGTTTCTAACTGGAAAGGTTAACACTTCTCGCTTCCACTCCCCAGCCCAGACAGAGGTCACAGAATCATTGAATCATTTTGGTTGGAAAAGACCTTCAATATCATCAAATCCAACCATTAACATAGCACTGCCAAACTACCACAAAACCATATCCTTCAGCATCACATATACACCTATTTTAAATACCTCCAGGGATGGTGACTCCACCACTTCCCTGGGCAGCCTGTTCCAATGCCTGACAACCTTTTTGGTGAAGAAATTTTTCCTAATATCCAATCTAAACCTCCCCTGGTGCAACTTGAGGCTGTTTCCTCTTGTCCTATTGCCTGTTACCTGGGAGAAGAGACCAACCCCCACCTCTCTACACCCTCCTTTCAGGCAGCTGCAGAGAATGAGAAGGTCTCCCCTCAGCCTCCTTTTCTCCAGGCTGAACAACCCCCATTCCTCAGCCACTCCCCAGGCAGCGCGCCACCAGCCCAAGGGCTGACAGCCACACCATCCTCCCCTCCCGCCACAGGGCATCGCCCCCCCTGCACACAAACCTCTGCAGCTGCTGCCACAACCCCACGCAGAATCAGGTCTTCAAAACTACTGTATTTTCCTTTTTTTTTTAATTTTTTTTTATTTTTAACATGCGTCACAAGCTCTATTCAGATGCCAGGTTCTGCTTGGGGAGAGCAAGGGAGAAAGAGGAGACAAGACGACATGCGACAACGTGAGAGCTTTTAGGAATGCAGAGTGGGATCATTTCAAAGCAGCCTCTGCCACCCAAGAATTGGACCTACCAGCCAGAGAAATAAAAGGCTGTTAAAACTTGGCAGAGCCACTTATCCCCGCGCCAGTGTCAAATGACTTCTTGTGGCAACGCATGATGCTTCCAGCATCCGTCATTCAAACATGCTGTTGTGGTACAGCTTTGTTTTTGGGAGAAATGTTCGAGGCCAAGGATTATCAACACACATCTTCATCACCTGGTGCCTCTTACCAAGCACAGGCTGAAGGGATTTCCCTGAAGCTGTGAGCAGCACAGGAATACAATTATCCTAACAGCAACTTTCCTCCCAGAAGAGCATACCCATTTTCCAACAGGCACTAAAAATAAAAAAAAATTAAATGAGGAAACCAAGGAACAAGCTGGCTTTTTTCTTAAATGAGAGCAATAAAGTACTTAAAGTATGTAGTATTTAATAATATTTAAAATATAGAGGCAATAGCCAGGCTTTAACGGCTCAGAGCTGCCATTAAAATTAATAGGGCTACCTACTAATTACCTCTGAGGATCAGACCACTGGGTTCCTTGAGGATTTGCACTCCTCCAGTTTAAAAACACTGGCTTACTCTCTGTTCAGTCTTCCTCACCTTATTTTAAATAGGCACACAACATAATGGTCTTTTTTTGCTTCCTTTTTCATTTTTTTTAAAGCAGCTATATATTTCAGATAGCCACCCACAAAAGAAAGAAACCAACAAACGGGACCACGAACGCTCGGGACGCCAGCTGGGCGAACACCAAGTCAGTGGGTCAGCACCAGCCACCTGTGTGCCCATGTCTCCTGCCGAGACCTACATTAAGTCCCCTCAAAGTCCCAAGATCACTGGCTCACAAGAACTCTTCTTCCCGAATTCATCAAGCATTTCTGCTCAAATAAGGAAAATCACGCCTTTTGCACAATTTCATAGGCTTAGTGAGATTCTTCCCCTGTTGTGAGCTCACTAGAATACTTGGCGTTGCTGGGTAAGGGACTTTCTCCCGCAAAGGAAGAAAACAGGACTGGACGACTTGGGTGACAGGGAGCTTCATCCTCCTGCCACCAGTTGCCTCTTCAGCTGTGGGAGACAGCTGCTGGGGCAGCTCCCGGTCCCATCCGCTCCCCGTAACCCCCGACTGCTCGTGCTTTGCTGCAGAGACCCAGCCCAGGCTGCACTCGGGGGTCCTCCGCAGACAATGTTCAATGGACCATTTGAGGACAGACAACTTGGGAATTTCTGCTCCTGCCTCAAACTGTTTAACACCGAATTACAGCGAACGAGAGGCGACGTAAGACCTGCATCCGTGGCACAGAAATAGCATTTTGCTCAGCTGCGCTCGCTCTTCCCCAGTCAGTTGCCTTGGGAGGAGCTGCACTAATACCCAGGAAAACACGTTAGTTGTAAGCCACTGCAGCAAGGCGTATTTTCTACTAGTTTTGGGTTGTATGGTTTGTTTTTGTTTGGTTGGTTGTTTTTTTTCTTTTTTTCTGGGGGGGAGGGTTGTTCTCCCCCGCTTTTTCTTTTAAAGAATCAATACACAATTCTGTCAAAGGATATGAAGCAAACAAGACTTGAGTCCCTGCCTTCTCCTCCACGTCCCTGAAACCTCTCTGCTGCGCATCACTCCTTCAGGCACCCCAGCGGACCTGTGCCAGCCAAAGGTCTGCCCTGCCAGCGGGCCTGGGATGGAGCAGGCAGCACCCAGAAACTCGACCTCCCCTACATCAAACAGCTCCGATCAGTGATACTAAAACAAGATGCCAGAGAGACTATGTTGTGGTGTGCAATAAAAGCAGTTGTTATCCATGCTATTCACATGTAGCTGGCCTGGTTACTCAAGGTATGTATTACTTAAGTACTGCTGCTTTCCCCTGTGTCCCTCACTTTTCTGATTCCTTCACAAAGCTGCCCAAGATTTATCAGGGAAAAGCAGATTCAGCAAAGAGAGGGAGGAGACTTCCCCCATCGGATGGGAAAGGAGGGGCTATGCTGGAAACTAAACCCATATGAATATTCAAACACCGCTGTGCTTCCATCCCTCAGCAGGAAGCGTGCTGATGCTCGAGAGTCCACTTCATTAACTCAACATCAAACCCAGAGCATTTCCCCAGCCGATACTCGGAGATGTCTGATGACTGCAGGTCTAGTCAACAAGAGCACACCCATAATGGTGAAAAGGTGCAGTAGATTTGTATAAAACAACTTAAAAAATAATAATAATCAAAGGACATCCCTCCCCAGACTTGACAAACCACACTGCCCGCTTCAGAGCAAGAGGGAATCTTACAGCAAGAAGGTTTCTGGTGCCCAGCCTCTCGTACTTCAGCAAATTCGTGATTCCCAGCTAATGCATCTCACATGGAACAAGCACCTTGGTGCCAGATCTCTGCACCGCAAAGGTGCAGACAGGTACATAGCTGGGAACTTTCAAAAAAGATTACATGCTTCACTCGGAGTGATTTCACTGAAAATTTCATTATATCTTTATCTAGTTAAGATCTGGCACTTCATCTACATAGAAGCCATATGTCAAAATACCCCGTTGGAAGTTCCCACAGAAACAGTATGCAAAACGGATTGCTTTCACATCTGAGTGACTCTCCTGCTCAGGAGAGGACTATCATGTTTTCCATAACTTGCTCAGTTTATTGTCTGCAGTCAGACAGCACCACTAGCATTGTTACTGCCAAGTAAACCATGATGTTATTATTCTCCCGAGACTTAATCCACAAGCCACTGAAGACAATGGAAAGCCTCCCCTTTGCTTCCATAGGCTGCGCATCAGCTCGCTTAGCGGTGCTGCTGGTTAAGTACACATTTAAGACATGAAAACCATCACTAAGGCCAGTCAGGAGAGGGACACCCCAGCACCAAGCCCCAAGGGCAGCCCCATGCTGGTTCCTCAGCCACCCAGGGGCTTCTGTCGGGCACAAAGATCACGAGAGCCCTCTCTTCACAGCACTAATACTCGAACGTTTTCAGCTCTCTCACATCAAACCAAGCCCCACAGTGAACCACAGTCCTGCAGGTTACCCCAAGGAGCACTTGTCAGGGCTGTCCCCAGCCTGGCCCAGTGCTGTTGGACCCAGGGAACGGGGACTCTGTGCCCTCCTGGGGACTGAATGGCTCGGGGAGCACCACGGGCATTTATCAGCATCACTGGAATCCTTTATTAAAGCCTTTGTGGAGATTCACAGGAGAACAAAAATAAAACCTTCCAAGTTTTGCCACTGCTGCTCGCTTTTGTCCTGCTAAGAGGCCACATCAGCGTGCTTTAAGGGAGAAGGGAATATGCACATTTTCACCCCGAACCCTTTCCTGGCCATGCCACTCTCTTCAGAGGCACTTTTGTTCCACCAGCCATCTTAAAAGCAGAGAAACACAAGCTTTCTCTTTTCAAACACAAATGCCAGATGTCCCTATATGCAAAATACAGCTTCTTTTTACATTTTCCTATCATGTAAAAAGGAGCAAGGAAATATTTGAAAGGCAGCAAATTTAAGACTGATAAAGGAAAAACAATCGCCCAACGCCAAGCAAAGCCCATGAGACTTGATTCAGTGCCCACAAAGTTTAGTAAAATTCTTTAAAAGACAGAGTATTTATATCAACAAGAACATCCAGATTTATAGTGGCAGTAAGAAAAGAAGAGGGGAACCGTATGCAGCAAGGCTGGGAAGGGCTATAAATCCGCCTGCTTCTAGAGCAATTTAAGCTCTGAACTGTTATATAAATATAACAGTTGGAAACTTTCTGTGTCAACATGGTCACTCCCTTCCCTCCCTCGGTTTTATTTCTCCTTCAAACGCCACGCAGCAGAGCCGTCCCTCCTCCTCGAGCCCCCAGACACACTCTCCCCTCCCCTGCCGGGGTCCCGGCTCCGAGCCCCAGTGCTGGCCCGGGCCACCCCGGGCTCCGACCTGCAGCAGGGTCTAAAGCTGTGCTTCCCACCAGCCAAGCAGAAGGGAGAGGGCAATTTTAGCACCATTTTCAACAAGCTGTGATTAACCCTCAGGCACATCGCAGCCAAGTATCCATAACTCTGTGTTCAATCCGGAGAAGCGAAGGAGCGATGACATTTGAGAAAAATATAACCACACAAAACACAGTAAACTCTTCTCAAAATTAGCACCATCCGAAGCGAGGTGACATCAGTGTCCCTTTCCAGCAGGGAGGTGGCAGGGCTCTCGCTGCAGGGTAAACACTAGGAGAATATTCCTGCTGCCCAGAGGATCTGATCCTCGACTCATCAGTCCCAGGGCCAGCACTTCCACATTGCATCATCATCATCATCTATTTACTCAAGTCACAGCTGAGAACTAGCAGGGGAAAGCACTGCCAAGACTTCCCAACCCGGAAACTAGGACCTGAGTGACTTAGAGACATTAAGTTTTATAACAGCAGGAGCTTTCCAATATTAAAATAATGATTAAAAAAAAAAAAGCGTGTCCTCCTGCAAGTCCAGGCATCTGAGCTGCAGTCACCATCTCCACAGGCACACAGGAGCATGTTGTACAAGGCTGTGTACCTGTGGGTGCATCTTTCCAGAAAATTCAGTAACGCTACAATGAAAGGATCATTTTCAAAGCTTCAAATCCAGGTGCTTAGAGCTAATTAACTCCATTATTAGACTTCAAAGGGAAAAAATATATTAAAAAAATCAAAATGAAAATCATTTTCTTTCCACAGCTATGAAGTGCTACAAAATCCATTTTATCTTTACATATCCCATATCCTCTTTACAATGCTTTTGAATGCTGTGCATGAAATCCTATTAATTTATAGGTATTATTAAAGGCATCTGAATTTAATATTCAAATGGCCAAGTCTTTTTTGTTCTTTTTATATCTTAGCAGAAAGCAGAAGTCCCTCATTATCTATGCCTAGTGAAGAAACACAGCTAAGCAAGGCCAGTACCCACCCAGCACCTGCAGTAATATTAAAACATCAGGGACAATATTCCTCAAAGCCTAAAGACGTGCATCAGCTCTTCCTTATCCTCCTCCATTCTTCAGTCAGGCAGCTGATGACCTTCCCTTCCAGGGAAGCCAAACCACTTCCCAGAACCTCCCCCGAGCTCCCTAAGCCAAGGGTCTGGATTTCCATGGCACACCGCGGCTCAGCTGCTCCATACCACCAGTCAGCCCTTCCTCCTTCCCAGAAAAAGCTGAATTTCCCTTTCTCAGCTGAGCATCACGGCTGAATTCCCTCTGACCCACGGAACCTAAATTCCTGTATTATCCCATGCCTGCGTAATCATCGAGAGAAGATGGAATGGTAGAGGGAATCCATAAATCATTTGTTTTTCCCTGAAAATTGAAAAACCACTGCAGGCAAACTTTCCACTGATGTTTTGGTTGCTTCATTGAAAGCAACTGTGTGTTTTGTTCAGGCAGTTGTCTTGCATGATTCATTGCGAGGCCATTAAAACAACTATACTCTTACATTTTAAGATTATTTGCACTACAACACATAACCAACAGCCTTTTACCTCACTACTTTCTCAATAATAGGAAAAAAAAAAAAAATGATGCACAAGAGGAAAACCATCCATAATGTCCCATCCATGAATCAGCCTGGCAGGATGGAATTCTCACGGGGTAGGGAAGGGGGGAAATTCAGCTCTTGGCAAATGTTCATCAGCCAATATTCCTTAGAAACATAGAGATTTGATTAAAAACGTTTGCTTTCTGTCCAAATCTGGTAGGAGAAAATGAATGGTGCTCTTTGTTAGCCATCAATCTTCCCCACTTGTCCATGTGCCAGATGGCACCGCGCTTCATAAGAGGAAGAACAATAAGCAAAGAGTCAGTTGTGCAGTAAGTTTGCTTATAATCATTTCACCTCAAACAAACGAAAGAAGAATAAGGATGGAAAGAGGGGAAGAAGAATATTAACTGAGCGTTCATTCACTTTTTTAAAAAAAATAAAATCCCACTCTTGACAATGCTGATTGTTTGTTGACATTTCTGAAATATCTATGCCCCCGAAATGGATTTTGCACTTTTAAGAGAGTTTCAAATGGAGCATGACCAACTTATTAAACAGCAAAATGGAAATATTTATAACCTGCCAGAGAATCCTGAATCCTATGGCACTGACGCCCACCCCTCTCCCAGTGCCCAGAGCTCCCACGCTGCCCGTCTGGGACAGCAGGATGGGGGCAAGAGGCACCCACCAGCCCCAAGACGCCCAGCCTTCCCTTAACCCAAAATCCAATTACAGGTTTAGTTTGTCAAGACGACTGTTAAAAACAAACAATCGACATCTTTTACTTTTTAAGGGTAAACTTAATGTGTAAATCACCAGGACGCACAGGAGGAACCCTACAGTGCCATTTTCACAGTCGCACTTCAGAATATAGCTGCGCTATAAGATTTGATACCACTTAACAGCATCTGTTGGTTTTGTGCCAAGAGCATATGCTGGGAGCAGATATGGATTCGAACGCCAGCAACAATACATATTTTAAACCTAGCTAAAGAACAACAGAGCAAGGGGAACAGCAAGACTTCTCGAGTGAGCCTGGATGAACTCCCATAGCCAAACTCAAACGCCAAATTAGCCGCAGGTCCATGATTAATGGTGAGTCAGTGCCACGGAACAGCTACATCAGACCAGAGCCCCGGGAGCAGGGAGGCAGGGGAAACTGGGCTAACGTTCCCAAGCAGGGGCAGGATGAAAGCCAGGAGAAGAATGAGAAGTTTCCCGGCTCTCACAGCCTGCGAGATGCACAACTGGCTGCTGGTTTATCAAGCAGGAGAGCCCCATGCCCATTGCTCCCCTTCCTGAGGGACCTGCTGCAAAATACCAGCAAGGGCACGGACAGGCGACGGGCACGCTGACCTGGGGTTCAGCAACGGTCCATGGCTCCATCAACTAGTTCTCTTAAAATAAGCGTGCCAAGAAGCATTTTGGTTTTGCTCTTTATTCTTGTCAACAACACAACAGGTATTGCAAAGACAACACATGCTGCGTTCTAGCCTGAATCAGGGGCCTGATGCTTTTGGAAAGCGTCGGACGTATACTTCTCTCTCCAAGGACCTCATTCATAGACGCCCACACACTAAAGAAAAAAATAAATTCAAAAACCATAAAAAAACAACAACTTGAAAATTTTGGCCCTGTCATTACTGGCAGATGAAGTAATCCCAGGGGAAACATTATTGCCTCGGCTCTAACGGATCGGATTTAGACGGCCGGGATTCATTCTTTTGGCTCTGCTGTTGACCTGCTGCTTGAGCCTATTCATCTCCCCTCTGTACTTCTGTTTGCTCATCTGCAAAATGAGCAAGATACTAATCTCCTGTTCAAAGCATTTTAAAGCTGTGGCTGGAATAGCTAAGTGCTGCTGGTGTGAAGAATCACATCACTTGCAACCTTTTTTCCAGCTGTTAAGTAGTTAATTGCTCAATCTGAAGTGATCAGATGGTTTCCTTCTCTAACCAGTCCTTCCTATCAAATTGAGATCTTGAAGTATCACTAAAAACATCTTGCGGAATTAATGGTCTAATTTCTCTACCGAATGTATTCATTCCCCATCTGACAGTTGGGGGAGGCACAAAGCCAGGCAGGAAAGAAGCTCCAGAAAAAAAATAAGTAGCAGAAATAACACCCCTGCCCCCGCCCCCCCCCCCCCCAAAAAAAAACAAACCCAAACAAGCAAACCCACAGTAACCAACTCACCTGAACTCCAAAATGTCAAAAAAAAAGAAAATCACATCTGCCTAATACATTAAAGAAAACAGCAATAGCCCCATGGTTACCGTATTATCCAGCACCGAACAATTTCATGCTTTTAAACTACTTCACGGGGAAAAAACGTCACAGCAAGCCTTGGCAATATCGTAAGTGGAACAAAGCGAAAACCAGCCCGAGTTACAATACGGGGAGCTGTTTGTGTTCAAAGTAACTTAATCTCCTAATACGGCTGTGTACTTTAAATGCCCAGGAGGAAGGAGCTTTGAGGCATTATCTGCTGGACGCAGAGGACCCAGGGTCAGCAATGCTGGCTGGCGCTGCTCGCCTCGCTGCTGCAGCACCAGGGAGGGCAAGGATGGAGAAAGAGGAAACTGATACAACAGTTTGTGCCATCTTAATATAAATAAATATAAATAAAATAAATTGCTCCGATTGGTACATGCCCCCATTTTAGGGCTGAAAACTTTGATGCAGGCCAGTTGCACACAGTAATGTGTAGATGCAATCACTAAAACCATACATATAAACATACAGGCAGCACCCCTGGATTGGAATAGCTTTTAAAGGAAAAAGGCAGAACAGATGCAAGCAGCAGAGAAAGGTTTTCTCACTCCTGTTGAAAACCTTGGGAAGGGAGGTGCAGGGAGATTAAGATAACCTGTGAAACATCCGAGCTGAGAACTGAAAGCTGGGAGGGACTGTTTACAAGGGTGCGCAGTGATAGGACAAGGGATGATGGCTTCAGACTGGAAGAGGGGAGATGTAGACTAGATATGAGGAAGAAATTCTCCCCTGTGAGGGTGGTGAGCCCCTGGCCCAGGTTGCCCAGAGAAGCTGTGGCTGCCCCATCCCTGGAGGTGTCCAAGGCCAGGCTGGACGGGGCTTGGAGCAACCTGGGCTGGTGGGAGGTGTCCCTGCCCTGGGCAGGGGGTGGCACTGAATGGTCTTTAAGGTCCCTTCCAACCCAAACCACTGTACAATTCAAGTCCCAATCTTACACACATAATCTACCTCTCTCTAGCTTATCCAGTCTGAAACCGAGCACCACTCAACGCAGATTGTGAGAGATACTCAGTTTCCCAAGATATCATCTCATTTTCCATCCTCATATAACAAAGCAGCACCATCTTAGGCTTTCATATTAGTCACAAGCATTCCCATGAAGGAGAAACTTTTTTGCTTTTTTAAGCTAATTTCATTTTAATGAGCTCAGTTCCCCTTTCAGTTTCTCTGCAAGACACAAAGCTATCACAAGAGGCCTGGTAAATTATGCACTTTTAAGGATAAGGTGAACTTCAGACTTTAAAAAAAAAAATCTTAAACCGAGATAAAGCGTTTTGCAGGGCAGAAATCCTGAAGACATTTAGTGTTACAGTGGGACTCCCTCCCTCCCCTTGGAGAGGGAAAAGGGAAGTATCAAAGAGTGACAAACAGAGAAGAAAGGCAGCGTGCCTATCAGGTTGTCAATCTGCCAATAAATCCCAGAGCTCCGCTAATGCCTTCAGCTCCCCGACACTCTCACGCTGTTTAAAGACACTGTGATGTGCACTCTGAAGAATTCAAGGAGGTGGAAGCAAAGCCCAAGGCCTTTATGCTTAACAGTTGAGGAAGAAAAGGGAAGAGGAGAAAACCCTCAGCTACAAGGATTTAATAGACCTCAGCGATGAAGTGCACCTGCAGTCTCTCCCATTTATCACCGTGCCTTTATAATTTATAGATTTGCACTTTATGCTGATACCCAGTCTGATGCGCGAGTATCTGTGCATGGCAGAGGCTGAAGGTGAGTCAGAGAACACCTGCTTGCCCGATATTCACCAGCCCGGGAAAAAAAGAGGTGGGGTAAAAAGCCACCATTGCATCACAAATTAAAAATTTGGGTTTATTTTTTGCCCCACCCACCCCACCCCCCCAGTAGAATAAAATGCATCACACTCCCAAAACACTGAACTCTTTGGGGTGAAACACGGCTTCATCTAGATTACAGACCTTGAAATGGGCTTCACAAGCTCATCAGAGCAGATTTACACCAAACCCGGCATCACAGCATTCCTGCAGTTCATCTTTACCCCACAACTTTCTCAAAGCGACAAGTGAGGTCAAGACCCTGCCTTTTTTTTTTTATTTTTTCCCCATAAGCATTTTTTATATTTCTTCCTAAGACTTAGTAGCCCGGCTCCATGGCAAGCCAGGCACCTGGCTCTGCAGTGGTGGATTAATAATCACAAAAACGTAACTTGTAAGATCGCCTGAATGAATTGCGGTTCTCTAGCAGCATTAAATTCACGCTGACTTCCAAAAAGCATCCTTTGCATCAAAAGCAAATTACGTCTTCTTTTCCCAACACCTGCCAGGCCAATATGGATACGGATTCACTTTGGTAGAAAACAGAGATGGACGCAGGCCATAAAATGTCAAAGTGCAGCCCAAAATTGCATCTCCTTGCATTTTCCATTTTAAATACACAAAATGTTTAATTCAGCCTTTCCCACACATACTATATATATATTTATTTTTTTTTTTGGGTAAGAAATCCGTCTGGATAATTTTTTTTAATTTTATTTTGTAAAGCTGGTGATTAACAGCCACCATGTACAACTCAGGCTGTTTAAAAAGCATAGCATGCTCTGGTTTCTGCTTTTCGCCTCTAAGCACAGCGGCACTGCCTGCAGCCCTTATCCACGCCTGCATTTGGGGGGCCGATTACTTGCCGAGCTCCCTGCAGCCAGCGCTGCTGTAACCTTCCCCAAGCACCGCCTAAGTTCGCCCACGGAAAGTCTCCAGAGCCAGAGACGCCAGGCAGCGATCAAACATCATTACGGCCACTCTTTTCATATTTGCATGCTGTATCAAAGCCAAAGAACAATTCATTTAAATATATTCACCACGGGCTGTTTTAAATTCAATTTTAAATTTATAAAACCATGATAAGAAATCGGAATTTCCATTTTATGAGGGTTTTTTTTTTTTTTTAAATCATGTAAGTTGGGGAGGGGTAGGGAGAAGAAATTTCTCAGTTTTAATAAGGATACAATTTTAACTGTCAGAAATGCATTGCATTTGTCTGATGAGTCTCAGAGCAACCCTTAACCACCCTGCCCTTCCCGACATTGATGGATTGCATAATTCCAGGAAGTAAAATATAATTATGGAGACAGATGAACAGACACCCAAGAAACAGAATAAAAAGACACTGCATAGCCATAAAAAGCAATATTTCATATATAACATTATTAAAACTAAGAAAATGTTATCTGCATAAAGACTCTTGCCTATTTAAACTCATAAGGAACAGGTGGAATTTTATTCTGTGTATGGTCTACCCAGAATTTATTTGTACAGTCATTTTACAACAGTATTTTAAGATACCTGTATCATTGTGCAGGCACACCACATGAACTTTGAAAATATAATACATAATAAAGCTATCAGAATTTATCTTTCCCCACTAGCCAACACCACAACACCTTCTCTGTTACCTCTTTAAAAAGGTGACTGGGCTCCAACACTGAGTACCTGCTCTACCCAGCGGAGGGTGGATGGAGGTGGGACAGGACCCCTGGGGACCATCCAGCCCCAGCCCCGCTGGAAGCGGGGTCAGCCAGGGCGGGCTGCTCAGGACCACGTCCAGTTGGGTTAACACGATGGGTCAATCAACACTTGACTGCATCTCCCAATTAGTCAAATCACGCTCAAAAATCAAGATTTGATTTTTAAGATCAAATGGCATTTAAAATCTTTTTATTTCTAGAGCTAATGAATGAAAAGATGCTGCTTTCTCTCTATCCCTATGCCATTGACACAATGTAGGTTTTTTTCTATCCATTTTCCCCAATTGATATCAACAGTTCATCAACCAAAAGCCCCGAAACTCACACACACACACAGAGCTTTTTTCACCTAAAAAATCATGGTCTTAGCCCTTTCCAGACCAAAACTCCCATGACAAAGCCTCACGTTGTGCTCCAAAGCTCGCTGGGACAAAGCGGGGGAAGCAAGTCCCCTGGCTGGGGGCTGCCCAATTCGGCCAGATTATGTCTCTTAAAAGCAGGAAATCCCAGGGGAGTACATCCCGGCTACAGACACTTCCCAGAGGTAATTCCTGAACTAATTTCAAAGTGATGGCACACATTCCTTGGCAAGGCAGAGCACAAATACTTCCTGCATGCATGAACTGCTGGGAGCCACCGCAGAGCCTGGTACTGCTCACGGTGACCAATTAAGTTTGCAAACCTTTAATCCAGACTGTAAGCACTTTAAGACAGAGACAGTATTTATTGCTCTTTTCTGTTCCTTAACACAATAGGACTAAGCCTTGTTCAACATTTAAGGGTACTTCCAACATGAATAATCTCCTCCTCAAAACACAGTTGATTTTTGCCCTAGCACTGGAGTTGTTCACTGTAAGTAGAAAAAAAAAAAATTACATTTTCTTACTAAAGGACTGCTCTAAAAAGCTGAACTACAAAGGGAATTTTTCTGTCTGTATTTTTAAAAGAATTTAATAACTAAACTAAAGGATGGAAGACCACTGAAGAAAAAAAAAAAACCCAACTTTAAACAAAAACACACAAGCAGCAAACCAAGCAACACAGACATATCTCTTACATATACAGCCTTCCCCTTTGAATCACTTCAGAAAAAGGTTTTCTAGACAGATGGTGTTTTCCCTGTCTTGACTCCAGTTCAAATCCCCTTTCTGGAGAGACCAAGTTTTCCACTGAACTGCACATTATACACCAACAAAGAATAAATAGGCTAAATATAGCTTACAGCCAAATCGCTGCAGTCTTGCGATGCAGCACATTCCGGAGTCCTTTAAGGACAGGCAGCACGCTGGCAATGCAGCCTCCCCAGGTTTAGGTTCTCCACTCGATAAATCCTCACCTCCACCTCCCTCAGCGCCAACCCCTCCAGAGCTCACCTGAAGCGCACTGCTTCTCAAACTGCAGAACAGTGGGACACAGAGCCATGCCTCTAAACCGCTGGTTCCTTCGTTATGTTCTCCTGGTCAGTAATGACCAAGATTCATTATCCCACCACGGCTTTTTGATAAATTGTACAAGGGTGGCTAGTAGGACTCTGCACCACTGCAGGATGGCCATCTTCTTTTGAGCAGAGAGACCACCGATGGAATGAAGACCTGCAGGTGAGGAAGGCAGCTACTTATCTGCTCACCTTTCAAAGCATCTGAGAAGTCACAGCTGAGGCTACCTCTGTCAGACACCAACGATCATCACCTGCAGCTAAAAAGCCAAAGGAAAACAACCCCAAAACCACTACATACCCTCAAAAGCATTGCTTAGGGAAACACTGAGCTTCCATGTGCTTTTTGCAATGCTCCCCAAGAGGTATGCGCTTCTTTTCTCCTCCCTTAGGAAGCACTGGTGAATTTGTGGTTTTCCATCCTCAGCTGCCTCTTCTGTTTGGGGCAGCTTGTCCAAAGCACAGGACACCTTAACGCCTTCCACCAGCACAGCTCTTCTGCTCCACAGACAGCGTGCGGTGACATTCAGAGATCTGTCCCCCTTGGCAGGACACAGGGCTCACTGCAGGAACTCGGATTTCAGCTCCTCCAGCCCGAGAGAACATCATGATGGAGGACAACAGAGTGCGCGGTTGTAAGTGGCTCACCTGGCACCAAAACCCCCTTTCGTAGGGAAGCAATTTGGGCCGCTGAAAGCCCTACCAATGTTTTTTGGGAAATCTCTTAAATAAAAATAAGATTTACAAAAAAATATCAATGACCTTCAGTTCTACAGAGGGCTTTTCACTGTTGTTCATTGGGTTTTTTTCATTAAGCAGTCTGTTACCTGACCCACCAAGAGCCATCTGGCCTCAGGTGAGCCACTGCCCGTCTCCTCGTTTATTTAGGGGATTTTTTTTTTTCAGCAGACAAGCTCCCTGTTGCAGTGGCAACGCAGGAAATGCTTATTGTTTTACATGTTTACAAACAGCCCCTTCAGATCTCCCTTCCCTCTCTGTCCCCCGAGGTAATATGCATTGTAATAAATTCATAATTCACATTACGATGATTTAAACAGCTTTATAGAGTGGCATGTTTTAGTGCTTTGATTCAATTGTCTACCTCGCAAACTGACAGCCCGCTCGCTGCAACTCCCTGGCGCTGGGAAGCTGCTCCCTCACGCGAACAGTGATAAATATGTGGGAAGAGTCACACTTTCTAGAAAAGGAATTCTTAACAACGTCATTTAAGCTCTTCACCAAGGAAATGGGATAACTAACGCATCTTGCCCCCAGCATATTATTAGGCTGCATGCATTTATGTTCGGGGTTGCTTTTGGACAATGCCACCAAGGAGCAGCTTTTCATTATATTTATAATAAATTCCTACCACCTGGGCAATAAAAAAAATAAACTCCTGCTAGGCTTATTACCAGTAACCCTCCTTCCATCGGTGCAGCACCTCGCAGGACAGAGGTGACGGAAGGCGGCTGGGCCACTGCAGGGCAGAGGGGGACGAAGCCACGTGTGCCAGGGCAGCGGCACAGGAGCCCACGGCTCTGCTTAAGCATCTCAAGCAATGGAAATCCACCGACAACATTCCTGCTGTTGTCACAACACAAGGAAATTGTCCTACAACAACGTGACAGCAAAAGTTAGCTTTGAAATATTCTTACTTTAGAAGGTAAGCAGCTGCTTGTAAATACATAATAGATCTTGGGTAACTGCTTAGTGTTTCACCTTCTACTGACCCCAGACCACTCTCGTAAGCATGCACAAGCCGTTAGTCACTACCTGCTTTCCCCATAGATGCAAGAATACGCAGATGAACAACAGAAGGATAAAAAAAATAAAAATAAAAGAAATCAATGTCATAGATTTGCTTTGATGTTTTTGAAACTGCACAACTTTGTACACATCCTTTCTATATTTGCGTTGCAACTTTTGTACGCCACACTGGTGGAAGTATCAAAGCGTCTGCAATTACACTTATGAGAGCAAAACCATTATAAAAGGGTCACACTGTGATTAAAGTGTATTTTGCTACTACAATCTGGATGTCTTTTTTTTGTTTTTAATTAGGTGCATTCTAGTTAATATAAAAATATGTTACTTTTTTTTTTCTTCTTCTTTCTTTTCCTATTATTAAAGTACTAAAGACAGAAGATGCTGTTAAGCGCAGTTGTTAATAGATCTGGCCATATTGCTATTCCTACTTCAAGAAACAGAATCAGTCACAAGGATCACGGACACCTGGGGTTAGAAGAGGTTGGTTTTTTTTTCCTTAGGAGTAACTAAACGGGATTATTAGGCGAACTAATCAAACTGCATCTTCATAAGCACAGAGGCACAGGAGGGACTGTCCAGCACAATGTCTGAAGCAGAGGCAAAACTTTCCTATAGCAGCAGGAAGATTTTATCATGAGTGGCCACCCTCAGTCCCCAGAAATGCTTTAATAATAAGAAATAATTTTTAACACATCCTAATGAAAAGGGAGGGAAAAGGACTGATGCACCCTAAAGGAAACCTCTCAAGGAAAGACAGGAGGCAGCACGAGCAGGCACCTGATGGTAATAAACATTTCATTGAATTTTAAACAACTTGGAGAGCCCCCCGCTTTGTCACCTCGCCCACTCCTGGCCCAAGACTCAAACCCAACGTTGCGGTGCGCCAGGCAGGGCACCCACAGACCAGACCACGCTCGGCAGCAGGTCCAGCTCCACCTCCACAGCTCAATCGGCCACTTCTTGCTGCATTGCTCCTATCACCTTGCCACTGCCCAGCTTTCCTCTTCAGATTAAGACATCCAACTTCCAACCAAAAGTTAACTCACAGCCTGAAATTCCAGACTGTTCTTCAGGCTCACCTCTATCTCCAGCAAATCCCCTCCATTGATGGTGTCTCCTCTCTGCTTCACACTCTGGAATTACCATGCTCTGTTTTTCTACTACCTCCACACACTTCAGGGGGCCTATTCTTACTTACGCCACTTTATTTTTATTTATTTTTGTCACAGACGAGCACAATGTTCAAGCTGAGATCTCCCAACCACCATGGAGATACCTCCTGGCACTATTTGCTGCCTTTCCCATACCCACACCATCCCAGAGGACCTGCCATCCCTGATCAATTACCACAATCATCTTTTTCTGTCTCACCACATATCATAATTCCTCAGCTTGTTTTTATTTTCAGTCTCTAATCATGGTATTTGGTGCTATTAAGTTTTATGCTTTTTCTCTTATACTTCTGTTCTACTCCAGATCATACGGCAATTTTAAACAGCAATAGTAACAAAATTACTTATCGTACTGCAATCAGCCAAGTACACAAAGATAAAACTAATCATTTAATAAGACATCCCAGGGATTTTTCTCCTCCGTAGCAAAGGGCAGCAAAGCATCAGATCACAAGTTAATCAGACTCCAAGACATCATCTCTGCTCTTCCCCTCTCAACCACGGAAGTGACGTTTTCCACTGCCTCACAAATTACGTAATACACTTATTATAAATCCAGCCGTCCTCAGAATAATTTCATTTCCAGAATTCCTCTTTTCCCCATTACGACCCAGTTGAGCCTCAGAACCAGCAGGGACCCCCCAGCCCGGGAAGCGAAGCAGAAGCTGATCCTGGGCCCAGCCCCTCCTCACCCCCATCCTCAGCATCTCCTCAAGCGCTGTAGACACCTTAGACTTGCTGCAGCAAGCGCATACAGAAGCAAGTATTTATGATCTCAGACCACAGGTCTCAAATAAAGTCTGGTGAACAACCAAAACAAAGGCTTTAGAGCAGGGACAAACTTTTCATCCTTACGTGTCTGAGTAAATGCAGGAGCTTAGACAGGGTAGATACCATATTATAGCGCAATCCTGCTCCAAACGCCACAGCAGACTGCCAAGCCATATTAGCGCAGATCTGTCTCACAACTCACTCGGGATGCACTTTTCAAAAATTCAAACCTCAGAACATATGTACCCATTGAGATAGGGCATAAAATAATAATAAAAAAAATCAACACAAAAGTCAGCAACAGTTTATAAAGAAGGATTATGGATGCAAAGAGATTTTCATCTGATATATAACCAAATCTCAGTGATCTGGATTAAAGCAGGAAAGCCTACTTCAGACACCCAGAAAGTCGGGAATAAAAATACCCAAACAATTAAAGATTCTAAAGAGGCATAATTTAGTCCATAGTGCAAAACATAAAATTTCATTATTCCAGAATGGAATTCAGGGGACGCAATGCCTCCAGCAGTTTGAAAAGTGGTGTTTGGAAATACCAGGAAACGAGAATCAGTTTATCTAAAGAAAATTAAGACGATTATATGAGGTTGGGAAAAAAGGAGAGGCCACGGAGTCCTTTCTCCTTCCACCTCCTGGCATCTTTCATTCCCAAAAAAACAAGCTACAGTACTGCAGAGGGTAGGGAAGAAATGTCCCTAAATCGTTCAGACTGGAGCACTCCACCAAAAACTTCGGTTTTTCTCAAGAGCTGGGTTTTTAGCCAACTTCTCCATGAATAATCCCATTTTGGTCACACGCGAGAAGCCAGCACAGGGGAAGGGGAGCCAGGTCCCGCACCCCTTCGTGGGCAGCGGCGCCCAACACCAGCAGAGCTGCGCCACGGAGACGAGATGGCACTTGCCACCATCAGCCCCTACAGCAAAGGGATGCTTTAATTAATGCAGTGTCAGGCAACGGAGGAAAAACATATTTAGACCCAGATCAGCATATGCTTCACTTAACAATAATCGCCGTGCTCACGAAGAGTTTGACAGCTAAAGTACAGAGTGATCCAGGTCTAAACAAGTTTTTTTTCTTTAATGCTTTGCATGGCATCAGCAAAAGGTACAAATTAAGAAAAATATTGTTTTCAGCTGACTTTAGTGGCTTTTAAAAATAATTTTGTTCCTACATCCCATGGAGAAAGCTCTCCTGTCTAACTTGCATGGTGGAGACCAAGACAAACCCTGACTCCCCTTTTACAAACTGTATACTCACTGTGACAACTGTTTTTTTTGTTTCCTAAACAGAATAAAACGAGTTCCATCTACATTTTAATGAAGAAAAGACTGCAGAGCTGTTATCCAAGGATGTTAATGGAGACTTTTTTACAGACACAAGGTCCTTCAGCCTCCCTCACCCTCTCCAGTACCCAAAGGGGGATGAGATGTAGAGGGAGGCTGAAGCAAACTTGAGCTCCGAATGTTCCCCCCTGTTCAACCTAGTACTTAGTTACCAACCACTTTGCAAACACACGGTTAAGTTCAACTTGGCCAAATACTGAATTAGAGAAAAGTTATTCAATAATGGCAGCAACCAGCACAGTGCTTAACCACTGATAGTAAAAGGGAGCTAAGTACGCATCTCAAACAGGGTAATTCCCAATTCTTTGCAAAGGAGGGGGGAAAAAAAAAAAAAAGAATCAATCACAAGCTGTCATGATATCCCATTGTTCAGCACTGTTAGCATTAGAAAACAGTCACTAGGGATTAAGCCAGCAGAGTATGTATAGTAGTTACTGACTGCTAAGCAAATGCAGGCTGCCTGGTAACACATGGTGCGAGGCTGTGATTAATCATTACGATGGGACAGAAGGCGTACTACTGCGAGATAACGGCAGGAACTGAACTGTGCCCTGCCTCTAATGACAAGTTGCTTATCCTAACATGCTCCACATTTGTGTAACTAAGAAAGCATCCTCGACTTCTCATTCCTTCTGACCGACGGCCGAAGTTTGAAGGACGCAGCCAGGGTACGGGTGGGCAGGTGAAACACTCAGGTGCCCACACTAAAATCATCTTTGATGGGAGCTGGTGTAAAGTGTTTCTGCAGGAAACCACTTAAAACCATTGTTTCTTACACCCAAATCACACCACTAGAGGAGCTCCTTTGGATTTACAGCAAGAATATTTTTCTAGATAAACCACAACCGGTGGTAGCCTATAGTGAAAACAAAGCTGGTATTTTTATATCTCTTATATATTTAAAAAAAAAAAATAAATCAAGAAGGAACCTAAGCTTCAGAGCTTCAAGGAACCAACATCCACCTACACAAAATACCTTGCAAAACTAAACCTATATCCTTTACTTTCCCTGATACCCATTGTAACTAAATTTCAAGTGACCCCTGAAAACCGCGCAGGTGGTTATGAATCCTGTTTAGATCTATTCCCAGAATTGACTTTTTTTGTTTGGGGCTTAAAAACATGAGGCAATAAAAATCCAAAAGGCCTGTACCATCAGCAAGGGAAGGAAGGAGAACCCATGGCGTCCTTCATTCTGCCCACTGCACTGGGCCATTAGTGAAGTCCTACACTGCATCGAACGGTATTTCATGGGAACAATTATTTATTAAGGGTATGGACAATAGCATTGATTGTTACAAGTTTGATTGATTAAACAGACAAATTGGCACAGTTTCTCCTTCCCTGCCTGCCATATGTTTCTTCTTAAACATCTGGTAAAGTCTTTGTATTTCCTCGAGTAACGGAACAGGTGTTGAACCAAATCCTTAATGCTTCAGTTTTCCCATTGGAAGCAGATGGGTAAAGGAGACAGAAGAATATTGCATTTCCAACATCTCTCTCTCCTTCCTCCTCCTCTTTGGTGGCCTCACTAATAGCCTGAGGTTAAAAGTAGTAAAGGAGATTTCAGATTAATCATTAAAGTGATCTTTTGATGTGGAGAAGACTCTCTATACTGAGGCAAGGAAGTCAGACCTTACTCCATCGACGCAATCTTCCTCTCTTCCTTTTCACAAGTGCAAAGGACACCAAAAACAAACAAACAGAAAAAAAGACTTTTACATCAGCCCTTCATATTCCTGTCCTTAAAAATGTTTAAAATTCTGCCTCCCATCTGAAGGGGGTTATTTGTAGGTTGTGCCTGGGCCACGGGGGAAATGCAAGGCACCGACTGCCACAGGATACCAGCCCTCGCCTGCAGTCATATGTTGGGCAGAGCGCCAAATATGTAATTCTAGCTGAAAGAGCAGAAACACAGGTGCCTAACATTGAGAGGGCACTCTTTATTTTGAAAAACGCAACACCACTTTAGCTAATTAGGTCTTATCTGTTTAAAGCTACAGGATAGTTTGATAACAATTAGGAAGGACTCCCAACAGGCTGCTGGGATCAAAGGCCCTTTCTGCTACGACGTTTAACAAGGAAATTAACACTTTTGCCAAGTAATTTGCACACGCTGCCAAAGTTGTTTTAACTTGCTGTAATATTTTAGTTTTAAATATGTACCTGCAGAGATGCTGCTTTAATTCGAGCATTCAGTGTGCCAGCTACGGGCTCCCAACCACACCACCAGCTCCCATTTACTGCTGGAGGGGAGCTTCCACAAATGGTCTGACGGCACAGATGTGCTTGCTTCTATTCACTTAAAAGAAATAAAAAAGAAAAAGAAAAGAGTTCGGACGCAAGAATTCCCTCACCGCTTTTTTCTTCATGGAAACTAAATATTTCCAAAAGACTGCCTGTGGGATCCCAACCCTTAATGTCACAAAAATTAATGAGAGCTGTGATGCTGAGATGCCAGGCGTGCTTGGAAAATTCCAACCGGACTCTTCTGATGGGTTTTTAATACAGGAGACTGGGGAGCAATCATGACTCCAGAGAGCTGTAATGATGAATGGCTGGGGGACAGTGAATACAATAAGGGAAAATACAAATTCAGCAGCTGTATTTCATAAAGAAACAATAAAACCATGCATAACAGTTTTTCTTTTTTAATTCAGTGCAAGGTTTAAAGAGACCTTCTGATACCCAGTAAATTACGCTCACATATCCGCTGCTGATTACTCTTTAATAAAATCAAGCTTCCAGCAGATCAGGGTACTTGTCTCCTGGTTCCCTGAGATCCAGGGCAGGACTAAGCACCAGCACTCACAGCTGGACTCTGGTGTTCCTTTAAGCACCGCGTGTTGCACCCTAACGAAGAGTCACCCTACCATACCCCGAGCTACGTACGTGCCACGGCCACCGCACTTTGTGCTGCTAACCAAACTGAAGGCTCCATCCTGGGAGGAGAAGCTTTCCCCAGGCTGCTGCTGTACGAGATGACTCCATCCAGCATTAGTCAGCTCAGGTTAACGGCCAAGAAGCCAGAGTTTATCAGGGGATTTCCTCAACACAGCTCTCCCCAGCCAGGAGGCTGTGCACCAACTTGAAGCCGAAATTCTGTTTATCTCTTTTAGTAAATCAAGGGCAGACCCAATTAAGAGAGACAGCAGCAGTGTGGTTAAAGCCATGCAGTGAAATTTGGAGGGCTGGGCACAGCCTGACATAGGTTTACCCTAATTTCCTCTTCAGGGCACGAGGAGGAGTGATGACTTTCACTCACCGAGTGGTGACAGCCAACGTTGAACACTACAGTGGCCTCCAGCCGCCACCATCACCTCACCCACAGCTACAGCATCATCCAGCCTCTGGACAGAGATCAGGCTGCCCAGCCACAGCGAAGATTTCAGCTATCCATTGCTCCTAATTAAACATCGGCCCCATTTCATTAGATATTTCCCCCCTGCCCCCACATTCCCCCAGTGACCCAGAGCCCTCACTGCAGCATGGACAGCCCTGAGCCACCAGCTGGTGCTTAGAGCTAACAGAGGAGGAGGGCGACTCCTGCAGCACATCCGTTTACAGAAGGAAGATGAAGTACATTCTAATGAAAACTGTTTTTAAACCTGGAACCACTAAACACGGACTCATAGAATAATATCACAGAATCATAGAATGGTTCAGGTTGGAAGGGATCTCGTTCCAACCATCTCGTTCGAACCCTCCTGCCCTGGGCAGGGACACCTCCCACCAGACCACACTGATCAAAGCCCCATCCAGCCTGGCCTTGAACACCTCCAGGGATGGGGCAGGCACAATTTCTCCAAGTAACCTGGGCCAGGGGCTCACCACCCTCACAGTAAAGAATATATTCCCAATGTCTAATCTAAATCTACTCTCTTTCAGTTTAAAACCATCATCCCTCGTCCCATCACTACACTCCCTGATCCAGAGTCCCTCCCCATCTCTCCTGGAGCCCCTTCAGGGACTGGAAGGGGCTCTAAGGTCTCCCTGGAGCCTTCCCTTCTCCAGGCTGAACCCCCCCAGCTCTCTCAGCCTGTCCTCACAGCAGAGGGGCTCCAGCCCTCCCAGCATCTCCTTGGCCTCCTCTGGCCCCGCTCCAACAGCTCTGTGTCCTTCTGCTGTTGGTACCCCGGAGCTGGAGGCAGCGCTGCAGGGGGGTCTCCCCAGAGCAGAGCAGAGGGGCAGGATCCCCCCCTCGCCCTGCTGGCCATGCTGTGGGGATGCAGCCCAGGATGCCGTTGGCTTTCTGGGCTGTGAGCACACGTTGCCGGCTCACGTTGAGCTTCTCGTCCACCAACACCCCCAAGTCCTTCTCCTCAGGGCTGCTCTCCATCTATCCTCCGCCCAGCCTGTGTTTGTGCTTGGGATTGTCTGAACCCACTTGCAGGACCTTGCCCTTGGCCTTGCTGAACTTCATGAGGACTCGCACTATGCAAGAATACCACTTCCATGGACTGGACGCGAGCAAAAAGCATTTAATTTTTACTAACACTTCTTTTGTTCACTTCAGTCACTCAACCACACCACAGTCAGTGACACACTGCCATACTGTGCAAAAATACACGGTCAAACTGAGATGCTTCTTACCCAGTAAGACCTTTGCTGTACTGAGAAATCTGAACACGGCGGTTGGAGCTGCCGAGGCAGTGGGCAGGTACCATCAGCACCGAACCACATCCTGCCCCTGCAGCAAACCCCACCACGGCGCCGCGGGCTCGGCCTCTGCTGCCGGCAACCGGCTTTCAAAGCCACCTTCAGATTTTTATGGCCCTTCAAAGAAAGCTTGAAGTCTTCCACCACTTTTAATTAGAGCGCATAGAGCGCGCCAGGTTCTCAAGTTTTTAATCATATAAGCTTTGTGAATTTATTAGCAAGACAGCAGACAGCATGAGAAAAGGAATTAGAGTATTTGCAATCCTTTTGCTACTTCCGTCCAAATGATGATCGTTACATGCCAGGAGACTCCAAGGGCTCAGCATTACCATGTTACAGCAGCTCCCGTACTCTTAAATCAAAGGCTAAAGGCTTAAATCAAAACCAGAGTGCTGGGTGCCATGAAAAGGTTGGGGGAAAAAAAATAGCTTTGAGAAGTTCTACACAGGCACAGCAAGCAAAGAACAAGGAGGCACCAGTAACTGTCACATATTTCTTATTTGATCTCAGGCAAATTGTGTACTTTTTGCCTCAGTTCCATATCTGTAAAATCTAACTGATAATGCTAACTGCATCCAGAGCTCCCGACCTCCATGCCTTAGCCAAAACACCCCATTTCTAAAAATGAAAAATAATGTTGCAGTCAAGTAAAATGAATAGTTATGCATACTTTTGGATATGAAAATCTCTGCTGATCTAGTCACTTCAGGACAATTCTTTAAGTGTGTAACACTACTAGAAGGATTTCTCTCCCTAACATTAATTATGAAACCCAAATTAATATCCTATTTCAGAAGTGGTATTTAATATTACATATGACGGGCATGTACCTTTCCCAATCTCTAAATACAGCAGCATCTATGACAAAACCAGTGTACATCAATCTGCCGCTATACAGAAAAAGCTGCACTTCCAGATTCGGCTCAATACATACATCAAGAGACAGACACTCAAATCACCAGAAACTTCACTCTTCAGATGGCTTGTTGGATTTCTGAGAGGGAAGAGCTCTTTCTGGCTCACACATAGAGTAAGCAAAGTAGAGGCAGAAAATTACACACTTTTAAGGACAGTGGAGGTTAGGAGCCCTATATCAGATGATTAGGAATTAAAAACCAAACCAAAAGCCAAACCAACCTCCCCTGCCCCAAGAGTAACAAGAAGCCAACCCCAAAAACACAGTAACAGGAGCCAGTTTTGCAAGATACTTTCTGAAAGATGGAAATCTGGATGGGTTCCCAACTTGAATTTTTTCCAAAGAGCTCACATGCTAACTGCAGGGACAGCCAGACGGGTGCCCTCACCCTTGTAGAAGAAGGTCTCCAACCCCTTGGCACAGTGACATAAGCCTACACTTAATTTAGGAAACTCACTCCACTTCAGTTTCTCTCACTTCCCTCAGACGGTTCCCAACAGTTTCTCTGACATCCAGAACCGTGCTGCAGAAAATGCATCCTTGTAACCCTTCAAAATTAAGGATGCTGCACACACATTGATTACTGTCATGGGCAGCCAACACCTGGATCCAGACAATGCCACCACAGGACAGAGCCACAGATCACCCGCTGAAGTGGTCACAGTCCTCTTCAGAGCAAAGATTAGAATGAGTCTGTCACAGGAGGACAAAGGTTGTCCAAAGTCAGTTTGATTGACATTCTCCTTAAAAATCCTGGCTTAATACCGATGTCCAAAATAGCTTAGACTAATATAAGGGAACTGTTTGGTCAGGTCTACTGATGGTACCAAAAAAAGTTATCACACTAGCTGATAATAAAAAGATAGACTTGCAGGAAATAAATCAAACCCAGAAGGTTCATTTCCATTGCTAACAAAAAAAAATTAAGTTCCAAACTTAACAGTCAAGTCCCACTGACTTCCCAAATCTGCCAGCATCAGACTCAGCCAGTTGTGACAGCAGGATCTAGTAGCACAAGATTTTCAACCTCTCCTTCCACTGACTGCCTCGCAAAGGGGAAAGCGGCAATGCCACACAGAAAACAGACTTTTGGAAGAACAAATAAGCAGTGGGGATCCTTTTGCTGGCGCTGAGCACCTCTTCTTTCCTGGCTAACCAGAGCCAGCCACATCCCCAACAGCTCAAACGCTTCCCTTCCCCATCACCACACCGTGGTAGATAAGCACCGTGTCAGGGCTCCACGACAGACAGGGGAGTTTTGCAAGTACGAGAGTGGTGGCAGGCAGCGTTGCAAAGCGAAAACCTGCCGTTGTGAGGCCTGCCAGACCCCTCAGCCTTTCAATTTGTGCATGCGTGCCAGAGAAAACAAGAGTTTAGACAAGCAGGCTTGGTGCGGTCATTAATCACTATCACCCGCTGAACAGGTTCCACACCAGAGGGAGGACCAGCAAAGCAGATGGGGAATTACGCCTGGAAAGAAAGGGACTGCTCGGGCTGAGAAAGGTAAGTAAGGAGGCACAAGGCAATATGAGTAACTGAAATACAAGTGCTACACGAGAAGGAAACTTTAACAAAAACATGAAGCCCAACAAGAAGTATAAAAGCACATTCTGAGCAGGCAAGACTAGAGAAACGTGCTGAAGGACTGAGCACCTTGCTGTCTGCTCGATGCAGAAACGCACAACTCATCCACGCGTTTGACCTGTGCGTTGTTACTATAAAACTGCTCCCACCAGCTAATTCTACAGCCAAAATCTCACCAGCCAGTTCTAATCCTTCTAAACGGTCGGGGTTTTCTACTGATCATCTATATCTAGGAATCAAACCAGCAATGCAAAAACAGGAAGAAAAAAAATAAATAATTCAGTTTAGTTTGATCTAGCACTGGGATATTTTCAGTTGAGCAATGAAGTTAAATGTGACATAGCTTTAAAATAAAATCCATAATGCTCATCACTGCAAGCATCTTGGGAAGCCTCTTCTAAGCGTTAATAGGAGCAAAAGGGTCTTATCTTCCAGACCTTCCCCTTTACGGTTTCCTAACCCAGGCTTACACGTGCTTAGGAAATCCCCACTGCAGACCTGGATTAAAGGTCTCCTTTTCACACCGTTTTCCACCTAGAAATGGTGCACGCCCGTAAGCAATAACACTCTGCTGCTACTTACAGCTATGAAAACCTCAGAAGGGGAAGCATCAGAACCAGCAGCACGATGTTGTCTGCCCCAGCCTGCAGGGAAGCTGAAAGGTGCGGGTTTCCGGTGGTAGGTTCGTTATGGACATTTCAGCATTAGGTGCAGCAGAAACGAACCCACATCTCCCCCCTCTTAAAGCGCTTTCAGATCTATCAGTAAATTCCAGAGTGACTGGGCTTTTTTTTTTTTTTTTGCACAGCTCTCCTGTGCACTGAAACCTCAAAATTGAGAGGACTTAAGACCACATGAAATAAGTAGGATTTAATAACAACTGTCTAGAGAACAAAATTAATAGTCTCCCGTTTCCACATTTCTATAACGAAAACTTTAACTTCTGAAAGACCAGAGCATCCCTGGTGTATTTGATCTGCTCCATTAGTTGCCAGTTTGGAATCGATGCTATCAGCCCATGGCGGGTTTCCTTATTTAAAGATGTGAATCAACACAGCAGTGGATGGTCCTCAGAGAGCTACAAAAATGCAGAGGTGTGAGGCACGGGAAAACACACAGAAAGCTGCAACTCTCCACACCTGTCTAATAGGACATTTCGGTAACGCTCGTGACGCAAGAACGGCTGCCTCTGTACTTTGCCCGCCCCCAATAGTTCAAAAGCCGACTGCCAAATCATTCGTGAGGTCTATTGACACTGCAAACTTCATTGAAATCTGATTTGTAAACACTGCTCAGCAAGTTGAGGATAAAATTTTAAGTAATTACATAAACAATCCAGTAGACAATCTAAAATTCGGCTCTACAGTCCGAATATTTTTTTTTAACTTTTTTTTTAAAGTATGGTTCCAAGAGCATGAGGAGTTTGATGCAATTCAGCTGTGTGGGACAGCATGCCAACAAAATACATCTGTCACTAATAAAAATAACAAAATGGAGCCTGGGTAAGGCCTATCTGTATTTCTGCACCAACTTCCACTCATTCCTACTAAGTTAGACTATTAATAGCACCATCAATGCAGCAATAAACTAAATACTTTTAATAGCTGTACTAGAAAGTTTACCAAACAAGCCACAAACTGTGCAAGAGCAGCAGCACACTTTAACACACCATAGCTGCAAAAAGAAGCCTTATGAAACACCACGTATTGTCGTGCTACTAACTCTTCTGTTGTTCTTGCAATTAATACAGCTTCATTCATTCTGAAATCATCTTTGTGATGATCTGGGAAGCTCCTTCCCCCCGTTCCAGGCGTTCCGAGGCGCGGAAGGGGACAGTGATGTGCTGATGGAAATCAAAAGCTCTGAGCCACCACAGGGTCACAGCATCCAAAAATCACACCTCTGAGATCTGGCAGAAATAGAAACACTGAGGATATTATTCCTAAGAAGCAAACTTTCATGTGCTTTACTGTGGTTGGAGTTGCAAGAGCTTGACTTGCCTAACCTTTGGAGAAAAAAAAAAAAAAGAGACCAATTCTCCCCCCACTCTCCCCTGAAGCCCCAGCTGCTGAGAACTGGGAGTGACACACCTTTGGAGATGGAGGTTGATAATGGTACGCTGCCACAAAACAAAGTTTTTCTGTTCACTCCACTTGCCTTGCAAGCTGTCACGCATAACGTAACACGGCGCGAATTTCAAATAAGACAATTTCTGATCCGCAGATTTCCTCTGCCATTTCAAACGCTTGTTTTTTTAATCATGTGAAAAAGGCCAGTAATTGCACTAGGAAAACTCCTCAAGAACTGCGGGCATGGTGTGTGTGTGTGTGCGTCAGCCTGGGTCCCCAAGTGCCCCCATTGGGCATATACAGTAAATATAAACAGACCCATAATGATGCCTGACAATTTCACGTGCCCTCCCAATCTCTATTCCTTATGATATTCTTAATTCTCTAGAACTACCACATCTCCCTCTCAGGCATACTTCTACGGCGAGCTTCCTCACCATAACCTGCAAGCCAAGGAGTACACTCACTCCCACCCGAGAGCAGAAACACACTGCAAGATCTGGTGGTTTGGGGGTTTTTTGTTTGTTTTAGGTGCACACACATAACCATGCCATAAACAAGAGGACAAGCTCAGACCTCTGGGAAGCCTTTCACACGGCTTTAGAAAACTGTACCTCAACGGAGGACCTGAAGCACGGCTCCTGCAGTTCAGGGTTAATAATCATTCTCTCCTTTTTGCCATCACCTTTGCTCTGCCGGCCCTTGGGACACAGCTCTTGGGGCAGCCAAGTAAAACACAACCCTTTGAGCACGGTTTAGCATAGCACAAACCCCTCCGGGATCTCAACAACCCACCACAGCAGCAGCAAACCAGTACCCTATTTACCCACCTACATCTGCGTTTTGAGCCAGCACCTGCTTTAAGAGGCTTACCCGTAGGCAAGCCAGCAGGAGGAAATGGGGTCTTCTGGGAGATGATTCTCTCTCGGCGCTGGCAGGGACAGGATCCCTTTGAGACAGCACCAGCTCCCAGAGCATAACGCCAAGCATCGATGGTCCGCGATGCACCTACAAAAGGTGCATCCTTCCACCTGCACAGCTGCCATGTGCAGTAACTAATGCACATCCCCCCCAGCCCCCAAACCATGTGTGAGCATCCCCTCCAGCCCAGGCTCCAAACCCGGGCTCCACCGGCTGTACGGAAACAGCTCCCTTCTCCCCCGCCGCTCTGCATACAGGAACTGACTCAGCCGCATGGGGTTTTTTTCTTTTCCCCTTTTCCTCATTCCAATGCAGATATGAAAAATAATAGTCTTCATTTCAATATTTAATCATATGCTTCATTTAATAATGAGTCCAAGAATAATTTAATCCTGGCTATCAACATAAAAGAGATATTGTTCCTTTCGCTTGCCTATGTACGAAAATAAAACCCCTCTGCTCTCTGGCTTCTCGCAGGCCAGGCTTTTGCTCGCTCTAACTTATAACGTAAACACAAATTACGTTATGTATTTGATTACGCACACAAAACCTTGCCCTGCATTTGGAAAGGGGCACAGGATGCTCCTCCTAGCAATTACACCTGCCTAATTACAAATGCTGCCGTCTCCCTTGGAGGAACAAACTCGCTCACGGAACAGAGAGGGAGCTGACATTTCATGGCACATCGCCTCGTGCCTTGGTGAAGAAAAACACATCACGTGCCACAGATTTCTGGAAGCATCACCGCTCCCTTATGGTACGTGATCTCCTGCCAAGAATAAATAGGACAGAGTCCAGCATAGGAATCACATAACGTTTGGCTCGCACGTCATTTTTCTGTTATTATATGTTATTATACTAAATGCACTGCTCAGGTACTGTCCACTCTGGAAAAATCCCATTAGCTATGAAAAACTTGGACTTAAGCATAAGGTGATTAATAATCCAGAATGCCTTGCTTAGATGCTCAGTGCAAAACTTGAAGAGTCCAAACCTCTGAAGAGGGCAAGCACTTTTTGCATATTACCCTTACATGATTTAAATGATTCCCCCAAACGTGCTCTTCTGAGGACAAACAGTGCTTGTTCTCTATACATTTGTTAATACTCTTGGGACTGATCTGTAAGCATTTTGTCATCTATAAAGCACAATAATGACAATGCTGTTATTTTACATTAAAATATTTTAACATAAAATTACTTCTAACTTGGCGATATTTATGCACTTAAATTCCCTGCTTTCTTTTTCCTCTTAAAAGCTTTAATTTCAGCTCCCCGATCTTTTTCCTTCTAAAACATTTCTGCTCGGTATTATGTGTGTGCACTCCCACACTTAAATCCCTCTTCCTCCTCTATTTCTCATTGTGCCTACTTTACTTTGGAAATATTAAGTAGAATTTATCACTTATTTCTGGAAAAAGAAAGTGTTTAAAATTTGAATACAAGCTCTTCAGAGATAAAGCATCCCAGGTTAAATCTAATGATGTCCAGGGGAATTCTATGCAAGTGATGAGCTGCCTGCTAATATGTCGATGCTTTAGGGAAGAAAAATATCAATTAAATTTCATAGCATGCAGCCACATATTGACCTTGAAAGCTATCTTTAACTTAGTTTAAACTTGAAAATTCAAAGTCTAAGTCAGAACTTCTGCCCTAATTGGTTTTAACTTCACTGAAGAATGGCACTGCTCTACAGAGACCGCAGAAAAATTAAGACAATCAATCTGGAAAAAAATAATAAAATTCCCCCAAATCCCATTAAGTGTTTAACTATGACATTTGTGTATGCCTCTAGTCTCCCTCCCTTGGGTTTTGGCCGTTGCCTCGAGAGATATTAGCAGTTTCTTTCTCTTTCAGCCTTCTGGAAGAAAAAAAAAAAAAAAAAAAAAAGAAAAAAGAGTCAGTGATGATAGCCCACGTCTGCCAGCTCCACAGCAGCGTTGCACCAGCGCTCGTGTGAAGATTTCTATGACAAAGTATTTTATTACCAAGAGAATTACAGTCCGGCAGCATACTGTACAGCACATGGACAGCGAGGGCAAGTCAGATGAAGGAAATCCGCTGTTATGAACTGCTCCATGGGTCAAAGGAAACCCAGAAGGTAAATCTCTACCTGGAAGTGGACTTGATCTTTAAAGCCTCTCCCACGGCAAGGCCCTTTCCTAAGC
Organism: Rissa tridactyla; assembly: GCF_028500815.1. Taxonomy (NCBI): domain Eukaryota; kingdom Metazoa; phylum Chordata; class Aves; order Charadriiformes; family Laridae; genus Rissa; species Rissa tridactyla. The sequence continues at coordinate 10,068,464 of NC_071478.1, read as the reverse complement.
AAGCTGCAATTCAGACTGGGCCACATCTTCCACCGCAATTCTAATGGTAGGGCTTTTTTTTTTTTTTTTTTAAATTATTATTTTTATCTGCACTGATCTAGCTTCTCAGCCTGAGAGAAGAGTATTTTTGACTTTAGTTAGTTAGTATACTGTTCTCCCCAACAGAAGAAGAGAAAGGAGAGGAGGATATGTGCCCATCTTTCCTACTACGGAGTTCAAGCAAAGAAAAACATCTGATACACTCAATAATATATGTAATTTCATCAGGCATGTATGAGCTGGATATCCAAGCCACGAAACAGAAAGAAGAGAAGGATGTCATGTTTGTTATTTCTTGAGCACACGTAGAAAAGCCTAACTCCTCCTTATTACAATTCAACTTCTCTAGATGTTTACAGACCGCAGGCAGCAACAGTGGGACCTAATGTGTGTCCTGTTGCTGGAGGACAACCAAGCATGCCTTCTCACTGAAATTTTTCTGGGCTTTCTATCAGGAACAAAAGATTTCTAAATTCCTCCAACATTCCTTGGAGGTTGAATTAATATTTGCGACACCCGGGCTGATGAAAGGGCACGATGTTGAAACAGCACAACTCCTTCCCCCTCAGCTAACAGCATGCATTCTGGGCAGAAAGTGGCAGGATCCATTTATTTTCATTGAGAATTAATGTGATGACTCTTTGCAGGTGAGAAGTTCATTTACACCATTACTGGCAACCGCTGGGACCACAAGGGTCAAGCAAACTGATAGTTAGAGCCATTAACCCTATCAAACAATTAACCCTTACAACAGTGGCTTCCTTCCCCTTGCAGCATGAGAAATAATACAAAACCCTGCACAATTAGAGAGATGGCCAAGTCAGCTCCAAAACCCAGCTCACCTGATTTTAAAGTTTAAAAAAAGGTGTGAAAAGAAAATGTTTCTTTTGGTCATGGACCCTCTTATCTGAGACACTTGGCACGCCGGCTCAGGCCACAGCTTACCAGCCCTCTGCTGCATCCCGAGGTACCTGGGGCATCCACATCCCACCAGACACACAGATAGATAAATATATATAAAAAATATATATACACACACATATATACGCACACACACACACACACCCCTCTTTCCTCTGCTTTGCAAGACCTTGCAGAAGCTAAAGCACGAACTCCTCCTGCACAACCGCCTGGGCTCTGTGTAACACATGAGGTTCCTTCGTTATGACATTTGCACTCCAGACTTTTGAAAGTTTGGGGAATTATTTCAAGAGTAAAAGACAAAGCAGACAGCTCCTACCATTGCATTAACGATCCCAGAAGCAACACGGCAGCTCGTTCCTCATGGAGCACGAGCACTGGCCCTCAGCTCAGAGAGAAGCCTGTGAGCAGATGGAGCAGGAACCCATTTGACTGAAAAATGCCAGAAATCCGCCTCAGAAATCCACCCTCAGACACCACTCGTGTCCAGCCCCAGCGCTCCTGCTGCACTCCAATGGCTCTATCTTTCTTAAGTCTCTGTATAAGGGGATAAAATGAGATGCTGCGGTTCAATGACACAGACCGAAGGGAATTAAGGTCTGACACGTCCCTGCTTAGGGGGGATAGAGATAAGCCTCGAGAGGGCTCTTACCTAGAGCAATAGCACTAGGGAAAGCTACTGCACAGGCTTTTGGGTTGCTGCAGCGCTTCATGAACAGGAATATTTAACAGCATCAGGACTGCCTGGCACAGACTCAGAGCAGGGACTCGCAGCAGGGCTCTCCTGCCCAGCCCCACCTTGCTGTATTCGCCAGAGAGCTGCATCACCCAGGGGACAGCGGGATGGAACCAGGGGCACCCGACTGTCACACAGGCGTTCCTTCCAAATGTCACTGGTGGAAGATGATGCCATCCAGCTCTGCTGACCCCCCACGTGTACCAGCCCCGACCCAGGGCTGCGACGAGCCGCCAGTCAAGAGGGGAAAGCGGGAGGGGGATGCTAAGCACCAACGACCCCAGGATGAGCCACATTTCTGGCAAAAATTATTACAATATGTTATCTAATCACCTAGAGCTTCTATTTCAGGGTTGTTTCCACTGGCTTCAGGGAAGTAACGTGGCTTTGCTTCGTTGTGCGGGCCACCAGCCTTGATGCAAAGTTCATTCCCTCACGCTCCAAAACTGCTGTCAGGAGGGAATTTCACACTCTCCCCAAGGCATCCACCAGGTCGTACGTCAAACCCAAAAACCTCCCTGGGGCAATTGGGTAAATTACACTGGGTTTTTTTACGCAGCTGCTTGTGGCTCAGTCAGACGTTGGCATCTCACAGGGCAGATTTCTTTGGAGACTACTTCGCCCTTTGGAGGGGCTTTGGTGCAGGACGTCTGGGCTGTCCTCAGCCAGGGTGTCCCTTAAAAGGCTGCTGGCACCTGCCTGGCATATTGCTCTGGACTCGTACACAGCCCAGGAGGGGATGGGACAACGGACCCAGCTCCTCAGCAGCACTTCAGAAGCACCACTTTCACCTCAGTGATAAAACATCAAAACATCAAAAATCTGTGTCTTTCTAAAAAAAAAAAAAAAAAAAAAAAAAAAAAAATTTTTCAAGTTCCAACCCTTCCCTAATTTCCCCAATCACATTAAGAGTTTTACTGCAACAGGAAAAAAAAAAAAACCCACCACCAAAAACAAAAACGCCTTTGAGCATTTCATATCTGGGTGGGGGTTTAGTATCACTAAAGCCTCTCACTGGTTTTCAATACAGCTTTATTTTAAGAAAGCATCTATTATATGAAGCTTGGGCTTTGGCAGGCACAGCAGAAGCCTGGCCAGTGCGGAGAACGAGGACAATACTGAAAGTGCACTATTATTTTGTCACTTTTTCACATTTCTTAATATCAACTTAGTGCAAAAGTATACCACTTTACTGGAAGTTACTTATCTTATGATTTCTGCATTATTCTGCAGCCAGGATATAGCCTCTCCCTTTCTCTCCTCCTACACAGATTTAGTAGAAAAATTTTCTAGCAGTTAATCTGAGCCAGCTATTTAGTCTTTGCTTGGCAATATTTTCAACTAGAGGCAGGTCCAGCCTCCAGGAAAACAAGTTATGCAGCAAGAGGGTGGGACACTATCGGAGAACACATAATAAAGTAAATACCAAGTATGACCCATGAAAGGAGAGGAAAACTAAGAGATCTTGTTTCCATAATAGCGTAAATTAAGAGTCATTTACACTGATGTAAAATGTGAAATTCCTTACGGGCCATAGAGGTGGAAGGCCAGACTCACGTCCAAAAGAAAGCACGCTCCAGAAGGCCAACACCAAACCCAGACGTATCCCAACATCAAAACACCGCCCAGGAGGCTTAAGAAAAAGATCATCAAAACCCAGCTCATAAACCATCCACCAAATCTCTGAGGAAGAACAACTTCAGCGCAGTTTTTCCTCTGCTGCAGTTGGAGTTCGATGGACCTAAAGCAGCTCCTCCACCTACCAGGGTCCTGCTGGTACGGATGGAGAGATATTGCTGTGCATCTATTGATTGACTTCAACCTAGCATTTTCCAGTTGCCTTAGAATCAATTTAATATCATTGCTGAAAGCAATAAGGATAAAAAAGCTAGACAGATACCTTTGATCTACGCAGTTTTTACCAGGCACCATCAGCTAAAGCATTGCTGAGACTCTCCTTAAGACATTTTCCCCTCCTTGGGATTATTTTGCAGTTCATTCAATAAAGCAGCAAAACAATTTCCTGACAAACTAGGAAATGAGCGCTGGACCGAATTCAAGAACTTCAGAAAATATGAGAAACAGAGATTTAACAGAAAGCGCCCGGGTCCCACTGACCTTACAGACAAGTCAGACTGTCATTTCCTCAGCCATCAAACCCAACCCGCTTGGAGGCAGGCGGGAGGGAAATAATCCTCGCTGCGAGACGCGTTTCACTGCCTTCCCCTACCCCCCCAGACACACTTCCAAAAACAAGCCTGAAGGAGTTGCGTACATGGTAATCCTCATCCACTAAGCCTTCCCCGTAATATTTTGCTGTTAAAAAAAAAAAAAAATTGCAATTGGTAAAAAGCATATTCAGAAGGCTGAGCTGCCTCTAGTGGTGCAGGAACCGCAGCTTTCCCAGGGGGGCTGCAGGCTCCCGGGGGGAGAAGTTGTCCCGTCTCCAGCAGCAAAGCGAGCACAGCAAGGCCCTGGACTGGGTCACGGCTGCTCGAGGAGTTCCAGCAATAACAGCACTTTTCTGCCTTAGTTCAACACCCTCCGTTTCCCCACACACGTTGTGCCATCCGTGCGTAGCGCGAGGCCTTTCGTCAACAGCTTAGTTGAAAGCAAAGCTAGGGAAGCCCCTCAATAATTAACGCTCCCTATTGCTCCTCCAGAACGTGTGCCACTGCCACCACACAAAAACCAAAACAAAAACCCCCAAGAAACCAAGTAAGAGTTGTTGAAGTTCTATTTTACCTGCTGCAAATGAAAAATAACTGCTCCTACTTATTTCAGCTCTAATAGCTCACTTTCAATCTACTTTTGACTCCAAGCAGTGCCCAGACAAACAGTATTTCAGAGCAACACACACTGTTTTGAATTTAACGCCAGATGATGAAGTTAGTGTTTAGAGCAGCTGTCAGACATCTCCATCTCTACAGTTACTGCATGTAACCCGAAAACCATGAAACCGGAGAAAGCTCGCCTTCATTAGGCTTCACTGCTCTAGAACTGGAATCTCCGCTAAAGAAATGAGGTAAGGTGCTCACAGAAAACGCAGTACGTCATTGTGTTTTCTGCCAACAAACTACACCATTTCTTAAAGTCTTAATTCCACTTTCAAAAGGCCCAGAAGTGCTTTGAGCAGAGGCCAGCACAAACCCTCCCTGAGCCTTGCTAGGCCATCTCCCATCTGCTCCAAGGAGCCGGTGAAGCTCAGTAAAAGGGAATGAAAAGATTACACAGGCTCATTTACAGGACACATTATTGTAGCACGGTTCGTTCCTCTTCATAGAATAGATGCAATATATGGCAAATTGACTTTTTTTTTTTTAAAAAAAAAAAAAGGCAAGCCACACTCAAAGCTGGCACCTCCTGTGGGCTGTAGGCAGGAGGATGGGTAACCCCTGACTCAGCTCAGACGGACGCCGCAGGCAAGCGGAGAGACAAGAGCCAGTACGATGTACCCATGGGGAGAATGGGCAACTGGCACACGCGACCAGGGTTTGGGGCCAGGAGGTGCAGAACACTATGGTGGTCCATCCGAGCTCTGGGTAAAGCAAATCCTCGTTTTGTCTCAGTAGCAAGGTTGATATTAGCAGCAGTGAAGTGAGAGTCATTTCCACAGCTTACCAGGAATCTAGGAATCACGCCAGGACTTTCTGAATAAGAAATCAACTAGAAGCACTGCTGTACAGTTTTTACATAGTCTTTAGGTTTTCGGCTAACAAAATATTAGTAGAAAAAAAAATAATAAAAGAATATGGCATTAGCCTTGATCCAGCAGAGAGCCACAACATGTTTCCAAGTACTTCCCCCACCTTCCCATGGGACTTCCTGTTTCCTCAACTGTAAACATGTGAGAAATCTCTGCACAACTGCACTAAAAGTAGTACATCTGCTTTCTCAACAGTTACGCTTGCCTACTAAACTTTAAACTCAGTTCTTAAGTAGGTGAATATTCATGGGCCCAGCTCAGAGCATCAGATTCCCTCCCACAAGTGTCTCCGACACACTTCTCCCCGGTCAGTCCTTCCAGCAGACGCTTTGGAAGGAACACATGTAGCTGCTGGTTACCGCTCAGCACATTGCTTTTTCCAGAAACAGACACCAACCATTTCCATCCAGAGCTTCAACATGTTTCCTTCAAAAAGGAAATAATGCAAGACTTTTTTTCCAGTAGTAAAGAGCGACTGTTTCAATATTTAAATTCTCAAGTTAGTGTTTAGTCCCATCGCTTACGGAGGGCACTGCCAATGCGTTTGAATGAAGTCAATCAACTCAATGAGTTGCCGCTGTTGAAACTCATCTCTGGCTCAGATACGTGTATTGAAGGAAACATACCAATATATTTACTCTCTACCCTTCCTTCCCTTAGTTTACTAGCAAAGCAGTTTAAGTCAGCAATGCAGGTGTTAAACAGGTGTAACTCTATCAGCATCTGCGTGACTGTAGTCAATTCAGGTTGACCTCAAAACACAAGAGCCTCCAGTATTTAAAGGGTATCACTCAAAAGGTCAGAGCTCCTAATCTTAGGAAAACGGCACATTATTAACCCAGCACTAATACAATGTGGACACTACGCCCCATCCCTGGAGGTGTTCAAGGCGAGGCGGGACGGGGCTTGGAGCAACATGGCCTGGTGGGAGGTGTCCCTGCCCAGGGCAGGGGCATGGAACTGGATAAGCTTTAAGGTCCCTTCCAACTCTAACTGCTCTATGATTCTATGAAAACTCATCCCCCTTCTGGAAAACCTAAACCTTTCAGTAGATGTAACGAAAGGTGGGTTGAGAGCAGCAGCAGCTCGGCTGGTGTGAGCCTGGGGCATACGAGAGCGCTTCTGGCACAGCCACCCTCCAGCAAACCCCCGTCTTGCTCAGGTCGCTAAAACCCAAGAAGAGCGGCTCTCAAGTTCCAGCTTCATCCCACATACCAGGGTTCGTCAGCCAGCTGGGCTAACGAAGTTCACCCATACCACCTACTGAGAGCCCAGCCCAGCAGCACAAACGAGCACCCAAAGAGAAAGAGGAGAGAATTTAATCAAACACCAGTTTTGTACTAAGATGGTCATTATTGATTCTCATCAGACACAGCTAAGCAGACTAAGAGAATAACTTGAGCCAAATAAATCCTTAATTTTTTCCCCACTGAGATAAGATTACAATAGCCTTCCAATCTTTAGCTGCTTTCCTCTGTGAGAGTTGCACATATGTGCTTTTTATTAGTTTTTGGCTTAGCAATTAGATGGATTTTCAGTTACTTCCAGAAATGCTGCAAGATGACTGAAGCTGCAGCTCATCTTTGCTTCTCGCTAAATGGGAATATGAAAAATGCAGCAGGGCTCTCCAGCGCTACAGCCAATGCATCTCAATTTTGCGCTTTCACACAGAAATATAAATGCTGTGTTTCATATCTGAACTCTTGCGCAGTTGCCAAAAAAGGGAACCATAAGGAGAAAACTAGTTATAATCGTTGATTTGTAGGGAGGAGAAAGAATAACAACATGGACATTCCCTGCCAGCAGATGACCAATTTTCCAACAGTTCTGCCACACAAAAAGGGACTTCTTCAGACGTGGGTTGTTTTTCTTTTTTAAGCCATTAAAACAAAACAGAAGATTACAGCTGCAACAAGCTATCCATTAACTCTAATTAGCAAGTATTTGTTGTCTGGATTTAAAACTTCCCAACTTGGTGTCAATGAACTGTAACACTGTAGCAAAAGGTATTAATAAAAACACCAGGCTGTGGGCTAGATAATAGATCTCTGCTCACATTTCAGTGGAAGCTGGTGGGGGAATTTTCTTTGCTGCTTCAATCCAGGAACTGCGAAACGGGGAATGCAGGTATTTAAAGTGGTTGCACTGTAAGACTAAAGGAAACTATTTACCTTGCAAAATGATATTTAAACGTCTACTCCATATTCTGAGAGGAATAAGTCTCTTGTAAGCTACAAATGTAGACAAATTATGCTTTGGTGTTTTTCCTCCTTGAAAGAAAATAAGCGATAGAGCAACTGGAGGGATGGATACAATAACAAAACTTAAGTTTTAAAATTGTTTTGGGTGGGGTTTTTTGTTGTTTGTGGGTGGTTGGGGTTTTTTGTTTGGTTGGGTTCGGGAGGGGGGGTTGGTTGGTTTTTGTTATTGGGTTGGGTTTTTTTAGTTTGACTGCTACTTCCTTTTAAGATTCCAGGGGGAAAAAAGAAGCTACTTTGAGATTGCTGCACCCTATGGCAATTTTAGAGACCTTGTCCTGGAGGTGCAGTCCTTCTGGTGTGACAGTAGGACACTGTGGTGACAAGCCCTCTCCCATCCAGGTCCATGCTCTCAGCTGGCCCCATGGCACGCACACACACCCCCTGCCATTGGGGCAAGGGACCCCCTGAAGCCCACACTCAGCATCCTGGACAGTGGGAGTCTGGCACAGAGAATAAAGCCATCTTCAGATGGCTGCACAGGGGGAGCAGCTGGTCTCCCAACGGGATGAGATGCAACAGCTCCACTCCTTACTCTGGGATTTCTACTACTGCACATGCTTCTGGCTGTACTTCTGAAAAGGCTGCCCAAGATGTGCCCGACTGCAACAACTGCAGTAAGAGCTATCGAGAGCCTTTCCTGGAGCAACGCTGCCCTAGGCACCCCGGGATGTGTGGTCTGCATCTTTCTGCAGTGGCGTGGCTTAAAAAATGGACACACAACTGCAAACTTGGGTAGAAAAGAGCTTAATACCACAGCCTGAAAACAGTGCACTGAGGCCAGCTGCAAAAATGGGAAAAATCACAGCCGGTACAGAAAAGGTATCCAACCCTCACTTTCTGATGTGAGGAAGGAAGTCCGAGCTTCCCAGATCCCTCTTGCCAGCCCTGGCGTGCGATGAAAGCTCTTTCATCTTTCCTGGTTAATTCTGCCCCATGGAAAGCACGGGCCACCCAGCCGGCACAGACAGCAGAGGGGTGGGAGACACCGGCGGTGGGAGACACATGGCAGGGAAAGGAAAGGGCTCTTTTTCCACCCACCGGCAAATACATTGTCTACCTTCCAGCAGATCTCCCAATTGTTTTCTAAGGAATTCCTCTATTGATCTTTCAGAGTATTGCATTCATATCGAAAGCCTTTATTTCCACGCATTGCTGTGATCGGAGTCTGGCATTATAAGACATGACCTATTTCATACACTGTACGCATGCTGACTGTGTACCTGCCTGGTGCCTGGATCCACATACAGGCTCTGGATAACACCATAAATCTGCTGCTAGAAGGCATTTCAGCAGCTCCAGCCCCCCCTCCCAAAGCTGTACTGGCCCAGTTCACTGCACTGGCTCTCCCTGTACAGCTTGCTGCTGCAATGCAATGCAATACAAATACAAATGAAATACAAGCAGCTCACTTGGTGCCAGGGCATACTCAGCCCCGTCTCTGATGTGCAATACCCTCTAAGCTGCTGGGTTTGCTGGAAATGATTTCACCACCCCAGCATCTTCCTCCTAGGGCACCCAGGAACGGAGAAGTTCTCCAAAGGTCTATGCAAAAGGAGGAGACGGGGAAGAAACGAGGAGGAAGAAAGAGGAAAAGCAGTTGCTGGTCACTGTATCTGAGCTGTAACCTGACCCTGGCTGTGCCTTGCCACCACAGCAGTAACTACAAGCAGCTTCCATTCAGCAGCTCCTGCCAAAAATAAACAGTGCCGGCTTTCCTGGCTGCCTCCTTGGGTTTGCTCTCAATGTTTTTCTTCTTGCCTCTTCTGGCTAATTGGGATATGCTACGTTTCCTCCAACCAAGTAGTTCCTTAGTTTGTTTCTACCCACTACATTACTAAAATTGGAGCAGTTTCTCACAGTTAAAGAATGAAAATAAAAGCTGTTTGATCAAAGTCGGCCACAGCAGGCTGCCCGGGATTTTAGTGGAAAGATGGGAGGAGGATAAGAGGGGTTAGAACAGGTACACAGCAACTTCCCCTGCCATTGGCACTGTTACTCTCCCTCCGATGCTCTCCCCTTTTTACTGGGGAATCATCTATTTACAAACAATATCGTCAGCTATTTTTAATACGGGCCAAAATATTCAAGCTGCCTATCTTCACTAGGCACCGGTGGGGGTTTTTAGGGGTTGAAGTGGGTGGCTGTTTTTTATTTTACTATACAACCCACACAAACACAGGTGAACCTCAAATCACCTCCAGCCCATAGATACCCACAGCTCCCTTGCAGGGACTCGGGTCCCACAAATTTAGGAATATCCCCTTATTTCTTTTGCAGACTGACAGGCATCACTCCCGCTGATACCGTCCTGATCCCTTTAGCTCTGCATAAGCCACCTTCTCCCCAACTCCCCGTGCCAACAACCACATCTCACCAGTTTTGGTACGACGCCTCCCCGCCAGGCTCCCAGGGCCAGCAGCACTGGCAGGGGTCACTGGTCTTGCCCACTGCCAGGGTTCATTCCACAGCTGCCTCTTCCCTTGGAGACCTGCATCACCAGCTGGACCACAGCATGGCACAGCTGGCTCCTCCAACTACCAACAAGCCCTTCTCCTGGGCTGTCGTCTTTCTTTCCTAAGCACATTTTCATGCACAAGCAAAACAGGGAACTAACTCTGCCTCCTGATAGAGCACTTGGCCTACACTTTTTGAATTAAAAATGGATACCGGCGGACAGAGGTAGGACTGGGTAACTGAGCCATCGTTCATCAATAAAAACAGCTTATAGCAATGACAAACTGAACTGCAAACTGCTAAAGGTGATGAAGATGCTCTAAAGTTGTTATGCAAATACATTTACCTTCTGGAAGAAACTCCCGTGACCAACAGCACACACTGGAGCAAAAGCGCTTTGAGTTGTGGCTGGCAAAAGGATTTAATAACCAGCACAGCAAAGCAAGAATTACGACATATATGACCAATGCTAACAGTACTAAAGAATATTTAGGAAACCCCAGCAATAAACCCAACTGGTTTAAGCTTTTGGGCCAGCTTGCTTTATCCAAAATCTCCTTTCTTGCTTCCCCTCGACCCAGCAACGCAAGCAAACAAAAAAAGAAAGAGTAGTTTTGTCAAGCTAAACAGCATGTTTATGACCCAGCCCCTGAAAAATAAGTTCAAAGGCCCTTTAAAACTGTGCTATTTTAATATGCCATAAGAAGCGCTCTCTGCCTTCTAATTTGTTCAGTTCTTTGAAACACCTAATTTCCTCTGCACTGTCACTGCACAGCGCTCTGAAGCCTCATGGAGCCCTGCCACTTGATTCAACACCAATAGTCACATTTCAATAGGCAATTCCACTTGAAAGGCTATAAATGAAGGGAAAAAAAGATGTCTTCAAACCAGAGAATGCAACGCAACACCATTTATTTATATCCAAGTCCTCTTTTCTGTGGCTGGCTACTGCAGGCAGGAGCCAGAGAAGGGGAGCTTTAAAGCCTAGATAATTAATTCTAAGTGGTTCTAAAATGGCTAGAGATTTAAGGTAGACAAGATGCAACACTGGAATCGGAGTCAAGCTGCTGTGCTCTTTGCTCTGTTCTGGAATGCACTGCGTACTCTGGCATCGCATAGAATATATAATTGATTTCTCAAGGAAAAGAAAAAGAGAAAAAAACAGCCCCACAAGCCTCATTATTCTATAGAACGAAAGTAAAAAGGTGTGTTTCAGGCCAAATCACGGTTGTATTTCAACAGGGATAGGGAACCGCAATAGAACCATAATATTGTATTTATTAAAATTCATTTACTACAATTGCCATCAACAGGACCACAGGGCTGTTAACAAGAACCTCCCTAGAGTCAGAAGCATCAAATTCTACAAGCATATACAGATTTAAAGAAAAATTAAATTAAAAATAAATTTAATAATATTACTTTGGAGAACATTTATCATTCCTGAGTGCGGTTTTTCTTTTCCCATTTCAAACTTCCTTATTAAGATTTTGCGAAATTATAATGAAACTTGACAATAAACCACATGGTGCCTAAGCACACTTCCAAATTAGTCAGTTGGTAATTCCACTGGCTGTACAGCAGGTATTCGTGTGTCCTCAGACAGCAAATGCTCCTCCTCCGCCAAAGGCCAAGCCAGGCTCTCGGGGGCTTCAGAACATCCCCGAGACAGAGACAGTGCAAAACACCGTGGAGCTTCTCTGCGCCATCCCACTGCTCAGCACAGCGCTCTCCTCACTCTTTGTGAGCCAGGAAAACAATAGTTAAGATGCTCATTGAGTCACGCATTAGGTTAAAAAGACAAAAAAAGGCAGCACTGAAAATAGTTTGGTTGGAGGAAAAAAGAAGTAGAGACACAGAGGATAAATTTCAAAAGGATGACCATATAAATCTACTGTACGTATGCAAGACTAGCCAGACACAATGATCAGTAATATCATGATTACTCTCCACTTTGTGGGCCCCCAGTAATACTAATTTATTCTCCTTCAAGTTTTGTAAGACAGAGTCTCACATGTGTCCACAGCCACACAGCCCAGCCCTCCACACAGATTTACCCCTTCAGGGCTACTTTAAACTGAACTTTCAGCCAGGAGCATTAACACCACCTTAAACACTAAGTGAGGGCAACCAAAGCTGCACTGCTCCCACCTTTGCAGCCCAAAAAGGACAAGCTGCTCTGATTTTCCCCTACCACACACACACCCCCGCTTTGCTGGAGCTAGGCAGCCCACAGCAGTTTTAACCCCCCTTCTTTGCCAAACCATCCATCCGTTCAACGCTCACCGAGTATCTTTTTCTGAGGGGCTGCTGCTCAATTTATATACAGGATATACAGGCTGTTATATACCTGAGCAGCCATCTCACTGCACAAAGAGCAGAGGAAATCAGCCGTCCTGCACACGACATCGTGCAGCAGCTGAAAAGCCACGACCACAAACCGCTACAGGGAAGTCAAAGCTGGGTGACGGTGCAGTGAATTACAGGCGACTTGTCCAAAATCGAAATAGAGGCAACAGCCAGAAACAGCCTTCCAGCCACCCCCCATCCATCATTCCTCCTCTCTGTTCCGCTTTCCCCAGCTTAAAGGGTTTGACCACCTTTGTCGTCTTTTGCCAGCAAGGCAAATATAGGAAAATAAATACTTTTGGGGCAAACAATGCAGTGTGCTGTTCAATCCTGGACAAAAAGAGCAAATAGCTGGTGGCACTCAGAGCCACGGGCAGGCTGGCAGCAGCCAGAAACCTTTTCTCTTTGCAGCATGTCTGACACACCACGAACATCTCTGCAGTTGTAGCAAAAGAGAGAAGAGGCTGATTTCTATCTTGAAAGGAGCTGGAGCCCGAGGCCATTACAAGCACAGCCTGGAGAGAGGCTGATTTCACAGGCTGGCTGCTTTACAGCGCAGTTACCACTCCTACCGTAGCATCTTCAAAGCATCCTAATGACTCAGGCAGCCCGCTGGTCCCCTGCCTCAGGTCTGCGGAGGGAACAGCTACTGGGGGCTTTCAGGAACGACCCATGCACCTCACCAGGGTTCTAGTGAGATACAAAAACGGTGGGCACCAACCACATCCTTGGCCCTGAAGTTTCCACCATGAGCGTGAGTCCAAACGACGGGTTTTGCTTTCTGCTTCCCACAATAAAAAAAAAAAAAAAGAAAAAATTAAGTGCACTCTCAGGACTCGGTGACGTTCCTGCAGCTAGAGGACATGTACTTGTAGGGACCCCCTGACTCAACGGAGGAAGGGCAGTTTATGAGGAAGGTGAGGGACCCATCAGTGCTGCACCCCACAAGCTATGACCTAAGACGCCCTGCTTTCACACACAAAGCAAGAAAAACCAGTGGTTGTCACTCAGCTGAGTCCCAGCGCTATGAAGCGAGCTCAGGTCTTCGAACATTCAAAGAAAAAAAAACAAAAAACAACAATGATCTGTCAAAATGCAACCAAAGAAATGCCACCAAAAAACCTTACCACAGCAAATTAAAAAGGAAACAAAACCCACAAATAAATGCAATTAAAATATAGAGTAACTACAATGCTAGCAAAGGGGGAGGAGCAAAGAGGAGAGAAACTTGTCACCAGAGATGATAGTTTTTGGTTTTTTCATATATTCAGGAATAATAATTAAAGGCAGAACACAAACGAGATCCAATTTGTCATGCAACACCTGCAATCAGCTGAGTGAAAAAACTACATAAATAAACCTCCAAACCAAAAACCCCACTGTTCAACTCCTACATTGCAAAGTATACTTCGTGATTGTTTAATTAAAGTCATTTTTAGCTTTGCATGGCTGCAATCACCAAACATTGTCTCCCTGTCAGCATTTGAGGGGCTAACATACTGTTGCCAACAATTAGCACAAATCTGGCTGACATTGTTTTCTCCAAAAATAAACCATGCATGTTAAGTAGCTTGAGAACAAACACGAAAACAAGATTTTAGGATAACATTTTTCTTCTCAGTGGAAACACAGTCCTGCAGGAAGCCCAGGTAATCACTCCAGGATCTACTCAACCTTTGCTGCTGGAGAAGTACCACTAGGACATAAATTGTTCTGGACACCTGGGATTAAGAAACCTTTCTAAGCAGAGGGAAGGCATTAACATCAGTCCCTTGGCCAAAATCCATATGGGAAAATTCCTGATTTCCCTTCTTTACCAGCAGTGGTCTTAGCACGAGCATCACAGCAAGAGAATAGTGTGCAAGAAAACAGCCTCCGTGAAGTTCTTTTCTTTTGGAAAACTGACTTCTCTCTAACCTGAGCCATCAAGAAGAAAATACAACAACACTGCAGTAACACCACGAACACACAAGTCACTTGGCTTGGGAAGGATGCAGTCCTCTGCATCAGGAGCATTTGAGAAGCATGCACGTGCTTCTGATGGCTTCTTTGGTCACCATCCATCTTCAACTGCAGGACCCAGCCGTTCACCCACAACATGGGCAACCACATCTGGGATGGAGCAACATGATGGTTAAACATGACTCAGAGAACAGAAAGGACTCTCTAGTTCTCCTGAAGAAACAGTACTTTTAAATACAGACTGAAACTGCCAAAAAGGGAAGAAAAGAGCTTCTCGCTGTTTACAGTCAGGACTGTTTGAACTCCTGCCCTGACAATGGAAATCGTGAACCTAATCTGAGGATTAGAAACAGATACATACTCTGGTTTTGAAGCCACCCCATCTCCTTCCCAGCACTTGTCTAACACACGGATTAGAAGTAAAGGTGGCTTTGGGTGGCAGAGGAACAGGCAGGGGCCTCGTCCACGCGACTGGTCCCTCTGACACTAAATATACTGTGTCCTTACAAAACTAATGCTGGAAATCCTTTACCAGACTGAAGAAGTTAACATTTTCTACTCAGTGGATAGGAAGTCTGTAACAGCTTATTTTAAACCCTGTTCTCATCTCTGAAGGCTTTTATTCTCTAGAGCAAATTAATCAGGCAGCTTGCATTATGTGTTCTTTCTCCAGGCCTGGCTCCTCTCGGCATCGCTATTGATCTTCACTCAGTAAGCCATTAGCAAAAGGTTTTGAAAATTTGCTGGTTTTATAGTTCCCAGAGAAAGCCGAGTCCTATTTAGGGGGATTTCCAGATCCAGGGTAGAGAGCTCAATCCTTCAGGGGAAAGATCACCATTTTTCAAAACATGCAACAACATACAAGCCATTCATTATCAAGTGCCTGTGTCTCTACTGCTCGATGCTCCTTCCTGCCAAAGGAAGTTTTAAAAGAACAGGGAGAACAGGACTGAGAGAGAACGGACAAGTGCCACACATCTACAGCCAGCAAACAGGCCGGGGGGGGAAACCATCTACAAAATTGATGCAAAAAAACCACAACAGGAACAAGATATGAAGAGAGGGGTAGGAAGGTGACAACTTTTAATGAGTGACTGTCAACTTTTGGACAAATTATTTTTCCCTTGGACATTTCCCACAAGTTCATCTCTCTAATATACCACCAGCGGATTCCCGTTTCCTCTCCTGTCCAATACAGCCATAGCGGTAAAGAAAATCGGTGCAATTTCAATGTATTTTTGCCATGGTTTTTTTGGCGTGCGTGCAAGATGACCTTTGTTTCTTCTCCTCTTGTAAGCTCTTTTCTCTACGCATGCGTGAAAGCAACTTAAAATAAACCAAAGTAAGAGGGATTGTCCATCCTTCCCATTAAATATCATATTAGATTCTGTGTCCGTAGTCAGACTTGCCGAATCTACTAAGCAGACCTGGACCTGCTGAAGCGTGCCTGACGCCCACCCAGGCGGAGGAGGAAGACCACTCCAGAAGACCCGCAGACGGCCACGCTGGCTGTCCCCAGGGCCCCCTGCCCCACATGCATGGGTAATTCTGCCATGTCAAGTCTCCATCTGACTTTCACACTGTGCAGACATTATCCCCTGGCCAACAATGGTGCTCTTTCTCCTGTCTGTCCCCCCTACAGCCAGCTGCACCCCGCTTGAGCCCAGCCTGCTGGAGCCTTTGCCCAAAGCCAGGCTCGCTGTCCCCCAGCCTGGCCGTGCATCTCTGCACCCTCGGAGGGAGCCGGCAGCGGAACAGGGGCAGCCAGGGGAAGAGCCCAGGCAGGGGCAGCAGCCAGCAAGAAGCGCCAGAAATGAGAAAGAAAATAACATTCTGCAACAGACTAAACCCACAATTTTAGACCTGAACTTGCCTAAAGTCCAGGATGTGAAGATCTAAATCAACAAGGAACTAATTTTATTTTTTAAAATTTATTTAATTATTTACAGTTAGAGACCGTGCAGCAGGACTATCACACTGAAGAGAACCTGATATGAAACACCTTTGTCAACTGCCCCTCTCTTCCCCCCCCACAGCACAGTATCCCCATCCTAACCACCATTGCAAAGAGCGTGCAATTTCAAAACTCAGGCTTGAGGTTGTATTTTAATTCCTTTATGGCCTCGGGAAGAGCAACAGGAGGGCCAGCCCCGAGTCCAGCCATGATCCCGCTCTCCCGCTCTAACTTCTTTGTGGCCACAACGTCAGGAAATCTGGACACATAGCCAGAGGGCTGACTGGCTTCAGCCCAGCACTAAGTGACATGTTGAAGACAGACCTGCTGCCTACGGCCCAGGGACAGCAGCTGGAGGACCATCGGGCCACCAGCCCTTTCCTTACCTTGCCGGGCCCAGCATGGCTCCGACCAAGCGCGCAGCAGGGCCGTGCTTCCACCGGGAGAGCTGGCCAGGAGGTTCCTCGGAGCTTGGGCACACCGGGATCAGCTCCACTTCTGCTCCCAGCCTGTGGCCTGAATGTTTTATTCAGGCTCCTTCGTCTCCATCCCGCTCTGGAGCGATGCCCAACAGGAACCAGACATGAGCCAGCCCCCCTCCTGCAACCCAACCTCAGGGGGAAGCAGGGGATGGCGGGCAAGCATGGCTAGTTCTCTATGTTCCAATATTTACCATAATTCATCTGGTTTGGGCTGGACTGGCCACTAAAACAAACATCAGATGCTCTCTTTTACCTCTCTCCCCTTCAGAGAAGGAAGAGCATCTCCCTTCAGAGGAGAGGAGAGAAAGTGAGAGGAAGAGAGAACTTAATTGAAAAGTAAAATTACTGAACAGAAAACTGGTTCCGTTTTACCTCAAACCAGGACATCAGCCCTTTGGTTTCAGCCGTGGCGGGTCCGCATCTACCCTGGCACAGCCACCCCACCTCCGAAGACACCCCGACCCCCCGGCATGGTCCTCTTGCCGTGGGGAGGGTGAGAGGGAGGCGGCAGCAGGCGGAGGAAGCGCAGCCCTGCCATTTCCCCCAGGACCCGCCATGATGGCAGGAGGAGCAGTCCCGGTGCAGGATTGCAGCTCCCACGGTCAAGCCGGGAAATCCCGGTCAGTTAAATTGTGGCTTTTTTCAAATTCTCATGAGAGCAAGCGGTTCAGGCTGCAAGGCAAGCCCAGATGGGTCTGGCCATGCTGGAGGGGCAATGACTGGCCTGGGCTGGTCGGCTCTGGAGAGAGCCCAGAGTAGTGTCACAAACAATGCAATTTAGAAACCCATCTGCCCTGCATCCCACTAAAAGGGGGGGGGGGGGGGGAAGAAAAAAAGAAGAAAAAAAAAAAAGAGAGAGAAAGAAAGAAAGGAAAAAAAGTAAGAAATAAAAACGCAAAATACACCCCGTGTTCCTTCCCCCTGCAGCCAGCTCCCTCAGCAGCCGCCGGTCAGGAATAAAAGGCAGAATCAATCCCCTTGGTCAGAAGCAGCTTATAACTCACAGGGGCATTCAAACTCGTTTGACAAGGGGGATAAATCTGCACTCAGGAGGAAATCGAGTTCTCTCCGCTATAGATCTGATATAGGTTGCATAAGGAGGTGCTTCCTTGCCCACACCACCCCAAACACAAGCCGCCTGCACGCAGAAAAATAAGTATATATAGTTTTCTTTAAAAATCCACCACCCATTTCACCTCCCCCTCACTTCAAGCAGTGAAAACAGCTTCTGTCCAACTGTCACGTGAGATTTAAGCAGAAATGACAAGAAAGGCAGCTTTGTGCAACTCTCCCTGCAATTTCCCCATCTATGATGTACATGGAAAGCAGAGAGAGACGGAGAACTCGACAACACTCAGAGGATGAACAAAATGACCAGGAACAATACACAGCACACACACATCCCACACGCTGACCTGCATACCAGCCACCACTGCCCGCTTCTCTGCGGCTGGGCACTCAGCCGCGCTTTGTTGGGATTTATTAAAAACGTATCAGCAAAATAATAGGAATGAAGTCCAAAAGGAATATTTTTCCCTGCTGCTCCTCTGCCACTGCAAGTTTCGCTCTTTAGGCGTGATTTACTGCTCCAGCAGGGGCTGGAGACCGTGTCCCAGCCCAGACCTGCACTGGTTTGATGCAAACATTTTAATACCATGCTATGTGTGTAATTTTATTTTTTGTTTTTTCTTATAATACAAGACTTCAGAGGGACTTGGACCGGCCCTGGCAGCAATTATTATAGAACCTCCATGCACAATTCTCCTGGTTATTCCAGCTATGACCCTAGGAATACGGCCCTCTGCTCTTTTTGAGGCAGCCTTTCACATGGCTGCCTAAACCAGAATTTCCTCTTGTTTCCCAAGATCTGAGGCTTGTATTAGCACACTCTCTCCTGTGCACATTTAACCCACATCATGGGTTAAACAGTGCACCAGTCTGAATTCTGGGGAAGCAAACTGCTCACAATCTTAATTATATGCCTTATGCAATGTGGGTGGGTTTGGGCTTTTTTTCTTTATTTGTTTCGGGTTTGGTTTGCTTTGTTTCATTTTTTTAAAATTCTGATCCACTCTCGGAAAGCTTTCCAGGACATCTGTCCCCAGCAGCCCAGTATTATTAACAAGTCCCCTAAACAGGTATGAAAAGATTTTGAGATTTTCTGTCTCAAAACCGCAAGGGAACAATCCATGGCACACAAGATGATGAGCTGTGTTTGTGGAAGGGGCTGGGAACGAGGAACAACCACTGAGACACATCCCGAAATATCCACGTGTGCAGTCTGGAGGAGAAACTGTCTTTCAGTTTTGTATCTTTCCCCTCATGGAAGACTAAAAATCAATTTTGAATCCTGTCACCAAAAAGCTTTAAGACAGTGGATCCATCAGAGCGGAGCGAAGTGCCATCTCCAGCTATAGGTTATAAAATCATACCCCAAGGCCACCAAGCCAATTTCCCCCACTCCAAAATTCTTCAGCATCCACACACAAACCTCATCCTCCGCCCCCCCAATATTTACACATTATCCAGAAGAGCTGGGGGTGGGGGAAAAAAGAAAAAAGAACAAAAAAAAAAAAAGAAAAAAGTAAAAGAGTAAACCCCTGTGAATATACAGTAGGGTTTCTACTGCACTTGGCAGAGCTCCGGAAGGTGAGATGCCGGAATCCCAAGGGCAGCAGGGGAAGGAAACGGCTCTCACAGGCCTCAGCACCCAAGGAGAAGGAAAATTTCACAAACTAAATCCTGAGAACATAGAAAAAGTTGGGGGAGGAGAGAAGAGCGACAGCCGAAAGATGTTCAGCAGCAAAAGATGCTTTTCACTCTTACAGTAGCAAAAATTCACAGTTACCAAACAGGTGGAGAGAAGGGCCTTTTAACGGAAACAGCTGAGATTGATTTGAGAATGAGAAAAAGCTCATTTTTACAGACTGAAAAGCTCTACCCCATGTAGCTATTTGTAGTTAGTAGAATACAGTGGATTTCTTGCCTTTATCACCACGAACAAGAGCCTGTTTGTAATGTAAAGCTGCAAGTTACACGGCCAGTACCAGTGTCTGTTCCTTTATACTTCATCTCCCAATTTTATCATAAAAAAACACACAGCTTACGGTTGCCTATAAATTTCATCCTCAAACTCTTCAGAAGAAAACACCATGTACTTTAATCTTAATGTACTTCCTATCAAAAAGATCCTGCATGCCAGCTTTACAACTACTAAGCAGTAGAAGTACTCTGAGATAAGTTATCCTTGTTTTACAGAAGAACAGAGGGACAGAGATTAAATAACTTATCTAGACAGGGAAAAGAGTGACATGTCCCAATTTTCAACTCTGATTTCTTCCAGCCCTGCCCCAAGCCATGCTGTAACCACTTTGGAGGGGCTCTTGAGCAGCTACTGCAGAGAAAAATATTTGCAAAAATTAAATTTGACCCCCAGTTTTAATAAAACTTACACAGTTATGTTCAATAAGCAGGACATGAAAAGCCTCGCAAGTTTAAACAGCTCAGAGAACTTAAAACTAGGTTCTTGTGCACCTGTAATTATTTGAACAGTAGGTTTTATGCAAGACCAGGAGACTTCAGAGGTGCTGCTCTGGTCAAAAAGTGTACGGTGCCCTCAGAGGTCAGTCCCAAAAGAACAGGCAGAGGAACAAACAGGAGCTTACAAGAAACCTAAGACAGACCCAACTGTTGTAAGTGCATGGAAGAAAGAAAACACCTGTGCTCATGCATGCGTGTGCATGCACACACACTTTGTTATAGCTCATGTATGATGCAAAACAAGAAACTCCTCCAACCACCGATGGAGTTGGGCAATGCCACGGGAAGGCAGGTGGATACAACCACCTCCCTGGAACCCGCCTTCTCACGTACATACTTATTATCAATTTAATATTATGCTGTCACTTAGGAGAAAATAAATGCATCATTTCCTTAAAATACTTCTCACCCTACAATCTTTATTCCATGAACCCAGCAGAAGACTGCTCAATTCTTGACACGGCATTGTTTTACAGACCCTTGAAAAGGTGACGTTTATGAAAACCTCTACCTCTCATCAAAAGAGGAAATGCTTAAGCAGTTTACATTTGGCATAGCAAGAAACTTGCATACAGATTAGCTAATTTATTTGCTATGATATTGCGAGATACTGTTTTATTAGCTTAATTTGTCTTCAGCAGCGCTGGAGACCAAGGTAACTACAGCTGACTTGCTGGAGCCCATATGAAAAAAAAAAAGAAAGGCTTTTTAAAAAGTAACTTGTTATTCTTGCACTTTCATACCGGTTTTTGTTTGTTTGTTTTTAAAAAAAGACTTGCTTATTTGAAGCAAATGAAGCTTTTAAAATGCTAGCTGGCTGTTGGCAAATATTTTAGACCATTTCTTCACTTCAAAGACTGTTCGTATCAGAGATTCTACAAAGTCCACAGCACGCTAAATTGACACAAATCCCTGATAGAAACAGAGCTTACGTTTAACCCACTAGCAAAATTCAGCTACCTGAATAATTAATATTCTTCAAATTAAGATTTCACTTCGCTCTCTAGGTGTGCAATATTAAATCTATTACCATTTTGTTAATTTTCAGCACACCAGTGGAGTTAAGATCAAAATCAGAGCGCAGACATGGAAACCCGGCGCCAGGGAAGACAGAGTTTTGACGCTGGCTTCAGGGAGGCAGGATTTCACCCTTGGTCACTCCATGCTGCTTCAGTTTATTTTTCCTTCTTTCCTCCAGCTCTTCCCCCCCCCCGCCTTTCATATCTCTTCTGAAATACACTGCAGCTCCACCGAGTTCCCAGCCCTCGAACAATGTGTTCTCAAACTACGCAGCCGAGAACGCCAATACAAATGAAATCTGTGCTGCAGCTTCTACAGAGCTGGGACCACTTTACATCGGCCTGTCAGATATTAAAAAAAAAAAAAAAGACTACAATAAAAGTGAGCCATCTTGTTTCCTTCGAGTGTGAAAAGGCTTTGAAAGTGCAAAAATACAAAGCAGCTAATGGTAATTGGTTACAGAGAATCCCTTGTCCGTGAGTTTTGCTTCCAAGCATACAAGACCAAAACGCAACATCAGATCCACGTGAAATTCTGCCCCTGATCTGCAAACCAGTTACCATGACTGCACATGCAAATTGGTCGGATAAAAGCCAGTCAGAGGAATAATTGGCTATTTGGAGGTACAAAATGACTAATCTATCACAGCCACCACATAAGTGTTTTTTTCATCCACTTCATAATTGCGCCACTGAATTCTCCAAGTCCAACCTAGTATTTCGGATGCAATACGGTAAGTACTGTAACGAAGTGGGATGCAGGAGAACACGGGCTCCGTCAGGGCTTCACCACTGCCGCGACTCATGTCCAAACTCTCATCTGTGCACCACAGTCCCTGCAGGAAGTCAAGGGACAACTTCTGAAGGTGGGTATGAAAAACACACCTATTCCCTGCAGTCTTAAACACGTCTTCGTAGGGAACTCTGTATCCTCTGAAGAAGCCTTAGAGGCCACCAGCACTGAAAACCCCAGCATGGGTTCCATCTCTGCTGTGTGTCACCAACGCCACTTGTGAGCCCGACCATCCGTGAGGACAGGTACTCTCTCCTAAACAGAGTACCTTCAACAACCAGCCTTCAGCATCATTTTTCTGATGCTATTCAAACAGTACTTTCTAAAAATCATAACTCGCAGAACTCATGTTTTCCTGCCTAGCAAAATTTTGGCACAAGCATGAAAACCCATCACCCATTTAAAAACCCATTTTGTCTGTTAGTAAGTACAACCAGCTTCATTCCAGGTCCCCACAACTACGGCACAAGCAAAGTATTTGTCATTTCTCCCTTCATCCAGGAGGCAATGAAATCACATTATTTCCCTTATTGGCAAACACAAAGACTGGCTAGCTTCAACTTTAACACCACTTTACCTACTGAGATGCCAACTATTTTCCTGCTGGAAGTATTGATAATTTTCTTTTAATGCCGCCTTTGTGGGATATGAAATTAAATCAGCTAAGGCAGAATTGCAGAAGAATACAGGAGGCAAAGCAGAACAGGTCTGTATAAAAACCTCACACTTCAAGGATGCCACACCAGCAAGCTTTCTATTAAACACTTCAATAAAGCAGGGAAGTTAAAGCCATGAGTATTCTCCCTTCTAGGCACAGAGCAAATGGATCAGTTGCTAATAATTACTCATTTTCCCTGCGCTTCAGGCGTTCCTATCTGTGAAATGGGCCTACTATCTTCATTAATCTAGACAGTAAGTGTTAAATCCTATATAGGAGTCAATATACCACTGTCATCTCATTTCTTATCTACTGAGATTTATAATAAATCATCATCTTCTATTCGTATTTTCAGCCCAAAATGCAAGTGTTTGACCTTAAAAAGTACATAAGCACGTCAGCCTCCCACCTGCCCCAAGCTGTACCTGCTCATACCAAACCAACAGCTGCGGGCAGGATGTAAAAGAATGTTTGTACATGTGAAACTATAGGGGAAATCAGGGCAAGACGACAGTCCTGTGTCCAAGCCTACCTAATTATGAGATTACCGAGGGAAACTTGTAAGTTTCTTATAGTTAAATTTCAAATCCATCTTCTTATTGGAGCTGGGAGTCCAGGGCATGACCCCAGCTCCAGGGGAAGGGACAGTTGGTTAAGACAGCCCCCGGCTCCAGGTTTCTCCCATACATTTTCTGGCAGGTGCTTTCCCATCTTCTCTCGCCTTGTGTTTTCTGATGAATCCATATGCGCTGCTGGAGATGGGATTTGGCATGCACGCTCAGATGTAAAACCCTCTGCCCAGATGTGCTAATCCCCTGTGGCAACGCACTTCACCACACATGACCTCCAATGGCATGATTTGACAAGGTCAATGACTACTGTGCCACAGAGGTTACTTATGCTCACTGAAGTCTCCGACGTGCACACAAGAGGATCCCTCCCCCTCTTTTAATGCAATTAAATGCTTTTTATTTAGAAATTTGCACAATTTACGTGCAATTTTCTCACCCTCCCCACAGAACCAGCCTCCATTAAAACCATTTTCAGCCGCAGAGACAGCGTTCAGCCGGGCTCCAATGCTGATCTTATCCTCCCGACACTTTCTTCAATCCCTCCGTGGGATTACAGCAGGGAAAAACGACACTGATGAGAAGAGCTGCTTCTTCCCCCACTCTCTGGATTTAATATCTAATACGGGCTTCTCCTTCATACAACACAGGCACAGGAAACAGTTTGGAAAGAAAGGAGAAAAAAGAACAGAAGGCTAAAAAGAAAGCATTCTTGTGTAAAATGAGCTACAGAGACCATTTACAGACTGAACTACCTTTAACCCTCTGCCATCAATAGGGTTGGATACCTCAGCCACTCCAAGCACCCAACCAAGTGCAAACAAAAGCTTGTCTCTTCTTTCTCCCTGTCACATTGAAACTAATCAGTGAAAACAAGGTAGAAACTGGGGTTTCAGAGCAATTAAATTGCCAGTGAGGTTTTAGCTTCCCAAATAATCCTTTCTACCCTCAGTCATTCCCCACTTCCCCATATTTGACCAAATCATCCCAACTTCACAAGCTCAAAAGAGTCATTCCAGCACCATCACCATTTTACACCATCCATTTCAGTGGACTTGGAAGACGACCTAAAACACGGAAAGAACATGCAGCGATTACCCTGCTACAATGGCTCAGGCCATATTTGCAGGGTTTCCTTAATCCATAGGGATCTGCTCGGCAGCCCCCTCTCCCCTGCATCGAAGAGCATTCGCGCAGCCGAGCAGCGAGCCAGACTAGGGAACCAGGGAATCAGTTTTCCTGGCAGCATAAGTGCTAGCACTGGCACAAGGAAGGGAATCGGGACAAGCAGCCAGGGCAGGAAAGGACCATCCCCTTCAGCAAAAACACATACTTCTGTCAGATTAAAAGTGGTCACAGCCCCAGTTCCTTCTCCCTATTTCTGCAAGGGTGGGAATTACCAAGCAGTATGGAAAATCAAGTCGTTTAACTTCGCAAACGGGTGGCTGTCTAAATACAGAGCCATTTTCACAGCTCGTTTCTTCTCTCACCAGTTTCCCCACCCTTTAAAAAAAAAAATTTAAAAAATTGAATAAAGGGGTTTGGACCCCATCAGCCACCATGTTGCCAGCCCCAAAGGACACGGTGCTGTGCTGCAAGGGGCCGAGGACAGCAGCCCGGGGCTCCTAAATGGAAGGGTGCTAACGTTTTCTCTGGCAAGGTAAACAAACCCGGCAGTACAAAGATTGAATGACTCCATGGAACAAAAGGGAAAATAAGGTCAAAAAAAAAAAAAAGAAAGAAAGAAAATGAAACAAGCAGCAGCTGAGATGAGAGATAGGACAGATACAAACACACACAGCACACCAGGCTGCTCGTGAGCTCTGAAGCCGAGCACATGGAAAGAGGGAAGAATTTACTTCTTCCTCAACTGGAATGTTTGCATAATTGTCACTTTCACTTTTACATAACTCCCTTTTCTGCACATTTGTTTCGTGTCTAGGCCACCATGCATGAAATAAATCCCTGTGTCGGAGCACGGCCCGTCTGCGCGACGTGCGATGCTAAGGAGATTGGGTTTCCCGTTTATTCCCGTATTACATTCCAAGAAGGTGTGAACAATGCTGTATCAGACTTAAAATAATATCCACCAAACAGATATCTGCCCCAGCCAGGATGTGTTTGCCTAGGAAGATTTTTCTAAAATCATAAAGCTAAGTGAGTAAGGCATTACTTAAGCACTAATTAAATGCCATTTTCCCCCTTCCCTCCATGGGCCACACGGAACACAGGGCAAGCACCACACCAACAAATAATTCAGTCTGAAGTTTCAGGGTTGTTTCTTCCCCCACCCGCAATTAAAAATACACGTATTCACTTTGGGTATAGGTTCAATTTTCTTCACGTTTAGCGCTGATACCCAGGTGCCCTATTAAAAAAAGCCCAGATACTGAAATATCAACACTAATTAGGTCTTTTAGACACAAATTTTTTTAGGGGCTGTTTAGAAAAATCTACATTAAGAAGAGTGGGGGCAAAGGATGAACTTTCAACATTAAAAGGAGTAGCACTAAGTAATTAGGCACCCAAGTTGTCATTCTTGATTTAAAAATAGAGACAAACCATTTCTATGACCATAGTCTAAAGAGAACACAACGCTATTCCTTTGCTCAGGCTGAACAGAATAGAAAACAGACAGATTAAGTGCTGTTAAACACAGATGATATTTAAAGTTCATTCATCTTTAAAGCTTGTCAACCTATTATTAGAAGGACTAAAAAGTCTAGAAAGAAAATAAAATATTTGTGTACATCACTGCAAAGGTTTTACTTTATAATTCAGCTGCAACCCAAATTCTGACCTTCTTGAAAGGTGTCTGCAGCAAAAATACATTCGAATGTTTCTAGTTTGGCAGCTGCCTGGGAAGCACAAGCAACGGGATGTCGATTCACCGGTCAGGAAAACCCCCAGCCTATCTCTGTTCCTTTCACCAGCATCAGGAATGCATTGCATTACTCTGTTCGAAGAGGCTTGATCACCATGAAGACACAAAGCCAGCTGATTTATTTATTTTTTTCCCTTCCAGCGCTGCTTCCAGAACCACACGGGTGACACTGCGCTGCTACAAGCTGCCACCTCCCCAGCGCATCTCTCCACCATGGAGGAAGGGACACCCCCATGATCCCATTCTGCTCCCTGCCACCCGAAAGGCCAGTCTGACACCATGATTAACCCCTTCCCAACCCCCAAATATGCACAAGGATGCTCCAGTAGAATTGGTAAAATAAGCTACACTTTGTATTCCCCCCCTCCCCCCACCCAGGTCTGTATTCTTATTGGCATGGTTTTTGCGTCTGGGTTTATGCTCTAGGCACAGACTCATTATTCCTCCAGTATTCAGCAGAGACTGAGCAAAGAATCACATTTTGCTTATGTTCTGAACATCACAAAGGTAATACTAGGAAAAACACCAGTGACTTCATCTGCTAAACATTTATAAACAGGGAATGGGAATTTTAACACACACATGCACAAAAGGAGAGAGATGTAAAAGAAAGAAGAATTCACCTATCGCTTGAGACAAAAATCTATTCCCCCTCGTTGGTACCTGCTCCTTTTTGCCCAGGTAAGCACACTGAAACAGTGAAAATTCACCTGCTGCTAATTAGCAGGAAAATCAGACTTACACAAAAATCAAACTGAGAAAACCCCCAAGTGACAGCAAGCTTTACTTACTTTCAGGAAACACACGGCCAGAAGCTGCCCACTCCCCAGCCTCAATGCGTTACAGCATCTCACCACGCTTCACAAGACCCTCCCCAGCTGCCGGCCACCTCGCCGCTGGAGGACAGGCATGCTGGGGAGGCAGATGCCCACCCAGCCCCCGGTGACACATCCAGGGGGACAGACCGACCCCTCTGTCCCCAGCCCCGTGGCCACACAGCCCACCAGCAGCCTCCCGATGGGGTCTGCCGCCTCTTCCCATTCAGCCTGGATCTGACACCCCCAGCTGGGCTGAAGTCTGAGACAGAAGTTTGGGTTTATCCATTTTATTGCAACTTGTTGTCATTTCCCAACACCACCCGGCACAAACGGGTTGTCTCTTGGTCCTGCTGGTACAGAGCACAGGTCTCTCATCTCCAAGCGACCACAGCAAGCGGTGGAAGTAAAATCTGCCAATTGCTATATAAGTGTTAAAATGAAAGGACCAATCTCTCCGGCAATACACACAAACCATTAAATAAACCAAATAACCTGATTATAGATGAACAGCACATTGTACTTAACACAGATATAAATGCCAGCAACTTACATCCAGTCCTTACGGAGGTCAAATTAATAACCTTACAGGTTGTACCGACCTTACAAAGAAAGTTACAGAGAAGTATCATAAAACATGCCCCTGTCTGAGCCACATATCTTCATGCCAAGCACTACACTGAAGGCAGGCAACCAGACACGGTGTATGAGTGCGGACCACAAACACATCAGCAAACAGCTATTTAGTAACAGTCACAGCTAGCTGACCTTCAGGCAGAAACTCAGTAACCCGACGATGATGACAGTCCTGGCCCTGGATTGTCAGCAGCATTTATTTTGGCAGTGGTAAAGAAAATCCACTGATATATTTTGACCAGGAAATGGTGATGAGGAAACCAGCAGAGACCTCGCTCCTGTCCAAGGGGCGGGCTGGAACACCCTCCCCTGGAAACCCACGCACACCTGCTTCAGCCGAGCAACACACTAGGCTTCAATAATAAAGAGAAATAAACTTAAGATCTTAAAACCCAGTAGCACGGCTTGCCTCGGAGCTGCAGCACTGGAGCAGCACGTGCCTGGAGACCAGGAACTTCACGAGCCCAGCAATGACAAGGCCGAGCTTCTCCCAGGGTGAGGAACACCAGGCAATGCGCTTGGAGACTTCACAGCCATGGATTTCTCCGGACACAATGTAGCCAAAGCTAAGAAACCAAAGATGCTCTGTCTGGGAACAGCTTGTGTAAACAGTTTGTTGTGGTTTTTTGGTTGTTTGTTGTTTTGGGGTTTTTTTTTGTTTTTGTTTTTTTTTTTTAAAAAGACCAACTTCAGAAATAATTCTTGGGAACCTATCAAGAAAACAAACTACATGGAGTAGTTTTATCTGAGGTACCACCTGGGAGTTTACATCAGTTTACGCAGGCCCCCCACCCTTTACAGCAGTTCATAACCTCTGGTTTGGAAGCGGCACGTCCCACACCTGCCAAAGCAAAAGCTCATTTTCTAACTGAGGCAACCAGGTTTGACACAAGGCCCTACACAACCTCCCATCCAACAGCTGCTAAAAAGATAATCTTTTCTTGCAAAACCCGAAAACTTGTACAGATGACTTCATAACAAGCATGGGAATCTTCTTCTGCTCAAGCCCTGCAAGCACTTTTGCCCAGACACAGATAAAATTTTAATTTCTAAGTCACATACCCTATGTGCCTGAGTGTCATCCAATGATGTGGAAGAAAAGTCATGAGCTGTACAAAATCAAGTTACAGCCCATGTGCAGCCCAGAGGCTCTCGTTTCTGTTTCATTAACCCTCCTCCCGATACAAACAACATCGGAAACTGCAGCGCCTGTATCAAAGTCGTCTCAAAATGGTTCTCTCCACACAAGTTACAGCGACCCTGCAGATACGGCCATCTCCATAGCAATGGAAAGGAGCTGAGAAGGTAGCTCAACTCCAAGCTCCCACCTCGTACCTGCGGGGCCAGCCTGCAAACACACCCTCCCTCCCCGCCAAACACACGGCAGGGGCTTCCCCGAGAGCGTTGATAGGGCTTGAACAGGGTTATCAGTTTGTTTGATGTAATCAACAACATTACCATGTACACATTATAATAAACGAACAGACATCTGCAGAGTTTGATGGATGAGCTGATAGCAGGCGAGTTATAGAATCCATCTGGTTGGAAAACCATTGTCATTTTCAGCTAAAAATCACATTAACAAACGCATATCACAACTTGGTACTATTTAGCTTCAAACTGGAATACCAGAGTAAATGGTATTCTTTTTTCCTCCAGAGATCTTGCAAAATATTCAGTAACTCGACACTAACAGCAGTACAGTGGAGGTTTTTTTCTTTTTTTTTAAATGCACCAAGTGCTTTAGTTAACTCTGAGAAAAAAGGAAGGAGGTTTTTGCCTATCTTGCAACAAAACCTCTCTTGAGATATGGGTCTGTTCTGCATCAGGAGAGTTCCCTAGTACATGCATGAATGAGTGCTTCTATGGGAAACAAGATTATAAATCCAGAGCATCAGTAAGGCCCAAGGAAGCCTAGGAGAACT
Organism: Rissa tridactyla; assembly: GCF_028500815.1. Classification (NCBI taxonomy): domain Eukaryota; kingdom Metazoa; phylum Chordata; class Aves; order Charadriiformes; family Laridae; genus Rissa; species Rissa tridactyla. The sequence goes on along the minus strand of NC_071478.1, from coordinate 10,038,761 downwards.
TCAGAAGCCCTAAATCAAGGCCTGGATATTAACTCTAAGACGAGACAGAGAACTAAAGCTGGGGAAAATCTCACACTAAGCTGACCCTTGCAGCGGTACCCAGAGCCAAGGATGCTCCATAGGGCATCACGCTGGCCCGTACATGCCAGGTGAGAGACACACACCAGACATGAACTGGAGGTGGGGCAGAGGGGAAACACGCCACTAGCAGCTCACACAGGCAGATTTCCCCTTTGGCTGCGAGCTACCCAAGTGACCAGCGAGGCCAGCGGCCACCGATGCATGTACCCGCTCCCCATTATAACATCCACCACACACCCATGAGCAGCGCCGCACCCTGCTGTGCTCACACCCACACAAAACCCATCCCTGGGAGCACCCGACCACGGACAAGCACATCCCCACCCCATAACACAGCAATAGGGATGACCGCCACAGCTCCCGAGCACCGACAGCGTCAGCAGCTCCTTCCTCCGAGGCTCTCCCATCACCTCCCGCACAAACACAGCCCGTGCTCCAAGTCACACATACCAGGGCTGGAAGACGAGAGACAGTTCCCTCAAGCCAGAGGGATGACACCAGTTTCCCCGAGAGGCAAATCCAGCCTCCCCTCGGGTACCCCAGCAATGGCACTGGTGGCCGAGGTGAGGCAGGCAGCGACGAAAGGACTTGCCTGGAGCTCAGAGAGGAAACTTGTGGCGGAGTCAGAAGAAAACCCCGTTATCTCGACTTCCGGACCCCTCTGCTAACCGCCAGACCACAAAACACTTTTATTGTAGGATAACATTACAACAAATAGCTATTTTCCGTTAGCAGAAAACCCACTTTGCAGTTTTACTTTTAAAAATCCATTTTTACTCCAACTCCGTAGGATTGCAAGCCAGCCCTGTGACGCGGCATAAACAATTTTCTCCCTCCTTTGCATGCCCCAGTTTTATTAAGTAATCCCCATAAAAGCAATTACTGAGCTTTGGGCTGAAAAATAACTAGAAAAGAGAGACAGCAAATTCTGTGTATCTTCATTTGCATACAGATTCCCTCCCTCCCCCTTTCTAAGGTTTTTGCCATGAGGTCTTTTATGTCTCTTTCAATAATCATATAATTATATGATTCCTAAAGTACACGCTGGCAACACTTCAGGGGATTTTAGTCATTACAGGTGACAAGACTTTCCTCTCATGTCTAATACTCACTAGGATCTCCTTCCACTTCATTCACAGATAAGATGAAGAGCCGAGTGACACCCAAACCCCTCTCCTAGACAGATTTCGGGGGCATCAGCCCTCTTCCTTCCCCCTTATGGATACAGGGAAGCGGGAAGAACTGAACTGCAATGAACTGCAACCGGAATGAAGCATTTTTTCAATTAAGCAGCCCATCATTTTTCCCAGGCACCACGTCCAACTATTTTAATGGCTTTCACATTTTTTCTTTAATTTTACAATCTGAAAGAAATGCCAAGGTTCCACCAAGGACCAAGAACTCCGTAAGTCCTTTTCTTCCAATGGTTGCAAGTTATTAACAAGCTGTCAAAACACCATAATTATTTTATATCAAGTTTGACTGATTCCATAAACATCTCTTAGCCGCATACTATCTTGAGCCTCGCTCCCCCTGAGTGCAAGTATGTGCTCAGGCTAAGTGGAATAAAGAGGCTGCACATCCTCTTCGACAGCACTGCAAGAGACGTTTATGATCCACCAAAAAAAAAAAACCAACAGCAATAATACATTTATTAGCTGAGGCACTTGATGTCATTGTAAGGTTCGAGACATTGCTTCCCTTAAAATTCTTTGGGGTTTTAGCTCCTCTGTAGAAATAGGAGCCACCAGGAAAGAAACGACGGCCTCGCTCGCCAAGAGGAGAGGTTACAGAAATGACCTTGGTGTCTGTCAGGGCGCCAGAGCCGCTGAATAGCCAGAAGCCCAAAAATGATCATTTGTTTCCCAACTCGGGCTGCACATTTCCTCCTAACCTAAGTCTCTCCTCACTAAGTACAGGCTAGATCAGGGATATGCCAGCAGCAGAGTAAATCAATCTATATTTAAAATTGGGGGGGGAACTCACCAAACAATTACAGCTGTATTTTTACAAAGCTAGAAAGAACATCTGTTGGAGAAGATGATAATGTGATGGTATCCAACCGCCAACACTATAAACATCACGTTTAGACTACAGTGCACCCCATGTGTGTATATGTATGTCTTTTCTGAATACCTCCCTATCACAACCCGTTGAGAAGACAGTAAGGCAGGCTTTGCGCAGCTCCCCCGGCCTGCCGACAGTGCCCGGCAGTCCCCAAAATAGAACATTTAGCTTCAAATTGCCACGTTTGTGTGGCACCACTATAGATAGTCAGTGCGAGATTAAAAAAGCTTTGCTCTGAGCACAAAGGGAGAGACAGGAATGGTGCCATAAGCCCATGTTTTGCAGCCAGTAGTGCAGGGAAATCATTTTGATCCCTTCAATCCCCTTATCCATGCCAACCACTGACCTTGCAGATGCAACTTTTGTTCAAGTTTAGTCCCTTTTTGGCTCGAAGCAAGACAGAACTACAAAGGAAACGCTCTCCATTCGTCTTGCATCACGCAAGTACATAGCTGCCCCTGCGCTCCTTCTCACCAGGTATTTCTGAACTTTAGATCCAGTCACTCAGTGCAAAATAATTAAGCTACAAAAAAAAAAAAAAAGACATGCACCCATTTGCCTGTCATTAGGGCTCAACACAACACATGTGCTGGCCTGGCTGGGAGAGCCAGGCTGTTCCCTCCTGCCCAGCTTTCACAATTCCTCACACCAGAGGAACTGGACCGACAACTAAATACAGGTTTTTGCCTAGGCAGCTCAGGAGCCGTTTAACCCTCTCCTCCACATTAAACATTTTCAATTAATAACAAAGACTGATTCTCCTTTAAGCACCTGAACAGTATTCTTTGCTAGTTTTGGAAAAAAGCCTATTTCTCAAGGAGATGGAGCAGGGCTGGTAAAACAGTGCTCTGACTCTCTTCTCCATGTGAGGAGCATGGCTGAAGCGGTCATAGCCCCTGCTGCGCTGAATGCCGCGGAGCCAGAAGATATTTAAACAGCAAGAGCCACTTCACCTACATAAAACTCTTTTATACCTTTACTGTGATAAACTGGAGGCATTAAAGTGCAGTGAATTGGAAATTGTTCTCACTTACAGCTGGATGTTCACATACAGCTGATACCAAGACACACGTCCTACGTACTGTATTTCAACTCTTTATTTAAAAAAAAAAATTATTGCATGGAGAAGGACAGAGTGTTTCAGTTCTGCTGATAGTGTTCGCTCTCAGGCACTGGCTGCAGGATGTTCCCCGTGACTCGTAGCACCGGGACAAAGACCTGACGCCAGAGAAGCCGGAGCAATAAGCACATTTTGGTAGCATTTTCCCCACAGAGGTTTAGGATCTATACGCATGCAAAGCCCCCCAGGTCCAGTTAAGCCTGATGTCGGGGGGAGCAGCCTGGGGAATTCAACACCTCGCACCAAGAAACAGAAAACAGGAGGATACAAAAAAAAAAAAAAAAAAAACAAAAAAACCACACACACACACAAACACCACCCCAAAAGCTTTATATCAGTGTAACTGTCTCCAGCCCGGGTACTGTGTTCTCTGTACGCATATGAAAGAGGTACAGTTGTGTGATAGTACATCAGCCCTTCTGCAGAGCAAGCAGGAATCTATCACAGAAACAAAGTGAAATTCGCCAGGCTGGTCTCACCCTACCTTGTTCACTCTTACTTTCACAGAAAGTAACGCTGTGTTCTGTGAAATAATTGAGATAAACAATAAAAAGCGCATCTCATTAGCCCACTGGGAGGGCAGTAAAGTTTTCAGTACTTACTAGACAAGAAGTTAAACGCACCACTGCAAGCAAACATTAATGTGGATACAGTATCATCTACTATTTGGGCAAGGCACTGGTGAGGTAAAGAACTCCGGCTCCTCCAGAAGAGCTGGATCCCTCCTCATCACTGCCGGCGGTTTGCGGGCACCGAGCTCCCCTTGGTTCCTGGGCGACCGAGCAGATACATCTCCAGCTCCCCGGTCTTTTAGCTCTGCCATTAACCACCTCTTATTCCTTAACAAGGACAAAAATACCTTAAGTACCTGCTTCAGACAAGATGCCAAAACATCAACAGCCAGGAGAACAAATCAATGGAGACTAACAAGCCTTCGGGAAAACCAAAAGGCATTTAGAGCCTTTAAAGCACCATCCAGAAAATCATTAGCTTTCCTGAGGTTAAAATCGCTTTTTTAAAGGAATAACCGGCCATCAGATACACTAACTTGATACACCATCACTTGACAATTAAGCAGAAGGCAAAAATTCTTAAAAATCTAGAAACCTGCTTTAAAACATAAGACTAGCTACGGAAAAAAACTGAGCTGCAAAGTACACATACAGAGATACGATGATAAATGAGAAGTTACATAGCTAGGTCAGTGGAACTAGCACAGAACCTTTGGAACAGGAAGCTGCAGTTAAATACACTGGTTTTCTTATCAATGCGAGATCAGAGCAACAGCACAGTGTACAACACACATGTGAAAACAGCCTTATCAAGATAACAGCTGGAGAACTTATGGATTGTGTCCAGAAGTCTATCACCGTCAGGCTTTCTAAACTCTGCTACACCCCGAGTGCGAAGAGCAGAGAAGGGACTGCGACTCAGCGCTGCCGGACCCCCGGATAGGAACAAAAGCAAGAGCGGGGAAAGCGCTCATCTCCTTCGCCTCTGCGACCAGATGCAGCCCAGTTTTGTAGCACCAACCACCTCACCACCAGAGCCCAGGTCTGCCTCTTCTCAGCAGGGATCTGCTTCTGCACAACACCTCGCTCCGCACACGTTTGCAAGCAGGTTTCTCCACGCGATTCTATAAATAGGTTAAACATTCCTAAAAAAACCCATATGCACGCACACCAGGAAAGTTAAAATTTCCATACGGCGTTCCAAAGCGTTGCTGGAATCTGTAAAAATGATAAACAACAGCCAAAAAGAAAACACAACCCCTTGTCTTTACAACTACTTTGGGAGAACAATTGCTCTCAAAGATCGCATTCATTAACATTCTGATGAAGTTCCCTTTTAGCGCTGTTTTTCATACTTGAAAGGAACAGCTATGATCAGAGAGAGCCCTCAACTACCAACTCACTCATTTAGATTCTCTCGCTCTGATTCACCAATCACCTTCAAGAATAATTAGCAGCTTCGCCTGAATGTAATGAATATACACACATGCTCACATACATGCCATTCATTTCAGAAGGTGGCAAGAAATCCCCCAGTTTCTCAGCCCGCCAGCTCTTCTGTCGCCCCCCGCCCCCGGCACAAGAACCATCTCCTGGGCAGCACCATCACCTTCTCCAGTTTCCCAGCAGCCACCCAAGCCAGCAGGTCAGGGCAAACTAAGTTTCCAGGTTGTTAACTCCGAAGTTGTGTTCAGTGGCTGGGTATTAAAAAAAACAAACACCAAAACCACCACTACACACACATCAGCTGCATGTAACCTGTGCTGGAGCCGGATTTAGACAAGAATATCCAGGGGAAGGAAGGGAAAGGGGAAGTTTTAACTTCTCACACACAGAAAGAGGCTGCTGCTGCTTTGTCTATGGGCTTTTTTCCCCCCCTGTCTTTAATTAAAAAAAAATAAATATATATATATACACACACATGTAATCAAATCTGTCTTCACATGAAAGATGGTGGGATCCTTAAGTCACAAGTGAGTATCACAGAAACAAGACGCAGTATTTTCAGATGACAACTGCTGAAGGAAACATTGCCACATGAGTTAAATCATAATCCAGAATGCTTAAGATTCCCACCAAAGAGCTAAAGGAGACTTCATAAAGCCATCCCTCAGTATTAACCTTAACTGCTTATACTCCCAGGTCAACATGAAGGAAAACTATATATATATTTATTCTACAAAGTACGCTTTATTTACAGGAACACCGGTGGTGAGAATTTTCCTCAGTGGGGAAGGGGAATTCACAATATTTTGAGATGAAAAGAAAAACAAACAAAAAACCACCTTGCCTCTCCCAGATGCTTCTACCATTAAGTTCTGCCTAACCGTTGAGAAATTTAATTTCCAAGGGGAAGCCCAAAGCTTAGCTAGCCTATTAAACGTAATCACAGATCACTGCAACATCAAGTGACAAACAAACCTCCAAGAAGAACACAAGGAAGGATCACAACAAACTACCACATATGCAGCAAAAGCTCCTTTTAGGATTAGAAATTAAATAAAACAGACTTTCTTAGTTCAGTACTGTCCCTTGGCTGCGTACTCACTTTCTCTCCCACCCCCACAAACATAGAGGGGTTTAATTCTTATTTATTTTCAAAATATCATCACAGCAGATTTTAAGCACTCTTGAAAAACAAATACACGCTGAAATACCAATCTCCTGCGAAGCAGAAGAAAACCACCTGTTGCAGTCAAGTTCACCAAGAGAACCCAGCTCCACGCCACGCAAAATGACCTTGCCCTCTCAGTCATTTATATGGACATATGTTGCTTTAAAGTAGTTTTGCCTTAAAATAATCCCCTTCCCTTGCTGCTGCATCAAATCTGCCAGACATCACCCGTGGTCAGAGGCAGCGCCGCATGGGAAAATCCACACAAGGCAGAGTATTTTCTCCTTGCCAACGTCTCTGGGATTTACGAAAGGCACACCACCACCGGGGCTCTCCACTGACCTCGAGTCATTCAGCACCCGAAAGAACCAGGTGAATTCTGCTCACGCTATTCCCTCCGAGGTGCCAACTACCACCCGAGATGCTGAGGTGCACACATTCTCTTGTGTGCTGGTAAGCATAGTAGAAATCAAATAATTTCAGGTGGTACCAATGTGTTTTGCAAGAGTTTGAAAGGGGACGGTTTTGCAAAGACTTGTATATAATTTATTATAAATTTTTTTTTTTTTTTTTTTTTTTTTTTTTTTTTTACAGAAACAACAGAAGTGCTTCCACAGACAAATGAACTTTGGGGTGGAATAAGTTTAAGGTCACCTTCTATCCTCGTGCGCGCTATTATCAAGGTTACGGTTTGGTTGATTCAATAACAAGGCTTATCCCATTTGAAAAGCCCAGAGTTTTCCCCATCAGCCCTGGAGGGACTGCGCTATCATCTGAATTCTATTTCCTGATAATGTGCTCATCATGGTAGAAAATTTCTGCAGGAAGATGAATTTTACTTTCTTCACTGACAGCTCGGTAGAGACTTGGAGGTTTAATTGGACCTATCTGCTGATGCATATTTGACTAAGAACATGCCCAAGAAAAAAAAAAAAAAGGAGGTACAGACAGGTCTATGGCTTGTTTTAGAGGCGCACGAAAGCGGATTGCTCACTCATTATCTGCGTAGACAAAGTAGTTGGCTTTCCTGTTAGGACAACACCCCACAAACGATACTGTGAAAGGCCAAAGAACAGCCATGGCCAAGCAAACACAAACCACTCTGGCACCTGCACACCTCGTGCTGCTTGGGGACGGCCAGGCTCAGTGTCCCCCCGCTTCCCGAGCGGAAGCCCAGGGTCCCCAAGCAAAGGTCTCATCGCCCTGACACCAGGGTAGATGGCCAAGGCCATTGCTGCCGCCTCCATGGGACCATCTTTGGGACTTTGAGAAGTTGGTTCTATCGGCAAAGAACTCCCAATAACCACAATGCTACCAGAGCCGGGAGGCCTGCATGGCAAGGGGGGTGAGCTGGGGGGGACACAAAGCCTACAAACAAAATGGGACCTCAAAGCCCTCGCCAAAGATGTCGGAGATCCCAGGGCAAGTCTGAGATTATTCATTAGCCTGCACAGAAGCCTTCATCGCTGTGAGGCAGGTCAATAGGTACACGAGTGACAGGAAATCTGAAGCAGGGAGAGCACCCAAAACTTTGCCCACATTTTTACCATGGTGTGTCAAAGACAGTGGGCAAAGGCACCAGGATTGCTCATGTCTACCAGGAACTCAAGTTATTACACCCGTCAAGCGACTTGCTAGGTGCTTTCTTTCGACAACTCACTTCTTCCCCTCGTACACAAACAAAACAAAAATCAAAAGCCAAAGTCTTAGTTTGTCAATGCCCCTCTGAAAATATTAAATTTCCTGCTCTGCTTAACTTAGCTCAGACAAGGCAGGCGGTATTTGCTCAGCAAATATTGTTTGTAATAAGTTAGACAAGCAATATTTTTTGCCAGCCTATTAACACCAGAAAAATACGTACAGTCAACACGAGATGAAGAATTTGTTCAATTACTTCAAAAATGGGAATTACAACCAAGGGATTATTATCCATTTAAACATCTCTTTTCCACAAAATGTCAAACACTAGCCATTTGCTAACAATCTCCGGAGACAGATAAAGTAACATTTTGGCAATGCAAACACAAACTCCCCGAGCCGGGGGGGGGTGGGGGGGGAGGAAGGAGGGCGGGAGGGGGAAGCTCCACCATTCACAATACCGGACCATCCCAACACGCCGGGAATATTTTGCAGCCCTCCGCCAGCCAATTAAAACCCCAAACAAACATTTGACTTGCCCTAAGTGATAGTTAACGCCAGCCGGAGGGAGAAGGGGGGGGACTGGGGAAGTGAAGGGGCGGGTTGGGGGGGGACGACAAGTTGCCAGCAGCCGGGCTGGCTCGCCACCCCAAGCTCCCTCCGGGCTGACACCAGGATTAATGCACATTAATTGCTATTTGCAAAATTCAGCAGGCTGAACGCGCCGCGCTTCCTTTTTCAGTTTGGTTGGGGTTTGGGGTTTTTTTTTTCCCCCCCTAAATTTTTAGGGTTTTTTTTTTTTTTTCCTCCTTTTTCCACCTACTTCCCCCTCTCGCTCCACAGGAGGGAACAGCCCCCCCCCCCTCCCCTCCCCATCCCACCCCCTCCTCTCTTACCTCCAGCGCTTCCAGGGTGTTGAAGCTGGCTATGGCGAAGCCATCGATCAGGTCCTCCTCCTGGGAGCTGGACTCGCGGCGGCGGCGGCGCGGGGGCCGGGCGGCGCGGGCGGCGGGCGGCGGGCCCCGCGGGGCGGTGCAGTTCTGGCCGCCGCCGTTCTCCTTGCCGGGGCTCGGCTCCTTCTCGGAGCCCGAGGAAGGGCTCTGGTTCCGCGGGTCGCGGGCCGCCGCCTCCCGCCGCCGCACGCGGTCCCGCTGCGACCTCGACCTCCGGCTCTGCCGGATTTTCCCATCCATCGCCGAAGAAGTAGTAAATTAAAAAAAAAATATTTAAAAATAATAATAATTAAAAATTAAAAAAAAAAAAAAAGGGCCGAGCGCGGGGGGGGTGGTGGTGGTGTGGGGGCGGGAGGGGGGGGCGCGGAGGGGGGGTGAGAGAAAAGTCGCCCCCCTCCAACTCACCGCTTCCCCTCTCCAAACCCCGGAGCCCTTAAAAAAAAAAACACACAATAATAATAATAATTAAAAAATAATAATAATAATAAAAAAATCAACAACAACAAAAAAAATCCTGCTGTTCAGACCCTCGGATCCAGGGCGATGATAATCCACAGAGCAAGGCTGGGTGGCGGTGGGGCGAGCGGCACACACACACACAAAAAATATTAAATCCACGGAATGACCTTGACAAATTTCCACCCCCCGCCCCCCCCCACCCCCCCAAAAAAAAAAAAAAAAAAAAAGAGCAGAGCCGGGAAGAGGAGGGGAGGGGAAAAAAAAAAGAGAGGAGGAGGGGGGGGAATCTATCTGGATCAGGACGAGGACACCTCGGGTTCACTCGGCGCGGAAGAGAGAGGCAGATCCAGGAGGCTCGACCCAGCTCGGGATAATCCAGGCGCGGCGCCCCCTCCCCGGGGGCAGCGCCGCTCCGGGGCCCCGCTCCGCGCCGGGGGGGGCGGCCGCAGCTCTCGCCGCCCAACTTTCTTGCCGCGGAGCGAACCAGACAATCCCTGGGCAGCCCCCGCCGCCGCCGCCCGTCGCCGCCGCCCGCCGCCGCCGCCGCCGACCCCTCCTCGCCGGGCGCCGCCGGCGGCTCGCAGCCCCCCGCCGGCGCGGGGGCCCCCGCCGCCGCCGCCGCCCGCTGCCCGGGTGGCGTTCGCCCACCCCAGCCCCAGCCCGGCCGCCCGCGGCGCGGCGCGGCGTAGCCCCGGCCCCCAGAAGCTGCTTTCAGTCGGCGCTGCCCGGATGCCGCCCCATTCTCCCCGAGCTGGGACGCGGCGCTAGCACCGCCCGGCCGGCCGCGCATGAGCAGGGCTGCCAGCTGCGCGTCATTCCCCGGCGCAGGCCCGGCCGTGCCCCCGGCCCCCCCCCCTTCCTCCTCCTCCTCCTCCTCCTCCTCCTCCTCCTCCTCCTTCCCGCCCCGCCGCCGCCTCGCCTCAGCGCCCAGCGCGGGGGGGGGAGCCGTGGGCCTCCCTCGCCCCCGCCGCCAGGAAAAGTTTCCCCCGCCGCCCGGCGAGCACACACACCCCCCTTCCGATCTCGGCTCATGGAGCCCCGGAGAAACCATAGAATGGTTGGGGTTGGAAGGGACCTTAAAGATGACCCAGTGCCACCCCCTGCCCTGGGCAGGGACACCTCCCACCAGCCCAGGTTGCTCCAAGCCCCGTCCAGCCTGGCCTTGAACCCCTCCAGGGATGGGGCAGCCACAGCTTCTCTGGGCAACCTGGGCCAGGGGCTCACCACACTCAGAGCGAAGAATTTCTTCCTCATATCTAGTCTAAATCTCTCCTCCTTCAGTTTGAAGCCATCACCCCTTGTCCTATCACTACAGGCCCTTGTAAAAAGTCCCTCCCCATCTCTCCTGTAGGCCCCCTTCAGATAGTGGAAGGCCGCTTGAAGGTCTCCCCAGAGCCTTCTCTTCTCCAGGCTGAGCCCCCCCAGCTCTCTCAGCCTGTCCTCACAGCAGAGGGGCTCCAGCCCTCACAGCATCTCCTCGGCCTCCTCTGGCCCCGCTCCAACAGCTCTGTGTCCTTCTGCTGTTGGTACCCCGGAGCTGGAGGCAGCGCTGCAGGGGGGTCTCCCCAGAGCGGAGCAGAGGGGCAGAATCCCCCCTCGCCCTGCTGGCCATGCTGTGGGGATGCAGCCCAGGATGCCGTTGGCTTTCTGGGCTGTGAGCACACGTTGCCGGCTCACGTTGAGCTTCTCGTCCGCCAACACCCCCAAGTCCTTCTCCCCAGGGCTGCTCTCCGTCTATTCTCCACACAGCCTGTGTTTGTGCTTGGGAAATGGCGGGGGCAGGACACTGCTGGCAGAACTGCAGGGCAGCGAGAGGGGCTGGCCAGGGCCAAGGGGCGAGCAGAGGGGATGAGGGGGCAAGCTGGGGAGAAGGGGTGAGCTGGGGACAAGCAGTGGGGCCAGGGACAAGCTGCGGGATGAGCTGGGGGTGAAGCGATGAACTGAGGGAGGAGGGATGGGCTGAGGGGCACGTTGGGGGCCAAAGGATGAGCCAGGGACAAGAGACAAGCTGAGGAATGAGTTGGGGTTTAAACAATGAGCTGAAGGACAGGCTGAGGGATGAGTTGGGGGATGAGGACAACCTGAGGGACACAGGAGGAGCTGAGGGACATGGGAAGAGCTGAGGCATGAGCCCAGGGATCAATCTGGGAGCCAAGGAACAAGTTGGGAGACAAGATGGTGAAGAGTGGGCAGGGGCAGAGAAGCTGGGATTCCGGAGCTGTAGGTGGGACATGAAGCAGCACAAGGGGGCCGAGGGTGAAGGCCAGGGTCATGGAGGTGGAGGCAGGAGACCCTTCCCATTCATGACCCCCTGGTCCCCATCCATCCATCTTGCTGAGGTTTTCTTCGGGCTCTGTGACACAGGAGGAGGCTGCAGTTCCCTTCTCGTTGCCCTGCTGTTCCAGGCCCTCTCCTCTCTCCAGGGTGGCCTTAGCCAAGGTTTGGTCCCTGGGCACTTCCCTGGAAAGGGGACCAGCTTGGTGGTGGACGGAGCAGCTGTGCAGTGCCTGGCCCCAGGGACAGAGCTGAGGAGGTGTGCCTGGATCGGGGCCCCAGCTGTCCCACGTATCGCAGTGGTAGCAGGACCTAATCCTCCTGTTATCATCTTTTATTGCAGGCAGTCAGATATTACCACACATTGCCATCACTCCTGGGTAAAAAGTCTCGCCGGTGGCTGGCTTTGCTCCACTGGCTCCACTCCTTCCTTACCTCTTTAGCTGCTTTCGCCACGGGGACAGCCTCCAGTTCCAGATGTGAGAGAAGTTAGAAGGATGTTGTGAAATAAAACCCAAAGAAGTCTACCGAGCTTCATAAATAAGCAGGGAAAATTCCATGAAGGAGACACAGCATTAGCAGGAGTCGTGGAAGTAAGGGAAGCCAAAAAAGTCTCCTGCCACCTGCTCCCACTCACGTTCCCGTTCGGTCACCACCAGGGATGGTGGCTTCCTCGGGTCCCCAGCAGCTGGTAGCTGGGTGCCTAATGCACCCATCAAAGGCTTGGACGTGGGGACTGCAGTGCCCACCTTTCCTTGCTTTTCTTACATTCCTGGTCTAACTGCAATAACGGAGCCGTCAAAAATGATCCTCCTCCCACCTGGCCCCAGCAGGCTCTTTTCGAAGAGTTTCTGGTGTCTGGCGACAGCTTTTCCCTACCTTACTTAAACACGAGCTATAATAAATATCATCCTTTTAAAATGCAGAATAAAAACGTCATTTAAATTTAAGCAATTTAAAACCAAAGGTAGAAATCCCATGTGTAGTACAAAGCCTCTTAATGCAAATAGTCAGTCATGCATTGCATGCCTCAATCACACTTGTGTCGGTGTCATTTGTGTCCTAATAAAATCCTATAATCTTCTGCGTGCCAATTAAACAAGGAAGATAGCTGAGTCTAGCCGCTGCCGTGGGTAATTGCAGCCTAGTGTGGAGTCAGTTATCTGCCGTGGGTTTTGCCGGACTGTGGATTTCCAACAGGGTGTTTTCTCTCCTATTTCCTTAAGGGACAGTACTATAATTTTTTAGATGCATGGTATTTTAAAGCTACAACCAAGATCCAGGGGATGGTTTTAATGAAAGATCTGGAGTTTAGATACACCCAGTTAAACAATGGATTGATCTTAACAACTGTATTTGGTTTACCAATATTTTAAGAGGCACTTTCTAGAAAAGAGCATTTACACCGAGTTCAGTAAGCTATTTTTACATTTTTGAGCCTGTCCTTTAATTTACAAGGTAATTTCTATGTTGCTTATAAGTACATCATAAGGGTAAGCCATTAAAAAAGATAAACTGGGTAAGTTATAACAGATTCTCTTGGTAACACTCATTTCAGTTCCATTGTGCTTTAGGTCTGCCATCATTAATATGCATTTCTAGTTGTCTTTTTTTCATTCACTTCCAAATTTGCTGACCAACAAGGACAGTGGAAATTGCCTGTAAAGTTCCTTTCTTTATTTCCTGTCAGCAGGGTCATCAAGATTCTCATCCGGCTTACGTGTTTACGTACAGGAGTTTAATGTCACTGTGAACGTAAACTGAAGGTGCCTTCTGGGGAAAGTTGCGAATACAGGCTTTTTTTTCCATTAAATCCACAGATTTGGCAGCACTACAGTTATCTATAGTTATCCCCAATTTTATATATATATGTATATTTTTGTTGAAAGATGCAGCAGAAGGGTCATCCGAAGGAATTAACAAAATCAAAGAGTCCACGCGTGCAAGGATGCCTTTATTTGAAACAGCATCTCTGCATCAGTCGTGCCTTTCCTTCCACCGAGGCAATTTCACATTTTCAATAGAAGGCAGACCTACAGTGATTTTTTTCCCCCCCCCAGCATCAAATGGCTTTCCACACGATGATATTCATCATGTTATAACTCCAGGTGAATGATAATGGATCGGAGGGAATGAAAACAGACGGATGTTAAAACAGGCAATTCCCTGCCATGAACCTGGGAGCCCTTCGCTGCTGCCTAGTTCCTTCATTCAGTTCGTAATTGTATTAGACATTCCAACAATAGAGAGGCCTTCTTCATTAATCCTGAATTTACTGAAAAGAAGCTTTGCAGACTATAGCTCTTTTGGTGCTTAGACAACACCAGGCAAAATTTACCACAGGCTTAAATGGATAAAACTCAGCTAGATAGAAACTAGCACAGAAAATGCCAAAAGAAGCAAGAGGTGGGCCAGTGAGACGAGGAAGGAGGGCAACCTGGCAGGAGACAGTCCGGTACCTTTGCAAGAGAGCTGCGGCTTGGGTGATACCATGGAAATGCATAGAAAAGCTCTCCTCTTGCTGGAGTGCAGGTATAGCTGAACTTATCAATATTGCGCCTGTGTTCGATCTGATTTTTTTTTTCCCCCATTCTGCACCCAGCCTCCAGCTAGCCACAGCAGCCAGCAGATGCCAGTCCCTGCCATGTGATGGGGCACAACCTTTTTGTACCCCTGGTCTGCATCAGGTGACTAGGGCTAAGCAATACAGATCAAGTCTCGGACCAGCTGTCCTCTGAGTCAGCCCTTGATTACAATATTGACATTAACATTTTAATCACATGCACGCTGCTGCAGATTTTAATGACCAACTTGCTATCCTTTTCCTTTTCGAGGATCAGAGACCAGACCCTCACTTGCAGCTTGAGTGAGTGCAGCATCAGGACCGCGGCTGCCATCGCAGGCAACGTGGCATTGCTCTCGCTGCCAGTCTGCCCCTGGACGTTAACCTCGCTGGCACCGGGACACCTCACTGCAACGGGGACTTTGCTCTCAATTACTCTAGTCCTGTGTCAGGGGCAGGACTGGAAGTTATGAAAAGAGGAGAAAAGGCGGTGCTTTTGTATTCTCTGAAGCCTGAGGCGATGTGAAAATCTACCCAGTCCTTATCTAACCATCCTTTTCGGATTCCCAGGGACTTTAATCAGAGCAGAGTAATCCCGAGATGTTTCCTTCACCCTGTGGAGCTGGAAGCGGGGCTGCTCCTGCACTCCTTGTGCCGGCAGAGCAAGGTGAAGAAACTTCAGTGCGAATGAGAATCAGGCCCCAAATCTGTTGGTGTTCCTCTCACCCCAAACCTGCTCGGCGATCTGTTGCAAACACTGCAAGCTCAGCCTGTGAGGTGCTGCGCTGTTAAAGACTGTCATCTCCAAGGTGGAAGGACAACCAAAAGGTCAGAATAAATAAACTGAGTACAAAATTGCTTAAGGCAATAAAAAGAGACCACAGGCTTTCATTGCAGTTCTGGCACGCACCAGAACATACCTCAAGATGTTAAATAAGCTGGTTTTGTGTCGCGGGGCTTAGCTGTTTTCTGTTGTTTCTCCCGCTGCTGCCCCAATACTCTGCTAAAACAATCAGGCCTTAACTGCTTGGTATCCCTTTCACAAACATGGGCTGCCTTCATCATGGTCATTTGCACTGAAAATACATAATCACTGTCAGAGTACAAAGAATCATTACGAATAATTAGTTACTTCCAATATGGCAAGTCAGTCTCATAAATCTTGAATATTTGGCTTTGGTTTTGGAAAGAGATTCCTTAATGGCTACACTTGTGAGACTCTGTTAATTGATATAAAATTGTATTCAAAATTAAATTTGTTTTAACAGATCTAAATCACCCCAATAAATCAGCCTCAGCCTGTCTGCTTTAAGGGTTCAAGTAAGCTTTTTTTTTTTTTTTTTTGCCTTTGGGAGACAGTATGTGCTTGCAATCAATGAGGGAGGGCTGGATCTGACCCTCCCCTTGTTTACTAACAGCTTCCATGTGCTGCCATCGGGGTGACTGTGCTGGGCTGAGAAGGCATAAAGGAGGGGGTAGAGGCCAGTGGGGGCATCCTGGGGGGGGGGCTCAGCCTTCCCTAGTTGGGGGCTCAGCTGTGGTGCAGCCACTGTGTAAGAAAGGAATTGCCTCTCTGTTCCAAGTGCACAAAGGAGAGGGGAGGGAATTTTAGTAAGGAGAAGGAGTAGTTCAAGTCTATCTGTAATAGTCAGATATTGATGCTTCATGCTTTTACAGGTAGCAGTAGTGGGAATGGTAGTTCTTATGATGCTCTTTTTTCTTCAGAGAAACCATCTTTTTCATCTGATATCGTGGGTGAGAAAAGGTAATGGTTAATAACAACAGCTTAAATTTACTTGACTGTATATACTCTATTTAGCTTCTGAAACTGTTCTAGGCCAGTGTGGTTTTATATTTATCATTATTTTAAACCAGGGAATGGAAATACAGTGACAAACCCCCAGTATTCCTCTCCCATAACTTCTTCAGGAGACTGCCTTCCTTACCTATGCAGTGGTGAGCGCAAATGCTTCCTGCGATCCTGTGTGGTAAAAAACTGTTGGAAGAATTCCTCATTTGCATCCTGTCTGCTCTTACTGTTATCTTAAATCTCTCTCTAACTTTTTTTTTCTCCTCTAGAGATTCTTTCTTGCCTACTTCATCTCAGTAAAACTTTCCCCACCCTTCTCCTACCTAAGTCGTTGCCTGTATTTTTTTTTTTTGCCTGTCTGATCTCCCTCAGGTTCTAGCTGTCGAACTTGTTCCACGTGGGCAGGCTCTGGCTCCTGCCTGCAGCCTTGGGAAGTTTGGTGCTCTCTGCCCGGGGATTTGCATGCGCGTGGGTCAGAGCGCAGCAGGCTGTGAGCTCTGCTGGGTACCGGCTGCCTCTTGCTTCGTGGCTGTAAAGCCTGAAAACTGCCTTCTCTCTTGTCAGGCCCTGCAGCAGCACGATCGGTAGCTAATATTTTGTCTTGCTTGACTAGGGATGCCTAAATCCTGTTGGGCTCAGTGATGTAGTCAATGATTCTTTTACTTGCTAGTCTATAGCCACCGCCTTCAGCGCTCAACGTGTTGTGTGGTGCTGCAGTATTTAGGGGTGAATAAAAGTGAAAATCTTCTCAATCAGCTTTATTGGGTGCAATCATTGCAACTGTTGGAAATTTTCCTTGGGTAGAAGTTGCTTCTGTTCCCAAGTGTGTTGATGGTTGTGCTCCTTTTACTCTTAAATCTGTAAAAGTAATAAGTTTCATTTTAATCTCTCAGTGTATGTTATCAATCAGCCAATAGTTGAAAGAAAAAAGACTCTTAAAAGAACCCAAAACCCTGAACAAACAAAACCCCCACACATCCACTTTGGGAAACCTGAAAGTTAAAACTGTAAATATGTTTTTCTGTCCTAAGCCTGGAAGCTGGGGGGAAAGCTAGTTAAAAACTAACTCAGGGAAGATCTATCTGGCAATCTACAGCTTCCAGAGCTCTCCTAATAAAGGCTGGGGAGGGTGTGAAAATGTAACTTAACATGTGGTCAGCTACTTATGATAAACAGGTGCTAAAACGTGTCTGCAGTATTTCCTCCATTAATATTTTGTCTCTTTAAAGTAACCATCAGGAAGATGCATCATCTTAATTACAGTATCTGGGAGCGAGGAGTTTACTAGTATCTATGTAACTAGTCTGCAGTGGGGATTCTAGCTCTCTGTGTGCCAGCAGCAGGCGAAACACAAATGGAGACCGGCAAAATCACAATGATACATAATTTATACTGGGTCAAGTTACCCGTCGTGTGGAAAGTAGGTGAGCTGGACAAGTGTTAAACAGGGCTTCACCCTCACTGTTGTTGATGGCGATAATGGGGAATTTATTCCCAGGACGGACAAGGCTTTAACAAATTACTGCACAGTTGCATGTCCTGAGGTCTTTGGGTGTCAGACCAACTGCATAAGACAAATACGAAGTGGATTCAAAGATATTTAGGAGAATATAATAGTTTAAATATTGGCTTGGCTGCCTGGAATCATTTTGCAAAGAGAAAGGCAGGACTGGAAGCTAAATAAAAGGAAAACGGGAAGGATTGAAATGGATCACTTGCTGTTAGAGTGAGTGTGTAATAAGGACTGAATTATTCTTAACACAGAGGACTATTTTTTTGCATGCGCCTCATACTATTGCTAATCTTTTTGTTGTTGTTCATCTGATTCACTAATTTAATTTCACTTCTGCAAAGGAAGCAAGGAGCCTCAATTTATGAGGGGACTGTGCGGGCCTTTGGAAGGAGGTGTATTGGATTTCAGAAAGCGTTTTACAAGAAGGAAGCATGCCACAATCTTGTGCTATAGGACTTCCTTTGGAGGCATATATTTCTCCCCCATAAGTCTTTTGAACAGTTTTATACCACACATGTTTCAAGAGAATTAAATCAATAACAATCTGTACCTTTCTAACCTGAAATGCAAGCTCTGCACGGCGGGAGATCAAGCTATGCAATTAACTGTTGTCCTTTCAAAGGAATTCTGACAGATATTTATAGTTTACTGTATTCCATTTTCCTGCCATTGGAATATAACAGTACAACTGAATGCGGCTGACTGGAACTATGAAATAATTATAGCAATAACTATTTCCTTCTCTACTGGGGAAATCTTGTAAAGTGCTGAATGTGGGAACTGCTGATGTTCTTACCTCTCAGAATTCGCTCCTTACCTTTCGTTTATCATGCATCCCTAGGTAAGTCACTTGAGAGAGATTTTTTTTGTTTTCCAGTACCTACAGCTTTTTCTAATGTCATGTTCCAAATCTCACATTCAACTTGAAGTTGAATGAATCAGCGCTGTACAAATAAATACACTTTAAAAAGCTTTCTAAATTTGGGCACGGTCAGTGTATGAAGTAAAAAGACTTCTCTGTAGTAAAGCAAGTCATATCTTTGTGTGGGAGTTTGGAACAGTCTATTAAGAAGAAACTATGCAATATTACCAGAAGTGAATAGATTGGCATTTGACTGCTAGGCACTTTGCAAATTTCAATATAAAGGCACTTATTTTATACCCTGAGCTGTCACTGTAACTTATGTGCTCATGCTGGTGACTTAGTAGCATAATGACAGGCCATTGTTACTAAGCTAATTAATTTTAAGCAATCTTTCCTAACAGTGTGCTTGAGAATGACATTCATTTGCTGCAAACTTATGAGACATTGATGCATCAGGAAAATAGTAACGCCGAATCTTTGAGCCACGTCTCTTGCTAGCTCAGCGCGAGTCTCTTATCAGAGGGTATTTGCTCTGTTGGGCTCTTTAGATGCCTCTTTTGCCAATAGTAATATCCTCAGGTACTTTGCTTTGCGGCTGTAAACCAGCAGAGGTACGCCATAGGTTCCAACCACCCCTTAGTTTTGCCACTTGACCATTTCTCATCAGGTGGGCTGAAGGTCTGCAGATGGCTTACCAGGGCCTGACAAGCAGCAAACTAGGATCAGATATAGATGTTGCTTGACTGAGGTGCTTTGGAGAGCAGTGTGGTAGGGGTTGTGGTGTGTTTTGGTTTTGTTTTTAAAAAAAAAAAGTTCAGTAAGGTGAAGTAAAACTGGAAATGTCTCTTCAAATCAAAGAAAGTATCAGAATTATTTTCCTAACATGTTCTCCAAGGGCTAGAAAAGAAGAAGTGTCCAGATGCCCTCCACCTTTACCCACACGGCATAAAGTTAAACCCTTCCTCCAAGAAGAAAAGAATGAGAACAGGGAAGAGAAACTATTCTCACTTTATTCTCACAGGTGGCATGGACTTCTTGTGGCCGTTGAGTAATATTGTATTGTGCAGCCACCTCAGAAGGTGATGGTACTGAGTCATTCCTGGGTAACAGTTTCGGTTTGGAGTCCCCCCAACTTTTATTAAGACTGGGTGGATAAGCAGTGGTACCTTAACAGGAGGAAAAATCCAACCACCAGCATCTCCCAAGTTTACATTTCCTGGGAGTGTAGTCAGAAATGTCAAGTCCACTAGGAGGAAAGAAGTTAAGGAAATGGAGGACGTCTTCTAAATTAACCAGATCTGGAAACTCCCCATCACTATTTTTTTTTTTTTCCCATACAAGGCTCTCACCCAGAATACAGTGCTCTGACTGCTAGACCCACTGCTGTGGTAAAACACCAGTCTGACACCCAATGGTGTGTCTCAGCTTCTGGAATTTTACTTCCGTGCATAAAAAGATGATTTGGGCTTTCTGCACAGTGAGCTGGTGTGTGGGTGAGGATCAATACTACAGCTGAGAACTCTCCTCCTGAGAGGTCTGCAACAAACAGTACATTATTTATGTGCTCTTCTCACGTTTCCCTCTGCGTTATGTAAATACTAATCAAGGTGAAATTGGACTCAGCCATGTCTAATTTTGACTTCAGTTTATTTTGGCAATATCCAAGCAGAACTCAGTTGCTAAATGGTCTTCTAGAGGAGCCCTGAGGTTTCCTAAGACTTTGCATGGGTTTAAGGCAGAGTCCCTGCGCAAGGCTCATAACTGACTGTTGGAGTCCCAAGATCTGGAGCTCTGTTGTTCCCAAGCCTTGCGCTCTTGTTTGCTTACAGCAGGAATGGGAAAATATCAAGTCCTATCTAGCCATTGCCCTTTGACAGCACCTGATATTACTCATTCAGATAAGTGGCAGTGTGTTTTATTCCTTTTAATTGACATTTTGTTAGCTTTGCAGCCTCTCCCCGTATCCTCGAGGTTTTTTTGTGTTTGCGACTCTTCCAGTGTGTGTTTATTCCAGTTCATCTGGGAGCAGGGGATTTCTTTGGGAGCACTTCGTAGTTTTCGATTTGTTTTGTGGTTCCAGGAGTCTATTTTCGGTTGTTTGTATTACTTACTTATAAGATCATTATATTTTTTCACCTGATTGTAGATCTGGAAAAAAAAAAGTGCTTTACTGCCAGCTTTGCTAACCAAAGTCTCTTGTTCATATGTGGTAAAAGCTAGTGCACGGCAAGGCTTCCTTAACGTGCATGGGTGTGCCTGCCAAGCGGGGCGGCTATTAGTTCTGTGCGTGATGATGGCTTCTGTGATGAGCATGACTTTCTCTATTGGGAAATGAACTGCGAACACCTACTCATTTTTCATAGGCCAAATTACAGTGATCTTTTCAGCTCTCTGAATTGCCTACACCTCAAAACGAAAGTCCCTAGGACCCTTTAGAGAGATGCTAATGAAATAGCTGGGGCTGAGCAGCTATTCTGTAAGCAGGAACCACCTCTGTGAATTTAGCCGTGTGCTTTCTGCCTGGTAGACTTCTGATGCACTTCAAGTACTTTTTCACTTTTTTTTTTTTACACTTGGGATTGAAGTAGCTTTTTGGGTGCTTGTTGCTCAAGCTTTCTTACCTGTGATTAAACCAAAGGAAGAGGATCTGAAGTCAGTGAAGCTTTACTTAGGGTTCCGTGTCACACCGAAAAGCTCAAAGACAACAACTAAGAGAAAACAAATTAAAGACAGCATTACTACTTTTCTGGGGGGAAGGGAAAAGCATTACTAGTAGCATTGCTGCTAAAAAAATAATACAAATTCAGACCTTGGAAACAAAGGGGTCTGACTCTCAAAGAATTATTCCTAGTGTTGGACTTCAGATGCTTCCACACTTGCATCCTTGGATGATCATTAAATCTTGTTTGTGCTTTCTAACCTAAGAGTTCTCTGGTGGTACTTATCGGCTCAAAGACTTATGCCTGAGATTTTTTTTCTTTCCTCCTCCTGTAGTTCTGGGGTTGTTCCTGACTTGGTCTAGCAGAAAAAGGGTGCTTAGTGGAGCTTTTGACTCTCAAAATAGCCGAACAAGCCAGTAATAAACTTGTAATGGAGCAGTGCCCAACAGATGGAGAGGATGGGGCCCTTGATGAAATGGGAACTGTGGAATCTGTCTTGTCAAGCAACTGTCACAGCTGTCTTCCTCCTCTAGGATGACCATGGAGAATTCATGCCAGTGCATGAACTTTTCCTGGTGAATCAGGTATGTGTCTGCATATGGAGATGATGACTTCAGTTTATCTCTGATTTTCCTAATGTTACATCATGGCATGTGTGTGTACACAGCTGTCTTCTGTTGTCCTCAGGAAAAAAAAAATATCCCTTTTTCCTCAATGAAGAGCTCTTTATGTTCTGAGATTTGGACGCTGTGGCCAAAACAATGAAAGGGTTTCTGTAAAGCCAAGCTTTCCAATGCAGTAGGGCAGAAAGAATACTATCAGACAGTCCATTTGAGCTTCATCGCTATGCAGGTACTTAGAAGTGTAATCCATCAGTACTCTGATCTACAAGTCTGGCTGAAATCTTGCAGCCGTCAGCATGACATTACTCCCAGTCACATCAAGTGTGTTGAATAGCTAATAGATGTTTTGAAAGGACAAGTGGAATTAGCTTCCCAAAATTCACCTCAAGAATATAGGATCTGTCTACAGCTTGGATGTTAAGGTGTGATTTCAGTCCACTTTGATAAATCACTTACACCTGGGGTTTTTGTTTCCTTTTTTTTTCCCCCTGAAGCTGCCATTTTAACTTGCATTTAGCTAGCCGTTAAACAGTATTGTGTTCTTCTATAGCAAACCAAGTGAGCTGGCAGGTGACTAAGATCAGAAGAAAAACTAGTTATGTTTTTTTTTTCTTGGTGGATGTGGCTTTCAGTTCAGAGCAAAGGCTGGTGTTTAAAAGTGTGCAATGAGAATGCTGTAGGATGAGCGTAGGTCTCACGTCAACTCTGATTACTTTGAACTATATGTATAAGCAAAGTTAAACTGCCACGTGGTCAGAAAAACGAACTTAACCATGCAGTCATCCTGAGCTGTAGGGAGGGGCATGTAATGACCTGGATCGCTTGTGAGAGAGTGCAAAGGATGGTTATAACACGTTTCCTCAAAGTAGAAAAAAATACAGTCAGCATCTGCTGGGTGCCGAATTCTTCATTGAGACAAAGTTGCTCAGCTTTATCTGAAGAAGCTGTCCCTGAAAAACAAATGGAGGGGGGAAAAAAGTGCTGATGAAAAGGGTGATCCTCCAATAAGCTGAAGGAATAAGGAAAAGCACATTGCCAGAGGGGGTACATGTAGAGATTTAGCTGTACTGTCGCTGGCTGGGTTTGCTGCTGTGTTATGTATGGTGCTCATGGGCCCAGATTTGGGTTTCAAGTGCTGCGCAGCTTGTGCCCCAAAGTGTGAGCATCCATTATGTACTTGCCTTAGTTGTCTTTTTTTTTTTCCCCTCATTTGGATTGTCTCTTCAGTAGGGAGCTGCTTTAGAGGACAGTAGGACTGAGTGCTGGAACTCGTTTGTAAGCACTTGCTTTATGCTTTGCGAGAACAGCTGGATAGAAGGTATAAATTACTATAAATTGCCAGTCTATGCAAAAAAGGTGTTTGCATAAATTATTGAAGAGCCCACTTGAACTTGTTGAGCAGGGCTCCCACCAGCATTAAGAGGTCACTTAACCCTCTGTGCGGCCCTGCTGCGGAGTCCAGTCATGCATTGCAAAATTAAATGAGTTCCACCATTTTTCTTCGGAGCATTGCCCAGAACTGATGCGAAGTGACATCTGACAACACAGGCAAAGCAGTGACAATGCTCTGAGACACTAATAATAGCTGTAGAGCTAGAGCAGTTTTCCTCTATCCTTATTTTTTATTAGAACCTCCCCTCTTTGGTGAGGACATGTTGTCATCCCTGGCACGGTTTATCCTTGGAAACCACCTTTGCTGAGCTGTTTAATCGCAAGGCTGGCTCCACAGTGGAGTCAATGTGCTAGGAACGCTCCCACCGTCATCTCTTTAAAGAGCAGCTGATACCTCATTGAGAACTTTGAAAACACCACATTCTTCTTGGATGATCCTTGCCAGAAGTTGGGAGGAGTCAGGGGTGCTGACGGGGGGTGGGGGGAGGCTAAATCGTCTCTGGAGCAGCGTGGCAGCAACCCCCCTGAGAAAGACAGGCTGCAAACGCTGTGCAGACTCTTCTTTCTCTTCCCCCCTCCATTTCCTTTGTTACTAAGGAGATTTACATTGAAACAAGCTCTGCAGGAATCCTCAGGTTCCTAGCAAGGGGATCTTAATATTTCTATTTTATAATTAGGAAAGGAGAGGAGATACTAGAAAAGGTTCCCGTGAGGCATTCTTGGGGCTAAATTACAGTAAAAAGGGAAAAATGATGAGTAGCCCTCTAAACCTCAATTGTGTGGTTGCGGTCAATTTGATGGGAACGCAGAGGTGATCCCAGGGTCAGCAGCAATGATGTGATTTACTTCACTAGGACAGAGGTGTATTGGTCCTTGTTGTTTTGTTTTGGTTTTTTTTTTATTTTTGCCTTGAGTTCTCCTGCTGTAGTTGTTTGTTCCTTGCACCATTGCCTATTTCTGTAGGATATTGCC
This sequence comes from Rissa tridactyla, assembly GCF_028500815.1. Classification (NCBI taxonomy): domain Eukaryota; kingdom Metazoa; phylum Chordata; class Aves; order Charadriiformes; family Laridae; genus Rissa; species Rissa tridactyla. The sequence continues at coordinate 10,014,645 of NC_071478.1, read as the reverse complement.
CTACTGTACTGAAGTCAGCTGCCAGCATACAAAGAGCAAATGAGGCTCCAGGATGCCCGGATTTGTTTGGATAGTCAGGTATTTTTAACCATTGCTCCATGGATAGGGAAAAGAAGGAGCAGTGATTTTTTTTGAGTGCTGGATTTACAGGATGGAATAGGTGCCTAAGGAGGAACTTGAAGAATTTAGGTACCTAAATCCTAAAGGATAATCCTCACTGCTCCTGCCTACCTCTGTAAGCGGCTGAGTATCACCACCAAGAGGGTTCCTTAGGTACTTAAAGCTCTTCCCTGTATGTCTAGAATTATCCAAGTCTTGTTGATGCTGAACTGTTCAAATCTGATCTCTTTCCTAAGCCCTGTCAAGATTAACAAACCAGGCTTTCTCCTGCCTGCCTCCTGAGAGGCCCTGCTGGTAGCACAGGCAGAGCATGCCTACAGCATGCCTCTGCACCAGCAAAATACAGAGACAGCTGCTATTTACATTCCAGAGCAGAGGAAGAGTCAGGGATATCCTGCTGCTATAAAATAGCACTGAATATTAAATGATAAGAGAGGAGCTGTTGCACGAGCAAGGGGTTTTTGACCAGTCTCTCCTGTGTTCCTCCACTGCAGTGATCTCAGCACCCTTTTTGTATTCCCTATCGTTTTTCCTTTTCAGTACCCTCAGCTCTCCCATCTTCCCTACATCCCTGATGCCACTTCCCTCTACCACCTTTATGCATCTCCCTGCCATGTTCCTGGCTTCTTCCCATGCCCCTTAGGGTTAGCCACGTCATAGCTTCTCCTTTATCCTGTGTCCTCTGTTCGGCTACTGCTGGGAGGGAAGCGGCTCGTGGTGTGGGTTGGTGGGAGCAGTATGTATGCCGAGCGGCTGGGTACCATGCGTGTGTCAGCTGGAGAAGTTCTGCAAGAGAGTGGGTGGCGAGCAATTTTTCAGTACTGTCTGCCGGAGTCCGCGTGGCAATGTAAGGGCTTGAGATTCTTTACAATGGAGCAGTCTAAAGTAATTTTGATGCAAGGCATAAATGGTTAAAATTTAGTGAATATGTTGGACAACTTGGAAAATGCTCTGGGAATGGAACTGTTGGAGATCATTTGGTGTGGAGGTGAATGGAAAGAAAGTACAGAGAAGGGAGAAACTGGTAAAAAGAGCAGTTGAAATCTTAGAACAACAGTTCCCTCCTATTTCAACCCCTATCTCTTCTGCTAGTGTCTTAATACCTATTCAGCAAGCTAACAACATCAGGTCCTCTTTCACCTTGGCAGCACTACTGCTGATAGTATTATACAGCTCTATGGTTGCCGATTCTTTTTTCCAACTGTAACGCACCAACATTTTTTTTTCCTGGTGTTTATTATGCAGGTTCTCTTGACCTTTAGAAATAAAGCACTTGTGGAAACCAGCCTTTCCATTTATATCTCTCCTGAATTCCCAGGGCATTGCTATGATATAGACTGGTTTGGGGGTTTTTTGCTTCCAATATATTATCTTCTTGTAGAATTAGCCCTCAGGAAATCAGCATCTGGTACCAATTATTGTTTAGCTGAGGTGGCTGAATCTCCTGCCTTACAGCAGTTGAAGGTCTAGAATTCCTTTGCCCTGGAGTGCATGGACACCATCAGGAAAGGCAGAAGCTTTTTGTGAGACGAGGGACATTGGCATGATTCCCAGCACCTGTTGATAGCACAAAAGTGTGTGTTACAGGCTGGGCTGCACAATCCCATGGTAAAGAAACACTATAAGGCTATTAAACACCCACTTTAAGTTGCACCTTTGATCAAATTCCTACCCAAAGGCAGCATTGCTGGGTAGCTCTTGTGCGTGCTTTGCAAATTACATCCCCAGATGTATGAGAACTCTGGAGACCAGAGGGGAAGGAATGTCATGCACACAATAGAGCTGGAAAAACCTTCTGTCTTAATGGTGTCCCATCAATTCTTATCTGATAATCTCTCCTTTTGAAGGTATGTGGAAAGCCAAAAATAAGAACAAAGCAAAGCATAGGCATAGGCTTGCCCTGACCTGTCTTCTAGACGGTATCTCTCTGGAGCTCTGCTTGCTTGCTGTACTTGTCTTGCTGTGACCTCTCTCGCATCTTGCTATCAAGCTCACTTGCTGGTGTGAGAAGTTCCCCCCTCCCTTCCTCCTCTCCCTCTTTTGAGCCTCTCCTGTTTGTAACAGCCTCCTCATGCTTGTCTGCCTTATCCACTTTGTCTTATATTTTCAGCAGAGATTAGACATATCTTTTCTTCTGAGTCTCGAAGTTCTGAATTCCTCTATCTTCCTGCCACTGCTTATCTTGCTGCTGTATTTTTACTCTAATACACTCCAGGATATGGTTGTCACAGGGGACACTTGAACAAAGTAAGAGTAGTGTAGCAACCTTCCAAAATTCTCAGGAAAAGTGCTTTGTCAAAAGAAGAAAGTTCAAGGCATAAAAATATGTATCTATGGGTTTTTTTAGTTATTGAATAGTGACAACATATGATACAGAATGATTTTGGGAGTGTGCTAACTGCACTCAACCCCTGTCTAAGATAAACACGGCTGCTTTCATGGCAAAATCCATTCTACTCTGATCTGTCATGTGTATCACCTCTAGTTTGAGGCCTCTGTGGGCCTGGGAAGCTTGCAGTAGCTAATTACAACTAGTCTGGAAGGTAAAGGATTACTATTAGCACAGTCTCTCTAACGGCACAGATGAGCTATCGAAGCAAGAGGAGGAAGCATGACTTGTAGCCGGTAGTAGACTGGGGAAATGAACCTTGGCTTCCCCAGTCCCAGCCAGCAGCGAAGGCTGGGACTCTCTCCTCTCTCCTGTGCTTCACCCCAAACAGGGCTCGGAAGGTGTGAGAAAACCTGGTGTTACCTACTGAATAGATTCTTATCTGACTGCTCCAAAACCACTACCAGGGGATCTCTTGAACCCTTTGAGCTTAATGGAAAGGCTCTGAAGAGCTACGGTTTTCAGAACCAAAAGAAGAGAAGTGCCAGATCTTCTTGTCCTTCGCTGGGGAGGCTGGAGTCAAGTTGTCTTACAGGCTCCTCGAAAGCTTTACCCTAAAAGCCTTTGGCTGATAGCCTCATGGCTTAGGAAGCTCTTACCAAATGCAGACACAGGTACTTTCCATTTGAAACTTTCTGCTTGGTCCTTAAGATGCTTTGCCTTAAATGAGGAGCTGTCAGGTGTTGCCAGGATAGTACCTAACAGTTTCCTTTCTTGCTGCTGCCCACTTGGGAATGTAAGTTGCCATACTGTGAACAGGGAGCTGGTTCTCTGTGGTTATTTCTTTCTCTTTGGTTTGCTTAATTATACTTGCCCTGAAGACAGCTTTAAGATACGTTAGCTTTTTGAATGATGCCCTTGCAGTCTCTGAAGTTCATGATCACCTTGCAGTGCCCATAGCTGTTTTTAGGAGGCCCTGTTGGTTTTCTAGGGATTGGAATATCAGGAGTGTGCAATACACTGTCTCCACTGGAAGTTGTTTACAAGACTGTCTTACTATCTCCCCTTTGACTCTCGTGCTCTTGTGGGTTCATCTCTTGCCCTGTTTTTAGGTGACATACAGGTAAAATTGCCACCTTTGTGGAAGGAAAACATTTAAAAATGCTAAACTTGATAACTAGAGAGTTGCAACAAGCTTGTGGCCTCTGTGGTGGCTGGGCACCTAAAAAGCACTTCCCTTCCAGGGGGGAGGAGGATGCCCAGCGCCTGCTCCAAAACTGGCAGTTCCTATTGAAGCAAAAGGCAAACTTCTACCTGATGTTAACCCTGTAGAGCCAGTGAGATGATTCGTCAAATTAATTACAGTATTTTTTCAAACTGTTTTTATCTTAGGCACTTAAGTAAGTTAACTCTTGTTGCTTTGCTAAAGGGGGAAAAATCGGTTGAAAAGGCACATGATTTCTGCTTCTTCTGAAATCTTTGTATTGTTATGCTGAATAGCTGCAAAATAAGAGATGCCACCAACTGAAGTGTAAACTGAGGAAAATGGAGGGAGCTTTCAGTGCAGCCAAATCTAAGTGGTTTGAGGGAAGATTGGATGGAACTCAGAGGTGAGAACACAAGGCACTGTTGGGTCTTGCACAAGCCCTGTGGTCAGCAAAAGTCCTAACTTTAAGATGTCCAGTTGCTCTTAATTTTCAATATAAATAACATAGTGTGTGTGGTTCAGACACCAAAATTGTCAGGCAAAGAGGATGGGGGGTGGAAATAAACCCTGTAGAACAGGATTAGGCAGGATTAAAGTCTGAAATGATCATACAGCACTGGGTAGTGGATACTGCCACAGCTAACTCAATATAACTCAGTGGGACACTTGACATTGCACATTTTCAAGCAGCAAGTCATAAATCTATATTCATGTGAAATCTTCTGCAGTCAGCCTGATAGGAACAGAAACGCGACACAGCTTCGGGTGCCAGTTTAGGGGAATAAAGCACAGGTTGCTGCCTTGCAGGGACAGATCTCTGCTAGGGAAAATGGAAAGCAACTTGAATGATGTATGTAATTATGCTTGTTTGCAGGGCTATGTAATTTCTACAAACCCACTGAGAATCCTTAAAACCTGAGATTAAAACCAGCTATAGATATAGTTTTAACACCAGTTGTCTATCTATAATTATATATACATCTGTAGCAGTTAGTATAATAGTTGCCAGTTCGACAGTCCAAAGCACACAAATGCTTGTTTACCTTTTATAAATTAAACCACATACTTAAGTGCTTTTTTGGACAGGGAAGTACTTAAGTATTTTGCTTAAATGTTGGGCTGAGTCAGGTTGACATGAATTCGAGTTCTTCTCGTCTCACTGTTAATATGGAATTACTTACCTTAGAGCTAACCTGGGCTTTGAAGACCAGTGTCAAGAAGGTGGTACAGAGAAGATGTGTTCTTGCATCAACGTTGTGTGTCATTAACGCTACGTACGTGGTGCATGTGCTGCTGCCAATGGCGCTTTGGCAGTGCGGGACCGGGATGCGGGATCTGTGTGGCAGGGCTGGTTGCACTCTGCAGCTCTACTTAACCAAGTGTTCTCCAGGCTCGGGATCAAATAGATCTTTGAACTATTGCAGACTGCAACTCCACCAGCCCCCAACCATGAGGTAACCGTTTGCTAGGTCCAATATGAGTCATAGACGGGGAGGAGGATATTTCTGGTTTCCCATCAAAAAAAAAAAAAAGGCGAAGCTCATAATCATGAGCAAAAGGTCTCTGTGCTGTAATGGGAACCAGCTGGTGTGGTAGGCCATTTCGGACTAAAATCTGTCTTTGTTCAAAATGCGGCCCCACTATTATCACGGTTGGAAACAATCCTTGGTGCTGACATGGTAATGACAGCTTCATGTTTTAGACACATCTAATGGCACTAAGTCCTGATCTTAGCCGGCATTTATCAAGATAAGTAAGCCAGTCAGGCAAGAGCATGGTGGGCTGACTGTATTCCTTTAGATAACGACATGCGTATTTCCTCTCTTGGAAGAATAATGAACATAATATGACTGTCAAAATATTTCCCTCTGGAGAGACTCCAAAATAACTGGCACTTACATGAGCTCAGTGCCATCAGCGATGTGAGCTTCCTCACAGACCTGGAAGAAAGGGAGCTATGGCCAAGAGAGATGTGAGGGTTTCTCCTGAAGACAAGCCAGAGCCTGGGGGAATCATTTTCCCACAATTCCCTATAGTTCTCACTTGCAATTGGACCACTCCTGGGAATAGTTCCACTGGCATGGTGATTAAATGAGATGGTATGGTGTCTTCTTTAGGTCTTTTGAAGCTGATGGACAAGGTCCTGGTGATTTTGGCGAGGCTGGTTCTCATGTAGCATTGTCCTGTGCTTACTTTAGCTGAAATTTTCACAAGAATTCCCCAAACCAGCAGAGAATCAGGCCCTGCAAGTTCAACTTTACAGCCCTTGGATTTTCCTCTTAACCCGACTGGAAAATAGCTCTGCTAATGACTTGTCTGCAAAATAAAGTGCATGCACAGATTCATGCAGAGCTTAATGTGCTCGTCTAGTGTACCCCCTCCTCGGCTATTTGCCTTTGAGAATGCTGGGAAATGCATCTAACCAGCAAAGAGCCTGCTTCTAGAAGCTGTTGTTGTTTTAGGGAGGATCCATTAAAAAGGCATAGCTGGGAATTTGAAAGGCATTATTTGGAGTGCTAGTGTGCTTCTGTCAAACCAAAAGAGGAACGTGGTGGAGGTGGTTGGAGTTAACCAGTGCTGCTTTGGGCTCAGAGGGAGCTAATGGCCCGTGCACACAGGATACACTTCTCTGCCGGAAAAGTGTGCTGTAACGGTAGAGTAAGCTCCTGCAATGCTGCAGCACAGGTCAGAGCTGGAAAGGGTACATAAAGGGCTCTCCCGGTAGAACAGGTCAGGTCATGCCACTGATTAAATGCATCCTGCAGAGGTGTCATAACACTCTCCTGTCTGGGCAGCTGGGAAGTGTGAGAGTAGAGTTTTGCAAGACTGGACTAAGGTGAGTTTATTCCCTTTTCATTCTTTCAAGTGTAGATTTGTCCCTGTCAAGTTAAGCCGTGATGAACTTCTTTTACTGTAGGCAGAGGGCTGACACTTGTGCCGATGAAGTGACTCTTGTATTTTTGCTGTCCTCTGTCCCACGCTATTCACTGCAGATTTTGTGGATTTTCTGTATGGGCAGCCAAGGCAACAATTTCTTGTAGCTGGGGGAGAGGGTCTGTCAAGTTTTTAGCTGCAAGATACCTCTTTTTATGGAGTGTTTCTCTGAGTCTCAGGGTGTGGGGAAAGCTGGAGGTGGCCAGGAGAGCAGCGTCTCTGATAGAGGATCCACTGTGCATCCAGCTCTGCCATGGACAAAAGGATGCCTTCTGCAGGGCTTCACGGTGGAGTCAAGTAGGAAAGGTCTTTTAGTCTTCATGGTACTATGGGGTAATATTAGAATCCAAACTATCCCTGTGCTCTTTGAAAGCCAGGGTAAGATGCTGGCATAGGAATTGCTCTTTGTCAAATGTCCCTGGGTGTTTGGATGGCAGCATTGTTTCAGGAGGTCTTGAATTGCTCTCAGTTGTGCAGCAGTCCTTTATGGGGGGGGGGGGGGAGTTAGACACAGCTATGCTTGAGTGTGGCCTCCAAAATGCCCACAGCTCCTCAAACAATTCTCGCAGTTCCTCAAACGTGAATCCTAACTGAAGGTTAGCATCTACTCTTAGCACCACAGTCTTAAACAGTACATGGATCTGCAAATGCCTACTGTAGCACCAGTGGAAGAGGGTTATTTTAACCTTGCAAGCCATTAAAAATTCAGGGGTTGATACCAGAGGGGAATGGTTGGTACTGTTGATTCTGAGCATTTAATAACATAACCTGAAATATGTATCTCAGGGAGCAGATGACAAACCCTTGCACACAAGGGAGGAGAGCAACACAAAGGCTTGTATTTTTTGTATTTTCAGTCTATGTACCTGCAGAAGGCATGGAGAAGAGACAGCAGGGTATGGTGGCCAGGGAAGTGTTGGAGAGCAGGGACCACAGCTGGGTAAGGTGTCCTGGTGCCTGAGGAGGAGGCGGAAATTGGAACTTGCACTGAAAGCACAGTATGTTGTTCTTGCTTGCTGCCTTGAGAGGGGAAGCTGCGGGGACAGGGGAGTCCTCCTGCCTGCCCCACGCTCGGCCAGGGCTCCTCGCCTGCTCCCCCACTGCAGGTGGGGAACAACAGCAGGAGAGAGGTATTTCTTCATACCTGAGGAGCGATGAATGGTTTCACAGACAAGGCAAACAGGCAGTTAAGAGTGGGTGGAAACAAAACCCACTACATTTTTCTTTGTTTGTCTTTTAACAATTGATATTTACAATGAAGTCCAGCCCCTCCCTTCAAACAAATGTTTCTACATGACATGGTTTTACCAAGAAAGGATAGTAAAACATCAGTGGTAAAATAATATTTATAGAGCTATGTATTTGTGAAAGTGACTGCGATTTTCCAGGTAAATAGTTGCTGGCTTATTCAAAATACTCTGTCTGTCAAAATCCTTGTGTCATGTGGAATATTTCCCACACAGTTTCAGAGAGAGCTTCTTTTTAACTGCTGGTGGTAAACCTGTAATGCTGTGTTAGGTTTTTAATAGCTTGCAAAGGTCCCTGATTGATTTTTCACGCATTTATTTCCACAGCAATAAGGTTTTACATACTGAGATGTGGGAAGGAAAGGGGGGAAAAAAAAAAGTAATCACAGGATGCTGAATGTGTTTCAAAACCTGTGCCTAAATGTCTGTCCCTAAAAGGCTCTCAACCTGGGGGTGATTAAACTAATTACATTAGCAGTACTTGAGAAGAGCTGGAAAGTTTGCACTTTCTCAAGTAAGGGATCACTTCTTTTCCTCAAAGATGAAGTCATATGCACCAAAAAAACCCTGAAAATCCCCTGCTAAGCTGCATGCTACTGCTGCAATATGGATGTTTCTCCTGGTGGTGTTAAACAGCAGCAGGAGCTGTGTGTCCTGGTGTGGGCGGTGGGACTGCGGTGGCCGGGACCCTGCTGAGCATGGTGTCTATGTCACAAGGCAGTGCTGTCTTGCGTTTGCACGAGTTTGGCCATGCCTTACTTTTTCATCAGCTCAAACACCGTTTGCTGTAGCACTCCCTCTCTTGTCACCTCATGTTATTTCTGTGCACTAGCAGAGTAGTGCAGAGGTAATGGGGATAATGGGACGTGTGGGAGAAAGGCTCTGGGAATGTGGGTTTCCATCCCAGTGCTCCTGTGGTGCAGCCTTGGCTGACTCCAGCGGTGAAGAACAGCACGTTCTTGGCTGTCCACTGAGGCTGGACACCCTCCTGGCTGCCTTCATGTCCCCTGCTTGGCTGCCGGCCTCCAGGTGCTGTATCATGCAACAGAGCAGAAAAGACACCTGATGTGACACAAGTGACAATTATGACCCAGAACCTGCCTGAGGAATTGTCCTTACAACTTACACTTCAAGTGTCTGCAAAGCCTTGATGAAGCTCAAGGGGCTGTAGGCAGTTTTGCCCTTTCCATAGCAAACGTCATTATTGGGGATATTTCCTTCCATATCTAATAGTAGCTTGTCTAAAGACTGGAGTCCAGCCTAGCTCTTTCAGAGCTTTTGAGTAAACAAGCAAGCATGCATCCTACTTAAAAAAAAAAAAAAAAAGACTGGCAATTAAAAAAGACATCTTACATTGTACAAACAGGAAGGATTGTAAAACACACTTTGCAGGGAGTCAGTGGAAAATGCATTCAGTCTAGTTTATAATCACAGCACAATGAAATACCCTGAACATAAATAGCAAGAAATCAATTTTCTTTAGAAAAAAGTAAAATAAAGAACATTAAATGATCATTTGACTAGATAACTGCAGTTTACTCGGTGGTATAACTGTCAGCTTGCCTGTGCACAATAATGGAATTAATGCAGAGGGGGTATGGTTTAGATGTCTCCTTCTTTACAGTGACAATAACTCCCTTGTTTTCTCTAGTGAGTAGATGTTTATATTCTAATTTTGTCTCTGCAGGCTACACAGAGCCTTAAACTTGCAAAAGGGATTTGTGAGCAGCTTGCTTGTCAAGAACAAATACTAGTCAAAAGAAACGCGTGACTTACTGACCTTGAGTTCACTGAACCTTCATCTTGATGCTTCCGCACAACTAAGGAATCTGCTTCTCTGAAAATTAAAGTTCCCAGATTAGAATAGAAGCTTCGACAAAGGACCTGTATGGCTTTACAAATACACATCGATTAGAGGTCTTTAAAAGAGCTTTGTTAGAACAATGGGATTATGAAAAGCAAATCTTTGAGAGGTAAGAAACCAACTGTGGTTGAAGTTGATGAAAATCAGACTTTTGAAAATATGGAATTTCTTATTTGCATTTTGGCTAAAAATCTTAACTCTTTGTCCTTGGCTGTTACGGTATTCATTTGGAGATACAGTGACAGTATCAGACTGCCCTAGTCATCTTGTCAAGATGATATTATGCTGTGGAAAGAGATGATGGCTTTCACAAAGACCTTGGTTTCAGTGTGTGTGCCCAGTATTTGTTTTGTGGTATCTGATTCAGATTGGTATCTTGCATCTTCCAAATGTTTGTAAGTTTCTAAGGCAGCTTACAGGAATGTTTCAAATTGATATTCTTTTACTACCTGCATTTAATAACTGTATAACTGTGGCATCTTTTGTCCCCTGAATAAACATCTCTCCGAAAATCAGCCTGAAGGTTTCCATGCGGTGTTAGAGCTAAATGAGCCTTTAATAGTTTAACTTGGTTCTCAAACACCTTGAAGCTTCAGACCTGCACCTCCTTCCAAAGCACAAATATGCGAGTTAAAGCTAAAGTGAATCTTATGACAGATTAATATTTCCTATGGAGATATGTGCAAAGGAAATGCATTCTTCCACTCAGAACGGTGCCTTTGTGCACATACGTGACTGTGATGTGGACGTTAAGTGTTAAGTACTTCTATTACGTGTATACATGTCCACAAAATGAGATAGAATTTTATTTAAAAGTATATACATAATAAAATTGCATATGCTTTTCATATGCTCAGGAAACATCTTCTGTGGGGATGGTAAATTTTTTTAACCAATTTACTACAGTGGTTCCAAGGTTATAACTCCTATATATTTTACCTGTTTAATTACAAAGATATTTGTATGATGAGAAAACTTGGAAAACTGAGAAAACTTGTTTTGCTTACCCCATAATCTGCAGAGTTTGCTTTGATGATAGTATGTCATAATTCCTCCTGGGTGCCAGTCAAAACAAAGACTTTGCCCTGTACACAAGCAGTTCTTGTTTGGATGGTTTTGGTATTTTGAAATGTGGAATAAAATCCAAGACAGATCATTTCCCGTCCTGTAGTTGAATAAGGATAAGGCTGAAAGTGTGAAGTAACAGAAGATTTGATCCTCTTAACACAGTGTCACTGTGATGCTGTGCTGGATCACGGATAGTTTAAAAGCAAAAGTGGTGGTGGAAATACACTTCAAAACCTTTCAAACTGTCAACTTTTGCTGAAATAGTGTTCTGTAGATGATGTCAGCAAAGGAACTTGATGGAAAATATTTTACTGTTTTGGAGCTTCCAGAGTTAGAGTACATTTTAGGTGCTCTAAACAAATTTCATATTTGTTTTTTACTTCCTTACGCTGTTTACTTGAATTAATAGGGTGTTATTTTTTTTCCAGCTACAAGGTGTTTGTTTTAATGGTTCTGCTGAATTACGTTATTCTACAGTTGTTATACTCTTGGTGCACTCACTGATATTTTTCTGGCTAGAAGAAAACTTTAATTAGTCTTTTGAAGCTTAGATGGGTGGCTGAAGCAGAGTATTCCATGAAATCATATATCACCAAAAAATGTCAGTCAATATTGTGAAATACCGTACCATTTACACAACTTGTTCATAGCTCGGGTTCACTGAAGGAGCTGACTTGTCTGTCTTTTTATTCCTCCTTGAGCCGGAGATTATGCTTATGTTTAAAGACAAGCTCAAGGCTTCTGAATTGGGATATCAATTAAAGTGGGGGGGGAAAAATGTGTGGAGCTGCAAACTTGGAGACCAGCCTTTTTCTGCTTATCTGTGTAACCAAACTGCTGCGGCCCTGGGCCAGCGCACTGGCTCCAGCTGTGACGGGGGCATTAGAGAAGAGGAAGCAGATCAGGGTCTTTACACAACAGTCCTTCTCTGTTGTCTTATTGCAGCTTTCCTCAGCCAGAAGTTGAAGGTCATATGTCATACCTTGAAAGCCAGTTACTTCATTTGTCCTTTCTTCTCCGTAAAATGGGAACATCTTTTCACTTTCTGAATTGGTTTGAGATCTGTGGGTGGGAAGGCAGCATAGTTATCGTGAGTAGCTATCCTTTTAGTGAATCTATTTTAGCCAGTATTTACTGAATCAAAACCACCCCACCTCCTGCTTGTTCTTGAATTCAAAAATTGCTGAGAATTTAATTTTTAGGCTATGCGGCGTTTTACAGCTATCTATCTAGTAATCTGAACTAAGATTATCTACTGTTTGAAGTAGAAGACAAGAAGAAGCGTAGTGAATAGCCTCAGAGAAGACACACAATGAAATTTCCAGCAATGTTCATGAAGTGACTTGCAGGACCGCTTGCTATCAAACCACTAGTTGTCATGCATTAAGGAAGGGACTACACCTGCCGTGGAAGGGGCAAACAGGGGAGAGCATCGGCACACACGGTGCTTTCCTGGTGACCATTCAACACTGTTGTACCCAGAGCTGTGCAGGTTGCTTTGTAATGCAGATTACTCTAGCTGGAGGTTGAAAGTATATCGAAAGCAATGCAAGGGCAAGCTTATTTAATAATGCAAGTGGAGGGCAAATCCCAGGAGCTCTTAAAAATACCAGCACAGAAGAAGCTTTTCTGTTGGCCGTCTTCCTTTGGGACCGTTTTCAGTCCCAGATTATTTTTTTTTTTCGAGGGCTGTAGATTGCATTTCAGGCAGACAACAGCTCTGTTTTAAAGACAGCGCAGTATCCAGCGGAATGATGGTGGGCACACAGGAAAACCAGCTGCAGCTCGGGCTGCCCGTGGTACCCAGGTGCTGCGAAGGCAGCCTGGCTGTTCAGTTTGCGACCAGGGAGGGGTGAAAAAAGGTCAAGAAGAATCTCGCTGTTCCCAGTGTCTGTCAGTAAGTAATCATGCAGATAAAAATCACACCACTCCCTCCGCTCAACAAAAAATTTCTTTCTCTATCTATATATCCATATAACATTACAATACAAGCCTCAGGGCATCTCTTGTCCTTATCTAAACAAAAGTCTTCTCTGAAAACCTTAGTCATGCAAGTTATGGCATGAAATCACCCTTTCAGCAGAAAAATGGTAATTTTGCATCTGGAGTCAAAGGAGGACTGGCTTGGTGTACAAAGCTATTATGTTTCCCAGATCCAATCACCCTGAGTAATTTGGGAGCAACTCGCAGCCCTGTCTATAAGGGTTTTTTTCAGTACGGGTATAAATCCTACTGAAGCTGTACCTGTTTTTTTTACTTGGGCCCTGCTGGAACATAAGTTCTATGTAGTGGTATCCACCTTCTTTGTGGAAGGCGTAAGAAAAATGTCAAACAAAAGAAATTAAATGGGAAAGACGTGCAAATAAATGTAATCCTGCAACATGGGATCATCGTACTGTGAGTTAAAGTGAGGAGCAGAGAAGGGGTGTTCTGGAGAAAAGCAGGAGTTTTGCATGAGGCAACATGCTGTTGGTGCAGTTTTTGTGAAAGCACTTCTACTTGTTGTGCTGGGTAAATTAAAAGTGGAAAAAAAACCTGTTGCATGTGATTATCAGTTGCCACCTTTTTGTTTTCCAGATTTGGTGCGGAGGAACAGACCCATCTTCCCTCCATGGTGTGTTCAGTGACTCTCCTGCTCCTCGGTCCCAGTTGTCTGTGGGCCAACACACAGCATAGTTTTGCAAACCAGGAGGAGGAGGGAGCTTTGTGCCCTGTTTGGGCAGTGCCTGCTCATCTGCAGGTGGGCTGGGAGGATGCGGGTCAGGAAGCAGATACAGCGCGCTCCTGGGAAACAACTCTGTGTGGGAGAATTCTTTCCCAGAACGAGACACCTCCGTGGGTTCCTCAGTTTGTGTAGCATTAACTCGCACCGTTCACATTGAAAAGGATGTTAAAACAGTCCTTAAAAATAACTACATATAATGATCCATTTATCTGTCTTCATGCTTTAAAAATAGTTTATTTGTCCTTATTATTAGTTCAGGCACAACGCGGCACTGAGCTGAGTCTTCCTTTAAATAACCCAGCTCTCAGCTGGTTGCATTGTTCACCCCAATCTCTGTGAGTGGCAGTTTAAAGGCTCGGTTTTCCCTTCCTGATATGCTTTAAATATGAAGCCTCTCTGCCTTGTGCCGAGCGGGGCGGTGGGATGCCGGGCAGAGGCGGCCGGGCTCGGTCCCAGGGGTGGCTGTCCTGCGAGCAGCCTGCTGCGGGAAGGGGGTGTGCCCAGGGATCCATCCCCGGGGAGAAGAAGACGAAGGAAACCCTTCTGGCTGGCTGGAAAAGAGAAGGCAGACAGTGTGTGACCTATGGTGTATCCGTTGTTGTCTGTAATGGATTTTTTCACTTTTTTCTTTTCCTGATACTTCTGCAGTGTGCATTACTCCATGGAAGAGATCCTATAGTATCGGCTCCCTCCCTGCTCCAGACAGATGGTAAGTGCTAAGCTTTGATTTCTTTCCTTAATTGTAGTGTCTCAGTGCAAAACTTCAAGAAGATCTTTAAAATTCTGCTGATTATTTAAAAACTGCATTCTCTGCTTGCAATATTATTTCTTGACATTACTTCTGCCTTGCTTTTTTTCCTCCTTGCAGAGGTGAAAAAGCAAGCTTTTGTAGTGTTCCTCTGCTTTGGATTTTAAACAATATTATGTTTCTGCTTCAGTTTTAAATGTTTACATTCCCTCTCACTGGAGACCTGGTCCCCCACCCCCTCCTACGATCCCCATGTGCATGGGGATTTTGAAAGTGCTGTTCATACTTCTCACTTCACTGTTTATGATGCTGGGCAGTGATGCATTCAGATTATCACAGCACGGGTAAAATAATACCCACTTCTTCCCTTACATCCTATTACTGCACCTCAGAGAGCCCCGTCACTTAGATTACTCAGGGGAAAGTCAATGACATACGGTCTTTTGATTTGAAATACAAACTGTTGTGTAGAGATTTAAAAGATACCCTAATTTATTTTGAAATGGCCCATAATGGGCTGGTACTCTTTTGATTCTTTTATTAGGCTGTGATTTTTTCCATCTAGCTTCTATTCCCCAAACCTACCAAATGATCATGATTTACTTTGGACATCTGTTAAATGCTGGGCTGTCTGGGGAACAAAGCAAGGGAGCTGCAGTCCTGGTGGGAATGTTGAAGGAGAGAAGCGAAACCGACTGTGATCTCCCAACAATAGGGTAATTTGAGCCACACAGCCTTACTGAAATTCCTCTAGCTTGCATGGGTTTTGCACATAAATGTGTGCATCTCTGAACATGTTGTGATTAACTGCTGTTATTAAATATATTTATCTTGTTTAAGATCACCTCAAGCCTTGCCCTGAAGAGTGAAGACTATCAGATCTATTGCTTTGCTTTTTTTTTTTCTTTTTTTCAACAAGAAGAAATCTGGAGCATGAGCATTGACACCACGATGCTGGGACCTCTTTGATTCCCCCGCCCACAAATGCTGAGATATTTCTGTTTTCAGCTGTCACTATTAGTGTATTCTCGGTTCTCCTCCCCTCCACCCCCAGTTGCAACCAGTACTAAAAAGGTTTTTTGATTCTTTCCTAGCAGTTGAAGCAAACCCGGCTGCATTTTAGCTTCCTCCTGCAGGACAGATTTACTCACTGTGGTTACCCTGTGGTTGCCACATGTTAGTTACATTAAAGGCACTGCTCCCTAATCTAATGAAACAGAAATCCATGAGATGTATAAAAACATTCTATTATTCTCCTACTTTCAGGAACATTTCCTGTTCTCCTCTCTTCCCCCTCACTAATTTGATGAATATGGGTTCAGCCTGCTGGAAGGGAGCTTTCAAACAGTGTGTGTCAGGCCAGGTTGTTAAAATATATCCACCCAGTTTGGATTTTGGCAGTTGTGATAACCAGGAGCACAGAGGTGATATTCCTGTTTGAAGAAGAATGATAGGTATTTATCTATGAAGTACGAGTCAGTATCTAGGGTTTTTAATTGTTTGGCATTGCAAAAAGCACACCGTGAGTCAATAAAAGCTTTACATGAATAAAGATAATTGAAATCCTTACAAAAAGGTGCTCTAAGGGTGATGATGTTTAATGCCATTGAATACATAGCCAGAGATACTGAGATCTCTGTTTGTCTATCTGTATTGGAAGAACAAACTATAACCTGAAAGAAAAAAATATTCTTGAACACTTTCTATGAATACTTTTCTTTCTTGAAAGAAAAGTGTCATAGAAAAAAGTATTCAAGGCAATTTCTCAGTGCATTAAAACATCAGTCTTCACAAAGGGTCTAAGAGGTAGCAGATGTTTAGACACTTAATTCAGCTACAAAACAAGCAGTGCTGTATCTCAGACTTGAAGTGGTCTATGTTCTGCTTTTGCCTTTATAAGTTTTGTTATTGTCATAATAGGAAGTTTAAGAGCACACAAGGCCGGAAAGAATTTTGGTTTTTGCTTATTTTACAAGTGGATGAATGGCTTGTGTAGGAGTGCTCAAATGACAGCGCGAGCTGGGAACTAGAGCTGGGAGTGCTGCCTCCCTCCAACTGCTCGAACTCCCCATCCAGTCAGATCGTTTTGTATCTGGACTTTGGTATAAGGCTTAGTCAGAGATGACAGCAACAGAACTCCTCCGTGAGTCATCTGCTTAATCCTGCTCCAGACGGAGGGCTCTTCCTTTGGCTTTACTAGTCTGTTAAGACGTTGTCTTGCTGTTAGATGTGGTGGTTGTTGCTTTCTTGTTTTGTTTTTTTTGGTTTTTTTTGGTTTTTCTTTTTTCTATCTAAATTAGGTTCTTTTTTCTTGTGCTTTCAATTCTTTTGGTAGGGGCATTTTCAGCCATTGCAAGGATTTTTTACCTCTGCAGGTTAGCCCTGGCTTGTGCTGTACTCAAGCAGATTACTTCCAGTGCTAAAGGGAAAACTGTCTAGGAGGTTTCCCATGAAGAAGCTGATCTAATCCATTTGAGCTGGTAAAAGACTTCTGTGAGCTTTGAAATGTGCTGGGCTCTGCCTTACAAGTAACGCATCTCACTTTTATAGCAAGGCAACAATAATTTAAAGCGAGCAAGGTATCTAGAGGCCTGTAGGTCTGTGACCCAAGAGAAGCTCTCCTAGTACCTGCTAGAAAATTCTATAATGAAATCCCAAACCCTGTGAGATATTCCAGGCTTTGCTGCCAACCTGAAACCTGAGTTAGGGTTATGGAGCTCTATGAAACTTTCAGGAGAACCACGGCCAGTTTTTGGTTTCAGCCGAGTTTTGCAGTGGTGCCATAAGTTCATTTAAATGCTGAGTATGTGGAAATGAGCTCCTCTCCTTCCATGTGGATGTGAATTTAGTTCACTTTGTTTAGCTGTGATGGCAACACAGTTTTTGGAAACGTTCTGTGTGCATTAGTCATCAATATCTGAGCGATGTTTCTATTGTGCTCATCTGCCAATGGTCCTAAAAAGCATCAGCAATTCATCTATTCCAGCTGGGACAAGAAAGACTGACAAACTGCAGCGCCGCATTGAAAAGCGACTAAAAATGGAATCACAGGGCATGTTTATTGTATTTTTGTGACTGCAGCAGTTAGGGACTGATTTTCTAGCATACTGCAGCATTTGGGATTACCGCTGTGGGCTGTCCTGTTTCGTCCCATGGGATGACTCAGTCGGAAGCGTACTCTTCTGAAGCCCGTGTGGAGGATCAGCCTCTGACAGCCATAGGAATGAGGGGGAGGGAGCTATATCTGCATCGAGCTGCCTGGCATGGTGCAGGTTTTGCTTTGATGACCTGATGCTAGGATGACAATCCTCAGTGAAGTTGAGGTGAGGATCTGGCATGTGTAGCTCTGAATGCTTACAGGTTCAGGCTAAGAGGGTCCCGTTGGGAAGGATAAACTCATAATTAAGGTCCTGAGCTAGAACCTCATGAATATGGGTTTGATTTCTGCCATGAGATCCTCACCTGACCTTGTGCTCAAGGTCATACCAGAGGTTTACTTTTCATCTGCAGGGTGGAAATACAGTTTCTCCATCTGCCTGCCCTTTGTTTCTCTACATAAACGATGAGTGAGGAGGGGTCTTCAGCCCATGAAAGAAGAGAGGGGTCTCACAAAGCTAACCGGCGGAATAAGACTAGTTTTTGTAGTGTCTGTATCTAATAGGCTCTTCCAGAGGCTGAATCAGAGCTGCTAAATGGCAATTCCTGCTCTGAATTGCCTTGGTTAAAGTTAGTCTTTGCGAATTCCCCTTTTTCTCTCACACTTCCACCCTGTTCACCAGGGTTTGGAATGCTATTGCATTTTTTGCTGTCTGTATTCAAGGCAGTCACCTGGGAGAGAGGCAACCCTTTCCCTGCTGCAGCCTGTGTCCTGCCTGGTACTCCTGCGCTGGCGCCTGTCCTGCTGAGCACCTGCTCGCGGAGGAGTTGATTTATCTGTAATTTGTCAAGAGGAAAACAAGGAATAAGAAAATTCTGCAGAGCAATGATGCCCTGCATCTCCTCCTGGATAGAACTGCCCTAGCTGGCTACTCCATCATGCTCTTATGAGGAGGGGGACTGGACTGGGAGGTTTTTAAGGTCAGCACCATCTATTCAGAGCAAGAGTAGAAGGTCTGACCTTTTTCAAATGGTAAGCTTTGTCAGTGCTCCCATTGGGATTTTTCCTCAGGTGACTGCTTAAATGTCACTTGTGGTAAAGCAGGGGATTGGAAGCACTGCAGAACTTCCCTTTCTCCTTCATGAGGCAGCACTGAGAGCTTCTAATGAGGTTGTATGTTTTCCTAAAGTTGAAAACATCAGAGAAGTGAATAGAAATGTGTTTTTCATATTGTGTCTGTCTTGTAAAGCTGTAGTTCTTGAAGATGTCTGTTTCTTTAGCAATGCAAAAAAAAATATCCTGTATAGCTACAATTAACACTGCAGCAATAACTCAGTGGCATACATTCCTTGTGTTTATTGATTAGCAAACAAGCCCCCTGGGGTTTACATCGCTTCCAACACATTTGGTTCCAGCTGAATACCTGCAGTGTGCATTGATCTAAGCGTGTGATTTCTCCTAAATATCAGCCATCCTGTCCTATTGCATCACAGCTGTGTATGTGCTGTTGTAGCTGTGCAAAACCAAGTGGCTGAAAATGAAAAATCACCATATGAAAAATGAAAGGGCACCTGTTCTAGTCTCTGTTGACATCCATGAGCCCTCTCTGTCACATTGAGGTTACACCTGCATAATTCACTTGGCTTCAATAGAGAGCAACTTCTGATTTATATTTGCATGTGTGAGAAGAAACTCAAGTCCCTCAGGGCCTGTGGCAGCTCAGTGCTTCAAAGAATCAGGTCCCTGCTGCAGAAAGGGACCAGATACCAAAGTTCAAAGGGAATGGATGCTTATTTTTTTGCAGCTTTTGTTTTCTTTGTGAGCACGAACTACAGATCATTGCACAGGCATTTCCAGTATAGGTGTGGCTGCAGTAATTACTGCGTAATTTTTTTGAAGGAACCTGCACTTACAAAACAGAGCAGGATATGAAAGCAGATGAACATGCTCTCTGAAAGGACCCAGTGTGTCCAGCTGAAGTTCAAAGGTTCGGGACAGCGGGATGAGTTCCTTGGCAAGACAAGGGCTGTGCTTGGTGGGTTACGGGGAGGTGTAGGTGCCTGCTCGCAGCACCCTTCTATGGCTCAGCACACTGAGCAAGTGCTTTACGCCGACGGGCCAGTGCAGGTGGTGAGGACAGACAGAAGCAAAGGGAGGATGGATACGAAGGAGAAGGAAGGCTCCAGGGAGGGTGGTGCTAGTGCTGTAGGAGCAATGATCTGGATTTGTTTCATCTCGTCAGCCTCTAACCTATTTTAAAGTTGATATTAAAGTATGAAATAGCGTGTGGCATGGAGGATGGAGAGATACAGACAAGCTTTCAAACCGGCATTGAGGCGCAGGCTAATTCTGCGTTTCTATTCATAGTTGTATAGCAGAAAAAGCACAGGCTGCGTGTGGAAGAGTGAGAGGAGGCTGATAGAGCATAAATACATCCATAATGGGGAATTTCTTCTTTCACCTGCATGTAGTGTCAGTTCCAACCAAGCATAAAGGTCTCCGTACACACTGCTGCCTTTGCTTCGTCTGCCGCAGCCTCACCCAAAACTTGCTAGGGAGGGTCATGTTGGGAGGACTCTGGCTGTGCTGCTCCAGACACGGAGGGGACGCGTCCTGTTAACTGCAGAGCTGCTTCATCGGAGCCCTGGTACCTGAGCTCCCCTTGCTGTCCCCCAACAGGGATCAGGTATTATTGGCCTCTCAAGTTCTCTTCCAACCCTCCTTTTCTCTAATTTAAGAAAAAGTGTCCCTCTCCCTTTGCTCTCGGGGACACGGTCTCAGAATGATGGCTTACTGCAAAGATCTGAAGAAGTGTCATACTTTTTCTGAAATGCAGCTTTTTCTTTACCTTGTGCTAATTTCTAATGACTACTGCAGCAGCGATATTGAAGCAGGCTGCGGCAGGACTGCAGATGAGGGTGTGAGGACATTACTCTTGTTGAAAGACAGGGCTGAGATTTTGGTGGCAGGGGGCTTGGATGCAGAAAGCGAGGCGGGTTTCACCCTGCGCTCGCTCAGCCCTGCTCACCCAGAGCAATCACAGCTGTTGCCTTGGACTGTGGAATAAGAAGCAGTCTCCAAGGTTCATTAGGCCCTCGCCTATTAAGGGCTTTAAAAACTAGGGTCAGGACCTTGAAACAGATCTGCAGGCTGGGAGTGAGCGGAGTATGTGCGCTATCTCTGCAGCGCGGGGAGCGGTTTTGGTTCAGCTCCAAGTGGATCAGTGCCTGCGGTACAAAACCACCTGGAATTAATTGAAAACACTGGTGGCCATTTTCAGCAGAGCGGCAGAAGCAGGCAGAGAGACTGGGAACAAGCTGCCCTTATCCCCCGGTTATACTGGTGGAGGCATGTGTGGGAGGTTTGTGCTGATGCTTCCCACACTATATGTGCTTTGTGAACTTTCATTTCCAGGGCTGTCAAGACACAGTCTTTCATTGCAATTACAGACGTGTTTTATTTTCTTGTAATAGAGTTGCACGCATTTATTTTCACTCTAACCATACTATCCCAAAAAGAAGGCGCTACTTAGAATGAAGGCAACTTCTTACATTCAGATGCTGCTTTTCTGCTCTTGCGTATCTCTCTTGCTTTCCGTAGGCCTCGTGCATGGCAGCGTAATTGTGTGGGACACAGGACTCTACTCTTCAAACCCATGGAGATGAAGCCCACCAGAAAACAGTCTCAGATTTGGATGGGATTTCAAGGTGAATTCCAAATGTCATTAGAAAGATTTATTGGTTTGTATCTGATGAACAGTGTCATTTCTTTCCTTTCTATTCTTTGCCTTCTGAATATGGAAGTATATCTAGCGGAAAGAATACTTATTCACAGCGGTTGACTGTTGGTGGTCCCTTAAGGAAGGCTCCATGCTCTTTGCTGATCACGCCATTGATATTTTAGCGTACGGAACAAAGTTAGGACGCTCTGGGTATTTATAAATGTGATCAAGGAGAATTATCCAGATGTCCTGTACTTCATTGGAGAAGTACAACTAAGGACAAATAATAAAATCAATACATTCCAACACTGATTTTTGTTGGCCTTGGAATCATGGAGGAGATGAGGGACTTCCTGCTCCAGGAGGAGGTCCCAGCTGGAAGCCAGGAGGGACTATAGCTGCAAGTCTGAGGAGCGTAAGGTGGAGAAAGGATACTTTAGTCAATGTGTGAGAGGAATTAATTGCAACTTACATTACAACAGTAAATTTAAGAATGAAGTCTGACCTGTGCTGAGATGCAACTCCTGTTGCGTTGTGTGCCTTGGTGAGTGGGAGCGATGTGGCAAAACGGGGTTTATTGTGCAAGTGGCAGAAGAAGGAAGCCTCTTGGTTCCAGCTCTGTGAACAGACCGTTGGTGGGCCTGGGCACTCTATTCTGCCCCAGACTTTTACTTCTTTGGCCTACTCTGTCCTCCCAGCATCTCCCTTGGCTTTTGTTAGGCCACGTTGTTCCTGCAGGAGAACTTTGATTCACCTTTTGTCTGTGGAGATGGGCCTTTCCTCTCTGCCCTCCACCTTTGGCAGTTCTTGCAGAACACTCCTGGTATCACCGAACTTCTGACCAGGACATAGAGATCTCTCATCCCCCCTAGTGCAGCCGGTTTTCCCAGTGCTGATGCTCCTGTTTCCACTACTGCAGGTTTTTCCTTGTGCACTATGATGATGTCTGGATGAAATCTGGCACTGCAGCTCATACATATACAGATATAGCTGCTGGACCAGTAATTCTTCTGTCTCCTTTTCTGCTCATAAGACATAGCTCTAAATTGAATCTCAGAAAAACGAGGTTCCAGGTCCAAGAAGTAGGGTAATGATTTGGAATGGGTTTTTCTCCTGTTTTGTGACGTTCCACCCAGGTGTGGTGGTTTTCTCCACACTACAGAGGAGGTAGGGGCCATGTTCTTCAAGGGGGAATTCCAGTTTGGGGTAATGCAAATGAAAACACCATGTGTGTCCTTCTTCATTCAAATTACATAAAAAAAATTGGTGATACGAGACATGAGCAAAGGCAGAACAGAGCCTAGAGTCTTTAATCTTTAAAATCTATTTTACATGATTAAAAGGATCCTGCCTGGAGAAAAGCGAGACTGGCTATTTATATCTCCATTCTTCTCCCCCCGCCCCCCCTTTTTTTTCCCAGAAAATACTGCACAGTCTTTCACATCTGAAAGACCACGGCTGGCTGCCATTAATTTTAATGCTAAATCCTCATCAGCATTTCAAAACATTATGAAAATGTCTAAGAAACTGTCTTCTAGTAGCTTGAAAATATCGCAGGCAGCAACCTAAATAATACTGTAAGCGCTCCGGTAAGTACAAGAGCACATGCTGGAAAGGAAAGGAGAAAAATAAAGGGTTTTAGACCACCGAGCAAACGTCAGTTCTACAAAGCAGGCATAAATGGATTGCAGGATTTCATGGATGCTGAGAGTTTGAATTACTGACTGAGCTACACCTCACTTACAGAAAATGTGGTTTTCTTTTTTAGAGAAGGCATCAAATATTGAATGCGACTGTTTGCTGCGCAGTCTGCTCCGTCGACAAGTACATAAATAACCTTACATGTAGGCTTCTGTTTAGGCCGACAAATGCAATTAAATGAATGGAATATGGCCAGGACCCCAATATTAGTGCTCTCTTACACTGCATTGGCAAAGATGATGGATGCCAATTAAATGGAAATCAGTGGTCATAGGTTAAACAAATGATGTTTCTGATCAAAGCGGTGCTTCAGCAAAGCATTAAACCTGTCCTAAAGTCAAATACATGTGTGTTAAGTCCTGCTTAAAAATGAGCACGTGCTTAAGTAATTTCCTCCTTAGAGAAAGGCTGGACCATGCATTTTTGGGTTTATTTTTTTAATTGGGAACATCCATGCTTACCTACTTCTCTATGGATAGGTTTCATTGAGACAGTTACGCATGTGCCAAATTTCACTGGGGTTTCAGGACATGCTGTTGCTGTCTCACGCTCGTTTGTATTTATAGTGTTCCAGCAGGCTCGGGAATCTATATAGGGATTTCAAAAGCTCATGCTATTTCTGTTTTCATTGATGATGCTTTAGCTGAAGCTCTACCCTGAAATTGGTTGGCAGTGAAGGGCTGACGAGTGGTCCTTCTCCCGTGTTAGTAAGTGGGATGTTGCCAGTTGATGACGATTATCCATATCGTTAGCTTTGTAATAGTGACTTTTTTTTTTTGCTTTGGGGAATATTTTTAAAAATATTGCCAAGGCTTTCTGCTTATGTAAGAATTAAAGTGAACTTTTTACCCTTTTCTTTTTGAGATCTGCAAACCTAAAGCCCCATTTTAATAATAACTAAAAAGAAAAAAAAAAAGCATGTAATTTTTCAAGGGGGAAAACAAACCTTATTGTTTTTTCTCAGTTCAATTAAGACCTGTGACAAGAACTCTCTCCAAGCAAACAGAGTCAAAAATCTCAGCTTTGCTTGGGGAATGCTAGGGTTGGGGGAAAATGTAGAGTCAGAAACGAAGGCAGAAATGGGGAACTTTCATCAGCCCCTGTGCTGCTTTTCCTCTCTTTGATTAAACATCAGGTTTAAGTATCATCAACAATGTGAATTCTGAAGAATACAAGAGAATGCACTTCAGGCTGGAAAGCTTGTCTTTTATTCAGGTATTTAAAAAAAAAAAAAAAAAGAAGCCACTAGACTATTCTTGAAATAAATCACTGGGAGCGTTAGACGCAGGCTGGAGGTTCACGCTACATTTTTCATTGCCAGCTCCTTGTAGCCAAGGTACATTGTCTTGTGCTTGGAAAAGCACTTCTCTCTCTTCTCCCTGCATAGCTCTCCGTGGTGGCATCATTAATGTTGATGGCTATAATTGACCACAAAGAGCAGACCTTTAGTCCCTACCTGATCTTTCAGAGTGTTTATACACTGCTCGCCTGACCACACAGCAGACTAATGAGCATTACACTTGACAAATATTGTCATGCCTAAACGGGAGATAGTGCTTCTGCTAAGACAAGCAGCAAGCCTGGGGGCACGTCATGCTCAAAGAGGAACGTTAAGAATTAATATTAATTCCCTTCCACTCACTCGGGGCCTGATCCAGATCCCTAATGTCAGTTAAGCCTTTCCACTGTGAGCTTTGCATCGCTCCTATGAAGTACCTCTTTAAAATACAATACAACTAAAGAGTATAATAAAGTTGACAGTAATAGCAGATGGTGCAGAGTTCTTTCAAACTAGGATCAGAACTGTTCCAGTAGCTGGATGAGGTACCAATTTGAGATGAAAAAGCCCAGAACCTAATTCCTTCTACACTTAAATATCTGGAGTCCTGATACGTGTTGGATAGCACTCAAAATTTTATGTGCTAGAGCAAAACACGGTAAGCAATTTAAAAGAAATGAGGACCTGTGATTTTTATTTGCATTGAGCCCATCACGTGAAACTCTGCATGGCTGCTGTACGCAGTTTGCATGCGGAGCTTTGGGGGAAGCCCCCCTCTGCCCCACGCCAAGACTGCTCATAAATCCTAGGTAATTCTAGCACCCCGTGTTGCTGAGCTGCCTTTTCCCTGCTACGTATGTGCGTTTTTCTTGATTATAACCAGCAGCAAAAGTTTTAATGAGTTTTGAGGTTCTCTTTCTAGATGCTATAATTTATTTTTATTTTATGTAATTTTAAATGGAGAGCAATTCTTGTGAAATGAATGGGATTACAAATTATGCTTGTGTCTAAATATCTCTTTGGTCTGTGTATCTGGTGTCTAGGCCCCACTGTGGATTTTTTTTTTATTATAACTTGCTATGATTTACTCAACTGTTATCTCTTTATTTTTTTTTTCCTGACAGAATCCTTGATATCAGGTAGAGTCAGATGTTCCTGAAGTTTTTGGGCTAAGTTAAATAACTTTGCAACACAGCGGAAGAATGTGATGCCAAATAGAGGGGACAGCCAGGCGTCCAGCGTGCCGCTGAGAGCTGCATCTGCCGTGCTGCAGCTTGCTTTTGGATGTGCAGACTGGCTTGTGCCCAGAGAGCTTCTGACTAACTCTGAACAGCTGAGTCAGCTGGACTTCCCGGGGTGCTCTCGTGGTTCCTTCCCCCTCCCTGGGCTGCTGTGTGTGCACCCCAGACCAGCGCTGCCTGCGCGCGGTGGTTTATCTGGGTCTGCGCACGATACGGATCTCAACTCTGGTTTTTATCATCTCTCCTCCAGCTCCGAAGTACACCACCGCGACCTCGTGCTCTTGACTAGCTCCTGAAGCGTGGAGGTGAGATGCTGGCTTGGGACTTTGGCCACCGCTACCTTTGGGCAAGGACCGGGGGGGAGCAGCGTTTCCAGCTGGGGAGGGCAGCTCTGTGCTGACCCGCTGCTTGCTGGAGGCTTGCGCTTTAGCATTGCTGATGGTCTCTGTCACCAGATATTCATCTAGGTCAGCGGAACTCAGCCAGCCCCACTGAAACAGGAGGGAGCTGGGGAGTGTGCCACCAGACTGCCACTAAGTCCTTTGGAAGGTTGTCCTGTTGACAGGAGATGATTTACTGGGATACATATCCAGCGCCAAGTCAAACTGAGCCAACTGATGCGAGTGGATCTCGGTTTAGGTCAGGCCTAAATGCAGCCCACAGTACTTTTCCTGCCTTGAGGGCAAGCAGCGCTTTGGCTGCTGGTGGGGAATTTCTTGGCAGCAGCTTGTGAAGGCAGAGTCCTGGGCTCCCGGTGCTGCCCTGGGCGTGCAGTGCTCCTGTGGCATCCCTGTCTCAAGCATGCCATTCACATGCTCAGCAAATCCCTCTGGGACAGATCCTTTGAGTCGGGATCTGCTCATTTTGTGTCCAGAATCTTTTGGGCTAAATGGAGGAAAAAAAAATAGTTTATAATCTAAAAAACTGCGGACTTTTCTCTGCAGTGCTGAAAAGCAAGTGCAGGGAATGCTTCCCACCAGCCTTGTTTACTTTCCCGCGGGAAGGACACGCTCAGTGCACCCATCACAGCCGCCCTGATCCTCGGGAGATATGTCCCAGCCCCCCAACCACACTCAGAGGTGCGCGGTGTGCAGTAATTGAGCCATGTGTCTGTTCAGGGCTGTCTTGATCCATGATGTTTGCTGTCAGCAAGATCCCTGTGGGAACCGCTGCAGATATGTCAATGTTCTCCTTCCTCTGCAGAGAGGCTCTAAGCTGCCAGGGCAGTTTTTTATGTCAATATCACCTAGTCGCTTTCACCTGTGTACTATTAAACTGTTAATGTATCGGGGGGGAAAACTCATCCAGGAGAGTGTATTAGGAATACCTAGATGAGGTAGCTGTGTTATCCTCAGCAAAATATTATTGTTATTAAATGTTCCCACCAGATACTTGGACAGCTTGCATTACAACTGCAAAGCTAACATTTCATTATAGGAAGATATATATTCATAATGGATTGCAATTTACCAAAATACACAGAGGGCCCCAGATTTGTCAGTGTGCATTTGCTCTGCAAGAAATACATCTCACTAAAAACCAGATGTCAAAATTAACAGTAGAGCTTTCGCAATGTAGGGAAGAAAGCTGACATTTCAGAGCTGGCAGTCCAGCTGTGTTAACGGCGTCAGGGAGCCTTTGTGCTATTAAGTACAATGTTTAGCAGTAGAGCTGCATTAGGAGTTTATTTAAATTATACGTGGTGGGAAATCACTATACTGTGTTGGTGAAAACAATTGCAATCAGGTGAGATCCTGGCTCCCTTCTTCCCCACAATATTTTCTCTTTCCGTTCACTTGCTGTGCTCCTGTACAGCAAAATTTCAAGGGGTTGTAAGAATTACTTCAGTTCTGAGGAAATTGCTGGGGTTCATTGTCAGGGTCAGATTTTGGAGAGGGATGAGGGAGACAGGCATTTGAAAGCTCTTGTAAATGTCTGAGTAACTGTTCTGAAATGTGAATTATTGATTCATACTCTCCTGTTTTCTAATGTGCTTTATCGTCCTGGTAATTTAACCTAGTTTTCAGGGTATTTTTATCTGTGGCTTTCTAGAACCTGTATTACCCATGTATTTTATCTCATCTTTCTCCAGTTCTTAGATGTGAGGAAGTGAGTCAGGGCACTGATTAGCTTGACTAATTTGTTGGCATAGCTTTCTGTCAGGGGACAAAGGGTGCACATTTTTAAAAGTGACAGTAATTAACCATCGGAACAACACAAGTACTGGTGGATTCTCCAGTACTAGCAATAGTAGTGTCAGGAGGTAAGTTTTCTTAAGAGATGCCTCCGGTTTTCCACCGGCATTAATTTTTGGAAGCTCTATGGCCTGTACTACATGGAAGATGGATTGTCTTGATGGTCCACTGTGTCTTGGGAGTTCCCAGATTTGGTGCTTGGGCACTGCGTTTAGCTCTGCTCCTGCGTGCAGGAAAGGATGGGAGGAAGGGTTTGGTCACTCGGGCAGGGTCCATGCCTTGAGGAGTGTGTACTACAGAGCTGGAGATCTGTGTCTCAGGTCACATCAGACTAAGGGCAGTGAATCGCTTGCCCTTAGTGGTGGGTAATTGTGGCTCCTGGAAGGCTCTGGGGTCCCTAATCACTGGTCGAAACATGAATTGCAATTTCACAGAGCCTCCGTGTACTTGCTAGAGCGGATGCTGCATCAAAGGGTGCTGATATGGAGTTAGCCTGCACCATGGGGAGGTGGGAGAGGGAAGGTGCTCTGGGGATGCTGCTGCATACAGGGGTGCAGCCTGAGAGGCAGGACGGGGCCAGGGACCCAGAAAAGAGGGATGCAAATGTGGGGGAGATGCTCTCGGGGACCCTGTGGGAGTCAGTATCCCACTGATAATAAGACTGAGTGTATTTATCTGTAGGCACTGTCCTGGTCCTGGCCACTCGTGTTTGAGCACCCCAGAGAAGTGGCCTCGCTGCGTGGCGTTGTTGGGTGGGGAAAACATCCCCTGCTATAGGAGAAGGAAGCGCTGAGTTACCTGCGGACAAGGGAGATATTCAATTTCAAGGCAAGGTCATATTTCCTCTTTAAAATCCAGATAGATAGAGATTGCTGTTGACCCCAGCAGCATTATGTGACCTTATCTACCACACAGAGATTTTCCTGAGGTTTCTATTAGAGAGGGAGGCCTGTGGCTTGAAGCGCGAGTGTGGGGGCGATGCTAAGGGTCAATCCCACCCACGCCAGGCAGAGGTGGCTGGTGGGGCAGGTATGAGGTGCTCTGTGTGGCCAGCTGGGAGAAATAAGGGGAGGAACATCTAGAGGAAGACATCTCCCCAAAGGCAGCGCAGAGATGCTCAGCCCTCTCCGGTAACTCACTTGAGCGTGATCTTGAGCATCTATTGCAATGTTTTGCTGACTGGGGGCCTGGCGGAGGAAGCAGTCCTTAGGCAAATCACGGTGTATAAATACCTCTGCTGGGAGTGTAACTGAGGCCACGACGCTGTCACACGACACAGTCAGCAATAAATAGATTTCTGAATTAGAGAGAATCTCTGCTGTATTTCAGATATGGCTGAGCTACATGTACAAAATGTCCTTTGAAATAGCAGCTGTGTCTGTGTTATCTTCCTCTGAGAGATAAGCAATTATGAGAACGTTATAATGATTTCTTAAAAAAAAAAAAAAAAGAATTTGGTCTAAACAGCAATTGCTTTTTAGTGCAGGAGATATTTAAACATCAGTACCTTCAATTGATTAAAAAGAGCTGTACTGATAATGCAGTTTTGTAGCTTGTGATTTGCACTGAATGGTGCAATGAATCATGATGAAAGGCTGGAGAGGAGATTTCTGATGGGACCTTCCGCTACATCGGTGGCTCTGAGATGGTGTGTTCATTTCACAAAGAAGTCTGCACTTGTATAAAACCCCTCATTGCTGGGGAATTAATGCCAACATGGTTTTAGTGGCATGTTTTTGTTCATTAATGGTGAACACGGGTATACTTTGCTTTGCTGAAGGGCCTCTTAGGAGAGCTCTGTTTCTAAGGGATACTCGTCATTCCTCTGCACACTGATCTCAGCTGTACTTCTACTTTGAAGGATTTTTGAATATCACACTTTTATAAAATTTGCATTTCTCCTGACTGTTTATTAGTCATAGCAATTAAACATATTTTTCAGACTTTCCCAAATGCAAAGCAGATTTCTTCCACTTGGATAGCTAACCGCTAGAAAACAATCTCCCAACTAACAGGTACTATCAGTTAATTCTTTGGTCATAGAAGAATTTGTATCTTCTTCTTGAATCACCAGGCAATTTATTTATTCAAGCCCTCTTGGAATCTTGTGTGTTTCCTTGCAACGCAGAACTCTAGCACCGTTTTATGAGTAAGGTTAGCTGAGAGATGCTGACGGTTTAAGTGTGTCCATGTATCTAATGGGCAGCGTCAGGATGTTGTAAGCAGATGGGGCAGTTACCAAGCTGAGCTGCATTCTTTCACTCTGTTCTTTTAAATCCCTTTTGCACTGTGTGTAGAAAAACAAAGAAAAAAAAAAAAACTACAAAAGGGGGGGGGGGGGGGTTTGGTCCAATGTACCTCTGAGCTGCCTTCTGAGCATCATTAATTTCACTTCTGCTTGAGATGGCACCTAGGTCTGGAATCCTTCTGTACCTTGGCTCCCGTAATTAGTCTGCTACCTCTGCAATGGGGTCTCAGCCGTCTAAATCCTTGTCTTCAAGCAAGTACTGACAGCCCCCTCGTGTTAAGTTTTGTAAACACTAATTTGTGACATCTCCTGTGGCTTAAATCAAAGCACTCAAGTAAAAGTAATAATACCACTGTTAAAGGGAATGTTACAGAAGAAAATGCCTGTCACCTGACACTAAATGGATATGACACTGAGCGTGTTTCAGGAGACATTTCTAATGAGAAGGCGCTGGGGGAAGAAACGCTGCTCTCGCAGCCCTGAAGCTATCGGCTCCGTGGCCTGCTCGGCAGAAAACAAGAAGGAAGAATATTGCTTATTTCAAGTCTGTTTTGTGTTTTGCTCAGGTGCACATAAAAGGAGGAGAACGGCCTGGTTCTTGCAAGTCTTCGTTTGGATTGCAGCTGTGCGATCTGCTGGTGCATCTGACCAGAGACCGAAGCCCTGGTTGTGCCAGGTGCTGTACGATCAGGGGACACACAGGTTCCTCCCTGTCCCGGAAAACTTGCAGTGTAGCAGCCAGGGCAGACTATTACCTGAAATTAGGCCTAGAATATACAGCTCTTTCCTATTTGTCTCTTTTTTTTTTTTTTTTTTTTAAAACCGGGCTTTTTTGCTTCCTTTCGTATTCATGTTGGTTTAATTGAATGCATCATTCCCCCTTTTCCTTTCTAATGCCCTGACCTCTGTTGTTTTATTATAGGAGCTGTTCCTGTTCAGCAATACTGGAAACAATAGAAGTTCTTGAAACCAAAACTACACTGTCACACTTTTTAATTTTCAAAGAAATTTCTGTAAACATTCATAGTATAACAATAACACAGATTTTCAAGCAGGTAGCTGAGCTGGTTGTACCCATCTGCTGTGTTTAAGCATGTTGACGGATAAAACAAACCTCTGTCAGCCTATAAGAAGCCCAAGCAAATTGGGAAAGCAAACAGGATTATCAGTAAGAGAAACATCACGTTGTGTAAATTCCCATCCCACGGGAGGAGTAGAGAGCAGGGGAAAACGCCTGAAGGTGTTGCCCATGAAGGAACTCTAGGCTGGGAGTGGATGGGTATCACCATGGGGTGGTGGGTGGCCTCTGGGTATCACCAGCGTGGAAACCTGCCAGGTGGGCAGTGCTCGCATGCTGAGGCTTTCTGTCTCTTTCTACAGGCATTTGCCTGAATCCACACGATCTAATGGTGTGGAGCGCAGGACTGAGTGGGAAGGAGAGACTGGAGAACAGTTAGGAGAAGAGGTGATGCCCAGGGAGCAGTCTGGGCAACTCAGCTGGAGCTGAAGGTAAGAAGTGAGGGCAGGAATACAAGAAACGCCTCTACATCTGCAGTGCGGGGGGAGGAGGTGGTTTTGCTGTGTGAATCCTGAATGCACTCGAGCCTCCTAGAGACATCGATGGGCAGCAAATGACTGCAGTGTGGCAAGTGAATATAGCTGCATGCTGGCGAGGCCGTTTCTTCTTTTGCTTCCCCCAGGTTGCCCAAGGTGTGCTCTAAGGACCCAGCTGCCCTGCTCACCGAGATGCCTTGCGCTGGAAGGAAGTGGCTGCTTTGTGGAGCTGGTGGGAAGGCGCCAGCGCGCACCAGCTGCAGCCCTGGCCCAGGCTCTGCTTCAGCTGGGTGCACGTTAGGGGACGGGCACAGCTGGCTGCGGTGGCACGCCGGCAGCTCCCCCTGGTCAGCACAACTGCACGAAGTCCTGCTGGCGGGGGGGTCTGGCCTTGCAGAGCTGCTCACGGGTCCAGAGGTTTGAGGTTTGGTTTGGAGCTGGGGAGCAGAGACAGCGGTGCCATGCACTGGCCAGCTCTTCCGATTTCTGGTGTTCAGTAATCCCTTATTAACAGGCTACAAACCTGGGCAGGAGCTGTAGTGTCGAGATGTTTCTAATCTCTTTCTTCTATTTCCCTTTTTAATTTATTTTAACTGAAAAATGCACTCTCTTTGATTTCTCTATTCCTTGTACAATTAGGGGAAACCCCTTCTAGTGAGTCTGAGTGCTTCTACCATGGAAATATTTAGTACCGGCTCTGGCATATTTATGTTGGCTCCCTGATTAGACAATGTGCCAAGCTGTCCTTCGTGGCCTTAATTATCGCAACTTCAGGCCAGCATTGCCTGCTTACAGCATAATCCCACGGCCTAGAGTGAACCCTGAAAATGCTTAATTAAATGACATTCCACAACAGATTAAGGAGTCAGAAGCCCAAGATAAAGAAAAAGGGAGACTGTGACCATAGGAGTGGCAGGTGGTCTTCCCTTTCAGGGTAACGCTCCTAGACAAGGACTGTTCCATTTTGAGCATATTAGAAGCCCAACATTAATTGGGAACAGTTTAGGGTCTGCGCTTGGCTGCTTGCATTTTCAGCGCAAAGCGATTCAGAGACGTCTCATTTTGGGCTGGTGTGTGAATGGGCCCTGTTGACTCTCGCTGATTTACATCAGCGGAGGATCTGCTCCCTGCTCGGCGTAATTTGACTGTCTCCATCATCGTATATGAATTATGGCCTGACCGTGCAGTCTGCTGGTGTGAGGAGGCGCTGCCGGGGGTGGCTCGCAGTTCACATGGTGCCGGGGCAGCTTCCCCCAGCCTGGTGTCGCCAGAGAAGAGCTGCGGGACAGACACCCTCGAGCAGCTTGTACAGCAGCGACCAGAGACATTGTGTGCTTTCTTTTGGGCACCTGGATGAGGCCCTTTGGCAAAGTCGGTGGATGCTTCTCCTGCTTTGCTCTTCTAAAATCCAGGGCGAGCATCAGCGTCAGGCACCAAGAATCAGTCGGGGGTTTTATTACTGTTTTTTTAAAAGAAAAACAAAACCTTTTCTCTATGTAAAAAACTAATGTGCAGTTATTTGGAACAGACACAATCAAATTGTGTTAGGGAGTCCCCCGGAAGCCAAAGCCTCTGTCTAACCACAGAAGATCAGCATACAAACACAAACGCTGTAGATAATGTTACATTGCACAGATTAGGGCTCAAATCTTCAGCAAATCTGCTCAGAGCAAGAAAATGACAGCAAGTGGGGCATGTGCAGCACACCGAGCACGTCTCATTCAAAGGCCCATTGGTAAAGGCAGTTATTGCTAATATTGTCTTTTATCGTATTATTTCTTAATGATTTGCTCTAACAACTTTCTTGGCTGAATAAACCAGCTGTGCAGAAGCTGACCTGGAGTCATTTCTTCTTTGCAAAGAGAAGTGGGTTGTGGTTGGGCGATGTGACGTCGACAGGGGTTTGGTTTGTACATTTTGTGTCCTTCCCAGTCCTGGCACATGATTTCAGCAATTGAACTATAGCACGGGAATGAATTAAATGTCTGTGCTAACACAGGGACCTTTACTGGGGGAAAGAAAACGTAGAGGGCCTGGGTGCAGGAGGTGCCGGTGGTGGGGGGGGTGATGTGCCTGGGGCTTTCACAGCTTGGAGGGGCTGTAGCTGGGCAACGGGGGTGGGGGGGAATGCATCTGCTGTGTACCTCTGGAGACCTGAGCATTAACTATCTCTTATCATACAAGTGAAAGGAGTTTAGTGGTCCCAGCCTAATCCCCGGTGCACATTTGCGAAATGTACCACCTGCTTTGCCGCAACTGGAAGCTCTGGTTAAGTAGAAGCAAGGATTTTTTTATTATTTTTTTTATTTGCTAGCAGAAGCAAGGCGGATTATTCCTAAACTGCATCGGCTAAACTGTGCGGGGAAGTGCAGCACATCATTTCCCTATCTCTGAAATGGAGAAGATTTTTTTTCTTTTTGCTGAGCAGGGATATTCAGGTGGTGGGTTTTTAGCGTGAGGACTGTCTCTCACCACAGCTCAGCGGCTGCACACGCTTGCTGCCTGTGCTTAATCCCTTGCCCCATGACTAGTCCCCATGGGGTGCTGGAGCGTGCGCCAGCATCAAACCTGCCCTAAGCCTGGTCTCCGCTGGGGTTCATCTCCACTGCTGAAAGGCTTTTACAGAGAGCCATCCTCTGCCTGAGTAGTACACGGCTTTGCCCAGCACAGTGCATTTACCAACATTAACATTTATCATCTTCAATTGCAGCTTTCCTTTATGCCAATGAAAAGTGAAAAAGCTTAAAAGAAGCCTCTTTTTCAGTATTCCATGGAGGAATAACCTAGGGCAATACATGTGGCATAAGGATTTTTATTTACCTGCAGGTATTTCATGCTTGGAGCCAACAGGTCTGCACTGATTCCTGTTCAGAGATTTTTATGTGGTAAAAAGCATCAGCTCAGATTTTTCTTTATTCTGTATTTACTATCATTCCTCAAACTGAAACCTTATCTTGTTTCACTCTGAAGACCCAGTTCTGCAGGGGTTGGGGCACCCTCAGTTTCTTCCATGACATCTCTAAGTTGTCCGGCAGCACCTAGCTCGTGGATGCTTTGCTCTTCGGCTGGGCGGAAGATCAGCCAGAGTCAAAGCTTGGAGATCTTACCCTTGCTTAGTCTTCATGAGGCTTGTGCGTATGTGTGCGCACACAAACCGGGACTCCCCTGGGCTGCAGCAGAGCTTTGTGCAAGCGAAGCCCCCGCCTGAGCGCAGCACGTTGTGCAGACCCCATCTGAAGGCCTCCTTTGTGGCTGGAGCAATATAAAAGTCTTTAGAACCAGTCTTTAGTCTTGAAAGTGCTTCTTTGAAGTCTCTGGGCCTTCATGTGTCCTCCAGACTTTCATTTAATGTAGTATTTTGTTTTGGTAGAGTGTTGGTTTTGGTTTTGTTTTTGTTTAAGATTTCAGGTAAGATTTCAACAAGCTTGGGAAGTATCAAAGTATGAAATACTTGCCTGAGTCTTAATCAGTCCAAACCGTTCTCTTAAGAAGGAAAAATAAAGGCTGTTAAAGCAGGCCAGACACTTAGAAGGCAGCAGATGTTTCTCTTTATTGTCAGAACGGCAATCTTTATTAAATACCAAAGAAAGCCCTGTAAATCCGGGAAGGCAGTTGAGTCTATGCTGAGGACACCTCTTCCTCAGGCCAAACAGTCTTTTCTAAGTCATTTGTTTTTCCTGCTGATCCTTCGATGGTGTTTCTGTGACATAAAAGCAAAAGGGAAAATGAATATTTAACCACGGAAATAACCGTATCGTTTCAGCTTGAAAAGAGAACGTGGGAAGTGAAGGAAAGAGCTGAGCCGATGCCTTTCACACCCACGCTGTCTTCTCCTTGGTGCCAGGGCTATTGAGGGGCTGTTCCAGGGGACCTCTGGAGATGCCACAAATTCAGCAGTGGGCTGGTACGTCTGGTCAGGACACAGTTAACGGCTAGGCGTATCTCCTCCCGAGAACATGTCTGACGAAAAGCAAACACTGTGTTATTATTGCCTGGGAATTGCAGAGCGAGGCCTCCGTAGGATGGAGAGAGCTCTTTTGGGGTTGTCTGGAGAGCGCCAGGTGTAATGAGTCTGGTAGTTTTCATTAGCATTACTAATGGCATCTTCCACTTTTAAGAAATAACAACAAGGTTTCATGAATTAATAAAGGAAGATTGTGATTGACTAAACAAAGGGTGTGCCAGTCTATGCAGCTGGTCTGTTTTAACTAGGTAATGTCCATAGATACGGTGTTAATTTAATTCTCAGTTGAAATACTCCAGAGGAAATGTCAGATCAATAATGCAGAAAAGGGCAAAGATTTGCTAAGCCTGGCTGCCTTGCATATATTAACTACCCCGAGATAGATATGGATAAATGCTGAACATTAAGGGGAGTAATCGCAACTGTCTTGGGTGTCTGAAAAAAAATTTCTGCATAAACACTGTACAAAACAAATGTGTTTCAGGCAAGAAGCTGGGCATTAAGGTAACAGGTTGTCATTTCACACACAACTCTACAGTGAGTTTGCTTTTTTTCTAGAAGAGGACATAAAGTCTCATGGTAGACATTGTCCCATCCTACCTACTGTGGGGCTGAGAGTCCCAGTGCCTGCCCCTAATCCGGGGTCCTGCACCAACGCACCTTCGTGCCTGCCTGCGTGCGTACCAGTACTAGCTTTTAGTGGTTTTAAAGCTTTACAGTGGTTTAAAGGTTGTGTGGGTGCATCTCCTACTGGCTTTGATCTATGACCCATGGATGGTGCTAAGACGAGGAGAAATCCCATGCCTGTGCTCCAGGGTCAGGCTGAGCTTTGGCTGCATTAGGGTTTTCTGCCCGGCTCTGGCGGCAGCTCTGCCTCCCTGAGCCCTTGTACCTGCCAGCACTCCCACAGCATCGCCAGAGCTGGGCAGGACGCTCAGCTTTCTGAATTCACCCTTGAGCGTCCAAATCTGCCTCGTCATTCTGACTTGAGCTCATCATGGCCTAGAGATGAATCACATCCCATGTGTAGGTGGCCATAAAACACCAAGGGGACAGGTAGGTCCCATGTTACTTGGGAGACTTCCATGGCAATGGGTAGCAAAGGGTGCTGTGATCCAAAAGCAAATCCCACCTTTCCTTGTCACGAAGTGCTTCTGTTACCGGCAGCTGTTTTCAGCCGCGGTCATGGCTAACACATTTTCCTTCCAATGAAGACAAGAACGGACAACTTCTGTGGCCTTTGGGCCTGAATCTCAGCTATTTGACAGTTGCACAGTAATTTTTCCATTCAATCTTTGCTAAACCACCCAGAAACCTTAAGGATTTTTTAATTCAAAAATCTCTTCCAGTACTGAGAGCTAGAGCTCTTCCAGAGCTGGTGTGGGGAGTCCATGGGAACACTGCAATTTCAGAATTGCCAAAACAAACAACAGGTGCCTGTGTTATTTTGCAAGTAGGAGCTCCTCAAATGTCAGCCTTTGGCAGAGGAGATGCTTCCTTACAACACTGATGATCTTACCCCAAAGGCCCCTGGAAACCTAGGTGGTGTATTTTCGGTAAAGAATGCCGAGTTGGAAAATATTTTGAAATCACCTTTGATGAAAAAGTCTTTAAAGTGCCTTCCCAGCTACTTGTTCATCTGCTTAATTTCTGCTTTCAACAAAAGTATGGATAGGTATCAGGTTTAAGTACAACTGGAGAAGGCACACGGTGACTCAGAGACCCATAATAGCCTTTTTCCTAGGGGCTTGGCTTACCTACTCCGGAGAATTGAGAATGGGTGTAGATAGACCGAGGTCGCTGTACCAGTACAAACCTGTGGTTCAGAAACATGGCAAGATTGGAAAAAATGCTTACACTGATGCAATTAGCCTTCGTGCAGGAACTGCGCAGGTTGCGCTGATATCCAAGCCCAGTGTTGTCGCGGTGGCTAATGGTAGGTGTGCTACAGCGGAGCAAGACTGTACCAAGCAGTCCTTCGAGGGGGACTTCTTCACTTCTCCAAGGGATAAAGTACCAGCTGCTGGCTTTTTTGTGAGCCAGTAAAACCATGAAGTGATCTCCCTGTGCTCCAAAGGACCAGCTCATGCCTCAGCAGCCACCCACCCAATATTTACCATCGCGCAGGGTGGCGATGGACAGGATCTGTCCCCTGAGCGACAGGCAGCCCATGCCTGGGCAGGATGGTATGGGAGATGCGTGCCGCTGCTTGCCACGATGCTCTCTGGAGGTGTGGGGGCTTTGGAAGGAGCCAGGGGCAGCCCAGAGCTTCCATCCCCAGTGTCAACTGGCCTCTTACTGGGCTGCTCTCAGCTGTGTTTTAAAAGGAGGAAAGAAAAGAGCTGACAGAGCTGGAACTGCTTTAAGGTGGAACTGAAACAATAGCTTGTGGCCATCTGAATCAGTTCCCTTGTTCCATGAATTTGACTCAGAGCTGAGTATTTCACAGCCTCAGAAAGAAAAGGCTTATTTCAATTTTGGTTCTAATGATGGGCAAAGGTCACGGCAGCTGGGAGGAGAGGGGAAATGAAAGGCATGGGCTTGGCTATTTTCTCTGAACCAGCTTCACCCGTTCCTGGTTACGTTCTCAGCAGAATACTAACTGATATTAAGCAAAGCCAAGAAATGAAATTAACACATGCAAAATTACATTACAGCCGTGTCAGGAGTCCTGCTGCCCGGGACTCCTGCTACACACTGACAAGGGCAGCGGGGAGAAGCCGATGGCGTGGAGCGGAGCGCCTCGCCTTGCTGCGCACAGCCCGTACCTGCGGTGGCCGGGCAGGGCTGTGCGCCGGGGTCCGCCTGCACCACGCTGGGGCGCCCACCGGAGATGCTCCACTCATGGTGTGCCCGCAGCTCAGCCTTCCCTCAGCCCCCCACGACGCTCTAACGTGCTGCAAATCCAAACTGAAGACATGCCAGCGAGCTCACGGCTTGATGTGCGGGGCTGACGCTTGAGCTTCTCCAGGGATTTGGCCAGCGTTCAAGACCGGATCATGGCATACTGTGAGAGCTGCACGAGAGGAGCAGCCAGGACTCCCAGGCTCAGCGGCCGGGCTCCACCGCTCAGCAAGACAAACGGCTCCACCTGCTCTCAGTCTTCCCATGGCTCCAACTCCTGGTTTTGCTCTCAGAGCTGTTGCAGATCTCCGCTCGCTCTCAAGGTTGTCCATAGCCTGGTTTCTATTTGTCCGTCCAGGAGTGAATGCTTTCACTTCCAAAGTGTTATCCCTAGGGACTGCCCCCAATGTTTCTGACAACTGTTTGTCTTGCAAACACATTAACCTGGGGATGGTGGCCAGGGAAACAGAGAGCTTGCTGCCCTTGTCAGAGTTCCCAGAGTGCCTGCTGGAAGTACAGCACACCTCTCCGTATCTCTGCAGAAAATGCACAAAATGTGGGCTGATCTATGAAACAAGGAATAGGACAGAAGGATGCATTTTATATACATTAATAATAACAATAAACCCTCTAAGGAACGTTTCCATTTGAAGAGGTTAGAAGAGCTGATGGGATACAATAGCCATGGAAACCTTTTTTTTTTTTTTTCTTCTTGGCAGCGATAGCGTTGCCTTGCTGGGCTTAGTATAGAGCTGTGTGTCAAAACAGTTGTTAGCGCTGGGGCACTGCCTCCCACAGGGCTGAGCTTAGCACCTGGGGAGCTGTGGGGTGCGCAGGCGACCCCGAGCTGCCAGGCGTAGCTGTGGGCATGTCCCCACTTCACCTCTGCCCATTTCTGCTGCCACCAGCAATGCAGAGCCCGCCTGGCGGAGTCACGTCCCGGTACGGTTTGGGTGCTCGTCCAGGCGGCAGCAGCAAATACGGTGGGGTAATCCTGGGTGCCAGGGAGGTGAAGGCAGCGCCGCTGCGGGGAGCGGGCGAGTAGTGCCCGGGCCGTGCAGTGAGATGCCGCCCGTGCCCTGAGCCGGGCTCTCGGCACCAGCCGAGCAGATGCTGCGTGCCATCGGTCCCCTCTCTTTCCTGAGCGCTCCTTTTGGGGCACACCTCGCCCTGGGGACATGGCTGCCCTCCTGGAGGTGTCATGGGTCCTCTGACCCCCATACAACACATTTCACACTTTCCTCCTGTGGCAGAGAATGTGTTCTCTGAAAAAAAACAGCTTTTGGGGGGTCTTTCCCTTTAAAAAGAACAGGTTTTCTATGCGTTTCCCCTGCATGAAGCCACAGGGGAATAACCCAGCAGTAGGCACTTCTCTGACTCCAATTGCCTGGTCTGAGGTAATCATAGAACAGTTAGAGTTGGAAGGGATCTTAAAGATCACCCAGTCCCACCCCCCTGCCCTGGGCAGGGACACCTCCCACCAGCCCAGGTTGCTCCAAGCCCCGTCCAGCCTGGCCTTGAACCCCTCCAGGGATGGGGCAGCCACAGCTTCTCTGGGCAACCTGGGCCAGGGGCTCACCACACTCACAGCAAAGAATTTCTTCCTCATATCTAGTCTAAATCTCCCCTCTTTCAGTTTAAAACCGTTACCCCTCATCCTATCACTACGCTCCCTGATCCAGAGTCCCTCCCCATCTCTCCTGCAGCCGCTTTAGGGACTAGAAGGGGCTCTAAGCTCTCCCCGGAGCCTTCCCTTCTCCAGGCTGAGCCCCCCCAGCTCTCTCAGCATGTCCTCCCAGCAGAGGGGCTCCAGCCCTCCCAGCATCTCCGTGGCCTCCTCTGTCCCCGCTCCAACAGCTCCGTGTCCTTCTGATGTCAGTGCTCCCAGAGCTGGAGGCAGCGCTGCTGGGGGGTCTCATGAGCAGAGGCTCAGCCGCAGGCTGGAGGGCTGGAAGTGCGGTGGCCGCAGGAGCCCGGTGGGGCCGGGGAGATGCTAGCGGGCGGAGAGGCGAGCGCTGGCCAGGATCTCCCTCCTGCTCCTCCATTTGCAGCTCAGCGGGAGCCGGCAGCAGGGTCTGGCCTCGCAGCTCTCCCCGCTGCTGGCTGCTCTGAGCCGCTGAAAATGTGCCAACGCACCGACTTTGACACCTGTGGCTCTGGTGTAGCAAAGCAGGTTTCCACAGAGCCGGGAGATTAATACAAGTATTCCCATGATGTGGTTAACAACATCATTTACTTCAGAGGCTCTTGGGATAGCGCTGACACTCGCTTTAGCAGCTGAAGTGTTTAATGTGTTCTCCAAGACACTCTCTAAACACAGATAGGGCTGAGCGACACAAATGTATTTGCAGAACATTTTAGGGTTAGCACGCTCCCGAGCAGTGCAAGCAAACGATGGTGAGCGTTAGGAATGGTTCTCCGAAAGGATCATGATTCTGCGAGGGCTCGTGATTATTAAATACATTGCAAATCTCCCTCTCAGTATTTTTCATACCTTTTTTCTCAAAGTATTACTCATATAATTTTCCCTCTGAAAATTATTACGAGTGACTCACCTTTAGCTCGAGTGAGCAAACATGACCAAGTGTTTATTCTGTTCACAGCTGGGCAATTTTAAGCCCAGATCCTGACCTTAAGGAAGTCCCCGAGCAAGGCTGGTGGATAAGACAGTACACCACCGGTCCCTGGAGCATCGTGACTCAGAGGCACATTTCTTATTAAAATGTTTCTGTTTTTAACTTGAGGCAGTCGCATCTTGCTGGCCGACGTCTGCAGTGAGCTGCCCGTCCCACCCCAGGCCGCGTGTGCTGGGCTGAGCTCCCACCGCCTCCCAGGGCGCCCGCCGCTGCCAAGGGGACATCAGCCCCCTGGCGTTTGCCGCCATCCCACCCCAGAGCTGGAGGAAAAAGAGAAGGGAAACACTTATTTTCTTCCACAGGCAGTTAATATAAGTCATGACGGGTCCACGTGGTGCTCCGGAGGGAGAAATAAAAATGAGCATCCCCGGGGCAGGGGGAGGATGGAGAACAGGGGCTGAGCTTCTTGCCGCGGCTGCTGCTGGGGAGGGCAGCTCTGGCTTTGCCAGCCCACCCCATCCTGCCCCAGCCGAAGGACAGTTTTTGTAGGTTTTTTTTTTCTCTTTGGATCAAGCTCTTTTTTTTTTTTCCTTGGCCCCTGAGATCAGCAAACTCATTTTGCAGTGACAGCTAAGGGGAGGCAGAGCGTGTGCTACTGGGCCTGCCTGGAAAAGCCTCTTTGTCTCCTGCTGTTAATCTGAGCAGTTTTGCAGTCTCTTTGAATGCTTTTGTCTGGAGTTTTATTTTCAGTTTGGGTCTTGCCACCAGTCTCACATGGTTTCCTGGCTGGCAGAATAATCTCTAAGCTTAGCAAACAGAAGGCTTACAGCGTGTCAAACGCGCAGGTGAGGGGAACCGCACACCCTGTGAGAGGGCAGCGCCTGCAACGGCAGCAGATGCGATGGAGCACGGATCATGGAGCTGCAAAAAGGTTGAGCTGCGGAGGAAGGGAGGACTCCAGAAGAAAAGAAGAAAAAAATTTAAAAAAAGGCAGCGCAAAAAGCTAGTGTCACAAACCTTCTTCCGGGCAATTTGCAGAGAGGAAGGGACTTTGGCAGGGGACCAAGAACTCTGGTTCCTCGCCTTGGTGTTTATCTGTTGCAGCAAGGAGAGATAAAGAGAGAACAGGAACTGAGGCGGGCACGGGGCTGGGGAAATCACAGCCCCCGCGTCAGGCATCACCCCGCAGCCCCGAGAAGTGCGGCAGAGCTGCTTGGAGACAAACGTGTACAGTGTGCTGGAGCACCTGGGAAACCGTCTGGAAAGAGGTTTAGTCTTAGCTTGGGAGCCGGTGCCCTAAAAGCTTCAGAGCCTTGGAAGTTAGGTTTAATTATTAGCTAATTAGCTGGGATGTATCTCATTTGTAACAGATGAGGAGAGGAAGGCTGGGAGGCTGTGGTTGGTGGAAAAGAAGCTGGCAGTCTCCTATTTAAGGTGGCAGAAGAAGTTGTCAGCCTGGTCTGCAGGAGGTAAATGGGTGGACTTTCTGTGCTGCTGCATGGTGATGTCTTATCCAGGCGCGTGTCCCCCAGAAGTGGAGGACGTGGCCTGTAAGCCGTCACAGACCAACCTCTCCTGCTTGCGGATGAGGCTTTGGAGACCACTCGCTGTTGTGTTTCATGGGCTGATGCCCCTAGGAAGACAGGAGTAAGGTAAAATGCATTACATTTTAGGTGGCTTTATAACCTAGGAAATTGCCTTTTGAGAGGGTCAGAGGGGAATAAAGCAGAGTAACTATAACTCTGTGAGCCTTAAACTCTGTGACAAAGCTGCTGCAAAAAGACTGAAGCTTTCTGTTGGGGAAAACATGAGTGGCCTTAATCATGTGTTGACTTCTTCTATAATGCATAATTTAAAAATATGTTAGTATTATCTTTGCATGATATAGGAAGCAGCCACACAATACTGTCTCTTTGAAGGTTATATTAGAGCTCCCTATCTTTGCTCAAGTAGCTACAAGGTCAAAACCCAGCTGGTATCTCAGAGGAATTGTAAAGCTGAACCGGCGTTAAGTTGAGCCTCTGACTCGGGGTGTCCCTCTCCTCACTGTGCTGTAGATGTGTATGATAGCAGCTAACCAAACTAATTTGTATGTGCTTCAGTCCCTTGCTTGTGAAATTAGAATAACAGCAGTTTGTTATCTTGCAGATCCTGTGTAGATCAGCCCAGTAAAAGTTATGAGGGAGTGGTGATGGGATCCATATCGGAGCATAGGGGAGCATGTGCTCTGAGGGGGAAACAAATCAATAGGACTGAGTTTGTGGTTGAAATGCAACAATTGGGGGTTCAAAGCTTGTAATACTTCTGGAAAAACTGAGCTGGTGGTTTAGGCGTTCCATCTTGTTGAGCAGAAATACTTCAGTGAGGATACTATGGTGTAATTAGCCTTCGTATTCCAGTTGAACTGGCTTTGCCACCACCTCCTGGAGCTGCTTCTCTGTGTCGTGTGCTCTTGATGCGCTGCCGGGAAGGTGCGGAGCCCTCAAGCTCCCGTTTACCTCCCCGCTCCCCAAATCACTCACTGCTTCAGCCTTTCCATATCTGAGACAGGATTATTAATATGTTTTTACCTCCCAGGATGACTGAGGTTAATTGAGACTTGTGAGGCACTTCAATACCGTGGTGATGAGCACGGTAGAAATTGGAGGTAGAAATGTGGGAAGATTTTTAAAAACCAGTCTGGAAATCATAAGAAAAATATCTCTTAAAAATAAAAAGAATAATTCTCCCTTTTTTATAATCGGAAAACTTAAAAAGTAATTATTGGCCCACAAAAGTCATACTTCTGTACACTTTTTAATAAAGCCCTCTGCTTTTACCCTTATCTGATGGCAAAACAGATCAAGCTGAACAC
This sequence comes from Rissa tridactyla, assembly GCF_028500815.1. Taxonomy (NCBI): domain Eukaryota; kingdom Metazoa; phylum Chordata; class Aves; order Charadriiformes; family Laridae; genus Rissa; species Rissa tridactyla. The sequence continues at coordinate 9,971,129 of NC_071478.1, read as the reverse complement.
TTTCTGATAAGAGTCGTGTATTTGCTCATTGTTTAAACAAACGCCTGCAAGCTCTACCTTCAATATTTGCCATTAGAGGTTGCCGAGGACAGTGGCTGCCTGTGCCCACAAGCCAGGCTGGCCTGGGGGAAGAGGCATGGGCCCTGAATGGGAATGGAAAATGCCTCCGGTACGGGTCTAAATGGAGATAACTATCTGGTAATGATGTAAAAAACCCATGAAATGGGGTATATCAGGTTGGAGGAAACATAACTGGTTTCCAAGAGGCTGGTGGAGGACAGGGATGTTTAAAATGCTGATGGGGGTGTCATAAGGCTTTACAGGAACGTTCCTCCCCAGCAGGTTGGGGTGTCCCTCCTTTGGGTTATTTGGGACGATCCCTCAGCGCTCCGATGCTGCTCCTGACACTGATACCTTCAATAAATCTGACACTGATTTTCTTCCCCTCGAGTCCTAATCCTGAAACAAGCCCCAAATGGGCCTGGATCCCAGGGAGTCTGTCTGCTCGTCTCCAGCTTAGGGGCAGCTGCCTTCCCTGTGGTTTTTTTTGCTTTGTTTTCTTGGTTTGTTTTTAGCAGAAGGAAAGATGATGTCTTTGATTTGGATCTCGGAGATAGGCGTGCAAAGGAAAGGTTTGCTCCTGATAAAATGCGTTGGAAATGGCATGGAGAGAGAATAGTATGTGCGTGAGCTACTGCTGTCAGATTTGTTTGATATGCTCTTCTGGATGGCAAGGGTAAGGATGTGTTTGCACATGTTGGTATTTGTCTGCCTCTGGTTTGCTTTCTGTAAGAGAGAAGTGATAGGGAATGGAAAGGCAAAATGGAAACCGGGAAGCTTGAAGCTTGTGCAATTAAAGCACGAGTCATTATGCCATAATCTAATGGAAAACAGCATTACAGTAGGTGCCAGTAGATAAAACTTCTTGTCCTGGCTCTGCTACAGACTGACTGGGTAACTTTGATCAACGTTTCGCTGCTCCATCCTCCTGCCTCTGCTCCTCTGGTGCCTTTGTGCCACAGTTTCTGATGTTGTGTAGCTGTTTGTGTGCTGAAGGGAGGTTCCCATCGTGATGTGGAGAGGCACCCATCACACCCCCCTGTCCCATCCTGCATCCCATCCCCAGCCCACCCTCCCCTTGCTACAGTGGCGATGTGCAGGGAGCAGCACAAGTGTTGGGGTGCCCTTGGATGCTGAGGAACTGAGGCTAGGTACCCCCCAACCTCCCTGTGCACTGACAAGTTGTCGAACAATGCAACCTCGTATAGCTGTGCAGGCGTGCTAACGGGTGTGGTGGTCCTCGGTTGTGCAACAGGCACAGCTGGGAGCAACCCCTGGACCTCGGGTCCTCTGTGAGCACGTGGGTGGCCAAGGAGCACTGCCTGCCTCCTGGCTTGGGGTGCTTTGCCCCATGAGACATCGCACCTGGGATGTGTTTGGTCCTCTCGAGGTGGCTCTGCGAAGGGCCAGCGCCGTGTCCCTGCAGGTTTCCCCGGGGTGATGCAGTCAGTAGAGCGTCGAGCTCTGTGGCAATCGGTGTCGACAGCAGCGGAGTCCGTGGGGCCGCCTGGTCACCCTCATCTCATCCCCATTTCCTCTTCTTCAGTAGCACAAAATGAATCCCTCAGAAGTTAAGTTAACTAAATAAACAAATACGGAGCTATTTATTTTCTATTGTCACAGAAATGCTGTGGGCTTAGGCGGGATTCTGTATTCACTGTTCACATCTGCAGCCCTGCTGTGCTCGGGGTGGGGGAAAGACGATCCCTTTTATTTGCTCCAGCCTCGCCAGTAAATCAGATGGGAAGGATCCCTCCCTGAAGCTACCCCTCTCCAAACACTCTCCCCTTTCTCTCCAGCCCCAAGGGAGCGGAGCTGCACCATCCGCATGGTAAACACTGGGCGTAAGAAAAACAAACATATTTTCCTCTCTGGGTGGGGGGGAAAGAGAGAAGAAAGAGGCATTAGAAAATGTCGTTTTTTCCCTCCAAGCTAAAACAACACAGCAGTGCAAGCTAAGGATGCAGCTGTGGTTCAGAGGGTTTTATTTTTATTTTTTTAATACACCACTGGGAGTTCAAACAACATGTCAGTGATACGTTGCCTTTTGTAGAGAGCAGCTTCTTTGTCTCCACCCTCTTCTCTCTTTTTCTTTTTTGTTTTCTTGAAGCATTTTAGTCATTCTGTTGAGAATGCATAGCTCATTTGGATAAAAGCCTCTGCTGTGACATCCACAGCCCGGATCTGTGGAGTTGTTTGTTTCAAAGCAATAGTCGGGGAGAATTTATTGAACTGGCATCTCCTTCCCCCCCTCTCCCGTGTAAATTAATGAAATGGATGTTCTGTGGCACTTGTTAAAAAGCAATAAATCCTCTCCTGCATTTATTGCTTTGAAGGTAAGGAAAAGAGAAGACATGATTTAGTCTTGAGGTAGGACAGCTGGAGAAACTCCGCTTCCTCTGGTGCTCTGTCTCAAAGGCAAGGTGCTCTGTTTCAGCGCCCAAAGCAGCTTGAGAAACCAAAGATGCCCCATGGAGGCCTCACCTCGTCGGTTGTTACCCAGCCGCAGCCCCCGTCCCGGGTGTGTTCAAAGCCCCTGGACTTTCATCTGGAGGCATACATCTCCTCATACATCCAACCCGCATGCTCAGCTCCAGAGGCACAGAGGTACCTCCAGGAGCAATGAAACTCTTCGGGGAGGTGGAGATGAGGTGCTGAGCCTGTTGGGGGGCTCTTGTATGGCTTGGTGCCTCTTTATATCTATAGGAAACTCTACATTTTGACACTGGGTGATTTAACGTGTGATGATGTTAGTCTGCACTTAATGGTACCTGAGTATCTCTCAGTCCTTTGCAAATCCTGATTAAACAAACCGTGGTTAATAGCTTTTTTACCTTTTTTTTTAAATCATCATGTTTCCAGGATGTGGTAAAGCCACTTTCTTAACCTCTCCTGCTGTATCAATGGTAGCGCTGCAAATAGAAGCAGGCACCCTTGAGGTGATCACTGCCCTCGGCTGCTGACTCATGGCCATGGATGGATGCAGCACAAGGTCTGGGGTGGTTTCATCATAGAATTATAGAATGGTTAGAGTTGGAAGGGGCCTTAAAGATCACCCCCCTGCCCTGGGCAGGGACACCTCCCACTAGACCAGGTTGCTCAAAGCCACATCCAGGCTGGCCTTGAACACCTCCAGGGATGGGGCAGCCACAGCTTCTCTGGGGAGCCAGGGCCAGGGGCTCACCACCCTCACAGTGAAGAATTTCTTCCTGATCTAAATTTAGGATTCTGAACCTAATTTTACCTTCTTCCAGTTTGAAGCCATTAGCTCTTGTCCTATCACTACAGGCCCTTGTAAAAAGTCCCTCCCCATCTCTCTTGGAGCCCCTTTAGGGACTGGAAGGGGCTCTGAGGTCTCCCCGGAGCCTTCTCTTCTCTGAACACCCCCAACTCTCTCAGCCTGTCCTCACAGCAGAGGGGCTCCAGCCCTCCCAGCATCTCCATGGCCTCCTCTGGCCCTGCTTCAACAGCTCCGTGTCCTCCTGCTGCTGGTGGCCCCAGAGCTGGAGGCAGCGCTGCAGGGGGGTCTCCCCAGAGCGGAGCAGAGGGGCAGAATCCCCCCTCGCCCTGCTGGCCATGCTGTGGGGATGCAGCCCAGGATGCCGTTGGCTTTCTGGGCTGTGAGCACACATTGCCGGCTCACGTTGAGCTTCTCATCCACCAACACTCTCAAGTCCTTCTCATCCATTCTCTGCCCAGCCTGGATTTGTGCTTGGGATTGCCCTGACCCACGTGCAGGACCTTGCATTTGACCTCATTGAACTTCATGAAGTTTGCACAGACCCAAGGCCTGTTTCTGTCCCAAGGCTTGGCCTGAGCCTCCTGTGGTGGTGTGCTGACATCGAAGAGTGGTGATCTGGGCTTGTCCCTATTCTCCAGGCTGGCAAACGACCACAGTGCAGGAGAGAGGTGGGAGTCCACCACTGCATCCCTCTTGGGTTCAATCTCATGGATGCTGGTAGCTCATGCTAACAGAGGCTCCTCCTGGGTGCTGAGAGCCCTGTTGCGTGGTACACACGTGTGGGGAGTGGGTTCAAGGCTGATGGCTCCTTGTGCATTGTGAATTTAAAGGCAGATGTGAGCATTTACGGCCTTCAAGGATGCTCAGCAGCTTGAGGGGGTGAGCGCAGGGCTGAGCAGGAACAGTGGGCAGGGGCACTTGTGATCACAGGCACAGCCTCTGTCTCTCCTGCCCCGTCATCCTGAATCACAGCAGAAAGGGGTATTCATCCCTCTCCCCTCCTTTGCCTGGCAGTGTCTTCTTTTAGCCTTTGATGTAAAAACTTCTTCCTGGCTGTCTGACCAGAGGCAAGTGCGGTTTCATGGGCTATGTGTAAGGGATGCCTTGGAGAGTTTTGAAAATACTAGACCTTCACAGCGGAGGAGGAAAAGAAAGTGATGGGGGGCACCAGCCCCTGCGATGTCCTGAGCAAGCCTGAGCCCTCGGGTGAGACTCTGCTGTATGGGGACTGCAGGAAGGTTTAAATGTATTTAACCGCAATCCAAAAGGGAGAGCAGAAAGGATTGTGAGGATGTGGTCAATAGGCACTTAAACGCTTCTTTTGAAACCACAAACCCCAGTCTCTCTTTTCTTTTTTTGTCATCATTACTTTTGCTGGGATAACGCAAAAATGACTTGGCTTGTGGCATTTTCTGAGAATCAGACTGAATTAAGGTCTGGCTGTAAATACCATGAAGGCAAGTGGGGGGTTCAGAAGCTGGACTTGGAGGGGTTGTTTTGGAGTGCTCAGGTTTTTCCCGTTCCAGCTGCTCTGGCAGCTCCGAGGAAAGCAGACACAGAGTGACCTGTTCAGAGTGTACTGGGCTCTTCCAGATTAGCCCAGAGTGGGTCCAGTTGGGTGGCTGGAGCTGTGCCGCATGCATAGATTAGATAGTGAAAACAGATGAATTTCTTATCACTACATGCAGTGTATTTTGCAATTGGGTTTTAAGTTTTCCTGTTGCAAAGAGCACTTGACGCTGCAAAAATGTACTTACAGGCTCAAACGGAAGCGACAGGACTAAATGTCACCTTTTGCCACCATCAATGCAGTTGGCATTAGCATCTGGCAGAGAGGATGCTCTTCAGGGTGGCAGAAGCTTTCACAAATGTGGGCTTTGTGTTGATAAGGGTGTGGGGCTTTTTTTTGTTTAGATTTGGTGATTTGGAAAGTAGTTGCTCACCAGAGGAAGCCTCTTAATCCGTGTTTCCCTGCATCAGAGCACCTACCAGATGGGATTTTCTTTTCTTCTCTGCATCAGAGAAGGCCTTAAATGGCTGTGTGAGCTGTGTGCTGGCTTTCCCTGCCAATAAACCCCTGATGGTAATCATGGCCACGTGGTCAGTGTCCTTGATCCGAAATTTGTCATCGCGCGTTACGGCTCACAAAGCCTTGGCTCAGTCTTTCAGCTGGAGTATTAAACCTGATGACAGATGCCAGCGCTTCCAGCTCCGTTGTGGTCTCTGGAGTGAGCAGGATCATGAGCGTTTTGCCGGCTAAATAAGGGCTTCAGCGTAGCGTTGGGGAAAGGCGATGGCCCATGTGTTCGCTTCCAGCATGAGGATGGGGTCCAGCACTTCGTGGTGGCGGTTGGGGCAGTTAATGTGGAGACGTGGCAGTGTGCGGGGTTTCAGGGACACACTCCTTTGCCCTGGAGCTTGGAGTGCAAGTATCAAACCCTGCCCAGCTCCTGTGACCCGAGTGCCTGTTGCCCTTGGAGGCCCCGGGCAGGACATCTCGGTGGGATTTGTCCCTCTTCAGGGATGCTCTGTACCCAGCAGCAAAGCGTGGACAGTGATATTTCTTTACCTTATTTGTTTACTCTGGGAAAAGACCCATTCCTTGTACTTTTATGGAACAACAGAGGTTAAATCTAAGTGCCTGGGGCTTTAAAGTAAAATAAATAAACATTTAAAAAAAAAAGGAAAAAGGTTTAATTCTGTTTCCAAAACATTCCTGTATTTAATTCAGCAACCCAAGTAGGACTTTTGAATCTTTCTCTGAAACAAATTATTATCTGGTAAGAGCAGGGAAAATGATTTCAAAACCTTTTCCAGGTATCCAGAACATCACAAAGCAGAATTACAGCCTGAAACTTAAACCCCAAACCACTTCTGAATGGCAGGTTTAAAAGCAGTTTAGGTGAGAAGATGCCTGAACATGTGTATTTTGTAGGTGGATGAGCAGCAACGAAGTGTGGCGTTTCCTGCCTTTTGGAGGGTTTTTAGTGCGTTGGCTGATCCCGATCTCCCAAGGTAATGAGTAAGGATGGGAAATGACGCCTGAGGCTCTGAGGAAGGAGTGGGGAGAAAAGAGGCAGGAGGAGAAATAAATGAGCAGGGATTAGAGACTGTAGCTCCTGTGGTTGAAGGACTCTGTAGGAAGTCACCTCTGCTGGCTTGACAGCGTTGCGTAGGTGCTCTGGAGACCATCCGGTTACCACCATGAACCCAGGGACAACTGAAACTTAAAGGTTTGGGTTTAAACCAAACAAACAATACTGGCCCTGTACCATTTTGCATTTTTTCTCAGGTATCAAAGAGCCCTGAAGGTAATATATCTGGGTTCTATGCTTTTTCTTTTTTTTTTAAGTAGGTGTTTTGCTTATCTTTATTGCAAGGCAATAGAATTGGGGCTTTATCTCTTTTTCCTGAAGGATTTCTTGAAGTCCTTGTGTGGTGGGAGTTCATGCACTCGGCTCATCCCTCCCCTCTCTGGAGGCAGAGGGGCCTTGTGCTATTAGCTGGCACGGGAAGAGCAGCATGTAAGCTCTGAGCTTTACTTGCTGCCTCTCGGAAGAGGTAAATTGTGGTGTTTTTGGTAAAACTTCAGGGAATTCCTCTTTTCAACTTTTCTTGTTTCCTCATGATGTCTGAAAATCACTAACTTCGTGATCACCATTGGACATCTCCAAACAGGATTCATATTTTTCTCATATCATGGACAACAAGCACAGGAGGAGGAACCTGCTTCCCTCTTCTCTCTTGTGCCATAGATGCACCAGCATTGCTCCAGCCCAACATCATTTGTTCCAAAAATCCCCAAGTCCTGAACAAACCTTTGATAAAGTTTTCCCCCTGAAGCTCAAGCCTAAGTTAACTTTTACTGATTTCCTTATGGTGTGTCAACTTTTTTGGGGCTGAGGCACAGGAGTGGAAGAACCTCACAGGCTCCCTCCCCTTGGCCAGGAAGCGTAACAGCAAACCTTTTGCTTGTGGCCTTTCTGTGGCAGCCAAGGCTTGTCTGATGGAGACCCCATAGCTTGCACTTGATTTAACGTTAAAGCCTCATCTCCTTTGAAGTAAGAATACTTTTTTCCCCTCCTTCTGGCTAAGGAGATTTATAGCCCAGCTCAAAGAGTTGCTGGTGATGCCATGATGTCATGGCGTATGATGAAATTTGTGCTCTGCTCCTCAGTGCTCACCTCAAGCCTCTTCTGCATGCGTATAGACCCTTAGATATAAAAATCACAAAAGGTGTCAAAACACAGCCCAGCTCTCTGATATACAGCGCACTCAAACTCTTTCTTGTGTTACCTTTCCTAACCTTGGTCACTTGGATGTTGCAGCAAAATGAACTGCAAAGCACAGTGCTGGTGGATTTATAGTGGGCAAAGCTGTCTGCAATGTACATATCTTGGGGAGTAAATACTCCAGGGGGAGAAATAAAATGTAGCTTTCTGATTTGTTTGTCTCCAGCATCTTTAGCTTGGTCTTTTTTTTTTTTAATGCAAACTTTGAGCTGCAAAAATAAATTAACCCTGAGGTCTTTGGGTTTCTCCCTAGCTCTCCAGCTTTTGGAGCTGCGGAGAGCTGTATGTTTTGCCAAGAAAGTTGGACATTGGTCACTGACACTTAGCCTGTTGTCTCCTGTCCCTTGGGAGCCATTGATGAGACTTGGGAACTAATGCTTTTGAACCCTGGGAATTAATGCCTCTGGGCTGTTCTGAGCGCAGCTCAGCCCCCAGATTGCATGTTTTAACTAAATAGGTCACAAAACAGATCTGTCTAAATTGGAGCGAGCCCCTTTGTGTGGACACTCCTAAATCAGTTTAAGAGTGGCTGGTATTGATTTTAACTTAATGTGGTTTGTTACTGAAGTAAGCTGGATCAATAGTGCTAAATAGGTGCAATTTCTTGTGTTGGCTATGCCATGGAAAACTTCCATAGAAAAGATGAGCAGAAAGGGAAAAGGACTGAGTTTGTTCTCTTGATCCCTGATAAATGCAGGGATCATTTATCAATTTTCATGGCCAGCTTTGGATTTTTCCCCAAAAGCTATCTATCTCTTTGAAGGGAGAGGTGGGAATAGAGAAATCCTGAATCCAAATCTACCTTAATAGGGCATTTATAAGAATGCAAACCTTTGTGTTTCCCTTATTTACCACCTTTACCTTTGAGCCAGGAACCCATGCAAGGAGCCAGCCCCTAAAGTTGTCCAAAGGCTGCAGGAAGGATGCTACGTTGTTCAGACAGTGCTGGGAGCTGTGCTTTGCCGTAGAGTTTCTGCACAGCAGTGGGGAAACCAGAGGACCTTCAGCCTCATTTACCCAGGAGCACTGCTGGCTGTGCGTGGCATGTTTGGAGGTTTTCTTGCCCTAATGAAATTAGGAGGAAGGTACAGAAATACCTTTGAGGGATCCCTGTTTGCAGGCTTATAGCCCTTCTGCCGAAGGATCCCTGTGCTCTCCCTCAGGGTGAGCAAGAGGAGCAGGATCTGGGGTCTCATCAAGAAAGGTGGAGTGAAGGATAGCTGTAATGAGAATGAGCTGCCCTCACTCCTTGTCAGGACTCAGGCTCTGTTGAATCCAGTGAGGATCTTTGCCTTTGACCTCTCTGTAACCAGCATTTAGCTCTTACTGTCAATACTGTGGGTTTCCCCCTCATGCATTATGCAGCAAGCCTTGCTTTCTCATTGCTGTTCCAACACTGCTGAGTTCAGTGCCATTATTATAACTCTCTCAATTTAGCTATGAAGTTTCATTTATTGTAACAGCTAGCATCAATTATGGATCCATGTTGGCCATCAGACCCTTGTATGGAGTCCCTCCTAGCCCCTGTGGAGCAAGTGCCTCCGTGCCCCGTTAGCCCAATGATGCCTGCAGTGCCCCAGGGCTGCTCCCTGCCTCCCGAGGGGCCGGCACAGGGGCCAGGCTGGCTGTCACTTCACACCCCTCCTGCTCTCATAGCCTTTGCAGCAGGAGAAATCCAAATATCTACGCTGTTGCACCTACTGGCAGATCACGTGTGTGTGAACGTCTGGTTTCCACCAGGTCTCGGTCAGGCTTCCCTTTTTCCCCCCTCTTCAAGATGTCATCCCTGAAAGACGCATAATGGAGGTACCCTCGCGTGCTCAGCTCATTGCCATGCATGTCACAGTCAAAATCTCATTTTCATTCCAGAAACAAAAGGTCTGTCAACTTGTTTAACTGCACAGAAAACACCAAACAAGAAATAAAGCCCAATTAAGAATAAAGAGAAGGAAGAGGCTCAGTATAATAGATTGTTTTGGTAAGTGGTTTCGTCAGCTCCATTTGCAAGCTGTTGCTATGTGAACCTGCTGCAGGACCGGGGCTGGCTTAGGTGCAGGCAGCGTTCCTGAGGGGCTGCTGGCTCCCAGCTCTGGGGGTGATGGAGGAGATGTGGATTGTCTCTCCCAGGAGGGGCTGTGCCACCAGACCCCAACCGGTCCCTCTCTTCTTGCTGGTGGGGATGAGCCAGGCTGTTGCTCTCTGCCATCACCTCTTCCACAGGGGCAATCCCACCGCGAGCTGCCGTTGGATGTGCTTTTGGGGCTGTGCTCTGGTAGCAGCAAGACAGCAGATGGAGGAGGCCACTGTCACTGCAGCTGGTGGCCTTCCTGTAGGCACTGCAAGGTAATTCTTGGGGATGGCCCTGCGCTTGCAGGTTTCTCACAAGCTTTCCCTTGACTTTTCCCATCCCTTCAAGAGATGACCACTTCAAACAACAGTTCTGCTTTCTGATGCATTAAGACTTGGAAATTTGCCATTCATCACAGCTGTGTGTTTGAGCCTGTGTGATTATTTTGGGAAGTGAACCATGGTGATTTGTGTGGATGTGTTTTATTGGCGAGCAGGATGTTCCCCGTCTACCTCTCCCTGGCTGTCTGAATTTGCATTGGTTAATAAAATGGATAATCTTCAACGGCTTTCTGATGGGTGAACAAGATTTGGCATACAGGATGTAGTAGGCTTTCACGAAGGCTAAAATTTCATCCTGGGAGACTGAACCCTCTGTGGCAGCCATACACAATCCATAATAACGGAGGCTTTTAACCCATCCATAATTGCTTTCATATAGAAAATGATTGCTGTAAGTTAACTTCATAATTCTAAATCAGTGGCTCTCAGTAGGATTTCAAATGCTTTAATTTGCCCTGAATTATCTGTAGAACTCACAGGCAGTTCATCTATGCTCTTTTCTGATTATGTTCCTTGTCACTCTGACCTAAACTTAGTCTATTTAATTTTTGTCTTCTCTTTCTGAAAATAGCCCCATTTCCAACAATATCTCACCAGTGGTAACGATTCTGACTTGTGCATGGAGGGGATGATGCTCTCTTAAGCCTACTCCCTTGGAGGCCAGCCCATGCTTTGAACCTGTCGTATATTACTGACTTAGTTGGGAGGTAAACTTGGGTTGAAGGTGTAGGCACCCACCAACAGGGCGTGAGGCCAACCCGAGCAGGGCCATCATGGTGGTGGCACCTGTGTTGGTTCATGCCATGGTTCCTCTTCTTCAGCTGCAGGGAAGAGGGAAGGACATCATGGCTGGCTCTGTGTACCCAGCACGTGGGGCATTCCTGGGCAGTGTTAGATGTACCATGATGGCACATACAGTGTGGATGTGGTGTCAATATGGGGGTACCTCCCTAACAAGGACAAAGCTCATGGCTGGGTTGTTTATCAGTCCCAAAATGAGCAGGGTGGCCACTCCTCCCCTTATGGCAGCAGCCAGCTTGTGTGATTTTGAGTGACAGCAGATGAAGGGATTGCATTACAGCTTGTCTCTAGAACTGTACATCTGTGTCAGCTCTTTGCTAAATCAATAAACAGGATGCTGAAGGAAAAATACTTTCAGGCTTCTTATGTCTTTATGCATCAAGCTGATTGGGCAACGAGAAGCTCGGACGGCAGCAAGCATCGCAGTGTGGCTGGCTGATGAATTTTTTTTGTCAAATCATAGGTAAGGACTGGGTCTTGAAAGATGCCGGCAGGTTGCTCCCCCAGAGAAGGCAGCAGTCATGTGGATTCCTTTTCCGTGGTAGTTACTATGCAATTTGGATAGAAATCTTCAACCAAGGAGCCCGAGGTACAGCGTCAAGAAGTGGAGAAAAATCACTTTGCATGTTCCAACAGACTAACAAATTACCTATGGAAATGCACTTGAGAATATTCCTCAGTAATTGGATTTCAGCTGTTGTTTCAGTGTATGTGCCCCCAGGCTGTGAAGGTAAAAGGACTCCACTGAAATGCTTTGAAATGTTCTCTGGCACCTACAAAATGTGTTTACTATTAAAAAGTGAAACCTGCAAGTCAGAACGCTGCTAAGTGCAGTTTAAAAACAAAATTGCCCCCCTGCAGCGTAGCTCAGGGTGCTGAAGCATCTGGTTTATCCAGACGGTCTCAACCCAGAAACATTCCTGTGACTTGAGTGGAGAAGTCTCGTCTGCTGTCTTCTGCCAGGGTAACAGGGACACGTCTGCCTTGTGCACTTGGATGTAGAGCAGGAACCCTTGAGTTGAGGAGTCCATGTGGCCTGGAGTAGGCTAAGAAACACATAGGAGGGTTTGCAGGATGAGCTCTTCTAGGTTTGGTACCTCTTGGATGTGCTGGTCCTACCCCTGGACCCAAAGTTGCTCTTTACAGGCTTGAAATACATAAAAGTTGCTCCTTAAAGTGCCTGCAGTGTGATGCAGAACAGGTGGGCTCTTGAGAAGCTAACATGAGAGGTTTGGCACCTTTTTCTTCAAATGCTAGTGATGTCTCCAGTCCTGACCTAGATGCTGAAACTCTAGATGAAATAGGGAGGAATAAGCTGTCATTACACATCACATGGTGACCACTGAGTTTGGCACGGAAAAGGGGGGCGATTTGAGGTGACAACAAGTTGGATAGAATTGAGTCTGGAGGCTGAGAAAGTATTCTTGAGTTTGGGAGCAGGAGGGAAGGAAAGCCTTTTTCCGTAGTCATGCGTATGTCATAGAGCTGAGGCTATGTGTGGTTTTGGTTTTGTTTTTTTTCTAAATGGTGGTCATAATTGTCCAAATTCTGATCATCAGTGGCCACACGCTGCAGTCATATGCTCACATCGAGTGTGAGATGTACACTGCGATGAAAAGGACTAGACTTGCGCCCCAGAGCTGTATGTACAGTTCCAAATCTAACTGTGAATTTAAAATATGGTATCCTAAAAAGGTGCTGATGTTGACAATGAGAGGGCTCCTTTGGGAACCTCTCGTCAGGCGTCATCTTCAACTTATTTTGCACAGAAAGACATTTCCATAGAACAATAAAACCCAAAGGTCCCGAACATGTGAAAAGTAGGACTTTTTTTCAAAAGGCTTCTGAGCGTAAACCAGAAGTTACTATGTCTATGTCACACCTGTGGGGAAATAGGATTTTTATTTTTTTTTAATTTCTCTGTTAAAATAACGTCTAGGCTACTTCCAGAGCGGAAGTCACCTATAAGCAGAGGTGACCGGGAATCACCATCTTTCCTACTAGATTTACTTTTTGGCTGAAGATAACAGCCAGACTTTGAAACCTGCACGCCTCCCTCGGAACCTTTCGGCTCTCTCTGCTCTTTGGAAGGAGCCGAAAGCAAACCTGGCCCTGGCAACTGCCCTGGTTTGCTTTGCGGGAGCTACGTGGAGGGAAATAAATCTGCTCTGCCGACTGAAGCAACTAGTTCTGTGGGTTTATAAATGCTCCAATTGAGTGTTTTGACACGGCAGTCAGATATAGTTAATCTTTCCCTTGACCTCCCGATACCGGAGCGCAGGCTGAAACCGCTAGTTAAGCACGTCCGTCTCCTGTTGTACCATTCGCGCTCCAGCGCACCGCCTAATCAAGTGTAATATATCTCTGGGTAAAACACACAGAGTGCTTTTCACAGCTATTTAAACAAAAAACAGACCTCAGTGCATTAGTTACATACACAAGCCACACAGAATCGCTGTTCCTGTGGTTAAGAAAGAAGTTGGGCTGGGTTTGCTCCAGGGAGGAGGTGTGGGAAAGGTGTGGGAAATGTTCCCTTCTGTCGGCCCAAATATGAAAAATATCCACTTGGTGTCATCCCAAAGGTTGTACATCCTGATGGGTGGATGGTTTTGTACCCATGGTCCCAGACTGAGGTTTAAGTTGGGTGGGATTCGCTCTGGATGAGGCCAGAAGGATCTTGTGCAGAGGCTGCACAAATTACCTTGTCTCTGTGTCTGCTAACGATAAGCCTTTCCTACAGCAAAGGGTAGCCCAGGAAACAGTCAAATCTGGGCAGGATAGTAAACTACAAGGATTAGAGGCATAGTATTTATTTGAATTGTTGGGCTTCTCAGTTTGGCAGCACGGCTGGGTCTGTAAAGCACGCTGTCCACTGAGGTTTGAGGATGACTCTGGTGTCTCAGAGCAATCTTTCTTTGCAAACCGAGTAAGACCCATTTGCTTTTGTGAGACTTATTCACCCCAGCTTTGCTCAGAAGAAACTGGGAATATTTTGACGAGTAGTATATTAAGGGATGCTCTATTTTTAAAAGCATATAATGAGGCACCGTGAGAGGATGTCTGTGTGCAGTGACAATAAAGGTGAGGCAGGCAAACCACAGGAGCCCTGAACTTGGGTGGCTGGGTGAGCTGTTGGGTGGAGGGAGGGAGGTGATGGGGGGTCACTGAAGGGAATGGCACTTTGTCTTGGGCTGGTGCAGATGGCTTTGGTGGGACCCAGGATTTTGGAAGGCGAGGCCTTACTAAGGAGCCAGGGGAACGGGTCCAGGAGTGTCCACAGGGCAGCTCATAAGACAACCAGGAAAAAAAAAACATGCAGGAATTGGGAAAAAAAAAAAATGGGAGAAGGGGAATAAAAAAAAGTTTCAGCATCAATCCAAATATTTGTTAGGTTTGCAAGTAAGAGAGTTGTGCCAACAGTGCGCAGGGTAGTCTGTGACTTCTAAATGGAGTTAAGTGATTTTTAAAGATTGAGAAACAGTGGACTGGATGACCTCTTGATACCCAATCAAGCTTTATGTTTTCCTATGATACTTTGACAGTTTTCCCCCCAAGGATCCCAGATGCTTTCTCCTGTATTTTTTTTAGCCTGCTGTTTGATCTCCCTAGGATATCAGTGGGGATTCATTGATGTGCCTCTGTTAAAACTCGACAAAGCTTCTGCTTGAGAACTCTATTTTACAGAGCCGCTCATCCTCTTGGATATTGAGAAATTACACACCTCGGGATAAAATATATCCTAACCCACCAAAAGTCTCGTACGCTGAAGTACGAGGTTCCTCCAGGCGGTACAATGTATAAGCCCTATATAAATGTCTGTGTGAAAATAAGGTACTTAAATCTCTTTTGAATTCTTGCTCTCCCAAGCCCATCGCAAAGCCCGTCCGTGACCTCTGTGCCTCCCTCCCTTCCCCGTGGAGCGGGGCTGAGCTCTCCTTCGGGAGACGGAGGTGAGAGCCGCTGAGCTGATGTTTGTAAAGCTCTTTGAAGGTGAATGTTAGCGTGTACCTGCAGGAGCAGCCTGTCTTGTGCGCGCTTATTAACATTCAGGGCATGCTCAAATAGCAGCTCTGTGGTGGTATGTTAACTGTACTGATAAATCTTGTGTAAAAACAACACTCCGCCGCACCGTTAAAGCTCCTTCCACCTGGGAACATCAAAGCCCAACACAAGCACGGCTTGATCCTCCCAGCAGCCGGGGTTGTTTCGTGCCGTGGTGCAGATGGGGCCATGGGTACACAGTGCTGGGCAAGGTCCAGGGACCTCTCTGATTTTTGGCAAGAGAAAGGCAGTTCTTGGGGTCTCTTTACAAGGGGCTCTCTGCACCACAGTAATGATAATGACCTGACCCCAAGTTTTTATAAATATAACATAAATATGCTGCTGGGAGCTGACTGGTGCTCCCAGGGAGAGGAGGGCAACTTGCCAATCACTACAAGCAAATTCGGGCTTTAGCAACTAGAAAAAAATATATCATGGCACATTTTTTTAAGTCTGTGTCTTCCATGCTATGAAAAGTAATTGGATGCCATTATAAATCAAATAGCGATGCCATGAAGGCAGTCATGCCAGCTCTGGAACCGGGCGCCTGCCTTGTGCAAAGGCATCCTGCGCCATCCTTTAAAGGCTGCAATCCCTTTTAAATGTATTTGCCTCCCCTAAAGCTTTGAACTCAAAACAGGAGGTAGCTGTTATTAAACTTCTTTTTTTTCTTGTGGCTCGCAATAAGTTATTTCTGTTAAAAGAGATGGAAAATTTCTGTCAAGGAAAATTCACCAGATCACAGAATAATTTAGGTTGCAAGGGACTTCAGGAAGTCACAAAGTCCAACCTCCTGCTTAAAGCAGGGCTGACCTCAAAGTTAAATCAGATCGTGATTTAAATGTGATGACATTTATTTATATAGCGATAATCATATAACACTTGAGTGTGTCAGTTTATATTTGGTCTGGCTTTTCTTGAGATTAGTATCTAGATAATAAACTTAACCATCACCACCTCAGGATGTGTTTTCCCAGCCTGGCACAAGCCAGGACCGGAAGGATGCTGTGTGGGGTGGGAGCAGCCCAGCCTGGGGTGGGTGTCAGATGTGGGCACGGCCACTGGGAGCCGAGGAGGGTCCTGGCGTCCCCCATCAACCCAGTCCCCTGGTACCCACGTGCCAGGTTCAGCTGTCCATGCTGACCTTTGCGAAGTGAGACGTACCCTTAAACCTGCATGCAGTGACCTCGGCCCAACTCTTGCAGCTCTGCTGCGTACCCCTCCCTCCTGCCCTCCTCTCCCAGCATCCAGGAGGAGCTGGAGGAAGAACAGAAATAGGAAAGCTTTAGTTCAGCAAATCCATAAATCATTTCATTTGATGATTATTTATGAACTAGATCACAAGCTTATGACAGTAGCTCTTAAGAAAGAGTTCCTGGCTGCTGAGCAGTTGGCATAGTTGTCCTCTGAGAGCATTAAATATGCATTTGACAGAGGTGACTGTGGTGGTTTCTTCTGTTAACCCATGGTTTCTAGCTTTCAGCCATTACTGCATGTATTATGCACAAACATGTTAATACTTTGTAGCTCTACCCTAGAGACTCGGTTGGGAGTGCATTGCCTTCTTGCTGAGATGTAGCAAAGGTCCTGCCTCGGTTGGATTTACGTTGCTTGTGGTGTCCATCTTCCACCCAACCCTCCTGCCTTGCTGATTTGAAAGCTTTTTCCTTCAAACTATATTCAGTACTCAGGGATGGAGACTTCTGTGGTGGGGCAGGATCAATGCAAGTTGCTGTTCTTGGCTACCAAATACAGCAGCAAAACGTGATCCTCCTGCTTTCTTCACCGCTCCTGCCAGTCCTGGAACCTTTTCCAAGTTGTTTTTGTTGGGCTGATGCCAGAACAGGCATCCGCGTGGTGCAACACTCCTCGTCCCTGTGTCCGGAAAGGGTGCGCCAGCCCCTGCGGCCCTGCACACTCGCACCCATCCGCTCAGTGAGGATGGAGTAGCAGCGATGCGCCGGCTGGGTGCAAACATGAGAGGGGTTAATTCTGAATGGAAAAGAGCTGCGGGGTCCCACTGCAGCTCTTGGGCAAATTTGGCACTGTCACTTCATCGTGTCACTCAACAATTAAAGCAAATGCAAGTGGTGTTGCAAAGAACAGATTAATTAGATTTGACAATAGCACTGGGAAACAATGTAACTTTAGAGTAATATGTTTGGGGAACGAAAATATTATTTCCATGGTTTGCTTCTTGGCTTTTTCTTTAAAACTAGACACAGATTTCCAGCTCTCGTGTGGGAGTAGACATACTTCGTGTGTCTAATAATGGTTTTAATAACTGAGTATTTTAGGTACCACCGCTATGGAACTTGTCACTCAGTACGAATTGGGAAAACTTGCTGGGTTTCTCTAATATTTGAGGATCCTGTGCAAATTTTTCCCCCTGTCCTGGGAAGCTGGACGGCTCTGAATTGCAAGGGTGCCTGGGGAGTGCTTTCCGTCCTGCCCGCTCCCCCGATGCTCTCCTGCTGCAGAGCTCGGTACCGGTTGCTGGTTTGCAGCTTCGCCTCCTGGGCCCTGGGGCAGAGCTGGACACGGCTGAGTTTGATGCAGCAGCTGCTCATTGCCACAGAAAGTTTTGGAGACTTTCATTGCTCTTCATCTCCAGCAGTTATCCTTTTCTGAGACCATTTTGTGTTGAGTGGCTATGGAAATACAGTGCCATTTTCCAATACTTCTAGTATGGTAAGCACATCCCCCTCCACTGTATCTTTTCCACCTACAGCTCCCCAGGTCTCCTTTGTTTCCTCTCCTACAGCTGTAAAACCCAAAACAGACTCAGGGTAAAATACATTTAAAACCTCAAAATCATCTTAATTTTCTCCTTTTATCAAGGGCCTCCCCCTAACATGCAAGCTTTTATCCAATGAGCTTAATTGTACAAACCTACTAGCATGGATTACAGCTCCAGTTTCCTTTAACATTGAATATTAGCATTTATTATTTATATAGTGCAAACAGTGTGTGAAGTTTAGTGTAATTGTCTTAGTTACTGATGATATAAAAACCTGATAGTTATTTTTGTGGTTTCATAAATACTGAACTTCCGATGCTCCAGCTATCCATCTTTGAAATGTGGAATCTGCAAAGCTTTGGCAGTATTTGTTAATGGTGGGAAACTCAGCTGATGGACTTCTGGATGACTGTACCTGAGTCACTGTGCCTGTATGAATAGGCTCAGATGTCACAGTTGTAGCACTTACATGCATTTCTTGGGGATGAGGGATTAACAAATGATGGATTAGGCAAATTAATCTATGGTTTGTCAGGCGTACATTACACAAGGTTCAATTTAGGCTGATGGATTTATTATTTATTATTTGCTGTTGTGTGTCAGTAAGTGGCTCTTCCTAACATTATGATGTATGATAGCAGCCCATGCCTGAGCTGCTGTATATAAAGGTCATAGTTTCGTAATTAACCCCATTTTTCATCGTCTTTTAATGCCGATACATTAATTTGCATTGGTCTGGAATGTGACAAAGAAACACATTTCCTTGGGTTAGGTTTTCTTAAGCTGGAAGAGCTCCAAAACATAGGACTGTGACCACAGGCTGTTGGGATACAAACACATGTGGTCTCCAGCAGATTGCCTGTAGCTGCGTTTTTCTGACCCAGGAATAGTTTCACGGAGATACAGAGGATTTTGAGGTGTCTGCAATGCCAGTTTTAAAGAGAGACACGAGGAGTGGGACTTCAGAGTGATAAAGCAGGATTAAACCTCCAGCGAGAAGTGGAGGTCTGGACCGTACCTGCTCTAGAATTTTTTTTTCTCTTTTGGGCCTGTGTTGAACCATTGCGAACAGATCTTTGCAACAGAGAATCATAGAATGGTTTGGGTTGGAAGGGACCTTAAAGATCACCTAGTTCCAACCCCCCTGCATGGGCAGGGACACCTCCCACTAGACCAGGCTGCTCAAAGCCCCATCCAACCTGGCCTTGAACACTTCCAAGAAATATCCAAGTCTTACGAGCTGTGGGACTGTTCTGGGGATACCCACCAGATATTTTTCAGTGTGTTTTCTAAAGTGTTTTGATCCCGTTTCCCACCCTCTGAGCTATCTGACTCCCCCTCGCAGCCCACGTGTTCCTGCTGAGCTGGGTTTTCGGGATGTGCTTGGGGACAGGGGGTTCTCCATGGGGCACCTCCTAGAGTCCTGCCTAAGGCTTTGGACACTGCTGCTCCCATCTTGCAGCCTTGCATGAGCTGGCTCTTGGAGGTAAGATCATTGAATTACCCCCGTGCCTGCCTACTGCTCTCCCTATTCCCAAATGGTGCCATTAAGAAAGAAAATGCTCTTTTTTTCCCCCCAGCTCCTGGCACAGGAATTGGGGCCAGCCGTTCCTGTCGATCTGAGGCTGTATCGCTGCTCGTGTGCAGCACCATCTCCCCATCTGCCTGGGAGGGCAGGGTCCTGCCTACCCGCCTGGTCCTGAGCAGGCAGCAGTAGGTTTCGCTCTGAGTTTCCCCGTCTTTGTGGCTTAAATCAGAACCTTAAGTCTGGCAGAGTGCCCTGCTTAACGGTACCACGGGCTAATCATTTACAGCAGAATGCAAAAGCAAAGAAGTGTGTTTTTAATCTTTACAAATGTATCTAGATAAGCCAGGAGACAGACTTATCTTTTGTATTACAAGAAAGGAAGGGAAGAAAATCCACACCAAGGAACACTGCTGTACTGTCCTTGGCCTTTTCTTCAGCCTTTGTCTTTGTATCTTGTGCTGTTGAATTAATGCGATATGAACCCTGAATACTTAAGTGATCTATTCATTTTAATTAGCTTCCTAATAGCTTCTGGACAGTGATCGAACGTAATGTCAGGGACTGTACTGTTTATTTCCCAAAGCGCGGGGCACCAGTGAGATGCCTGCTGGTGCATGCGTTCCTGCCCTGCCTTAGCTGCGAGTGGCTTCCAGGACCGGAGAAGTTTTGGGCAGGTTACAGCGATGGAGATTGTGAATGTGAGGGGGTGAAGAACATGGGTGCATCTTTTGGTCCTGTGGGTGCCACCTCCTCTGGGGAGGCTCCGTTTCCCCAGTGCTGAGTGTGGGTGGGATGTCTGGTCTACCTGGGGCTGAGCAGCCCTGATGCAAGCTCAGCTCTTGCCCGTGGGATGGTCTTGATGCAGGAATCGCAGGTGAGCTTGTGCGTGCAGAGGGCTGCTAGTGCTCCTCACCGCCCTGCCACCGCGCCAGCCAGGAGCCACCTCGTTCTGAGCCGCCGAGCAGGGAAGCGTTCCCAGCAGATGGGCCTGTCTGGATTCTGATGGCATCCTCAGCAGGAAGCATACGGCAGGAGGCTGAGGACGTGGAGGTGAGGAAACCAGCAACGCTCCTAGCTTTTTGCTGCGTGCGCATGAAGCTATGAATGGGAGAGAAGTCGGGGAGCTCTTGAGCAGCCAAGACTGGGGGCAGAGAAATTCGCACCGCTCCAGTTTACCGAAGCTGTGAAAGATGTGATAGATGAATCACTTTTGCAGCAACCTTTTCCGCCACCAGATTCCCAGAGATGTTAAGCTTTGCTGTACGCAGTGTGTACTTGAGGAAAAGATAGAAGGGATGTTCTCTGAATCAGGGGAGAGTCTGACGCACAGAGACGTTTTCAGGGGAATAATTTACATATGCATTCCCTTTCTAAAAATATCAGTCACTGTATTGCCTCTATTTTTGTGTGCAAGGCTCTCCAGGCTGGTAGGTGGATAGAACTGGGAATCTGCACTCACACAGATCCAAATACCAAAGGTCCACCAGGGCTGCAGCGTGGGATGCCTTGGGCTTTGCTCAGGAGGCAGAGCTCAAAGATGGCTAAGCTCCAGGCCGGGGGGGAAAAAAGATATATTCAGGCTGACGATGCCCTAGATTCATGAGAACGTGTGTGGATGACATGTGGCCTGATGGACAAGTCAGTCTTTGCCTGTTCCATTCTGGAGAAGGCAGTGTGGCCAAGCAGGGGGCAGCAAGTCCCTCTAGGAGGAGCAGAGAAATGTGTAGGAATGTTTCGTTTCTGTGGGCGATGGTGAAGAGAGCTGGTGAGAAACAGTGTGTAACACACCATGGTGATTTCCCTGGAGGCTGGCGGGTAGATGTGGTCAGGTGAAGGGCCTTTCCCACCACAGCTGCCCATACATCACTGTCCCCATGTCTGCTCATGCTGGAGCCCTGTGGCCCCAGCCCCATGCCAAGGGAGAAGAGGGATGTCAAGGATTTTCTCTGTCTCCTGGCCTTGAGAGGGCAACAGAGTTTTCAGATGCTTTTGGCATTGTCCTGCTCAGCTCTTGCAAAGTCAAAGGCGAATTCCCTTTGACAGCAGTGGGAACTCATCTGGGTCTGCACCGAGCCCAGCCTGTATTTTATAAGCGCTGGAGTTTCGTTTGGTGGGGGAAGGACGGTGTGGGGTTGGAGCACACCCTGTCATTTCTTCATTTGAAGTCGTCCTTTCTTGTGCCCTTCTTGTGTGTCTGTGGACCCCAACCAAAGTGTGTTCCCAGAGTCTAAAGGGACAGGACTGTCCTTAGTGTCCATCCTGGGGACAGACGGGACTGCAGGATAAGATCCTTTTCCTCCTGAGATGCTTCAGGCAGAACCCGTGTCTTGGCTTCATAATAAATTAAGTAGCTCAACAGAAACACACATTTATCTTGAACTTCTGTCATGTAACATCCTACAGAAACAAAGCAGGAGGAGTGCTTTGATGTAACTCCAGCAGCCTTCTCCATCCCCAGGTCTCCCATCTGGGGTTTACCTTAACCTTTGCCTTGGGCCTGTTAGGGACTTGAGAAAAGAAAGCGGCGGGAGGGAAAGCTACAATCTGGCCATTAACAAATGCAAGCTGGAAATAAAACAGGCATTGCTACCACCGGAGGGGTGAGGTTATGAAACAGCTGTGCAGCAACGGTGTGTCTGAGTGTACATGTGGAGGCTGTGAGGTTTTATGATGGAGGCTGGTAAATTTATGGAGGGGATTATGCGGCCCGGACTGCGTGTTAGCAGGGACCGGCCTCTGCAGACCCACTGCTGGGAATTTTGCGAAGTGAGAGCTATGCTGATATACGAACTGTCTTTGCGGTGGAGATGTGGCCAAGCACGGCTTTTGCTTGGGCTTACAACGACCGAGCTGAACTAGGGCAGAGGCTCTCCAGCGGTACGGTGCCAGCCACCTCGAAATGGGCACGCAGGGCTCTGACTAATGGGGAGAGGGGAAAACGTGCAGGGCTGCAGCTGAAACACCGGGGAAAATTGGTAAAGTTTTGTTTTTCTCTTTTCTCTGTGGGTTTTGTTAGTACGCTCAGGAAGTCCCATTAACACCCACTCACTCCAGTAACACACATCATTTTGCACCTTATTGTGTCTTCTATGAAAAGCCGGTACTGAGGAAGCAGTCTTGTGCTTCTTTGAAATCGTCTGTCAGAAAAAAAACATCACCCCGAACAAACAAACAAGCGCACAATCCCCGAGCATGCTGCAGATTGATTTGTAGCACTTTTCTCTCCCACCTTATCTGTTCAAAAATGTTTTGGCAAGCCGTGAAAAATCAGAGGCCTTCGCTGTCAAATGCAATCTATTTCCGAGGGAGCTGCGTTAAGGGCTTCGGGTGGGTGTTCAGGCTCTGCCAAGGAGCTGAACAATTCCCATCGAAGGGATGCTCGTCCAGAAGAGCGGGAAGTATTTTGCAGCCCGGGAACGAGGGTGGGAGAAGAGCGGTGAGAGCGGACCATGCAGGCTGCAGAGGATGCTAGAGGAAAGAGATGCCACACCAAATCTAATACAAATGGGAGACAACCTGCCTACTCATTCATATCTAGTATTTTTCTAAGTGTTGCTGTTTTTCTGCATCCCGTTAAGCTTTTTGATTTGTTTCCATCTGTTCGGTATAGATCACTTCTGCAGTTTACTTAAAACACAAATACCCTTTATGAATCTCTACAGATGGTTTTCAAAGACTTATAGAAAGACAAAGATAAGATCAAGAAAATCTTGAGTGTTCGCCTCGGGGGAAAAAATGGGACAGTCGCTTTGCCTTGCAGCTGCAAGCCACGTCAAATCAGACACTTTGATATGTTTCATTTTCTGTCTGAAGTCTACATCTGAAAGGCAGCCTGGCTTATTTCAGTCAATGCGCAATTTTTGTTAGTTGGGGCTCGTTCTCAGCTTCTAAAAAAGATGCTCATTTGCATCCTAGAACAAAGACAGCACTTCTCCCCCCCACTACATTCAGTGTGTGTCTTCGCCAAAAACTAATCGTGCTGCAAAGTGTGTGTGTGTGTAGGGGAGGTTGTTTTTTTTGAGCGGTTCTCTCCTGTGGGGTTGGCCAGAGCTACAGCAGGGATGGGTGCTCATTCTCTCCGCGATGGCCTCGGTTGAGGTTTGGTTGTGTTTGGGCTGATGCCAGAAGAGTCTTGGTAGCTCAAGTAGGACACCTGGATCAGAGCTGGCTTGTGCAGAACCAGTTGGGGCGTGGTGGAGCAGCCATCAGCATCCCCCAGCAGCCATGGGAAGTGGGAGCGGGGCTGTGGGCATCCCCATGCCTGGGCCCTGCCGCCTGACCCTGCCTGATGGGATTTAAAACCCTAAGAGCAGTGAGCGATGCAAAGCATAGAAGATGAGAACACAACTGGAGGACCATGCTCTGCTCAGCCAGTTTCGGCTGCTCTCTGCACTAGCTTCTCCCTCAGGCCAAGACTGTGGCTGGTGCAAACTAGATTAAGTCTGCTGGCCTCTGCGGGAGATGCTAAACCCTGCCTCTGTGTAATGCACTGTTTCTGTATTTAAAAAAAACCCCAATCGTTTCCCAGAGAAACCACATGAAGTAGGGTAACTGCTAAACTTCTGCTGCTCTTCATCTGCTTCAGACTCCTTGCTCGGGAGTGAGGGGGCACTGAGACTTCTTGTCTCCTCTTGTTAGCGCTGTTGGGCCTGTCCCAAAGCCATCAAAATCAAAGGGACTCTCCCCCTGGGCTTTAATGGACGCTGATGTGAGCCCTTGAAGATTTGCCTCGGGCAGAATCAAAATCTTTGCAGAAATATGAGTATTTGCATTGCAGATAGGGAACTGTTCAAAAAAGAGAACACATCCACCTTAAATATCCAGCATTACTAAGAGCTGATTGAAAAAAACAAACCACCAACTTGTAGGAGTCAAGCACGTTAGCACTGGACTTTATGTGCAAAGGCAAGGTGTGTATTGTTTGCCCAATTAAAAAGATAAAACTCGTAGACCACAGTCAGCGAAATGAGCTGTGGAGTGAGTGATGACTCGCTGAACAGGCAGGTGCATGCACAAAAGCATATGCAAACTCTTCTACTTATCTAAAGACAGGTTTATTGCCTGGTCATCAATTTACACTGAGGTTGCTTCGGAAATTCATGGGCTGCCTTTCTGCTGCGCTCTCAGATAAGCTGTAGAAGGAGTAGCATCCCTCGTCTTTTTCTTGCCTTTTGGAGTGGGAATGGCTATGGAGGGTGGGAAGGAGGTAAGAGATAAGTGGAAAGGCAGGGGCTTGTCCAGGGGAGCTGGCTGGGAACACCGTTGTGGCACCAGTCGCGGTGCCCAGCCTAGGTCTGGTTCAGCGGTGTTTGTGCTGCCGCACAGGTTCCTCCCCGGAGCGTGTCCTCCGCCAGGAGAAATGCATCCAGCCCTGAAATGAGGGGATGTGAAACACGTGCCTTGTATGAGCCCCCGTCCCAGGCCTAAGGAACTCAATCAGGGAGCGTGGATGAGCGGGTCAGCACGATTGTCTGCACCCCAGCAGAGAGATTTTAGAGCAAAGTGTGTAAAAATCATAGATTCCTATCCTGCATGGATCCAACCCACTTTCAGTAAAAATGTGTGTTTATAGCATGTAATTAGATATATGAAGTTTGCAAATATGGTACAGAACTTGGGTTTGGGGCATCACCTCAGGCTTTGTCAACGTTTCTTTGCAGGGAGCTGCTCACCCCAGAGTTTTTGTGGGGGGCTATGAGCCCCCAGGGGAGGAGGCATCTCCGGCTTGTGCCGTGCGAGCAAGAGGTGGCTAAAATACTGAGTTTAAAACTTGGTGCGATGGAAATACCAGCAAGTCCTATAAATACGGGCACATACACAGTGTTGCTTGGCACAACGATGTTAAAAATCGTTTTGCAGGGAAGCCAGAAGACAAGAACGTCGCTCGCGATCTTGCACGCTGAATTTGCAAATGAAGCGGGCTTCCTCTTTGCAGCTTTCTTTATAAGTCAAAGAGGGTGTGCTTCCTGCAAGAGTTTTACAACCATATAAATTAAGTGTTTTGTGATGCATGTGTGAGGCTTAGGGATTTAGGATTTGCTTTAAACAGATAATTTTATAGTTTGCATTAGATGTCTGTGTTTCTTGAGATTAATGAGTCCCATAGGCTCGGCTGTGAGACTTAAACAGTAGTTTGGGTTCATTACTGAACATTTACACCTGAAAATGATAACCATATTAAATTATTTTCCATCCAGGTAGTGAGTCTGTGAACCAATTAATTGTTGGAACGTTTCAAACTGCTTGAATTGGGCATGTAATCCATGATGAGTAACTTCGTCTGATGCAACGTCTCAAGAAATAACTATGACTTGATCGTTAGCTGCTGAATTCGCTGGTCGTGATCTCGAGTAATAGAGAAGCACGCTTTTTAACCAAGAGGTTCAGGAAGTCCGAAGTTCATAAAGCAGATGCATCTGGCGGCTGTGTTTGCGATGAATTTCACACTCCAGCCCGGCTCGCTGACATTTGTCTCCAAAGAACGTTCATTTTGAAAGCCAGGGCAAGAGCATGGCTGAGACAAATTGGTTATCAAATTAGACTGATTACAGATTTTTTTCTTTTTTTGTAACACCCTTTCTGTGAAATTTCCTTTTCTCAGTTTTCAGAGAGTCTCATGCTAATGCTTCAGTTCTAAGCCCCACCAAACCTCTGAATTTTTTCAGGTTCTGGCCCATCTCAGTTTAAAGGGACTGTGGTTACCTCCCAGAGACCCTCACCTAACGTGAGGCAGCAGAGAGCTGCTGGAAGCAACTGCACTTCTGAAACAGGGAGAAGAAAAAGGCTGTAAAGAAAGAGGGATAATCAGCCGAGATGAAATTTCAGGGTTTTGTCCTCTGGCTTGATGAACAAAGTTTTATCATAGGACAAAGAGAAAGAAAGGACTTCTGGGCACTGCCTGTAATGCTTTTTAAGTGGTGTGGATCAAACTGGAGTTTTTTTTAAGTAGATGAATGTGTCCATGTGTGCCCGTGTGCGTAACACAGGGGAGGTCTCTAGAGACTGATATCATAGAAAAGAGGGAAAATACAAGATACTCATCACCAACTTCATACAAACATTTAGTTGCTGTATGATGGAAAAGTGAAAGCGTTGCCATTGCCCAGTAAAGGACGTTATGACAGTCACGTACCTGCCCCTTCTGGTGCTCATTGGGAGTTGCCACACGCTCACCCCTGTGAGCCGGGGGACAGCCCCCCAAGTCCCCAGAAGGTCCCTGCCTGGGCACATGGATGCAGGAGAACTCAGTAAGGCCTTAGTTTACCAAAATCCATGGAAATATGTCCCATGTTGTACCAAATCTGCACAAGGTCTGTCATGCTGTCTTCACGTGTCACTCCAGACAGAACGATGATTTTATGAAGTTCCCAAGGTTACGGCTGTCCCTGGGGCAAAACACTCGAACTGTGAGGACTCGCTCCTTGTTTCGAAGGTGTCTCTGATGCTGCATATAGTCATTTTCTGGGGATAGAGGAAAGGATGGAGAAGAGAGAAGACAAGGGGGACTGAGTGTGGTATGACTCTGTGGCGACAGCAGATCCTGGAACCGTTCCATCTGGGAACTGTCATCGATGTAACACACACTCATAGGAACGTTAATAGCACTGACCTTGTACTTTCAGTGCTTGTATTCGCTAATTATTTTTTATATATCTATATTATTTTATCTATGGTCAAAAGAGTCTCTGCTTGTGACAGGTGAAAACTGCCATTAAAATTAAGAAAATGGAAGCCCCGGACTTTATTCTTGACTTTGCATGTACTCGCCTGTAGCCATACATTGTACTATATTCTTTGAAAAAGTTGTGTGCTGCTGCTCTTGCTCGTTCCTAGCCACTGCAGGTTTTTGATGAAGCTGAGTTACGACCACAGCTGCAAAATACCGTATGGTATTCATAATGTGGGGATGTGGTTCTCATAATGAATTCAATTAAACCATGTGTTAAAATGCATGGTGTGCAGCACCGTATCCCCCACCGGTCGCAGCGTTGCCAGCAGCTGTGTGCTGTTGACTCCATGCCCTTCGCCTTGGAGGGTCGTTTCACCTTGACTTTGGTTGTCTCCATCTGGTACCTACTGTTGATTCACCGCAGTTAAGGCGTTGCAGACTGGGCGGTAAAAGATGTTACCTGGTACCAGTGCAGATCTAGGGGAGGCTGAGCAGAACATTGCTCCAGTCCTGCTTGGAGGATGGAGATGACCTTGGGTGATGGGGAGGATGTTTATGGTCTCAACGATGCCAAATGGAGGGAGAGACAGGAAGGATTTGGGAGCAGGCAGCAGTTCTGGTAAGAGTTCTTTGGCAAGACATTCACAAGGGGAGACAGTTTGTGAGCTGAGATTTTTATTTTTGCCTTTCTATTCCTGACCTTTGCTGTAGGGAACTGAACACTGCAGTCATCAGTTCATCCCTCCACATGCAAGAACGCAGTTTTCAAAATCTATCCTCAGCTTTTAGGACCTCTGGGGAGCCCTCACAGCAGCGTTAGAAACAAATCCCTCATGCATAAAGTAATCAGTTTTTTCCACTCACCTTTCAGAAAACCCCTGTGAGCTCCCTGCTGAGCCGGGATGCTCTGCCGAGGGGCTGTGCCCCAGGAGAGATGTGAGCACAATGATAACATAAGTGCGCTGTGATCACCCTCTCCTCCTTTATGGGTATACGAAGGTGCTTGTTCACCTGGTAAAGAGGGACTACCAGGGTGGGGGGGAGAAGAAGTAAAATTGTGTCCCACTGCTGTAGAGAAATCAGAGCAGAGATTTTGGTTTTGATGAATAAGAAACTCACCACTAAAAATGGTCCTTGGGATACACATTCCCTGTGTCTGCAAAAGGGGGAATGTGTGGCATGTGTATTTATTTTTAAGAAAGTAATAAAGTACCTTGAAAGAAATGTTTTAAAATCTTCCAACAATCCACCAGCTGTTTGCAATTTTTCTCAACTACTAGAAGTAAAATGCCAGTTGCATAGTACGCTGCTGTAAGGAATTAGCTCCTTCAAATGTCCTTCTGAGCCTTGACGTTGGCTTATTCAACAGCCATCTTTGGCCAAGAAGTCCTTAGCTTGAAAGATCATTTCCTGTCTGTTACTTAAACACCCGAATAACCTTTTACAGTGTAAGTAGTCTCCTCTCCCATGGATAAGCTCAGGCACCATTCCCTGCGCTCAGATTTTCCTGGAGTTTCATCTCTAACCTAAGTTTCTGGGTGATTTGTTGCAGATCGCTTGATATCAGTCTTGGAAATGTCTTGGTGAGATGCAGTTGGATGAAAGATTGCCATTTTCAAAGAATTAACTTCAGATGACCCACTGGAAGAGCTCAGACTCCCCGTTTTGTTATTCTGCCTCCAGCATTTGGTTTTATTGCAAGCCCTCAAAAAAATTCTCATCCCTAGGAAACGCCTCCATTGGGTTAGACAGCGATGAGCCTCTTCCCTGCAGTATAAAACAAGGCTGTGCTTGCTCGTGCAGGCGGAGCGGGGCCGACCTGGCCCCAGGAGACCTCGCCCCGCTCCGGCAGGCCCTGGCACGCGTGGCGGTGCCTGTCCTACGTGGGGAGCCCGCCAGAGCCTGGCTGGGTGCCGCGGGTGAAGGCAGCGGGGTTTAACTCGGGGTGAGCTCCTCCATCGCATGCAGACTGCGGGAGCTGGGCAGGGCCCGAGGCCCAGGGTGACCCCACTCCGGCAGTTTTGCCAGTTGATGATGTAATGACAGCCCTGTTGCACAAGACGTGTTATTAGGAAGGCTTGGTCTCTGGCACTCTGCTATGAAACAAGAGCGAAGTTGGGGTTTTTTTCCAAAGTTTTTTAAGGTGGCTGGACTTGCCAAAGCCTCCTTGTTACAAATCAAAGTCTTTTGCGGAAGGTTGTGCTGTGGGCAGTGATGCTGTTTGTGGAGAGCCTTCTCTTTGCTGGGTTGCTTCACCAGCTGGAGGAGTTTTGTCAGATGTGATGGTGTTTTAGTAATACTCATCCTGCTAAAAACTTTCGCTGACTTGAGGAGCACCGCTGTGAGCTGGAGCTGCTGCTTGTAAGAGGATATTGAAGCACTTGGCTGTTGAGCATCACAGGGAGGTTTGTCACTGTGGGTGTGATGAGTTAGGAGGACTCAGCAGACAATGGGGGATGTGGGGTTGAGCAGTTATCCACGGGACCAGCTGTGTCCCCAGGGAAAAAACTGGGTTGTCTCAGCCAGCAGCAATGCAAGGAAGAACATGTAGGGAATGGTATGGAGAAGAGCTGGGTCTGATGTTTGGCATGGATGCTGCTGAAGAGCAATTCCTCAGACAGGGTAGGCGCTCGCGGGTGCAGCGGTGGAGAACCAAAGCTGGATGAGTAGCGAGGCAGAAGCACATATTCCCCAGCACAACACACGTACAAGGCCCTGTGGAGGACCTTCCCATCTGCCATGCAGCTGGAAAGCATGGTGCTGGGAGATGGTTTGCTTGCCAAGAAGCAAGTGGGGTGTAAGAATATTCACACAACCCAGATTTTGATAAAGGCATTTTGTTAGAAACACGCAGGCAAACTGAAAGCAGTCTGTGATGAATGCTGTGTTTGCTTTGGGACCTTTTAACTACTGCGATAGAAACTGCAGCCTACCAGCGCTCCATCAAAACCCGGCTGGTGCCATGGGTGAGGGCTGGTGTGGCGCTGGGTCTCGTACCGGTCCTGCCGCCGGCCCTGGGGTGGCCCTGGGCAAACTGCTCTTGGTTTCTGATGTGTCAGGCTTCTGCTGCAACCCTGGTTCTGCACGCACACTTCAGGGTTTCCATCCTGAATCTTTTCCTGTAAGCAAGTTGAAAATAGTTTAACATGAGCATTTTCCAATTCAACAAATGCATTTCTTTCCCCTGGTCTGAATCATAGAGGAAAAAAAATTGTCAGAGCTTCAGCTCCGAAGAATGTAAAGCTGGTATGATACCCCATAAAACAAGAGGTGCAAACTAGAGCCACGTATAATGCTGAGTGGGCAACTCTGCAGCTAAAGTGCCATAGATTATCTCGAGCTCGAGCGTTGAGGACCATCAGTCATGTGGTTTCCAAGAAACTGAAGATTTAGACTGAGAAATGATTTGCAGAGAAAAACTCTGTGACTACATCAGGAAAAAAAAAGCGCGTTTTACCTGAGATCCGTTAACTAACACAGTCTGGGCAACACACTTATAAAATACACTACTTTTTTTTTTTTTCTTTTCCTAGGTAAACAAATCTGTGTGGTTTATCTAAATTCCTGTCCTGCCACCAAAGTTAATTTCTTTGAAGGATAATTGAATGAGAAACAAGTTAAAACCAGGTTGTAAGTGGTTGTCTTACAGGATTCCCAGAGGTCTAGGGCCATTTACCATCTCTGCTTTCTCCTCGCAGAGGCAGGCTGTTCAATACAACGGAGCAGAAGAAAGGCTTTTTACCTAATAATTAGATTACGTGACAAGACGTGGCACAAAGAAAAAAGCAGCAGAAGAAAGGAGTTTCCTTTGTTCCTTGTTTATTCTTGAAACATGTTCTGTGGACCTGACACGTTTCCTGGCTTCATTCTGGATCTAATGCAAGAAATTGGCACAGTCTTACTGCTGTGGTTAATTTTAAATGCAACAAGATCACGCTACAGTACTTGACACATCTCTGAGAGCAACATCATGACACTGTTGACACTGAATGTTCACTAATGGCATCCGCTGCCAAACTCAAATGTAAAATGAGTGGGATAACAACAGCAGCATTTAAAAAAAAAAAACTTCATTCAGGGGAGCATTTAAAATTTTATCAGGTGTAACTGGCGTGGTAGATTTGCAAATGTGGAGAATATCCAGTTTCCGTTGCTTACTCACAAGCTTCAGTGTGCCAGCCAAGTACGGCTCCGTGCCCCGGGGCAGGGAAACCCGGAGGTGCAGCATCCCCGCGCGCAGGCAAACGTGGAAACGCCTGTCCTGTGGTGCCTTGCTGGACTAATTCAGGAGCCCAGCTCCTGTGTTGTTGGGTTGTCTTTCTTCTAAGCTAAAGCTGAATTGTTGGGTTACTAACGGTCTTAAAACTGTTGTATAGATGTTTTAGAATATATGGCTTTAGCTTTTCAGTCAATAAAATATAATAGCATAAAAAGAAAATCAAGGTTCTGTAAATAAACACGGCCAAGTTAATCATTAGCTAATGATCTATTTCTGAGGATGTAAGCAGAAATGAATTACTCTTTTCTGTGCTCTTGCTGTGAACGTTTCTCACGTGTGTGGTGCGGGTGCAGTTATGCTGGTTTAAATCTTCTCCACAAATACAGCTGTAATGTAAACATTTTATACAAACAGAACTTCATTCACACTTTTGCGAACACAAGCTACTTTCCTAAAAAGCACTCCTATTTAAATATTTATACAAAAAATTGGTAGGTTTTAAAACACATACTTAGCTCTGACACTGTAAGTCACTCATTGAAAGCAGCAGGACTAGGTATGAGCAGGGCTCCTACTTTTGGAGACGGTGAGAAACAAATCATAGGGAAAGGATTTAAGGATATTTATTTTTTTTTTGGTACTGATATTTCAAATCCTGCTCCCTCATGGTATGGACCCGTGGTAGAAATAATTGACACGCTTTGAATCCTGATGGGTTTCCAATATCTGTATATCAATGGCATTTGAAATGTAAACATTCTGAATGTTTACATTTTCATTTGGGGGAAGGTTAAGTTTTTTAATTTTTTAAGTGGTTCTACTTACAGAAATAGGGTTTGCAGGACTTTTAGTACTCATGTGGGGCCAAAGGATAACAAAGGAGAAAGAAAATCTTTTATTTGCTTTGTACAACCTGCAGTGGGAATCCAGAGTGGGGCTTTGCTGTACAACCTCAATTCAGTGATGATGATAGTAAGTTCCTCCAGTTGTTAAGTACAGCTAATAAAGTTGAAAAACACCTTTTGAAAAATGATTAGGTAGATAATAAAGTATGTCAACTTGAAAATATGCATTCTTCATGTGATGACTGGAGATAGTTTATCACTTTATGAGTGACACATCCATTTATAAATATTTATTCTCTCCAGTGGTACTGATAAATCTTTTGAGCCTATAAGCCCATTGATACGTACACAGTAATATCATTTGTCTTTCCAATGCATTTTATTTATTATTGACTAATTGCCTGCCAGATTGTAAATATGATAGGGGTGGCATTGTGCTTTGATTAACTGTATGTTAAAGTACCCAGAGGAATTTAGATCTAGCTCTGAGCAAAGACATCCAAGGCAATAAATTGTATATTTCGAAATCAGCTATGCAGTATGGAGCTGCAGCGCTGGTTAAACAAGCTGAGCAGAGGCATTTTCCAGAGCAGTTTATTTTGATTAATGGGTTCCCAAAAGCCTCTTGCTGCTGTTTACAATGGATTTGCTGTAATATTTACAATAAACTGGGGTTAGTCGAGAGAGTTTTAATGTACTTCGGCAGGTTACTTGCACTTCACAAACCCAGGGCAAGAAGTACGGTGCAAAGTCAAACCGGTAAATGTTTCGTCCTTCTCTTTTTGGCACGTGTGGTTTTTCTTCTTCTCTCTCCCCCTCCAACTTCCCTCTCAGACATTTTCTTAGCCAAATGTTTAGAGCCGGCTTAACACATCTTGAACCATCTATGTGATGACTGGAGATAATTTATCACATTAGAGCTGACACACCATTTATAAATATTTATTCTTGGTGGTGGCACTGATAAATGGGCTGAGCAAAAGGGCCACTGGCGGAGGCTTGCGGCAACGCTGCCCTTCGCCTCGTCCTCCCCGAGCGAGCGGCTCCGGCACCGGCACGCTCCCAGGCAGGCTGGGGCTGCAATTAGAGCGGCCATAGCTCTCGATTAACTCCATCAAAATGTTTTGAATTAGGACATGCGCAAGACCTTGTTAACCAGCTGTTCTCAGACATCCCGGGCGATGAGATTCAACATTTTCCATGGCAGAAAAGCTGGAGCAGTGGGAGGTTTTCGAGCTGGGCGGCTCTTGACACCCACCGCAAACACAGGTGTGCTCACTCAGGTCTTCGTTTTCGTAGCTTGAAACCAGACAGGCCAAATGTTATTGTCCTGCCCAAATAAAAATCCCTCTGTGGGAGCTGCTCGCCTGAAATACGGCAGAAGATGGGCGATGCGTTGATTGACACTGCTGTTAATTGACACTGCGCTGTGCCCTGCGCTGCCGCGAGACGCCGGCACTGCCAGCCCCGCTGCCCGCTCCCGCTCTGCTCCACGCGGACTAGTTTGTCAGGCTGTATTTATGCACCATGTAATTTGACAGAAATTCTATTGTAATTAGCACCCGCTAATCACTGTCAGTAATGTTAGTTAGCTAATTGTACCTTGGGCATTAAAAAACAAAGCAAACGCAAACCTAGTACATAATTTTTGTCAAAAGAGATGAAATGGCAAAATGTGCATGTTCTCTGGAGGGATGTGGCCAGGGAGATGGCGATGTGTGCTGTCATCCCCTTTTGAGTCCTGCTTTGGGGACCTTCTGGACTGTCTCCAGAGGTCTCATGACCTGGCCGTGTGGGGTGGTTTGGGGATGGTGCCCTGTAAGCGGGCAGAAGGAGGGGGACTTCGCAGGACTGGTGCAAGGAATCCCCAGGGTCAGAGAGCTCCAGAGGCAAAAATGAAAGCAGGAGCCAGGGATAGATGTTGTGCTGACGTATGTGCCCAGTGAAGGAAGGGTTTGTTGTTTCCAGCTAGGAGAAATGATCTTGTTCGGATTCTTTTTATTTTTTGCCTAAACACTTGTTTCCGCTAAAGTAATGTTATTTCCGCTATGTACCGCTAAAGAAAAAGGGAGTGCCATCACTCAGAGCCGTTGCAGCAGCCTTTCCTCTGTGGATGAGGTATAATCTAGCTCTCTTTGATTTCCATTATGCTTTCCAGTGGATCTGAGATGTAATTAATTAATTGATTTTTGCTGTCAGTCCCCTAATTAACACTAAATAAAAATTCATGCCAGGGTTAATAGCTTTAAAGGTTGGAGGCAGGAGCTTCTGCTGTTCAGGTCCGTTGTCCGTTCTGCAGCGCGTTTGGGTTATATTCCCTGTCATGCTTTTAATTCCTAATCAATTGAAAGTTAATTTCGTTCTTAACTGAAAGGGAGCCTGAAACGGGTTACTGTTACACAACTGGTTTTGGTTTATGGCCTTTACAGGGCTGTGTTCACAGCACAGTTATAACACCACTGGGCAAACTGGGGTGGCAAGGCAAGGACACAATCCTGGCGTCAGTCACACGAGGACACGGTCCCCCAAACCAGTGTGATTTATACTGTGGAGAGGCCTAAACCTTGCGGTCCTGGTACTTGCTGTAAACGCTGTGCTCTTTGCTCTTTATTGTACCAGACAATTACCAGGTGAATCCATTGCTTAGTATTTGTATGATGCTTTGAGGAGATGAAGTGCAAGGTAATATTACGTGTAGCTTAGTGGAAGTTTACTAACAAAAGGTCAGGTCGTTGTTATCCACTATCTCTTACTAGACAATACAATGGCAAAAGACTAGACAGATTATTGAAAATATCGCTTTATGTGTTGGTAAAATGAATTATCTGAACAATGTCACTCCCTCATGGGAGCAGGAATGTTGAAATGCCTCCGAGACCTAGACTGAGCCTGGGAGAGGTGGCCAGCCCCCATACTGCTAATTAGGGCTCCTGGCTTTTGGTAAGCCATTAAACCCTTGAAAGTGTCCCGGTAAAACTGATAGGAAAAAAATGAGAAACATTCTCTTCTTGTCTTGAAAGCGAAATAGGAAAGAGATTCTCTTTCTTTCTGACTGCTGCTTTCACTTTTATGTCCCTGTGCCCCCTTGGCTCAACATTTTCCCTTCCCTGGACGTACGTGGGAGAATCACTGAAGTTCCTTCGAAAGTATAGCAAGAAGAGGTTGAGAGCTAACATCGTAAGCAGTCAAATATGGCCCTATTTGACAAAATTGAGATTGATAAAGTTCTCTGCAGGGTGGCTATGTGACGTTGTCTACATTATTTTCAATCAGTGAGGAATTTAGTTTATGAGGTGGTACTGAAGCAGTTCAGATATGAGCGGGTACAATCACGGCAAATCTCCTGTAATTCTAATTGTTGTCCATTGCATTTGGGCAAACACATGGGAATGTTCGTGTTCAAAGGGGTTTGGCATTCTCCTGGTTGTTAGTAGTACTATCCTCCTGAAATGTGGAAGCGTTCATCTTCATAGATTCTCCTCCGTTTTCACTGCCTCGTGTTCTCACTTGCACTTACGTGACCACAGTGTTAGAGCTGCGCTGCTGCTGTGATGCTCTCAAGTTGCCCGGGCTCAAAGTGGTAAGACGGTGCTGAGCAATGGGGAAGTTGAGCTAAAATCCCTGTTCCTGTCTCCTCTTCTCTTCTTTTTGTCTGTGTCCGGGTATTTGCAGCACTGAGCA
Source organism: Rissa tridactyla (assembly GCF_028500815.1). NCBI lineage: Eukaryota > Metazoa > Chordata > Aves > Charadriiformes > Laridae > Rissa > Rissa tridactyla. Next base: position 9,935,603 of record NC_071478.1, on the reverse strand, counting down.
GTCTGGAAAGAGAAAGGAGCAAAAAACCTAATTTCAAATAAATGAATAAAACATATTTTGTCCAGTCCATCCCTCATAGGCTTTAAAACATTATGTTTTTTTAAGCTACAGAGTGGTGCGAGTTGCAAGGTGTTTGCAAGCATGTCACATGCTCTGTCTCTTTTGGCATCTCTGTAGCTAAACCCCAAACAATCAACTCTGATTTTATCTTTCTTTTTCTTTTGGTCAGCTTCATTCTTTGGTCCAATTGGAGTATCAGTTCCATGCTCTTACTTTAATGATCTGCTGCTCATTTGCTTCTCTGTGCAAATACTGTGCTCGGGACGCTGCCAGCCTTTAGCCTTGGCCGTACTAATACATAATGCAGATGATAAAAGCCAGTGTAACAGAAAAGAGGTCCCAGGGAGAATACAAACCATGACAAAATAAGAAGGAAGCAGATGGTTAGGTATTAAACTGCAGTAATAAAATAACATCTGGCAGAATATCACACACACGCACTGATGCCCATCTGAAGAGTGTACTGATTTAAGTAATATGTTTCTCATTTTGGTGCAATTAACACCAAAATTTGCATAGCAAACAGTGGCAGAGCACACAGAAGCTTCTTTTGAAAAATATAATCCAAATATAAGTCTTTTCTACAAGGAGATTGGCCATAGCTGACACTGATGGCTTTCTAGACTGTGGTGTAAAGCAATTAATGAGTCATACCTTCCTCTGGCCAGAGAACCCATTATTCTGTTTACATGCAGCCTGGCAGATGTACTTGTTTGCAGGGCTGGAAATTAAAAGATAAAAAGGGAATAGCGTTTGACCAAATGGAACGTCGCTCCACCCCGCGTCGTAGAGAGAAGGATGCCGTACAGACTAGGTGGATCTCTCCAACCCCGTACAGGCAAATCTGCCTCAGATCCTCTCCCAGATTTCCCCTTGTGCGAGCTCAGGAAAGAGAAACCTCGGGGCTGGGTTTTTCAAAGGAAGTTGGAGGGAAGATGAAATCCCCGCCTGATTTAACAAGCCACGCGGCAGCACCGAATACCCGGCAGTCAATTAGCTTGTCTTTTTCACAAGCCCTGACTTGCCCACAAACCAAGCCCGGGGCCAGACGAGCCTGATGAAAGAAAGTTTAATTTGTGTTGCTGAGCATAAGGAGTGCTGAGGAAGGGTTGCGCTGGGGGAGCTGCTGGTGGGAGCGCTGGGGAGCCGCTGGGTGGCCGGGATGGAGATGGCCATTGATGTAGGCATCAGCTGGTTCAAGTGGTGCTCTGCCCAGCCGGGGCCGTTGGCAGGGGATGGGTGTTCTCCATGATGGAGCTTGCAGGCCCCTTCCCCACCAGCTTTGATAACACCTTGGCGACCGATTGCATGTGAATGTTGTGATGGGGAGGGGGGAGGAGATCTGTGTGAGGGGTCCCAGCGGGACCCTCCTGCTGCGGACACCTAGTCAGCAGTGTCTCCCCTGGGGGAGAGCCCACAGCTTCCCGCTCACTGCACGGGCGTGTTTGTGGTTTGGAGATGGAGAACTACTGCATCTCTTGCATGCTGGAAGCTGCTTCTGGTGTGCTTCGGGATTCTGCCTTTCTCCAGAGTAGGACGCAGTGTGTTAACCTCCCTGAGTAGCTGCAGCAGAAGCCCACATTGCTCTCCCATGGAGGCAAACACCTGATAAAGTAGGCAACAGTTCACTCATCAAAAGCCCGCAAAAATAATAGCAGGTGGCAGATACAAGATTGCCAGTGTGATGTGCTGTGTGAAACAAAAGATGCTCTGCCCCAGCAAAACCAGCACCAGATATCCAGCTGCCGAGGGCCAGACTGCACCAAACCTGGCGTGTATTTCAGCATAAATATAATTTCCAGTTGGAAACTCCCAGTCTAACTTGGAATAAAAACAATTTTGTTTTGAAACTCTATCAAAATAGAGTTTTGATAAAGAAAAGAAGCATGGGAAGAGCTTTGCCTCTGCACACCTGCTTGTTGCTAGGAGTGCAGTGGGGATTTGTCCTCAGCTCTGCCATGGCGAGAGGGGACGGGTACAGAACCCCCCCCGGCGTGGGGAAAGGTCACATCCAGAAAGCTGAGCTGGGCCCGACTGCTGGAAAGTCGCCTACATTGAATTTTCCGAGTGTAATTGGCCTTTGTGGTGTGTTCCCAACGTGCCGCAGCTGGCAGCTGTTTCGCCTGCCTTTCGCCGGGCGGCTGGGCTGGCCGAGCAGCACGCGGAATTCCAGGGAAGGGAAAGCGTGCTTCTTTCTGTTTTGCTGCGTTTGGTGAAAGGCCTGATCTTGCTTCTTTTGAAAATGGTGACAATAGTCCCATTGATTTCCTTAGAAGAAAGGAGTCGGAGCATATCTAAAGTTCTTCTTTCAACAAAATGGAATAAAGGTGTGCTTTCAACACACTTTTATTCCATTTCCTTTTGCTTTTTGTACAGGGGTTATCTGCTGGAAGTCTGCGCAGCCCCGTGCACAGGCAGATCCAGATTTTGACATGACCCCCTGAATGCCGTCATATTTTAAGTGAGAATGTAGTGATTTACTTCCATCAAGCACAGCGTTTAGGTCATGTGGTGTCTGCTTTCCTATGACTATCTTTACAAGGAGGAATAATACGGATGCTTTTCTGGTGTATGTTTTTCTCAGAGCACTAGCAGATCTAGGACACTGACAGAAAGAGCTGAGGGGTGTCTGAAAGCTAGAAGGGTATTTATGGGTGGAAAGGGTTATTTGTATTAACAGAAATGTGCAGTACCGCAGCACCTCTGAGGAATAACAGGCAGAATTTTTAGGGACTGTGATGCAAACAGCAATCTTTTTGGAATAGTTAATTGTCTTGAAATCTGATTTCCAAAGGTAGCAGCCTTTATTTGGTTTGTTCTTTCATGGGGATCCCTTGGGAGCGTGAGCTTCAGTCTCCAATAAATCAGGAGAGCAACGTGCACTGTGGGCTGAGTCTCAGGCACACTGGGAATCTCTCTCCTCCTCAGTGGGCTTTGGATGGAGCCTTTGACTCTGAAACGGATATTATTAGAACAGCACTAATTCGTATTTCTAAGGAAATACAGCAATATTGCTGACAAATCCAGGGAACGAATGCCTGCTCTGCAGTCTGCTTGCTCCTGCCCCCGGACCGCCTCCTCCCTCTGCCAAACTGCAGTCCTGCAGGGATGTGGCAACTTTGATCTGCGCGAACTGACGTTCACGGTTCAGGCTATCGTGGTCCCCTGTATTCCCAAACATGCAGGGCTGCACGAGAACAAGCCAACGTCCTTCCCGGAATAGCTCCATCCAAATCTGTATGAGCGTCCCTCTGACCCCTGGAGCCGACCTGCTCTTTTGGCTGCAAAAGCTCACACTGAGCACATATAACCTTTCCTTTTGCTGGATTTCTGCTAGGCTTAAACACCCCACTCTAGTGCAAAACGAGCCTCTGATTGTGGCTGTGGAGCAGGCGATGGGGTGAATGTGGAAACATTTGCAGAAAAAAGTTACCTGTTTTACTTTGGTTTTGCATTTCTCTGGGTTACTTTCCGAAGATGGTTTAATTTCCTATGTACTGCTTGTATTTTGCTTGTATTCTGCTTGTATTCCTTCTCTTCAGCCTCCCTCAATGATATCCTAGTGCCTGCCTTCTCAACAGTAATAATAATAACAGCTGCAATATATTTAATAGCTACCCACTGCCAGCCTCTTGCAGCCTTCTCCACAGATTCCCCAAGGTACCAGATGCATAATGCATTTCCCAGCCAGAAATCAGACCTCGCTAGGATCTGCTCTCTTGAAAACACTCCTTCCTGGCAGGCTCCCCGGCTCTGTGGGACACAGAGGTGTGTGCAGAGGCACCGGGAGAGGTGGTTTCCCTTCTCTTTGCGGGTGTGAAGCGCAAGGCTTGGAGGTACGTCAGCTGGTCGTTGCCCAAAGCAGCGCCAAAATTACCCGTCCTCTCTGCAGAGGCACCGATGGGATGTTTCATCCTCTCCCCAGCCATGCAGGCCAGCGAGGAGCGGAGGTGCAGGGATGGAGCTGGGTGATACAAGGGAGATTTTGGTACAAGAAACAGAAAAACACGGAAACTGGTGTAGCAAAAGCCTGCATGAAGGAAATCTGTTAAATCTTTCTACGGTGAGCTCAACCTGACTAACTCGGGCTGACCCGAAGCACCTTGGTGTGGCCAACCTGACATTTCACAGGCCCTGATCTGACTGGCTTCCCACACTATCCTAAAAATTTCCTGGATATGAGGGCCATGGAGGGGTTACATTTACCTTAAATCTCTTCAGGAAGAACCAACTAATTTCATTATTAATTTGGGTTTATATGCAAGCAAAGAACTATTCAAAGCAATTTGCTCATATGAATTTCTGCACCTTCTGGCACCCTTCAGGACAGGCTTGCTTTACAGAGGAGAAACTCATCAAATGACTTGCTGAAGGTTTAATAAAATATAAAAAGGAAAAGGAAGGGCCATGGTAGAGCTGGGAAATGAACCCAGGAATGCTGACTTTGAACTACATGAAACCAGTTGCACTACAGTAGCACGCTCGGTACTTTTGCTTGGTTTTCAGCCACAGCTTTAAAGTTTGGCCAGCAAAGTTAAGAAGTCAGGAGGGGGGTAATTTTTATTCTTCAGATGAGGAGACTGAGAAACCTAAAGGCTGGTGCTCACAATAACTTATTATTGCTCTTTGTTTGATGGAGTGACTCATATAGCACATCGCTTCAGGAGCAGGTTTGGGGAAAGCTATAGCTGAAAACACAGCCAGCTGTAAAAAGCTAGCCATTTCCTACACAGTATCTACTTCAAAAGAATAAAATAGATGTCTCCTTTTTTCTATCCAAAAAGTCACTGTAGAAGCAGCTTTCTTTTGTTATCTCCCAATAAATGTGTCTCTGTTATAGTGGAATTTACTGCTGGGGGTGTGTGTTTCTCACCGCTGCTTCCCCTTACAAAGGACCTAATCTATCTTGTGCTGGGAGAAGGCAAATGATGTCATGTTTCCTGTATTCCAGCCTACTTTCCAGCTGCTGCAGGAAGGCAGGGCTATAGGTAAACATTTTGCTCTGCAGGAGCGGAGCGGGAGCTGCCAGCCTCTGGCCGGGTCGTGCTGGGTGAGAGCTCGGGGAGCAGACTGAGGGCCACAAGGGACACCGCCGTGCCAGCCTGGGTTGCCTTGTTTGCCTGTTGGGCTACCTGGCGTCACCCCTGCAGGGGCAAAGCAGGCTGGGATGCGGCAGTGCTGGGCAGCCGGTGTCCTCGTCACCTGCCCCGCGCCCCGTCCCGCCAGCAGCGCTGGCCGGGGCAGGGAGCTCGGCAAGTCGGGATGCTCTGCCTTGGCACACACAGCCCGGCGTGGAAAGTTTGCAGAGCACCACCTCAACTAGTTTTACTTCCAGCGAGAGAGTCCTTGACATTCATTAAGGTGAAATTCACTCTCACATTTTAATCAATGAAATGGAAAAACAGCAAAACAGGAATGCATAAGCAAGTCTGACTACTTTTTTTTTTTTTTTTTTATATCAGCAGTCTAACAAGCCCAGGATAACACCTGCCTGCGTGCTGGATTCGCCCAGGCAATTATCACAAATGCAGATTGAATAATTATGCATGTGAAGACCCGTCTGGTACCTGCCACATGCAATGACTCAATCTGTGTGCAGGTGCATGGCTCTGCCTTCTGCGCACGCCGCCCACTGCTGCTCTCACCCCGCTGGGCCAAGGTGCTTTTGACCACCTGGTGGAAAATTCAGCTCTTTCCACCATGTCGCAGTTTTGTCTCCCCAAAGACAAGGCTGAGTGCCCGGGATGTGCAGAGAGGAGGCATCGTGCCCTTGGCCTTTGAGCCACGGGCTGCCCTGGGCTGCCGAGCGCGGGATGCAAAGAGTCTCCCTGGGGTGCTGCAGGGCTGGGGGTGACGGCAGGGTGCCGCTGCTGCACCCCGCTTTCCACTGACCACCTTTCAGAAGTCACGGTGATTGAATGAGGAGTGCCGTCTGAAGCCTCACCGTTCCCCGTTGCATTCGCAGCAGCCCTTCCTCGGTGAATTTGCCCCCCGTCAGTGCTGTCCCCTTCCCCAGGGGAGCTGCCTGCAGCCCCGCGCCTCTGCTCCCTGCGGCTTTGCTTCTCTCCAATTCTGTCCCTTGCCCGTGTACCAGCAGAGTATGACTTTCCTTATATATTATACCTCGAGTGCAATACAAGAAAATAAAAATGAGTAACAGCTTGTTTCCCAGCCCTGGATGGAGCAAAAATTTTGATGAATGGGCAGACTACTTGCATGAAAAAGAGCATGAATAATTTGCAATGAATAATATTCAAGTGTTACCTTTTTTTTCCACCCATAAATTGCTTGCGAACCTTTCTTTCCCCCTGAGCTGCTAGTCACCAGAGCAAATACAGAGCGGCTTGTTGGAAGCATTTCTTTTCTGCTCCTCTGAGCTGTGGTTAGACGCGCTGGTCACTCTGATTGATGGGGCAACTCATACTGGCAAGTTTCTTCACTCGACACCTTGAGGTTCCTGGGGTTTTGCATATATTTCTTTCACAAGCAATGGCAGATGCTGAAAAAGATGTTTGTTTGCTACTGTTGGTAATTTACAAATTATTGCTTCTAGAAGTCTCAACCAACATTGGAGCTTGACAGAGACCCACGTTAAGAATGAATTATTTTATGAAAACTACGTGTAGACCTTTATGCTGCTGGAGAGTCACAGTTCACCATTTTCTCCCATTTCTCCAGAGTTTTGCTGTTAAAAAAACCCCAAACTTGCCTATCTTTGTGGAAAAGTCTCGTGGAGGTGGAGGGCGAGGGAGGGAGCGAAGGGGCATGGGTGATGCTATCCCTCACCTCTGTCACTATTTGTCCTGCTTGTTATATATAGCAGGTTGCCTCTTCTGACCTGCTCCGTCTGAGCTGCACACGGGGAATAGCTGGGAGTTTGATTTCCTCCTTCCACTCCCCTGTCTTTCATCACCTTTGGGGAGGGACACGCATAATTCATCTGAGTGCATTGTAGAATTAAAAAAAAAATACATATACCCCAGGCGTAACCTCTATTGGTCCCATCTTTTAGTCTTTCCTCCTGCTGGGCCATGCACGGGCCAGGCGTGCTGGGGGTGCGTGTGCAGCGGGGCCAGGCTGCGGAAAGGGTGGGAGGTGGGAGACGCGTTTCCCACCCCGTTCCCCTGTCCCTCTGCATCCCTGCCCCGTCCCGGCAGCTCGGCACAAGGGAAGCACAGAGGTCGGCCCCTGACCGGTGGATTGCACGTGAGCTACTTCTCATCTTCCATTTTTTACCTTGAAATGCAAACGGTCATGAAGAAAACCTTATGCCTGCACAAAGCTGGTGTGTAACCCTGCCCTGCCTTCACCCAGCTTCTCCGGGTAAGCTGAGGCAGGGAGGGGGTCAGTGACGTGCCAGTGGTCACTGTGGCATGACCACATCGCCCAGCTCCTTCTGCTGGGCATCGTGTGGACACCAAGTGACGTTCGCTGTAGTCCGAGTTATTTTGGGATTTCCGCCACACCTCTCCGGTTTTCTATTCCTTTTCCATTGACCTATTCTAATCAGCTGAGATACTTTCCCTTTTTCTTCTTCTACTTGAACTCAAAGTGGTGTGAAGGAATGACCTCTCTTTCATGCACATGATTGCATTTTAAACTTTAATAGCTTCCATACCCTTTCCTAGGAGATGCTCTGCTCAGCTGAAGGTCTGTACATTGCACTCACGTTTCGGGAGCAGCCAGAACACGATGGAAAAGTACAGTCTCTGTGTCAGGTCTCCTTCTGCATGACGGACACTTCAAATTGAAGCTACACTTCTTTCTAAGCTGAACATACATGAGGTTGAGGTTCATCTTGTAGAGCAATTATTAACATTATGCAGCTGTAAAGAAAATCTGTTTCGCCTATGAAAAAATTGGAGTGTAATGTAGCTAGTGCTAATTAAGAGATATCTTAATAATGTGCAGCGATTTCTTAATAGAAGCCAACAGAATAGGCTTAAGGGGAGACAGTGAAACACACCCACAAAACCCGCTTTTGCTCTGTCACAATCCCTCCTCTGAAGTGCAGAGGAATGTTTGATTTCTGGGTGTGTGTGTCTGCAGGGCTGGCAACGGAAACCAAAGCAATCGAGATTACAACAGTTCTGCTTATCCTAAACTGAATATGGGTTGGTTTTTTTTTTAATGTTTTGAGTTTAATGACTTATTTCCTCTTAGAACCTCTTTCACTAACCACGGCGTTTCTCGCGGTAAAGGGAAACGGCTTGGATACGCAAGGAATGATCTGGGAAAAGTGGTTTGTTAACATGGATCCCAGAACAGAGAGGTTAAAGCCCAAATTGCTTCCTCGTCGTGAGATATGTGAATTATTAGCTCCTGGGTGGATAGCTCTGTTATGAACTTTGATGTTATGGACTTTGATGTGACAGTAGCTGTTCAAAGGAGTGGAAAAAGGATGTGTGAGAAGTCTGCAAAAATCAGAATAAGGGTTTTTAGCTTACAGACTGTATTTTCTCTCTTGGTGGAGTTGTCTCTTCTTAGAGGCAATTAACTACATGTAGGACAGGGATGAGCTGAGGTTTCTTCTTTGCTTCTCTTGCTGGAATATCCTAAATTGCCAGGTTTAGAAAGAGAATTGAAGTGCAAAGAGTGAGGGAGATGTCGGGCCAGAAATTTAGACTGTTCCTAACATCCCAGGGAAAGCAAGCGAACACCCCACTGAAAAATGACTGCTTGTTGCCTGAAGCAATTGCCGTGTTCTTAAATTACCTTCATTCATACCAATAATGCTATGGTGAAAACTAAGCCATCATTGAAAAACTCCTTGCTGGATAGTCTTTCTGGTACTGAACCTGGGTTTTCTAGATCCTGCTGTTTCCCACCGCCCTGGGGACGAGCCGCTGTGGTCTCGGTGGGGTGGGGAGGGCACCCCTGCAGTGAGCGGGGCAACGGTGCTCTGCGGCTGAGGGCGCAGGAGACATGGGCACAGCTGCATTGCTGAGCTCCTCACCACCTTTCGGCAGCTTCCCCCATTTTCTGACCATCCTAGAAGGGATACAAAGGACTTCACGCTTGGCTGTGGAGCAGAAGATGAGAGCTGAGGCTGGAATCCAACTTGCGGTGGATAAAACGCTGGGGAGGTGGGCTGATCCCCACAAAACCCTCCAGACCACCTCTAAGCAGCAGCTGGCTTCGCTTACAGCCCCAGCTGAGATGAATGGCATTCCAGCGCTCCCCAGCAGCCCACCGCTGCTTCTCCTTTTACAGCTGTTGCCTGATTACACCAAGCGGTTTCGCCTCTTGCGTTTTTGATGTAAATCCAGCTGAGAAGGCGCGTTGGGGTGGGAAGTGAGGATATTTGCTCGAACCCCACCTTCCTGAGTGAAAGCGTCGCCGAGGGCTAGCAGCGGCAAATGATGTCTCCATGACCTCTGCTTCCTCTGCCGCGAGTTTGCATTGTGGAGCAATGAATACATAATTTGTTCCCACCCACCAGGGAGAATGCCCCGGTAGCACGGCACAGAAATCCACAGCACAATATTGCAGGAAGAAAGGAGGTGGTTGTACAAGGTTTAAAGATATGATGCACAGCCCTATAGGAGGGATGTGTGAGAAGGATTTTGAGTGGGAACTGAGCAATATGCCTGTTTGGCTGGATTCTTTGTGACTGTTTTTTTTTTTTTTTTAGCTACAAGCATTCAACAGTATTGATGGTTCTCCAGAATTTCAAGACACCTTTACCCTGGGTGCCAAAAATCCAGCGGGGCTGCAGGGCACAGCAGCTCTCTCCCCTCAGGATTTGTGTGAGGGAGGATGCCTTTGGTGCTCCCCACACTGGGGCAGTCGCTCTCAGCCCTGGAGATGGGATGTGACAGAGGTTGGGGAAGTACTTTGCAAACCTTCACTTTTGGGATGTTCACGTTTAGCCCAGCTCTGAATTTTTCTGCTATTTTCAAATAGGAACAGACACTGAGAAGAAAGCATCCACACCAAATGAACCATCATCACCCCCCCCACCCCACGTGGTCTCTGGCCAGTCGCTGCCTTTTTCAGCATGGTCTTCTGTAATGGCTAATGGTTGTGATGGACTTGTTCTGTCATCTTTGTATTAGGGTCCCTTTGTTGAATAGTGAGGTTGGAGGAAGCCTGGAGAGGTCTTTTAGCCTGTCCCCCTCTTCTTGGACAGAAGTAGTTTTGTACCCAGACTGTTCCAATGGGCTTTTGTCCAACCCCTGGACAGGGGCACCCGGAGAGGAGCATCCCCTTAACCTGCCCAGGACAGGCATGTGACCACGGTGTATCAGTGGTTTCTCCACATGTTAACCTTTAAAGGTCTAATCCGAGGTTTCTTCCTTTTTCCTCCGCAGACTGGAAAGCAGAAGAGCTGAGTCATCCCCGGAGAAGACATTTCCCACAGCAGCTGTTTTGCCGTGCGATCCTGCTATCTCTTGCAGTCGTTGCTGGAGGAACTACTGTGTCGCTCCAAGGCCTGAATGAAGATAACGCGGTCCCATTCCTCCAGCCACATCGCTACAGCAAAGATAAACTCCCCGCTCAGTGCTTGCTGCGGAACAAGCGTCACTAAATCCGCTCTGTTTGGAAGCATCCCTGTCTGTACTGAGACCTTACCTTTGAAAGGTGATAGTATGAAAAACATCCTACATTTTGCCATGAAGATCTATTTACATATGTTATCTGGGAGCCGTCCTGTCGTTTCTAACACTGTGACTTCTGGGTGACTTTTCTGTGCTTTTGTCTGGCGCTGAGTGCCAGCTTTATGCCAATAATCTTGGATGACAGTTTACGAGGTCTAAATTCAGTCTCTATTCCTGTTATATATTGCCTGTGATTTAAAGCAAGCCACTTAATTGTCTTTTTACTCATCTGTAACGTAATACTGCATTTTTCCTCCCTGTCGTCTGCCTGCTTTCTGTGGATCAGGTGGTGGTCCAGGCAGGGCTGCCTCGGGTGCAAGTGTCTCAGCAGACTGTTTTAAACCCCAATAAAGCACTTTGGGCGATTAACTTCTGGATTTGGAACTAAAGGTATTTAATTTTCCCCCGTTTTGCTACTAACCGGGCTGTGAGCTTTGTGAGATTTTCTGCAATATTTAAAACACAACTTCTTGACTTGGCTGATTATGCGTGAATCTTGTCTCCTGGGGCTTTTTGGGGGTTTTTGTGTTGTCTTTTAAAGGTACATCACTAGCACCAGTGCAAAGAAGAGCCAGAGGGTGATGTCCCCAGATAGCTGGGATCTATTATTTCTTCAAATATGAAGAAGTGTGGGCTAATATCATTAATTTCCCCAGGCTCAACTCATCAGGCTTGTGCATGGGGATGAACCCGTGCAGAACCTGGAGCCAGGAGAGAAGCTACTTTTCCTGTCTGCAGAGCAGCCAAAATTTATATATACCCATTCAACATACAGCGGAGGCAAAAAAGTCATCAACGAACCGACCAACAGCAACAAAGTCCTGCCAAAAACACCAGCCACCGAAGCCTGGGAGGAAGCGCTGGGGGATGCGCTCGGGGCAGACGTGCAGCACTTGGCACCAAGGGACTCGGAGCTCAGAGTTTCTTGGACCTGACACTATCAGCATAAAACCTGAGTCCCAGCAGTTTCATTTGGACAGCCTGCTGCTATGGAGGATGTATCTTAATAAATGTTTCTCTCTTGTTACCCAATCTGTTTACCTGCCAGCACAATGCATATACTGGGTATTAAGAAATAGCATCCGGGAAAAGTAATATATGCATATTTAACAGAAGCATTTTAAAGCCCAGAAAAGTTAGACCTCTGCATTCAGGTTTCCCTCTGGGTGCTTCAAAACAGCCGCAAGAGTTAAAGTTATGTATATGTGCTGTCCTATATGAAAGGAGCTACATTCATATCTTTCATTCTCAGCCTCCGCCTCCTCCTATTCAATTTACAGTCTAGACTGTTTAAAAATATCTTGTTACTGCTTTTTTTTTCTATGGGGAAAGGGCACTTGTGAGACAATGCACTCAACTGGAGATTACACAGATTTGTTGCATGTTGGTGCATGATAAAACACAGGAGTGGTTCCAGCGAGCTCCAATATATAATAAACCGTGAAGGCATAAATTGCATATGATTAAACCTTTGATGGTGGGCTGTTAGGAATTCCCAGTGCAACATGCCACGCTGCCTTTTACATCAGCCCTAACAATGACAGTGCCAGACTCGTTGGCTCCAAGGGGTTAATTATACATTACAGATGAAAACAATGCAAGGATGCTTGTTAATACTCCAAACACTGCATGGTAATCCTGGGTGACTCCCGTACGGCTGCTGCCAATTTGCAACACTCACCTGGGGTAAAATGGGGAAAGGCTTGTCATTCCTCGCTCCTTCTGCTCTCTTCCCCTCCTCCTTGCGTTTTTTTTTTCCAATTTGCAACATCAATTTGCTTGTCAAAGTGGCTGACAGGTGAGAAGCCTACCTGATTATTGAAATTGGAAGGTCAAAAGAAATTGAATCCGTCTGCCACACATGGCAATTTACAGCCAATGCTGGTCCAGGGCAAATACAGATGAGGGGCAGGTGAGGCAGGCAGACGGCTGCTTATGGGAGTGATAAAGCAGCAGGTGATAAAAAGGGTCAGAGAGGAGGTGCTGGGGGCTGGGGAGAGGAGTCTGAAGCCTTGGCTCCCAGCCATAGTGTTGTCTGGGAAATCTGTGTGATGTTCTCTGATGCATGGAGAAGGGTCTGGCTGCTGTCCCTCTCCTTCTGCCACCCTGACTCCAGGAGCCTGAGTGCCTTTTATCTCCCCAAAACCAGCACTGGTATCAGAGAGGTGAGCTGAGGTAAGGTGTCTGTCTAAATATTAGAAATTAAGTGGAGATGTCATGTGATGAGGAGAATTTGTAGAACTTCTGAGTTCTCTGTTTTTTTCAAAAGACTGTAATGAACTAAATTAACTTCCATAAACCTGGGATGAAGTTATGCTTTCAGCAGTTGCAGGCTTTGTATTTTCATTCTTCCAAAAATAGCTGCAATGAAATGGAGCTCTAGAAACTCTGCTCCCAGTTTCCTTTCCTGCTCTGGGTGAAACCTGTCCTGCTGTGTAATTATAAAGCTGAAGTGATGCTCTGTTTATGCTGATAAATTTTCCTACCTAGGCACACCCTGAATGTAACCAGAGTATCTGAGTTAGCAAAGGTCTCTAAACATTGGCTCTGGCAGACTTGCTGCTATGTACATCTGGGACGCTTTCAAGATGAAGCTGAAGAGTTGAGCTCTTGAGCCATGTAGGAAACCTTGATAACAAATGCTGCAGCCAAGAGATTTCTTCTTTTTTCCCTTATAATGGCATGAGATTTGCCTGGAAATGTCCTGACCTGGTCCTGGAGAACCCCCCGCCCGCTATGTGTGTGGGGGCTGCTGCTTGGGCTGATCTACGTGATCCGAACACGAGTGATTTTGGCTTCAGTAGTTTACAAAATTGGTCTGTACTGGTGTCTGTGTTGTCCCAGCAAGAATGAACCAAACACCAGTGTGTGCAGATCCTAGTGGCTAGTTGGGAAGCAAGTATTAATCTGCTGGAAGTTGAGCTAATTGACCTTAAAAATGTTGGTAGTGTGTCTGTCTCCTTGTCCCCACGTAGCAGCTAACCCCTGCCAGAATCCTGGCAAAGCCTGTCTTACAGTCTCTTTCCAGACTGAAGGAATGTTTGATGGTTTAAAGAAGGAAAACAATAAAGACTAGGGGGAGGAAACCTATAGCAAATAAGAGTCTGACCTTATCTGAAGTATTCCTGTGCACTGAATCTAGCCAAGGACTCTTGAATAAAACAAACTTGAAGTTTCTAGGCCAAGTAGGTTTTGAGATATGGCTCTACGATAAATTGTTAGAGGAATATTTCAAAGGCTGAATTGCGCCTCATTTTTCAAAGTCCCATATCTCACAAACACCTTGTCTGATCTGCCGCAAATTTTGTCAATAAATTATCCCCTGGCTACTGATTGCATATGCAAAGTCTTAAGCAAAAAAAGCCCCACAAATCTTTGCTCTTATCTTAAACACCTCCCTTGCCAATATACATCCCCTCCTCCCCTAAATATTGGCAGAGCTCTTTGGGATCTCCTTTAAAAAAAAAAAAAGAGTAAAAATATCTGGATAACCCAAGGTTGTTAGCACTGAATGGAAAGTCATGGAGCTTCTGGTCTTGGTCATCTTCCTAAAACCTGTGGTTTGCAGGAATGTGATTGTGGGAAGCCATGGCCGGTTTTGGGCTGGTTTTGAATGGGGCCATGTGGTTGCTCTGGATTGCTCCATCCAGCAGCTATTTGCAGAGGCCATTTGGGGCTGTAATGCCTCCTGCCCGATAGCTGCCTGTTCCTCCACTGCCCCAGGTCTCCCGTGGGCTGGGGGATGCTCTTTGCGAGCTGGGAGATGAGGAGGGGCTGCCCTGGCAGGGTGGCACAGCCCCTGTGCCCTGGGCAGCACTTTGCACGGCTGCTCCGCGCCGGGGAGCTCTGCATGGCTACCCCTGCGGGCTTTGGGCTGCCTGTGGCCACTGTTGTGGCTCCCATCACTCGTGGCCCTGATTTCCCAAACATTAACATTCTAGAGGTTTGCACAACCCATGTCAGACCAGTAAAGGGAGAGAAGGAAATTATCGTCATTTTTGGAGCATGCTATTTTCAAGTTATAATAGGGAACTCGGATAAAATAGAAAGTTAGGAGTTAAGTATTTGTAGACTCATTTATTTTGTGGATGAGCTCCAGGTGAAAGCAGAGCAAAGGAGAAGGCAAGGGGATCTGATGCAGGAGCAACAAATAAGGCTAGGGCAGTAACTGAGCAGGGAATCAATACTGCTTAGTGTTGTCCTCCGTAATTTTTATTCGGAATAATTAATCTGAAGGCATTATGGCTCTCTGGCAAATACATTCTTAGAAGAAGGGCTTGATAAATCTGTGCTTCTATTTCAGAGACATGGATAAGCACTTTTTTCTTCCCCCCCATTTGTATGCTTGCAAAGATAAGTCTCTTCTTTTCTAGTATCTGCATTCAGATCCGTGAGGGAGTTATTAACTGCGCTGGCAGCACTATCCAGCAACAATGGGACAATGACCCTGTCCTCCTACTAATTTGTTCTATGACATTGTAAGGATTCAAGTGAAATAATCATTTAATAACAGACTAAAGAAATTTTGCATGTCTATGTTATGCTTATGATGATTATTTCTTTTAGCACTGGTCTCTTCTAGTCTTCATTCGGCTCTTAAGGAAATACAGTAATCGTAGATTATTTTTTTCTATAGTTAGATCCTGACTGAAGCCCCTCACATTTTCAGTGGTAAAAATTTCAATTAAGGTTCACAAAATTAACAGTTTCCCAGATGTAGATATTTGATCTGTACTCTTATGTGTGAAACACTTGTAATAAGTTTACAAAGAAATCACTGAGGAAATATCTGCTACACTGAATCATGAAGGTGGAATTTGGGATGTTCTCTTCTAAGAACTTAGTAGTTTGTTAAAGTGTTTCGAAGTCAACATTTCTAAAGAACCAAAAGGTAACTGACTTGGAAGTGTTTTCATCTCCAATCAATTATTTCAGCAATTGGGTTAACTCACAAATTGAAATCCTATCCATCCTTGTTGCGCAGATATAATCAATATCAGTAATTTAGAAGTTGGGGAATATCTTCATTAATATACCCTGTTAAGCGTGGTTTAAAAGTCACTGCATTATTAGCCAGCTATTATTTTGTCACAGTATGAGACTTAAAAGTCATTTTTCAGAGCTCTGATACACCTTGCTAGCCCATGCCAAGTTGATAATCACCTAAGAAATCAGTGAATGAACAAGTACCACTTAAAATGCTTTTTCACCCAACATTGTTTTTCTTCAAGCCGTTGCCTAATAGCAGCACTTCTGAGCAGAGCCGTTGCTCTGCACTTATTTAAAATACTGCTTTTATTTTCCGGATCCCCTCAGCTACCAGCTGAAGCTGCTGGGCTAACCCTATCGCTGCTGACCCTCACAGTGCTGGTGTGGTGTGGAGAGGTGGCCTGGAGTTGGGACACCAACGTCAGTTGCTGGAGATGCTGTGATCCGGGCTATGAAACCACGGTGGTGACCAATGCCCATGCAAGCAGCCTGGGCTGGAACAGAGGGTTTGGGAGCTCAGATAACAGGGGTCTCTCCTGGTGATGTACAACTATTGCAGGACTAGGAGTGAAAACCACAGGGTGAGGAGTGCGAGCAGAGGGGGTTGATTACCAATGAGGGCTTTGGGCGGCGCGCTGAGGTATGTTTTCTCCATTTGGAGAGCCTCTTCTGGTTCCCCTTTGGCTACAGCAGTGACAGAATGACAGAAGGTGAGGGCTGCTGGGTAGCAGAGGGGACCTTGTGGTTGGCAGAGTGTATCTGGAAGCTTATGTGGGAAACTGCCCTACACAGGTTTGGAGATCCAAGAAAACCCCCTGATGGAGTGTGTGTGTGTGGTTTTCCGGGGAAGCTCTGCATGAGTGGAACTCCGGTGATGGCCCCATCCACTGCAAGTCATGGCTCTTATCTCTGCGAGGCCTAGCAGATAGCGCTTTTGAAAATGCTTTAGGTGACTCTTTTTTTTTCCCTTCTTTCTCTGCATATATGTCAGGAGTTGCTTGGAGCAAGCTTTGTGTTTGTTGGTGGCATGTGAAACAGTATCTTCCAGGAAACTTCAGAAATATTTTATGAAGTGTAGTAATAAAAATATCCATGTGGTGCAGCCCATGCAAAATAACACTTTTGGCTAGGAGCAGTATGTACAGTTTCTATAGTGCACAATTCTTCCATGAGAAACCCTTGCAGATGGATTTCATCTCCCTGGTATTTGAATATCCATTACACAACCCCAAAAATCTTTTCTGGGGCAGTTGTAGAAGTCGTTATCTGTGACAGACCTTTCCAGCTTAGAGCAGGGGTTGGTCTGCGCTCAGGTTGGCCCTGCCAGGTTGGATCCAACCCAGTGCTTCTGGCTTCTCTCCCGGAGAGACCCCAGCAGTCATGCTGAACCAGTTAACTGGGGGCTGTGGGCCCCATCTGCAGGGCTGGAGCTCTGTGGGCGGTGGTGCTCCTGGTGGGACATGCAGGGCTGAGGCCGTGGGAAACCGCTCGAGGGGCGGTGGGGAAATCCTGCAAGAGAGGCTTTGCTTCCTGGAAGGACTCTACCAGAGGGATGATCTGGACCACCTTTGAAGAGAAAAGAAAGATTAGAGTACACTTGTGATATATCAGCTAATTAATAGAGCTCAGATATGGGTTTTGCTTTGTAGCTTCTGCTGCCGTGCTCCTTAAGGAGGTTGCTACGTGCTTGATAAGAATCCTCCTGTGGTGGCGAGTACCTTGCCTTTCTGCTGGTGTTTTGAGGTCTTTGGATATAAGTTTGACAGGATATGAGCAAGGCTAGTATGCCCAAAGGACAAACTGGGCAGTTCTTCAGGGTTGGCATTTCAGATCTGATGAGGGATCGCATGCAAATTACCCCTAATGAATGTTAATTACTGGGAGAGTTACATATTTTGCTAGATTCCTTTTTGGCAGCTTGTGCAACTGTGTTTTTACATACCTGGTAATTGAAACGTTTGATTTAAAAAATAATAATCCTCTGTAATTACAATTGCTTTATTAAAGGTTGCAGGGCTTATATGATCTCTGTAGTAAAACTTTATGAATTCTTCTATCTAGACAGTGATCTCCTGGCTCTTTCTCCAAAAGAGCAGTACAGGGTTTGCTAACCACTCATGAGTTTACTTGCCAGACTTTCCCAGCTTGGATCCCATGATTTCTACTAAATGGAGATCATGAGGACTGAATATTTTGCCAAGGATGTCTGTGGGTGGAAGCCCAACTGTCAGCTTGAGTTAGTCGCGATGATTGACATTGGAGGTGCCTTCCCTCTGTACAGCTCAGCTTCCCATAGTTTGCCTGATGAGCAGCTTGGACATCAGCTGAGGGTTGAGCAAAGCCCCAGTGGAGCTTTGTCCTGGTTCTGGGCATGGAGTGTCCCCGAGATGCAGAGGCAGTAAGGACCTCCTGTGCTAGGTGCCATGGGGAGCTGGAGGGGGCACTGGAGGAGGGACTGAGCTGCGCTGGGTACCCCAGGCTCCAGTGGGTGCCAGGGTGCTGCTCCCAGCCTTGGTTTCATGAGCTCTGTGGCAGCCCCAAGCCATGGCTCTGTTGAAAGAGAGCTGGGATGACTCAGCTGTCAGCTGGTCACAAAAACGTCCTGCAGTTTGAGTCCTTTTGTGTCCAGACTCCAAAGGACAGGAAGGCTCAGGGTACCCTTTGCCTACTGTCTGGGGAGCGTTGCTTTATATCACCGCCTTAGCCGTGTGGGTGGGCAGGAGGAAAGCACTACTTTTAGATCGGTACCCGCGACAGGAACAGGTCATCGCCCAGCCTTTCAGTGCAACCCCTTCTAAAAAAGCTCTGCCCTCAAATTCTTGCTGTTTTTCTGGTTAACTGTGTGACCTGCAAGAGCCCCGGCTGTGCTGGCTTAACCTGCCTTATTTTTGTGGTCTGTTTGAGCAGTTACGTTTCCTTTTCATAACTCATCTGGAGGAACATCTGACTTTCTCAAGTTCTTCATGGTGAGTTTGTCCTGTGTGGCTTTGCAGACAGGTCACGTCTCGTGTTTGGCAGCGTTAGTGATGATGAACACGCCAGCGACAGCAATTCGGGGCCCTCGTGCCCGCTTCCACTGGAGCCACAATCACTGGCTCCGTGACAAGTTTCCTGCCCTGACTCATAGTTGCTGAGTCATTTTTAATTTTATCTCCCTTTGAAGGGAAATGGCATTTGGTCTCAGATCTCTTTTGTTATTATTTTTAACGTATCGCAAGGTTTAATAAGTTTTGCTTCACACTTTATTTTTTGCTATTAGCACTCTTCCAGTTTCAGGCTAGTTGCCGCAACGGCATAATTGCGTGTTAGGCTCTGAGCTGGAGTAACTGTTGTTGAAATTGTTGGAATAACTATTGTAGTGGTTTGTTACAGCAATTCCTGTCTGTCTTTCCTCAGTCTCTGGTCAGTGAGAGATGATCTGGGGAGAGGTATAAACCCCACATCATGGATCGATCCAAAATGTGCACTTGAAGGAAATTTGTTGGTTTTTTTTTTTCCCCCAAAGCAGGAGGTTATGTATCCCTTATGTGCTTTTGTGCTTGTTAATCATACTGCTGACTTTTGCATTTTAGCAACATTCAAAACTTGTACAGATTTGGTCTTGAATTATCCAGTTCACACAAAGGATCTTCTATGTGCTTTGGTTTACAACAGTACAAATGGTGAATGACTTCTCTACTGTCAGTTGGGTGGGTGAAGGCAGTAAAAACCTGTTCAGATGAGTCTCGGGGCACTGAATTTCCATGGTGCTGTGTTACTGCCAAAGGATGCAGTGCTGGAGCTCCGTGAGTGAGTGGAAAGTCTTTCTTGGTTCAGTGAACCCTGCATCAGCCACATAAAGCTAAGTAACTTCAGGAAGACACTGTGGAATGTACCTCTGTGGTTCAACATGGTATATTTTTCAAATAGCAGCATTTTTCTTCTTTTTGTTAGTGTTCGAGGCATAAGGCACTGAGTTCTAACTCCCTTTGGGCTTGTAGCTGAGATAAGGTGGGTAGGTTTTACTGTTGCTCTCAGATAGCAGGTAAACTGCTTGAGATGTTTAAATTGGGAATATGCTAAGCATTCAGGAGTGAAGAGCTCGGAGCTCAAGGGAAGGTGCTTGGGAAGTGGAATAATTCAGCAAGCGGCGGAGCCAAGGGCTGAGCTCTGCCCCAGCTTTGGCGCAATGCAGTCTCGGGGGAGAACGAGAAAGAGTGGTACAAACAGCGGATGGAAGGGAGACGGCAACAGGCAAGTGAGGGTGTTTGGGGATGAATAGGGCAGTCTGGCTCGAGCCCAAGGGACTTAGGTGCCTCCCAGACCATCCCAAGTTGCTAAAAGCCAGGCTCGGCTGCCAGCTTCCCTCCGCCTTCGCCCCAGAGAGGGCAGAGGGCGGTGGGCGCTGGAGCACAAGTGTGGCAGGTGGGAGCAGGATCAGACCCCTCTTGGAGGAGGCCATCTCCTGCTGCTGCCCAGCTAATGGACGCTCAGCGCCTTCCCTACCAGCCAGGACGTTAATGGTTTTGTGAGAGCCGTTTCTGTGTGGCTGGAAGGCCCAGCACGGCTGCACGGCGATGGTAATACTCATACAGCGCCTGGCTACCTGCCAAGAGCAGCAGCAGCAGCTTTTCTTTCCTGGCTAATCGCTGATAAAACAGGAAGACCTTGATCATCCCTTTTGACATGAATAACGATGTTATCTCCTGTGATGTATGACCCAGAGCCAGATAATGTCCTCTGGCAGGCCTTTTTTCTCATGAGATGTAAAATACAATGATTATGTTACAAGGGGGAGATAAAGTGGCACAATCTTCACTAGTTCAAATAACTAATTGAAGCAGGAACTAGTGGAAATGGCTTCCTTTGTTCCCCAGCCATTGTTGATATAACAGTGCTTATAATGAAAGCCGAAACTGTTGCCCTCCTTTTCTTTTTTTTTTTTTGTCTTCTCTACTTTTTTTTTCCCTTTTAAACTCAAGTGCCTTTGCTTCTGCTTCCCCTCCCTGTTTCCCTGGGGGAGCCGAGGACAGTGGTGATTTCTAGCAAGGGGTCCTGTTTTCCAGCAAGTCTTGTGTGTGAGCGTCAGGAGGATGAAATCAATAAGTAGCTCTCATTCTTTGTTTCCCTAGAGGATTTTGAGAAAGGAAAAATTGAGACCAGTGCTCTCCAAACCGTAATTACACTTTTTTATATATATATTTTATTTGCTTTCATTTTTGTGAAAGCAACAAACCTAATTACCTGGCAGGGATGGTCACCAGGGGTGTATTGATGTTTCAGTGAGTGTACAGTACTTAGCACAACTGAGTTCAAATACTAAAAAAGGTGTCCCCTTTCCCCCAGCCCTCAGGTAGGTTGGTGTAAAAAGCAGGAGGGAGGGGTAACAGCAGAGCTTCGCATGAGCAGTGATACTGTGCAGTTGTGGTACATCATTATTAAAGGTGTTGGGAGGTTCAATTCTTCGTAGCCTGGTCTGATCCCTAGAAAAGATGTGATGACACAGTGCCTTTCCTCCCAGGCGGGGCAAATGAGCCTCTTTGGGACCAAAATTGGTTTCAAATATGAAACAAGGATTCCTTGCTTTTAAAAAAAAAAAAAAAAAACAAAACCCCAAACATATTTCTTAAGATGATTTAGTGGTGTCTATTACACTACATAAAGACCGGCATTAAAGACGAGATTGTTGTCAGAGGCTATCTACTACAGGCTTTGCAGCTGTGGCGTGTGTTGTACTGCTGAGGAGCAGGCTGTGCTCTGATGGCTTGATAACCTGGGCAGATGAAGTCAATAGAGACACATCCTATCGTGTGCAGAGACATGGAGAATTTAAGAGACTTGCTCATATTCCTAGATGACTATGGCAATGCCACAATGAGATTAGACTTCAGCTCTCATGATTCCAGACCGTTGATGCTCTACTAGAGTCTGATGTCTCTCAGAATCACTAAATTTTAATCTTATCGGGGATTCATTTTATGGCACTTTTAGGAAAACGTCTGACTTGTGCGATGCAGATTTGCTCCCGCTCTGCTTTGCCCTTGGATTGTAGCCTCTGCAAAGCCAGAGGGTCTGCAGCTGGTGCCCTCTTATTCCTTGGGGACCAGTCCTGAAAAGCTCAACTCCCACAGGCTCCCACAACTGTGGAGCCCAGAAATCTTGCCTTGAGCCCAAACAGGTGAGGAAAAGCTGACCCTCAGCTAGCTGAAAATCTTTAACTGAGTGCCTGGGCTTTGCAAGGCATTTGAATGACCCAGCTTTGTGTTTTATTGGTGGATGATATAGATGTAAAAGGCTTGTAGGTTACCAAAGTGCTATGAAGCTTTTGCCTCCAGGTTACATGTGACAGTGGAGTCTTTCATCTGACAACTGGATTTGTGGCGTCCTTGGTAGGAGTGTTTTTGTTAGAGATGTAGAAGGATGTTTTGACTTGCAGGTACAGGCTCACCCTCTTGATGCACCTTTTTTGGATCCGTGTAGGGGGACGCTGACAGCATCTTCCCAGCAAGCAGCAGCCACCCATGAGCGTGGGCTCCTTCGGTGTCTGTCAGCCTCCCTGCTGCAGCGTTTGTGTTATTTGCTATGCATTGCCGTGTTTGTGTTGCTATGCTGCTTGTTGCATCTCATCCGGTGCCTATTACTGCGTGTTTCCTTACCCCGGTGCCAGTAAGGAGAAGCCTGTGCCTGGCTTGACCAGCTGGGGACCAAGAGATGGCAGGAGGGTGATGAACCATGGGACACCATCGTTCAGAACAGGCTAGGTGATGGGGTGGGTGAAGACGATGCAGGAGAGGCCAGACACTGAGTGGGTTCAAAACCTCTTTGAAGCTGAAGTCAAGCTGCCAAAATACTGTTGAAGCAGTGTGAGAAAGCTCCGAGTTGGGCAAGAGCGGGGCACCTGGGTGCTATTTATGACTGAGCTACTGTGTGACCTTGAGCAGCTCACTGCACCTCTGAGTCATAGCTCTGCTTCCCCAACTGCAAAATGAGTCGTACGGTAACACCTACTTCATTCACAAGGGTGTCATGCGGTGCAATTTTGTAATTAATTGAATGTAGGAAAACATTATTTTTTTTTTTTCTGTGGTGTAAAGGCTGCAATGTGATGGTCTGATCCCTCCCAACTCTTGCTTGCAGGCTGGGAGCGTGGCTGAACTCGTTGACTTCCAGAGGGTGCTTTGTTCCCCCTAAGTGCAGGAGGAAATATTTGCAGAATTGGGACCCCTGTGCAAAGTTTTATGAGTTACCACATGGCCACTGTGCAAACCAATTACTGTAGTAGGTCTGTAATGAGACTAACTTACAAAACAGTTACTGATTCTACAGCAACTTTGAGCAGATGCCAAAAAATGTGGCCAATAATTAGTGACCGCCTGACGGATCCAGGGTTTCCCGGCAGCGCTTGCTGAGGGCATGGTTCACAACGCAGCTGATTCTGGAGATGGTCCTGCTCGCGAGGTCAGATTAGCTGTTATTTTTTTAAAATATTTGTTTCGTGTCAGTCTGTGTTAGAATCCCGGTTTAAAACCTTTCAGGTGTAAGCTGAAAGCTTAAAAGCTTTTCCCCAGCTCCACCCTTAAGAATGGGTTTAATCCTTTTAACAAAGCTCTGATCTGACAGTTTATTTCGCTCTAGGCTTTAGCTTCAGTGGTTGCAGCCAAAACCTGACAAGTTCTTCTTGTTAATTCTGAATGTATTATCCAGTGACAAATGTATCTCCCACTTATATGTGACACTGAGAATGAAATGCATATGATCAAATTTCTTATAGCTGGAGTGGGGCTGGTTGTTAAGAACATCTCCATATCTTTGCGGTGTGACAGTCAATCCAAACCCATTCTTTTTGAGCAGCATATCTCAGCCTAGTTTGGGACACTCGTGATGAGTTGCAATCTGCTGCCATACTCTGCAAAGATTAAAGAAAGGCTAAAAATAAACCTGTCATTTTTCCTGGACATTTTCTTGTGAAATGCAGAGAGATACGTCACTGGAATGCAAAATAAATTCATATGGAATTTTTTATGCTATGTTTTTTTATGGACAGATGGAGTCAGTGTCATTTCTGGTTTCTCATTTCTAAATACAGTGGTGTTATGTACAGCCTTCCACCTGAAAGCTTGTCTTGGAAGCCAAAAGAGAATAAAAAGGATTTCTACAATAAAGCCAAAAAAGTTCTTAATTCTTATAAGTTTGCCAATATACAGGATGCAGATAATGTATTTGATGAACTCAGCCTCCTTTTCTGCTCATAAAGTATTGGCATGCTGATGAAATTTATTTTCTGGAATACAGTCCGTGTCACGAGGTTGGGGTTTTTCTTTATTTCTATAGGATTGATCTTTTGCTAGTGATAGATTAACACCTCCGGGAGGATGATGATTGCGTGCAGTGGACCGAGAGCCAGATCTCTGCCACCAGTCTGTGTGACCCCATCCCTCACTTAATCTCTCTGAAGCGGTCTCCTCTTGCTGTCCATCTTCTGTGTGTTTGACTGGACCCGTAACCCTCAGACCAGTGCCATCGCTATTTGCTCCCAGTCCTTTTAAGCTCCATCATTATTCCTGAGCTTTTCTGGGGCCATGTGCTTCCTTGGAGGCTGGTGATAGCAGAAGAAGCAACAGGTTAATCACTTCTGGCTGTTTCTCTGAAAGCAACTGCATCTTCCAGGTGACTGTCCTGAACCCTTCACGTGTCCTCTTCCCCCAAACAGTGCAAGGAACCACGTAGCTTTTGCAAATAGATGCATGTAGGAGAAAAGCTGATGGGCAGGATGTCTCCGGCCAACGCCGGCTTGTGTCACTGCAGTCAAAGACACGAGGGTGATGGAGAAAGTCAATTTCCTGTTAAATTAACTTGGCTGTTTCCCCAAGAAAGGTGGAATTTTAATGAAAGTGCTTATTAATGGATGAGCCCAGAGGGAAGTGGATTTGTGGTGAGGCCAGAAATTTATAAGGAAAGCTTTACCTTGTAAAAGGCCACAAAAGATGCTTACAGGACTGAACTTGGTCTGCTCGGGAATCGGCTGCTTGTACAGAGCGACAGTCTTCCTTTTCCCATAAAACACGCATTAAGGGTGCCAACTAAGTTGGTTCTTTTTTATATCAGTCACAAAAACAGTGGGAGGTTTAGTTCCTGTCAAACTTTATGGGCCATTTACGAGGAGGCCTTCCCCAAAGTATTTCACAGGCCAAATAAAAATAAATGGCACTGAAAAATTTTATAACACAATGCACGAACTGTTGTGGCAGCGGGAAAACATGTGCTGGAGACCTCTTCCCCCTCCTCTGTGCAGAGGAATTAAAATGGAATTTTAATTATTGTAACTTTTATAGGCTTTTTCATTTTCAAGCATCGCTGTAGTCTGATGGTTACCTTTGGGAGGGAGAGCTCGTGCCTTTATTAGAGATGAGAAAATGTAGTGGCAGAGGTGCTGCTTCATGGCCCCGGCTGGGGGCAGATGCTCTACAGAGACATGAGGGGGAGCACAGGAGGTGGTGGGTGATGAGCTGCAGTGTTGGGGGGCCATTGGCGCTGGGGACCAATGCCTGCCGTGCTTGGGTATCCTGTCTGGGTGCAGAGAGAGGCAGACATGGGCACACAAGTACCTGCGGAGCCTGTAAGTCTGATTTCTTTAAAAAAAAAAAAAAAAAAAGAAAAAAGAAAAGGGCTTAAACCTGGGGGCTTGGTTCAGGCTGCTGTGGTTCTGCTGCTGCTGGCGGGAGGTATTTCATTTACTGTTACTTCATTATTTTTTTTCCTATTCAAAATGAGAGGGGGGAAAAAAGGAAGGAACCAATTTCCCCCACTGCTAGGACCAGATAAAATATTCAAAGAGGAACAGTGGGGTTCAACTTACAGTAAGAAACCTCTTAGCAGGAATAGCTGCGGTTCCCTCCTCACAAGTTTTATCCTCTGCTCTGAGCTATGGGGAGGAAAGCAGCGTCTAAATACCCACGTGGACAGGGAGCAGCTCTTGGGAATAGTTTTAATAGGAACGGGTTGAGCAGTCACTTGTGCGGGAGCTGCCTCCGCTGATGGGTGTGCTTCACAGCTCGCTCCCTGAGCTGCTGCACTGCTCTGGGTCTCGAGGCGGGATTTACCAGGCCAACAGCTTTATCGGAGGAGTGGAACGACAGCTTGCTTCTACGGGAAGGGAAAGGAACAACCTAGCCCTCGGCAACCAAATGGGCAGCAAGCAAAGATGTTCTCCAAGTAGTTTCTCTTCCCCTCTCGTGCACATGTTCTCGGCAGCCCTGCTCAGCAGAGGTCAGGGGGTTCAGGCAGTAATGCAATTACACCACCGCTTCTTCAGATTGCACATTTGATAAAAAATTAACGATTAAACCCCTTTACTGACTTTACGATATTAGAGATGTGCTGCTACTTTTTTAATTTTTTCCCCCCATAAGGATGGTCAAATGCTGGAACTGGGACCCGCAGAGGATGTGGGGTCTCCATCCCCGGGGATGCTCAGAACTCACCTGGACACAGTCCTGAGCAGCCAGATCTATTTGGAGCTGCTCTGAGCAGGAGGGTTGGACCAGGCACCTCCAGCTGGTCACTGCCTTACCGTGCCATGCTCTGGCTCTGCCGTTTAGGCTATTACGATTTGGAGCAGCTTGAGCGATTTTTGGGTCTGCAGTCTCGCTGCCAGAGGAGTGTTGGCAAGGGCGGCTGCCTCTCCCTCTGCCCCAACAGGGTCCTTGGCTCTTCTCTGCGGCACGTCCTGCCACGCAAGGTCAGGAACAAGAGCTGCGATTAGGTGGATGTGGGAATCTGATTTAACCTGACAGTAAATAAGTTCTTCTGAGCCAGGGCAAGTCAAGGCAAGGGTAAGGTCTGGGTGCAGGTGCTAAACTTCTGATGAGGACGGACTTAAAATGGATCAAGCTCACAGTTCTTTTTTTTCTTTTTTTTTTTCAGTGTAAAATGAGGTTAAATGAACTTTCTCAGTGTGCAGTTGTTTTGTGACTGGTGATGAAATGCTCAGACAGTATGAAAAGATGGGATAAAATCAGGAGCACCTCTGAAGCTTTTGTGTGTGTGTTTGGTTTTGGTTTTTTTTTTTTAAACACCAGCAAACCAGGACGAATGGGTTTTGTTTGGTTTTGGCTTATTTTCTTATCCTCTCTTGTTCCCATCTTTTTCTGTATTTTCCACACACAAAATCTTCTAAAAACATGTTAATTTTTCAAGCCTCTATTAACCTGGCAGTCTGCTTTAGTGACACATCTGAGTGGTTCTCCGACTGCTGCTGCTGAGTTTGTGTTATCTGTGATGCTGTATCAGTTCTGGTTCAAAGTCAAGCAACCAAACAACAGGACATGGCTTTGAAATAAGCCTCTGGGATAAACGGAGCTGTAAAGCAGTGATCTCGACAACTTTGCATACCAACGTAAAATAGGGAGACGTTATTCTCCCTCCTCAAATACTTGTGACTCCATGATTTTGATTCAAAGCTTTAAGATAGGGTTACACTAACGCATCTGAACGCTGTAAAACATACAAATATCCAGTTGCTTTCTGGCTTGGGTGCCAGGCTACAAGAAAAAATACCAATGGTAACGTAACACAAAAGGCATTGTACTCTAGAATTGACTAACTAGATTCATTTAATTTTTAATTTGTCCTGTGTAACATCAAAGTAACTAAAATACTGTTAATTTTCCTGCTCTGAATAAGATGTCTGGTAACAGGGAGGAGTGAGGGAGGGAGGCGCCTATTAAAAGATTTTAATTAAGTGAAAGTGGCAGTATTACCCAGGGAGAACGTACTGTCTTTTATTCTTTCTTAAGTAGTGTCTAGTCGAAGGCATGCAGTAACGCCCTGTCTGCCTGAGGGCTCCTCTGAGCTTGAAGGAGTTTGTAGGTGACAGTGAAGGGATGGTGGTGATGGCACTGGGGCGATGGTGGGTTCCTTCATACCATGAGAGCGTCTTAGGCTGGGGAGCGGTTGGGCGCTGTGAACCCTGCTTGAGCTCAGTGAGGCTGCGGGCTGGAGTCAAACAACCACCATTGCCATGGGTTCAGGGGGAGCAAAGAGCATTGACGGCCCCAGTGAGCAGCTCCAAGGCTGATGCCAGGTCTTCTTCCAGGTCCCCGCAGGTGGTGGGAGATGGAGGTGTCTTGTTATTTTGCTGTTTTGTTCTGCTTCCTACTAAGCTCATCATCTCCCTGGCACTGGCAGGCAGAAGAAGGTTGGATGGGGCTTTGAGCAACCTTGTCTAGTGTGAGGTGTCTCTGCCGAGGGCAGCGGGTTGGAACTAGATGATCTTTAAGGTCCCTTCCAACCCAAACAATTCTATGATTCTAAGAATGACGTTTTCCACTCCCCAAGGTGATCAATATTAACAATACACAAGAGTTTAGGACCCTCTTGCAATGCCCATGCAGTTCCCCTGATGGGAAAGGGCTGCATGTCTGTAAGAAGAACTGGAACCAAACCTGCGAGAAGTGACTAGAGGGGGAAGTCGCCTTCCTCTTCCTCACCGCGTGTGTGTTTGTGGGAAAGACTGGTGGTTCTGCCTGCTTTTACAGCCTGTGGTCCTGCCTGCTTATTGGCAGCACTTTCAACACAGCAGCAACTGGTTTTTCTAAATTAGAGCATATGTGAATGGAGAATTAAAGAATATTGTGACCCAGAAGATTTCCCAGTGAATAGTCCTCCTGCGCAGGCTGTGTGAGCTGGGTACTAGCCCTCTTGATCAGGGCTCACAGTGGTGCTTCCACAGCACCTTCCTCTTGGGAAAAATACCCCCTTGATTGCAGAGAGTTCAGCTGAAAGGCACTGAATCACTCAAGGGACCTTAATTCTGCAATCTTTACTCCCATAGTTAGGTTTTTACATTCCATCACACAAATAATAGTAATCAAAAGGAGTCCAACAGAGTTAAAAAAAAAAAAAAAGAAAAACAAAACAGAAAAACAAAACATCAAAAACCCCCAAATAAAACAAACACTCCAAAAAACAAACTGCAGTTTTTACACAGGAGTTACTTTGAGCTGTATTTTCTTTTTGCTAGAATGTCTGGGAAAAATAGTTGCTTCTCAGTAAACTGCTGAAAGGTTTTTCTCTACTGGCAGAGTGAATTAACTTTCGTGTGTGTATATATATTGTAAGAAAAAACATTAGGGGAGAAAAGTTGCCATTCTTAATGAAAAATAGATTTCTACTGAATAAATTGTTCTCCTTACAAACACTTCTAAAATTTGACAGTTTTTGACTGCTCAGCACATGTATCAGACTTAAGGTCTACTCGTGTGAGTATGGGTCACAGGGTCAGGTCTTCCTGTGTGACTCATCTGTCCTGTCCACAAGAAGCGATACCTTTAAGGCTTGTGCCTGAGTGGGCAAGATCTGAGTAGGATTGTTTATGCTGCTACAAAAAAAAAGGATGGACGTTAATTTAAGTTAATACAGTCTCGGTAATCGCTGGATTTATTGCCTGGGAAAACTTAAGACCTTTCAGGCTCTTTGTTCTGCCAAAAGCTGAGATCATGGTTTCTAAACTTTGCTGCTTTGTACCGATACGCAGGTGCTAATCATTTCCATACAGCTGAGCCATAATTTGCTGGCCTCCTCTATAAAACATACCAGCTTCTCACAGTGCCCTCTTATATACGCTGCTTTACAAGGAAACTGTAAGTAACAATTAAACCAGCATGCAATATATTATTTTCTTGGTTTATAGAAGACTGTTTTATGGGGCAGCATATTAACAAGAGATGCCTGGAGGTATGTGGTTTGTAGTGTCCAGCCCTTCAGCGGTTCGGTTTTGCGCACAGATATGAACATACGACTCTCATGGATAATCAGGTTGCAAATGGCTCTGTCGAGTAACCGCAGCATTAGTTTTTCTCTAACTGAAGCTTCAAAGTAATTTCAGCTTTTTATAATTACAGAGCTAGGGGACTGTAATAATTTCCAAATGTTTTGGAGCTGCTTTAAAGCTGATCCACAAGGTATAGTTAAGATAAGTCTCAAAGGCCCAGATTCTGAAGAAATGCTTTGGCCGGTGGGCTGGGACGCTTCTTTTTTCTTACGTAAAATGTGTCGGGGAAATCTTCACTGAGAAGATTTACACTGGCCACAAACTGGTCTAGATAAATCAGCACCCCTGAGTGGGTTGGGGGAGAGAGGGAGAGGAGATGCAGAGAGGATACACAGACACGACCAAACTTGGGGTATTAGGAACGCTTTAATGACAATTTTGATGCAAGCTTTATTAGAAAAATATAATTGTTCCCTTTCTTTTTAAAGCATAAAACCTACTGTCTGTCTAGATCTTAATGTATCTCAGTGGATGATTTTGAAGCAAGGCCATTTCATCGATTAGAAACACCTTCTTGTCTAGAAGTTCAGGTGGCTTATGGGGTTTCTGTGCTCCATATGTGAAGAAGAGCTTGTAGGTCAAGGCTTCAAAGGTAGTGAAGCACTTCTAGCTGGTGATGAGTACCTTAAGGGGATTCTCAAACACACCTGAGCATGCTGACTCACTAGTTCATTCTTGGTATTTGTGCATAAAGATACCCGAAAACAGAGCCCGAGGGGAAACAGAGGATGGCCACCAACTTCAACTGTCTCATCCTGGTGACCTAGTCTTAGTGTCTTTCCCGGTAAAGCTTCTCACGGCTGAACGTAAGGCTGGATATATTAATGCACTTGACATATTCATCCAGTGAATAACCCTCAACTACTTTTCAGGGATGCAAGGCTTCAATTACTGTGTCTGGGATTATAAAAAATAAATCATGATCTCCATTGTTTCTCAGCCTGCCTGAAAGCTATAGGAGGCTACACTATAGGGGGAAAGCTTGGGAACTACTAGAGAACACCTGGAAAAGAAGGGGGAAAAATGATGTAACTGATTCTGGCCTGGCAGTTATTTAACCGTGAGTCTGACTTGTGGTACGGGGAGGGAATGAGGAGGTTCCTGGCCAGCCCAAGGGAACAAGATCAGGTTAAAATCTTTGCATTGGAACTAAAACATAGGAGTGGGAGGAAGGAGTGATGTGCAAATGGCAGCTGACTCCGTAACTGAGTAGAACTAGCAAAGGTTTGCTTTCTTCCTTGCCATTGTTGTGGTATTACAGCAGGGTCCTGCTGGTGATTAAGCTTTTTGCATCTTCTCTTTCAAGGAACTGAAGCTTGTGAATGTTTCTGCAGAAGTCAGGAGGAAACCATGCATGTAGGCTTCTGGCTGCCTGGCAGGACAGGTGGCTCTGTCAGCAGCTCCTTGGCTCTTTTTTGGGCCATGAAATTTTGTTTGATTTAAAGTGAGTGAGGGCTGTCTGATGCAGTGGCTACTGGTCTAGTAATGGAGGCACTAACTTTTTGAAACCGTGAGGTTCTCAAAACCAGAAGGGTTTTAAGAAATGCAGGTTTGTATGGGAGGTTAAGGTCTTCAGGGATTTCAAATATGAGAATAGCTGTGCTCTACAGCCACTCTATGGCCCTCTAGCTCCAACCTGTGCCTGTAAGATGGATGATGAGGTGTGCTGATTGAGCTGCTGAGGGACAAGTGTGCTTGTGCTTACTGCGTGGTTTGAGTGAGGCAGTTCTGTTGAGCTTGGTTTCTCCTGCCTTGTGCGTAACACCTTGGAAATCAGGTGCAAAGTGCCTTTGCCTCCTTTCCTGCAAGCCTTCCTTGCCTACCGCATCATCGTGAGATTAGTACTCAGGGATATCATCTTGCCTCTGTGTATACATTTTTCAATGTGAAAACTAGCTTTTATTGGAAACAAGAGTCTTATTTTAAATAAGAATGAGAGTAAAGAATTTTTATCCTTTCAAGAAGCTGATCCAAACCTTCAAAGTGTTTTGGTAATTGTGTTTATGGCTTAAAGATTGATTATTTGAGTCTGTGTTAGAGTATACTTTTTAGCATGAAGTAATGGCTCATTACAAACCAGCTCAGGAATGCTTTTGAGTTTTTTTAGGAATTTTTTAAAGCTGGATGAGGAGGGAAGAGTGTGAGGCACTAAGTTTAGCATTTTAAAACATCTGGATCTGCTCTATGGTTTATTTTTTAATGTGTTTTCCATGAGTCTATTTAAACAACCCACATGGCTCGATGGCAGAATGAATACAAGTGTAGTGTTTGGAAGGGGACCCTGGATAAAAGTTGGTCTGGCTAACTAGAGTCAAGTGACACGCTCTTGTTTCTGGTTAGGTCATGTGGATTCACAGAGGGAGCCCATCTTGGCTGCTGCTGTTCCTGTTCTCTGCCAAGAGCTGCTAAACATAAAGCAGGCAAAGGAAGTACTAAATTACAGAACACCTAATCTTTAGCCCTTTGTTTAATCTCAAACGAGTCTCCCCAATCTCATGAACTAGAAACAAGGATGACACGGAAGACCAACCACAAGAGGGTCTAGGACTTGTCCTTCAGCAAAGGGTCCCCTGTGGCTGCAGGGGCGGGAGCAGAGAGGGACCATCCTGATACTGCCTTTTTTTAGGTTATGCTGGTACAGCGTTTTTGAGAGAGTTGTTATTGTGCGAGGCTGCCAGCACACCAGCAAGGTGTAGCAAGAACTGGACCCTGTTCAGCTCCTATTAATTTTGAGCAAACCGTGGTGGTTTTTTTGGTTGTCGTTAGAAATATAACACGATCTATTTCTCTATGAAATTCAGAAGGACCTCATTGTTGATAGACACCGGCAGAAGTAATGATTTAGCCTCAACTCTGCTTGCAAGTGATCTTTAACCATTGCCCTTCCTTCTGTCGTCCTTTTTCTCGTATCTTTTTTTTTTTCTCATCTTTTCTCTCTTCCAAGCATGTATTTTATTTTGTTGCTGCTTTCAGCTTTGGCCAAATGCTAATGAGGCCTCGGGTCTTCAATTCTGCACTTGCATTAAGAGAATGGGACTGACTAAGCTACAACTGGGGGCAGTTCTTGGTGATTGTGGGGTCCACCTCCACTGGAGTTTTACGGTCTTCCCTAAAATCCCTGTCATTCATTGCCATTCTGTCTTAACAGTGACATGCAGTGGCAGCACGATGCAACAGAGGCAGCTGCAGACATCATACAAACATGTTACTATATCACTTCTTTCCACCAACTTTGGAACATCTAGAGGGTCCTGGTACATCTTGTGTCTCAGCATTAGCCGTCTGTGAGGGTTTCACTGCCTGTCTCAAGCCTCCAGAGATGGGGATGGGCCAATGCAGGAGGGAGGCATGTAGACAAAAAAGATAGGATCCTTTACAAGGCATGGATATTTTTCCTGATTTCCAGCATATAAGTCTAAATATTCTTGTCTTACTGGTATTACTGTGATAAGGAATTACCCACTCTGTTCTTGTTTTGTATGATATTGTTCTCTTAATAACCTCCTGCATTTTATGCATGTGCACACACGTGCAAAATTACCAGCTAAAAAGCCTTGGTCGCTGCTGGGTACAGCTTAGGTTTCTTTGTGCCTGGGAAGGATTTGCAGAGGTCACTCTGCAAAACCTGTATTTCCCAAGAAAGACTGGAATTTGTGCTGAATTGGTCTTTAGAGATCCCTTGCAAAAAGTTTGCAGGAAGGGTTGGACGGCAGTGTTTGTACAGGCAGCAAAGGTAAAAGATAAATTCCTTGGGAAGGAGAGGAGGGAGCCCCAAAGGAACAAACTGAAGGATGCTGAGGGAGGGGAGGCTGCAGCAGGGTAGAGAAAGTCAAGTGTTGATACTTCTTTTGGGGTATCTTTTGTGCTTTAAGGATATAGCTAGTCTACATGCATGGAAAATATGGGATGTTAGTGCATAGATGTGAAAAGGGCACTGGAGATGGAGCCAAGGATAGTGCTATTTGTCTTCAGTGACTTGTACAGCTTTGTGAGCTGAGAAGTAGAAGGGTTAACCACTGTGTGTATTAAGGCTACAAAAAGCTTTTCAACCAGGAACATAAATTACTGAAGCTGCTATTCACAAAAACACATATCAGACATAAAACAACTGCCACAGCTTTTCAGATGTCTTATTGTGCTTCATCTCATGTGATGACTGGAGTGCTCTGGGACTACTTTTCAAAGTATTCTCCTCTGTATCTCAAGAATACACAATGGCTCAGCCTTGACATCTATCTTCATATGTAAGGAGACTGATAGGTCACTAGTGACATAGCTGCAAACACGTTATCAAGCATCTTCTGATTGCTTCCAGGCAAGTGTTCTTGTCCTGCGTGAGACAGACAACACTTAGATGTTCCTTTCCTGAATACTTTACTAGATTTTTATATACTTTTTCCCTGCGTTGTGATTTGCAGGGATTCTGAGATCAACATTTCCAGTAACCATTGGATTCCCTCATTCCCAGTAGGGTCCCATTCTGAAGTGAATACGCAAAAATCCCCATCCTAGAGAGTTGCCGAGGTCCAGATCCAGAGAGATAATACTCAGCTAATGAGATATATGCTTCTGACTCCTCTGTTTAAAAGCAGCCAGATGCTCTCACGGTCTTTACCAGGTTGAACTAAACAAACAACAAACTGATGTTACTGGACCAGTATCTTTTGTTCCCTTTCCAGTCACCGTGGACAGGGGCTGTTAAGCCATCTAGCCAGAGTGATTTTCACCTTGCCAGCCTTCTGTTGTCTTGCAGTCATGCTTAGAAAGCTCCAAAATTGTCTGTACAGTTTATAATGGATCAGTTTGATTACCCAGCTCACTGCATGGACACACAAAGTGTTGGCACAGCTGTTGGGGAGACATGTATGTGGTCAGGCTGGGTTTTGAGGGGAGGAGGGAATTCCTCCGTAGGGCTCTCCTCTCTCTGGTTGTTATTAAGTAATCACCTGAGCATCTAACATGGAGAAAATGTCATCTTGTTCCTGGGCAACATGATGCCCTGTGGTGCTATAAGGGTAAATAAAGGCAGAATCCAGAGCGCCGAGTGCAGGCTCACCCTGGCTGGTAAGGAGGTTCCCCAGGTCTTCCTCGCAAGACAGGGACCATCTCCTAGGAAGTAACTGAGGCAGTTATGGCTCTCACCAGAAGTTCATGTGACTGTAATCCTAAACACTCATGGTTACACAGGTGAAATAAATGGGAACAAGGTGTTTAAACACTTTGTGGATCCATGTGTGCCTAGAAATGTTGCTTTTTCCCTATACTGCAAGAAAACAGAGGGGGAAACAATCATGGTAGCGGTATGAACTGCTGCAGTGGTTGAACCTGCCTGTTTGGGATCTTCAGCTTGAACAGTTGAGCAAGAGAAGATGGGTTAGCCATTGCCTGGCTTCAGAGATCTTCCTGATCTCTTTTTTTTTTTTTTTTTTTTTAATGAGGGGAGGCTGCCATGGTGGTTCTTCAGCCTGTTCCTCTTGAAATGCTCCTCAGGAGTCTGATGCCATGTCCGGGCTGGTGGTGGTCACAGCCATGGGGGGCCATGTGGGATGTAATGCCAAGGTCAGCGCTGCACAGCGCAGGCAGTCAGTCCCTTTTACCCTCACAACAGGCTCAGCAGGCACGGGTGTCTAAAATGCTTCTCCCCAGGCTTTTGAGGCTGGTGTGTGTGTATGCAAAGCTGCTGACAGCGTCACACTGAGATCTGCTGGAAACTGGGATCTGGAAAACCTTATGCCAAGAAGAAAAGTATCTTAAAGCGACTTTAATTTTTAGCGCTCAGCTAAATAGCTCTTACTCCCCCCCACGCTTCTGAGTTGAAAAAATTCACGTCTCCCTTGGAAAGCGAAGCTAAAACGAAGGGCAGGGCTCCTGTTTGTATTGTGGCGGAGGCATTCAGCCTGCTTCATTATTTAATATCAACAGATGAAAATTGTTGGCTCCACCTCTGCGCGTTTATCTGCTCCGAGGTGGGTTGTGTTTGCTCTTGTTGTCTGGGAGGGCTGACAAAGACACGGGGTCTGGAGCAAGGCGGCTCTGGGGGCCCTGCCCCAGCCTGGCCATGGTGTGGGGATGGCTCCGTGGGTGCCTGGATGGGTCAGAGCCAAGCCCCACAGCGCTGGGCTCGGGGTGTGGAGTTAACCAGGGAAAAGACTGTGTGTAAATATTTTCTTTCTCAAACCAGGAGCTCTGCAAGAAGCAGGTCCCAGAGCACATATAAACATCCAGCCCTTCCCAGCACCAGCCCTTGCAGCTCTGATGCTGGTTGGGTCCAGCAATGCCCACCTGTGCCTGTACTAACGTTAAATAGAAACAGCGTGGTTTTGCCAGCCTTGTCCTTCAGGCTAGCTGCGTTTCTCAAAAGCTCAGCAGTGAACTGTCCTTTCTCATCCTTCCCACACACCCCCCCCTTTTTTTTTTTTTTCCTTACAATAAACTAAATCAAAATCCAAGGTTAACCACAGCTAAGTGACCATGAGAGGCTCAGGGTTTAATCCTAGGGCCCTGGTCCTTTCAAGCGCTAGTCCTGCTGTGACTCTGTAGCAATCTCTTCTAGCTCTGCAGTTCTCCAGTTTTTCAGAATTGCCTTACCCATGTCCAAACCCCACATCTAAGCCCCAGCTGGTGGTGGGTACCTGCACCCCATTGCATCAGAAGAGGGGCGTTTTTCCCCACATCAGCTCCCTCAGTAAACTTCTCTGTATCTGGAAGAACCAGAAACAAATTTCCCTCTTCCACAGTGTTGCCTAAATTCCTGCCTGACTCAGAAGTGAAGTATGAGCCTATTAACGCCTGCTGACACAGATACGCAGCCAACGTTTTGAGTCCATGAACGCAGCAGTGAACTGCCAGCTTTCCCAATCCCAAAATTTAGATCCATGTGAGCCTACTCTGAAGCATGGACAGATGACCTCTCGCTACACTGAAAAATAAGCCCTTTCACTTTCATGTATTAATTTCTGATATGGCTTAGCCATAAACTTAACTCACAAATGCTAATACGTGTACACAAGGGTCAGTCTGAAATCTGTGTTCACCCGTAATCCGGCAGAGATCAGCTACTCGTTCAGGCTGGTAACATGTAACATGTCTACTTGTACATTGGTGGGAGGCAGGGCTGATTTCTGGGGTCTCTGCTCAGTGAGACCCAGTTCCAGCAGGTTTTCCATGCCCTGCAGGTGCCAAGGGTGAATCCCCATTCAGCCTCCATTTCTCTCAACCACTGCGGAAACAATCAATCCAAAATGATGACTCAAAGCTCATGGAGTTTCCACTGTGGTGTTTGGGGGGGGGGGGGCAGGCGGCGGGGGAGGGAAAACCCTTGGGGGATGTTTTTTCTCTTGGTGTTGGAGTGCTTTCACTTAAGTACATAAGGATACAAGAAATTAATGAAGTTTTGCTCTGTCTCTTGTTTGGAGCTTGACTGAGTTTACACCAGGCTCCAAGGAGACTGCATCTGCGTGCTGCTGTCTGGGAGGATTTTAAAGTTGAATAATGTTGAGATGAGGCAGCGCAGTGGTTGTGTGGGATGGAGAAGGCTTTGCTGCTTCCACAGATGAGTCAGATACTTCCTTTTTGAAGGGGGTGACAGATTCTCCAGGAGGATGGTAGATCTCTGTGGATGGTGAGGGATTGCAGCTGCGGAGCTTTTATGGAGGCTATGGAGCTCAGGATCAAGTAATTATAAAAGCTAGGGAGCATTTCCACCAAGCTGAGTGATGAGTTGAGATGGCTTTTGGGACAGGCTCAGCTGGCTTGCACGAGCAGCTAGTAGTGTGAGAATGTGATGAAAATAAACAAGATATTGTGTGGAGACTCAGTTAAGCAGTGGAAAGACAATTCACCCATTGCGTTTGTGACAGGTGAATAAAATAAAATACCTTGAGAAAGAACTTGAGGTCAGTTGTGGGTTTTTTTTTTTTTTCTGGGATGGAGGGACTAAATCAGAAGCCTACACCTTTCGTGGAAGGCAATCGAGCTCTTTTTCACCAAACATTTGGATGTCAACATGAGCAGCTTGAGCCTATGTGAGATTATAGACTTTTTCATGTGTCAGTCAAAATATCCTGGGGAGAAAAATGTCACATTCTTCCTCTGTGTTACTGGCACTTATGTTTTGTAAAACACATAGCTTTTTATTTAAAATAGATCTGCTGATATAAAAACTGAACACAAAATATCAGGAAGTTGGCTGGTCTCTAAAAGGGATGCCTGCTGAGAATGTAAAATTAATTTGCTGCATGTGAAAAATGCTAGCTGTGGGGACAGATGACAGAGAAGGTGTCTGAAAGAGAATAGCATGGATATGTTTCCTCTATCTTGCCAAGCAAAATAGTCCAATTTTGTTCACAAAGGGCTGTTTCTGGGGCTAAGTTGGTAATCTGATCTTTATTCCTTTCATACTTGTTTACTCCTTTCCTAGTCTTTTTTTTTTTTTTCCAGCACACACCACTTTTGTGTGTCTTGTGTAAGGACAGCAAACAGGCAGAGGTCCCGGTCCTTGCCAACGACAGCTGCCTCATTCACTTGGTGAATAATATTGTTGTTTTCTAAGATGTTCAGGGCCTTTAGATAACATGATGGTCCAGGTTTTTCCCTGTGGCAGAGCTCTGCTGTTAGGACTTGGTTCATAGTCCAGTTTAACAGAAACAAAAAATGGATGTTCTTGGCGTGAATTATTTGTTCCCCTGGTTGAATAAACTAAAGCATCAAAAGCCTTGTTCCACATGTGTAAGAAAATTGCATAAGATGCCCTAAAAATACCAGGCCCAAGAGCGCAGCAGAGGCAGAATCGGCCATTTCCCTCAGCTGCTGACCTTGACCTCCATAACATCACCCTTGTGCCTCCAGCACCTCCCTGCATCGCACCAGAGGAAGGACTCTGTTAGTGGCAGCAGAGCCATGGGTGCGAGCTCGCTTTCAGGACATGGTTTGTGTGTTAACTGTGGTGTGTCCAAGGTGAGAAGGTAAAGCCATGCCTCTGTCTCTGTGGTGCTCAGCTGAATTTCCCTTCTGGGCTAGAGCAAGCCACGATTCTCTTAGTTTACACTAGATTTACACTTGCGCAGAAAATGTGAAGACAGCCGGGTGCTTAATTGCCAACTTACAACACGAGCGAGTAAGGAAAAGTGCATCTGTGTTTTTGTTTTCAAAAGAAGATTTGAGGTGCATGCTTCAACCTACCTCCACGATTAACACCTGTGGGTCCAGCCTGGAGGATAGGAACCAGAAGATCCAAACTGTAGTTTCAGGGTCCTTAAGGCTTCTTGGTTGAACTGAACATTGCTTCAAATTGATTGTTAAATCAGAAAGCGTGGGTGTAGCTCATTCCATTATAATCCCCACAAATTGCTTTGTAATCGAAAGCTTTTGTTCCAGTGTCAAGTGGTTAAGCACCAAGTAAGAAGATCTATTTTACAAGACCAGACAAGATCTGACAGACAGCGGAAACTTAACTTTCAACAAATATAACAATCAACATGAGAGAACCAAAAGGTCCTCATTAAGCACTGCTGTTTTTAATTAATTGGTCCTTCAGATTTACTTCTTTAAAGCTGCTAACAGCCTTAAGCCTTTCCTAGATTAATTACGAAAGACGAGCAAATCACAATAATTAGTTTAGCCTCAGGCTCTTGCTAGGCCTCTGACCTACGTGTGTAGGTTTGCTCCATGCACTGTAGACAGGGGGAAGCAATTTGCCTTCTTGTCTTGTTTCTGAATCAGAATTTCTGGCAGGAAGTGGTTTTTTCTTTTCTTCAGTTGTTGAAAAGTGTAATTTTCCTTCCCCTAATATATTCTTGTCACTTAGTTTAAAATGATCCTTCTGCTGTAACAACTCCCACTTGGGCTGGAAACCCTCCTTCACCAACAACAGCTCAGTCAGCGATGATGACTTTCAAGGCTTGTAATTCTTGGCTTATGGGGCCTACGGACTCAGGGAAGTATCATTAAAAATGAATCATGCTGCTCCCCTGGGGATGTGCTTGCTTCCCGGGATGCACATTGATGTGAATCCATCACCCCTCCCTTGCCGCAGAGGGCCGGTAAGTCAACAGTGCAATGTAAGAATGAATTTCAGAGGAACATATATATGTACTTATTCATAAAGAGAGGGTGACTTTCTGAAGGTGCCTGTAAGAGGCAGACCTACCACCGCACTGAGAAGCTGATGCTTTTTAGGTCTTTGCCTGTCTGATCCATGCTTTCATCTGTAACTTAACGCGGGCATCTCCAGTCCCTTCATTCATGAGATAAATCTTCCAATTTCAACAGTCATCCCCTTGGTTTCAATGAGTCTGTTACCAGTGTAACGGGAAAGCTTCTCGTTTCCTGGAAACTGTGTGCCTCAGTTTCCCTACCTGTAAAATGGCCATAATATCATCCCTTGGAGATTAGCTACATGTCTTGACTTACTCATTCTGCAAATTGCTTTGAGATCCTAGGCTGATGGGGAGATAAGGGAAAATTATTGCTGTTTGTGCTCTTGATTAGATAATCATCTGCTTAATTTCCTGTGAGTTCAATGAGACTTATCAAGGCACCCAAGAATTATACTAAACTGTGGTTTAAGGAGTGACATCATCATTGTGCTGTACGGTCTGACAAAATCAAGTGTAACCATGGATAACCACTGAAAAATGTTGTTCTGAGGTGTCTGCCGTGCCCCTCTGCGGTGCTCTTCCCGGGGGTGAAGCTCGGTGGGAGGTGCCGGGGCGAGGGCACGGGGGCTGCCTGCTCCATGTACCCTGCAGGCAGGAGCCTCCCATCTCTCCAAAACTTCTTAGCCCAGAAGCAGGGTGCAGTCCTGCTGCCAAGAGAGGAGAATCTGCTGCAAATGTACTGTCTAAGTACAGTAGCGCTGGGTTAGCGTAGTATACTGATGTCTATTTTCTTCTTGTAAACCAAAGAGAGTCAACTTCTTCGTCAGTGCTTTTGGGTTCGCTCTTCCCACCTACCTGCCTTTTGTCTCACAGGTTTAAAAAGCGTTTTTATTTTTAATGCCTTCGAGATATCTTCTTTCAGGCTGGAACAGACACAGTTGAACTGTGCGTTGAACTGCTGGGCATTGCTTTATTGCTATCCGGAAGCTGTAGAGTGGCATCAGTTCTCTGCTGTGCCCCAGCCAATAAATCTGTGCTATTTCTTGCTAAAAAATTCCCATCCTATCGAAGAAAAAGTGATATAAACCAATCCTTTTTTCACCTTAAATAGGGAGTAGCTACATTGGGGTGAATCCCCATTTGGAAGAGGCTTTGCTCACCTCTCAGACAGTTGGTATCGCCAGTATCACAGCAGGAGTCGGATGTCAGGAGAGGGAGTAAGATGACCCAAGCTCACTGCTTCCTGATCGCTCGGGATCCAGGAGGAAAATCCTGGCCAACAGCTAATCCACTTCCCTTTTATTGCTCCGACACAAAGGAAAAGGATCCTTATCTCCCTAAACTGGAAGTGTAATGGGAAGCAAACAGGGGCCTTCCTCTTCCTTCTACTTATCATTTCTTTGTCCCTCTATATTTGTCTCTGTCCCTGGACCTTAACCTCCCCCTCCAAGGGCAGGACAGGGCAGGGTGATAAGCTGTCTCTGAGACCGCTGGTATTGAAGCAATTATTCAGCAGCTGCAGCCCTTTGCAGCTGAGCAGAGATTACCATCTCTATCCCTGGGAAAACTGTCTTCATGCCTCCTTAATGCATCCTGGCCTGTGGACCTTATTTATGGCACCTTCTGGCTGAATTACCAAAGTGACGCAAGGTCTTTTTTTTCCCCTTCCCACCCCCCCATCCCCTTTTCTTTCCTTCCCTGTCTACAACCGCTTAGGCTTCATCCTATTCATGGGGTAGCGACACTCCCCCTCGGTTCGGAGAGCTGGTCCTGTGTGTTTGCTCTCCTTCGAGAACATCTGCAGCGTGGCCCAGGCAGACTGGTGCTGCCAATAGCTGCGCTGCCACGGGTATGCTAATGTTGCCTTAGTTAATAGCTCGGCTTCATAGCTAATTTGAATGCAGTTGGGGAAATATTGTCTGCAATATTTCCATGGAGTTTTAAAACAGATCTGCCTGTAGTTTCCAGGCACAAATCGTTGCAGAAAGTAGATGTTATGCTTCGGGTTTTGCAAGCTTAGATAGCCCAGAAGTGTGATCAGTCCTCAAGACCAGGAGTGCAACCTCAAGTATTTGTATTCACCCTCGACTCAGAGTTGAAGAAATCTATAAGAATCCTGAAATTGTCACCAATTTTAAGCACTGAATTTGGGGAAGTTTTGACGCATGGTCCAGAAGTTAAAAGCAGAAAGGAGGGTCATCATTTTGGGTATTTTTTTAAGTAGTTATTTACTGGTACTGTCCCAACAGCTGCCGCCATGGACACACTCAGACGAGAAATAAGAGAACTCGCAATAGCTCTTTTCAGTTCTGTGAATTGATGCTCAGTTATCCGCCATGCGAAAGGGCTGCAGTAATACAGCAACCTGCGGCACTCTCCAGCTCTGCCTCCTGGGGCTGCACGGCTGTGAGCAGCTCTGACCTCTCTACGCTTCATCATGTTTGGCTTCTGTGCAATTTCGTTATCAGGCTGTTGGGGCGGGAAGGGGGCGATGAGAAGTGGGGGGAGGCTGCACGTGCAGAAAAAAGGCAAGACAAAGATCACTTCTCCAAAAGTTTCAAGGTGAGAGTTCCCTCTGCTTGAGGAAAGAAACACCCTATAAGGATTATCAAACATTTCAGCAGAGAGATTAAAGAAATAAAGAAATTCAGCAGAGAGGCAAAAAGCCCCCCCCCAACTATTAAAACCAAAGCCCCCAATGATAAAACCATGGCAGCGCTGTTGGCAAGACACAACTGACACAGAGGAAAAATGTTTTTTCATTTTTTTTCCCCCCAAAAAGCAGCGGTTGACAGACCTTAAATCAGCAACTGAGCTTCTGCTTTCATTTACACCTGGCATGGCCTAGACCTGCTCCGCTTTCGGTGCTGTGTGTCCGCAGAGCACGGAGGGCTTTGTGCTGGGGCCAGAGGGATGGGAAGATCAGGTCTTTTTTCCGAGTTCTGGATTTAGCAATAAACGATAACGATTTCCCCTTTATATAAGCAACAGTAGGGGAAACAAAACAAAACCTTTGCCTCATTTCCTGTTGTGTTTTGAGGTTTCTTACCAACACTGAAAACCACAGTTCATTACGGGAAGTTTTAGTGGTCTGTATCTGTCAGTGTTTTAAATCAGTATTTGGCATCAGCGAATGAGACACTTTTCCCTTGAAGTGGGAGGGGAATTTCACTCTTTTGTGTGTGTTTTGTTTGAGAAATTCTGTATTCGCATTTCTTGTCAAGTTTCTCCTTTATAAGCATTGTGAAAAGCTACACTAACAAAACCAAGAATGTTTTGAACGGTTTTCCTTCAAGTTCGATGAATAACACTTCACCATTAACCTGCCCGCTTTCCAGGGGCTTGGCAGCGTGGCAGTCACTGGTCTGTTGTCAGCTTGGTTTTATATCACCGCCTCTTTGCAGAGACATTAGTTTCCATCAATGCTCTTGTTCTGGAGAGAGTTATGAGCTTGAGATGCTGGTAAATTTTTGTGACGTTAGAATTCTTATGTTTTTATACCATCTAGGATGTTGGGCTGGCATAGCGCAAGGTGCTGTACAAATATATGGGCAATGATGCCTCCCCAAAATGCACTAGATTGGAAGAGCTAGCACATAAATGAAACACAACTTGTTTGGGTGAGTGAAAATTCCTTCAGAATGATGGGAGTTGACAATCAACCACAGCTCCTGCTCACCTTCAGTTTGCTGTCTGCATGCCCGGTGTTGCAGTGGTTCTCCCACTCTGCAATTGGAGAAGATGGGTTGGGAGGTTGTGGTTAGGAGGGCATGGGCTGGAGGAAACACCACCTCTCTCAGTGGGTGGCAAGCCTGAACCGAGCCCTGTCTCTTTCACTACCACATTTATGACTCGGAAGAACCCTCTTAGTCTTTCCTCCCTGGCTGCCAGTCTTCAAAAGCAATAGGATTGGTGGAATTAATCTGATTTTTATGAAGTATCCTGAGATGCTTGGATGAGAATAAGCACAAGAAAGGTGTGGTGATGTCGCAGGCTTCCCCGAACGCCTGTGTCCCTCATCAGCTGTGGGTTCCTCTCTGGGCAGCCAGACTTTGAGCAAAGCCGAGCCCCTCTCTCAGGCTGCTATGGGAGGTTTGCACAGCGAGGAACCTGTTTGCATGGCATTAGCCGTGAGAACTGGCACGCTCCCAACTTATTG
Source organism: Rissa tridactyla (assembly GCF_028500815.1). Lineage (NCBI taxonomy): Eukaryota > Metazoa > Chordata > Aves > Charadriiformes > Laridae > Rissa > Rissa tridactyla. The sequence continues at coordinate 9,891,887 of NC_071478.1, read as the reverse complement.
CACGCAGGCTAGCAAAAGTCGACCAGCAGCACCAGTTTGGACTGACCCTGCTGGATCTGGGAAGACCCTCATCCCTCTAGTGGGTTCTTGGCCGTGCCGGTAGAGGACTGCTGGAAAGACGGTTCTTTTTGGGTAAACGGTTTGTGGACCATGTGGATGTGGAGGTCTCCATTTTTCACTCACTCACTCGCTACATTACAGGGTTTCTTGGCTCCGTTAGCCAAGCCTGGCAGTGAGGTTGACAGCTGCATGGCTGGCGCATCTCCAATGTGTGCATAGGAACATGTCTCCTTCATCTCCAGCTTGCTGCAGCTCCTGGTGCCACCTTCGCATGCCTAAGCCCTCTGAAGGCATCTTGGCTCCTACATAGAGGGAAATCAGACGAGGATGGATTCATTTTGAGGGAAAGTGAGTGGAAATCTGTAACAGGCCGGTGGGGTCCTGCTCTGCTGTTTGCAGAAGCGGCTATCATGGTTTGGGCAGCCCCATCCTTGGATTTCATAGCATGGTGTTACCACCAGGGAGTTCAGGTGAGGAAATGGGAGCAGGAGAAAGCAGAGAAGGCAGAGCGTCTCTCTGAGCCTGACGGCTTCAACACCCCTCCTCTCACGCACACACACGCTTCTATTTTTCCAAAATCCTTCTACTGAAGTAGGAGTTGTTAGTCTTGATAAAAATCACAGAAATAGTTGGTGGCAGCCCTGCATAGCGCCACTCGATCCAACCGACTGGTGCCGCTTTAAAAAAGAAAATAGATTAATTCATTCCATCTCTATTTTTTTGCATAGGGACAGCAGGGCTGAGCCAACAAGTACAAATCAGATCTCTCCTCCAGCCTGCGGTGAACAGAAACATGGGTGCTGCTGTAACACGATATGGGGAAACTCGTGTTTTTGAGAAAAAAAACATGCTGCTTTTCATTACATCTGTATTTAACATTTAAGTGTTTAAGTGGAGGTGGTTATTATGGCAGCTTAAGCCTGCCTGTCCCTCTTTACTTCCAGACGATATATTCTAATGCGCCTGCCCCAAATGGAGGTATAGGAATTTCCCAGAGCTTGAACTAATTATCTTGCAGGAATAAGGAGTGCGCCGCGGACGATGCCTGCTTCACCACCCAGACTCTGGCAGCCACGATGCTCAGCACCTCTGACGGCTGTTTCTTGTGGCAGATGCTCCAGCCATCGATACCGGCAATCGGCAGCTTTCACAGCTACGCCATCTCCCTTTGCACCTCAAGCGTGGTGTCAGATAAAGCTTTCTCTGGGTCAGGGCCTCCAGAAATGCGGAACTGAGTGCTGTTTAAAGATGATGGAAGTGAGCGTTACCTCCCCGTCTGTCCTCTTCGGCCGAGCAGGCTGCGGAGCGAGACGGCTTCACGGCCATTCCTGCCTCTCTATGGACACTGCGCCAGCCCCCGAGGAATGTGCTGTGAGCCTGGGCCGCAGGTTAAGTGTCTTAAAATAAGGGAGGCATAAAACAAACGGTCTGAGTGTTTCCATGTGCCACCGAGCTCCATTTAATTTGGTCGCGTAGAGAGAACTGCACTTTGGCACCCTCCCCACCTCCACCAGCCGCTCGCAGGAGGGATTAGCAGGGGATTTGATTAATAATAAGCGTGGTGACTATCTTTTTTTTTTTTTTTTTTTATTTTATTTTTCCCTTCTCTTTAGCACAGTGTGTCCTACCTGGGCATTGCCCCATGTGGTGTTCAGGCCAATATCTTCTTGCCCTGACAGGGATGGCCGCATTGAGCCCTATTTAACCATGGCATATAGCTGCGTGAATACGTGCTCCAACAGTCCTGTTTCCCCTCCTAAAATGGACGCGGTCAGTATACACAAGAAGACAACAGGCTTTAGGAAGGAGGAGGGAAAGGTCACACTTTCAACCTCATGCTGCCCGTCACACTTTTCTTTGATCCCTTTGCTTTAAAAAGGAATAATGCAAAATCATTAAGTCTAATGCCCCTTGAAGATGCAACAGGCTAACGAGCCCTGCAAGTTTTTCAGCTGAAACTTATAACGTCCTTGGGTTTTGTGCCAGATAACATGTTGCTATGCCGCGTGCTGCCAAGGAATCCCAGCACTCCGAGTGCAGGGGCACTAAAGATGCCACACAGAAGGCTCCGCATGCTTGCTGTGTTTTGCCATAGCAACAAACACGCCTGATTACAGCACATTCATATGCTCTATATAATGAGCATCCCATAGGAAATTTATCACCGTGCCTCCTGCATTGTAGTTAGAAATCAGACCAGGGCGACTGCAAGGGATTCCCCGGGTGCGGGGTGTCGGGCGCGTTGGGCGCAGGAGGGTGGTGGGGGAGGCAAGCGGGCGGCCCCAGCGCTTGCCGCTGAACTTCACCTCTAATTCCAAAGTATCTGTGCTGTCCCTCCTGGCAGTGTTTGTGCGTGTCTGTGTATGAGTGAGGAGAGGTGGTTTTGAGGTTTTTCTTTTCTTTTTTTTTTTTTTTTTTTAAAAAGAAAACCAAAACAAAACATTTTTCTAGCCTAATTGCTCTTCTATTTCCCTTTGGTGGGCAGAAATTGAAACCAGCAGCATTTAGACTTTGATTTCATAGGCAAAGCATGTTCTCCTGGGGGGGTTTCTGCTGTGGCCTGGTCCAATTGTTGCTGATGTATCACTTACGATACTCTTAACTACTTCAGACAAATTCAGCGGCACTCTAATAAAAAACTAAAATACACAGGCATACTTTCAACCAGGCAAATTTAATAAAGAATTTTATTCACCTGACAAATCTAATCAATTCTCACCAAATAAGGCAACATTTACCCTCAAGGCTAGGAGTTCGCTGCATGTGCAGTGTACGCGTCTTTCCAAGTTCAAAAGACTGGGGTTTTGTGGCTAGGGCTGAGTTCAAAATGAAATGTTACCGGCAGGTCAAAAGCTGTTTTCTCGCACAGCAGTTGTGTCAGGCGTTCGCACGGTTCAGTCAGTGATGATAGCTGTTAAGGTATCTACTTATATTTGCCATCAGCACTGCATTAAGGTTTTTTTTTTTCCTTATGTGATGAGATCTGTTCAGATTCAGGTAATGAAATTATCTTTCTTCTCCACTAACCTGTGTCACTTCAATTTCTGAACAAATGCTGCCCTTGACTATAGTCTGGTTTGAGTCCACAGGTTTTTACTGTACCTCCAGGGACAGAATTTGGTCACTATTGGTAAGGAGAACATCAGAGTGGAGGCACAAATATATGCTGTGTCTATGTCACATGTATACACACTGGTTAATACTTACTACGCTTTTCCAGTTAAATCAACTGGCTTGGTACCAAGAGGCAATTTTCTGAGGCTTTGGGGACGTCCCGGTCAAAGGTGGGCTGGGAATTGTTCAGAAGAGAGGTTTTTCCATGCTGAGGTTTATCGTGTTGCATCACCTGCTGTTGCAGGGCGATGTGGGAGTGATTCAGGTGCCCAAATGTTAGGTGTCTTGTGACATTTTAAATGCCCTGGAGCATTTGAAACACAGCCATACCGTTGGCATCTTGGACACAAGGAGTCCCGCGCCCACTTGCATCCCACGCAGTTGGATGTCGAAGTGGCACTAGATGCTTGGCAGGCACTCAAACTGTTCCCCTGTATATAGAAATAACTATATTTATGCAATAAACGGGCTAATTCAATTTCCCAGAGATTGAGCTGACTTTATATTTAAGTGAAATTATTTAGGATGGGCTCACAAAAGTTCATGAGGCTTCTCGTTTGTTCTTTCTGTACTAAAAAAACCAAGGCAAACTGCATGCTGCCAAATTGAACCGCATTATGCCCGTGTAATGACTCTAAGTGATGCTGTTATAGCATTGTGGAAGTATAACGTTTCAGACCATTACTGTTGAACAACGCACCATGTGTGCGCGTGTGAAGCAATCGCTGAGACTTGCTTCCTCTTGGTTTTTTATCTTCTTTTTTTTTTTTTTTTTTTTGCTCAGCCACAGACCAGGTTTGGAACCGGGGCATGCAGAGGGCAGCCTGCACCTACCCTTTGCAATGACATAAAGATTGTGGCGGCCACTTCATTATTTCATGGGTGCTGAAGTGCACACAGGGCTCACTCGCAGGTTGCTGTCATTAGCGAGACTTGGAGGATTCAGGGATGGAAACCAGGGAGGAAAACTTGGTCTTGTCGTGGCTCTCGTTGCAGTTATCATCCTGGGAATGACTGACTCGCGTGGCTGTGTAAGGTAAAAGAGAGCAACGCCGGGTTTCTGTGACTGACATTGCAAATGCTCTGGTAAATTAACAGTATGTTTAATTTGCTATCAACTGGGTCTTTTAACTTGGACTCACTTTTCTGGTCCTGTCACAAGCAGCACATCGCTTCTTTCCCGTATTCTCCACTTTGGAACAAGCAAAAATGAAGTAAGCCTCTTTTCTCTTCTCCTTTCCAGAGAAGGTACGTTTGTGCCAGTCCCACAGCTCTGCAGCATTAATGAAATCACTGGATGACGCTCTATGAATTGGAGTGGCCAAAACGCTCTGTTGTAACCGTCAGATTAAGTGCCGCTCATCAGCCCCTGGAGGTAAGGCAGCTGGGCAAACAGCCTGGCAGCGAGCCCGAACGCCCAGGGGACACGTGCTGGGCACCAAATGGCATTTGTGCTCTGCGTCCAAACGCTCCAGCTGCAGAAAGCCCTGGTTTACGGTGCCTGCCCCCGAGGAAATGTTATTCAGCCTCGGGAGGGAATGCTGCAGCAGTTCCCATGCCGTTTGTTCCTGCCGTTTACCTGCTTTCTCCCCAAAGTGGCCAGGTCAGGTAGAAGCGAGTTTTCATCCGGAGGAGACTTTGCAGAAAGCACCGATGTCTTGTTTGGCACAGGGTAGACAAGCATGATTTTTAGACTTTTATTTTTTCTCCTTGCTTACAGAGTCTCGGGGCAAGGGATAGGTTAGTAAATGGCTGTCATGTGGAGGGGAAGAGTAATTTTCACCCTCAGGTTTCCCGTTACATGGGGCCAGCAGGCTCCCTGCTGCTTGACACCACGTCTTGCTGTGATTTATGGTAACGCAGAGCCTGCAGCTCTAAAAGTTCCCCTCTCCACAGTCCTAAGAGGCTGCAGGTGAGTTTTATTCATTTTTCAGGGAGTTTTCTTGATTACGGACAATTGAAAAGTCCACTCCTGGTTGTTGGCACCCTTCCTGCCGAAGATCTGGGCAGCGACTGGGACGGGTCCAGGTTTGTACTGCAACGTGATCTGTTGCTGAACTGGGTGACCGAGGGATTATCATCCTCAGCGCTCCCTGGGTTAGGTTTTCCTTTGGGAGTCGGGTGTTCTTAATAAACCCTGGCTAAGGCAGGGTGTTAAAGTGTCACCCTGCGCTGGTTTAGGGTGGCTGGAGTGACAGACCATATCCTCCAGCGCTTACTGCAATGCTTAGTGGGGCAGCAGAGCAGGTTTTAAAACCGTCTACACACGAAACAAGTTTGGTGCAGCAAGAATAGATCAGAGCAGGAAGAGAGAGATGAGTAAGGGGGAGGGGACGGGAAATAGACTGATGTGTCTTTGGAGGGAGGAAAAGGAATGTGTAAAACAGGCGCAGGAACAGTAGATCAAAGCAGCCCAGTGGGAAGAGGAGAAAGAGCAAACCAGTTATTGCACGAATGAAAATATTGTCATGGATGAGGCATGAAGGGAATGATAGGAGGAAAGGAACAGAGACTGAGAGCAGAAAGAAACGTTTTCCTCTTAAAAAAGAATAGAAGGAGAGTAATAAAGGATAGGAGTGGCAGGTGAAAAGGAAATAGATGAAAAGGAAGAAGGCTGGAAATAAGGACATACTAAAATGGTGTCTGTATGACCCCAGGGAAGGAGCATCAGCTTGGAGATGTATCTTCAAATTCGCTTTGGGTAGCAAATCCTGAGGCTCGGCTCAGGCAGGAGCTTTTTTCTTTTGGGGAAGAACAACCCATGTCCCCATTAACATTGGGGCGGTGTTGATGCAGGTGGGGGCTGCAGGAGTGAGTGTCCCCTGGAAGAGGGAAGCCAGGTCTTGTTTAAGGTAAAGAAAAGGAATCCAGGGAAGCACGACCAAGCTGCTGTGGTTCAGTGAACTAGGCAGCGTGTGATGACATTGCCCTTAAATCCCTGCCTTGTGATTAGTTTGCTCCGAGGGAAGCTGAAACGCCGCCGGCTCACACCCGAGCGGCGCTGGCTGCACAGCATCCTGCGGGATGCACCGGGGCTGCCCGGCTGCTTGTCCTCTCGGAGACAGGGTCGTGGGAATTGGAGCAGTTGAGAGCTGAAAATAATCCTTGGAAAATACCTTGAAGAGAAAGTAAATCAACCTGTCTTTGTGCAGGCAGGTGAGTGCAGACTTGGAGGGTTTTGGTGACTCAGGCTCCTGCTCACACAGGCGACCAGCGACCCAAACGCTCCTTCAAGAGGGGACAGAAACAAATCTGTAGGGAGCAGGACAAGGAAAACAGAGGAAGTTGGGAAGGCAGGTGAGCAGGGAGAAAGTTGAGTCCTGCGGTGATAAGGCAGGGTAGAGGAAGCATGGACAAGAAAATGGAAGCTTTCCCGTCAAAGAAGGTGTTAGGTCCTGTTTGGTGGCCTGGCTTGGGGTTTTTCAACCCCCTCTTCCCTGTGACCCCTCCAGGTCCTTTGGTTTGTTGAGGAACCCTCGGGGAGTGGGAGCAGCGTGTGGCAGGGTGCGCAGCCCTGGCTCTGCCGGGGACCGGCGTGGGGCTGCGGCAGCTCTCCCCTCGCAACGTGCTTCAGTCACCCTGATGGGCTTCAGACCCAGCCACCCACCGCCCTCCTCCGCCCCCTGCTCAGGGCAGCAAGAGATGTAGCCAGCATCCCACCCGCTTTCCCTCAGCAAACAGCACTCGGGCCAAGGGCACTGCTCATGAAGCTCATTAGAGAGAAAATCTCCCAGCATCTGCTTTCCATGTTTTTTCACTCATTTTTCACACCTTCATTTTCTAAGTTTGCCTGTTTATGAGCTTTGCAAAACAGCAAAAAAAAGTATTACACTCTACCTGTACTAACATTTTGGTCAGAAATTCCAAAGCCCATGAGGAAGAAAAGCAAAAGACTTGGGGGAAGTTGATGCCAAGTATGAATGCATCACTCCACCTTCAAACCGTGTCTGCCACTACGCTGCCGGGAGCTGTGGCAGCTAGAAAGTTGTGTGATTTATGTTCGTGTTGTGGCCGCCTTGCATTTAGCAGGGTTTTTGCTGAGGCAGACAACTCAACGGAAAAGCAGAGTTTATTTGTGGCCAGGAATTCCATGTGGGCAACCGGTACCGGTCCAGGATGAACGAAAACTCACCCAGACTGTGCAGTCAGGATAAACCTGATGAGCCTTTGCTGAGGCTTTCATACATACTCAATTCTAGTGGGCTCCTGCCTGGCTTTCCCTGCCTCTGGTTGCCTGTTCAGGGTGCCCAAAGCCTGCCCTTTTGGTATCTGGAGATGCTCTTCGTCATGCTGCTCATCTCCTGTGGGCTCAGGGGGTAGGTGTATCCCTCATTTGTTATCCTTGGTGCCCGTTGCTCGGTGGACCAGCTTGCTTCCTCCCCAGTTGTAACCAGCATTGTTAGGTTTTTGGCTCTAATAATCTTCATTTGAAGCTCTAATGTATATCCACACAGATAACACGCTAATTTATTAGTTCGGCTCAACTGGGCTGCAGGATGAAAAATGATTGCGGAAGACTTTTAATAAAATTCAAAGGGATTTTATAGGTCTCAAGCCACTTTTAAAATGCAAAAGAAAGCCAAGAGTATTACTTTGTTAACCCACATAATTCTATCTTGCCTAATGAGGTCTGGAGCTAATCTTCAGCGCTCTGTCCTGGGATCAGAATTATTGGAGCAGGTAAACACCGCTAAGCACCGCACCGCATCTCTGAGTTTTGGTTGCATTGTCACTGTGGAACTTTCTGTTCCTTCCCTTTTATGAACTTTTCATAAAGCTCAGAATAGAGATCACTATGTAAAAACAAAGACCTGGCTTCCTGTAGTGACTTGCGTGCAATCAATAGCCTCCTTTTTCCTCTCTGCCGCTGAGGTTTGGGCAGTCAGGGAAAGGCGGGTGTGCTGGCTTGGGGGAGTGCACAGGTCTTTATTTTCAGATTGCTTCTCCAAAGGGAAGCAGAGAGATCATCCCATGAGGGCACACCACTTAGCTGTGAAACTCATGCCGCAAGCTCAGTTTAGGCAACATATTTCTTTTTCATGACAGCTTCGCTCTCATTTTTGCAGAGATATTTTGTGGTTTGGAGAGGAGTGATATACAAATACAGGAGAGAAATGATCTGCTTAATCCCATTCAGGAGAGAGCAAAATCTTCTAACGTACGTGTGGAAGGAATATTTATTCTCCACTATTTTTCTTTCTTTTTTTTTTTGGTAGAGACAATCAATGCAGTTTGACAGAGTTGGTGTCAAAGGGGACAGAAAACACAGACTAAGGCCTACCAATTACTGTAAACTGGCAACCCCACTTGATTCAGGGGAGTTACACTCATCTACACCATCTCAAAACCTGCTTCTCCTCTGAGAGGCCATAATAAACTTTATCCCTGTCGGTAGTATTTCATCTCAGACCTTGCCACTAAAACCAAACAAAGCATTAAAAAAGTCAGTCTTGTTAACGGTTCCTCTCGCTGCTCATGCAGTTCCCCCCTGCCTGGATAGATTGTGATGAAGCTTATTTTGGACTGAGTTAAAAACAAGGCAGTTGAACCCCAGTTCTTAGAACAGCTTGGAGAAGGTTATCTGTGTTTCCAGAAAATTACACCATTTCACAGTAGGCTCCACTTTGCTGGTTTCACAATGTGTACAACGCCATAACCAACAAGAAAGCAAAACTAGATGAGTGTAGAGTTCATTATTACACTTACTAGTTTAATACAGCAGCGTGCGTTCTGTGTTCAGGGCAAGTTTTGTTAAGATTTTTAAGAATTATGGTATTAGTCATTTTTTCCTGACTGTGTAAGCAGTGCTTGTCACAGTAATCAGCAAAGCACAGTCACGTATGTGGTTTGGATGCTGGAGATAGGTTTGTTGAACCAAGTGCCCTAGCAATTCACTTTGGTCCCATTACTCAGTGATTATAGTGTGACCTGGGGAATATTAGCCACAGCCAAAGCGGAGGAGGTGAAGGTGACCACTTACCAGGGAAATGTAGCTTTCAGGGTTTAATCTGTTTACAAGCATTTAATTGCAGTAAATGAGCCAGGCAGAAGGTGAGGAAGATCTGAAACACAGAGGAATAATAAATTGACTCATGTTTATTTAAGCATTTATATCGTCTGAAGCTGGGCTTAGCCTGAGGATGCATGGGGATTACGACATGTTTGCAAAGCCCCGTGTCGTCTTCTGCATCCCCATCATCCCAGATGATGCCAAATCGTCTACCCCCTTCCAGTGGGGTCTATGCGTTTCCGCATCACTTTCTGTGCTTAGAAAGTTCTCCCCTGTGATCTGCACTGTTCACTCCTGTACATCTCACTCCCTCCCCCAACCTGCTCCCTGTGTCTCAGTGAGTGCCGCCCCTTCAATCTGGTTTATCTTCTCCCACCTTCCTTTAATTTGAGTGTAGAATTTCTGTCTCAATGCCTGAATGTGTAAACTGGGCTGTATCACTTCAGGCCATCTGAAACCCGTACTTTCCAGAAGGGTTCAATTAATTAAACAAATCCCAACCCCAAATTAATTTTGAGCTAAGTTCAAAATCCTTGACATAAAATGGATTATTTTCTTGAGTTTTCCTATTGATGAATCCACATTTAACATTAAACTAAAATCTAAATTAGTTTTGTTTTTTTTTTCTTGCAAAATGTCAACATTTTCATTTTGAAAAATGTTGAAACAAAATGTTCTGACATTTTGGAAACTCCGTTTTCTCCCATATCAATTTCCCTTCCAAAAACCTATCATTAATTTGCTATTCATAAAAATAACCTCATCGGCTGTTTCAGGCCTGTTTCTTACAACCTGATGTAGTAGAGCTGTTCATCTCTGCCTTTTGGTTAGACTGCTCATGGGATTACAAACCCACTTGCATTTTTGGCTTGCCCCTTGAATCGAAGCCTGGGCTGGGCGCAACGGGACATGCTAAAGGGAAGAAGTGGCCCTGTGGCTCATGTCTTGCACGGGGACTGCTGTGGCTGGGGTGTCTCTCGCATGGCTGTGTTGGCTTCACTGAAGTTGCTTTTGGATAACTGTGTAAGAGCCTCACCTGCACCTGACTGCTGGGTGCTAATGAGCCTTGATGGCCCTGATGGGCCCCACCTGGGGCTCCAGGAGCCAATTTCAGCTCAGCTTGGGGCCCTCCTCCCTCCCTAGTGATGCTGTAGGGTGGCTCTAGGTCTGCCACAGCCCTGGCTGTCAGTGGGCCCTGCTGAGACAGGCACCACCCGTGGGCTGATGGTCTGTCTCAGCCTTGACCCATCCTCATGAAGCTGCCCAGGGTTGGGGCTGCCCCTGCAGCTGCCCTGCCCGCTACCCCTTGGGGCGAGAGCCCTGTTCCCTGAGTATTGACTTGGTGCTTGAGTCTCAGAAGATGCTCCTGACCCGATAACTGAAGACCCGCAACAATGCTTTACCTGTCAGGTAAGGAAATATTGTTATCCTTGTTTTATGAATGAAGAAAAGCAGCATATGTTCCTAGCTCTTGCTGATTTTTAGCGGTTGCGTTAATTTTTATGACTTACTATGTGTCTCACTTTCTGGTTATAGACAAAAAGTATGCTTTCACCATGATTCTCATCTACCCCCAGTTGAACAGCCCAGTATGGGCTGGGCTGCACCATCCTGTCCCCCTCCCTTTCCCAGGTGGGCTCCTGCCGGGTGCTCGGAGGCACCGCATCCCTCGCTGCCGTGCTTGGGCACGCAGCATGTGATGCAGCCAGTTTGTTTTACATCGCACCACAAGAAGCCCGCTTGCTGCCCTGTAACACCTCTGAGGCTGTGACAATGTGTCGTGGGCTTCTTGTTTCAGCCCCGAGTCCTCATTTCTCCCTGTTGTGCGAGACAAAAGGCGAGTGAGCAGCGAAGGCTGTCACGCGCATTAGTTATGATTCGATCAACCCTATTTATGGTCTCATGATTCAAGTGTCTGGCTTGGAGAATGGCGGTGCTGATGGGCTTGTTTTGTTAAGAAGCTCTTGCAGGATGGCCGCTGGAGGAGGTTGCACCAGTGAGGTGAAAGCCTTGCTGCAGCTGTCGAGGGAGCTGAGCAAGGTGACCCACGAGGTGTCTCTTCCTGTGATTTATCCGGGACCGGGGTATACTTTCTCCCTTGACACCATCTCCTATAGTTTATGCCGTCTCTGCAGTTGGGGATGAAGCTGGGAGGGACGGGTGGTGATTTCCTACTGTCCCCTGGTGCAGAGCCGACCTCGTTGGCATGTGTGAGCCCGGGGGGCTGCAGTGCCTGGGTGGTCGCACGTGGGCTGCGTTCAGCAGACCCCAGCACACCGCTCCTTGTGCCTCCCATAAAACATGCATTGCGCATACGGCCATTGTGTGCATGCCCAGTTTGTGGTCTTTTATTGATCAGCCTTGAGGAGCAGCCACGATAATTAACCATCACCAAACCCTGAGACCCAGGTCTGTCGGATACAGCTCGCGTTTATAGGTGCCCTATGAGCGGCCGCGCCAGTCAGCCAGAGCCGGGGGTATCGCTGTCTGGGGATATGAAAGGTCGATCATTACGGTCCATTCCTGATGTCTGGCATCCCAAGCATTTACCATGTCTGTCTCCAGCCAGGGATTGTTCCAACATCTCGAGTTAACCCAGGGTTTAGTTCAGTTACTATTAAAACTCATGAAAAGATTCCCATAGGTTTCTGTTGCAACCGGGCTTCCTCGTTTGCCTTTCACTTTCTGAAGAGCAGATTAATCGCATGGTATTTGCAGCGGAAAACTAAACTGTGCCAAAAAACGTAGACAACTTTGCAAGAGCAGACATTTCAAATTGCTGGGCTGTAAACGATTTGGAGTAACTTGTAAAGCCATCTGAAATGGAAATATTTTTCCTCATTTTCAATAGTGGGTTTTTTTTTCAAGTTAATCTGTAAATGAAAAAAATTCTCCTGGTGTTAAAAGGGGGTATTATTTGGCTTGGGCTGTGATTTCAGTGGGTTCAAGATGATCTAAGCTCCTGGTGAAGGGAAATTCTGTGCCCTGTTTTGTACAGGGTCTGGCCCTTGTGCTGCTCCTTTGGTGCCTGCTGTGCTCAGAGGGGACACGGACCCTCAGCCTCCGTGGGATGGTTTCCTGGTGGAGGTGTGGGAAGACCTTTCTGGAGCAAAGTAACTTAGTGTACCTCAGCAGGCTTGCTGCGTGAAAAGGGCACTGCTTACAAAGGGAATTATCTGGGCAGCTGCAAAGCAGGGAGTTTCAGACCTCTCCATGCCCTGCTTCACCCGCTGTGGTGGAGCGGATGCTCCTGCAGAAGCCCCGGGGCCAGGCAGCCACCCAGGTGTGCCCACGCTGCTGGGACATGCGTAGGAGAAGTGACCCAAGCTTGTCCAGCTGCTGGATCCTGGCTTTAAAGTCCTGACGTGAGGTCTGCAGTGTCAGAGTAGGGCAGAGAAGGGAAGTGAAACGAGAAAAAAAGAAGCTGAGAGAGTATTTTAAAGAAATGGGTGGCTCTCATGCTGCAAGAGGCCGTGACCGGCCTCGAGGCAGTGCCCTGCTCTGATTTCCCCGATCCCAGGACATGACTTCTTTCGGTTCCTTCTAGACACTCCAGAATAGGGAAGCCCCGATAAAGGCTGTGATGGGCCTCGTAGCCACCTTCAGGAACAACTGCTTGGCCCCAAGCTGCTAAGAAGAGCCCCTGTTGCACGTGCCTACCCCGCTCCTCAGGAAGCACAAACTTTTCAAATTCAAAGGTGATCTGAACAGCCAAAGGCCCTGAGAAGGCTCTGTCAAAGCCAGGCAATAATTTCCTATTGCCTTACAGGGTGTGTGGGTGTTAGTGTCAGAGTTAGTTTCTTAGACTGCAGTGAAGGTCATCTGAACTTTAATGTGATTCATCTGGTGGTTCGGTTTTTTTAATTCTGCTGGTGAGCAAATCCCCACAGCAGTACCTGGAGAAACTTGGGCTGTGCTGCCTGGCAGAGCACGGCTGTGGCTTGGTCTCCCTGTTTGTGAAATAAAGGATATCATCCTTCACTGAGGGCTGTGAGGGAAAGCTGTGTAAGAAGTGGACATTTAGTTATTGCTGAAAGTGTTTGAGAAAGGGAAGCAGCATTTAGTGCCTCTGTTGTAAAGCCTTTTGGGTGAAGTCTTTGTGCGTAGAGCTGGGTCATACGATACCTACCTGAGATAGGCAGAAAAGTATTGTATATATTCAGATATCCCTGCAGAGAAGTAGCAGGAGAAGCCCTGGGAGCAAAGATGCGATTTTGGGGTGTCATCTCTCTAAGCAGATGTCCAGCTTGCCTTAAAGTATTCCCCAAGCATTTACATGAGCACTTTTCCTTTTTTAAAATTTATTTTTTTATTTATTGTCTGCCTAATGGTTTCAGCCTTATCACAAAGTATGATAGCAGAATATCACTGAAGTGTAGCTTGCAGTCTGCTACGGCAGTCACAAGTAAGTACTAAATAGCCCATTCAGAAAAAATAAATGCTCCTTTTATCAGTCTGGCTGCGGCACCCATATGTCCAATTTGGGATTGATCACTCATGCAGAAAAGCTAATAACTCTAAGTACTTTGCTTTCAGACTCCTTAGACAAAGATAGGGTGTGTGACCTCTGTTTGCCCCACAAGCCTGGTACTGTGCTGCTTCACTCATTGCCAAATTTTGTTTGTTTTAAGAAGGCAGCAGATGTGGAGCAAGAGACCAGGAAGGGAACAGGATAAAGAAACTAGGAATGCCTAGTTAAGAGAACTCTAAATGTGAGGAGATCTAGCTTCCACCTTATAAAGCTATGACCAGACTAGGTATAATTCCTCTTCAGGACACCTGTGTCAGACCGGATGAAGACAACAAACACTTTTGGCCTGGAGGAAAAAAAGAAAACCAAAAATCCCATCACATGGAATTCCCAAACATTTGCACATTTGGCTGTGCAAAGAGCGGTGTAAAACCAAGAACCGTCTACAGTATCTTAGTCTGGCTCTTCTGAAGAGAAGCTATACCCTCTGATTATTGGAGTGAATGGTTAAATAACCCCTATCTAGAGTCTTTATTTCTTTGCTTTACTGGAGAGGCAGAGGTTTAAACCTCCAGATGTTTGCTGTTTTTAATAAAGGGTTGTGGTTCATCAGTGGTTTCTGGTCTGCTGCTATGGACAGGGGGTTTCATGGCTCTGAATCGTCTAGGTCCCTCTGATGTATGTCTTGGTCATTCAATTCATTCAAATGGAGGTTTTAGATTAGGGTAGAGGTGAGGGTCGGTCCCTTCTCCCAAGTAACAAGAAACAGGACAAGAGGAAATGGCCTCAAGTTGCGCCAGGGGACGTTTAGATTGGATATTAGGAAAAATTTCTTCACCAAAAGGGTTATCAAACATTGGAACAGGCTGCCCAGGGAAGTGGTGGAGTTGCCATCCCTGGAGGTGTTTAAAAGACAGGTAGACATGGTGCTGAGGGACATGGGTTGGTGGCAGTTTTGTCAGTGTCAGGTTAAAGGTTGGACTTGATGATCTTAAAGGTCCCTTCCAACCTAGACAATTCTATGATTCTAATGTGGTGATTCCATAGGGTATTTTGGAGCTCTGAACTGATGTGTGAGTCAGGTGGAATTTTATGCTGTGGCATTTAATGGGAAAAAAATGAAACTCCACTCTCAGCATTGCTAGAAATTACAGTAAATGATATACCTGTATCAGCAGTTTATTTGACAACATAACTACAGATTGGTGACAACTATTAAAAAAAAAAAGAAAGAAAAAGTAAAAAAAGACATTTTGATTATATGTTAGCATCTCCAGGAATTAGAATAGGGGGTGAAAGGAAAAAAAAACAAACAAAAACTAAGAAACCAGATATAGCCTAGATCTTTGCAAATATTCTGTAACAGCAAAGGGCTAAAATCTTCTGTTAAGATACCCGAAACCCAAGATCTCGTTCTCTTTCTGAGAATAGGACACTTCAGAATGACAGTTTCTGCATAGCTCTACAAAGACCAGGGTGCTGTGGGGGGAGGCACAAATGCACAAGTTAAGTGTTAAGAATATAAGTGCTGCCACTGGCTGAATTAATCTCCCTAGAATTTTACAGTGTGTAGAATAGCGTGTGGGAATAATACAGCTTCTTAGTAAATGGCCAGTCTCTTGACCTTGCTGTGTGCTATCAAACAGTGAGGGGGAAAGGTAAAATAAACTTAACAGCCCACTCTAAATTTTAAGTATAATGAGAGAGAGAGAGAGTTACAAGGTGTTGGCCTGCCCTTTCTGTGGACTCGGGGAACCATCGCCAAAGGGAAAAGAAGCGGGAACCTGCGGGATCTGGAATGGACATCACTAAATAGAGCAGTTTTGTGGTGGGGAAAGCTGTGTATCTTGGCTCTTGCATCAGTGTGCTGGAGTCGTGGAGACCTCCCTGCACAGGGAGAAAGCCTCGCCAGTGCCTGGCTGTATTGAGCATCCATTTATAGACCTGAAATCCCAATTTAATCCTGTAAGGGTGAGTGTAAAGTATTTCCCAGTTGATCCATTCTGGACAGCTTTTTGCCACTGATGTATACAGAAGTGCTTGATAGAGGTTTATAATAGCTCTCAAACAAAATATTTCTGTTGGATTCAAGAAGCTAAATATCTCTTTAAAATGCCTTTCCAAAAATAGCTGCAGACTCCTCCTCTGTTACAATTGATCCCAAATTTGAATGTCTCATGCATTTGTAACAGGTGCCATAGGAAATCTATTAACCTTCTTAAAAAGAAACACCAGCCAACAGCTAATACCGCAAAGATGTTACTATAAAGGGTGGAATCTTAGGACATTTAGAGTATCTTTTGGCTGATTCTGTTCTAGCAACACAGTGTTTTCCTTAGGTTTTGTTGGCTTGTTTTTCAGTGGGATAAATGGCTTGGATGTACCAAGGATTTTGCCTTCTTTGTATGGAAAAGAAAGCTAAGATTCAGCACAAAGATTTATCTTCATGAGGTAGGGGAAAATTTCCTTCTTTCTGCTGGACCCAGCCCTTTAAAGCCTCTGAAAGGAAAGCAACCATCTTTAATTCCCAGGAGCTATCTCAGAGGATCAGAGCTAACGTGTTACTCTCTGAACTATCAGCTGCAGAGACCTCTGCATGCCCTTTGTGTTTCAGAGTCTCGAGGCTGTGGATTCTCCAGAAGAACCTATTTCTCCTATAACCAGGGGCTGCACAAGAGTGCACCGTTACAGAAGTTTAAATAAACCACATAAGGTCAGCTGCTGCGTAAATCCTTGCTACCAGGTCTGTAGATATTTTTTTTCTTCATTTCTAAGCAGGCTGAGAGTGCCGGTGCCAAAGGGCAACATGTAAATTGTGCTGTTATTCTGAAGCATGCAAGGTAATAAATGGTGCTGTCAATTGTTTTCACTCAAGTGACAGATTTATTCTCTTCAAAATGAATGACCAGGAATGGCTGTTATTGCAAAAAATTCACTATGTATCCTCTTGTGCCTGTTGTTTAACGAACAATGCTGAAGTCTAATTGCCTTCCTCCATGGCCAAGTGTCTATGACTTCATGGTTTGGTTTTTTTTTATTGAAGGTGTGTAATTTACCACTGCTTTTGATGTGCCATCTGATTGAATGTCTCTGTGAATCGCATCTGCAATCTAGCACCACGTGTCCCAAAGGAATACTCCTTATCCCATTGTTTTCTAGTGATCCGGGTGAAAACAGTCTTTTTTTTTTTTTTTTTTTTTTTTTTTTTTTTCCTTTACGCACAGGATCTTAAGCTTCTGTTTCCCAGTTTCTAGGTGGAAATTCCAGCTCCTGGCAGATGCATTGGAGTTTAGTAAATCAGTTGCATGTGGGAATGTATGATGTTTTATAGTACTACCAAGGAGTGGTTTCAAATCTCAATCCTGCTTTTTCCAGAGTAAACCTGGAATTAGCGTGGAATCTGATCCTGCGGTTCTGCCCAAGCTCCCCTGGAATCCGACTGCAGCCCTTTCTTGTAGCACCTTGCTTTCCAACAAGAAAAGGCTGCAGCTGGTTAACAAGCCACCTCAGGATACAAACCTTATCACTTTTTTATGATTTTGCGATTTAGCAACCCCCTTTTTTCTGTATGTCTGTGTCCCATTTTTCCCAGTCAGTCTTTTTTCCTGCAATCTTTTTAATGTTTTAGTAAACATGTGAGGTCAGAAAATAGCATCTAAAACTGAAAAGCTTACATAAAGCTTATGCTCAACAATATATTTTAGAAAGAGCGGATTGCAGACAAATGTTGAAGTTAAGCCTTGCTTCCCTTTTAAAACAATACGGCTCCACGTGTCAAAAAGAAGGTGATGGGGAGTAAAGATAAAACTTCTACCTACAAGAAGCTTCTTGCTTGTAGCTATTGAGGTCTGTTGTGGTTGAGAATGCAGTGAAGTGGGCCCAAAAAGGTCACCAGAGATGTGAACAGAGGTGGCAGAGGCAGCGTGTGGGCCATGCGCTGCTGTGCCACCCGAGGCAGTGCATTTCAAGCTTCCTCTGTTGTTAAGATTTGGAGAAATGCAAGTTTTGCGCTGATGTAATGGGCTGAATTAGACATACAGTGATTTCATCTGAATTTTCTCTGGATTCTCATATTGACACCTTGAACTCTCCTCTATTAAAGATGGCTGATACTGCTGGTATAGCTCATTTGTTGTCTTTAGTTGTGTTTTTACGGCAGCATCAAACTGTATTAGTCATCCTGGTGTAGTTACAGCACTAATTTTTCTGTGGAGGTACATTTTTAGAAAACGCTTACCGCCAGGGCTTGCATTTGCATTTCATTATTACAGTAATGCTCCATTAATGAACTTTCTCAAGCAGCAAAAGCCAAGGTCTGGTTTGCCAGTAGATGAGGGCTAAAAAGGGGAAATAAGATGGGGATACAAGTAGGACGGGAACGGTGACTTGCATTCCAGTCATTCTGAAGTCAGTGGAAGCACTAAGGACAGTCCCTGAGCTGATGTGCCAGCACCGTTGTTATCCTCCGGGCCTGCTGCCTGAAACCCCATCCGTGGGAGCAGAGATCCCAATTTGCCAGAGGAAGCATCTCTGAGGGTGCGCTCTTGAGGATGCTCGCTCAGAAAGCTGTCATCTTGGGTCATGACTCTGCAATAAACAAACATACTTGTTTAGTGTTATTAGTATTAATTTTGATCAACATATGTATTTTCTTATACAAAGCTGGTGAGGGGTCTGGAGCACAAGTCTGATGAGGAGCGGCTGAGGGAGCTGGAGGTGTTCAGCCTGGAGAAAAGGAGGCTGAGGGGAGACCTTCTCACTCTCTACAACTGCCTGAAAAAAGGAGGCTGTAGTGAGGTGGGGGTCGCTCTCTTCTCCCAAGCAACAAGCGATAGGACAAGAGGAAATGGCCTCAAGTTATGCCAGGGGAGGTTTACATGGGATATTAGAAAAAATTTCTTCACTGAAAGAGTTATCAAGCATTGGAACAGGCTGCCCAGGGAAGTGGTTGAGTCACCATCTTTGGAGGTGTTTAAAAGACGTGTAGATGTGGCACTTAGGGACAAGGTTTAGCGGTGGACTTGGCAGCGTTAGGTTAACGGTTGGATTCTTAACATCTTAAAGGTCTTTTCCAACCTAAATGATTCTATGAATCTGTTCTTCAGACAAAGCAATTTGCTAGCAATACCCAAGCATGGATTGCTTTGTTTTGTTGAAACAAATATCCAGGAAATTCAGCTACAGACTTCTGCTATTGCTCAGCTCTTATCTTGCTCTATTGCAATAACTATTTGATGACCTCAACAGAGGCCTTGAATCCAGTAATTAGTTCAAGTGTGCAACAAAATCCATTCTTTTTTTTCTAAACAACTACAAGTAACAAGAGGTTGTCTTGACCTTTTATCTGTTTTGACAAACCGAGGGCCTAGACCTCCTCCTCCACATGCTGATCTGCTCTTTCAGGGTCCAAATGAAGGATGTGGCTTAGCTCTCCAGACTCCTGCCTTGGCTGGGACACGTTGTCTCATGCAACTGCCTGGCAAAGCAAAGGAGGGACCTGTATCCCCAGCCCGATATCCCCAAAGCAGGCTGGTTGGTTTTACCTGGGCTACCACCAAGAAGTTCAGCTGGTTGGTTTGCACAGATAATTTTTAGCTCCTGTTTAGCCCAGGCAAGGAGGGATTTGGAGAATAAATGATCCAAATTACTTACTCGAGGAGATAGCCAGATATTTACCCTGATGGTTTAGCACGGAGAAGCCAATGATGCTCATACATTTATGTCCCAGCTGTACGTCTCTGTTTGGTGTGGAAAGAGTTAAATCACAGGCAGTGACTGTGCAAACTCAGGGGCTGCAAGGCATTTGTCTGAGGACTGGTACCATGCTTATCTTTACAGTGAAATATTATCCCTTCATGGTTAACAACTAGCAGCAAACCTGCTCATTGTGGAAGCAGTTTGGCATAATTAGCCGGTTAAAGAAGTCTGCCTATTGATTAACTGAACTAAATGACCCATAATTAACAGCACAACTGTGGAGCTAATCTATTTGGTGGTGTTTTCCTTCCCCTTAAAGATTTGGAACCTGCAGGTCTGTTCATTATTAGGGGATGGGTTGGTGAGGAGTCCACATCGCGTGGTAATTGAGTTGGTGTGCCCCTGCGGGGCTTTAAAGCACACGCTGATGCGCTATAAAAGGCCTGCTGGCGTACTGCTTTAATCTCACGGACCGCAGAGGCGCCAGCGTGAGTCCTGCTGACTCTAGGTGGATTTGTTGTCCTTCTGCGAGCCCACAGGAACACCTGCTCCAGGTCACCTCGGAGTTACAGGGGGCGCGGGGGGAGTCAGCTTCAGCCCCACGCAGGCGTGGGCTCCTGTGCACTAAGTCACGCTGCCATTAGAGGTCTCCGTGTGCTGCAGGGAGACCCAGGCAAAGCTTGGGCCATGGTTAACATGGGACAAAGCTAGAGCTGAAGTTGTGCGGAAGCAGTTTGTTTGGTTAGCTCGCAGTGTTATTTCCTCGTTAAAAGTTGCCTATTTATAGTTGTAATTTATGTCTAGCATGGTGCGCAGTCTCTATAAAACATATCCAGACTGGCGCTTAACTTGAATAGTTTAGAGGAGGTCGTATTTAGACCTGAATATTATTGGATCTCTCATTACTGTCCCTGTAAAACGCTGCTTTCTTGTCACTCTTGTTCTCAGATGTCCTATTAAAGATTACGCTTGGGTGAGTTCATTGCTCTGCCCTTTGACGCGGTGCTATAAGAACTGAAAGGATTGCGCTTCAGTGGTGAGACCAGCCGGCCTGCACAGCGCGAGCTGGTACCGCTGCTCAACCAGCCTGAGTTACTGATAAAACGAAGCTAGAGTTTTAACTAGTCAAAAGGAAACAATGATTATTTCTTTGAAACCCAGCTCTTATCTGCCTCCTCTTCCCGAGCAATCCCCCAGAAAAAACACAGAAGTGGAAATCTGAGCAGATTGGCTCTGAGGGAGTTGAGTTTGGGGTTGAAGGACTCTTTAAGCACTACTCTTTCCTCAGTTGGGCCCGCTAGAAATAATCAGAAATATTTCTACCAACTTTACTGGGTGTTAGAATAGGCCCCCCCAAATCCTCATCCTCTGCACAGTGAAAGAAGCTCCAGGTTGTGTGCTTTTCTGGCACAGAAAGGAGATTCTTTCTCTGTGTTATTTCCCTTAACCTCTAAAAGCTTTCAGCCACCCACAATGGAAGGTGCTGGCCACAGCGTTTGCTCTGCTGGTGTCCTCAACCTGAACCAGTAAAGGAGCCTTTCAAGAAATAAAGACCGAGATCTCTGTCCTTGCTCCAGTCCCACAATAGCGAGCGAGATATCTGCTGATACATGGAGGGGCCTGAAACCTCCCTGGCCATACAGCATCCCCTGGAGACCAGCGGGGCAGCGGCAACCAGGGTTTGTGGGGATTTTAGCACATCTGCACCCCAGGGAGGACCGGGAGAGGCAGCGCTGCCTCCTGCCAGTGGGAGCTGTGCAGGGGACAGAGGTACCTGGTGAACAGAGCGGGAGATGGAGGTACCCACTCCTTCAGGCTGGGAGCTTCATGCTCTTCATCTCCATCTTGCTCCATGTCCTTAGATTTCCGGGTCAAAATGGCCTCCAGTCTGAGGGAAGACCCCAGTCTAAGGGTTTGAACCATGGTTTTGGAAGCTGGACTCATGTCTCAGCCGTAAAACTCTTCTGGCCAGTGAATGGCCTTCCCTGGTCTACAGGAATCGTGCAAGGAGTGTAACTGGAGCTGCAGAAAAACATTATAAGCAGTTACAAGGGAACTTGCAAGTGAGCCTGACTGAGGATAAAACCTTACAGCTGCCTTTTAAAGTTGACTTTATCTCATTCTGTCCTGTCATCCTGCCTTTCGTGAACATTGCCCAAAGACAATATTTAGTTACGTCTTATCAATAGTTTGATACCTTCCTACAATTCCCAAACAGCAGAGGTGAGCCCAGCTGAGCATCTGACTGTGATCCAGGAGTCATGATGGTGGGAGGCAGGGAGACAGAGGGCTATTTTCTTCCCCTGGCAGCAGAAAGCTATGGTGGCAATCACATCACCTCGCTCCCCCACAGCTGTAAATCCCCCCAGCAGACGCCTTTGTCCGCCTGTAAGCCCTCTAAGAGGGCAGTGAATTAACTCCCTGCAAAGATGCAAGACAGAGCTTAGAGTTCCATGAAATCTCACTGGGCTTCCCTTACACATGTGTGTCCGAAACCCTCCAGTGAGGGATCAGTCCCTGGAAAGGCCAGGATCACTGAAATGCCTGCACTGGCCTTTTGCCAGCCAGTAAGGCAGCCCTCAGTTGTAATGTTATTGGGAAGAGATGAGGTGTCTCCTCTCCCCTTCTTTGTAGGAGAGGTACTTCTTGCTGTGTTTGGTGCTTTGTAAGAGTTTGAATTTGCTCAGTATGGTGCAAAGGCTTTTGTTTTGGCGGCTAGGCGTTGAGTGACCGGTTGCTTTCAGTGGTTTGCAGATCCCCCTGCCAAACCTTGAGTGTTTTTATTCTTTATATATCTATATAGATATAAAATTATATAAAAAATATATAATTTATACATTATTAAAGAGGCTATGAGTGTATCAGCAATTATTTCTTAGCAGATTACATTATACCTCATGTATCACCATGCAGCACGCAGATACTCTTAAGAGTGCCTTGCTTGCATAACACAGCTTTAATAGCTATAACAAGGCAATTAGTACATCGTTCCACTTGAACTTTAACGTAGTAATTGGCAGTAAGTAATCTCCCTCTGATGCTATATGCAGCCCATATTGTGAACAAATATCAGAGCAGCCTTGTTTACAAAAGGGGAAAAAAAAGTCACAGCTGCTGATTATGGCCAAGGGGGTGGATTTTGGGTTGATGTTCCATGATGACAAACATGCTGTGGACACCAAGGGTGGACCAGGAGTGCTCTGAGACCTCTCGCTGGATGTGGCATCCTGATCTGATCCATCTCTGGCAGCTCCAAATGAGCAGGGTGTATTGCTTGGTGCCATGGCCATCCTCGGAGCATGAGGTTGGGGGGACTGGCAGCGTAGCACCGCCGTGGTTTCTTGTGCAAGGGAGAGGACAGGGATGTCCTGGCTTTGCAGTGCTTCCCCCATCGTGAGAGGTGCATTCCCTCTTTGGTCAGAGCAGGAGACCTCTCCTGCTCCATCCTTTCCCGGGATGACTCCTGCCATCACTGCCCTGAGCTGGGCCAGAGTGGGATCAAAATGCTCCATCTCACTGGTGTCTACCGGTAAGTGCTCATCCCCTGTGGGTGCTTTAGCCCGGATGCTCTGCGTTGATGGCAGGCATGACAGGGCCACACCACCCAAACAGCTCTGTATGTGATACCCCAGGGGAGGGGACAGATTTATCCTCCGGCGTGGCACTGACAGGCACAGGAGGGACTCTTCTTTCATCCTCCTTGCCCAGAGAGAGATTGGCTTTGAAAAAGGGACATTTAGATAGCAGAGGTCCTTTTTGGTATCTTCGGTTTCTTTTTGGTACAAATGAATCAGAGCCTTGGGAGAGCCAAGCAAAGCCAGAGCAGAATCACGATTGCCTCTGGGCATGGAGTGCTCAACCCCAACCACTTCCGAATTTCCAAGTGAGTTTCCTCTGTTGCAGCAAGGTTGGTGGGGAAAAACAGGCTTTAATGCAGCTTCGTGACTTGAAGTTCTGCGTCTGAATTGTGCTCTAATGCCTAATAGATCCCATATCAGGGAAAAGAGTTTGTTTCCCATGGTGGATCGAGTGGATGCCAGCAGACCGCTGCTCCTGCACCGGGAGCTGAGCTGTGCTGCCTGCGCGTGCTCCTGGATCTCTGGAGAAACTGTCAGGAAAGCTCTTCCAGGCTGCTCAATGACATTCACATGAAAAGAAAAGGAAGGGGGAGGGGGAAAACATTTTAAGCCATGTCTTGCCCGATCGCTCCTGTGATCACGTCCTGTCTCTTATCCTCCCTTCCAAATATCTGAAGTGTAGGTGGTTGGTGTGTGTTTGCTCACAGCCATGCGTTCAGCTTAGTGAAGTGCATAGGTATGAAAGGCTGCTTACCACGGGGAGTTTGTGACCTGGAGAAAACAGGAAATGATATTTTGGGCAGTACTACAGCAGATGGGTTTGTCTTGACCCCATGCTTTTGAATGGAATTGGTTGCAGTATTGTCTAGGACCAGATGCATAATTAATGATTTATCTTGTTTTTTGCAGATTTTTATGATGTGGGCATTGCAAAAACATTTCCAACCAAGGACAATGGGGAATATGTTTCCAAACTTCTGAGATAACACTCAAACAGAGCATGGGAACAGGGATGGTTGCCCAGGGCACTGGTCCGGGGGAAGGCAGCGATGTTTGGGTAGAAGGAGCTGGGGAGTCCAAGGACACCACATCCGAGTCCAGCTTTGCCCCTTGCGAGGAGCTTCCCTGCTGCACTGAGACTGAGAACAGTGAAATTCCTTCTCCAGCACAGGCAGGCATGGATGGGGAAAGCATCTCCAGTTCGCAAAGCCCCCGGTAGGACTGCAGCATTGCTGGGTCCTGGGACAGTGCTTTAGAATCATAGAATCGTTTTGGTCAGAAGAGACCTTTAAGATCACTGAATCCAACCGTCTACCCAGCACTGCCAAGTTACCCCTGAACCATGTCCTTCAGCACCACATCTACGTGTCTTTTAAATACCTCCAGGGATGGTGACTCCACCATTTCCCTGGGCAGCCTGTTCCAACGTTTGACAACCCCAGTGCATCCTTCCCTCCGCTGCCAGCCCAGGTGGCTGAAGCTGTGCTTGGCCATGCCACCACCACCACTGCCCCTCTGCTGGCGGAAGGATGCATGGGCTGTGCTCCTGCCATGTGCCTCCTAAAAAAAAAAGAAAAAAGCCAACACAGAGCCTAATTTAAGTATTTCCCATCCAAGCATGGCAGGCTCTGCTCTGCTTGGTGGTGGGTCTGTGGGTGGACATCAGGTGCAACAGGGAGAGGGGGAATAGGAAGGGAAACATGTAGGGAACTCCAGGCACTGCTCTCCTTCCACCCAAACTCCTTCGGCAGCTGGATCCCCCACTGCTCCTGTTCATAAAAAGCAAATGACTTCTCAGATTTATTAGTTACCTCCAGGTGCAATTTATCAATCCCAGGCTAGGCTCTGCCCAGGCAGCTGGGGACCGGCCTGCGTCTTTGATTAATGTGCTATCCCCCACAATGGTGGCAGATTTCTTACTGGAGTTTAATTCTAACAGGTTCTTAAAAATAACAAGAAGCATATTCAGCGAGCTGTTTAAGAGGATGCAGGGCCGAAGCGTAGTTCATTCTCTAAAGCTTTGAAGTATTTACAGAAGGGGCTGAGGAAACCTTCATGGAAGCTGGAGAGGGTAAAGGGGGATCTTGCTGTAGGAGAAATGGGGAATGGGGGGAAAAGGGTACAAATACAACAGCTCATAATGGAAACAGGAGATTGAGGGGTTTCTAGACAGAAGTGAAACAATGGGAGCCGAGGTCTCAATAAGAATAAGCAAAAAAGGTGAAGGATTGGGCTCTTGCAAGCAGAAGGGATTCCTCTAAAAAATGCAAGTTTTGTTTCTAAAATTGTTGTGAAAGGGTGGAGTGAAATTCAGTGGAAAATATAAGAAAAACTAGGAAGATGAGGGGGGAAAGGAGAAGCCCCCGAACCTTGGGCTGTAGTATGGATAAACTCTGAATTCCACTGCAGCCCCTCCCCTAACGGAGTGTCCTCTGCAAACATGCAGGACTGCATCAAGAGGATGCCTTTCCCCATCTTTAGTTTATTCTTCTTTTAGTCATGGCCAAAAATGAAAGCATTATGTATAGACCTACCTTTTGGAGACAGAGCCAAGAGGAACTCTTGATCCTTTGGCCTTTTTTTTTTTTTCCTCAAATGGAATTATATTAACTGTTCTCTCCTCTTCAGTGGTACTAAAGCCATTTTCTTATGGTTCAGTGTCCATGCCCGAAAGCAAGCCAGGCTCACACCAAAGCAAGGGCAGTTCAGTCTGCTGTTTTCCAGTGGGATTAGGATGCTGGACCAAGACGGTTTGCAAAAACTCCACCGGCATCATCTTGTCCCCTCTGTGCCTGCGTTGGCTGCTGACAGCCCTCCTAGGTGCAGCGGTTTAGATTTCAGTGTGACAAAGTGTTTTCACACCCTTGTTAAGGAAGAACATCATAACCCAGTTAAAGGGCAGTGTACTCCAAGCTTTCACTGCATATTTATGCCATCTATTTTAGGTGTCTACTTTCAGATCTTTCTATATGGTCAGTGCAAAAAAAGATACGCGTCTCTGGAAGGTGACTCACGACACCTAAAATAAACTCCTGTTCTCAGACATCCTCTCTCTGCACTAATTATAGCAGGAGGCTGGAGATGTTAAGCTCTTAGTTTCAGCACGTGAAGGTTGATGCATGCAGGGGAGAGAGCA
This sequence comes from Rissa tridactyla, assembly GCF_028500815.1. Taxonomy (NCBI): domain Eukaryota; kingdom Metazoa; phylum Chordata; class Aves; order Charadriiformes; family Laridae; genus Rissa; species Rissa tridactyla. The sequence goes on along the minus strand of NC_071478.1, from coordinate 9,865,821 downwards.
ATAATAACCTCTTTGTTTTCCTTGAGGCGGGGAGTGAGATGGCTGGAGCCAGTGCAGGTTATCCGCAGCCCAGCTCCCTGGTTTACAGCCTCACTGCGCTCTTTCCGTATGCTCTAGAGAAGGGTGTTGAAGCCTGCACGGGCACTCGCAGGCTGGGTCAGGCTGCTGGTGTCTGCTGCTGGTAACGCTGCACCCCCTGCGCATGGCCACCGGGGCTGGTGGAGCTGCTGGTTGCTGGAGTGCCTCCTCCAGCAGCGGGAGGGCTGCGGGTCGCACTGTGCGTGACCCCACAGGCAGTGAGCGGAGATGCCTGGCTCTGTGCATCTCCCCCAGAAATCCTCTGATGCAGAAACCCACTGTGGTCTCCCCTCGTGTCACGGCACCATATTCTCATCTGTGTAACGGCAAAGTTGGTTTTCAGAAGGATGCATAAAAACACTAACATGTGGAGTTAGCCCAAGACCTGCGGTTGACGTTCACTTGCTGTCCTGCCGGCAGAAAGAGAACAAAACGGTGTGTCTGTGGGCAAGGACGCAGGAGCACAGGGTGGACTTGCCCCATAGCGTTCATCCTTCAGAGCAGGGATGCCGCAGCTCAGAGCGGTGCAGCCTGGCATTTCTCCTTCCCCTCGTCCTCACTTTGCATAGCCATCTTTGGAGCCACAGCTGAAAATTAACCCCAGAGTTAGCCATTTGTAAGCCAAGCTGACAGGAAATTGCTGGCTTTGTGCTGAAGAAGTCATTACCTTAAGCTTTATTGCCGTGTGCAGAGTTTACTTGTGACAAAGTAAATGCGCAGAGATGTCTGTAAATAGGGCTGGGATATTGCTGCGTTAACAGCTCTGTGGTAAGCTATCAATCAGCCCAACAGCGTGTAAGAAACCATCAGAAGCCACTGTTGTAAACGCAGAGTCTCCCACACACGCGCGCCTGCGAGCTCTGCGCCCCACCAGCAGGTTCTTCCACCGCTGCTCCCCTGGTTGAGCAAAACCCATTTTTCATATGGTTTTTAGAGGATGCTTTGTAGCCCTGATGTGTCATCAGGTGGTGATGCCATCTGGGAACAGAGGGTAGTGGGAGCACTGGGCCGAGGGTGGCCATCTGAAAGAGCTTGGCTGTGATCTTTGGTACCCCTGTCACTTGGGGTGGAACAGCTTTGCTGTAGAGCTGGTGTGGGAGCCCGGTGTTCTTCAGGGGTTTGGTCCTGTCTGTTAATGTGATGGCTGTGAAAGGGGGAGAGGTTTGTTTCTGTGATACCAGCATAGAGCTCGTTTAAAATAAACGAGGTAGCTAGACGCGCCACTCGTGCTACTTGAACTGCAGGAGAAGCCGTGTTGGGGGGAAAACACACGTACTGAAAACAAGGTGTTGTCTGTGTGGTTGGTGTGTGTCCTAATGACATAGGTGGTGCCTAGAAAGAGCATCTCCCCCCGACCCGCTGTTCCCCTAGCTGCTGGTTAGGAGTTTCTGGCATCCAGGCAGCGCTGGCTGCAGAGCGGCTGGAGCTCTCCTCCAGCTCGCAGAGCTCTGGCAAGCGCGAGATGTGGGTTTCTGGCTTATCTGTGTTTTCTCAGGGTGGCCGACAGCCTGCCTTCACGTCGTCTGAGCACTTCAGGATGTCTGGAACTTTTTATGCGCTTCAGAGTCAGCCCCCCTACTTCTGATGCTGTTTTGTTTTTTGCCAAAACTGTGGCAGCCCACTGCAAGCACATATTTCTGGCCTTTTCCGGCTTCTGCCACTTGTGGGAGTGATAAGGTCAGACAAGGAATGAAAATGCATCGCTTGGGGGGGTCACCAGAGGGGCAGACCGGAGGAATTTCCCAGGCATTGGCTGTGCAGGGCTGGATGGCTGCGCTCCAGCGAGGGGCAGCAACCGAGGGAGCCGGAGCCCCGTGCTTGCCGTTTTATAGCGAGTGCGTCCTCCAGGACAACAGGGCTGCTCGGGGGCTTTTGCAGGTGCTACAGCTTCGGGTGGTGTGGGAAGGGAAAGGGGAGGGTTGGGAGGTGAACCCATAAATCAGACGGTGCTGCAGATTTCCTCCTTCCCAGTCCTCATTCTCACAGCTCTTGCCTCTCCTGCGTCCAGATGTTACAAGGTTCTGTACAGGCTGATAAAATCGTGTTTCCCCATAATGAAACCCTGACGCTGGCCTGACAGGCTTGGTGCCAATCCCACCACTTGGGCCAGGAGGAGAAGACACAAAGCTTTTTATTTTTTTGCTGTCTCCTAGCCTTAGTTTGGGAGTACCCACGGCTCTGTCTGATGCTGAGGAAAGGATTTATTTGTTACTCCCTCTTCAGCTGCCCTTTTCCTGCAGGCAAGTCCCTTTGGCGTGCAGAGGGAATGGCACCCAGCCACCCTGCATGGAGCACCCAGCTGTAGCTCAGAGTTGAGTCCCTCCATCCCTGGGCTCCCGGAGCAGCGCTGCTCGTACAGCCGGACACTCGGCTCTCGCTGGGGAGCAGGCCGTGGAGAACTTGGCCCAGAATGTGTGAAGTTCCCTGCTGCCACCGAGCTCTTCCTTTTCATCCACAACCACAGCATCCCTATGAGTCCGATTAGCCTGGCTCCCGTGGTGCCAGCCCGACCGAGAGCTGCACCCCTCTTCCAGCTTCTCCTCTCTGCAAGGCTCCCTCACCCCATCCCCTCACCCCTTATCAGTGGGAAGCAAGAGGGATCCCCTGGGGCCTCTGCTGAGCTGGGTGGCATCTCCCGCCATCACTGCAAATTGCTGGCGGAGCACACAGAGAGCTTTGAGGGACCCAAAGCAAAGCTGAAGCTCAGTGGCACCAGGAGCCAGGTGACAGCCCCCAACTTTGACTGATCCGTGGGGTGTGGGAAGGACAGCCAGCAGCTCCTGGATCCCCATCTAGGGCAGGGACATTGGCTTGCCAGTGCCAGCCGTGAGGGCTGTGGCGTGCTCCCTGCCCAGGATCCATGAGGGATGGTGCTTCCCTGGGAAATGCTGCTGGGGAACCCATCAAACACTTTGCATCAGAAAATACTTTTCCTTTCCAAAACTCAGCTCAGTGAGATAAATATCCTGAATCTACACATTTGAAACTGCAGTTGCAACGTTAAAAGCAGAACTGTTTTTTGTTTTGTTTTGTTTTGTTTTAATTTGAGATGACTTTGTGCGTTGAAACTTCAGTTAATTGTTACCAAAAGCGTTTAGAGAATAACCCAGGGGCTCTATGGCTGCTGGGTTAAGCTGAGCCTGGTTTGCTCTGGGGCTGTGTGTCTGGGTTGCCAGGGAGTTCAGGAAAACTGTCCCCAGAGCTGGGGTCTGAGGGATCTGCAATGGTTCTTTCCATTGTGGATTCTCCAGTGTCTAATCAAGGCTGAGAACATGTTGCAGCCTTTTGTTCAGTTGAAGTTACTCATATAACATCTCTTTCCTTCATGTGGATGTCTGTTTTTGCAAAGCTTTGAGGAACTGAATCGTCTCTGAGGCTGTTATCTCTCTGTCAAATTTGGCTGAAATTGCTCAATGAGTTCAAAGTTATTGAGGGAGACACAGACAGTGTGAATGTATGAGCGATAGGAAATCAGTCTGACAGACTGAGATGAGAAATACTCTAAAATTGTCAAAACAAAAAGCCTTCCCAGTGGTCTGACTTGACTTTTTGTCCAGATTATTGGTTCCTAAAGCCTCCTGAGATCCGTCTCCAGCTACCCCAGCCCCCAGGGACTCCTGAGATCCCCATGTTGGAAAGCAGAGCACCAGCTGTGCTGATAGTACAAGGGACCCTTGGGATTAGTAAGAGGCTTGCCACCAGCTTTTCTTGTCGCCTCTAAAGTCTGGGAGAATGGAAGCCCGTGGCCAGACGCCCATCCGTGCCATTACCGACCCACCCTGAGAGGAGATTGCATGACAAACTGGTTTGATTTGTGCTTCCTTTTGCCAAATGCCTTTGATTGAAAAGGGATCTGACACCAGTTAATTAGACACAGGTGCAGGTTAGAAAAATAGTTGCAATAATGAATCTTGTTTTACCGGTCCTTGTTGCTGTTTTAGTGGTGCTATCGCAGCCATTCACAGGATGGTTAATCTTTTAGGTAGTGCTTTAAGCATTTTGTGCGGGGAGCTACGCACCATCAAAAAGAATGAATGACCCTGTTTCTCTTCCCTATCATGGCTATCAACCAGAGCTGTCTTTGGCATAGCATGTAGGTTGATTTCTGGTTGAACATTAGAGGCAGAATTTGTCTGTCCAAATGTAGACATCTAATTGTGGATGTCTACATCTGAGTTACTTGTCTAGACTCTTGTTTATAGGAAAGAAATGGGCACCCCAAGGACATGAGTCATTGTATGCTAGAGTAAATGTCTAAAATAGGTCAGATGAATCATTCTGTAAATGGTCGTCTTTCTCTCCTGTGACTATAAAGGGAGTCCAGAGTCACCAGGCTGAGGGGAACAGAGAGATATCTCTAAAGTACATTAAGATGCATCCCATGTCAGATATGTTTCTGGGTACTTGTAGTCAGCTGCTCTTCCGTTTGCACGTTTCTGACATCCTCCGTCCACTTCTTGCTCTTCCCATTATAAATTAACCTGGGACTGAGATGTCATTTTGTCCCTGTAGCTTCCGCTGCAGTTATGTCGAGGAGGAGTCCCAAGCACCTGCCTCTCCCCTTTCCTCAGTGTCATCAGACTGGAGTCACTTTTATTCCAAACCTATGGCTGTGGCTGGGGCTCTGCTTTTTTCTTGTGCATCCCTCCTTTTCCCTCTCCAGTGAAACGCTGCCGGGGAACCCGCTTTCCCTGCAGCCAGGTACATGCACTGCTTTGTCCTTCCACATGAGCCATCTGCAAACGTTACAGCTGTCCTCATGTTCCCTAGGCCAACACAACCTGCTCTGCTTTGCTCAAAATTTCCTTAAGATGCTGGTAAGCAGCCAGGGTCCCCACCTGCGCTTTGGTTATTGCTTTTTTCCATCTCTGTTGTATCTGCTGGGGGTGGGCACTGGCACCTGACTGAGAGGGACTCACAGAAGCTTAGTGTCCCCACTGCTGAGATGAACTGCCATAATGGACTTGTGTTGAGACACGGTCTCAGCTGGGAGGTCAGAGGTATTAACCTGAACCTCCTTCATCGATTTGCTCCCGTCATAGTGCTGTTTGTTAAACAAAAGAAATGTACAAGAGTTCCAAATCCTTCCAACTAGGCTTGGAGCCTAGTCCTAGAAATGTAGCATTATTTTAACAAAACCAGTGCTGTGCTGATAAATGGGATAGGGGGAGGAGGGAAAGAAAGTATTCATAACACATGGTGGAGGAGATGGGAGGGAGGGAAGGGAAGAAAACTGAAGAGTGCAGATAAGATTTTTTTGCTCCAGGTGTTTTCTCAAGTTTTGGCTGGGAGACAAAGGAAAACCCACAGACCATCCAGATAAGCCCATTAGTCAGGTTAGCTGAGCACTGTTTCATTTCTCAGTAGTGTTATCTAGGCCCTCTGGCCTCAGCAAAATCCCAACTTTATTATTTTCTCAAATAGTATTTTATTAAAAAAATCTTCTCTGCGTGAGAGGATTTTTAAAACATATATTGAAAAAACAAAACGTGTTGGAACCTGGGAATACTTTCAAATGCAGGCAAGGCGAGATGCATCCTTGTGTAGGACATGGATGTGCCTATGCTTTCTTGTCCCTCGGTGGTATTGACTTTGATTTTAGTTGGTTAGATCGAGCCCTGGGTCCACGTGTCCAGCTCTGACCTCTGTGAGACTCGGCTCCTTGCACCCAGAGCTGGTGAGGGCTGAGGGACGTGGGAGCAGACCATGGGCTCGGTGAGTGGCTCAGGAGGAAAGAAGAAACAGTCCTCTGCCCCGGAGACCTGAGCAACAAGAAAGGTTGTTAGGCAGCAACTGCCTTTCTCAGCAAGGGAAACAGCTGGGACTGGAAGCTGTTGAATGAGGTGCAACAACCTTTCTGAGCAGTTTGGCTGAGAGCTCGAGTGAGGAACCCAGCTGAACTGCCTACCAGAGAAGTTAAATTATGTATCATAACACGTATGTTCCCGAGAACTGGGCACGCACGAGCACTTGCTGGAGATGAAAGCTGACGGAACATGCAAACTGAAACCACAGCGAGCCTCGCTCTGCTCTGAACCGTTTCCCACTAGGAAACTCCTTGCCGCAGCAGCCAGCCTTTCTGTTTAATCTGCAAAGTGTCGCCCTGTGGCTCTGTGGCAGGAGGCACTCCGGGAGGCTGCTCCCTTCTCAGCACTTATTGAGTTGGGATAACTCAGAGGTGTTTTCCCTTCCATCGCGTAGCTTCAAGATCAACCTATGTTAAGAATGAGCAAATGTCCTTGTTCATCTGATGGCGTTTAGTGCTCTGATATGAGTGGCCAATCCCTGTCTGGTTCCTAGTAGGCTGATGCCTGCTTTGTAGAAAGACCCATCCTGTAACTCTGACCAGAAAGGTTGTTATTTGACTGCAGCAGCTGCCCCGCGTAAGGTCATGCATGCCTCCCACTGGATGATGATGCTTGTCAGGACAGATCTTCTCTGCTCTTACACCATTCCACACCTCTTTTCTAACCCAGCTCTTCTCTTGGTATCTTACAAACCCTCTGTGTCTTTTTCTTACATCCAGAGCTAACCTTACGGCTAAAGCTCCGCAAATCTCTTGAAATCCGTTTGTTCCTGGAAGCTCGCTCACTGCAATGATACCTGTGTGTGCTATTGTCCTGCAAATACTGAGTTGGAGATTTTCACTGATGCTAAGAGATGTCATTACTAAAACTGAAGCAGATGGTAGAGTGGGATTGTAGTAATACCATGGAAATTTTTACAAGGTGTCATGTATTTCCTACAATTATGAAGCACTTGAATGGCTCACCTGAGGAGGCTATAAGATCTCCACCTTGGGAAGGTCTTTAAAAACAGTGAACATTTGCCAGGGACGACTTTATTTGCCAGTCCTTCCCTGGGGAAGGAGATGAACTACAAAGTTTCCTGAGGTCCATTCCAGTCCCAGGAAACCCAACCAAGAAACTCAACAGAGACTGAAAGTGATGTAAGGTTTAGCAATGGAGAGGAAACGTTCAAAGAAAAGACTATATCTCACATTCAGAGCTGATTTCTCAGCAGTAGTGCTGAGTTTGACTAGAGCAAATCTTGCCACATTTGCGATTTGAAATGTTCAAGCAACAAATTATACCTGGTTCTCAGGAGAGGAGGAAATCGGAGTGCGGTCTCCTTGGGGCAGAGCACGTGGGAGTTTGCTTTGTGTTCTGCCCAGGCAAAATACTAACAACACTTCAAATTTCCTCCTGGCATTTAGATACTTCTTAAAAAACAATAATGATATTAGATAGGGAGCAGTGGTGAGGCTCAATCTGATCCTCGGTTAATTTGCATTAAGTGCTTTTCAATTCTATCTCTTTAATATCGTTCTCACGCCTAGCCTGTGTGTTGCTCATTTCCTCTGGTGGAGAAGTGAGAAGCACACGCAGCGGAAACCGAGCAAGCCAATAAAAATGATGTGGCAGAGGGAAAGAGAGGAACATTGCAAACAATCCCTGTTTTGGCTGATAAAGGCATCCTCGGGAAGCTTGCATGTTGTAGGAGTCTGTCAGTTTGCTGGGCTGGGGAGAGGAATGGAAGAAAAATATATGCCCAGAATAAGCATTTCCCCTTTTGATTTGATTTCCATAGTATTTTAGTACTTATTCTACTTTTGCACAATGCGAGGCAGAGATCCAGGTCTCCTGATGCTTTGACAGGGATGCAGGACTTCCAGTCTCCTCTTACTGTGGTCTCCAGCTGTGGAAAGCTGACCTGGAGTGAAGTGGGGGAAGAGGAGGCTCCTGCGGGTGGTGCTACCTTATTTTCCAGGTTGTATTTCCCCAAGCCAAGTGACACGTTACCAGAGGGATGTCCTTTCTGAACTTCTGCAGTTATTTAATAGGTGCAGAGCAACGTGGTCAGTGAAATCACACCCTGGAGTGTCACGTTGTGCACCGCAGCTGTGCACTGCTGAGTCAAGAAGGCACCAGTGGAGACTCTGGCCATCCCGCTGGTCCCAGGCCCTCACTGAACGCCCAGCCCTCGGCCGGGCAGGCTGCTGTGTCAGGCTGCATGATTTTCCCCCTCCTGAAACGGCGTAAGTGGCAAAGCTGCTTGTAGTGACATGGCATCGGAAATCCCCAACATGCAGTTGCACGAGAAGGTCACAGCTCAGTCAGAAGAGCACATTAAACATTAAACGCTCCATTTATACGCACTAGTGGCGTCATGCCAAGATGAATCCAAAATGATTAAATCTCCAGCCGTGTCGGTTCCTTTCACGGCAACATAAAACATTTTGCTCCGCCAGTCGATGCGATGATGTTGTGCCGAGGACAGCGGACTCGGGCTCTGAGTCGTGCTCATCTCAGCGATTTGTCATTAAAATGCATCTCTGGCTGAGACGCGCTGCTGGGGCTCCCGGAGGTTCAAGCTGCCCCTTGGTTAAGACGCATAGCAGTTTCCACTGGCCAGATGACTCACCTCAGCCTCGCTCGTCACCCGAGCGAGACAAAGGCAATTGGAAGGCAGAGAAGAAAATAACAAACTGTTGACCACGTCGTAAATCCAAAGACGTGGCAACAACAGGGCTTAGCTCATTCATGCAGGAAATATTGTAAATGAAACCGCAGTATTCGGATACAGTGTCTGCTGAGAAGGAAATCTCTTTTGGTAGCTTGCACCTGCTAGATATAAAAAGAAAGGGACTGGATTTCTTAATTTTGCAGAAGTCTGGGTTTTTTTTCCTCAAAAGGCAGCATATTTGTAACTTTAGGAAAACTGCAAAGATTGCTGAATAAAAAGAACCCTACAAGGAGAAGAAATTGATTTCTGCATCTCATCAGAGCAAAGCTCTTAATCTTTGCTCCTCTTTTATAGAATTGCTGCCTGGATGCTGCGTCTATGGGCCCAGGACCGAACGCTTTATTCAGTAACACTTTATTCAGTCCATACTCAAATGGAAAAGTGCCAGGAAAGGGAAAGAATCCCGATTTCTTTTCTCTTTCCTTGCCCAATTTCTTTTCTCTTTCCTTGATATAAAAAAAAGAAAAAAGAAAGAGATATTTGGATCAATTATTCTCCTTTGCTTTTTGTGCTCCTCAGGTGACAGTAGCAAGTGACGACTGTCTTGTGACCCCTAAACTGGGCATTTGTTAACAGCGTTCCTCAGAGAGCAGGGAGATGGGATCCCTGATCCTGTCCCTGCTCCAGGGCAGGGCAAGGTGCGGTACGGGGTTACGCAGAGGGGCAATAGAGCCATTGGCCCCAGCGGGCTCCAGCTGCTGGATGATGGTTTGGAGGTTATTGCCAGTGGGCCCAGATGAGCACAACCCTCCGACCGCTCTTCTGTGTGCCTGGGAGTTTTAAGCAGAGTGTCAATGTGCGAATCCCAGCCAGATCGAGCAGAATTGAAGACGATATGGTGGAGGAGAGGTTTAGATTGGTCCCGGGGGCTCTGGTGATGTACACAGGTCCCATCTTTCACTCCTGTCCTGGAGGCTGCAGCCCTTGGCCTTCTCTGTGATGCACCCAGCTCTTCAACCTCACTTAAAAAATTGCTGCTAATTGCACAGCTCGCACAGTTGTCACTAGCATGCACGTATGCCTCAGGTGGGTGAGGTTCACCATGTGAACAGCAAATCTGACCTTGAGGACAGCCTATGGAGTGTCACCAACAGCATTCAAGTTAAGTGGTGCCACTACAAAAAATGCAGCGTACTGAGTCGAGATGGTGCGCCCAAATACTGAGCTGATGTGTGTGAGCAAACCCGTGTCTGGCGCAGCCTCATGAACCATTTTGCATAGTGCTCTAAAGACCAGACAACACGAAAATGCAGATCTGCAAGCGGTCAGATGGGTCCAAACATTTAGAAATCTGAGCACCTGACCTTCATGAAACAAATAGGGTTCTTTTTACAAATCAGTCTGTTTGTTTTGTGATATGAAGGAGTAGCAGAGGGAAACCTGCTTCCTTTATAACTCAAAGGCCTCAGGGCTTGAAGTAGCAGCAGAAACAAGTCCCGCAAAAGGCTCTGGAAGAGCCTGCAGAAGTTGCCTGTGAAGGCACCCTGACTCAGACAGAGCTTTGAAGAGGACCTACTCCATTTTCACTTGAGGTCCCCAAAGAAGATTTGAAAGGCTTTAAACTTAAAACAAATAAATTAAAACCAATCAGACCAGGTTTTATAAGAACGAAACCAGGGACATTGATGTTTGCAAATGGAGGAAATGCAAAGTAGCTGTCTCTGCCCTCCCTGCCCTCCGTCTGCCTGCAAATGTGTTTTTGCTTCCAGAACTGGTTTTAACTTGGTGACTGAGCTGCAGCAAACGGCCAGGGAGCTTCCCTCCATCGCGGGCAAGGGCCGAATGCCGGCTCTCGGCAGCCTCTGAAAAAGAAGAGACCTTTAAAGGTCATCTAGTTCAGCCCCCTTCGGATAGATCAGGTTGCTCAAAGCCCCATCCAACCTGACCAGGAAGGCTTGAAGGGATGGGGCATCTACCACCTCTCTGGGCAACCTGTGCCAGTGTTTCACCACCCTCAGCATAAAACAATTTCTTCCTTCTCTCTGGTCTAAATCTACTCTCTTCTACTTTGGAGCCATTGCCCCTTGTCCTGTCACAAGAAGCCCTGCTAAAACGTTTGTCCCCAAAAGTTTGTCTGCCAAAAGTTTGTTCAGGTGCCCGGCTGGGCTCTTCTTCACAAAGGAGAGAAATACCGTCGTCAGCGAGGAAGCCAAACCCCGTGTACCGAGTGCCACGCTGTTGGAATGGAGAGCTTCTGACGGGAAACGCGTACCACAATAGCACACTTAGGAGCAGGGTGTCTAGAAATTTGGCAGGAAACCTCCTCTGCAGGCTGGCATGCGACCAGGAGAGAGTCAGGTCAGCATCAAAGGAAGGGAAATTAGCACCTAGGTTTCATTTCTGCGGCTGTAGTTGAGTCAGCCTGGTAGGATGCTCATTTGCTGCCTCAACACTGGAGGGGCGATGCCCTCTCCCCTCGCCTCTCTCCTGGCACCGAGATCTCACAGGTGTCTCCAGCAGTGCCTCAGTATTTCAGTTTCCTATTTGTTAATAAAGCTAGAGGCTTTGAAAAGTCCTGTCTGACTTAATCCCTATTGATCACAGATCCGAGAGTCCTGATGTGAAGGAATTTTAAATTTCCAGCCGCTGGCTGTTTAACAGCTTCTCACTTCAAAAGCTCTAGGAGCCTTCTTCTCCTTTTAAATACACTTTGCACTTTCGGAAAATATCGTTGGTCCCTCATTAATGCGTACTTCTCCCATAATTATACAAGTGTTTGTAGTGCGAACGCTCAGTTCTTGTGCCATGTGCACTTTCTTCATTCATGAAATCAATAGGCAATAAGCAATGCCCATTTCTGATCTTTATAGATGTCGTTTGCAGCAAGGGCAAAATTTATGCAGTTTCACAATGTAGATGTCAAATAGATGGTCTTAAAAACCACACACACCTCCTCAGCCAATGGCCCCTTGTCCCCAAATAAACCAGCACAAATTTTCCAGAACAAGGTATATAAAAGCTCAGGACAGGTTTTTTTTTCTCTCTCTGCTGGCCCTGATGCAGTCCGTGGGCAGGGAGGGAGGGGCTCCTCAGGGCTATGATGGGGGTCTGACCTCTGCCTCCTGGTTTCTGTTCTTGGGAGGGATCTTGCATGCAGAGCCCTTGTCCTGGCATCTCGGAGGGCAGCGCTGCTCCGAGCCACCCCATGTGGCACCGGCACCTCGTCCCTCCCGCCCGGGGATGCGGGGCTCCGCATGACGGCTGGTCCCCAGGCAAGCCGAGGAGCTAGCAGAGAGGCCTCTCCGGCACAGAGGGCGACAGTCTGAGTTATAGCCCTGAGTCAGGGAGCATGAAGGAATCTGGAAATGATTACGGAGTGTACGGGGGAGCTTGAGTAGTGGAGAGACTGCAGAAACCATGCTAATCCCTGGGGAGCTCAAACTGTATAATTTACACGGGTTTATGCCTGAATTTACCTTTACAGTCATGCTCTGGGAAAAGAGTTTACATAAAACGGAAGGGACACATAAATCTCTGGGGCTAAAAGAGAGGCTGAGCAGAGTCAGGCTTGTAGGGTGGAGGTTTGAATGCCTTCAGGTGCCCGCAGTTTATGGCGGGCACGGAGGAGCCAGTGGAGGCAAATCCAGCAGCTTTACCCGGCGCTGGTGTAAACACCGTGTGTCGGGACCAGGGTGCGACCGCAGGGACCACAGGGGACGTGGTGAGGTGGTACCTGGTGATGCTCGACGGAAAGTGGTGTCAGTGGGTGTTACAGTCTCGCGGAGACAGAGTTATTCTGGACGCAAATGCCTGGGGGAGCTTTGTGAATGTTCTCACAATAAAACCGAGACTTGGTACTTCTGAGTTCTAGGGTCTTTTTTCTGGTTTTGTCAAAAAGAGAAAAGAAAAATTTCTCTCCTCCCCATGCCTCCCCTTCCCAGGTCGCCAGGGCGACTAAAGAAAGTGAACTAAAAATGCATGCGAAGCGGAATGTACACCTTCCAGCTTCTGAAACACGTGAAGTGGGGGTCCCAGACGCAACAGCTTTCTTCACTGACCAGTTCTGACTCACCCGCCTTCTGGAGAAGTCGTGAGACAGAGTGAAACTCCGTGGTCTCAAACTGTTTACAAAATGTGCAGGAAGGCATCAGTCCAACTAACTTAATAATGTTTTTTTGGTACTGAGACACACTCAGCTGTGCAGCCCGAGACAGAAACCCAAACTTCTGTGGGTGGGGCGAAGCGGGAAGCTGCACCAAGCTACGCAGAGCTGCAAGCAAGCCTGGGACCAGCGCTGGGTGTGAAAAAGATCTCCAATGATTCCAAATCATGCTTCTCCTTGAAGGTGGTAGAAAAAAACTGGCACTGAGCTGATACTCACTTTTTTTCCTCTGATTACATTATTTTCATTTATACGCGAACAAAAGGCAGTGAGGCACAATCCAGTGGCTTTTCACCTCAACCAAATGCTGTGGTTCAGGATGAAATAGTTGCAGCGCTTGCTTTCAGATAATTGGGAGAGGAGGCTTCTCCTCGGTGTGTTGGAGGGGGAGAAGCTTGCTGGAGTTCCAGTCGTGCTGGATCGTATCTTCAGTGGAGCTCTCACGTGGGAGCTGGCGCTCGCAGCTCTAATGACGGTCCCTGCAGGGATGGGGCCATTTGTGTGTGCACGCCCTGGCACCAGGCGCACATCACTCCTGAGCTGGTGCCCAGCTGCTCTGCCCCCAAGGTCAAGTGTTCTTCTACCACGCAGCATTTTAATGGCCTTTGGATATCTTTCTGAACCTGAGCTTGTGTCTCGATGAAACTTTTGACAGGCAGTGAATAACAGGGGCATTATTTATTCATGTCGGATGGGACGGAAGCATTCCTGGTTTCTTGTTTATCCTGCCAAAATGGTAAATGAAAAAATTCTCTTTGACCTTACTTTTGGTTTGTGCTCTAGATCCCCAAAGAAGAAAATATCTCAGTAGTGTCTTATTAACAGAAAGCATCTGCAGAAGGAAGAACAATGTGTTCTGGCCCAAACTCGCAGCTGCGGCTACCAGCTGTGACAGCCCTGTTGTTCCAGCTTTGCCTTTACTACATTATTTCAGTGGTAGCTTTAAAGAAGAGAGAGAAGATCGCATGGGGAGTCTGGCTTAGAAACAACCTGCTGCAATCTACAGAAAAACTCTTGGGTCTGTGAAGGACTTGAGCAGCCCAGGGGATGACCCGACACTTGGCTGCAGGGCCCTCGCAGGCAAGCCAGGGAATGCTGGAAAACCTGGGGCTCTGGCGAGTGGAGATGCATTTAGCAGCAGAAATGAAGCACGTGCCTTCCAACCACACCAGGTATAGAAAGCCTTTGGCCAGACTCTAGGCGTCTCATCGGAGATCATTACTGCTCTCTTTTGTGTAGCTTCAGGGGTTTTATACTTAACTTTCATTTTAGGTATTGGGAAGTCTTCAAAGGTCTTTGGCACGGATCTTGTGTAGCTGTTTCCCAAATAACTGTCTGACCTCCTGAGCTTGTCTGTGACTGCTGTGGACCTGTGCTCTAAGTAGCTCTTTCCAGTACAGTCCTTCTCGGAAGCAAGGACCGCATTCTGCACCTACTGAATATGGGAACATCTTACTGTCTGTATATGATTTGCCTGACCTGTTCCTCTGCTTTGTCCACATGCTGTTAACTCTCCTCTTGGGAGCTAATTCAAAGGAGTTATCAGGAACAACTGCTCTACTGGGATCTCTGCCCCAGTGGCCCGGCAGCTTGGGCGGAGGTGAAATGATTGTCTGTACCCGTTGGACCACAGCTGCTCTTTATAGAGTTTGGGTGCCGTTTTGTTCATGAGCTGGTCCTTGAACGTTCCTCGAATAAAACATAATATAAATAAATAAGGGAAAACACATTCCCCTTACCTCCACCCCAATAAAACCTGTTGTGTATAGCTTTCTCTCGCATAACCCATCTGACTCCAAGAACAAATGTCCCTAATTTCTTCTGGATGGTAGGCTTTGTGGAGATTTAAAGGGCAATTTCTCTCTCTTTTTCTTAGCTCTCACAAAGTATTACAATAAGGAACTGTAGTGACAGACAATACTTAAAGGCATGGTTTAGAAGTGATTCATCTGTGAAACACGGTGTAGCATATTTTATTGTATTTTAGCTAGTAAAAGCTGTGCATTCTAGCCCAGCTCTGTCATACCGCACGGTAAATTATACTTACAGGAATCCCAGCCACCTAGCTGAAAATGAGTACCCTCTATACAAGAGTTAATGCGGTAGATTTGTACTTAGACATGTATTTGTAAAATATTTAAGCTGCATGAAAAGGGCGTCTGCAGGAAGATATGATTATAGGATCACGTAAGTGCGGCACAGCACTGTCATATTTTAAGGTTAAAGAGCAATCGTTAGGCACTGGTGGCTGACGCTGTGTGCATGGAGGAAGGGGAGCCCTTTCCCAGGCTCGGTGGGGCAGGAGAGAATGGGGAACAGCCTGAGTTTTGCATCTGCTGCCCCAGCTGCAAGGCAGCCCCAGCCTGAAGGACAGCGTGTTCCCTGCTTCTGGGACCCTCCTATATCATCTTCTTATGACGGGAGAAAAGAGCTATGGGAGATTGCCGCCTTGTGCTTCGTGCCTTATGCCTGCTACATTCCAGGCAGAAGAGCACAGATGATCCGGAGATGCTCTTCTCAACTTTATAGCAGTAGCTTGTCATTCCGAGGCTGCCAGTGCTTCCCAAAAGCACACAGCAGTTTCACAAGCTCCCCAACATATCTGGGCAGTGCCTTGTAGCCTCTTGGCACAAAGCAGTTCCGTCTGCTGGTGCAACAGCTTTCAGGAAAGCAGAAAACCAGGATATTGGTCCCTACTGTAGAAAGGCTGAATTAGACCTGCAGAAAAAAAGACGCATTTCTGCACCGTGACCACAAAGCTCTACTGAGTTTTAAGCAAGCCGAACTCGAATATTCTATAAGTTGGAGTCTTATTTATTCTTATAGTGCTAGCAGTTTTCCCAAAAGGAAAGGAGGATATACTTGGCACTACAGTACAAGGTAAAGAATTGGAAATTTTCGATTGCTGATGCCTATCCCTAAATCACAGGCTGTCTAAATAAGCTCCAATTCACTGCAGCACTTTAGCAGCTTTCCATTGACTTCACTGAGCTCCAAGCATGTTTAAACTTAAGTGCATGCTTGAGTTTTGCTGAATCATACAGCAAATAAAATATGCAGAGCTGGTCTTTAATATAATCTACTGATTCATGTGAAAACTACACATTTCCCGCAAAGCCTACTTTGAGTTAATTAATGGGCATTAAGGACTCACATTTTTCTAGTGAAGAAGGGCCCCAAGGGATTGCAGCAATTTGTGTTCGTACCCTGAACGATACCGATGCAATCTTCCCATGGAGACAAAGCCCCAAGCGCTCCCTCTGCGGTAACCGAGCACTTACATTTGATGGATGGGCTTTCGCTGCCTCTGACACCCCATGGGTCAGGAGGGAGGACCTGGCCTCTGACCCGTCCCTTTCATCCCCTCAGGCTGGAAGCGTGCCCGCCGCCACACCAATTTTGGGGGGGGACAAGGACTGTCTGCACCCCCGGGAAAGCAGGAAGGGATGAGGAAGGTCTGCCTCCTTCAGCTGAAGTTCCCAGCATTTTACTCAGTCGCACCAACTCCCATGGCTGTCGTTACAACCTTCTTCACGAGCTTGACAAAACGAGGCCGTGATCCATGTCCGTAGAGCACGCCGACCACAGGAAACCCTGGCTATTAATTTATTTCGGCAGCCGAGCCAAATGAATTGGGGCAGTTGGGTGTGAGAGGGAGGCAGGCTGAGTGCTGCTGGAGCGAGGGGCCGCCGGCTACGGCGAAGTGTCCCAGGGCCTTGGTAAGGTGGGACTGTCCTAGTGCAGCCCCTGCCACAGCAGGGAAGGGAGCACGCCGTCAGGAAATAGAGACACAAAATCCCAAAGTGTCAGGACCAGAGCTGGAGCTGAGTGTTGCAAGGCAATTTTCTTGATTACCACTTCACTGTCCCAGCTTTGTTTGTTTGGCAGACAAGGTTTTAAAGAAATGAACCCTGGCAGCTGCGAGCTGAACAGCTCAGTGCTTTCAAGGAAGTTGGAGGGAGCACCAGGCTGGAGAGACCTACTCCATCAGCAGGTCTGATCCCACGCATCCAAGGTAGTCACCCCTAAAGATTCATCAAGCTCCATCTTAAAACTACATAGGTTGGCTGCGTGGGTTTTTTGTCCTTGATTTTTACCCCCCTCTGCTGCTCTTCCCGGTCTGTTCCAGAAGCTCACTCTGCTGGTGAGAAACTGTTTAATTTCCACTCAGTCTTATGTCAACATTGCCTGGTAGCTGTTTCCCTTCTTTCTATTTATCCTCCTAGAAATCATTGCTCAGCCCCATTCCCAGCCCTGTGTGGTCCCCCTTCAGCTGGAAACGGAGGAGATTGTTATGGGAAGCACTGGAGCAATAAAATTGGTGGTGCGGTGAAATGTGTATGAGGAGCGAGCCCAGCAAGGACACACACTTGGAGCGCTGGTGGCCGGCAGGGATGTGGGAGAGGGTTGTCCGAGGAACAGGAGTCGTCTCTCCTCGCCGGGTGAAGCCACCTCGAACCAACTGTTGGAGCTTGGCCTCGAACCAACTGTTCCCACAAAGGGGCTAGGGATGCTCTGCATCTCCGCAGCTATGGGGAGCAATAAGACAAGGTTGGTCAGAAGGAGAATTACTATGATATTTTTCTTTCATGAGGGATGTGGAGTGCTTGAGCTGGACTTGAAGCCCAGAATTATGTACACCAGTTGTAACTTTTTGGCCAGGGGAATGCCACACTTTAGCCTCTTTGTCCCCATCTGTGAAAAACAGGATAATAATAGTCAGTCAGCTCTCCCCAGGGTATTGTGAGGGTCAACGTCTGTAAAGGGTGGGGACCATTTAAAGCAATAAAGAAATGCTAAGTATCATTATTATTAATCTTCCTGTGCCTTGGTTCCCCATTTGTAAACTCTCACCTAGTACGTTTTAACTCCCATTTCCTCATGGAGCTCTGCACAAGGTGGTCTTGGTTGTAGACAAGCTCTCCAGCTCCTGCCACTTGTAACCATGTCCTACTCGCAGAAGACCCTGGAAAGTGCTGAGAAGCCACAGTTTTGATGTTTTGGAGGGTTTAATCCTATCTACAAAGCAGATTATTTTTAACGTTATGTGTTCATATAATTGTTGCAGAAGAAAATAAAGCTACCTACCCGCTGGGTGCACGCACTCCGCTCTGTATGCACCCCTTCGGTGACCAGGCGCTGGTGTCCCCCGATGTCTTCTCTGGTCACAGGGGCCCCTGTCATGTGCACTGAGAAGTCCAGCTCTTCCTTTTTTGGACATTTACGCTTTCTGGTGTCAAGTTTATGGCCTTTACCCATTTGCTTTAAGCCCATTCACGGTGTAACTGTTGACATCTGAATTGATTTCCAAGACAGAGCTGCAAGTGGTCTTGTAAACAGTTGTCGGCAACAGTCGTAATTAAAGAGCAGAGAGTGCAAACACAAACCACAACAGCAGCCTGTAGGAGTTACACTGCTGTATCGGCTTTAATGTGGAGAAGCCCTTAGGGCCGTATCAGTGCTTACAAGGGCTTGTTGCTGGTTTCCCCTCCTCCCTCCCCTCTTCTGAAAGGGACAAAAAAAAAATATTAGCTAGCAAACCTTTTCCTTAGGGAAAGCTAAGGAGCTGTAGCACAAGAAATGCCATGTGCTTGTTTGACAGTACCCCATAGCACCCTTCTGCAAAAGAGATAGGACAGACCTGATTCATCCCCCTTCTAAAAAAGGACCCCCAAGGGCAAGAACATCCCATGGACCCTGAGCATCGGCCATCTCCCTGGCATGGGAGGTGGAACAAGCAGGAGGAGGCCAAAACATGGGAGCAAATTGCTAAGGATGGATCTGCTGGCCCCAAAATCCTGGCGAGGTGGTTGCAGCAGAGATTACCTATACCAGGAATTAGTTGCAGGTTAGTTTATTTCACATTAAAATAGCCCGTGTCCACCAGTTTGCTTTGTCTGATGTGGATCATCTGATGTTTTAGTGCATGCTATTAAACACACTCTGGAAGTGGGTCTGCTGAAATTTACCTGCAGCCAGAATGAAGCAGATCCCCAAACAGCTGTTGATCCTCTTCCAGCTCCTAAAGAGAGCCCGCACCCTTTTGGTGTCAGCTGGAAGCAATGGTCTCGTCACCTGCGTGGTCTCTCCTGCTGCAAGGTCTCCCAGAATGGGCGTCACTCTCCCATTTAAAAGGAAGCTCTCAAGCAGCTGTGGCTCTTTCCATGTCTTAGTTCTGTGCTTGGGTCCTGGGTAAGGTTTCTTGCTGAGAGTGGGCTCATGGGACTGTATCTACAAACAAACATGTCCAGTATGGCTGGGAGCACAGCCAAAGTGCTGTGGGAAAGCAAAAGAGTTTGAACTACGTGGTAAGAACGGGAAGGGTAGGAATAGGATTTCTGGGGCTATCTGGGCTGCGGGAACTGGGAATACTCCTGACTTTGGTATTTTCTATCCTCTCCTGAGTCCTGGTTTTCCTAGTAACGTGATGCATCCCTACCTTGAACCACATCAAAACGTGAAGCTGATTTTCAGACATGTCACAGGGATTTAATTTGTGCTCTTGTAATGCTGAATTCTGTTTATTTTTGCAGTGCCCTCCTATTACCTGTCTCCTCTTTAT
Source organism: Rissa tridactyla (assembly GCF_028500815.1). Taxonomy (NCBI): domain Eukaryota; kingdom Metazoa; phylum Chordata; class Aves; order Charadriiformes; family Laridae; genus Rissa; species Rissa tridactyla. Next base: position 9,846,553 of record NC_071478.1, on the reverse strand, counting down.
TTTCCAGCTGGTTTCTTATATGTGGTTCAAGAAAAGTGACTTGGAAGATTGAGGGAATGCCTTGTAGAGGGTGCAATTTCACCCACCCCTGCAGTGACACATCCTTCAGGAGAGCAGAGGTGAACCTCCTCTTCCTCTGCCACAATTTTAGGTAGGTAACCACCTCTGAGCCCCTGGGTCAGAAAGGCAAGAAATGCAAGGCAAAGGGAGCAGACTTTATGAGATATAAGCCTTTGGACGGAAAGCTGAGTAAAGCCACAAGTTTGTAGTTGGATGCTGATTTGCGTGTCTGCTTTGTGCTGCTGTAAGGAGGTGCAACTTTGCTTCTGCACGCTTCTTAAAATATAGCCTTATTGACTTTGCAGTTGGTTCAAAGTGTGGGCAAAGGTTTTGTGGGTTTCAGGTCTGTATGCTTATCTGCCTCATCTGAAGCCTGACTGCTCTCTTACAGGAAAATAAGTTCTGTATCTGGTGAGCCGTGTGTCACTTCAGTTCTTCCCGACCCCTCCTTGCTCTCTTAATCTACCGAGGTTATTTTTCTTGAGCTTGGCTTGTTTGTCAAGTGGAGCATCATACGTTGCCTGGAGCCAGGATGAAACCCTTGAAACCCAGAAGTTTGCATGCTGCTTCTTCAGAAAGCTCAGTTTACTTGGGATGAGTTATTCTGAAGTAATATTTTCTTTCCTGTTTATTTTCCCTGACGGATCTTCTGCTTCCCCCATGCCCTGTCACATTAAACCATTTATGCACAAAGTAAGCAGTTTGGGTTTGTCCTTCTGACTTTACTGGAACCAGTTGCTTATTTCTACCATGGTTCTGCCAGCAAGTGCTTCAGCAAAAGAAGTGATAAACTACCCACTGCAGCTACTACGTCTTACTGCAGAGTTATAAGTGAAATCACATCCTCGTTTTAGGTTAACGGTCTGATACATGAATGCCAAAAGCTCTCTCTGAGTTTCGTCTTGTGAAATGCTGCAGCACCCAGAGCAAGGTGCGAGCCTGAGGCAGCCCACCTCCTCTTCAGAAGTGAGCCCCCAGCTCTGCAGTGGTGTGTCTTTCCAGAGAGGATGTGGAGGGTGGTGTCACCACTGAGCAGAAACACAAGCCGCACCCACCAAATCTTGAAATCCAGCCAACTCAGGCCTGAGGCGCCTCCTCTTTCTTTCTTCCAGCACCGACTTCCATGGGCTGCAAAGAAACACTTATTCCTTACTTTGCAAGTGGTGTTTGACGCATCCTCCAAACACCAGTTTCATATCACTTCCACAACGCTAGAAATAACTGGAACACAAGGCTTCCTTCTTCACAATGTGTGGGTTTTTTTTTTTCTAGACTGCCATATGCAAATGTCTATTTAGTCTATTATCTCTTAATACTTAAGCAAAGTATTACTGTTGGGACTATCCTTTTTTTTTTTTTTTTTTTTTTTGTCTTGAAGGCAGTCGCTCTTACTCCACAGCATGGAAACCAAGTGGGAAAGTAATCTATGCAAATTACATGTACTTTTCTGGTTGAATCATGTTCCCTCCACTCATGGTAATGAGTCACTTGGCATAAAGTGGACTGTTACTATGAATGGAGAGAGCACATCGGGGCTCTGCGTCTCAAGAATTATTTCCACTTGCTGAATCTCATTTAGGCCTGGAACCACCAGGGGTGAGACTGCTGTCAACCTCTCTGTGCTTGAGCGACTGTAGTTACTCAGCTTTTCACTGGTATAGCAGGGGAGAATTGGTCCCAGGCTCACGTTAACCTTTGATGCTGAGGATGATGGTTCGTGGGCAGTCATCAAAGCTGTCTCGCGCAGTTCCCAAATACTGGCCACATGGTCTTTTTCCTGTAGTAATACTGAGACTAAACCAAGAACTGACCTCAGTGAAGAGGAAGGCAGAAGTGAGTCCCATCCCATATGCGGCGTCTGAGAAGCTGACTGCTCAAAATGCAGCCTGTCTGGCTGAGGGACTGATTCCCGCGGAGTCAGCTGCCGTCTCAAAACCAGTCCTGTTTGTATCTCAGCACTGGAACAGAGCAACCTAAATCGAATTATCACTCTGGAAAAATCTTATTTTCTTGTATTTTTTCTTATATAGTAATTAACCCAATGACCAGATGATGAGGTCTGGTGCTTGGACCAAATACGTGGGTGTCAGAGCTCGGATTTCCTGCTTGCAGCTTCATAAGCACTACAGCAAAAGAACCTCTTATAGGCATGACATGTTATGCCTCCTCCAACCTTATGTAGGCTTACATTGCTTTTTCTTCACTAGAATACATAATTCTTATTTATTTATTGTAATGGAAACAGACAACTGACACTGAAGTATTATGACACCACTGATTGATAGTCGAATGACAAGTTGCAATGTCACTTTCTTACGAGAATAACTATCCCGTATTACAAGGGTAGTGAATTGAAACACATCCTTTAGAAAGATGCCTAATCTCATTTTTAAAGCTCGAAGTGATGGTGAGCCTATCTTGTCAAGTAAGGTCTTTAATTGCCCTTTACTGCTAGGATAATGCATCTTATTTCAAGGTGTATGTGTTGGTTTTTTTTTGTTTTTTTTTTTTTTTTTTTTAAATCTAATGGCATTGACTTGCTGTGTGACCTTGGATGAGAAGGTATGGATCGGTTGTTTAAGGCTAAATTGATCTTGGAATTTATGTAGTAATATACCCACTCTGGAGAGCCTCCAGGGTTGTTTTAAATGGGTGAACCCTGGATGGAGTTTCAGTCTCAGTTCTTATTTTTTGCGTGTGCTTTGTGGGTATTGCTTTGCAGTATCATTAGCCTAGGGTTTAAATTTTGTTAAGCAGGTGGCCCGGGCTCAGTCTGTGTAAGGCAGGTAAGACACTTGATCAGTGCTGTGTCTCCTTTCTGTGGCAATATTGGTTCCTGAGCTTCAGGACAAGCAGTGAGGATGAACCCCTGGGTGCTTCTGAAGCTGCGATGCCGTGGTGTAAGTGAGCCTGTAAATACCAAAGGGAATAAATGCCACAGTTATGGTTTCACGGAAGCTGTACGCCGGTTAGAGTACCCGATGAGAAGAAGCGAGTACTGTCTGAGTGATAGCCCAGGTGACCCGTCACACATCTGTCATCAGAGTAGCATTTAACTAATTAGGAGATAAATGACAATGCCGTTAAGAGTATATTGAGACCAGTGAAAAATGTTCCAATGTTGATAGAAATCACATAAAATTACAGTCACTGAAATAGCTTGTCAGGTCCTGCGCTGTTTTCGACGTGTTACTTAACATGGGGGAGCCCCTAAGCTTTAAAGAAGCATCTCTCTACCCTGATCTAGACAAATTACCTTTGTGCCTTGATCTAAACAAACTCTGATCTCTCCGCTGCCATTGAACTCACCTTGTCTGAAACCTAATCTGACTACTTTATTCTACCTCTGTACTGGGAATTCACTCTATCATTAGCATTTCAATCTATTTAATTCACTGAGGGTCGCTGAGCAGTGTAACTGAATCCATGCTAAGCTACCACTGGCAATTTAGCTGTCAGATAGTCTCACCTCCTATTTTTAGTTGCACTCAAATTCCTTGCTTAAGGGGGTGCACGCTGAATTTCTGGATTAGCTTCCCCCTGACCCCTCTATTGTATCGCTGTCAGTCATCTTTAAGTCAGGGTACTATTTACATTGTTCTATTATACTAATTACAGCATGTCAAAGGTATGGACGGTGTTCTTGGACGCTTTATCTACAGGCCAGTAACTCTGGGATTAAGTCCTTGCGTTTAGGCCTGCAAGCGCTCTGTATTACTGCAGTGAAGAAAGTCTTTGCAAAACACAGGGTTTTTTTAAATTGCACAGTCAACACTTCCAAAACCTTGGGCCCTAATGCTTTAGGCTGGGTGGTCAGGCTCCCCTTTGGCTCTCCGTATGGTGCTCTATGGTGCCAGGTCCTTACGCTGGGGTAGGGCAGGAATAGCGTTGTCAAGGTTCATACTTTCAGAGGCAGGGATTTAGGATAAGGCGTGCAGCTGTACTGTTTCTTTTCTAAAGAATTATTTGAAGCAGCTGTGCTCCCTGGCCTTCTGTGTCCTTCGCTGCTTTTCTCTTGCGCAGATTCCACTGCATCTTATTTTTGTATTTATTTTCCCCTGCCACACCGCTCTCCCCAGGCTCTCTGTTCTAATGACCTTCTTAGCAAGCACATAGGCTGTGGTGTATATTTCGTTTTGAACCAGTTTATGGCTCTTCTAAGGTGCAATTCAGGGCAGGAAGCAGTTTGTTCTTGTTAACAAAGCTGTGTACACGTGCGCTGCCTGTGTTTGCTACAGTTTGGTTGCCTGTTAAACCAGCTTTAGCGCTGTATTCAAGTCGTCTCGAAATGTAATTCAAAAATTAGAGAATGGTAAAACACGTGTACGTAGGCAGAAGGTAGGCTTCATTGGGAGGAAAACAGTCAGGTTAGAAATTTATCTTGTAAAATTCATCAGTAAGTTTACTAAATTATATTTCTGTTGCACTTTGAAGATCAGATTATTTTTTTTCCACCTCTCCAATATAAGCTTGGTGCAAACTTCTCTGAAGTCAATAGACTCAGCTTTATGGGAAAGTGAGAGAGGTGTTACAGCCTTTTAGGGCAAATGGAGGAAGGTGGTAGCGTGGAATATTGGACTACAAGGTCAGAGACTTGCCTTCACTGGCTCTGTTGCTCATCTGCCCTGTGACTTTGTGGTCACTTCACTTCTCTTTCCTTCTTCAGGCTTCAACTGCCACCCAGCCTTCGAGCCCTGATGGGCCATGGGCGGTGATGGGCACCCAGTGCATGCACCAGTGAGCCCTGGCCTGAGCTGGGCCATCAGCGTGAGGCTGGGCAAGGGCTGCTTTGGGGGTTGATGCTCGAGGTAAGCGACACAGGACTGCCCTGCTTCCTCCGATTCCAGCCCTACCTGCCACTGAGTAAATATTTTCCTGTGCCAGTGCTGTGCAAAGGTGAGTTGAGAGCCGTGGCTGCTCCCTCGGAGGATCATTGCTGGGGATGAAACCGGAATGTTCATCGGGAGCCTCAGTAATACCCAATTCAGATTGCTGATGAATACATCCTGACTTTGGGCACATACCTCCTGTTAATGCTAATGGGAATGTCACACATGAATGCTGGAGAATATTGCCCATTATTTTTGGTCCCAGAGCTCTGAGCTGAGAGATTCCCTGAGAAAAATGGCCATTTGCTGTATGTTGCAGGCTGCAATTCATTATATACAGTGAATGGTGACTGTTACTTACCTTACAGAACTGTAATGTGATAAGGAGTCTATGTAAGCCACTTAATGGTCTGTCTACCTTAAAGAAAATGTGTACCTGATCAGCCTCTGATTTATGCCACTTTCACCCCAGTGCAACTCTATTGGCTCCAGTGGTGGTGTCCTTGATTTATGCTAGTCTTAGTCGGACTTCATGAGTTTATGTACTTTATATGACTCCTGTACGCGAGAAAATGTAGTCTAATAAAATATCTGGCTGTGCATCGTGGCTGCAAGTTCTTTGCAGAACTGTTAACCAGGGTACTACAAAACCATGTTCTGCTCCTCTGCAGTGCGTATATATTTCAAGGGGTTATATCCCTTATCTATAGAGATGTAACTTAACGGTCTCATACTTGACTAATGTGCTACCTTCTTGGAGCGGTGGCATGTTAGAGCTAGGCAGCAGGCACCATAAACCTGTAGGATGAGAATAAGAATTTGAGTGTGGCAATTGGGGCATTTTTATTTTTCACTTGGAAGATCAAGTTCCTTCCTCCAAAACAAAGAATTTCCCACAGATTATGTCCCTCCACTCTGAAAACAACTCTTCTTATCTCAGTTGTGTGGCTGCATCAGCACTTGTCTTATGGCTTTGGGGTAGGAAAACAGTCCATTTATGATGTTTATATTGCAGTAACAGCCAGGACACATAGTCTTAGACGCAGGACTCCTTGTGCTAGAAAATATGTCAACAGATCAGGAAACTGCTCTTTGGCCTGACGATCCTGTGCTCCTGTTAATGAGGGCTTTTCTGATCACCATGGCAGCTTTCACCCCCTGGCCTTGTCTGCAAGGGAAGTGATCTTTTCTGAAATCTCTGGAGCATCAGTCTGAGCTCTGGTGAAGCTGTTGGAGAGATGTCCATTACCACTGCTGGATTCAGCTCACCTTCTCTGGTACACCTGGCTGCTTTTGGTCAGACTTGACACCTGAGACCACTCTGGAGCTGATCCTTGTTTCCTTCACCATCTTTCCTTAGAAAATTTGCCTGCTTTCGTGTTAAGTTCTCAAGCACGTTTTCATCTAGTGAATAAGTGTGACAGGTACATTCAGGTGTCAGGTGTGAAATACAGAGGCCGGGTGAAGGTCTTATGGAAAACAGCAAACCCTCTTTGGGATTTGTCCTGTACTGCAGGGATAGCATGAGACATACTTAAGTCTCAGAGAGGTGCATCTTAGGGATACTAGTAATCCTAAACTAGTATCCTAGTTTGCATAGGTTTGTGGATAGCCTTTGCGGAGCAGCGTGATGGTAAACTGAGATGCTTTCGTGTTCTGTTGCAGTATTTCACCAACTGCATTGGCTTGTTCCATTTAAAAAAAAAAAAATAAAATTAAAGCTGCTGAGTTCTTAAAATGGAAAGTGCATCTTTCTTAGCATGGTAAAACAGCAAGTTGAAGGCTTGCTCTGCCTGTACTTAGCTGTAATTTATGCTTCTGCTCTCGTAAGGGGTCTGCTTGCCCTTGATGCATGTGCGTAAGTCCCATTAGCGTTAATAGGAGCTGAACGCAAGCATTAGCTGACGACGAATTCCCTAAATGCTGCCTTCAGTTCTAAAGCCAAGATTCGGTCCCTGCCTCTGCAGCTAATCAGCTGCTGGCAGCCCGGACCTGCTCCCCCTCCTCTCTGGCCACAAACCAAGGCTTTTCCCTGGGCTGGGGCACTGCAGCCGTCCCCCCCCTTACGCAGGCTGAGGGCTGCGCGCTCGGGTGGCTGTGGGAGGTGGCCGGCTTCCTTGGAAAAGCTGCGCCAGAGCAGGGAAAGAGATTCATCGGCAAGGGATGTTTTCTGCTTAGCTGACACCGTAATGAGCTCACGTCCCTGGGTGGAGAGAAGAGGGGTGACAGGAGGAGATGGGGAGAGGGGAGGAGAACAACTTGTTTCAGGCAACAAATCAGTTGCTAACTCTGCTCCGAAGCCATTTGCATAGATGATGTTGGCCTGGGGTGGGTTGGAAATATAAGGCATTCTGTAGACAGCTGCCCAAGGGAATGCTAATTAGCTGGCAGGCAATTAATAATTAATCAGACTTTTGTTCATTGTGAAGACAGTATTTTCTTTGGCAGCTTCATAATGTTCCGAGTTTGCCTTGCTTTTCTTTCGCAGGCTGATATCATCGTGCTGGAACTAGGTTTTGTGGCGACATGCTTCTCCCTCCCTCTGGCACCCAGCTCGCCCCATCCACATGTGCAGCCCGGGCCACGACCTCGGCGCTTGGCTGGGCTCTGACGGTCCGTTTAACAGTCAAAGGCTGGAAAGGGAGTTGCTGGTGCGCTATTTTTAACCAGCTGGGCAGTTCAATAATTCAGGCGCAGACACACACGCCGTGGTCTGGGCTGGGCGTGCGATTTGAAAGGGGAGAAGAGCATTGTGTCACCCCTGCTAGGCTTGCTCGACCTTATCAAGCACGGCTTCCCAGGCGCTCTAACACAAAATAAAAACCAAGCCTCCAGGAGTGAAGTCCTTGCCCCGCTGGTGTCTCCTGGCTCTGTCTGCGTTGGAGCCTGGATCATACTTAGCTGCAAGGCTTGAACTAGTCACTATTTCCTTGCTTTCTAATGCTGCATTTTCCTTTTTTTCCATGACAATAAAACCCAGTTATTGTGTGAGTTGGAATCCAGAATGGGAAATGTCAAAAAATCTGAGGAAAATGGGAGTGATTTCAAGAAAGCTCTTTAGAAATCAGAAGCTCCGTGTATGACTACTCCTCTTGATTTCAGACTAAGAAGGGAGTTGTGCAGAAAAACAGTTCATCCCTTCCCTCCAGCCAAATCCTCTCCCCAGCCGCCCGCTGGAGTGGTTCCATCCCTCTCGTGCAGCCTGGGACAGCACACGGCCATGCTCTTCCCACCAAACAGACTTCATCTGGAGTACCAGAGATGGCTTTCAGAGAAAGTGTGGGGCAGCGACTGGGCTCCGAATGACCTGAGAAGGGCATTCACAGCTGGAGTTGCTCTGTAGAGCAACAGAGGTGACAGTGTGTTACTGAAGGGCAAACAAAACCACTGGTCACCTGCTCCGAATTCAAGCAATTGGGCAATTTCAAAGTTTTTCTTGCTAAACAGGTAGAGCTATTTACTTCTTTAATTTGTTAAGGAGACATACATTTCCCTGAATATTTTTTTCATTCTCAAATGGGGCTAAAATGAGAAGATTTATGACCATTAAAAATTGATTTGAACATAAATTGCCTAGCTTGGTCTGCAGATGCCTTTATGATTATTATACTCAAATTTCATGATACTGGTGTGCAGTGAGACGATACCATCCTTGTCTGACAGATGGGGAAATGCTAGAACAGCCTATAATTCACCTGCCCTTGTACCTGGAAAGTCTTTGATCCAGGAATTGCATGAGTCAAAGGCCTTGAACTTGTATAAATCAGTCCTTTTTTGTGCTCTTGTCCTCTGAGTCTGCTTGCCTTCACCAATGGGTAACATTTACTGTTTCCAACAGAGACACAGCTTCTTGTTTAATTTTGCGCAAATTCGATTTGAGAGGGGCGGAGGTTTTACAATTAAGAAAATGTACCGCATTGTGTAGGCAAAGGAGACCCGGCTCAACCCTTGTCCATCAAAGAACAGGCACAAACTCAGTCTTTGAGGCATGAGGGAATCCACAGAGGAGCTCAACTTTGAGAGACAAATGCGCAGCAAAGCAGGCTTCACTGATTCTGCTGTTAGTAGGACTGCTTGTTTCCTTTGATTCCTGTGTGTTAGCTCAGCTGCGTTTTGGGGCTGAACAAGATCTTTCCACTAGTTCAATTTCAAACACGTGGTAAATGACTCTGCGCCTGGAGCACCCGAGGTTCCCGGGTGGTCTCTCTGCAGAGACCGGGGCTGCTGCTGAGATCAGGCAAGACACAGCTCCTCGTTCCCACCGTGTCCTCGGGAAGCTGGTTGATGCGAGGAGCAGGATGAGGATGATGAGGAAGTTACAAGTCCCTTGTGCATTCCAGGTTTGAGGTTCTCCCTGTGTCTCCAAACCGTGACAACGTTTGTTAACAGAGGCATGTGAAGTCTCGGTAAAAGAATGCGGCTTGTGATGATCCTCGGTGGCTTTAATGAATGATTTGTGGCCGGGGTGAGTCAGCCCAATCGGGCAGGCAGCCAGCAGCTGGTCAGAGGCGGCTGCTGAAGGCAGAGGCTTGACGGCACGTATAGATAGCATGTGCTAAGAGCATAGCATTTTCGAAAGGTCAGCTGTAACCCATGCAACGTCTGCATACTTCTGAAAGCCCATTAGTGGAACACCAGTCAGGAAAGCGAATTTGGCATCTGAGGTGTATTTTTCTAGCCAAGAGCATAGGCAAGTGGGTGGGAAGGCTGGATGTCCAGAGCTCGTATTTGCAAATGGAACTGATAGTGCACTTGAAAAATGCAACCCTAGGTTTACCAAATCCCGCTTCTTTCTCTACAACTGCGAGATGTCTGTCTGTCCTTCCCTCTGAGCCGTGAGAGGACATTCCCCTGGGAGGCAAATGCCCTGCCTGTTTGAGAGTCCGTGCAAAATAGGATGCTGTGCCCTGTACACTGCAGAAGTTCAATTTTCAGATAATACGGAATTGGGATGTCTTATCTAGTACTGCTGGCAGACACTCCTGAGAGTCACCTGCTTAGTATGGTGAATTTAAATCACCAGAGCCACGCTGACAAAACTCTCCTGTGCAGAACCTCATTCTGGACTAAAGTCCTTGAGTAATTATTCTGTAATAAAGTCACTTAAATTTTAGAATAGACTGTCCATGTGGAGAAGTTATACAGGCACAGCTGTAACAGGATAATTATTTTGTTATAGCTCTGCCAGTCAATTTCTCAAGGCCTCAGTCACATGGGAAAGTCAAAATGATGTATTTTTTACAGTCTCCAGCAATTCTTTATTTTTTAATGTCCATTAGTGATTGACTAATGCTGAATGATAGTGGAAATTCTCCAGGACAAAGACAGCTCTCACAATTTCCTTGTGGTTATCAAAGGAATTTGGATCTATCATTTTAAAGCTAATACGCGATGAATAGCTGGTGACTGGGGGTTTATAGCTGAACTGCTTGGCAAGTATGAAACCACTGTTTACTATATTCAATTGAAATAGCTAAAATACAGAAATTTGTAGAGAAGGTCCTTATTTATATGTTAAGAATCCTCCGGATTTTTAGAGTACAGAGCAAAACAGATGAGGATACAAAGCCCCCTTATTCCCACACAGTACTGGAAATTTGATATTTCAACATAGAACTTTATGACTAAGTTTACCAATTTTGTGGACAGCTGAAATAGTTTAGTCCTTGAGTACGTTCTCGCAAGATATATGTGTTATGGTTCATTATTAATTGCGGTGGAAATAGTACTTTAGGATGAAACTGCACCTGTCAAAGGACAACGGCATATATGAGATTTCTATGGGGATGGGCCTGAGCTAGCGCGAGTCCGGAGATTAAAGCACAGTAGGAATTCAGAGCCTGGATCCCCTCAGAGCTGCCTGGTGAAATGCTAGATGTAGCAAACAGATGCCAACTGAATTTGTCGCAGTCATGTTTGAATCTAAATTGAAGAATTACCAGAACAGGGAAGGCCAAAAATCTCTGCGCACACGAATGCACTGCATGGCTCCTGCGTGCCAGCCTGGGCGCGCCGCAAGCTGCGTGGGGGGCTGAGGCTTGTGGACAAGGCAGCAGACCCGACACGTGCTTAATTAAAAGTATGACTCAAATTGAAACCTGCCTATAGTTGTCAGCAAAATGTTATCTAATTACACGTATAACTCCTCACTTCTTAGAAAAGGAAAAAGGGTTGGGTTTGAGGTAGAGGATGCCAGCGCGCGTGTCCAGGTGGATGTACCAGCTGGGATGTACACAAGGACAAGAACAGCGTGCAGGCTGCAGGGCCACACGTTGTGTGGACACTTGGGTAGATGGATGGCTTGTTGGTCCCATCAGTGTCTCCCTGGGCACAACTGCTGGGTACCAAGGATGCTCCTTTGTCAACCCTCCCCAGTATCACCACACCTGAAGGAAAGCTGACTCCTGACTCCAGCAATTCTTGCTGTCACATGAGCCCTACGAGATCACGCAGGGTAAAACCACCCAGTTTTGATTTCAGTTTGTGCCCATGTGCTCACCTCTTCTGTTTATCTGAATTTGGGTTGGCTGGAGGGGAAGGCCCGTGTCACAATGTATGTGCACAAGGATAAAAAAGGATATCCATTTCTAGGGCTGCAATGCAAAGGCTTAATCATGTTTTAGAATAACTGGAGTTATAAACTGATGGGGCATTTAAAATGTTTTTTGGTTCCAAACATCAAGCGTTCAAATTCTGCCTTAAGGGGACTTTAGCTGATTGTCAAATCACAATGAGATTCTTATCACTTTATTTTAATAAACAGTTTTCATGAATGTTAACATTTTAATGGATGATTACATTCATATTTAGCTAGCAGATGCATTCATTTTGATTGATGTTATTTCCATGAGTACCGAAGGAATTAAATAATGATTTGTCACTTATGGTAAAGAGCTGCTCAAATATCTTTTAAACGAACAACTTTATTTGTGGTGGTTGATCAGATGGCGATGCAGAACCGCAGCGTGCCATGCTGGAGCAGCGAGAGGCCGGGACTGGGGGCAGCTGTGGGTGATGTGTGGGACCACACCATGCTCTCCCACCTCGCTGCAGCCCATGCAGCTGGCAGGCAGCTTGCCAACAGAGGGGACAGCCCCTACATCCAACGTCCCCAAGCATATGGAAGGGGCAGTGGGGGGAGCAAGGAGAACCTCCTCGCCGCCTTTCAGCGGCTTTCATGCTATCCTTCCCCTTGGCTCCGGGTCACAGCGGAGGGGCCACCACATGGGTTAGTGGTGGTTTTGGCAGCGTTAGGTTGATGGTTGGACTCGATGACGTTAAAGGTCCCTTCCAACCTGGACAGTTCGATGATTGTAGGGTAGGAAGGAGAGGCGGCTGAACTAACGCGGCACCTGGGAGCATCCCGCCTGGCACTGGTGACCCCAGTGAGTGAGGGTCCGTGGGGACGGGCTCGGGGGGGGGAAGGAGGGGTGTGTTGGCTGCCAGGCACGGCGAGGCCAGGCCACAGAGAGCAGTGCTCGGTCCCCCTCTTGTGGCAAGCGAGCCGGGTACGGCGGGCTGAGGCGCTGCTGCCGGCAGCGAGCGGGCTGGGGGTGGAGGGGGGGCTGCTGCAGGGGGCGAGCGGGCATGGGATGCTGAAAGGGGGGCAAGCAGGCATGGGATGCTGAAAGGGGGGCAAGCAGGCATGGGATGCTGCTGGTGGCAGCGAGCCAGGCCGGGCCAGGCGCTGCTGCAGGGTGCAAGCAGGGCTGGGCGGTTGGACCAGCCTGGGGGGGGTCCCACCAGCATGGCCAGAACAAGGAGGGGGGATGTGTGTGTGTGCTCCTGCACCTGGAGAGACCCCCCCGTCCGTCCGTCCGTCCGTCCGTCCGTCCCTTTCCCCAGGGCTCCCCCCCGCAGCTCGCCCGCAGCAGGGATGCCCCGTGTGCAAGGGGGCTGGGGGTGCTCCCTACCTCTCCCCCCGGCTGCAAAACACTCCCCTGCCCTTCTCCGAAAGGTTCGCCCCGGCGGTTAACCCCCGTCAACCTGCGCTCCTGTGCCCCATTAGCGCTGGCTAATGAGCGCATCGAAGGCACTTGTGGCAGGGGCCCTCCCCCTGCAGCGCAGTTTCTGTCGGAGCTTGCCTCCCTGGCAGGCACGTTTATACCCAGAAAAAGCAGATTTAGGGTTTCTCTTTGCCATGCAGGGCATCGGCGCCATCTGCCCCCAGAGCCACCCGCTGCCGAGCTGATGGCGAGAGAAGGCGCCGGGAGCTTCGCTCGGGCTGAAGATGCGCGGAGGCAGATGCGCGTACTCCAGATGCGGGGTACCTCGGGGGGACGAGCCCTGGGGCTGCTCTTGTGCTGGGGGTACGAGCCCTGGGGCTGCTCTTGTGCTGGGGCTGGTGCTGCCCAGTGCTCCGGGAGAGAGCTGGAGAGGCTTTGCCGTGCTATCACTAATCTGGGATGATGAACGAAGAACTGCGTTGGAGATGACCTCTCTTTTTAAGGTCAGTTCTTGATGGCTGACTTCTGGGTGGTTCACCAGGAGAGCCTCTTGGAGTTTCATCCTTCTATGACTCTTGCTGCTTGAGACTTTTCAAGAGACCTGAAGCAGACCTTTGCTCTCCTGTAGGCCTTTTGGACCTTGATTGCTCCTCTCAGCCCCCAGAGTGAGAAGAGAGGCTGTGTCTTTAAGAAGCACAATTAAGTAAGTGTGTTTTTTGCCTGCTTTCCAGAAGTAGTTATTAGGTTTGATGGATTGGTTATGTGATCCAGCACGACAGATGGATGCAATTTTTTTGTCTATGACTAAACCTACAGAGGTTGCATAAATAACTTCATAGTAAATGTTCTGATTTCATTGTTAGTGTGTTTCCATGTAGGTGTAGATATACTTTTTTTTTAAAAAAACAATGAAAATCTTCCTGAGGATTCTGTGCTGTGAACTGCTTTGAAAACCTTATGCTTTTTGCAGCTGTGCCCTGACTTCTCTGGAGTGACTGTAGCAAATGTATCTGTGCATTATTCAGCCTGTGGTCCATGAGCTGTCTGAGGCTTTCTGGAAGGCAGCTCCAAAGACCAAACTGATTCCAGCCTATTGTCTGTAGAGATCCAGGAGAGCTCTGTGTGCCAGCAGTGACGCTTGCTGTCCCAGCCGGCTGGCTTGGGGTGGGAGGGTGACTCATGGGTGGCATGTTCCTCTCCCTGGCTGGCAGAATCTGATAACCGGTACCCAGTTCCCTGGTGCAAACAGCTCACGTTTACTAATGGAGCTTTATTAAGGCAAGTGCATTCAAATACTGCTTAAATGCCTCAAGTCGAAGACTGTTAGCAGCCCTGTCTGGGCAGTAGCAGGTTGCTTCCTATGGGGGTTTATTTTACCTAATCGTGCAACTGGGAATCTCGTGTTCTTAAGCATTTGACTCCTGTCATGTATTTCTCTGCAGTTATACTTGTATTCTCTCTTTTCCTGAGAATACACTGTGGCATTTCCACCACTCGGTGAACTTGCACACTGTAGGTGGTGGTTAGATGTGAAGCTATGTGCTCCTGAGGATTGGCACATATGTAGTAGCAGGCCAACGGGAAACTTCCTGGATCAGCGAAAATAACCTGGGCTGTTGTTGTCTGCTTTAATGAGCAAAGGTAGCTGCTGAGACCTCTGCTGAAAGCAGCCTGCCTTAAAGCATGGTTCAACTCCTGTGGAGTGCTCCTGGGAGAAACTCTTGCCGTGAGATCGCTGCAGAGCTCCAGAATCACTGGAGCGATTCTTAATGTACTGGAGATCCTGTCTAATGCAGGCAGGCTACAGCTATTGTATGGCAGTTGCATTTCTGCAAAGGGATGAGCGTCCTAGGGAACTAAATGTCCTTGTTAAGAGGTTCCCAGGATAGCCTCTGGGAGCAGCCACTGCCGTTGCCGCCTTTTTGTAAGCAGCCACCTAAGCTGCTTGGTGGTTGAGTTGCGTTTGACTTTGAGCTCGTTTATAAAGAAATACCAGTTGAAATGCAAAAAGGAATTTCTAACTGTTTATAAAACAGTTTGCATTGAAACCAGTTTCTATACAAACAGTTTTTACATAGATTCTTGTCGTGTTGATGTCCTAGGGCATCATTGAAGATCTTTACAAGAGCTATTAACAAGTCTTGACTGCTCATTTTAAATGGCTGCATTTAGCCATGAGGAAAGATAGATTTTTAACAGCTAATTGGGCTGTCAATACGGTGTATGTGTTGTGGTTTGTGTGTTCAGGTTTTGTTTGTTTACCCCCTGGATGACTGTTTCCAAACCCAACCAGTGATACTGGACGAGGGAGGAAAAAAATGTTCTAGCTAGGTGTTGTGTTGGCCACCCACAATTTGCAATAGACTTGGGTATGTAATAGTCTTTCCTGGCTGGTGGACAGAGCAAACTTTATATCCAACACAGTCAAAATAAATTGGAAACCAGACTCCAGCCTTTTAAAGGAAATCAAACTTAAAAAAAAAAAAAACCAAATAAGAACAACAACAACAACAATCAAAAAACCCCAACCCAAAGTCGCAGGTCCTACAGCTATAAACAGCATGGTGAAGATAAAAACCTGATGCTGCAATCTACTCTGGAAAAAGGCAGGGTGGAAAATTTGGCTGTGCTGTTCTGGTGTACTTTTGAGACTAGCAGGTGCCACTTTGATCTCAGATTTTCTCTGTAAAAGCAAACGTTATTAAACAAATGCTGGCCTATTTTTCTCCCATGCAAAACTAGTTACTTTGTGGGCTCTCCAGAATGTCCACGTGGCAGATCTGTCTAGGCCTTGGAGCCATTTCTGACAGAAGATTTTATAAAAGCCAACTGCAGAACTCCAAACTCTTTCCCACACACCGAGGGGGGATTAGCTAACGCACGTTGGTGCAGTGCTTCAGTGATGAAGAACAATGTTGTCATGTTGTTGGCAGAGTTAGCCTTGGACTGGAAACTCCATTGAGCAAGGATATTATTGGTTCCTGGCTCTAACGTAAGGCTTCATGAGTGCTCTTGAGTGATGATTGGTCCTAAGAGGAGGTCCAAAAAGGCCTTACACAGCATGGAGACACAGCTGCAGTCCTCGAGACCTCTGCTCAGCTTCTTGTCTGGTCCTTGAGATCCTGACACGAAGCGACCTGCAGCTGGAAAGTCTCTTGAAAGCGCATACAAACTCTTCACGCTAAGAAATGCCTACTTTCACCAGGCTCAGCAGCTTTGTGCTGCACCCCAACCTAAGGGACCTAAAAAAGTGAAGCAATTCCAGCCCTTTTACAAGGACTTACCCAAATCGAGCAAGTAACTGGAAGAAAGGTGGCATGAAAAGTGGCTGACCAAAGCACAGTCTTCTGGGAACTGAATTTTGCACAGATGAGAGATAAAACAGGAGAGGAATGTGAGGAGAGTGTCCTGCACTGTAGGACTTGTTAACCAAAGGAGGGGTCTCAGGAGCCAGGGACTCCCTGCCCTGTCAGGTCTGGGGTCCTGGGGCTCTTTGCCTGCTGGTGAGCTCACAGGGTTTAGCGCCTTTGACTCTGTTTATCTCCATGACCTCCTTCATGCCCCTGCTGGGATCTGATGTGACCTATTGACTCAACCCAAAATTTAGTACTTGGGATGTAAACTGACTTTCCAAATCTGGAGCGGCACACAGGTCTCTGGGCTGCAGAAGCTGTGAACCACGACCGGTGCTAAAAATAAAAGGAGAAGCAACATATATCTTGGTGATAAAGAACTATTTTTACAAACTAGCGGTATGCCTGCAGAGGTTACTTGTGGGGCCAGTCAAGAGAAAGGAAAATCAGATGTTTGGAGGGGTAACAGTTACTGCTACTAATGGCAGCAGAAGCCTTGAAACATCCATTAGAGATGTTCACAGCCAAGATGAGTGTGAAGCCTGCTCTCTTTGAAGCAGACTGGTCCAGCTGACTCATGCCAGGTCCCTTCCACCTCCCATCGTCTGTGAGTAACTTTCGCTCTGTAGTTTGTCTCGGCTGCTCTCGACATTTTTCATGCTGGGAACTCCTCAACTCCTGGTGGCCAGAGGTTAACTCAGATGAGAGCTGGCTTCCACCGAAATGTGCCTACTTTCTCAAGACTAGGTTTGTGCTTTTAACAGATGTCTAATTCTCTTTTCCCTCTAGGCCAGGGAGGTTAATTGGAGGAAAGTGACTGTACATCGGGCCCAAGAGCCTCCTACAGAGATACTTGGCACAAATAAATCAGCCTATTTTTGATGAATAACAAGGCCCCAAAGGCTCTAGTTCTTGCTGCCTGCACAAATTGCAGGTATAAATTTCACAGCTGATCACAGGGACTCCAGAATTCAATTAACTCTCTGCTCATTTAAAAAAAAAATGCTGCCTGCCTATTTAATTATGAGTGTCACTGATACTACACATGCTGTTCAGGAAAACTCCAATTAATAAAGCATTGCATCATTAATATGAGTGACAGCATGAAGCCTGTGACTCTCTCAGGAGTCTGTCTTGACCCTCTGCAATGACAGGCTTGGGATTTATTGGAAAGGGGCATTCTTTTCTTCAGACTCGGGCGCTGCCGAGGGAGCTCTGCGATTGTCTGTCTCCGTGCTTCGCAGACTGCTCCGGTTGCTCTGTTTTGGGTGGCCGTTGGGATGTGACGTAGTGCTGGCAACTGATGATTTAGACCTTCTAGTACTTGGGTGACCTTCTAGGGTCTCTGACTGTGGGGGTGGGGGCTGCACGGAGACACACCAGGCAAAAATCTGCAGAGATTAACCTGTGCAAGGTGCGGTGAGAAGAGAGCAATGTTCTTGCGCTGCCTTTACCACATTAAAGCACCTTTCACTGCCAGGAAGGGTGTTAACCAAAGCTGTACAAATAACCGCATCTCTGCAGAATGTTTCATTTTCGAGGGTTCTTAAATTTAGCTCCGTCTCAAAGATCTATCAATAAACAGACATGTTTCGTTTTGACTTTCCAAGGTGTCTTTCGTTTTAAGCCCAAATTGATCTGACGTACTAATTCTGTGCCTCTGCTTGTGCCCATCCTCCTTCTCTCTTGATTTCACACTCTGCGCGTTGGGTTAGTGGAAGTGGTCTCCAGTTTTTGCAGCTGCATCTTCCCACTTCGGGAGGGCATCTGTGCCAAATGGCTCTTACCACAACTTGAATAGCAGTATGACAAACTAAAGGTACTTGGCCGTTCTCCCCAAACCATGTCCCTCCTTCCTTAGTCGCTATGTGTAACCCATGAGGATCACAGTCTAGCATTTTCTTTACTCTGTCTTCAGACCATGTCTAATCTGTGCCTCAGCTTTCCAAATATTGAATTCTGCTTTCTCTCCACACTACTTCTTTTTTTTTTTTTTTTTTTTTTTTTCTCCCCCCCTGAGCAGCCCTGTTCCTGACTACAGCAATCTTCTTTCCAGTAGTGGCCAAAACAATCTCGCTGCCCTAGCCAGAGGCAGTTGTCACCCCAGATTAGGCACCATGGCTCCATTGTCGCTCCAGCTCCCTGCGTCTTCCTGGGATTTCCACACTAGTCACCAGTGCATTCCACAAATGTGTGCCCAGATGTTGTTGCGAAAAGTTGAGAGTCACTGTTTGATTGCCTCGTCTTTTTCCAATCCTCTATCATAAGCTGCTTGCCTTCTCACCCCTCTTCTACATCTTCTGTTCCCCGTTGCCGGTCAGAGCTGCAGCTTTCACTGCCTGTTTGCCACATTTAAGTAGAACATCTTCACCATTTGCTTTCAGGAACAAAATTTTGTCAGCCAATGAATGCCTGCAGGACGACCTCTCTTGTCCACAGTATTATCTTAAAGCCAAAACCAGAAGAGCAGCTTTCCTGCTCTCCTGCAAGCCTCTGCATTTTTGGTCCCTTTCTGGCAGCTACTTTGGTGCTAGAAGAGGGAGTGGGTGTTTAGTTGGAGTCTATTTTTGCTCGGTGAATGATTGCACAAGCCTTAGAGCTGTTTCAAGGGATGTAGCAAGGCCAGGATCTCCGACACTAGTGAGAGTTCAGATTTAAACCTATTCTTGAGATAATGCAATCTGCAAATAAGTGGCTGGTATCCTAGGACTGCTCCTTTCACACTACCCACTTTCATTTTTTACTTTGTTCCCCTGTTGCCTCATCTTTAGCTGAAATAACCTGTGTCCTGGGCCTGGAGCTACCTGTCTGTCTTGTACTTGTATAGCCTGAGGCTTAACAGGGCTCTTATCTATGCCATGGGGCCTCGGGGCAGTGATTAAACCCAGCTGTGGGATGCAAACCCTTCTTGCTTGCCCTGCCTTCCCTGCCCAGGCAAGCCGGCGTTGTCAGGAGGGCTGTCGCTTGGCTGTGACCACTCATTGTGCCTCTTGGATATCGGTGAGCTGCTGGAGCAGGGACGCTCAACTCACTTTCCCAGTTTCATTGAGATGGGTATTCCACACTAGAGTATTCCCTTCACCTTTTCATGCTCTTTGAGGATCTCTAAAACCATTCCAGTGAGGATGGGGAGCCCTCCAGATGCTCCGCGTCCCTGAAACTGCCACATACTCCTCTTCTGCAACCTGTGCTACAGGGGATGTGTGGCCTCTCGGGATTTGCAGCCTCCTGTTTGGAAACCTTTGTTGCCCAGCACGTTGCTGAGCGTGGAACTGAGACTTACAGCACCCTGGGATTTACCAGCTTGTGCTGCTGTGGCAATACGTTCTCAGCACTGACTAGAGTACTTAGCCCTGGCTTTTGGGGACCAACAGTAACACATGCTAGACCAAGATCAGGTTGTACCCTTTAACAGGCTGGGAGAAGGAGGGACGTGCTCCACACTTGTAGGAGCCTTTTTCCCTTTGGTTTGATGCCATAATAATCTAAATAATGTCAAGTCTGAGTGCTGTTGACCAAGTTCCACCAGAGCAACTCTTAGGTGCCTACATGTATGAATACAGCTGATGAGCACTCTATTATAATAAGCTAGATCTGAGCTAGCCTTGGAGGCCTGGGATTCTTGTTTGGATCGGCATCAAATTCAGAGGCTGATCTGAACCTGGAGGGTGGGAATCCAAAGCATGCGAGCTCTGGCTTTCCTGAGAGGCTCCTCAAAATTCTGCTCCTGAGCTGAGGCTGAGCTCCAGGTATTCACTTTTATTTTCAGCATCATGTTCCTATCCTAATCTGAAACCAGAAGGGTAAGATGGGCAAAAATAAATAAGTGATTGAGTGCGTGGTTGAAGTCTGACCTCTGTGTTCCCCCAGGGTCTGCACACTCAGGCTTTTCTCTTACACATCTGCTTATTCTAGTCGGGATCAACCTTTAGGCGAAACAAAACTGACTTGAGTATTTGCCCAAACTGTGAAGATTTGGGGTTGTGTTTTGATGAAGTGCGGTGCAGTTCTCTTGAACGTTTCCGCAGCTCTGTGGTATCTGGCTGCAGCTGGGATCAATAGCGAAGGTGCCAAAATAAAGCAGGAGTGGCTGGTTTTGGGCTTTTCCACGCCTGACAAAGAAAATAAGAAAGCAAGAGGGCCTGTTGTTAGCTGGAGTGTTTTTTGACCTCATGGTGTAACAATCTGCCTTGAGAGAATCCAGCGGTCAAGATCAGCACAGAGCATCTTTTTCCTTCCAGCCCTTTCGGGAAGCTTTGTGAGGATAATCAGTGGGCTTTATTTGAAATATTAATCTCTGTCTTGGAGGCATTGGGCCCCTTAGATAAATTGCTGAGGAAGGTGCACATTAAGATCTGTTTTTCCTCGTTCTCTCTGGAGAGACACTGAAATAGCCACTGAGTTGTACTGCTTTGAAAGAGATGTCACCTGTCGTGGCTCCCAAGGAAGATCCCAGCTCAGAGAGATGTTGCTCAGGAGAAACCTCGATAATAGCTATTGGCATTCGAGAAACATACATCACTGCGCTACTAGAATATTTGCAAACAAAATGCCATAAAGAAAAGCAACATTTCTCTGGGTTAAATTATAACAGCATCCCTTGATGGGTAGGAAGCTGACTTTTTTTTTTTTTGGGTTGGTTTTAGTTCAGTGCTTAGAGTTAAAAAGAACTTTCAGCTTTTTCACTCGCTTTTCTCTGGGCCCCTAAGCAGACTTTCTTTCCCCCCCGCCACTGGCTGTGCCTTGACTAGCGTTATCTGAAGAGTGCTGTGTTGGGAAGATGGGTTTGTGTGCAAATTCTCCTTGATGGACTAAATCATTGAAATCCATCATACAACTCTCTATTCTGTCTGTTTCTAGAACTTGCTAAAGAGTCCCTAAAGACTGCAAATAAATAAACCGTGTTAGGGCCTTATCTTGAACAAACTCAACTTTTCTCCTTTGCAGAAATTGCATACCGTAGTGTCAGCTTTGCAGGGGATGACAGAAACCAGAATCCCAAACTACCATGGCTTATGGCTATTTCAAGCATTTCGCTGTCAGCTGAAGCTGAATTTCCTCATATTCTAATTAGAAATCTTGGCTGGCTGGAGGATGGGACAGTTTCACTGGAAGCATTGGCAGTGCACCTAAATAAGCAAATTTTACATCCTGCTGTTTGCCCCTATAGGATTTTGTTAGTTACTGTGCTGGTATATACGGGAGTGTCTTGCTGCAGAGGTAGGAAGCTGGGTTATGCCGAAGACTGGTATCTGCTGGCTACCACCTGGAAAATGGGCTGCTCAGCTTTGGGACTCGCCGGCTAGTTCAGCGTGCTTACTTACAGAAGCTGGAGCAAGTTAGCATCCTACGTTTGAGATGACCGTTGATATTAAATGCACCGATTTAGAAATATCTTGTGATATTGAGCACAAAGGGAGGTGGCGTCCTCTGTATTTCTCCCCAGCTTTTCTCCTCTGCAGGCTTTTGCTTTCTGTTCAAAAATGAATGTGAACTTTGCCATGCAAAACCAGAAATACTGGTTTGGTGTAAGCTGCCAGGTTTTGCCAAACTTTTTGGTTTTCTCACCCCAAGTCCAGGAGGTTGGCCTTTGTTATAGCTGTCTCAGCTTGTATTGTTTTGACAGACTAAATACTAAAGATGACTTTTTGTGACCCAAGTTAGGTGCTCAGGTTCTCAAATTCATTGACCCTTGCAATATCCTGGTTTGGTGGTCATGTGTGCTTTTTTGTTCTTCCCATACTCTTATTCTTTACGGATAGAGGCTAACTATGCCTTTAAAGCTGTATTAGCCTCTGGAAGACCTTTGAAAACATTATATTGAATCAAATTGCGTGTGTTGCTTTGCTTAAGCAAGGCTGTTCAACCATGTATCTTAAGACACTCATGTGAACGAGTATCTGGATGCTCACAGGAGGTGAAGCAAGTTGCTGTAGCTCACTCAACAGCAAAGTCGGGGGGAGAACACCAGCCTTCTGGGAACAACGGTTATTTCTGCCAGACACGGTAAAGTGAATATCTGGTTGTATTACACAATATCTGGCCTAATCACGGTGGTGGTGTTGCAAGCATATTCTTGAAAGGAAGACTCGGCACTGCTTATTACCACCTCACCACGGTGACTTCGTGTGCTCTGGCTCTCGGCACCGAGTTTCTCCTACTGGAAATAGGGTGGAATAATGCTGGGCAGCAAATCTTTTATAACCCTGAAAATTTAGGAGGTGGAAAGGTCTTTAAACTGCTGATTGAACTTGTCTGGAACAGTTATGAAATTCTGCTTGGAGCCAGAGCAGGGTAAGTAGCCTAGGTATCCCCTTTTATCCCTCGTTCACATGTATTTCTGGGGGGAAAAAAAATCAGAAATCATTCAGACTAAACAAACCTGTTTGACCTCTTGATATAGCCTCTCTTCCCCCCTTAAAAAAAAAAAAAAAAAAAAAAAAAGAAAAAATTAACAACTTGGCTATGCAATAATTCACAAAAGCTTTTGGCCCTGCCAAAATTGCACTCTCTGCCCCCACTCCCCAAATTCACTCTGCTCCATTTAGTAGAGTTTGTTGGCAAAGATAACCCGACTTCGTGCTGTGGAGAATATTTGTTTCTTAATAGAAGATGGAGCAGAAATGAAATTGTGCTGGTTGTGTATATTTTGCCTTCTCAAGATTAGCCCCAAGCAATTATCTGACTGTGGCCTGTGCCAGAAAAACACAACAGAACAATTTTAGCAGTGCCAACAAAAACTCCAGAATGTGTTGCACTCAAGAGTGTAATTTTAGATGCTGTTTTCAAGTAGTATTTCTGTGACATCATTGACTTTAGGAAAAATAATACCCCAGGGCTTGCTTTACAAACAGGATGGAGCTTTATGATTTGGCAGCTTTCCGTAGGCAGAAAGACAAATGTTCATCACTTACAAACCTCTGCATGACAACAGGCTTTGCTTCCTATCAGAAGTTAAAAGCAATAAGAAAAAGTCAAAACTGATGTGGGAAGGGAATTGGTAGGCGCTCGCCTGCTGCCCTGAGGGCAGAGATGCTCAGATCACCTCCAGGAGAACCTGAGCCGTGTGAAGATTTGTTCTGGGAGCGAGAGCACTTGCAGCTAAATCCTGTGCGTGGTGTTGCCCTGGGCAAGATTTGGAAAATACAGTTGTTTCTGCTTCTGCTGCCTCTGGTCCGTGTTCAAGGCACAGACGTGCTCAAATCTGGTGATAGGATGGGAAGGCGCTGCCGGTCCTCTGAGCGGGCTCCAGCTGTCTCCTGGAGCTCCATCATTCGGATGCAGCCTGTCTGGTATGTGCTTGAGGGATTTGGATGTAGTGGTGACACTCCCCTTGCCTAGCCCAGAGCTCTACCGTCAGAAAATATTTCAAATTTCTTTACTATTTTTTTTTTTCCAGGAGTTCCCTGTTGATTGTAGGAGTGGGAGGGATCCCACGAAGCTGTCTAGTCCTTCTTCCCAGCCTGTGTGGGGCCATCTGCACTTGAGCAATGTTTTGCAGCCCTCCAAAGCTGAGGTGCCATGGTCTTTCCTACTCACAAATTTGTTTCTTTCTCGTAGAAAGGGTTTTCTTAATTCTAATCCGCGTTTTTCTTTCTCTAATTGCAAGTCCATCACTTCTCCGTTCTGTAGATGCATTGTAGATAGGATAAGGACTTTCCAGCCTGCAGCAGGTTGTTATGCATTTGACTCTTACTGTCCTTTCTCTTCTTTCCACACCCATCCCGGTCTTTTCCTTAGGGTGAATAGTCTGTGTGGTCGTCCCTGTCCCCCCCTTCCCCACACTCCCCCCTTCCTTCTCTTTAGGTAGACATTTTAGAAAGCTCTCATTATACCTGCACCAGATGCTTCTGGGCAAATCCAAAGTGAATTAAAGGAAATTTAAGGTCTATATAAGCCTTTTTCATTCTGGAAGGCTCAGTAGGTTCAGTGGGTGCCTTCAGGTGTGTGGAACAACTTTTTTCCCCTTCGGTAAAAGATTTCTTATGAAAAAAAGTGTTCTCTGGCTTTAGGGCAAACCATGCTGCAGCTTTCCTTCGCTCTGTGCCCCCAGCATAAGACAGTGGAAAATGGGTTTCATTAACTACGATGAATCACTTGTGGCTTGAAGGAGAAGTGATGACACCAGCTCTGTCGGCAGCTGGTTGATTCAGCGTCCTCTCAGGAATTCAACAAGTTCGTAAAAAATCAGTCAGATTACACACAAATTTCTTTCACAATCGGCTCCAGTGACTTCAGTGGAGTTGCATCCAGGGTATCATGGTGCATCTGGCACAGCCTGGCTCTTCTGTTGCTCGACCACAATCCTGTTTGGCAAGTTCGGGCACAGCAGCTCTGATCTGAATGAGTAGCTCATTGTTTGCTGGAGTGGCCAGGCGTAGGCATCAGGTTGCCTCTGGGTTGTGTGAACTAATAGTCCTGTTCCAGAAAAACACGTGAAACTCCCGCTGATTTCCATGAAAGTGAATAATTTGCTGGGAGCGTGAACCCTGTCAGGGAGGGGCTGCGCCTTCCCCTGAATGTGTGCAATGTCCAAAAGTCTTGGGCGCTGCTATAATATAAATAACAGATCCTCATGGTCTCATCAGCTCCCAGACTCCCTTGGGCAACTCTGCATTCTTCTGTAAATATGAGCTTTGTGGGAGAAGTCTGATGCTACACGAGCATGTGAGAATTTCCTTCCCAGTTGGCATGAAAAGGCTATAAATCTGTAGAGACACAAGCCCCTTCCCCCTTCCCGTTCTTGTAAATTAATGGGTATTCAGTTAAGCCAAAACAAAGAGTGGCTTCCCCCAGGCAAAGTTGTCTTTTAAAAAAAAAAAAAAAAGGCATTTTGGCATACAGATAGAAAACCTTGTTTAAATCCATGTTTAATAATGCAGTAAATGTCCAGTGAAAGGAATTGTATCTCTCACCGTGCTTTGGGCTTTCAAATTCGTGGGAATAAAGGTCGGAAAATAAACAAGGGCTAACGTTAATGGCGATTAAAGGTGACCTTGTCCTGTGTGGTGATTTGCATGATCCTATAGGGGTTGAGTTCTTGGATAATGGAGACTTTCAGACTCTACCTCTGTCAGACAGGGAGGTCAGCGATGTCGTTTTGACTGAAGTTTTTCTCTCTCCTCACTTCCTACCTCCATGTTGTAGAGATGTTTTAAGGGATAGTGGCAGAGAGCTAATAACAGAAAGCCATTAAATCTTCCGTTCCCCTCTAAAGTCCCTTTGGACAAAGTGGTGGCAAGTGCCAGCATGGCAGTGTGGTTTTTTTCTGGTCAAATCTTGAAGAAGGTCATGGGAGGAGGGGGAACTCACCACCTGATCTGCTCCTGCCTGACAATGGATAGTTGGGATCATCTCAAAAATGCATCTGGCTTTGAATTCTTCCTACTGCTGAATTCTGGAGGAGAAACTGTATGCAGAATTCTTCCTTTCTACTGTACCTGGTTTTATATTTCTCAGAGTCTTGGAAGAAAGCAAAAGAACTGGATGAGGCTAGTAGCCCTCAGAACCAACCAAAAGAGCAACTGAAGAACATTGGAAGTTTGTATGACTGCTTGGCAAACTAGTCAATGATGGCTGTCTGCAGCTTTGGTAGCTGTGTGAAGCCTGCAAAATACAACCCACGCTGGTAGCTGAGATGCAAAATGCCTGCAGGCTCATCTGGATATTCAAATGATAGGCTTTGTGAGCCATTTTTCATGGTGTGGGTTTGTGTTTAATATCGCAAGGAATTTTTTAAGACTTTGTGGCAATTTTGGTTGTTCTTGGGATATCCAGGTCTAAGTGAATGTTCTGATGGAAAGTGGTTTTGTTTATTCACTTGTTTTGGCTACATGAAGTAATGCCTTCCAGGGCTTCAGGTACTGCTCAATAATTTGCAGCGATGTAGAGTACAAACAATTCCATGATAGCACTGAAGGCAGCTTTAGGGCAGGTGGGAGCACGGTCTATGAGGCGGTGACTGCACGCAGAGGATCAGAGGCACAGCTGTATTTTATGCTTGGTAATGCTCCGGGGACGTGATTATCTCTTGATAACAAAACTCCCCATGCGCCTCTCTGCCTGGCAAGGGTTGGGGAGGTGGTGGACACAGCTTTGTGGTGAGTGGGTTCCCCCGCAGAGGATCCTTCTGAGGGCGATTGGGAACTTGAAGCAGCTTTTTGTTGTACGGAGAACTGGACAAGAGGGGTCGTGGTCCTGGAAAGCCCAATGTATGAACCTGCCGCCTCTGCTCAGAGGCTGCTGTTTGGTGGGAGGAACAACGCCATGGAGGGGCTTGCTCCATTCTTGTGTCTTGTCTCCCTCTCTCTCTAACCTTCTCCCTTGCCTTGTGCCAGGAGAAGCCAGGGTATCATGCCTGGAACAAGACAACTCCGTTTTACTTGTATTGTTGCCCTCGAGCCATCCTGATTCAAAAATCCTCTCTAGGTAGAGTGTGTGTGATTATTTTCCTCCCTTTCTCTCTCTCTCTAGATTTGCTCTGCAGCTATTCTCATAAATGTGGCTCACTGCTGGAAGTAGTTGCCGAGAGCAACGTGATACGGCAAGGGTTTCATTTTTGCTGCCGTAACCTTCTGTACCCTGCTATTGATAGAGTTTTGATGTGTTTGACTGGCAGTATAGGATTCCTCACCTTCAGGCACCAGTCCTGCTGGATCCCAAATGCGCTAATGCTCATTTACAGCAACATCAATTGGCACATCGCAACTGAGCTTTGATCCTACAGCAAGGGCTTATCTGCTAAACGACTGCAAGGGTGTTAGCGTCCCTAAGGGTTAGCTCAGCATATGTTTGCGCAGGGAAAGGGCAGATGTCTGAAAGTGTTTTTCAGCATTTTCTTGGATAGGTTAAGAAGGGAAACGATGTTACGTACTGCTTTTGGAAGAAAAGAAAACCCTTAAGCCCCCAGTCTGTAACCCAAGGTTTTCAGAGCCTGTTGCACGTTCCCTTTTTAGACTGTTCTGGTCTTGATCCTGGGAGAGGAAGCAAGAGGTAAGGTTGTCTGCCTAATTTTTCTTTTTTGTCATCCTCTTGCAGTGAGTTTTTGCTCTAGCCTGCAGACAGAGGGAAGAGCTGGGTGGGTGGTGATGAAACAATCATCACTTAAAACTATTTGCTGATAATGAGTCACTCTTCATGGAGTCCCAATCTGTTCTCCCGTCTGTCAAATACTGAGAGTGCAGCAAATCTGCTTGCTTTGCGGCAGAGTATTATTTTTTTTTCCTGAAGGATGGATTCTAGCAGGAGGACTTGGTGAGAAAGAGGAAAGAATGAAATGTGGTTTTTGTGGGGGAACATTAATCAAGAGGTGCCTTTTTGTGCCAAACCCGGGTATGAACCTCCTCGTAGGTCAGATGAGGAGCCATGTGGGCTATCTGCAGTCTGTAGGCTGCACACTCTGCAGCTGGCATGAGTCTCACCAAATCCCCGTGGCCGTTACTCCTCAGTTGAAAGTGTTGTCTAGTGCAAAACCTTTAGGTCAGGCGATGAGACACAGGGCTCTCCCCTGCTGATGGGATGGTATTTTAAAAATAAATAAAAAAAATTCTTGAAGACAAATCTAGGGATGACCCAGCATAAAGTAAAATAAGGCCTGCGTGATGCCAGCAGGCAGCCAGGCCTTGCCTTCTCCTGCAGTTCCAATTGCAATGATTTACGGTCAATATCTTGATAAATGCCATCCGGTGCGTTAAGTGCTGTCTGGCTTGTGTTGTCTTAGGGTGGCTGTGATGTCTTCCCTGATATGATTCCTGCAGTAATAGACCAGAATGTGGATTTCAATGAAAACTCAATTTTCTTGTTAACAAGGTTTAATGGGAAGTTTATTGGAGTATTGATAACAGAGAATGCAATAGGTACATGTCCCAGAGTTAATATACTGTAAGACATTAAAGCATACATTGCATGTTTATCACTGTCACATTCAATTAAGTTTTTAATTATAATAAAAAGAAGTGGTCATTGAAGCACAGGAAAGCATGTGCAAGGGAAGGGCTGAAAACAGGTACTGGGTCAGATGGGACTGAAAAAAGCTGAAACCACGAGGAGAATTAAAAGAGGTTGGCATTTTTTTTCCCCGAGTCCCGCGTGGACCTCTGTTATAAACTCAGGCATGAGTTTGTTCAGTAAGCTGTCAAGTGAGCTGGGGGCTGGTGGTGAAGTGGACCTGTGTCCCACGCTGAAATCATCTCTCGGAGGTCCAGGGTGTTCTCTCAACGTGTGGATGCACCATTGCTAGTGCCTGTGATACGCTGCTCTCCGTCTACCCCGTCACAAATCCAGTGAAACCTTCCACCAGCCTACTGCTGTCTTTCAGTTTATCCTGATTGTACTCAACCCACTTCAAACACAATAATCCTTCTTGCAGATCAGATATATGGTAATCCTCCGTTACAAGTGAGAGCACAATGGGCCTCTGCCGTCAGACATGATGTAATCCTGCTGCATCAGATAGAGAATTTCTTCCCTACATCACGTGAAATGTTGTCCTCTGCCTTCTTGTGCTAGACTGCACTCTCTGTCCATCAGATGACTTTCACAGCCGCGCACTGTGGTTCTTCTCTAGGCTCAAAGCAATAAACTCCCTTATTTCCCTGTCATGCTCTGCTACAACATCTGGCCCTAGGAACGGTAGCAATGGGTGAAGTGGGAATCGCTACGTTGCACGGGACGTGCTCCTTCCAGTAGGGGCTACTGCGTGTGCGGGACTTAGCACAGTTGGAGATAATAAACCTTGGGTGCTACTGGAATATAAAAAATAGCTGACTGCAGCCTCCCTTGCTTGCAGTTGCCTCCTAAAATTTGTGAAGCCTGTCTTCGAGTTCCGCTGGGAGCGGGTGCTGCAGTCTTACACTAGACCCTGGGCGAATGCCTGGCTGCGCGGCGGCGGCAGCTGCCAGCTCTTCCAGCTGCACCCTCTCCTCCTCCTCCTGGCGGCTCAGGTGTGTTTGCCCTGTCTTGCGCAGACGGTTGTTGTATAATCCTTCTGCTGGGGATGATACAGGAGAGTTGTCTTTGTACGCATGTTCTCTGTAACCTTTCTCTAATCCTTCTTGTGGGTCCTGAGCGCTGCAAATCCTCTTCTCTTTAAGTACAGGCTCTGCTAGTTTCTCGGTTGGGGAGGGGAGAAGAGGGAGATGCTGTCATGTGGAAGGAAAGCGTGTATTCTATCGCTCTCTTAATCCTCCAGTCTGTGAGAAAGCAGCTACACATCCTGCCTGATTGAATACCTGCCTTGTAATTCAATCTAGGGGTTCCGCTGCCATTCATAAACAGATTACATTGCTGTGCTGCGAGGCGGGCCGCTCGACTGAGCGGTGGGTTTGTGTATTCCACCAGGTAATACAGAATGGGGTTTTTTTTCCCCTCTGCTCTAGGGAAGTGGAGCAACCGAGCAAGGAGCTGAGTTGGGGTGTTGGAGGGTGAGAGTTGGCAACCTGCTTGGCTTTAGGGCACGCATGCCCAAATATTCCCTTGGCTGAGAGCCACCAAACGCATCCTGCATCCGTCAGGAGCTGGGGCCATGAGGGAGTGCCAGGGATAGCTGGCAGGTGGGAAGTGAGGGTGGCCGCTCGGAGATCCTGCGGCTCCGTTGCATGAGTGGGTTCCTGTGGCTTTGCTGCTGCGCGATGGGTGACAGCGGAGCAGCTGGTGACCTGACGGCTGCTGAGGCAGCACCTCTTTGCTGCAGCGTGTTGGTTTGCAAGCTGTGCACGGCTCCAAGGGAGCTCTGGTCAGAGAAACGCAGAGAAAGGTAATAGCATTTAGGCTGTGCTGTGAGAAGTCCAGATATTTAGATATTGAGGTTGAGATGGATGCTGTCTTTCTCCGCTCTTAATTTGTCCTGTTAACTAGATGTCTGGTGGCCGACCTTCTGCTTCCACGGAAATGACTGCACACTGAAACACGGCTCGCCTTTTGTACTCTTGTATCTTTATCATCCAGGGCAGTATCTATCAACACTGACTGGCACTTTCTTGGTAGCATCAGCAGGAGCTTTCTGGGCTCACTGAGACAGAAGATGACGGATGTGGGTTTCTCACCCATGGAAGACCTCCATTTCAGATTGCACATTGCCAGTAAGCCCTTCGGGAGACAAAATGATCAGTGCTTGCAACAGGCATGTCTGTCTGTAGCCTGAGAATAAGAGACTGAAGTCCAGAGGTGACAGGAAATAAGCAGATTTGCTTAAAACCCAAAGAAACGACTTCTTAGTGTTTTGCTGAGATCAGAACCATGAAACAGCGTTTGCTTGTGGGCTCCTCTTGCATTTTGAGGATCTCGCGTTGTTCTAGGCTCACGGCACAGTGGAGGTGAGGGATTGAACAGGGGAGGCCAGTTATGTGGTGCTACATTGATTCCTCTTGTGTTGTGAAGTGGGAGATGCTCATTTCATGAGGAGAAACTTGGTGCTCCTTCTCAAGAAAAGTCTTCCTAGGCACCTTTTTGAGCAGAGTGAACCAATCTTGCTGCAGTGTTATTTCTTTTTTTTCCTCCTCTCTTTATGTTCATTAAATGATATACGTTCACGTGGAGGCTCTAAAATAAATCATTGTTGCAGAAGCGCCTTTTAAAACTTGTCAGCTGTGGGTTTTTCCCCCAGTACCTGTGCCTCTTAGGACCATAAATGGCTTCCTAAAGCAGGGGAAAACCATTATTAATTACACTGCCTAATGAACTCATTTGGCTTTCTGCCCAGCTTCCCAAAACAGCACTAGCACCAGGCTGGATACTGTTGTCTCACTGTAATTATGTTTATATGGAAAGTTAATTTTTGTTTTCATAAATTGATTTGAGGCTTCTGGAAGCTATTTGGAGATAATTAACTTTGCCCACACAGACCTATATAAGGGCATTTGTTTACAAGGTAGCGCTGGGTGCTGGAGCATGGAGGTACGTTCCTGGGTTCATCTGGAAATATTCAGTTAGCAGCTCAGGGCAGCTGTTTCCAGACTCGATTCCCTCTTTGTGGACAGCAATAGCAAGCAAACACCATGGTCTTGGGATTTTGCAGACTGGTAATAACCCTCAGTCCCCAGTTGCATCCAAATGAGCTGCAAGCCAAATAATTCAAGCACTGCAAAAGTTACTGCTAGAATCACAAACTCCCTTAATGTGAACAACAAACATGACGGTCCCAAATGGAAAAGGCCTGTAAGGAATGAGACCAGACCTCCACAAATAAGTAGCTGTGAGGGCAAAAGCAGTTCCCATAAATCTTTAATAATGGTAGGGATGGAGAACAAGCGGCAGGAGTGCAAGGTGATTTAACGGGACCTTCACCAGCAGGACACACGATGCAATATCGCAGAAGCGACTGACTTGTTTGGTTGTAGGTGTGTGCCTTTGGGTTCCTGGCCCCTGCAGTGAACTCTTCTTTCAAATCAATTCGTTAATGAGCTAATCTACTATGCATGGGAATCCATTAGAGAAATGTGTAATAACCTCAGGATGCACAGTCCTGCTCCCAGCACGCGGCTACTGAAGAACAAAAGCAGGAGGAAGAAGCAAGGTCTCTTTGGCAGCTCTGAGCCTGTTTGGGAGCTCGTCTGACCCCTTTAAAGCGTAGGGGAATACGTGAGGCGCTCTGGGTCACGTCTAATAAAGCAGTGGATGGCCTGGCTGAGAGAAGCAGCTTGTGTAGGTCAGTGCCCAGGGTGCTAATTTTTAAAGCTACATTTTTAAAGTTCCTACTTTAGTGCACCTTGGGCTTTCTTCTTTAGACTAAGAAAAAAATGTTCCCTGAAGGCCTAAATACACACTAATCCCTTACTGCACACTTCAAATCCGTGGACAAAGCTGTATCAGAAGGCCTTCAGGCTAGGTTGGCATAAGGTGTCTCTGCTTTTGCTGGGGGTGGGGGGGAAACAGAAAGTATTTAGAGTTCCCAGTTTTGGGTCTACAGGAGAGCCTGTCTGTTCTGCTCTGTCTTGCATATAACAAAGAATGCCTTTTCGCAGCCCTTGCAGAAGACCAGTGTCCGTCCTGCAGCCAGACTGCCAGCCAGCCCATAAATTTCAGCTTTGCCTACTTGACTCTCTGCGTTCCTGCCTCTTGAGCAAATCCCCAGGGTCAGCGTTTTGTAAGTTTTATCTAGTGCTTCAGCTGGGAGCAGGACATTTCTACAGATTGAAGGTCAGCGTGCTGGAACAGCAGCCCTGGATGAGATCAGAAAAGGAGGAACTTCCAGAAGATGCTTGTAGTTTTTCCCCTGCAGATCATGTTGCTGTAAAAGAATAGGCGAAATGAAGTGTGAGGAGAAAAGTTGTAGGTTTCCAAGGTTTGTTGATCGTCTTCCTCTTTTCCCTTTCCCTCTGTTTCCCCTCTTATGCAGAAGCAGGGTTATGAGTTTTATTTCTGATTTGCTGCTGCACTTGTTGGCAGGGGACACTTCAGTGTCTTTGGGGTCCAGCTACTTTTAATTTACACCTGTGACTTTGAGAAAAAGGAGTATTTTTCTGTAGAGGAAACTTACCCTTTCCCTGTTATTGATAGATGTTCAGAGATGTCCAGAAAGTAAAGGAAAACTAGCTTTGTGCTAGAAAGGTAGATAGGGCGGAGAATTTGTCTTGCACCAGCAAGATGGCACCAGGGTGACTTTCCCAGTTATTGAGACAACACCATTTTTATTACTTACTGTGTAGCGATCGTTTTAAACATGTAAAATAGCCAAACTCTTCCATGTGAAATAACAGAATTGTCTCTTAAATCATTATGTAACTGTATTAAAGATGTACTAGGAGGGCTGGATGAGCGTCAGGTTTTTGGGTTGTGTGGGAGAATGAATCGCAGCCCGGTTTGAAGTGAAGGGGGTTAACGCTGCTTTTTGGTGAGGATGACAGCTGGGAGAGCCTTCCAGGAGCCGCCTCGCAGCCCCGGGGAGGAGGCGGCGGCGGCAGTGGCTGTCTGTGCAGCCAGACATGTTTGTAGATCGTTCCCAGAGCTCAGTGTTGGCAGAGTTAAATTCCAGTTCATAAGACAGGCACTAGAATGTCTCCAGGTTTTCCAGTTTTGGGTGGTTGCCCGCAGTGAGGTTGCGATGCTGGCGAAGCTGAAGCCCCTCGCTTTGGCTGTAAGGTGCTCGCTGCTCGCACAGGTGTCTCTGGGTCTGCAAGGTAAGGTGAGGCGACGGCAGTGAGGACTTGGTCTTGCCAGAGGCATGCCAGCCTGCCTGTGGGGCACCTGGGCTGAGGTCGGTGGGTCAGCGCACTCCGCTCTCCCTGCTGGAACATGTGGTTGTCCTCTCCGGTGCCTCTGGATGGGCCATCTCATGTCACCTCGTGAACACATAGCTAGGTGGTGGTGTGTGAGGTGCCGTGACTGATGTGGTGCTTGCCCAGCCGTCCAGATAAAAACTCACAGTGGATGCAATGAGGTCTATGGACCTGCGGTTAGGTACCTGACGCGTGGCGTTTGCTGATCAAGCAGCTTAACCGGTACTGTTCCTTGCTTTGCCTGTTCAGTATTTGAGCCAAACAGGTATTTATGTACCTCCTTAACCTGCAGAAGCACTTCTGTTGACTAGAATAGAGCTATTTGTGTTTAATTAGTTAGCTGGATCAGGGCCTGAACATCCACTGCCAGAAAGTAGCTTTAGGATTTTGCTGACAGCTCTCACAAAGAAACCCATGTAATATTGACGGTCTAATCCTGCCCCTTCAGGCCAGCCCTTCTCAAATTCTGTCCTGGGATTAACCAGCACCTTGAGACATTGCAATTCAAGGCTATAAATGATGACAGCAGCTAAAGTGGAACTTCTTCCTTTTGGATCCCCATGGTTTGGACACTGGACGGTGAAATATGTTGAGTATGCGTGTGAGCTGAAGGCTTAAAGCAGTAATGTTAAAACAAAAATCCTGGGAGAAGGCATTTCTCAGATGGATGAAGAACTGTGAATTGGAAGGGCTGCCCCCTTCCTCCATCTGCTGAGCTCTCCCAGATGATAGGTGAAGGGTTTACCCTTCATCTCCCCAGTTATTTGCTTCCGTATTTTATGGAGACTGTTTATTGTGCACTACAGGCTCCTCCATCGCTGTGTTCCCATGCCAACCACCCTGCAATATGGTGTACACGCTTAGTGAAACAAAGCAGCTTTAATCCTCAGCCTTTGGATGTCTCCTGCCCATCGGGGCCAAGCCTCTAAAGAGGAACCCTGCTGCTTACAAAGTGGAGCTCCAGGTTCCAGTTAATTGGGCACAGTCATTAAGGGAAATTCAGTTTATGTCTACTGGGACTGTGAAGGGAGTGGGTTTTTTAATAGCAAATATCTACAGTGTGTATTAGTTGTCCTTAGGTTAAAAAAAAAAAAAAAAGCAAACTTTCAGCAGAGAAGAAATGCTTCTAATTACTTGCCTTTGGCAGAATGGCTGCCCTGCTCTTTAGAAGCCGTATTTATCTCCTGTAAGAACCAGCTCATTAGCTCTATTGCTCACACAGATAATCAACAACATAATTAATAATTATTTATATGGCACCCATGGCAGAGGGCTTTGGATCACATAACAAAACAGCATTTTCTTATGATCACTCAAGCATTTCTAACTGTCTCTTTTGTCTTTTTTTCTGCCTGTTCTTGACTTTCTCTGGCCTTCTGTGTGAGTTTCTAGTGCTTGTTGCAGGTTTTCGGTTAACTCTCTACCAAGTGTCTCCTTCTTCTCTTTTAGAAACCTCTCTGAAGTCACGTTTGACCCACAAAGAAATTCAAGTGCTAGAACTCTGTCACCACGCAGAGCAGCCTGGTGTTGGCTGGAGGAGCCGTAGCTCCTTTGACTTCACTTGCATCTATTTATACTGATTTTTGGACTGATCCCTCTCTGCACTTGAAATGTCAAAAATCAGGGTTTCTTTTGCTCAAGAGCTTCACCTGTCCTGCATTTTCCCAGGCCAAAGCAGGGCAATGGGATACTATGTTTGGGCTACACCAGGGATATCTGTCCTGGGGCCGGATTTTTGAGCAAAGTGTTCAGACCCAGTCCCCAGGGTGGGATTTTATCTAAGGCATGTCTTCAAACGAAGCTAATCTTCTACTAGGTTCCCCTGGAGTGCTTTGACTCATGTCATGCGAGACAGCTCCAATACCCTGACCTGCAGGGTGACCCACAGGGCAGCTTTCATTGTGTCTCGCTAATGCGAGGAATTCTTGCAGCTACTGGCATCAAGGATGACACGCATCAGAAATCCTCCAGTCAGGTCCCATAAAGCCACTGGGTGCCTCTTTCTCTGCAGTGCTGTCACCCTGTGCTGTGCCCCTCTCCATACACGTGTCCACCTGTCTGACACGGCAGAGCCATCATCTTCCCACGCGTGACCGTGACCAGTGCTCCCCTGAGCGTGTCAGGTCAGCAGAGTACCGGTGTGGGCCAACCCAGTGAGTCTCATCCCTTGCCCAGCACAGCAAAGAAGCTATGGGAACGAGATGTAAAGCTGCTGTCAGCTGAGCACTTGGGGACAGCTTGACACTAGAAAGACAAAAGGGGCTCACGGGACGATGGGAAGGAGGAGAACGTGAAATCAGGTGGCACCCCAGCAGCTGGGGGTTTGCAAGGTGTAGCTCCTGCCATAGAGACTCCTTTCTTACAGAGTTGTTTTTGGAGAGTGGGTGTCAAAATACATTTGGGAAAATTTGAAGGCACGTTTTGGATAGCCAGTGAGGAGAGGAGGGAGAAGCTAGTGTCCGATTAGAGACTTTCTTGTGCTCTAGGAAGCGTGTGCTTTCACAGAGCATCCTTGTACTGAAGGACCAGAGGAAGAGGGTGCATCTGAATATCATTACAAAAGGTATAAAATCCTAAAGCAGGTGGTTATTCATGTGTGATGTTGCCCTTTGCCAGCAGGGGAAGATAGGGGTGTCCTGCTGATTGCACCGAGGGAAGGGCACTCTTGCCCTAATCCCTATCCAAATGCCTGTCTTTGGGGTTGGGAACCCAATGTGACTTCGCCATATCCGCAAAGCTCAGCCTGAGGCTTGGAAACAGTGTTTGCTGGCACCATGTGTTGCTAAGCAGATGGGCTGCTGCCTTTGTACCCGCTGAAGTTTCTCAGAGAGGGTGGCTTTGGTGTGGCATTTCAGTAATTGTTGCCAGCACAGAAGAAACTCGGGCGGGGGGGGGGGGGAAGAAGCATCTCTAGTTCCTTTACCACCTGCTTCTCCTCCCTCCTTGTAGCCCCCATCCGACACCGAAGTAATTGCCCACAAAATGCACTGATAGGAAAATGAGAGAGAAGAAAAAGCCAACCCAGACTGATGCAACAGGTGAAATTCCAGCGTGAGGAAACAGCAGAAAAGTCTTAACTAAGCTTGCTAAAAATATATGAGGGTGAGGCAGCTGAGTCACTAGGGGGGAAACTTGAGATACATGTGGTCCACGAAGAAGATTGAATATAAATGGTTTCAGTGTGACTTGCCAAAGCATTGGCTGTTCCCTTTCTCCATGGGCTGGTAACATCTGGGATGGTGTGGCTGGGTGGCAGCGCTGTAGCACATGCCATCCTGCCCTTGCCCCCGGAGATGGGTGCTGCAGGCGGCCAGGCAGCTTGTGTGGCATTTTCTTTCTTCCTTTGTGGGCTCCCTTGGCTTGACCTGAGGAACCTGATGGGTCTTCCAGTATGTTTTTGTATTTGTTTTGTTTGTTCTGTTTTTCCAAAAACTGCTAAGTAGACACAGAGCAGGACAAGGGTTTGGTCTGTTCTGAAGTTAAACACTCTGAATACATGAATGAAACTGCATCTGACTTTAATGGGAACAAATGAAATGCTTATGAATGTCCCACCCTAAGGCTCAGATAGGAAGCTCTTGAAATTAAGAGCTGAAACCCTGATGCTGGTTCTGATCTTGTGTTTACTGATGCTGAGTTTTACCTGCTGTAACAGATGAAATGCAAGGGTCTGTTTTTTTGGTTAACCGTGGGGGATCCGTTTGGTGTGTGCTGATACAGCTGAGAAGCCCTGTCTGTGCTGTCCTGTCCTTTTTGAATGCAGTGAGAGACTCGAGTTAAGAACAACACTTCAGAGTTAAAATAAAAAAAATCACCTAAAATGTTTTGGGAATTCTTACCTTCCCCCACCAAGTTTTCGCCTTCTTACCACTTGTGGCTTTTCTCCCCTTGTTAAAGGGATTATTCCCCCTGAAAAATGCGTTTTGACA
Source organism: Rissa tridactyla (assembly GCF_028500815.1). Lineage (NCBI taxonomy): Eukaryota > Metazoa > Chordata > Aves > Charadriiformes > Laridae > Rissa > Rissa tridactyla. Next base: position 9,809,223 of record NC_071478.1, on the reverse strand, counting down.
GATTGCCTGGGCCTCGTCGGCAGATCGGATACAAGCTGACTCATCTCTCTCAGCTCAGGTGAGTGATCCATCTCTCTTACTCATTGATTTTTCCGTCCTCGTGTTTTGAGATTTATGGGACTAGATGTATCAAAGAGCAAACTCTGTTCCCAAATCCTTGAAAGATTAGAGCGGTTAGTATTTCATGTCTTCAGCACCCTCTTCTTCCCCCCTGTCCAAAAAAGAAAGGTAAACCATTAGGCTTTAAAAGCTAATTACACGTAGCAGCAGACTTCATCATCACCAAGAGGGTCTACATACCAAAACCGGGTTTTGTAGTTGCTTTTCTGGTGTCCTTCCACCCCTTGACATGTCTGTTAAAACACTTCCATGATTTGTGAGCTAACAGGCACTGAGCAGATGGGAGAATTGTGAGTTACATCGGTTTACTCTTTTTTTTTTTTTTTTTTTTTAAATGTAAAATTTTTATCGGATCTCTAGCTGATGAAGAAAGAGACATATTGGGAAAGAAGGTGTGGGTGAAATGAGGACAACATTATCCCTGTACTCGGCCGCATGGGTTGGTTTGTTTTTTTGGAACACCCTCTCTTGCAGATGATCTGCCCATAAGTATCTGCTGCGCTTTTTGGTGATATTTCCTCCCCAACATTGTTTTTTCTGCCTCTAACACAAAAATGCTAAGATTTTTTTGTGCGTGTGTGTGACCACATTAAGCATTTGGATCTTTCACTTCCCATCTGTAAAGTGGAAAGAACAAGATATCTTCTCCTTCATCCTTTGTTGTGACTGCTTTTGGTTCGAGCGTTAGGGGGGAGATTTTTCTTGCTGTGTTGATGAACAGGACCCCTGTGTTGTTCCAGAAGTTGTTAAGAAATAGGCTGATTTAAGATATAGTTTTAAATGTTAGGTCTATATGAGAAATGCTGCTATATTTCTGCCCCCTCTGGGCAATTTAGCTGCTGCAGCATCGCCGCCGGAGGAGCGAGCGCGCCCTTTATCTGATCACCACTTCCCCCTTCCTCAGTCCTTTGTGGCAGCATCAAGTGTACACGCCATGCACAGCTGATGTCTGATACGTGCTGCTGAAAAGCTGAACGATGCATTATATTGTTGAGCAAAACCTGTTGGCGTGTTTATCTGGCTTATTTCATAAGCGTTGGGAGATACAAAATCAATAACATTTACGTAACGCTCCTGTCATCCGCTTCAGCCTCTCCCTTGCAACTGCAGTTGCTTTTCCTGAAATGAGTAATGAAATGCATTTAATTGTACGGTATGATGGCCACAGAACAGCAGCTCCAAAGCTGTTCTGATCACCCCAATGTACAGTAACTGCTTAAGTAATTTTCACGTGCAAACAAGCGTAAGTTAGTGCAGTGTCTTGTTTGCAAATGAGCATGAATAACTGTGCTGGTTTCATATTTTTATTGTCAGGAATATTATCCCTCTGAAGGCATCGAGTCACTTGTTGCAGCTGTTTTACTCTGCATCCTGTAGAGCAGGTCCCTGGCTGAGCAGAAGAGTCCTGTGCAGGGCAAGGCAGCCACGGTGCTGCCACTGAGATCATGGCGTGTCTTCAATAAACCAGACTTTCATTCTTCTGTAGGTCTTATGAGGCTAGTAAGCACTAGATAAACCTTAATTTTCTCTGGGCCTTGCTAGTTGATAAGGCTATGGAAAGCTTGCTCTCCTTTATTAATTGGCATGTACTTACTCTGCCTGATGGCGCAGACCAAAGAACAGATGTCAAGCCTGCCCTTTGTCACTGGGGCATCTCTCACTCAAAAGTTACACACCCCTTCTCATGCTAGTCCTAAGTGAATATAGACCACTTAAGGTGAAATATTTCCCCAAAACCTGAAGGTGCAGATGTTCCTTTAGCAAGGTGGTTGCTTTCCACTGCATGTCCCTGGCTCCAAAATAAGGTCCTGACTCCAGAGCGTGATGTGCCACAGTGACAAGTTCAGGGACTCTCTCTGTCTTGTGTGCCCTCTGCCTTCAGTTTGAGGGACACTTTGTACTGATACATAACAAATTTTTGAATGTCTGCTCTAGTGTGTGATGATGTTTTTTTCTAAGTTCCTGGGAACCAGGATCTGCTAATTTTTATGGGGCGTTTTATGGGGCCTGATCAACTTGATGACCTACATTGACTAAGGGAGTATTTCTTTGCCAAATACCAATTTAAATGTAAAGTACTGTGACTGCTGGCTTGGAATTGTGTTGCCATATGAGTTCATTATGTAGCTTGCCTACTCTCTTCTAATACTTTAAGAAAGCCATTGGTCATTGTTGTGGTCTCTTGCTTCCTTACAAATAGATTTTTAAAAACAAAAAAGAAGTAAACACAAACATTCAATACAGAATAGGCTTACAGATGTAAATCTAGGGGAGGAGGAGGATGATGATGATGATGCAGTCTGACCATTTGACTGCTAATAAATACCTTTGTTTTTTAACCTGTTGGACAAAGTGGTGGTGAGCAGAATTAAAGATGAAAGCAGCATGGAAAAGATCTTGTAGCTTTGCTGGGGGGTCGGAGGGGAATCTACCTGTAGGAACACTTTGGTTTTTGTCTCTCTGGCTTGCCTGTGTGGAGGAAGCTGTCCTATGTGTAGATGTATTTGGGTGCCCTCTGCCATGAATCTCAGGAGGCTGCTGACAGCTCCCCAGCAGAGAGTAGAGGAGCAGAAACTTGAAGAAATGGTGGGGTTTGGTTGAGAGCTTGAAGAAAGACTTGTGCTGTCGGTGTCTTGTGCTGGCTCTGTGTTTGAAGCAGCCTAAGGGCCTGGAGAGGCAATTTCTGGGACCTGCTCACAGGCTTGTGCTTAGTCAGAGGGCTCCAGGAGGCTTTGAAGGCTGGGAGTTTTCTGAAATGTGTGTGCTTCTGGATACCCAGCCCTGCGCTCTTTTGACCGCTCTGCCCTTCTAGAGGTTCTCTGATGTTCCTCCTGGGGTGGTTGCATCTCTTTGAACACGGCAATTCCCTTGCATCTCTGTGAAGATTATGCCATTTTCTGTCTCCTCTTAACAGTAAGGTCTGTGTGCTCAAGGGGTGGGATGATTGCTCATTTCTGAAGAGAGAAGGGACAAAAGCATCCACCAGTCTGTAGGAATGAAAGAAATGCCCCATTTTCTACTCAGGGGTAAGCCACAGCTCACAGACTCTATTTTTAATTTTATGCCCTTTCATTTGTGAGTTTATCCCTCCTGAAATTGAATGTAGAACCTCAGTAAGACCAAAACTGAGTACATCATGGTAGTTCTTTTTTTTTTTTCTTTTTTCTTCTAACTTAACTTTAAAAAAAAAAAAAAAAGAATCTTTTCATTTTGGTTTGCCTCATCTGGAACTATATATTTCCCTGGTGACTACCATGTGCAAATGTGCAAAGAGGAAATGCCTAAATTGAAGAGCAGTGTCAGGCCAGGCCCAAGGAAACATTTGCTCCAGCCCCATGAGGGACAACTGGAGGAACTGAACAAGTTTGCTGAACTGATCTCCAAGTTACATGCCAGAAAAGGAGCGGCAAGCCCAACTTCATGTCCTCTTGGAAGAACAGAGGGGGCAGTTGATGGAAGCTCCACACCCGTCTCTCCCTGTGGACCCGAACCCCACAGCAGAACCCCAGAGGCAGGGACTTTGCTCTTGCTTAATCTTTTTGTGGCTGCGTGGCTGGCTTAGTGCCGAGTCCCTCTGAAACCGGCTGTTTTGTGTGGTTGTGGCAATCTGCCCAAGAGGATGGGTCTTCTTGTCCCTTTAAAGCCTTAAGCAGTTGGGCCAAGTGAAGTTAAGTTGTGTTTCACTGTAGTAAGTGCTGCCTAATTAACTAATCCCTCCCGACCCGGAGCAATGCTTATATCTCGTTTGCATTCTCTCCCAGCTGCTCTGACCTCCTTCCTCAGAGGTAAGAGGGGAGGAATTTATTGCCAGAATTTACTGGAGTCACACTATGGCTTCGCTGTGTGTGTGTTGGGGATTGCTCATGCACAGCTGCGTACCACCACCCAGTCTGAGTCCTGTAGTGCTCAGGGAGGGAGCAGTCTCCTCTAATTGTACTTTAATTGTCTGCTGCTGCTGTATTTATCAGTCCGTGGATGTGGCTGAGTTTGGAGTGATATTAGAAAGAGCCTTTGAGGTGTAGGAGTTGTTAGGCGTCCTATGGGCTGTGGTAGGTTTCCCTTTTCCTCCCCATCTTCTGCAGGAAGCTGTTAAAGCCAGTGATTATTTTCCAACAGAAAGGTGTAAATTAACCCTTTGCCCTCTGCCTCCTACTTTTCCTCCCCCTTGACCCACAAGCTGCCTTGTGCTGCGCGCTCCCGGGACTCTCGGTGGAGGTACAAAGTGTGCAGCGGCTGTAGCTGAGCGCTGTAGGAGGAACTAACTGGTGTGACTACAGGGGCTGTTTTGTTGAGCTCCCTCCCCACCCTGACCATACCTATTTTAATAGCAGTGCCAGAGCAGGAGGCAACCTGCTGAACCACATCATTTATTTTTTACAGCACTTGTTCAGACTGGGGCTGCATCTGGGGGCAGTGTCTTTTTTCTTTCCTTTTCCATTGGCCGTTTCTGAAAGAGAGCTAAGTCAGCCCGAGGAAAAACTCAAAGGAAATGGTGGATTTGGCACAGCTTGCCAAGAGCAGCAGCCTGGAGCACTAAATTAGGGTGGGGGCGAACTTATTCAGCTGCAGAACCAGAGTCATTTCATTTTAGCGGGGGTAGCGGAAATGCCGCTGCAAACTTACATCCCTTATAGCTGGGCACCTTTAAACCTGGATGGTTATCTGTGAAGCCGGACATAGCGGAGGGGTGCAGATAGCAGCTGGGTTCCTGGATGGCTGTTCACAGGCGTGTGGGGTAGTAGCGTGACACCTATTATGTTGTCCGGGTCAGTCTGATGCGCTAGCAATTACTCTCGGTCCCCAAGCTGAGATCCTAGGGTTGCTGTTCCCCAGCGAGGTATGCTGTTCAAGCCCTTTTCTTAGACTGATTGCTTTTTGCTTTTTTTTTTTTTTCTGCGTGTGTTATATTACCTGCCTCAAAGAAATCTGCTGCATGTGTCACTTTGGAATTGCAGCTAGCAGGGGAGGAGGTGACAAGTGGCTGCAGTTCTCGCTCTCCTGCACAGAGCAGGGCACGATGTGTTCCTACAGTTCATCTCTGCTACGTCCGACAGCAAATGGTAAATAGACATTTTATTTTTTTCTTGCCCAGGAGGGGACCGCACCACCAGGATGTTGTTCAACAGAAGTCTCTCCGCATCAAAGAAGCGATTAGAAGTTTGTTTCAGTCTCGAGTATGTCTTTGGCATTGTAGATAGCAGGGAACTTATGTTCAGGTCAGAAGTCTACTAAGTGGATTTGTTTCCTAAAATAAATACATCACCCGTCTAGACTAAATTTTTTCAGTGACCTGTAACAAAGCGAAACTCCTTCATAAATGAGCTAATGGGTTGGTGTAGGTCAGGGATGTAGGTCTGTAATGAATCTCAGCCTGCCAATCAGTTTGCTTTTCTTGGTCTGCTCAGAAGTAATCTGTGTACCGCAGCCTGAAAACCGCCGGGTAGATCACACTGGGGCCCAGTGACAGGTCAGGGAAGGCGAAGAGGCAGGGATGAAATCAGATTACAAATATTCTTGGCAGTACTGTCAGCTCTCTAAAGCGATTGTTGCTTGTCTGTTTACTAGTCGTTTCTCTTCTGCTCCCGATTGCAGTGTAGGAGCATCTGATTATTATAGAAAAGATGTGGGATATCATACTGAAGCAACTGAAACAGAGTGGGACTTGTTCTTGGCAGGATCCAAAGCCTGGTAAAGCTGGTAACAATCTCTGCTTTCACTGCTCAGCCTTGCATAACACTATCCTCCATAAGAAACACTATGTTGGGACATAGAAAGAGTGTGGTGGGTGCGTGTAAAGAGCCACAGGCTAAACAAGCCTGTGCGGTATTTACCAGAGGCTGCTTGTGTTCACTGAAGCTCCTTGTGTAATTGTATTGCGCTCAGCCTGGCAGGCAGCAGCGTGCTTCCCTTGCTTTGGTGGATCAGCTGGCCTCCGTCCTGTACTTCAGCTGGAGGGAACTGTGGCTGGGACGAGGGGAGCAGCGCAGGATCACAAGCGTATGGGATATGCCACACATCTGAGAGTCTGGTGGGGTCCAGGCAACATGTACATAAGGTTCAGATAGTTTCTGAATTCTCTGACTTGGGTAGCTCTGTTCGAAAGGCTGGGTAACAGTAGTCCTGTGGCTAACAAGAGCGGGAGAAGTGCTTCCCCTGCATGCAGAATAAAGGGGCTGTGTAGGAGAGAGCTCTGCATCCTGCCTGGTCCGGTTTCACCCTGAAGGTGTGATGGAAAATCCTACAACTCATGACACTTTCCTCAGCAATGTCCTTAATCACTTCCCAGGATACTTTTTTTTTGTTTTTCCTGCTCCTCCTCCTCTTCTTGCTGAGGAAGATGCGCTCGGGAGGAAACTGGCTTCTAAGTGGGTTATGTTACGAGTTTATCCAGTCTGACTCAGCTCTACCCACTACTCAGTCTGTTCTGATTCAGTCCCTTCCTGGGACTCCCATGTTCATTATTACTTTTAAAGACCTTCTTTAACTCCAGCTGGGCAAAGCTGGCAGGTTTAGGCTTGGAGTCATGCTGTCAGGGCTGTGATAACAGCAGGGGGGGGACCTGGGCCAGATGTTGGGATTTGCCCAGGGGTGACAGGAAGGAGCTCAGCATGGCTGGGAACACCTGCCTGGGTTGCACGGATAGCCCTTACTGAGCCCCGTCTTGCTGCTGGTGTGTGAGCCAGCTCAGGGTGTGACTATGCTACAGGGTGGCCATGGCTGGGCTGGAGGTACAAGCCTGCCTGAAATACACTGCACTTGAAGTGCCACCTCCATGGGGGTTTTGTGAGGGGTCATAGGTCCACAGTTGGTATTTGAGGCTCTGCATGCCGCAAGCTCACCCAGTCTATATTCATATTTGATGAATTAGCTGGAGGTGACTTGTTGAGCTTCTGCACCATCTGTGGAAGGACAGGCTGAGATGGTACGAAGCCAAGCAGTATAGTCAACCTGTCACCCTTGCTTTGGGACAGCAAGGTGAGTTTGTCCTGGATCAGCGGAACAAGCAGAAGAGGGCTGAGGTAACAAAAGCCTCTAAAAGAGTTACCTTGCCCAGTGGGGAACTGACCAGTCCTTGGCATTATTTTATAAAAAATGCTGATTGCGACAGCTCTTAACTGCAGGGCCTTTTCAGAAGCCTCTGGATATTTTGTGCAAACATCTGGTTTTGGTAAAGCAGCTCCTTCTAAGACTACAGCCATACAAACAAGTTATATGTGAGTGTGTAGGTTTACACCACTTTAACTGTGTATACCAGGCAAAATTATCTTTTTCTGTGTGTGTAGTGGAGAAGACCTTTGAGGTATTTCTTCGCTGCAATCTTCTTTGCTCTTGCTTGGGTCTACAGCCTCCTGCTAGCCTTAGTTGTCTGACACGTTATCGACTGTCACCTTAGCTTTTCTGTAATAAAGACATCCTTTGCCTGTTTGCTCATGGGTCTTTCCTGCCACTCCAGAGGTTTAAAAGGTAGGATGAGTTCAGGTTAAATTACGTTAATGTGCAAATATGTACTGATTTCATCACAGAGCACTCTTACAGCTTCCTCTATAAAGCTGTACAAACGGCAGTAATCCATACCTCCCTGGATCTAATTAGTCACCAACCATGCCTCAAATTCTCAGGTCGAACTGGTGAACTTTCTGTGACACTGGAAGGTTTTGCCCTGAGGAGTGTAATGGTCTGTGACTGGTGCTCCAGAGGTAGGCGTAAGGTGTAGGGTGCTGGGAAAAAATCTTGTTCCAGTCTTGTCTTCATCTACTCACTGAACGCCACCAACTGCGTGGCTTCGCTGTAACGCACGTGAGCTTCATGTTAACGCCTTCACTGCAGGCATCGGATGTGCAGGGAGGAGGGCAGGGGCTATGGTGACGTGTAAAGCAGAGCTAAGTTTAGCTGATGGGAGAGATACTCTTTGATAGACAGCTTTCATTTCATCTAAGGCTTTTGGCATATAAGAAAGGAAAGGAGTAGCACCCCGAGGACACTGCTGCAACTGTGGCATGACATTCCCACTGTGGTCTTCCAAAGCTGGGAGCAGCGGGTTAACCTGCTGTGACTCTCTTTGCCCGTGCTGCTCACCAGCTGGCAAGGAATCCCCTCCCACAACAGGCAGGCACATTGAAAACAGACTTCTGCAGCTGCAGGAACAAGTCCTTTCAGAGTGTGTCTTAAAAACAAGGCTCCGTCCAGGGTTTACAGCAGAGATGGGCTTTCCTGCAATACAAGGATGTGAGGAAAATTGGGACAGCAATGGAGATGAACACAAAGCACCTACCTTTTGGTGCGGAAGCTGCTAAGGCTGCCCTTGCCAAGGCACAGACCTTGCTGTTGATCTCTGCAAAACCCGGTTATGTCCCGGAGGCCTTTCATGTGCCCATTTAATATTGCAATTATACTTGTGTCTCTGCAGGTGAAGGCCAGGGGCTTGCTGCAGTGAACTTAATTATTTTAGTACATGGTTTCACTCCTCTAAGCCTACTTTAAAGATGACTATGTTTTTATTCCTTAGTGCCTGAGGAAAAGGACTGCCCGCTAAAGATGTTTTAGTGATGCAGGTGGGCAGTTCTTTAACAAAGATGGATTCCTTGCTGAGACACCAAAACTGGTGATAGATGTCAGTGGGTACCATCTCAGCTCTGTCTCAGGCAGCCAAGTCGGTGAAATGAGCTTTTGCAGACTTTAAATTGTGGTTTCTTCTTAGAAGGTCACGTTCTCTGCCTGACTTCCCTCTTGTGCATGTGTACGCAAGCCAGTACAGCGGTGAATCTCTTAAGAGGGAAAGCTGTAGAAGAGGATCGCCTGAAGCCTAAGCCATGCAGAATCCAGGATGAGGTATTTGTTTAAGCATCTCTGCTTTATCTCTAATGACCTCTGACTTCCGTAGTGCCACGGGTGACCCTGGCGGGTACGAAAAGCCACTTAGTGAAGAAGTGCATTTCTGCAGAGCAGCAGGAAGATTTCTTCGCTGTTTGGCTCTTGTATCGCTGCACTATCCGTAAGCTGGATAAAAGCCTCAGAGGAATGATTGTCTGAGCGAGATTGAATCTGGAAGAGAGGCTCATGGATCCCAGGAATAAACTGGCTGTCAGAATGTAGTATTGACGTGAAGAAAGCAAGTCCTTGGAGGCACTATTGACTGTCATTACTGATGTAGTGGAGACTGCCTAAAGTGCCATTTCTTGAGAGTGGCATCATTTTTTGCCGTACTTTTTCCTTTGTCTCCTCTTCTCTTTCTTGCTTTTGAAGAGGTTGGGCAGAAAACCAACACTAGCACGTGTCAGGAGTGAAATGAAAATACATGCTGAGCTGGAGCCTGCTCAGGGACTGGTTTCAAAACGAAGGGCAGAGATGGGATCCTGAAAGACTGGCTCCCCTCAGCGCATACTCAGGCTGGAATGGAAAGTGTTTCCAGCCCTTGATGGCAGAGAGCAAACTCTCCCCCGCCTTCATCCGAAGGCAGCCTTCTCACAGCAGGAGCTACGAGGCTTCTTTTCTTTCACCTGCCCATATTAGACTTTGCCCTCAACAGGAGGGCTCCCATTTAGGAGATACAGTGCCAGGTCACAGACAACTTGAGAGAAACCTGGTGTCCGTGACAGAAAGCACAGAGGGAGGACGGTGAAGGATCTCAGTGTTATTTTAAGACTTGGCAGAAATAGCCCTAGGGAAAGTGAATACAGCTGCTTCCCTCGTGTTTGTCACTGTTAGTCCTCCTTCACTTGCTCTCGATGCTGAGCCTAAAACAATAGGGGAAAGAGCTCGTGGCCCTTTGGGAATGTTGGCTGTTTCCAACCCTTACAATTAGAGAACAGCACTAATTGAAACAATGCTGTCCCAGCCTAAGGGGTCACCTTGGTGTTTGGGATGGAAATCTCACAGCCACTTGTTGGGCATGGACTTTTCTTTTTAGTTCTGTTTTGTTTTGTTTTTCTCTCCGCAAGCCCATCTGCATTGCCTTGGTGGCATGCAAAATGGGAGCTTTAAGTTCTCTGGCTTTAGTAATGCATTTCCTGAATTGCAATCCCTCTTTGCAAAAGCTATTATTTTTGGTTGGCGTTGTGTTTTCATTTGTCTGTTTTCAGACAACTCAACAACTGCTTCAGAACGTAATGAATTTGGGCTGTGCATTCCACAAAACAGCATCCAAAAAGTCCTCAAGAGAAGCATGTGGACATCTATTACAGCCGTACAGCAAAATTCCAGTTTCTCATGTACTTTCTTAATGGCAGAGACTGAGGCTAAGGAAAGGAATAATGTCAGAGGCTTGTGCATGTTGGCGTCTTTGGGAACCGAGTACCCTGTTAGTAGCCTACTGGCCGGTTCTTGTGCCCTCATCTAAAATTGGGGTAGGGTGGTAATGTCTAGTCAACAAGTTATGTGTGCACACAGATGATTATTCTTAGGATAATAGATAAAAAGCTGTATTTGGAGGAAAAGGGACGTTCCCATTCCCAAGGTAATGCGGGAAGGATGGGGAACAGATGCTGCCCAGGCTGTTGGAGTTACTGCTGGGTAGTGTGGGGATGAAAAGCCAAGAGAGAAGTTGAGAAAGGGTGAGGCAGCATCCCACCTCTTCTCAAGGGATCCTCACTCTGAATGGCATTGCTTTGAAGTGACTCTGCCCCCGAGGAGGGTGTCTGGCATTGCGGGGTGTCCCAGCTGAGTGTCTGGCTTTTCTCCCTTAAGGACACGTTGGCTGGGATACTGAAGTGACTCAGTGTTTGGATGTCTGGACAGCGTTTCAGGCAGGGGATTTGTTGTGTTGTTCTTGACAGAGATGGTTTTGGATAGCCCTGTTGTCCAACTGCCTGGCTAAGGCCGAGATGTAGGTAATCCTTGGTTCATTCAGGTAAGGAGGTGAAGGGAGCACTTTGAGGAGACCGTTATAGTTGCATTCTTGATTTGAGATGCTGTTTCCCTTTTCTTCTTCCAAAAGAAAGATGATTTTTTGGAAGGGATTTGAGTGCTCATCCTTGAAATCTCTCTTCCCTTCATTTCCCCATCTGGATGCAGTTAGGCTTTACATCCTTTTCCCGTGACTCAGCTTGCTTCTGTGGCCCTAACCCCTGGTGCTCTGCTCCAGGGCTCCCTTGGAAGCACCATCCCTTATAGAGTGTGTCTTCCTAGCTCCTGGAATTGGGCTTGGCAAGCTGGGTCTCACCAACTTCAGCAGCTGTCCCTTCTTCAAGGTACCTGTCAAGGTTTAACTCAAAGCCTTGGAAGTGGTTTGGAATCCAAGTTATCTGCAGAACTGGCTCTGCTGCCATGGCAGCTGAGATAATCTGGAAAGTTTAGCTGGAGAGAGGAAAAAAAAAAATGAAGAAAAACTTTTTTGGTCCTAATTAGAAACACTGGGGAAAAATAATTGAGAAATATATGTTACAAACTTAACCAGCTCTGCTTGTGGCCTGTCTAGGAGCCAGGGAGATAGCCTGTCAAAAGGCCGTTGGGTCTCAAATTCATTTGTAGTGACCGGCCTGAGTTGTGGGTGGGTAGGAGGCAGAGTGGGTGGGTGGCTCTGTGGGAGAGGAAACCAGGGCACGTAAGTCAAAAGGAGTTTGCCACGGTTGTAAGGTGGGTTAGTGGCAGAAGTGGGAGTTGAACTGATTTGTCTGGAGCCCTTTCTTGGTGGGAGGTGGAATATCTCTCAGCTCTAAGGGTGTAATAAAGCAGACAGTGATGCCTCAGCCCTGGCACTGGTGGCAGAGGCTGAGGCTTTGCAGCCAGCTGAGGAGGAGCTGCTGAGTGTGCCTTAACACCACTCTAGTACAAGCTCAGAGAAGATTGCCAGAACCCTGGCAAAAGGGAATTGAGTGGATGTTTGTGGGAATTAGACACCCGTCTCCCCTTTGTGCCTTTGAAAAATCTCCATCCTGGATTCCTTTTCTCCCCCTGAAGGGGAAAGCTTTGTGCTCAGCTGTCCCATTATACCGCAGCAGACAAGGAGATCTAGTTAATTTAAGTGCCTCTTACTTCAGCTGAAACATGTTTGGAATCGGAATACCATTCCTGCTCACTGAGCAGAGTCCTGGAAGCCATAGGCTCTTGTGTGAGAGATCCAATTAAAATACAAAAAAAAGAGAGTTGAGGTGAGTAAAGCTCTCCCCACAAATGCTGGGAGGGATTTCCTGCACGAGGCCAACCTTGACCTTGAGCATTCCCGAGTCCTTTCCTTTGGATGCTGACACAGTGTTCATAAATCATTTGAAGCATGAAGTGATCTTTTTATTTAATAAAAAAAAAAAGTAATTGGATTGACATAAATTAAAGCTGAGTTAACCTGTCTGGAATAATTGGATTGGTAGTAATGGACAGCAGTGTGGATTGAAGTAGGTCACAGTTTAACCTGGAGGCCTGGAGAGGCTATTTTTTTTTTCACACACACACCCCCTTTTTTTTTTTTTTTTTTTCCTTTCTTTCCCCTCTGAGAGCACGAAGAAATGTGGAGGGAGGGAGGGAGAAGATGGCCAGTGTGTGCCATGTGCACGGGGCTGCTGATGACTGGGGAATCGCTTTAGGGTAACTCCAACTGCAAACTTGGATATTCCTGGGAATAAAGTTCCCAGGTTCATTGCTGGGAAGCGACGGACAACTGTGACAAACTGTATAGCACATGGCTGCAGTGACAAATCATTTCACAGGGCTTAATCCTACATCCTCTCTGGACTGTCCTTACATACCACTGATGAGATAAAGGCTGGAGGAGCTGCTTTTGAATCGGGGCTTTCTGGTGGCAATGCGATGTGTGAACACTGGGCTTTGGGGTTGCTCTCTTCTTTCATTAGTGTATATGTAAATGCCTCCCAGATATTCTATGTATTTAAGTTTGATTGGACTCTTCTTACATCCTTGGGTAATAACAATGATAAATTATCTAGTGTTGAATAAAATCGGGAGTCTTAATCTCAAAGTAGCTTAAAGCTAGTTTGCATTTGCTCCTGACTCGAGACCTTCAGTGCTCTTTAACTGCTGGTTAGAAATAATGATTACTGCTGAAATGCATCCAAAAGGAGTCAGTCCTCCAACCCCTTGAAAAATATCCCTGTCTTGGGAAGTAATTTTTGGATATTGCTCCAAAGTAGTTGCATGGTCCTCTCCCAAGGACTTGCTTGGAAGCTTTGCTGTGTTTGACACCATATCCTTCACTCCACTGAAACCCAAATCCATCAAGGCACAGATGTTATGCTAAGCACATGAGAAATCTCATCCCCATTGGGGTAAAAACATTTCCAAAGGACCCACTTCTTCTCTGTCTCCTTGGTAAAGGTCACCTATAGGTTTCCCTCAGAGTGGCAAGAGTCCAAGAGTACCACTCAGGCAGCTGAAAAATGAGCTGTGAAGAAACCCTCTCGAGATGAAACCCTCCTCTGATCCTGAAGCAAGCAGGATATTGGGAATATGTGCTAAGGAAAGGTTCATGGCCCTGCAGTGTGCCCTGGGAAGGGCTGGGGCTGGAGAAGCGGGCATGCTGCAAGCCGTGCCGGAGGTGTGGTCGTATGGAGCTGAGCAGGGATGAGGAGGCGGTGCAGAGGCCAGCCCTCCTCCTCACTTCTCACCGCGACCATTCAGGTCTTATTTGCTTTACTCTATAGAAAGGCGATGATGGCTATGTGGTTGTAATGGTTGCGTTGTTAGGTGAAGTTAACTCGACTGTCTTCTGTTCTTGTAGCCAAATCCTGCTGCCTTTTCAAAATTGCGTAAGTAGTTCTGATTGGCATATTAAAAACACTTGCTGCGAGCGGCTTATTTGGAACAGTGGTCTGTATAAGACGCGTTCTCAATCATGCTGTATTACCTGCTTGGCAGGGAAAAGAGGTTTTGAAGAATTACACCGCCGATCCAGAGGTTTCTATCTGATCTCTGTGGGCCGGACCCTGACGCCGCTGGGTTCAATGATTAAATTCCCTGCGTTTTTGGTGGGACGTTTGGTACAAGCAACGCTTTGCTGTGAGCTGGTATGTGCGTCCGTGGCAAGGAGCAGCCGGGGCGGGCGCTGCCTGCCTGTGCGGTGCCAGGGGCTGGGGCTGGTCTCACGCTCTCTGCTGCACCCTGTGCCGGGGGCAGCTCCCAAGGGAAGGATCCAGTCCCAAAGGGGCCTGGTGTGGATGAAAGACCGTTCCCTGCCGGGGCAAGGGAGGACGGAGGGACAGGGAATGCTTCTGAGTCACCGTCTGCTCAGGGGTAGTCCAGCTAAATGCTTTTCTTTGCCTAGAGCCTATAATAAAGTCACAGCGTGGACTTAAATAATTAGGAGATGTCTGGCTTTGGAGCAGAGAGTCATTTCTTTCTCTGCTGACCTTGGCTGATTAGCAAATATTTGGTATCGTTTGTGCAATCCTATCAAAGCAGCCCAGAGGTATTCATCTGCCTAAAAGCCTCTGGGGGATCTCTTTTCCCCCGTGGGGGCACAGCCCATCCTTGCTCTTCAAAGCAGGTTTTTTGATTAGCTGACTGGAGATACATGTCTAAGATCTTGTGTTTTCTGATGCCTTTTTTTTTTTTTTTTTTCTTTCTCACCACCCCCTTTTAAAGAAGGGAGAAACTTAACATCACACTAGTCCCTTTGTGGCAGTTCAGAAGTTAAATTTACCAGGACCATTATCTTTAACAGCTGCTGCTGTCTGACAGATTGAGTTTATAGTCGGTCTTATAGGCACTAAAAACACTTTTATCCTTGTGGGTCCAATTTCAGAGCTATTCAATTTATTATCTCTAAGAGCTTAACAGCTGTTCTCCCCACTCCCTCGTACCCCCCTGCCCCTCCCTCCCTCTTTCTCCCCAAAGCTCAAACCTAAGGGTCACCCCTTAATTCTGGAGGTAGAAGCAGCGATGTGCGTGTGCTTTCCCAGGTGGAGCTTTACTGTAGGCAGGCAGCCTTCACTGATGCAGTCCCCTGCTCCTACAATTTTTCCTGTTGAGCAGCAGCATTGTGCTGATCTTGGCTTGTCTTGGCCACGGCGATGATCAGAAGAGGTGTTCCTTTCTCTGTACCTCGGCAGGGAGGAAAGGAGCTGCCCGCGGGGATTGCAGAGAGGTGAAGAGGCAGCATTGCTCTGACTGGACCACTTGCAGCTTTATTGCTGGGTGGAGAATTGAAAGAATGGTGGAGTAAACTGGAAGTCACATATCTTAATATGTTTCCCCTGTGAATCTGTTTTGTTTTGTTTTTTAAATAGCTCTGAAATGCACATCTAGTAACAGATAGTTGCCAGTTTGCAATCTGCTCTGCCATGTTTGACTGCTTCAAAGTCCTGTGTTTCTACCCCGTAGCACTCTGGTTCCCCGGCTGATGTGCTCCGCTCTGTCCGCAGCCTCCGAGTGGAAGTCCAGCGTTTCGTCTCTGGGCTACACTGGTTTCCCTTCCTTCTGGTGGCACTTTTTCCCCACGCTGAGCAATGACGCTCTTTCTCCTAGTAGTTAGTAAGACCGGTGGCTTTTTCTACACAGGCAGGTTCCACCGCACGTCTCCCACCTCTGCTTTGTATATGAGCTGACCCGTCTGCGTGTACAGCTCTTGCCTTCCTGCAGTGTTGATTAACCTCCTAGTCCGTGCCTCGGTTCCCTCTCAAGTGGGGATGATAAGGCTTTGTCTCTACGACTGGTGAGGCCACCATGTGCCATTGCACCATGTAGTTAGCTGTGTTAATGGGGCCGATGGACCAACGGGGAGCTTGTTCTTGCTGCAATTACCTCCTCCTCAGCAATGGCACACATTTTTCCCTGCTAACTTTCCCATCTGCCCCATCCCCTCATTTTACTCACAGCTCTGCAAAAGCATTGATTTATTGTGTGAGTAGACACTGTGATGATGAGATATATTGTGAAAAACCGCGGAGAATTAGCAGTGAGAATTCTAAGATGGATTTCACTTATTTCCCTGTAATGGTGGTACATGATCGGTTACACCTTGGCTTGGGCTAAGTTTCCCTGGAGTTAATGGGAGGCTTCCTGTTGACACATGTAGTCTTTGGATAACACTTGTGGAGTTTTGGCAGTTGTCAAGCGATAGCACAATGTCAGCTAGCCTT
The DNA here is from genome assembly GCF_028500815.1 of Rissa tridactyla. NCBI lineage: Eukaryota > Metazoa > Chordata > Aves > Charadriiformes > Laridae > Rissa > Rissa tridactyla. The sequence continues at coordinate 9,793,078 of NC_071478.1, read as the reverse complement.
GTGGCACAAAGGAGACTATTCAGACCTGTCACCGACTGCCTGTTTCATTCTTTTCATCTTCTCCTCGGTTCCATTCAAGTTCTTATGCTGCTCTTGTTCCAGTGGTGCCTGAGTGCCCTCCAATGGTGCTAATGCTCCCACAAAGAGATAATAATGATACCCACCTGCTTCAGAGGGTCCCTTTCTGCTCTGCTTCATTTCCCTTCCACCTCGCAGACAGTCTGATTATACCCCGTGGCTATTCCTACTCTCTTGTCAGCTTCAAAAAGGAAGAAAGAAGTCATTAGAAACCAACGAAAATGTTAATTGTGTCATAAATCTCTGAACAGAGCAGCATTTCGGTAGTTTATTCTGATTTGGGTGTGTGGCACTGCAGCTGAATCTGCTTTTCTTTTTCCTCTAAGCCACTGAAATGCTCCGAAAAGACGGAGGGAGACAGCCCGGTTTGCCAAAGCTATATGCAACATCATACAGGGGTACAGAGTTTCAGCATTTAAGCCTTAGACCTAATTTAAAAGCAATACTTAAGCAAGAACTGAATATATTCTTAAAGAAAAAAATGGTTTTCCTTTTTATTAGGCTGAAATAGGTGTTTGCATGCTTTTTTTGGGGTGTATGTTTCAAGAATGGCTTAACAAGCATCTGGGTCCGAGTGTACACCCAGCATAGTAACCTCCCTTTAGAAGTGTTGGGCTGACACATCTTGGGGAAGGGCATCGGTAAGGAGTGTGGCTACGTGGCCATGGGAATTACTGATTGTGCCAAAGAAACTGCAGAATTGTATTTGAAAAAAAAAAAATAAAAAGAAAAGTCTGCAACTGTAGCAAGGAGCACTGGATGTGGAAGAAAGGCCAGAGCAGAGGAGTGCTGCCAGCTCCAAAGCTACCAGAGCAGGTCATGGAAACGAGCTGGTAATCTTGGAGAGACTTTAATCAATGGTGTAAGAGGTGTAAACTGGGGAATACATAAGGGAAATTATTGAAGTGATTTCAAATGGATAAAATGGGGAAATACAGCCTACACAAGTTCATGGTGTGTTGTTGGCTTTTAGCAATGTGATTATGGAAATAGAGGATGCTTTTCCTTCAGGCCAGTGTCCGCCTGGAGCTCCCACCCATGCCAAGACTCTCCTCCGCTCTGCCCCAGCAGGAGCTCGGGTTCAGCTGGAGCGGGAGCCCCACACCCAGCCTGAGCTGCACTAACCAAAGGTGATTAATTACCTGCCAATCTCTGATCTCTAACGTCAGCACCAACTTGGCACGGCCGGGAGGGGTGTCAGGAGCGGCTTGTACCCTCGCAGGCGGGTGGCAGAGCAGGACGGGGGCTGCGAGCTCTGTGGAGGGGCACGTCCACTGCTTCGCCATATCCATCAGGGAGAGCCCGATGAGTTCAAGTCCAGTGTCACCTTCTGCCCTCCGTGAAGTCAGCTGTTCTCCACCGTGTGTGCGGGTCTGTGGATGTGCGTCGGTCGGTCCTCTCTGCTCTTCTCCCTGGGTCAGTCCAGTCTCAGACTAGCCAGCCGCTGGTGGAGGGGAGGAGGGAAGAGGAGGGTTAATCCAATCCTTTTATCTTGCCCTTTGTCTAATTAAAACCACAACAAATGGCACAGTTTAGGTTTAAATGTAATTGTGTTTAATGAAACATTAAGGGCAATTAAAGAAGTTACCGTGGCAGCCTCTCTATACCCTCCAGGGTTATAATGGTCTGATGAAGTGCTCTTATTGGCTCTCTTGGCAGGGGGCTGTTAATTGCATTAGAAACTGATAGTGGCTTTCTTTTAATACTGAAAGTTTCTCTGGTTATCCATCTCGAGGCACTGACGTGCCATCAGTTGCTGGGACCAGCACATGGGCGCGCTGGCTCCCCAGGAGGGCGTACGGGGACGCTGGGAGGCTGCCGAGGTGGCCCCTCTCCTTGGCAGAGCCCCTGAGCTTTGGTCTGGGCAGCCACCGGGGATGGGGGCACCCAGTGAAGCCCTGAGGCTTGAATGCCCCTCCTCGCCTGATCGTTATTATCCTGCTTTATGATTAATGAGAGGCAATGCTTTTTTCCCTGGGAAAGGTCGTCTTGATATAGTTAAGTTAGTTTGAGAGTTGTCAGCAAGAGGGACACTTATTGTGTAAACCTAGATGATTCATGCTTGTAAATATTGTATATTTACTGTCAATCTCAGACTTTTAAAAGAAAATCAGCACCTAGAGGTCATTGCTGGAGGTCTCGCACACAAAAAAAGAAAAAAAAAATGGCACCTTGCTCTTTAAAATGCAGCCTGAATTTGAAGCCGGTTCCTTTACATTTTTGGACCTTGACTCATGCCTGACTCATGCTGTTTTTAAAAGTACAGATGGGAGTTGGCAAGAGCGAGATAAACTGAGGCACGGAGGGAGGGCAAGGGCAGCCCAGCTGAGGCAGACAAGGTCAGGCTCTCCCCCGCCGCCGTCCCCAAAGGTAGCACAGAGGGAACCAGGAGCCAGGAACAGGATGCCCGGCTCTAATCGCTTTCCTGCATCTTGAAGAGATAAGCCCTGCCAGAGCAGCAAAATAAATACTGTTTTTAAAAACTGGTGGTTTAAGCAGACAGCAAGTAGTCCCCTTGCAGAAGCAGCTTGAAGTGGGGCAGACTGGGCTTTGTCTCTGTTGCCTCTCTAGGTAGAAACCATGGCTTGGAGCAAGGTTAAGTGCTGCCTCCTGAACATGGTGCAGGCTTGACAGCGGCTTTGTGGCAGCAAGGCTGCCTTCACATCCCTGACAGGATGACTGCTCTGTAAATCTCAGTAAAAGATGTCACAGCAACACGTGTCCCCCAGGGACTGGGAGGGGAAGGGAATGATATATGAGCGAAACCTGTCTCTAGAGTCCTGCCATCTATTTCTCAAGTCTTAAGAAAATGCTGCCACTGTGCTGCCTCCATTTATCTCAAGTAAATACGGAGACAAACTTATAAAATAAGAGGCCTTTAATTTTTTTTTTTTTTTCTGGCAGAGGTTATTTTTAACACCAAAGACTTTTTCTTTCCTCCTCAGCACATTCTCCAGTTGCTTTCACAAATAAATAACTTAATGCACCTCCTTCTCTCCGCCTGCTTCCTGCCCCCATCAGCAAGTGCTTCCTGAGGCCGTGGGGAGAGCTACCCATTTATCGCAGCCTCCAAAAGCCCCTCGCGATGCTCCGGCCTCGCCGCAGCCATGAGGGATAACAGATAGACTCTTATCTCCACCTTGCAGCCAAGGAGCCAAAGCCTGTGGAGATCTGGGACTTATTCACACTCATTCAGGAAACTTGTGGTTGAACAGGAGCTAAATCCAGTTCACTCTTTTGGGGGGGTAGGGAATTGTGAATTTGATGTAATAACTGTATTTTTGGGTTGTTTCTTCCCTTACCAGCCGCTGTGGGCTGATGTTCTCTGAAGGTTTGTTTTACTGGGCTGTGTTTGTATGGCTGTCTGTACCTCAGGTGGCTTTTGGTGGTGCATAGGTGCTACACAGCTCTTGGGGAGCTGCGTGTGCCATGGTGATGAACTCTCAGGGGCACTGAGGCCAGTGGTTACCAAGCTCATCATCCACTTGTCCTGGTCCCTAGTGATGGGATGCGATGGAAGGACCATGGCATCCTTTCTCTTTCCCAGTGTTGAGACGGGCAAGGAAGTATATAAGGGGCTGTCAATGTTTTCTGTGAAAAAGGATGTTCACCCCAAACCAAAAGTATTCTGAAACTGTTTCTACACGAGACTTCTGTTATTTGTTTTCCAGACTTTGTGGCAGCTAGGTGCCCAGACTCGATATGACCTGTGCCTGCTTGTCCTTGGCAGCAAGAAACCAAGGAAAATAAAAGTGTTAACCTGAGCTTTCCCTGCTGTGGCCCTTAGGGTGCTGTTTGATAGGTCTGCCCATGCCGTGAAGAGGTGTTTTGAATAGCAGTATGAAGATTGTTTTGCCTCTGTCTCCCCCATCCCTTCCTGCTTGAAGAGATCTGTGGCAGCAGGAAACTCTCTCTAAGGAGAAATGATCTTGCCCTTCGCTTCACAGGGATTAGGAGCCTCTCCTTGATCTGGGATGACCTCCCTTGCTCCAAGAGAAGCTGCAGGGACTGCTATGTTTTCCTGGGATTATTCTTTTTCTTCCCCCTTTTTTGGAGCTAGAAGACTGTTCCACAAATCCCGCACACTTTGGCTGTGCTCTGAGATTCCCTCAGTCCACCTTTCCTAGCTTCTCCTTGGACCATTGCTCTCCTCATGATACTGGCCTGTAGAACAGTGGGCACGTGAAAAAGGGATGGGGAGGACAAAAGAGATGACCCCCCACGTTCCGTACACTGAGCCCCATCATCACAACCACCCCTGTCTCCGGTAACGCACCATTTCTTCCATGTGCTGCTGCTGTGGGAACAGGGACAGTGCATTCACGCTGCTTAAGTAAAACATAATGATTTAAGTTTTATTTAATTTAAACAATAAAATGGCCATTAAACAAGTTATGCATTGACCACCTTACCATGCCCTCTAGCACTAATCCTGATTAAGTGTCTTTATTACTTGGCTCAGTTGGCCTTTTTTAAATGACAACGAAACACTTGATAGCACGAGTGCAAACTCCTTCCCTCTTGGCAATTATCTCCCTTCCTACTGAGTTTTGCAGGAGGAAGGAGAGAGAGGGGGAAGGAGAAGGGAGAGCGGGTTGGCCAGGGGAGAAATCCAGTGGCACCTGATCCGTTTATCACATAGATATGCCATAGTGGAGGCTTAATGGAGATTTAAATAATTCAGAGCACTCAGCCCCGCTAAAGCTGTATAATGAGCCTTCTGCACTGTGAGCCACCGCTCGGCTGAGCGTACGAGCAGGGAGGTCGTGTGGTTTTTTCATGCATAATTAAAGGGATAAAAGGGGATTTAGAGCAACAGTGTTACAATGAAGCATGCGGACAGAGGCTTCGCTTGTATTTAACTTGGAAATGCCAAACTGTTTTTGACTTGCAGAATAAGCTTCCCTCTTTCCTTTTTTTTTTTTTTACATTCTTTTTTTTTCCTTCCCCTGTTCCTTGCTGACCTGTCCCTGCTCCCCTGTCCCACGAGCATGGGGTTGGCTCTGAGCATTCACAGTTCTTCTTGTTTCACACCGGGATGGCAGCTCTCAGCCCTGTGGCTATTCCAGGTCTTCGCTGGAACAAGCAGGCATGACCTGAGAAGCCTTTTCCAGTGTGTTTCATGTCCACTTTGTTTCTGCCAAAGGAAATGGCTCCACATAAAGAGAATGAAAAGGAAGGTGGGAAGAATACAGGGGATCACTTTAAATTTTATGATTTACCATTTTCTACTGTGTTGTTTATGAAACGTGGGGCAAAATATTCTGCCTGGATGGCGGGGTCAGAGATAACTTGTTCATTCCTGTTTTTTCTTCCTTCTGTTTTTTTTTTTTTTTTTTGTCTTGCGCCTTTCTGCCCCTCTGCCCCGCTCTTTGCCAGGAGCCACCAACCCCCACAGCCCCCCGGGCCTGAGGGAGGAGGCTGCTGCAGGGAGGCGCACTGGCTGCCCCCAATGTGCCATGGGGACTTGGGGACCTGCCTGCTGCACGGCCGGGCCAGGGACAGGGTTTCTCACGCCGCCCTTCAGCAATTTGCTGTGTCCGATCAGCCCCTCAGCCCGTGCTGTTGACAGAAGGAGAAAATGGCTTTGCATTATCCTTCTCCCAGGAAGTGGAAGAGCATATTGTTGTGCCGAAAGTTATTCTCAGCCCCATCTCAAAAAATGAGCGGGTCTAGGGGGGTGGTGGTGATGTTAATTAACGCGTCTTTCATTACCCCCTCATCACAGGCTTAACCTGCTGTGGGAGAGCCTTCTCAAAGCAAATAGGTTACTGCGTAACTGGCGTTACTGTGGCCAGTTCTGCCTCTCCCTGTTAAACCGCCTGTTTCATCACAGCTCTTCCCAGCATGAGTTAATTCCCCCCGTGGCCCTGTGAAGTGGAGGCAAACTGAACAGAGCTTCGGTGGCCTTGGAGGTTCCTGAGAGGGTGGGGAAGGGCAAGCATTTGTAAGGGATAAACCCACCTGCAGCAGGACTTGCGCCAAAACCCATGCTGTGCTATGGCTGTGGGCTGCCACGCACCCCCAGTCCTCTTGCAGTCCAAATCAGACTGGCATCCCTCCCTTCGCTGCCACAGCCATGTGAGAAACTGGGGATTACCGACGAGTAGGGAAGAGTTACCAAAGCGGGGAATATGCCAATGCAAATCTGAAATATATCCACTGTCGTGTTTCTAGTAGAAGCAGAGATGCGTTAATGCCGCTGTACAAAGATGTTGCCCCAGGTGACCAGGGGAGGTGAGCATGCAAGAAGTCACTGGGTTTTTAGTTATGAGTGGAGGTTAAAGAGACTGGGACTTTCAGCCTAGCAAAGCAAAGGTTGAGGGGGGTTGCTGCTGCTCCTGGAACACATGGAGAAGGATAAAAAATGGGGGAAAACCATTGTTGCGGGCTAAGATGAAGACAAAACATGGAGTGGTGAGGGTGTCTGGTGAGAGTGGTTTTAAGATGATACGTGATAACTTGGAGAAAGGGATTATATCATGTTTCTGCCTGCAGCGTACACGGACCTCTAAATCAGGAGGTCCTTTCTGGCCTTTAATCCTTGATAACCCCTTTGCCCAGGGCTGCAGGAAGGTGCTGTAGGAGCTCATGGCTCTCCTGCCCTCACCGCCTTCTCCAGGTAGAGCTTGAGAGCTGTGTGTCAGTGTGATGTACAGCTGGGAGCACAAGCTACCACCAGGTTCCTGCCACCCTTCATCCCTAGAATTGAATTCATTATTTTTCTTTAGATAAACAAACCAAGAAGGAATCTGTGGCTACCATATTGACCGTAATGGCATGTGTCCGTCAGTAGTTGGTTGCTGGGTGGGAAGCGGGGGGCGGTGAGACATCCTGCGCGGTCACTGTAATGGAATCATCCGTCTTGTCTCCCTCAATGCGCACTCTCCATTTAGGAATTTCGAAAACGCTTCTGTCAAATATCACTCCCTGCACAATCCTGTTAGCAGGGCTGATGAATGGAGTCTCAAATTAAGACCGATCCCTCTGATAACCACAGTGCTGTAGGAGAGTCATCTGCTCAGTCAGAGCTATTTATTATATTTGATTAGCTGGGATGGCAATCTTCACAACCCACTGTAAATTCTATTAGGGGCACTCTGAGGCCCAGAAATGCAAATTAGACCTCCCAAAAGACACACACATACATAGAGCCTCTCTTAGCAAATGGGTAATTTCCCCACGTTCGTTTCAATGTTGTTTCAAGAGAGATGTTGCTGCCTCCCGTTTCTCCAGGAGGGGAGGGAGAGAACGAGGGGAACGCTACTGGGAGGCAAGGCAGCCCCGCGTCCTCTCTTTGCTCTTCATCGTGAGGCCCTGCGTGGCAGCAGCTCCAGCGGGTATGGTTTGTGAGCGCTGGGCTCTACTTCCTACCTCCCGTGAGGTTGTATCCTACAGGCATTCCCATCCAAATGGGTGCTCAGGAGCAGAAGTCCCATATAACGCTAGAGAAACCTTGTGGGAGGCTTGCCTATGGTGAAGCTCTAAAGATAGGCAGGCTCTTCACTCTGTTTTTTTTTTTTTTTTCTTTTCTTCTCTTTTATAATGTGATTCAGACAGGCCCCTGACACCTCCAGCTGGCTACGTGAAATTAAGTCAGGCTGGAAGTTCAGGGCTGGCTTCTCCCTCTGGTGCAGCGATGGCGAAAGGAGCAGCATAATTCCAGCAGTAGCCGTGTGAATGGGCTGCTGTACGGCTCCATTAATAATTCCTGATCAGGTGCTCTGAGACCTGCGCATAAAAGGCACATTTTAATCACGCTGTTCTTCTGGAGGATGTTGGTACGGGGAACTGAGGTACCTTTGACTCCGGTGGAGTTAGCATCAGCTGCGTGCTTTCAGGGGAGGCAGAGGGCTGTCCCGTAGGCTCCTCAGTGAATAGTGCATCCAGAAGTTTCATTGATTTGCAGTGATTAATTCTCCCAAGAAATGAAGAGGTTTATTAAGGGCAAACAAAGCAAAGATTATTTGAGAGCTAGCAAGCGGCACTGTTGGTGGTTGGCTTTCTTCTCTTGGTCATATTTTATTTTAAGAATAATTTTCATAATGGCTCATTAATTTCTGCGTTATGTAGTCATTTACTATTACATTCTATCTGATAGCACGCTATTCATTGATCTGTGGGTTAGGTTCATCACAACCAATTATTCTGTGATTCATAGGTTTTTAATAAACCCATTTTAAGGGGTTAATAAACCTCTTAAAGAATAACATTGGCATAAAATCTGAGCTATATCTTTTTCCCACCTTTAGTTCTTGTACCTGTTCGGTAAGATTCTTACAACATCTGTGTTCCTTTGATGTGCTTCCCATTGTATATGTTTTTTTATTGAGGCAAGCTGCTGCAATAGTGCATGGCTAAAAGAAAACCCTTATAGCGCTGGAGGTACGTGGCAATGTATTTGAATCTTCTTAAGCTGTTAAAAAAAAAAAATTCCCAACACGTTGAATGAAAATCTTATCTGGGCGTGATAAGGATCCCTTGGTCCCTGTAATATAATGTAGTTTGTTTCTTCCAGCCTCACAAATGCTTTTGTTATCTTTGCTTTGATTTTTTTTCTCCCCTCTGTATCGCTTTGATTTCCGCCCCCCCTTCCCTTTTCTCTTTCATCATTGTTGCTTGTAAATCCTTCCCTTGGTAGAGATTAGAGTAGGAATGAGTGATAGATGCTGTCAGTAACAGGAGCTAATTTTACCCCTGATAATGGCTCTGTGGTTTATACAGACTTCGCTCTGCTGGTGCAGCCACGTACCCCGGGGCCCATCCTGCTTGCGCGCAGCTCGGCGCTGCACCGTGCTCGGCAGTGGGGATTTTAGCTGCCGGGGAGCGTGCGCCCTGTGCTGGAAAAATTTTATCCTGGGAAGAGTCTGTGCAAAAGCTTCTCACCAGTGAAGAATTCCCTCCCAGCGCACAACTAAAGTGAGAGCGATGTTGGGGTTTTCCGTGAAGAGCCTTTTGCCTTCTGCAGCAGCGCGGGGGAGTGAGCGGGCTGGATGGGGTTCAGGTCCCTTTTCTGGTGGGAGGATTCCCCTGGCACCCAGGCAGCGATGCTGCCGTCAGCCCAGCAGGGAGGACTTCTGGGTAGCGCAGGCACGTACCGTGGCGATGGCGCTGAAAGGCTAATTCAGTAGCACCACCAAGCAGTGCTCCGGGGGGTATTTTACACCGCTGTGACCTCCTTTGGGAGCTATGACCCGTACATCGCTAGTGTGGTACGATGCCAGGACTCGCCGTGAGCCACTGTTTGTACACACCGAGGATTAGCCCCAGCCTCGGCTGCCCACCAGTGGCCCACTCTTCTATGGGTGAACTCCTCCTTTACTTCTTTGTGCTCATCTTATGCTGCCGAAAGGGAGTAGGATGCCAGGGCACGGATGGTACAAGATGCCCATGTGCAAGGAGGGACCACAGCTAGCAAGGAAGAGGGCTGTCGTGGTCCCCAGTTTTGCTCTGAATTGTACAGTGGGGGAAGCACTGCTGCAGGAGCTCACCAAATGCCCTCCACCTGCTCCTCTCTGGTCGTGCCCTGCCTGGAGGATGTGCTGGATTTGGCCCCACTCTTTCCCCGCATTAAGTCAATGCTCGACAGTCCATTTTTCCTGCGCTCTCACAAGGGGCTGAGTTCTGGGAGGGGATTTGCACAGTAGACAAAAGATGGCTAAAAGGACGTTGGAAGTCTGAAGAAGTCCTGAAAGGCAGCTGTCACCGCCGGAGTCCAGCGCAGATGGTGGTGCTCTGCTCATTTGAAATTGCAGCTGCAATTTCCACGAGGGATATTCGCTCCTCTGGCCTATGCTGCTGAGCTTAATTATTGCAGGTCATGTTCCAGCCCCAAAACAGTTGCAGTGATCTTGGTTAAGCGCTTGTCCTTGCATAAGGACCGAGGGAAATATCCTCTGCTACTTATTTTCTTGGTTACTGTTGTTTGAGTGAAATATCCTCTGCTATCTATTTTCTTGGTTACTGTTGTTTACTGTGTGTAGGGTTTTTTCAGGTTGTCTTATGTGTGGTCTTGTGGGGGGGTGTGTGGAACACCTGATACTCTCCCTCACCATCTTTCCTTTATTTGGTGTGACATGGTCACATCAAGCCTCTGCATTCACGTTCCACAGTGCAGAAGGAGAAATAACTATTTTAAAGCCTCTATTTGCAGTTCACAACATGTTTTTTGGTCATTGTTAGTCCTTCTAGTACTTTATACACTGTCATTTAGTTCCCTTTGGCAACCGTTTTCCCTCCATTTGTCTTCCTTACATATGAAATTGCCTTGAGTTAGCCTTAGTACACTGCTTGTTTCACTTCTGTCCTTATTAATATCTTTAAATGTCCCCCCTCCACCCACCTTTAATTCAAGCAATAATTCAGGGACGCCCTGGAGTATATGTCTCCTATAGAGTAGGGTGCGTCGCCTTTCTCATTTTGCTTCTACCTTGCTGCCTTTGCATCTTCAAATGCTCTTTTCTGTCTCCCTAGGTATGCGATATTTTCCCCTGCACCAGTGCTGCCAGCTCACGTCTCAGCTCCTCTTACAGGTGGTATTTTAACACCCGTAGCGGTGATCGAGTGGATCCAGTAAGGCAGCGTGCTCTGGTGCTGTCCCCTCATTGCTACTGACAAAGCAGAGCCAGGGCATCCCTTTATCTTGAAGCATTTCAGGTGTAGCAAGGTTTATTCTGCACGAAACTGCTGTTAGTTAGTGAGGAAGGATAATTGTAAAAAGATGCGGCACAGCTGTTCCGGCCCTCCTTTCATTATGGGCTGGGAGCAGCTGACTTCCTCGGATGGCTGGTGATTTTCTCAATTAAGGCCAGAGAGAAACAGAGGGTGGACAAAGAGCAGATGCCATCTGTGAGGCCCGCTCTTCTGCTGCTCGCAGTCTGTGGTAAGGAGAGCTCCGGCGATGAAATAGTTCATGCCTCTTGGAAGTGTTCGGGTGCTAATTCAATGTGGCTTTGCTGCCTTTTGACGAGGTATTGGTGATCTGTGTAATTACAGGCTAGTTGCTCATTAATAACTACTTCAGTCATTTCTCCCTCCCGCCTTCCCCACCAATTTCTTTTATTCTGCAACTTAGAGTGGTATTACTCTGTCGTTAAGTATTTATTTTGTCTAAGGGAAATATATACAAAGGTATGCAGGTTGGTTACGGGAGCTGAATGCTTTTAATGGGGTGGTCACTGGGACAGTCACAGTTGCCCCCGGAGTGCGGAGTCAAACGGAAATCACAGCTATGTGAGAGGAGCCCACGGGTGTTTTCCACGCTACTGGTCTTATCAATCACCTCCCTCAGCAGTCTCCTCACCCCTGTGGAGCACCCCCAAAGGCAAGTGGTTTTGTGCGCCATTCGGTCTTGACTGTGGTTACTTTGGACCCAAACCTGTAGTAAGAGAAACATAATTTTTTGGCCTCTCTGGTTACGCAGGCTCTTTCCTCCTGCGTAACGTTCTGTCCTTTCTCTCCTTTCTTTCTTATTTTCGTGATGTTTCTTTGCATTTTCAATCGTATCCTCACAGTGAGCTAAAAAGAAAATCAAGAATCTGCCAAAGCATTCATCATGTCTTTTCTTTTTAAAATAGCATTAGAATTCAGGCCTGTTTCAGGGTCTGTGCGCTGAAAATTATGCAACCCAGAGCTGGGAAATTGAAAAGTCCTGTGAACACTGGTTTGAATTTTTAACCAAATCCCTGTCAGCTGCATTTCTTCCTTTTATATGTTTTCCTTCTATTAATATTCTAGAGAATGAGTTTACAAGAAACAATGAATTTTAAACAAAGCGTGGAGAACTTTTCCAGAGAATGAATTTCAAGTCATAAATGTGAATATTCTCACTGGGTTCTGAGAGAAACTGCCCTTTGCAGAACAGAGACGTGACATCGATTCTTACATCCCAAATCAACCAGAACATCCTGTATTTTGACTATGTCCAGCAAACAGCTTAGGAGAAGACAGGCATCTTCTTCCCTTGTTTTGCACTAGTGAAAACAAAAAAGAATTGGGGACAGAACTAATTTAATGGCTTATTGGGAAGAGATTTTCACCTAACTCAATTTTTGTCATGAAAAAGCCTCTCTTAATATCCTGACGGTTTCTGGAAGGGCTTTCTGTTAAAGAGGAAATGATAGCATGTCTTTCTCAAGGAACATCTGGCTTGTATTTGTGAGTTCCTAGGCGACTTACAACACTAAAAGCATGTTGTTTTCAGAGGTGCTCTGCACCTGCGGCTCCTTCTGGAGCTGGTGTGAATCAGGCTGGTGGCACGGACTTGAAGGATCTCCCTTCCTTGCTCGCTTTCTCGTTGTCTCCTGACAAGCTCGAGGGCGTGTGGTTAGATTTTTCTACTTGGTTTTCATTTCCTTTCTGCAGAGGAACAGTTTGTGGGTTCTACATCCTGTCTCTTCACCGCAGGTTTGTAACGGATCGGTGTGGGGAGCCAGCAGCCCCAAAGGCAGGACTGAAAGAGCCTGAAGCTGCTGCGGTGGTCCCGGCACAGGGGTGTTTGAGCCATCACTCAGGCTTCCTTAATTTCCAAAGATCTCTGAAGATAATTATATCTTCCCCTAAGGCAGAAAGCGTGTGAAAGGATCAAGGGTACAGCTCAGAGGTGACACTTGTTAGGGAAGAAGAGCTGCTAAAAGCCATCTCCTTCAGCAGGAGGGTTGCGGTCACCTGCTGGGAGGCAGGGCAGCGGGGCACCCTTCCCCGAGGCTCCGTGCCCTCTGCCTGAACTGGAGATAAAAATAAGACGCCTTTTGCAGGACCGTGACCTTCACAAGTACAAACTCACGTAGACGCAGCCCATGGGATCCAGGGTGAAAGGGTGACGAGGAGAAGCGATTACGTCCTGACACAAAGGCAAGCTGGGATCAGGCAGAGGTGGAATTGCTCAGTCCCAGTATCCCAATGCGTGTGTTCACACTGGGACTTGCAGGCCACTGGAGCATCCTTTAGGGACTACTCGTGCCATGGGCCTTTCAGGTGCCTCGCCTGAGGTTGCATGGTGGTAAACTTTCACAATTCATCTCTCCCATGGAAGAGGCTGTGGGTGAACAGTCTGGATCCTTCCCCAGAGCCCTCTAAAGGTATCTGGGCTGGAGGAGACGCGGGTTTTACCTTCTCTCCCCATTGCTTTCCTGGGCTGCTATTAACTTCTTAAAAACAGGCACCGCTGCTAAGGAGTGAGGGGAAAGTTGTGTGGGACGAGACCTTTCCTCTGCTGGAGGAATGAGTTACCGTGAATCTGCGTGAAACCAAATCTTTCTGGCTCGTGTGGGTGGATGTGGGCAACCCCCACCTCCTTTCTGCAGCAACCCCAGCCTGCTGCCCGCCGAACCTGCCGGGGCCAAAAGCTGCCACAGCCTAAAGGCCACGCTCAGAGTTTCCCTTTCAGAATTTCATTGGCTTCTGTGATAGGTTTTGGTCTGAAAGTGGCACATTCCTTTCGTTACTGGAAATGAGAGGCTTGCAGCTTTTTTTCCGCCCTGCGAGCGGAGGCAACCTGCGCTAATGGGATGCAGGTCCCACGCTGTGGCTCGGCTGCCGCTCGATTCGATTTGCTGGGAGTCGCGCTGCTTTGAAGGCAGCCGTTGCGCTGTTGTGTCAGAAGGTAATTAAATAGGCCCCAATTCTTTTAATTACTGCTCGCTCCTCAGTACATGCTTGCATACAAGGGTGAAGTGAAGGGTATGGAAATAATCGCTGACAGATCACAGCTGGAAATGTGTGGCACCTTGGATAAACATTGAGGCAAAGGCGCTGCGTGCAACCCGGGCGGCTCGGCTTTACAATTACTGTGAAATCTGTCTAAAGAGATTGGGGCACGGAATTGGAAAACACGGCAGGCTCTCTTCTCCAGGGAGCGGGATGTAACACGGGGCTGGGTGATTGCGATCAGAGGCGTACCTAATACACAGAATGGGTTTTGTCATTGTTGGCAGGAAACTTCAGGCAGAGGCGAGGTGAAATAAGCAGATTAGTGCGATGCCGCTCACTAGACGGGGGCAGCACGGTGAAGAAATGCCGAGACCTTGCAGCTTATTAGTGATACAGGTCGCCGTAACATCCCCTGTCGTTGTTGTGCTGACAGGACTCTGGTGCTAAGGAGGTGGATGAGCCCCGGTCTGGGTGTCACGGTACTTTTCTCTGCCTGGAGACCATAGCTGGAATGAGACAGAAGCGACACCAGGTCCTCCCATGTGCTGTCCTTTATGCCAAGTGATATCAGCTGATATGAGCATCTTTGTTTTGCACCTGCGCAGCTGTTGCTCACATAAGGTGAAAAAGTCGCTGCCTGTGAAGTTGTTGGAGATTTTCCTCCTAAAAGCCGGGGAGAAGGGGCTTCTTTGGCAGCCCTGCACCTGGAGTGGTGTTCAAAGCTGTTGGACCAGACAGACGTGAGTTGAGTTTTGTGGGCAAGGTGCCAATGCTCCTGAAACATCTTGCTGAAGATGACACGGTGCATTGCTGCTTGTTCCCTCGTGGTTATGCCAGGGTCTTTAGAAAATCATCGGCTGCTGGTAACGAAGAACATTTCTATTGCAGAGCTCGTGAAGATGAGGCAGGCTGGTGGCAGAGCCATACCTAGAATTAATGTTTCAAATGTATGACCAAGAGCATCTTTGTGAGGAGTAAAGCTTGTTTGTCTGGGAGCCACTCCTGCTTTATTACCTTTCCCTTTATCTGCCATTCCGCTTCTAAAAGGTCCCCTAACACCTCGTGGGGTTAATAAACCAGAAGTGGAGGCAGGAGACTTCATTTTGAGTCCTGTGTGATTTATGGTCTGGGGAAGTTGCTGAGTGCCAAGCACCTGGAAGGCAGCACAGCAAACGATGCCAGCAAAGGCTGCGTGCTGCTCTGCTGTGCTCGGTGGCCACAGAGGAGTCTGAAGACACATCTGCTGTGGTTAGAGAAGTAAATAGATAGGAAAGATGGGAGACCTCTTTCTCCCCGCTTACCTGTTCGGTATAAAGGGTCAGACCCTGATAGAACTCCCTCTAATCTGTTGGCCTCTGTGGTGAAGTGGTTTCCTCTGGAAGATGAAAAAGCCTATTTTGAGCTCTGGAGCTCATGGGGTTAAAAGAGGACAATATTTGAGAGCCAATGGTGCCCGAAGGGTCAAGTGAGGGCAGTTTCAGCTCCTGAGCCTGCTGACCAGCCATGAACGCACAGCTTAGTTGGCCGAGGCTGGGGGCAGGAGTCTGATCTCGGACTCTCACCTCTGGGCTGGTACCAAAGTACCTGCCTTGGATGGGTGGTACCAGCTCAGCTACCCATGGGCAGAGCTGCTGGTGCTCACGCAGCATGCTGGCAAATGCAGGGCGCTGCTCCGTGGGATGCTGGTCCCCTCCCCGCAGTGTTTCATGGGAGATGCTTTCCTTCCCTGTGCTGCAGTCGCGTTGCCTTTTCTTTTATTCTTCTGGGATTGGTATTACTCATGTCCTCAGAATCCACTTCCAGGCAAAGTATATGGGGGACTTTTGCAGGAAATCGTTCAATTTTTTTACCTTGTTTTTTATTGTGTTGATTGTATTCTCTCCGGTTTTGTTTGCTTGCGGCAGCTGAAATATAGTGCCTGAGCCTAAGAGAAAGATATCAAAGAGTTGACGAACTCCCGTGGGAAGTCAGTTTGATGTTACGCCTTGGAATCCTGCTAATCTTAATGATTTTGCTGGGTTTAATCTGAGCTGATCAAATTAGGGCTTCTGCAGATCGCTGATGCTGTGTGCTTAGCAGGCGCTTCCTTCACAAATTACCCCTGCTTTTTGAACCTACACCCACCCCGGTTCATGGTCCTGCCTAATTTTTATGGGTGTTATTTACCACTGCATAATACTACATGCTCAAGTCCTGAGCTGGTTTTAAATCAATGCAATTCCACTGCCATCTGTGGAACTACATCAATTTACACCTGCTGGTGATCTCAGCCAATGTTTATAGATCTTCTTAGGTTCCATCTAAAACTGATTTTTTTCAGAAGCTGACTTGGTAGCTAAAAAAGCAGCAATGATCTTTAACAACTCTATTACGCTGTTCAATATAGCATTTTTATTGATCAGTGTCCTTAATGTAGCAGAAGGATGGCTCAAATTTTTCATTACTTCTATGTACCCAGCCTTGCTAACCGAGCACTTGGGTGTGTGGCAAGCGCTCTTGCTTACCAGAACCTGTTGTTATGCTGTAGGCTGGTCTTCTGCGCATGGCAATTGTAGATTGAAAGTAGAGTTTTCCAGTTGTGACTGCATTTGTTAGAGTAGCACAGAGGTAAAAGCAGCCATGGTAACTCTCTTGCCACTGCTGTTTCACTGCAGACGGGGGTGAAGAGTGAATTAGGATGGAGAGGGAAAAGTTTGCAATAACGTCCCCTTGCCTTACCAGTGGAAGGGAGAAGTGTTTGGGATAAGTAAGGAAAATAAGAGTTGGTCATTTTGGGCTGCCATTGCAGAGCTGATGACTCTTGAGTGGAAGGATTGTTTATCCTGTCTGGGCTTCCGTCTACCCACTAGCTAAATGAGTTTAATAATGGCTCCATCAAGGTCCTTGTGAAACTGGGATGTTTTTAAAGAGCTTTGAGGTCTTCATATGAAAACACAGCGTGGGAGCAAAGTGCTACTGTCTTGTGGCTGCTAAGGCACTTCTGTGTTTGGACTCTCAATTATTTCAAGATGCTGAGATGGGAGTGCATTTTGGTTCAGTGCATTGCATGTGGACATCAAATATCCTCTTGTGTTAGAGCAAGAGTTTGTAGCAGGCAAATATCTCCGAAAAGAAGTACCGCGTATCCTCTCCAGCTACAAATTTCGGTGAAGCAGGTCTGCACTTTGGCTTAGAGGCTATGATTAGAGTGTAATTAGGCCTTCCACACTAGCAATGCATTCTGGTGATGCTGAATTTAATGAATTCCTTGGGGTCTTTGCATTCTTTTTGCAAACGTTTCCTCCCCAGCCAGACATTCACAAAGCACTGTACGTTTCCCTCCATCCCTTTCCTGCTCTGCAAGCACGGGTTTTATATGTTTTTGATGGGTTTTGCTTAATGGTTTCTTCATGCTGTTTAAGGGGTTTGTGTGCCGTGGGTTAATATACCTTAGTGTTGTCACCGATTTTTACCAAAAGGGCTTTTGTTCTCACCACTGGCCTTTGCGAAGCCTCTTTGAGTTGCTCTTAAAATGGTCTCTGGTGTGTCATTGGCAAACAAGCTCTTCTGACTCCTTCAGCTCCAAGGTTAGACCTGAAAGTAACAGCACCTTACTGTAATGCCGGGGTCCTGTTCTGGGGCAGCACGTGCTCAGATGGAGACTTAAGTCTGTAGTGAAACACTGGCAGCCAGCAGTGATTACAGAGAAGCCCGGTAACTTTGAGAAAGTGAACGTGTGCTTACCAGAAACAACAACCAAATTCTTGAGGCCTGAACTTGTGATAACACGTCCTTTGTCGAGCAGAGAGAAGTTGAGACCCCACTCGCCAGCACATCTTGCAACACTGGCAGGCTCCATCTATTTTTCTTCTCTTTTGTCTCATCTTGCTTGTCTTCCTCCTCTCCTCTTAAGTTTTCATCTCTCTGCAGGGAAAGCACTATGTGGTGCTGGAAGTGCCAGCTGATACTCCAAAGGGTGTCTCTTCCTTTAATAGCCCTGCTCTAATGCAGGGGAACGTTTGCCTGCAGGTTGGGCAGTGATGTGCAGACCCATTAAGACTTGTCTATTAGCTCATGACAACACTTTAAGCTGTTTCTTCATGTAGAAAAGGTATACTGAGTGCTGGGGGACTGAGGGAAAAACAGTAGACCTAAAAGTTACAGCTTGCTTTCAGAAAATCTTGTATCCATAAGAGTCATCCATGGTCTCCTTGCCTCTGGCAGCAGAGATGAGATTCTCTTTCCCGTGCCACCTGCTGACAGACGCAAATGGGAACTGTGTAGAAATAGCCTGGGGAACGGTAATTTCATGTTTCTGCTCCAGATCTTGCAGAAAAGCCTCTTGGATGGCGATCAGGGATTAGTCACCCTTATCATCCATCTGTCCTTAGTGCAATAACAAATCTGAGCCTTGCTCTGACCAACCTTGTTTATAAACTGTAGGAGTGGCACCGCTCTGTAGATCTGCTCGTGGGACAGCCCTAAGGATCCAGTTGAAGATGATCTGTGGGAAGACGTTTGCTCTTCTTGGTGCTAGAGATACGGTCTGAGCCACTTCAGAGGGATCCTGTTATTCTGTCTTCCACCCATCCCTCTTGGGTACATGCAGAGATGGGGTTTACTTTGCGGTTGTGATCTGAGGGTTGTTAGAGAACCTTTGCCACAGCATGTAGTCTTGGGTGAATCAAAAGGCAAATGTTCGTCTTTCCTTGGTGACTCAGGTAATGCTACTGTAAAGCCAACAAAGCAGGAGTGAGTAAAGTGACCGATCTGCCCCGGTTTGACTGGAGCCCTGGCTGCATCCCGCGGTGTGGTAGCGTCTCCTCTCGGTTGTTACTGGTAGTGAGGAGAGGTGGCTGCGGTCCAACGATAAATAAAAATCAGTGTCTTTTGGGTTGTTTGATTTTAATTTAAAGAACATGAGACTATATCTCTAAGCCTTCCCCAGACTGTTGCACCCACAGCTCCTCTCCTCCTCACCTGCTCCGCAGAGGAACCCAGCGAAACTGGGTCCTCCTCTCCCAGTTCTTGGACGGTCATAGTTTAATTTTGCAGCGTGGCTTGGCTACAAGGTCTGAGATCTAGAGATGTGCCATGAAGTCAGGAGCCCCTCAGAAGCCAGAGACTGACCAGGGATATGCAAATGGATGGAAGAAGGCTTGCAAGGTGGAGACAGTTTCTAGACAAAGACAGCATGCAATAATCCCTGGAAAGTAAATGGAAAAACAGATTACGTTTGTTCTCAGATCTGCTCAATAATGGAGCAGTAGGCAGCTGCTGGCCTGCCTCCCCCGGGTGCCTCGCAGGAGCAGGCAGACACTGCATTATTAATTGTCTGCTGCTGGGAGTCCAGCGGGATGCAGCGTGGCTTCTGGAGAGGAGCCTGGTGCTTTGGGAAGCAGCCTCTTCCTCCTGCCTCTAGATTTCTCATTTATAAATGTGTCTGTCTCCCTTGGAAACCCCTCTTCGTAGTGTGGTGTCCATGTGGCTGTGGTCACAAGCGCTGCAGCCTCGAGGCAGGGAGTTTGTTCAGTTTTCCTGATTTACGGTGTCACTGTAGCACCTCGCCTGCTCTGTGCATCACAGTGCAAAAACCCACAGTAAAAGGCACTCTCCGCCTCAGAGAGGAATTGGGCAAAGCAAAGGCTGCAGCCTCATCCGGTGCAGGGGAAACTGAGGCACAGAGGATAAAAAGGCCACGGAAGTGCAACAAAAATCTTCTCATAGCATTTCTTACAGCCAGAGCTTATCCTGGTCATTGGGTGGAAGTCTGAAGATGGAGGTGGGTCGCTGTCACAGTGTGTTCTTTAGCAGAGATGCACCATGTCCCGGTTCTTTCACCACACTTTCAAACTGGAAACTGTTTCCCTGCTTACAGCTCCAGGCCTCTTCCAGCCAACAGAGCTCTTTCTTTGGTCAGTGTTTTTCTTGTTGTCACCTAGGTTTTCTGCTCCATCTCTTGCTCCCGCGCCCGGTATTTAGTAGATCGCGTTGGCTGCACAGATAATTCTTGGTCTGACCCACAATACGGTTGTGTCGTAGGTGATAGCAAATTTATTTCAAATCTCCAATCCATAATGAATGCTAATTGCTTTCTCTGTTTATCTTGAAACAGTCATTGCTTCCAACCAAGGAGTGTGCCTCGGCCTCTGTCCCTAACCTGTGTGTGGGCACACGGCGTGCTCACCTGATTTAAAAGCGTGGTTGCTTTGACCAAGTACGTGAGTCACACAGTGGAGTCTGTGACTCCAACACTGAGCTTAATTTTTGAATTAAAAGGTCAAAATACACATTTGGTGACTTCTACACTATGTCCTCAAACAAAGAAAAAGCTTTTCTAGATGTCCAAACAGAACAATGAAAACTAGTTGTAAAAACTGAGAGTGTTCTTTGGCTTTTTCTTTTCTTGTGTTCTTTTTTTTTTTTGCTTTCCACAACCCCTGAGCTGATGATGGCGGTAACTTTGTGTGAGGAATTCGTAATTTCCTTTCCACAAAATTTCACCTGCCAGTGGTGCTTTCTTCGTTTTTTTCTTTACTTTTTCCAATATAATATCGCCTCACAGTGGCTTGCTTGGTGATTTTTGCATGAAACGCTGGAAGGTGCCTCCTGCGAAAGCTGGCCTTCTTTCAAGAAACTGCCGTGTTCTGTTTTTTTAAGTGAAACCAACAAAAGAAAATGTTATCTTTTCCTCTAGCACTTCGTGTAATTGGAATGTTTCTGTGCTCATGGTGGGATGTGGACTGCCTTGAATTACAACTAGTATCCACCTGCATTTTTGACTGCTTCTCACCTCAGCAATAGCTCGCGTTTAGAAAGCTTTAGTGATGAGCACCCATGGATTTTTTCCAGCTGGAAAAAAATTGTTTTCTTCTTCTGTCTTTTTAATTTTAGAACATTTTTCCGCTCTGGACAGGGCTTTTCTTTCATTGTTGTGCTCCTTTCTCCCCATGAAGCGACAAATTGCATCCTGTCTGCCTGTAGCAGAATTGCAGCCAGAGGGGGATCTGGTGGGAGCGGGTGTCCGTGGAGAAAGGGTCACCCCAAAGAAAGGTGGTGGAAACCAAGCGATGGACGCCATCCGGACAGGCTCAGTGGGGCAGCATTTTGTCATCTGCAGGGTCTTGGGATTAAGCCCCAAGATGAGTGACACATCCCATCAGAATATGGCAGTTAGGCCAATCTATGTGTATCTTGACACATCTACTGGAGGTGTTGGGGCAGCCTCAGAAGAAAATCATTTAGAGAGATCTTCAGATTCTGGGGATCTGGGAATTACCAGACAAGATCTTATCTGTTCTTTATTTTTCTAAGTAGCTAATTTTTATCTTGTTATGGATACTCATCTTCAACATGCCATCAGTCTCCTCTGCCTGCAGCTTCCCTGCAGTGGAGGGGGAAGCAGGGTCAGGCTCTTTCTACTGGAAGGGGGAAAGAGGATCATTGACCCCATAAGGAGGCCAGCGTGCTTGCAAAGGGGTGCGCGAACATCCCTGGACCCGAGAGGTGGATGATCCATACTCCTTTTTATTCTTTACTGGGGGGTAGGGAGGGTGTAGTGTACAGAAATAGAAGTCCAAGCATTTATACGCACCGAAGAAAAATAATCTTTTGTTCTGATAAGCACTACATTAATGATATAATAAGAAAGTAAGGGCCACTCTTCATTATTTTCAGCTCTGCTCCCACCCTGGACAGCTTACCGGGCCCAAGCTGGGACTCTTCATGAGTAAAAGAGATTTTTCCATGGCTCCAGTTAATCCAGTGATGGGGAAGGGGAGAGGGAGGCAGCTCAAATGTTCAGTGTTCCGCTGTGCGCCTCCAGGGAGAAAGGCAGTTAAATGGAGATGTGAGGACTTGCCTTGCTTCACAAGGAAATAGTCTCTTTTATGTGTATCTAGCCTGTGTTGATATTTGAAAGCTATTTTGGGCCACAACAGCAAATTTAATCCACGGTTTGTTCTCTCTCTAAAGTATTGTACCGTAAAAACTCAGATCAATTTTGACAGCTCCGACTATTTAGATTGGAGAGAAAAGCCAAACAATGAATCACTCTGAATATTTACAGTTGAATTCATCCCAGGGTACCTGTGCCCACCTCACTCTGAAATGAAAGCGTTATCTGAGATATGAGCAAAGGTTTAGAGGCTCCCAGATATTTTCTGAGCTCGCGTGAAGCGGTGTAGCTGTATTGCTGGGGCTGGGATGCGAGGAGCAACCGAGGGCTAATATTGCAGAGGGCTCGAGGAGTTCAGCGTGGTCCACGCACTCCCTTTGGGAGGCTTGGGGACCTGTTCCACACTCGCTCTGCTGAGAGTCAAAGCCCTTGAACTAGAGTAAATATAGCTTTCTCGCCTTCTCAGAGCCGGAGCTGGCTGAAAATGTGGAAAAGATGTGTTCACAAATACTTATATAGTAGTCAATTTTCAACAGTCCACAGGGGAAAAAAGAAACAAAACCAAAACCAAAAAAAAAACCCAAACAAAAAAACTCAACACCCCACAAAGCCCTCACAGTAAGTTATTGAATGAATTCCCTTGGAAATCCTATCATGTTATAGCCTATGGCCATGATTCGATATGCAGGAATCAGCGTTCAATCCTCAGCTCCGCTCCCTTCCTCCTGTGGTCTTTAGCCGAGATGCTCCATTTCCCTCCTGGCTCAGCTGGGTAATCTCTTTTCAGGTTTTTGCCTGTTGCCCATCACCGCAGCATCTTCTCCATTAAATTGATGGCAATTGCAAAGTCCTTTGCAGCTTTTATGGGCTTCATAATACCTCCTCACCGGGAGCTCAGCAGTCTGTATTGGCTATCACTGTCATCCTCTGAAATATTGCTGTCATTCACGTACGTAATGTCCCCAGTCCCAAAGGGTCTGCAACAACTGTGCTAACTACAAATAAGTGCAAGGATTGCTTTGCTGTTAAAAACGCAAGTGTCTCCTGAGTATTGAGAAGGAGCTGCATGGCTAAGTTACCAGCAAACACTGTTTTGCCCGTTTCTTGGGGGAGACGATCAGCTTTTGGTCAGCGATGGGAGAAACAACTCCTTTTACAGGCTTTCCATCCTAATGGGCACTGCCAGCAGATTCAGGGATGGCCACTCAGAAGAAAAAGGCTGCATCTAGATCCCTTAACCTCATTTCCCCCTCTCCTATTTTAACCGGCCGTCCTGTCCCAGGCAGACAGGGATCCCCTTCGCTCTCCTGGGCAGAAGGCAGGCCTGGGGACAAGGGCAACGCGGTGGAACAGACAGATCTAAATGGCTGGCACAGCCCTGTGTGCCAGGGCATTAGCTGTAACCCTATAATTCCCCAGCCTGGGATTTGGGAAATAACATTTATCGCTGCTCAGGTCACTTTCAAGGCACGTCTGGGGAAGGATACAAGTAATGCTTCCTGGACCAACGTGCAGGGGAAAGACAAATCGCACACATTGATATTTTCAGGGTTGCTTGTCCAGAGATAAGCCCACAGTTCAGCGGGAAAGCTGCAGTGGCCTGCTTTTCATGGGCATCGAGTGTTAACCATGGAGCAGAAGGGCTTTTGCCTGCGGGGCCCATGTCCAAAAGACCCTCTGTGGAGGGAGGGGGAGGCAGAGTCATCCCTGTGTGGTTCCTAAGTCTCTCACCATGCTAACTCCGGTTGTCCACAGCACCCTGCCAGGAGGCTGCGCAGCCTCTCTTGCCTCTGGCAAGGCAGAAGGCATCTGCCTCTGATCGTCCTTCCGCTGCCTGCACCGGAGCCATTCGTTGCTCCAGGCAACAACCTATTCTGGCAATAAGGTACAGTCGTGCGTGCACGTGTGCGTTTTGTTTGCTGCTGTAGCACTGTCCTCCGGATCGCTGGTCCTTTGGTTTGGGATGTTTTCTTTCATTCACCGAACAAGGACAGGATGGTGATGTGCTGATTTTTGGCCAAGCTGTGTCTGGGGTGTCGTTCCCCCTGACTTGCCATGTAAATTGCTTCCCCTCCTCATTTTTGTGCTTCTGTTTCCTCTCCCAGCCTGTCCCTGTGTCCACCTGTACAGTGCGTCTTTGGGGCTACCCCTGTTTGTGTCAATGCAGCATCTCATACCGTGCTCCTCTGATGTCCCTGATACCCAAGCGCTATTAAAGCTGTAGCTTAAAGCAGCCACGTAAGATCTTTCAAACCTGTCTCCTGTGTGACTGGAGCCACTTCTGACCCAGAAGCAGGGATTAGAATGGTTAAACTGTGTAGAGACAGACTGTGAGACAGACAATAGCAGCAAAGCTCCTGACGTGCTTTTCCCTTAATCCAGTGCCTGCCTGGGAACGCCATGGATAGCACAGGCGGGACAAGGGGGAGTGGGCACTGGGAGGGAGGGAGGGGGAAAGCAGAAGCTCAGA
Organism: Rissa tridactyla; assembly: GCF_028500815.1. NCBI lineage: Eukaryota > Metazoa > Chordata > Aves > Charadriiformes > Laridae > Rissa > Rissa tridactyla. The sequence goes on along the minus strand of NC_071478.1, from coordinate 9,769,004 downwards.
TGAAAGGAAAAGGTGGTGGTGGGGGGAATCCCTGAAAGTGTGGGTGAATTATTGCCGTGCTTATTTTGTGCCGTTTGTGTGGGGAGAGGGACTTGTTCGACTTCTTGGTGTTGGTGGTTTATAGGAGTTGAAGTCTCACCTCTGCAGTAAAGTGCCAAAAGGGAGACATATACACGTTACCAGGAAATCATAAAAAACGCCAATAAAGGGCTCGTTGCTCACACATCAGGAGGGTGGGAGCAAGGGGAAGCATCGTTATGGTGCGGGCTGAACCGGGGCTGAAGGTCTTTCTGTGGGGAGCGGCCCAAGGCGGGGGGCACTAGTCCCAGGAAGAGGTGGCAGCAGGGTGTGAGGGGCAGAGGCGGCACACAGCAATGCCTGGGCCAGCAGGGAGGCGGCTGGAGGATCGGACTCATTGGTACCAGTATTAGGAGTGTTGGGGGTGGATGCCACGCAGGCGAGCCTCGTGCCAACCACCGCACCACGGACAGCTGAGTGTGGAGGCTGTGGGAGGTGCAGCCTGTGGGTCTCCACTGTTTCTCCTCCTTTTCATGCTTGGAGCGTCCCCGCTGCGTCTGACCGGGTTGGGGGTGATGGTGAGGGAGTCTCTTGTCTGTCGCAGCCTCGGCAGTGACAGCAAGCGAGCCTGGGACTCGATGGCAGAAGCTTCTCGCCTTTTGCCTTTCCATTTGTCCCACTGACACGTGCAGGGGATCCTGCGTGCTTTCCTGTCACCTCCCAGGGGCAGCTGGGGGCAGGCAGGGAAGCAGCGGACCTCTCGCTGTCCCTGGGAGCCTTCCAGCCGGCACAGACAATGCTGAAAAAGGCATGAGCCATCAGCAAACTGCTAATTGCCTGGAGCCCGAGCAGAGCAGGACGGGAGCACTCCCTTGGATGTGTGTCTCCATGTCGCTATAGCTCGCAGGGTGGCACAGCTTGCTCGCCAGCTCGTCGTGCCAGGCAGCTCCTCTGGGCACGGTTGAGGCTGGATATGATGAAATCCAAGGGCAGCGCTCTTTGATGCTGGCTTCATGTCCAGGGAAGAGCCTTGCTGTGTAGAGCGTAAAAAAAATGCTTAATTTACAGCCATTGATTTATTGTGCTGCTTGCCGAAATGATATTGCAGCTGGCTGCAAACTGGTTTACATCCTCTGGCAGTGCGCTGCCGTAACGTCGGTGTCGCAGGAGCTATCGCTGCTCGCCGAGAGCGATGCCAGCGGGAGGCTGAGAAATGCCAGCTGCAATCAAAAAGAAGGGGTCACAGCCTCAGCTGGCGTAAGCCAGGGTAGCACCACGTGTGTTGGTGTTCACCCAGGCCTGGCGTGCTGCGGTGGAGGGATCTGGCCCCTTTTGTGCGGGGTGAGAAGTCCCCTGCGCTAACACGACACACTTGCAGGCTGTGCGCTGAGAAAATTGGGTGCAGCTCCTCTTTGTTGATGGATATTCAAGAAAAATATTGTCCTAGATGCAAAGAAATCTGGAGGAAGAGGCATTTGTGTTTCTTTCGTGTGACAGTATTTTGTTCAGTAGAGGTTCTCTCTCCTGGGGTTCACGGAGGAGCCTATTTATTCCATGCCTGTCCATTGAGCTGCCCACTCCGTGTTTCCAGTTCAGGCTGTGCATGGTTGCGGGAAGGACTCCATGGGCAGCACTTTTTGTTTCTAGTGCTCTTGTCACCGTGGTACCCTAAACCTCTTGGCCACCATCTGCATGTAAATTAAATAAGAAAAAACTCCCCACTGTGTGTGGCTGGTGATCAAAGGTAGGGAGCTCGCAGCCTAACAGGCGTTTAAAACAACACTTGAAATTCTTGTTGATCTTTTATCATTGCTGGCTGTGCCTGCCAACTCTTTGGAAAGCTGTGGTCTGTGTATTACGTTTATTGTGGCTCCATTTGTGACAGCTTCTTGGAGACAGAAAGGGAACTCATGGGGCAAGCGCTGGATGGTGGCCAAAGAAAGGCAATATACACCAGGAAGATGCTACAACTCATTCAGCGTAATTGTAACAGCAGAAAAACACTGATGGTGCGAGAAAAGCTTGCTGAGGTCAGTGATGAGAGATGGCTTGTCAAGCACGGTCCAATTCTGAGATGGTTCTTTCTCCCCCTCCCCCTGTGGGCAGCTGCCCAGGTGTGCAGACCTCTGAAACGTGCTCTTCTGTAACATGCCGGATTTGCTTTGGATGACTGTGTAATGGGCTACCTTGGAGAAAAATGACATTATCCTCTGAAGCGCGCAGGGCTGGATTGCTCAAGGAAGTCCTTGAGTAGCAGCTGCGCTCCCTGAGCACCCTCCAGGCAGGACGTCGGGGGCTGCCCTCACGCGAGCGAAACCAGGGGGGCTGCACGGGGAGTGGTGGGGGAGAAACAGAAATCCCATGCTGGCGGCGCAAACCGGTGACAGCCCAACAAACTCAGCCCAGGTGTAACAGCCTCCTGCTGCCTTTTTACCGGTCTGGGGCTGGGAGTCACGGAGGAGCTGATGGAGAATAGCACCTAAGCACTAGGGTACCCTTGGTGGAGAGAGGGGGGCTGGAGGGCAGGCAGACCCCTGCCCTCGCTGCCTGCCTGTCTCCTCTTGCCTTGGAGAGTCTACGCGGCGTGTTGAATCCAAGCACGGGCGGATTTATCGTCTTGGGCAGGATGCTACCGTGGCATTTAGCCCTGCAGACCTCAACTAGATAAATTAACTCTTTGCCTGTCCCTGCTGGTCGGTGTCCCAGTCGCTGCATGGGGGAGCAAAGCGTCTCCTCGCCTGCCCGGGAGGGCTGCCGTGAAACGGCATCGGCAGAGCTCCAGAAACGCTCCCTCCCCTTGACGCCTTTTCCCTCCTCGGCGGAGGCAGGTTCATCAAGCGCAGAAGCTTTGTGGCAGCGGGGAGCCGGGCTGCTGCGGGGAGAGCATTGCCTGGCACTCGGCTGCGCCGTGCAGGCTGCCTCTCTTAAATCTCTGCCCTGTTAAACGGGATTGGCTTGTTTGCGAGCAGGCAAAGTGCCCTTCTAGCACATGGGCATTAGTGTAAGCGGGTGAAGCCGCCAAGCCATCATTGCTGATCATTAAGTGTGTTTATAAAGGCAAGGCCAGGAGCCAGGAGGGCCCCACTGATCCAGTCCAGCTGCTGTAGCTGAGCCAGCAGCAGGGGGATGCGGCGTGGGGAATTCTGCTCCCAGCTAGATTAACTTTTAAACTAAAAATGCCCGATGCGAGGCAGGTCCGAGGACTGGCTGCGTGCCTTGCTGGCCGCAACATGGTGGTGACCCAGAGTGTTGTGCCCGGTGGGCAGGGGGACAGGGTTCCCCTCCCTGGGGTTGGGTGCTTTGCCCCGGGACGACCCCAGGGCAGCAGAGCTGCCACTTGCCCTGCAGCGGAGGGATGGGTCTGGGGACAGGAACGTCCTCGCTAGTACCCACTCATGCACAGAGCGATGTGATGGCTGGGGAGCTGGGTGCAGGCAGGCGCTGGGTCTTTGACAGGAGCAGCCTTTGCAGAGTAATCCTTCCTTTAGCATGGACCGTGCTGCAGACTGAACTGTTACCAGGATAACTTTTTTTTTTTTTTAATTCCACTAAATTAATTGCAAGAGGCTTTGCACTGCTGTACAGACAGCCACAGCGCCGGGGTGCGGGCTCTCCGGGTGGGCAGCGAGCAGCGGCACGGGGGGCTCCTGGGGATCCGAGCGTGGCTGCTCCGCACAGCACGTGCTCCGGGAAGCTGGGAGCTGGCACGGCAGCCAGTTTGCCGGCTGTTGTCACGCTGCTGTTGACATCTGCTGCCACTGACACGGACAACGTGCTCCACAATGGGCTCTCGGCGCTGCTCATCTGGGTGGAAAAGCTCTGAAGGGAGCCAGCACCTGCTCTCAGAAGTTCATGAACTTGCTCTGGTTTCAGTGTTCCTTTGGCCCAAAGGCCAGAGCGATTAGATGTGGTGACACTGGAGAAAAAAACCCCAGCCTTGGCAAGAACAAAACCTTTCCCGCTATCCTGCTCCTAGGTTTTCTAAAGGGACTAGCAGCAGGGGTTTTGGGAGAGTGGGAAGGAGACTTTGAAAGAAACCCACGTGTCTGTATCAACCACTCTGTGTGGTGTTTGAGTGCATCATGGTGTTCTCCCAGCCCAGCCCCAGCTGAGGTTGGAATTAGCTGTGGGCAGAGGGGAGGGAAATGGCAACGCCAGCTTTGCTCCTTCGTGGAGGAAGGCCCCGTCTGGAAAAATCATTTGGCTTCAAGTCAAAGCTGCCACTTGAACTTTTGGGGACTATTAGTAGAAGCTGAGTAAACGCCACCCTTCCCCTCTAAGCCATTATCTTCTAGTTTATTTGGGTACCAGCCAGCAGCAGAAATGCTGACGATACCGCAAGGTAAGAAGTTGGGTTTCCAGCCCCATCAGAGGCAGAAGGCAGTAAGAAACCATGTCTGAGGAACACCTACTCTTGCAAAACCGACTGCCTGGCTAGGCTGCTGTAAAGCTGTTCCTAAAGAACAGCCAGTGTTTGTTGCTTTGCTGGGCTTGTGGCACAAGTAATGGAAGAACTAGTGTTCCTATTAGGGCTGGATGCTAAATGGAAAACAGTCTTATGGAAGTGACTGTGCGCCTGTTTTTTCTCCTTCTGATGCTAATTCCCAGATTTCCCAGTCTCTGCTTTCCTGGATGTGGTCTGGGTGTCTGGCTTAGGAATGGCTGGATTGTTGTAGCTGTTTACAATAACTGTGCCTCGTCTCTTTTCCAGCCTGAGTAAAATAATCCCGTTACTTTGGTAAAGGACATGGGTGTCTACGGGAACCTGCTGATGGTGCATCCCCTGGAGCCCAGACTGCATGCAGCATCCCCCACTGAGCTCCTGGAGGAGAGGGGACAAGTGTCCTGCTGTCCTCATGGGGACATGGCTATACTCAAAGGAGCAGTGGCCATGACATAGGGTAGCAGAGAGGAGCCTTCAGCCAGTGCAGAGATCCTCTGCCTGCCCAGTGTGATGCGCATACTAAGTGCCAAGTAATTTCTTACCTCATTGGATAATGGGAAGAAAAAGGGCTTTTTTCAGGCTGTAATTGGCAGTGGAAATCAAATGCTCCTTTGGCGAGGAGGTACCATGGCTCTGTGCTGAACATCTGGGAGTGATGGATGGTACTCGGAGAAAAGGTGTTGCAACCCATCACATGCTTGAATCGTGACAACAGAGGGTTTCTTCTTCCATGCCTGTCTTCTCCGCTCTGGCAGGGTTTGCACACATCATTCCTGAGGTTGAGATCATTCATGCTGGAATAACTTATAAAGCATCAATGTACCACAGGGATTTAAACTTCTCCTCCTCTGCAGCCTTAAAAGGAAGGAGTGAAAGGCAGGATGCACAAACTGATGAAAATTACTGATTTTATTCACTATTTTTACCACATTTTTTTCCCAGAATAAAATTGGATCTGGATAATTTAACAATCCTTAAGTATTCTGGGTGGGGATGCAGAGCTGAAATGTAGTCAGCGTTCTTCATCACTTTGGAGAACCACGCTGGTGCCTAGGGACTGTTTTAGGATTGTCACTTTAGTTGATTAGACAATTGGCTCCAACACATTGCTTCTACCCTGTTTACCTCACATTTTTCATACCAATTTTTTCTGCAAACAACATAACATAAGCAGACTCTAGTACGCTAGCTCCTAAGGAGCAGACTTGCAGAAATGAGGCTGGAGTACCGTGGTCCTTCCCCATCCCTGCCTGAGCAGTTAAGGGACAGTATTTGATGTACTCAGAGCTTTTGGGGACTGAACAGGGCTGAATGTCTTTCATAGACGGTTAGAGTTGGAAGGGACCTTAAAGACCATCTAGTTCCAACCCCCCTGCCCTGGGCAGGGACACCTCCCACCAGACCAGGTTGCTCCAAGCCCCGTCCAACCTGGCCTTGAACCCCTCCAGGGATGGCGCAGCCACAGCTTCTCTGGGCAACCTGGGCCAGGGTCTCGCCACCTTGAGAGTAAAGAATTTCTTCCTGATATCTAATGTAAATCTCCCCTCTTTCAGTTTAAAACCGTCCCCCCCTTGTCCTATCACTCCACTCCCTCATAAAGGGTCCTCATCTTTCCTGTAGTTTCCTGGGTGACGTGGGGTTTTTCTGCTAGTGCCTTGTGGGACACCAGGATCTAAACAAGGCTGCAGATCTCCTAATTTGTGTTTAAAAAAAAAAAAAAAAAAGATAGGAAAAGAAAATTGAAGTCAGTCACACACTGGTGTTGCCCTAGGGTGGGTTGGTGAGTCGGGAATCTGGGACAAGTGACTAGCCCAACTTCATGGGCTTGTAGCCCAAAACCAAGTTACAACTTCTTCCCTCCTCTTGCCTGTGCTGTGCTTTGTCACTGCTACTGCTGCAAAGCGGTGCTCAATACTGCTGCTTCAGAGGGAATGGCTTGGCCTCTGCAGGGGGCAGGTAAAATATATGTTGTTCAAAGCGCGCTTGCTGCCAGCCACCTTCCCCGAGGTGGGACATTTGTTATTATCCCAGGAAGGTGAAGGATGTGCTACTGTGAGATGTAATTCACCCCGGTGGGGGCCTCCTGCCAGAGCCATCCATCCCTGCGGCACGGCGGAGGATGGAGCACAGCCCTTGGCTGTGAATAGGTTGACTGAACTGTCAGCCTCTTCTGGGTGGCGTCGAAACGGCGCAGTGCCAAGGCGGTGGCTCTGTGCTGGCAGACGGGAAGGGCTGGCTCTGGCAGAGGTGATAGCAGCCAGGGGTGTGCGCTGATCTACCTGCCATGGCTGGTCCTCAGAGCCACCCCTGCTGTCACTGGAGCAGGGACTTGCCATGGATGACAACAATGGAAAAATCTTAAGGTCAGGTTTCACTGGGAGAACTGTTCCCACGTATCTAAAGCGGGGCTTAAGTGAGAAAGTAACCTGAGCACTCTTGTTCCACGGTAAGCCCCGTGTCCGCTTGATTAGTGGATAGGAAAGTGATTAACTGTGAGATAATTTCCCATCATTTGGGGTTTCTTTTGAAAGTCTGGGCCTGTGGATTATCCTGGCGCTTTCAAGGGTGAGCAGTTTCTCATGTCCTTGAGAGTAAATGCCAAACTGCTCAGGCTTGGCTGCGGCATTGGCTTTATTTGCCAAGGACTTCAGAGCGTGCCTGAAGAACAGAGCGAGAGGGAAGAGGGAACACAGACAAGTAATTCTGACACACTTTAGTATTCCTGGCGGTGCTGCTGCCATCAGCTGTTCTATCAGCTTTCACAGCCCATGCTATAATTAAGATCTGTCAACACTGATAAAAGGGAGAACATTCAGTCAACTAATTAAGTATTGCTTTAATACTCTAATATTTAAATTCAGGTTCCTAAATCAGCAGAATAATAAAATGTTTTATGTCTGCTTAAATGGCAAGGGAACAGAATGTGAATATCTCAATAGCGGATTTAATTATCAATCCGCCTTGCCCCTGTGGAGCGGAGCAGATCTTGGTGCCGGTGAAGTGGAACCAGGATGCCTGCTGGCTGCGGGGGGCGAGCATGGAGGTGCGGAGGTGGCCAGAGAGCAGGTCCCTGAGCTGGGGGGAGCCGGGTAACCCCAGCAGCACGGCTGGGGTGGCCAGGGCTTAAAATAAACCCGAGGATGCTCCTGAGAAAGGGAGGTGGGCTCGCTAAGCAGGGGAGGGAGATGGCTCCTGGCACTGGAAGGAAGATGTGAGACTTATTGTCTGGGCTCACAACCTGCAATTTTGTGCTGCTGCTGCTCTTTGTTTTATCAGCAAGCGTGGTGTCGAGGTGCATGGACATGGAGGCAGCCGAGGTGTAGGGAGGGCTGTAAGCACCTGCAAGCATCTGCTCCGCCATCCCCCCGTTGCAGGGGTCCTTCCCACACTGGCTGGAGCCTGCGTTGGAGCAGTGCCCCGTGCTGACGTCCCGGCTGGGCAGGCAGGGCCGGGAGGGCTCCACCCAGCATCCGTGCAAACAGCTTGGCTTAGGGCAGCTCACCCTGCCCTGTGCTTGCAGATATATCTGTGCTGCGGACTTATCTGTGCTACTTCGGACTGGAATTGTAGCTGATTGTGTTTTTCCGTGTTTTTTTTTTTAAGCCGATGGCTCCTTGGGTTGTAGGCTGCAGGCCTTGCTCAAGCGGTAAGTCTGGATGAGATGCAAATGTTTAACTGCAGCGCTAAGAGATGCCTCTTCGTCCTTTCTGGTGTGGCTAGTGATGGCTCTGCACGCTGGGGAGGAGGGAGCGATGCACAGAGATGGCATCAAGGGGAGCATCCACAAGTTGGGATGCTTAGTGTGCCATCCGTCGCTCCAGATACGGAAAAAGAGAATTGTGTCCGAGCTGGACCAGGTATTAAGTTGAGCAAACGTTCAGCAGGCCTGGCTTCAGCATTACCTTTGCTTTGTCCTTTTTGTGTTAGCTTTCTGTGAGTATTTTAGCGAGCACGTTTAAAGGCAGGAGTGTTCATGGGGAAGGGAAATATTTGTTCAAATTAATCTCCAAGAGGACCGCAAACCTAGATATTCTAAGTATTTGCACTAGAAACTTGATGGTGACTGCTGCACTCATTCTGGCAAGAAGCACGAGCATTTGAGCCATTTAAGCCAAGTTCAATTTTGCAGTTAGGGTAACCGTGGCTGTAATGAGTTGGTCGCTGCTAACGATGGCTATGGTCTGACTGCGAGCTCTGGGCAGGCAACGATGCTGGGTCTGGAGTTCTTTTAAGGGCTGCGGGTTGAAAGCTGTTCTCAGAAATTACGCGGGATGGAAAAAGGCTTGGAAAAAATCCATTGGGAAAATCCCACTCTGTTCACGTGTAATTTGCAAACAGAAAAAGAGGCGAAATTCATCAAGGAAATGAATCATTACAAATGATTTGTTCAGCTGTTGTAGGGAGATGATTTATGAATATCGACCCCTTTGTAATTGTGAATATCTCCCTGTGGAAGCTGTGTACCATACAAAGTGTTAGGTATCAGAAATAGACTGAAAAAGTGCCTTTTTTTAATATTGCAGTTTCTCCAAAAGGCTTTAGTCACGATTACAGACTTTTTGCGTTGCACTTTTCAGATGTTACTGCATGAAGGAACACTTGGTCCAAAGAGTTGTCAGAAAATAGCGTGACTTCCATTTTACAGCAGGGCCACAGAAGTACGAAATGACTTGCCCAAGGTCAACTAGAGCCTGTAGCAGGCTTTGGGAAAGAATCGAAGTTGACTTAGTCCAAATGAAATGCTTTGGTTTGTGTGAAACAGTCCCAGAGCAGGAATTATGGGCAGTTGGTGTAAACGTTACGTATGCCTGCTATAGACTCTTCACCTTTGCAAAACTGAGGATTTTATCTGAGTTTTGGGGAGGTGGTGTGAAATCCTGTGTGATTTGCCGTCTCTGTAGGAAATGAAACGTGGGTCCACCTCCAGAAGGCAGCTCAGCTGTCAGATAAGCCTATGGAGTTGGGATGGATAAAGCTGGGATGCCCTACTGCATCCCACCCGGAGGTTAGGCGTGGGCAACTGCAGAAGCTATTTCGAATTAAGCAGCTGAGGAGAAAGCATCTCTGGAAGAGAAATGCCACAGAGAATTCACAAGACAGCGGTGGTGTGCAGCTCGAGGGTTATTATCCTTTTTCCTTCTCCTGATGGCTTCATGTCGCAAGTATCCTGTGGGTGGGCTGTGGCGGCTGCTCCTGTGTGACTCTGGCACGGGTACTTCATAGCAGATCATTCTCTGTCCGTGCTGCCCAAGTGGTTCTGTCCTGAGCGTGCCGCTCCGTAAGTGGAATGGGATGACCAGCAAAAGCGTGGGGTTATTCGTTTTAAAATAGAGAAATGTGGCAATTTCATAGCCTGCAGTTCCTTCCTGACAACTCATCCTCCCGCATCACATTGTAGTGAGTGACAGCAACCAGAGGCTATTCATAAGGGTGGCATCTCAGTATGTAATAATCATAATTACATGAAATAATAACTATCTAAAGGGCAGCACAGTGAGTGACAAGCCAGAGAATATACCTTGACACCTGCCAAAGATGTACTAAACACACACAGAAATTTTCCCCAGGATCCTGTCACTTTGTCAACTAACAGAACCAGCCAGAGTTAATAAGATTACTCCAACAAAGTCAAGCAGGGCTTTTTCCCTTGCTGTCAGAGGCTCACTGCTGTAACACAGGTTCACAGAGCCATCGAGGAGTTCGATCTAGGTCTGGCGATGCTTTTGTTACTATTTCGGGCTGTAATTAATTGGAGAAGTTCCTCTGCATGGAGTTTAATCTGATAACTATTAGCAATAATAATAATAATAAGTGATAAAGTAGAGGTGGCAGCAGGCTTTGGGGACCTAGCAAAAAAAACCCTGGAAAGGTTTGATGTTTTCTTTGCCGCTGTTCTTTCTAATGTTTAATTCTGCCTGTGTGTAAGGGGTAGAGTCTGGATGAGGAGTACCGCCTGGCAGCTGATAGCACTTATGGCTTTTGTGCTGAGGTGCAGCAGCAGGTGATCTTATGCTGTGCAGTGTCTGATCCTTGCTGTAAAGCAAACACGGAAATTGGTTGGACAGACCTCCTTCCCTGGAAAAAATGGTTATGGAGAGACAGGAAAGGGGGTGTGCGTGAGCAGGTGATGTGTGTAGATAAAAGATGGACCACTGTAACTAGAGTTAAGGGTATTGTGCGTCCCGCAGGACTTGACTTTTTAAAATCATCTGCAAGTTATTCCAACCACCCTTAAAATGAAACAAAAAATGCTCGCTGAGCGCTACAGTTGTACAAGTGAGTGCTGGACTCACTGCCTGAAGGTCCCTGGCTTGCTTTGCGAGTGGGTTCAGAGCAGATATTCCCAACCATCTTGAGTATCCGACAGGAGTCGTAATGTTCGAGGTGAGCCTGTGCTCCCCTACCAAAAGAGCACAGTAGGAATGGAAGATGCTGGGCTATTTCGTGCACGGCTCCTTAATTGTATGCATTTTAGGTGTCTCTTAGCACTGTTCTCTGTTGACACTTTAAAAATTCACACAGGGCAATTAAAATTAATGGTAGGACTATTTTTTCTACATGGTTGTGAGATGTGGTGTCTGACCACATCTTGTTATATTCCCTGATATGGTCCCTCACTTCCTTGGGCTCCCATGCGTCTAGGCAGAGGCTTGTCCTCCCTTGGCCTGTATTTAGGGACCAGGGGGAAGAGCAGTGTGCCCGTGCACTGCAAACACAGAGGCACCCGTGTCCCCAGATAAGGCTGTTAGACATTGCGGTTGTAAAATAACACACAGGATGAAGTTCATACGAGAGGTTTATTTATACTCCTGGCTGGATGCACCAGTGGTTTCCATGGGAATGGGAAGGGCTGCACGGTAGGACGGCTGCTCTTATTGCACATGATAGAGAGCTAATGGGGAGGGCTGCAGCCTCCTTAAGCCCTTGTTAATCCACCCCCGGCAGCTCCTCAGCCATACGTACCACTGTGCCACGCTCCGCTCGGGGCAGGGACCCGCTTAAAGGCAGGTCATGATGCAAGAGATGCAATTTTTTAGGAAACAAATGCCTGTCCCCATTGCAGGGAAGGAATAAAAATAAATTTTCTATGCAGCCTTTGGGTGATTATTATTCTGGAGAGTGGAAGTAAGGAGGGGTTTTAATTTATTTATCTTTTTATTTATTTATATTCCCATAATGAAACTGCCACGGGGGAAAGCAGAACTGCGGGCAGAGTTTGCTTTGTTATCACCAGGTCTTGCTCCTGTGTGGCTGCACAGAAAACCCCGGGGAGAAGGTGAACACCAGTCAGCTGCCGCACACTGGTGGAAGTTGTTCCCTCTCTTGAGAAGCTGATGCCCAAACTCTGCTCCTGGGGCACATTCCCTGCGGGTGTTTTCCGGGTTTGCACCATGACTTGCCCCATGCTTGGTTTTGCAGGGAAAACATCCCAGAGGGAAGAAGCAGTGTTAGGTGGTTGTGGGCTGGACCTGCAGCCCTCCTAGTAATTAAGCATCAGTAACACCTCCCTCCCCTCTTGGCAGCTTTTAAAGGACAGTACAAAATTTGCCCCATTCCTTCATAGAATCATAGAATGGTTTGGGTTGGAAGGGATCTTTAGATCACCCAGTGCCACCCCCTGCCCTGGGCAGGGACACCTCCCACCAGCCCAGGTTGCTCCAAGCCCCGTCCAGCCTGGCCTTGAACCCCTCCAGGGATGGGGCAGCCACAGCTTCTCTGGGCAACCTGGGCCAGGGGCTCACCACCTTGAGAGTAAAGAATTTCTTCCTGATATCTGATGTAAATCTCCCCTCTTTCAGTTTAAAGCTATTACCCCTTGTCCTGTCGCTGCACTCCCTGACAAAGAGTCCCTCCACATCTCTCCTGGAGCCCCTTAGGGACTGGAAGGCTGCTTCCCTTGCAGCCGCACGCCGTGGGCTGACGTGCTTTGGAAATGTGGGTGCTGTGCCCAACTCCTAGTCCAGGCACTGGGATGACTGCACAGCACCCATCCCATCCAGCAGCACTCCTGGCCAGGGAGGGGGCTGCACTCCAGGTTTCCCTGGATAACCCTGGGGGGACTCTCGGGCTTTGCATCCCTGAGACTGTGTCAACCAGAACAAAATCTCAATTACCCCATCATTTGCTCGGCGGGCAGGGATTTCTGGAAGCGTGTGGGCTTCCCAGGAATCGCTGAGTGCCATCTGCCGGGTGAGGCGCTTTGCTCCGGGGGCTGCGGCGTGCTGGGAAAACATCCGTAGGGAGACAAAGAGATTGGCAGGGAGAGGCCGAGGGCCGTTAATAATACAGTAGGTGGGGGAAAGCGGAGGATAAAACACACCAAAAATTGCATTCAGACAACACAGATGACAGTTATTTTGATTTGTAAATGTCTACCTAGTTGGAAAAGCTGCCATAAATAATACCCAGCTGTCAGGCTGTCCGGATCCGCGGCTGTGCGGAGCAGGGCTGCGCTCAGGCGTGGTACCGATGGGGGGCTATATTTTTCACAGTGTATGTACAGGATAAACATACAGTCTTCTCGCACGTGTTTGTCATTGACAAATCCCTGCTGCACCTGCACTATGTCATTACTGTGTTCAGTCACTTGAGTCTTACTTCAGAGACAGAGGGTTGTTGAGTTTATTTATTTTTTTTATAATTTTCCTTCTTGTCCCCGAGCTAAGGCAGAAAAATCCCTCATCCCACAGCTCTGGTTTTGTTGTAACACAAATTGGCTCTTCATTTGGGATTTGCTGTAGCAGGCAGCAGCGCTGTTAGTGCTAGGTGGCAATCTCTGGGTAGCCCGGTAATGCACCGCGCTGCAGATTTCTTCTCCCCAGGCTGGGAAAGCACATAAAAAGGAGCCATTTCCAGGAAGATACTTGGCTGTTGCCAAGATTTCACCTGTTTTGTGGATAAACAGAGCACTTAAATCTTCAGGGCTATCAATATTTATAGATTAATCTGTTTGAAGGCCAAGAGGGAGCGTTTATCGTTATCCGCTCTGTCCTCCGTAGGCTGCAGAACAGCATCAGCTGTCTGCCAGTGCCTGCAGGCGGTGCCAACAAAATCATACCTGCTGTCGATCCTGACTGCAGTTCAGGGCACAGGGATCGGTTTCTTTATCGGAGCAGGAACCAGCAACAAGGGCAGGTGTTTCCTTGGTGGGATATCTCTGAATTTAAGGTGCCTACAAGCCCTAGGTGTGATGCAGGCAAGCTGCCTTCCTGCAGGAGCATCCCACATCAGGCTGCTTGTCCCAACACTGCTCTGAGCTGCTAACTCTTCCCAGAGAGCAGCAATGACCTGCAGCCAAATTAAAGTCGCTGCCTCGTGAGGACCCCCTCGGTTTTGAGTATCCACTCTTTGGTCCACCTGTTCCCGCACCTCACATTGGCTCTCTGCTCAGTTTGGGGGCTAAAGACCACATCTGAACTCCCAGTTCTCTTGTCCGGCGCATTATGAGCTGAGCCAAATGGCTGCCAATGCACTGGTGCACCCAGTAAGGATACTTTTGGAATGGAAAACTAACATCTGCTTACCCTGCCTTATACTGCGGCTATTGCTTCTCCAGACTTTGTTTTTCTACTGCCACCAGCCCTTTCTCCCTGTTTGCCTTTTTTTTTTTTTTTTTTTTTTCATTTATTTAATTTTGGTCCTTTGATGCTGGAGCGTAGGTTTTCAGGGCGGTGGTCAACTCTTCTTGGTGTTTGTTGATGGTACCTACTGGGGCTGTTGGGTATGTCTACAATGCACGCACTCAAATCACGTTGTGTTGCGTTAAAGGGAAATTTCAACCTCTTCTAGTTGTTGCGTTGTTCAACAACGTCAACTGATTCCTGAACTGGGCCCTGCAGACACTGATCGGCGAGTTGGATTTATGGTCAGGGAATTGGTGAGAGGGAAGAGAAAGTGAAGAGGATTTTTGCTTTTCCCCTTCAGCTCTGAAAATGGCTCAGGAGCAATCCCAGCACCCCCAGAGAGTCACCTTAGCTCGGCTGTGACCTGTGTTTGAAATCCCAGAAATAAATGGCTGAAAAGTCCCCTGAAGGTTTGGGAAACATTTGGGGGCAACCCTAGATGGATTTATAGCTTCCCAACAAGATCCATGGGAAATTCATGGCCGTGTGTGGCTTTGTCTGGGTATTTGACTGAATTTTGCTTTGCATTCTGGGCTCAGGCAGATTTGCAAGATAAATTAGGGGGAGGCAGAGTCTGCAGCTTGAACTGGTCGCGATGTTCACACACCCTCGGGGAGCAAAGCCGCTGGGTGTTTTACACAGCTGTGACCTCCAGACTAATAAGGAAATTTCCCTGTTAGAGATGCACAGATCTTCTAACCGTCTCCTCTTGCAAAGGTGCAAATCGCTACCAGTAAATGCCACTTCCGAAAATACGTTTTGCGCTGTAGTCGACTGTCATGCACCGTTTCAGCAGGCCAGCCTTCCCGGGATCGCAAGGCAGAATCTGCTGTTAAATCAAAGTGCCTTTTTATTTTCTTTGCTCTGTGATTGATACGTCTCATCGTGTCACGGCACTATATATAGCTTCTCCCTGCCGGGAGACGTAGTGGCTGCTCCTGGCTGTGTCAGCTCAGGTCGGATTAATTAACCCTGACATCATCCATTTTCGTGGACAGAGATGCCATTCCCCGCTGCCTGTAAACAGAAGCCGCTCACAGAGGGAACGCAGGCAGGAGGCAAGGGGGAGCCTGTGTAAACACCATCGGTTCGCACCGAGCCAAGGCATTTCCAGTGCCTACTAAAGAGAGCAGAAGCCAACTTTTCATCTCCTTGTTTTTCTTAGGGCTTAGCAAGGACCCAGTAAGTTTGCAGCAGCTCTGAGGACAAACATTTGCTCTTTTCTTTAGCTCCCAATGACTCTGCTGTTGGCTGGGTGACAGCGTTTATCCAGTGTCAGGGCTCCAGCCGTTCAGCAGCACTTGGCTGTTCTCTCCGAGGCCAAGCTGTCCCCGGTGCCTCCTAAGAACAGCGAGGCTGGGGTTTCCTGTGGAGGGGCTGTTTTGGTTGCAGTCGGGGGGGAATTGGGAGTGGGGGGCCAGGAGCAGGCAGGCAGCAGAGTGAGGGTCCAACCACCAGCTCTGGAAGTCTGTAATTGCCCTCCAACCTGCTGCAGGGGTTAAGGCCACAGGAGCAGAGACAAGCAGCTGCTTGGGCTCTGTAACACCCATTTGTCTCGAGGAACCCTCCAGTGCAGCTGGAGCCGGCAGCATTGCTGCTGTGCCTCTTGGTTTAGTGTTTTTCTAACTTGTGCTGCTCATCTGTACTGACATTGAGTGGCCTCTTTTGAGAGCAAAATAAAATCTGTGCAGTTGCCGGGGGGAAATTTCTTCAAGCATCAGCTTCAGGTGAGCATTGTTCTCAAGGGAAGGGGTTGAATCGCCATCCCTGGAGATATTTAAAAGATGGGTAGATGTGGTGCTTAGGGACATGATTTAGTGGTGGTTTTGGCAGTATTAGGTTAATGGTTGGACTCGATGATCTTAAAGGTCCCTTTCAACCCAGACAATTACATGATTCTATGTGTGCAAGCGTTCAGGAAGGGAATTTTCTTCCTCTCTTTTTCCCCCTCCTACCCCTGTCCCAGATTGTCATTTCCCACGCAAACAGCCTCAAAGCCCTCTCCCCCAGCCCTGCTGGCCAGCAGTGGCCCACGCTCTTGCAGAGCCAAACCTGCCGTGAGTGCCGGTGCGTTAGTGCTGGGGAGAGCCCTCAGCTGGAGCCACTGGTGGGCTGGGGAAAATCTGGGGGGATTTTTCAGGCTCCTCCTGTGACCTAGTTGAGAGTTGAAGTGATTTGAAGTCTCCGCAAATGGTCTCACAGTTTTTTGGATGTGGTGCCTTCACCCTGTCAGTCCTATACCTGCCTGTGAACTGGTAATGGCTGAAAGAGGGGATTTTTTGCAGTCTAGCGTACGCTCTCATCCTCTCAAAGCCTATGAGATTTTCTGTTGATTCCTATAGGACCAATTTGCATGTTATGGCTGAGCTTTTGTGCGTGATGTCCCATATTTCTGCCCAGCTTTTTAGAACGTACTTTGCACTAACGATTCTGGAGCTGAACGTATGGATATGAGGGAGTAAACCCAGTTCTCTGTCTTTAGGGCCCTACAGTTAACTGTACCCCTTTTGAAAGAGCCTCTGCCTGTGTAAAGAGTGAAAATGCAGCACGCTCTTTCACTGCTTTGTGTTTGCTGCGTTTTGAGATCTAATAGTCTAAGACCCCTTCATGCTGCTGTAATCGGAGAAGTAGCCAAAAATGGCTTACAAATTAATGCAGGGCACCTCATCACATTCTTTCTTCTCCCCTTTGCACGGAGGCTTTGGTGAGCCCCATCCTTCGCAGACTGATGCATTGCAAGATGCACAAGAGCAAATGCCAAAGGGCTTGTTCCTCTTCAGTTTTGGGCTCTCCTCCATTCCTCCACTGTCATTTTTTTTCTTCCCTGTCTCATTGGTGTCATTGCTGCCAAGAGCTGGCAACCGAGACGGCAGTGAGTCAGTGGGAGTGGGAGGCAGCTGGGCTGAGACACGCTTGGTAGGTTCCTCCTCAAGTTATGAATCTGCAGGACGGCTCTGAGGTCACCCCTGTGTTTAGCGACGGTGACGATGGTGGTTTCCCAGGGCGGCAGCTGGAAAGGCTCTGTGTGTGTCTGGTGATGCAGGATAAAGGCTCTGTGTGCGTCTGGCGATGCGGGATGTATGAGGAAGAAGCAGGCTGGAGGTGGGGACAGGAGGGAGGCAGCAAGACGAGTGTGACTGACATGCTTTTAGAGAAAGAGCATCCAGCCACAGTGCCACCAGCCCTGAGCATCCCCCCTGCCAGCTGGGTTCGCATGGGTTCTGCTCTCCAGGGAGGGAAGGGGGAAGATACCCAGGGTCCCAGCAGAACTTGCCCTGCAGCGAGCCCTCGGCAGATGTTAAAAAGTCAGACTGAGACAGAGTTTTCAAAAGTTCAGGCAGGTGGGGCTGGGATTTAGGAGGTCTAGATTGCTTTGTTGACTTAGCCTTGGCTTGCCTGGGTGACCTTGGGCTAGCTCCTGCAGCTGACCCTGCTGCTGCCATCGCTGAGCTTCAGCTTGAGACTTTCAAAAATAAGCATTGGGTTTTTTGTACTTGGGGCACAAGTGCTTCCATTTTATTAGAAAATACTGTGGAAGGATGGCAGGGGGAGAGAGCATGAGAGATTAAGTCTACTCATGGGCTGGATCAGAGTACAATATTTTGTCTCCCACTGTGCTACCAGCTGTACGAGACAAAAATGTCAGAAATCCTGCAGCAGGCAATTACAGTCCAATGGCAGGCTGCCTACCACCTAACCTCGGGTAGTTTGCTCTTGGTTTATATCCTGAAACAAGGAGTCTTTCTCCCAAAGCCCTTTGCCTTATGCTTTCTCGTTAAAAGTCTGAACTGCCTCCGTGTCCGGCAATATGACCCTTAGAAAAGCTGGGGGCGGTGGGAAGAGGGAGGGGGCTTAGCAGCGGTGTTGTGCTGGCCCTTGGGGAGAAGGGGCTGAGCATCGCCCTTATCGTGCCTCACCAGCATCTTCCTTCTCCTCAAACTGTTGCACGTGAGATTTATTTCTCCAGCCTCCACAGTACACATTAGCTCTGCATTTTTCTGGCTGGAATACCATTTTGCTACTTCTTGCCCGTATTTTGTGAACTTCTCCAGGTCTGCTATTTTTCTTTTATTTCTCTTTGCTACGCTTTTCATTCTGGAATGATCTGAACTTAATTCCTGTATCTTTTGCTCTGCGCTCTACTTTCAGCACATTAATAAAACAATATAAATTGTACTAGGCTACAGACAAATCCTTGTAGTATCCCATGAGTATCTTCCTTCAAGCTGATGCATTTCTAGTCCTTATTTTTCCTTTGTTCATTACGCTTAAGGCAGCATTAAACAGGGATGGAGGCGTGTATAGCTGAGCCAAACTGGAAGCTGATGAGTAATAAAAAATTGCTCTACATTTGTGAAATGAGGAGCGGGGTAAAATAGCCTGATGTTGTGAAAACCCAGCTGTGAGGAGAGGGGACGGCTGATGTTAATGTCGATACGTACTGAAGGTACGCATCTCGGATGCTGTGATCTTTGGATTAAGCGAATCCTGTCTCTTGATCACTGGCTGCAAGTCGCTGTGGTGGCACAGAGCAGACGGGGATGGTGTGACAGCGGGAGCCAGAGCGAGGTGTGGGACCGGCCGGTGCCGGGGTACCTTAGCCATAGGTGTGTGCATCCCTCACCGCCCAGCTGCGGGGAGGAGGAGGAGCCTTACACTGGTAAAAAATTGTTGTTGCTGCAAGAAGCACGGAGCTGACGTACCGGAGTGAGGGCTGACGATAACTGAAGGTTCATTAGCAGTTGCCTCTAACCACAAATGTACTTACTGTACAGTCTACACCGTGCCAAAGTCAAACTCGGCAGAGAATTTCCCAGCAGGAGTTGTGGCAGACAGAACTGTCTTTTAAATGCCTTGATAGTGGAAAGCAGCGCCCTGGCTAATTGCCATTACTGCTTGTCCTAGGAATACCGTGACTAGTCCCTCTGGCCAGTGCCCCGGCGGCACCGGTGGGGACCCTCTATCCCCATCTCTCCTAACATCACCCTCTCCTCAGCAAGACACCAGCACGTGTATTCCTTGGTGGGCTGGGGGAGATTGTCACCAGGCTGGGGGGTGACACGCTGCTGTCCCCTTGCTCCTTGGTGGTGGGTCCCCTTGGTGCCACCTCTCCTCGTCCCTGCTGCCAGCACGAGCTGCGGCTGCGGGTTTTGCTCATGAGCTGGGGGCAAGCAGGGAACTGATGAGCCTGTGCCACTGTGCGACCTGAGTGCTGGGAAATGCATTTGTCAATCAGCATGTTTTCTTTATTTTTTTTCAATGTACTTTGCTGAAGAACTATTATACATAATTGGTTCTGGATTACTGCACAAACCGCGTTCAGATAACACTTGTCACCTTGGGAATAGCTAACGATACATAACAAGCCAGCAGCAGCACGCTTGGGCTGAAGGGCTTTATGTGCGTGTGTTTTGTCTTCTTTTTGTTTTTAAATGTGTCTTGAAGAATAAAAATACACACATATTTTAAGCAAGCACTTCCTTGCGCAGATCTGTTTTGTTTTAAATCATCATGTGTTCCTTTAGCGGATCAACATTATTGTGTTGCTCTTCTGATGCGATGCCAGTTATGTTTATTTTCTTAGCTGAAATTATTTCCTCAACAGATTTGCTTTTGAAAGGACACTGCTTGTGTGCATATCTTGTTCAAACCTAAGCTCATCTAGCTACTGCTCCGCTCTTCCGATAGATATCTGGCAGGTAGGGAATAAAACTTTATTAGTGGAAAGCAAATGCTCATATCCCAGCCATCTTAGCAGCACATCAAAATCTGTATGAAACAGACTTTAAGCAAATGAACTCTAAAATCCTGGGTTTGATTATCTCAGAGAATCCCTGCTGAAACTAATAAGGCAGCATCATGCAAAAGACATTCTAGGCTCAATATTACCAAGTATTAATTATTGTTATCTCTTTGCTAGCTGATAGCAGTGGTTGCAGCCCTGCAATTTAGCTTTCCAGCAGAAAGAAAGGTATTGGAACAAAACTAGAAAATAAAGCTCGATATAAACATATCAGACCTGAAACAAAAGCTGTCGTGGTGCACTGGGGTTCCTTCCCCGAACCACAGCCTGGCATGCCTCTGTTTTAATAAACTGGCTTTAAAACTATCCATGCCAGAGAGCAAATTTTGCTGCTGCTCCTCTTGTAGAAGCTTTTCTTGGACCGCTGCGGGCAAGGAGAGGCCAAGGGGGCAGGCGAGGGGAAAGCCCAAGGCGCCTTTTCGAGTCTACCATGAGCTCTCCAAGAAATGCAACTTGGATGACTTTGTACAACAGTGACATCTGGTGATACCCATCAATATTTACTGTTTCCACCTGTTTTTTAAGAGGGTGGAGTTAGAGCCTGCAAATCCCTTATTTCTTGAGAAGTAAGTTAGAGCAAAGCACCTGGATACGACTTGAGACCTGCCAGGGCTGCGCCTGGCAGCCAGCTTGCTCCATTTGGTTTGGGTATGTCGCTGCTACGGTCTGCTGAGGTTTGGTGGGCAAAGGCTGGATGCAGAGGGATGTCTCAGGCAGGGAAGGGTGCCGTGCTGCTGTGTGGGTTGTGTGACAAGATGCCCTGTGCTATTCGGGTGAGAAGAAAGGGCATAAATCTCCATGACTCCTCTTGAGCCCCTCTTGCATCTCCCGTTAATGCATCCTGACGCGCAGGGATTGCAATCCCTGCTGGAAGCACGTTATTCTCATTGCAGACCTCGAGTCTTGGTTAGGCCTTACTTTTATCCAAACTGATTCAACCTTAGGGGAAATCTGTTTAAATGAGATTGAAAATGCTCTCTATCAAGGGAGCGTATTTTGCCGATCTCTCTGTCAATGCTCCAAAGTCAAATAGCGAAACGTTAGCAGAAAGTGTATGGCTAAAGCCACAGTTTATTCCCTGTGGGTCCTTCTGTCATCAGGGGAATTGGCACGGGCAGGTTGTCTGCTGACCACAGCCTCCTCACGGTGAAGGAGAGAAGAGGGAGAAGAACCATCACTTCTGGTCTCCCTCCTTCTCCCTTCCTGAATGTCCCGCGGGAGGTGATAACGTACCTTTCCACATGCGGTCTCTCCCTGCCTTGCTGCTTGGTTTGCACCCAGGGATGTGATCTGGGGGAAAAGGGCACCTTTCCACTAAACGGTGGTGGAGGACGTTTGCTGACCTGTCATTCACCCCCACTATAGGGAAAAAAAGCTTTGCAGCCATTATTTTAGCAGCCTTCTTTCATGGAAGAGGAAAGCAGAAAGAAGGGGAGTAGGATGAGGGATTTGGGGTATTTTAATCTATTCAAGTCAGGAAATGAGTAATAAAGGTGAATCTTGGCAAAGGGCTTCTCAGCTCAGACCTTTGTGTGTTTGCTGGGAAGAGAGGAGAGACAGGAGGGGGGGGGGAAAACAGACAGTGTTTGGAAGATTTGGCTCGGGACCCTGAAATATGCGTTTGTAGTGCCATAGAGTTGTACTTTGCCTCTTTTTCCCCCTCCTCCACAGTATTCTTGCCGATTAAAACAATTCAGAAAAAGAGGTTTCTATAGATTAATTCAAATACTGGGAGTGGTGGGAAGAAATCAGGTTATTCTCCACCTTCAAGGGATTAGAAATGGCTTTAGGCCTAAATCCTGGCAGTGCATCTCGACCAGGTCCCAGGATCAGTGCTTACGTGAACACTCGGTGCCTGCTGTTACGTCCCGTGGAAGGAGACAGCTGTGCTGCTGGGGCAGGGGCTGGGTACTCTCCTGTGCCGCATCAACATATAAATGATGCTTAACAAAGAACTAATAAGAAAAATGATGGTTCGCATGTGCAAACATGGGGGACAGAGGGAGAGGCCTGTAGTGAGGTTCAATTTGATTTCTTTAATATTAGGTATTATACACGCGCTATAAGCAGAGTCAGTGTGATTATTCCATACCTGTCTCTTTACAAAGGATAGAATATGAACTGAATCACCCCTCGGAGAGTAATAGTGAGATAATGTTTTCACACCATTAGTCAGATGCTAAAATACCAATGCACTTTTTCTTCTCCCTGGTAATATAAAACTAGAAACAACAATCAAACAGGAGGGTAACACCTCGTATGCTGCCCAAGGAGTTTTCTTTCAGTTTTGGAAACTTTGGTATAATTGAAAGTGGCAGCCGCTGTATGTTTTTTTTCCAGAAAGTCCTGGTTCTGTTAAGGAAATCTTTACCTCTTTGCCGCTTTCTCTGGTTTGTGTGTGCCTGGAGTTTCTGATGTGACACTGTGTTTTATACCTTCACAAAATACCAGTAAATGTTCCAGAGGAAAAGCTTAGGTTTGGATGTATTGAAAAGCAGATAATCCCCATGGTGCCAAAAAGAAGTAGACAAGATACCCCGTCGGTAAAAACACATCCATATGGATGGACAAGTGGTTTGAGAATCCTATTGAGAAACCAGAAGTATACACCATGTTCAACACTCTTTAGTTTTTAAGAGACAGTTTATTCAAACCCAGCTGCTAGATTTTGGTAAAATGACTCTGTGCTGGTCAGACCACATCAAATAAATCCGTGGTGCCAGATAAATTGTTCATTTTGAGAAAAGGCATGTTCTGCCTGTGCATTGGGATGGAGGGGGCTGACATGACTTGAGATTGTACTGCCCAAGGACTAAAGGATTAATGGAAAACTCAAAGGCAATTTTTTCCCCACTGATTTCAGGGAGGCAAGGATTATAACAACCATGTCACAGGTTTAGTACGTAAAGGACAGCCAAACAGCTCTGACACTTGTGTTCTGTTGAGCTGGGCTGGTCTGCTGGTGAGGTGGGATGTGGGGAGACGGTAAGGAGGGAGCGAATCGACAGTGATTGCTGGGAGCGACAATACTGAAGTCGGTGGGGCTGTACAGGTATAAGAAGTAGTTGAGGCCCTCAGGGTTCCCTTACTGTTTTATTTCTGAAGTAGCAAGAGGACAGGGAGTGCTTTGGAGAAGGTCTTCAGCAGTACATGGTAGTGGCTGATCCCTCCTTCTACGGGAAACTGTAACTTCTCCCCCCGACTGAAGGGTAATGATGAGGAGTAGTAACATACTAAAAGCAATTTCCCTTTTTTGCAAAGGGAGGCACACATGGCTGGAAAACAAAGTACAGCGATGGGCAGATTCCCCATAAGGACTTTCCAGTGAGTTTTATGCAAGGACTAGAAACCTTCAGGCTTGCTTAGGGGAAGATGGAGAGAAAATCGATGCAGCCTCTTTCAACAAACGGCTCATTTATATGAAGTCTATCCTGCTGCGTGCTCTTGAGCATCCCCTTGATTCTGGTTTATCCCACTGGCTCCAGCTCTGTTTCTCTGGGCTGGGGTCGAGGTGCTTTGGCAGGGCTGCCCCAAAGAGCTCATAGCCTCGTGCACCTGGGCTCCTCTACCCTCTGTAGCACCCAGGGACTGAGACTAGCTCTCCACTTGTATCCCTATGCTGGGATTTCCTCGGGAGCTTCCAGAAGCTGCTTCTGCTCCTGGGAAGCTGTGCCTGTCCCACAGCCTGTGCCTCCCAGGATTTCATCTCCCTAAGCCCACCGCTACGCTGGAAACCAAAAGTTCCCTCGTAGTCCCTCAGGGATCCTTATTGACTTTTATGGTCTTTAAAAGACCTCTGCATGGATTTGTAATCATTCTACGTGTACACCGAGCAACACTAACATAACTGGTAATTAATTTGTTTTAATTGTTTTTATATAATCCCCGCGAGCGACCTCATGTTTTGTTTTGCATCTGTTATGTTTCTGACTCAAATTTTAATGCCTTAATGGGAACAGTGCCAACTGCTGTAACACTGAGCTATGAGCAATCTCCTGGCACACTTCCAGTCCTTTATTGTGGAACTAACTATACAGCACTGTAATTTAACTAGCAAAATGTGGCAAATCACTGTTATTAATAACAATAAATCTATTTCTGCAGGTTGACAGCATTAAAATAACAAATTACTCTGCAAAGAAAGCTGGTAATTTTGGGTGCTTTCCACTGCGATCATTGCAGAAGTGTAATATCCATTATTAAGAGCCCTTTGGTGTCTCATGAAGGACCTGTTTGCACATGACAATGCATCATGGTGCTTACTATGGGGGAGGATACGGAGGCCTTGACCACGGCTATTTCAGCAATTCATCATTTTAATTTAAATGTTAATGGCAGGATGGGGCAGGTTAGGGAAAATTGTCTGCCTTCCCCCCTTTTTTAATAATCTTGTCTCATCCAGTTAGTCAGATCTTGATGCCCAAGATCTTAATTTCTCCTCCTCTCTTCCCTTCTCTCCACTTTCTCATGCTGTCTTCGTTCTTGAATCCACAGTGGCCTGCAGTGTGCGCATCCCCCGAGGCTTAGCCGAGTGCTTGATTTGTGCAAGGCTTCGACCAGGAGAGCAATGCCCACTAGACACTCATCTTTTAAAAAGAGTTAGCAGCTGAACTCCTACAGACTGCTACTGGATTGCAGCAGCCCAGTCATTGCAAAAAGACCAAGCCAAAATCACAGGCTTAAGATTACTTTCAGGCTGAAGTTCCTGGTGGAATTCACATGCTGCACCTGGAGATTGTTCTGAAGGGGTTGTCCACGTCCAACCCCATCCAATCCCCACCAGGGCAAACCTGAGCAGTAACCCTAGTTCTGCGTCACCCTTGTGTGAGGCAACCCTAATCTTCTACAGCCGAACTGAAGAAAGCCACATCAACCCCTTTGCATCTAAGCAGCTGTAAGAGGGAGCAATCGCAGTCGGGAGGGGAATGAAGCGTGCGTGCTGGCTCCTCGGGGTGAGGGTGGGGAGATGTGGGCTGTGGGTGGTGAGAGGGAGGTAATTGAGGTTACGATAGGGAACTGGTGACTGTGTGGGACTTGGGGCTTGACTGACTTAACTGCTTATTTCCTTTGTTTCTGTGCTTTGCGTTGGCGGGGTAGGCATTCCGGTGAGCTTAAATGGCAGTTAAAATATTATGGAAAAGAGAATACTGGAATATCTGCCTCATAAGTTACAGGCGCCGAAATGTTCTTGTATAGTCTGTAAAGTTACTGTTTGTCTAAGAATTTATAACATACCCGTGGGCTTTACTCACATTTCGGTTGTTATTTCAGGGCAGTCCTTATCCAAGCCCACTGCAGGTGATGGAGGGGTTGTTACTGGTCATTGCCTCAGCGCCTTCGCCTGTTCACAGAGTGGGCAGAAAGCTCCAAGGTATCATTTATGAAGGGGGAATGTGAGACAGGAGTGTGCGTTGCTGCTGTTTTTGCAAGCTGATTAATGTGTTTCCTTGCTCTATAAGCTCTCCCAATCTAAGTGGGTAGGTGTTGGTCTGGGCAGGAGTTGGAATGGCACTGTGCTGGAGACCCTCAGAGTGTCTTCTGCAGTTTGTCATCGGCTGTCAGCTACTCACCAGGTGATGCCAATAAACTCCTCTGCAACTTCAGCACAGGTCACTGTTAGTAACTCACAGCTTTTTAAAACGCAGCCTCGGGAAGAGCAGTATATGCTTAAAAAAATGTCAAGAAGAAAGGGTGCAAGATGGTAAGGTCAGAAAGAGTAAGTATGTCATATGGAGATGAATAGTAAGGGAATGGAAACAAAAATATTTGTGGGGAATGAAGTTAAAAAGCCACGTGCAAAGAGAGCTGGTTGATAAAACTACCAGAAATGTCAGGCACTGGGTATCAGGGAACAGACTATGGCCAGAACCTGGTCACCACGTGTTTGCACCCATCTCAGTGAGTGTGGAGTCAGACAGGGTGCTGGAAAGTCTGTTGGGTGAGCAGAAGTGAAACAGTCTGCTAAATGGTGTTTGAACAGAGCAGTCGTGAGTGTGAAGAAGGAGCTGAGACACCTCAAATCTACTTGTTAGTACAGCTGAAGAAGTTGCCGTTGGGTGGTTTGCAGCGAGCTGCCATGTTCCTGCTGAACTCTTCATGTGCAAAAGTGGTGGCTTAAAGCAGCTGCAGCAGAGAATTGCTAGTGTTTTGACCGGTGGTTTTCTTTATTTTTCTAGTTTTGCATGGGGAATTATGCAGGGGGGAGGCTGGAAATCACTTTGACTCTTTGTGCCTGTTAAAGACCGAGGAGATTCATTTCCTCACCCAGCTGGCTTGCAGCAGGATGGAGCCCACCTGCTTCCACATGGAAACGCACATCTGCGTCTGGGTGGTGGCTTGAAAGCTCTCCTTGCAGAGCCCAAGCTACAGGCCTCTCTTAGAATCGTAGAATCTTCTAGGTTGGAAGGGACCTTTAAGGTCATCGAGTCGAACCATTAACCAAACACTTCCAAAACTACCACCAAGCAATGTCCCTTGCGGTCGCTCCAAGTGCTTAGTCAGTTTTCTTAAAGATTAAAGTATCTCCTAGGTAGCTGAGTGGACTCTGCAGGGTTTAATCCACAGCCGTCTGCGGCCAAGGTACCAGCCGTGCCATACGGAGCTGCTTAGAGAGATGCAGCCCCTTGCGAGCACTAACAGTCAAATACGGCTTTGAGCTGTGATCCAGCCTAATCTGCCGATCAGACTGTGATAATTCAAGTTTAGCGAGTTCGACACCAGCTGCTGCTCTCCCAGTCAAGTACCTGCAGCTCTGAGGGGCGGCAGTATCGATGGGTTTTCTGAAGGGGGTTGTGGGCCCCAATTCTCCTTAAAAAATAATTTTTAAAAGCCTAGTTTATTCTTTGCTCTTTTTATTCTTTGCATCCCAGCCTTTGCTTTCAGCCAAAGATCCTATGGCACTTGACAAACAAGATGAAGGCACTTGACCCTTCTGAGTGTTTTCATCCTGTTGATTTGCAAAGCAGCCAAATCCTTGGTTGGGCATGGCAGAGAGCGGTGACGTCCCCAAGCCTCGCGCCACCATTGGAGCATTTGGTTTGGAGCGTGCCCCAGATTTGCTAGTCTTTGAAGAGCCATGACAATTTTACGGCATGCGTTTGCAGCAAGAGCCTGGCTTTGGTGATCTACTTGATGTTTTCCTGTTCTCCCTTTTTGTTCCTTCTGGTCTGTCCCTGCCATTCAGAGGCAGCACGAGGCATGGGCAGAATAGGCAGTTGTCTTGGCAGGCAGACTGCTGGGGGCTGTAAAACCTCCTTTTTTTTTTTTTATAAAGTCTGGAAAAGCATCAGGCAGAAGCACATACATGAGACTTATTTTTCTTCACTTAGGTCTCCCACTATGTGAACTCCAGTTTCCCACCAAGCACCTCACACTGTTTGTATGAATGATATTCTGCAGATATGCGTATGCTGTCTGCAGGGACAGGTGTAGTTATTGGCATCGGATCTCAGCTCCTTTGTTCCTGGTCTCTAAGGATGTGAATACTGAATTTATAAGCCTCACTCTCTGGTATTGCAAAGCTTCAACTTCTGGGAAGCACGTTCATACAAGCAGTAGGCCATATACTTGATGAGAGCTCTGCTGTCTGCAGGAGAACACGGTTAATTTAAATCTGAAAATATTTCTACCGTTGTGTTATTTGAACGTCTGTTTTCTGCAGGAGTAGTGATATGGAGGAAACGTGCATTGCTGCAAAACTGCATTGAACAGAAAGTTGGCAAGTCAGAAGTGGTGTAAAGTATGTCTCCAAAAGACTGTTTCACTGTGATTAAACTAAAAAAAAAATAAAATTCTCTTATCTTAAAAGGCAGAGGCCAGTGATACTGGAGATGGAAGGCACTGGCTTCTGTGACAGGAACAGTTATCTGCAAATTAGCAACTGATGCTGCTGTTTGTGACAAGATAGCGAGACAATAAAATAATGAACCAAAATGCAGACTACCGGGAGCTGATTCCAAGTGCTAAGAGCTCCACTCTTTGCAATCTTATTCCTTACCCAAACTCCAGCAGGAATTTGAAGCAAGATCATGCATTTTTTGGGACCATGATGGTCCTCAGATGTGCGAAATAGAAGGGTCTTTGCCAAGGGGCATATTCATGAGGTCCTCTTTTCGTGGCGCAGGCACTGCACACGCTTGTCCCATCACTAATAGCAGGCTGACGGTGAGCTTGGTCTTTCCGTGCACATGGCTGGTCTGGGTCCTGTTGCACGGCAGCCTGGAGGAGCACTATTCACATGGCTTGTAAGGATTAGGAGCTGGCAACCAGAGCCTTTTCCATGTGTTTGTTTTGTTTTGTTTTTCTATTGTAAGTGATCGTAACAAAGAAACACTGCAAAAATTGTTCTTTTAAACTTCGTTTGAAACGGCTCTGTAAGTGCAGGACATGGTCGTAAACAAACAGACTGCTAGACTTGAAACTACCTTTTGGAGAGAGGGCAGAAATGTGTGGTGGTGAAAAACGAACCGCTGAACTACAGCTGTCTGAGAGTAGTTGCCTCGGGATGAAGCAGGCTGGTTGAAGTGGAGGGGTGCGATAGCAATTCAAGTGATTAAAGTCTGGTTTCTTTCATCTGTAGACACTCGAATAACTTTCCATTAGTTTAAACTGGGTTGCAAATGAACATCACCTTTGATCTATACTGGGACTTTCCAATCAGTGAGGCCTAAGCCCAAAAAACAAAAAGCAATTTACACTGATGCGGCCAGTAGAAAGACCTGAATCCTGAAGAACAACCTGCTCCAGCTTTGTTGGAGAAAAGAAAAGTGGAGGTGGATCTTTGGGAGGCAAGAGGAGCCGAGGGTCAGAGAACTGATGTGGATTGCCCAAGCGCAGGGAAAGGCAGCGACACCACTGAGGTTATTCGAGCCCTGAACTCTTTCACATGACCCTCATTCCAGGTCTAAATCATTAGTGAGAGGGTCTTGAACGGTCTCCTAATTTGAATGATGAGAGTATTTTGGGTGGAGGGAGTGACTGTTTTCTGCGTGCGGCAGAGAGCAGGGTGGGGGCAGAACCTTGGGTGGGTGCATTTACTGCTCCCATGTTCATTAGGGGACTACTGATGCAGAACCAAGACAGGAAAATAATAACTTATTTCTGCAGATACTGACAATACATTGGCTTTATTTAAAAACATCCGAGTACCTAAATAGTGTGGTTTATTTTATGAGTTGGCTAATATCTAGATGACACTCCTTATCAGGTTTGGCAGGTCAACTTCTTGGCCTGAATTACTTAACAGCGTCTCTTTAGTGCTGAATTCCCAGCTTTTGTTGGTCTCTCTCATAGCCAGGGTGTTATCTAGCGTATGGAATTTGATTTATTTCTGTGCTGGCATGTCCAGAAGAATCCATGTAAAGAAAACAAACTGCATGTCCCCTTCACAGGAGATCTTGGCTGCTATTTCTCTACCCACTAAAAGCTTTATCACTCACCCTTGTTATTACCATACTAAACGGAACACTTCAGAGCTTAGCGGCTTAACAAGATAAAAACATGCTTTGCGGTTAATGTGGTTACCGTAGGCATGCACATGGGGCCGGTGAGGAGAGCTGCTCACTTCCTGCTGGTGCAGCTGCGGATCGGCGGAAAATAACTTTGCTTGATAAAGCCTATGAAAGCAGGCAATTCAAGGTATATTTTAGCTTTATCAGGGTAACGTGCTGAAGACTGACCTAGGGTAGAGGAAAGTATCCCTGCCTCCCCGGCCACCCTGCTGTGTAATTTGTATCCAAACCAGATTCGTGGTCTGCCAGGATCTGTTTCTGTAATCCTTTCTCTGTAGTCAAGCGCTATTGAGTGCAAGGGTGTTTTCCGATTGAAAGGGACAGATTGGGATTCCCCTCCTGACACCACGTCTTGAAAATAATCCAGAACGCTTTTTTTCCCCTGTGAGTAATGAATGTCTCATGTTGTCTGAAATGTGCAAATTTAGGAAAATTCTCCTCTCTGTATCGCTTGCTTTTTGGAAATTTGTGACTTTGGGTACATGATGAAGTCTGGATTCTCAGCTGCTAGAACTGCACGAGAACTTGATTTCTGGTGTTTCCTCCTCCCAGAGACCCAGGCTTGACTCCTCAGGATAATACCAAAACACGTACCTTCTCCTGCAATACTTCTGAAGGAGTGAATTCGCAGGTGTAGCTCTGGGATCCTTTTCATGGACCTTCCCAGAATTTCTGAATATATCTCAGTTTTATTTAAAGCATAAGAAATACAATAATTAGACAAATCCACAGAAGACCCCAAAGCCTTCTACCTGAAGCCCAAGAAGCAGGACGCATTATGGTTTGTTTCTTCTGACGCTGGTTGATTCAATGTTCAAGAGGGGTCTGATTCTTACAGTCCTTTTTTCTCCTTCACAAAACTTACTGGGCCTGGCTCCCTCATGAGATCTTTTTCAACCTTCCTTGTCTGTTTTTTATTGTTGCTGTTGATATTCTACTTTTATTGCTTCCTTTCTCATTCCTACATTCTCCTCTCTTTTTTTTTTCTTTTTTTTTTTTTATACTGAAGGATGAGCTGTCCTCCCACAATGCAAGCAAATTTACAATCCCAAGACTTTTTGCTTAGACGAGGCAGCCATTTTTAACCAAAGATTTTGTAAGCCAAGAGAATATCAGTCTTCCAGGACAGTGCTAACGAGGACATTTTTGTGGTTGTCAGTGCGTACTAACTTCGTATCAACTGGGATCGCTGTGAGCTGAAAGATAGCCCGGACTGCTCATGGATAGCACAGCTCTGCTGCTCTGCTCTTCGCATCCCTTCTCAACCTGGATACAGGGCAAACAAATAACGAGCATCAGGATGCGAGGGGTGGTGACATGTTCTGTCACATTGTGCAATCACCTCCAGTCTGTGCTCTGCACATCCAGTCGTTTCACGCTGAGACACCACCACCTTCTCTTACCAGCTCTTGTATCTTCATATTGTGTTGCTTTTGCCAAAGCTAGCCCTTAGTTAAATAGTACACAGATGTGTGTGTTTAAGCGTATGGATTAGTATTTGGAGCCGTAGTTCAGTTTGCTGTGGAACATATTTTTCATGCACACAGCATGCTATAAAAAGAAAAAGGCAGTTTCCAGAGCACAGTTCCATCCCAATAACTGTGGAGGCATCTTTCACTCGCCAAATACTTAAGCTCACTCCTAAAGGTTCCAGTGAGGATGGAATAATAACCAATTAAGAAATATTATTGATGTTTACAGATAAGGCAATGCAAGTGCTCTAAGCATCAGGAGCAGGTAGGGGGAAAGGAAAATGGATGAGCAACCTCTTGCATCTTCTGCCTTGCGACCTGAATTTATTAGTGCAGCCATTCGTTTTCTGTTAGTGCTTTAGATTATGCTTCCGTATATGAATAGTTTATAAAGTGTATTCAAGTGTTTCATCACCGCTCCTGTACAATGTTTGCATGTCCTTTGTGTGTGGTGTGTACCTGGTGGGCTTGCACAAACTCTCTGCATGGTGACCGGGGGTGCAGCCTAATCCCTTCAACGGTTACAGGTCAGCATCGTACCACCTGTGAGATTATTCTTTGTAATTATTCTGTGTGTTACAAGTCAAACGGCCTTTCTGCTCACTCAGAGATGTACAGCTGGTGTGTTTAAGCTTTGGAAGCCTAAAAACATTGTATGATATGTTATGAAGAAAGACATCTGCCTGCATAATCATGAGCCAGTTTGAGAGGGAGTGCACGTTCTAATTCTGGTAGATCCATAGAACAGCCATTCCTTCCTAGGCACATAGATGAGGAGATGGTGAAGAGCTGGCGCCCCTCAAACCTGCACATAACCCTTCCCCAGCATTGTCACCATGCTCACTCCCGGCTCTGCAGGCGCCTTCCAGACCTGATGGCATCACGTGCGAGGAGCAGGGCAGGTTCAGTGAGTGACGTGCTCTGCTCATTGCCAGTGGCTCCAAAATTCACATTCGCAGAAAAGTCCTGCCAGGGATGCGCTCGCCACATCAATATCTCTAGTTCATACATTATGCAAATTGTTTGCAACAGTGAAATGCTAAAACAGCTGAAAACATTTGAATTTTGCGCAAAACGTACAGTTTGCATTACCTTTACTGATTGCAGTGTATCTTATTTTAATTAAATAAGTATGGAATGTAAATTTTAAGAAGATGTAATACGAAGTAGTTGACTTGCAATATTTATGTCAGCCTCATATGTCGTAAGTAATTGAATTTCATATTAATTGAATTTTTTTTTGCTGTTGATTTTAGCTTTGAACACATTTTGATGTATATCCAGTGCGATTTGTCTCACTGGTCAAAACCACAGAGGTGGTCTCTGTCCACATTCAGCTGCATAAAAAATTGTTTTGGCATCTGTGGAACCTCTTCTTCCAGAGAATGTGACACAGGAGCCGGCCGTTACCCTCTGCTCGCACTGGGAAGCCTCTCAGTTAAGCACAGAGAAGAGTGGTCTTTGGCAAGGCACTGGCCTAATACTCCTGGGGTTGAGGTCCAATTATCAAACCCATGTTTGAGACCTTAACTATGTCCCTGGTGCTTAGCTGACGTTGCTAGGTGTGCTTCCGCGTGCGATCAGCTCGTTAGACTGAGCTCGAGCGCGGCTGTAAGTTTTGTGATCGATCTGAGCCCACCCCCAACTCCCACCTCGCTGCCCAGAGGAGGAGGAGCACTGGAGGAGACCCTCGAGGCGCCGTCGTCTTCTGCTTCACTCCCAGCTCGTGTGGGGCCTCGGGGAGCTCCTGCAGTGCAGCGTGCTGCAATCAGGTGATGTTCAGGGTCTGGAAGTGCCTGGTGGTGGGGTGTCGGAAGGAGTTTTTAGTCAGAAATTGAACGTTTAATAAAATAAGTTTCTGAGGACAGGGAAAAAAAAAAACCAGAGGCAAAAAATAATATGGTGAAATAAGTGCTATCTCTGGAAATTTCAATTATCAGTCAAAATATCCTGAAATCAAAACCTTACTGACATTCAGCCTCAATTATATAAAAACCATTGGGGATATGGAGTATGTTCATATAAATGAGGTCTCTGATAACTGAGGGAATTTTCAATGTACTTAATGGATGTCAAGAGACTTGACCCTGTTTTGAATACCGGGGAGTTTTGGATAATTGAAGTTTGGGTAATCTAGGTTGAACTGTAGAATTTAGCAAATTAAGATAACATTGAGACTGTGCGTGAGTTAATTTTAGTTCTGACAAATGAAACCAGTGTAACTAGCTTAGAGACTAAAGCCAGCAGACAACACACAGCGTGCCACAAGCTGCAATTATCCCAGGCATCACGTACAGCCTCATTAACGCTCTCCTGCCCAGCCTCTGGAGGGATCCACACGCAGAGATGAAGGGTGATTTAATTTCCCCAGATTGCATATAGCGCATGCTGTCAACAGGGCTTTTGGTTAGTACGAGGGTGACTTCTGTGATGAGGGTTTGTGTCTGCTTGAAAGTGAGCAGAGACCAGTGAACGCTGGTGGCGCAGCAGGCTGCACAATGGCTATTGATGATAATGAGACGGCTGATGAGAGGGGGGTGCAAGACAGAATCTAAGTGCAGTTCTCCCAAGACTGCAGTTCCCAGGGTTGTCTGACGTCCCCAGTGCATGCGTGTTCATCCTCCTCTCCTCTCTTCCCTCCTCCCTCAGCACACATGCTTTAAATGAATATTTTAATATATTTCTAGGTTTCCAGGAAGGGGGAGGAATAAATTATTAAAAATGAATTATTAGTACACTGGTTTGAGCGCGTACGAGATGCAAGGTTTGTGGGGAAACATACCGTCCTACATTAAATCAGCTGACAGCAGCTACCAAAATCTGACAAGCTCACAAAAATGTCTTTATCTGACAGGTTTGAACAGACTCGGTGCCTGGAAGTTTGTTTGTTTTCTCCTGTCTTGTCATAACGAGCAGCAGTACCTCTCTCTCCTTAACAGCTTTGGTTTGAGTACTAGACCCTGGAATATTTCAAGGCAGAACTAGCTAGGGGCAGGAGAAATGTTCATAAAGTGACAGTCCAGGGGACGCCTGGGACCTGTTATCGTTTTCTTGCTTAGCTGCAGCTTTTGGGCAAGGCAGTTGACATGAGTGGGACTTTGCCCCTCAACTTTTTAGCAACCTCAGTGTGTCTTCGACTGTAATGTTGAGATGTTAATTCTTCCTTTACTGGTTGTGGAGGGAAAAATTAATTAGATGATGTCTAACTAAAAATTAGCTAGACGATGTAGTGCGTAGGGAGTAGTTAAATGTGGATTATATGAAAGGCAAGGGAGGAATTTTTGCCTGGGGCATCTATTAAATGTTTGGCCAGTATGTTGTGTATCACAAAATCTCCTTCTCATCTTTCAAAAATAGGTTCTCGTTCTTAATGTAAGCCCTTTTGGCAGTAGGGGGGCAGTGACAACGTGGTAACCAGTGAAGGCGTCCTTCGTGAACATTTGAACTTGACACAGGCTCCGTCTGTCTGCAGGAGTGTTTATCGGAAAGCATAACTGCTACATAACATCAGTGGAAGGATGCAAGAGGCAAGTGGACTGTCTTAGTTTTATTGCACTGACAGCTGGAAACCCCAGATCGCCCTGGGGCTCTACTGCGCTGGGCTTTGTGTAACCCCCACCTTCTAAATAGCCAGGAAAGAGGAAAACAAAAAAAAAAAAAAAAAAAGTGGAAAAAATGAAAGGATTGTCCTCTTTTATAGATGGGAATGGAAGCATGGTGTCGTCATGTGCTGATCATAAAGTTGAACGAGAAAGTAGAGACTGTGCATCTCTCCAGCTCTGGTCTAGGGCCTTAAACGCATAACTGACCTCCCCTCTTCGATCTCAATTTGAAAGCCATTATATTAAAGTGGATGGAAAATTACCCAAGAAGGGTTATCTAGTCCTACACTGAAAGAGCAAAAAACGCTCAGTTATGGAGAGACTGAAAGATGAGACACAGCAAAACTTCAAACAAGTACTCTAGAGGATACGAGCTAGATATCAGAGACTTGCTGGAGCACTGATAGGAAAGCAGTGCGGATCAAAGCGCAGAGGGGAAACGCGGGGGGTTGTTTAGACCAAATGTCAAGGGGGGCTGGTTTAGGGGAGAAAAATAGAAATAAAAGAAGCAGTATTTATCTGTAGGTGTGTGGTAGCTGGGAAGATATTCTCACCCTTACAGCTTTCCTTGGAATTATCACCAAAAAAGGAGACTAGACAATGCCAGCTATTTTCTACAGCAAAATTACCATATAGAGAACCACAGGGAAAATGCCTGAGACCGCGAACTGTAAACAAGCTGAGCCACTGGCAGGCTTAAAAACCAATGTTTTTTTAAAGTGTATGTTAAAACCGACTTTGTTTACTTAATTGCAATAGAACATTGTATTTTCCTTAAGAGAAAATTGAGAAAACCTGGAGGGTGATTCTGTGGTTTGCAATAAATAAACACAAATGTGAAATCGAACACTACCCACATTACAAAAGCTAAGTACATGAAACGCCCCCAGTGCAAACTTGTCACTCAAGTGCCAACTGTCAAGAGTTGGATACTTTTCATAAAGCATAGTTTTAGCCTTTATCTTAATGTCAGTGCTTTGTTATGATTGACCTTCTTCTGGCTGGAAGCCCACTTAAACTAAACAATACTATTCTGTTCTGAAGAGGGCGAATAGAGCAAGCATTGTTACTTGGTAAAATGTCTTTGGCCTGAGTCCCAGATGGGAAGGAAGTGGTGTAATTACTGTACTCAATACAGAGCACTGTAGGGGCACGTAAGGCAACCGGTCTGCAGCCAGCGAGGAGCAATCCTACACCTCTGCTGACTGCGAGACTCTACTGGCTGAGCAATTTTCGTATTACTGTTTTATTTGTTCTGCTTAAGCAAAAAAAGCTGCACTTGACCACTGTAAATCAAAAATTCAAACCAGGCTTCCTAAGCAAATAAGGAAAAAAAACTTAAAAGAGCCTGCTCAGCTCACAGTGGCTGCTTGGCAATGGGGAGCACGGTCAGACTAAGCTGGTCTTGTTTCTTCTTTACCTGTAGGAGGTAAACTGTATTCTGTTCCAAATCCCGCAAAATTATCTTCTGATTACAACTGCATTAAATATAGTCTATGCTATGAAATGTGTCCGCTCCCAACGCTAGGATCTCTGCTTTTGAACTTGTCACAAATGGCATGAATGGCATTTTAACATGTGTTTATTATGATATGAATTTCCCTGTTCTTATAAAAACAGCATAGGAAGCACATTCATTACAAAACTTTACCATATTGTGATGAGAGACCTCTCTTTTAAGTGGAAAATGAACTCAGTTATGCTGTTGTGATTCAGTTTTATCTTAAAAGCATCTCAACAGAGAAGTGGGGAAGGCGAATTATTGCAGATGCTGAATCTGCCCTTTGTGAGAGATGCTTTTTGCCATGCACAGCTCAGTCTGAACAGAAACGGGCAAAGGACACAGGAGGAATTATTATTGCTATTTTACTGAGAGGTAACATAGACATACAATTACTCACAGCCACTTTTGAGGCTTGACACAACAGGAACTGAATGCAGCCTCCTGAGATGCGATCCAGGTGCTTTCCTCCCCGGGAAAAGGCTCCGGTTTGGAAAAAGGCTTCACTGTGCTGAGTGCCGTCCAAAAACGAGACACAGGCAAAGTCCCCGTCCCCACAGACACACACACCCCCGCCCCAGGAGAGATGACTGCAAAGCACTCTGTGTGGATTTAATTGTGGTCCAGGAGCTCTGCTTCGTGACACAAGCCATACAAATGGAAGTGCAGCCTCACCTGAAGGGTAGGAACTGCAGCACGTTCGGGACTAATCTAAACATCTAGGGAAGTTAGTGAATACATCCTAAAACATGCCTTCGTCTTGCTAGTCTTACAGGGCTTGATTCAGTGAAAAAACTAAATCAGCTGCTTCTCTTTAGCTGTATACATAGGGGTTTGTTGGGTTTTTATTGTATTCTAGTTAGTACTTCTGCTGATGGTTTGTACCAGCACCTGCGATGTCTCACACTGGCGTGGCTGGGTTGTTCTGTTGACCACATTCGTTAGACATTTATCTTATGTTAATGCCAGAGTCCAGCTAATCTTCAAAAATACGTACAAGGTGGTTTGTAACCCTTGCCTGACGCTGCCGACATCGAGTGCATCCTCCGACTCTGTGACTTATTCACTCCTTTCTCGCTGGAAACGTACAGCAAAACCTGGAGGGGCTTTGCCCCGTTTTTATGCAGTCTTCATTAAGAGTGCCTTGGTCTTT
Source organism: Rissa tridactyla (assembly GCF_028500815.1). NCBI lineage: Eukaryota > Metazoa > Chordata > Aves > Charadriiformes > Laridae > Rissa > Rissa tridactyla. The sequence goes on along the minus strand of NC_071478.1, from coordinate 9,731,879 downwards.
AAGCGAAGTACAGCCTGAATGGGTTAACTCCACAGAGGATGTGCTTCAGTTGAAAAGAGCTTCCCAACCGTAATGCTTTTAGTCTGGCTACAAAAAGGATTGGGATCCAGTGAACACCTACAGCCAGGAAAAAAGCCAAAGTGGTGATAACTTAGTTTGGGAGAAAGGTGTGGCACATCTTCTCTCCTCTCTCATGCCGAATCATTTGGGTTATGAAGAAGAAAACCATAGGTTTCTCATTTAAATAAAAGCTCCCTGGGTCCCATTTGTTTTTCATGGAACTTTATCCTCTAGGAGTAACGTGGAAAATGTTTTATTTCCCAGGATCTGCACTGGAAGCACCGTGTTTTGAATGGATGCTTTGTTTCAATGTGAAAGAGGCAGCCCCAGCAGTTTTCTGAATCCCTGATGTGCTTTTGAACGGCATCCAAAGTTTGGGTCAGGATAGACAGGAACCCAGATGGGGATGTTTCTCTGTTTTCCACGTCAAATTGCTTCCCATGCTATAAGGAGTTTTAGTCTCTGGAGACCCCAGCTGCGATGGAGTCAGAGCTTTTAATTCCTGTAATGCTGACAGATCTACCAGCCGCTGTGTTGAAGACATGTTCTTGCCTGGTGGAGCAGACAGTGGTATCCTGCGTGTTTGGATGGGCATTCATTCCTGGAAAACTTCTGTGAAGCCATATGTGTGGTCCAGCAGGAGTGAAAGGTTTGGTGCCATATGTAGGAAGATGTATGCTTTCACGTATAGGGTGATTATTTGAGACAATCACTGGCTTAATGCTTAGCTTTCCTTGGGGACCATTTTTTCATGATATCTGCTGTTTTCTAAAGGCCCAGGCACTTAGACGGGGGAGCTGGAAGTCAGGCACGGGGATCAAAATTAGATGGAAAAAGATGTGGGGGTTTTCAGAATTTTTTTTAGGATATTCTTTTTACTGTAACAGTTTCACGAAGATCATCGTTGATGTGCACAGAGGCATTTTAGCAAGGAAGTATTCTACCAGCGTGGCTGTGTTTTATTGCTGGTGGAATTATTATTAGATTAGGAAGAAGATTGCAGCTGAGGGAGGGGGGAGTTCAATGGGAGCCGGAATTTGGATAGATCTGAAGGGGACGACTCATTGCTTGAATTGCTGCTGGTAATGAAATTGCTTTTGACTAGTCAGAGGGAGCCGCTGGCGTCCGGTAGGCGATTATATCTGCGGTGCTCAGGTTGCTATTGGATGGAGCTAGGAAATTCTAAAGGCTCCATCTTAATTGTTTTTGCTTAGACTGTAGGTTGGTTATACTTGAGCAACAACGTGCGGAAAGTAAAGTCGATGCCTAACAGCGACGTTCCGGGCATTGAAGACTTCACTGGCAAATCTTGTCACCTTGGCTTTTGGCTTTGTGGGACGCTGGTGCGCAGTGCTGGGCTGGGGCGGGAGTCCCCCGGGGGGCAGCCGAGGGCTCTCTCCTCCTTCGGATACCGAGGGGAAAAGTGTCCAGTTATGGCAAATTTTCAAAACCTTGGAGGCTGAAAGGGCCAATTCAGTGAAGACTTTCTGGAGCTTTGGAAGACCACCTCCTGCTCCCTGACCGTGACTTGTGAGTGGTTTGGGCACCCGAAGCAGGGTGGATCCTCAGGGAAAGGGGCCAGCAGTGCCCTGTTCCTGAGCAGGCGCTGGAGCCCGAGGAGCTGTGGGCAGCAGTTTTCCAGGTGTCTTCTTGGAGGGAGGGCCAGGCACACGTTTGGGTGATCAGCTCCAACCCAACATAGGTGATTTGCCATACGTGTGACAAGCAGAACAACGCCATGCAGTTTGGGCCAGAAGCTGAAGGGTTGAGTCTAACAACTTGGAAAATATTCTGTCTCTTCTTAGCACAGTCTCATGCAAAAAAAGGGGTTTTTTGAGGTTTTCATTACTGTCCCCTCTTTCTGTACTGGCCCATTACGAGCAGCTAACTCCTTTTGAATGGGAGCATTGGAGTGTGGTTATTTTTTTTTTTTTCTTTTGTTTTCCCCCCTAACCTACTTTAACTAATTTTCAGGATGCTGGCAATTGACATGCATTATTTATATTGCTGCAAACCTCGTATTTGGGATGAGAAATCCTACTGCCAGGCTTCCTGCTTCTAATAAGCATTCCTTTCACTGGATTATCTCCTCGCACAGCCCAGGGCTGCTCTTGCCAGGGACCCAGCTGGTGTTACTCGATGACTTTGTGGCGTGGGGAGCCTGGCTGGCGTAGCGGATCTGCGCGCTCGTGCGATGCTCATCAGCACAGAGACACAGGCTGCTCCACCAGCGAAAGGAGGGGGATGAGGCAGAGGCAGAAACCGCCGTGGGACTGAGTGACAGAAGCCCTGATTTTCCATGACCTGCTGTCTTGTGTTGCTACTCGAACCTGCGCAACCTGAATTTAAAATGCTTCCATCTTCCTCCCCCCGCCGCCCGGTCTGGATGACAACAGAAGGTGAAACAGGAGGACAACCAGCGCAGCCCTTGGAACAAAATGCTTTGAGGTTCCTAAATCTGTCCCTGTCGCACCGGATCAATTGCCAGGGCCTACGCCGCCACCTCTTTTTGTTCATTTGGAAGATAACTCACTCCTTAACAGCCGAAATGGCTTCTGACAAATCTCTCCTTTGAAAATTGTGCTCAAGGACACTGCTCTTCCACTGTTTGCACAGTCAAAAATATTCTGGGGAGGACTTTTTCACCACCCCCCTCTCTTTTATCTGAGGCAGCATAATAAAATACCTTAGATAAACAAATTTATTCTTGGAGGGATGTTTATTAAGCGCTGGCAATCCCTACGATAAATAATTTCTCTGGGAGAAAAAAAAAACACCACCACCAAGTAGAAAGTAGGCCAAGGCAATGATTTGAGGGCAGGGGATAACACGGGGAGCGGAGGCTCCTGCCGGCGGCGGGGGGCTCAGACGTTCCTGCAGTGCCATCTGCAAGGGAGCCCCGGGGGAGGGGCTGGGGCTAGAGGGGGTCTCCCACCATTAGATGCTCATTTTCTGAGGATTTGGGAAAAGCAGAGAAGACTGCATGTGACATAGGAGCCCCCCGTGGGAGACACTTTACAGACACACAGTGGAGTGTCCCGAACAGATTAGTCTGTCCATCACCAGCTGGATGAACGGTGCAAGAAATCAAGCAATAATATGTGAGAATTACTGGTCTTTTCTGCTAGCTGAGAAACTGAAGACGGGTTTCAAGGCAGGAGGTGTGGGGGGAAATGATCTGTGTCAGTTTGAGACCAGTGTTTTTTGGTTTCAGTTTTTTCAGTGAAATGAAACCCACAAAACCTTCATTTTGGGTCAACCTGAAACGTCCCGTTAGATCCAAAATGAAATGTTCTGGTTTGATTTGGTGTCATTTAACTCCTCCTTCTCCTCTTTCCTCTTAATTTAGGTGAGTTTTAATGTGATAAAAACCAAAACATTTCAAACTGAAAAGCTGGAAAGTTTTTTTTTCTTAAAAATATCGAAGGAATACACTTCATCCTTCCCAAAATGAGGCCTTTCATTTTAATGGTGTCCTGAAATGCTGAATCTTCAACTCTTTTTTTAGGTTTTCCCCCCTAGCAGCAACCTTCCTGCCCCTCATCCTCTTTGCTTCAGTGACAACCATTTGCCAAGTTCATCTGCTGTTCAGTTAGATCTTTTAAAACTCAGTTTCTCAGCAAATTTATTATCTGTCAAGCCTCTAATCTCTTTTCTTGAATGAATACACCACTTTACTGGTAAAGAACTGAGTTACAAAGTGACATCTCCCAGATTACGTTAAAAAATGTGTGGTGGTTCCCCTGAGACCCGGTCTCTCCGTCCTACCTTCCCGCAGCCCCTCTTCCCTCAAGAGCTGGAAGCGCCAGCGCCCCAGCGAGCTGACGTGCAATAAAACATAGCTGTCATGTAACGGGGCTGCACAAGGATGCGATGTTCCAATTGTGGGAGGAAATTGGGTGAATTATTTTTTCTTTGAGAAGCTGCTCTGATAAATGATGTTCACTGCACAGCAGAGGTCAGCTCTGTAGGTCGGTTTGGCCACTGAACGCAGCCGAGCTCCAGGGAAGTTTTGGAATGCGAGAGGTTAAGAAGATCCTTTCAGCTTTACTGCTGATGTCTGGTCTTGAGGTTTCTATATTGGCTGAGGTTAGAGAAAGCTCCAAGAAGGTATTTTTTGCCTATGCATAAGAGAAACTGGTTAAGTTTGATACAGAAGATGTGAACTCCAAGAAGAGCCAGACAAGGAGAAGTGTGGCAGCTGTAGGATATACTTTCTCTGTGCACTTTGAGATTTTCAGAGGCCGATGGGATACCAAAACCCCACTGAAATTCATTGTTGCAGTAGGAGTAGTAGGTCTTCCTGAAGCCAACACACAGCAGCTTGATTCGACCTTCTTGTAGGTCGCTCTAAACCCATGCACTGTACCTTTTTTCAGGTGTGGGGAAGCCCATGGGCTGTGTCTGTTCAGGATGCTGCTGGAATCTCTCCTTGGCCATCTGCTAGCTCTGAAGTTTGTTGGTAACAACTGGGCGGTCACTGACTGCAGTCCTAGTGTCTTTGCTAGGAGTCTTGTGTCTGTAATGGGGTTTTTGTATCACCCTGTTTTCTAAGGAAGAGCCTGGATTTAACACCAGTTACATCGGGTCAATCTGAAGAACCACTGCAGGCAAGAACAGATAGACAAGTTGTTCTGACTCCGGTTAAAACTATTCCTAAGCTTAACGTACAAAAGGGAAGTGGGTTTTGGCCAGAGGAAAAATCCAGCTTTTCAAGGAAAGAAGATGAAGTTAGAATGCTTGGAATTGAGAGAAACAGGGACGTGGGCTGAGTGTTCGTCAGTGGATTTCAAATACAGAGCAATTTGCTTTATGCAAACGGTAGCTGGGGCTTCCCGTAGGTCAGGCTGGGACGGCTCCTCGGCGAGGGTGAAATAGCAGCTCCTGCCTGCTGGGGAGGCGGTGCAGGGTGCCTAAATGTTGCTGGTGACGCCAGCACTCCTGAAAGAGGGCTTTCCACCTCCGTGTAGATGCGAAGCAGTGGGAAGGCTGTTATTGCTGCCGAGGCAGCGCGAGCAATCTCAATTCTGGGAGCGTTGTGAACTTTCAGGTATTGAGGTGGAGAGGGAAAGCAGAGAAACAGAAATGGAAAGAGATTAATTCTTGAAGCCTGTCTGCATTTTTTTACATAAATTCTGCTCTGCATCTGGACGTGTATGGCACAGGCTACAAAAATCCCTGCTTCGGCTGTAGGCAGAGCAGAGGATAAATATATATGGATGAATAAACAAGGCAAGTGATCCAATCTCATTGCTAGCATTCAGTTCCTGCACTGTTGCTCTAGGCAACCAGCTTGAGTGGGGATATTGTCTATAACCTTAAAAACTGATTATAGGCTACTTCACTGCCTCATACTGTCTTAAAGAGGATTAGAAGAGAGTGTAAAGCTGGCTTAGGCACTATGTTAACAAAGCCTCAAAGGCATCTGCAGATTTCCTTGTTCGTGAAGTGATTAACTTATTTAGTAACTGTGAAAAAATGCGAACATTCGGGGAGCCAGGCTGGTAATAATTAAGAGATGTAATTCTGCTGTCGTGAGCCTCGCTTGGGCTGACGACTGTCTGGGTTTCACAGGAACACATCCAGCTTTGTTTCAGCGGCGCGGGGTTGGTCTGTATTCAGGCTGGTACAGGTTTCCTCCATTGTTTTTCAGCTGGAGGGGAAGGAGCGTGCACGCTGGAGAGGAGGGGGTCCCCCCACTTGTCAGTAGCACCTTTCAGCGCTCCCGCGTGCTGTCCGGCATCCTGACCGAATCCCTGCATTCTGCGCGTCACTGCAGAATGACCGTCACAGCGCGGCTGAGGGGTTTTGGACGAGTGGCGGCGGCTGTGCCGGGGCAGGGCTGGCGACCTGCACCCGCCGGAGGAAGCACGCCCCAGCACTGTACTTCCTCCTTCAGCTGCTTTTGAACTAAAGGATGAAAATGGCAATTAAAAACAACACCCGTGTCCTGAGCTGAAGTGTGCTGGGTGGGGGCAAGCACGAAGCAGCCAAAGGGAGGGGGTGCCAGGTGATGGTAGGTGAGCCAATGCTGGTTTCGGTTCTTGACAATTTGACAGCAAATGCTTTTCTTTGATGGCAACGAGGCCACCGGAGAGGGCTGTGATGGGGCCCTCATCTCAGATGATGCTAAGGAGGAGGAGACACTTAGGTTCCACGTGCTGTCCTGGCCCCGGGCAGCTCTGTGTTTAGCTTGGTGCTGGGATCCCATCAGCAGGTTTGAACTGGGGCACTGCTTCCTAATGGAGAAATCCCAGCAGGCTGTGGTAGGAGCTGGCATTCCCTGGCTGGATGTTTGGGTCAAGACTCACCTGTTCTCCCTCTGCTCTCAGGGAAGCTTGTTTTCAGCTTTTGAGATTGACAGGCATTTGTGTCCCTCCATGGGCAGGACAAATAACCTCTCTTGTGTGATCGCCCACAGATGGATCACGGTCCAGAACCGCGTGGGGATGGATCACCAGATATCATTTGTTTTATCTTCAGCCTAGGGTATTTTCTGTCTGATCACCTCAATGCGTGCTCACTCTGATTTATGAGTGTCCCTCCTCCACTCAGGTTGCTTTTGTAATTTACAACGAAGGTTTCTTTAACAAATTCACAAGAAAAGTCCAAGTACATAGTATGACTGGGAATAAGTGTATCTCTCCTTGTTCTGAGAAAGGTATCTTTCTCACTAGGCAAAGGTTTGTATTGCAAAGAATAATACAGGGTAGACCACATTTTCTGCCAGCCTCAAAGCTCCCATCTTTTTAGTCTGGAAGGTTAGAATGGTCACAAGTCTCAAATAAGTTGTATTTTAGGAGAAAAGGTTCTTTCTGTGACAGTTTTCTGTCAGTCTTTCCAAGATCGCATCCTTACCTCCTCAGAAGTTTTATAGTGCTTGTCTGCTCCAATCCTGTGTTGTTTTTATGGGTGTCTGGCCACATCTTCTCAGATCTGTATGGAAAATCATGTGCTTATTCATGACTTTTGTTTCACGTGTAGACTCCCTATAAACACATAAATCCAGGACATGCGTGACAAATCACTGGTTCCTCTAGGCTTATTTCGCAAGGGAATCCCAGCATGGGCTTAACTACATTCAGAAATAATATTTGTACAGGTGATAGGCCATGACCGCACACTCATGTAGTTGAAGGGAGGAGAGCTTTAATAAAAATGTCTGATTGTAGCCATCAATATGCTGCTCAGTTTTAAGTAGTTGCTCTAGAGGGGAAGGAAGTCTCCTCCTCCACTTGCTAGCGTGGTGTCGTCTGTAAGATTTTCCTTCCCTTTTCAAATATGATTTGTAGTTGTGATTTCAGTTGCCCAGCTCAATCATCTTGTCAGGGTTGTATGTCACAAATGTTGAGCACCCTGTCTCTGACAAATAAGGCTTTTTAGAACTGAAAATATGCAAAATCGTTGGGTACTGCTGGTTATCTTGGCTTGTATCTACCCTGAAAATAAAACAAGCAAAGTGGTTTGAAATAATGCCAAAACCAAGTCTTCGACTTCAGTGTGTCCTCAGTTTGTGAAGATCCTCAAACATCACAAGGATGAAAGAAAGATGTTGAAAGTGAAGATAACTCCATCACGAGCACTTCTGCTATGGATCCTTCATTTTTGTCGCACCTGACCTAGACGAGCTGCAAGAACTCTTCTACTGATGCATGGCCCATACTTCACTTAACACTTCTAACTTCAAGTGTTTCCCCCAGATCAATGTTTTGTTGTTTAATGAGATGATTTCACAAATTCATACAGAAGTTCCATGAAAATCTGAATTAATAAGGTAAAAAATGGGGAGATAAGAGAATTCCCTGTGTCTTTATAGCGCACTGTAGCTAAAAATCAAGCTCTTTACCATTCCAAGCTTACATATGTATAAAATGAGAGGAAGATGAGAACAATGCCTTCAGAAGGGAAAACAAGCAGTCTGAAGAAGTAATGTAAGAACAATTTCAAACCGAGAATGATTTAAAGAGAGGGAATGACACGCTTCATATTGAATCAATATGGAAAGGTGCGTGAGGCCTGTTAATAGTGATGAGCTTTCTGCTAGTGGATGGAGATATGTTTTGATCTCAGGAGAGTGGAACAGCACTTTGTGTCTTCCATTTCCCCTTGTTTTCCTGTCATTGCTTCAGCCCCAGATAAAGGATGGGATTTTCAAAGTCACACAGCCTTGACCTGTTCACTTTGTCACCAAATTCAACTCAAACGTTGCGAGTTCTGCCTGCCCTTCTATTTCTGCCTTTCCTGGGAGAGGGGAATTGATGAGAATGAACGGAAAAGCAGCACTATTGGTTTAAGGAAAACAATTAGAGACCTATGTGTGCTTCCCCACTTAGCTTCTCGCGCGAAAATAGGTGCTTTCAAATGCTGCTCTGCTGTTAACAGCTCTTCTGAATCTGTCATTGTACCTATGTGTGTTTCATTCACCATCTCCGGAAGAAACTGAAGTAGCATCTTATGGATGAAGAATCTCCATTTTAACCTCTACAAATGTCAATTGTTCTAAACCTATATGCAGCACTTAGCATCAGGCCTTACCCACCAATTATTAACAGCATCCTTTGCTACACTTGAAAATACATTCTCAATAAGTGTTGTCTGGAAAACAGCTTAAGTACTTCGTAGTTGTTCCAGTCCTATCTGGTTTCTTCCCCTCCTCTCCTTTTTCTTGAACCATTGAACTGTGCATTAACAGTTTTCCCAAAATGATATCATTTTATCCACTTTCCAGCAGACCAGAAATACTTAATGTGTTTAGTGGCTCCCAGGGTATGGCATGAATTCATCTGGATTAGTTGATCCTCATCTTTAAAAACCTTACCTTAGGCAAGGTGTGAGATTTTTCTATCTTGATTCACGGGACCTGTATTTACGTGCAGCAAAGACTAGTCTGCTCCTTTCACGTGTGTCTGGGCAATGTCAAAAGGCAACTGCTATTTTGGTTTGGACTAAGAGGTGACTTGGCCAAGAGAAATTTCTTATCTCAAGATCTGATTCTTTAAGTCATCACTCTTAAGTTAATTTGCTTAGGATACTGCTGGCATCCAGCAGCAGTGGGTACTGGCATGGGAGTTGGTGGGAGGAGGCCTTACATCAAGTAAGGTCCTCCGAATGTTGCCTGAGAAAGTGTCTTCACACAGCCCACTTCATCCCAGAACCTGTGTTCATTGTCAGGGAAACTCCTGTGGGCACGTGGAGACCTCGCTAAGGAGAGAAACGTAACTGGGGAATTATGTATCCAAGAAATGCACTGCAGTTTCATTCTCCACATACCTAATGGCGTGTAGTCCCTGCTATGACCTACACCAGAGGTGCCAAATTAGATGCCACAGGGCAGAATGTTTCTCTGGACGTGCAGTGGTGTCTGTCACATACACAGACATCTCCTGAAGAGCAATAGCTCCTTACGCCAGGGCTGCTCAGCAGAGCGAAAAAGCAGTGGACTTTACGTGTTTCATTATAAGAGTCCTGGAATAACACTTTACGCCTGGTTCAAAGCCACATTTTTAGTGAATGACTAATCTTTTCTCTTCCTCTCTTTCTAAACTGTTAGCTCCTCAAAACACAAAGGGGAGAGGCAGGGAAATTATTTGCCTTCCAGCCGGAGGGCTGACCAGTGAATCCAGAGTAGGAGGATCCTACTCTGGTTGACAGGTTGAATATGTCACCGGCCGCTCAGGCAGGGAGAGAGATCCTGCTCCTTCCCTTCCAGAAACACAGATGTGCTCCCTCCACCTGCGAGGAGAATACCAATGTGAATCATTTCATCCCTTCCTGCCCCTGGGAGTCATTTATGTTGAATTTTAAAGGCATTTCACGACTGAAACTCAACCACCTGTCCATCCTCTCCTTTGGCTGTAGACGGAGCTGCGGGGGGAATTGGGTGCCTTCCAAAGCAAACAGCCCCTTCCCGTGGCCCAGCCAGGCTGCAGCAGCTGCGGTGGGAGGTGGGAGCAGGGAAATATTAAAGACATCAAGTTGGGTTTTGGTAGAGCACTGGTAGTTCCTCTTTGGGGATGAGCTGATGCTCCTCCAAGTACGCCCATTGATCCGCACGTGGTGTGGCATGCAGGAAATGGTTAAACGAAATATTCCCCCCCAACTAGTGGGGAATGAATGAGGGTACGAATATCACCATACATCATCCAGACTGGTGGCTGCGACATCTCTCTGGCTTTGGGCTGTTTATGACCTGTTCCACCTGCAAGGAGGGGCTACGAGTTGCCTTGGGTTGATCCTTCACCTCTGACCTGGGGGTGGTCTTTCAGCAGAGGTCACAGGAGTGTTTCCCCACTGAAATCGCTTAGCAAAATGGTGCAGTATGAAAACCAGTCTTTCTATGGAAAAAAGTTGTGTAAATTGCTTGTGTGACTTACAGAAACGCTTATGTTCATTTACATAGACTGTAAAATGTGTTTTCACAGTAACATAAGCCTGAAAGGCATCTCTTGGGCCATGAAATCTAGTTCCTTTGTGGCTGTGCAAAATCTCTCATGAACTAAACACAGCGCAAATCCCTGTACTCTCCCTGAATGTTCCATGGGAAATAGCTACAATAGGAATATTTAGCCGGCATACTCTCTTTTAGCTGTGCTTTCACCTCTTATGCATGATCTCTCTATTCAGTATTCCTTGAAATCTTTATATTTGCTCACTTGTAAGCTGTGGCAGCTTCCCAAGGAAACAAGTTATTTCAATAGCTGGGGATGGTACTTTGTGATTGTATTCAGCAACACGGGCCCAGGGTCTCCAGGCTGGGAGAGTTGCACGTCATCCATGAGCAGGTAAAAGAATCTACTTTTATGCCGCAGGTGCGTAGGGAAGGAGGCCTGGATTTTTTTTCCAGCTATAACAGACAGTTCATGTGGCATTGGGCAAGTCATTCAATTTCTTTTTACAACGTTCCTCCACTCTGCAGTGTGTATGACAATCTTTATCTGGTTTTGGCGGCAAGTTTTTTAGGAGAGAAGATTTCTTCCTGTTTACGTGTAGTTGTGTCTCTGGGTATTGCCCTAATTCCCTCTATAACATCACCAAATTATGCTTGAATAAATTACACATCACGGATATTAAATGCTCAGCTCAGTTTCAGTGCGAAATAAAAACCTCAAATGATGGTAACTTAAACTGGCAATAAAATAGCCAGCATTGCGCTTGTAAATACTTAATTTGCAAATGTTTAGAGAATTAGGCACCTGCTATAAATCCTTATCGTGGGCTTTGCACCCTGTTGGTAATCGGTGAGCTATATCTCACTTCATTATGCATGAACGTGTAATTTTCCAAAAGCATAAACGTGGCCTCCAAGGGCACGCACGTTAATAGCGTTCGAATGAACCAATTTGTTTCCTACCCAACGTGTTTATCTTCCAGCTCTTCGTTGCGAGTGCCAGTGGAAAGGTTAATGGCTCACAGTTCCCTGTCAAATGATGCACTGATTTAACCTCCGCAGTGTCTGGATTTTTCATTGTCTTTGGCCTTTAGCATCTTGGAAGTTAACAGCTGCATCCTGTATGCTAGCCGGGACGTAAGAGGGTCTTCTTTAAATTATTGCACGTGTCCAGGATTAAATGGGATCCTGTTTCCCTTGTGCTTATTGTGGCCCTGATTCATCGGGTACATGATGCTTTGGGAGCAGTTGTGCTTGCTTCAGCAGAGTCTTTATGCCATTGTAAACACACTAATAGCCACCGGAGCAGCTGGGTCTGGTCACCTGCCAAAAGTCAAGCGGCTCTTAGCTGAATCCATGTACAGCATTCCCAAAGTCAGTGGAAATACCTGGGCAGGAGTGAGAGGAATACAGAGACTTAAAGGTAGTGTAGTCTATGGGAAGGGATGAAATGTGAGGTGGGGCAAGGCAGGTGCCTTCAGTGATACCAGAACCACTGTGCAGCAAGCCTAGTTAAGGTCATGCTAAAGTTTGCAAAGTTTTGGTGATAACCAGGCTCAATTTTGACAAACTGAGGGGCAAACCATGCGTTTGAAAAACTAATTGTGTGCAAAATTTTGCCCAATTCTGATAAAAAGTCAAATGACACGTGCTTTTTTCCCCACTAAGATATTGGTGTTGTGTAAACCCAGAACCCATAAATCAAGAAAGGAAAGTCCAGTTAAAAACCCCACAATCAAACAAGAAGATTTTCTCCAAGGCGTCAAATAAAAAAATTACTGGTGCCCCTAATTTTTGAGGAAGAAGCCACCTGAAAGCCACTGTGAGAACTGCGAAGACAACCACGTTCCTCATGAACCCAGTAGCCGATGGGCTTAGTACAATGTGGAAGAGCTGAGGAGCCATTTAGAAATTACGCAGCCGTCTCCCTGTCTTGAGGGAAAGCAGGAGAAGAGCCCTCCCCGGAGGTGTGTGCTTTCAAACTCGGCCCTTGCCCTGATCTCTGGGGGGTTGCTCCTGCTGCCGGCGGGCAGCAAGCGAGGACCAGTGGCACGAGTGAACGCCGTGCCCCAGGAGGCTGCGGAGGGGTATTCCTGGATGCACGAGCAGCTGAATCTGGGATCACACACATTGCCACGCAGAAGCAGAATGGTTGGCTGAAGTAAATCATTAAGCAAAAGCTGAGAAATACTAAATGCACTCGGAGAAATGAGGGTTAGTGCTGAACGGTGTGGAAACAGGGATAAAGGGAAATGAAACACATGAACATCATTTCCAGGTAGAAACAGTCGATATTTTTGTATGCAGATGTCCAAGAAAGCCGTCTAATTGAGGATATACACTTAAAGATGGGTAGAGGTTATCCTGATGCTTGGAGATGTCAGACCCAAGCTCTACCAAAACGAATATTCAGCCTCTCCAAAAATGAAGATGTTTCCTTAGGTGCTTAAATGCAACTGCAAGTGTGGCAGTCTCAAGGCAACTCGAGTGAATTCGGAGCAGAGCCATGCTCAACCATAATGCACCTCCTTAGGCGCCCCAATTTGAAAACTGCAGCCCCATTAGATATGCTCCAATTATTACTATTATTTGCTACTTAACAGCTGTCACTGAAGGCTCAGGACAGCTTTGTGCCGGATGCTGTGAGTACGTATAAAAAGAAAAAAAAATGACCTGAAGGCGCTTAAAATCTCTGCCTGAGAGACAATGAATAAGCGCGGCTGGCTGGGAAGCCAGAGGTGATGGGAAGATAGCTGTGAAACATTTGATCAAGTCTCAAAAGAATTCAGTGTTGTCTAAATCTGGACTCTGAGCTATTACGGCGAATAAGTAGCATTAAGTAGGCAGGAATGGCTGCCTCTGAGCAGAAGGAATATTTATTTCTAAGCTTGAGTAATAATTACCATGGTGAAGTCAATGAGTTTTAAAGGAAATAATTAGGCCACGATTACAGAGGTGGGGAGAAAAGCCAAACCCCAACCACGCAAGCTCCCTCTTCCTCCGCTAACCTTCTCTCCCTTTCTTTCCCTGCCGTCCACTTGCTGTGTTAATCTGGAATTTGAATGAAAAGTTAAGTGTATCTAAATGTAGCCTTGCCCCTGGGAGAGGGAGTGGAGATGTCATCAGGGATCTGTCAGAGTCAATAACATTTCCCCTGCAGCCCCGAGCTGTGCCTCAAGATCTAACATTTCTGTCTGAATTATCAGCTAATGCTCTGACAAATTGCCTGTGATTTTCTTTTTTTCTCCCGGAGTGGATGTGCCTGGTCTGCAGATTAGGTAAAGGCCGCCTGGCCCTGGTGTGCAGCAGCGGCTGATGGTTTCCAGCCAGGCGTTTCTGTCAAGCCGTGGAAGCGGGAGGCTGTCGGGACAGCAGCCAGCCCCGTTACCCTCACCGGCTGGGGATGCGCTCGGGTGTAGGACTGTTACAGCTATGACTATACCAAACGCTATAGCTATAGTGCTGCGGAGATACCCACCAACGGTGGAGGTGGAGTATCAGGACAAGAAAGACATGGACCTGTTGGAGCGGGGCCAGAGGAGGCCGAGGAGATGCTGTGAGGGCTGGAGCCCCTCTGCTGTGAGGACAGGCTGAGAGAGCTGGGGGGGCTCAGCCTGGAGAAGAGAAGGCTCCAGGGAGACCTTAGAGCCCCTTCCAGGCCCTAAAGGGGCAGCAGGAGAGACGGGGAGTGACTCTGGATCAGGGCCTCTAGTGACAGGACGAGGGGTGATGACTTCAAACTGAAGGAGGAGAGATTTAGACTAGATATGAGGAAGAAATTCTTGGCTGTGAGGGTGGTGAGCCCCTGGCCCAGGTTGCCCAGAGAAGCTGTGGCTGCCCCATCCCTGGAGGGGTTGAAGGCCAGGCTGGACGGGGCTTGGAGCAACCTGGTCTGGTGGGAGGTGTCCCTGCCCAGGGCAGGGGGTGGCACCGGGTGGGCTTTAAGGTCCTTTCCAACCCAAACCATTCTATGATTCTATGAGTTCAGGACCTGACAGAGAGTTGGAGTATGAGGTTTTGCTCTAACTGAACGGCTGGGGAAATGAAACTGGGTGGGTGTTAGCATAAGCGGTGTTGCTAAAATGAGCAGGAATGCTGGTTTTCCTTGCAGAAGGAAACAGCCATTAGTGGCATAGTCCTCAGAGAGCGAGGACATCAAAACTACCAGGTGATTTTGCACTTGTAAAATGAAGTCATCTTTGAGAGGAAAAACTCTGCGGAGGATGCTGCAGAGAGGCACCCGAGGGGTTTGTTTCTCTGGCCACAAGGTTCAAGCACCTCTGGAACTAAGCAAGCCATCACCATCGGCTGCCTCTTCTCAGGCTGCGTGCGATCCAAAGCGTCTGTTTGTGTACTTGCTGTAGAAGTGGTTTTCCTTGAAACATGAGCTGGTTTTTAAACACTGTGGGCGTAGTGACAGTCTGTAATTCTGATCATGAAATAAGATCATGAATGAGGGAGAGGTAGGAGGAATTCTCATCTGAGCTCTCATCGTCAACATTTACATTAGCTGTTGCAAGTCTCTTCTCCGTAGGCCGGGTGGGCATACTCTCCCTCCCTGGCCTTTTCCCGGTGTCTCTGTTCACACGCGAATCCCTGGCAGTGTAAATCCCTGGCAGTGTAACACCTGCGGCTCCTGCGTGGAACAGCCCTCCCACCCCCTCTGCAATGGGCTTCCAGTGGTTTTTAAATTCCAGCTGAAAACATGCTTTGCCCAGCCCTTTCCCTTGCTAGTTATTAATTGACATGATAATATTACTGGCTCTGCTCTGAAGTGTTTGGGAATTCAGCAACACCGCAGTCTTCCTTTAGGCTGTGAATGCGGTGTCCCAAACCCATGTGAAATCGATAGGATTTGGGTACCGAATTCCCTTAGACTCCCATTGCAAATTCCAGTCTTTTACAGGACTGTGGAGTAGTAAAAGCAATTTGTGATATGTGACGTTTTCTCCTGCCTTCTCTAGGGGCGCGTCTAAAGGAAAATAAAACCTCTGGGAGGTTTGCGGGACTAGAGGCGCACAAACCATAAAGACACCGAGGTGCTTGACAGATGAGCGGTGGCACCAACCAGAAATATTCCTGTATAGTTCTAGGAAGCCAAATGACTAAAAGATAGAGATATTTATAATCTTTCTCAGATGTCCATATAAACATGCACAGCAGCCAGTAATAGAAATGCAGTTCTGGATTCTTTCTGAGCAATCTCAGGCTGGGCACGCTGCTTTTTTTATTAGATGCACTGCAAAGATTTCAAGCGGGAGGGATTGAAGAGGAAGGAGAGACAAAGGGCTTTGCAATCTACAATATCACACTTAAAATAATTATTAGTCGTAAGTAATTAAAACAGTGATACTGGTTATCCATATTTGGTAATTGGTATGTAATGTACATAAATAAAATTATTAAAATGGAAATTAGTTCTAGAAATTGCCATTTCTTATGAAAAAATATTTTTTCATCTGAAATTCCTAATGGGCTACACGTAACATTTGCATTGCCTAGAATTAAATCCCTCTTGTTTTCATGTAGCAGTATATGTGTAGAGGGCACGTAGATAAAATCTTTAAAGTCTTGGAAGATAGATTGCATTTTCGATAGACTGGAGATTCGGTAGTGAATAGATACAGCAAAGGCCACCTGAACAGATGAAGGGAAATGAATGGGTCGTTTATTTCAAGAGTTCCTGTGTGTGGCCAAAGTTTGACGACATACAGAAATAGTGGATGGCTTGGGCTTGAGACTTATACTTCTATAGGGCAGCTGCATCCTTCATCCTGCTGGAAACCTCATCCTGAGGTAGACCTTTGGTGAGCCCTACAGCTGGTCACTGTGGTGGGAGCGAAGGTTTCTAGAGAAAGCTGTGAGCTGGCTTGTTTGCTGTTTGGGGTTTGTTTTGGTTTGTTTTGTTTTTCTTTGAAGAAAATACTGCCTTTTGCTTGGCTGGAGTGTCTGACTGTCCCTGATCTCGGGGAAGGCAGAGGTGCTTGGATAAGGACGGGAACTGAGTCAACAAGATAACTGCCAGTGTTGGAGAGCAATGCTGTTACTGTCCCGTTCCCAGAATCCAAGGGCAGAGCAAGATGGGTAATACAGGGGCTAGTACCCAGGCTTTGGGGTAGAGAAGCCTTAAGAAAACCGAGTCATGAACACATAAAGAAATCTTTCCTTGATTCTGCTACCTACTTTCACACTAAATTAGTGTAGGCAGAAATGCAATAAAGAATTTGCCAAGTGCGATACATTAAGGCTATTTCTCTTGCCATTAAAGTTTCATGTAAAAGTTCTACAGGCAGGTCTTGGTCCTATTTATAGGTATCTTTCTTGCCTTCAACAATATTATTAAATTCTTTTGTTATAGAAAGCTAGTCTGAAAATGAGGCTACGTGGTAAATAAAACATAACGCTTGCTTTTGCTAGTATACTTATCTCCACAGAGCAATATACTGAAGAATATTTTCCCCATACGTTTTTGTCAACATGTTATTGCATATGCCTGTTTAAGCAGTAAACCAGTTTGAGTACATTCCCAGAGTACTTGGTTGTCCTATCGGTTTGCGGTGGGGATTACAGAAGTCATGAGCCGGCAGCGCTGGGTAATTCCTGACCCCAAAGTCCAGGGGGGAACATGCAGGGGAGAAGGGAAATTTATTCCCCGTATATTCCTAGGCAGCCCAAGAGTCTGCTTGGGTTCTCAAGTCCTTGAACTGCATCAGGGCAAGAGCTTTGAGGAGCTGTTTCATGCTGGTTCAGGCCATGGTGTGTGCGAGATGGTGCAGCGGTGCTCCCCACCCCACAGAAGAGGCTCAGCTGGGTGTCTTGGTGGCAATGCAGGGCCAGAGGCTGCTTCTGTCCCATCCCACTGGCACCAAATCTTCTTCCTGCCTAAGGCAGCGCTGGCAGGTCCACCCTCGTGCCATGGCGCGCTTCTCCAGACATTGCATGAGGACCAAGCACCAAGGTTACTGCTCCTGCAGGATGAGAAGCGTGGCCAGCAGGTCAAGGGAGGTGATTCGCCCCCTCTACTCCACTCTCGTGAGACCCAACCTGGAGTACTGCGTCCAATTCTGGAGCCCCTACTACAAGAAAGATATGGACATGCTGGAACATGTCCAGAGAAGGGCCACGAGGATGATCAGAGGGCTGGAGCACCTCTCCTACAAGGACAGACTGAGAAAGTTGGGGTTGTTCAGTCTGGAGAAAAGAAGGCTCTGAGGAGACCTTATAGTGGCCTACCAGTACCCTAAAGAGGGCCTACAAGAAAGCTGGTGAGGGACGTTTTAGGATGTCGGGTAATGGTAGGACTAGAGGGAATGGATTAAAACTAGAGATGGGACGATTCAGACTGGACGTTAGAAGTTCTTCACCATGAGTGTGGTGAGACACTGGAACAGGTTGCCCAGAGAGGTGGTGGAAGCCCCATCCCTGGAAGTTTTTAAGACCAGGCTGGATGGGGCTCTGAGCAACCTGATCTAGTGGGAGGTGTCCCTGCCCATGGCAGGGGGGTTGGAATTAGATGATCTTTAAGGTCCCTTCCAACCCTAACAATTCTATGATTCTATGGGGCAGCAGCAGAGCCTGTGGGGTCATGCAGGTAGGTTGTAAGAGGAGATGGAGGAGGCCAGTCTCGGCCATGGCCCTGCTGGGTGAGCTGTGCTGTGGAGCAGCTGATGGGAGACCTGGGAGCCAGAGCATGGGTTTGGGGTTCATTTTGGATGTGTGGCCCGTGCAGGGCTGGCATTAAAAGCATGGGTCCCTTGGGATGGACTGGGAGGAGAATCATAGAATCGTCTAGGTTGGAATTGACCTTTAATATCATCGAGTCCAACTGGACTTGATGCAGAGGAAGCAGAAAGCAAAGTTTGGAGGGGTTCCCCACTTTAGGGGTACATCTTTAAGTGCATCACCAGCTTTGCTGAGCAAGACATATTATTGTTTCAACCATACTTCAATTTTTCCTCCAGTTCAAAGGCTCATTTGTCCTGGTTTGGGGTAAAGCAGAGACAACTTTCTGTTCAGGGAGAGAGGCTCTTGCTCACACTTGTGACTGTGGCAACCAGGGCCAGCTGAGTTGGGTGTTTGCCCCATGGAGGGGTCGCACCTGTGGGGAGGCGTGGACAGGTCCGGTGACCCACACGGACCAATAGGGTGCTCCATCCCATCTGCCATGGTCAGTATAAAAGCTGAGGGATGAAAGGGCATAGGTTGGTTCTTTGATGGCTGCTTCTCCGATGTTTTCTTCAATGGGCTGCTTCTCTGATGTCCCTCTTTCTTCAGTGGCTGATGTCTGAGGAGGACCCTGTCAACTCATCTGCCTTTTGATCCTGGTCAGTGTATTCCAGTTCCCATTTGTCTCTGAGTCCAGTCTGGAAATTCCCCAGTGCCTGCCAGTGACATCCCCCTGGGAGCTTGATATGGTTTTGTGTGTATTTATGTATGTTGTATCTATTTCATTATTTCCTTTTTATTTTATTATTGATATTTAATTAAAGTAGTTTACTTTTTTCTAAACTCATAAATCTCTTTCTCTCTCTTCTTGGAGTGAGAGAGGTGGGGGAGAGTGTCTGTTGTCTTGACATTGGCCAACCCGGCCCAAACCACAACATCAACCTATAGTATCTGCTACAATGAAACATGCTATCCCCGCCCCCCCCCCCCCCCCCCAAAAAAAAAAAAAGACTTCAAATGCTTGTTAATTATTTTGTTAATCAGAGCTTTCCGCTCCACGTTATTAACAAAGCAAATTAAAGCAGGAGTCTGTGGTGCCCAGAAAACATCTGCTCAACAAAAATGGAACACTAAACACAATGGACCCCCTCTGTGGTTTGTTTTCATCTGGCCGTGCCTGCCTTCGGGAAGGTCTGGGGCGGCTGCCCTCGCCCCCGGTGAGAGCACCGGTGTGGTACCTACAGGGCAGATGCTCTTTGTGTGGTGGTTTGCCGTGTTGTGCCGTGCCCAGCCCTACGCGCTGGAGTGGGACGGTGTAAGCCAGAGGCTGGGTAGCTTTCAGTGCACTGTGACTTCACAGTCATGTTTTGACCTTGGTTTTGACTCCCTTTTCCTTTCCTAAGCTGTTCTGAACAGTGGCATTTTCACCTGAAAAAGGGTGCATGCTGCCCTCTGAGCGAGCACTCCATCACCCTGTTTGTGGAGGCAGTTTTTCTTTTAGTGGATGTGTTGGTTTTAACCTCAGTTCTGGGACCTACTTCCAGTTCGCATTTGTGTATTTTGAGTTTCTTCTCCCATTGTCCGGTTTGGGTTTTTTTTGCGGCAGTGAGCATTGAGATTTCAAAATTGAATCCTACTGTGTGGCCAGGATCTGTATCAGCTGTTCCTTCAAACCATCCTTCTGCTGCTGATCTGAAATACATTTAAAAGGTCCCTGCTATTGATTGTTTAAAAAACTGTTAATGCAATTAGTTTTGGGACTTTTTCCCTTTTATTTGCGAATGAAACAAGACAATGAACTTGCATATCTAGACCCGTCATCAGATGGGCTACACTGCACCTGGTTAGTGCTCCCCCAAGGTGTAACCAGGACAGCTGTGGGGAACACCTGATTGCTGTCTACAGCAAGAGTAAAAAAAATCCCTATGCAGAAAATCCCAGTAATTGTGAGTACTTGTGACCCTAATTCTCTGTGCTCTTCTGAAACTTTTTCCACAAATATGCATGAAAATATATCTTTAGTAAAGTCTATAGCCCATAAAAGACAGACTTTTATCAGCTCGTCCAGCTTTTTATACGAGGAAAGCATCTCGGGTACTTCTGAAGTAAGAAACCGATAAGAGTTTTTGATAGTTTTCTATGTTTATAATAAGCATTTAGTAGCTCTCTCCAAGATCTTTGAAAACAAAACTCTTTCTCTGTTTGCTTATTAAGCTCTTTCTTTATCTGACAAAGTGTGGATAGTCTACTCCTGTTTCTCTCGCTTAGCAGCTTCAGGAAGTGTGATGGAGTGTGTTGACTCTGGAGTTACTGGAATGGAACCAGATGTGGTAGATAAGGTATCTTATCTCCCAGAGGACGATATAAACAACCTTATTTCAGGGCATACTCCAGCCGCTGCTTAGGGTGGGAGCTGGGCAGGAATGGCTTTCCTCTGTAGGTTGCCTGGTTTTATAATTTTTGTTATTTCCGTCTGTTCAGTTCCTTACGCCAGCGTTTTTCAGAGATGAGACATGAAATTACACAGGCCCCTCCTACATTGTCAATTTTGGCAATGCTAATACTCCAGAACTGGTATTCTTTGATTCCTGTTGTGTCTAAGAATAAATATGAATTTGCTTACAATCATCATAGATAATAATCCCACTGGCTTTCCTGGGATTTACACCTAAATTCAGGGAATTCAAAAGCAGAGGTGCATGCGGCTGTCTTGACCAGATTTTCTTGAAGTCCTGTATGACGTATGGCATTCAAATATGGGAGGATCACGGGCTCTTCCTGCACTTTAAACTCCCTTACGAGGAGCTGGGCCAGCCTGGGAGAATAACTCTCTCCAAGAAAAGACGGCTGTTGCGCAGTCTTGGTGCTTTGCTTTCCCAGATAATCGGTGAGTGCTTTAACTGTTTCAAGCTCTTTGAATAGTTTAAAACAAAGAACCTCCTTTCAAAATTAATGTGTCTCAATTCATATCTAATGAATGTGTGGCTTTTATGATATTTCTACATTCAGAGCTTCCAAAAGCTCTCATAAAAGGAATTCCCAATATTGCAACGACTCTGCAACCATAGAGGATTGTCCTTTACTAAGACACAGTAGAATGAAAAACCCGTCTGCTAGAAATTAAATCCTCTACTAGTTTGTGTGAACTCAACACAGATTAATCACGTTTTAGCTCAGCTGGAAAGATACCCATGAATTACGTTCCTAGCTAAACGCTCAGGGCTACACCTGTTTTTCAAAGGCACAGAAGAAAACCGCTCTAGGTGACTCAGTTACAAGTTGGGCAAGTTATTTTCAGTGCTGCCTCAAAAAGACCAAAGGTAAGAACTAGAGAAACTTATAGCAACCAGGGAGGGAAAATGATGTCACGCTAGCTGAAACTTTGTCCGCAGTCCTGTGTTTCAGCGGTGGGCACATCTGTGTGGCTTCACTATGCTGTTGGTGGTAGGCAGTCTGGGAAGCCATGGCAAGTGAACCGCCCTCAGCTGGTCCATGTTGTTTTATCAAATGCCCTGTTTATGTGGTTTTATGCTCTACTTTTTGGTACCTG
This sequence comes from Rissa tridactyla, assembly GCF_028500815.1. Taxonomy (NCBI): domain Eukaryota; kingdom Metazoa; phylum Chordata; class Aves; order Charadriiformes; family Laridae; genus Rissa; species Rissa tridactyla. The sequence continues at coordinate 9,710,217 of NC_071478.1, read as the reverse complement.
TTCACTGTTAGGATGGAGGTGAACCTCCAACACCAAACAGAGTGGAAAGCACAGAGGAACCGGTGTGGTGCACATGTGGGATGTGGTGGCCCTACGGGTAGATGCTGAGATCCCCCTCAGTGCCTTGGTCAAATGCCAGTTTACTGTGTTTTGCTGTGGTGATGCGAGATATAGATGTAAGTAAGGGGGATTCCATCTGACTCCAACCAGCTGTCTCAGGAGAAGCCATTTGGCAGTGTAACTCCTTGTGAATGTTAAGTGCAACGTGCTCCTACGTGCAAGGCAGGGATAGGGACACAGCATTCAGGCTGGAGCACTGAACGCTGTCTCACTTCTTGACTAGTGCATCAGTGCCATCATCAGGGTGACTGAAAAACAGAAGTTCCACATGACTAACTCTGTTGGTATCTGCACTGGAACAAAACTGGAATAAAGTTAATGAAATAACATGAAGCGCGCCTCTCAAGATAACCACACAGCTGGCAAAGAGAGTTGCTGGGAATGTGAGGGGCTTTGTTCAGACCCTTGCACTGGGCACTAGCTGATGGTTTATTGGGTCGGACCTGGGAAATGGCTATGCCGCTTTGCAAAGCTTCAGTAAATTAATAGTTCTGTGTAGAAATTAAATTTTCTCAATAGAAGAAAGTATGTGAGGAGCTCGAGCTTGGCACCAGAGACGTCTAAAGGAAGTAACTATCTGACTCACCTGGCAGTATTTCTGGATTTACAACTTCTCACAGCTCCCCTGTACTTGATGGGATGAAGCAAGAACCAATGTTCTGAAATAGCTGAGTTACTACCAAGTGCACTTCCAAATATGGGTAGAGCAAAGTTACAATCATTAGAGTTATAAAAAGAGCCTATGGCAGCATCTAATCTAAATCAGATCTTGAAAGATCAATCAGCGATTGTCCCTATCATCAGTGATAACGTCCTCTTGCTCTGAGTTGCCTCGATGCCAGAGATAAGCCTGACATGAGAACCACAGATCTGAATTTAAATGGGGGAATCAAGAAGTTATTTTTAGCTTGATTTTTCTCCCCAATGTGAGCTATGGATATGTTTATTAGAAACTTGTTCCCAGCTTCCTTGGTGGTAACTCAAAACTCCCATTGACCTGGTGTGCTGTCCATGCCTCTTTCTAGAAATTAGCCTTTAGGAGGCTCATCAACCAGGTATTTTTAGCTGAGAAGTTTAAAACATCAACAAAAAAAATCCCATCAGAGGTACTTTGACTGTCTGCCCACATCTGCCCAGTCGTCTTGTCTGAAAGGAGCCCCTTCCCAGGCCATCTGCTGCTTTCTTGCCCCGAGTATGGGCTGCAGGACCAAACACCCGTGGACACCCATCACGGGCAGCCCCTCGCACCCAGGTGGGGTGCAGGGGACCCTGGCTCAGCTGGTCACAAGCTGTACCGGGTTCCAGCAGCGCTTTCCATTTCCTCAGGGGGTCCTAGAAGAGAGAAAGTTAATATATATATAACTGCAAGCACAAAAAAAAGTTACTGGGTGCCTGTGCTGTTGTTTATACATTTAGATACTGTGATTAAATTACATACATAATGCATAGTGTTTGTAATACATTATTAATAATAATAATACTGTCTTGTGTTATTCAGCTAGAAGAGGCATGCTCCGAGTGATGGTTCGTTGGTCTATTCACACACAATTTTCATACATCTCTAAAGATTACCATTTTAACAGCTTTCTGTATGGATACTGCCAGGCAGTTACATTTAACAGTGCATAAATCTAATTCCCTCCGCACTCAATTTTCTCAGGCAGCAGAATCAATTTGAATCTGTCAGGATTTTATTCTGAAGTCTATTAATGCCTCCTGCCTTTTTCTGTATTTCCCCCCGCCCCTCTCTGTCTCTCTCGTAACAATCTCACTCTTTCATGAATTTGTTCAGCTGCAGAAAAAGATGCCCCACTGATACAAACACTCTTTTATCTCTTTACAATGGGAACCTAATTAGGTGTGAAGGAGACACAAGGAAGGTCACAATTAGCCCTCTGGCAATAAAGGTTAACAGTTGTGAAATCCTATAATAATGCTGTTGAACTTTGTTATTATCAATAATGACGGCCTTTGACAAGGTCAAGTTCATTATTCTTAACAGCCATCACCGAGGCGCTTAGCATCCCCACCTCGCCAGCGGGGCTGTGCAACACCTTCCCATCCTCTTCCCTTCCCTCCCCATCCCACCCTGCAGGCTCCTAACGTGGGACCTGCTCACACCTCATACGGCAGTTCCGACGCATGGGGTAGTTTTCAAGAAAGGCTGTAATATGGTTTTTTTGTTGTTGTTGTATTGAGCTTGTGCTGAAGGATTGCTCGCCCTGCCTTTTAATTATTGTTTAAAAAAAATAAAAGAACGCGTGTGGGTTTTCTTCTCCATGCTTGAGTGAAATGATTCTGCCCAATTAAGAACTTAAATGGAGATGGTAACACGAAAGTAATAGGAAACGTATCCTGGTAACACAGCATTTCAGAATAGTGTGGAAATAATTACATGCTTTGCCATTAACAGCCAGTGGATCTCTGACATCCTCAAAAGGCTTCTGGGGAACGACGCCAATGTTGGGTACCTGTTGTGCCTCCATCCACTCTTAAATCTATAGAAAGAAATGGACTGTAAACCAAATATTTTAAACAACGCTTTCTGGAGTCATTTTTATGCCTGTTGAAGAGGCTTCCCAGCAACCTGAATCCACCAGAGATGTTAATCTCTCTGTTTCTTTTTAGCAGGGCTCTTGAAGAAGCAGGATCCCATCCACGACTGCTAAACCTGTAACAGTTCTCAGGTTTCCTTTACAATGAAAAATGTGGTTCCACAGCCGTTAATATCAGATCTGTGCCCTGCCAGATCGTCTTGCCCCAGTCAGGTGTGGGCATGTGCTTTCATTTCCTTTTTAAGAAGTGGAGCACATGATGGGGATTTAATGCCAACTTTGCTCTTCCTTGCCTGTCGTTTCAGTTTGGGTGATCCCTCACGTGGTGGAAAGTACCCAGGTACAAAGTGAACAAGCAGAGTGAGTAATCCTTTGGGCCTATCTGACAAGGTTGTTTTGCGTCTGTTATGCCAGATTTACAGGGCATCTGGCTCAGGTATTAGAAAATGCCAAAGTTGTAATTTGCTGCTGTTTCTGTATCTTTACTCTCTCTTTCCCTGTCCTTGAGGGAGTTTTGGATGATTACACTTCTAACTTAGATACCTCAGGAAAAGACTTAATAACGCTTAACAAAGTGTTGTATTATAGAAAGTAACGACACAAAATGTGTATTAAGGTTAGAAGGCCAGAAATACCAAATACTTGATGTACACATAAAAAAAAAATATTATAGATAAACATAGATGTTTAGTTCTCTCACTTCTACCACTTCTCAAGGAAGATCCCTGTCATCTTAGGTAAGATAGCGTTGTATCATGATAGGCAGCATTTGCTGCCTCCTGCCAGGGTTCCGGGTAACGCTGTGCTTGTACTTCTACTGACGTTAAGCCACGTCCCATTTAGTGCTTAAAAATATTTGTAACTTTTAAAATACTCTGACCAGCCTGCTGGAAAAATATCAATAAACCAGGATATTTTTGAGATTATTTATGCCTTCTGGAGAGGACTGGGTGCTGGCACAGTTGTACGGTTTCAAAAGCTTGTGTGAGCAGCATGCACGAGTGGAGCAGCGTAGAGACGTCCATGCTGCCCGCAAACTGCAGGGTTCATGCGGTGCTTGACAAGAAAAAACATGTGCTGCGAGTGGTTCCTAATTCATGATTCAAGGCTGAAGTTCAAGCCGCAGTTTCAGAGAGTGCAGACACAGGTCACTGGACACCTTAAGGATGTTCTTCCCGTTATCTTGCTTCATTGACTCCCTGCTTCCAAGTGCTCCAAAAGCTCAGAAGCCCATTTGAAGCTGGTGTGAGCTGGCACTGCTCCCCTAATGTTACCAGAATTGTGCTGATTTACACCAGCTGAGGGTCTGGCTGAATAAACACCACACAATTGAATGAAAACACCTGAATGTGCAGACAGTGGGAAAAGGGATAATAGAGGCCAAACTGGCTGAACATCTAAACCAGATGCCAACAGCTGTACTATCATTAAGCTAAAGAAAAGGAATTAAAAACCTGCCAGGAAAAAAATACTTACAATTCGATATGCCAACTTGAAATGCAACATTAGTCATGTCGATCGCTTGCAAAACTCGCTAACACAGTCCTGTGGAGTCTTAATCTCCAATTCAGAGAAGAGCGGAACATTGTATCCCGAGCACGGACAGTGAAGGCACCTTATAATGAATGTTCAGCGATGAGAACCCTCCTGTCTGTACAACTGGTCGGACATCCCCGTCAGGTGTATCTTCCACATGCCTGCACTCTCCTGCGCCCCTCCCTCTGACAGACTATACAGTGTGTGAAAACCTGCAGAGAGGCCATCTTATGGCAGAAAATTGTGACCTTTGTTCGTTAAGTGATTCAACAAAACCTTAAATAGGAGGAAGCAGTTTGGCTTCCCGGTTGTCCTCATAGCAGTCACCAAGCATTTATCTCGCTCATGTTTCTGTATCCTATTCCTATGCAGTTGGTAGGAACTTTTATTTGCGTAAGGCAGCAGATTTTTTTATTTATAAAGCCAAGGACGTGTCCTTGTACTTCAGCAAGAAGTTTATCAAATGATTGACGTGAAACGCCAATTTTATCAAAATATTGATTGGAAAAGTTCTTATGCTTCTATTGTATCCTATAGCTACGTCTAATAGCAGCTCTATCCAGCCAGCGCGATATGTTGCTTGCCAGACTAGAAAATGATATATTAGCCATCTGGGCAATGGGCCCAACCCTGGGCAAGATCAGTGCTTCAATTAGCTGTTGATAGCATTCCATTAGAATATTGGTTTCAAAGAGCACTAAACAAGAATGTTGTGCTTTGATTTTCAGATTTAATTACTTCCATCAGGGCTATAAATGAACTCATTAGTCTTAGTGGCTCTAAAACCTAGAGACAATAGAATGTTATTGCTATTGTTCTTATGGTTTGTGCAAACATCACTTTCAAAACGCCATTAGGAATGGCTGTCAACCTCTCCTCTCTCCCTAATGCGGCTGGCTGGCCCCGCAGAGCAGCTCTGGCTACACGTCAGCTTGAGTTGATGGTTGTGGTCTGTGGGGGGGATCCAGTGCCGGTGAGCAAATGGCAGCTTTATTTGGGGGGTCATTACATATAATGAAAGTTATTGAGAATTAAACCTAGGCCTCGGCAGTACTTGGCTTCTTTTCTTTTCAAAGTATTAGTGTGTTCTCTTTTTTTCTTTCATTTCGCCTCCCTCTTGTGATTTGTTTTAAGGTTTGCCAGAGCTTCTGAGGATTCTTGAGGCTTTTTTTTTTTTTAATCCACTGCATCAGGATTTCATGACACTTTCCCCCCTAATTTTGTGAAAGAACAGTCCTTTTTGTTTAATGTATTGTTTTTGTCTTTGCCTTTTCCCCTTGACCTAAGTGGGTGGTGCACTGTGTTGCGGAAACGCTGTGTCCTTCTTTGAACATGATTCTTGCCCTGTTCCTCCCAAATTAGAAGGAAAAAAAATGAATGGAGAAGAGGAACGCGGATGCTGACGGTCAGTGCAGCCCTCCTGCCCCACGGCTCTCCCACTGAACCCCATACAGTGTTGCCATTAGTTCAGCAGCAGATCGAGTTGTTTGTTAAAACCTTAAATCTCACAGAGCTTTTTTTTTAATCTGAGGTGAACTTCGCTTGGTAAAAGTCCTCTTGTTTTTTTTCTGGTTTCTTTCTTCTGCGGAGGAAGCGATGCCATGTGTAAATAAAGGATATGATGCTCTGCATCACTGACATTTATTAAATTAAGGCTGTAATCAGTACAGTATGTCTTAACCATAATATTAATGTGGCTAAAACAATAAATGCTATCATGTTTAAAGCCTAACACCTGTTTTGTATTAGCATCTGGATAGTTATTTAATTTTTCATTTTAATAGAATTTTCTTTGATGAAATCCATAACCCAGTTGTAATTTTTATCTCCCAGCCCTGCATAAATCCCAGAATATGATTCGAAAAGCCTATTCTCAGATCTTAAATAAGTTTCTCCTACATTTTGCTAGACTGTTGAGATAATGTTGGGAACATAGGGAAGTGAATAAAAATGCTGAATCCTTTGACATCACTCCAGATTTTCCCCTTGATTTCCAGCAAGCAAGTCCTCCGCAGTTCAGAAGAGCAGCGCGGCTCCATCCTTTTTAGGCTTCTGCTGGTCACACACCTCTTTCCCCTTAGCCCTCTCTGCCCGGCAGCTTGCTGTGAATCTGCAGCAGGAACGCCGGCCTTCACAGGGCTCGTGGGCACAGCGGAGGAGAAGGGGAAAGCACCTGGGGAAGCAGAGCTGTCTGGGGCGCAGAGAGGTGCGATGGTGTGGAGGAGCAGAAGGTCCCTTCCTGGGTTGAGCGCTGGCGGGGATGTGAGCCAGCCCAGCCAGGGGGAAGGAACACATCCCTGCCTGCTCCGGGCGAGCACAAAGCCCGTGGTGGAGACAGTCGACGTTTGGATGTGCACTTGGGTGATTATTTTCAAAGTGCTTTCCATGCCATTCTCAGCAGTTCTGGAGCCACTTTCAAGTGTTTAAAAATAGAATGGTGTCTCTCGTTCTTTCCCTCTCTCCCCCCACTTCTTGCCTTTCCCATCTTCAGGGGAACGCTCTGATGGATGTGTTTGTTTTTCTGGAACTGTTACCCTGAAGAGATGGGACAAGAGAGTGGGGAGCCTTCTTCCGTGGTCACTGTTTTGTCTAGCAAGCTTTCTGTTCTCTAGGGCCAGCTCCTGTAAAAGCTAAACTACTTCTATTTTTAAGACTATTTGGACTAGAGAAAATCGGGCAGATTATACACAGTTGTCAGAGTTTCTGTCAGCAGATGAAAGCAAGATCACTGTTGGCTTCTGGCAAGTATTTCTAACCTGATCCTGTTCTGCTTCTGCTCTCCTGGCATACCCTGCCCCAGTGGTGCTGCCGCAGTCAGACCTCACAGGGTTCCCACCTCCCACCGCGGGGATGCCCTGGGGCGAGCTGTGCAATGGAGTGCAGAGAACTGCCGTGCTGGGATGCCAGGAGGGACTTTCCTTCCTCGTGAGCCCAAGTCCAATGATTTCTTGAGCTGGCTGACACTCACAGAGTGTTTCATATCTCCTGTACACCAAGCAGAAGGGAGATGCTGTGCCACGTATGCGTAGGGTTGGTCTTACCAAGAGTGGCAGAGGACCATGAAGACAATGCAAATACCCAAGTCCTGTGTTTAGGCTGTCCTAACTTTGACTGTAGCACTAGGATAGACCTTCCCATCGCTCTGCTCAGCCTGACTGCTATCTTGGCCTTGAAGGATGACCCAAGTTTAACTGGGTGAATGAACTAGCAGAGCTCCTGCGTAAAACTCACCAAAGACCTCAGTTTTAGTGTTACCAGACATAGGTTTGGGTAGTATTACCCTAAAAATCCTGAAATTAGAATGAACCCAAACTCTGATGAGTTGTCACGTTTGATATACAGATTGTCCAAATGCTGCTTGCTTTCAGTGTGTCACAAATCACGCGAGACTGAGGAATAAATGACAGATGTTGAAAATGAAGGATTTTTCTTTGACAGTCAGTTGCCTCCAGCCGGTCTGCTGCTGCTCTGGAGCCATGTTCAGCCCGAGAGCAGGGCTGCACCCCAGCACCCACGGGTGTTGTGGCTCCAAGACCTCTCCAGTGAAATCACTTAAGAGCTCCCGTTTCGTAACGACAATACAGCAGTGGTTTATTTGAAGGCTGAGCCAACTTTGTATCAAAGCCAAGTATGTCTGGCTTGGCACCACGAGCTAGCACCGGAGCCAAGCAGCTGGAGCAGACTGTATGTGTATTTAAAAGAACAAAAACAGAGAGACTCTTAAGTTATCTCCTGTAAGAGGTCAATCAGAGTGCCAGAATGCAGTGCCAGGTTTTACATCAGGCTCTCTCTGGTCTATCCCTACACACCGACAGACCCAGCTCCCAGGCTGAGGCTTGATTCTCCTCTGATTTCCCACCTCTCCTTCTGGCTTCCTGCTTAGGATCTGCTAATTGCTGGAATGACACCCCTGTAAAGTGTTAGTATCTTGCCCCCTTGCCCAGCTTTTGTCTTTTTTGTCCAGGTCATGTTCTTCGCAATCCATACCACCGCAAAGAAAAACACACCAGGATTTTCCGCGTGGACCTGTCCCAAAGCTGTGTCTGTCTGAGAGCTAAGGGGGCCACTTTTCCCGTCGCACAAAGCAGCAGCAACGACTCATGACCTCAAGATTTCAGTTCTATTCTGTGAGTCCGGGGATCTGCTGCTGGTCTGCTGGTTCCACTGAATGATGGCTTATAGGATAATTAATGATTATTAAGGCTGTGGCTGCCCCAGATGACTGCGGTGGAGAGGCGGTGTTCTCTGAGCTCAAGGCTGCTGATGGACTTCTGCATCCAGTGTGTGGAGAATCGTCCACCCTTGAAAACTGGATGTGCTGCAAGAGCAGAGAGGGCTTTAATGGGGATGCTCACCAGTGGGGCAGTTGTCTGTAGATGTCAGCTCTGCTTTATCCCTCTCCCAGAGCTCACCTCTCCTGCTGCTGGCGTGGCTCAGCTCTGTGGAGCAGCTGCTGAGATGTTGTGTTATATGGGCCAATATACTGAGGCTACACCTTCAATGCCCCGAGCAAGTGTGTGCCATCGCCTGAGTGACATCTTAAGAGTGCACTTTCCGTTACAGCATAGGGATAAGCACAACTACTTGGAGTTTTTTAATCCTTCACTCACCTGCTAATTTTCCACTATATCCATTTGCTGCTGGGCCAAGATCTGGACAGAGCTGTCAGGAAAGTTCTGTCTTCCCGGTCACATCCAAGGGGTTCAAGGCATCTTGTGAGACACTTGCCCTATTGAGAAATTCAGGTTTTCTTAGTTAGAACCATTTAAATTTCAGTGAAACCAAAAAGGCTTGCTTTCATTCAGGGTGTAATTCATCAGTAATTTAACCCCTTTTCCATGAACTAGGATGCGTTCAGATGCTGGATAAGATGGATCCTCTTCCCCCCCGGGCCCAAGAAATGCTTGAGGTCTGTCTGAACCACTGGCTGAGAATGAGAAGGAATCATATCGGATCACAAGATATTATAAACTCAAGGCACACTTTTTCTTGTCTAATTAAGAATTTTACCCATGATATTAAATCCACGTGTGCTCATAACACACCACAAATGAGAAATCTGGAAACCCATTTTCAAAGCGCTTTCCATTATGCAAGTAGCAGGAGATGTACCGTAGCTTTTCAGTAAATTGGTTGGTAAATTGTTTTCTCTCTCATCTTTACTGCTATAACAAAAACATGTTAGCTTTAGGTCTCCCATTTTTTTTGCATTTGTTTACTTATTTGTGCTCCTACCTATTAGCTTGATTCAAGGAGATAACCCAGATAAACATGTTTGACCTGAAAACAACTGCATGAATAAAGGATAAAACCTGTTTACTAAGTAAATCTTGGAGAGATTCTGGTGGCGAGGTAATTGTAATGTCCAGTGGTCTTCATACTATCTTGCTTCAACACATGTGACTACTGAAACTGCCCTTGATTTTGTGGAAAATGTCTTGGGGAAGTGCTCAGCTGCCAGCTAATCCCTTGCCCTGGATTCGGAAGGGAACTGAGGTGCGACCCAGTTAAAGGTAATTACCTCTAACCCATTTCTGTACTCTCTGAAGCGCCTGTGAGATTCACAGCCCTTGAAACGAGAAATCTGAGCCCTTTGCATAAAATGTTTGTTCGAGACTCTTTATAAATGAGGCAATGTGATTGAATCGAAGCCCCGGCGAAGGTGGGCTGATTTTAGTGGCACCGTGTTAATGTTGCATCCGATGAAGCCTTCACTCCGTGCTGCTGCTGGAAAGCTGATGTCCACCTACAGCACAGACAGATGCTGAATGAGGGACTCAGTCTCAGCTTCGTTAGGGGCCAATGTGCGGTTCTTAGCCATTTCTACGGAGATGACATGCAGGCAAGGAGGAGAAACGGTGGTGGCTGAAAACAGTATGTCTGAACGGAAGAGACAGCTAAGGAGGCTTGGCTCTCTCACATGGGTTTTACTCTCCTTCCCTGGCCAGCTGGTGTGCGAGTGAGGAAGACCTGTGCACTGATTGCACGTGGAAGCAGTAATAATGTAAGTCCAGCTGCAAAGGGCCGGACACATGGTTCAGGCTGACAGCACACAAACACATCCCAAGTTTTTAAGCAAAAGCAGATGGCTACTGTGAAAGAAGCAAATTCTTGACAACAAAGACTGAGCTGGGGGCAACCAGCGTTATGTAGGGGAGCGAGGGTGTGATGGTCTCACGTGAGTACGGTGTGATAATGGGTGGAAGCTCATGGGGAATAGGAAAGCCTTTTGCTTCAAACCTCTTGGTCAGAGCTCCTTGGCTGACTGCTTTCTCGGGCACGGCTGGACGCCGCAGGACGAGGGGCAGGAGCAGACCTTTTGTTCCATGAGTTACTGCCCGGGTTCACGAGGAGCAGTTGCTATGCAGCGTGCAGTGCAGGCATTCATCTTCCCAGCAACGCTTGCATTGAATAACGCAGAGCAGAGCTGCGGGGGCTGCAGACCGCACAGGGCACGTATCTGCCCTCGCACCCGAGCCAGGAAGGGAGGAGAGGTTTGGGGAGCACCTTACGGCGGTTATCCCCGGCATTTGCAAAGCTTGAGCCGTCAGAGCGATCCAGTGCAATCCTTGGTTTTGCTCTGCCACTCCTGGTCAAATTGGGTCTGCTGTCCCTTTGTGTCACTCAGGTTTTTTTAAAAAAGTCACAGCAGTAGGTCATCCACGTGGAGAGATCCAGCACCGGGACTTGGTCATTGACTGAACCCGCTTCTCCCCTCGTGCTCGTCTGGAAGCACAGTCTTAAGATTGTTGCCTTGGAAGATAAATGAAAATGTCACCAGCCTTGGCTGCGGTGCTTAGTAGGTGAAATACCCTTTCAAGGTTCCTTATTCTGACAACAGTGGGCTTTTAATGATCATGTAGGCATGCATGGGAAAATATAGGAAGAACGTGCGTATAGGGGCTGCTGTGCCTATTATCTATGTATAGGTAGCGTTGTGTTTATTATCTATGTTTGTTTAGCTGAAGTAAGACAGGCATTAACATTCTGTTTCAGTCTTAATTAGTGGCTGATAAAAGCACAAGGTGATACTTAACAGTCTTGACAGTGTAATTTATCTAAAATTTCCTAATAATACGGTTGCAGCAGCCTTGGAAGGGTTGCTTTAATGACTTTCACACACTTAAGGTTTGGTACCAACAATATCCAATATGTTGGTTGCTTAGGAGACAAAATTAAACAAAGCCGAACGCATTTATTTCTCCCCTTTTTTACTGCACAGAGGATTATCTCACTGCAATATTTTTCTCTATTAAATGCCTAATCTTTAGGTGTTTATAAGAATGAAAAAAACCACACCCTAACAATCCAGATCCCCTATTAAATCAGCAGATGGCTCCTAGAGCCAAATTAGGGACCTGTGATAGAACAATAAAAGCTCTGCTTTGTACAGCGCACATGTTCAGAGTTGGCAGTGTTAAACGAGACCTCCGTGCAATCTGCTCTGAGAAATAGCCTTACTGGCATTGACCTCTTCCTTTGTATAATTCAACACCGTGTCATCAATCGCAATTGCACAGACGTCTTTGCAATTTAGCAGACCTTGTATGGACTGAGTTTCCCAATATTTGTTTAAGATGAACTGTATAAACTTGTTATTAGTAGTCTGCCCAGAGTAAGGGAGATAACAGTGTTTGTATTAGGCTACATGAAACACAGCACCTGGGCAAGGTGCACCGAGCACGTTCCTCGCAAATGGTGGTGTTTCAGGGTCTGCTGCTGATCCTGCTGATGGCAAGAGTAAAACTCCCAGCAGCTTAAGTCAGGGCAAGAGCGTGTCTTGTCCAGGTTGTGCAGAGGTTCTGAGCTTCGTATAGCTGAGTTATTACATTTAGGGTGCTTTAGAAAAGTCTCTGAATTCACCTGAGAAAGGCAGGCAGCAGAACAAGGCTGTGGCGGGCTCTGATTGATCTCACCTCACCTGTCTGTCTGTACAGTCCTACCGATTTCATTGAGCCTTAGTCCTGCTTTTCAGCAGCGTATCTGATGTAGGCATACGGCCCTTTTGGAGTCTATTCTCAGGCCTATCGCCGTCCCATGGCGCAAGCTGGGGCGCATTTTGCCTCGCTGTGTTTCCCTGCTTCCACTTGCAGGATCAGAACAGCAGTCTCAACTCGCACCAGGGAATCCTCTGTGGTGGATAAATAATGTCCCTCAAAAGCTATTTCTCAGCCAAAAGGTTGCCCTGTGCAGGGACCCCCTTCTCGGGAAATAACTGGAGTGAGTAAAGCGGATGTCTGATGCGGAATCACTATTACTGGTAACTGGAGCATCCAATTAGAGGTCGGGGAAAACACACCAACATCTGCACATATGGAAGCCCTTCTTGAGCAACGAAATTAGTTTTCACTGCCTGATTATTAATTCTTACTACCTCAGATTGACCAAGGAAATTGAATTCTTCAGTAACCTGACAGTAGACTTCTCCCCCTTAACCTGAGTCCTTTCAAGGGCATGGTACTGATTTACAAGTAGAAGTACCGAACAGTTGCTTTGCCATTGCTCTGTCAGGATTCCCCGCCGGCAGCCCAGTGGAGCAGGGACAGGATCCTGCCCGCAGGGGGGACAGTGCCGAGCTGCACAGTGGGCTCCGGTTCCCGTTGAGCCAGCGAGCTGTGCTTTGGGACCGGCGTTCCTCGGCTGTGTTCTCCCAGAGGGCTGCTCACCCTGATCCCGCAGGATGTACCCAAACGTGGCGCTGGAGCCTAGTGACAGCGCTGGGGCTCCAGGCCAGGCCATGAGCGCTAATTACTGCAGTTAAGAGCAGTCAGGGCTCCAGAATGAAGTTGTCTGCAGAACTCTCAGACTATCTTTGAGTTTCCAAACCTAACCTTAGCTTAAGGGGAGTGAGAAAACAGTCCCATTATTAAAACCACATTGTTTCTTCCAGTTGATCATTACAGAATATCTGGGTTTTCCCTCCTGCACAGAAAGCCTGGGATAGGGAGGAGTAAGAAAAAAGCCCTGGAAGAGCAAGGCTGATGGTAGCTAACGTATGGGCACTATTTCATTTTTCATTGAGTTTGTCTTTTCTTTCCCTGCTCTCTCTTCCTCCCCACAGTAACTCTGCATTGATTTTTCACTCTGCCTGTTTATAAATGTTTATAAAGCATTTAGGGAGCCTAGGGAAGAAAAGGGCTCTAAGTACTTAGTAGAGGAAAAACTTAAACACTCGGGTGCTGTATTCTTGCTGACAGTGGGGCAATATTTCATGCCATGCGGAGTCCCGGAGTCCTGCTCCTAGGATATGGTGCTGCTTGGGTGTGGATGATTAAAGCAGGAAGAATCTTAGTGCAGCTCATCTACAGCCACTGCAGCGCAGCCGAGGTTGCGGGAGCAGGAGGACTTGAAATGGCATTGGCATTTACAGCTTGAGCAAAACCAACACACCAGTAGATGGTAAAGGAAACAAATACGCATTATTCCACATTTACTGTTTGCTTTGGGCAATGCACTTTATTTTCACATGAAATACTAAATGACCTCCTTGTCTTCCTTCCCTCCCACTGAGTGAAGTCTTCTTGATGAAATGGGAATGGAGATGTTATTAAGCCAATAAATACATTTATTGGTACTGTAGTGCTGTTCATTAGAGAAATAAAATCAACCAGGGTCCTCATTTAAACTCACAGAAAAAAATGCAGGAATTCATATCCCAGGCATCCCAATGTTTCTGATACCTGGAGTGTTAGTGCGGCAGCAGTCCTGCCTTCTCATTAGCATTTCTATCTTTCTGCTACATTGCTGGGTATTTCTATTTCCACATACTGCTTTGGCAACCTTACAGCACCCAACCATGTCCTTAATGAAGATAGAAAACTGTATATGCAAAGGTGGAAATCACCTCTGCCTTGCACAGGTGCAGGAGGTTCCATAAAGCACTGGAGAAGCTCGGTTCAACCTGTTTTGCATCAAACACTAATTTCAGTATAAGATTTTAGCATTATTGAAGGATAAAACATTCACTGTCTAAAAAGGGATGAGGAATGAGGGAAATCCTGAAAAGCTATTTTTTTAATTTGAGATGCCTGTTTCCCCCTCATCATCCTTCTTAAAGATATCAAATGGGGCATCTCTGAAACCACTGAGACTTGACTGATGCTCCATTCCCCACCCCTTTTCACACAGGTTCATCCAATTCCTCACCAGTGACCTGTCAGCTAATTAAGCGATCCTGCCTTTCCCTCCCGCTCGATGCTGCTGCCCTGGTATGTGCTTACCTGGGCCCCTCTGCTTATGGAGGTCAGTGGGGTAGAAATCAGGAAAACAGCCAGGTGTCCGTGTTGGAGTGGAGTGGGGCGAAGGGGTGGAGGTGAGACGGTGAGAGCCCAAGTTCCTCCTGCTCCCCTAAGTCTGTTTGCAGTGTGGTTCATTGCAGGAGATGCAGAGCACTACCAGAGCTGGGTAAGTTGTAATGGAAGAGGCAAAGTGCCATCGGTGTGTTTTGAACCTTAGCCAGTGTAATGTTTCAAAGGGTTGGAGGGCGTCTTAACGCGGTGGGAAGCTAAAATGAAGCTTACCGCATTTTCCTTCTGTTGCTGTATGTTGAATGCTCACTTTTTTTCTTGAGGGTTTAGTTTTAGTAAAGTGCTGTTTGTCTAACTTCTGCTGATGCCTCTGCTTGAGTGTTATGATGTTCCAGTTTTAAGAGCACTGTGTTTTATTGGAGGCTTGGTTGCTGAAGGTGCCCAAATAATTATACTGTCCTAGCTAGGGGATGACAGGGAAGCCACCACTTCTGACCCGCAGCGGGCGGTTGTATGGTACAGATCTGCTTATTACTGTTCCATGGGGAAAGTTAGCAGAGTTAGTATCTTTTATAAAGCGGTTTTCCAAAGGAAGCTCTTTTTCTGCTGAAGTTGAAATGTTTTGCAGAAAGGTGTCTATTTCAAAGATGTTTTGGCAGAAAAGTTTGGAAAGGACTGTTTGTTTTGACTCCTTTGTTTTGTTTGAGGTGGTTTTTTCAATGCTTCAGTAAAGTGGTTGCTTGTTTCTAGACAGAAGCATTCTGGAATTTTTGTTCTGCAGAATGACTTGACGTTTTGTTCTAGTTCAGAGTAGCAGCAACCTTTGAAACATCAGGATACTCTGTAGGTTTGGAATTCATCCAACTCCAGGTAGTCTTTTTTGTAAGCTCTATTCGTAATTGCTGCTTCTTCCACCTCTGTGGGTCTTTAGATTGGCCCTTGGTTGTGAGAATATGTTTGCTCGTGTGCTGATGGAGAAGGTCTTCTGATCCTGGAAGCGCATGGCTTTCGTTATTTGTGCAGTTAAGAGTTTTGCTTGCAAAAGAACAAGTCTTATCAAAAGCAACGCTCAAAGAATTTTGATAGGTCAGTGCCAGGCTGAGCCTTTGAAGTGTATCTGATATCGAATGGCTTGGTTTTGTTCTTAACGAAAAAGATTAAAGAGGGCTCAGACCTGCAGTGCAGGCAGGGCCCGTGGGGCTGTGAGGATGGGAAACGCTGGTGCGGGAGGGTGTTCTCTGGTTTCTGGAGGATGAAAAGCTCCATCCGAGGTGGAGCAGCAGGGGTGGGCATCGTGTACCCAGACCAAGAGTTTGTGTTCTAAATGGATGTTGGCTCTTTTCCACACTAACGTCTCAGAGAGGAGATGTGTGCGTGGGCGGGCACTGAACCCGGTGGGGGTTATGTTCCATCCAGGGCGTCTTCCTGGATCCCGTCGCTATTTTCTCATAGCAGCTAGCATATGGTCACTGTGGAGAAGTTCTTCTTTTCGTGCATGCCTCAAAATGACAGAAATGACAAGTGTGGGTATTCTGGTGGGTGGGACTGGGAAAGCCACGCTGGCAGGAGGCAGAGAAAGGGCTGTTGTCCCCAAGGGCCACAGCGCAGAGCAGTCAGGACTCCCCTCGGGATGCTTCCCATGCTGCTGGCCCTAAAGGACAGGACACAAGGCCCCTGAGATCCCAGGTGTTCCTTAGACTTTCATATCTTTGCTGTGTTCTGATAAAACAATAAGGCTCAGAATTATTTTGATTTAGATAATCCAAAACTTGAAAACAGCTAGACTTACACAGTCAATAAACCAAAAGTGTCTCTTCAGCGCTGCACTGATGAGGCTCTGAAGAAAGACACACAGAGAACCTCTCCACTAATATTAAACTGATTTGGCCATTTTTATTCTATAAAGGAGGCTGGTTATGAGATTTAAAAAGACTCATATATCATGCTGCCTCATTAATTTTCCATTTGGGCTCAGCTGTCAGAGGATACCATATTAAACTGCTGCCTGGAGTAGTCTTCGGTGGCAGAGAAATGATGTTTGATACCCTTTGCATTTCACACAATCCATATAAAAGGTCTCCTTGATTTGCCATCCCTATTATTTTCTGTCAGAGAACCCTACACGGCCTCTCCAAAATAATATCACCTCTCCAAAACCCTGAAGGTCTATTTGTGGTTTCCATGGTGACAAAATGACCCATAATATTCTTTGACTACTTCAGTAAATGAAGGACACAACTGGGCTTTTGAAGTATAATAGATTTTTTTATTTTTCTTAAGAAAAGGCATACTTGTGAGCTCAAAAAGGAAGGGGGGGAGGAAAAAAAGGATGAAAAAGATATTAAGGAAAGAGATTTGGCTTGTAACTCAAAGGGCTTTGTGTCAGCAAGTACAGCAGACAGCACTTGTTGAAAAATAGACCTTGAGCCATCTGGTACCAAAACAGAAGTGGGATATAGCCCTTGTGATGACTGAGATGAAGGAGCTTTTGCTGTAACTCATTTTTACAATGGCTGTGCTACTTAATTCTG
The DNA here is from genome assembly GCF_028500815.1 of Rissa tridactyla. Lineage (NCBI taxonomy): Eukaryota > Metazoa > Chordata > Aves > Charadriiformes > Laridae > Rissa > Rissa tridactyla. Next base: position 9,693,228 of record NC_071478.1, on the reverse strand, counting down.
AATTCGGTGACACGCAGGGCCAGGCGCTGCAGGTGCAAGTGTGTGGTTAAAACATTTTCTTCCAGGAACTGTCAAAACCCTGCTCTGTGCTATGTAGGAGGGAGGATGGGATTTTCCAGCGGAGCTGGCCTGGGGGAGAAGTAGGTGGGAAGGAAGCAGCGAGGCTTTTCTCAGGGTGTTTGTAGGCTTTGTGGAAGAGCCAGGTTTCCATTTGTAGCACCGTTAATGATCTGCCCTCGCCGCAGAGCCTGTGCTGTGTGTGCTGAGGGCAGGCGCTGAGCGGGGTGCGTGCCGTCTGGAGCCACTGCTTGCTTAGCTGCTGTTTCCTCCTACCGATGTGGGACTGTCCGGGCTGTTTTGCCTGCAGCCTCTCTAGTGTAGAAAGCATCCCTTACTGGGTGATGAACCATAAGACCCATGTCTCTTGGCTATTTTGCATAAAACCAGTAAGAAATTTGTAAACTGCAAAGTTTTGTGAGAGCTACTCCCCCAAGAGCATTCACAGCATGCTCAGGAAAGAGCTTTTTAAACAAAACCTCATCTTGCAGGTGAAGAAACTGAGACAGCAGGCAGATAACTGAGCTCAGCAGAGCACTGCAGAAGCTTTGGTAGGTACGCTGGGGAGGAGAATGCAGGGCTGCTGGTTCCTTCCCTGGGCTACTGCGGGATAATGCTGTTTCCTTCCATGAGCTATAATTCAGTTTCCTTTAGTACGTGCTTCCAGCCTGCCCAGTGATGCCATCCCTGATGGTAAGCTGCTGGCCTCATCATGCACTGGGTCAGAACTGGGGACTCATTTGGTCAGAAATCTGGAGCAAGGACAATTAAAATGCCTCAAAGATTCCTGGACTGCAGGAGCAGGCGCCTCCAGGTGGTTCAGGTTAGCCCGGGTAGATAAATTCCGAGCATTGAGGGGGCTGCCCCGCAGAGCAGGAAAACTCAGGATGTTCCCAGGAGCCTGTCAGTAATTCCTGCTTCTGGAGTTAATTGAGCTTTTCTTGTGGTGTTTCTGGCCTTTTGGGTGTATTTTAGCATTTTACCTCCCAGTCCTGGATGAAAAAGGGAAGGACGAAGATGACTAAAACTTGAAATTTAATTCTAGAGTGTCCTGGTGGTTTGCAGATGTCCCTGAAATGACTTTAACAGCTCTTCCCTCCAAGTATGCTGGTGCTGCAAGAGGGGACCGAAGTCTGGTGCAATTTGTTACTTGCTATTTACCTTGCATTTTGGTATTTTTCTAGCTTGGATTTTTTTTTTTCTTGCCTGAAAATAAATGAACAGACACTTAAAAAAACAAACCAACCAGGAAAAACATTTGCATGACTGGCTGTTTGCTTAATACAGGACTGTAATTGAGGCACCTTAAATAATATAAACAGAGAAAGAAATGAGGGCAAGATTAAGCCAAAAACCAGTTTAAAACCACATTTATCACCAGCCTTGACAATTTGAGGCAAAAATCTTTCTTGGTTCCTCTGTTCCTTACATGTGCGTGCCTTTGGCAGGGATGATTAAAGTCTCTGCTGCTTCCCCTCTAATGTGAACAAAGCCCTTTCGAGCCCTATTCTAGTTTCCTCTTAGCATCGCATTTAGCTTCCTTTGGGACTGACCTTTTACTGCCCACAGCCCACCTTCATCCTGTTAGAGGGCCTGCAGAGAGTTACTAAGTTAAACATCATAAATCCCACTATAAATGATTACACAGAGCTTTTCACTAACAATCTTCTGTGGGGATATCAAGCTTGATAGAAGCATAAATCATTTAAAGAACATCTGCCTAATGAGGGGTAGCCTGGAACTGCTTTCCTGAACCTGAGTGTACCAAGGGAAAAAAAACGTAGGCAATCGGACTATTTTAGCTAGTGCCTGCTGTATGCAAGTGGTTGATTTCTGTTGTCACAACTATGCCTTGCCGGACATGTGGGACTTGCCCACATTCCCTGACAGCGACATTTTCTTTGCCTGCAGCACATAGCACAAGAATGAGGGATATAAGCTTAGTTGACTGTGTGTGGTTGTAAAGAAAGTCTAACAATGTGTCTAGACACAAGGTTCTACAGAGGGAGAGGAGACAGAAGAGGAAGCTCAAGCAGATGGTTTAGAGACAAACCGAGGAAAGATGTGCTGTGGTCTGGGAGCTCTGGTTTATGAAATGGCCACGGAACTGGGGAGGTTGAGAACAGGAGCCATGATTCAGGACGCGGGTAGAGAATGTGCCTGGACTTACCTTACCAAGCTTTTGCTTGAAACATCATGGCAGGACAGATAGCATCTGTTTGTGGGAATATAGGAGGGTGTTGAACTCAAGACATAGTCAATGCAATGATTGCATTTCTCAGGGAAAGAACAAGGTGAATTTGAATGAGGGAGTCTAATAAAACGTGACTATTAGATAAGGAAATTGCTGATAAATGCAAAGGTTGAGTTTGCAAGAGATTCTGATGTGTTCCTTAGGACCTATCAAGTCTGACTCAGGGCTAACAAGTCTGTTTACAGATGATCCTGTGGGCAGAAAACAAACTCAGCACTTGAAAGCCCTTTCTGTCCTTTCATTAGGTGTGCGGGGAAGAATCTGAGTTTCCCATTGTCAGTCACAGTTAGGCTAACCTGTGACTTTGACCATCTGAAAGACACCTGACTGTCAAACTGACGGTTAGTGGGTGAGGAGTAGCAAATGGAAACTTTTCCATTTAAAATCACTGGATCATCAGGAAAGGCGTAAATAAACAGCAGTAACCTTGGAATGCAATTGAATCATTCCGGCAGTGCAAATCTGACTGCCAGATCTCATAGCAAGTCTTCATATTGTGACTTGAAGCTGCTACTCCCTGATGATAGATTTAACAGAGATGACTAGCAATAGGAGCAGGATAATTTTTAAACTACAGTTCTTGTCACACAGAACTGGCCATGAGATTTCAGGGAACTCTTTGCCTCCCTGCATAAACGAACTTGCTGGATACGTGAATTGTCCGTCACCTTATAGTGGGGTGATTGTTGGGTGTTATTTCTCTCTGACCTGCAGAGATGGTGCCTTGGATCTTACTACTGTGATTAGAACTGAGACAGGGAGGTCAAGAATAGTTCAGTCTTTTCCTTGTGCTGTTGAGGATGAAGTCTGTAGGAAGTAAATATTATTGACTGCTGTTTTCATTCAAAAATCAAGATTCATTGAGGTGAATCTGAGGTCAATAGAAGCTCTCAAGGGGGAGGGGACCAATAAATCATGACACTGCATAAAACAATATTTGTAATGCAGCTAATTGGGCATATTGAGCGTTATTTGATCTAGTGGGTTTTGGGGTTTTTTTTTTAATTGTCCTGTAAACCAGATCGGTAGGTTATAATATTTTAAAAGACTTTTAGTCTTACTCCAGTTATGTATTCTTAACTACAGTGGATTGAGTTTCACCCAAGTGTAAAGAAATTTTAGAGTAATTTAAATTGGAAGGGATCTTTGGAGTTTACCTGATCCAACCTCTGTTTGGAGCACCGCCAACTTTCAGTGGAAACTCAATATTCTTCTGTGTCGTGATGATCCCAACCGTGGGCGCTTCACAGAGACTGACCAAACAGCAGTCCTTTCCCATGGAGCTTTCTCATCTCTCCTTGGGCCAAAAGAAGCAACCAAGACACCAGGTATGAGTAAAGTATAAGAACAGCTTTTAAAGAAATGAATCTGCCTTTAATTTGTCATTACCTTTTAGCTTTGGAGATGGAAGGAACATGTGCAAATAAAACTATGATGAAGCTAGATAACTGGTACACTGGAATGAAATATGTGAAGACAAAGCTTATTATGTATATTTGTTCTGTGCCTGGGGTAGTTAAAAGTATACTGCGTGGGTAGCGTGGGACTGTGGAGTACCTCATTTGGGGTCATAAAATCTACGAGAAAGCGTCACAGTGTGTTAACATAGTGGCAGACTGTCCATCGTCCTGCTGGAAGGCATACTTAGCCCTGCCTTTTGGGACAACAGAAGTCTACGTTTTCAGCATTTGCTGCAGATTCGAGGCAGTAGTTTGAAGATGCCTCATATTTAAGAAGTGCTAGGGACCCTCTTTTGAAAATCAGGCCACTTAAATACGTTGCAAGTGAGGCAACCTAAAGCTCACTAGACTATAAAAGTTTGACCGCTCTTAGATCCAAGGGAACTTTCTATGCATCTTCACGAAGCAGACTAAGGACATGGCTATAAAGCACAGATTGTTGTGGGGAATTCTAGCTAGTTTTTAAATGATCCAGCTTGGATACTAAAAGCAGCCTAGCTGAATTTGCTCAGAGTTCAGGTAGGGCTAACGAGTCTCGGTTGGTATGTTTGCCTGGGTGGAGCTCTTTCTGTACTTAAACCTTGGCTGGATGTCGTTGAGTTCTCCTTGTGGCATTACTTTGTACTGTGTAAGCCTATGCAAATAGGACATGTCTACAGGAGAAAAGAAGATGTATTTTGGGGAAGGGGGCACAAGCAGAGATGGAAGGGGAAGTGCTTAAGTACAATCCTTGGCAGGTAGGAATCTTTTATAGCATCTTCTTCCTTTAATTGAATAAGACCACATGACTTAGATACTATTTCACTAATGATTTTATAATTTCTTCTGGACAGAGTTTCCTTTTTTCCTACATGTGCATACATGGCCTTGATCAATGTGGCTGCGTTCTGTGGCTGAGAACTGCGTACCTTCTCTCAGTCCAAAGCAGGGTAATTTGATTAGATTGTCAGCTGGTCTAAATCGCTGTTGCTCCACTTGATGTCAGTGGAGCTATGCCAGATTATACCAGCTGAGAATGTGACCATCATTTTTACTGAGTCACATTTCTAACCCTTGCTACAGTCTTAAATTCCTGAGCTGAAGCCAGCCCTTGTGATAGCTGCAGGGCAGGATTTTCAGAAGCATCCAGCCTTGGCCGAACTCCGCTCCCTCGGCAGTCAAGGGATGTTTGTTGTGTTACTGCATCCAGTCCCAGAGTCAAATGGGTTGGATTCAATTAGGCTTCTGCTCTAATGCTGAGGATCTAGTCCTCCACTGAAGCGTATCAGTGTCGGTCTACTGAAATCAGCGGGGCTGGGCTGGTTTACAGCTGCCTGAGGATCAGGCCTTGAATCTGCTGCTTGTTGTATTAATGAAAGAAGGTTGCAAAATGATAGTAAAAGCTGCCTTCTTAACCACAACAGTGCATTTCCTTCCCTACCTGGAAATGGCGGATTCTGGTTTGGCTTCATCTGGGATGGCTCTTGAGAAGAAACACAGAGCTAAAGGAGTAAAATGTTGCCTCCTGGCTGGTTTCCCAATGACCTGGCGGATGTCAACATGGCCTTGCCTTGTGCCATCAGAGCTACTGGGCGTCCATGGATTGATCTGTGCACACACGGAAGCCATTCGGCCCTTTGTTTGCTTTTAAGTAGCACTTCAGCCCTACTGCAGATGGTCAACTACCCACTGTTGCTTTGTGTTGGTGCGAAGCAAAACTGCAGGCTGCCTTTGGCTGAGAGCGCCATGCTCTCAAACTAGATATTGTGCTTCTAGGAGCGCTCATACTGGTTTCTTTTCTTTGTTTTTTTGTGGGTTTTTTTTGTTGTGGTTTTTTTTGGCTAGGGGATATTTAGGGTTTGGATGTGTTATTGCTAGTCACTCAAAGCAGGAAGGTGGAAGAAGGGATGGCCGCCTGGTTGGCTCTCACTAAGGCATTTGCTGCAGGATTGCCAAGTCAAGCAGGGATTTCAGAGGAGGAAATCATAATCTGCACACTTTTTCCTCAAACCTGCCTCCTACTCTAACATTAGAGAGCATCTAAACATAGCTGCCAGAGCAGCTGCAGTGCCAAGTACAGCATTCCCCAGTGGGGTCTTCCCAGAGCAAGCTTGAGCCCGGGATGGGAATTAAGGCTGGAGATAAGGTGCTGGTGTTGACTGACTTGTCGATATTGTTCCAGCTGGCTCAATGGAAATGACTCGCTCTCCAGCCTGTGTGTAACCCTTACCTTCCCTCCTACCTGAAGCCTTATGTGGCTTTTACCTTTTCCCTCACCACACTCTTATCTTGGGCTGCTGGGAGAGCTGGAGGTGCCAATGCAGCTTTGCCTTTGGCTCAGTGCCGTGAGATTTGTCTGAAAGAGGGTGGCGGCTTGCCAGTCCCCGTCACGCCTCTTCCAGCGTGAAATCCGAGTGGGTAAATTCCAGCTACTTCAGTGGAAAATGGGAGAGGTTCCTCTGCAGCCAGGAAGCGCTGCTGGTGCCTGAAAGCACAGTCGGGCTCCACATAGTGAGTGGAAAACTGAGCACGTGGCTATATATAACACAGGCTTGTTGCTCTGATGGACGGGACATTGTCTGCATAACTGGGAATCCCAGCACGCTTTGCTGTGAATAAACCCCAAACAGCTCTGCTTCACGAGCTCACTCTGTAGTGTTTTGCAGGTCTAAGTTTGCGCTAATTTAGATCTTGTGAATTCCGGAGTTTTCACGTTTGTTTCACTACTGTTTTCCAGTGCTTCAGATTAGGCATTAATACCTGATGAAGGTTTTATAACTGCCTGGTTTTTATATTGCCTAATTCTGTATGACCAGGGGCAATATGAGAAAACAGGGTAAACCCTGAGGTAAGGAATACATTAAAGATGCTTTTTCCTCTCCTGTTACTGCCAAGCCCTCCGGCCTGGGGTTGGATCTTGGAGCGAGTCAGATCTAGGGCACTGTTTTAGCAAGTCTTTGCTTGAAGCATAGTGTTCCTCACTCCAGCAGTTCGGTTCATTTTAGTCTATAACACGCCCAGCCTTGTTCTGCCATTGTTTGAATCCACGGGACATCTGCTGCAGGACAAGCGTGTTTAGTTCTGGGCCCTGCTCTGACTCAAATAGGCTTCAGTAGGTGTAGAAAAGGGCCAGGACTCTCCTCCTGGGAAAGACAGAACTGAAGAAGATATGACCGAGGGCTGTAAAATCCTGAGTAAAACAGGAAAACTGAAGAGGGAATGACCATGCCATCTCTCCTCCAGGATGCGACTTAAAGGGGCATCGAATGAAAGGATCAGGTGGCAGATCCGAATCAAACAGGACATCCTTCCTCACACAGGGCACTGCCAAGCTGCGGCCCGCCTTGCTGCAAGGTGTTGTGGATGTTGAATTTATATGTGTCCCCAAAAAGCAACTGGACGAATTCAAGGAAGAAATGTCCATTGAGGGCTATTAAATATAAAAGGTTTCATCAGCTGTGGCCACGGCGTGGGCTCACGGCACAAACACACGGTTAACAAGTTCCAGCAAAAGGGGCTTTGGGGGCTGCACGGATCATCTCAGCTAACTTCATCAGGTATCTGTCAGACCACTGAGAAATGCTTCCAGTGCTAACCCACATAGTGTATCAGCGACCCACCGCTTCTGCTCCCTTTGCTGCCTGCAGAAAGGTCAAAGATAATGATTAAAAATAAATAAATAACCTGAGAAAACCCCACTGCCTCCCTCTCAGGTCGTTCAGGTTTGAAATAAATCATCTTTCTATTTCTGAAGGCACAGATGACTTAAGCCAAATTGCATTTGGAGCTGTTATCCTCACACTTCTGTTTTATTTATGCTGTCGTGTCTTGTGCTAACACTTTGTGAAATATTTATTTGCTTCTGGTCTCCCGCAGCTTAGCTCTGGATTCATGAGGCTCTCGTGTTATGTCTCAATTCCGTGCAGCTGCATTATGTCAAGGAAGGAGAAAATGAAGACTCCAATCTGTGTTTTACGTTATACCAGTATACTGCACATCACTGTAGGTAATGCTGTTCAACAGGTGGACATTTTGTTTGCAGGTGTCGGGCATGTGGGTTGTGTTAGAGCAATGAAAAGTACATGCGGTCACAAAACCTTATTGTCTGATTACTGGTTCTTCTCCTGTATTTGCGTCCCAAGCCTGCCCTTGTGCTTGCTCTGCAGGTCCCAGGTACTTGCACGAAAGAGTTTGGGAGGAGATGGGCACATCCTAAGAGACACTAATGCATGATTTAGTGCTTCAATGGATGCGTTAATTGTGTCTGTAAGACAAGCTGTAAATAACTTTATCTTGTATTCAGGGCTGAAAGTGTGTGGCCAGAGTCAATGCAGGAGGCATCTGAAATGGCTTCCCCGGGCAGGGTACCAGCTTCCCTTAACTCGGTCTGGAGGGGAACCGAGCTGCGGCAGTGCTCTCTGCAGCTCCGCTGCTGCTGGCGAGCCAGGCGGGATGAAACCTGTGTGCTGGAATTCCCTCCTCTTCCCTCCCTTTACCAGAAACACCAGGGCCAGTGTGTTTGAATCCCTGCAAGATCATCTGTTTGCTGTGTTGGGGTCGGGATTGAAGATGCTGAGGTGCAGCTCTGCCCCTCGGCCCAGGCAGCAGGATGCTGCTAGAGAGAAACTGTGCTGCTCTTGCCAGCGCCCAGCTGAAATCCAGGCTAGCAGTGACTGGCTGTCATTTCAGTTGAATTGTTGTTCAGTGATTAGGATAAAATATGCAAACAATTCTCAGTCCAGTTATGGATGGACATGTTTATCCACTCTGAGAACCACTGGCAGGGCTGGCCCCCGTAGCTGAGCTCAGCTGCCAAAGATTTAGCCAATACTGACTGTAAACTGCCTGCATCTTCAGAAATGGTGTCTCAAAAACGTCTGGGTTGTGGCACACGATTGTACCATGTAGGAGATTTTAGTGCTGTAAACTTGAGCTTGGCACTCTGATGTCATCACTAGAAAACCCTTCTGAGTCTAAATCCAGATTTAGATAAATATATTTTTATACATACACATGTAGGTGGGAAAAGAGCCGCTAAGCTGCTGTTGCCACTTCTTGCTGAATTATACCAACAAGCTCCTTCTGGTGTTAGCTTTAAGTGACATTTACTGTGTAAATGACACTGACATTCAAGATGAGATGTTGGCTTTTGCAGCGGCTTGTTAATTCCTCCTGGGGTCTCCCAGGAGAAGAGCCTGCAGCAAAGAGCTCCTGCTTTTGCAACGGGTGCTGCTTCGGCCTCCCGAGCCGGTCGCTGTCTGGGAAGGAGAGCAAGCAGAGCCTTGTCCTCACTTCAGCGCTTCTTGCTGCCTTTCATGTCTCCGGGAAGCTTGGGGACACATTGATTTAATCGTCGCGTTTCCACAACTGGTGACGGTGAACGCTGCTCGCGTGTGCAGCAAAGGGCCGAGGATGTGCTGGCCATATTTACTAAATGCCTTTCACTAAAGATGGAGTGAAGGTTGATGGGTTGTGTTTAAAGGATTGATAATCTAAAAGATGGGATGGGGTAACAGCACTACCAAAAAATGCTGTACAGTGATTGCACACTGATCCTCTAAAGGACCAGAAATTTGTATTGGGTGATGCATAGCTTTGCTAGAATAAATTGGGATTTATTTATTTATTAAACAGAGGACAAACTTTGAGAGCAGAGCTTTTTGAAGGACCAGTGGGAGTTAGTTGCCTAATTCACATTGACTTTTGGGGAGATCTGGCTGCTGAGCTGCACTTCATGCCTTTCAGAAATCTCCCCTTAGTCTACATAATCTCTCTGTAACCCCTTTTTAATTAGCTTGTCTTTCTGGAAGAAGAGACCAGGAAGTCATGTTCAAAGATTATTGCTCTATCTAGCAGCTGCTAGAATAGACCAGTTAATGCTGCAAAATCTTATTCCAGGTCCCAGCAGCGTGTCTGGTCTGCCTCCCCTGTCTAATTTGGCCGTGGGATGTAAACTGCCCCCAAACTGTTGTTCAAACCCGTTTCTAGCCAGTGATACTCTGTGCTATGGCACCAGCTGGTCATTTATCCGGATAGCCTAGCTTTGAATCTCTTGGCAGAGCAAAATACTTGAAAGGGAGAGAAATGAGAGACTGGGGGTGCTACAGAAAACGAATGCCAAGAGCATGTGTAAGCCAAGCAGGAGATAATGGTGCTACCTTTACTGTCCCAGGCACTCCATCTGCAGTTCGTGCCACAGCTATGCTCCTGCTGTTTGGGATCAAGAGAAAAATGTCAGTCCTGCAGGCAGTATTTGAAGAGACAGCATGAAGTTGTGTAGAGAAAATCAAAGTCGTCTTAATGGGAAGTTAAGCTCCTCCAGTGAAAGTCAGGGTGTGGATGAGGAGAGGTTTTGAAGCTACTTAAACTGGTTTTGCATCTATAATAATAAATTCAACTCAGGATTGATATAATGACATGTGAACATCGAAGGTAGGTGCCTGGTGGATTTGAACCCTTGAGGGAAAATTTGTGGTATTGTCAGGAGACAGTTCCCTAAAGCAGATGGGGGAAAGTGGTCCCAGGGGCTGGGGGAGGCTGAGAAAGGGGAGACTGACAAATTGGTGGCTGGGAAAAATACTGGATATTGCAATGGGCAGAAAAATCTGCCTTATATTTTCCTATATTCTGGGCCTTGCCTGGATAGAGGACTGAGTGGTGGTTGTGTATGAAGTTGAATAGAAAACAGCTCCATTTTAACTTTCGTGCTGTCTTAGAGAAGGGGAGAAGAGAGAGAAGCAGGGATAATTTTGAGGGTAGAACAGCTGTAATTTCTCCTAATTTTTTTCCTGGCTCTTGCCATTAATGTAGTCCTGATCTGGTGACACAGGAGCTGTTATGTTGACCACACTAACTGTGTCATAGATGACTGGGAGTCAAGCGGTTGGATTTTCACTTGAGCTGATTTAGAGCTAGCAGAGATGTGCATGGGGTACCCTTCTGGGCTTTTCTCACACCAGTTGAGCTCTGCAGTCATGTGCAAAATCCGTGCAAAAGTCGTTTCAGCTTTCAAAGATGCACCATAATTTTTTAACACACTTCATCTCAGGTTTTGCGTATTGAAGGTATAAGGTCCAGTTCCTTACATACTAATGTTGTTGCCAGCAAAGACAGTACGGTCAATCTATGTAAGATCAAATCCTGCAGCGGCATATCCTTCGAGCAAGGGTTTCTAGGAGCTGGAGTGGAATTTGGTGTTGTCACTAAACGTAGCAGCTCCGCTCTTGGGGAGCTGGGTCAGCCTTGCCCCCTACGTGCTTGGGAAGCATTTTGAAATCCTTAAATGGAAGGCACACTACAGCTATAACATAGGTCACAAAAGAAAGTTACTTTTTAGTTGTTCTAGTATAAAAATAGTGAAGAGGAGGCTGAGCGCTGTCAGTGACCACCCTAAAGGAGATCCTTCAGGCTGAAACTGGCTACGGTCAGGGTACTCTGAGGGGAAAAATAAACTCTCCTATATCCTTGCTCTCAGCAAGTCCTTTAAAACATCACCACGTCCTAAGCACATGAGCTAGAAAAACAGCTGCCTTCTCTACTTCTTCTCTGCCTGATGAGGTTAATAATAACTTTGAATGCATATGTACAGCATTAGCTTTCATGGTAACATGCATAATTCAAATCCCCCAAAGAACAGTAGAGCTTTGAGGAAGCAAACTTCCTTAATGTACTGGGCAAGGATCCAGCTTTTACCAGCTGTTGAGGGTTGATGTACAATTTTTGGTTAAGTGAATAATTTATCATGGATATTATCTGTAGTGTATCACATCCCGACAGTTTGTAGGCCTGTGCATATGGCTCTTGAGATGCCACAACACTGCCATATGCTTCATGGCCCATTACCACTTCAAACTCCCTTAAGATGTTTTCCCCTATGTTAAGCATGTTAGAAGTACGGTGGGACCACTGGCTTAGTGCAAATACTGGCTGGATTTCCCCTCCCACCCCCTTCATTTGGAGGGGAAAAAAAAAAAGGAAAGGACTGTTCAGACTCTGTCCACAGCCTTGTTGTCCTTTTAAATAAGCTGCCTGCTGCTTCACGATACAGATGTGGATTATAAATCCTGCAGAACACCTGCCCTGAACTCATCCCCAGCGACCCCTTGTAACACGGTCGTGTTGTGTTGTTACAAATCTGTTTAGTGTAGCTCCAGTCTACCGTCTGCATAAATCAAGCCTGCTTTAATCAGGTGTTCGGGGTGCTCTGCCCCTTGTATTCACAGCACCAAAGCAGAACTGGAACATACAACAGACTCTGCGAGAGGTCTTGTAATGCTGTGTCCCAAATTCCAACTGCAGATGTCCTATTTCTTGGTCAGGAGAAGGAATGCTGAAGCACTTCATAGTTTACATAGCTGCTATGGTGCAGGAGAGGGAGAAAACATCTGGGTTGTTTGTCAAGTTGATTGCTTATATAGGAAGCAGCTTCATATGATAAAAAGACTGAGTCAAGATTGAGAGCAAGCAGCTGCTTAGCTGTAATTATAGCTATGTGTCCATCATAAGGACCACTGAAGTTTCTTCAGCTACAGAATGTGCTTTTTTAAGTTCATTGAGTTCATGTCCAGGAGAAATACCTTTGTTCAGCTGCATCTTGAACTCCTGTGTGGTGCTACTGGTCGGTGGCCACCAGGCGCGCTCTGGCTGATGGCTGTAACTTGCAACAAATGAAACAATCCCTGCATGAGTTTTTCACTTTTGAGTATGCTTCAGGATTAAAAAGTGCTAGAATGGGACCTTTCACTGATGCTGGATGAATTATTTCCCTTTCAATGTTATACATGTTCTTCCTTCAGTAAAAAAACCTACTCTCTTTCTAAACAGATTGCGTTTTTTAGATCTGTTTATTACTCCCTGGTTGTCTCCCTGTGTAAAGATTGTGTGCAGCTTTCTCTTGCAAGCCTGTTGCCATCAGGTTGCTTTGGTTGTGTGAGATGCTTTTTTTTTTTCCTGTTTCCTTACTAGATTAGAATTTTTATGTTTTCAGTCTGTCGTCTTATTTTATTATTATTTACCTTAGTGTGAGTATTGGTCTTTAAATCATCACTTCCATGTGCTTAAACATTACAGATCTTGTGGGAAGTGGAACAGGAAAGGGGTGTCGTGTCGGCCAGCACAAACGTGGTGGGTTTCAGGTGACTGGAGCACATCTGCTGTCTCGCTGACAACAAGCACCCCCTCGCCCTTCTGGCAATAGGAATCCCCCTGCCTCTGCCCTTCAGCGAGAGGAAGGCAGTGTATCTTATGTGTCTTGGTTATTGCTCTCCCTTCAGTTATGCAGGGAGAAACACGCAGGGCTGTGAGCAGTGAACTCCTGCTTGGCTGCAGAGAAGAAAATGGGACCCAGAGGAGCTGACCCCGACTGGAGGAGCTGGCAGATATCTCTGCTGGTTTTAAGAGCAATTCTGTGTGGCCCCCTCCCTAAAAGAACTGAACGCGGGTAAATGGCAAGGTGAGGAGCTGGGTTAATCCTGCCAGGATTGAAACCTGTGCTTTGCTGAGATGTGGTCAGGTCAGAGCTGCTGCCTGGACCAAGGTGAGCCTGTGCCTCCTGAAGCAATGACCTTTCCTGGCTCGGATCAGCGCGGAGGGCACATCGCTCCGCGGCTAAGTGCACTTGCTGCCAGCAAGGGAATGTTTATCCAGTGTGTTCGATTAATCAACCTTGAAAAAGGGTCGGGTGGATTTACTCAAGCATCTAAGTAACCTTCATGGCAAAAGATATAAGCCCCTCTGTGTGTTAACTTTTATAGCTTTTATAGCATCATGGTCTGAATCTGACACGACAGCGTTTTTTGTTTCTGAATACACCCCAATTCTGTCATGTTGTTCACCATGGCCATATGTAGGTGTCTTTTCTGAGAAGTCATATCCTGGGGCTGGCAATCTGAAAAGATTTTTTTCCCCCCATTCAAATTCCCTTTGATCATGGTGTCCTGCCTTGGTCTGCTTGCTGTGCTGTGCCTTACTCCTGTTTCTCTTTCACCCTGCTGCTTTATGCCTCTCAGTTCCACCTATCGTACTCTTCCCTCTTCACAAGGGGAAATTTTAAGGATTTTGCAATGTGCCATCAGAGAGTTTCCTTAAAGAACAAGACCTCCAGAAACATCATCTCATTTCACGCCTCCAGCTTTGGCAAACCAAAGATGACCAAAAAAACCCCAACCCCCCCAGTTAAGGTACTGCTTTCTTCTAGTGTTTCTAGAGGGATTAAACAATGCTAAGGACAAGATCAATATTTAAACAAGAAGTTCTTGAAGCTTGTGTTCCTTTTAAGAAGATCATGTAATGAGCTGAATTATGAGCAGACCAGTTCCTGTCTCATACGGGGGGAATTCAGCACGTGTCTTCTCCCATAAGCATTAAGCCCAATATATTCTTGTGGAACCATCATATTAAATTAAGACGTTAAATTATGGCAAGGTTCTCATTCTTTGTGGCAACTGGCATAACAGCTGGAGGGGGAAAAAAAGAAACAAAACCACCAAACTATTGCTTTAACCGAAAGTCCAAGAATGACATCTAGTGGCTTCAAGTTAGACTTCTGGGATGATATTGTGTGAGAATATTTTTAAAGCAAAGTACCAGGGTTTTCCTTTGCTGTTTTTATGCTTGGGATCCAACTCCTGATTTTGAATCCCTCCCACCTACCCATTTAAAAAAAAAAAAAAAATCTGCAGGCTGAATGCTTGTTCTTCAGGTTTGCTTTGCTGTTGCTGGTTTCAGTGATCTCAACGTCATTTTAGTTTCAGTAAAGCTTATATAAGCTTAGAAACACTTTTTGCTCTGCGGCTGAGTGAATGCCGTCTACACCACAAAGCTAAACAAATACTTGTTTCCTTTAGCTTCTTTAAGTCAAAATGAAAGTGAAGGCAATGTCTACGGGATTTCCAGCACCATCAGATTTATCTGATGAGCACAGGAAAAGTAACAGACAGAAAAGCTCTTACACAGTGGGAAGAGTTGAAAAATAACCATTCTGCAGGTTCACAGCGAGCCTGTCCTAACTGTGTTTGGTCATTTGAAACTTAGAAAGGTGAAACTTCAGGTAAAGCATTTTTTAAAAGGCATCAGTGCATCTTTTTGGGTAAGGAGAGTCAATTACTTGTCAAGAGGTAGAACTTGGAGCATGGGTAAAGTAAGAATTTGTATTCATGATGGTGGCATCTTGCTTCAAGAGGATGGGGAAGTTTCTCTCTATTTGATACACAGGATCATCTGGAAGTGAGACATGGCTGATTCAGACTTGGAGGTATTTTATAAGTCACTGTAGCCCTCAAAAAGAGGTGCTTGTAAAAGCACCTCAAGATGATGTTTGAGTGTGTTCAGGTCTTGCCTATGTACAATGGGGAATTGAATGCTCTGAGGATGATGACAGAGTGTCTGACCTTCCTGCATCTTAAAACCTGATAGGTTTTTAATGATGAGACTCATATATTCATCGTAGCAAATGTGATGATCCCACTGCAACACAGTTAATCTTGTTTTTTTAATTTGTGTTATACATGTCTACTTTAGAATTGAGACTCTACTTTTTCTTATGTAGTTGAGCTTGTAAATATAGCTCTGTCCGCTTCTGCTGGGAATGAAGAATTTGGAGTCTCATTGGTAATTGATTGCACTCCCTCTCTTAGAGAAAGAAACAGAGAATGGATTTTAGTCACTTGCTTTAAACTTGGCTATAATGCCACATAATGAGGTAAACAGTTGCTGGCATAAATGCTCTGGTTCCCTTTATTAAGAGAGAGTTTAAATTGATACAAGCTGAGTCCTTTTATCTTTTTACCCAGCAGGCAGAAAACGAAGAGGGTTAATATCTTTGGAGGAGAGGTGAACTGGGTCATAAAGGGAAATTTTGATCAGGATATAAAACTGAAAGGAAAGAGGGACTGCTAGAAAAATGAGATGAGTGGCAACGTGGAAGAAAAACCCCACAACTCAAAACTAGGCCAATGTCTTGACAGCGAAGACTCAGCTTTTAAACAGGGGCTTGATGCAGCACAACACTCACAAGTGTTGTAACTTCCATATGACACTCTCAGTCCTAGCTCTATCCTCATCTAGGCTCCAGATGCTGTTCCAGAGGGATTGCAGAAGGAAAACGAAATGTAAAACTACAGTAAAAAAAAAAAACAATCACTGCTTTGATGCTCTTGCTTCCCTCATCTAAAGAGAAGGGAGGCGGCCCCACTGCTAAGCATCCTCTGGAAGAAAGGTCCAACGCCTAGTGCCCAGGTGACAATAGTGTCTTAGGGCCTGGTGACAATATTGTCTTAGGAACAGGGAGGGGAATTGGAGGAAGGCAGGAGAGTTGAGTTGGAGGAATAAGTGTTGCAGAAAAGCTGGTGGACTTAGTGATGAACATGCCAAATACGATCTGGATGCAGACCTAAACACTACAATTCAGTAGTTGACTTGGCTGCAACCCTTCTAGGCTTGGAGGTTTTACTGTTTTCTCCTAAGAGAGAATTAAGTGATGGATTAGTGTCACCACTAAGAAAAGTTTCTTCATGTGGCTTTATTAGGAAGCTTTATTTTGAAGAGAGCAGTAGTGCTAGTGGGGGATCTCTAAGGTTGGTGCAAGCTTTAATCAGACAAATGCCTCCAGGTATGAATGTCCATTATTTCCCAGCCAGAACTCCTCACTTGTTACTGACGATGAGCCTTTCTACTGATTGGCAAACAGAAATATCTGAGCCTTAGTAGGGGAGGGTACGGTAGGGCAGCTCTGTCCTGAAAATCTGGCCACTTATTTCTGGAAGTCCAGAGCTTTTGCTCTGTACTAGGCAGTGATGGAGGCAATGAGGGAGCTCAAAGAGCAGTGCTGTTGTGTGGGTCCACCGAGGGCATGTGGTACCAAATTTGAGGAGCTCTTTTGTGTGGTCCCACACCAGGAGAAGGAGCTTGCGGGGAGGAGGAAGAAATATGTTATAATTGCAGATGCCCACTAGATGACAGTGCGGTCTCATAAACTCACTTTGCTGTGCCTGAAACTGGGTGTTCTCTGGAGTAATTTGACTGCACCCACAGTGGAGAAGAACAGGCTTTGCTAAATTAAAAGCAATAATCATCACTTTTATCCTACTTAAGTTTCTTGTTTTGTTTCTGTTTTCTCCTTTGAGATGTGAGGCAATTTTCACAGCAAATATTAAACAGAAGGGTGCTTGTTTTCGACTTATTCTATTTAATTTGGAATGTTAAGCCTCTATCACCTCTGAAGAGAAATGAGGCTAACAAAGTTGTGGCATCAGCACTGAGGATATATTTTGGGTGCCTTCACTGAGTTTTATTATTAGTAATTATGCCAGGTGTTTGAACCATGAAAACTTGTTCGGAATAATATGCAATGCTCCTTGCTGAACAGAGCTAAAAACTATACCTGCTCCATTGGAGAACTGGACCCTGCTGGCAAGGTGTTGCTTTATTCAAAGGGCCATCTCTTCCCTCTGTGTTGCTCTTTTGGAGTCAGGGGAAAGACTGTGACTTGTATGAGACATGTCCAGACTCTCTTGTTATCAGAAAGGCGACCATGGAAGACCTTGTTTCCCTTCCTTCACAGACTATTAGCCAGAACTCTAATTTTAGTAATCCTCTAGATTCCCTATAGATTAAAAAAAAATCAACAAACAACAACAAAAAAACCTTAATAATTCTCCACATAGCTGCCCAGTTTGGCAGCAGAGCCCAGCTACTTGCCATGGGAGGAAGGCTTGCATTAAAAGAAGAGTGCTCTTCTGAAAGCTCCCAAGCAAACAGAGCTTCCCAGAAGCCCGAGCTGGTGGGCCTACAATCATAACTCTGTCTCCTTGGAGTTTCCTTATCATTCCCTGGTGAATGGCATCAAAAGCTTTTGGATTTCTAAAGCACCTCTCTGGAAGTCTACTGTGATTTTTTTAGGCCCTCTAACAAGAATCCTATTTGATAATGCATAATTGGGGAAATGCTCTGTTTCCCAGTGGGAAAACAAGCAGCAGTATAACCTGTTTGTTGTGTAAGCTATGTGGGGTAGCCCAGGTGGAGTCCAGACCATACAACCAGGCTGTCATATGGTGTGTGGCTTTTAAGTCTGTAAGATCCTTTTACCCCTTTCATCAGCAAAGGTTCAGCTGTCCCAGAAGCACTTGTAGCAAGCTCTGCTATTTGCCTCCTTATGCACAATATGAAACTGTTCCATTGGCAAAACTCCATCAGCAGGTTGAGGAGTCTGACCACACTAAAATGTTTCCTTCCAAATATGAAATCTGCTTAAAAGCTTGTGTGGCCAAACTGAATTGAATGTAAATTGCGATGGACTTTTCTCAGATGTCTTTGCTGAGCTCTTTTTGCTTTGTATCACAGCATGTTTTTACTAAATATAAAGATAAATGATTTTTAGCATGTAGTTCTTTCTTCGTGGTTGTTGTGAGCCCTTCGTCATATCATTCAGATGGGCAACTATAAGTCGTGGTACCAGCATCACCCCAGTTTATCATTGCATGTCAGCAACTCATTGTAATGACAAGGAGCAAGAGGTGGTGTGTTGTTTTTTGTTTGGTGGTTTTTTTCTTTTTTTTTTTTTTTTTTTTCCTCTCTACTAGACTACTTGTTGACTGTATCCATGAGAACGGTCTCCTAAAGGCTCTTTGTACTTTGTGGCAGAATATCCAATGTTGTATCTTCCCTCTCAAACATCAGTGTGGTTACAGTCAGGACGCCTCAACTGTTGCAGGAAAAGTAATAGTCCAGAAAAACATTCCTGTTGATCTTGAGATCTTTAAATCCCCTGGCAGTGGTACAGGGCTTTTGGTTTTACAGGCACGATAAGGCACTAGCAAGTTATAAGAGGGCTGGAAAGCACCTATCATATAAATGAGATTCAGGACTTGACTTTGCAGAGATACCGCCACAGAAAATTGGCAGGGTTTGCTCAAGAGACTTTTTTTTTTTTCTTAAATTATTAGTATTGATCAGGAAGAGCGTGCTGAATTTCATAGCTTGTTGTTTTCCCTACATGATATCCTCACCACTAGTCTAGATAACACACTGATTAACGTGGAATGATGAAATGCAAGCTTGAGCAGAACGGTACTTCCAGGGTATCGATATGCTGAGAGGCCTTCCCTTCAGCGTCAGCCAGATGGACTGAGTGGGTATCACAGTTCAGACTCGTAAACAGACTCGACTCCATCTGGCTTAGAGATGAATTTCCTTCCCAGCAATGTAATTCTCACACCAATCTCCTCTCTATAATCCATCTTTCTCTCACATGTGCGCACACCGTTTCTTTCATTGACTTGTAAATAGAAAAGGTTTGCTGTGCAGCTAGAAAGCACCATGCTTTCCCTGCTCTTCCTGATCACGAGTTCCCTGCTTCCCTTGGGCTGTGAGTAAAGGCAGAGTTTTGAGCTCAAATGGAGCATTTCCTGCTTCCCAGAGGGGTGAGGGAGAAGCCAAGGAGAACTCCCTACAGTTCAAAGCCTTTTGCTTTGCAGATTCCTCTAACAGGAGCCTGACTTTGCAAATCTTATTTAAGATTGTGATTTTTTTTTTCTTTTCTGTGTTTTTTTTCTCCTTCATCATTTAATGTTTTGCCACAGGAGGATTAACTTGAACTGAGCAAAACCTGTTTTCAACGTGGGCATGCTGGAGATGCTGGTCTCTCAAGGCTGCCCTTGGCATAACATAGGAAGGGAGTGCAAAGGTGGCTTTGTACGTAGTATGTCTCTGCTCCTTGACAGGCCTGATGTCTGAAGCTGAAAACTGGTGGTGGACAGAGACACATCCTCTCCTCTAGGTGATCTGGAGCTACTGCATCTATCCTGTGTCTTACAGGGAGACATTTTGTGCACAAAGGTACCTAAGCAAGCCAAGCTGGCTTTGGAGGCCTTTGCAGCTCGAGGGCCAACCTCTCAGGGTCCCAATGGAAGTGTCTCGTGTGCTCGCTCTTCCCTGGCAGCAAACAGTCCGTGTTTCAGCAGAGACACTTCTCCTTACCCCTGGTGCTCTCTGCCTGCCTTCTGTTGTGATTGCGTTCTTGCAAGCTGCTGGTGCCAGGACTTGAGGAAGAGCTTTGGAACCCACCTCCACCAAAATTAGTCCAATTAGTAAAATCATAATCTTTAATGTCTTAAGATGTTGAAGTCCAATTGAACCAAGTTAGAGAGGATTCACCCGTATAGATATGAGTGGAGTGGGCAGTGGGAATGAGCCTGGAGTTAGAGTTTGCACAATTAACTTTTCCAGTCAGTACAGCCATTACATTAAAGGGTGCCTATACCTTCAGAGACAGAAAAGCCTCTTTTTCTTCAGTACAGCTGGTCCTAGCTCTGTTGTCTGCCTCCTTTAGGGCTTTTGCTCAGTTCCTCTTATTCCTCTTTTATTCCTTATTATATTCCTTATTATTATTCCTCTTACAATCTTTTGTTTTTCTTTCTGCCTCGTTGGGGTTTGGTTTGGTCTGTTTTTTCCCCTCCAGCATTAAATATTTACCCTTGTTCAGCTGAGAGCATAATTTGGGCATGCTGGAACTCATGTCAAACTTCTAAAGTGCCACAGCTCTGGCATTAAAACAGAATGACTTGCATCTGTTTGTGGCTATCTGTCGTCATTTAATTATCTGGCTAACATACTCCATGGCAGAGAGCGGGTCTGCCTGGTGCAAGGTTAAAAATTATTTGGCGTTTTATCTTTAAATAACAGATTCCAAAAAGGAGAAAGAAACAGAAATGTGCTGTTATGACCTTAGCTTCTCAGCTCATATCCTGGATACATCAAATTGCACTGGTAGTGCCCTGGTCTAACTCAGCATGCATTTAATGAAATGCCATGTAAATTATTTAAGATTGACTTTAATTAAAGCCAGACCTCTGACTAGGCAAAAGTTGTATGTATTGTGTTAGCTAGATGGGAGCTACTTGCAGATTCATTGCTGTGTTTTTGTGCAATACCTCTTAGTCCAACTCAGCCCCCATCTGCATCATCTTGGGAGGAGAAAATGTGATTAAAATTCATGTTAAATTTCCTGCTAAGCTCAGTCATATTCCTTCTGAAGTCAACAGGAGTTCTGTCCCTGCTTTCAGCATTCTGACGTTCATGGCTTTCTGGCTTCCCCGTAACACTTGCTGCTTGCTGGCTGGAGCAGGGCTTGCCTGTTGCTCTCCCTGTGAGATTCCTGCTCCATATATTTTTACTGTTGGTTTTGTTTCCTAGACGTTTTCCCTAATAATTTCTCTGGATAGAAATCCTCAGTTTCTGTGAGAGCAGAGAGACCTACTTCCTTCATTCTGAGTAGCAGCACTTGGAGGAAAGGTACTTCTACCTCACTGCTGATGGCATTTAGATTTGCAACAGCATTGATTGTGGAGCAGGATTTCTGTATATCGACATCTGTGCCTCCACCAGAGGATAATTTCAGAGTTTGTTTCTCACGCCACTACTGGCATTCACTGCATGGCTGTCCCCTTTTTAACTATAGTAGGGAACTTATTCTTACAGTGACCTGACAGAATCAATCACTGTGTTTGAAGGAGTAATCTATATATATTTATATAAAATAGAGAAAAGCATTTCAGTTCAAAGCTTAGCATAAATAATACATTAGGTTTCCTGCCTAAGCTGTGGTTTACATCATGCTGAGACACAAATGTGAGGAGGGGTGGTGGTGGGGGAACTATTATACGGAGCTCAGCGGGCTTCCATCTTGTTACTTATACATAAACTGCCCCTCTATTCACATTATGAGGTGATTAGCATGTTGTTTAACATCAATTATGCATGTTCCATGTTTACAGACATGTTAAATTATGCAAGCTGTAGTCTTTAGTATTTTCATTTAATTTGTTAAGAGGGGAAAAAAACCAACAACAACACAAACCTTTTAGGTCGCTGGCCTTCCCTCTCTTTCCCATCTGTACCCTGTTTTTTATAGTCTGGGCAACGTAAGTGAATGAGATGCTCCCCCATTTCCTTCTGCTGTCCCCCGCCTCTTGGGGACACGTGGCCCGGCTGCCAGCCTGGCACATGGCTGGTGGCACCTGAGGTGGCTGGCTGTAGCAACAGCAGAAGCTGTCTGGAAAATGTGTCTTGTAGCAGAATAAAGGCACTTTGGCTGCAAGTTCTTTCTCTATTTTTCTTTACAGTAAATGCTGACTTAAACAAATAAATTAATGAGTGTAGGTGGGTCCAGAAACGCTTCCCGAAGAACACTTGCCTTGAGTACCAGGCGCAGACTGGATCTTGCCCTTTCTAGGGCGGGTAAATGCAGTGTTTTGAAGCACGGAATACTTGAACTTAAATAGGGTCGCAAGCACTTGAACACCATGCTGTATTTAATGATCCGGTCTCAGTACAGACCTCTCTACAAATACTCATGGGAAAGTCTCAAGATGTAGAGTGTTCACTGACACTTTAACCTTACTGTGCTTAGATTTGGTGAAGTGGGAACCTGACCCGTCCTTGAAGAACATGGACTCTTTTGAGCTGCTACGCGTGTTTCCCTGATGATTAAGTGATAATTTGCTGGTCATCCTGACCACTGTTTCAGCTGCAGGGAGAGGAATGCTCACTTTCTAGAAAAATACATTAGCCTGCAAACTCCCAGAATGAGTATTTTTGCTTTTCAGCTGTTTACTCCAACCAAAAGTCTTTCAACATCTGGAAAGACAAGTTTGGAAAGAGATAGGGGTGGGGGTAAATGCAGTGCCTGGAAGAATCCATCCTCTATGGCCTCACATAGTCATAAAGCATAAAATACTTCCCTGAACAAATTTAAGACCTGCAGTAAAAGTCACAAGCTACAGCTATGCTGTGCTGTAAGAAAAGAGCTGGAGGGCCCAAAGGAATGCTGAAGGTCATAGGTCCCTGCAATAGCAGGAGCTTAGTGAGGTGAAATTCCCAGCTGAGGACCTCAGAAGAGAAACACATTCTCAGCTATGAAAAATCACCAAAGGGCAGAAAAAGAAGCACGTTTTGCATGCATACAAAACAAAGCAGCTGGGAATGCAGTGCATGCACCCTGCTTTGTGCTGTTGGGGTGATCACGCACAATGCTTCTGTGAGAGAAGAGCCTTATGTATATTCTCTTTAAAGCCTACCCAAAACAGGGACGAGTACGACGCTGTGAAGACATAACATGACAGCTTACTGGCGGACAACACTGCCGGCTGGGATCAGTGGTTTGCACAGACGATATCTGGCTGCTACTCTCTTCAGCTAACCTAAGTACACAGAGCCACCCCAAGAACATTAAAATAAGCTGTGGGTTTGCATCTTGTGCTTATTGCAATAATGAAGCAGCTCGTGAAACTAGATCTTGCACCTGAGGCTTTATACGACTACTGAGCTGATGTCCACGCCTGGAGAGCGGGATGTGGTAGGGCTGGTTTCAGAGCCTGACAACTAGGGCATAGCCAGCCACAGGGGCATGTCAATATGAGCCTCTGTGTTAGTGTTATGGACACTAATGTTTGTTTTGTTTTGGTTTTTTTTTTTAAGGGGTAGAGGATCCACTTTATTCAGGACCAAACCCAGTTAGGACTGACCTTTATTTAATTGTGTAAGATACATCTCCCCAAGGTACTAATATTAAGCAGGAGGGTTGGGCAGTGCAATAAGATTCCTCACTCAGTATTTCGATGTTACATGTTATTGGCAAACAGCTTAAGAGGAATGTGATGCTTACAATCTGCTTTACTATCAGCATAAAATCCAGAATGGGTAATGGGCCAAATACAAAGTCTTAATGCACACAAAGAGCTCGTGATCCCAAAACAATCTGTGTAACACCAGGGAGAGATGTTATGTTGCAGGCTATGACTCAGTAAGGAGAAGCCAGGGTGTCCAACATAATTCATCATGGTCACAGATATTAAACGGGGAGCAGGATCAGCAGCAAAGCAGATTTAGAATCTCATTTTACAGCATTGCCACGGCAGCTCCTGACAGGCTGCGTGTACATGCTGTGCAGTCGGCAAACATACACCTGTCTGGGTAATAGGTATATATAGAGATGCACACACAGAACACGCACACACATCTCGCAGAAACAGATGGGGAGGCTCATAAAGTAAGTTTATAGAAAGGTGAGATTAAGCTGGAGAGGCAACAAAATGCTCCAGGAACTTAAATGAGAAATATATGTTGGCAATGGGACAGTGCTTAGAAAGAGCAGAAAAATCAATTATTGTTTAGCTGCAGTAGAGGATATGGATCATTTAGCAAGGGCTTTTAGAAAATATCCCAAGAATAGTAACATCACTTCAAAGGACCTCAAAGAAGCCAGTTATTCTGTGAGTTACAGTTCCCAATGACATATCACCACCTGCTATGTGGTACAGAGAGTAAGTCTATTGAACCAAACTGGAGATGGATTAGAATATATCAGAGGTTATTTTACCAAGCTAACAGTGAGGCATCTCTCAGGACCTGGAGATTTAGGAGCCTGGAATTTGTACTCTATCCCCCATATCTCGCAAATGATTTTAAACATGAAACAGCGCTTTGTGGGAAAACGTCTTCTTTTGAGAGCTGTATCTTCAAGACCCACTTCTGTGACAGCTGTAAGATTTAAGGCAGTTGCTGATAATTTTAGCGGATTGAGCAGAGTTTGGAGTTTTGCCGATGTATATTTGTCTTTCAAAGAAAGCGAGGGTTCAAATGACTTTGAGGCAGCAATCTGTGCCAGAACTACCAGCTAACTGGGTGATGTTCCTTGGTATGTCTTTTGTAGAGGTTTTTCACCCTTGATTGTGTTTATGCTAACTTGAACCTCTTCTGTTATAATTCGATTGTGGGGGATTTGGTATGTTTTATATGCCGTAGGACTGTGCATGGTCTTTATTATCCAGCAGTACCTCAGTGCTGCTGCTGTAGAAGCAAATGGGAGCAGTAATAATGCAAAATTGCTCTTGTGAATTACCCATATAGATATGTATCGGGTTGTGTGTGCAAACCAAACCGTCATAGGACAACAAACACTAGTGACTTTCATTCTGCTCTGAGAAAAGCACATCTTGAATTCAAGTCAAGCATTTGTGAAGTAAAGGAAAAAAAAAAAAGAGTCTGTGGATGCATTTGATAAGCAGCAAGATTTTGTTAATTTGTCTGTATTTCTTGACTACGTTTGTTTGGAAATTTGTATCTAATGAATCAAAAACATCAGTAGTGGCTGAGCCTCTGCTTAACGTTAAACTGTACAAACACCAGAACCCTGTTTTCAGTTTGCTACCTGGGAACACTGTGCTGTTCTTTAGTCTTTTAGATTCCTTACTTTTGCCTAAGATAACAAAAGTAAATTCTCCAGTCTCTTTTCATGCGTTTGCTTTTCACCAGAGCATTGCAGAACTTGTATCCAAGTCACTCTCTTCAGAGACTTGTGAATCTCTGTATGTTCTTGTACCATTACATTTTTATCAAATTGTACTACAGATGCTAATGAGCTGTATTCTTACAGGGCTGGGCCATTTTCAGTGTGGGCAGTAATGTTTTGCAAGCAACAGATGCACCTGGAAAAGGTGTGCTTCCAGGCAGAGATTTATCTGATCCAGGTTACAAATTAAAAAGTGGACTTACTAAAGCGGCTAATTCCTTTTCTGCCCTTGGCACATGTTTTACCCATGAATTATTAAGAATTAATTGAAGTTGATGGTATAAGAAACTCTCTGGGAACTGTCACGTTTTGTGACTATGTCTTTCATCACAATGTGAAAGAAATGCCCTTTTTTTTAAACTTTCTTTTCTCTCCCTGCCCCCCCAAAAAAAAAAAACAAAACAAGAAAACAACAAAAAAACCTGCAGCTAGTGACAATGTTATTTTTACTGTGCAAAAAATAAAACTTGCTTTTTTTGTTGTTTCTTTTCTTAAAAAGGCCATGGGAAATGAGTCAAAATAAGTAGTAGAAATCTAGAAAGCCAAAAGTGTGATTTACCAGAGCCACGGGCACACTTGTACCTATGACAGTAAGGTGAAATTAAGATTTCAAATCAACGTCTGCTTCTTTTGAAAGACGGGGAAGCTACTCTCTCTGTTTTCAGGAGTTACTTGTATCCTTTGCTGTCAACAGCTTCTGAGAGCATTGCAAGTAGTAACAGTGCTCTAAAACAAATGTCGGCAAATCATGTTCCTGCAAGGTATCTAGTGGTCACTTGTTCTTTCCTTGCGTGGAATGTTGGCAAGAGTGCCGGATGGAGTTTCTATCTCAGCAGATGATATACAGCATTTACACTTATAGTTTATCATCTGGAGTCATGTCACTGATTCCACTCAAAATGATCCTGCAACGTAGTAAAGAAAACTATGTTAATTTTTATGACGTTTTTGGAGAGGTACCTGAACCTCAGCATTAGGTGCAAGTGCTGTGGGTTCTGGGACAGGAGGTTTTTGATCCAATACTTAAATTTGTAGTTACAAAGATACTTGAGTCTTGTTATTAGTAGAGTTGTTAATTTGGCTTTGATCCTTAAAATTCAGGTTTCGTTGGTGTACAAATGTGGTTATGTAAATATGCATATGCGCCTGTGTGTCTGTGGAGGACATATAATAATGTCCATTAGATTGTTTCTATTGCCGTTCACTAGAGTACGCTGGCAAACTAGAGTACTAAATAACATAGTGAGAGCTTGCTTTGTTTTTATTTCCAGGGTCTGTATAAGGTACTCTGTGTATTTACATTTTAATGGTGTATCTGGATGCTTTGCTGCCCCCATTCCCAACCATTTAACCTCTTGGATTCTGCTCAACTAAGACTTTGTTCTTGGTTGATCTACCTTTGTTCAAAGGCACCTCTGCTCTGAGAAAAAACTCCCAATAAAGTGAGAAGCAAATAAGAAGCAGATGAGTTAGATTTAGGTATTACTGAGAGCAAAGGGTGCTTCAGAGCAATAAATGTCTGTGGGCTTTTTTGTGGCTCTTGTGTTTTCCAAATGACATTCACCAAATGTCCTTGCGCTCAATACAGAACTTGTAATTGGCCTTTGTCTCATCTGTAATTTTCGATTATGGGATTGTGAGCTGTTCAAGGATTTTTCAGCAAATATTGGTGGAAATAGAGGGGAAACTGAAGCAAAGAAATCAGTGGGCTGAATGAAGCATGTCAGTAGTGTTATCAGGGATGTATGGCTGAGAGTCACAGCTCGAGGTCATCAAGAAAAAATGAAATGTCTTGCTTGTCTCTTCAAAACTAAAATGGGTTTTTATTTGAAAGTGTGTGTCATGATATTTCGTGAGCTTTTTCATGTAAGTGCGGTGATGCTTCGTTCAGGAGAGGAATTGCAAGAAGAGTATGGGATCACTATAGTATAGATCTATCATAGAGCACAGCTGCTGGCTCCTGTTTACCCTTACCTAATTCACTTTCTACTTTCTGATCAGTCCTATTTAACCTTTCCTATATATCACACGTTGTTTCAAATTAGGAACAGTGTAATAGACTAGCAAGAAGTTCTCTAGGCTAAGCATGAGCAAAGATCCCTCTGGGGACTCATGTCTACAATTGCTTTTTGTCTTTGGCTCTGAAGTACAAGTACTACTGCTTTCTAAGATCTCGTGTAAGTGTGACTCAGGAAATTTTAGAGAAAGGCTATTTCTGCTTATGGCTCACAAGGAATTTTGCCTCTTGTATGTGTTGCATCTTGACTGGAGCTGAGAAAGAGGCAGCTGGTTTCTTAGCCTGTGCACGTTTGCTGTGCAGCAGCTCACGGAAGAGAGAACCCTGCTTGTTTTGGGTTTTTTTGGTCAGTTTATGTTGGTCATGGCAACTCTGTTGTTTCAGCAGTGGGACATGAAAGCAGTTTCTGCCATGGATAGGATTCAGGAAAGGCAGGTACATTCCTGTCATCAACCCATGACCATCTCTCTTGAATGAGTCTGCTATGCCAGTAAGGAGCAAGACATGTGCCTTTATTTTTCAAATGTTCCCCAAAACACAGGTGATTCCTTTGAAAAACGCATATAAAAATTGAAGTGATACAACAACAAAACTAAGCATAGGCCAGGTCCAAACTGCTCTTGATAAAAACACAGGAGAGTTGATCTACAAATACAACATTGCCAGGTTTCTCCTTAGAGAGCAAAATATACCATCGAGTTCCTATTTCAGAGCTTTCTCCCACTTCCTCTGTTCTTTTTTCTAGGTAGTTGCCATCTGTAGCATACAGCAGTGTACTTTGCCTCCCAGCGGATTCTCCTTAGGCAAGACAAACTTTAACTGTCTTATTTTTGAGTCGCATACACTGCAGCCTTGCTCCCTGCTGTAAAATGGCTCCTAGCTCAGCTTTGCACGTCAATGTTTCCTTGCTGTTCTCAGATGTCCTTGGGATCTGCTGCTGACTCCTAAAGACAGTGCAAAAAGGAAAAACATGCCTTGCATGCGGAGTCTGTTTTGTTCTTTTTTGTTTGCGCTGCTGACACTCTTATTTTTGAGAACTGCCTTGAATCTTGTATGGGCACTTGATAAGTATGTGTGAAATGTGCCTGTTGTGATCCAATCAGACCTGCTCAAGTTTCGTTCCACACCAGTAACTGAATCCCTCACCGAGGGAGCTGCATGTGTCACTGTGACAGACCACTTTTATACTGATATAAAACCATGTACATTATTCCAGAATAAACCAAGTTAGCACGTTAGTGAATCTGACCTTTGTGGTTTGGTGGCCTGAGGAAACAGCAACTGAACTCATATAGGTATCTCAGTAGTCATCACAATTTTCCATTCCCTTTTTCTTTGGGGGAGGGAAGGGAAATCTGAGGCTATTTGAAAAATGAAGCCTATAGGAGAAACAAACAAACTGCCTGCTCTGGTATTGGAGTCATCAATCTTGGTCAGGCATTATTGCCAAAGGAGAACTGGGCTGGAAAAATATGCTTGTCAGTACTCAATCATTATGTCCATTAGATACTGGCTGGCATTGATACATATTAAATAAAAGAGTGTGAGTTGTAGCTGCTCCAGTTTTCTCTGTGTGGAACACCCAGTACAGTGATAACAGGCTGAAAATGCTCTCGGCAGCTCATTTATTTATGTGTATGTGGAAAGGGGGGTTGACAGCTGGACAGACTTTAACACACTAAAGAAGAAATTTGGTCATGTGCCAGGAGATCTATAGTCACAATCAACAACATTTAAAGGATTCAGCTCAGGAAGAGTGAAGGAATGGAGCTAGGGCCAGTTGAAGCATTTGCAAAGTGACACGAGCCATATTTTTTTGTATTAGGGCAAGAAATAGCAATGAATCCTGTTGCCTAGAAGTCAACTGGAGGCTTAGAAACTCGTAGAAGGAAGTTAATAGCTATTGATAAAGCTCCATAGGAATTACACCTGCAGATTTGAGCCTGAAGGGAATGGTGCCACAGGTGTGGTGGGAGCCAGGATCAGATTGGTATAAGTAAGAAAAAAATCAAGTTAATGGGCTCAGTTTTTGAAACTCATGCAGTGGTAGGAACAAACTGTCAGCAGTTGCTGTTATGTGACGGTAAAGAACAGCACACAGGGGCCAGCAGTGACAGGAGAAAGTCTTCAAGCTAAATTGCATGCAGCTACGGTGTGACTTGCTTTCCCACCAACGAAGCAAACTTTACAATATGGTGACTGCTCCAAACAAATGTCACCCTGGCATCTGCATTGTAGCTGTTTTAGAAATAGATACACAGACAGAGGAGTCTGCAATTGCCAGCAGAATTGCCTCCCTTCCAGGGAACATAGCTCTCACTGCTGATAGATATAGCAAAGGTGACCTGCCTCCTTCTCAGCATGCTGCAAGGCTTAAAAAGTACAGCATTACCTTTCAAAAGCTTTCCATGGCTTCCTGGATGCTGCAGCTCTGGGTCATAGGGATCCTTGGCTAGAGAAAGGCAAAGGTCTGAGCACAGCTGTTCCTCTCCATAGAGAAGACTGAAAACATTTCAGTTAAAAAGCAAAATTTTCCTTTTGTAAAATGGAAGAAAATATTTCTGACGTCCCGATCGCCCTGAACAGAAATACTTCATTCCTGCAGAGCCGGGGGGAGCTGTGCTTTGAAGGCCTTGTGCTCCTGTCTCCCTTACAGGCTGCAGTTCTCTCTTCATGTTGTGTCTCAGCCCAGGCAAGGGCTGAAGAAATCAAAGCAGGGATGGGATCCTGCACAACAAAACCAGAACATCCCCAGGCAGGGCCAGGCAGTATATATCTTAAAGTGAGGCTTTTCTATTGACAGCAGCAACGTCCCTGTCTCTCAGCGTGACATGGCACAAGATCACTAGGCAACTGTGTCTCATTACCTGGGTGCCTCTTTCACTGCGCGGAGCTCTGCAGTGCTCAGGATCCCAATCTGATTTCAGCAGATTCTCTATCTAGATTGGCACGGTCGCATTATAAATGATAATGCACTGGGTCTCAGTTGTGCCAATGAATTTACCAAGCAACAGCTGCACTAGCCACACCTTGTTACTCCAAACTTCAGTTCACCTTTAAAAGGCTGTTTTCTCTAGCCCAGCAATGTCTCTGCTTCTTCTGTGCTCACTTCGTTGCTGTACCTTAGTGTAGCTCTTTCTTCATTTGTTTTCATATGGAACATTAAGCTTTATTTGTCAGGACCTAAAATGTTCATATACCAGGTGACAACACTGTTACCCAATGACACCATTGTCCCTCTGCGGTTCCCACTGACCAGCAGAGCATTGGCTCCTTCATTAATCATGCATCCTATGTAAGATTAATGTAGTTCTTCACCTAAAACATAAAAAAAAAAAAATTAAAATCTTCTGTTTCACAAGGCACAGTTTTCTCTCTTTAATATGGTCTATAGTATGGCTTTTATTTTAATTCTCCCTACTTTCTGTTCCATGGCGCTGAAACTTTGCAAACGCTTACAGAACTGGTTCTTTGACAAAGTGGAAGTGTAGAAATGCTTCTGAAGACTGAAGTGGGGACAATTTCATTCCACACAAGTGTGTTTTGACTGTCCTTCCTGGCAGCTGGATGCCAGGGAGGCCTGATCCAAAACTAGATATTAGGACGGTACTTCTCCACTGCAAGTCTGTCAGGGGGATACCAGATGTGTTAACTTTCATTGTTTACAACCCTTGTGTTTGGCCTTTAGCAGTGATAGAGCTGCATATGTTGCAAACATAACTGGATGGGGTCAAAGATGCTGTTATTTTGTTCTTATTTTTGCCCTTAGGACCCCCACAAAGCTAGGTATAATGTGGTCTTTGATCTCTGTAAAACACCTTGAGATCTCAAGATGGAAACTTCTCCAGTGCGCTCTACAACTAACTCTCTTTATTTTCCCCAATTTTAGAAAGCCTTCATCATGTAAGACCCCTTATCTGCAATAAATGAGAATAAGCAGTAGATTTTGATATATTCTTGTGGTGCGCTGGCCTTGGCCGGCTGCCATCTGCCCACTCAGCTGTTCTCTCACTCCCCCTCAGCGGGATGGCGGGAGGGTGAAAATTAGACAAAAAAAGCTCGTGAGTCAAGACAAAAAAACAGTTACCGTCATGGACAAAATAAACTCTTCTTGGAGAAAATTAATTTATTGACAATTACAATGGGTTTGGATAGTGGAAAACAAATAAATTAAAACAACACCTTCCTCTCACCCCTCCCTTTTCCCAGGCTCGCCTTCACTCCTTTACTCCCAGCTCCTCTGCTTCCCTCCCCTCAGCTCCCAACTCCTCTGTCCCCCAGCAGCGCAGGGGGACAGGGAACAGGGGGTGGGGGTCAGTCCCCAAAAGCTCCTGTCCACCATTTCTTCCTCCTCACACCCTTCTCCTGCTCCCCGGTGCCTCTCCATCATGGCTGCAGGGCACTCTGCCCCGGCGCCCACAGCACCTCCTCCCGCTCCCCCTGCTCTGGCCTGGGTGCTCACAGGACTGTTTCTCACACTTTTTTCCTCATTCCGTGCCAGTTTTGCCCTTCCTTAGCTGTGTTTTCCCCGAGGCCCCACCAGCCTGGCTGCGGGGCTGGGCCGGGCCCTGCGCTGGAACCGGCTGGAACCAGCTGTGACTGGGCGGGGCAGCCCCGGCCTCTCCTCACAGCGTTGGCCCCTGCAGCCCCTGCCAGCGCACGGCATGGGCACCCAGCCCAATTCTGTAGACTTATTTTGTATTCATGTGATTAATTAGGGTTGGATTTTTGTCCTCTGAGCACACTGATCATGGCAGCCCTCTACAGGAGAGCTCGGGCTCGCTGCAACCTGGGGCTGGTGAGGGGGAAGGATGGGGTTGGTGCAAGTGGTGAAGGAGGTGAAGAGAAAGAGGACGGCCATCTCCTGGGGCTGCTGCACTGCAATTCACTGTGGCGGCAGGGAGACGGGGATCTGCCTTGTGAGGGCCCGTGAAGGAGTTAACCGGTGCCAAGAGAAGCTCCTTTCTGTGACAGGCCCTGAAATGA
The DNA here is from genome assembly GCF_028500815.1 of Rissa tridactyla. Lineage (NCBI taxonomy): Eukaryota > Metazoa > Chordata > Aves > Charadriiformes > Laridae > Rissa > Rissa tridactyla. Next base: position 9,661,132 of record NC_071478.1, on the reverse strand, counting down.
GCCTGGAGAGGCCGGCACCAAGTTTTCTGGAAGTAATGTAAAGTGCTTTCAAGGAGGAGGCTTTGGATCAGGCTCTTTAACAGCAATCAGCAGATCTTTGGATACTGAAGAAACAAATTCTCTCTGCACTCTGTGCCAGGCACTGTTTGGAAGTGACAGCTGGCAAAAAGTGCTAGAGTCCAAGTGCATAAACTACATGGGCCCCTGGGAATCCATTTCATATTTACTTCCAATTCTATTTCACGATGTACAGCCCAAATTTCTCATGTTCTCCACAGGACCATAGAGAAAGAGTCAGTCCACTTAATTCGAGACAGTCCAGGCTGATTTGTCAAAGTCTTTCCCTGCAGCGCTGGGACGTGTGCGGTCGGTTGTTGTTCTCTAGCTGTCAGACACTGCAAACGCCGGCCGATGCCTGTGCAAAGTGTCAGAAATGACAGGCACGGAGACTTCAGCTGTCAATACCGCTCAGCGTCCTATGGCGGCTCTTTGACATGCCTGAATCGTGGTTGTACTTAAGGTAAATCCCATTCTGACGACGGTGGAGGATTGCATTCTGTCAAACTTGAGTGACTTAGATCGTCAAAAAGGTGAATGGTCTTAACTGAGTGAAAGAATTCAGGTAAACGCTGGGTTTGCACGTGGACTTCCATCTCTTGTGTGTAGAATGAAATTATTCCCCTGCACAAAGTCAGAAGGGGTATTTACAAGAAAAATAGGAAACATGTAATGCAGTGTGTCCTCACAGACTTAGTAAAATGCCAATTTCCTCCCATCCAAACTGAGGTTGGGCCAAATGTTGACCAGCAAAGAGATCCCGGTGATTTCTCCACTGTTTGGGAAGGCTTTTGTGCCAAAATGCAGCTGCGTGAGGAGCACGATTCCTGAGGTGCACTGGCTGTGCTTGAGGTTAGAGTAGTTATGAATGCCAGTATGTGGAGCTGAGTACCTAATGCCTCTGTTAGAGGTATTTAGTACTTTCTCCAAATTTTAATTATTTTTGGTGACTTGATGCTTCAGGCTGACTTGGTTAGTAAGATTCACACCAAGTTGCAATTTCAAAGATATGGTTTCTAGGATCATCTGTAGAGGCCAGGGGCTATAGGAGGGTTTCCTTGAAATAAATAAATGCATACATCTTTGGCAAGTGGCAGTTGAAGGCAGGCGTGTACGCTGTGTCCTTCCTTTTTTTTTTTTTTTTTTTTTTTTTTTTTTTTTTGAAATGTGTGAGTAAGTTTGGACCCACAGGAAATACAGTTCATTCTGGTAACTTTTATGGCCTCCTGGTTTCTGGACCGGAGCAGCTGTGCTGTGCAGAGAAGAGAACTGCTGCTCTGCATCCAGGCTTGGACTGGAGATGTTCTCCCAGGTGGACACAGGGCTGCTGTCGGGCAGGGGGACGCTGCTTGTCCAAGTGTGGCTGTCACTCTTGGAGGATTACTCTGCTATTTGGCCATCTCTTTTTAGACTTTGTGTACATTAGAAGTAGAGAATTGTGAGAGAGATTTATAGTTAATTAAGAATTAGTTTTATAATCTAATCTTACCTTTAATTATAATTCAGGCTAATGAGCTTTACTTGGTCATTCATGTATTAAGGCCAGGACTTTGAAAATGGGTTTCAGCTTTGACTGAAAGATGCAACTGAATTCACCACATCCCTCTCCATTATGCTCATGAACAATTTGCTTTTGATATTTGAGGATGCTTGCAGGGTATAAGAAATTAATCTTGGTGTCTGGTTCCCCTGAAGAATGTTCTCCATTTGCTGAAATATGGCAGCTTGTGCTGGATGTGCACTGCCTGTCTCCTGGTCGTTACATCCCTGCTGAAACATTTCCGGTGGTGAAGCAGAAGCAGAAATGTGCTACAAAACTGCATATCTTGAATTTCGTGCTGCTGAAATGGACATTTTAGTGAACTGCCCAAAGTCTGGAAATGATTCATGCTGACTATTTGGGAAATACTTTCAAATAATGAATAAATTTGCAGGAATCAGAGATGGCTCATGAAAGATTAATGATAATAGAGAAGACCTGTTTTCTCTCCCCCTTAAGTTTCAGTATCAGGTCTTTGGTTTGTACTTCTGCTTTTGAAGTTGCTGCAACAATGCCGATTCATTCCAGAGGAGAATTAGACTTGGAATAATTTTAGGGAGTACATTATATTTAAGGCTGTGGCATAGGGGGGCAAACCCTTCTATTTTCCCCAGGAAAATATTAGTTAATTTCTGATTTCCAATTTTTACTTTTGTTTTAATTTACCCCCGCATTTTCTTTGTAGCGGTTAATTAAGGCTATGGTATTACTAGAAGTTATTTCTTTCTCATAATTAGAATGTGATGTTCATTTTATTAGCCTGTTTTATTATGGTCAGTATTCATTTCAATACTTAATCATTTCTCATCCTGTCTGCTTATAAATTTGCCACTTGTTCAGAAATGCTTGCCCTGGCATTGCCGTTAGTTTGTTTTCCCCCAGTGTACTACACAGTCGCCTTTGCTCTGGGTTATATTGGGCCTATTGATGGAGAAATCTCATTATTAGACCAACAAATGCTCAACTCTCCTAGGTAAAAGTAAGCAGAAATTATATTTCCTGGACACTGGTATCTGTGGGAAACGTAGCTGTGGACACATGATGCTGTATGTCATAAAATACTTGATCTCCTATTGCATGATTTAATATAGGCTGGAGGGAAACAGGGTCTGTTGAGAGCCGCCTTCTAAAGTATTTCTAAAGGAACCACAGGCAGAAGGGCCTGATGGTCCCTGGAGAGAAGGAAAGTCCTAAATAGGCTGGGGAAGGCTGTAAGTGGGGCTGAGAGCTGAGCAGTGCTGACAGGATTCGTGAATCCAGCAGAAAAATCTAAAGCATAAAGACTCAGCTGAAGGTGCCCTGATGGAGCCAGGTCCCATGGCAGGGGCTCAAGGTGGCAACATTCAGGGAAAAGTATTGGGTGAATCTGAATGCTAATGAAGATGATGCCTATGTGCGTTTGAAATCTGTGCTGCCTGTGACTGCGCAGCTGCACAGTCAGTAAAGGGCCTTGTTGATCAAATTGTGGGATTTCTAAATCAGAGTGAAGTCCTACTCGGCACGGTTTCTTTCGTTATCCATAATGATAGGCTGGACTGCTGTGCATTTCCAGCTAGTCTTTTTTACCCTGAGCCATGTTTGAAAGGATCGGTGTAGTTTGGCTGGTAACTGTGGAGCAGAAAGAAAATGGTTTCTTAAAAATAGCTGAGCCTACACTAGGGAGCTCATTATTTTCGCTGTACTGAAAGACACTTCATTCACCAAGACAGGTTTCCATCAAAGAAACCATCAATGCAGCCTGCCATCGTCTGTCAGAATACCTTGTTCTCTTTTTCATAATTAAAATACAGTATGGCCTATTCGTTACCCCCTTGGCAGCATGTTCCCCACTGCTTGGCTTATGCAGTCTTGCTTAATACAGGGCCAAATGCTAAGAGAGAATTCTCAATGAGCTGCTCTGAGATTGATACACGACGAGATTATAATTCATCAGTAGAGGTAAAAGTGTCTTTGAGCTGTTACAGGGAAACTACAAATGCATTATTTCAATTCTTGCATCATAAACCACTCATTCCCGTTTTACATTGCACTGCAGAGGGTAAACTTAAATGGATGTAACTTACCATTACTTGTGTTTCTGTGCTGTTTGAGGCAACACAGTCTATTCGCTGTTCGATTTCCTTGGCTTTACTAGTCACCAAGGGATGCAGCATTCTGTGAAACCAGATGGAGTGTGCGTGAACTGCCGGACTAACCTCCTAAGCAGATTTAATGGATGACAAATATTGAGCAGGAGTGAAAAATGCTGCTCCGTTGTGGTAGACAAAACCTAAACAGATCTTAAACTCCTCTGTGATCTCCTAGCTTCTGCTATCTTACTGTGCAATTTAGCTTTTAACATCCTACAGATGAAATTGTCTGCAGTACAAATTAGAGGATGTCCATTACATTAAAATACTCGGCACGGCTTGGATCATTTCTGCAACGCTTATTTCTCTAGCGATCAGAAAGTCAGTGCCAAAAGAGAAAACTCCCCCTCTTCCCCCTCCTTTTTTTCCATAAGTAGAATTCATTGGTTTGTTCCTTTTATAAGCAGATAGTAGAGCTAATAAAGATAGAAATCAAGTTTTTCTAGAAACAGCTAGCTGGGTTGACTATAATTTGTTTGCAGTATAGCAGCAGTCCGTTTTTTTTGCATACATGTCTCCTGAAAATTGTTGTTGCTGTAAAGTTCTTACAATTAAACTTTGAAAATGAGTAATACATATTGAAAAGAGAAATATCTGCAGAAAGGACTGACTGGATGTGCACTGAGAATAAGCTTAAAACATCAGTAGACTCTTTTCCTACAAAGTTTGTTAAGGCACAAATGGAGAAGGGAAAAAATGGACAAAAGAGGATGAAGCACATGGTTTGTGTTTCGGAAACATGAAGTTCACAGCACTAATCTCTAAGTACAGTAGAATCGGAAGGTGACGCTGGCAAAAGTTCCATTGTCCAAAGTGAGAAAACTGCCACTGAAAATGAATGTAGTAATGACAGAGATGAAATTTGATTATCTGGCACATTGATTAAATGCTCTCTGCAAATGCCATCCAGAACCAATTAACCGTCCTTTTTTTCATTGCCACTTTTTGACCTATTGTCCTTACATGCATTGCAGCTATATTTACATTTCTAAAATACCGTATTGTTGGTGCAAGAGTCATACATTGCACTAACCTGTGCAGCTCCCTTTTCTGACGCTCAAGAGTGGCAAGAATTTGATGTGAAAGGAGGGCGTATGGTTTTTACACTAAAGGGTTCCCCAGACAGCCTTTTCTAAAATGGGAATCTACCATCCAGCTCACATTTTTCAACTACCCGTGTAGCTGCCCTTACTTTTGTAAGCTGCAATTCTCCACCAGGGCAGCACTCCCTGTTCTCATGCTGGGTAAACTAGTCCCAAGGGCAGATGATCCCTCATTTCTATCCGTGAATCTACAAGACCCTGTTGGCAGAGGCTGAATCAGGGATGTTTCTGGCCATGTCCACTTTGCAGACAGTACCACTGGGAGACTGTTGCTGGAGGCATCTGGTGAAAAAGGAGATGCGAGGACATCATTGCATTGCGAGCCTTGAGAAAGACTGTTCGCATCTGTTTCAGAAGTAGGCTTCCAATGCCTCCTTTCTTAAAATGGTGATCCGTGCCGTGTACTCCATGGACCCTGTGCAAAACGCTGATTACTTTAGGCATGCATGAACGCCAGGTTAATGAGGTGTGATCCCAGAAACACAGGGAGGTATGTCTGGCTGTGATAGCAAATGACAGAATTGGACAAAAAGAGCTGACTGTCATTATTTTTTTTCCCCTCCCTTTCATGCCTCTGAGATTGTCCTCCATACTCTTGGAGGGTACAGAACTTAAAATGAGATCTTTGTCTTCCCAAGCCCCCCTTTTAGATGTGAATGGAAAAAACCCCACACTTTTTTTTGTAGCATAGAGTTGGAAAATACGTTATTTTTCTTTGTGGATAGGTTGGGCTGCCTTGCTTGCACCTTCCCCTCGCTCTGAGTTATTACAGAAAGTGGTATCTGGTAGTGTGAATAATGCTGTGCTCCTGCCAACAGGCACAGAACACATTGGCTGTAGATCTCATAAATGTCAGAGGTATATAAGGAAGGTAATTGGGGATAGTTCAAATCCGAAAAACAAAGGGGCTGAAGTGCAAAATTTGGCTTAGCTGATGTTCGTCCTGAACTTTTATAGACTTCAGAGAAATGGTTGTTCTTGAAAAGCAAATTGCAATTACAGTTTAGCACTGATTTATTGTAAAGCAGCTTAACGAGGAATTTTCGCCGAATGCTTTGTGGGCTGTTACTGAAATGCAGCATTAAATCTTCCAGGGACTGTTAGCACCCCCACACTGATGCAGGCCTCTTATCAGCAGTTACTCTCTTATCCAAGAGAAACTGCAGGCAGAAAGCACTAGGAGGTTCTGAAGAAATTGTGGGACAGTACTGAGCAGACACGAAATACTTCCTGTACTTTTCTCGAGAGAAGTCTGTCCAGTAAACCTGATTAAATGTTTCTACTTTTCTCCACGATTACATACTAATGATCGCAGCCTTGCACTTGAGGTCTGTGAAGGGGCACTGTGAATTTCTTGGCATTCTTGGGCAATACATATTGCTGCTCTTTAGTATGATGTATGATGTAATTGTGATTGTCCAAACCCTTCTCAATGCATAGGTGCTTCAGAGCATTTCTGATCCACCTCAGAACAAAAGTCCAGAGAAACCTCCACAGAGTATAATCCTTTAGTGAAAAAAACCACAAAATCTCTGCTTTTATTTTGTTCTCCTTCTTTATCCTGTCTCTATACAGGAGGCATCTGCCTCCTCCTTATCCAATTTTTCACCTCTTACTCTCAAGGTATCGGTGGTTTTCTGGTTTGCATTTATCATTTTCCAGGCTGTAGTTCTCCCTTTTTCTACAGCTCTAACTTTACCAGGTCTCTGATTACCTGTAGCCAGTAACTTGCTACGGAAGTTCTTTCTCAGACTTTAAATCTGTGCTGCTTTTCTCAGTTTTCCCATATGGTCAACCACGGGCATCTCAACAGCAGAGATGTGGTGTGCATATTTCCCGTCCCATCAGGATGTGTGAGAGGGATGCAGTGGGCAATGGGATGCTGTTACTTTGTACGGTAGTCTCTAGATAACTACGGGTTTTTGCTACCTAGTGCTGCTCACTGCTGTCTTCACTGTGTTAGTGGCGATACCTGCCTGTCACCTTTCAGGCTATACTTCCTCAGACCATGAAGTTTTTGAACAGGGCCCATCTTCATAGCATGGTGAATTCTTCTGCAGCTGGGGCTTCTACTTAGTGTTGTTGGAGCAGATATTAATGGCAGTAGTGTAATTGGGGTCTGGCCACAATGCATTAGAGCATAACAGGCAACTGCTCATCGTTTCACAGTAAGAGTTTCTTCCAGTGTGATAGCTTCTGTAACTGTTAGATATCATACTCTGTTCCTAATTACAGAGTGACTCATGATAACTCTACCATCCTCCAGATAACTCTGCAATTAACTTATGTCACTGTTATAATTTTTTAAGTATGATTTAATAAGAAGAGACTAATTTTTGCAGCTCTGTTAAAGGTACATTTGGTTTTTCACTCAAAAGACTCGGGAAAGACACACAATCTTTGTTTTATTTCAGGCTAAATGAAATGTAGAAATCTCATGAAACATAATGGGTTCAGTTACTCTGGGAGGAATCTGTAACGTTTCATTTCATATCCTTATGTTCTGCCAGGGAATGTACTTCACCAAAGGAAGCTGCTGAAAATGCAGTTGGGACTGCTTATTGCTTGGTAGAAGAAATGCCAAGATTTTTAAAAGGGTGGGTGAAATGAAAGGGAAAAAAAAAAAAACAAACAAAAAACCCCCAACACCATCCCCCCCCCCACAACCCCGAAGCAAAACAAAACATTTCTGCAGGATTGTGTTTTCAGGGTTAATTCTCCTCTTGGCCTCAGCAGTCCGCTCACCCTGGCCTGCTGAGCTAATGAGGAAGAGGGGGAAGACTCCGAAAGCAGATCCCACAACTGAGGCACTGTCTTTACTCTATATAAACCACCTATACCTTTTGGATAGCCACAAAAAAACAGTCTAATTCCTAGAGCCCCACCAGTTTTGGTAGTGTGCTGTATACTGCTTTCTTTACATGCATATATGAATTTGAGTCTTTTTTTTAGGAGAGCTCCATTACTGAATGGCATTTTAATAGTGGGGCAGAATTCAGTGACTGAATTGGCAAATACACAAATGCCAGGCAAAATTTGTCATCTTTGGTAGGCCTGACTGAAGTTTTGAGATCAAACATACAACATCTGGAAGCAAGGATGAAAGAAAAAAAATCTTCTAATGGCTAAAAGTAATTACTGTATTTTCCTTGTTTATAACACCACTGTATAATAATAAAAAATAGCTTTGCAGTATGGGTAACTGTTGCTGCAAATGTTTTTCATGGATCTTCAAACTGCTCCAAACTTTTCTACCAAAAGTGGCAAAGCTCAGATCCAGATTTGAATTTGGAGTTTGGTTATAATTCAGCATCAGCATTGCTAGTCTACTTCAGGCTTCTACAAGTTATTAGATGGGGAGTTAGGAGCTGAACTTAAGTGCTTTGGTAATTCAGAAGAGTCAAAGTTATTCAGAAATGTGTTTCTAGAGATTAGAAGTGTTTCTGGTCTAGAGACACTGCTGCTGCTTCTACCTTGAGGATTAAGAGGCAGAATATGATGACAACTGGCAGCATGTTATCCTTGGGTTAATGAGGATGAGGAGGAAAATGCTCTACGTCTTCTTCATATTCTCTTAAGTTGGTGGGCTGAAGATGTCTCACTAAGTCTCGAAGAAGTTTCTGTGAACTGCTTTGTTTTTCACCCATTAATGGTGACTTTGCAGTAACTACACTAGGAGAGTCCACTGGGGTTTTGCTCGGGGCAATTATTTTAGGGATGAGTAAACCTTTAGAACGCTCTGTGGGTGGCATCCAGGATGTAAAGATGCAGATCCTTTCTGTCTTTAGATGGAGCTGGCTTGTGAATTTGCAGTGGTATTGTAGTGCCAGGAAATAGATGAGGAGGCTGACAGACGTGCTCTTAGAATGAAATGCTTGACCCCATCTCTCTAAGTCAAGATTGAAGCAGACTGGTAAAACTGTTGAAAGCAATTTGTCCTGCCCCAGCCTGTAAGATACCTGCACTGTGCAAAAGTGCTGAAATACCTTTAAACTCATTGAAGTGGGCATCAGACTTTTACTGTTCTGTTATTTGGATGAGAAGCAGCTACAGTCTGCGCAGTGTGAGTAGGTGAGGAAGCAGCCTGGATCCCCTACAGATCAGCTGCTCCCATTTCACCACTGCTGCAGGATTGATTCTTTGGGATGTATCCAGGCTGCAGAAGGGTGTCTGTTTGCGCCTGTCACAGTCAGAGAGGAAATGGGGCTGCTATTAGTATTCTTCTGTTCTTTCTCGTAAATCTTTTTCCACTTGCCAGAAAAGAGGCTTTTACCTCTAGCGATTTGTTCTTATTACAGAAAGCATATTGAAGAATTAGAAAAGGTGCAGGAGAGAGTAACTAGTAGAATAAAAGGTCTCGATGGTTTAGAGCCATGTGGAGAGGTTAAGAAAATTAGGCTTGAATTCATTAGAAGACAGGAGATTAAGAGAGGACATGATTGAAATGTAAAATTCTACATGGGGAAGGTGGATGGAGCTGAAGCTGTGTGGGAGCAGGTTAGAAACAAGAGCACATGAACTGAAACTAAGAAACAGAGATGGAAGAAGATAGAAAACCTAATGCATCAATTGTTGTTTTTAAAAGGAACTGCAAACAATAATTTTTAGGTAAAAGAAAAATGAACTGGAAAACCTGAGAGTGGGGAGACCAAGGGGGAAGCATTGGTAGGATGCCACTTTAGAATGTCAAAACCAGCCTGATTTCAATATATGTCTAGCTGCTGTCAGTATATCTCTGTCTTAAGTGAAAGCCAATGCTCGATATGGAAGCCTTAAAACAGGCCTCTGACAGACAAAGTCCGTCCATAATAATGGTGACTTCATCCTTCTAGATATTGGGCCTGTCCTTAGGGTCTTAAAAGGTCTATGACAGTTGGGTTACAGACTGCAAGTCTTTTTGGACTGTCTCTCCTGTGAATACATAAATGTGCCCATGTCTCGTTGTGAGGCCAGTTCCCTGTCCTCATATCCTTTGTGTTTGAGTGTTGGATATGGGTAAACCCAGCAGTTGCGCTCGCAGTATTTTAGGTTTTGTTCCATCTGCGCTCAGCAAACCTTTCTCATTAATCAAAACCAAATGGCTGCCTTTCACATATGCTGCCCAACTCTTGATGAGAAACTGCCAGAAACTAAATAAACCTTTTTCTCACCGGCACAGAAGTCATTTTAGAACCCCCAGATGATCTTGCAGCTCATGAGATTTAAATTGCAACCAGACCAAAACCCAAGCTCTCAGATTTTTGCACATCACATTGAATTTTGCCCCGATTGTAGTGGAGATCAAAGATGTGTATTTCCAGGGGCTGGCATTTCCTGATGCCAGGAGCTGGCACTAGAAGGAGGGTAGGGACACAGCTGCTGAGCATGTGCTGCCTGCAGATGCAGGAAGGAAGGAAAATGTAAAGCTTGGAAGGGTGCTCTGGACTGTCATTTGCAGAAACACTTCGAAGAAGCCTACAAAGAATTCAGTTTGTTTGTCAGATTTACCAGCCTCTGTGCTATTTGGAACAAGGGTTGGAGATACAAATCCTGTGGGGCCAACAGTATTTATACAGCTGACAACTTTCATTTGGAAGCTACAAATGGACAGGTAACTCTACAAGCAAAATGTCCTAGTGAGGCAAAAGGGCTGCTGTAAAGACACATTAATTGGCAGCCCTTCTCCTTGCTCAAGTCACATTGTCATGATACGTGCTAATGACTTTGAAAATGGCCATGCAAGAAGGAAGATCTCACTGCAGACAGTTCTTCAATTAATGTTGGGGAAGTGGCCAGAGTGTTGCCTGATTTTTAAAAGACAACCTCTCTTGTCTATCCCCTTCATAGTCTCTGTAAGGTCCTGCTGCAACTCCACCAATTGCTCCAGAAAGGAAGCACCTGAACTGTCTTACTTAAATGCAGTTTATTCTGCAAAGCTCCCATAAAACCAGCTTGCATGATTATAGGAATTCACTATAAGGGAATCCTAATGTGCCCTCCGACTACCTGTAGCTCCTAATACTTGCCTATGCTGATTCCCTTGAGCACTAGTCGCTCCTGGATTCATGAGTGGCCCCTTGAGGACGATGGCAATCAGTGTAAATTGAAGTGGTCCCTGGCACAAATCACAGCATCCAACCCAGAGCCTGAACACTTTAGGTCATGTATGTGTGCAATTGTAGCTAAAAGATACCTTTGTATCCCCTGTTGCCCCTGCTGGTTTCCATCTGTGTCAAAAGCTCTGAGGGGATTCTCCATAAAGCAAATGCAAAAAACGGAGTCCTTTTTATGCCCCTTTAAGTCATAGTTGCTCTCGCACTTTGTACTTGCTCCAAAGATGGAGAGATTAATATCCTGTTAGCTCAGGGCTTCTTGCTGCCAGCCTTATCAAATTATTAAATGTAATGCTGGATTGTTACTGGTTCTTGGTTGAATAAGAAAGAGTGGAGTTCGGAAAAGGTTGAGAATCATGGTGCTATCCTGTATTCCCACAGCATCCTTCCTTGGCTTGTGCTGGCTTCCTGCAGTGTTGAATTGCCATTCTTTAGAGCGAGACTCCATGCTCTCTCTAGGAGGGAGGTGTTCAGACACATAATTGCCCATGTGTGCGAGCCTGGGGGAAAGGCTGCATCTTTCTAGCATCTGCCTGGTGCACGAGCTGGATAAATAAATAAGCCTGGAGCCTCTCATAATAAAATATGCTTGTTGCTCCAGCTCTTCAGTTGAGTTATAACTTTGGAAGTCAGCATAGCCTCTGCATCTTCTGTATGAAATCCATGCAACTGAGGTTTGTGACATAGAGCTGTATTTTACATAGGTGAAGCTCCTACTATAAATTGTGCCACATTAACTGCTGAGCTTTTTGCTTCTAGGGTCTGTTTAACGTTTTTCAGCATTGAAAGAAATAGCAACTGAAGATGAGAATGGGAGTACTGTATTTTCAGGTCAGCTAAAAGAATTGTGCTCTGTTTTCCACTGCCTCAATTCGTAACACCAGTCTAGTTGCAACTACAAACTTCAGTCTGTCTGAAAGAGATGATGTGATCCAACACCTTTAATTAGTTCGTGGAAGTGCCTTTATCGTTCTCTGAATGTGATCTTTTATTGGAGAGAAATCAGTCCGTAATTTTATATGATCCTGTACTGCTTTTACTTTTTTAATTTCATGCCTGTTATTGTCCAGCTTTTTTCTATCTAATGAAACTTTCACTCAATAAAATTGATGAGCTTTTCTACATGCTATCACCAGTATCAATGCAAATCAGTGTCACTCCAGTTACGCCTAAGATCCCTGGCAGTATGGACTCTATTTTTATTGTCTGTCTCCATCTGGAAATGCATTCTGAGTTTACCAGTGTAGGAGACAAAGGGGACTGTAGCAGAGATTCTCAGCATTCTTTGGCTGTCTGTGTAACCTTGGTCACATCGCTTAATCTGGCTGTGCCTTGCTAACAAATGTTTCATCTGTCATTATGGTGTATTTGTGCGTTATGCTTTTGGAGGCAGTCTGTGTGTAGTGCAGTTGGATTCCATCTCTGTGGCACTATATAGGTGCTCTTTGTCACAAATATCAATAATAAATACTACCGGGATATAGGAGAGAGTTATATTTTCTTCCACGTGGCCGTGTGTGTGTGCAGACCCGAGTGCAGAGTGAGTGGGGAAGTGCTGCACCTTGTCCCTCGTTAGAACTGGTCCATTGTTTCTTGGCACTAATATTCTCTAGCTCTGTCCCTGTTCATTTAGTTTCTGGAGTTAAACGTTAGTTGTTAATTATTTTGCACATATGCTGGGTTTTCACTGCAATGGGGGGACTGCTTGGCTCAGCACAGCTATGCGCTGTTGATGAGGAGAGCTCGTTTCCTCTGGCAGTGGGTCAGAAGCACACTTTTCTGGTTGACCTGTGTGGTCACAGTGTCCTGTCTGACATCACCGGGTTTTACAGGACCGCAGCCTGCTAAAGCCCATTTCGTCGGTGCAGCAAGCAGTCACTGAAGTTCCTTCCAGAAATGGAAGCACAACACACAACTGTTTTTCTACCACATCAGAACAGATCATCCCATGCTAGCAAAAGCTTTTCACAGGCCAGCAGGCAGGAAAAATGTTCACATCTCCTCAGGCAGAAAGCCATCAGTTGTGTGCTGGTGCTAATTAGCGAAATTCTGATTAAGTCATTGGAGCAATGCCAGTTTGCACCAGATAAGGAGCTGGTCCATGTGGAATTGGTTGACACGGCACGATATAGTGTGGGCCGAGAGCACCCTGGGGTTGTGGTAGCTCTATGCTGAAAGCAGAGCCCAGAGTAGCAGCAGTGCAGTAATAATTTAGTCTTGGTTTCTTTTCTGGTACTTTATTTACTTCCCTTTTACAGATATATAGATACATATCTATCTCTATTAAAAAAAAAAAAAATCATCTTTCTGTGTGTGCACTATATATGTATGTACCTACCTTTCCAGTGTGTAATGAGGGGTTGCTGAAGCCCACAGAGCTAGCAGCGTGTGGTTAAGCTATCAGCTGCGCACAGACATACTGGCTGCCTTGGGGGGATCCCCCTGGGGAGAAGGAGTCTGGGCACTGTACTTCAGTCCTAAGGGAGCTGGCTAGGAAATAGATTTATTCCCCCTTCAGCTCCCCAAACATTGCATTTACAGGAAACTTGATCATATACAGCCGAAATATAGTCGTTACATTTTTTGAAATTTTGGAACTCTCTTCAGCTCTGGTCATAAATATATGTTCTTAATATAGTATCTTAACATTTCAAATTATCCATCACTTCAGTCTTCCAGTTACCCCATACCCACACAGATATGTTATTCCATTTTAGCGTCTGAAAATGTTTCTGGATTTAATGAGTGAATCATCATCTGTAGAAAGACATGAGGTTTCTTGCATGAAATCTTTATATATATATATGTATATTTCCATTTTTCTTTCTTGGTCATTACTGGTATCTATGTTCAGGTATGGTAAGCTTAGAGGAAAAGTTCATGGGGCAATATTTTGCTCCTTTAAGTTCATTATAGAGATGTATAGCTCAGTAATATTAATGAAAAAAGTAAACATGATATTCTTAAAGCACAAAAGTTTGACCTCTTTCTCTTCCTCCTCATCTAGCTAAGCACACACAGTTATACACTTGATACTCATTCAGTGAAAACACTCAGCACATTATAAGTTAGAGCTTATTAAATAAATGGAGACTAATATATGGTCCTCTGTTGTCCTAACATACTGGAGATATCTGTCTTCAAAGCAGATGTGACTAATAGCGGACAAGCGTGGGGGGAACTAATAATTTTTCTGCCCTTCGTAGAAAATCTTCCTCATTGTGTGCTACTCAATGGCAAACTACTGTTCTTATTAGGTAGTTACCTCCCAGGATCTCTGATATCGATGTCGAGCTAGGATGAATTGGGAGGTAATATTCTCCAAGCTATGGACTAAAAGGCCTCTTATGTAGCTAGAGTATCAACGAATACATTGGCCTTTCCCAAATAAACTGTGTGGTCCCTCTTTCTGGGGTTAGATGCACAAGCAATGAGATTGCCCCTGCTTGCAAAGCCGATCTGTGAAGCATCATGAACTCTGGTCATCATGTTACCCTCAGTCTCACGCTGGCTAGCTGTACAGGGTAGAGCTGGCTAATCTGCATGCATAACAATCCCTTTCCTTGTCATTTACATGGTGAAGCCTCTGGGATGAAGTGTAGAAGCTGCTTTAAGGCTCTGTAGCAGTGCTGCATGGTACTTGACTGCAAAAAAAAAATAAAGCAGTACATTGAAAAGATGGACTGTCGGAAGAGAACAAAAGCCTGATCATGTGGAGTGATGGACGAAATGTGATAGTTTGTCATCACATCTCTGGAGATTGTTCTGTTTTTCCTTCTCAATAAAATGAGTATTTCAGCTTCATTTGCAATCTTTTGCAATTTCTGACAAAGACAAGAGGTGTCATTCAGTGTTGTATTGTCGTGCTAGAAGAACATTGTTAGCTTTTAGCCTGCCGCAGACTAAAATTATGTTTTGGGGGTTTCCCCCACTTTTTGTGATGGATCCCAACCAATTATTTGATCCACTGACCACAGTAAAGGTCCAGCAGGTGTGTAGATGTTCCAGAATATTCATAAGCAGTTTAAGAGAACTTGCTGAAGTGAGGGGGGGTGGGAAATAATAAGATGTGCACAACTGTTGTAGACATTTTAGAGTGCTTGCCACCATCACAGCTCTGAAAAAAAATAGATTCAGAGTCTGGAAGTAATATTTATCTAGGGCTGTGGGACTAAGGGCTTAGGTTTGCAAGGCTAAAAGACATGACTGGCCAGAGAGATGTAATGGAAAGTGCTCTGGGAATGGATTCAGCAACTGAAGAGCCCTTGAATGCAATGAAGCTAAAGGTGTAGAGAAACAAGTCAGTGACCCTTCAAGGAATTACCTTTCCAAATCTTCTGTGAAATCATCAGAATGACAGTTCCTGCCTCATAGTCAGCTAGTGCTTGAGAATTATGGAAAGCTTTAGGTACAGATTCCACTTTTGGTTAGTTCAGGTGGGAGGATGGCTGACTGAAGTTTGTGGTGTCTGTAACATTCAAAGACAGCTCTGCATGCATCATGTAAAATGAAATCAAAGGCCTGGGTTTCGGGTAAGCAATTTAGTAGAGCAGTGTTCCATTGTAGCCTATGATATGATCTTACTTTCTGTGTTAATGAATGGTTCTCTTTGCCAGCCAGCACGTTTGCTCAAAATTATAGAGTTCAGCTTCTGAGCTTTAGAGCTGCATCTGTTCTCAACGGTGTGTTGTCTAGGGAGGGGAAAATCTTAGTGTTTCAGAGGATGGTAAGAAATCGAGTTTGCAGATGTAAATGTGAAGCGTCACAAGGAACACACATGGCTACCACGTCTGCAGCCAAAGGACTTCCCTTGCTCCCTTGCCTTGGGAATCAACCACATTATTTTAGGTTTTGCTGCACTGATTTGACAGTTCAACTGAACTTCTAGGTTGGGTTTTTTTTTTTCCTGTTTTTCCCTTTTTCTCCTGTAGTAATTGCATGAAACAATTTTCCTCAACCCTTTATTTTTTTTGAATAATGAATTGGATTTTTGCTAGGAGGAGACATATTTCTTTTTTTTGTGCTGCTCTCTGTGATGAGTGTGGTGGGAGTGTTTGTCTCCCCCAGCTGCCTTCGTTGTGGCCAGCTGCAGAACAATTGGTGAGACACCATCTGGCTTTCCCTAATTTTCACCAGCTGTAGGTATAATCAGCAGGATGATTGCAAAGTCCCTCTTCCTTCCATACAAAAACTCTGGAAAACAAATGCAGTGATGCATGGATGTGTAATGGGAGATTGAAAACATGCCTTGGTTTTCAGAGGGGTACAAGAACTGCATTAAATTATTCTTGTACAAGTTTAAAAGC
Organism: Rissa tridactyla; assembly: GCF_028500815.1. Taxonomy (NCBI): domain Eukaryota; kingdom Metazoa; phylum Chordata; class Aves; order Charadriiformes; family Laridae; genus Rissa; species Rissa tridactyla. Next base: position 9,644,905 of record NC_071478.1, on the reverse strand, counting down.
ATCTGAGTTAATGTGCATCTGGTGAGCAAACTGCTGACGTTCAGCTGCTACAGCTTGTCTGGAGTTGGCGTTTCTCAGTGTGGGTGGGGGGGACACACAGACACAATGAGGTTTCCTGCGTGCTCATGAAGCACAAGAGAGCTTCCTTTCTACAAGTTTTTGCCTGTTGAGATGCATTTAGTTTTTAATGTCTTCAGGCAGGGAAAGTTTTCTGAAGCATACAGCTAGTGAGGACTTACCGTGTGAGCCATGTAGAAGCCAGTAAGATAAGGGTTAACTTTTGTTTATCTGGACTCATTAAAAGTATCAGGATTAAGCCCAGCTGGTGCTGGTTTGCAGCTCTGCTCTCCACCACGCTTGCCACATTAGGTGTGATATTTCAGAGGTGCTGAGCTCTTTCTCTTCTTTTTACCATGGATATTATCTGGATTTCAGTTGACCTGAATGTGAGGTACGTTTTAAAAAATAGCCGCTGCTGGCATGATCTCCTGCTCCTGCATAAAATCAGGTAGGGTACTGCATTCCCAGTGGTTCGAAGCCCTACTGGATGGGGACTGAAGGGTTGTCTGGGACTGGTGAAATACTGTGTGACCGAACTGTGCTGAAATTGCTTAAAGCCATGTCTGCTGTAAGCCTCTGTTTTGTAGGTTCGTGTAATGTTCTAGCTGCCTCCATTTGAATTATTTAAACAGTGCAAAGTACAAATAGCTAACGAAGCACCTTAATAATAGATTGTAGGGCTAAGGTTTATGACAAACCTGCATACGGATGTAGAGAAGTAACAGGATAGAAGGAGGATTATGTAAAGGCAGGTAGCATTTATGGCCTTTTATGCATTCCACAGTTTATTTTTCAGTTAAAGCAGACTGTACTCATATTCATGCACATCTACCAAAAATCATTGCTTTGGTAAAAATAAAATTGGATGCTTCACTCCCATGTGGCTGAAATTAATATTGTCCAGAGAGCAATTTGAGACTGTTCCAGAGGGGATAGATCTTTCCACTTTTGCTTAATTGTTTTAGAAGAGGTTCTGAGAGATGCAGAAGGCCGTGCAGTATCCCATGATCATCTCTTGTTTACCATCACAGGAGATCAGAATTTCAAATGTTTAAGGGGGAGAAAATGGTATCTGGGAAGCTAAATGCCCATTTGGAATATGTGAGAGGGAAAGGATTTTATGTGAAGTGTTAGCAGTGCTCTGGTGACAATTAGCTGGTGCCCAAGCAGCTGAGAATCTGCACTTTGCTGTTAGTATTTCAGACTCCTGAAAAATCCGGGAGCCGTGCTTAGCCCTGGCCTCTTGCAAGGCTAGGGCAAACATCATGTTTGCCTTTGAAACACTATCAGCATCAGCATACTGAAAGAAACATGCATGTCTCTGAAAAAAATTGAGCTAAATTGGAGAATACAATTGTGATTTGTGTTTAATGTGAGTTTGTGGGCAGGCTGAATTTAGTTCTGGCAGTGGGGGAATTGCAGGTATCTCAGTCCTTAAAATCTGTGGCTGGATGACTCCTTGGTTAAGCCCAAGCTGCTCGTAGGCTAGAGATAGAAAGACCTATAGCAAGCAACAGTTAAGGTATTGATTACTGTCATATGAAAAAACCACAGTGTTTTGAGAATAAAATACAAGGCAGGGGGAAGGGTATGTGTTTGAGTTTGGCAAGAGCAATGTTAGTATAAAAAAAAAAAAACCAACAGCAACAAAAAGACAAAAAGCTGTTTAATAGAAAGTAATCTATTCTACTCGTATCAAGGCTATTAATTTTGCTACTAGTTCAAAGCAAAATAAACTATCAAAGAAGCCAAATCCAACAACAGCAAAAAAATCCTCCATTGTGCCTAGCAGAAATAGCTGCATAAAAGCTCTTCAGTAGAATTTGAATTTCTGATTAATTAGACTGCAGTGTTAATTAGTGCCAGTAGTCCTGAGACAAATCTGGTAATTAGTGAGTTGCATATCCAGTGGGGAAGCCCAGCAGAACACCTGTTTTAGAGTGGCTCCTGTATGCAAATGAAAGATTTGCTGTACTGGGGCAGTGCTGTTCATTTTCCCAGTTCTGTGCCTTGTCCCGCAACCATTTGTATGCGGGTTTGCGTTTGGGAGTGATTGTGTGAGCAATTTCACTGATTGCTATATAAATAAATATGGTCTTCTGTTAGGCTGACAATGCCGGCCCAGGTATTACCTAGCACATGTGAAGATGGTAACTATGGATCTGGAACATGTTATTCCCAGTTGTTTTGACTGGAGTAATTAATGGTTGATCAGGCTTGTGCAAATGGATTAACTGCACCTCAGGCTCTCAAGACAAATGTGTGTAAACCTCAGACCCCAAACTAAATCTGATCCACAAAAACTGTAATTCAACAGATATGCATGTGAATTCTTCTCTTTAAAGACATTCCTGATCATGTAATGTTCTTCCTGATCTTCACCAATGTGGCCGGGTGTCGGTTGCTCAGAGCAGCTCCTGTTCAGCTCTGATGAGAACAGAGCAACCACAAATCTGTGGAAGGTAGGTCCTCTCATTCCTGAGCCTCTTGTCAACAAGGGACTCCCTGTGTGGTTTTACATGTTCGTAGCAATACTGATAAATGAAGACTTTTTTCTTAATTAAATTATTTTGCGTTTTGGCCACTTTTTTCCTTCAGAGAAGGGATTTAGCTTTTGCTCTGTTAAGTTATGGAACAGACATTACAGATTTTAGGCTTATGGGGAGGTTCATTGTGAAGCAGTAGCTGAGGTCTGTGGCATTAGGGAAAGATGTTTGAACACAGCTCTGAGCACTAATTAGTTGCCCTAGGAGCAGAGAAATACTGTCTTCATTCCTACCAAAGGTTTTGTGTTAAGCATGGAAACTTTTGTATCCTGACCAGATACACTCTCTGCTTGGAGATAATTGTCTTTTTTTTTTTTTTTTTTTTTTTGTAAAAAAAAACAGACACGTTCAGGATTAAGATTTCGCTTGGCCTTAATTAAGGATGTCATTGGTTGAATAACAAATACGGTGCTGGAAATGTCGAGGTGCCCTTTGGGACAAGGTTCATCCACATTAAATGCCACAGGTCGCTCTGGGTAGTGATCTTTCCTGAATATAAAGCATTGGCAGCCTAAGGGCAGGCTATAAGGAAGGTGAGGTTCAAAGCAATTTACTCCATCTGAATTTGACACTTAGTGTTGACACAGCTCTGATCTGCCTAAGGTCAAGAGGCAGAAAGTTTGTGTCAGCATGGAGTGGTACTAAAAACCAGAGTTTTAAAAGTGCTGGAGAAAAAAGCTGTTGCTAAGGAAATGGGCTTATTTAATAGTCTGTTTCTGTACCGGCCTGTTCCCCATCAACTTGAATATGGTCATTCTTAACTTGATACAAACAGAGAGGCAAAATGCATCCCTTGGCCGTGAGCCAAGCAGACTCAGCAGAATCTTGAAAGAAAAATAAAGCACCAATCAAGTTAGCAAATAAGAGTGAAGATTTGTGTCTTTCCTCTGAGGATAGTTGATGGTTTTTAAAAAGTCTTGTGACTAGAAACCTTAAAATCTCCCAGCGCAGGTTGATCAGCGCAGGAAAAATGCTCCACACCGATACTTTGGTCTCTGATTTTTTTATTTTTTTTCAGGAAAATTCAATCTAGTTTGATAGTATTTTGTACAAGCAAATAAAAATACCATGTAAGACACAAGTTAAAATACTGTGAAAAGCAACCAGGGTATGGCTAGTATTTCATCTTGTCAGTGTCTTAGCCTTTTGGGGATGGAGATTTATCTGTCGAAGTAACTGTATGTGAGAAAATCTCAGGAATGTGTTAGGTGGGGCCAATATCTCTTGCTAGACCCATGGATTTCATAAGAGAGAAAGCAAAATATGGTTTGGGGCATTCAAGCCCATCTTTGGTCCTGAAGTTCTGTAGTCATGGGCCATCATGTGAAGTGGAATGGTGGACACTGAATGCCCGGCATGGCTATATATTCAGGCTGGCTGCCAGAGGTAAAATGTTAAAGGTAGGCAGTCCTGGTCACCAACCAACCTAGCTACGATCTCTAATCAGAATAGTATTGTGTCAGGGCCTTTTTTTGTTTATTAACTTGAACCACTGTAGTACTGATAGATATCCTTATTAGAAGGAAGATGACCACGGGTGTGACACATGAAGAGATTAATCCTCATTTTCCTTGCTGTAACTTCACCTGGATTAAAGTGTTTCTGTACTGTGAAGCTGCACTGATGGAAATGGCTTGAGCACCACTAAGCACCGCAGATGTTCAGGCAGAACTCAACGTCAGGGTTGTTCTGCCCACATGGCATTGAGGAGCTCACCTTCAGCAAGCTGAAGGAAGAGTGTCAAAATGAAGGATGGCTTGTTCAGGAGCTAGGCCTGGGAATGCTGTACTGGACTTGGGGTTTGAATGCCAAGCACCAAGCGGTGCCCTGCCACCAAAGCTTAGTGGTTGTAAATGCGTCGTAGTGAGGTTGTAAGAACTGGTTTGCAACTCCGTTTTCTTACCTGGCCTTCCCAATGGGAAGCAGAAAAGAGACTGCTGCTTCCTTGCTCCGGTGTATAGGAATGACGGATATCAGCAGGGCTGGGCTTTCCTGAGGTAATAGCAGCCGTACCGTGCGGGTAGCCCGAGCTCATGTTGCTGCCAGTCTGGTCTAGGTGAGAGGAGGAACAGGAACACCAGCTGCAAAGTGAGGTCCTCTGGCGATCCTGCCAGTGCTCTTGTGAGATGCAAATACTTGAGGGTTGATACTTGATACTTGTAATACTTGAGCTGTATCTAGATGGCGTAGCCCAGATGTGGTAGTGGGTGATGCTGTGTAGCATCTCTGTACACATAGTCAAATGCTCTGTGTTTCCACAAAGGCAAAATGATAAGCAATAGCTCGCAGCAGGCAGTACACTAAGATTTCTCACTGGGGCTCTGCTTTTAGCTGGGCTGGATTGGGTAGCTCGTTGCAGCTGTTAGCTAAATGCACCTATACAGAGCAGCTGTAATCACAAAATCTATAGCTTTATGGAAATCAGAGCTGAGTGCAAGAGACCTTGTGGACTTGCAGTCTATCATAATAACCTCTTCAGGTCGATAAATGCTGTGAACAGTAAGCTAAATGTGTCCTTTCTAACCTATCTCAGTTTTGAGAAAGGGCAAATGCTAAGGTTAAATGTAAACAATACCCTGATGATGGGCGTGATGAAACCGCCCACATGCAAGGGCTTGTGGTTAAAATGACTCGGAGCCATTTAGCCTTGTTAACAGTGTTACCCTGGAGCTATCTAGGTAGATGAGAAAACGGAGATTTTTTTTCTGAAGGTTTCTGGATTTGCTGGAGGCCTTCAGCCTTTTGGGTGTTACCTGAGCTCTGAAAGATCAGGGAAAACTCTTAACTCTGTGGAAATAGTGCCAAGGTTTTTGTTGTTGCCCCCTGCCCAACATCAAAATGGAAAAAATATGTTTCTTAATTTCTGTGTGTATCATGGTGGGTGGTCTACAGAAAAAAAATCCCAATACTTGAAATCCTCTTGTGCTGTAAGGAAACTTGTAACGGATTCTCTTAGCAGAGGCACAGTGATGGTAATTCTCCTTTGACGCTATTTCCAAGCAGGGTTTCCACAGTAATGAAATATGACATAGTCAATGATAGCTCAGCTGAAAAAATTGGCCAGTTAAGGAGAGGCTCAGCATACGTGCCCCTCTGGTGCACCACCTTAAATCACTCTGCTACAATCTGAATTGTCTATTCCTGATAAATCTTTTCAACATTGCTGGATTTGGACTGTGGAATTAATGCATCCTTATGGGATATGTTCCAGCTTAATTCAGACTTGTGTAATTCACTGCATTAGAAGTGGCCCAAAGAGATACTTCTTGCTTTCTTAGTTTTGCTTACTTTTTTTTTTTCCTTTTTAAACAAAAGGGCAATTGCCATGTAAAGTACCTTTGAGAGCCATCAACATTTGAAATATCTGTCACTGTAAATAAATTTGGAGTGTTCATTGCCTATCTGGAATCATACTGTAAAACAATCAGAGAGGAGACTTTCGTTTGTTTTCCCTTATAAAGAGCATCAGCTGCTGCTGTGTGACTAGTTCCAAGAAGATAACTAATGAAAAGACAGCCTTACTTGATGTTAAAATGAATTTCCCAAAGCCTCTTGTACTTGGTGCTTCTTCCTACAATCATGTGTGGCTTCCAGAGCAAATTCACTCTGAGTACCAGAGTGAAAGGAAAATAAGACAAATTGGAGGAAGTGAAAATTTCTCAGGTGGTCTCTGAGGTCAGATCTGCCTCCATAGGAAAAGAGTCAGTGAACGTGCTCCGAAACATGGTTGATACAGGCCATCCACTCTTAGGGGAAAAAGCATGTTGCAAACGTGTCAGTCAAAACTGACATAATTAGAAAATTATCTACATGCTCTACGTATCTTTTATATATATATATATATTTATATTTATACGACTTTCATGATTTTCATCAGGGGAGAAGCGAGGGATAAATAACATGTCAAGGAGACTGAGAGTGTACCCCAGTAATCACGTAAGGTTAGAGGTTAAACAACTGATACCATTCAAAAGAGAAAGGGGCGAGTGAGCCATGAACCATAGCGTTGTGGAGAGCATCCTCTGCATAACTGCTGCGCGTACAGGTGGGAGCGGAGGGCTGGGGAAGGACCCGGGTGTGCCTTTTAGGGGCAGAGACAGAAGCGTGGGGATTCCGTCAGATCTCTACAGGCTGGAGTCAGTCCTGCTTTGAAGGCTTCTCTCCAGCCCCTGACAGGTTGCTTTAGATTTCATTTTCTATCATGCAGACGTCTGAGAACCGGTGCCTGAAATATCTGGCTAGTGATAAATACTTTTAATAACAGATCACTTGAATGCCTGTGGTTTCTGGCTAGGTCATTTTGAAGCAAAACTCTGGGCTTCTAGGGCACTCTGGTGATGAAACAAACTATTAGCTTTTTACTTGCAGTTTAATTAAGTGTGGAGGGCTGGATTTGCTTCACTTGGAGGATGCTGGAAGTGATCCAACGCTGTCAGTCCTGGACTTGTGTGCTAATTGCCCTGACTCAGGAAGTAATTTGGAGATGTTCTACTGGAGTTTCTCCACCAGGAAAAAGCTCTCCGTTGGGAAAAGAGGAGCTTGACTGAAGACAAGAGAGAGTTTATAGCTGTGGTTTTGCATTCTCCTTGAGGAAGGTGTGTTCTTTCCCCAGCATCGCTCTGGCAGAGCTGAGCCAGCCAGTGCAGTATTGGCTGCCGGATGAGCCTTTGCTGAACCTGCTCTGCCAGTGTGCTTGCCCTCAGGCTAGGAGAGTTATGCTGCTGAGATACAGCCTTTTGGTACCCAGGGAAGGCAACATTTTTTGCTGAAAAAGGTGATTATTCCACTTTGGCATTTGTGCTCACAAGCTTCTTTCAGGTTTCAGTCTAATGGTCTTGATTTAGACAGAGGCATGCATTTCTCTTTATTTTGGGAAATCTTGGCACTTCATTAGACCACTTATAGCTGAGTGACAGAGAATTTAATTTTCTTCCTTTCTTTGCTACTGTTGAAGAATCCTTCCCCATCTCTTGTGTCACCCTGTCACATTGGAATGATGTTTGTCCTACAGAGATGCTGAAGCACAGCTTTTCAGCTCAGTACTATTAAGCCTTCTCTTATTCTGGTTTGATGTCACCTAGTCTTGCTTTCTGTGTTATAAAATCCTTGATTCATCTATTGCCTAAACAACTTAGTGATTTGACACATTGTTTTAAATTCTCATGGCAGGATCAAGAACATGGGCACAATACTGGAGATGGTAGAGACCTTTAGGTATGTGACAGTAAGATTTTTTTTGTCACTCCTAACCTGATCACTGATGAGATTCTTGAATGGAACAACCATGGAGTAATGTACTTGACATGAATACGGAGGGCAGCGCTTACCGTAATAGTAGATTATTCCCTTGTTTCTGAGGAGGAAGGAAGGATTTAATCTTGCAAGTTTATGAAAATTTCAGCACCTCATATCCTAGTATGAATACAAAAAATTAAATTTGCATGGGTGGGAGGGTTGTCTGTGTTATGTCTGATTGCTTAGGAAGATCAAGGGCATCACTAAAACCTTTGCTGTTTGATTTTACAAATGGTTTCTTACGGACTAGCAGTGATTCATCTGCATCCAGAGAAAGGAGCAGAAGTAGCATAAATAAGTCTGCGTCATAGCTACAAGCACCGTGGTAGTCTGAAAAGGGTGAATTTTCTCAGTATGGCTGTTCAGATGACAAGAAGTTGTCTATGATATTGTCATTGTCAAATGTGAGAACCAACTGAAGAGAGAGAGGAAGAACATTTTTTCACTGCAAGGGTTATTAAACATTGGAATAGGCTGCCCAGGGAGGTGGTGGATTCACCATCCCTGGAGGTGTTTAAAAAAAAGGTAGATGGGGCACTTAGGGACGTGGTTTAGAAGTGGCTTTTGTCAGGGTAGGTTAAAGGTTGGACTCGATGATCTTAAAGGTCCCTTCCAACCTCAGCAATTCTATGATTCTAACAGCAATCGTCATTATTTAAAGATGTTTAACTTCAGAAAGTTTACCTGCCCTTGCTTCAATGGCGTATGGCTGAGGATGATTATTGACAGCAGAATGTGTCTAAACAACCATCTGTGTTAGAAAACAAATGGAAACCCAATGTGTGATCTGAACCATCTAAGCTAAAAGGAAGCTGCAAAAATTTCAGATTTTTTATTTTTCTTTCTAATTAGGGTTGTCTCAGTCACTTGATTCTAGAGGTTTTTATGAAACACAGAAAATGTGGTGAAATATTTCTGGTTTATGGCTTTTTTCACTAATATTTAAGATGCAAAAAAAAGTTCAGTTCTTCACATCAATGCTGCATATTTTGATTCCCCCCCCAATACAACTGTAAGGACACAAGAGAGATTACGTGTAAATGACATAAAGCATTTCCAGTTGGCAGCATTATTTAAACAGGGAGTAGCCTTTTACCAGTCCATAGTTTACTCGGGTAGTTTAGAATATCTCTCTCTGTGTGTGTTTATGTATGTATATGCAGACACATGTGCAGAAAATAATTTATGTCCTTTCTATAGGTATATATGTATTTGTTTACTGTACTTTATTTTAAATATCCCACGGCAGTAGAGCTGAATGTATTCTGAAGGGACGTGTTTTGCTACTTCAGTGGTGCCACAGGAGACACTGCTCTGTGTAAGCAGACTTATGTCAGGGCCCGTTACGTCTTACTGCGGGTGGGAGATGCCTGTGAACTGGTGTCCCAGATCTAGACATTTCCAGCAACTCAGCAAAATACTCCAAAGAAAAGAGGGGATGGAGGGAGCTGGAGATGAAGATAATTCTCTTTTCAACAATTTGAGGGATTTAGGTTCCCTTGTTTCCTCCTGGGAGAAGGAAGTGGTGAAATACTGGGTTAATTCCAGTGAAACAGAATGTTCCTCTTTCGCTTTGACATGAGAGTAATTTGGGGCAGGGGGAAGCTCAGAAATTTGCTCTGTATCCATTACTTTCATAGGAATATCAAGCTCCATGATCTGAAGTTTCAGGTTCAACACTAACCAGATTGAACAAGTAGTCCTTGGCTCCTCCTGGCCAGGCTGTTCCCTCCCTATCCTCACGTACCCCTACACTGGAACAGAAGAGTTTCAGTTCTTGGTTGTTGGGTTTTTTTCCCCCCCTTTCTTTCTTTCCTCGCTCCTCCCAGTGATCCAATTCCCTTTATCTATGAAGTGAATGAACTCCCATCAGAGACTCGTTTTGTCTCTTGATACCTGCCCTTGAAAGCCCAGAAACTGAAAAAAGAAGAGAGTATAGCAGCACATCTGGAAAACTTATCTTCCACAACTTTGTATTGCTGCTGTATTGCAATTTTGTGCCTCTGTTCTCTAGCTGACCTATACCTATAATAGAAAACTTTCTCCTATATTTCTCATAGTCAAAAGTTGCCTTATCTTCAAGGAACAAGAAAATAGGTTCATTACTCAAAGAAAGACAAGGAGGTGTCATCCCATGCTAGGATTTTTTGAGTGTTTTGAATGTGTGAAGTGTCTGAACTGAAAATTGGGGAGGGGGGAAGCACAGCAGCTTTTCCCATTACTATTTTGTTTTCTAATTAATCCTGTCCATTGAAGCTTTATCTCTTTTGCTCATGTGGCGTTTGCTTTTATAGCTTAAAAAAGGGTAGAGGGGAGATGTGTATACCCTCCTCTGCTAATGCGTTTTGATTGCTTTTTCCCCACTGTTTGGAATGCTTTTAGAAACACTGAGGCTCTTAATTTTTCATGTGACACTGGTTTCCCACTGCTCTGCGTTACTCAACCTGGTAAACATTTTGCCTGAAGGATTACATTTACTTTGATGCACGAGGTGGCTGAGCTGAAAGTTCAAGCCTCTGTGATTGCATTTGGTGAAGACATAATTAAGACAGGCTAATTTGTGTGTGTGTGCTTAATAACTTCTGAATTTGCATCTGAGAAGTGAATGGTTCCTACCAGTCGCTGCAAAACAATCATAACTTAGGCATGTTCTTGCAGAAAAGGAATTCCCTGTGACAGGGGTTACACGGAAGTGCCCTTTAGCTTAGCTGGACGGTTGAAATTAAACTCACTCCTGTGGCAGCTATGTTTATTGAAAATTAGTGTGTCGCCTATGTTCCCTGTGTGGCTAAGGCTTTTTTTCATGCTTGCTAATTCCTGAAGTCTGTCTGAATTTTCCATTTTTGGTATTAATGTAGCTGAATAAGATCGGAATGGATTTTATGTGGCAAATGAGTAACTGTCCATGGTCTCCATCCTTCCTGCTGCAGTGGTTTCTTTTGGACCAGCACATTTCTCTTCTAGAAAAAGCAGCTTTGTCAGAATTCAACTTTGCAGTGTGTGTCAGTTAGATGAAACTAGATTTTGAAAGAAAAATGGAGTTGAAATCTTCTAAAAGGATCGGCTTCTAGAGCTGCAAAGTCATGGAACAGACCTGATATTGACTTCCATCTTTTTCATGATTTGTCAATTAAACTGAAGCAAAGTGTGTTTGAAATGAAATTTCTAGAATAATTATTACAGTTTGGAACAGAAACTATACTCCATGAACATTTCTCCTGGAACAGAAATCCCCATTTTAGCTAATATTGGTGATACTGAAGAACAGTACCTATCTCATTGGTCTCCTATGCACTCATAAACGAGTGCCTATAACATTTCAGAGTTGTATAGGTCCATGTAAGTGCTATTATTGTTTATTGCTAATTAACGTTAGTGGGTTTAGGTCTCTCAGGAACCCGATTAAAGCAGAAATGGTAATATTCAGGCCCTCATGTTCCTATTTGTCTTTCAGTGGGTTTGATTTCATTACCTTTGAGACTATTTAAGGAACGATTTCTAGCCCTCCCTTGGTAATTCTGTAATCCATTAATGCTGAAATATCTTGGGGAGTCCAGGTCTTGGGCTATTTTTCACCCTATAAATATTTCTTGGAGCTATTTAAAAAGCCCTTGGAAAGTATAACAACAAATGCCAGATACTGTAAGTATGCATGATTTTAAATTATATAGATCCTAATTCTATGACAGACAAATCCCACTTTGTATGCAGTATCATTCCCACATCTGCTGCCTTCCCTGGCTAAAACCGTCTGGGCAAAGGGCATTACAAAGCTGAAATGTCTTAGTGTCTGAGCAGTGCTAGCCTGTCGTTACTCTTCAATGTTTAATGTGGTATTTAGAGGTGAGATCGAAGATTTGCAGCATACCTGAAATTGGCTCTATTCTAAACAGCTTAGATCTTGAGGGCAGTTGTAATGGTCCCGTCTCCAAGGTGCTGAGTAAGTATCTGTGGCTCCAGGTGGACTGCAGTGCTCTGTTTTAAAAAATTCCTTGTGGAAGCTTCACAGCTCCCGGCCTGTGCTAGCCAGATTAAAGCTGTGACACCTGTGTATGCATCCTATAGCTGCATCTTCCAACAGTGCCGCAGTTGTTCCCTTAGGAGTTGTGAAGTTTCATCAGTGTGCTGCTGGGGGAAAGCTAGGCTAAGAAAATTACTTTTGCGCTCGGATCTGAAAGCAGTGCGGTTTCTGATCTGATGAGGAAGAAATTTGTACAGTTTTTTTGACCAGTTTTGGAGTAATTACATTTTGAGACTGTTCAAACCTCCCTTGAGGTGTTGATTGTGTGGTTGCTCCAATGTCATCTAAACGGCATAGCTGTAGAGATGACCATTTAGCTGATTTGTAAAGGACACACACAAGCTGAAGTTTGGCAGTGAGATTCATTAAATAATGCTGTACTCTAGTAGTGCCTTCCACAGGATGGCTGGAGCTGGCAGATATGTCTCTGTGATGGCAAGACCTCTGCTGGAAGGCTTATATCTGTCAGACCCAGAGACAGCATCTTGCTAAATGGATGCAGATTCCCTTTGCTCTGGATATAGTTGATGAAGCAGCGAGCGGAACAGCATGGAGGAGAGAGCACGCAGGGAGACCTGTGTTCCTCAGTAGGGAGCCTGGCTGAATGTCTATCAGCAGAAATGTCTCTTTGTGTGATTTAAAGGGACTTGACTAATCACTGCTCTTTACAAAATAGGTTTGGTAGTATTTTGTAGGCATTTCCATTTAGTGGACTCATTTTTCTCTTCTCTGGAAATGGCTGGAGCTCCTGAGCTGGGCAACTCTTATAAGAATGCCCTTTTCCTCTCGGTTGTGCATAAGGAGAAGTTATGAGGTGTTATTGATGGTGGTGTCCACCTGGGTTCTTGTCCACAGAAGGAAGTGAAAACGCAGAGCAGCCAAACTGCAGTTTCCCTGAGCAAGACAGCAGCACTTCCAAACTGTAACTTTTTTGCTTTCAGCTACAGTACTTCAGCTTCCAAACTAGAACTGGAAGCAGAAATTTTCCCTTGAAAATAGAGATGCGTACAGGTGTGCTTGTTCTTCTGCAAAACCTTATATCACTGCCTTTCTTCTAACAGATCTACCATTTAATTTGAACTCTGTTTACTTTCTATTCAATATCCCTGAAATTCTCTTGCTTCCTATTCACAGCTGCTATTGCCCATCTCTTTCCCCTGTTAAGCATTCTAAGACAAAGATATTTGTGGTCTGCTTTGGTGGTGAACAAGGAAATCAAAATTGTCTAAATGATGATCATCATCCCTTCCTTCCCCTTTCCATAAGAAGCCCTATTTCCTCCCACATTGATGGCTTACGTACTTTTGAAATACATGCAGTGGGGCTGGTTACCTCAGTATTTCTCTTAAAATTGTTAGACTGTTTCTGCAGGCACACATGAATTTAGGATATTTCTCAACTGAAAAGTTTATAGGCATGCAGATTTGAATAAGAGGAAACCTATGGATAGTAGTAGTGGGGAGGAAGATGCTTGGTTTATTCAAGTTGGTATCTTCCTCTGTATCTTTTGTGGGTTACTGTTTTAAGCCTCTCTCAGATGTTTGTCTGTCTTAAATAGTTTGATAGGTAGGACGTTGAAAATCCACTGATAAAACTCCTAGAGAGGTATCATCCTCCTGTGCAGAAGGAAAGTAGTGCTGATGCTTTACATAGTTTGAACTTTCCTCACTGCAAGCTACTGTCACAGGTGATAAATGATCCTGCAAAACTTGAACTTTTGTGTAAGCATATTATCTGCCACCACTTTCTGGGGTCAAAGTTTCCCCAACACACATACTTCTTCCTTTACCTGCTAAACTTCAGCTAGAGTTTTAGTTTTTGGAGCTACGTATTCTTTCAAAGAGTGTCTTCTCATCCGCTTTCCCTCTGGATTAAGCAGCCACGTGAAGGACGAATGCAGGACTTTTACCTTGCACAATGCGGGGGTGGGGGGAAAGCAACAGTTTCTGTTCTGAAGGAAATAGCGTGTGTGTGATTGGCTTTGCACCGTGTTCCTCATCCTTCCCCACTGTAGTGTCTGTTGGGATGCTGATGCAAGAACCTCATAGGGTGCTTGATTCCAAGAGGTTCAATATTATAAAACTTAAATAGTATTAGAGTACTTGTATTTCCAAACTGCGTAACAGTTCAGACTGTAAAGTATAGAAGATTATTATGATATGATAAACTGGTTTAGTTAGAAATAACAAGGCCTTGAGAAGTGCATATTGTGAACAGGGGACATTTCACTGTTAATTATTGCTAAGGATACCTCAGAGTGCCTTTTAATAAATATGTGTGTGTCGTGAAGCAATGTGTTACATGGGGACGATGGAAAGCTTGGATACTGGGGCAAGTGTAACTGTTAATTTTGTAAATGCAACGTAGTGCAAAGAGCAGCAGAGAATGGAGCAGCTGGAGCTGTGTTTGAGCAGGGCAGTCTGGTGACAGTGATGCATTAATCCCTCACAGCTCTTAGGTGCGTGATGGCGGGATACTTTTCTGCGATTATTCAGTGTATAACGCTAGGATGTTAAACTTTACTGGGATGGGCTGTCTTGTCAGATATCTGTGCCTTCCTCCTTCCGACTGATCTGGTGATACAATGCAAAGCCCAGACGCTCCTGTCAGTAGGGATGATGAAGTATCTCTTTAACTTGACCAGCTGGACACATGCTAAGTAAATCTTGCTGGTATTAACAAAGCTTTTAGGGGTGTTAGGCCAAGCTAACTCTTACAATCTGTCATTGCACCTTTAATTCTTCATCAGAACTAGAGCACTGAGTCTTCCCAGAACTGTATTAATTGGATTTCATGCTACTGGGAAGGTGTGCGGTTTGTCTTGCATAGCAATTACAGGCACAGCCACTGAAGATTTTAGTACTCGTTGTTTTACTTCCTCCAAAACTGCTATTCCTCTCAAAACTTTTAATAACCACCAGCTACCTGCCTTTGTGAATTGATGATTTGAAGGAGTAAACAAAACCGGACTAGCTTTTCAGCTAATGCAAATCAGCTAAGTTTTTGGCTGACTCCGTCAAAGTATATTTCTTTAACCTTTGGGTGGTTTTCTTTCACAATGGAATGCCTGACACCATGGTGGCCTTAGGTCCGTAAAACAAGTAAGCATAACTTATGCATCTGAAAACTGTCATCTTTAATCTCAATTTCCAGAGTGCATTGCTGACCAAAACGCAATTTTAAAAGCTTTATTCCCTTTTTTTCTGTGGAAGGGGTCTAGTCAGAAAATAGTGGAGAACAAAACTATTTTTCAGTCCAGATGAAGTGCATAAAAATTGTAAATTGATTTTTATAGTGCTTGTTGAACTTGCTTGTTCAATAATAAATTATTCCAGTTATAAAGTAACCAATTCATTCCTTGTAACTGCCTACTCTCTGAACAGTGACAGCCTACAACTTATATTAATATAAACCATATTGAGCAATCAGTAGAGCATATGCAGTGTTTCAATGCAACATCAGCACTGAAATCATGATAAAATACTTCAGGGTGCCAAGCTAGTCTGTGGCAGGGAGCTGGTAATTTGGTCTGGTCTTCAGAGGTGCTCTTCGGGAGCTACAGTAGAGTTAATAGGGGAAAAAAAGGTTGACTGCCAATAAGGGGCTGAGTGGCAGTTTATTTGTCTGTTCAAATCAAGTATCAGATGCCAATTAAAAGGGTCTCCTGCAGTCACTAATTAAGAAGCACTGAGGGATTGATTAGCCATTTACCAATGACTGTCAGTACAAATGCATTTGTTCTATTATCCCAGCATGTACTTCAGGGAATCAACTAGTTCTGTTAACGAATTTGAGCATGTTCACGTGATAAGCATGAGAGTCTGACATTTAATTTGTTTTAATATATAAACCATTTTATTGACTGGCCTGTGTTCTTCAGTCATGGATATGCTTTCTATTGCTTCAAAGGAATTTGTCTTCTAAAATGATTCTCCGTAAGGAGAGCAGCCATATCGGAAAATGGGTAAGGGTCAAGTTATCGTCCATTCCACTAGAATGCTGCCAGCACTCTGGGCTTCCTGTTCCATTTCTGGGTAATGGCCCAGAAAGGTGAAGATGCGAATGAGGAGACTGGTAATGAAAAACATTGTTTGGAGAGGCAAAAGTTGAAGATCTGTGTTGTGGTCCTGTATCAGAGCTCTAGCCAAAATTTAGAAGGATTTGGGGCAGTTGGCCATGCCTTGGTCTCAGCAGCACCACCACTGTAAGGTGCTGGAAAACCTAGGAACCCCAAGGATTACATTGGGATTTTCAATGCCACCATTTCTTTCACAAATGTTTAGATGGTAACTGCATTTTGCAACAGAAAAGTACTTTTGTACTTTTCCCACTGTTTATCTCAGAAGGGATCCTTTTTTTTTTTTTCCCCCCCTTCAATTTGAAAAAAAGACTTTTGTGTGTCAGAATTTCCCACATCATGGGAATGAGTGTTTGGCCAATATTCTTGCCTCGTCATGTTAAGTTTCTCTAATAAAAGATAGCTGAAACTATAAAGGCAGCTTCTGCAAGAGATGCTGGGGTACTGAGTGTGCTTTGAGAGTCACCTGTGCAGGCTTCCATGTCTGGTGCTTAGAGCTGGTGAGCAGGGAAATCTCTTAGGAAATACATCTGAGCCCAGCTCCAGCCCAAGATGTGTAAAGCTGTCTTGCTGTGATAGCGTCAGTAATTTTGATTCTACTGAAGCCTTCAGTAGCGTTTTTTTGTTTGACTTCAGTGGGAGCCATTTGACGCGACTGGGAAAGGGAAGAAATGCAGCACAGGTGGAATATACTGTTTTTATTTTCAAAAGTCATTGTCTGTTTGATATTAAAAAGCAAATAAACAAGAAAACAAAAATCTCCTTACATGCCATGATGCCTTGTTCAGCACGCTATTTGATGCATATTCCAGACTTTATCCCAGTTTTAGTCCCATATGAAAGTCTCCCCTGGTTCTGATTTAATGTTTGCAGAAATTACATTTGGAATGAGATACAGTAGGAGGAACTATATCTAAAAAATTCGATGGTTGAAAGAAATATCTTTAATCTCTCCTGTTATTAGTACTAAAGAGGCTTTCAGAGAATAATAAAGCTATCACGCTAAGCCCCTTAATTCTCTTTCTTTTAGTAATTCCTTCTGCTTTTCGTTTGCTTCTTTTAGTCTGATATTCATTTTCTGGTTCTGTTTTCCTCTGCAGTTTTCACTACCTTCCCCCCAGTTCAACACTCTGCATTTAGCGCTCTGTTTTCCCACCTTTCCCTCTTTCTTTTTAAAGTCTCATGTTTTTTTTTTTTTTTCTCTTTTCTCCCTCCTCCATTATTAAGCCTTTTTTCTGCTTCATATTCTCTGCAATAACTCAGTCCTCTGCTGTCAGGTCTCTGTTTCTATCAGTATGGTCATGGAGGACGATCCATGGTGGGTTGTAGAATGGCTGCTCCTGCTTTTCCGAGGGCTCCCTGCCTGAGACTGCTGCTGTTCTTGCATGCCAACAGCAGCTTGCCTGATATTATCTGAGACTCTTTGCCTGCACACACCACTCTGAGATAGCTGCGTGGCAAGAAATGTACCAGTTACTGAGTAATTTGGGAGTGTCTAGGAATATATCTGGCTAGTATTTTTGCTCGTTTAACTAGTTGCACTGTTTTTTTACTTTGGAAGGAACTCGGTGCAGTTACAGTTTGTTACTGGCATTGCTTAGTGTGTTAAGAAGCTGCTGTAAGGGCAATTGTAGAAAAAGAGGTCATCCAGATGGCTCATTAGAATCAGAAACATCAGAGGCGGCAGTCAAAATGAGACTCGTCTGATGATATGTATCTTAATCCTGCTTTTGTGACTAAACTAAAAGAAACTGAAGAGTAGAGTAATATTTCTTATGATATTCTTATGATATTTGCAATGGAAATGGCTACATGTATAAATAAACCTTTCAAAACTACGTTGTTGCTAATCATCAGGTGGTTATTTTCATGGCACGCCTATGCCACCCCTTACGTGCTTTGTGGCCCCTTGGGCTATCTGTAGTACATATGTATGTACTTTGAGACACCCTTGCTGGGGAGAGTTTGTAGTTAAAATAGACAAGATGGATGGATGGTCTGATCTAACCCCAGTCAAGGCCGATGAAAATCTTTTCATGGGTTTTGATGAATACTGAATAATGAATTGGACTGGGGGGATGTTGCAAGGCCGTTCTCAGGACGATGCTTGATGGCCTGTGCAGAAGCTTAATAAGAAACGTGAACCAGTGAGGTCTGGCTATTGAGTCAGCCAGAGAAAGAACTTATTGATCAATTTTAGATTTAGTTGTTGGGCAGTATTAAGTGGACTTGATAAGCAAAAATGAACTGAATATAGTGGATTACAGATAAAAGATTTGGATTAAATTTAAGATGCACTCCTAGTATGAGGATTTGGTGGCCCTAAATACATATATTGCCTGAAATGGTTCTTATGATTGCAATGCTTTTGTTCGTTTTGTATAATAGAGTAAAATGTCATAACAAATGCTTTTTGACGGCTGTGATCCTTTATAGTAGAAACTTCACCTGCAGTTTAAAAAAAAAAAAAAAAAGAATAACAATAATTCACAAAATTGCATAAGCTGTAGTACTGCAGAGGTCAGCCAATAAAAAAAGAAGCCATGTGTTGTCTGTATGTTTCTGATGATAGATACAGTCCATTCTTAGGTACCATTTTATTTCTATCTCGTATAAAGCCCAGGAACTGAGAAAATAGTGTTTTTTTTTCTTTCCAGCAAAACAACTGGAGGAAATCTGTTTTCCTTCAGATGGGGAGAGAGAGAGGAAACTTTTATGTCTGTGGTAGAATGAAAGGGTACTGTTATCTGTCCTGCGTTATGCAGTAGATTACATTAATAGTCTTTTCTGGCTTTAAAACTGGTAAAAGTTCTAATCTCTTGTTACAATATGTTGCACGTGGAATTTTGAGTATCAAGAGTATGATATAGGGTGGAGGTAAGAAAAAGCAGACACAGTTAGTGGGGAACACAGCTGAGACCCAGACTTCTAGATTCCTGCAGAAGGAGTCCTGGGTGGCCTTCTGGGTCGTCCAGTCCTGTCCCTCACTGCCATGTACAGCTGTGTCCGTCCAGGGGACCAAGAGGGATAATGCTCATCCTCACACATGAGCACCCTGGAATGACGGATGATTGATGGATAACGTATAGGCTGCCATTTCCCATTTAAGTCAGGGTTACTTCTAGCCAGAAATAGTTGCTTTCACAAATCAATAACTACCGAGTTCTGTGTGATTAATATTTACCAGAAGAACTGTTATGGGCATTTAAATGTTTTTAGATCTCTTTCCTGGGTCTTGAGTACATCTTGACTTGTAAATTTGTACTCAGACTCTGCCTGAATTAGGTATCCCTGGATCTCTGCTTCTCTCTGAGATGGATAAAATAATAGTTCATTGCATCATTTTAAAATTTTGCTTAGAGAATTCATGATTCTGATGAATCAGCCTAATTGTTTATAAAGATAAAAACTCTTTATGCAGATAAAATAGTAGGCTTTTGTCAGTGCTTCCCTCTGTAAAGAAGAAAAAAGAACCGGAGCAAAAGCCCAGTTATTACTGAGGATGAAGTACAATTAATCGTATGCTAGGATAAGCTGTTCACTCGCTTGAATTGTGAGACAGATGATTTTTCATGATGAAGAATCTCATCTAATTTTCATATTGGTGTTTTTTTCATGGCAGTAAATGTGGAAATGGGGGCGATGCGGATCTGTCCTTGGCACCAGATGTACGTAAGCAATTTCTGTTAGATTTGGTCTACATAGGGAGTTATGTAAAGCATGAAGATACAAGCAACCCTGGTACTGGATTTCAGGTAAAAGGATGCATGCCAGATAGCTCAAGTGTTCAACTGTCTCACAAAGTGGGCTGCCTTCTCTGGGCCGGCATCACTTGCCCAAGAAGGATTATGCTTTTTCCATTCTGTTTCCAAAAGCTAAATAAGATCTCACTAGAAATTCTGCTGTACGTTGGTGCGGGGGGAAGAACAGAGCAAGAGAAGGGAAAAAAAAACCAGAAAAGGATTCATTCCTTTGAACTTGTGAAGATAAGAACATGCTTTAATGAGAAATGAGTAGCACACTTCAGAAGGAAACCACAGCCCTGTAATTGGCATTGAGAAATATACTGTAGTATCAGATAGTATTATCAGGGACAGTACATCTGAAAAGGATCCAAGGAAGAACCAAGGTCATATATTTTGTAAACAGATTTTTGCATCTAGATGTACTGCAATCTGCCACATGTTCCAAAATACAGATAATGGTTTTATAATCTATCCATGTGGATGCTTTGGTGCTTATCTCTATCTGAAGAAGAATCTGAACTGGATAAGTGACTCTGAAATATTAAACAAGTAGGCAATGGACTATTTCTGTAACCTGGAGTAACAGATTTTTTTATGAGACTGGACTTTGTTTTTAAATCCCTGATAGGCTTTTTTCCCCTAAATTTAGTTTCAAATATATCTTTGTTTTAGACAGGTGTCTAAAATATTTGCTGATCAATCCCTTAAAATCTATTTAGACTATCCTTAGGTAGCAAACCAAATAGAGAAAATTGTTTACACAGTAAATCCATAATAAGGTGAGTCTGAGTAAGCAAACTCATGTAACTTTTGCCTTTAATACTAGTGTATTAATTTTCATTAAATGTAACATAAATGTTACTCAGTCTTGTCTCTTTTGTCTTCTGCCATTAAAATAAAGTTATCGTTGAAGCAAAAGCTAAAATACCGAATGTGAAAGCAGGTGGTTCTGTAAATCTTAGTGCCCCAAGGATGATCAGATCTCAGGCGTTTTCATAGAAATAGGTTATAGAAGTAGGAGAACAAAGGCTGTATCACTTGTGACTTGCCTTGCCTCCCTATGCTGCCTGCCAATCACAGCCGATGGGCTTAGATCTCTGCCACCAGTATGTCCTTCACCAGAAGGCAACTGCGATAGGAGAAGACAGCCCAGGCCAAAAACATGCATCTGACTGTGCACCTGTGTACAAAATCTGAACCTACGTGCGGCTCCAGCTGCTGCCGAGCGCTGCTGGTGTTACAGTCAGGTAGGCAGAGGGAGGCAGGTAGCCTCAGTGCAACGTGATGTTGAAATCCAGACTGATAATTTGGTTCTCGGAACCATCGTTGTCTAGTGGCCACACCTCAGCATTTGGATGGTCACTGTCCTGACTAAACAGCATGACTGTCCTGAAGGCCTTTGCAATAGAGTATTTGCTGAAATTCAAAGTGGCAGCTGCTGATGACTCAGGGGCCAAACTCACCTGAGCTGCACCGCCTGTTAGAAAATGCAGTTTGAAGTAGCCAGATATTCTGAACTGCCCCTCTGCTTTAGGATAGGTGTTACTGTGACCCATCAAACCTGATTGCTCCTGTGATCGTTACTGAAGAGGATGGATTATTTCTCTTTGTACGCTTACTGGTGGTATCTTCTCAAATACAAATATCAGTCCCCCTTCGGATATCCACTGGCTGCCATTTATCAAAGTGACAGCCAGCCAGCCAGCAAGCAAACCTCTCAAAATGTATGATAAAATTAGCTGCAATCGATACTCCATTCAAAGTAATATGATTAAGCCTACAAGTTTAGGTTTAATTTCATCTTGCAGACTGCAGATGACACTGTTTCAGAAGGACCTGATTTTTGCAATAGCCAGAAGAT
Organism: Rissa tridactyla; assembly: GCF_028500815.1. NCBI lineage: Eukaryota > Metazoa > Chordata > Aves > Charadriiformes > Laridae > Rissa > Rissa tridactyla. Next base: position 9,623,298 of record NC_071478.1, on the reverse strand, counting down.
AAGTACAGATCAATTTACAGCTCTTGTGGGCCAACTACGCTTACCAGGAAAAAAATGTTAGGGAAAATATTGCTGACATGTTGGTTGCAGGGAGACAGTTATAAGCTATCACAGACTTCAGGACAAAATAGCAAAAGTTTTATTACACAGGGGTTTTGTTTTTTTTTTTTTTTGGAAGACTTCAAATTAAGATGAATGTTGAGACAAACCAATTTCGGATTCATGTTATTATTGGTGTACATTGAATTTAGTGAGGCAGAATGCAGTTTGTTATTTATAATTGGAATTATCACTTAGAGGTGAATATAGCATACCAATTAATCTTGCTACCAGATGAGTGAATAACTTGGGCAAATATCTAAATTTCAAGTATTTGAGGTAGTATAAAGACATTAATGTGACTAATTGGTTGGGAGTTACATTGGCTATAAGTAAAAGAATTTTCCAGAGTCTGAGTCTATGTCCATATATCTGATAGCTATGTAGTTTGATCTGCTTTAAAGTTGTTTTTCCCTGGTCACGGAGATGTCTGCATAGTGTCGCTGGTTCATTGCCAAAAAATGCGATGAAAATGCAAAAATTTATTATAGGGCATTATACCCTTGGTGTCAGGTTTTGTATCATTAATCCTGCTCTATCATTATTTGAACACCGTCTTGAATAAGAGAATGGGGTGCCACTAGCAATGGTGATCGTTATTTTCAGCGTGTAAGATCCCATCCTGTTGCTTGTGTGCTCTCCCACGTTGTGCATGTGGGCCATTTCTTCCTTTAGCACTCTTGTCTGTGATTCATCTTGCCCGGAGTGATCGAGCTCTGGTGCTGCCTTGTCATTGTCACCCGCTGTTGTAATGCTGTAATGCAATGTCAATGAAGCCATAAATCAAGTCTGCTCTGAAACAGATACTTTCAGAAAGCTAAGCATCCTAAAAGTTCTGCACCATGCACAATCCAGACACCAGGCTGATCCTCTCTTTCCAAGCTGATACAAGCAAGATATTTGCTAATATAAGTGGGGGGTGGCTGCTGGCAGAAAATTCTCTGTGAAGATATGTTCTTTGTGGAATTTGTTCTGCTTCTCTGTTCTGTTACCCTGCGTGTAAGACCCTTTCCTTTGGGCTCTTTGATTGAGGTGCTGCTGGGGGTGTAGGGTGAGGTGTTCATGTCCTGTGTGGAAGAAGGATTGGCAGCCATTGCAAAGGGGAGTAATGCAGAGGGTTTGAGAATAAGGGTTTTGGCAGCTTCTGCTAGCAGCAAATCCTGAGTGTATGATAACACTGACAAAGGAAGTGTCAGGAGTCAGTGCCATATTAAAGAAAGCCTGAACTAATCTTTCAATTTGGGACGTGAGAGAGACTGTTTTACAGTGGTGTGTGCACACATACTGTGTGCTTCTGTATGTGTGTCTAAATAAAACCTGGCCTCTGATTCTTGTAATCCCTTCCTACTGGAAAAAAAAATCGTGGTCTTATATGGATTTTTGGTCACTTAAGAGGAAGAGTTGTGCCTTAGCACATTTCCAATCAATTCGTGCCAGAAACATGCATCTAACCGTGTACAGCCTTTAGGTAGTATGTATAAAAAGACAACTACCCCCAGAGCTATAGCTCTACCTAGTTCGTAACACAGATACTGCTTTCCTGCTATCTTGTGCATACCGACCATGCTTTTGTCTGGGAAGTGAACGTGTTTTCATTATAGGTCACTTGGAAATGCTTTCTTCCTAATGACTTTCTCCTGTTTAAACTGTCATCTAACCCAGAGCCCAGTGAAGCAGCTGCCTCTTGGGCAAATTCTCTGAAGGCATAGTTCTTGTCAGACTCTTTCACATGTCCAACTAGGTTAAAATAATCAGATCTGCTGATGTGTGCTGTCATCAGCAACTGTATTGGCTTGGACATATCAGTGCGCAGACTGGCTAATTAAAAAAAATAAGATGATCTCTGTTTGCCCTAAGCCAGGTTACATTGTAAGTAAACTTGCAAACAGCAAGTCCTCTTGCCGGACTCATGACATTTAAGAAGCAGATGCTGGGGGTGACTGTCACATTTCTTAGGCAGTTGGAAATACAGTCAGCTCAGGATGGCAGAGCTGACACAGCTGGAATTACAGCCCTGTTTCCATCAAGCCTTGTAGAGATGTGCTGTGGTTAAGGCTGCCAGTAGCCTTGAAATTGCATCTTGCTTTAGTTGATCCCTCAAAGCAGTTATTTCTGTTGAGATGCACATCAGATTTGGGAGGTTTGTATCCCATGCTTTAGAGTCAGTGCTTGGCGAGAACTGTCGTTCTTAACTGAGGCAGTGCTTCCTTCCCAGCCCTTTGCCGGTGTGTTTGTCGGGTATGAGTTTGCTGTGCAGAAAGACTTCAAGTGTGTTTAACTTTATGGTCTGCAGCTTGACTTCAAAGGATTTGCCCATATCTCAGAACTACAAACACCTGCCTCTTGAGCGTCAGGATGACCCGGTTCCTTTGCTCAGCAAAGCAAAATGAACGGTGCTTGCAGATTGCTCTGACACCAGCCGTCGTCTGTGCTTCAGCTGCCTCACTCGCAAAACAGGAGAATGCACGCTCACCTAGGCTCCAACACGGGTAGACATCTGGAGCTTGATGTGTATTGCACATTGCTTTAAGTACCACACAGACAGTAATTGTGAAAATCCATCTGACTGTACAGCTCGGTAAAAAATGTTACAAAGATGGATTAATGACTAAATGTTTCTTAGCTGTAGCTGAACAATGGTCAGAAAAATGGAAGGTGGCCCAGTATTCACATGTTCCCTGAGAGCTTGTTTCTGCAGAACGTGGCTTTCCAAATGCCACCGGAAAGCGGATGATGACTTCATCTGAAACATTGTAAATGGCAAAGTATTCCACAAATGAACTCATCATCTTAAAAATCAATAGCATTTAAGATTCGTGTTCCAAACAGTGACAGCACTAATCTGAAAGTGTTCCCTGATTCAGCAGCTGAATGGAAATAACCATTAGAGAACAGGATGCTTCCCACTGTTCCACCCACTCCTTTCTCTTTTTCGGAAGTAATTCATGTTCCTTCACAGCTGGTAATGGCAATGAACTCCTCTGTGTCTATGAAGTCCTGAGGCACAAGGAGAAATACTTAGATAAAGAATCAGGAGCAATGTGACTGTGACAGAAGACTACCAGCTAAGACAGGCAACCAGCTTAGCTTTGGTGTTGGGCAGGCAGGATTTGCTTGTTCTTGAGGAGAATATGGTTAAAGGTGGGTCTTGGGGCTTACAGGTGTTGATTTGAGCTCGATTTTTTTTCTGGAGTTAGACAATGCGTGGGTTTAGGACTGGAGTCATTGGATAGGAGTTATAATTAGGGTAGAGGACAGGAGGTGCCAAAAAAACCCAAGTGCTCTTATTGGTGAAGGATGTAGCCCCCGGTAGGGTAGGGTGGCAGGAGCTTACAGGTCTATGTGGGCAGATTTTGACCTGGAGCTACAAGGTATTGCTGACATTGGCCTGGGGTCTGGACTACCAGGGCAATGGGAACTGAAAGGTTAGGAGCGAGCAATAAGGACTTGATCTAGGACTAGGTTTAGACAGGGGGTTCAGGACACCGTAGTAGATGGAAGCTCAGTGGACATGGGGTAAGGGTTATCTAGCCTGGTAATCTATATTTCTTGTTGAGTTTTGAAGGAGCATTTAGGCTATCCTAGGCTAGTTGATGCTTGCTGGTGTTTTCTTCCAGTATTAAATATGGGACTGAAAATATCTGGGTCTTCGTTAAAACTAATAGCTCATTCAGAAATCAATAAAACAAATTTTCCCAAGGGCTACAGCAATTCAGCTCTCCAGAACAAATAAGGTGGTCAGTTACAGAAGAAAAGCATCTCCATATCACAGTGAGCTTTATTTAAACTGCATGACTTGCGTTTTACCGTAAGCTGTGTTTCTGGGCATGGCTTCTGTTTTTTGCCTTCCAGACGGTTGGGCACTGCTGCCAGCCATAGGGTGCAATTCTGCTTCACCACATCAAGCTTTATGGCCTGCTTATGAAAGTAGATATAACAGTAGCAGAGGCCTAAACGCTACAGCATTATTCCAAAGCAATCCAGGCTCCCGAGTCACTGCTTCAGCAGCCTCTTAAGAAGTTTGGCTAAACAGCAACCTGCAAGCCACCAGGGTAAATGTAGAATGCCTCCAAATCTGGCTCAGTTTCAGATGTAGTTTAACACTGATTTCAGGTGGGTGAAACTCTCTGCAGGGATCTGCAGCATACTGAACCTCAGTTCAGGTTTTCTTATGCTGCTTCACTGTAGTTTATCTGGAGAGAACTTGTGCGTGGTCCTTTATACGTTAGTTGATTCTCTGCTGACCTTGATGCTCCCCCATTACTCCCAGCAGTTGGCTTCAAGAATAAAAGGAAGTTTCATCATTGTGGTTCAGCTGCAGCCAGAGAGAAAGATGGGCTGCAGATTCAGGGAAGAGCAGGCAGTGAGTGTACATGTTAAATTCTTCCTTCCTTAAAACACAATAGATAAAAAAGCTGAGGAGAAAAGAAAAAAAACTTGAGGCAGAAGGAAAATCTTTAACCACTAGAAATCATTCCTGTAGTAATCTCCACCATAACAAATCTGTTTCAAAATTCTGATCCCATCTTCCTTCTTCATTTTTTGAAGCAGGTTGTCCATGCAAAACTATTCTATCTCACCTGTGCTGCCAAGAGGCCCCAAGTGAAAAATGACCCAAGGGACAAACACAACATTAGAACAAAATAAACCAACAAATTCTGTGGGACCAAAGATTTCTACCTCTTGTAGAACTTCTTTTTATACGCCTGCCACGCAGGTCCACAGTTTTTTATTTCCTGGACGCTGCAGTGGAGATATAATATTCTTTAATTTCCAGGAAAAAACCCTCTACTCTGTAATGCCCATTAAAGGGTAGAAATGTCTCTTTCTCTGCTCTACAAGAGAACCATTCGGGAACTCACTGCTTTTACTGCTGCTTGCAGTAGGACTAAAGTGCTGTCAAGACTTTGATAAGCTATGTCTACACAATTTCACTGCAGAGTTTTGTTTCTTGATTTCCCTGTGCCAGTTTGCTGCGTCCCAGTTGTGCTTAGAGGATCTGTTTGTTCTCAGCAAGACTGCCCCAGGCATTATTTCCCAAATGATTCCAGCACAGCCTCTGAAAGTGTGTTGGAGGAAGAGCTACAGATCCTGTCTCTGACAGAGGTTTAATAGTAAAGGGCTGGTACGCATCCAGTGAGTGTTTCTCCAAAACGCTTCCTTTTTTCCCTGGCAGGGTCCCCCTCTGAGGCTGACAGCAGCACGCTCCTGAAAAGCTGTACCACGGTTTGGATTTGCTGCACTTTGAATGCAGAAATCTGGCAAATAGACCCAGAGGTGAGAGGGCTCAGCAGTTGGTAACTAACTCCTTGCCAGCTCAAGAGTGCAGTCCCTTGAATTGTTTTGGGATACAAAGAAAGATGTGGCAAGGTTCATCAGCTGTTGTTTTTTCTCCATATAGGCTAAGAGGCTGTTTGTTACTCTGCCTGTACAGCACCTAGCACAGTGTTCCTTGACCTTAGCAGAGCTGCCAGTACTAGCAGCAGTGATCTCCAGACGAGTTAGGAGGCTGTGTGCTGGAACCGAGCTCTCCAAAAGCCAGTTTTTCCTCGTCATGTGTAAGAGGCATCTGTTTGACACACTTGATTTCTTTAGGCAGTTCAATATAATTCAGAAACATTGTGTGTACGTGAATAAACTTTGCTTTAACTGATACTGAAGTCTGCTCTAGCCCGGATGAGGTACCAGAGGTTGGTTTTATAAGAGAAAGTCGGTGTCCTTTATGTAGCGATGGACTGTCCTAATACACCATTATTTTCCTTATGCATCAGGCCGATGCTGTATGCTAGTTGGGTGATACTGAACAACCGGTGACTTATTTTGTATTAAAAATGCATCAAGTAGTTTGCATCTTCCAAGTGCCAAGTGTATTTAGATGCCTTTTGAACCAAGTGCATTATCCAGTCAGCAAACAGCATGGCAGACTTTGTAAAAACAAACCCGTTCTGAGTTCAAAGCAAAGTATCTACATTTTACCCAGGGCACATGAGTCAGCACGAAACCTAACTGAGTTTTCTTTATGTTTGTCTAAGTATTGCTATAAAACATTGATATATTCATATTGGTCTCCATAGTACTCTAGTAGCACATCTAAATCACCTACTAGAGGATTTTTTTTTTTAATTAATGGGTAAGCATATGAAACACACTGTAAGATAAAACTGCACCTCTGTCCCAGTTGCATCCCTCTGACTCTAGCCTAGTTTTGGAAGGTAAAAGCCGTTTACAGGTAAGGGCTTGTACAAGCCAGCAAGCAGCCTCCCAACTAGACAGCCAGCTTCTCACAAACATCTTTCATTTGGGAAAGTCGAGGATTGCAAAAGACAAGGGAAAGCTTGCAGAGTGGGTTAGGCTGCATCCTGCCTCCAGGAACTGGCTGAAGGGATGCCCCAAGGGCACAGCTGGTGCGATCCCACCCCAAGAGTTCAAGGGAGTGGGGATAACCTGCTGCCGCCCTGCGGAGGCTGCGCGCAGCTCTGTGCGCACCTCCTCTGGGGAAGTATCTTTAATTCCAGAGGCAGCTGTGCTTGAGGCTAATAAGTCGTCATTTCCTCTTAATGCTGGAAATTTACAGTAAAAATAAAGTCTTGTGAACCTGCTCTGCAGCAAGCCCCAGCTTCCCGGGAGTGCGGAGGCAGAGAATTCAAGCTGCCTGAACCAAATGAGACAGCGGGAGCCCTGAGAGCAGGAAAAGCCATTTAAAGCTCTTCTGCTTATATCTTTTACTGCTGAACTTGCTGTGGGGGTTAGATATTAATTTAATGAGTACTCATTAAATGGTCCTACAGTAGCTCAGATAGGTCCCAGCAGGTTCCTTGAACATGACACAGGATTTTGTTTTGTATTGTTTGGGCTTAATTAATTTTTCTGAGGGACAGCTATAGTCCTAACAGAAAAAGGTATAAAAATAACATTGAAAAAACTTTTTGCAGAGAACTTATGCTTATCCTCACCTATGCCCCTGGTATTTGTAGGGTAATATTTGAAATATAGTTCAACTTTCAGGATTTTTTTTTTCTCCTAAAACATTCTAACTAAATTATTTTTGAAATATTAAAAGCAATAGCCTTAAGCAAAGAAAAATAATTTTAAGTAAAAGCAGCACGTATGACCTAAATCAATTTGAAGTTAATCAGGATTTGTTTGGGGATTTCGCCTGCAAAAAAACCAAACACGTTTGTCTTGGGATCCATCTGAAACAGTCTTCCACCATATTTTTTAGATTTCCCACAGATGCAGAAGATCAGTTGTTCACAAAACACTATTATTAGTGTGAGTTGGGTGAGATTAATTGCACCTGAGATGTACAGTTATAAGTGAAGTGTGACAACTCTAGCAGCAGCAATTAAAAACAAAAAAACAGGCCCAGCAGAAAGGGGGAAAAAGAAAGGGGGAAACTGTATGAAAGCAGTCACAGATGATGGTTCTCAAGGCTGTTCCTAAACACAAATAACTGACAGATTATCAGAGAAGCCATCTTGTGTTAGCAGTAATTGAGGACTAATTAGCAGCAAGGATAACTGCTTATACCTCATTCAAGTCCTTTCGTGATCCAATCTTGGTAAATATGAATAATAAGCAGTAAAGTATTTACCATTTTCAGGATTCGGAAGGCTCTCAGTGCGCTGCGAAGGGAGGTTCCTCTCTGGGATGCGGCTGGGCGCTCCAGCACACCCAGCGCGGTGATGGTCCAGCACGCCTGTCCGGAGACTCCCCTCGCTCATGCCAGGGGAAATACAGGTATAACACATCCATTTTGCTAAAACAGATGAGCCCTCAAAACAGCTGTAAGGTCCCTTTCCTAGGTGGTGTGGCTGACTTCACTTCTTCCAGTACTGGTCGAGCGATAGCCTCCGGGCTCCAAACCCTCCTCAGTTAACAGGAGTAGAGCAAAACACCCTGAGGTCCTCAGTGCTCTTTTTTGGTCTTGCTGTTTTCCGTATCATTGAATGAGAAAGCTGGGATCAGGCACAGAGGGAATGAGTAGGATGCTCAACAACTAATTTTGTGTTTAAAAAGATTTTTTTTTCTCCTTATTTGGACTAACTGCTTATCAGTGTGAGTCAGGCCTGAAGAAATGAAACACTGTGTTACATGGGTTTACATATAAATTAGCTCACATTTTCTCAGAGCCAGACTGGACATTTTCCATTAGTCTAGCAGAATTTTCCAGTGATTGGGGTTTTGAAGGCCAGTGCAGCCTCTGCAATGAAAATACTTGCTGTTGTTAGAATTCAGTTTTTATTGGAGATAAGGTGTGGTCTGAAGGCTTATTAATAGCTGAACTGATGTGCAGCCAGCAGGTCAAATCAAAGGCAACAGTATTTAAAGTAACTCAACACTCCATGGTACATTTATTTTAGGGAAATACGGAAACAATTTTGGTTCCCTCTGATAAATAAATAATGTGGCAGGTTTGCAAATGATATTTTAAAGGAAACTTTGTGTTAGTATTTCCATGCTTCTGAAATAGTCAAGGCAAATCCACCTCAGGTGGACTTCAGCTGATGAGCTGTGGGGAGGAACAGTTCAAATTGTTTGTCTATAGCGATGAATTTTGAATGAACTGAGGTTTCTGATGGACAGAGCGATTGAAGATATTTACTTGAGAGCAATTCAGTAAGTAAGGACTACAATGAACTTACTCTGTGGATGTGGACATTCTATATTGTGAATCATTTTTAAAGTACCTAATCTTGTAATATAAAATATGGTAACGACAGAGTGTAAACTGCCTGCAAGGGCCATTGCTCAGCGCTCTGACCTTAGCGTGGATGTGAGCAGCTTATTTTACTGTGATGGATGCCAAAGGTGTCCGAGAGTTACAGCACAAATGTAGCTGGGCAGAGGGGGAGCGGCAGTGGAGAGGGGAAATGGACCTTGGCGGGGATATTTGGTGAGTCCCAGGCTGAGGCGTAATCGCTCAGTGTTTCTTGGGTGGAAGAACGAGGCCACCTCCAGAAAAAGGCAAGGAGACCCCAGAAATGAGTGCAAGAATGCTGGGTTTTTTGGTTTTTTGATTTTTATCACAGGTCGTATATACTCAAAATACAAACTGGGGAGGGACTTACTTTCCTAAGAACATGTACAGTACTTAATATAATGTACCTGTGGTTTCTGGACTATTTAATGATGCTGTAAAATGCGGTTTATGGCTAACTTCTTTGGCTCTGTGTTAATCCCCAAAACAATGCCTGTGGGAAACTGTGGGGCTGTGAGAAACTGTGAGAAACAGAGACAATGCCTGCTTTTGATTTTGTGTTTGAAAATCTCCTAATGCCTGTTTTTTGTTTATTTGTTTTTTAAATGAGAGCTCAGTCCTGTCCGTTACCTTGGTTTATCAACCAATTGTATCCCCATAAACACTTGTTTTGAGGTATCTGCTTCCAACACTTCTAGAATGGAACTGCTAAAATTCAAGGAGATCTAATGCAAGCATACAAATGATAGTTGGAATTCAGCGTAGTGATGTTAAAATAAATGACTAAAGCATTGGTAATGAACTCTCAACTTGTGGACACAGAACAGTTCTCTGAATTGCAGATTGTTTTCATACTTCAATACTTTCTCCATTATGAAGCAATTAACTCTCTTCCATTGTCTTTTAAGAACAAAAGCATTTGTTTCAAACGTGGCATCTTCCTCTCTTCCCAGATATCTTTTTGCAGTTTCTTGGTCTTTAGTGTTTTGGATGAGAGATTCACGTTCTTCATAGTGTCAAAGGCACATGAATAGCTGATCTGAATTTTCATGCATTCAATTTCCTAGAGCACAAGTATTGTTTAGGGTTGATTTCTTAATATTTTTTCCCATTAAAATTAATATTTATTTCATTCATAAGCAGCATCTGCAGGAAAATGTAAATGTCTGCAACCTCTCAAGGTGGTGTGGATTTTAGCAAATTATTTTATTTACCTTAAACTGTGATTTCCTCTAATCCTCATAGTAAATCTAGATTAGCAGCGTGATATGCATTATAAAGTTTATGCCACATTGTCAGAACATCAGTTATATTTCATAACTGAAAGTGTTTGACTTCTCCATCTTATTTCACTGTCTTTTATTTCCACTGCCTGCTCTTTGAATTAATCAACAGCAATCAAAGGGGGAGAGGAAACACAGTGTGTGCAAAGGGAAACAAGGTGCTGTAATTCAGTCCGTGCTTGGAGAAACAAAAAATTGACTGGTGCTTACCTGCATGGAAATGAAATATGATCTACATTTCTTAATACAACAGTAGCAAAAACAAAAATCCAACAACAGGAGGGTCATGAATTTTTTTTGAATTGAATTGGAAACATGCCTTCAGTGTTGGGGGGCAGGAAAAACCCTGATGCACCGCCTCCTATTTTAATACTTATTTCTTTGTGCTCAGCCGGTGTGCTATTATGAATATTGTTAGCCAGGGTGTGAGACAGATAATTTTAAAAGAAAATACAAATTGTTTTCCTTAAAGCTTTCATGAAGTTCTTTCATATTCTTGGACATTATAGACACTGAACGTTTAAGATTGATAATTTTATAAAATGGATTTCTGAGCATTAATTACTTGTAAAAGCTCTTTGTCCTGTGTATTTTAGACTGTGTAGGAGGTTAGACTGGTAGCCCTAAAATCTAAAGGAATTTCTGGTCCAGCTGAATTAATGGGCTGTTTTGTCATTGGCATAATAGGGGCAACAGTTCAACCAGCGAGTCTCTTACAACCAGTGTGCTCTCTAAAATGCACGCAGGGCTGCATACAGATAGTCCATGCTCAAAGAATTTGTAATATTATATCAAAATGCATCACACAATGGGGCTGTGCTTACTTTTTATTTGAACTTTGGTTTTAACGACAATACGTTCCTTGAGATTGCTTGCAATAGACTTTGAAGATGCAAATCCCGTGCCTAGATACAAAAGAGGAAGAGGCAAAGAACCTTATGTGATCTGAGAGGTGCAGAAAAATATTTTTCTGAATGAAATCTGCAAGTTCATGTTACGGTTTTATGGCAAAAAATGCTTCACAATTAAATAATCAACCAAAAAATATTAATGTTATGAATAATTTTAATGGTGGTAACTTAATTCTTATGTAGTAACTTAAGCAGCATGTAAACAGACCTTTGAATAGATTCTGTTGATCCTTGTACCAAACTCATATTCCATAATTACAGAATTCCTTGGGCTTTTTTGTTTTCAGAGCCTCTTTTCTTCAGGGCACAAGCTAAATTGTGAAATTTAAGCACATTGATTAAAATCCATCTTTGCTGCTTTCCAGCATTATTTTTTTTTTTTCAAATGTAGCTTGTTGCTTTTTCCTTGTAAGGCTGAAAAAGCTCATACTTTCTTGTTCCGTTTTTTAAGTCTCTCATCCACATGTAATGTTGGTTTTAAAAAGAGACAGCTTAAAGAAAATTCCATAGTTCTCTCGACAGGACAGAACAGTAATATTTGAAAGGCTATTTCAAAGATGTGTCAAACACACTCATAGGTGTGGTTTAACCACTAGAGCATTCTGCTGTGTGTTCTCTTTTTTTTGTTGTTGTTTTTGTTGCAGTTGTACATTTAAGTAATTGCGGAATGTGACAGAACTTAGCCTGCTCTTGGGAGACTTTTATTCCAAGTTTCATTTGACTTGGGTCAGAAATGGGATTTGAACTCACCTCTGCCCCTTCCCAGGTCAATGATTCCTGTTCTAGGTGACTTAATTATTTACTCTTTTTTTTGCATTTGTTCGGTGAAGTTATTTTCCTCCAGAAGACGCAAGTGTAAATCTCGAAATTTTACAGGATGAAAAAATTTATTTCTGCCCACATCTTTTATAGAATGTTTACTCTTGAAGATAAATTAGTTCATAATATCAATTTTCTTACTGACAAACTGAGCAAGCCTTTGGTTTGAGGTGCTGCATATGTAAGAGGAGGTGACCTTATCTTAACACTCACCTTCTATTCTTTCGATCAACGCCCCCCCCGGCTCCCCCCCCCCCCACCCCCCCCCCGTTTATTGGCACAAAGCTGTATGGGAGATACAGAAGTCCTACTATAAATTTTGCCTTTTTTTTTTTTTTTCTTTTGGCTCTGCATTTTAATGCCAAAAAGCTTTGAAAAGATACTTGGAATCCACAGGGGAGAGATAAATTAGACTCCAGCTGACATGACTGAATTTTAAACTACTGAATATTTTACATTAGATAATGCTGGGTTCCACTAAGCATAGCATCAGTCTGTTTGGAGGGTTTTGTTTTCAGATGCAATTTGAAAACTGAACCCAGCAGCCCAAACCATTGAATATCTTTAACTCAGTGTGTGATTCGCCATCTTGCTCAAAACTGGCGTAAAACTTTTCTGCAAAGTTTAGAGAAATTTGACCTTTCCCATCATTCCTTGTAAGTGATCTCAATTTCATGCCTTGTTGATTAAGGTTCACCTTATTCTCCAGGAGTAGCAGAAAAATAATTCAAAGAGCTTCCTTGGACCAGCTGCTTCCTGGCTTGTGTTGATAAGGTGGAGGTGCTGTCTCTGTCGCTTCTGAAAGTGGCTGCAGACGGTAAATCCTGCACTTCTCCTCTCCCAAATGATGTGGAACCCCTTTATCCTACTGCTTCCTCTGACCCCTCTCTCAGTCCTGCTTGGCACTTGGTCCCGGACTGGGAATTCTGTTGTTTTCTTTCTATCTCCACCCCACCCCCCTACCCCACCCCCCTTTATTTTTAAGAGAAAGATGAGATAATCCAGCACTGGCATGCCGAGTTGGCTGATCCAATGGAAATAATTACATTTATCATATTTCTGAGAAGATGCGTTTAAGTAACTGAAGACAATGTAGCTGAAAACATGCATCATTCTTTTACTTTGATCTTTTAAATATGGTCAGGTCACAAATGTTTATGAGGCTCAAAACCCAAGTGCAAAGCCATGTATTTTGTAGTCAGACAATGCGTGTTTAGTAGGCTGAGACACATCCTAGAGCATCGTGCTATGAATTCTTTTGGACAGAAAGAGGGTGAGGGTGAGTACCAGTCGTCTGCTGGTGGGGATCAGTGAACTGAGGATAATTGTATTCTACTTTTTCTTTTCATTCATTCAGTTTAAAATGGAAAAATGAAAGTTCATTTTGGAAATCTTTCTTTACAATGGTGAAACCTTACAAATTGGAGAGAAAGATGCCTGGATCTTGCTAAGAAATGCTTCTCTGTGGATACGTAGTGCCTTTAGGGCAGCTTTGAGGTTCTGCTGTGAGATAAAACTAACGGGATCTTTCCCGTGAAGCTTTGCCGTTGCTCTGATGTTGCAAACAGGATCAAACAGAACCCCTCAGTCACATGTTGATAATCTCGTCTCTGCAAATGGTGATTCATTTGATCTGTCTGCTTGCTAGATATGGATCTTCCCCCTTCTTTTGAGAAGGGGGAGTATATTTTTCAGTATTAGGATTGTGGTAGGTGCAGAAGAGGATGCTGACTTGAAGTTCAAACGGTGTCTTTTTCCTTCTCTCTGCAAAAGAAAACACACAGTGCTTATTTCAGTGTTTTAATATTGAGATGCCGCAGGGGCCTTGTGCCCTTTATTGGGGTAACACCTTTGTAATGTGTGACATCGAAGCCATCGCTCGGTTACTGGAACACAGAAATTGTTTGGCATGAATTTATGTCACTGCAGTGCTCTTAGAAACAGCAACATGGAAGCATGCAAAAACATATTTGCTCCTTGACTGATCTGAAATTCTTTAATTTCGTGATTGTTTTAAACTCTCATGTATTATTACTTTCCATAGGCTGAATTGGTGCTGCTAGCAGGATTGGATCCCTGGGCTTTTTCATGCTCCTCTTACATAGGAGTGCAGTGAGAAAGGTGTTATATGTTGTTGCAGAGTCAAGACTGTGATTTCAAGATGTGATACTATTGTATGGTACCGTTTGCTTTGCACAAATGATTTAGAGGGGCCTGGTGCCAGTATTTTTAATGCCAGGGTACAGTCTCTTTCTGTTCTCCTAACAGTTGAGTGCGGAGAGAAGACGGGGATTCTGAAGGTTTGGTTTTGTTGCAAGAAGCCAGCGTCTTCTATTCCTTGTAGTCCTTCAGCAGGCCCCCTGTCAGTATCCTGCTCTTTTGTCATGCAGCTGACTTTCCCAACGTGCCTTCTCTGAAATGCCTGGATATGAAATCTGTTATCAGTCCACACAAATGATTGCGCTGCCTGCTTTCTCTCTTTTTCTTTCTAATTTTTTGGAACAGTTGTGTGTATGTGAGTTCCTTTGCTGGCCTGATTTTTTTCCTCCCCCTACAGATTCATCTAGTCTCTTACATTGTGCTGATGTGCAGAAGCACAGGGGGACATTTGCATATATGCAAAGCCTTACAAAATGTGCTGAGAGGTGTAACCTCTTCTTGGGCAAGCTGTTTTCATTTTCTCGCCTAGCAGTCTTCCTCTATCCCGTCCTCCCTGTTTATTATGTTAAAGGCACCCTCCATTTCTCCAATAAAACAGCTGGTTTTTTCATGGCAGTGGCAGCTTGTTACCCAGTGTATTCATCAGAAAAGGTGACAGAAGTCTTTTTCTTACGTGTGCTACAACTGTTGGAGGTTGTAGAGTAAAAGAGTGAGCGGTTCCCCTGTAGCCATTGGTGCACAGTTCCCTCCATGGTACGATGGCCAGTGCAGCTGAACTGTCACGGAGAGGGACGTTTGCAGCATAAATGTGGCTGACCAGTTTTAGAGGAAGGAAGAAGTAAAGAGTGTTGTGAGCCTAAACAAGGTTGTACTGCTGAATTTTTGTGGAAGTAGGGAAAGAGAATACGATCAAGGATGTTTGCACTTTAATTGTTTTCAAGGCACTTTTTCAAGTTAAGAGGGAAACTGTAAAAGTGACAAAATCATATGCTGAGTGTAATTGCAATTATCAGGTATACACGGGAAGACTTTTGCAAGTCTGTAAGAATCTGTAAAAATAGTAGAAAAATTGAATAATTTATTTATGTTAATGCTTGGCATTAGACAAACAAGACATGCAGTTACCTTGTGTTCCCAAAGTGGGCTGTGTGAATTGAAACAAAGATAAGGTGGTAAATTCTGCAGAGACAGGCCAAAGAATGTGGTCCTGTGTTCAGTGGAAAAGATCCCATCGCTCGTCAGGACGGGAATTTGTCCCTACACTGGGTCTACATCCAGGTGCTTCTGTCGTATCTCTGCACTAGTTTGCTTGGGCTGTATCCTGTAGAAGGCGGTGGGGAAGCTGTGCTATGCCACGGACACCAACAGGCCATGCTCCTGCAGTCCGTCACAGAGGAGCCACCGGGTTCGTGCTACCCACCAACAAAGCGAGCTGCGTTTCACAGGGGACAGGCCACGGTATGCAGAGTGCTCCTGCAAAGCGTTTTGGTGCAGTTGATTAAAACGCTAAAGTACTGGAGAAAAGAGAGGCAGGTTTACAATTATCCTATATTTGATATCAGATATTATTGAAATGTCTAACCAAAATTGCCTACCAACTCCGTCACCAGTTTATCTATATGGAAATGTGCCTCATGCTACTGCCAGGTTTTGTCACAAATTGATGGTAATGGGGTGCCAGCCTATTTGAGCATCCAGTCTGAGAAACCTTAAAAAGGCCTCCTTTACTGAAAGTGCTGCCAAGCTGCTCGCCTTAGGATGTTTCAGCAGTGGAGGCACCTCAAGGTACTCGAGCTTTTTGAAAATCTTGGCTGTAAGGTCTGAAGCTGTGAATATATAATACGTGATGGCACCAGGCCCAGCTGGGGTACAAACACACACACACAAAAACACATGAGGATACGAACAGTGCTAACAAGATATAGATACTGTGCTCCACTGCTGCTCTCATCCCAATTCCATAAAATGGCATATGGAAATGAAAAATTTACTCTCTGCCCGTTTCTTCTAGCCTTAAGGTTAAATTCTGAACTTTATGGGACTTTCTGGTTTCCTCTGTTTTTCATCTCCCCTTTCAACTTAACATTGCCTTTTAGTATTATTATCTTGAAAGCTCAGAGAGATTCTGAATTTTATCTGCAGGGAAGCTCATTTGTTTTTAAATGATTTTGAGTCTGGAAGTTGGGAGATTACAGGCAGCTGTAAAAGAAATTGCCTACGAATAAAGATGACGGTTTTGGTTACCTGAAAACCCAAATGGGTTCAAAATGAGAGTTTAAAGGACGAGATTCTTTTGGCATGTTGATCCAATGATTTTACACCTCAAGGCCTGTTAAATAATGAGGGGAACTTGGATTTCTCCATCTCTTATAGTCTGTTGAATTAGTCAAATGCTGAGTTTGGTACGACGTGAGCTCTGTTAGATAACAAACAAGTGTGTGAGAGCACCTGCTCTATAGTGCTGTTTTAGCAGCTTTGCATCTAGAAATCACACAACTTGTGATAAGAGAAGTGGGTTTCTCTACTCTGCAGGCACGGATCAGGCAAGGACAACTTCAAGGTTGACAGACCAAGAAAGGGATCCCCAGCCCTGGGTGAGGTACCCGGCTGCGACATTGTACTCATCGTGGGCTCTGCTTCTCGCTACGGGCTGCTGAGCCCGTAGAAATAGCGAGAAAGAAAAAAATCCAGTGTGTGCTGGTGGAAATTTGAGTTCTATCATTACATTCCCATCATTAGCAAGTGCAGGTTATCAGACTTTGGTAGTAGGGTGATGCGGACCTCTTTATTCCTAGATTTCCTTTGATATAAACTTTATCTCAAGAAGAAAAGTGGGTGCATCAGGAAAATGATCTGGCTGTCTTTGAGGTTTTTCTGTTTTGTGAGACAGGTAATAATAAAATAGTTTTTAATGGATGATTAAGTTTAATGTGATTAATAGAAGATGATTTTCCTGTTCTGTGGTTAGGAAGATGATACGTGTGAAAAATAACAGAAAACCTAGGAAAGTAATTTTTTCTTCCTGGGTTTTTCTTCTTTTCTGCTTTTGCTTTTTTCAGTTTCTTTTTCTCCACCCCTTGCCCCCCCCCCCTTTTTTTTTGTCACTTTACTGTCATCGCTTTGCTTCTAGGGAGAGATAAAAGAAGTTTAAAACTAAGACATTTCAAAGTTTGCCTTCTAATATTTTCTAAGGAAACTCAGATTGCGTGTGGTTTTCCATTTCAAGTTCTATGCTGTGCTGTCCCTGATAAGAGACTTCAGTGGTTTGAATGAACACCAAAGTTTCAGCCTAAAGCAAGAAAACTGGCAAAAAAACAACTCAAGGCTGTCTTTTAATGGACAATGTTTGTTCCTTTCTGCTATGCTTCTCCTGTGACTGTGATCAGGAATTCTCAGAACTGTGGTACCTGCCAGTAAACCGGTGCAGATGCATGCACACGTACGCAGTGGGAGGAAAAACACTGTATTTGATCTGAGGGATCAAACATTTTGGGGAATCATCTGATCACAAGGATATCTGCTCCTTCCTTTCCCCGCATCTTCTTTTTTTTTTTTTAAAGATGCATCCCTAATCAGGCTTTGTCACCACTCTGTAAACAGCAGACCTGTTACCAGCCCTGAAAGATAAAGAGATTGGCAAAGAAAGAAGAGGGAGGTTGTCTTTGCATTGATGTTATAAATATTTATGCCACATGCGTGCCAGACCACTTATTTCTGATTTGGAGGAAAGGGACCTCACACGCTAGGTGATACAGAACCAGAGAAGTATTATGCAGGTTGTTATCACTGTTTATTGTATTCCTATAGCATATATTGTTGAGACTGTAAAAGCTACTCTTTTCGGTCACCGCCCTGGTCCCATCTTGTCTCCTCTCTGACAGGGGCTGTTGCTGGCTACCTCTGAGTAACCCTTGGTGCATGGGAGCAGTAAGGGTCTCAAGGCAGCACTTTTCCAATCCTACAGGCTAAGCAGTAGTTTAAATCTTGCCCAGGGCTGACACAATTTGGGCTGAGAGAGTCATTCTTCTGCAATGCCTCCCTTGCCTTTGATTTCATGAGAGGTCTATGTGTTTGGCAGGGATGGGCCTGGTAGCAAGGTTCAAAAATGAACTTGTTCTTGATTTGTTCTTTGTTTTCCTGAAAATGTAACAATAATATTGAATTTAAACAACAATGTGTTGTCTTGTCTTTCAGATTTTTTCAGAATTTGTCATGATGGAACAACTCTCTGGCCAGCTCTGCCCGGTCACTGAGTGATGGGACTGCAGGACCTGGAAGGTGCACCCAGGTGACACGGATGGAGCTTTGTGTGGGTGCTGCTGTAACATGGATCAGGCCAGGTAAGGCACTGATCGCTTCAGCCACCCTTTGCTGTGAGGATATACCCACTGCTTGTCTTTATGCTGCTGTCCTTACCACTTTCTTCTGCCTGACAGTAATTTAATAAGACTTAGAATTGATGTACCTAGAACTGAGGTGAGACACACTTAATCACCAGGTTTGTGCTGTACCAGTTTGCCTAAATATTCTTTCAAAATTATATTCAATTCTTATACTTATAGCCACCTAAAGAAAACTTGGTCAGCCATCCTGCTTAAATGAAGTCTTCCAAAACCTTGCTGAGAAGCTCAGCAATTGTACTTCTCCTTTTGTTACCTAATTCTGATAAGTTTTATTATTATAGACCTACCAGTTGCCTTTACTAAAATCCCATTTGCCTGCTGACAACTTCATAAGAGGGATGTGCAGGCTCTGGGCAGCCGGGAGCTGAGCAAGTCCTGGCTCTTGGGAAGGGCTTTTGGATTTCCCCGGGCCTTCACACCAGATCTGAAGGTGCTCAGGAGGCTTCCAGTACTGCTCTTGCAATGCAAATGGCTGTGTTGTGTGCAAAACAGGCGACTGCTTTGTCCTCATTGCCAGGGGAACTGGAAATCAGGGGAATTGGAAATCAGGAGAATTGGAAACGTTTGTCACTTTTGAGAGTACTAAGCAAGACAGAACTATGCTGACTGGGGTATTCTTGTGCTTCACAGCCTGCTTGGGGCCTGTGTACTTGTCTTTGGGTGTCTTTATGTGCCAGAAAGTCTTCGCTGGTGTGGCTATATTTAAAGAGTGGCACAAGGATATGAGCCTCACTGACACAAACAGCTTCTCCAATAAGAGGGTTTAAAATACACAGGTAAACTTCTCAGTAGACAGGAAGCTAAATCCAGTTCCTCCAGGAAAATAGAGGGCACCAATAAAAGCTTTTTTGATGGGTGTAACTGCATCTATACTAAGGCTTTTGCTGGTGTAAATCCACTGTGTAAAATCCTGGGAACAGTGGTGGGAGGGCGTGCACTGTGAGGGAGGAGCAGAGGAGATGGTGACCGCTGCTGGGTCACTGCATCTGGCTCAAGCTGAGAGTGATGAGAGTGGGGAAAAGGGGTTGCTGCTGGGTCACTGAGCTCCTGGTGAACCCACCCTTCGGACCGCTGGTCTCTGTGGGATGCGGGGAGTACAAATGGTCTCTGTGGGATGCGGGGAATGCAATAGTACAAGTGCGGTACAGATACAGAGCTGTTCTGTACAGACTACCAAAAAGTACACTCACATCCTCAGCAGCATGGCATGCCTGTCCCGTAAATACAGAACAAATATGTCACCTTAGGGGCCTAGTTGCCCTATAGAAAAGAAGAGGGCTCTGTAAACACAGGGCCAGCCCTGCTTTCCGTGGAGCCAAGCAGCATGTCTACCTTTCTGTCCTTTTAAGACATCTGAATTTGTTCAGGCAGGTTCCTACCTAAACCTGTTACCAAAGCCATGGAAGCATTTCTGCTCTATCTCCATTAGAAACCCAGCACAATCCAGCCAGAGATTTTTTTTGTTTTAAGTCCTTCAAAGACACCTTCTGTCTTACCAATGTGTCAGCGTGCTCAGAACAGGTTTCACTATGTGTATATAGCACTGTAATTCTTTCTAGCCTCAATGTGTACTTGAAAAGGAAAAGGTGTAATTTCCTCAGCCAGTACATAACAGCTTCACAAATTCTACATGGGATGATTTATCACTGGCTAAAAAGCAGTGGTTTTTCAACTCCAAACTCTATGGGTTTCCTGCATAAATCCACCACGTTGTCATTGATCTGTCCAAGTTGCTATAAGGAAGTCACAGGCAGAATTTCTTTTTCTTTTTCTTTTTTTTTTCTTTTTTTTTGTTGTAGGCATCTAAAGTTGACTTTCTGACTGCACAGCAGAAATACTCTATTTGCTACTTACATGAGCATAATTTTGTGACTAAATCACTTAAGTCAGCAACTAATTTCACTGTTTCTTCAGACCTACTTTAAATGAACAGGTATATTCATCAATCACCTCCCTTCTTCATCGAGTACTGGCCTAATCAATACGTGACAGAGCTATTTAAACACTTTCCTATTAAAAAAAAAAGAGGAAAAACTGTGGATAAACAAAACAGCAGAATAAAAAGTAGAGGGAATTTCAGGGGCAGACATTGAAGTTGGATGTTATTGTATGTTAGGACTTTCTAAATCACTAAGCAAGAAGGATTACATAGTGGTACCCATCCATGTAAGGTACCCATCCTTAAATTAACAGGGCATCGTGATTGCAATATCATGGTTGCATAGAGATACATCTTACAACTTTGGAGCTTGAGCAGTTTGAAAATGCCTACATGCAAAGCGATCACGTTGCACGGAACAGCATGAGCACTTAAAGCACATCGCTGTCATAAAAGGCAAAGGAAACACCTTGGACTGCGGTCTGTGATGGCCGTCAAATGCTCAGGTGGCAAGTGTCTTGCTCAAGAATTTTATGTACCAGAAAAAGGGACAGAAAGAGATTAAATGAGGTCTCTTATTTCATTATTATGTGGTGTGCTGTATCTTTTAGACCATAACATCTTTCAATGAATACGACTTTTGTTAATGTAAATGCAGCATTTCGGACTTGTTGCAAGGAACTGTTTTTGTATTTCTGTATTGGTCACAGCTGGACTCTACCAAGGATATCAGTACAACCTACTGGCTGAAAAAAGTGAGACATTTTAAAATACAGGTATTGAAGGAATCATTGTGCAGTGATACCTAAACCAAAAGGAATGAGAGAACCTCATTCTGATACTGGATTTGCTAAAAGATAACTCCTCTCCAGTCAGCTGAATGACTCTGGGCTTATGTGACTTTAGCAGAGTGTCATTGCAGAGATGAAAGGTGGGGTCATATGTTATTGAGACTTCATACACGATGAACCTCTGTGTTTTGGTCTGCGATAGCAGGCCAGTAGTATAGAGTTGGACCTGTCTTGTGAGTGCTTTAGAGAGGGCTTAACTTCCTCTCTCTTCTTTTACAGCAACTATATTTTTAACAGTGCTTCAACTGAGGCACCTGGTGCTGCAGGAACACAGATAAAGAGCATTGCGTAGTATTCTGGGTCCATTCAATATGTGTGTGACCAAGGAGAGAGGTGCTGTGAGAAGTTTTCCATTGAAACAGCCGTGTTGCTCCACGGAATGGTTGTGCCCAGAGCTTTACACGTTCTTATAGTTCACCATCACTCTGCAGCACATTCCTGAGCTGCCTTGGATTAATAACGTATTTATGATGTTAGTTTTTTATTTCTCATCTGAACAATGATTGTTTCCACAGCAGTCTATGCATCAGGACTCTGCCAGCGTGAGGGGGGGCTCACATTACATCCCCACGAGGAGAGATGTAACACAAACCTGTTGCCAAGAACTCAGAGCGAGCCTCAGTTTGTGGGAATACCACAGAAATGGCCACAGATAAAAGCAAGATGCGAGGCATTATGTAATTGATGATAGCTGGTATTGTAGAAATCTTTGCTACCCAATTAAAAATCAAAAGCCCCATAGGGCTTTACACATCACTGGAAGTTACCATTGTCCTTTTCATTCTGTATTTTGCAGCATTGAGGGCTTTTTGGTTTTATTGACTTAGTTTCTACTCGCAGCTTTTATTCTCGTGCTGCATAAGAATGAAGTGGCTAATACGTGCTTGCAAACCAGAAATGCTAATTATTAGAAATGTGATTATCATTTGTTTTAGAAAATTAATTAGAAACATAAATTAGTGCTTTTATATCATGATTCATTTAAAGGAAATGTTTATTCTGGCTGTGGTTTTGCCTAATTTTACTCAATGCAGTTCCAAAATCAGTGAGATACGAGCTTTGTTTGTGAGCTTGGTGTTGGAAGAGTGAGACTGAAGTTCTTGCATGAATGACATCCTTCTCTCTCTATCTTTGTGCTTAAAATTCCCTACCTACCCATTTAACAAAATGAAAGCATAATAACTTTCTTTTCTCTCTTTAAGCGTACCAGCTAAGTTACATTAGTCTGTTCTCCGCTTGCAAAGCTGCATGTATATGCTTAAGCACAAAGCCTGTTAAACCTAATATTACTTGCAGCATGTACTTTCATAATCAGGTATTTTTCTCCTTGAAAGTAAAAAGATGCTTGACTATTCAGAAGTGCAGGTCTCTCTTCTGGACGTTGTGTAGTGCAGCTGCTGCATATTAAAGAAACCTGAGATTTGCAGATCAGCCTCCCTGTGGAGGAGACAACAGAGAATCAGTATATTAAATGCATCTCTCTTTATTTACATACCTATGCCAGTGCTGGAACAGAGGCCATCACAAAACCAGTACTCTGAGAATTCTGCCTTCCAGAAATGCCACCCTGAAAGCTAATGACACCTTCCTGGGAAGCTTCCCTAGCCTAAAAATTGCTAGGGTAGGAAGAAGTCCCCAGAAAGCAAACTCTGCTAACCGCCATTGATTTTCTTCAAGGGTGATTGCTGATAAAAATTTAAAATTAACAGCTCTCCTGAAAGACTAAAGCCTAACTCACGTGTTAGGGAAACAGTTTGAAACGTTATGTATAGTAATAAAACAATTTGTTGACTCCTGTCTTAACACTACATTAATATTAACAAAACTTGCTCAGCTTTGGAGCTAGTAAGAATTGTGTTTGACAGGAAAATAATTGATGGCAACACAGTGTTTGGCCTGATATTTTTGGGTGCTTACGGCTGCATCTCGACGACTGTTTTAGCTTGGAATCAGGAACATACTTTTGAAGTAAATCTCTCAATCACTCAACATACTGTGCTTTAATTCACACAAAGCTGAACTGGAAGACATGCTCCAACTGCTAAGGGGTGTTCAGTCTGCGGGGATCAGTCTGGAGCTTAATCTGAAGTAATCAGAGCTGAAGCGTAGACAGGCAGCCTGCAGTGGTTCAGATGCACCTCCGTTCCACGACCTTAGAAACATGGCTTGTCCACCAAAATGCTGCTTCTCCTGGGGATAAAAGACAGCTGAGTTTTCAGTGGTGGTGTAGAGGATCCCCTTCAACCACTAAGAATTCCTTTCTGTTTGTAGATGGTAGTAAACTGTCCCTGAGCAATGTGAGATCTAGGTTAGGAAAAAGACTTCTCTTAGCAGTAGTTATCCATTGTACCATATCTCAATCCCTTTTGTTTCCTTCCTTTGAAGATGACTGGGAGTGCTTTTCGTCTTCTATTTGTTCATACTTCTAATACCTGCTAAAATCAATGTCTCTAAGGAGGGATTCCTTTTCTTCGATGCAGTAGGGGACAGCTCTGCCATCCAGAACCCTGGGTTGGCAAAACAAAACCAAAGCCGAAATATTCCCTCCTACCGCTCCTCTAAATCCCTGTTGATCTGTAGGGGACAGGAGAAGAGAATTGCTCCCTTCAAAGACAGGAACATTCAGATGAAGAAATTTTAAAGCTGCACGTTTGTTTCAAATGGATCCTATTTAGCTTGACAGTAAAAGAGCCACAGGGCTGAATTTTATTACACATTTGTGCAACAGGCATTAAATGTTTCACGTTAAGAATATATTAAATTGTTTTAAAAAAAGAAACATACAGCCACATTCAGAAAGAACAGATACAGAAAATGAGCAGCATTCCTCTGAGATTTTTGTGCATTTAAAACCTGAAGATTGAAGAAAGAAAATGCTGAACTGAAGATAATACAGATGATTTCATCACCTCTCCTGTCCTAGCTGCCTCTGTGTGGTTTTTGGTGGGGTTTTTTGGTGTTTGGTTTTTTTTTTTTGGGGGGGGGGGGGGGGTGGGCACGGTCAGGGGGTGTGTGGGTTTTTTCAGTGTTTTTCTCAGTACAGAAAAGCACTTGACTTACTTCAGAGGTGTCAATAATGCCATCATTACTTCAGCTTCTGGTCATGGACTTGCTGGACCAAGGCCTTCATGAAAAATCAGGCCCAAGCTGATGTTCTCAGAGTGGTGTGAAAATCAATTTGGTGCATCAGTCCTGAAGAATCAAATCCTCCTATCTTTCTTTTTGTAGCCTCTTCGCTTTGGGTATCCTCATGCATCCTTGCTCAGTAAAGGTTCTCTGTTTGCAGAGAAAGCAGCTATTGGGCACAAGTGAAATGATGAGCAAAGATTTGAAAAAAATGTGCAGTATTATAACTCCATTGACTTCAATTTGAACTAAAGGAATCTTTTCACTGCAGGTGAGTGTAGCGTTCATGCACCCTTAACTTTGAAAGGAAAAATATTTCTACTGAGTGTAGGTGTGGAGCTCTAGTTTTCTTGCTGTAGTCTTCACTGTATTAACATCAACAGTGTAGTGGGGTCCTCTTGTGCTTGCCACTAAGTGATGCAAGTCTTGGGTTGGATTATTTTGAGTTTTTTTCACTTCATATCATCTTGCAATAGGAAAGAAATGCTTTCTTCAACACTGAAGCAATATGAGTGTGTTCTGACCTGGGGAGTCATAGTAAGGCAGATACGCAGATTGCTAATTGCACTGCTTATAATCATCTCCATTTAGTAGGCAACTTATACCCTGTGTTCTTCTGTTTCCATCTGGCATTATGCACACATTCTTTCATTTCTGCTTCTGCCTTCTAGCCACACAGCATTAACTATATTATAGATGCCAGGGTGGAAAAACGCCATCCTTGGAAGCATGTGGGAGGGGTTGGCAAAGAGTAGACGACTGGCATTAATCATGCTACAATTAGATTTCCTTGTTGGGACTTTGATATGTCTTTGGGTGACCAGGCTAGAAAACTGCCAGTTTCTTGTCATCAACAAGCTCTGTGCTAATTAGTATCCACTCTTATTGAGAAGAGTTTCCTTTTTCAGTATGTTAGCGGAGTAATCCAGGTAAAAGGATACTATATTCTGTGCGTTACATTGGTGTGATCTAACCTTCGTGGACTTAACTCTGATATCAGAACGGCTCCTTTAGTGGCAAAGATAGTGGAACTGGAGCAATACAGAGAGGATATTGCAATCCTCTAGGGTGATGTACACTTCTGAGAGTACTGAAGAGGGCCCTATGTGTTAAGTGGACAAAATAAAATGTGGTTTCATCTGTTTAATTACAGAATATATACTAAGGCAGCATACTGCTGAGGTTGACTGTACAGAACAAAGACACACAGTTTCACAAGGTCCAGAAGGAAGTGATGGCTTCCTTATCTCGAGCAGTCTTTAGCTGCAGCCAAATGCCTTTCTGAAGTACAAACTTTGGGCAAATACAAGTTCTTAGTGCAGCGTGGGAGCAATTCAGTAAAACAGAAAACCCTTGTCTATGCGGAGTAGATATTTTAATCTGGTCTAAGCTCCATGTATTAATAATACCAAAAGAGAAGAAAATACCTCCCAGGCCTGTAGATACTGACTTTCCTTTGAATATCTTTCCTGAAGCACCAGCAGCACCATTTCTGAAGGGTGATTTGTAATCTTAGCAGATTCTGAATCACCCAGGATGCTTTCTGTGCAAGTGGGAAGTCAACGTGACTCATGTTTTAGCACTGGAGGTTTCTCAGAGCAATGCTATTTTGACAGTAGCAGTGTGGCTGTTGTGTTATCCTTCAGTTTATCGTAGGACTTACATCTTCAGTTTATGAAAACTTCATTTCACTATCTAGGAAGCCTTGTCAGGTTATGACTATTTGTGCATATGAATGGCTTAAGACTGTTGACAAATGCTCTTATCTAGACTGGATTATTTTCAGAGGCCTTGTACGTGTTCTGTCAAAGATGTGGAGCTTGGCATGGACCATAACCAGGTATAGAGGAGTCTAAAAATGTTACTCCACTCTTGATTTTTTTTTTTATCCAGAGTAAAGATTTGCCAACATAAAGATCTATGTGAGCTTTAAAATTATTATAGATTTAACAAATGGCCTTAAAATATCTGAATAGCATTCTTTTGCTTGATGTCCCATCGTGATCGTTTTGTTTCCTCTTGTTTCTCACCCAGTAACAAACACAGACTTCTGTTCACCTTGTGGGAGCCACAGGGTCATTTAGTAGCATGGTCTCTGTCCTGAAAAGCTTAGTCCTGATAAATGAGGTAAAGTAATGGTGAAGTGAGCGTTACCTATGCATGACTGAGGATGCAGGGAGAAGGCTAGCTCACATAATTATCACCTGCTGAAGCTGCTAACTGACACGTGATCTCCAGGATTTTGATTTAGAATCTTCTATACAAGACCTTTCTTTTTCTTTGCTATGAGAGCACTTTTGAGTCGTTCTTGCTGTCTTTTTAGCAACAATGGGCACACCAAGTCTAGAAATAACGTGAGAAATATGCTTTCCGTAGTTTTGTTTTGTGGCTGGACCTGATTGTAGAATAAAAGCCATGGAAATGATTATAACATCTTTCTGAATCTAGTGAGTAGCTAAAGATCAAGTTTTAGAGCACCCCAGAGGACTTTTTTTAAAAGTTATATTTTCCCTTAGGACCCTGATCTACAGGAATTTTCTCTATCAGTTATAGTAATTGTTTCATGTCTCAGTCATGTTTCTCCAATTCATTGTTCCCAAAATCCTGTGCCTGAACTTTACATGTGCGCATTCTGGCTGTGTAATCCAGGACCAATCTAAAACTTGAGTGCTTTATTTACCTGAATGGGTAGAATGTTTCAGCAGGATACTTTCATTTACCTGTCCAATTCTGATGCGGAGCAAAACTGAAGAAAGAAACCAGGGTGGCAAGTAAACATACTCCTCTTGTTCCTGGAGAACTGTCAGCTGTGCACAGACAGCCTTAGGAGAGAGTAGGCACTCCAGGCTTCTTAATGAAAAATAAAGGAACACGCTGGTTACTGTGCGAGTGATTCATCCATTCATCTACGCTTGTCTCTTACATGCACTTCTTATGGTTCTTAATATTATGTGGTACTTAAGAATAAGCATCTATTGCCTATTCATTCTCTTAGTCATGGCAGAATGAAAAGCAAATGCGAATTTCCTCCCTCCTCTCTCACCAAGTTCATTTTGTCTTGGCATTCAGTAGACCTTGAAGGAAAGAGCTGAGTGTCTTGGTCATACTGGAGCAGTAACAAATCAGATGGCATTTCCATATGTGATAGACCAGGACATTTTGAAGCTGTGCATCTGCTTTTAAGAATCAAGCTTAAAAATGAATTGACAGTCATGTCAGATGGGCAGCACAGAGCTACTCGAGCGGGTGATAAACCAGTTACAATGCAGAAGGCTTCTTTGAATTTCCCAGTGCACAATTTGTGTGCAGTCAGCTGAATCTGAATGTGGACTAGAAGATGCAAAGTGCTAGTGTCTGGCCAGGCTGCCATTCTCGGAGATATGCCCTAGAATTAAAGTCGGAAATTTCTTCAGCTCTTGCAGGGTTGCTTGGAATATACTGCCTCAGGAATTAAATGACCATTTCTACTTCTTCAGGTATCACGATAATCTTTTGTCAGCTGAACTCAGCTTGAAACTGGATGCTTCTCCATTTCTGACTAAGGCATTCTGCATACTTGAAAAAAAAAAAAGTCGTTGGGACTGTTAGAATTTCATATACTGTGTTATTAATAGGACTTTGTAGCACGTCCTGCTCTAGAAGCAGTAATACAGTTCTGAAGATCCCCTACGGAAGCCAGCAAAGGCTGTCCTGCTGCAGAGTTGTGGTAGTGCTGCTTTTTGCTAAGCATAAACATGAAGAGTGTAAAAATAATTACTAGTTTCTGCTGTCTCTGAGGATGGATTTTCTTCATTTGGTGCAATGTCTCACCCTAGCACTGCTAGCTCAGGCAGCTGCAACAGATTGATCCTTTGTTCCCTCCACTCCTGGATGGAAAATACTTGGATAGGACTTTTATTTCTGCTGAAGGCCTACACATCTTTGTCCAAAATTACAAATGTGTGTTAGAAGATAAGACACAGGCACCTGTGTGCTGGTTTCAACTGTTTTCAGTATTCCTATACCTGCTCTAGGATAAAGGATCATTATCCTGAGTTTTGTTTTTAGTTTTGTCTACATAATTCCACTCAAAACAGTATACCAAAAGCCAGATACCATTCTGGAATATAACTTCAAATAATTGAAGGAGAGAGATTTCAAAATTCAGGAACATGTGATTTAATTTACTGGAGGAATTTGGTAAGAAAGCCTAATTCTTTGCTTTGTAGCATCATCACCTTCATCTATTTTATTGCATAAATATTTAACAGGGGCCTTTTTGTGAAGAAAATAAAAGAGAAAAATATTATCATACATCATAAAGAGCTAGTCAGGTATTTTCCATATTGTTAATAGTCTATGTTTATACGTTACTTATTTTTTGGAAAGGTTTAAAAAATACATTAATGCTGTGAGTTCAGCATTACTTCCACTGCCGTCAAGCATCAAAGTCTTGGTTCAGCGGGAACAAGACCAAATTTGAAAAGAAAGACAGCTGTGCTACGTGTCACTGACTGTTATTTGTTACTGTGCATGTTGTTACTTTACTACAAATATCTGCTACATACGAAAGGCTGTGAAAAGCAAGCAAAGCACATGCAAATTGTAGAAGAAACCATGCAAAATAGATTTTCCAAATGAGAAATGACATGCCATGATAACTTCTTCAGCACTGAGACAGAAGAATGCAAGAAGATGCAGAAGAGAATAATTTGTTTGCTGAACCTTTGCGTTGCAGTGACACGCACAGTGGTCCTGGGCCAGGGGAGCATTGTGCAAAGTTCGGCTCAAGTACAGAAGTCGTCTCTTCCCTTCAAAGCCCTTGCAGTCCAGCTCTCTGTGTCAGTCAGCTGGCAATGGATTGGTCCTGGGTTGTATGTGGGAACTGCAACTCACATAAAATTCAGATTCTCACATTCTAGAAATAAAATTCAGAGATTTAGAAGTTTTCCAGATGTTTGATTCCATCTCCCTCCATGGCACCAAGGGGTTAGTTTGCTTTATATTCTCTTGGTTGCCATTTGTTACAAACAGACTCAACATCTTCCTATCTTAATTATAGGCTTAATTAGAAGGAAAGATCAATATTTAGGATAATAAAAGCACACAGATAATTAGAATAATAAAACTCCAAAGATAATGAAAACAATTAAACTACTTTTCTGGGTGACATGAGGATATGGAATAATCTTTGGGAGATCTGGCGTTTTGATTGTAGTGAAACTGTCTCTGATGTCAGAATCTGGAGTCGAGTAAGAACAAAAAAACGTAATACTAAAAATGGTAGGAGCTGAGCGTTTCCCTTCTTATTATTCTGGACTGTAAATGTCTGTTCACCTGAAAAAAATACTTAATTCACTGTCTTCAGGACCAGATGCAGGCAATAGAGTCTCACCCACAACCCCTTTTTGAAGACCTGTAATTTCTGGTGAGAGATCTACCATAAGTTAAACACAAGTTAAATTTCAAAAGGCAACAGAGATCTTTTGAGTCCCTCTCAGTAGGGACCAGATATTGAAGAAGTTTAATTTCGGAAACGATCTGCAAGAAAAATGGAAAACGTGTCCTTTTTTTAGCCAAATTTTCTTGTGTTTGTTAAACAAAATAGAGGGGTTGGGCTCATCTCCTGTTTCCCTTTTCTCCTTTTTATACTGTGTTGCGATGATAAACTCTAGGCACTGTCCTGTCTGGGCTTCTTCAGCCCCTTTGCCGTTGAACCGGAGCACCATTCTCATGCAAATCGGTGAGACCCTACGGTGAGGCAGAGCATCTTAGTGTGGCTCCAGTTATAAGGACTTGGTGGCCCAGTTGTGCTTGTTCTCTTCCCATCATTTCAGGCTTTTGGTTCTTACAGTTCTCTGGATGTTTCCACTGGGTGTGGTGATCACAATGTTAAGTAACTCTGCCCCCAGCCTAACACTTGTTATTTTTTTAGCAGGTTGGTTTGGTTTTCTTTTTTTAGAATTCAACTACTTCTGTGAAAATAACGTCAGTGTGGACATGCTGAGATGTGCTGGTAGAAAAGAAACAGCGTTATCATTCAAATGGTGAATGGGAAAAGCAAAGTAGTTGTTCCCTGTAAAAGCTTTCTTTGGCAAGGGCTCCTGCTGGGTTTTGGTTGTTCACGTTGCTGTTTCTTCCCACCTGCCATTAAAGCCGGTACTATCTCTTATTTATGAAAAGCTAAACTTAGATATTTTACCAGGCAATGAAAAACCATCCCTGGAACTTTGATCAGCCGCATATTGGGGCCTGCAAAAATAAAAGGGTGACAACTCAGATGGGGTCACGGCACCGTTGTTACCTTCGTTTTGAAGTCAAGAAAGAGGAATTCTGTATGGAAGTGGAAGTCAGTCGGTGAAGGCTTATAGTGCGGTCCCAGTGAAAAGGTGCACAAGGAAAACAGAATACACTCAATAGCGCAACTATAAGAAAAGTAAAAAAAAAATCCTATTTGGGGATGAAATGTTAACCGGGGAAAGTGGAAGCAAATGATACGTTTGTATGACTTTGTGAAAGAGAGAGCTCTTGGTCTGAGGGCAGAAGCAAGTTTCTGTGTGGCTGCTAGAGCTGCAGAAAGATTTTTATTTTTTTTTCCTCTCCCTCTTTCTCCTGGTTAAAAGGAAGCTTCCCCTCCCCTCACAAAAAGAAGCGACTCTTCACAGAGAATTACTTGAGGATTTGTGACTGTGGAACAGTGAATCGATACTTGTTTGCAAAAAGCTTCAGTTAAAGTGGGACAAGTGGAGATTAGCTAGATGATCTGCTGGTTGTCCATCACTATAGATTTCTCATTGTTAGATGGAGAGGTTTATCTTGCCCTCCCTGTTCAGAGCTGAGAAGTGATCTGAGATGAACTGTGTGGCTCACAGGAATTAAAAAAAAAAAAAAAAAAAAAAAGCTGTAGGTGCCACAGAAGCAATTGGAAAGAAGGACTTCTCCGAGGGAGCAACCTGGGCATCTTTGAACTTGTTTGTGCTCTGGACAAACTGCCCCTGCTTAATAAATCTCTCTTTGCATCAAAGGAGGCCTGAGCAGGCAGAGGTTATGGGGTTGGGGTGGGGTTAATTAACCTCCAGTTTTGTATTTCCTATGTAGAGATCGCTCCAAAATAGTGAAGAAGTCTTGTAAGGGTCCTTTTTTTCATTGCTTGACCCTTGTGCTCAAAACAGAGCTGGGTATTATCTCAGCCAGTTTTGCCAAGATGCCAGCTCTAGGGGTTTGACAGATTGACGCTTGCCACAAATTGCTCAAAGATCCACTAAAATCAGGATGGCTCTAGGTGAACAGAGGTGTTTAACTGCATGGCTTAGGCTGTGGGGGAGATAAGGTAGTATGTGATTTCCTTTGAGATTCAGAAATGTTCAGGTTGGAGTGAACCATATCATATTTTTAGTATGAGTTTTAAATTCCATACAGTTAGATCATTTTTGTAGCAGTTGGATTTGTTCCAGTGTTTGTTTATATTTCATTAGGGGATGGCAGGACTTTATGTGCTTTTGTCAGTGACATAGACATATTAACCAGAAGTGTCTAATTATCTTTATTGATTAACCTTATCTTATAAAGAAGTAGTCACTCACTAGAGCAGTCCGTATTCTGTACACTGAAGGAAGAGAAAATGATTAATTTACTCCCCAGATTGTACTGCTCTGTATGCTACGAGAGTAAATGATGGATAAGGGACAGCCTGCACTGTCTTGGGTCAGCACAGTAGGTCAGAGTCATTATTTACCTTTTGAATGGAGAGTGAGAACTTCCTCTTTTTGCAAATCATGACCCCAACTCACTTGTTTACAGGGAGAGGCAGAATTGGTCACACAGTTGTGTTCTGCCTTATGTATGTATAAATACAGAGCTGCTGTTAGAGTAGGTCTGAAGTATTTGTAGAGCGAAGTAGGATCTGCAACTTCTGAGATGAATTAGAAAAGCTTTCTATTAAAAGTCTATAGAGCTTTACTCGTAGTTACTTTCAAATCATACTTTTCAACCTGTCCTTTGCCGTGATGCCAGGAACAATTGACCGCAGCCAGAGTGCGTATTTGCTTAGACCACGTTTTTTGTCAGGCAGTAATGTCTTGCTTACTTCCATGTGACCCACCATTTGTGCATCTTCTGCTATGTTTGGAGATCTTGCTTTGGTTTGTGTTTGTCAGTCTCTAGTGCAGTAAGATCCTTGTGTGTGATGAAGGATTCTAAACACAGTTTAAAGACACAATCTAACCTTTATCCAAGTTTTTATGTGATACATCTATATGTGTGGGGGGGTGGGTTATGGTATGTGGGTAAATATGATCTCTGTCCGCATCTGGAGATGCCTATGTCCTGGAGAAGTCAGACAGAAATGCTCATCATGCATTGAAATTATTAATATATTGTTATAGTTAATGCAACAGGAACACAATGACTTAAGCAATAATCTAATAAATCCCAGGGAAAAAAAAAGAAGGTTAACCCAAGAATGCCCTTTGACAGTGCCATGTGGGTTGAAAAAGCTATAGGTTTTATGGTGTTCCTTGGTATATTTTTCAGCCCTTCCTTTGGTTCATCTTCTTCCTATCCAGTATGTCTAAGGTGTAGTTTCATTCTCTGCACAGCCAAGATTCTCCTCTAGCTCTTTCCTATACTCATATTTCATTCTGCCTTTTGTATTCTTGTTTTTTATCCTGGGGACAGTCTTATTCATGTTTGTGTCTTGCATGGAGTTATCTTCTTATTTTGTTATTCCAACTGCTTTCCACATTAAGGAGGCTTCCTCTTCTCCAGTCTGTCAAACAAAGCCCCTCCACTGTAATAATCGTATCCTTCTCCTGCTGTCATC
Organism: Rissa tridactyla; assembly: GCF_028500815.1. Classification (NCBI taxonomy): domain Eukaryota; kingdom Metazoa; phylum Chordata; class Aves; order Charadriiformes; family Laridae; genus Rissa; species Rissa tridactyla. The sequence continues at coordinate 9,590,266 of NC_071478.1, read as the reverse complement.
TCTCTGGTGTTTCCGAATCACTATTCCCTTCCACTTTAGCAGTAAGGGAGCTGATGTACTGCAACCACTGTTACTATAAATACTACAATCACGTTAATGCTGAGCCAGGTTTTTCCTCTCCCCTGTCTCTATCTGTAATCACTCACATAGCAAAATGGGTCCCCATTGCTCTCTGGGGCTCTGGGTGTTCCCAAATCATCCTAAGGGGTACTGAATATGTTTGTGTCCATCTTTCTGGAAAGGCTGGAAGAAATCATCTTCTGATGAGTCAGATACTTCTTGCTATTAGTAAAATAAATGTAGTGGAGTCAATTTTTCCTTTGAATTGTTTCACTTCTATGATATCACACACAATACACTGACATTTTGACCTATGTCATACTTCGTTTTAAAGATCCAGTCATTTTGTGTGACATGTTGTCCTGGTTCCGGTGGGGATGGGGTTAATTTTCCGCAGGCTCTGGCAGGGACACAGGTATTCCATCCCACGGGAGCCATGCCCAGGCTGAGCTGCCAGGGGAGGGGGCAGGAAGTCGAGGCGGGGAGCGGGCGGGGGGCATCCCGGGTCTTGTCGGTGAGCGGTGGTTCCGTAATCGTGTTTGTACATTCCTCTATCCGTGTTACTGTTGTTGTTTTCTTGTTCCCTTTGCTCTTCTGTTAAACTGCCTTTGTCTCAACCCATGAGTTTTGCCTTTTTGTTCCGGTTCTTTCCCGTATTGGGGAAGCTCGAGAGAGCGGCATGTGGTTCTTTGTTGCCGTCTGAGGCCAAACCACAACACATGTTCTCAAAATGGCATGTTTTTCACGGGTCCAAACTGTGATTAAATGTTCCAGGTTACATGTAATAGCGCTGTTGTAGCTTGGGTAGTGCCTTTCCCATCCAGTTCGTCAGGTACACTGAACAGTCCTGGTTGGCTTTGCAATATGCCAGTTACTCCTGGGGGGTCAAATGTCTTAAGTGACGCTCCTTCACGTGTCTGTAGCATAGCCCAAACTACAGAAGTGTTTGCGGTGCTGTTTATGCTGGCCGTGGTTTGTGCATGATCACCACCACAAAGGGAGTCTCTCAGCTATTGCGTGCGAGCTGAGCAGGCAAAGCCTACATTTTTACTCTAGTAAACTGTGATGTAGCAATCTGTTATTGTTTTGAGGTTGCTGCTCAATGATGGTTTTCCATACTTTGGGAGCTGATGCCTTTAGACATGATCAGGGAGTTGCATGTCCTCGTAGCACACATGATGTCTGCTTAGTGGCTTTTAGCTGTTGTCCAGGGTACGTATTTTGTCTCTAAAGGACATGACTTCAGTGCTCAAAAATAAATCTCCTCCTTGATGTAGTCCTGATTTTTATAATTTCTGACACACAGCCCAATTCATACATTTCTTATTTTGTTTTTGCATTACATTTATTTCAATAGAATTACACAAATATAAGATCACAAGATTGAATGATAAAGTGATAAACAGGCATTTGTATTTATCACAGGTCCTGCATATAAGAATTTTCATGCAAGTCAAATCTTGTTTGCCCTACTGACGTGAGTAGTAGCACTGATGTGACCAGAGAATAGTAGGAATTTTCCTTCTATGGACAGAAATGCTAACCTGACCAGCTTTGCTAACAGCATATGCTGTTGTTTTCAAGGCTTTTGATTATGAAGTGCAGCTGAGGTTTGTTCTCCAGGCATTAAAAGAGACGAGTTTTTGAGGTTTCATCTTCTGTTTTCCAAATTTAACCCACAACGTTTGTTCTAGATGATTGTATCACGCAGTATAAAGTAAACTTGTGCTAGATTAAAAGCCATTTTATAGAGTTTACACTTTGCTAGTTTTATAGACTAACATAAAACATAAAGGTATCTTGGGATTTTTTGTTCCTCCATAAGAAATTGAAGATGTTTTTCTAGCTGCTTGAAAATAGAATGCCAGAATGTGCATTAGTAGAACATAACCATTTTGATCATGTTAATGCTACTCTGTGGGGCAAATTCTGCCTCGTGAGGGCAACCTTAACTTTTTGTGCTTTTGGAATAATTATGATCAATTACAATGTGTAATCCAGGGCTTAATTTAATCCATGGATAAAACATGTGCTTTGTCTTCATCTTCACTAGCCAGCTGTTAAATGGAACAGAAGGGAAACATTTATCACGGAGAAAATTTGTTTTTGAAAAGTTCGTGTTATAGTTTTGATTTCATCAAGTTCTGTAAATCAAGGATATACAAGTTTCATTAGTGGGCACTTTCATGAGTTTGACTGGTTAATCAACACACAGAAAGCTTTACTGTCTGTCTCTCCACCGTTATTCCAAAGCCTGGTGCTCTCAAAGGCTTTCCACTTTATCTGCAGGCTCTCAGGCTCATCTGTGTTCCCACCACAGATGAAGAAGCCTGATCCTGTTTCCTGAGGCACTTGGCCTTAGGAAATGCACAGTGAGGAAACAGGCTACTAATGTGGAGAGATACAATTAGAAAAGTAGTACTTAATTGATCTTTGGAGGAAATGTGAGACCTGGAACGGTGCGAGTTGTGTGACTATGTTTCAGGGTACGCCATGAGTGGTGTTTGCTAAGTGGAAATCTCTATGTTGTCTCTAAAATAAATAAGTGTGGTTCCAGAGCTATAAGGGCATGTTTGGGAAAAGGCGACACCATGTAGTGTCCTTATTGTGTCCCTAATAATGACTAAGACTTGGGTGTGGGGCTAGACTGTGACAGACAAACAGTGGTTTGAGGTCCTTCTGCGGCCAGATATGACTTGCTATGCTTAATGAATTTTGCAGTGCAGCTTGAGAAACTTTTGCAGTTTTTCTATTACACAGGACAAAGCATCGCTATTGATTTTTATAGCCTGATGAATTTTATTTCTGTTTTCTTGCAAAATCAGCATAAAGGGGAAAAAATCACAAATCGTTGCACAGAACTTGGGAAAATTTTCAAAGTCAATGAGAGTTTTGTACTTAACGTCTCTGAAATTTTAAAAAACATGTGTTGGAGCATCCTATTGCTAATAATTTTTTCCTCTGGAAACACCATTGTTGAAAGCAAACCGATTGCTAGTCTGACTGTTTGCTACGTGGAAAATCAAAACTGTGCTTTTCATCTGATGAGGGAAACATGAATACATAGCAGTTGCTCTGGCTACATGGGCTGAAGTAGAAGTTATTGAATCCAGCCCCTGTGTATGGTGTCTGCATGCAGTGATCCTGCAGAGACCATCCTGAAGTCAGGGCAGTAAACTCTGCTCATGAAATCAAGTCAGCATAAGCTTCGTTTCTCAAAAATCTCAAAACCATTTCAATTACGAGAGGCTTTACACTGCTAATAATCGCATGGACCAGCCTGGCATTTTATTGCCTGGGAAAGCATGGGTAATGCTGATTTTAGCTAGCACTTCACTGGGGAAGGGGAAACCTCTTCACTACTTCATACTGTGCTGACATATAAATATATCAGGTATTCTTCCAGAGCGAACAGCTACAGAAAAAAGAATTTCCTCCATCCTCCTAGACTATAGGCCCACTTTTGATGTGGATTTAAATACAAATAAAAGAGGAAAAACCTTTCCAAACTATAAATTAATGGATCAAATATTTCTAAATGAAATTGGAACGGCGTCTATGGTTTTATTATCTTTTGCCATACAGGGCTGTCTTTGAAAGGGGAAAAAGCTTAGTGAAAACTAATTTCAGAGCCTTGACTGCTTTTTGATTACAATTCGGGATTACAGTTTTAATCACCGCTTATCAAGTAATACCACAAACCTCAGAGCATGACCATCTTTCTCAGGGGAAGACAGATTTAAAAGCCAATTTTCAGCAATCCCTCTTCTTTCTCCCAAACTCGTCTTACGTATATGGAGGGATAATAATCTGTGATATTACAAGAGACCTTAAGCAATGCCTGAAACTCTCCGTGTTCTCAGATTTCTTCAGAGTTTTCCTTATTGTAGTAGAAGTATTATTGTTCAGCAGAAATACTGGCATATGTTTAAGCAAGCTCTTGTTTCAAGGCAGCCTCCATTCGAGTGCAAGATATCGAGCACACTCCCCCTTTCTCAAGCAAGTAACAGATTTTACATATGCAAACTTGTCGAGATATAAGCATATGCATGTGTTCAGGGGAGGTCTGAAATGTATACCTTGTATTTATATGCAAATGGCTGCTGCAAAATGGCTTCATGCACAAGCTATGTATGAGCTAGCCATGACACGTACTGGAGTTAAAAGATGGATTTTACTCAAAGTTACGGATATTGCATAGTTTTGTCCACTGTGGGAGATGGGTAGCAGCCCCGTGCCTGAAGCAGGGTGAGAGAAGAGGGAGTCCCTGGTTTCCGCAGTGCATCAGGGAGCATGATTAGGTGTTTGCAAGGGGAAAGACCCTTGTTAAACAAATTTTAAAGTGTCGTGCTTGGTAAGGAGGTAAAGTGGCCAGGATCAACCCCGGACCTTTTCCTTGGGTTTGCTTTCGTGACTGTCTCCCCATGGAGAGCCATGAGCCTCTGCTGTAGGTTACCTAGTGTGTGTTAGTTCCTTCAGATAAATATTGCTCCTCTTTATAAATGTGAAGACAAAACCTCCCTCTTCAGTCCAGAGAGCTTGCATCTAATGAGAGTAATCGGACTGATTGTGACCACAATTAACTTTTGTCTGAATTATTCAAATCCTACTCAATAATGCTAGGGATGGAAGAGGCCTATTAGATCATTACATTTCTTCTCTGTAAAAAACAGGATGTAACCTGATGTGAGATGATGTATCTTTTATCAAAGCGATACTGTGAGTGATTTGAGCCAAAAGGCTTAGAAGATGCTTTTACCAGCTAAGGGGACCCCAGAGCTAGTTCTGTTCAAAAGCTAATTTACATGTGGTGCATGAGCATGTAGACAGTGCTTGAAGTGCATGTAGTACAGTTAAGGAAGGCCGCGTTCACTCCAAGGTTAGTGTCTCTGTGAAAAGAAACTTCTGCGGGAATGCTTATAAACAAATCATTATTTTTCTTTTTATTTTCCTTTTTTTTTTTTAAGTGTTTGAAGAGAACTTTGAATGAGGCACTAAGTAGTGTTAAAAAAATGATAAATGGCAGAAAGGGCAGCAGGTTCATTGGTGTATATCCAGTTTCCTGGAGGAACACAGAGCTCCTTGCTACTGCTGCAAGTGTCCGTATTTTACCTCCAAGTGAGTAGCATGCAAAGAACTGCATTAGATAGATTTACTCTCAATAAAGATCAAGTGCACAAGACAGATTTACCAAGATCAATCCTATCTCTTAATTTACCAGTTAGAGCCCATGATTAACGCTGTTGATACTTACTAAGATGCTACCTGGTGGAAACATGATATGATAAGATTATCACCGATGGGTCAGGTTCATCCTCTGAGCAGCTTTCCTTTCTCTTCAAATTTGTGTTTGGAAGTTCTTTACCAGTGGGTGGGCAGAGGATGATAAACCCAGCATACTGCTGCTGGAGCAGAATCTCATCTGTCTATACTGGGAACAGCTTTCCATCTCTATGGATTAGGCAAAAAAACCCTCAAAACCCCAAATGAAAGCTATTTTTTAGGTATCCTGGCAAGGGAGCTATAGCAGCATGGAAGACAGTTATATGGCAGACGACTTGTTGGTTTGGTGTTGCACGGTGCAGAATCACTGCATGAGCTGAATGCTTTAGCAAAATAGGTGTGTTTGACCAACTAAAACTTGGATGCCTACTGACCTTGGCTGTTGAAAAGCTGGGCGATGCAGTCTCACAATCTATAACACAGGAGTGTTAAATGTTTCCCTCTGTGATTTCAGGATGCTGGTGCTCTGGCCCAGTGAGGAGTTTGAAGGGACTGGGTTAAATGCCTTTTGCATTGTCTAGACCCTGTAGAAGATGACAGTTTTAAGGGACGTCATTTAAGTGATACATGTCCACGCATGGCATGGTTCACCTTCTTTCTGCTGAAATGCATGTTGTCCATCTGTTCTCTCTCTGTTCTTAGAGCAGTTGGGATGCTGATCAAGTGATCATGCCTAGCTGGTCAAAATGGCAGTAATTGTTGTTTACTCCCTGATCTGCTCTTCATATAGATGGCTATAAAGAGAGCGGGGAACTGGCACCTTCGGATGGGCTGTGGTGTTGGTTGTGGAAATAAGTTTCACAGTAGTGTTTGGCTTGGAAATGACAGAATGATTCTGGTTTCTTACACACATGTAGGGATAAAACCAGTTGCACCTGTGTAAGTAATGGTTTCACTTGTATCAGAATTTTTCCTTAATTGGTTTCTTTAGTGAATGCATTAATTTCAGACACGGATGAGAAGAATATGTTTGTACTGATTTGATTAAGCCTGGCAGCTGCCTCTCTTGCTGGAAGGGATGCTCACAGAGTATTTCTCATCCTCCCTGTCTGAGAGATACCACAATGTCATATATACAGAGACCTTTCTCATTTTTTCCTTAAGGACATTAAGTTGTTTGATGTTGTAGAGTTCAGTTTTCAACAGCAAGTTGCAAGCAAGACAACCAAGACTGTAGGAACGAACGCTTGTAAATGGAACTATAGAAGGATGTTCCCCCTGCACGCGATCTCAAAATCTAAATGTTCCATGAGTCAGAATAAAAACAATTTTAAAAGGCTGATGAAATATACTTTCAAAAGGGAGGGAAACCTTTTACTTACGGGTCCTCAGTCACAACACAGTCATAATAACGCTAGCTTAGAATTACATTCTGGAGGTCCTGAGCTTGTCTGTGTGGTAGCCTGCTGCGATGTCTCAGATATGGGGAGCCTAGCATTTCTGTTCCCGCTTGTTTCTGCGTGCAAAATTAACAACATCTTCATCTGCTCGTTCTGCCAACCTAAATTAATGTGCCAGCCTGCTCTAAAGAAAAAAAAAAAGTAAAAGGAAAAAAACTTCCACCCTTCTAACAAAATACATCAATGCCAGCAGCCCCTACGCATGAATGAACCTCAATAAGCAAACCACTGTGCATGGGTGGCAGAGGAGGAGAAAAACAAGAAATTGATAAAGAAATATATTTCATTTTCAGGCTTCTAAGATGTTGGCTTAAAAACAACAGGGAGAGAAAATAAACCCAGTCATTTTTTAAAATCATGAAAAATACACTGACAGTGGCCTCCAACCTTAAGTAGGTGGGTTTTGGGGATTTTTTGCCTACATAGGTAGACAAAGGGCTGGGAACCATTTTCAGTTATTGTTCTGGAGCTCTAGTCATGCTACTCAAATATGCATTGATCTTAATCTGTCTCATAACACGATTCCTGAACCTCTTGCTACTTGTAGCTTTCTGCTAAGGTACTGGGTTAAACTCCTTCATTAAAGGTAGCTGCAGGAAACAGGAATGCACGTGCGGTCATCTAAAATGCCAAAGCAGAAACAGGACTACTGGCTGCTTAACTTGAAAGGGGATCATTAACAAGTCTAGGTTTTCATCAGAAGGGTGAAAAAAAAATCTCAATACCTTTTGTTGCATCATTTCTGGAAGTCTAAATGCGCCGTAAGACACAGGCCTGTTCTGTGTCCTGGTCAGGAAAGTGGGCCCAGGAGGACTTATATCTTCATGCACATATGTCTCTGCGAGTGCTGATGTACGTATGCATTTCCCTGTAGTATCTGAGCACTTCCCTAGTCTTTTACACAGAGGTCAGATATTCATGTTTTCCTGGAATGCAGGTGCCATACTGAGGCGGAGAGTCCAAGGGCCAATTACTTAAAACTGTTGTCTCAAGATCCTAGTTTGTTTGTTGGTTGATTTTCCAAGTGATGAATTCCCAATTGCAGGTACCCATTTGCATCTTCAGAGGTTTGAATACCGCTTTGGACCTACTCCTAGGTGATTTGTCCAGATCTCATAGCATTAGTTTATTGCCTGTGGGAGTCTCAAATGTGATACTGGAAATGCCAGCCTTATTATAGATGTCCAGGGATAAGGTAGTGCCATGTGGATGTGGCAAGGGAGGGAGGAAAGGTACGTCGGGGGAGTCATTCACATCTTCCTCCCATTTCTCGATGAAGAATGCTGTCCAAGATGTGCTAAGTTTTGAGGGCTGCCTTGCGCTGTATAGGCAGAGGCTTTCCCTCAGTTGTGGTCATCCCTTGCAGTATTAGAGCATTAGAACGAGGGGCTTTTGGCCATGTCTTATCTAGTGTATTGCTCACCAGCACCAAAGTTTGATTTATTGTGCTGTGTAGGTTTTTCCCCATGCATCTGTAGAAAACGTGAAATAAATGACATAGACTGAGTGAAATCATATCTCCCAATCCTCCTCTGATGACTTAATTAAACCCACAGGGTCTTGTTTGGGGGTAGAAAAACAGCAGGACGTGAAGTGCTGAAGACCAGTAAATAAATTATTGGTGCTCCTTGCTAGTTCACTGTGCTACCAGTCATGTGGAAAAAAAAATCCAAATCTATTCTTTCTGCCTCACCATTTTATTATTAGCAGCTTCTCTGTGTTTTATCCATGACTTCCTGTTGAAGGAAACTGCGCTGGGGAAAAGAAGGTTTTTAAAAGTTCGACTTAAGCTCATAAATATACAGGGAGCTTCTCCACTGAGCCTGAAATTTGTTGTTCCTATTTTTCATTCAGTATATCTCATCACACAGGCTGAACTAGGGACTTGTGGATGTGGCCTGGAACATAACGCAACTATACACAAGCTGCCTGGACACGGTGGTGGTTGCAGGGGCTATAGAGGAACTGTGCAAGTATGAGGACAGAATCTAGTGGCCTCTGTGGTAAAGCATAGCTAATTTTCCAATTAGCTGAAAAATGTAGGGCCATCCTTAATCATTATCCCAGTGTTTGTTAACTTATCTGTTCCACTGGATTGTATTTTATGCTTCTGGTGCTCTAGTGAAGTAAGAGCTTGTGGATGTTTCGCAGGTGAAGAGCTGAGGTGAAGCGACCTGGTCAAGGTCACATGGAAAGTTTGTGTTGGAGCAGGGATCTGAAGTGTTTTTCCATTGGATTGGCAATAATGGATGGGGCTGGATGAGAAGTATGTGCTCTTGCCAGATCAAGGCAGCAAGCAGAACAGAAGAAGAGCATGTGTATAACGAATTGTTGAGCTTGTTGTTTGAGCTCCTGACAGCCGCAGGAAAGGCTAAAAATTATATCCTGTGCCTGCCCTTCCTGTTTCTTCAGTGGTGGCAAAGTCTGGAAATTCATGGTGCCTGAAACTGACTCAGTGATATTTGTAGTCTTCACCTCTTCTGTGAAACCTGTGATATCACCTAGCCTTAAAAAAAAAAAGTGAAAAAGGGTAAATGCCTATACAGTAGTGCTCCATACTAGTGTCCGTGCCTGGAGGCTGTGGCCATGCAGGGCTGCCCAAAGTAACTCGTGGGGGAAGGGAGGAGTTTCAGAAGGACGTAGGTTGGCATGGGAAAGATTACAGATGGAGACAGGATTCTTGGGCAGTTTGCATCTGGGCACAAAGCCCTCTGGCTGATTACCTTTAATCTGCCAGTATGAAGCAGAGGAGCGTGTAGGAGGAAGGGGCCCAACTTCTGCTTCTGTGTAGGATCAGCCAGATGGATTTAGAAGACATCAAACCCTTTCCTTTAGGGTCTTGTTGATCCACTTGCTTAATCCTGCCCTCATATGGGTAGATGTTAATGGAAGGACACTGTGGCTTGGCCTTTTCAGAGACTGGTTATTAAATAAGATGGTCAGATTCAGTCTAAGTAATTGCTGAGTTTTCTTCTGCTTAATGAAACTGAAGAAGAGGAAACTTCATAGCTTCTGTTTTACTTGTAAAAATTTCTCCCTACATTTCTCTTTAGGGTGTTTCCTTTTAATGTTGTAAGTACAAGTGGAGAACATGCAGTTCTTGCTGTTGCCACATGGAAATGAATAATGGGTTTGGGCAAAGACCAAACTCAGTTTCCAGAAGTCTGCACTTTCCTGCCCATTCATCTATGTGATGTATAAAATGAACTCAAAATATACTGGCAGGAAAAAAGGACTGTTTAGTATTCAGAGCTTCAAAGACATTTAACAACATTGTCTTCAACTAGGAACCAAATTATTTCTTCAAGAAGTGTACAGAGAACACTTTGCTTTCAATTTACAGCGTGGTCTTTCAGAACATATTGCAGCAGTCAGTGTCCTGTGGCAGGATCACTGAATTTATACCAATAAAGGCTCTGAATACCTTCTTGCAAATCTGCCTTGTCAGTCCGTGTGTTGGAGATTTAGATCAGGAGACATACTTTCTGATGCTTTTTCCCAGAGTTGTTATTGTTTCTGGAGGATTACGTTCTACAAGACAGAAGACTAAGAGCTAGGAGCCCTGTGGTTTAAGCAGTAGATGTCCTTCAGATTGTGTGTGTGAACTTCATTGAGTAAACTAGTTAATGCATGCCTCAGTTTCCACTTTTTAAATTGGGATAACCCCCCTCTTGCTCTTAGACCTTTTCTCCAGCCTCAATAGGTTGCAAATTCTCAGTTCCACAAACAAGAATTAGGAGACTTTAATGTCTTTGAATGAGGCGAAGCCTTACCAGGACCGATCCATAATTGCCACAACTGCATTGTATACAAATATGAGCACAAAACTTCATGTTTAACCAGGACTGAAAAAGTTGTGGAGTGTCCCCTGAAGCTCTGTGCCTAGAGCAGAACATTTGATTATCTCATTTATAATTTCATCTGTTTAATCTTTGGCCTTTTGCTGATGTTGCTAATGATAGTAGGACTGAATTCACCAACTTGCTCCAAATTTGCCAGCAGACTAATGACAACCAAGTTATTCTCAAAGGTCTGTTCCTTGGTTGTTCTTTTTGGCTGGTTCTGGTTTGCTTTGGCTCAGGTCTTACGGAGGGCAAGAGCTTTGCACCATGCTCTACAGTTCCCACTAGTGAGAAATGGAATTCTCCATTACATAGTTTCATAAGTTAGCTCACCTCTGTTTTATGTTGTGTGTCATTCATGCTTCCATTTGTACTGCAGAGCAGCGAGCAAACATCTCTGTCTAGTAGCTCATCATATGAGGGTGACATGCTCTTCTATAACTGGGTTAGGAGTTGGAATGACAGTTCCAACTGTTACCAACAGGTAAAGCTTGGATGAGAAATTAGAAGAAAACCCCAAATCTTCATGGGAATATGTGCTGCTTCTAGTATGCTGATACAGATAACGCTGGGTACTGTTTCTTTAATGCTACTGGCTTCATTCATTTCTGGAGATATGAGGAATTTATTCATTCCAATTTATTAAAGAAAAATCATACCTAAAGGCTAGTTTCATCAAGACTTGTAGAAGCAGAAAATAGGTCTAGTAAGTTAGTCTCTTAAAAGATAGGAAAAAAAAAAAAGGGAATCATGCCAAATCTAATTAAATATGGGTTGGTTTTTGTTTTGTTGTGGGGTTTTTTTGTTTGTTTTGTGTTGTTTGGGTTTTTGTTTGTTTGTTTGTTTAATTTGGCTCCTCCTTAAATTCTGGAGCAATTTTGTTAATGGTATGATAGCTGGCGTGTGCCCGTGCTGCCTCTCATCTGATTGAGTGAGGTGTGCAGCATGAGCATATGCAAAGAGAATATGCACAATCCACTGGGGACACAGAGGTTTCCACAGCAATTTTGTAGAAATCCATAACAAATGCATTGTTAGGTTGGTTTATTCCTTCTCTTTCCTGCTGTGTAAAGTATTTGATATTCAAATTAAAATGGTGCTTGTTTAGGACAATTCAGTTATAGAATAAGCCTGGTAATTGGTGCCCGTGGGACTGTTTACACTCTGCTTGGTGTAATCCACTTATGGAAAATTAATGAAAGGCGATTTCCTCCTCCGTTGTAGCTGTTTTAATATGTACACTATGTTGTTTCCTCTTCCAGCTGAAGCTTCAGATGGTTGTTTGGGGACAAAAGCTCCAGCAAACTAACGTGCTCCCTGGAGAGGTCCTTAGGGTTTCGGGTGGCTTTGGCGCTGCAGAGGTTGTGTGCGAGCCCCGCTGCGCTGGGACTCAGAAATGCCCTCTGATCTATGAGCCATTCCCGCTCCCGGGGAGGACCAGGAGGAGTAGTTTGCTACCAATTTATATCCCTCTGTGACGGTTCCAGTGGCAGCTGAGCTGGCACGGGGGTTTGTCCAGCTGAGAGGTACGAGCTGTCCCTCTGTCCCCTCCAGAGCACAGCACCAACCTGCACCTGAATGTTCAAATCAAGTGTTTCCTCCCTGCCCCAGCTCTGGGGAGCCAGCTTGGGAAGGGGGGAGACTGCCTTCTCTCGATACGCACGTGGTCTCAGTCTGAATCTCGATTGAGATAACTGTAACTTATTTTTCAGCTTCCTCAACTAGCCGCACAAGCCCCTTTGGTAATATTGAGAAGGTAGAGGGGAAAAGAAAGAGGTTATTATGGGCCTATACAGCCCATGATACACACAGAATTTAGTGTGATGGGGTGCCAGTACTGCTTCTTGTGTGCTTGTAAAGACATTGCTTGTCCTGCAGGTTGGGGAAGGGAGGCAACCTCTCTAATGCCTGAGTCAAGCCTGAGCTCAGGCACTGCTCTCACTGTGCACGGGTTTCCTATTTCCCATTTTGTCAGAGAGTGGAGAAAAGAAAACGAAAAGCCAGTACCTCTCCTTTCCTCAGGGATATTTTCTAGTTGTTTCACAGGGAGCTGACTGTAAGTGCAGGCTCTGTGTGAAAAACAAAGTATTTCAGTAAGTAACTGTTCAATTTTACAAACGGTGCTAATGCACGGTTTTGGGCTGTGGGAGCCCTGAGTCAATATGGCCAATGCAAAGAATTCCAGTTCCAGAGCAAATAGCAGCAGCAGAATTGGGAATACTGAAAGTAGAAGCAGCATCATTTTATTATTCACAATGGCTACAGAAAAATTTGCTGAGAAAATATCAAATGCAGAGAGCCGGAGGTTAATGAGGAGAACAAAATCAAGATCATCCTAGAGAAATTACCAAGCTGCATTGCCTGAAAGAAAGTGAAATGCAATCATTGCCTCTTACCTCAGTAATAAGGCATTGGGGTAACATATAGGAAATATGCTCAGTTTGACCTAGGCCTATTACCTAGATACCATCTCTTCCCTGTTTTTCCCCCAATTTCCCTTCCCTCCTTCAAGCAGTGGACAGATTATATTTTCTTTATCACTTCTAAGAAATGCCTTTTCTCTTTCTGTGCTCAGTCAGGCTTCCTATCTAGACTGTCACTCCCTTGAATCAAAAATACTGTAGCCTTCTCTCTCTTAGTGTCCTTAAAATCTGCATAATTCTCCCTGATCCAGACACGACTACAAATGCTGAAATCATCTTTCTGATCTCGCTCTGCCCGTTCTCCTGGGAACTCCTTCAAGTGAGGACCATTTCTCAAGTCTCTGCTACTTGACATCACCTTTGTAAATCCAAATATTTTTGCCATACGTTTCTGCTTCTTTGTTCCTTGTGCGTGGAGCACATCTCTGGACTGATGCACCTGCTCTTTAAGCCAGTATCAAGTTCTTTCTCTTCCATGCTTCTGCTAAGAAATGACTTAGGTAAGGTTAGGTTGACCAAAAGAGGTAGGAGGGGAGGGGAAGAATTGTCCTTTTTTCTTTTTTGTCCCACTTCATCATCTCCCAAATTTATTTGCATCCATGAATGGATGGGGGCAAACTCTCCCTAGATATTGATGTGGAAAACAAGCAAAATGCATTATTGCACAGGCGTCTTCCTCTTAGATCATTAGTGGTAACACTTGTTTGGGAAATGTATTGTTTGCCAGATTAGTGTCATTGTCAGCGGGGCCACAGCTGCTGTGCTTTTTGCAAGTTCGGAGCCCAGGGTACAGGCAGCAAATGCTTTGCTCAGCTGTTGTTTTACCCAGGTCAGCAACATCTCACACCTGTTCTACAAACCATGCAATAAACCTCACCTGCACAGTGCTGTGTCTTGACTATTAAAAGCTTGATGTATTGCACACAAGGTCCAACTCATAACGGCCTGCGTTCCACAGCTCATTTGGTATCGTTCTGAGGAGCATCTGTCTTAGCTACTGGCAGTGCGATCTTTGAAAACAAGCTTCATTTTGCATCTCTGTCCTTTGGAAGATGGGGAAGATTTACAACCTACAAATAACGATGATAGGTGAACTTGTGTCCTAGGGAATGGGATGGAGGCAATGAGCTTGAGAGATGAACAGCTCTGGGGTCATTTGGGTGTTCCCACTGGCATTATCAAATAGAGATGGATCAGGTTCACTCTGCCTCACCACTCAGCTGTCTTCCTGTGCAAGAGCTGAACCTCTCTGCAACGCAGCATTTTCCAAACACTGGACCATCTACAAGATGCCCTTGGAGATGGGCTGGAGGAGAGACAAGGAAGCTTTTGAAGGCTAGTATTCAGTTCATCAACACTTGAGGGAAATTGGGAGGAAAAGGTAGAGGTTTGGGGAAAAATGACTTTTCCTCAACAGTTACTTGAATGTCACTGAGAGGGACTGTCTGTTATCTCCAGATGATTGGCACCTCCTGCTCTGGATTGAAAGAGACTTTCTGTTCATATTAATGTACCTCTTGTCATTTTGTCACTTTTGAAGTCCCTGTGGACTTTAATTTTTGCTTTAGGCATGGTGAACTTTATTATAATTTCATTTGAAGATGATGATGAAAGAGACTTGCTTGAGAAATGACGTGTTTCCTCAGGACTCCTGGGTTCAGTGACCAAGACCTCCAGTTGTCTTTTAGCAAGCCCATCGTGATTTTTTAATCTATTAAATTCTCTTTGTGGATACTAGATCTAAATGGTAAATATTCATTAACTGGGCGAGATGTGCTGTACTTCTTGCCATGTAGCAACCCAGTTGTGGAAGGTGGAGTGCAGTCTGTGGTCCACTGCATGACCTGGGCAATGTTTTGTAAATGGGGAGTTGTTTAAAGAGGGCGTGAAGCTCAAATGCATCCTTGGTGAAGTTAGTGGAAGCCTACCATTGAGTGTGGTGGGAGATGGGCGGTAAGTTGCTATATGTCGGGTCTTACGGTATGAATGCAAGGGCAGGAGCACAGAATGGTTTTGTTAAAATGGACTTGGTTAGCTCTGATTCTGGGAATCACTCAGATGAGTAGTTGTGGTGAAATAGTATTTTGCACAAGGAGCTCTCTTAAAATGAAGTGGAATCGGTATATGAGGAAGGTGAGGATATTTGGCTCTATGCCACATGTTTTCTAAGCAAGTAAAATAAAAGGAAGCAAAAATCTTCTCATAGTTAGCAGTGTATCTCTCTTCCCTGATTATTATCTGTAAGTTATTTGGAATAAAAGAGAGCAAAAAACCAAGAGTACCTGAAAATCACTTCACTGTCTGTAAAACTTATGACAGATACTTTTCATTTAATTCATTCAGGAAATCAATATGTCGTACAGAATCATTTGACTGTGGGTGGCAGTGAAATTATAAATATACATGAAAACAGAATTGGATTAATAATTTTTGACAGGTAATATAATGCAGCTGTTGCTGAATGATATTAACAAGAGAAGGCATGTTAAGTCCCAATGTCAGAGTAAGGCGAGGTGGTTATAATGTCTGGATAAATTTCATGCTGTGACTGAAGACTCTTGATGGCAGATGGAGATCGACAATATAAAGTTCCATTAAAAAGTCCTTTCCTTTGCTAATTCCTGACTCTTTTTACCGGTCAGTAGTCTGCTCATCGATCTTGGCTGACTGAAATAGAATTTCCCCATTCTGTCTGCCTGAGCCAATAGATTTCATTTGCAATATACTGAGTTGTGAAAAAGTGGGAAACTTCACCCTCCTGAGATCAGCATCCCAAAGAGGCTGTCGTCATCTGGGCGGGGCAGCAGCTCTCTTCTAGCTCTCTTCTTTCCCGAGTGAGACTCAGATTTTTAGATTTCTTTCTTCAAGGTTTACAAAGTGATTGTAAATGCATATGAAAGACAAAATGCCTTTTATGAAGGACATCAGATGGGGGTTTATTGCAGTTCTTCTCCTCCATTTTTTCTGTTCCCCTCTTCTGTCATTTTCTTTTTTATGCTACCCCCATAGTCTGGTTGTCTGTCAGCTCTTGCTTGTGTGGGAATTTTTGCCCCCAAGTAATGCAAGGCAACCAGAACCCACTTGAACTGCCTATGGATTGCACCTAAAAAAGGGTATTACATGTGCCATTCCTCGCAAAAGACAGAGAGGCTGAGATAATCTCCTGTTCTCGCTGTTCTCACATAGGACACTGAGCTCAGAAAATACCTGTATATGGCTTCCACAGGGCCGTGATCTCTTTCTAGGCTTGGCTGTTTGCCCTTATCTCCCATTGTGATATTTGAAATACTAGCAACAATTTGATCCTTGAAGATGCTGAATATGCCAACATCATTTCAGCAAAGCATTTAAGTAAGCATTACCTTAGAGTATGGGAATAGTTCCCATGGGGACTGTACTTTTAACCATGTGCCTTTTAACCATACGTGCCTTTGGCTGCAGTGCTAAGTGTTTGTTGGCTGAACAGATCTGGCAGAATTCACCCCTCGCTCTTACTCATACCAGAAACTTGCCCCTTGTCACACTTGGCTGGTGTTTGCATATGAGTTTAGTGAATGCTGTTAAGTTAAGCAGTAGCTTTTGTGGGAGGCAGATTTAATTTTCGGTATGTATGTTTTACTTATCTACCTGCAACAAAGATTCTTTATATACTAGTAAACTAGAAGATTTACTTTTAAAGGGAAATTAAGGAGGAAGAGCAGTTTAATAGAAGTATAGACATGCAGAGACAGTAGGCCTCAAACCTGGGAAAAACCAAGGGAACCGAGGGAAAATAAGAATTAAGACCATATGGGCCAAGTGTTTCTCCTTTATAGCAATGTAAATCTGGAGGCACTGATGGTGATGAATTTGATGACTGTGACTTCAATGCATTTTGAGCTCTTTGAGGTAGTTGTTAAACAGAAATAAGCAAATTTTACAGATGATGGAGATTGCTGAATCTCCAAGGTCTAGTTCTTCTGCCAATGTAGAAATCGGGACTTTCTATATAAATTCTCATCTGACCTTTGCAAAGGATTCCAGTGCAAGAGCTGTTCTGCAGAGGAAGCCAAAAAAAGTCTTGCCTTCTCAAAGTCATGTGGTAAAACATTTTAAACGCTAATTTGCAACTGTGTAGTGAATTAAAGACCTTGAGTAAGCATTGAAAGACTAAGGCATGTGGAAATAGCTGGACTTCCTGCTACATAGTTAGCTGCTCTGTGCGTCACCGAGGTTTAGACACGTTCCTCTAGCAGAGAAAGCTGTCTCTCAAGTTGAGCAGTGCTCAGCGTAGGTTTCTGCTTCCATCTCAGTAGAGCTAGATCATGTGGGATTTTTTTATTTGAGGAGTTTCTTAAGGTAGAAACTCTTCCCTGAGTTTCTCCAGGCACTCGTACTCCAGCCTGCAGACTCTCTAGTTGAGTGTCTGGTAGTGGAAAGCATTGTAAAGAGAAATAAATTTTCAGCCATTTTGCAGCCCTTTGGCACATAAGGAGGTGGATAAGCGTATGACATGATCACTGTCCCTGCTTGAACATGGAATCTCATCTTTAAAAGGAAAAGATTTACTTTAACCGCGTATTTGTAGTTTTCCCTAGGCAGAATCCCTCCAGACAAATTCGAGCCTCACCAGTTGTTCAGAGGGACTGAACAACTTGAGACCAGCTGCCATGCATTTCAATGCATATTAGCATTTACTCTGTTAACTGTTAACTTAATCGTGAAATCACTTATTTTCCCTAGCAAAAGCTTTTTGTCTGAAGGCTCCATATCTCAGCCAGCATCTGCTTCCCTCTTCAAGATGACAATATTCTTAAGTGAGAAAATGGACAATATGTACAGAGACGAGGGGAAAATGCAGTGACACAAAGCAGCCCCAAACCCGATGTGGGTTAATGTTCTTTACTGGAGTTTTAGCACCTGTGTTAATGGGAGGCCTGGAGGAACCAGTGGACGTCTCTTCTGTAGAAGGTCCTTTCTATGCCCAGCAGAAAGACAGTATCTGAATGAAGAACCTCCTGCCTAAAACTGCCATCTCATGAGTGTTTTGGTGTTAGTTACGGTTGTCTTCTAGAGGCTGAGAATGACTGTAAGTGATGATGCGACTGGGACTTAGGAAAGGATCTTGTTCAATACTTTTTATAACAGCAAGAAATGGTTAACGTGGGGAGAGACTGGAATTAATTGAATTGTTCAGCCATAGCTCATCTATGGTTCTGTCATGAAACCATCAGGACTGCCATTTTATTACTCAGCCAGGACCTGGAAGAATATTTTAGTGAGACAGAGTAGATAAAGTGGCAAGGAAAATAATAGGTAGCACTGGAATTATACAAGTCTTATTATAGCTTGTTTCAAAGATTATTTTAATTTAATTGATCAATTAGATAAAATTATATACTAGCGTGCTGCTGGCATAGGCCCAGATGGGTGCTACCAGCATTTGTAATGTCCATCTTATCAGCCACAGGTATCTTTAAAATGATTTACTTGATGGAAGAAATGTTTTTAATTAGAGCATTACTTGTTATCTTTACAGGATTATTTAAACTAACAGTTGGAGTGGTGGCTTGACAATGTCCCTGTACGAAAGATTCTGCCAAGCGCACAAACCATAGATCTTGAGACAGACAGGTTTTGACCAGCTTTACAGCTTCACATATCAACTTTTACAGTTATTAGAAATAAAACCACGTCAGGAGGCTAACCTCTATACCCAGGTTTAATTTCCACCAGAAATTAAGAAACTGTTTTTTTTCTAATTGGTTAGTTGTTGGTTTTCTCCTCTTCTTGTCGTATTTATCTTTATTCTTTCAACATATATCATCAATTTCATCATAATTTGGTTGTGCTGGGCTTTGAATAACAGTATTTAAAAATAAATATTTAGTTCAGTTCTCTCTAATCTGGACAGATCTTCAACTAGTTTTACTTAGTAGTCTCTTCCTTTCACTGCCTTCCACTTTGACTTCCTGCTTAGTGATTTTGCTACTCTGGGCTACTGAAACTTGGAACCCTTTCTGATACTGCTCTTGTACAGAAATGGCATCTTTCAGTGTGCTTTCAGAGCTTTTCTGAATAGAGCTTCAGCAGTCCTGTGTATTGGGCAAACATCATCACCGTAAAAACTAGTTCTATTCAATTAAATGAAATGTTTTTGGAAAATGTCTGATTTTGTCTAGGAATATTTTGTCTTTTATTCACAGGAAACAGCCCAAACTTTTCTTTTTACCTAGCTTTTATTGTCACCTTTTTTTGGCTGTTGTGTTTAGTAAATGCTGGTGTTTTGCAAATGTACATTTGACAAGAATGGAAAAGGCTTTGTTCCACTTCCCCACAAGAAAGAAAAAAAGCGCATTTGTCTAACTAATCCTGACAGTTGTGCTGAAGCCGAGAAGTAAGGCACGTGCCTTAAGTAGCACGAAATGTGTGATAAACACAGATAAGCATGGATCTCTGTGCTCTGTTTGGCTGATGTCAGCCACAGCCCAGCCAGACTTTGCTTCCTGAGAGGGCAGTTGCAAGAGGAGGTGATGTGCTAAGTACGGGATGGCTGAAATACTCATGGACACCTGCAGTCTGCCCTGGCCTTTAACTCTATGTGCTGCATCGGCATGTTCCCAGAAATACAGAAGATTAATGTTTTCTGGTAACTATTTGGAAGCGTTCAGCTGAGTAATAGGGCAGATATTCTACTCAGGAACGCATTTAGTCTGCTTCTGTGTTTTTAGTTTATACTGTAATGAAATGAGTTACTAGCCAGACAATCAGCACAAATGATGTGCTGTGGTTTGATTCCCCCCTGCCATGCACTTCAGGTGGTTGTTTACATCTGTGTAGAGTGGATGCAAAGCAGTGCAAAGGGGTTCTGTCACTTGCATTTGTTTTATATACATTGCTATGAATAGGGAGCGCTTGCTGTTTCCAGCCTTGTGCACGGTGTGTGCTGCAAGTGGATCTGTAATGTGCAACCATGGACCTTCTTGGTTTGTAACACCTGGGAAACCTGTGCAAATGTTATAACCCACCCTCCATCACAGGGCAGTCCAAACTTCATCCTGGGACATCAGAGTCCCAAATTCCTGAGCCTGTCCTTACTGATTGTGAGCATTTTACGTTCAGCTTGCACAGGGTAATGTAAAGGACTGCAAGGGACAGACACGGGCTAATCAAGCAGTGAGATAACAGTCTTGTTCTTTCAGTAGGGGACCGAAAGGTGAGATGTATGCACGCTATTATTTTCTTTAGGGGAAAAAACATAGATTTGTTCTCAGCCTGTGCAGTTTTCATTATTCTTCAGGGGGAATGAGATGTGTTGAAGACAAGAACCTGAGAATGAAGAAGTTGTTTCTAGTAGAGGTGTGTCATTCTATATTTCCTGGGTGGTATTGTAAAATAGGGCAGGCATTTGCAAATAGGAAACTGAGATGGGGGAAAAAACGAAACGAGATGTCTATGTTTGTTCTGCAAGTCCATAGCAGATGCAGAAATCAGTGTTAGTTTTTATGAGTCATGTGCTTTAACCAGCTCTCGCTGTTTTAATGCTAACAAACAGCCAGGTTGTGACCTGCAGTAAGGCCTGTTGCAGTCTTTTTGTTGGTGCTTTACTTTTCCATCTCTCAGTCTCACGCTCCCTGTGAGCAGGAATATAACCTGGTGCGGAAGTTGACTCCACGTGAGCAGACTGTACCTAGCTAAGAGCTGCAGGATCAGACAATGGAGTGGTGGGGCAGGAGCTGTGGCTGAGTCACGCTTCCTTCCTCAGGCACCTCAGTTAGTGCCAATCCTGCCTGAGCAAAGGCTCAGGCCAGGTCACGATTAACCATGAGGTGAGTGTCCCTTTTCATTAAATTTGATGCTTGCTAAAGACTCCAGGCAAAGCACGAAATACGCTGAGGCCCTGGAAAAGGAAAACACACAAAAAACTCTGATGTCCATCTCTAAAATGATATGAGTAGTGTATCTGATTTATGAAAAATGTATAAATGTGACTTGGGAACAGCTTGTGCTTTCACACTAAATAAAAGGAGAAGACAGAAGAGGGAACTCGAATGTCTGTGAGCATACTCCTGTATACAAATGACTGTCATAAATCTTTTTGCATGATTACTTTGCTTTGTGGCATCTCTTTGGGGAGTTCTGCAGGGGAAAAAACCCTACAGTTTGGGAAACTGGAAAAAAAATTGCAAAAGAAAATGGATTTGTTGATATAATTATGCAATTCATGTAGAACATATTTGGTCTGCTAATCTGAACGGAAGGGAAAAGCTTAGACAGTGCTGTTGGTTTAAGGGAATTTAATTAAAAGACCAAACATCCTGGGTGAGACTGCTGCAGCCCTCAGGAGGCAGGCCTGGCTCTGGAGGGACTTGGAGACAGAGCCCTGCAAACCCTGCTAGTGTCTCACGACTGAGGAATGAAAATGCTTTATTCTTGCAAGATGAGCTGGGGAGCAAACAAATTCCTCAGCTGGTATAAATCTGCCTTGACATTGGTGCTCATTCACATTACCTGCAGATTTGGTGCACAGCATCCTCAGTCTGGGTTTAAAGTCACTCCTGATTGTGGTCTGGCTCCATCAGCCTGGAGCTCAGGGTAGAATGCAGAGCTCCCCAGAAAAGCCAGATGAACCCTGGGGAGCTCATCTCCCACGGGCATTAGCGCTGTCATGGCCAGACTGGATCCTGTACCCAAGCTAACACTCCTCAGTGACTGTGCAACAGCTCTGCCCTGCTGATTGCCTCAAAGCATTGTTCCCCTTTGTCTCTTCAGGTTGGATGGTGCGTGTTTCTTAGTTATCCTTTTGATGTATAAAGGAGGAGCCAGTGAGATCATTCAGAAAGAGATGGCAGAGAGGGGAAGCGAGTGGAAAGACAATGGAAAACGAACAGCTGAACTGTTTGTGCCCTTGTAATGTGGTCGATAGTGTTGCGCTTTTCCAGGAAAGCTCTGCAGGAGGGAAGTCTTGCTCACCAGACCTAAGCTAAGGAAGTGCAACTGGCAGCTCAGTGTCTTCTTCCTGCCTCTCTGATTGCGTGGTCCTGATGCTGCTCGAGTGATCTTGCTGGAGCCCAGGGCATACCTGAGAGGTATTTCTGCAATTCATAGTTTGCAGAGGAATTCCTGCTAATTAGCTGGGCTTTAGGAGCATGCTTGTGGAATAACTGAACAATATATAAATAATATTATTAGTTATAAATAATATTAATAGTTAAATACCTATTAAAGCTTTGATAAAGCATGTCCAAAAAGGATATTTGGGTTGTAAGGAAGGATTTACTTAATGGTATTGAGGACTTTTTGCAAACCATGGTGAATGTGATTTTGTTTTCTGAGCAAGGGTATGCACATACGATAGAATAGCTCAGAGCAAGTGATGGTGCCCTCGTGCCTGTCCTGAAATGACCGTAAATGATGCCAGCGAGTTCAGTCAAGCTGATCTCTCCTGCTCTTGCTAACATCAGCCATCTGGCTCCATAGCCTTTGTGTTGTGCATGACCAGCCAGCTGGCCATCTGCACATCTCGGCTTCCAGACCCCTAAGCCTCCCTTGGACAACAGCCGCCTCTGGGGCTTGAAGAGCTGCTCAGACTTCCATGAAGATGTAACTCCAGAGAAACTTTTTCCGTTATCTTCAGTGAAAAGAGCAGTAACCACATGGAAAGGCCATCACCTTTTCTTTCTGTCATTGAACTGTGATGTAAAAAGGAAGAAAAGCAAAGATTATAGTAAAGTTGCTGTTAGTGTGGGGGAGGAAAGTCCTCAGCTGCTATATGCTGCTGTGATTATTTTTTTTTCCAAGGAGCTAAGCTTGCCTGACTTATACTAAAAGCTAAAAAATTGTCTTTGATAGAATTTTTTCCTTTCAGTTGAAAGCCTCTGAATTTTGAAAGTTACCAGAGGCTCCTTTTTGCCTTCCTTCCCCCCGGGGTTTTTGAAGAAACCAGAGAGATTTGTGCTAAAATGGGAACCACTGAAGCCTATTCTGTGGTCTTCTCATGCTGTGCTCAGTTCCACCGTTCAAGGCGTTTGTTTGGTCAGACAACTGCCAGCAGAGCCAAGCGTGGTCTGACGCCCGTTAGCATGGGTGAACGGGGACCGCCTTGGCTCATCTACCAAGGCATTTCGCTGAGACTAAATTCTGGTGAAGGCCTAAGTACAGCTGTAGGAAGGCTGTCTCCTCTTCGCCTCTCTGGCAAAGGGAGCACCGCCTCAGTCTGAAGGACTTGACTAAGGTCAAGGGTAGTGCCAGGCTACCTGTAGGCAGCCATTTCTTCTGGGGAGCAACATTTTGGCCAAAAAGCTTGTGCTAAAGGGAGAGTACCACATCTCAGCACTTTGCAGAACAGAGTAACAGAGAGAGGATGGGACGTATCTTGCTATAAAAGCCATTCTGCGTGCTTTTGAAATAGTCTTTGATAACTCAGAGAAAGGTGCAGCTGTGCCTTTCATCGAACAGCAATGAGGATGGTAAAAACTGCTTACCCCTACTTATGCAGGCTTTTCCTTTACATTAATAGCCATCCCTCTCCCTGCCTGGGCTGCCAGGGACTCGCTTAATTCGTGTGCTCAGCAGACTAGCAGGATGGAAAGTGTGCCACAAGCAGTTCTTGCTGCTGTCATCCAATTTTCCGTGGGGTGTGTAACATTAGTAACTGGATGCAGCAGGATTTGGTGGGTTATTTCCCCATGCTGGGAATCTGTCTCATCTGCCCTTTTCTCAGGCCTCCCTTCATTGTTATTGGAAGCCAGCTCTGCTGCAATTTTCCAGGCACAGGTTAATAGGATAGATTAGTGTTTTATTATTATAATTGTCTTATTGCTCTTTGTGTGACACTGACCATGAGTTTGAAGTGCTGCGTAAAACATAAAGGAGACACAAGCCCCACTCATAAAAGCAATCTTTAGGTTATAAGGAGTCCGATCCTGCAGGCACTCGGGAGGCAGCGTGCTTGTTCCCATTCACCTTCACAGACTGTTATTGGGAGCCTGGGTGTTTGTATTAGCCTTCTATAACAAAATGGCTCTTCAAAGGTAGATGCAGCGTAATTAGGAAGGGGATTTAAAAGGTTTCGGCAGGAATTTTCCAAAGCTCCCAGGTCATTAAGGAGTGTAAGTACCAAAGAAATTCAGTGACTTTTGTGCTCTCAAGGCCGATGCATGCTTCTGAAATCACACTTACTTCTGCTTGGGGCCCGATCCAGTCACTGTTACTACGCTGCTTTGTAGAGCACATTGGTCTCTGCCTTATGTGCCCTGTTTAACCTTGCTAGCTTGCGTGGGCTCTGGAGAATGGCTTCACCGCCCTTGGGATGAACTGCAGTGTGCCTTTAAGTCTTATTTGTTGCAAGACAAGGTTGGAATCCCGTGTCCTACTGCTGTGACTTGTTCTGTGAAAGGTGACACCTTTGAGCACAAAAGCTGTTACTTGAAAGAGCAACAAAAACTCTGCTCTGAGTTGTTCACCCGGTCAGTGGCGAAGAAAGCAAGTGCCCTTGCGTGTTCAGGGAGCTCTCAGTTGAAACTTTAATCAAGTGGCACCACCAAAGCCCTTGAAGGAATGCCCAAAGGTGTCAGTTCAGCTGCCAAGCCCACTAAAATATCTATAAGGTATCTCTTCAGGTAGTAGGAAGTACTAATTGTCTGCTTCTACAGAGAAGGCTGTATTTTAATAATTTTTACTATCTGAAGGCAATGTTAATATATTCCATAAAGTGCCTTGGAAACAGGAGTGTCCTGCGCAAGAGCCGTCCATTGCCCCAGTCATACCTTTGCCGGGATGAGAAACGGCCACAAGCAGGTCTTGATGCTGTCCAGTTTTCCATGGAGTGTGTAACATTATCAATTGGTTGCAGCAGGATTAGTGGGTTCTTCTGGTGGGCAGGGATGGGAGGCATTGCAGACTTGATGCATCTTCAGCCTTAGGCTGTGTCTGTGAGCATCTGACTACATGAGACATCACATGGAAAAGCCATCGCGAGTTGCAGCTCTTGGTCCAATTGGGACCCTAAAGACATTGCTCTTCCATTTTACACCTTGAGTACAAAATTGTTTTGTATGTTGTTGGTTGCTTTTGTTTTGTTTTTTTAAGGTTACCTAATGCTGATTTCCTTTGTCTATTATGCAGTACCATGGTCTATGTTTCCCCCTTCTGGGGCTTTTGTCACCTCTTCTTAAAATTGCTGGCCAAGGGAATGAGCAGATATTAATCGCTCAGCAGTTTGAAGCACTAACTTAGGAGTCTTAGCTTCTATCAGGCCTGACTACATTTTGGTTTCTTAGCATTGTATCATAAACTAAATTTTATCTAGTGAGTTACGAGGCATTAAGATCTCATTAAGGGTGACCTCTTTACCCCGCTGAAGCCCATAATGGCATTTGTGTTGTTTCTCAGCCTGTGATGATCCTGCTGGCTCTGATGTAGGCTGGAGAGAGACTGCTCCAAACGGTAACTGGATGTTTCAAACTTTAATCTCCTGACACTGCTGCTCTCCGCTCTTTTAAGAGGGGAGTTGAAGGAACAAACCAGGAAAAAAAAAGACATATTTTTTCTTTTAGTTACTATTATTTGGAAAACAACCATACTTTATTAGCATGCAGACTGTGTGTTACAGACCATTGCCATCTCAAGCAATGATTTTCAGACCGCTTTAGAGCTAGAGTGTGGGTCTGGAAACCTACCAAATGCAGACCCATTGGACCTATTTCCCATTGGAGTTACTTCCATCTGTGCACAAAAAGTGCAGAATCCACCCAGGAAAAATAGCAGAGTTTTGCACAAGTTTAAGTGACTGCAGAGTGCCAGGGTGAAGAGAATATGGCCCCATATTTCTCTTTGGAAGACAACTAGTTCACGAAATAGGAATGTGATGTGGTTCATGTTTTTGCTTTGCTAAGCCCAGGGGCCTTGTCATGTTGGTTTGGGAGATTGATACTTTCTTTACAGCTCTCTACCTCCAGGAATATTGTGGGTTGGGAAGAAAAAGCCTGCTAGAGAAGGGGCTAAACTATGCAGCAGATAATACTGCGGCTGTTGATCGTGGATGTATTAAGAGTGTTGTGTTCTTTGTTTTAATTAAGGAAAATAATGGTTGTTTTCCTCTAATCGAAGAGATTTGTCTTTCCACTCAACCTCCAGCCTTCCAATCATGGTCTTTTCCCCCTGTTTTTTCTTCCTTTTTTTTTTCTCCTCTCTTCCCCTTTAAGTGCAATCAACAACAACAGACCAGGTCTACAGCAGTTTGATGTTTATAAAGTGGTCCAATCACAGCCTCACTTCTGGGCAGGAGTAAATAAATTCATCAAGCAATTGATGCTTTTGCGCTGCTGTTATGATAAATGTTGCCATCAATTATACCGGTATGCTCAGACTGCAAGGAGCAGAACTAACTGAACATTGCTGCCTGATAGGAATGACAACAAGAAAGTATGTGTTGACTCTCTCTTTATGCTTTGTATTCATAAGCGCAGCTCTCCAATTATACTAATTTGTTTGTTTGGATTAGGCAATAGATTAAGAAATGTTTTTAGTTAACACTGGAGCATAACATGCATTAATATTTTGGCAAACATGATATAATTCTCTGCGTTGGGCCGGAATCAGCTGCACGGTGAGTGTCGTCTTATTGACTTCGAAGTTGCACAAGCTGCATGCCATTGGAGCGTGTCGAAAGAGCAGCCACTCATCTGGCTGGGACCTCTACTTGCTGCACAGAAGGAGATCCAAATGTCACCTTCTGAGTGCAGGACAAGAATGGTGTATGTAGCATTTGAGAATCACCTGCTTTCCCGACTGACTTCGGGTTCCTCTGGAAAAAATGGTACTGGTCCCAATATTGAAGGTGTTTGTTCATTGTTGTGTTTTGAGGAGGTTGTAGGTGGTAGTTTTTAGGAGATTTTCTGTTATTTCATCTCGGGACTGGCAATAATAAGGTAGCAACTGGCTTTTGTTTGATTTCTGTGCTGGACTCAGTGCCCCCGCTCTTTTGTTCCTGTGTGGTGTTTATCGCAGTCCTTGCATGATGTGATTACAAAAGATTCATTAGAGAAGGGAAAACCAAACTAGCAGATAGCACACCGTAAAACCTAAAGCATATTTAACATTATTTAAGACATCCTTTCTTTGATCACAAACTGTGAAGAAGGAGAAGCATTGCATGAATAAAGGAAATGAATTAATTCAATCCTTTGAAATTAATAAACAGCTAACAGCTTTTCATAATTAGACATTTTCACTAAAATACCTAGAAATGAGTGCACCTTACAGCTCAAAGTAGAAGTAAAGACACAACATCTGCTTCTTTTTGGTCCAGAGTTCACATGAACGTGTATATTTGACACTTGGAATTTTAAAATTCAACAAACACGTATGGACCGCATATAACCGGCTCATGTAGAATTCATCTAGTGTTTAACTTGTACACTAGATTTCTGGATTACTTGCATACAGCAGTTAAAGCCAGAACAGAGTCCTGCCTTTGGTGTGCCATCACAAGAGCTTTATTTGCCGTGTCTGCTGTCTCCCTTACCTCATTCATCTGCCGTTCAGATGCTATGGTGGGGTAGCATTTGCTCTTTTTGTTTAGGTGGGAATGGAGAGAAGCCAGTCCTCCTTTCACAGACACTACTGGTATGAATGTCAGACTTGTCTGCAAGGAGGATTTGGGTCAAGAAATAGGTAATTCTTGGCACAGGATCAAAATCAAACTTCACTTTCTGTCTGCCTTACTACCTCTGAGAGAAGACTGAACACAGGTGACAATTTTGTCTATATAAACAGCTGTTGTTGTTGTGCTGTTCTTGGTGGTGGTGGGGGGAAGAATAAAAATACTGCCAATTGATAAGTTAGAGTAGTAGGTGTGAGGCCAGGGTTGAGCCAGCAGTGCAGATCTGTCAAGACAGCTCTGAATATGGCCAGAAATCCCCGTGTGCACAAGACTGTTGCAGACATGGGGAGTTCATGCAGCTGGTTCTCGGTGGGATCAGCCCACTTTTCTGATCCAGCCAGAATCACTGGTGACTTGAAGAAAGCGCTATGAGAAAATGAGTGCAAGTTTTCAACCTGAGCACGTGGTCTTCTGCATGTCACGTATTGCCCATTCAGCAGTTTACTGGAGTTGGGAGAGGGTCTGGTTCATTATGGTGCAGCCTGGGTCATAGTCACTGAAGCATGAACTGAAAAAAACGCCGTATGCGACATCCTTACTAAACACAGAGCAGGGTCTGCAAGCTGAAAGAAGGAAGGCTGGACCCTGTAGTCTACGCTGCAGAGAACAATTGTGCAAGGATTTATAAATGACATTTACAAATGATCAGAGGAATGCTGTGCTAATAGCATCCAGACAAAAAACTCACTGGAAGATAAGAAATGGGTTTCAGTCTTCATAGCAGTTTATTGTCTGTGGCAAAAGGATTTTGTCTTTTTAGCATTTCTTTCAAGTATTCGTCTGCCTCCTTATCAAGAATTCAGGCTTTAATCTAGTGGAGTTTTGAGTTTCCAAAGAAGGTGCTTTTTTTGTGTTTGCAAGTTGAAGGCTGGTTGTGGGCATCGTTGACTCTGTTGTTCTGCCAGCTACTTCTTTATCTGCCATAACACAGGTAATGAATGCAATTATGTCCGGAT
The DNA here is from genome assembly GCF_028500815.1 of Rissa tridactyla. Taxonomy (NCBI): domain Eukaryota; kingdom Metazoa; phylum Chordata; class Aves; order Charadriiformes; family Laridae; genus Rissa; species Rissa tridactyla. The sequence goes on along the minus strand of NC_071478.1, from coordinate 9,561,658 downwards.
AAAGCAAGTGTCTGATTTACAGTCTCTGCTAAAGAAACAGTACAGGTCTCCTCCTGCGGCCCCAGGCTGAAGGTCTGCTCCTGGATGAGTTTGCACTTGCCCTGAGGAGTAGCGTTTTACATTGCCCTTCCATAACTTTCAGGAGCAATACAAAGTAGGCTGCTTAGTCGAATCTCCAGGCTTGACCTCTGTATTTAGATACCTCAGTTTTCAGCTGCTTGTTGCAAGATAGCGTGTCCTTGGTGCAGATGTGCCACCCGTAATGCCACCTAATATTAGTGGCTTTGGTGAATGGGAGCTGATTTGACACATCCTCATCTGCGGTTGTGGGTATATTTGAATTGTACTTTTCTACTTTTCTTTTCAATGTGCAATGTAGCTTTAAGTTTACTGTCCAGTGAATTATGGTAGTACCTGGTATCAGCTAAACAGATTTATTCTTCACCCAGCTTTCTGCTCTGGCCATTGTTGGCAGTGCCTTTAGACACCTTGATGGGGAGGAACCAAACAAAGGAAACAACCTCTTAAATGTGGGGAAACAAGGTACCATACTGCAGCTGGTTGTGAGCTCTTCTGTAAAGGGAACCAGGCAGGTTAAGAAAAAGCTGTTTTGAATTTCAGACTGATTATAAATGACAAGTTATCAGGGAGCACAAGGAAGGAACTACTGTACGTTTCATAACACCGATACCCTTTGTTAGACTACAGACAAAAGTAGGCTTTGACTTGAGACTACAGGAGAATACAAGATGAGAGTCTATAAAGATGGAACATATTGATCTTCCCTTTATCTTTTCAAAGCCTTACTCCTTTGTCAAGGGTTCCTATTTTAGTATAGCCTGAAGTCTGTATCTTCTCATACTTTGTGCATTTGAGAGCACCCTTTTTTTAGGGAAATACTACATTAATGTTTTCTGTAATTACATTTTTAACAAAATATTTTTGAGTAATGAAACACATATATTTGCAAACAAAAAGTTATCTCCAAAATTAGATGGTAAAAATGGGTCGGTTTCTAGCCTGGCATGAAAGCACAGAGCTTCATGTTCCTAACTGAAGATATATTGATTTATATGAACTAAAGCATCTTTTTCACTAAGCCCCAAATCAGAGTGTGTTATTTTTGAAGTATGCTGTTTTTATAAACTCTAAAAAGGGAAGACTTTAGTAGGGAGACTGGAGATATACAAATAACATATTTTTTTGGCTAGTTTGTTGACTAAATCAAGGCAATGGTGAAGAGAAATATCCAGATCCAAAATGAATTCTTTAAGCTTTTTCACTGAAATGAAAAAAAAATTAAAAGTTCTTTAGGGTCAGAATTGGGTCCGCTTCATATCAGGGTGTCATTTAGAAATGTAAAACTAAAGGAATGGAAAGATGTGAGAATTTTGAAACAAAATTACCCTTTTAAAGTTTATTTGAAAAAAAAAACAAACAACAAAACAACCCTACTAAGAGTTGCAGTAAATGCTTTTGGCTCATTTTTGGGTGTCTGAATTCTGGTTTTCAATGAAAAAAATCATCTCCCAGGTTGGCCAAGCCCCTTGTCCCCATGAGTCTTGAGCACAGAGTGCTGTTGAGTCATTGCCGTCCCCTGACACCGCATGAATGCACCACTGGTGAATTTCCAGGAAATAAGTGTTGACTAATGCTTTCTAATAAAATACAGTGGTGTAATACAATAAAACACACACAACCATTATTCAAGGTGCAAACCCTAAGAAAAACTTAGTTTGTTTTCAGTGAGGAAAGAATTGAATCCATCCGAAATCAAGTACTTAATCCACAGCTGCTATAAATCAAAGAAGAAAAGAATTAAGTTTCAATTGACTTTCCTGACTTCAACCATCAAACAAGGATCGCTTGAAAGATGGAGGGAACTCTGCAATCCAAAATTCAAATGTGTTGCACTCCGTAAGCTCACCACGCTGCCTCTGAGGGTGCTGTTGGTCCCCAGCGCACCCAGAGCCCGTTTGCAGAGGCAGGTAGCCCAGCTGGGGGATTACAGCTCTGGTAGCTGGGGTAGACTGACCAGAAACGAACAAAAATAATGGACTTGCAAGCACAGAAATGTTGAATGATTCCTTGTTCTTTACAAGTTTTGTTCCCAAAATGAGAACTTATCATTATCAAAACTATTCAGAGTGTCATAGATGTGACAATGGGACACATTTATTTGTCTGAAGACTAAGGGAGTTTCCTAGAACTGCAGGATTTGGAGGGTTTTCTTTTTACTGTTTCTTCTTTTCTGATTTTAACCTTCTCTTTCAACTCAATACAGAAAGTTTATATTTCTTTTCTAATCGTATAAGTTGCTTCATGAAAGCAAGAATAAATGGAGTGCCACAAGCTTTTTGTCTGAAAATTTTTCACAGGTTTTAAAGGAACCTCATAAATAACTGTATTTCTTTCTTTTCTTCAACAAGGAAGAGTTGGGCTTTGCATCTTTAAAATCCTTCTTATTTCTAAGAGCAATAGAGAATTCAAAGGTCCACAGGTCTGTCTAAAGTTGTGTAATTTGATTTTGCTCTATTTTTTTGCTTTGATAAAAATAAAAATTTGCCCGCAAATCTGAGGTAGGTATTTTTTTAAAGTCTGTGTAGGTTTTAACAGCCACTTCTACTGTTTGTTTTCAGGAATTTCAGTGCTGCTTTAAAATATCACCTGTTGCTGTCTTTGCTATTTTAATGGACCATTTGAGATGGCTGTAGAGTTAACACACCGGTATTTCTGTTATGTGCCAATGCCATTTCCAACCTGAGCTATCGGAGGAACACATAGCAAGAGAAAAATTCCTACTCTGTCTTTCCTCCAGCACGATCCTTCTTGCCACTTTTCTATAAATCCACGTGAAAGTGATATAGATTCATTCGGGCGTCCTTGCTTGAAAGGATGGAGTACCTTTTCATTTTGGTATGATGATATGGAAAATTTAGTGTGTTCGGAGATTGTCTTTGTCCCACTGAATTCAGCAGAGGAATGCTTGGGGCTATATTCTGAGCTGGTGGAAACTGGCATTGCTCCATTTACAGCTGTAGGATCAGGCCACGGTGTGAAAACAAATGCTAGAGGCACTTTAAAAAGGCATGGACCTTGGGATTTATTTGTGAATATCAATATTAATATTATATTAAATAAAAATGAAAAAAGAGAAGAAATAAATATGAAAGAGCAAAAGCACTGCAAGAAACAAACAAAACATTACTTTTTAATTGGGTTGTGCATTTTCTAATTCCCTTTTCTAATCCAGTATAAGCAGCTGGCTTGTGACAATATATTCCCAAAAGAACAAGCAATTTTCCTCTAACACACCAAACTGTGTCCATCATGGCAGTGTTTAGTGTCTTGTTGGCTATCAGATACAGATTTTCATTCCTTAAAACAAAGGGGTCTTGTCTTCCCTCTTCTCTGCACCCCAAAATACCCACATTCCCAGGAGGATGAGAATTTTTATAAAGCTGCATTATCTATTGTAGGATTCACTGTGATTTAGAGGAGTGGATAGGAAGGCATTCAGCTACTTCTCTTGCCATTTAAGACAGTATCAGTTTTGCTACCGTGGACCGCACCTTGGAGGGAGAGATTTCAGAGGACAAAAAGTGGATAAAAGGTTTACTCTGGCCAGTTGTAACTTGCTGCAAGTTCTTAAGGCCTTCTTATCCTACAGCTGTGGGACTTTAATACTTTCTTTGGTAAGGAGACTTCCCAAGATGGAGCCCTGCCTTTTGGTGTTAATCGATAGCATTGCTAGTTCTCCGCCTGGGATTTAATGCTGATATTGCACTGCGCCCCGGGCATTGTTTCGATGGGGCACAGTTCTCCAGTGGGTTAGGATATACTGGTAGCAGCAGGTGGCATATTAACATCTATCTTTTCTGGCCTGAAGCTGATGTTCCAAAAGTTAGACAGCAATGAGTACTTACACTTGTAGCTAAGGCTCTTTACAGGTTTATTGGGGTTAGCTTTTTTTTTTTGTTTTGTGAATGCTGCAGTCAACCAAGACTACTTCTCTCAAACAAATTGTCTGCGGTAAGTGGGTAAATGAGATCATTTCTTGTGGTAAAAATCACAAAAGAAGTAATTATGTAAAAGAATCTCCCCAAATCTTGTTTCTGAGGCGTTGCAGTAATAAAATAAAATCCACAGACAATGGCGCAAGTCAAATGTCATCCAGTGGGGTTTTTTTTGTCTATTGTGCATGCCTGTCTTTGCTAAGCTGACAAATATGTGAAGCTATTGTGGATCACATCTGTAGAACCTGACTTTCATCAGCAGCCACAGGCTACATAGGTAACCCTTGATACTGCTCAGTCTGTTGGCCAGGAGACCAGGCATTTCTGAATTGACAGCTCGTTACACAATAGTCCAGTTGTGCCCACAGAAATGTGAGTCTGTTACTGCTCCAAGTTAAGTAGTTTTATACTGCCATAATCCCTGGAAGTCCATGGTTCAGTTACATCAGCTCAGAAAACCCTCCTGTGAGCACACTCTGCACACGTGCTCTCATTGCCTGCATTTAAAGAACAATTTTTCCTTCTGGTTGCCCTTTATGCTGCAAGTTCAGACAATTGTGCAATTGAGGAACAAAGTGATGGAAGATGTGGCTTAGAACTGTTGTGCGTGCCACAAAATTGCACTTTATTTGAGATGAACTTGGGGTATGTTTATCTTAGCATTGTCCTTGTAGTTGTCTGCAGCGTGCTCTGGAAAGTGAGGTGGGCGTAAGAGAGCATACATTCACTGATTCTGATACAGATTTTCCTTAAAATGAAGGTTTTACCTGACAAAGGTCAGGTTCAGCACTGCTTGTTGGATTTTCATGTTTGAATTTACACTGATGTTATCCACAATTAGTAGCAATTACATGAATTTCCATTTTCAAGGCAGAGGATTTTCTCAGCGCTAAATCTGGTCTCTATATCCATCTCTTCCAGTTACATTAGTATTATAGTGTTATGTGGCAGTATTCACTTATCTAATTTTAGAGTAGGCTATTTTAAGAGTAATTTGATGCATTCATTTATGTCATCTGTAGAGTGGATGTTAGAGATGTGCTATTCTTACCACTGCTACCCGTTATCATTTGTCTTGTCTATGTATTATATGTCAGATGGAAGCATCTCACTGTCCCAGTCAAGATCAGGGTCCCGTTGTCGATAAATGCTCCATTCAAGCATCGAGAACATAAAGTTTAGAAAAGTGCCACAGGGGAAAAAGGGGACTGTAAGATACAGACTGAAGGATTCACCAACAGAATTAATTTGGTAGTAATCAGTAGTTGTTTAACTTAATTTACAAGTTTTTACTTTAAGCCTTTTTTTACCCTCTGTTCCAAAACTGACTTGTGCACCCATGTGTTTGAAATAATACCTCCTGCAAAATGTATGCCCAATGTGAAAGCTTCCTAAATATTATTTCTTCAAACCAAACCTGCACCACACTTGCCTGCGCAGGCAGTTAACTTCACTTACCTCCCGTTAGCCAGGTAGTAACGGCGTTATGTCTGGATTGGGCTCTGGATCTTTAAGATCATGTATTACTTTGTATCAGAGAGAAACCTTATGAAGTTCAACAAGGGCAAGTGTAGGGTGCTGCACCTGGGGAGGAACAACCCCATGCACCAGGACAGGTTGGGGGCTGACCTGCTGGAGAGCAGCTCAGCTGAAAGAGACCTGGGAGTCCTGGTGGACAACAGGATGACCATGAGCCAGCAATGGGCCCTCGTGGCCAAGAAGGCCAATGGCATCCTGGGGTGCATCAAGAAGAGTGTGGCCAGCAGGTCAAGGGAGGTCATCCTCCCCCTCTACTCTGCCTTGGTGAGGCCGCACGTGGAGTACTGTGTCCAGTTCTGGGCTCCCTGGTTCAAGAAGGACAGGGAACTGCTGGAGAGGGTGCAGCAGAGAGCTAACAAGGTGATGAGGGGACTGGAACACCTCTCTTATGAGGAAAGGCTGAGGGATTTGGGTCTCTTCAGTCTGGAGAAAAGACGTCTGAGGGGGGACCTTCTCAACACTTATAAATACTTAAAGGGTGGGTGTCAGGAGGATGGGGCCAGGCTCTTTTCAGTGGTGCCCGGGGACAGGACAAGAGGTAATGGGCACAAACTTGAACATAGGAAGTTCCACCTAAACATGAGGAGGAACTTCGTTACTTTGAGGGTGGCAGAGCACTGGAACAGGCTGCCCAGAGAGGTGGTGGAGTCTCCAACTCTGGAGACATTCAAAACCCACCTGGACGTGTTCCTGTGTAACCTGCTCTAGGTGACCCTGCTCTGGCAGGGGGGTTGGACTAGATGATCTCCAGAGGTCCCTTCCAACCCTATGATTCTATGATTCTATGTCTGGTTTTATAGTGGAGTGAATGTTGTCACCCCTAGAAATACATTATTCTTACTATGCCATTCTGCCTTTTTTTGGCTCACATGGGAAAGCATCCCACACCAATTCCTATGGTGTCACAAAGAAGGGCCTCAGAGGAGTTCCCTATCCACGTACTGGCCATAAACATTCTTAAATCCTAGGAGGAAACCAGCCCCAGTTATTTTAGTTACAGACACATCAGATACATTTGAGATTTGTATTAACATTCTTTTATTCTTTATTTTCTGTCCAACCTACCCCAGACTCTATTGGTAAGTCCATTGGATTCCACTGTATTAACCTGCCCACCTCTAGTTTCCTCTTGCCCTAATCCAATTCACGTTACGGTTTCCTCTTTCCTGTGTTTGAGAAGTTGCAGCATTTCATGTGACAGACAATTACAGTTTCAAGAGAATTCCCCTAACCTTTTGTCAAAAGTTGAATAACCCCAGTCTATCACCTGAGCTATCCTTTAGTATTTTCTCTGGCAGGGTACCGTACTAATTGTATTGAACAAAGCATGCTAACAAGCAGCAGTGCTTGCTCAGTGCAACATTGTCCCTGTTAAATAGCAATTGAACGCCCTGTATTTTCAGCCAACGTAGGTCCATGGGAACCTCTGCCAAGGCATGTCCTCCCAGGGGCCTGCGTGCCCGAGGGGTGGAAGGGAAGAACCAGCACCAACAAAAGCTTTGCTCAGCGCTAGGCAGCCTGTTCGCTGCTTGCTGCTGATCTTTGGTGTATGTAAATCAAAAGCAGCTCAATCGACATTAAAGGATTTAATGTCAGGAAATCTTTGTGAGCTGATACAATTGGACACATGTTGGACATGATATATAATAATGAATAGCATAAGGAAAACTACAGACCTGATCCTTTCTGTTTCATGTTTCCTTTATATAGGTGGAACATGATCTGTCCTTTATGGCTGGTATTAATGTCTGTACTTGGGAAAATCAAGGCACTGACGTAAAGTATCTCCCTGTATTTAGTATCAAAAGCAGTAAGCGTTGTGTATCTGCGATTATATATCATGATGTGGCAGCTAAAGGCATACACAGTCTGAAATGCTTGTGAGCTTGGCCAGAGGCTTTGACGCTGCAGTTTCACTGTGGAGGGTTTTGGTGAGAAATGCTTTCCCCTCAAAATAAGTAAATATATAAATAAATCAAGCTCCTCAACTTCATAGCCCAGAGCAAGATTAATTAAGAGGGAAAAATGCTTAATCTATCTGATCACCATAGAATTAATGAATAATAGAGAATGTCTTCCCAGCATCTACAGCTAAAAGGGTGATGCATATCTGTGCATGTCAAACCTACGTGTCTCTGTCTACCTGCAGCACCTCTCTCCACGTTGCTCTTCTAGTGCCTTGTTGTAGATCTGTTGTTTTTCCATGTTTTTCTTGTTTTGGACTTTTATTTGTTTTAAGCTGCATACGGTCTCTGAATCAATTGAGATGAAGATTAATAAAAGCAAAATTTGCCACTTCCCTTATGGCAAGCTGTCCCCAATTTTCAGACGGAGAAATTGAAAACAGGAGAGGTTTTGTGGTCTGGAACAGGAAACAGCATACTTTAAGCATTTGCATAGTCCAATATAGTCTTAAATGTTCTCTTCCTATGGACTGGCTCATTTTCAAGTGTGTTTAAAAAAAAAAAAAAAGCCTCCAAAACTGTTAAATGGGACTTTGTCCTTTACTGGGAATATTTGGGAATTTGACTCAACGAGAAGATTTCGGTTTTGTCATCCTACTTCCATCTGTTAAGGCTTCTCACTGGCATCATTTTTAGGATGGAATTTTACCATACGTCAGCTTTTATCTTCTTATTTTTTTAAGGTGATATTTTTTAAAAATACATTGAAGACTTTCATGCTAGAAATGGTTTGGTTTCTATTTAAATATTCTGAACATCTCTGTTAAAGGGAGATACAAACTGTACTAAATGTTCTTTATTGCTCACATGTGCACTGTCCCTGTGAAAAACATCATACAGCAGAGGCAGCAGTGATTCTTCAGATTTGCCCAGTGACAAGCCACCGTATAGCTAGTCTTTGCTAAAAATGTCAATGTCAACTTTATTTGCCAAAACATGTTTTCTTCTTTCAAGCTGCCAGTTGTTGTTTCAAAATAAATGGAATCTAAAAATCTCATTATTTTTATTGTTTAAAGCCAGCATTGGGTGCAGCTCTGGGGGTCAGAAGGTAACAATACTAATTTACCCCTGTGCTGCTGCACTTAGAATATTTAATCTCTTATGACTTTGACATGATGACTGGCTGTGTTTCTTAATTTTGTTGTGAAGATTTTGCTGGAGGGCCATGCATCTCTTAATAATGTGCATCAAGACAGAGACAAGTAAGTAATGAATATTGTATGAGGCTCTTTTCCTACAAGTGGATCAGCCTGGGCAAATACCTGCAGAAGTCCATGAGCCTGTACCTCATGGCAGAATTGGGACTGGGGCGATGATGGCCAAAGATTAATGTACCCTACTGAATTCAGTGCAATTCCAGTAGCAAAATATTTTGAACTATTCTAAGCCAGTGATAATGTTCAGCTTTTTCAGAATTTTGGCTGGATCAGACATGGAGCAAGATCCTTCCAGCTGTATTTGTTGTGGTCTGTTGGGATCTACTGCCTACTTTAGTGCCAGTAAAGAACTTTTACATTCAACATCAATTTGAGAAAGCTCATTTCTTTTTCCAGTCCTTTCAGTAAACAGACTTCTACCTAAATGTACAGCTATATTGAAAACGTGCCTTAATATAAAACTCGATCTGGACAGTATTTTCTGCCTGAGATAATACTTGATTAAATACCGATTAGAGAGCTGACTTCAAATTCTGTTACTATAAGGTAACAGAGTAAAGGTGGAAATGAGACAACTGGATTCCATGGAGGAACTTTGGGTCATAGTCCATAGGTGTCAACTGAAAGATAGAGCCAAAGATTGATTTGTTCCTGGGATTAGGAACACTATTCATGAACCATTTTTTTTAAAAACAGTACTATCAAAAAGCAATTTCTGCTTTAAAGGCTATACAGAGTATGAGAGCAGAGACAGCGATTGCAGGAGAAAAAGGGAACACAGGGAACCAGAAGACAATATTGGTCAGTATGAAAAGCAGAAGTCTCAGCATGAAAACAGCCTAGCCATTGTTTAGGTTTTTGTAAGTTTTCTGGCAACAGGAATAACTAAAGATGGATTTCAAGGAGTAAAATGAGGTAATTTCTGTATCTGTAATAGCTGGATATTAAATTACATTTATATATCTCTTGCACATTTATTTTCTTTAATAGGACTCCCATAAACATAAAAGCTGTCCTTGAAAACTTCCCAGATCTATTTCCAGTGTATGGGTCTGTCTTTGTCTTATCACAGTACCTCTGGAATTCCTCACGGCAAGTTGTGGTTGTTATCAAAAACATCTGGCTGCAGCCCGGGGTCCCAGTGCAGCAGCTGTCAGGCAGGTTCCCACCACCTTCCCCTTTGGAGGCACAGATGGACCGAGCCTCTCTGCCTTTGTGGGAGATGGGGTCCTCAAGGTTTTGTTTTTTTTCTGTTGTTGCATGGAGTAAATCTAAGACCACGCAAATAGTCTTTGATCATGGTGAATGGTGATAATTGTCTTTTAGCAAACAAGCACCTATTCTGAAATTACAGTAGGAGATAATAACAGAAAATGGATAGAGGACTGTGCAGTTGGATTTGAAAAAGGTAGGTGCTCAACTCATTAAAATTGGTGAGAGCTGTAATGTTTGTAAATTAGAGCTTTGTAAAATGTAAGCGTGTGGGTTGAATATTTTAGTCTTGGCAGTTATTTATATTCTGTTTTTACAATGACAGGTTTATTGGGTTTTTTAATGCGTGTTTGGATAATTGTTGGGTTTTATCTGCATGCTATTTACTACAATGTGGTCATCAGCACAATATCACAAGCATGAAAGCAGCAGATCTGCCTGCCATTGTGCTGTGTATTATAAATCCTCTCTGCAGTGTCAACCTGTAGTTTTAATACAATATGAGGAATATACGGGTAGTGCTTCTTTATGTCACAGCAACAGGTGCTAGAACATAACGCAGTCTGTATATTTGAAGAACTGTCCCACGTGCAACTGGGAATTGCTGCAGTTTTAGAAGGAAGTGTCCCAAAATTACATTTAGAAAACTTCTGTGCAACCTTAATAAGTGAAATGATGAGACTAATACCGCCAAAAATAAAAGGATATATGTCTCTCTATAATTTCTGAAATACGTGTTCAGATTTTAAGGCATCTCATTCGATTGAGAACCATCTTCAAGATGAAGTTAAAATTCAGCACCTCCAGGCTAATCTTGTGAATACTTAATCCCTGTGTCGTGCGTAGTGCTTTGGGTAGGTCTGCTGGTTATGAATGAGAGTCTTTGCACACTGTAATTGTGACCCCACTAATAAACGGTTATGGCATTGGTTCTGTAATAAGGGTAGCAGACAGGTCATCTTACTAAAGTAAACACATTCATCTTGGTTGAAACCACAGCACATTGTGTTGTCATTCTGCTCTAAGTAAAGTAGACATTGATTATATTCAGGGCTATCCAGTCACCATACCCCCTTACTTTCTGAGCCAGCACTAAATGTTCCCAGCATAGAATCACTACATGGGAAATTCCTCATGGCTTTTGGGCTTCCAGCCTTTTTAATGCAGTGAGATGGATACCAGGTTGGGGATTCCTCTCTCTGCCTTACCTGGCCGCAGCTCTTCTATGCTAACGATAGCAGGCATTTGGTCAACAGTAAACATGCTTCAAAGCCTCTACATCAACATGAGCAGAGTGGCAATTGGAAGCCTTAGGGACCTGACAGTGTCTTGTTGCAAGAGGAATTATTTGACTATTGGACTTTTCATGCCACCATAATACTAGCTTGCTGTCTTCTCTGAAGCTGCAGCAGAAAAGATAAGATGCTGGTTGGAAATATCTCAAGGATGAAACAGTTGAGGCTTCCTTATTTATTTCTCTCCTAACTTGCTAGCTACGTCTGCAGAAGTCTTCATGCAACTTCATGTAAGCATCTTCTTACAGAGTCTGCTGGAACTATGGTAAGAAGGGGGCTGCACAAATACTAAATCGCACAGTTTGACGGGCTGCAGTACCCCTTTGCAACAGGATGAGGGCCTCAGTTCAGTATGTCTGGGTAATTTAACAGAGGTCTTAGACTTTGTCTGGTTTTGTTGTTGTTTTCTTCTAAATAAGTACTAAAAGTAGAAAAATATTAGGCTATATTAAACCTCTAAGTGATGGGCTAGTAAATGCAGTTGGAATTTCATTAGGAAAATGGCAGGTGATGTTATTGTGTGTGAATAACTGCAGCTGAAATCTACAATTGCAGATCATCACTGGCATAATATTTTGTCTGTGTTTTTTATTCTTTAAAGCTAGTGTTCAAATACTTTAAACATCAAAGTCTTCCCTTCTACACATTATTCATTCTTGCAAACGTCTCATATCGTGCAGTAGAATGATCAGAAAGGTACGTCTCTTTAGGTACGGTAAATCAGGCTTGTGTCCTTTTGGAAAAGTGGTTGGGAATGATTTTATGGTTATTAAGTTGAATTAAATATTTTTTTCAACCTAAGCTTTTTAAAAGTCAAAAAACTTTCAATCAGCTTTTCAATCACCGTCTCCTCTTACCTCTCCCCAAAAGTAAAATCTTACTTGTTTTGTTTCATCAGCAAGCCAATTCCTCCATCTCCTTCTAGGGATATTAAAATGAAATTCAACAGAAAACATCTCATAAAAAATAGAAACTCATATTGATTCTGAGTACGTACCCACCAAACCTGGGACTGTACAACAGAAGGCATGGTGATTGCAAGGGTTCTGCTATAGAGATGGTACTTTGTAGATCTGACATGGTCTTTTTTTATAACTTTTTCTGACCACTTTTGGGGAAAACTTGAACTTGGGAAATGTCCAGATGATGACGGCAGTCTTGGTCATATTCAGTTGCTGCACAGTCTGCAGTTTTCACTAGCTGGTGAAAAAACATCTAGTTCCTCTGTATTGGTTGAGATTAGTAGCTCCAAATGAACTGGGGTCAGGTTGACTTGGAGTCTGTTGCCTTGACTAGTTGCATGATGGACTCTGCAGATAATGGCTGTAAGACTGATGCTTTACTAAAGGTTCTTCTCAAAATCTTTTAGTTCAGTGTTGTTTGAAGTGAAATTTACTGTGTCTGACCTCAGTAGCTAAGCAGAACAGGATTGTAAAAGCAGAAGCAACTGAAGTTTTCCTCTGTATCAACATCTTTTTGCCAAGATGGAGTGTTCTGCAGTAACCAAGAGTCAACAGAAAGAAAGATAACTGTTGCAAGATCAACGTTGTACAAGATCAAGCACAGTTTCAAGGAGAGCCTCAGACAATAGGAAAGTTTGTTTTTTTTATGCTGTTGTTATCATTGCAGCCTTAGCTATTTGACAGTCCAGTGGCAGCCCAGAAGTGCCCCAAGGCAATAAAGCATCTTTAGTACATTAGGGGAGATGGCTATGACAGATGGCTATTTTAGAGTGCTGACTGGTTTTTTAGAGTCTTTACCTCTGGCTATTTAACATCGTCTTTATCTTCAGCCAGCTGTCCTTCATCCAGGTGTTTATTCTGCCTGAGCACAGTGATAGAGGAGAGGTGTAAAGAGTATGCTCAGCTATAGGCTGTCATTTGAATACACAGCATCTTGGTGTTTCTTTACAGCAGCTTCCTAATCCATCTCGGATGATATCAGTGAAAACATGAGCCCTATGGAGATGAGTAGCAGTAAAAATCAATAAAAGCGAGTAATAAAGAGAGACAGAGAGAGACTGGATTTGTGATTTGGAATGGGATCCCGGCATTGCCTCTGGCTTGTTCCTTAGCTTTTGGAACAAGTTACCAGTGCCTTCCCATGTTCCCCATTTGTAAGATGGGTCAGCAGTCAGAGCTGATTGGTATGGTTTCAATAAAAGCGTTTTCACTGAAATCCAGATGTTGCATATATTGATTTTCATCTAGTTTTCTTTTGGCAGTATAAGCCTTTCTGAGGGAAGAAAAATTGGAACCTGACCCTTTTGGGCAGGGAACAGTGGCTTCAGCTCAAAGCTGTTTGTGTGAAAATATTTTAAAGCTTTTTGGTTTTGTTCCAATGCAAAAAGAAAATACATTTTCTGACCTTGACATTTTTCCAAAAACACTACTGCCATCCTTCACTCAGCTCTAATAGTGTATCTTTTGTAACTTGCTTTGAAATCTCTGAATGAACAGTGATGTATAAGAGCTAGCTATTATTTGAATGGTGTTAGGTAAGGTTTCAGCCACATGAGCATATTCTCATGTTCTTCTGTACACACCGTAGACTGTTTTAAACTGACCATTTAAGAACAATTACTTAGCAAAAGGAAACAACTGTTTGACCCATGTCAATCATGGATGAAACCGTGGTTTTGAAAGACCTCATTGAAAATCGCAATGATGTGGAAAAAAGCCCATCAGAACTTGGTAAACTCTCTGAGACAGTCGAAGGTGTTTTGCAACTCTTGGGACAAACTACACGCTCATGTGTCAGATTCCAAATTGAATTCTTGCAGCCAGCTTGTGAACTTGGACTTTATAACGGAAAGAGTGATCTAACAGATTCTTAACCATATCGAGACCAGCAGGTGTTGCTATAATATATTAAATGCTGTGGAGACATCTAATAAGCTGCACTTGAGCATTAATTCAATACGTTTTCTTAAACCAAATTGGTATTTTCTAGGATAACGTAATGCTATGACAGACTTGCCATAAGAATACTACTAAAATAATCAAAACACTGGAAAATTGCAGGTTCTGAGCTGCTTCTGCTGAGCTGACTGAGAGTTTTACTACTGCTCCAGTGAAAGAACATGTGACCCTGCATTTTGGTATTATTTGCGTTTAAGAATAGAGTACTGTAGGAAGTAATCAAATCCTGTATATATTTCTATAGAGACATGCCTATTTGCAAGAGATGTCTGACACTACAGAAATCTGTGGCATCTTTTGACAGGGATAAGATTAGATTATGGTGAAACTCTAGTCTAGGCTTGTTCTGTGCTGCTGATCCCTCCAACACAGGTTTCATTGGTGATCCCCAAAAGACAAGGGGAGAATTCCTCTGAGACAGAAACACATGTCTTCTCAAGCAAACTGCACCCTCAGGGGCCTTGCCGAAAGTGAACAGCAGGTGGGTCAGAAGGTGGCCAGCAGTGGAGAGTTCATACCTCAGGGAACCCTGAGCAGACCTTGCCAAGCTACAGTAAATTCAGGGAGATTGTAACTTCTGCTGGATTTTGGGCTTGGCAGCCCCAGAAATCAAGAAGGAAGGATGAAAGGAAAAAACTAATCCCATAAACCGGATTATATTATGGTATGTGACCCTCTAAGTGAGATGGTATATGAAGGAGGACCACTGTGAATAGAGAAGCTGCCAACTGTAAGGGCTTATTTAATGTCCATAGGTATCAAGCTTAGAGATCTTGGTTATTCTTCAGTAGTCACTGGATGTGTGTTTGAGAGTAAGGGCCTATGTTGTTTTTCTCCGCCTGTGTGTGTTTCTATGATAGGAAAGCCATGGACCTGTTGGAGTGGGTCCAGAGGAGGGCCACAAAAATGATCAGAGGGTTGGAACACCTCTCCTGTGAGGACAGGCTGAGAGAGTTGGGGTTGGAGAATAGAAGGCTCCAGGGAGACCTTGTTGCGGCCTTTCAGTGCTTACAGGGGGCTTGTAAGAAAGAAGGGGACAAACTTTTTAGCAGGGCCTGTTGCAATAGGACAGGGGATAATGGTTTTAAACTAAAAGAGAGTAGATTTAGACTAGATATAAGGAAGAAATTTTTCATGTTGCAGGTGGTGAGGCACTGGCACAGGTTGCCCAGAGAGGTGGTTGATACCCCATCCCTGGAAACATTCAAGGTCAGGTTGGTCAGGGCTCTGAGCAACCTCATGTAGTTAAAGATATCCCTGCTCACGGCAGGGGGGTTGGACTAGATGACCTTTAAAGGTCCCTTCCAACCCAAAGTATTGTATGGTTTGCAAGAACTTCTTGTATGCTTGGCAAGAACTTTTCTTGCAAGTGGACGTGGTCCCAGCCACGTCCCTTCCAGGCAGGATCACTAGCCAATGTTGTACTTTGGCTGTTGGGAAACCTATGGAGCCAAGTGCGTTACCAGCTCTCCCTCTTGCTGGGAGCCTTTGAACTTGTTTCAGTTAATTTCCATCAGTGAGGCATCATTTCACCTCCAGGGGCTGCACCCATAGGCAAGGACAGTCTTCGTCCTGGCTGTAGCGATGCTTGGGTGCAGGATAAGGACCCTCTAGGTGGGTAATGAAGAGAAAATGGCCACTGGTGTCTTCCGTGGGAGAGGAGCCCGCACTTCCCCTGGCTCGTTCAACCCATCCGTCGTGCTGAAACCCAGCGGCCAGTGCCGGGGCTGCGCGGCGGGGCCCGGGGGCGGGCGGCGGCCCCCGGCAGGGCTGGGCTGCGGGGCGGGGAGCCGCGGGCGAGGCGGGGCGGCGCGGCACGGCGGCTCCACCGTGTGCATGTAGATGAGATCCCCCGGAGCACGTCACTCCGCACCGGCGCTCTGCGTTTGGGGCGGCGGAGAGCGAGGGCGGGCGAGCGGGAGCCGCCGGAGGAGGAGAAGAGGCGGCTCCGCGGCCGGCAGCGGCTGGGCTCCGCGCCCCGCGCTCCCTGCGCGGCTCCCCCCGCTCCATGCCGCCCAGCCCGCCGCGGCGCGGCCCCCGCGGGGCGAAGGCGGGCGCCGTGCGGGGAGCGGCGCGGCGGTGCTGAAGGACAGCTCCGCTCCGCGCCCCTCCGCGCCCCGGGCGCGTCCCCCTCGCCGGGTGGCCGCCAGGCCGCCGGCCGCCGCGCCTTGATGTGCCCCCCGCCACCGCGCCGGCGGCTCCCATGGCGGTGGCACGGAAAATCAAAACTTTGTTGACGGTGAACATCTTGGTCTTCGTGGGCATCATCCTCTTCTCCGTCTACTGCAGGATCCAGGACCGCTCCCAGGAGCTGGTGCAGATCGTCCGGAGCGCGGACCGCCGGGCCAGGAGCCGCGGCGCCAAGGTGGGCAGCCTGGCCGACAGGGAGTCCATCCTGCAGCGCCTGGACCACCTGGAGGAAGTGGTCTACAATCAGCTAAATGGTACGGAGGGCTGGGAGGGGACGCAGCACCGGTCCCCTGGTGCCCTGTGTCCTGGGAGGGTGCTGCAGACTGGGGAAGAGCACCCGAAGTGCCTGGCCGCTGGGGAGGGAAGTCCGGGCACAATATGCACTGACCCCACTGCTGAAGTGCTGAAAACAAAGGGAAGGAGGTGGCTTGCAGGGTTTTGGTGGAGGGATTTGTTCAGCCCCTTCCCTACCAACTCTCGGTCCAAAGTCAAGACTTTCTCAATGCATGCAAAGTTAAGGAGGCTGCAGAGTTCATGAGTTTAAGGATTGGTGGACATCCCTATGAACTGTACCAGGTTTTACAGTTTGCCTGGATATATTAACTCAGTATGGGTAGCTGTTTGGATAGCAAATACACTGTTAGATTATAGCTGGAAGTCATACACTTGGTCTCATAACTATGTAAAAAACATTCTACTGAGTTCTTATGTTGTGTACTTTTAAGGGTCTATTTAAACATAGCACCCATATGTTTCCTTAATGACTTTGCCATTTAAATTTGATATTATCTTTGGTGAGGAGGGGAAGCATCCACTACTTCTTTCTGTGACACTCCGTTCTAGTTCACCAGCCTTGAAAAATCTTGGTAGGTAAGCAAAGAACCCTTCCGTGGTAGTTACAACAGGCTAAGCCCTAAAAGTTGTTATAGGACAACTAACATTTCACATAGAAACTAATTCTTCAAAACAAGTGCATTTGTATTTGCATAAATTTGTAAAGTTCTAAATGTGGAACATCAAAGAAATAAGTGTGTGATTAAATACATCAGTGCTTTGGACAAGAAGCAGCTGAAGGAGTGAACTTTTACATGAAATTATAATATAAATGTAACATTTAGTGTCTAGCACCAAATAAACCTTCCAGTGTAAATATGTTTGAGTATACCAAATGTGCTTCTAGGCTGCTTGTGAAAATCTTACTCATAACATTGATTTAACAAAGGCTGCCGTAGTCTCAAAATGCAGACAAATAGGAGGTTTAGGATAAAGTATATATCCTATTACTACTTTCTGAATGACTGTATAAATCTAAGTAGGTTAGACTGTTATGGTAATACACAGTCTATGCCAGCAAGTGTTATAGAACAGGCATCCCCTTACGCTCTCATCTGTATAAATGGGGAAGAGAGAAGGGGAATGTGGAGTGTGGGTGTTAGTCACAAAAATACACGTTCATGAATTACAAGGAAAGTGTCAACAGCTGTGTTTCCTAACCATATTTTGGAGAAGCTTTGAAGAATGTAGGATTTAAGAGGGAAATCCTCCTCTCAAATTTAACAAAGCCACAGAGTTCCCAAAATAAATTAGATCAGCCCCCGAGCTATATCCATCGCAGCTCAACTGAATGTGTCTTTTGGCCCGAATGGATTTGTTCTTGGTGTTGCTCATGGGTGAGACTGTGTAGGATTTACCTGCTCTGGGTTCATCCCAGCGTAGCATCCCCTGGAGAATCAGCAGGAGTCCTTGGTGTACTGGGCAGGCACCACGGCGTGTAAGGACTGTGGCTTCACAGTAAACAGGAAGTTCTCTGTAAAGTAATCCTCTGTTTCGGAGACTTTTTTCTTCTTCTTCTTTGATTTGGTTCACTGGATACGGAACTTCACAGTGAAATTACTTGAACTTATATGTTATGTTGCTTCTTCAGGTCACAATAAACACTACAGGCAGTTTCTTCTTGAAAGTTCTTACACAGGAAAATAACAGAAAGTTTTTCAAGCTGAGCTATTCAAATTTCTTATTCGTTTCCCTTCAATTTCTCTCTGATCCAGTTGGTTTTTTTATTACAGAGTGGTACATCAACACAGATTAATGAGTCCGTCATCATTGTGAAAAGATACTTTGTCACTTTCTACTTTTTTTTTCTTTCTTTTTTTTCCCCATCCTGTGGCAACAAAACTGAAAAGTCCTAAAAATTAGGAGGTGTTCCACTGACATCATCAGAGTTGCATCGCTGTAAGTGAAATCAGGATCAAGCATCTGTGTTTGGGTTTAGCTCACTGGTATTCCGGTTTTAATATCATGACTCATTACTTATGCCATTAATGGGCATAACGCTGCTCTGGCAGCATTGAGATTCAAGGGAGCCTGTCCGTGACAGTGCTCTACCGTGTCTCACGGAAAGACTGGTATAACAGAAGCATCCCGTCTGCTCTGGAGCTGTGCAGTTTCATCCTAATGCAGCGCGAGGTTTCTCAGACGTTGTCCTGTATACTGCTTTATCACAAGGTTAGAGAGCCATCTGAGGCCTTCTTGGATGGTACTTTTAATGAGGTGGGTCAAGGTCACTTTTATAGGGAGAGACAGACGTGGGTAGACAGATTTTATTCGGAAGGCATATGAATTCCTTGCATACCCAGAACTCCTGCAAGCACCAGGAGTTTGAGTCCAGCTCAATATTACTGTTACAGTGGGTCTGTCCAGATCACTATTTAAAATTTCTGCTCTTGGTTCTTTCTATTTTGAGATCAGCAAATTTAGAGCCACCTATTAGGTGTCTTATATTTTTGGTAATAAAGTCTCAGTTTTCTTTTATTTCATTTTTCTCTTCTATTTGGATTAGTCCTTAACTGGCAAGACCTTACCTGGGTTTGCTGGGGACTCTACTGAAGATCCAGTGCAGTAGAAAGGCACTTCAGTGAGAGACCAGCCCTGCAGCTGCAGCCATACAGAATTTTGTTTCTGTCCCACTTATTTGTTTTCATGTAATCAAAGAAAAGTTATTTGAAAGCGTACATTCTGCAAAGAAAAATAAACACAAGCAGTAATGTTGCAAATGTATCAAGAGGCAACCTAAAACGGATCACTAGAGAACTCATTAACTTTTCAGTGTGAATAAAAACTGTGCATTCAGTGCCTGTGGAGGTGTGTGTAGGACGCAGAGGACCATGCATGAAAGTCAGTAGAAATCTGGTCCTTGCAATTATCTTTGGCAGAACAAGAATTTTTAGAATAGAATGAATGAGAATTGCCATGATTCCCTGCAGAGTCATGCACACACACACCCAAACAATAGTTTTCAGTTGGCTCGTGCTTTGGTTTTCTATCAACTTAGAAAAATAGTATTTTTGAAAGCTCAGCTGCTGCTGGTTTTTGTGTAAGTAAATGGATGGAGCGGCAAAAGGAAAGCAAAGCAATGAAACTTGTCTGTGGAATTTCCTTAGTGAAATTTTATATTACCTCTTAATATTTGACTTTGGGTATAACATTTATTTTGAAAAACTGAGTTATTCTAGATCTAGTTCATCAATCTCTATATTTTTTTTCATGTTTACTATGGTATTTCTATTGTTGAATATGATTTATTGTCAGCCAACAGAGAACTAATGCCAGATAGACTTAGTAGCAATTCCTGAAATGGCATAGTGATAATAACTTGGTATTTTCTTCTTTTGCCTCGATTTTTTGTGAAGGGGAAAAAATAAAAAAGAATTAATTGACTGAATTTTTCTCCTAATCAGTTTTGCATCTGAGTCTGTTGCTAATGATTTACCATAGAGGATAAAGAATTTTTGATGCCCCGAATAGAGCATAACCTTTCATGCCAAAAGCAATTGAAGGGTCAGACTACAATTTCACTGTAATTGCCTTTTTCCCTTTTCACTGTCTCTTTCAGTAATACACAACAATCAATACAGCATGTAATTAGATTTCATTCAATCTGCAAAGACTAGGAGAGTTTTCATCTTCTCATTATGTATGCTCACAACATGTCTTCCTATCCATGTCTTCTACATTAGACCTCTTTGACCTGTTCTGTTGCAGACGTGGAGGGATAAGTTTGGAGTATTCCCTTGAATTTGGCAGATTATCATTCTTTACACATCATAATTTGATTTTGCTGTCTTCGGGAAGATTAAATACAAGAGCAATTTCCAGTATGATAAATGGGTTTTATATTGCATACGCATTTCATAGAGGAGGCTGGGAAAAAAAGTGGACAATTCACGTAATTGCAGCACACAGGCTTGAGATGATGGAAATAGCAGGTCCTAGGTGCAGAGGACTGATTCATGCAGAGTGTGACTCCTGATTTTTAGAGTGTGCTGGAAGCAAAGTGATTGCATTTAAAATTCAGCCTGGCAATCTGCATACTTAAAAGGTACAGTAGTATTTTTAAAAGGACAGTTTATTCTTCATAGGCTTGGAACTGGTTGAAAATGGTTCCAAATTTCCATAAGGGCTGGGAACAGGCTGCAAATGAATCACGCGAATGTCCACATCAGATTTGTCAAAAATAAGCTTTTACAGCTGGCAACTTTCAGTTGAAGAGTAATTCCTTTGCAGAGAAGAGAGGTAAAGCCCCGTGTGCGTGGGGGAAGATGAAGTGTGACTGCCAGCCTTACATTAATGTAACTGTGCCTTCTCGTACCTGCATACAGATTCTTACGTTATAACTATTTCTATTTAATTTGATTGTGGTCTGATGCTAACATGCATCATAGCACATAATTGTCTCTAAAAGTATCAACTTATTTGTGAGGCCTGCTCTCGGCCATGTGCTTTCCTTGTACGGGTGAGAAGCTTCTTCATGTGGTCTTATTTTGAGGATTTTTTAAAGAAATGCAGGGTTGGGCCTAGTGAAGGCAGGAGTGGAAAATACCAACTATGTTTCCTTTTTCTTTTATTTTTAAGTTAGGCTGCATTTATCTGTTTACCACGCAACATATAATAAGCGTTGTCAATTGTTCTGGATCAGTTACTCAAGCTTAGGTGAGTGAACATTGTTACAGGCCTGACCTTCTGTATTGCAGCGTGATCGTCAAGCCCAAAAGACTGATTCCCACTTCACGTTGGCTTTAGCTATGTTAGTCCTGATTTATGGAGCTAAGGAAACTCATAATCAACGATTTCAGGAAGGCCAAGCTTTATTCCCCCAAACAGGGGAAGAAAACATCATGAGTCGATGTTTGGATAACCCCTATGAAAATATAACATAATATTCAAAATAGTATTACTCTATTTAAATACTTTAGGAAGAAAAGGTCTAAAAGTTTGGTAGAAAAAAGAGGGTAAATCTCTTTTGTAAAATGGGCAAAATTGCATTCAACTCTTCAAAATATTGGCAAATACAAAAAATATATCTCCATTCCAGCAGCACATCAGTGATTTCAAAGTCTCTCCCTCTACTCTGTGTTTCATATACTGGTAACTAGTTTGTTTTGTAATGTTTCTACTTTTTGCATTTGTAGCTGGGAAGAAAGCTTATTTTGACAGAAAAATCATGTGGTAATTTTATCATTGACTCATTTTTTTTGTGTAGAACTTGAATCATTTGTACTATATAGGATTAAAAGCAATGTTTACAGAGGTGGAAAGAAAATCTTTGACTGATGTTGGTTTTGTTGCCTTTTTAGGAGGTATTCCAGTTCAGTTTCTTTCCAGTTCAGTTTCTTTCCATTTCTTTGTAGATGTGGCTGGAGTTGGAAAAGCAAATATGGGTCTGTCATCTTTCTAGTGAAGAGCTACAGCGTGGTTGTTGCACATCTATGACGATCATACAGGTTTAGAGGATTAGAAAACTTGGCTTTAACTTAATACTCTTGATAGGGGGAGGTAGGGTTGTTTTGTGAGTTTAGGGTGGTTTGGTTTGTTTATTTGACTATTTAAGTAAATGCAGGCAGGTAGTAGTTAAACCAAGAGCATCATTTAAGAATGCAGTTCCAGCCACTGAATGCATGGCTGTTCTCCAAGGAAATAATAAGATTTATGAAAGGAAGGAAAAGAAATGAGTCATGTTTAACAAATCTTCCTTTTATTAATGCCCCTCTCTAACCTTACTAATGGGTACTCAGTCTCTCTTTCTCAATACACGTGGCATACTTTTTTATTATTGTTATTATTTGTGGGGTTTCACTTGGTACTTATTTCCATCTATTATTTTAAACTAACGAACTGAAAGGGGAAAAGAAAAGAAAAAGAGCCTGTGATGTTCTGGATAACAGGAAGGAAGAAAGCCAATGACAGCAGGGCAGCTTCCAACCTTCTCGTAGTCCTATTGATCAAAACTGTCCTCTGAAATAAGAGAACTTTGGCTTCTGAGAATGAAAACCAGATAGAGATCCTCCTACTGACCCAAAGTCATCTTTTCCTGAGAGCACAGAGCTAAAGCAGCCAGGTGCTAATTGGATGTATATATGACTTGTGTTTGCTTTTCCTAAAACTCATAGCTATTGTGCCATGGAAATGGCTGTGAATATGTGAAATCCTTGTAGGCAGAGGCAAAACCCATTTCTCAGGCTGCACAGCAGATGGAAACAGATTAAAAATTGTCTTTCTGCCCTATAGTTTTTATCCTTTCAGGTGTTCTGGAGTATCCAGGTTTCCCAGATAGTTGCACTGTAGCTTGTCTCCAAAACTGACACTTGCTGGTTACTCAGCAAGTCCTGTAGGCCGTAAGAAGAGCATAAAAATTACTGGTAGCAAGGCTCCATCCTGAGACAAGATTTCCTTGACTTATGGAACAGAAGGGGAGTAATCACGGAGCAGCATGATGCAACTTGGTCTCAGGTCCTCTTGTTTAGCTGGGGTTACTTTGAGTTTAAAGGCATGGTGGTACTGCTGGGGAAGAAGGTGACAATCCTGGTTCTGTGTTTTATTTCTCAGTCTAATCTGCTAGGCTTTTGAGTTCTTAATTGCAGACTCTCCAGTATGCTGGAGAGTACAGAATTTCACCTGGTGATGACTTCAAAGCTTGGTAGGCTTCCTCTTTTCAATGTTGGCTTACCTCCAATTTCTGTCCTGTCTTCTTTCGTTGCCCACAGTATCCGCACTGGTAGCGTACAAGATTGTGACGTGGAAAATCTGTAAGACTTCTCCGGCCTTGTTTTTTTTAACTCTGAAGCAATAGGAAAGGGCCTTCATTTGCATCAACAAGAGATCCTCTAAAACAGAGAGAATTGAGGATAGGATTACTATTTGTGGCAAAACGGCCCTTTCTTCAAACTGAGTTTCACCAGCTGGCTTGGTGAAGTGATGTCACGCCTGTGATCTGGTGTAGGTCTAAATGGAGTGAGCTGTGTGTGTATATGCAAGTCTGTAGATGTCCAGGGAAGCGTTATTTTGGGGCTGAGTGCTGCTTTCTTATCCCTCTGTTTGACATTCTCCTCCCAGGGTGAGGGAAGTGGGCTTGCACTTCTCTGGGTCTTTGTACTGGCTTTTTATTTCACATGGTTTAGCTAACTTGGACTCATTCCTATGCATGGAAAGACAGTGCAGCACCACTTTCTGTGGGAAATCCAGTAGAACATCCAGAGGAGCTCTCACACCAGTTTCCTACCCCTATTACTGCATTTGTCTGGCCATTTCATTTTTGAATAATTGTGAGTGCTCGTTTGATTATGTCTCTTATGTCATCTTGCTGAAACGTGAGCTCAGAGGACTTGCTTCGATGTCTCTAGACAAGTTTTTTGGTCTTGTAGCAAGAGAAAGAAATGGATGTCCTCAGGATAAAGTAACCCTCTTGCTATTCGCCATCAGATTAAACTACTCTGTGTGCATTCTGCCCAGCCTTGCAAAGCTGTCTGGTGAAGCAGGTGTGGCTGCCTGCCTCTCCCTATACTTCACTTGGGTGACTTGTTCTGAGGGCTCTCGCAAGCCAAGGATGAGCCTGGGACCGTGAGTTGTTTTGTATTCTCAGTGAGGGGAGTCCTTAGTGAAGCAGTACAGTAGAAAAGGGCCAGTTCTGGGAATATCTGACAAATGACAAAAGGCCTAATACAGGTTTTGGTGGCTTTTTTCAAGTATGTCCTTGATTTACTGGGTTTGGAGGAGACTCCGAGGGCAGCTGCAGGGTAGATAGCTGAGGACACAATAGACTGATTCTGCTTTGTCATCATGAGCAGTGTGGATGCATAGTTTTCTCAGGTGCTGAAGAGTCGTCTAAGTAAATGAGCAAAACAGTTTTAGAAAAGGTGGGAATATAGGTTTCTGAATATTTTAAGCATTGCACCACCTCCCATGGAGCCATTCTTTAGAAGCCCTTTCACTTGCCACCACAGTCTGATTTATACATTTAATACTTGAGCTGTAATTTGCATGTCATCTTGGGAGAATGGGCAATGATTGAGAAAACTAAACCAAGGAAAAGGTTTTCGAAACAGCTTGTCTAAGCACTGCTACTTAAAAATGGCTCTGTCAGGCAGAGGTATTTGGTGTCAGAAAGCTACAGGAGAGGGTTACTGTCCTGGTTTGAGTGACACGGGACTAATTTTGCTCTCTGTAGTTTTACTTTTTGGTAAAGTCTCTTCTAATGCTTGGGAAAACTGTACTTTTGGAAGACTCTAGTGTCTGAATTTGTGAAAATATTTACTTTATAGCCAGCTATGGGATGTGGCTTTCAAGGTCTCAGTATTTTCGAGCTCGCCAGGTGCGGGGATGAGGAGGAGCGAGACCCGGGCACTTGACCCAGGCTGCCAACGGGATTTATTTCATGCCATGAACGTCACATTCAATATAAATTAGAAAGTTTGCTGAGGAGTTTTCTATGATGGCTACAATCCTGAGGACTTCTTGACCCTGTGCTGGAGCCCTGAGCCTTTCCCTTCCTCCCAAAGCCACAGCGCTCGCAGTGTCTGACGTTTGCTGCCCACTGCTGGGAGTGCCCGCCTTCCTATGATAGAATTGGCTGAGTATAATCCTTGTATATTCTGTATTGGGATCAGGATCAATATTGGTTCTTTAGTATTATTGATGTTAATCATTTAGTATTATTCTATTAAATCTGTTTATATTTCAATCCTCGGGTTTCCTTGTTTCTCCTCGATTCCCCTTCCCGGGTGGGGAGCGGTCATCGGGTGATAGAATAATTGTCTAAATGACAATAAATTGTTGTGTGTTCCTCAAACCGTAACAGTTACCTATTTCACAGCATCATTTAGAAATCACATCTAAATAACCCAAACTCAGTGGATGAAATATGCCTAAAATATAAAGGAACGTGTTGGGGCTCTGGATTCTGTAGTGCATTTGCTTCAATCTTAACCTCCTGGGCTAAATGTTAGGGCAAATGCCTAAGAGGCTGCTGCAATGCCAGTATCTCCCTGGGGTTGAATAGCCACTGTAAAATGGTATAGCACTGGCAAAAACCATGCCCGATGCCTCCTTCCTCTCTGCAAGGCTAAGACAAGTCTGTAGAAAGAAGCTGCTAATGTAAAGGCCTTTGTTACCTGTGTGCCACTGGACTCTGCTCCAGGATGACAATTCCATGGCTGTATGAACCACTGTTTTCCCTTCTTCAGGCAATTAGCTGTGGCAGGAAGGAGTGGAGAAAATCTGAGCCTGTGTAGGCAAAAGGCAGCCATGGAACTCAATTATCTACCTTGTACTTACATTTCAGAGCTCCTTATACAGGCAATCCAGTTGCTTTTACTGGAGTACTCATGAGAATAAGTGCTTGCTAGTCTAAGGGTCTCACCTACTTTATAAGGCATGACTCAAACCAGGTTTGCTAGAGTTGCATTTGAATCGCCGCTTGGTACAAGCAGCATGAAAGATCTCCCAACTAGGCTTTAATGTCTGATAAACTGATTAGGGAAGAAAATGGATCCTGCCAGTTCTCTCTCTTCTGTGACGTTCTTTAAATATTCAGATACCGTGAAACGCAAGTACCTACCTACAGAGGTTCACATAGGGCTGTGACTATACAGAGATAGCTGTGAGGGGTGTCCTCTGTCATAGACTTCATAGACTCAGGAAGCACAGAGCTGGTCGCTGTGGGATTACCAGTGTGGTACTAGTTTTTGTTCCTGAGGAGAACTGATAAAAACCACGTCTGTGATACAGTCGGCAGCGGTGTTTAGTTGGGAATCTAAGTCAGGTACAAATTTGACATTGCTTTCTACGCAGACCGCAGCTCCTGCCAAGCCCTGCTCTGCTGTCAGCAGTGCACTGTGTGGCCAGTGACAGATATGCTGGTCGGATGGGGTAACTTGCTCAAATAGGTTTTTATGCCTGCAGCAATGATCCAAATTTTCCTCAGCTCACCTATGCACTTAGTTCTGTTGAAGTCAGTTGCCTAAATTCATCTGTGCTGTTGATCCAGAAGGATCAGCACAGCCAGTAGTTACCAGCACAGCAACTCCAGCAGTAAATTTGGCCAAATGAAGGTACTTGTGCCACAGGATGAACGGTGAATTTGCTAGTTATGATGTGTATGTAGTAGAAAGGATGAATTCATGCTGTGTCCTTGTACTACTTTAGTATGGTTGGGAACAGGATCCTTCCTTGTTGAAGGTTTTGTAGTGATTCCCCTCTCTGGTATAGATCTGGTGAGCTTTGTGTTTCTGCCTCTGACCCCCACTACTGGAGTCTTTGATTGCTTCTGTGTTTGCGCTGTTTGACTCCAGTTTGCATTTTGCAAAAAGAAGTACACAGACCAGGAAGTCAGATTAGCAGCCTTGTTGTGGCTGCCTTGCTCGTGGTATCTGAGCAAACTTTGTTCAGAGATTGATTTATCTGTTTCCACAACACTGCACAGTACTATCGACCTACCACGGAGCAAAACTGAATCCTCTTCTCACACCCTGTGTGTTACATATGCTGCTGGGCACAACCCCCCATGCCTCAGGTACTGCCTGTGCTCCATGGACGTAGCTCCCCCATCCCTCGGCCAGTGCCTGCAGGGTAGAAGCCCTTCACTTTTGACCTTTGAGATCTGCTTCTGCCTGTGATAATTTTTGTCTCAGTTTGACATCTCTGGGCAAATCAGTGTGTAACTGAGAGGGTCCAACTGGGAACCAAAACTAGACTTTTCCTCAAGATTTGATTGCATAAGTGTTTCTATTGTGCATACACAATTAAATGTGCATGGGTTATCTGTATCCTAGCTGAATGCTTCAATGGCTAGTATGTTGTTTAAAAAATAAAAATAAAAGGAGGATCATATAACTTTCCCTTTCCTCTTCAGGTGAAGAACAAGACCAGTGCAGCATTCTTTAGAGCTGCTGGTCTTATGTGGCCAAATGTTTTCAGACTCGAAAGCAAGAATGGGACTTCTTATTCCTGACTTTTCAGCATCCTCTGTTGACTAGCCTCATCCCGAGCCTCAGCCAAAGGGTCGATCTCTCCCTGCAGGGAGAGCAGGTCCTTGCTCAGGTTGGACCCCAGGTGCTAGGACCTAGGAGTTGTCCTCAGTTTGTTTGAGTACTTTGGAAGGCATCAAAAACTGGAACTTATGCAAGGTCACACAGAGTCTCCAATTCCTGTTTGCCAGAGCCCAGACTGGTGTCCCAGCCAAGGTACTGCCGAACCATTTGCAGAGAAAAAGGGACTTTGTTGCACAGGAGCTCATTTTTCTTGGAAGGTATCCACCATGACAGCTGGAAAGCCCTCTCCTGAAATGCTAGAGAAGTTTGCTTCTCATTTAGTCTCTGTGGCATTTTTGGTGGGGTGATAGGGTTAATTGGTTGTTTTTCATTTGGATTCTTTATGCTGGTTTTGTATTTTATTTGGCAATGGGGCCTTACTGCCCTTTTAGAAATTGAATTTATTTTTTCTACAGCTCTCATACGCCTCTAGGATGTGAAGCTTTTGTAAATAAAAATGCATTTTTTTGTTATATTAACCCATTTTCAAGCAAGCCTTATGTTGTAGAAAAGATTGGTGGTATTCTTCCCTGTGCGTACTGAACCAAAGGCAGTGATAAGACTAAAAATATCCCCAATTGAAATAGCATTGTATAACCCAAAGGTTAGTCTTCCTCAGGATTAAAATTTGCAATCATTTTACAGATTCCTTGTAAAGCAGATTTCTAGTCATCCGGCCCTGTGGAAAATGAGGCTAGTGATAACTGCACAATTTTACATCTGCGAAACCCAGTCCCATTGGTGACTACCACAAGCACAAACCTGCTGATGAAGGATGCTGATACCCGTTGTGCTGGTGTCAGCTGGCCAGTGGGGCTTACGTGTTCCTGCGGTGGTTGTGTTACAAGCACTGCGCTGGAGGTGCTGAGCAGGGACTAGGTACTGTTCACACCTCTAATAGGAAAAACAGATTTTGCTGCACAGAGCTGTTAATCCTAAAACATGATGATAGATTGCAGGTGGCTCCATGTAACAGATGGGAGTGGAGTATGAGGTAAGAGTGAGCTGATCATGTTATTAAACAACCTAATACTAAGCTGCCTAATTGCTGAAATAGTTGGTGCCTGCAACTTACGCAAGTAATGAGTGGGATTGGCTTGGAAAAATGAGTGGTTGAGTGGTTTAGGTGTTAGCCTGTGTTAACCTTGGGTTTGGAAACTACACTTTTTTGGTAGTTCTGTTACATAATTTCTGTGTCACATGAAGAATCCCCAGAATCCAAGCCTGCAGATTTAGGCTTCTGACTTCCAGCACCGTCACAGGGACGTGGGCAGCCAAACACTCCGCTGGAGCCTGCTTGTGTGTTTCTTCCTGGTGACCAGTCTTTTTTCCCACTTTTTGATGATCTTTTGCATATACTAGAGTTTGCAGCTCTCTCAAGGGATGCCCTTCGTTTATTTACAGCTAGTACTGTAGGGAGCAATGAGAAGATTTGCAAGTATTAATTAGAAATTTTCCATCTTTCTTCAATTCAATACTTGCCAAACTCGCTCGATATATCCTTCCTGGGATACTCCTTTAGGAGTACACCTAAACACGTCAGTACCTGTATTGGACACTTTGCTCTCAGCTACTCCGGCTTTGAATACACAAAACCAATAATCTTTGGTTTTAGACCTGTGCCAGCCTGATCCTCCTCCTGAAAAAGATCCATCTGGCTCAATGCATTTTCATTCAACAGAAAATTAATTCTGGAACGGAAGTGTCTTTTACAATGCTAGTATCCAGTGGGGTTATATGTAAAACCTGTTTTCTGAACGAGTCAGCTTGGTATGGTTCCCATGTGCACAGCCACGTTCCCGTTTCAGGCCTGCAGAACCCTAAGCCAGGCCACAGAGGGGCCTCTTAGATGAGGTCAGGGAATTAAGTATTTCTTCTCCGATTCATTCTGAACCTGATCTGCCTAATAACTGGATTCTTTGTCTCCCTCTTTCTGTCACACATGAAAAAGCTCACAAAGTGAGATTTTTAAGTCTTCCTTGCACAGTGAGAAGAGTGAACAGAAGATATGCAGAAATACAGGAGAAATATTAATGACAGAACAAAGACATGGCCTAACTTAGAAGCTGGGATGGTGCAGCCCGGCATGCCAATGGGTGCAGGCTGAGTGACACGGCCCTCAGAGAAGGCATTGGTCCTTGCAGAGGGCACTTCTGCATATGTTACAGGACAACTTGTTTAGGCATCTCTCAGCCTTTAATCATACTGACAAGAAGCTGAAGAAAAAATACTGCTTTTTTAGAGGCACAGTGGAGGTTGTGGAAGAATGAGACCAGTGAAATACTTCGTAAAATTCTTCTTATTAAAGCTGTTTATAGTTGATGAGGTAAGCGTGGGATTAGTGAACTGGAATCGGGGTCCGTGCATGAGTCACGCTAGGAGTGCTCTAGCCCTAAGGAGAGGTGGAGTTCCCCATTGCAGCACGATGTACAACAGTTTGACAATTCATGTTAACGTAGATTGTTGACAACTATTCTGGACCAGAATTTCAAGTGATGAAAGCCATCTCCTACATAGCCTACTTATGGCACTGTAGTAGCAAGATCAGGATTGGGCCCAAAGGACAGGATAGCTAATGCGGCATCAACACCAATTAGACATGACCTGGTGATGCTCTGTGTGATGGTAGGCTGAGATATCCTCTGTACACTGTACTACCAGAAAACAAAACTGGATATTTGTGGATAGAATTTTATTTTAGAGAAAGAAGTCAGTGTATGATCTTTTGGTTTTGTCTCTGAACTGGAAGAAGAGGCCTCTAATCTGTCTGACGGGTGATATTGCATGTCCATGGCTTCTCTATGCTAGATACGAGTGTCTCAGCATATGGTTGGGAAACTAGAGGTTGATTATTTTCCAAACCATTTTGACAGATACTGACCCGACAAATTTCCTGTTTAAAAACAAAACAAAACAAAAAACCCCCAACAACAAAAAGGTTTTGTTTGATACTCTGCTGATGAGGCTGTGTGGATTTGGGATCATACCTTGCTTTATATTCCTTTCAAAGGTAGGGAGGGAAAAGCACCCTTGCTATAAACAATTGGAAGGATTAATTTCTTAGTAAATGCCAGGGGAAGCAGGCAGAGTTGCATGGAGTGGTGTATCCTGCTGTCAAGGTTCCTCAGCTCTAAGTCTCTGTCTCTCCCTTCCTAAGGGAAGAAGTGCTAATTTAGTGAATTTAGCCATTTCCACGTGAATTTTCTTTAACATGGCCTCTTTACAGGGAAAATAGTTTTAAATGGGATCACAGACATACCTCGTTATTTCATTAGGAATCTACTAATCTGTGACCAAAAAGCATACTGTTTTATCTCTTAACCTGGTTCTCATCATTGCTGCTAACACCTGACAAGAAGCGTGTGTGAGCTCACAGAAACGGGAACTGAGGGTTAAAGGAGCAGCTTCAGTGCTGGCTTTTGAGAAAATACTTAGAGCTGCTGAACTGCAAAACGTGGGCTTCATTTCCAGGTGTGCCTTTGCTTTCCTCTTTAGCTGTGGTGCCAGCCCATCTCTCTCCTTTTTTTCATCCCCTCCCCTTGTCTGTGTCCTCCATTTAACCGAGGAGGTCTGAGTCCAGACTAGTCTGTGCAGCATCTTACCTCGGGTTATTGTTAATCAATGATATAAATAACAGCCAGACATCCAACAGACCTAGACATCCAGTAATTACCACAATTAATCCTAAAAATAAGTGTTTAGGTCCTTGAGCGGGAAAAGCAAGAAAGCTGGCTTTCTTGTGGGTTGGTATCCTAAAGGTGAATTCTTGGGTGGTCTCTAATAGCCCCAACAGGTCTCTTGTAGTTGATCTTTCACTGAACCTCTTCTCTCAGCAGGAACGTTTTAATGCCACTTTCTTCACAGATGTCGACTTGTGTGACACTTGCAGAAATGTAATTTTTGGAGACCTCTGACTGTCTGCCAAGCTTTGGCTGAAATTAGACATGGTCCTCAAAATCTAACGAGCAGAGGTGAGGGGAGGGTATGAGAGAGGGAAGCAGACTGATAGACAAATGCAGACAGCATGATCCTGCAAACTGTTTTTTCTTAGCAAATCAGGCTAAACATCGTATAGATGACAAATGGGATTTTTACTCATTTAAAAACAAACATGAAAATCAAATTCTTAGCTTTTAAAGGAACCAGACTCAGATCTTTGCTTGGAATTCCTCTGCTTGCTCTGTTAATTGGCAATATGTTAACGCGTTTTTTCTCTGCTTTCCTGCTTACTTCAGTTAGTAACTAGAGCAACATGAAATTTCCCTGACGCTACACCAGTGCTGCAGGAGAGCCTCCTTTACTTTCAGCTTCCTAAAATGCCAGACTTGGGTCCCACTAGCCTGTCTCATTGCCTTTCAGTAGTGACTGAATAATTAAATTATGCGAGAAGCAGAGAAATGATCCTATGCTGCTCTTTGCTAGGCAGCGTGAAGCATGCTTTGCTGCTCATCTCATCACATCCCCTTCATGGCCCAGGGGGCTCAGCATTGGCTTGCACTGGGACCATTTGGCGCTGGAAAGCGCTTTCTGCTTATGGGAAGCGTGGGTCTGACCTGAAGTTCAAGTGCGGCCGGGTGGCACGTCTGCCTTCTGTCCTTGAGGAGTGATGAGTCCAAGCTGTAAACTCAAGATCTTGGTTTTCTGAAATTCAGATTCTGATTCATACCTGTCTCTTCACTGAAGCATCTTATTCTGTATAGAGACACCTTCTATCACTGTCTTCATTTCTCTCTTTACTGTGTAATTTAACATCTCATAATGTAGTCATAA
Source organism: Rissa tridactyla (assembly GCF_028500815.1). Classification (NCBI taxonomy): domain Eukaryota; kingdom Metazoa; phylum Chordata; class Aves; order Charadriiformes; family Laridae; genus Rissa; species Rissa tridactyla. The sequence goes on along the minus strand of NC_071478.1, from coordinate 9,529,234 downwards.
GTACAAACCTGAGACACATCAGGGGACGGGAACATTCATTCTTTTATGGAATTTCTGCATAAAGTAAAGGAAAGCGTGAAGAAAAAATGTGTCTCTGAAAACTTGAATTTCTTTTTACATTGCCTTGGTGGAAATCAGATAAGTATTATTGCAGTCAGTAGCATTAGGAAGGTAAATTGGAGGAGTCTGATCCACAAGTTCAAAAGCATGGCCATTGTCTTTATATATGATCCGAATTCTATATGCCTGTGATAGCTTTAAACGTGCTCTGTAGGTGGATCGTAGTAGTATGTTGTTAGCAAATGCACACACACACACACCCGCCTTTGTCAAAAAAGCCCACTTTGTCTTGCAGTGAGTTTGTCAGGGCCTCAACTAGCCCTAGGTCACAGTCAATTCATAAAAATACCAACACGCGATGAAGCCAATCTTGTTAATAATGAATCAGGTATTATAGCAGTGCTGTATTTTAAAGTGCCTGTAACAGTGGATCGTAGCTTTCCTGCTCCTGGAAGTCTGAGTCAATTTATCTTTATATCAACAATAAACCAGAAAGGCCAGAAATCAAAGTAAGCAATGTTTTTATTACCGCTTTTAAATAAAACATTGTGCCAATATTTTTTCCCTAACATTATATCTTTATTTTCTCAAATTTATTGACAATTGCTATTTATCCTCATTTCTCCTTGCTTTTGCAAAACTATCTCATCCTTTGATTTGCTTCCTCCTGAGAATATGGTACCTAATTCTTTTTATTTTTCCCTGATAAATCCCTGATTAATTGTATGTTATAAGCTATCTGTGCGACATTGTGTCCGTCATTTCTCAATAGGTTTTCTTTTCTGAATTTCGAAAGGGAACACTTTACTCTCTAGAGCCAAAGCCAAATACAGACTCAACATTTCTTTAAATAATAGCAAAGCACTTCAAAACCGATTATGATTCTCAGCACCGTGGACTCCTCCTACTCCTACTCCTTCTCTATGAGCAGGAGAGAATCAGACCTTTAGTTGTGTCACGTCCCCTAATAGATCTGCTATAAATGTGCCTGCCAATTTATCTCACCAATTAGAACATAGTAACTTTCTTCAACCACTGTAGCTTCAAAACTGCCGTAAATTGTTGACTCGTAAGCATGGATTCTGGGCTGTATTTTTGCTGTTTCAAATGTGTCCTGTGTTTGGCTTTGAGATAATTTTTGACTTGTCCTGCTGGTAGAAAATGAAATCATCTGTGTATTAAAAGGTTGATGGACGGGAGGCACTGCAGCCTGGCATTGACAAGCCAAGGCACAGCTGTAGTGTATGTTGACATGAGATATGAAAATAAAGTGAAGGGAGGAACAGCAGAGATGCAAGTTCTATCTGAAACCAAATTTCCAAGCCAAACTCCCTGAGAGGTGTCAAAGATGTGCCTGAAAAAGAAGCACACAAACACAGTTCAAGAAATACACATATCTACAGATGTAAAATAGGCAGTCTGTCAGGAAAATGAGTATGTTTTAAAGCCAGCCATCAATATTGCTGTGTAATGATGCAAAAGAAAAGTATGCCACCTTTAAAGAGCCTATAAGGCAACATCAGACTGAAAGAAAAATGGAGGAATCAAGGGTCTTTCTGGCTCCTGTGAAAACCGATATCCAAATTAACTGATTTTCAGGTGTGGACCCTTGAAGACATCTGGTGGAAATATTCAAAATCTCATGTCCTCAATGGCAGCTGATCTCTTCTACCATCTATTCCCAAGGAAAATTGCCTAATGATAACATTGAGAGGCAGCAGATAGAGAAGAAGCACTGCTCTCGTAAAACTGGGGACCTTTTCAGATCATTTGATTCTCTCATGGCCAACAAAAGCACTAGGCAGTGACTCTTGGAGCATGGACGGGAGAACAGTGGACATAGCCAGCAGGTCTGTAGGTGTTAATGTTATCTCTTTATTGTAGTTGCATTGCCAGAGGTGGACTTGGTGACTAATTTCACAGCTGTAGAAAATTGAGATCCTACTTTCAAGCATGATGTGATTTTGAGTTCCAGCAGCTACTACGGCTGGGTTTAATGCTCTCATCCTCTGCTGGGTAAAATGGGTTGAACAACCGGGAGCTTTTCAGTCATACAAATGGCAAGTGTTGTATGCGACTTCATTATTGGGAAAGCTGCCTGTGTGATTATGTTAGTTTAATTTAATAGCAGACTGTTTAGGTAAATGAGCAGGGAGGCATATGAATGTCTGCAAATAATGTAGAGCGTGATTGCAAAATGACGCTGCAGGAGATGGGCTTGTCTGGCCCTTGTCGAGCGCTCACCCTTGAGCAAGGAGAGAAGAGGCTTGCTCAGTCTTGGACACGATCCCTCTGAGACGGAGTGGAGTCCCAGGCGTGCCTGACTGAAACCTGGGCTGAAAGGAAGTAATTAGGCGGGCTTGGCAATGTCAGATGTCATAGAGCCTTTGGTTGGTTGAGACTTTAATATCAGCACAATAGAGTCTAGAGTAGTACAACCCTGCATAGGATTTAAAGTTAGATATGCTTTTTTTAGGTTCCTTGTATTTAAAGGTAATTTCTTCCTTATGGAACTTAACCCTGTGGGATTTACTGCTGTAGTTGAGCTGGTCTGAGAATAGGCCAGTCAGGGATTTCTCATCCAGAATTGCGTCAGAAATCAAAGGGGTATTTTTAATGGTAGAGATGTGCAGTCAGCTCTGTAGGTGCAAGAAAATGTCGTTGTATCCAACAGCATCTTTCCAGCTGTTGGCTCCGTCCTGTCAGAGCTTGGGTCAGAACTCCCTTCCCGCAATGGTCCGCCGCTTCCCTTCCCTAGCTCTGATTCACACAAGCAAACTCCTTTTTTTTTTTTTTTTTTTTCTTTTTTCCCCAAAAGATCTTTTCCTCACTTATGAAATGAAAGCCCTTTAACTGGGCTTGGAGCAGCTTGTTCCGCAATCTAATTAGACAGCCCCAAAGTTTTATCGCTTGCACCTTGGAGCTTTTCTAGGAGATCTCCCTTTCCCTTTCTCTAGAATGGTTCTGTTATCATTTTAATGATCACTTTCCCCTGGAGTTCTCACCTCTGTTTCCCTGGAAAAATTCAAGAAAATCTAATATATTGATACAGATGATCCATTTGATGTGAGTCAGTGACACTCTGACTGCGACAGTACCAGAGAATTCATTGCTGCAGGAGGCCATTGAATCCAGTATTAGTGGCTGGGCTTTTAAAGGGCACTGGGTAGTTTTAAGCCCTATTTCTACCTGTCTGAGTTAAGATAATGAGGGTAATCTAATATTATGCTTCAGGGCTTTAGTTACCTGCCCATGGGTTCAGAAGGGAGCTCTGCTTCCAGGGACTGTGCAGAGTTTAATTGGCCAAGTGCTTTATGACTTGTGTTCCATTTCCTCTGAAGCCTCAGGTATTGGCTACTGCCAGAGGCCAGATACCAAACTGATGACACTCAGATTTTTGTCTCCTTTTAATATCAGCAGCCCGGCAGCTACACCAACATTTCAGCTCCCCCTCTCCCAACTCCAGATTTATGCCATCACCAGAGGAGGAGTTTTCTGGCTTTCCTCCAAAGCCCTGAAGAGAAAAATCCATTTTATATGTTTCACCAGCACAAACCACAAGTCATCTGGGATTTTAAAACTTCTAGAAGAATCTTGGCATCTGTTATTTACTTAAAGAAAACAAACTGGTCTTTCTCTGTGAATGATCTTTTTGATCATTAAAATGAAAATTAAAAAAAAAAAAAAACAAACCAGAATCACACATGTATAATTTAAAATTATGCATAAGGGGTAGGGGTTTTTTTTTGTTAGTCAAAATTTGAGTTGAAAAATATATCCCATAGAGCTCCCTTGTTTAAGGATCCTTGCTCTTTAGGAAATTGTCTGTTTATATCAAGGCTCTGACAAAACTCTGGCATTTCTCTTATTATCTGTAGGCTTGGGATCAGTGTCCTACCTCACAAATGAGCTTTTATCTTCATCTCCAGTGGTCTGTATAGCTCCTATTTCTTGGTCCTTCCAGTCATCAATCTGTTTATCTCCTCCTGAATTATCTGTTGTAATTAGAATACATTTTCTCATCTCAAGGGGAAACCAGCTCCAAATGAGTATTCTATAAAAGCAATTACTTTTGATATTAGATATCTGTACATAAAAACACAGTATTTCTTCCAATTAAAAAGCACTAATGAATTTTGTGTCTAGAGAGGGAGTAGCCTATGCAATGCTACTGTTTCTGCTAAGCCAACGAACGAAAAATTAGGCCTGTGAGAGGGCTGATGAAGCCAGCAGTGACACACGTGCCACACTTTTGCATAGCAGCTCAGGGAGAGAAGATGGCTATGCAAGGACATATGTTTCTTTTTTTCCCCAGCAGACCTACTGTACACAGTGATGGACTTGATCATTCTCCACATTGTACCAAGACGACTGACACAGTTTTTCCTACTTCTTCTCCTATGCCTGGCCCTCCATTACAGTTTTCTTTGTATTTACTCAGATATTGCTCTCCTCTTCCTCAAAGTCTTAAGTCATGCACTAGGAATCTTGCATTTGGCATGGAGGAGCTTTACCAGAGATCTCCATGGACTCCTTCCCTCTAAAGACACAGGAAGAGTTGTGCTGAGCTTTCTCAGCTGGAAACCTGTCTTACAAATGTCAGAACCGCCACCTTCCGTCATCTCAAAATAACCTGAATGAGTATGGAACTTTCATCACAAGCTTTTGTACAAAAGGAATCATTTCAGAAACATCTTGATTCTGTTATTTTGGAAAAGACTATAAATCCTCTGCCTAGGTTACTTTCCCATAGGAATCCTCTCCTTTTCATCCCCAAGAAGCCATGTGTGTATGGGGGCACATTGGAATAGAATCTGTTCAGTAGGGTAGAAAAGAAGATCCTCCAGTGGGCTATGAAACAACATGCTTTCTTGGTGTTACGGCAAGGATGAATCCACAGGCCACTGTTGCACTGCAACCTCTGCCTCTTACTGATCCATGTTGTCTTCGTGTCTTCTTCCCTGATTATCTTTCTGCATCTGTTTCTTCTCTTCCACAGTGATAGTGAGCTCTTTGGTGTAGCAGCTGTCTGCCTGGGCTTCTGTAGCATCTGCTGCAATGGTGTCCTGAATCTAGACTACATGCTATGAAAACACTAAGAAAAAAAAAAACTGTTCTGGCCAAATCCTGTCCTAGTACAGCTTACCATAAAGAGTTTGAGCATTAATATATCAATGTGGTAGGGGCAGAGTCTGTAGGGTGGAATAAGGGTCAGCTTCTTGCCCAGATGCCAGTAACAGCCCTGGGCATTTTTATGGCATTTTCCATGTAATGTACTTCGAGCACTTGGCAGATATTCACAGGCTGTGCCTCAGAGTGCTCTCTACAACCAGGAAGTGTCCCCATTTTAAAAAAGAAGAAGAAACATGGGGCAAAGCACATAAGGGGTTGGATATTAGTCCTCTTGCCAGATAATTTGTCCCAATCTACCTCATTTCCAAGGCTCCTGATTCTGCACTCTCTCTGCCTGACTGGCCTCTGTGGGCAGAAAAGGAACATCACTCCTACAGGCAGAGCTGCCAAATCACTTCATCCCTTCACTGCCGTTCAGCAGCTTTCTCACCAATAAATGTCTTACAGCATCGTCAGTCACCTGTGGATGAAGGTTGAGAAACACTATCTCAGGCTCCCACTTGAACAGAGAGAAGTGTCTGGAGATGAGGTCAAGGTAAAAAGACACTGCACCACCTAGTTTCTAGAGTCAAAAAGGTACACATTAAGCGCTTCAGCTTTACAAGTTATTGTACTTTCTTCCTTTACAAACCATCAGCCACAGGATACTATTTGTCTTTTCCTTGGTGTTTCTTCAGAGATACTTGGGGCTGATACTGGATACTAGGGGATATAAATCTTTCAAGCAAGGCTGTAGCAAACTTGATTACAACTATAAAAAATAGGACTCCATTTTGGATTTCAGATAAATGGAAGTGCTGGAGTCATTTAAATTGGATGGGATTTTGTTTGTTGCTCTCCTCTTTGCAGAGAGTTGGAGCCTGTGTCCCTGGGGAGAGCAATTTGGTGAATGTTTCTGTATGTAAAAGTAAATCTCATCCACATTCAGCACTCCTTCTAGCTCAGAAAGTAAGCACCTTTGATATGGACAAAATTCAGATCAGTTCCCTGGGCAGCAAATCTCACTGATGTTTGGGAGGCACTGCGATATTTCAGTGACAGTTGCAGAGGAGCTACAAGTACCGTAACTTTCTGTACAGCGGGGGCTGCTTCATATTCAGTAGCCCAATGAAAGGACATGTGAACCAATACAAGCTAGTGCAAAAACATTGTCCTGGAGCACCTCAATGGCTAAAGTATCCGAGGTAGAAGGTTTTTGTTTGTTTCTGAAAAAGAGATCTTTTCCTGATACTGAATCTCAAGCGCAAAATCTGCTTCTTTTGGAATGTAGTAAATAACTTGGATGCTTTTTATCCAGAGATTTCAAAGTGTTTTGTAAAAGTAGTTACTGCTGCCGTTTTGTAGCCTCTGTGTGTCCCTTCTTTGTAAAACCAGTCTGGAATTGAGACAAACCTCATGGCACCTTTTCTCTCGGCTGTAGCAACTGTGCCCCATAGAGACTTGCTTAACGTCCCCAGGATGTCTCCTCCAGAACCCAGTCTGGACATCGTACTGAACAGAGCAGCCGATCAGAGCGTCCCTGGGCTGTGCTAGGTGTGTATGAAAGGCAAGGCACTGCTCATGCGATTGAGCCTTCCTCTGATGTAAACGTGTTATTTTGGAAAACTTGTTCCTCTTAGTTATTTTTAGGGATCGCTAAAATGGAGCCATAAACAGCAAGACAACTGGTGAGCTGAGACCTTTTGCTTAGTGTTGAACAGCTCACTCCTATTGCTCTTTCTTCCTCCTCCTCCAACCAGCTGCTTTTCTTGTGTGTCTGCTTCGCTCTAACGTGTACTGTTGACTCCTGAAGGAGGAAGACCAGTTTTTCCCTCCATGCCTACAGATATGCCAGTCAGTGAGGCTGTAACCTTCATCTGCAGTTTCTAGTTGCCAAAATTAGATTACAGAATTAGCACAATACAGTAATTGAAGATGGAAGCATTAGGGCTTATTCGTTAGATTCAAATAATTTACCTGCTTCCAGAAGGGTGGGTTTATATAGAACTAGCTTAAAAAAATGTTTTAAGATGCGTATTGTTTTAGCTGTGTTACTGAACCTATTCTAGAGTCTATGAACCTTTTTCTTTCCTTTCAAAAGACACAACTGGAAGTGCTAAAAGTCAGCTTTGTCAATCTGTGTAGAGCTGCTGTTGCCCCCAAATTCCTTTTTTCTTTTTCTTGGTTAAACTAGAATCTAAAGATTTTTATTGCCTTACACGGTATGCAGGGATGTTTTCAACTGAGAAATCAGAATTGGAAAAGGAAGGAAACAACTGTTTTGCTGGTGAGTTTTATGTTTCCAGTTTAAAAGAAGGAGAAGTGACCTGGGGTCACAGGTAGAACTGCTGGGTGACTATGCCAGTTTTTTTAGAAGGAAATGTTTTATTCCCTCCTTTTAAGGTGCTAGGAACTGGAATACTTTTGTGTAGTTGTTCAGGAGTGCAGATAGTCTAAGCATAGATAAAGCTCAAAAGTGTGGTTTTGGAGCCCTTCCCCACCCAAGAGGGAGGCAGGGCAGCAAGGGCATTTCAGAGACTTCTCAGCAGTTCTGGCAGTGCTTACCGAGTCCGGTGGCATTGGTGGTGGAGCTGGCCTTGGGACTGTGCCCAGCATCCCTGGTACCACCTGGGCTGACTTTGGATGAAAGAGGATGAGGTGTGGGAGCAGAGCCACAGCTGCTGAAGTGGGGGTGGCCTTGCCAGAAGTGGCAGGAAGGCCAGAAAAAGGCTAAGAACGGACCTGTGCTATTGTGAATGTGGGTGTGTAATTATTCTCAATTGCTTATTTTTATTTTGAATTGTCAAAAGGTTAATTATGTCTGAGAACCTTGGCTGAACCTGATTTACAGCTGCCTGTAATTTTGTTGTAAATAAAAAAAAAAGATAGACACTAAAATAATCACAGATGTAGTTTGAGCTTGCTTTTGTCATAGTTTCTCACATAAATCTCTTCAGTAATTTTCCCATTGTGACAGGGTTTATGGTGAAAAATAGAAGGTCTCTTTTCTTCCTAGAAAATTATGCCTCCTGTGGAGTAATTAATCTGTTTAAGAAACTAAGACTGGTTCATTCTGCTCTCCGTTCTCCCAGCAATTTCTGTCTTACGCGGAAATCTCTGCAGTGAGAGCAATAAATTTGAAATGAATGACAGACACTAATTATTTGTGACCTCATTGTCATCTGCAGTGTTGAACTGGGTATAACTGATCCCAGCACATGGAATGTACATCCTTTCAGTCTAAAAATGTAAAGACAGCTTTAAAAATAGCAGCTCACTGGCCATTGCCACTGTAGCTCCCTCTCTGCCCATCCCCGTTTCAGAGCTGGCAGCATGATTTCAATCCTTTGCTCTGACACGAGCCACAGGGTTACACTAGCAGCAACACTGCTGAACCCTGCCCACGGTGGCTTCACAAGCCATGGAAAAATGGGTGAAAAGGGTGCTAGTTAGAGCCATCGGTTGGCAACTCATATGGAAGAGGAGGATCTGGAATTTTGCAACAAGCTTTAAAAGAAGAAGAAAATGGATAAGCTCTTTCATCTGATCTGCCTTGGTTAAAACCCAGATATATGCTGGAAGTTGAACCAAAAGCACTTCTCCATCTGTCTTTTTTAGATTTCATAGTGTTCCTCATCACTGTAGGACCCGGACACCCAGCATATAAAATAGATAGTAATTGTCTCTCTGGCGAGCAGCAGTATTTCCAGAAATGCATCCCTTTCCCTGTTCCGGTAGGCAAGACTCGTGGGAATGAATGCTCCTGTGGGCTGTCCCGGGGTTTTCGCTGAGCAGAAAGCACCCAAGTGGTAAGGCGCAAATAACTTTGCTGACTCTTTGCTGTTCATAAACACCCAAGCCGTGAGGCACAAATAACTTTTCTTTGCTGACTCCCTGTCTTTGGCAGCCCACCTGTGCATCCTGTGGGAGTGCTGCTGTAGAGTGTTCGGCTGCTCCATGTCCTCCCAGGTGTTGTTCCCATGTTTGGTGTGCTGGAAGGCTTCTAAGGAGATGATTCTGCTCAGTGCTCAGTACCAGACTGTGGGACACCCCTTGGATGAGGGCACGGAGGACGTGCTGGAAGGTGTGTCCTGTTCACCAGCAGCCTTAGCCAAGCCTGGGGACAGTCTCCCATTGCCTGCCTCCTGGTCCCGTCTCTTAAGACTGACCTTTTTGAGAAGATACTGCTGAACTGGCATCCCTTTTCTGTTGTTGGTTTGGGTTTTTTTTAATTTTTTTTTTTTTTTTTACAAAAGGCTGACGCAAGCAACTGTGGATTTGGGGGTTAGCATGTTAGATGTTGACTTAGCTAGTCATGGGACAAAGCACTCTGTTTAGGGGACATTGCCTGAAGCAACAGGTAATCCTTTGAGATGAGAAATGCTGTGCAATTGTTGTCCTATGTGAGAAATATTGTGTCTAGCTAACCAACCGAGCGTTGAAGAACATTGCCTGTAATTGCTGAATTTGACGCACATGTATATAAAATATACTATATCCGTTGTTCCTAACAACTTCTAGAGACACTTAAGTGCTTTTCTTGCAGAATGAAGCAATGTGATATCATTTATTTAATTGCTGCTGTATATTGGTCAATGTTACTGCATTGCTATAATAACTGTCAGTCAGACCAGGCTACAGTTTGGGTAATGAATGGGGAGAAAACCTCACAGCAATACATTCTGAGAGTAAGTCAGACATATGATGACTCTTTCCTGGAACAAGATAAGATTATCAGTATGAAGAGCTAGAATATCAGATTTAGGAAAAAAGTATATGAAATAATTGTCATTATGCATGGTTTGGAAGGCTGTCTAATTCTTTCATAAGAAAAGTAGCAAACAAAGTGCTTGATGCTTCCTGTGAGTTGAAAGTTTCATTCTCCTGTTACTTGTGCCATAAAGATGCAAGTATTTTGTTCTGTAAACTACAAGAACATATAGTATAAAAAATAAAGTTTTCAACTACCGGAATTAAATTGTTGAGCGCGCCACATGTTGGAGTCCCTTTCATCAAAGCAGGTCAGTTAACTTTAATAAGGTCATCTTCAATCTGCTTTGATGTAACATCAGAACCCAGCCCAGATGATTCCAAATGAGCAGCAAATAAATTTCCACATTGCAGTCTTTCGAGGACATAGACTTTATGAAGTGTCTAGTTTTCTGGATTCTTTAACTTTTAAAGTGCTGAATTTGACTCCCTTTTAATAAGGCCTGCTTGTGGTGGGGTTTTTTTGTTTGGGTTTTTTTTTTGAGGGAACTGCTGACTTTTCTCTGAAACTGAGCCCCCCTTTACGATGCCATTTATTGGGCATCTTAAGGAAAGCAGAGGCATGCAGCATCACTGCAACATAGCTGGCTTGGGAGGAAGGGTAGTGTCCGTGACAAGTAGTCATTAAACAGTGGGACGGCTCTGTTTGGTGTTACCAAATGTTGAGGGATAAGTCATCCAAGGTGGTCCAAGATCCTGGTTTGGCAGTGTGACTGACTGGAGAGAGCTGTGTACGGATACCACGTTGCCTTGCCTTGAGCATACTTTTCATTTTTCCTGGCATTTTGTTTCACTTACAGCTTTGGAGAAGTTCATTATTGATGAAGCATCAGTATCAATCCCAGTAGCTCAGTGCTTTCGTCTTTTCTCTCTGTGTACCATTAATACAATACCCTAGAAAAAGATGCTGTTTTGAAGCTTCATCTTTCTACTTTTCCCTCATGTGTGCATGTGGGGTTTCTGCTCAGGCTTCTCTTCGATCTCCCTTGCTAGTGAGACCTGGAGCTCACCTCCCACACACACCTATAATGAGGCCATGGCCACGCGAGCCTCTTGTTTTCCCTTCTTTTCAACAACTCAATAGGCGTGAATGCTTGGAGCTGTCTGAATTTTTCAAAAGCTTGGCCATGCCAAGAATGTTTTTCTGTAGGGCATTCTTTTTTTTCCTCTTCTTCTCCCTCCCCCTGCGGAGTCATGAATCACTCTGAGACAGTTGAGTGTTCCAGTGCGTGATGATAAAGAACATGAAGAAGACATCAAAGAGGCAAACACAAACAAGTTCTGTCCTGACTTGCGATTACTGATTGTGTTATGAGGGATGTATTTTTGTAGGCAATGTCTGAAATTCAGTACCAAAATTCCTGAGGGCTGCAGGTACTCAGTTATTTTATATTCAGACAATTTGTAGTGGTGCACTTATCCTTAGCGTAGGCTTTCCTCATAAGCACCTACAGTAGAAAATGCTAACTTTACTCTTTCAGACCATTAACGAACCATTGTCTCTCTGTTCTGTCCTGTAATTAAGCAGAGATGGTGATGGAAGTATAAGTGAGGACAGTGTTAGTAATGAGGTGCAAGAGACGTTCCTTCATGAGGGACTAAAACTGTCCCAGACCTTACTGTGACTTGGAGAAGCCAGTCCCAGCTTAATACTGGTGTTACTTTTGTTTGTTGCTAGCAAATGTTGTCAGTTTCTTTCTGCCTTTCTCTTTAATTGTTTAGTTGAAATAACGACATTTTCCTCTTGAAAAATTCTTAATTTGAAGAATGTTGAGCAGGTCAAACTCTAATTGTTTTGCTCTGCGTTGTAAATGATTTGGAGGATATTTGCACATTTCTGTATGGTATCCCCAAGACTATTACAAATAACTTTTTCGCTTATAATGACCTGTTGATAGTGAGCCTTTTGGAAAGGAAAGCTTTGACATTAAACACAGGATATTTGAGGAGCTTATTTATGAGAATTCAGCACCAAGTTAAATGCCTCTTGCTGTGGAAGAAATTCTTGGCGATGTGATCACATGAGCATTTTTTATGTTGGTTTACATTTGTTTTACGTGTGTTTTTTGAGTTGAGCAGTAATACACCAGTGAATGAAGTCTATGAAACGCAGTGTTGACTAGCTAATATCCCATCACCAAGCAATGTGGGGTTAATCGTTTTAGCTCAAGTGTTTCCACACTTTCTGATCCTCTAAGCTGCATAGAGCTGAGTATCTTACATAATATACATATTTTGTTCGTCAGTGGTCTGAAGGACGGAGGAAATCCGGAGTAATTCCCAGGTGAGAGGTGGTGTCAGCTCCCGTATAGTTTTAGCACATCTTTATGGGAACAGGCTGGGCAAGGTGTACAGTTGAGTCCAAATGACTCATCTGTAGACTCACGTAGTGACGTTAGATTTACCCTGTATTTCCCACCCAGCAGCAGCTGGTGACCAGTTGCACAGCTGCATTCCCAGCATGGGAACCAAACCTGAACCATTCAAGAGCTGCGGGTGGTCTTAGAGCCACAGAGCAGATGTCTCAGCTCCAACACTTATTCCAGAACTGACATTAATATGGAGTTAAACTGGCAGATCTCCACGTGGTAGAAGTTCAGCATTATCTCCCTTAAAATGAATGGAGCTATAATGGGCTATACTGGGAAAGGGCCTGGCCTCCAGCTCTTATGAGGAAAACTTGCCTTTCCTCCTCATACTCCTTTTCTGTCTCTCCTGAGTATTTGAGCTTTGCTGGACTTCATCAAGTGCTTTAGTAAGTACACTGTTTGGTGATGGTACCTTTCATTTGAACACTCTTAGCAGCTGGGGGCACATAACCCACAGAACAGACTATTACTGGAAGTGGTAAGTTTTCATAAGAGCTCCCTAAAACCTCTTAATCTGAATGTGTTCTGATTTCGTACATTTCAAATGCAGATATAGTGAGATGAAATTAAATCTCTTAAGGATAATTAGGCATTTTTGAATGTATGTAAACAAGTTTCCTGTTTTCAGGGGTTTACACAGGAAAAAGGAGAAAATGTGAAAGCTGCTAATTGATTCTTTATAGTTTACTTATTAATAATTACACATTGATACTACAAGATGTGCTGATATGGACTCTAGCTGAAAAGCTGAAGATAATTTCCACAGAGCCATGAGGGTTCCAGAGCAGAGTTTCAATGGGAGCTCAGATCTTGTTTATCTGAAAACATTCTGTGGTCACAGAAGAGGTTAGATCCATTTCCTTTATATGAATAATTTGATTTGGTTTTGTCTTTTTCATTTAGGTCTGGCAAAGCCCATGGGATTAGTTGAAGGTCCAGGGGGCCTGGGCCAGGGAGGAATGGCTGCTACCCTGAGGGATGATAGCCATGAATCAGAGACGAAGTATGAAGAATATGGTTACAATGCCCAACTCAGTGACAGGATATCACTGGACAGGTCCATCCCTGACTACAGACCAAAAAAGTAAGTTAAATTCTACATGATTATTAAGAGTAAGAGATTGATTGTTGTTCTGTTGAGCCGTGGTGGCGTTCTGCTCTTCACATCCTTTCCTAGTTAGAGTATGACAGCAGTTAGTCAGTCGTATACCCCTGAGTTTAGTGAAAATTAAAAAGCCCAACTGCTGTCTCAAGCATGAAGTGCCATGTTAAATGCATTAATATGCACATTCGAGGCCTCAGATCAAAAACTATATCAGGATATTGGTGATGGTTCGGTTGGGTTGGGTTCACTTAGAAAAGGCCAGGTAGTGACAGCTGAACCCACCATCAGAGCTGGAAGCCTTAGTCCGTGCTCCTTGTAGTCTTGTGCAATGGAAGGTGGGACAGTGACAACAAACGCTTTAGAATTTTCATGGTTGGAAAGAACCTTTGAGATCATTGAGTCCAACCATACACACACAAAAAAGCTCCTACAATCTCTGCCACTAGAGCATGCCCTGAAGTGACACATCTAGGTGTTTCTTAAACACCTCTAGGGATGGTGACTCAACCACCTCCCTGGGCAGGCTGTTCCAGTGCCTGACCACTCTTTCAGTAAAGTAGTTCCTCCTAATATCTAACCTAAACCTCCCCTGCCGCAGCTTCAGACCATTTCCTCTGGTCCTGTCATTATTTACTTGGGAGAAGAGGCCAACACCCACCTGTCTCCAACCTCCTTTCAGGTAGTTGTAGAGGGCAGTGAGGTCTACCCTCAGCCTCCTCTTCTCCAAACTATAAACATGCCCAGCTCCCTCAGCCTCTCCTTATATGACCTGGTCTCCAGACCCCTCACCAGCCTGGTAGCTCTCCTCTGGACACGCTCCAGCACTTCAGTGTCCCTCTTGTATGTACAGAGGGGCCCAGAACTGAACACAGCACTCGAGGTGAGGCCTCACCAGTGCCGAGTACAGAGGCATCATCACTTCCCTGCTCCTGCTGGCCACGCTAATCCTGATACAAGCCAGGATGCTCTTGGCCTTCTTGGCCACCTGGGCACACTGCTGGCTCATGTTAAGCTGGCCGTCCACCAGCACCCCCAGGTCCTTTTCTGCTGGGCAGCTTTCCAGCCACTCTTCCCCAAGCCTGTAGCGTTGCTTGGGGTTGTTGTGACCGAAATGCAGGACCCAGCACTTGGCCTTATTAAACCTCATACAACTGGCCTTGGCCCATCCATCCAGCCTGTCCAGGTCCCTCTGTAGAGCCTTCCTTCCCTCAAGCAGATCGACACTCCCACCTAGCTTGGTGTCATCTGCAAACTTACTGAGGGTGCACTCAATCCCCTCGTCCAGATCATCAATAAAGATATTAAACAAAACTGGGCCCAAAACTGAGCCCTGAGGGACACCACTGGTGACCGGCCGCCAAGAGGATTTCACCCCATTAATCACAACTCTCTGGGCACGGCCATCCAGCCAGTTTCTTCCCCAGTGAAGAGTACACTTGTCTATACCATGATTCGCCAGCTTCTCCAGGAGAATGCTGTGGGGGACGGTGTCAAAGGCCTTACCAAAGTCCAGATAGACAACGTCCACATCCTTCCCTGCATCCAGAAGGCGGGTCACATGGTCATAGAAAGAGATCAGGTTGGTTAAGCAGGACCTCCCTTTCCTAAACCCATGCTGGCTGGCCCTGATCCCTTGGCTGCCCTGCCCTTGCTGTGAGAGCTCACTCAAGATGATCCTCTCCATGATTTTTCCTGGTACCGAGGTCAGACTGACAGGCCTGTAGTTCCCCGGATCCTCCTTCTGACCCTTCTTGTAGATGGACTTTGTAGACACTCATCACTTAAAAAAAAACCCCATCAAATCAACTGCCTTTAATTGTATTTGTTGTTCTTAGAATTGTTTAGTTGGGGTTTACAATGTGCTGAAACATGGACTAAGTGTAATCCATTGGGTCCTATTATTGCAGGAAGATTATTTTTTTTTGTCTTTGGAATGTGTGTTTATTTTTATTCTAGTGTTATACTTTTCACATGCCTGTGCTATGTGTGACATTGCAATTATATGTTTAATATTTGTACTGATTTATTATATTTTTTATTAAATGTCTTTCAAATCTTTCATGTTTATGGAGTTATGTTTCTTCCAGATGAGACATCTGCACTGTCATCCTTCGAATGACAATCAGTAATGTCTTAATGCAGAGGAGATCAGCAGCAATGCCTAGTTACTCTCAGGAGACAGAATTGAAAAGAATACTTAATTAATTTCTAATAATAATCTTCTGTTTTAAAAGACCCACTGGGGCTCCTAGGCAGAACTGAAAGTTAAATAAAAAAGTATCTTATTAAGTGGTGAGAAAAGTTTAGCCAAGCAAAACAGCTGTGCTATCTGAGTAGATTGCAATTGAATTAGGATTTTAGGCAGTTCAAGCTGCCAAAACGAAAATCCAGCAAAACAAAACTTCGGTTTAACTACAAATTTCATTAGCTGTGTTACACATTAATCTAATCTCAGAAGTATTGACTCAGCATTTGTTTTCTCAGATGCTTGCTGTACAAAAGAAAACCTAGATAAAGAAGTGGCAAAGAGAAAAAAGTCTATTGCTTTGATTACATTACATTTGATGCAAGTATACTGATTTGTCCAGTGGTCTCGTCTCTTTATCTCTCTTGGTGTGTCATAAAAATCCATCATGGAATTATTCTGGGGGAAAAGTAGTCTGTAGTTATGCGACTATTTGAGTTGTGTATCAGATCTGGTCTAAAGACCCTTAAAATCAGCATGAAGTTTTTCAAATGAAAGTCAGCGAGGTTTGACCTGGCCTGTTATTAGCTGCTGCGGCCACCTGGATAATAAATGAGAATCCTCTACTAGGAGATACAAAAGTGAAGGTTGCCAAGCTTGAATCTAGCTCAGCAGCTGTCAGAAGCATGAGGGCATTTGCAATGCAGTGATGTTTCACTTCAGATTAAACTCTTCCAGTTTTACTTGGGAGCTTTGATGAGTCATTCAGATAAGCCTTTTGACATGTTCATTTTGGGGATCTTGTAACACCGTGCTGCATGATTAACTGTCTGAGTTACTGGGAGAACTGTCTTCCTTGTGCTGTTTTGACACTTTTGAGGTGGTTCTAGTTGGGTCTAGAAGCTGGAATGGAAACACTTGCCTCTAGATACTTACGAGTCACAGGAAAACTCTTCAGATTGAGTTTGCTATGAAAAATGAGTGAAAGCTTGGAGAAGGTAGAAGCTCTTATTATACAAAGAGTTTTAGCCACTTGTATCGAAGGAGCTTTGGGCTGCCATTTGGTTGCCATTTTCTATCAGAAATTTCTGCTGTCCTCATGAGCAGTATTTCTTGTCTCTGACCTCCTCAAATGCACAGCTGCTCATGTACAGTCTCTCTTGGGAGCTCTTACTCTAATGCTGAGAGGGAGTTTTCTCTCCTTATCCTATCAACCTCTTCTTACCCACCACGTAGTACCACATCTGCATGCTAACCTAACAGGTGGTGGTTGTGCATCATAGCTGTAAGGCAAAGCTGAGCTTGCCTTTCTGTTTGGTTTAGACGCTCTGCTCTAATTATATATTGGAGAGAGCTAAACCTCCAGATCTTTGAGATAGGCTTTGGGAAAACCATTCTCGTTTTGTCCAGCTTTGTATGCTGACTTGCCCAATGGTCTCGTCTCTCCATCTCTTGATAATAGCTCTCATCGCTGAGCCCTTCGCAGTCTGTTTGTTATTTATATTTATATATATATTTATATATAGAATTATTATTAATGACATATTTGTATGTCATTCCCAGAACTTTGCGTTTTTAAAAAGGGAGGGTTTTTCATTTTTCAACTGAGAAGCAAGGTAGAATTAGCATCCAAGACCATGTACAAAGTCCGTGGCCAGCCTGTGAATAAAACCACTTATCTGGGTTTGCATTCCCACAGTATTAAACCATGCTTTCTCCCCAGTCTGGCTTCCATTAAAAATGTTCAGATCTACATATTTGCACACACCAGTAGATATTAAAGATATGAACTAGGAGAATGTACACTCAAGTCTGCATTGCATAGACAAAATTTATGAAAGTAAACATGATTTCACTATGCAAATGTGGGGCTTGTAATATTCCAGGCTTAGTTTTCTTTAAAAAAAAAAAATGATCAGAATTATTGTCTTTTAGTTCATTTTATCTTTGAATTCCCCTCTTCTTGTTGTCCAGTATCTTATTCCAGTAGAATAAGCTTTTTGTTCCATCTACTAGCATAGCTTCAGTAAACATTCAGCAGTTTAATTGCTTTTCAGAGGTATTTTCATCCCCACCCAGCAAATTAAAACAATATGTTCCACTAAAGAGGTGTACAGGCAGACAGCGTGACCATGAAGGCTCCTAAATTGGAGTCACCTCCCTGTCCTTTCACTGCAGTGAAGTCTGCAAGCCTGGGTGGCTAGTCCTGCTCTCGAGATGCTTTTCCCATACGCTCGCAGTGTGTTCTGCTTTCCTACCTGCTGCTGCCGGGGCGGGTAGTCCTTTTCACTCAGAAGCCTTTTCTTTAAGATAGAAATCATTAAGTCAGTACAGGAGACAACAGCAGATTTTGTGCATGTTGTGTTTGTGTGCCAAATTGAAGTGATGACAGTAAATAGCTTGCTTGCGATTACGATTCACACAATAATTACAAAATTGTAGTTTGATCCTAACGTGGTGTAATAAATGCATCTCAGCTTTTTCTTCTCTGATCTTGCACCTCCCACAGCTTGAATGCTTGCCCTCGCTCTGTGTAGAAAGCAGACAGCCCTGGGGAAACAGTTCAAAACCATACTGTGAATTGATATTTCAAGCGATGTTTGGTTTCGAGAGACATGTAATATAGGGAACTTGCAATTTTGTTTTATAAAACGATGCAAAGCCTCCCCAACAGTTTGTAACTTTGTTCAGTGTGACCTTGAACGCTATTTTCATTTCTTGTTGGATTTCATCTAGATCAAATGGGCTGATTTTAAAGTTGTGCTGATGGTCTTTCCATTGTATGCTATAGAAGTCTTAGTGGTGACTTTTGCCTTGAAGCCTCTGAGTGCAGTGCCGCTGAGTGCTCTGAGAAGGTGCAAGGACCGAGTAGTGGGAACGAAATGTATTTGAATTAAACGTCAAGCAGAATACTCAGGATTTATTATGATTGATCGATGAGTATTTAGAAATGTTCAGCTAATCATTTTCGTTCATGTACTCAGTGGAAAGTGGTTGATATCTTGTCTGTTAAAATACATGTAAATAACTCCAAAGTAGCAGTCTGCTTAGTACTGACTGTTATTAATCATCTAAATTCTAGAGTAAGTTTTTCAGCACTTAGGAAAACTACATTAACGACAAAAGAATTTTGCAGGATTATTTTTGTTACAAGGGAATTCATAATGCTTGTAATGGCATTATTTTTATCCCCTGTCATACAGGCACATATCAAGCTTGAAAAACATTTCTCAAGTTAAGGGCAAGACACAAGAAAGCAGCAAGGAAAGTAGCACAGGTCTCTGCGTGTCCCTCCTGCAGCCCCATCCTTGCTCCCCGGTGGGCTGAAGTTTTTCAAGGGCTGTACCACTGTGGGAAATATGTTGTAGAGAGCTCAGGATGTTTAATGTCCTGATCTCTCTTCCCAGCAGTAAAGTATTAGCAGGGCTTTCTAGCCCCCACTAACATACCCTATTTCCTCTGTGCAGTGGAAGAAAGAGAACCACCTCTTGTAAGGAACAGGCTATTTTTCCCTTGGAAGCACATGGCTAAGCCAGAACTTGCTCTGTGGTTCTCTGGGGAAAGTGTTGTTTAATGGTGAAATGTTATTGGATTCATTTCCTATATTCTTCTATATTCAAAACGAGGGTTGTGATCACAGGAACCTGAGTACTTAGTGGAGGTAAATCCAGTGGTGGATTTAGCAGTGTTGGATGTGCAGGAAAGCATGAGCACGTGTATTTTATCAGCTATTTCTACCAATATGTGTAGATGTAGAAGAGCCTTGAATCCTACCCATGGGAAGGCTGTGAAACCCGCTGGGCTGTGTGCATGCCTTTCTTACCGTAATGTCAAGGGGCCAAGGTTTGACTGAATAGTCAAAAGTAGATCTGGAGCAACACAGCTGAGAGTCTGATCGAGATCCCACACTCTTGAACAGAAGTGCCCAGAGTCAGCCACCTAAACCCCTGGTAGTCATTTGTCTTCAAGTGGTGTAATTCGTTCCGGGTACTGAGAGTAGAGAAAGAGAACAGGTTTAGCTGGGACATGCCGTATTGCTACAACAGGCTTCAGGAA
Organism: Rissa tridactyla; assembly: GCF_028500815.1. NCBI lineage: Eukaryota > Metazoa > Chordata > Aves > Charadriiformes > Laridae > Rissa > Rissa tridactyla. The sequence goes on along the minus strand of NC_071478.1, from coordinate 9,509,577 downwards.
TGGCAGCAGCTATCCATCTGCCCTTTTGGGGGACTAACAGCCTTCACTGCTGCCAGCTGTAGCACAAAATACAAGTCTGTGCTCCAGTAACAAAGGATCAGACTCAATCCTTCCCAATCATGCATGAAGACAGAGGTGCCATAGTCCCATATGACAGTAGATTTTTGACTTTATCAAAGATGAAGAATGCAGAAAAAGTCAAAACCTTTGGGAATTTCATTCAAAGGCCGGGGGGAAGGCCCCCAAACTTACAAAAGCTGTTTGTTTTACAGTGTGGCATGCTGGAAAATTGGGAAGTGTCAACTAACCAGATGCTTTCAAACATAAGCGTCATCTCTGAGGATAACATCAATTCCCCTGTTCTTTCTGGTGCACAGGCTGGATCGCAAGGGGTTGAATTAAATAGGTTGAACACCTGTAAATCTGGCATTTTCTAACTTTCTATCACTTGACTTTGCAACTTAAGTATCTTCTGGGGTTTCTTTACATGCAGGACACGTCCACGCATACGCACACATGCACTTGTCAAAACCACTTGCTGTGATGCATTATGCATACTTTTGAGAAAAGTTAATATGATCCCGGAGCTTCCATAAGGGCTAAATTGGCTTTTACAAGAAATTGTTGCCGCTTGGTGGGGATCTTTAATTTAACTGATCTTTTTTGTGCAACTTGATGCTGAGTGCATTGTGGCAGTTCAGTGATAACAATAATACTAATATATGGATTCAGTCTGCTGGCTCTATCAGCCAAAGAAGATATTTCTTTGTGTTATGGTCATGGATGTTTGTATTGAGAAAATTCAGCCCTAAAGAACAAGCTTATTAATGCTGAGGCAACTCGAGTCTTTAGCCATAAAAAGCAGAGGAATCAAGGTCTCAAGGAAATTACTTTCATTTATTCGGTTCTTTTACAGAGGCGAGCGTTTTCGTTGCTTGCTATAGACATTTCACAATAGCAAAGGAATTGCATCTCTAGGGCTCTGAAGTGTAATTAATGGTTCACTCCGCTCTATACCTAAGGAAAAGCTTTTTTAATTACCTATCAAAAAGGATTCTGGAATTGATCAAATAGTGCTATCAAGGGGCCAGACTTGGTAAATAGACCTCTGATTTGTTCATTCAAGGGTTTAATAACAGTACCTAGTATGAGGCCAGTAGCTGGAAAACTGCCTTTCTGTCCTTCAGTGGCCGGTGAGCTCAAGCCTTTTGATAACACAGGGAGCTCACCTTTAATTTTGACCCTTTTTTTGGCGGTACAGCTCTGTGGACTCACTGTGAGTTGTTGTCTTTTTTTTGTTTGGTTTTTTTTGAGGCATCAGGCAGCAGCTCTCTCGAGCCAAATCATACGTGTGTTTGCAAGTTCTCTGTCGTGAGAGGACGGTCAGTGGTCTGGTCCAACGGCCCCTGCCCGAGGCTGTGGGGGCGGGCAGCTCCTCTGCCTGTCTGTGTCGGGTGTCCCTGCGGGAGCAGGGCAGGAAGGCAGATGGCTTTCAAAGAGCATCAGCTTTTGGATCAGTGGGTTGAAGAGGGCTAGACCTGGAATTACTTGATTTTCTCCACCTCTGCAGCTTGCGCTGCCTCGTGACCCACTTTTCGAATCCTCTGGGGACACTGTGTGTTCTTTGCACCGCTTAGAAAAATGGCAGGAGAATCTCCAAATTGAAGCAGACCCTTAGGATTCTTCCCAGGTTAACCAGAGTGTGACGTAATGGGCCCTTTTGCAAAGGACATTTGAACTGGAACAGATCCAGTGCTGTTCAGGAACCAGAATTTCTCATGATCAGAAAATGACAACTAAAAAAAAAAAAAAGCAAAACCTAAAAATATTTTGTGTCACACTGAACGTCTTCTGTGAAATGTTATAATGTTATAAACATTGTTTATATATTTGTTATAAATGTTATAAACAAAATGTTTAGACCAACAAAATATTTAGTTTCACATGAAAAATTTAGTTTTAAAATAATGAATTTTATGTCACTAGCTTCTACTGAGACTTTCAGATTAATGTCAGGTCACAGTAAAGTGAAACATTCGTTGAAACTAAGTGTTTCCTTTTTCAGTTGTCCATGTTTCACAATCACAGTACAGGCATAGTATTTTGATTTTAATTAGGTTTCTTTTTAATAGGAACTTTTTGACTTCTTTTTTTTTTGCACCCACTCTCAATCTGAAAATCCACACTAAAATTCTGAAAAAAAACCCTACCTTTTGGCCACTCTGCATATATGACGTAAGTTAAAGCAGAGAGAAGGAAAAACAGAGACAGAAAATGGAGCAGACCGAATTACCTCTGGGCAGCAGATTGGGATTGTTTATTGGAGGGAAATTGAGTGAGAGATGAAACTAACTGAAGTGTTTTCATTAAATCCCGAATCGATATCCAGATGTGGATTTTGAACAGTGCAAAGGGGACATGTGTGTACACGTGCTCTGGGACTTCGTATCGTTCTCAGCCAGTTTGCCGAGTTACGCAGGCTGGCCATTGTCCTTGGGCTGCGGGTCCCTACAAACATCCCGGGCGCCTTTGCGCGCACACTGTGTATGCACAATTGGCGATACAGCTTCAGAGAGACGTACTCGAGTCTGAGCCGACTTTCCCACTTGCCCAAGAGCAGAGGGAACTGGTGTGGACTGGGTGAGTCCCTGTGCTGCTTCCTCTGCGGAGAGCCGGGCTCTGACCAGCTACTGCACAGTGTTTTCGGTTGTCATTCTGACTCGGCTCATGTGGGGTATCAGTTGACAAGCTAAATTTGCTCATACCTCTGGGCCAGTTGTGCTTATTTATGTATCCCTGTGTATGCCAAAGGCTTATCACGGCATTTTGGGAAGCGTTTCCTATTTGGCTGTAAAGGGTTTAGACTAGAACTGTGTAAAACTCACAAAGGAGGGGAAAAATGACCTGCTCCTTTGGCTAGGGAGGGAAAATCCCTGTGAATCAAAGGTACTGCCAGCCAGCCCCCATGCTTTACACCCGGTGCTCGGTGTTTGCACTGTACCTCTGTACTTGTTGCGGAGACCTGTCGTTGTGACTTGACCCTGTTTATGAAGATACTGTAAGTCTTCTCCCAGCCTCTGCTGGAGCTTTGCTTAAATAATGAGATATTAATTGGAATGTGGGCTCAAACTTTTGTCTCCAAAATCCCAGGTCACCATTAGGTCTTTGAATATTTAGTTATATAATGTTAAATTGCTCCGATGAGAAGACTGACTGAGGAACAGATTAACACTGTGCCCATGTCTCCCAATAATAATAAAAAATTATTGAGAAACTTTCCAAACAGTTTTTAACGCCATCTGGTCGTCAGGAAGGTTCTCAGACTGCTTTTGCTTCATCAATAGCAGCAGGGTATGACCATGAGACTGCCCAGGTTTCACTACAGTAATGCTCTGCCTTCTGCTCTGGTGTACCTAGGGGTTGGGGACCCCGTAGGCTTTGAGGAGACAGTACCAGAGTTTTTTGCAGGACGTGGCTCCTAAGCAGAGATGCCCCATGAACCATACTCCATGCTGCCTCCACAGTAGCAGTGCTGGACACCTGGCAGTATCTTGCAGTTATTTCTGATATTTGATAGTTTTCTCTGGCTTTTCCCATTAGATATGTTATTGATTCCCTTTTGTTTAGTGCTAGCTAGGCTTTCCAATTAAGTAGTGACTTTAATTATACCACAAAACGTATAACATAGGTCTTGATTATTAACACTGGCTCATGGGATAATAAAAGGAGGACCAGCAAGGCTAAATTAAACAGAATCATAAAAATGAGCAACCTTTTCCAAAAACCCACCTTATGTTCAAATGCAGTAGTTTTCCTCTTTTTACATTTTTGCCGTGTCTTTGTGTATATTAATTGTTGAAGACGAGTTCTGCATGAGTGTCAGCGCTAATAAATGTAGATTTAGTGAAGACTGAATTTGATTAACTAGGGAGCATGAAAAATAACTGATTGCGATGTTGTGTTTAAATGCAGTAAGACTGGAAACCGTTCCCTGCAGTTTGTCTGCACCAGAACGTACTCTGGAATCCGTGAATAGTTTACCTAAGGTGGGTTGCATAACATTGACTAAAAGTAGACATCTAATTTAAGGTGATCAACTTGACTGCCTTTATAGGTAGTGGAGAAGAAGACGACTCAGTAGCATTGCTTAAGATGTATAGTGTGTAATGTCCTCTGGAGGTGTCTCCCTCAGGAACCTAGGACAGCCAGCTTAAATAGGATTTCAGGTGAATCCAATCCAAAATGTTAAATGCTCCAAGGCATACAGAAACAAAAGGGAATTTCCGTAGTAGCAACACGTGTTACAGAATGACCTGCCAGCATGGGCATCATGGGCAGCCTGGGTAAGGTCCCCACCAAGCAGCTGTGGAGGAACAACTGTTATGTAGCACAGTTTTCATCTGGGAAGAAAAAAAAAAAGACAGTCAAAAAACTGGTTTGCATCCCTCAATTTTTCTTACAGATCATAAGACTACATGTGTCTCACGTGATCTGTACATTTACAGGTGCCTTAAATGTGATTGCTTTTTTTTTAGAAAAAAAAAAAGTATGCTTTAGAGACTGGAGTAATTTTCTGAACTTGAAAACAAAGTGCCACGGTAATTTCCTAGCAGAAGCGTTTCCTCCTGAAAAGCAATGGTGGGGTGCTGTCTTCAAATTGTGTATGCCGTTCTTTCACAGGTAAATATATACCTGTAGTGCGGAAGCACTGCTGAGATCCAGCCATGACTTGCAGCTGTCTGCAGCTGCGTGTTGCCATTTTAAAGTTTCTTTCATTTCCCTCCCCCGGGCCCATTGCTGATTGTTGCCTGCTATCACTTCCAGGGAGAAAAGGGTATTCCTGTAAATTTCTGTCTGTCGTGTTACCTTACACTCCATGATATCACATTACAGGATAAAAAGAAGTAAGAGAACAAGTCAGGCAATGAATTCAGAGTGGTATTTCCTTTCCTTTTATGTTTCCTTACATGTATCTCTGTTACACTACACCTGATATCCTTCTTACAGCTTTGAAGGAATTCGTCTAATGGTTTGAGCTGATGTTCCCTTTTTCTTTCTTAAAATGTAAACGCAAATTTAGTTCTGCTAACAATGTGAGATCTGTATTATCTCCAAATGCCTGCCTGGTGTAACTTTAAAAATTAGCTAGTTTTGGTTCCTATTTTACTTGGATAGGTTTCATGGTATAAAAAAGTCAAGGTTTCAGGTCAAATAACATAAAGGTTTTTTAGTTGTTGTTGTTTGTGTCTTTGTGATAAAAACATGAGCCGGCCAAAATGTCAGACAATTTACTCTTCTGTCTGAAATAAAACTGAATTGTGAACTCCAAGTTGATGCAGTGTTTCACTTTAATAGTGTCAGCTCCTGCTTGTTTTGCCCACGTCTCCTATTTTGAGTGAATTTAGTGCTAATAAAAGTGAGAGACTCTTAAAACTAGCAAGAGCCAGAAGTACCGGACAGTTAAGGCTAGCAAGTGTAAGCTCCCTGTCTTGGTTAGCCTGATCTAGATGCTTTCCAAGGTTTTGTTTCTCTGAAACAGCACCTGCCAGTTCAGTTGTTTGATAGTTTTATGATGTAGAACTATGGGGTCTCTCTCTTTTGTTCCTCCAGCTTTCTGGAGGCTTCTTGGCTTCTGTTGTACTGCTTCTAAACCTTCTGCTGTAGTCTCAAAACCTAACCGTAGTCAAACCAGGTCACCTTGTCGGATGAAATTCAAAGGAGGTCCAGGAACAGTTGCTTGGCATGCAGTCTGTGCACTCTTTCCCCTAAATTTCTACCAAACCAACTGGCTGTGTCTTAATAAGAACTCTTTTTGAGTATGTGCAATTTTGGCCTGCATCCTTTTGGCCACAAGAAATCCTGCAGCAGCTGAATGTTCCTACCTGGAGACTTCTCTTGAAATACGGTGCAAGCCCTGAGGAGCAGGAACTCCAGGCCTGTGCCTTGATGCCTCCTGTGCAGAGCCAGCACCAGGCTGATCATTGTGGTCTCTCTTTCTTGGCTGTCCAGGCACATTTAAATAACCCTTGTGAAGCAAGCATCGTGCGGTATGTGTTACTAAGCCTCCGAACTCCAAGGTGGTGTTCTTGGAGTAGTAAAACCCCCTCTGTGTATAGCAGGAGATCAGGGTGTAACGTGGTGTAAAATCAGATTCCTGATCGCTGTGGTTCTTGACGATTCTGTGCGTTGAGAGGAATAGTCTTGTCAGCACTGGGGAAAATCAGCTGGGAAATTTCATTTTTCACACAAAACTTGTCATGGGGCTTTTAACTAGCTGAAGTATTCTAAAGGCAGGGCCACTGGGGAAATGCACGGCACGCTCTGTGTTTCTAGTGGTTTTTTTTTTCATTCAGTGTGCAAGTTAAATACTTTGTCTTAGAAAGATGAGTAGCCTGTGTCTATAATTAATGAATATTTGAGGCAAAGTTACTCTTTGCAAAGAAACTTGGTATGGGCTGCAATGTCTTAGGTTGAGAATCCTCTGTCTGTTAGTGTGACCACCTCTGGTGTATAGATTAGCATATACATGAAAATAACACTTGGAAAGTACTCTGAATCAGCGTTTCTTATCTCCCTTCCCCAGAAAGAAAGCTGGAAGGCTCTTGCTCAGCAGAAGGTTAATAGTAATGACAGAAGAGGTGGCAACATTATTCTCTGTTTTCTGTAGAGATTTATAATGTAGCTGATATGTTGTGTAGGGATCGCTTAAGTGATGCCAAGAAGCCATTCTTCAGCCATTCTCAGTGGAGGAGAACAGCAGAGCTGGCTACCCAGCACGAAGACTCATCTCTCCATGTATGCCTGAATTAAACAGAGAAAACGAGGACAATTGTTAGGCAGACATCAGGTAAAATCCACATCCCCTTGGCCTAAGAAGTGCACCTACAACTTTTGATGGTGGCAGCGTGGCAAGATTTATGGGTGAGGCATTAGGCAACTTTAAATTACAGGAGATTTCATCTCTGTGTATCGCTTAGGCACAAAGCTCCCTGTTTCTCAGCTTCTGGAAATAAATGAAGCCCTCTGGAGTTGCATTTTACCTGTGTGAGATGCCTTCAGGTTGTCAAATAGTTTCTCAATTAGTTTACTTTCTTCTTTGCTCCAAGGGATGAGTATATTATTTATTCTACGCTCCCGGTCTTTTGTTAGTCTGCGTTTTTATGTATTTTGTCTTCAGAATGACCTAGCGTTGGGTGAGCCTCTAGGGTAGTATGAAACACACCTCTCTGGCAGAGACAGTAGTTCAGACTTGACTAATGATAGAATATTAATAGCAGCAATAATAATTAAAACAGTGCACTAAAATACCCTTGGGTGCTGTTGCTAAGTTAGACTGTACCCCTAAAATTCCAGAGGAAAGGCATCAATTTTAGTTATTTCCATCCGCAAAGTGAACAGTTGTCTCATTTTGCGGCTGCAGTCAGCTTTCATCCCCTCCGCGGATGTTCCGTTAGGACACAGCTCTCCCAGAGGGTCATGGTGCAGTTTACATTAAACTCAAGATAAAAATGACATTGAAGCTTTGCTCCTGTATGTTCTACACTGCCTGAAAACAAATGCAGGACCTACAGCTGGTTCACTGGCGTAATGCCTTGGTGGTATTAACCCACATGTACCCAAGAGGCGGGGAATTTGCGATCTCTTTGCTCATGGAGGAGCACTCGACTCCTTTGCCTGACAGATCTGGGAATCCCTGGAAGCAATGGGAGGAAAGTTTCTCTAAGTACAGATTTGAGCAAATAGTCTGGATGAAACAGGCTGAATGTGTCTGTCTACAGATGAGGGATGAAGAAGGGAATGGTTGTGTTCACAGCTTCAGTCTGCTGGGCAGACAGTTAATAGGAATAATCTGTTCCCCCAGTGCAGAGCACTCGCTTCCAGGTTTCTTTGTAATGGCAAATTAATTTCAATCTGCACACACTGAGGATGTGACTTCAAAATGTCTATGCTCTATGGGCAAGTAGGAAAAAACACCAAAGAACACAAAGTGGAGAAGGAAATGGTTCTCAACCGGCAGCTTTGGGCAGGAGCTGTGCGTGGATGTTGAAGTGCTAGACCGGTCAGAGCTCCTGAGAGGCAGGAAAAGACTGGCGGGTGTCCTTGGCTCGCTCAAATTCACAATCATATTTCAGTACATTGCTTGGTCTAGGACGTGTGCCTAATTTCTGTCAACCTGAGTGAAGAGTAAGCATATGCTGACCTGTTTTTCTGAATTAGGATAAGAGCTCATAAATATAAAAATCCCCATACGTTGAAGTGTTTTGCTGCTATGAAGTGCGTGCCCTAGATATTGGCTTTGTGCTAGACAGTAAATATGGCTGGATTTTTTAAAAATGTTTTTATTTCTAAATGTAACCAAAATTAAATTAAAATGCAAGAGTTTTCTGAAGTGCTCAAAATAATTAGAAGGTAAGAAACCGTTGTTAACATTTAACTTCTAAATGCATGGAATAGTTGAATACTGTGCTGTTCACCTCTAGCTAGCCTTTAATTTAAACAAAAGCTATAAAAGTGCAATTAGGCTTCAGTCCAATGAAGCACTTAAATATGTTCCTAGTTTCAAGTGTATGAGTAACCCCAGTGAAGTTAAGGCATGCTTAACTGCTTTGCTTGAAGAGGACATTTCATAAAGTAGTTATAATACACAAAGAACAATCCTGCAAGTATCACTGGGATACTGCCCTGGGAAAGATGTAAAGAGGAGTAAAGTCCCATCTTCAGGATCTGACTGCTCTTAGGTTTTCACAGAGGTGTTTTTTCCCAGTGATTTATCCTGCGGGGTCCTGATCTAAAGTCTGTTGACATCTTTGGATGCGCTCCATCATCTCTTGTTAAAGAGGCTTAGTTTGTCGGGCAGTTTCCTACCCCTGTCTACTGAGGGAAATAGATACGGCACATGCACCTTCATTTGTCCTCTCTGCTTGACTCAGAGACGTGCCTCTTTATAAACATGCTGCTACGACCACCAGGCTCTCAGCTCGATCCCATATACGGCATCTAAACATCATGGATTTAATACTCCCATTTTCAGTGCTAAATCAATGTTCTTTATGCATTTGTTCTTGGAACACTGCTCTATTTGAACCATAATTCTTCCCACATACCATAAACTTGGTCTGTTTGCGCTCTGATAGAAATTGATCATTTAAAGCAAGAGGAAAAGCCCTGTGATTACTGTTTAAACATTTCAAGGCCGTTGCTGGTTAGTCAAATCATCTTCTGCATCACCTCAGCACGCCCGGCGCTGTGATTACCAGGGAAGCATTACCTTTCTGGGCTCCAACCAGCCTTCTGACTGCTGGGATGGGGCAACATGAAGAGCTTCCCACTACGGTTTTGGCAGGCAGTGAGGGGATGGGTTAAACTCACTTTATGACTGACCTCCCATTTGGTTGTTTACCCCTCCACCCATCCTGTATTTGTACATAGGTAGAAAGAAGCATTCTGCTGCATAACTAGATTTGACCAGAGGTTAAAGCTGGTCTCCTGTGAAACACACTGGAGCCCATTAAAGAAAGGATTGTTTGGCAAACTTTGTTGTATGTCCTCCCGAGACCACAAAAAACATTGTTAGCTGAAGTAATAGTAGAAAATGATTGCGTTCCTCTGTCCTCCTCCTTACCACCACGCTGTAACGTGACAGCAGACCTGTAATGAAATCCGTGAAGAGCTCTGCAGCAGTTACCTTGAAAACTTTTTTATTGCCCTACATTTCTGGATAACACTCTGATACTCAGCCTCCGTCCAGCACCAACAGCACCAGCTGAGGGACTGAGATAGGCAAAATTAAACAAAAGTACCTTGAATTTTTAATGTTGAATACTTGCAGTAAATTTTTTAATCGTCAGGGATAACTTCCTGTGTTTACATATTGTTATCTGAATAACAAATAGCTTCAAGGGTACAGCAAACTGTTGTGTGCAAATGGAAAATAGTGAGTTTACTCTTACACGTTATTTATTGAAAATTATTCCTCTGATTTAATCTACTCCACTATTTTTCCCTTACGTCTGGCATGGAATTGGAGTGCAATGGGAGAGACATTTCAGAGAAGGAGGTATCTTAAGCTATGGAGTCCACTTCTGGATATCCGGGCTGTTACCTTCTCACTCCCTGCAGATATGCTGGGATTAATTCTTCCTTTGCCATAAAGATCTTTTTTTGGGATCTTGATGCATCACCTTGAGTGGTAGAGTACTTCTTAATGGGAAATCTGCTAGAAATCACTGTTGGAAATGCAGCTAAATAGCTGACTTCACATTGCTAGCTGGAGAGTAATGACCCTTGGTGGCAGGAACAAGAAGTGGTGCCACAGGGTGGCAGCCAATTTTGTGAATGCACCCTAGAAAACATTTTCTGGCTTCTTGAATGGCTCTTTGTGAACCTTCCCGATTTGAAATATGAGGTCTTAGTTTTGGCAAAGCACTGAGATGAGAGAATATTCTCTCTCCTCCGTAGACAGCATAGTTCCCAGAATTAAGTTTCAAAAAGTTGCACAAAAGGTAGTGTTTTCTGAATATATTTTGCTGGTAGGAACTTTGAATCAAAGCCCTGCTATTGTGAATTGGCAAAATGCCTTTAGTTTTGCCTTTATTTAGTATCACTTCATTGGTTTCACTGATGTTCATATTTCACTTAACTTCAAGTTCAAAGAGCTCTCCAGTCTCAAAGCAGAATTTCGCAAGACCACCTTTATTTCTTTTAGAACAAGTCTTTTCTAGTTTTCACTTTTAAAGGATGCAAGCTAACAATCCAATCAGAACAGGGCCCAGGATCTTCCAGAAATCTTGAGAATCTCTTGACAAATCTAAATGAGCCAGTAGTGTTTAATCACCTAAAAATAGGCAGAATGCGTGTCACTTGGAATTTAGTTGGGCTCTTCCTTAAATTTAAGTGCAGCACCATTAAAAATAAAGTTGCACGGGGGAGACATTTTCTTTGGGGGTTTTTGAAAAGCATTTGAAAGCAGATTTCAGCTTCTCCATTAATTTCCAATCAGCCTAATGCTTTGTGATGCAGCATGCGTACAGCCACAGGCAGATCTGAATGGGCACACTAGGGGATACAGTGGAAATTTCTTACAGATGGTATTTCAAAACATATTAATGGCTCAAGTTAAGTTACCAAAAAAAGGCAAATACTTTTTACTACAGAAGGATCTGAGCTTTTAGCCATTTTTCATGTTAATCATGGGGCTTGTTTTAAAAGTGGTTGGAACTAGTTTTAGCATTTTTATATGTATAAATCAATATGAGTATTAGGCATGGTGGCATGTTTCTGGTATTTTTTTGCCTGAGGAAAGGCAGAAATAGCTCACTGAAATACAAGGCCCCTCATTTTATGTGTCTGGCAGCTACTTTTGAGGAGTCTAATAATCCTAAATGTAAGGGTTAATATTCTTTACAAGTGGTGCCATCTTCACGCTGCGTATGTTAACTATGCATATATGTCGTGCTATCCATCACTGATTGACAGTTCTCGGGGCTTTCTGCCATATATGTAAAATAATTTGTCATAGAGAAGAGAGGAATTAAGCCAAATAGAGCAGCAAGTGTGTTAAAAAACAAAAGATACGAACATGTGGGGAGTTTTGTTTGGTTGGGGTTTTTGTTTTGTTTGGTTTGGGGTTTTTTTGTGCAGAGAAATTAGTCCCAGTTGTACTGGCCTGGAATTTAAAAAGAAAGGAAAAAGGACAAAAATGAGTGTCTGATTCTCAGGAAGCGCTTGTCCCGTGTCTGTTATTGCAACTCATGGGAGCTTTAACCTACCCGTCGAACTGCCTGTGTCCCAGCCCCCCAGAGAAAGGGCTCGCTCCTTTGTGGAAGTATTACGGGACAGAAATTCCTGTAAATTTGGTCTTTTCTGTAGGAAACAGGACAGAGAAGAGAGAGTTCTAAGGTAAAAAGGCTGCTGCTGCTCTTCTTTCTGCAGATCCTGCAGGCATGAGGTCCAAGTGTTCAGCCTGGGAACGTGGGAAATTTCCGGGAGCAGATGTGTGCTGGTGAACTCATGGAGTGTTGCAGTCATTTGTTTCTGGTTGATATTAAAGGACACTTTTCCTTGAGAGAGGTAAAGTTTGAGATTAGCACAGAAACAAAGATTTGGCCCGATTTCTTTCTTGAAGAATGTGGGTGATTTCTTTCCCCGTCAACATCACCGTGTACCAGAAAAGCTGGAGGACAGGTTATTTTAGTTGACTTCCCCTGTCTCCTCTTTCATATGAAGCACTGAAACACTGCGGGAGGAGGAACAGACACGGTTCGTACTGAGGAACAGTTGAGGAGGTGTCTTTATTTCAATGAATTTCATCTTCAGGGATAACTTCTGAGGCCATGCTGCATGGAGTGTGGCCAAGGCCTGACTTTAAGACTGAAGTGAGGTAGAAGTTATTCAGGGAAGCTGACCATTTACAGACTGTAAAGCCCTGACAGAGGAGCGTTTTAAATAACGCATACTGTGAAGATGATCTCTCGAGCAATAGAAGTGGCAGTTGTTTCTTAGGCATTACATTTAGTTCTTGCAAAACTCTCATGCAGTTTGTTCTTTCAAGAAGGATCAGGCAGTAGAGCTCAAAATTGGCTTTCATCGCTTTGGCAAATACTTTCTTTGCTGAGGACCCAAAAAATACGTGAATACATGAAGTCAGTGTTAATGCTTTATATCCAAATACTGACAGGAGTGTTGTAGTACTTGCAGAGGTGGAGAGAAAACTATCCCAATTTCTTTAGCTGTCACTCAGGGGAGGAAATTCACCCACCAAAACCTTTGTTCATCAGTGTTGGTGGTTTTTTGGAGCTGCCTAAACTACCAAGCTTAGAGCACCAGTAAGAACGGCACTGTATCTTGTATCTGCACTTCCCCAGATAAATTCAGGAAAAAGGAGGTGTTGATTTTTCTTTCGTATGATAAATCAAAGTAGAAGCTCTTCCATAAAGCAGCACAGACTGCGAAGAGACGGCCGTGGTAAAAAGGTATCTTCTATCACCATAGTTCCTAGGCTTTTTCCGAAAGTAACTGCCGCTTGTCTTTTTACCTTAGTTGTAAATACAATGGGCTGCTTCTCTCAAGATACGTAGAGCATCAATGTTTTGTACCACTGCTCCCTTGCTCACAGTTGTGAGTATTTATGTTACATGATTCTGAGCGGATGCTGTCCTTGAGCTGCAAAACAGGAGGAGAAAGGAAGAGGAAGTCTTGAACTCAAAAATCTAGTTTGGTTTGTTTTTTCTGTTTGGAGAGGGCAGAAAAATCCATCCTTAATAGAAAGAGAATGTTATGGCATAATACAGTTAACACCTTCTATTGAGAGGGAGAATTAATTAGGAAGGAGTTGGAGCCCTCTGCCTGACAGATTCATGATCCATGAAGCTAATCAGTTTTGCAGCCTGTCAGACTGGTCAGCGGTTGAATCCCATGCTGGGGAAGGAGATGTTTGCAGCTTGTCACACTTCCACTGTTGTGCCAATGCAGAACGAGAACGTAATGCTAGTTTATTTCTGCATCTGAAAAGTTACTATTACATCTAGCACTAGCTGCAAAGCCTCAGTGGTTTTCTGGAGAAAGAAATCAGGCATTGAACTAGCCCCTAAATTTAGTGGTTTAGTTGTTGTAAATTGTCTGTGCCTACAGAAATCACAGCAGCATTAGGTACTAAAAGGTAACCATGTACATAAGATTACTCTGAGCCTTTGGTTTAACTGGGTTCAAAATATACATTGACCTGGTGATTAAAAGTAGTATTTGTTAGTATTAATGAGGAGAGATTCAATAGTCTTTGTCCTTTCATTGATCACGTACCCAGTGAGGTGCTGTTCTGCCTCTTTCCCCTGCTGTGGCTGTAAAACCCGAACACAGATCATTCTGCAGCTTTCAAGGTATGGAGAATGCTAGGGGATTTTTTTTGTGCTAAAACTGCAGAGGAGGTTTCCTTGTGCCCAGCAATTTCATCAAGTTTGTGAAGGAGAGAAACCCAGAGTCATCTCCATCCCAGTGGTTCATTGGAAAAACATATCTTGTATTAAATACTTTAAAGATTCATGAAGCGGCTTTAATATTGTTTGCGTTTCTTCCTGAAGGGTAAAGCTGTCAGAAATCTCTAAATGCATTGCCTAATCCATTTCTAAACTCAGTATATTAACATCTGCAAGCAAAACTCATTTTTGGAGTTTAGCAAGTATGCAGACAGGAGAGAAGGCAGGAGAAAGAGAGCAGGAAAGATTTTTCTTTCCTTGGAAATGCACCGAATGACCCGCATGGCTGTAGTGTCAGTCCTTCACAAAACATAGTGCAACTCAAACGGACTGTAAGACCAGCTCTGATAAATAGAGGACCTCACATGCTTCTGTCGGATCAGATACAAATAGAGTAAATGCAGCTGTTAAGGAAGGTAGGTTCAGGCAAAAGAAAATTTCTTTCCCTTTAATGCCTACAAGCTCACAGGGCTGCCATGAGCAGGCTGATGTGCGGCTGAGAAGCTTTTGTTTTCTCATTGTCCCAGTTTCTAATCTATGACCTTTTCTTGTGTTAGTACACCAAGGTTGTGGTCTGCCAGCTGAAGAGCCGTTCCTGTTTTCTTATGCCTGCACAGGCAGTGCTCACAGTCGGGCTCTGGGGGCTGGCTGGGAAATGTTCACTTAAGGAACCGATGCAAGGGAAAGAATGAGTGAAAATCATCTCTGGAATAGAGAAAAATGATCTGACATCAAGTTGTCTGTCACATACAAAGGAAACACCTCTGGGTTGCCAGCCAAGCTCTGCTGTAGCAAATACAGAGCCAGAACAGTCAAAGACTCTTCCCAAGACAACAGCGGGGATGCCTCAGGTTTGATGCTTGGCATGTTGTATCAAAGGTGCCTGAAGGTCTGTTTCACATATCAGGTCTAATCCATCCTCAGCCGGTCCATGGAAATGATTAGCTATGGCATCTTCAGCCTTTGCCTGGAGTTGCTATTCCTAAATGCATCCAGCGGTGCGTTCCTCTACAGCGTACCTGCCTGCCCTGGAGAGAGGCATCACTTCTCAGGCAGACCTGAAGTCCTGGTTGTGCACTGTGAGACCTGATGACAGTTCATAATACTAATTTAGAATCATGGTAATATTACATGTGAGCTATGCCTGGCCAGCTTAGACCGTCGTTAGCTACCACAGAGGTCAAATGTATGCTCCGAATTCTTCCCGAACTCAGTAGTGTTAGACAGATGTCAATGAGGGCAAGTTTCTGCTATCAGTTACTGTAATTGTCCTCCCTCTCCCGGTTGTCCCAGTTCGTAATGGGATCAGACCTAGTGCAGAGACCTGGCGAGCGTGGTGGTACCCAGCGCCCTCCCCAGGCAGAGTGCTGGGTGTAGTGCTGGTGCTGTGGGCTCCCCAAGCAGGGCAGCCAAGCCCACGCAGGGCCACCTTAGACACCCAGGCATGGCACTGCACAGTGTCAGGGCTGCCAGAAACAGAGGATTTCTTAATTTCTTACCAAACTCCTTTTGGTGGTAAGGTTGAAGCCTATAATGGCGTGCCTTGCTAGGACACCTTTGTACAGTTTGATGTCTTCATCTTCTGGTTACTTTTCTTCCCAAAAGAAATAATAGAAGTGACTAGTCTCATGTTAAGCGCCTCTAATCATCACCTCATAAGTTTCTTGCCTGATGTTTTCCCTTGTTTCCAGACTGCTGCTCCATCCAACTGTTTTCTGAGAGCATGCCCTATGCCTTAATTGAAAGTCAATAAGCTTGTTATAGCCTTACTTTTTTCCTGGGATTTCTCTGGAATGAGCTCTCTCCTGTTGCCGTGCTCCAGGGACAAAATCAAGGACTGCACCAAGGAGGACTTCATGTGTCCTCCTGACACTCTGGCTTTCTCAGCCTTGCACTCAGGCGCAAGTGACTGAATGTTCCATTGCAACACGCTCCGTCTGTTATCAGCATCCAGCCAAGAACAAAGCTGCAAAGGCGTAAGGCGACAGTGGGCACGGTTGTGCTTTGATGGTAGTGCATCCTTGCGTGTGACTTGCTAATGTTACTATTTGGCTCAGAGTGTCAATTGCTGGTTAGAGTTTCTTGGAATGAAGGAAGTATTAACTGTAAATTGCTGTGGCTGGTATCTAATTACAGAATACATTGGGAAGCACTTGGGCGACAATCCAACAAAGCACTTAAGCACCCACTGATTTTTAAGGAAAGGCCCCTTGACTGGGATTGCTTGCGCTCTCAGACATCATCAGAAGTGTTTGTTAGTGGACCAGTACTTTCTCCTGACTACCTCAGCACATCCATCTCATTTTCTGAAGTGACTTAAGGAGTTGGGAGTTCAAGGTTGACTGAAAGTCTGCAAGAAATAAACTTCTAAATCACTGCTGTACTTTGAAAAGTACTCAGCTGGACAGCTTCTTTTGCTGTTCCTCATCCTTGCTGTAATAAGTAAAATTACGACAGCTTTTAAACCACTGCTAAGTTCTGGTGTTTGCTTTTGCCCATCCAGATGTTCACCTTTGTGCCCATCTAGATGTTCCTGTTGCGGTGGGGTTACCACCAAAGATATTCTACTATGTCATTGTTGGAGGGCTCTTTCCAAATGCAGACATAATGCAGTTTTTCAACTATGTCTTGCTAACAGAGAAAGGGGAGAACTGACAGAAGGAAGGTTGCAGTGAGAAGTGATAGGAATGACTTAACCCAGGCAGGATAACAAGTTCAAAACAGCCTATTACCAAAAGCAGCCCATGATGCCCCACAACGGAAGCAGTTGTAGAGAACCAAGGCATGAAAAGTGTTCTGAACCAGTGAGACCATGGAGTCACACTTAGGATAATAATGCATTGATTTAAAATGACGGAGAACAAATAAATCAAAAGTGGAAGTTGTGGTTTAGGTGTGCTGGTTTTAAAGCTTGAGTTAGAAATACCGATTTTCTCAGGACGTAAGTGGGAGGGTAGAGGAAAAACGCTGAGGATTAGTGCTAGTCAACCTTTCCGTCTGGACAGGAACATGTGGCTCGGTGCCCAGCTGTTTCAGTCCACTTACCAAGAAAACAAATACTTTTTACTCCAGAAAAGTTCAGAAAATTTCTTGACGAGAAGATAAAGGAAGCCCAGCCTAATCCACTGAGGTCTTGTACTGTTTCAGTGGTTCCTTGTCTTCCTGGGCAAAATACTTTGGTCCTTCTCCATATGCCTCTGCTTCTGAAATTTGTGTTCATCCTACCTTTCCTTTGATTGCTTGACCCTCTACGTTGCAAGTGCTGCTTTGACTGCCTCTCATTCTTGCTGTACTTCCTCCTCCTCCTCCTCCTCCTGTGCCACAGCCTCCTTGCTGTCTCCAGACTTCGGCTCCATGGTTTCTTTGTTTCCCTTCTTCCCTGCTAGCTCGGAGTCCTGATGCAGGTCCCCACCAGGATGCATGGCCTGGGGTGGGCTCCCTCCAATGTCTGGCTTCCACCAGCAATGCACCCACTCCCTGGGTACCAGTCCGATGTACTGAGATGCAGTTTGCTATGTCCTGCTGATACAAGCGAAGCTCTGAAGCAAACTGCTGTCAGATCGAAGATGTCCCTCGTCAAGGGAAACGTTGCAAGGTCCATGGTTTTTGCTGATGGCTTTTTCCTGTTAGTGAAGTGTTCCTGATGGACTTCTTTGATATGTTGATGTGGTCAAAAGGAAAATCACATTCAAAAAGGAGGCTGTGGCAGAGCGTTCGCACCTCCTGTAAATCTCCGTCCTTGTTCCAGGTTTATTTTTAGACTCCATAAGAATGCTGCTTAGCCCGAAGTTTTACACAGTTTACAGTCCTCTGTATGGTACAGGCCACCAGCAAGCTGCCAGTAAGTAGCTATGGTAACACTGTAATCAGTGACAAGTACTCAGGTCTCTGAGCAAATAGTGCTGGGATGAGTAGGAATTATGAATAATTGCACTTTACTAGAACTCATAACTGATTTCCAGAGGTTACCCAACAGTCAAGCATTTGTCGCCCTCCCCATCGCCATGACTGCTGATAGTGTGGAAAAGAATTGATTGTTATGCCACAGTAATGAGCAAAGGGGTCAGAAAGTTTGATAAGAGCAGGAAAAGTCATTTCCTGTGATATCATTAGCAGTATTTTAGAGAGCAGGTTCAGTAATTGCTATGGTAATTTTTGAATGGCTTTTGACTGTAAGAACACATAGGTAATTTTTTAAAGTTAGCATCTTTGCTAGTGGGAGAGAATTCCACTAAAATAGGGCAGTATGGTGTTACAGAGGGGCATGGGCTTGGGAAGCAGAAGGTCTGCTTTGTGCTGTGTGACTTCTTCAGGCCTCAGTTTTTCTTCTTAAAATGGGCTGTGGTAACATATATGCATCAGTGAGCAAGCACAAAAGGAAATTGTGAATCTCAGGATGTAGCTGCCTGCCAAGGCGATGCCTTCGATGGAGCAGAGCTGTTTTGCAAATATTTCAGGAAGTGCATGCCTGTACAAGAAATATCATGCATTTGATATTGCTGCGCAAACTGCAAAATTGGAAAGGGTGGCAAGTGCTTTTTTGATGGATAAATGCAGAATTTGCTTGAGTGGGTCCTGTTTTTAAAAGTATGAGATCTAGTTATGAGTCAACAGCAGACCTTCTGGTGGCTCCCCGGGGAGCACAGTCAGGCTATAGTATTGTGGGCCTTCTCCGGGTTGTTTTTGAGCAAAGTCATTGGTGTTCCTTTGGTTTTCAAGAGATGCTTTTAACCTTCCAGAGACTGAGAGCCACTACAAGTCTGTGTGCATGCAGATACACTTTGGTTTTTCACTGAGTTGATGGAAAATGTGCTACTCCTAGCTATGTCACCTCTTTGGAGCTTTTACCTTTTGTTTGGGGTTAGAAAGAACAAAGCCTGCAAATCCCTATACGCTGGAGAGCAATGAGGAAAGGACACTCTTCAGTGTATTTTACCTCCTAAGTGGGTTTTAATTCTTTCTTTCTTCTCTCCAGGTGCAAACAGATGACCTACCCAGATGACCTCCCCCAGATCTCTGTGGTCTTTATATTTGTAAATGAGGCGCTGTCTGTCATCCTGCGCTCCGTGCACAGCGTGGTGAATCACACCCCATCGCACTTGCTCAAGGAGATCGTTCTGGTGGATGACAACAGTGACAATGGTGATCATACGTAACTTTTCCTCTAAGTACTGTATCCTGTGTGGTTAAGGGACATGAAATGTAAATCAAAGGGAGTTTGGTCACTACGAGCTGAAATGCTTTTTCTTTTTTTTTTTTTTTTTTTTTAATGTTGGGATGAAACAGCATTGAGTCATTCTGCATTTAAACAGCTGGAGGAGGAAGGTCATACACGCAACCACTGATTTATGGCTGATAAGCTAGATCCTAAGTCGGTGTAAATTAACGTACCTCTACTGAAGTCAGTAGAATGTACAAGCGTTTGTGTTTGTTGATGAGAGGGTTGATTGAGCCACTTGCACAAAGCTGTGCGTAAATATTCACTATTTGTGTAACAAGTAAATGTTATGTGGATAAACCCTGCTGCTTTCACTGAAACTCTCATAGGATTAATAACGTTTGTATAGGCAATCTTAATATAGAAATGACACTTTTCTCCAAATTTTCAGATTCAGAGGAATCATTAATAGACTAAAAGTTTAAATTCTGCTTCCAAGGAAAAGCGGGGCTACAGATTCTCCTTAAAGATAGTTTTTCTCTTGTGCATGGCGGCACGCTCTACTTCTTCATGATTTAAATAGGTGCTGATAATATCAGATTTTGAGTCTGGTTTGGTGGGTTTTTTTGAGGTAGGGAGTAAATTAGACTATGAGAATGAAAAGAATGGGCACAAAGCACATGCAGCTTCCAGGTCATCTGGTTCATTAGTGTAAAAATAACCCTTCTGTTACAGCAATCATAAATCAAAATATTGGTGAGCTGTTGATCAACATGTTTCGCGGGACGGTCAGGTTTGAAGTTTTAGGATATGGGTGACTAGCAGTGTTGTTGTGTTTTAAGTAGTTATCCTTGGACTTCTGAAACAGTTGTGTCTTCTCAAACTGTATTTATTAAAATAAGATTCAAGTTTAGCATTTCCTCCGCAGATCAACAACTTTAAATCTGCTGTTTTAAGTTGCTGTTCCTCTTCAGGATCCCTGAAGAGAAAGGAGGGTTGAGAGAACAAATCAATAAAACAAAAATAAGTTCCAAAACCTATAGATTTAAGAAACTTTTTGTCCAATTCTGATTTCAGTTACGGCAGCGTAACCTATAGAGTAATTATGTGAGATTGCAAAGTGTTCGAGTCAATGTAATACAGAGGAGAATTGGACTCACTGTTTCTCAGTGAACTCTTATATGGCTTTTCTCTGTCATTCTTCTAGATAACTGGAGATTTATCAGGTCTTTGATTCTGATGATAATGATTCTATTGTGTAATATAGATCAGAAAAATGAGGCTTCTAGTGTCCTGGAAGCTCCTACTAGTTTTCCTAATAAATATATTTGAGTAAAAGCCTCATTATGAATAAGTTGCAGTGTAAATGAATTACCAAACTAGATGGATTTAAAAAAATAGAGAGACCATTTTGGTAATTTGCCTATTTACAAGCCTATTGAAATGAAGCTGAATAAAGGAGTGAATGAGTTCTGCTCTGTGGTTGAATGCCTGAAAATGAACAAAAGAGAAGTCTATTTGAAATCTTCAGTATCCATTTAGTTCAACAGAGAAGAAGCCTGGTATTGAGGAGTCTTAATTTTAAGAGTTTTCCCTTAAATATAATTAAGGGAAATTAATTGTGATCTGAATTAGGTCTTGACCCAAAATCCATGGAGGTTATTTTTCAAACTCTTATTGAATAGCATAAATCAGAAAAAAAAAAAAAAAATCACCAGTTCCACTGCTGTAAGGTCAGAATTGCTTCTCCAGAGGCCACTTGTAACCTAATGGAAATCATCAGAGAATTAGAATAGTGATTATTTAATAATATTTAGGCAAACTACCTCTTCAAAACAATGCTCAAATCCATCAGGCCATATTAAATGTGTGCAAATCTCTGATGGGTAGAGAATTTCTCTGAGCTGATAGGCTGGAACTGGCCCATGCCACAACTGGTACTTTTTGTGTCTGTGAGACTGACTAAGGGTTTAGGAATATTTTAGGATTTCTCTCCCTTTCTATTGAAGAATATATCAAAGTAAAATGTATCAAAGAATATCATAATGTTGAAGGGCTTCTCTCATTCTGAATATTTTTGTGGGGTTTTTGTCCTGCAGTTGAGCTAAAATTTAATCTGGACCAGTATGTCAATAAAAGATACCCAGGTCTGGTGAAAATTGTGCGCAACAGCAAACGAGAAGGACTGATTCGAGCCAGAATCCAAGGCTGGAAAGCAGCAACCGCTCCTGTCGTCGGGTTCTTTGATGCCCACGTTGAGTTCAACATTGGCTGGTAAGTTGTTGGCTGTTCCCACAGGGTGAGCAGTACTGTCACACCGTGCTCGGTGTCTCAAAGGCTGTGAAAGAGATTTGCTCAGCAGTGCAGGAGCTGAAACCTGTAGGGATGAGACGGCCGTAGGCTGGTGTTATCACACTAGCAATTACTTTTGAATAATATTCTTGATTATTGCAACATTGCTGACAGCCTTCTGCAATGCCTGCAAGATCCATAAAAAAAGCTGTTGTGCATGGTCTAGTAGAGCTCAGTGGAGAGAGGAGTAATTTAAACCGCAATGAATACGAAAGCTCCAAAGCAGTCAAATGGGGAGACACCATTAAGGAGGCTCTGGGCTGCAGGCAGATGCGTGCTTTCAAGTACCTTTTTTTTAATCTCCTTGTCATTTTCTATCCTTTCTTCTTAGAAACTTGAATACCGGTCTGATCTCCTCATAAATTTTCTTGCATTTACATTTGAGGGAAACCTTGAATTATTTCCTTCATTTTTAATGGGGCTTGAAATTAGCATGCTTTTCCACATCCCCTTTGTTTTGCAAGGAAGCAATATTGACTGCGGCCAGCACAGTTTTGGGCTTAATGGGACAGATCCGCAGTTGGAATAAAACTTTGTAGCACCACTTAGTGGCCAATATTTGGCATTATTGGAAGTCTGGACTGAAGGAACTGATATGTACAGTCAGCTGAAAAAGGGCTGCTGAGACCTTCAGTATGTAAAATGCGTATTTTCCAGAGGTAGGCTGGTGTTTGATAATGATGATGCAGGGTTATGGTGGAGCTGATTATGCTCTACAGTTCTGGGAGATGTCCCCAAATTAAAACTAAAAATAGCTGTACTTATAACCAGAGAGAAATTTAATTGCAAAGGAGTGAAGTGTTTATTTTTATATGTTCATGAATATCTTTTTAAAATGGAAGATGCAATAAAATAAGTCTTGTAGCGCACCTGGTTTATGTTCACCCTATTTTTTTTCCCCTAGGACCATGAAAGACTATAATAGCAGTTGTAGTAATTTTCTAGAAGCTTAAGAGCTGGTTTCACTTATTTATTTATTTCCTTTTAAAGCGACTAGATCTTTCAAATCATTGCAAACATTCATGTAGGGTAATATCAGCTACTGGACAGAAGTGGGGACTGGGGAGAGCGTGCTCTGGGGGCTGTTCCCAGTGCTTGTCCTGCCCGAGCTGCAGTTTGCTGACGCTTGTGGACAATTTTGTTATCACTTCTATAGAAGGCATACTGACGTACTCTACCCAAAGAAGCTAGGCAATGCAGTCAGTAAGAAAGGGATTTGTGGTTGCTTTTGGGTTTGTTTGGTTTTGATGGGTTTTTTTTTAACCTTACTGCTTTACATTAATGTCAGAAACGGTTGAAATCAGCATAGTAAGAACCTGGACTACTTAGTAAATCATTTAGTAAATCAGAGTGTGTGTCTAACCGAGATAAAAAGTGTTTGTGTTTACTGCATCCTCCCTGGTGTACTCTCCTTTCAACAAGTGTGCTGAAGTCTCAGTACTGCTGCTGAGCCAGGCTGTGCAGCTGCTTGGAGACCACTTGGCTTCTGGAGTAGCCGCAGAGGATGAATGAGAATAGCAAACGTGCACCAGAAGCATCACGTATCCCGTTGTTTCAGAGCCGCACGTGGAGGCTCAGAGTGTTCCCTTCTGGTGCTTCTCCTGTTGTTCCCCTCAACCTTCGGGGCTGCTGACAGCCATCTCAAACCTTGTTCTACCTGTTTCCTCCTAGTTTTAATTCTGTCCACCTTTGCACATGCAATTGCCTGTCATCTCAATTTTCATCTCATCATCATTTACTAGGAGGGACTAGAAGTTCCTTCCATCTGGTCTGCTTTATTTTTTCCCACTAGGTTAACATTACCCCTACTCCATAACTGTACAAACTTAGTAGTCACGCGGGAGTATCTTGTTAAAGTACTGCTGTTCTATTCTTCTACTAAGTCTCATCTTGCATGACTATTTCCCCCCATTTTCAATGTATATTCATGTATTCAGAGGCCACGTGGATTGCTCCCACTCAAAGCTGTCTGTGGATTATTTGTGAGGCAATTAAAAAGAAGCCAATTCCTTTGCCACAGGAAAGAGCATTAGCTTTCTGTTTGGTTTGTGTTCCATCTAAAAGTCAAGTACCTGCGGTGCAATTTTTGTCTTCCAGTCTATGGCTGCTTTACCTGCCTAATCAGTTGGCAGATTAATTCATAAAGAATCAGAGGAGGTCTTCATCACTTTCTCATGAAATATGCAGGACTCAGACAACAAAAAAAACTTCTCTTTAAACAATAGTTGCCCCATTTATGGGTGAGCTTTTTGCCTTATATCGCACTGTAGCATTTTCTAGGCTCTCACAGCATTACTCTCCAGGGACACTTCTTCTAAACTAAAATACAATCTGGTAAGATATAAAAAAAATACTCTACAACCTGGCAGGTCAAATTAACTATTGAATTATTTATTTTGCTGTGCTTAATTGCTGCCTTTTTGCTTCTTAGGTGTTGAAATGTATTAGTGCAGAGCAGAGATTTTTCTACTGACCTGTTCCCCTTAAGGCTTTTGACAGCGTGAGCCAATACTGCTGCCGGGAGTGGAGAGGACCAGCTGAAAGGGAGGCCATTATTATTAATTCTCAAATGGAATTTTAAAATAAAATTATATGATAATGTATGTGTACAATTCGTGTGTAAAATTCTGCCTGTCCTGCAGTAGAACCTTGTCTGTTTTTAATGGTTATTAATGTCAATAGGAGTCAGCATCTAGAGTCAGCAGCCCAGCAGAATCAATAGGTGTGAAAAGCTCCTGGACATTCCTCTCTGAGGATATATTTTGGCTTGTATAGTTCAGTTTTCCCTTCAGTTCCGAAGATTTCGGCATTCCTGCTCTGACTTTTGTATTAGGTCCACCCACTGTGCATTAAGCAACACACAGCAGCACTGAGTAGAGACCATTGCACCCTGGCTGCTAATTGTGTTGCAGAAGATGTAGAGCATTACACAGACTCCTGTCTCTGAGAGGTGGGAAAGAATAACATGATAAGGAGAAGAGAACTTCACTACATTATATCTGGGAGTGGGAAAGAGAGATAGCAGAGATGGGGTGTTAATTCTCTGGGTGAGAAAAAGGACATATCGAGTGAAGGAGAGCAGAAATCAGTAAGTGAAAGGCAGAGACCACAATATATTAGCAGCCATAAAGAGGGTGCTAGGAGTCATAAAAGAAGACATAATGATAGAGTATTATACTTGCATTCTATCTTAGGAATTGCTTTTGCTCCTATCACAGAGGTAGTATCAGAGCACTGAATGGAGTTATGCAGTCCTGTAGTAATTAAAATTTTTCCAGACAAAGGGGGAGTATCAATAAGGAAGCAGTGGAGTAAAAGGGTTTAATCAAAAGATTTCAATATACCAGAGAGACGGAGACAGCCCGACATGATAAAGAGGACCTGAAACATAAGCCGAGTATCCGTCAGATTGTGCCACACACATCCCATCATTATGGGTTATCCCTGAAGTTGGAAGTGTTTAAAAAATATAGAAAACTGGTATTTTAATGAACTAAGAAGAAGAGGTAAAGATCAAGATCCCTAGGTCTACGGATGATACTTTGCAGATGCTATTTTATACTGTAGTACATAGTACAATTTGCTGTAGTGGCTGTAAGCAATGGACTCCCAAGAAAGTGTGTAAAGAAAAAAGGAAGTTGATTTCCTCCTAATCATCTGCTGGCTTTGGTTATCCCAAGTACTCTGTAACAGAGACATGGTTATGCTTTTGTAGGGCAAAGCCACGAGGTCTTTGTTCCCCTGAAAGCTCCCTTGTTAATATTTTCACGCAATGAACCAGAAGCCAATCTCTACCAGCAGTTAAACTCTGCATCCTCCCAGTTCAAGCTCAGGTGGCTCTTCGGAGACCTGGCAAGGTCCAGGTGGTTCTGTCCTTCTAGTGAGAGAAGTGCTGAAGGCGAGGGTGAAATTACGTTTGCAGCCCTTCTCCTGTGCAGTCCCTCCCCTCTGGCGGGTTCGCACCCATCACTCCTGCTCAGGACGTGGTTCATTGCAGCATCCCTGGGACCGTGCGGAGTTTGACCTGGAAAGTTTTATTTATGCAAACGCAAAGGAAAGGACATGTGTTTATTAAGGAAGGTTTTTTCTCATCTGAAGCCTCAATTTGGTAAGTTAATGGAATACACGTTTTAGATAGGAAAAGCGAACTAATATTATCTGAGCGAAGAGGGAAGTGTGCAAGATAAGCCATGTGGGCCTTGCAGATTCATGGGACAGTGCCAGCTTCCATACAGAGGACATGCCAGGAAAGCAACTTCGACTATTCATCTACCTAAACAACCTAGGGTGTTCATTGAAGCATCCTCAGTGCTTTTCACTGGTGCAGAAAAGAGCTATTCAGATTTGGCAGCCAAAGAGCTGATCTTTAACTCTCCAGCACGCGTTTATGCCGCGTTCGCTCCATTCTGGCTGGGGGCTGCAGGTCTGAAACCTCCCCAGGCACACAGGAATGCTGATAGAGATGTCAGGTAAAACAGATGGGGAATTTCTCTCGCCTCTTAGAGACCAAGGAAGGGAGTATGAAATTTATTTATTTATTTTTAGTTCTCTGAACACTTATTTACAGGAAAGGCATTCTGCGTGAAATACTCCTCAGTTGGCCTCAGTGAAGAATTATGTATGTCAGTAGATCTGCTTGTCTGCATCTGATAAATGTATATTGTCAGTGAAATGTGAGGTAGCGTATAAAATCACATGCAAAATAAGCTTTCAGTTTACACAGATTTTTTTGCTTACATTTCTGTGTAAAGTTTTTACTTCACGGTACCTGACGGTGGCACAGCCAGAGTAAAATATGGTATTACACCCACTGAGCCAAAAAATCTAGCAGATGAGACCATGTTGCCTTGCATTTATGTCTTATAAAGACTCTTCCTTAAGTCCTTGCAATTCTGATTTGTGAAAAGGGGGCAAAAAAGGTTAGATTTTTTAATATTAGTTCTTCATTTTTTATTGGAGTGATGTTGGAGAGGAAAAAATGATGTACGTGTTTATCTCAAAAGAACCCAGAGATTAGGATATTTGGGTACTCACTTGGGACTGGGCAGAATTCAAGAAAGACATTTCCCAATGCAATTCCTGTCATCTAGGAAAGAATCTACTTCTGGAAAAATTCAAATTTTTGTACAGACAAAGTGACATTGTGGGGGGCGGGGGGAGCTGGGAAAGAAGGGATTTATTGACAAATGCCTTGTTCTGTCGTTCTAATTAAGAACTGAAAAATATTCTGGGTTCGTTCCTCAGATGATGCATGTTAGCAAAGCGTCCCTGAAGTTGTGAAGGCCATTGAAGTAGAAGAGTTGGCCAGCAGAGGATCTGGCCTGCGGCATGCGTGTGGTTTCTCTTAGATCACGTGCATTTATTCCTATGTTGTGCCTTTTTAAAAGTCTGCTTGAAATCAGCAGGTGTTTTTACATATTTAAAAAGGTGAATTATATAATCATGTGTGCTGAGGAGCTCATTACTAACTACTTTTTATCTGTTTTTTATCTGGAAGAAGCTGTTCTTTTCAGCGTTGTGAAAAATCAGACTTCCCCATTGGTATGAGCTCTCCGGCAATCTGATAAGGATGTAAGACAGCATACAATTTTTGTTTGCTGTGGTTTCCCGTGGGGTTTGAGCCGTTCTGAATTGGCCCGATATTAAATACAGAATGCATATATGTTCAGAGACAGACTTACAATGGCATTAGAGAGGCCTGTGTGATCACATTATGACCCCTGCCTCGGCTCTCAATCTTCTTACAGGCTTATTCTATACTCGGGGTTAAATCCTGCCGTCCAATTCTTTTCCGAACTCTAATGTTTATCTTGGGAGCACTTACTCTTTGCCCACAGTACCGGCATTTCTGGAGCTCTCACTGAAGTCATCGTGGGTGCTCAACACCTTGGAAAACACAGTGTTAATCCAGAAGTTGACCCACTGGTAGGCAAAAGCATTAAATGCATGAAATGCATGTGCTGTGTTTAGTGATGCGCTCATCAGTATTTGACAAATCCATTTATTGTGAATTTGTTCCCAATCAGATATTCCTTCCACAAATTCCCCAAGAGAGTTTTGGTCAGGAGTGGTGACTTACCGAGGCACCTGCTGTGGATGCTTCTCCCAGCACGTCCTTGAGCCTGTGGGAAGCCCACTGTTGCGTGAAAAGGGGACAAGCGGTTTTGGCAGAAGATAAACCCCCTTGCGTTCTAACACTCCTCACCGAGGTGGGAGGCCAGGTGCGGCTAGGCTTAAATTCTGAGTGATGCCCAATTCAGCACTATCAGTCCAATCGCGTTTAATATGTATTAAACTATCACGATTTGGATACACTAATAGTGGACTGCACCTTCAGTCTAGTCGTGCTCCTGAACTAGCACGGCCTCTCTCAAGTTTTGGTCGCGTTCAGTGAGAAAGCGAAACGACCAGCTACTTAAACAGTGCAGTTTATTTAAACAACAGATATACAGGTTCTTTAGGATTGCCGGTGATAAATACGCTGTCTGCAAAGCACGTGCAAATAAAGATATTGTTAAGTATACAAACGCGCGACAAAATTATAAATGATACAGCCTGGCTATAAACGTAGGGCAGAGATTCTCTAGAGAAATTTCTAAGTCCCCGAGAAAGCGCTCGGTGTAATCGAAGTCTTACCCAAAGGCGTCCCTATGGGGGGGAAGAAAGGCTCAGCCCGTCGACTGATCCCGGAAATCAGCGATGGAATTCTTCGTGATGTTGTCTTCCCTGGCATCCCCTCTCTCTTGGGCTATTTTATACTATTTTTTATCTTCAAAGTGGAGTTTGAGTGACTTTAGTCATACGTACTTTTATTATGATTAATGTACTCAAGGAGGAGTGTTCACACCTCGGGGGCAGATAGTCTCCGGGATGGAGGTGTGTTTTGGTACATTGTGGTGAGCAAAGTTCGCACAAAGGACAGCATTTCATCAACATTTGACGAAATGTTGGCTCGGGTAGCGTGTAGGCCGCTTATCTGTTCTGTAGTACGATCTCGTCCCCATATCTGCTATTCGTCACAAGGGAAGGCCACGGAACAAGCGCGTTCCGTTCCATCCCTCGTGTAGTTTCGCAAACAACCTTGTACAGGGAATCACAGATGTGGCATTCTTCGTGTGCTAGCTGCGGCTGTATTCTACCTCAGAATCCTCTTGATTTTATGACTTTCCTTAATGTGTGAACAATGCTGTACTTTTGTATTCTTGGCCAATTTAGTAATTATTCCACACCCACCAAAATCCTGGGGCAGCTGTATGCTCTGTGGAGTTTCAACCAAGCACTGTCAGTGGCAGGGCCGAGTCCTGGGAATGAGACTTCCGCAGTGTGTTACTGTATTTCTGGAACTGCTTCAGAGAAATAAAACCCAAGTGAAAATACCCTTTAGCCTTGTGGAGTCTGTAAGAAAGCTAAATTTACTGGCCTTTCTCTTCTGGCTTTAACCATTCACCAGCAATCTATTCAGAGTGAGAGGAGGACACAAACAAATGTATATTTTTAGAGAGGATAAAAGGGAGGAACTTCTTGTGTCTCTCAAGTTCCAGCCCAGATTGTCTCCTTCGTTTTTATTAGGTGGAAAAAAGAACTGGGTGATGTGAAGCACTACTTTTAAAGTTGAACCTTTTGATTATGTTTAGTTTACTGAAATCCATCACATCTGTGAATATGCCTGGGAGAATTTTTCCTCTTGCTCCAGTAAATAGCTTGTTAACAATGCATGCTACTCTGTGCCCATAGAGTATGTTGACTCAGAAGCAGGCTAGAAACCTAATATTTTTGTGTGTGTGAAAAATAGAGATGAATCTCAAAATTCACATCTGGCTTATGGTCCTAATCAGGCAGGGCTGAATCTTACCTCACCGCCAGCAGTGGCCACGTGGAAAGGAAATACTCAGACAACATACTGCAGCTCATCCGCATAGCACGTTGAACATACTTGCACTTCAGCAACCTCTTCCACTCTGGCCTTTTAGTCCCGGGAGCTGCCAAGAGCACCTGACTTCTGCAGATGCAGACTGAAAAAAACAAGTCAAGGGGGAAAAAAAACCAGGGAAAGAACACTAGTGTCTGTAAAGAGGATGAGTAAATCTACATAATAATGTAGCAGCTTAAAATTAGGAAAAAAAAATAGAAATTACTAGGAAAGATTTAATCATAATCCTTTCAAAAACCTGAAGCAATTAGACAAAGCCAGAATTACCAGCACAGTTGACAAAGGATTTGATGAATGTGCAGCGCAGCTTACAGAGACAAAGACACCGTGTAAGTCCATTGAGCCTAATAGAGCCACTCCAAGGCTGGACTTTGCTAGCAATGAATAGCAATAAAAACCCTTCACATTTCATGGCTTACTTAAGATAAGCAATGTAAAGACAGTCCATTACCCAGTCCTGTTGAAGCTTGTAGTCCTTCTTCACTGGTCATTACCTAGGGATCTTGGCAGGCAGAAAAGCAGAGCGCAAGCGGTGTCGGTGGTGCAGAGGGCATTGGCAGAATCTGGGATTTCGGTGTGCCTGTAGATCTCACTGAGACGAGCGAGGGCTTGGTGTCTGAATACCCCGTTGCTATTTCTGCTGTCCCTGATCAGGCAAGACAAGCTGTGAAATCCCACAGGTGTATGATGCTTAATGAAAAGGCTCTCCATTCTGAGTTTTGCTAACAGAGAACTCTGCACTGGATTTTGTCTTTCCGTCTGTGACTCCAAGCCTGCTCTCTTATTTGTGGGTGTGAATGTATTTTGGAAGTTAGATAAATGTGTGGTCTCTCCAGACACTGAACTTTTTCCCATTCCTGATACCTGTGGGGATGTGATTTCCAGACAGGGGAAGAAAATCACCTCCATTGTGGGGGGTGGGATGTTGTGAAAATGAAGTTCCAGCACTTTCATACCAATTTACTCCATAACCTCAGCATGGCACTTCACTTCATCTGTAACCTGAGGGTAGAGTTGTCAACACGTGTTGAAGTAGTAATATCTTCATCATTCACATTTCTCAGGTACAAAGGACTGAAACAGAACTTCCAATGGACAGCTTTCAGACACCTCAGATTTCATGAAAGTTCAAAATATGAGATTTCCAATTAATAGATTGATAGAGATTGGTATTGCACCAAAAATTGCAGCTGGCAGTAAGAGAGTAAGAGAGACCTCAGGGCATTCCAGTGATGGGGGGTGCATTGATTTATTCCCAGAATAAATAAAGTAGAGTAACAAAACAATAGAAGTTGCACACGAGATGAACATCTCTCTCGGAACCTTCCTGGCCAGTGGGAGTTTCTGCAACTTGCAGTGTCATTCTTTTCTTTCCACCATGCTTGTCATCATCCTTTTTATTAAAACTTCCGTGCTCTGTGTTATTGGCATCCAGTTGATAAATTCAAATGCCATTTTTCTACAGGAATCAAAATAAAACTAGTTTAACTCTCCCTGAATTCTCTCCAAATGAAATGCTGGGACACTTTGTCTTTTTGTCGGTTATGCTCTTATTTTACGTTGTTTTGTGATGGTTTATTTGCAGTAAGTAGCTCATCATCAATACTCAAGGGTTTCACTGAATCCGTGTCTCTCTTTACTGATGTGGGAGGGGTAAAAATGAGAGAAAGCAAAAGAACACGCTCTCATGTAAGCAATATGGAGTCTGCGTACGTAAAAGACAAACATTTTGTCTGTACTCCAGTACAGAGAAAATGCTGTTTTCTTGCAGAATAGACCTGAAAATTTATGATAGTTCAGATTGAGGCAGTGAAGATTGAAAATGGAGGTTGAGTTAATTTCATAACTTGTCCTTTTCTGTTGGCCTACACGAGAAAATACATGGTGACAAACTAAATATAAGACAACAAACAAAATACAAGGTAACAAACTTGAAACCACAAAGGAACCTTTGTTGCTTTTTAACCACCAACAAAAAGAATAATGAGAAAAGATCAGTGCTCAAATCCTACTGCCTCTGTGAATTGCTGCAAACCACCATTCCCTTAAAGATACACGTGAGGGCTCTGCAAAATCTTCAAAGCTTATTTCAAGGGGAAACACAGTTACAAAGGAGTGAACCGGTGGCTGTTCCTAATACCGCTTTGAGAAGTGCTTTCCACCCTTATGCAAGTCCTGCTACCTCTTTGGAGCAGTTTCTCTGTAAATTCATAGCAACTTCAGACTGCCTTGGTCAGAAATGAATGTTTGCACTGAAGCTTTTTACTCTACTGAAACACTTT
The DNA here is from genome assembly GCF_028500815.1 of Rissa tridactyla. NCBI lineage: Eukaryota > Metazoa > Chordata > Aves > Charadriiformes > Laridae > Rissa > Rissa tridactyla. Next base: position 9,477,885 of record NC_071478.1, on the reverse strand, counting down.
GGGGTGTAGCTTCTGTTGAAAGCGCATTGATGTTTTAAAGCCGTTTTAAAGCCTTTTGAAATGATGGCACATTTCCTGCAGCTCCCTGCTTTTGCACCATCTGGCAATTGAAATCTTCTCATGACCAAAGCGGTTTTAGAAGGCATAATGCAGCCACACTTGTCATTCAAACTGGGTCCGATGGGGTCAGTCCTTAGGAAATAAGATTAAAACCTTTGAGTAACCTTCAGATTCGTTCGGTCCCTGGTGTGTGTTTTGTTCTTTAGGCCTTGTCAGCAAGAGCAGGTATTGAATCGCTACCAGGCATCCTGGTGGTGTAGCTGTTAGGGGACCATTTAGTTACTCTTGGTGATAGTGTCTCTCAACGCTTGCCTATTGCAAAATGAAATTACAGTCTCCAGGCCTCAGAAAAAGTTTTTGGTAAAATTTTGTGTTGTTAAACTCTGGTACAGCTTCATAAAGGCAATAATTCATGTGCTGTTGCTACGTGAAGTATTCCACACCAAGACCCAGCCTCTTCAGTGTGTGACAGTGACCTGTATTGGATCCCGCGACGCTGTGTTCTGGGCTGCTATCTCCCTCCGTCGCTGCTTGGTATTAGAGAACTTTGTTTTATCAGACTGCAGAGCAGGACCTGGGATTACTGGATGGCTATAAAACATTTTGCTTTTTTTATTGTTCTCAGGGTGGAACCTGCACTTACCCGGATCAAAGAAGATCGAAAGCGGATCATCTTACCAGCAATTGACAATATCAAGTACAACACTTTTGAAGTGCAGCAATACGCCAACGCAGCCCACGGCTATAACTGGGGCCTCTGGTGCATGTACATAATCCCACCGCAGGACTGGCTCGATAAAGGGGATGAGTCAGCTCCCATCAGGTAAATCTCCCATGTGCTGTCACTTTGGTACTAGCAATGTTTCCATCTCAGCTGTCTGCCGAGGGGGAATTTAAGCGAAGCAAGGCTAGAGGTTCGTACGGGGATAGCAAAATGAAACTGAGGAAAACAGATGGCTCTCCAAAGCTGGGGATGAATGTGTCGCATCTCAGAGCTGCACCACAACACACCCAGGAGTGTATGTGCTCTAGTTGTGAATGCGTGGTTCAAGTTCACATTGTAGCCTTTAGTAGGACAGCAGGATCTTTTTCACCTATGCTTTTAGTTTCCAATGGACTCTGGCACGAGTAATAAACCAGTGGAACATCGTGTATATGACAAACAAAGGTATTTTGTATGTGAGTACAAAGAGGCTGGCTTCACTCTTGGTCTGTAGGCAGCACTCTTGGCCATCAGCCCAAACCAGAGCCTCCCAGCAACACTGGTAGGAGATGTGTTAGCCTTGCCTTGTTCGAGACTTGCTCTTTTTTTTGAGAACTTTGCACGTGTTCTGAGTTTTCCTACTGGATTAATTTTAAAATGAAACTGGACCACATAGTTAGAGTGCCAATTTATTTTTCTCTATAAGGGAACATTTTACCTTACAGAAGTGGAACTTTCTAAGGAAATACTGTTTCGGGAATTGTGGTAGTGTTTTTGAGAATTGTTACAGAGGAAAAACAGGGACTGATAAGAAAGGGACATTCTTTCCCCTTCCTTTGAAAATTCACATCTCCTAGCCCTTCATCTCCAGTGCAGATGCTTGTCAGTTCCTCTGAGTTGTACTGTGCTGGGTGAAGGGTACGATTGTTAGCAACTGTTGAAACAAAGGCTAAAAAAAATGAAACCCAAGTATGCGCTTTAGGTTGCTCTGCCCTATTTCTAAGATTTCTTAGGAAGGACATAAATTACCACCTTAGAGTAATCTTCGTTTTGCTGTTTATCAGCTTCATCCCGAAGTTGAAACTCTATTGTATGGTCCCAATGTAGGCTCTGGCAGAGAAGCTGATGTTCTTCCCTTCCAGTGTAGAGCTTGAGTTATCAGGCCCTGAGAAGTCCACCCAAGCACTTCAAACAACATGCACAACTGAAAAGGTCCAAGTGGTCTTTTGGAAGGGAAAGGACACAGAGGAACGAATCGCATTCCTAGGTGATCAGTAGGGTGAGGCCATCTCACAGGATCCGTCCCTCATACGGAGAGTAATATTTCAATCCATATTTGAGCAAGTGTTGCAGGTTGCACTTAGGTTCATTCTCATGCCCCGGGACTGCAAAACAGAGCTGTACAGTAACATTAACCTTATTTACTACAAGACAGCACAGTCCTTCATCACTGACCCTTTGCTCAGCTTGAAACCTCAATAAGCAGGAAAGTAATTACTTAGAAAATCAGTTTTCCTGGATAACGTGCCCTGCTGTCCTCACATTGTTTTAAAAGGGCAGATGTTTTATATCTATTTCACTCAGCCCTGAGAAATAGTTTATTGATGAGGGAAAATTAATCAGCCGAAGCTTTCACTCCTGAAATCGGGGTTTCAGTCTTTTATTCCTGAAAGGTTTTGCACACTTCATTACTTCCAGTTTATATGTGAAATCACTGTATTAATTTTCACATGAGTAGTTCTAGTATTTGAGTATCTTCTGTTCCGGAGGCAATGATCACACATCAGGTAAGACTGAACTAAGATGTTAAACCTCAGCAAGTTCTTAGACATGATTTTCAGTGGTGGTAGCTCGTGCACTCCCTCGAGTATGGAAGCTGTGTCTGCAAAACGCTTCTGGAAATTCAATTACAATTCTTTTTAATGGAGAATAAGGAATCTTATCCCTGTAATGCTGGGATAAGAGTGTTTTTTCGGCACTATGGGGCCTGATTTACCATGGGCTTTCCTCAGGTTTATGTTCAACCTCTTGCTGGAGTTATGCTGGCACTGAGTTGGGCTGATACAGAAGTGAATAAGGTCTGAACTCAAGCACTGAGTAGTGTTGAAATCTGATGCACGTAAGTAGCTGGCTCCTGAGAGCAACAATTTTCTTCTGAACCTGAGTGAAGCAACCCTCCAATTCAACAGTGCGCAAACTGCCCAGAGACAGATGAGACAAGCAGCACAAGGAGGAGAGCGCCCAACCCTTGCTGGCAAATATCAGGAGCACTGAGACGTTGTGATTGCATAAGTATCTCTCCTGCAAATTATGAATTACATGCCCTAAAGTGCAGACACATCAATGTGGAACCGTGAACACTTATCTGTCTCCCTGGGAACATGTGCTTTGCAGGCAGTGATCTTGGAGAGTGGAGCATCCACTTTATAGCCACACTGCACTGATTTCTGATGGGCCTCCGAAGCAGCAGCGCCTGGATGGATTTTGCTAAAGGATTTGGCTGTGCTGTTCTGTTCTGCCTCCCTACAGAAAGACAAGGCAATTTTGTGGCTTTTAAGTGATATGCTAGTGTAATTACGGTAATGGAAAGAGTGAATATGCAAGTGTTATTGATGAAAAGGTTCAGGAAGTCTGTACTGAGAACTGAGATTTGAAAGTACACATGATGGGAACTTAGTAGCTGTAGAAAATTTAAGGTGTATTTTCAAAAGGAAGTCAGACTAGCAAGCAAACTTTTTCAAAAATCTCTGTTGGTTTAGTACAAATTTTGGTTTTGTAACGAGCTTTCCAAACCATACACTGCAACTATGATTTCTGTTTCAGTCCAGTTCGCAAGGCATGCAAACTGGTCCACATTGCTGGTCTTTGGATCCAGGTGTCTGTTCAGGGCATTCATAAGATTGCCGGACTGTTCATCAGCGTGAAAACTACAAGTTTATTTAGTCCTTGCTGACACTGTCCCTCTTAAGGCTTCCCTTGACACTGCCTTCAATAAATAGTAGGTTTGTTTTGTGTCTCTGTGTGTTTTGTAAAAGAAAAGGCTAATAACTAATAACCCCATGACTGGTTTTGTGGTTGGTGTTGCTGAATACTTCCTCCCAGATCTCCAAAGGGATTAAAGATTTTCAGTGTTAAAAAAAATGCGTACCCTGGTATCAGTGAGGATCAGAGCCCTGGCATTTCTGATGTTTGCATTGTATGAATAAATATCATCGATCTGCAGAATTGGGTGAGACATTTAGAAAGCAGAGTCCAATTCCTGTTTTCTTCTGGGATTATACAACAGATGTGCGTACTTCTTTTCTCAGAAGTTTTCTATTTGAAGCCTGATCCTCTGCCTTCCTGAACACTAACAGTGGTGTGATCCTACTCAGAGCCTTGCTGGGGAGGAACAGGAATTGTTCCTCAAGCCAGTGGGGCACCGTATAGGCGGTTGTGTCAAGTGCACACCATAAAATGTCAGATCAGCTGTTGTGGTCCAAGCGACAAAGGGGATGTGACCTTGAAGTGCAAACAAAGGTAAAGAAAAAGCAAGAACAAAGTGTCAGATTTTGTAAAGATTTCTGATACAGTTTGAAGTCGGTTCTATTTTTTTTTCCACGTTAATACTCTGAAATTCAGAACAATTGATGTTCCCCAAATTGCATTCTGCAGGCAATCCATTTTGCATGTTTGACATTTGAGATGTAAGATGTCTCTAACAGGAAGATTTAAATGAGGATTGTTATTTTGACACGCTGTGTCCATCACGTCATTTTCCATTTGTGTTCCTGAGAACACACTGCCCAAAAATGTCCTTATCATCTGGCAACAAACTGTGTAACAAAGGAACCTGTTTCAAAGGGTTTCTAATGAATTTGATTATGCATTGAAACAAGCTGGGTTTTTTTCTATATGCAGAAGATACTACTGGGTTTTGGAACAGTGAGGAAGGTTTCTGGCATCCTGAGCTCTGGTTCATCTTCCCTCACCTGCCGTGATTATGATGGACTGCTCTGTGTTTGATTTCTTGATCAGCAGCCACTAACATTAGAGTCATTAGTCAGCCTGACACAGCCAAGCGCTGCACAGCTTTCCATTTTATCTTCCTCCAGCAGCACTGGTGCATTTCATTGTCGCATATGTTCTCACTTACTGCTTTAATATGCCATAGCTTGGTACCAGTAGGAAAGTGTATGTACACGCACTCTCAGCCACTCCACAAAGCACTTGTGTCTCACTCATAGATATAAATTAGCATCTGATATGCCCACGGTGAAGTGGTTTGTGCTGCCTGCGTTAGCTGGGAGCGTGTGCGCCCATCTCATGTGCAAGTCTGGCCCCGTGCTGGTCTGTCGTAGTGATGGTGATACAGCCATGTTGGGTCTTTGCTGTTCTAGGAAGAAATCTCTCTGTGTACCTGAGCTTAGGAAGGGGCTCATCTGTAAAGTCTTTCAGGATAAACCATGCGGTCGTGTAACAATAAAACTGGTGCCTGTATATTGATTATGGCCATCTTTTCAGTTGCTGCTCCACAGGAGCCTGTAGCAGAGCAGTTTCTTTTTCATTTGTCCAAGTTCTGACGTGTATCCTGCAGTCCAAAAAATATACTGCTGTGGGGCATCAGGGAGTTATTCTACATCGCTATCACCCTGCCTTTCCTTGCCGAGCTTTCTAGATTGCTTTTTTTCACATGCTATAGCTGTCCAAAGGGGTTAACAAACCTTCCCATCATTAAGCTTGTCAGTTTTTTTCCCGTAGCTCCCGAGCAGCAAATCTGTCCTTGAGTTCTGTTCTCACAGCCTGGTGTGACTCTTTCTTGCAGAAGACATGAGTTGTAATTAAAAAATAAATGCTTATGCAGGTACCATGCAGGTTTCCCCGCTTATCTGTCAGGCCAGGGGTGAGGTGCTGCTTAGGAACCTGAATCAAAGAAACATTCTGCCAGGAAAGATGGAAAACTCAAAGATACGGTGTGTGTGTCATTCGAATCTCTTTCTCTCTCTCTCCTTATCCCTGTATATATATGTTTATATATTTATTTATAGTTATATTTGTGTTTGTATTTATGTATTTGTGTGTCCTTGGTTGTAGGTCAGTTCTCCTGGAAATTAGACTTGTCGTACGCTCTGAAAACTGTTTCAGATGTGACCTGATTGCATGTATACTGATCTTAAGGCAGGGGGAGAATGATGCATAAGGGAAAGGAGACTTATCATATCACGTGCAATACGTCAGTCTAGTGCTCATCGCTTTCTCCTTCACATGTTCCTGATGAAGGCCCCAGGCAGCATCCTTTAGTTGTCTGTAAAGGGAAGGAGGGGGATGCACCTGGCTGAGAAATGTGTATCAGCGCCTGCTGGCGTGTTGCCGACAGAGCCGTGCTCCTGGAGATCTCACTGAAACGAAATTGTCGTGACTCAGACCTACAGCAAGGGGCTTTCATCTCTGGCCAACGTGTCCTCCGTTTCTGGTACCCCATCCCGTAGCAGGCACTGCCCTCTTCCACACAGTGCATCTCTTCCCTTCCCCAGTGCCGCCCGCACTGTACCTGCGGCCACAGCAGGCGGGGAGGGAGGGAGGGAGGGTTTACCACCATGACGTGCTGCTCGCTGCTTCCTCCCTTTCCCCAGAGTATTACCCCGAGTAATGTCTCTCTCATATCTCCCTCGCTACAGCCATGCCATCAAGTAATTTCCACAAATTGACTATGCTGTATCTTTCCCCCGTGCAGAATCAATACTATTCTACGCTCCATTTTAAGGTTTAGCTGCAAGAGCCATTTTGCTGTGTTTCCCACGTTATCCTTTGAGTGCTGCTGTTGATTATAATTAATGCTTATAACAGCCTCAGTTGTGTCAAAGAATATTCCACAGATCAATTAAGTTTCCCAACACCTTTGAGGTGTTGGTAAAAAATAGCACACCTCTAATTGCTATTTTGTGTTGCCTTCCTTCTAAAAATGTCACTGTTTTACTAGGAAGTCCATGACTTAAGGGAAAAGGTCCTTTTATATACAGCAGGTGTGGTTTAGGTTACTGTACTAAAAGTAGTAGATATGCGGGAGTTTTTCAGGTACTGGAAAAACGAATTATTCCAGCCAAGTGAGGGTCTCATGCTTTTTGGGGGGTCTCATGCTTTTTGCAGTTTTTTTAAAAAGTGTTTGCAATGTGTCAATGTAACGCTGTAGTCGGTATAAATTATCCACCTATATGCTTAAAGCAATTTGAGAATTGAATCTCAGGCTTTCAAGCTGCTGAAGCAGTTCTCAGACTTTTCCCCAGTGTTTTATGTGTGCTTCGCAGATGGCGAAACAGAGGCAGAAGGAAGTGACTCACTGAAGACCAGATGAATGACAGAGCTGGGAAGAGAGTCAGGGTCCCCCGGCTCGCAGCGCTGTTACCAGCTCACTGGGCCGTGCAATCGCATTACACTTAGTTTACAGTTGGGTCAGTCAAAGCACAGGGAAGTTAAGGGCCTGGGCTGGATGAGGACTGGATGCCCAAAACTCCGGTTGAACCTAATGGAAGAGTTGAACAAGCAGTATGCAGAAAAAAATCAACATCGTGCATCGTAGGCAAGTTCTTCCATCGCATCAGAATGCAGCCAGGGCAGAGCCACAGGCCGCTCCGTTCAGCTGGTGGGGCGGCAGCCGTGCCACTGTGCAGAAGAGCAGTGGCTGCAGGCAGCCAAATGCAGGTAGAGGAAGGCACTGACAGTGGCAATTTTTGACTGGCTTCTCTGAAAAGCTGGATGTGGTTCCTTCTGCCATTGCACTGCTGTTGTTGCTTGTTCCTAAAAACGTATTTTTTTCTAAATCAGCTATGAAGGCTTGTGGAGTCTGTATGTGAATCTATGTAATGAGAAGAAATAAAACCTAGAAGAGAGAGAGGGAGTTGCAGAGGCAGTCCTCAGTGGCATTCATCTGTGAGTGATAATTACGTAGTTGCATCTAAATGTTTTTCCCGCCCCCATTCAATTAACAAGCCAGTGTTTTAATGGACAGAGACGACAGCTGCAAAAATCCATCCCCCAGAGAAAAAGATTCGAGCACCTAAGAGCAGTCTGCAAAGCCGGGCGGTACCGTTCCTCATTAGGAAGGAAGGAGAAATGTCCTCATGGGAGCATCCTACGGCTGTAAGGAGCTGCCTCCAGGGGATTTGGCGGGGCAGGGCGGGGGGGGCGTGCCTGGAAAGGGAAGGAGTCTGAGCCCAAACTAGCAGCTCAGTTTTGCAAAGCAGTGATGCTCTCGCCTTCATCCAGTTAAGCCACCTGCGTTTAGTTTTAAATACATAAAAAGGAAAATGAAGAACGTGGAATGTGTTTCTTCCCCCCTCCTCCTTCCCTTTTTATCGTGGTTAACACTTAAGAAATACCTAATATTCTCTCAAAGGCTTATTTCATTTCAAAGCTCCTGAATTCCCTTTCCTTGGTCACGTCCGTCTTTTATTTCAGTTTCTAGACCAAATTTATTCCTCAGTAGCCTAAAATATGGTTTTCAGTGATAATAGGATGAGACGGTGGGATATATATAGGATATGTCTGGTCCTGTGTGCAGGAGAGCGCTCAGTCTTTCTAGGCAAGTCTGTCTTCAGGCATGGCTCTAGGAACTATAAGCAGGAAGGTACATTTTACCAAATAACTTGAATTTATAAATGCCATCCATCTTGTAAAGATCCTGGTGTACAAGTATATGCACCAACAGAAGGTGGATGTGTCCAGCCGGGAGTACCAAGGACCGTGTGTGGTTTTCATAGAGCTCTGAGACCACTTCTGACTAGCGACTGATTCAGCAGAAAGTTTTCACAAATCACAGCATCAAGCAGAGAAGTGCTGGAATTTTTTGTGCACGTGAAAGGGGGACTGTGGGGCGTGGGAGAGGTCCAAGCACTGAAGGTGCTGGTGGTGACCCTGCTGCAGTTTCTTTGTAGGGTTTGTGACATCTGGCCTCAGTTTCCTCCAGCCTTTTTGACTGAAGGGGCGCGGGGATCTGGCTGAGAGCCCCACTTCAGTCCAAAGTCGTCTGTGAAAGCCAGATGTTTGCCTTTGTAACCACCATTGAATCTTGTCCCCCCAGCTCGTGATCCAGGGAACGCATCTCACTCCGCAAGGGTGGAACATGGGAGTTAATCAAGCTATTTCAACTTCTTTGTCAGAAACAGTGCTGATCAAATGTGTTCCTATCAACAGCTGCCTTTTTCAATTACGCAGGGAAAACATGAGAGGGAGAGTGTGCACTGCAGTATACGCTTGTCATGATCTGAGAGCTTGCATTGGCTTTCAAACTGAGAAAAGGTGCAAGGGAGAGATGCTGAAGCAGTACCAGTAACGTGAGCGCGACAGCAGAGTCCATTACAGATAAGTAACAGCAGCGCTTCAGCAAATGAACCTTTTCAAGGGTACCAAATACTTCCTGCCGTAGGCTGCAATGTTCTGCAATGCTGGGTTATGCATTAGGCCCAGGAGCAAAGAATTGTTTTATCTAACCCTATCTTGGCTGTTTGTTTGAAGCTTTTTTAACCTCCTGCTGTAGAAACAGTGAACTGATGATGAGAAAAACGACCTGATGTGATAACACCGTTCTAGCAGCCACCTGCTGCTACTGGTGGGATCCACCAATACATGGGTGAAAAATGTGTTCATTTTCCCAGCCAGGGCAGTTTTTCACATGTGTATGAAGCTGCCTCATGATTATGTTTCTCAGATGTCATGGGCAAATACCTTGTGAATAGCTTTCTGTGCAAGTTGAAGAAATGTGCAGGTATCTGGGACAAGAGAGGCTTCACAGTGACAGTATAACATTAGTGCATGACAAGGGAGACTTCTTAAAATAGGTTTTAGACCTTTTCCATCATGTTTGTTTCTATAGGGCATTTTCATGGTGTATGTATAAGCTTGGGTGTTAGATAGAGCATTCTCTATTCTACTAGGAAATAGAAAATTGGCATAAATTAGAATTTTCCTGATGTCTTTTTACAATAGCACTGTTAGGAATAACGTCGTATCTGCCAGATGGTCCAAACTTGCCTCCCTTTCAATGGAAGAGGGAGCACAGCTCATCCTTCTAGGACAGCTCCAAAAGTGTTCAGTTTCTCAAATGAGTCTACAGTTTTTCTGATTCAGCAGCCTGCTCTGTTGGGATCTCATGAAAATGGGGGGGTCTGTCCACAGGGACCAGGCACATCCTGTAGCTCAGATTGCAGGATGACTCCCCATGATCTCGCAGTAGGCTCTATGCAACCTGCAGCCAAATTGCATGTCAAACACGGAGCTGCAGGCTCTTGTTGGTTTTCCACCTTAGTCAAGTTTACATTTTTAAATTATGCGCTATAGTAGCAAAACCTAGCTCCTACCTTGAATTTTAGAGGCAGTTGTTGTGACCAGTACAGAGATGCAGAGCAAGTCTGGATGAATGAAACTAGTACATGTCACTAGCTTGTATTGCATTGAAATAATGCTTGTGTTCGTATGGTAAATGATCTCAGAATTTGTTGTCATGTAGTGCTGCTCGGTGACAGCGTTCAGATTGCTTTGTAAAGGAGAGCAGAGCCATAGTTTTACACATAAAGAAACTGATGCTCAGAGAAGGGAAATGATTTATCTGAAATCACCCAGTTGGTCAGTGGCAGATCTGAGGGCAAAGTCTCTTCCTCTGAAAATTTTTCCTTTTCTAAAGACTGACCTCAGCAAACATAGAAATGTTAATCATGGAACAGCTTCACAAAGGCTGAAATTTATCTGCGGGAGCTGACTCCAGGAAGTCCCTTGCCAAACTTCACACCATGATTGACCTATGGCTCTTGACATGCAGTTACTTTGAATATGTGGGTAAAGGGAGTCCTCATTTCTGACAAAGCTGATGGGATTTCTTTGTGCATCTGTCTTTTTAAATAAAGTGTTTTCTGGTTCTTGTGCTACTCTGTATGGTGATGAACTTCAGCTCCAGCACAGAGGTGGTGTCCATAAAACAAAGGAAAACCAGCTGGATGCTTCACTTACATGCATGGAGTGCTTGACTTCACATCTTGTGTCTGTCTCACAGACAGCTGGTCCTAGTGTGTCTGGCAGTGTGCTAGTTACTTGGGTGGCACTGGTCCCACAAGGTCCTCTGTCCATTGGGGGGATGGCGTGCAATGCGATTGCACGCTAATAGATACATTTAAAATGTAAACTTGAAGACTAAGAACTGTTTTGTCTGTGTAAAATTGTTAGAAGGTGGGTTCTGTAGCAGCTAATAAATTACTTAATTTTTTACTTTAATCTCTCTGTGCAGGACACCAGCCATGATTGGATGCTCGTTTGTAGTGGACCGAGAGTATTTTGGTGAGATTGGCTTGCTTGACCCTGGTATGGAGGTCTATGGAGGAGAAAACATTGAATTGGGCATGAGGGTGAGTAACAAAGAAGAGAGTTTGTGCCATGTCCATTTGCAAAGAAAGACGGGGAGCCTGTGGCCCAACAGAATTGCTGTCTGACTGATAGGTCATTATGCTAAAGTAATTGATATTGCAATGCTATCTGGAACTGACAGTCCCAGTAAATGAATGTTTCTGGCCTTACTGGCCTTGAGAGAACTGAACAGTCAGAAATATGGTTTATTGTTTCATTCTGTCAGTGTCTGAACCCAGAGAGACAGATTTTCCCCTTTCCCACTAGCTCTGCTTGTGCAAACAGCTACACTAAGTCTTCATGTGCTCATTGCACTTCGATGATGTTGTATGCTTGTGCCTAGCTGATGCAGTACCAACAGAAAACTAAGGCCAGGCTGCCAGAAGTCACTTATAATGCTCTATGTACAACGCATGATGTGGTTTTTTAAAACTTTAAGGGTCCTCCGTATAGAATCAAAACTACAGGGTACAGGTATTTAATCCTGTCGGATAGGTCAGTGCAAAATGTGGACAGATGGCTTCGGGACAGCATCAGTCCACCCTGCGCTTCTAGACCTATAGGAGGTTTGGTACTTGTGATCCTTCGCCCTTGTTTTCAAGGTGGTGCTTGCCAGCAAGTCCTTCTGAAGTCCAAGGAACATGTCTTTGCTTAGCACTTGAAAATTAGGCCACTTAATGTTGCATGAACACAGTTTCCTCGTTATAACGCTGACTGTTTAATTATTTTCCCCTTACTCTTTATTCCCTGCTTCACAGTAACACGTCCCTGGTGCATGTAATGTGCTCATTAAGGCATATATTCTGCTCGTGGTGAAACATTGAACATCAAATTAGTCCATTCTTTATCTGACTCTTTTTTTCCAAAATGGCTACAAACTCCTTCACACCAGTGGGCTGAGGAAGAAGGTCATTACAGCAAGAGTTTATTTTCACGTATGGGTGTGTATTTATTATTCCAGCATCGCAAGAGGGAAAGGGTTTGTAATGGGACTGTGCTTATACTTTAAGGTTCAGAATTCACATAGGGGACAGAAAAACTGCTACCACAAATCATCCAATTTTCCTTAAGAGGGTCAGGCTATTACCAGGATTGTGTGAGCTTTCCTTTATCATTGTGCAGGGCTTTGAGCTGTTTGAAACTTTTTCCACATGGCTGCTCCCAGAATAGATTGAACGCTCTGGCAAAACTCTGGCGTAGCTGATGAATAAGCCTCCTAAGAAATCTGAAAGCTGTCACTATTCCTTAAACGAGAAGAACTTGCTGAGTACGATTAGGGCTCCTGGTAAACAGAGGCAAAGGTTTTAATAGGATTATGAAATGGCACTTGCTTGAAGAGACGAGGATTTCAAGTGAGCGAGGACAGGTTTTCAGGGGTAGGGAACCTGTTAAGGTCTGCAGAAACCTAGGATCTAGAAACCTGCTCTCGTTCTTTGGGTTTGGTTTGGGTTTTTTGTTTTGGGTTTTTTTGCCATACAAAGAATAATGAACCTTACTGTTTGAAAAAGGCTTTACAAAAGTACAGGAGTGAGTGAGTTTATTCTGAAGTAACTGTACGTCCACAGCATGGATCTGTTACTCTGTGTTTTCAGCCTGGATCTAGCATGGTAAGTAATAGAGAGTGTCTGCCTCCTAATTTGCAAGTCCTACGTGTGATCCCCTCCTGCGTGTCTTTCAGAGCTGTCAGAAACTAGCAGCATGAAAATGCACAGGAACCTTCTCCCTTCCCTCTAGGATATTTATAAAATCACTGTGAATTTATGAAGTTTTTTGGTTTGGGTTGTTTTTTATTTTTTAACTCCAGAATCTCAAAGTAAGTCGCAAAAATTCATTCCTTTCCCAAGGCCTGGTGCACTGACCCACGCGGGGATATTTGGCATATCCCCTATGCCTGCACAGAGGGATCACAGAACCACAGAATACGAGGTTGGACGGGACTTCAAGGATCATCTGGTCCAACCTTTCTTGGCAAAAGCACGGCCTAGACAAGACGGCCCAGCACCCTGTCCAGCTGGATCTTAAAAGTGTCCAATGTTGGGGAATCCAGCACTTCCCTGGGGAGATTATTCTGGCTGTTCTCACTGGGAAAGTGAGATAATGGCTGGCTGTTCTCACTGGGAAAAATTTTCCTTGTGTCCGATCAGAATCTCCCCAGGAGTAACTTGTACGCATTACCCCTCATCTTTTCCGTGTAACTTCTTGTAAAAAGGGAGAGACGCTTTCAATACTGGAACATAAGGTCTCCCCTAAGCCGTCTTTTCTCAAGGCTGAACAAAGACAATTCTCTCAGCCTTTCCTCACATGGCAGGCTTCCCAGTCCTTTGATCATCTTGGTGGCCCTTCTCTGGACTCTCTCCAGCCTGTCCACATCTTTTTTGCATAGCAGGGATCAAAACTGAACGCAGTGTTCCAGGTGTGGCCTGACAAGCGCCGAGTGGAGTGGGATAATGACTTCTTTGTCTCTGACGGTGATGCCCTTGTTGATGCAACCCAGCATCCCGTTGGCTTCCTTTGCTGCAGCAGCACACTGTTCGCTCATGTTGAGCTTGTTGTCCACCAGGACTCTCAGGTCGCTTTAAGTTTCCCCAGGTGCAAGACCTTCCTTACACTTGTCCTTGTTGAACTTTATAAGGTTCTTGTTAGCCCACTCTTCCAGCCTCTCCAGGTCTTCCTGCAGGCTGTCTCTCCCTTCCGAAGTGTCCACTTCCCTGCTCAGTTTGGTGTCATCAGCAAACTTTGTCAGGCTACACTTGATTCCATCATCCAGATCACTTAAGAAGATACTAAACAGTGTTGGGCCCATTTGTCGATCCCTGGGGGCCCCCACTTGTGACAGGTTGACAGTTTGAAAAGGAGCTATTGACCACGACCCTCCAGGTGCAGCCTGTCAAAAGCCTGTTGCCCATGTGTGACTTTGCCTGTGTGGAGCAAGGAAAGACAGAAAAGGGAATGAAAGAATGAATGAATGAATGAGTAAAGAGCAAGAAATAGTACAATAATAAATAATAAAATGGTAGGGAAGTGGTGGCACACGTTTGGCTGAAAACAGTCCCTATTTAAAATAGCTGTAACAATAATCCTTTAAACTTTTTTGCAAACTATTATCATGTTACTGCTAAAAGAAAAGGGATTAGGCTTCGAGTGTCTGAATTAGATTACATTGTACCTAATGAACCCTCATTTAAATCGTTTTATTAAAGGGAAATAGGGAAAGACAGTGAAACTAATGAGCTGATTTGGGAGGATACTGTTTGATAACCCAGCTAATCCCCCTTAAATCTATTGTTTATTAAAAAATTATCATCTTGGGTATTCTACTATTGGCTTTCCCCTTTTCTGAATTCCATAAATGGAAATATTTAAATAATTAGCCTAAGTGAATTTCTGTACTGAGTAAGCAGTGCATAAAGTGATGGGGCTACCACATCTGTTGAAAGTATTTAGGGATCTGCAGCTCTTTTTTTAACTCGTATTATTTTTTGTGTAAACTTCATATTGGTTGGAGCTGTGACACTCTCCTTAATGGGTTAGCTTTGCAGTGAAGCCAATGTCTTTTTGCCAAGCTAGAGAGATTCTGGTTTGTTTGAGAAAAAGCACCAGCTGTTCTGGGAAATAAAAGGGAGGGGGACATGATTGCAGGATTGTGACAGTAAGGACACTTACATAATGTCATCTTGTACTATATTTTTCAAAGATGACAGTTTCACCGCAAGATGGATAAATACAGGACTGAATTCTGTTATGGACAAATGGTGCTATTCTCTTCATGTTCACCAACCAGCTACTGAAGCTGATGGGAATTTGTAAGCACCTAAAAACTGATTTTGGCCAGGAATTTACAAAGGCAAATCGTGGCCAACTCCTATGTGGACGAGGTGCCTTCGTAAGCACGAGCAACTTGGCTTGTTAGCTGCATTCAGGCGAGCACCACACCACTGCTCTGCCTCCTTCCATCCGCCTGGATCCAGCGAGCGGTCGGTAGCCCTGTTTTCATTTCAGCTGCTGTTCAGCTGTCCTCTTCCCAACCTGGAGGCAGAGATAAAGAAAAACAACGGTACTTTCTCCTGCAGCAAAGCTGTGGATGTGTCTGTGCCCGAAGAAGACACCCTAAACTCAGCATAGATCATGTTCATCTTTGCTGCTCCGGGACATCAAATAGTCTCTCTGACCTGTAGTACAAACAGTCGTCCCAATAGTAAGAGAAATTCAAGGAATGCTTAAATGTAGAGGAAGACAGTGATCCCTGTAAGAGAGGGTCACAAATTATGACTCTGTAAGAAACTGCATGGTTTGCAAGGATCAGGTAAGTTCCCTTTGTAGTGGGAGCTACAGACACAATTATTTAGAGAGGAATCATATAAACATTAAAAGCCGAGTTTATGATTTGACCTAATATGAGCAGTTTATGATGCATCTTTTTATAGTGAGTCATTAATCATTGCATTAAGGATCTCTCTCTTCCTCTGGTGCTCCAGTGATAAGGTGAATGAATTGCTGTTCTTTTTATTTTGTACCCATCAACTGTAATAGTGGGTGGGAAGAGATCAAGCATTTATTTTAAAGGAGTCTCTAGTACAAATTAAATTCTGCTTCCACCATTAAGAATCCAAACAAATTAAATAAAAAATATGTTGCCACATTCACAACTGAAAGCAAAACTTTTTCTCTTTTATGGCCAGCATCAACTGGACATACTACTTTATTCTCAATAACTGTGATATACCTCCAAGGGGAGAATCTCCACCAGTTGATGAATTCTTAGAGGTTCTAACTCAGAGATTTGAAAAAAACCCAAAAAACGAGCAAACACTACCCACCGCCCCCAAGCTAATGACTTACCCAGTTTGAGATATATTAAAGAAACCTACTGTTTTAAGAGGTCCTGGCCAGAGAAATCAATGAGAGATGTCCCTAGGTAGCAGTGTGACAAATTAACTCTATGGTGACTTCAAGTGATGGCTTAGTTCTCCAGCAGAGTTTAGCTGGATGCTTAAGATTAGTTGTGACCTCGTGTCCTCGTGCAGATGTGTCACAGGTAATTTTGGCCAGTTTTGGCTGCTGACAATGGCACGGTCCTGGGAACACACAATCCATTAGGATCAAAAAGAATTGTCTGAAAGCAGGATAAAAGCTCAGATCATCTGCGCGCTCTGCTGTTGTGATTGCATTGCTAATGGTGGCCGAGCTCCCAGCTGAAACCAAGCACGGGTTATGTATGTAGGGATGCAGTCCCACCTCGGGGCTTCGCAGAAATACTGTGTGTACTGTAAAAAAATCGTGATGCAGATTCACTGAAATCTCTTCACGAGGAAATAAAGCTCGTTGCCTAACAGATTTTCATACACAAGCAAACCATTATACTCTCCAAACTTACGCTATATGGCCCGGCTTTACTTTCTTTAAAAACAGGTGAACTACATTTTCTCTGAACAGAAATGCTAATGGAAGATTGTTGAGTAGTGAATTCTTGACCTGATTTTATTACCCTCAGCTAAGGAGATTTAGATTCCTTTGAGCAGTCGGTGTTTTAAACGCAGATTCTAGGCTGGTGTGCTGTAATAAAAATGCCACAAGGTTTATGTATGGCAAACGTTAATTCTGAATTCTGGACGATGCTTTTTACCCTGTGTGATTCATGGGGCCAGGGCCCTCGTCTTAGAGGTAAGATATAAATAGGAACCCCATTCAGCAGAGTTTCTCAAAATTTTATCAGTTTACATGCTGTGGTAAAATACAAGTGAAAGTTGTACAAAAATACAGGTTAATCAAAATGTCTTATTTCAGTAAATCCAAAAATACTTCATTTTTATTTTGACCTTTCCCAAGCTGTAATATATAGTATAAAATAATTCTGTTTCAAATGAAAAGTTTTTTAAAAGAGCCTTTCAGGTTGAAGACATTTAATCATTTAAATGATTTTAACAAAAATTCATAATTGCTGGCATCTGAAAATGTAGTGCACTCTGTCCTTAGACATGCCTATTCACATTGGATTGTGATAAATCAGCATTTTCAGGATGAAGTTAAATGCTATTTAAATGTTTCTGAACAGTTCTACGCTGAACTCTGCACTGCCTAAGCAAAATCCTAATAAGTGATGTAATCTACTGTTATTGGAAGTTACTCTGTTGCATTTATTGCAAAGATCGCTGTGATAAATTTCCTAGGTCTCGCTCTCCAGATAAGCCATGTAAGTAAAGGTGTCCTCTTTTCCATCTCCAGTTTAATTTAGCATTTTTATGGGCATTTCCTAAGGTAAAAGAATGTTAAACTTGTAAAGTCAGGCATTAAGAA
Organism: Rissa tridactyla; assembly: GCF_028500815.1. Lineage (NCBI taxonomy): Eukaryota > Metazoa > Chordata > Aves > Charadriiformes > Laridae > Rissa > Rissa tridactyla. The sequence goes on along the minus strand of NC_071478.1, from coordinate 9,460,460 downwards.
ATCATGAAAGGATTGAATTCATGGTGCCTGGATTACATTAAGTCGCAGCTCCTTTCCCCTCGTCAAAATAGGGATTGGAATAGTCTGTTCTATGGTGATGTGCATATATGACGAGCCAGGTCCTCTACCCGTATAAACGTTCAGCGTCTTTTCATTCCACTGGAGTTTCATTGATTCAAACAGGATGAGATTAGGCTTGACATTTGTATAGAGCAATAATGCATTCTGTCTGGAAAAGGAGACAGACTTAGTTGTAAGTGAAGACACTCGTGCAGGCATTAAATCCCAGGCTGCTGAACCCTGGAGTGTCTGAAGTCGCCATGGATCACCCCCATTGCCAAAGTGCACAACTGCCAGTCCCAATGGGCGACGCGGGGCGACGACTCTCTTAACAGCTTGGAGAAAGCTGTTAGCAGCCCTGGTTGCTCCAGTCCTGGCTCTGTGGTTGTATCCTCTCAGTAACTGGTGCTCGTGAGCCTGGGCAGTGACCCACAGAGATGCAGCGCTGTCAGCAAACGAGAAAACCATGAAAGAGCAGATGAAGAGGACAGGCTGAATCCCAGTGTCGCCAGCGCCTGGTGCCAGGGTTTCGAATGTCTGACATCAGCCACCTTTCAAACCAGAGGATTTTACGTGTAAAGGGTCTTCCACACAAGAAAGAGAGGAATGTGAAAACAGCATTAAGCAAAGCCAAACAGTTAAAGATGGCCCTTGGCCTCTTCCGACTAAGAGTACTTGCGTTTTTCTCCTACCAGGTCATTTATATAGTCTTAATTGTACTCTAAATGAGATGCACAATCTTGTTTCTGGGGGGAGAATCCAACTCCCTACCTGTCTGCAATTTCTTTGAACCACAGTATCCTTTTTTTTAATTTTTGTTTACTTTTTTCTTTTTTTTCTTTTTATTAAATTGAAGATAACTGTAACCTCGAATGGAAAACAATGTTTTCAGCAGAACATAGCGCAATGGTGCTTTAGCGTGAAATTGCCAGCGAACTACAGGACTAGAGCTTGTGAGTACCATTAAAAACACTGTCTAAAGTGGGAGCATTGGAAATAGCTCAGAAAAGAGCATCTGGCCATTTGGCTTCAATATCACATCATGCTCCATCGAGTGTAACATTTTATGTTACAAACTCTTTCGTGTACTAGGACATTATAAAAGCACAAGGCTGGAAATTTCAGAGAGATCAACAGTGAAAGAACTGAGGAAAGAAAATGCTTCCTTAGTCTTTGCTGCTTTCTTCTCAGCCGCCTTCCTGCAGGTTTAATCTAAATCTGACACAGGTTCCTCTGGAGTGGCAAGTGTGAACTGAATGAGAGAGGAAAAATGCAGAGAAGTTGAGCGTGCTAATTGTGTTGAGATTGAAATAGCTTTCACTTGCCTAATGACGAGACTGAACCAAAAGCACAGAGATGAGCTACAGCTGGTCAGAAACTTTCTGATACAACATATTTTCTATTGCAAAATAACAGCTCATCCAGAACTCCAAATGTTCTGTGGAACTCTAAATTTTGATGCTGATTACTGAAAGCCTGGCTCGGGCTGTTGCCTACCCAGAGGTGCCCAGCTGTCAGTCCTTAGCTGGGTGCCCAGTACACCTGGCAGAAGGTTTCTTTGAGGTTTTTGGAACCATTTTGAATCTCTTTCAGAACTCTTAAAAAAATAAATAAATTATATATATATAGATATGTGGAAAACATCTTTCCACTTGAAAAAAGAAATGCAAAAGTGTTTCAGGATACCAGCTGTTCCTAGATCAGGGAGATGCCTGTTTTCTAACTGACCTTTTGATTAGTTCCCCAGGTGATTCTTGTACTTCCAGGGATGAGAGGTTTAATCTGACCCTCTAGGAAGCACAGAGGGCTTTTAGGAGGACTCTCTTAGCCTGAGCTTCTGCAGTTGAAGCAAAGCCTTGGTTTGGGCTGGTGTCCTGTGTGAAGGTCCCTGACCCAGAGGAGCAGCCGGGGGGTGTGAGGCCCACAGCCCAAATGGCATCTGGCCAGCTCTGATGTGTGGTTGTCTTGCTGGAAGGGTTTCCCAGGCACCATCCTCCAGGCAAACCATCTCACTTGGGAAAATGTACTTCAGCCGTAGAGGTGAGCTGTCGGGTTTATAGGACTATCCAGTGTTGAGGGCAGTGTCTGGAGGTGGGATTGTAGGTATTGAAATATATAACTTGTCAACTGTCGCTGAGGTGTTACCCTTGTAGGAAATTCAAGTCACCGTTATTTATGATGTTAAACAGAGGAGTATAAATCCTTACCACTGGTGAGTGAAAGCGTTTTTGTTATGTGAGTATGAAGAAGACTGAGCTGATCTTTGAGGGGTTGTGTGTTTGGAGGGGGGAAGTGATGTGGGGTTTAGGTTTGTTTGGTTTTGTTTTAATTCTGCCTGGAAAACTTTGGGAGGTAAGATGACATTTTTTACTGTGTCTTTTGCAGTCTGCTAAAGAAATGTCTACCTGACTTATAATTACCCTTGCAATAGCGTTGCCTGAAGAGAACAAAGCATGTTGAGCTGACCTGTGTGACAGACACCTCTGAGCTGAGGAGCAGGAGCGGGGAAGGAATAATGCATGTACCTGTGCTGTTGAATAAAAGTTCACTCCTTGGGGCCAAAAAATTATATCATCATCTGCATTGTGTTTTAATACACAGAAAAAAGCAATTTAACACTGTAAAAATAAACAAACTGCCTTCTTGTTGAAGGCAGCAGCAGATTAGCCACCAATGAGAAACTTTAAATGCAAGTCTTCTATAAATTTGGGTTTAATGGCCTGCGTAGTGCAATGGGAATATTCACAGCAAAGGAGCCCCTGGGCAGGGCGGCTGTGTTGTACAGCAGGTCAAGCACTTGACTGGGGAATAATCACCAGCTGCATGATCTTGAGGAGCCGGTTTCCTACCCTTCCTCTCCAGTTTGCCCATCTGCAAATGGCAATGATAATAATCACTGTATAGTGGGCAAAACAGAACAGGGAACGGTAACATTTTCATCTCTGCAGTGGCAGAAAATGTCCTCTGAAAGGGGTACGGATGAGGTCGTCCTGTTTGTTTTGCGGTTAAGATTTCAGAAAGGCACTGTGGGCCAGGCACCTTGCAGGAACGTGGCAGGGAGAGACAGTTTCTCGCCCAGAGAGCTTGCAGACGAACGAGACCCGGCACAGAGGGGCCGCAATGGGACACAGAGCAGGGAAACAGGTCCCTATTCAGCTGAGCACAGACAGAAAATACCCAGGTGTGAGTGTCTGTGGGCAGGATGGCAGTCCTGACAGAGTCAAAACAGCGAGCAGATGAGAAGTTCATCTGTTGCCACCTAGTCTTTCTCCTGAACGTAAACCCTAAAATACTTTCCCGAGGTTGCCTCAGTTTTATGGTCTCTTCCTTTTTGGTACTGGTGGCAGTGAGTATTTGTTTGCAGTCATGTTGTAGAACAACACCATTGTCCAAAACCAAAATAATAAATTGCTCATCCTGCAGAGGTATATCATTTCCTTCCATTCAGTGTCCTTTAACAGCTTTGGGGAAATGCTTCATGACAGTGTTTTGGGACGTGATGTGTGCAGTAATGTACCTTTAGATCATATTGGCTGCCAGGGGTTGGAACGTGATGACACCCATTTGCCACATTTGCTCTGTACTTTTTTTCATTGTTATTGTGAAGCTGAATTCCTGCTTTGTTCCTGCACAAATAAATTAAGTAATTTCAGTATGGAATGAAGGAAATGAAAAAGGAAAAAAAAAAAAATCCAACAAAATATTTAAAGTCTCCCTTAAAGAGTTCAAAGATTCTCTCTCTCAACTTTTGTTTTCCTGCGTAGGAAATATAAGGAAACAGGCTGGCTGAAATGCTTTAATATCATGGTTGTTGTAACTCACATAGCTCCATATGTAGTTTCAGTGCTTGCACACTGCAGCTACTCTAGATCCATACAGACAAATTACCTTTGCATCCTCATATGTCATTGTTTCTCTTCCGTGAACATCAGATTAGATTGCACGGCAATGTTAAGACGTGTATATATATAACATGTGCAAATGCATTGGTCAAAACGCCGATTGCTTTCCATTGGTAACTTTCTTCCAACATAATGGAAAGCTGTTAGCTATTTAAAAGAAAGGAAAAACAAACACAAAATGGCATATCTGTCATTTCTATTTGTATTCTAGGCTTAGAAAAGGCAGATCTTGCTGGAAAATCATATTTAATATGACATACAGAATTTATAGCGGGAGAAAGGCAGCCAAGGAGAACCCAGAGAAGCATCAAACTATGTCTTCAAAGCCTGTGTTAGGTGCAACTGCATTTACATATTCAAGTGTTTTGACTGTAATAAAATAATCTATTTGCATGTTTCAGTAAAACTGTAGCTGCATATTACTACCTAAATGCCACTTAGATTTCCTCTGTGTCTCTAATGGCATGTCATTTACACAAATATCTTCCTAACAGCAGAAAAAAACCCATAACGTCTAGGCATGTCACGCCCATAATTCCTAGCACATTCTGGGGTTCAGGTAAATCTGTACGCCCCCAATTAACCAAGTGGAAACTGAGGCAGAAGGCTCTGAGTGTGTCCTCCCGGGACATTTGAAAGTCTTTTGATGGCAGAGCCGGAATTGAAACTATTTTAGATAGATTTTATTGTATTTCCCTACTAATTGTTCTGAATTCAAAGCCTGAAATTATTACTGGAGATGACAGCGCGTGCGTGCATTAGAGGAATTGCACTTAAAATTCCTGTATTCCTTTAGGGCATAATTGAGTGAGGGAGAGGACGAGGGTGATGGACTTCAAAAGGAATGAGCAAATTCTAAAGCCTGTTCCTGAGGAGGAGTGTGAGAACACATTCAAAGCAATTCTCTTGAGATCTGGTTTTTCTGTTCCTGTTTCCAGCTGCTCTTGCCGCGTTGTGCTGGCAGGTACCTAGTGGGTTGCAAAGTTTCTGAAATATCTTCTGCATTGCCCTTTGCTGTCTCTGTTCCCAGGGTGGCGAGGTGGGGTTATTCTCTGTCTCTTCCTTTGCCTCCCCTTGACTTGCCATGAGTGGCCCACCTGTGGCCAGCCTGACAGCAGTCTGCTGGGGGCAACTGAAGGTGTCCTGCTTGTGCCGCTGTGGGCAGACATATGTCATATTCCTCCTTTGCCCCTTTCTGTCACGACTTTTACCCCTTAGCAAGAAATTCATTGAGTTCTGAACAGTTGTGCTGTGGGAACAGGCAGGTACAAGCTACACTGGTGCATGTGCTGGATCGACTGGTGGGTCTGTGACCTCTCTGTTGTTAATGGTGCTGTTTTCCCTGGTCCCCTACCCCTCTGTCTGTGGTTCAGCCTTTTGTGCTCATGGTCCGAGTGTTTGTAGCCCTGATGTGCATTTAGCCCAGAGGCACCAATCTGCCAGACCCAGCGAGCCGCAGAGAGCTGCTGACAAGTTCAGCTCCAGTTAGCTGCAGTTCAAGGTCAAATGGGACTTTAAAATATGAATAAATGTCAGGGTTTGCTGGCACATCGATCTCAGTCTTTTTGATTACTGCCAGATCGCATGAATAAATTAGCCTTGACAGGTGCGATAAATTGTATAGACTACTGATCTTAAACAGTAAATGTTAAAGAAGGACGTGGGAGGCGTGGAGGGGAAAATACCCTCTGCAGATGCTTGTATGAAATGAGGTGAGTTTTGATACAGTGCTCCGGGGGCGTTCTTCAGGCAGGAGGAGGCCTTTTGTTCATTTGAGATTTTGTGCCAAGCTGGGGCACGTCTCCTACTGAAGTATTGATTTCCTTTGTCAGAAGGAGTTTGGCTTACCGTGTGTTATGAAGCGAGAGAGCTTCAGCTGCCTTTTCCACCTGCTGCCCTACCCATCCTGGGTGCCTTCAAATGGCTTGGTCTCGGGACTTCTGGTTCCCAAGAGTGGACACAGACAAACAGGTCTCTGAAATAAAACAAAAGTAGAGGGCATTGGAAGTTGCTCTTTGTATGCCGTAATGGTATCCTGAACACTGTCAAGCCATGATTCACTTGCATGTCAGATCTTTGCTACGCAGGGACGTTTTGCTTGGGAACCAATGCAGATACTCAGAGAAACTTGCATGGCTTATAGTACGTGCTTTCTTCTCTGTGATTTCCTGTGTAACATAACTGAGATTCTTCATTTCCCTCCTACATATAAATATTAGCAATACTAATTGCTGTGAAATTTAATTTTTTTAAAAAAATAAGGGATTGTTATCTTTTGTTGATTGCTAAATGAGCAGGTGAAAGCTCAACAGGAAGGGCTTCTACAAGTATACTGGAAGCAAAAGGAAGACCAGAGAGGTTGTGGGCCCACTGTTGAATGAAACAGGTGCCATGGTGACGGAGAATGCGGAGAAGGCGGAGTTACTGAATGCCTTCTTTGCTTCGGTCTTTACTGCTCGGCCCAGCCCTCAGGAGTCCCGGGCACTGGGGGAATTAACGGGGAAAGAAGAAGACTTCCCTTGGGTTGAAGAACATCAAGTGAGGGATCGATTAGATCAATTAGATATTCACAAGTCCATGGGCCCCGATGGGATGCACCCAAGAGTGCTGAGGGAGCTGGTGGAAGTCATTGCTGGGCTGCTCTCCGTCATCTTTGAAAGGTCCTGGAGAACAGGTGAGGTGCCTGAGGACTGGAGGAAAGCCAGTGTCACTCCAGTCTTCAAAAAAGGCAAGAAGGAGGAGCCAGGGCACTACAGGCTGGTCAGCCTCACCTCCATCCCTGGAAAGGTGATGGAACAGTTCATTCTGGGCGTCATCTCAAGGCATGTGGAGGGAAAGAAAGCTATCAGAAGTACTCAACATGGATTCACCAAGGGAAAATCATGTCTGACTAATCTGATAGCCTTCTATGATGGCATGACTGGATGGATAGATGAGGGGAGGGTGGTAGATGTGGTCTACCTCGACTTAAGCAAGGCATTCAACACAGTCTCCCACAGCATCCTCATAGGTAAATTTAGGAAAAGTGGGCTTGATGAATGGACAGTAAAGTGGATAGATAACTGGTTGAAAGACAGAGCTCAGAGGGTCGTGATTAGGGGCACAGAGTCTAGTTGGAGGTCAGTGACGAGTGGTGTTCCCCAGGGGTCAGTACTGGGTCCAGTCCTCTTCAATGAATTCATCAATGACCTGGATGAGGGGATAGAGTGCACCCTCAGCAAGTTTGCTGATGACACAAAGCTGGGGGTGGTGGCTGACACACCAGAAGACTGTGCCGCCATACAGAGAGATCTAGACAGGCTGGAGAGCTGGGCAAAGAGGAACCTTATGAAATTCAACAAGGGCAAGTGTAGGGTGCTGCACCTGGGGAGGAATAACCCCATGCACCAGGACAGGTTGGGGGCTGACCTGCTGGAGAGCAGCTCAGCTGAAAGAGACCTGGGAGTCCTGGTGGACAACAGGACGACCGTGAGCCAGCAATGGGCCCTCGTGGCCAAGAAGGCCAATGGCATCCTGGGGTGCATCAAGAAGAGTGTGGCCAGCAGGTGGAGGGAGGTCATCCTCCCGCTCTACTCTGCCTTGGTGAGGCCGCATCTGGAGTACTGTGTCCAGTTCTGGGCTCCCTGGTTCCAGAAGGACAGGGAACTGCTGGAGAGGGTGCAGCAGAGAGCTACCAAGGTGATGAGGGGACTGGAACACCTCTCTGATGAAGAAAGGCTGAGGGATTTGGGTCTCTTCAGTCTGGAGAAAAGACAGCTGAGGGGGGACCTTCTCAACACTTATAAATACTTAAAGGGTGGGTGTCAGGAGGATGGGGCCAGGCTCTTTTCAGTGGTGCCTGGGGACAGGACAAGAGGCAATGGGCACAAACTTGAACATAGGAAGTTCCACCTAACCATGAGGAGGAACTTCGTTACTTTGAGGGTGGCAGAGCACTGGAACAGGCTGCCCAGAGAGGTGGTGGAGTCTCCATCTCAGGAGACATTCCAAACCTGCCTGGACGCGTTCCTGTGCCACCTGCTCTAAGATGACCCTGCTCTGGCAGGGGGGTTGGACTAGATGATCTCCAGAGGTCCCTTCCAGCCCTGTGGTTCTATGATAGGGTGTTTTTTCCTGATACTACTTCATGTGTCTCTACCGAAGAACTTCCAATTTTCTTAAATGTAGACTCAAATATTACAATGCTCTTCAATATCAGACATATCAGAAAGACAGACTTCTTGTCACAAATGTAGACTTGTTCTTTTCTATACTGTTATCCCCTTAGTTAAGCATGCCCTCTTTCTGTGGCATCGTATGCCCGTTCTCTCTCAGCATCTTGATATTTTGGTAACTCATCTGTGTGTTTGTGTATATAACTCTGTGTATACATACTTATATGTATGTAAAGGTCGTGGACTAGTGCTCATTTTGGGCCATTCCTCCTCTCGGGGCTTCTGTGAAATAATTGGATTTATGCCAAAACACAGAACTTCATAATACGGTTAATCACAACCGCACAATTTCAAATACAAAAGCGGGTTTTTTTCCTCCAAACCCAGAAATGTATGGAAGTGCTGTATTTTGTAGCAAAAGAATTAAAGGGAGAAACTTTGTTTTGGCTTCAATCAGTTTTGCAAAATGGAAGCAGAACAGAGTATTTTAATTGGTTGGATTTAAAATTTTCATTGTCAACATTCTGCATAAGTCCCATTGTCTTAACTCTAAAAGTGCAACCATCACTGTTGCACATAAATTGTCCCGTTAATATACATAATCAATAGCATATGTGTAATTTAAAAGGGACTATTATAAATGTGATTTTTATATACCAAACTGTTTGAGTGGTGCGATGAACTGGTACACTCTCAATATATGTGTAGTGTTAGAATGGAAGGCATTACAAAAGAGGAGTTTTACTTATACAGAAATGCCTTTATGTAGAAATATGGTAATGTAGGCAGAGGCTGGGAGAGAAAGGGCTTTTCCTATTACAAGAGCCTCACCAGATGGATGGTATCCATCACACACCGTGTGTGTGATCGCGGCGTTAAGAACAGCGATGAGAAAAAGAAGGTAAAACGGGGTGTGTTGACAGAAAGAAGGGTCAGCCACAGTGCTGAATGCCAAGAAGCAAATTGCCTAATAAGGATTTTGAGAATGGTATAGAAGCTCTTGAAAGATTAGCCAATGCAGGCAGGTGGCTCCAAGCCTCAAAATGTGTGCTTTTCTGATTACCGGTATTATAGAAAAAAAAAAAAATGTTTACGAAGTGGCTGGGAAGAGGATGAAGATTATATTTTAAGGGCCAGGGAAGTATTGTGCTAGACTTAGGAATCAGGCAAAGAAGCTGTTAAAGTAAATAGATAAGAGAAAAGCTTTAGTATTTCTAGTATTGGGGCTGCTTGAACACAGGCCAGATGGAATGAGGAGGGATTTGCTCATAAGGGTCAGCGCATCTTCAATCTAAAAGGCTGCAGAGATTATTAAGGATGCTTTTTTGCATGCCTGCAAAAGCGCTTCTCAGTATTTCCGCTCACAATGTCTGTTCTTTTCAGATCTTGTAAACATTAATTCTCAAATGGTAAACCTTTAAAGCTTCAGCGTAAGCCAAAAGATGAACCTTCGGGGACTTTATTTTGTGCCATACAATATCCTATTGTGAGGATGGATTCACATGATAAATTACAGCTGTGTGGTTTGCATATATTGCACTGCTCTGCTCCCTCCTCAGTAATCCACCTGTCCAACCAAAATGCCACTTTCTCAGGAAATTTAAATTTCACTTACATTTAATTTTTGCCTTTTAAAGCATTTTGCCGGTTGTTGTTCTGTGGTACTGGGAGGAGGCTGGGACTTTTGGCAAACTTGACTACAATACAAAACAAATAATTTGCCCTTTCAGCACTGTGACGAATTCTTTAAAGCATCCACAAAAATAATATATCCTTATCCTCATTGCTGCTGCATTTTTTTTAAATTTTTTTTTTACTCCTTTACAGAAAATATAAAGAGATCAGAATTTATTACTTCAAAAAAGGCACAGCAGTCTGAAAAGGTGTTACCTCCATCAAATGAACAACCAGACCAGGAAAGACAACTGATTTTTTCTCTCAGCTTGCAGATTATCTGCCGTGTTCACTGAAACGTTGTCCTCCCATACAACAGAGACATTAGCGATTCATGCATATAGGTACATGGTGATCCTCTATAGATTTTTATTAAAATATCACCTTCAGTAACTAATTCCTCTAAAGACCTGAATCAGCTATTAAATATAGTTTACAGGTATTTGAATTGCCTCCATCATCTTAGAAATTTTGTTAGCTATTATTCAGTTCACTGTGTATGCTGCTTTCCCTCGTGTCGCCTCCCTTGATGTCCGTGACGCATGAGTTAGGAGGGTGGGAAATGCATGGTCACACTTAACCTATAAAAAAGAGAAAAGAAAATGGCTGATGGAAATTGTCAAAAAAAGCTCTAGATGAGAAACCACAGGGAAAGTGAGTGAGATAAGGCAACAACCTTATGGGGGGGTAGTGATTAACACAGGTGGCTGTGGTCTGAGAGCAACTGAAACATGGGCATTTCGCAATGGGCCAGAAGTCAACTTAATAATGTCCAGGGCACTGTAATTAATAGTTTTTGGGGGGAGAGCGTGGAGAATGGGACATGTTGAACCAAGCTTCGACAGGCATCTCTTGAAAGAAGAGGTCAGGTCTTGGTAGAGCCAGTTTTGAAACCACCTATGGTTGTACTAGCAGCTTCAAATGAACTTGACCTGTCCCTGGAGGGGAAGGAGGTATGGATAATAGATCACGGAGCCAAGCCCCGAGTGTTCTGCACTGAGCTCCCAAAATGTTAGGCCAGACCTGGTATAAACAGAATCAGTCCGTTAACTTCCCTACCTTGCCATGCAACCAACACAGGCATTCTTCTGCCTCCTTCCCAGCTCCTTCCTAGGACCTTTTTTTAAGTTGAGGGCCATTGCATTTTGCTTCTGGAGTCATGCTGAGGTACTCCCCTCTGGGTGTCAAGCGGGACTAGGAAGTGAGTTTTAGAAAGCAGAATTTGCACCCAGGTTTGTGTCGCCCTGTGCCCAGCAGCAGCAGCTCTTTGCATTGTATGCGCTGTCATTTACCCAGGTTACCCACGGTTGTCTTCAGCAGGAAGAACAGCATTAAATAATTGCTAGGGGAAATGTGGTTCATTTTTCTTGTTCCTCATTAATCCGTATTCAGTATCTCTTCAGGAGGATGTAGTGATTTGCAAATGTGGTATAAGTTACTTTCTCTTCCTTTCCATTCCCTCTGCCTGTTTTAATTAAGCATAGCCTGTTGTCCATCTTACTGAAGCGACATTTCCTGTCATGTCAAATGTCAAAGGCAGTTTCTACATGAAAAAATAGGAAATTCTAGCACATATTAAGATGTTTCTTAGACCTTCGCACAAAACTATTTCATTCTGCATACCTTGAGGAGGACTGACTGATCTTCTTTCTTTTTTTTTTATTTTTAAAGCAAAGAAAGCAAGTGGGCAAGTATAATGAAATCTAGCATTTTAAGTTTAAAATTCAGCAACGAGTCAAGACAAATAAAGTAAGAAATTGAGGCGAATGTGACAGCAAGAGAAAGGAGGAGTGATGGTACGGTGACCTGAGTGAATTGTGTTTCAAAACGTAGCTTATAGATCCTGTAATCTTCTCCTTAGCCCTTTGATAAGTCAAGGCAGGGAAGAACCCTCCTTCAGGGGCATTAGCGGAATGTCTGCATCCTCTTAGATATGAAATACTGTGATTTAGCAAAACAGAAAACCCTTAAATAACAAACTGGGATGCACGAGCCTGATAGAAATTACATGATAAATCTTTCAACCTGCTGCGTATTGACCTCCTTAAATTGTGATATACAGCAAAATGGAGTACCCAACCCAGTCTGAAAGATGTTTACACCTTCCCGGTGCGTGGGGTGAGGGTGGGATGGATTTCCGCTCTAAGCGCAGAGGCACAGTAGCCACTGATTTTATTTTACAGTAGATCTGAAGGGCACTTGTTTTCAGAACAGCTCTGGTAAATTCAGTGCTGGTTCGTACTTGTTACCGCATTAATAAAAGTTTGACTTATTAACCCACTCCCTTTCATGCCTTAATTTCTGCACTGTTTCTGCTTCTCACACTGTGAGGGCTTCATGCAATATTTCCGCGTTAACATAGGCTTATTAGGTCTTCATTAAAGACTATTTCTATCCTATTTTTTTTCCACTGGTGCTGGTATCTCCTGCCCAAAGCAGGTAATAAAGGGCATGAAGAGTCTAGATGCGAATGGCTGTCTGTTAACCGCGTCCCTATTTATCTCTAGATGCTTTCATAACAGTCTCTGGGGTAAAGAATAGATCCACTCTCAGTTCTGCCTTAAAGCGTTCCAATGTACAGAGCTAAACCAGGAGTAAGGAAGGTGTAAATGTAACCACACTGGTTGTATGTCAGGCCACAGAGTGAGAACCAAGCGAACAAGGTGCAAAGGGAGGTACATGTTTGACTTTGGTGCTCAGTTTTCAATCCTGGAAGGCAGGTGTGGTGTGCAAGCAGCACTCATTGCGTCCTCTCTAGGGCACTCTTCGGGTTTTGGACATCTTTTGCATTCTGCACATGGTGCTGGCAGCACAGAAAGTGTTTTATGGGGATAATGGAGATGAACTGCTAATCCAAGTCATCTTGAGCTGTGCAGGGGAGAGGCTGAAAATTCAGGTTATTTTATGCCTTGGTCCCAGCTTTTCTTCCTAATTCCTTTCTTTCTGGCAAGTCTTTAGACCTTCTCTCCCCTTTCTGTTTTCTGCTCTTGCCAATATGTCTTACTCTTTTTCATCACTCTTCCATCCCTCCACCTTTCCTGGCTCAGCTCCACCAGACCTTTAATGTTGCACGCTCTCATCTAGCCGTGCCACTGACTTATGAGCTCAGTGCTGCTGTGGACACCAGACCTCTTAAGTACCTAAGCAACTCCCAGGAAAGCTCATAAATGTCTTTCACAATGGATGTTCCAAGTAAGGGAAGCATTAGAGGTTGGAGGGATTTTTGCTTAAGAGAAGCCTAGACTGGATGCAAAGGAGCAAACCTTTTACTCAGGGTAGAAAAAGAAAAAAAAAAGTGCCTTTTTAATAGCAAGAACAATTAACCAGGAGTCCGCTCTGTGACATGAAATGATACTATAAAGGAAATGTTTTAGTTTGAACAGAAATTAATCCAGAGGAAAAGTAGAAGAGGCTTATGTTTTGTAGCAAAATTAGCTTTTGTTGATCTTAGAGCTTTCTTTTGACTTATCTCTGACTGTAGACTTCTAGAGATGCTATGCGTTTGAAAGAAAAATTGGAAGGGTGCAACAGTGACCTCAGGAATTGAACCCAGAGGCGGACTCGAATAAAATCAGATTAATGGGTCAAAGGAGGGACAGACTCGGATGCATATGGAGAAGTCTCTGAAATCCTCAAGGTCTTGAGAACTAGTCCTGCTGTTCTGAGGTTTGTCCTACCATATCCCTTACTCCTCTGTTATCTCTTGCCTGATTGACTTTTCTGTTTGTTTGGTCTCCTTTTCTCTGTGTGGTCACTTGTTTTCAATGCTGCCTTCTTTCTTTTCATCCATTCATCCCCTGGGTAGTTGGACAAAGTAGCTAGAAATTATGTCATTCTATTGGGAATCCAACATCGCCTTTCACCAGCCTGATGAAAATAGACCTTGAGGCACCACACTACACAAGGATCAGATTGCCTAATGTGGACACAGTTTTAGTATAAAAACAGTTGTAGGGTGTAGAAGTGGAACAGAAAACAATATTTAAAATTCATATATTGCCCTGATATGTATCCATAAATCCTGGATGTTGGCAGAGCTGGGCTAGATGGGTCCCTCTTCATAGCCGTTACAGTCACGTTGTTTGGGTATGGCCTTAATGCTAATAACTGCTTGATATTACAGACAGGTTGATTTGGTTGATTAATGTGGATGTTTCACCTTATGTGCATGAATATTCCCAAACTAGTCAGGGGGTTTTTGCCACAGCTTGGCTGTGGTGACATCAAGCTGTGCCTGACGCTCACTGTGCCAACTTATGTCTTTTGATCCAGTCAGTCTTTTCTCTAACTTTGAACTGAAGGTTTTTGTTGTTGGGTTTGGGGTTTTTGTTTTGTTTTGTTTTGTTTTTGTTTAAACAATCACGAGTTTGTATTGGTTTGCATTAGTAAAATGTTACAGAAGAGTGTCTTAGGGACCGGTTCCTGTGGGTATTCAATGTAACGGGGTTTGAATACCTTAAACAGATGTGCGCAGACTGATTGCCTGCGTGTAAAGTGAGGGATTTTTTCCCTGAGTGGTCATGTCTGTGGTTAAACGAGTAAGTCTGTGCTGACATTCAATAATTCTCACTTCCCTGTGCGAAGTTTCATCCAGTTGATCAAGGAGTAGATGCAGTTCTGTACGGCTTTGGCTCATATCAGACTGTTTAATAATTAGTCACGGTCACATGTTAACAATAAATAGCCAGAAATTTAATTATGAGCATTGCATGAATTTGTGAAAATGCTGCTCAATTTGTGAGTTACTTGTAAATTGGAAAATAGCCAAATCTATTCTAGATGGGTTGGTGTCATCAGTCTGAGACGCTCTGTTTGATACTTGCAGCTGTCTTGTTTCATATGTATTTAAAAGGGGACTCTTTTGGGTGTCCACCTTAATGGACCTTGGTTTCCAGAGAACGTAAGCATTGCATTTCAGGAGGAATTTAACTCTCTGTCAAGTTGGCTGCCCAACAATAGCAGCACTCTGTCACCAGTGTTTCTTAGTGATTGACAGTCAGTAAGGCATTCTAGAGTGACAACTTAAATTTTTCTATGTATCCTTTAGATAGGTTCGATTGACATCCATATATTGGCTTTTGATGTCAAACACTCCAGAAAGTCATTTATAAGACTCTGTCTACATCTTGGACTACTGCAAGATGAAGCGTTAGATGCTATTAACTGTGACAACATGCTCTCTAGATTTCCAGCTCAAATTTTAGACTTGCATATCTACTGTACATTCTGCTAAATGTGGGCATCAGGAATCAAGGAGCCTGATTAATTGCTGTTGGGGTTCATTTTCGAGTAGTGTCTAGTAATGTAGCTGGGCAATTCCCATTAATATTAATAGGAATTTAGCAGATAAATCTCCTTGAATGACTTTAGAAAATTTACCCTTAATGTGCCTCACATTTCAATAGGCTGAGCTGTGTTTTGAAATTCCATTTGAGAAGGGTAATGTCATAGATATAATAATGAGGGATATGCAAAAACCAGCAGGATGCATATTTCTACGTGACACTGGAAGCTTACAGTACTTTTAAATCGGAGCATCCTAGAACACTATTAATGAAATCCCCTTTAACCTTAAGGGGTAATTTTTTCTAAGTGATCCATATGGGATTTGACTGTTAAATTTCCATTAACAGTAATGGGATTCACAATATTACAAAGCAAGTTCACCACTAGCCATGCTGAAATTCTACCCCCTGCGGCAATTAATCATGCCCATTGGGCTCGTTAATGGAAATATGAAGCAAATTATCTGGCTAATCATGATATGTGATCAATTGGCTCTCCTGCAATAATTGATTGCTGGCTAGTTAAAGCCAACTCACAGTTTTACGATTTTATGGCTGAGTGACGAAAGACAGGGTGTCCCTGTCATGCTCGTAAATGCCAAGGCATCTGCAGCTCACAGATAGCACGTACAAAGCTTTGCAAGGAGAAAGTGCTCTGTGTATTTTCCTGTCTTCCCTCTCCTGGTGTAACGTTTTTCCAGTTTCCCTCTGATTCGCATCCCTCATACGGGATGCTGCAGGTGCTCCCCACAAGGAGCATTCGACCCCCGTTGCCTTTACCAGGGTGTCACTGGCAGAGCTCTGCATTTTCTCATTCTGCCCAAGCCAGGGACTTTGTGTTTGCTTACCTCCCTCCCTTCTCAGGAATCACAAAAGATATCACAGGAAGATACAAATTTATTCCCCCCCCGCCTTTTTGTACACGCTTGGTTAAATCTGAGCCACTTAATTGATTGATTTGGATGGTTGCTTTTTTTCTCCCCAGCATTCTGTGAAGGCCTCACGTACCACCAAAATGCAGCCTCAGTTAGGCTGCAGGCTCAACTCTTGAGGATACTCTTTGACATACGTTATAGTATTATGGTTAAGCTAACCGGCAAACATGCATATTTAGGAGTGCCATGGAAAATCGATAGCATTTCTTCAGGCAGCACGCTAATTTATAGCCACGCTGCATGACTGTGTCGTTTTCCTAATTAATTCTCCAGTGTGCAGAGGTGCACTAAACAACAAAGATAAATACTGGTGTGCGGAGGAGCATAATACAGATTTATAGCCTTAACAGAATACAGAGTACAGATGTTTTGCATATAACCAAGATTGGTTTATGAGCTTTTGCAAGCAGGGGGATCCGTATTCTAACTAAGGATTGTTTTTCAATGGAACTTGAAACGAATAAAGCAACAGGAAACTTTTAAAAATACTTTTTTGGCACCTCGCAAATGGCAGTGTCTGCGATGTACCCCACTATGTGTGTTTCAGCTGTTCTTGAGAGCTGCCTGATGGCATAGGTTGAGCACTGGAAAGGGAGAATCCTCAAGATGACCTGAGCAGCTTTGAGGCAGAAAGGTCATTGAAAATAAGAGCACTTTAGGCAATTTTTAAAATCCCTCCCATAATGTATATTAAGTTAGCCAGGCACCAACATATTGAATAGCTTTTCATTGCCCTTCTCTGTCATTTGGCACAGAAACATTTAGTGCCTTGTTATTAATTTTTATATATTCAGAACCCTATTTCTGCAGAATTCTTGATTTTTATATTTTTTTTTCTTACTGGGGAAAATAAAACAAACTGCTTCTATTATGCTATGTTTCCATGGGGAACCTTACTAATGTACATAATATACAACAGCTGATGGCAAGTGATGATAAGTTGCTTATACCACTGGGAGCTCTGGAATGAGTGGTTTACAAAGCTGGGTAAGTAATGAAAGTCCATAAACAAGGCACTCCACGGAGCAGCAGAGTGACAGAATTCTGGCTCCAAGCTTGAGGCTGTTTGGCTGGTATTGGAAATCCATATAACAGCCTTCCCTCCTGGCATCTGCTACTTTGAGAAGGTTCAGTTCATTACAATAACAAATTTCAACTAAGCACGACTGCAGTCTGTGGCCTGTTGGATGGATGGCCTTACTGGAGCATCTCGTAACTTGGTCTCACGCTAGTGGGTGCTACAAGACAAGGCCGCCATGGTCATTTTTCACTCCCTGACTCTAGGCAGTGTACATGTACTGATTTGTAGTTAATGCAGGTGATCTTTGTAGCCTTTCTGATCAATCCAACCTAATTAAAGGAGTAATTCTCTGGTTTTAGGGCCAATTTACCTTTCCAAGATGGTATGAATGCCTGCAGCTCAACTAATAATGAGGTAACATCTTAGAGCCAATTAAATGAAAATGAATCAGTAGAGCCCATTAGACTTGATAAAGTTCAACAAGAGATGGGGCAGGTGAATTTTTCCTCGTTAGAAATCTGGTGTTTTATGGAAAGTTCGAAAACTCACAGCAGCTTCTCAGACAAGAATGTCAGGCTCTGTGTTCCTGAAAGCAGTCCATCTCCTTTAGTTTCAGCCAGCATACTGATGGCTTCCTAAACCTGAGCTATACTACTTAGAGGTTAGGGATTCGGAACAGCCTATGTGTAATATTTTTCTGGATGTTATTTTCTGAATGTTCTCGCAGATCAGCCCTCATATATGAAAGGATTCTATTAATAAAACCAGCTGTAGAACAGGAAGACAGAATGGTGTTATTAGTAACTGCAAATCCTTTTCAAAGCACTATTCGTCATCCAAATAATTTACTAAATGGTTTCTGAGAAAAACTATTAATTAACTGGCAAGAGTGAGCCACATTAACATTTGTTTATTGCACTATGTCTGTTGGCCTTGTGGGCCTGGACCAGGAGAGAAATTATTTGAAGAAACACAGAGGGGCAAACTTTAGCTGCCCCCTCCATGGGCAGAATATCACAATTATTCATACTGTGAAAGCTCATTTGGATTAAGGCCAGACGTGAAGGTGCAGTGCAGTAGATGCTTGAGACTCAGTTCTGTGCTCCTGTTGTCCCAGCTGATTCCCACTCCACCGAGCAGAAAGCCCTCCAGTACAAACCCTTGTTGGCCGACAAGTGGGACATTCTGTGCCACAGCCACCACACAGGAACATCCTGTGGCAGGGAGAGCCCACTGAAGTCAATAGGAGGCTTTTCATTTCCTAAGGTTTGTTGGCAGGTCTGGATGTCCAGACGTGTTGGACCACAAGTTCCTCATCTGGGTTATACAAATGCATCTCCCAATGGAGGCTTAAATTTGGAGCGGATATCGTGTTTTGGCTTTCTCCTCCCCCTCCATTGAGTTCTTACCATTCACCCATTTTACACTGTTTAGCTTTTGGGTTGTTTCTAATTTGTTGTTTTAAATGTATTTTGACACTATTTTTCTGCATCTGAGAAGCAAATTATTCCTGTAAATAGTGAACTGTGGGAACTGCTGCTGTCTTCACTAGAGGTTCAGGTAGACGATCTACTTCTGGCAGGGGCTCAGGCCATTAGTGCTGTTCTTGCAGAATGAATTTGCACAAAGGCTTGTTATTTATGGCTAAACTCCCTGGTACCAGACTGTAACGTAAAAACTGGAATTGCTGTGTAATGGGAAACCTACGGACTCTGAGCGCTGCTGGGTGATTACGGATGCTGTTTTCCTCTCACTTGGCTGGAATTCCCATGAGTGCCCTGGCTTACATTGCGTGTGCCTTGCAGTAGCTTTGGGAAGCCATTCTTGATAGACTTGTCATGTGTTATCTTTCTGCTGCATCCCTTCTCCTCCTGACACTTAAACTAACAGAATTGTATTTCATAGCCTGGTGTCAGTAACTGAACATCAGAAATGAGCATCTCGACAACCTCTCCTTACAACAGAAATTCTCTTGCTCTCCAGGCCCAAGTCACAGCGCAACTTTCCCTCAAGATTGGTGAGGAGTTTTCTTTTCCACAGTACTGAGAGGTTCCAGTGAGGAACAACTTAGTGCCCATATTTTAGTTAGATATTTTATACTGTGCAAATCAATTTGACAAGAAGGAAGAAAACATTGTCAGTGTAATTGAAAATACGTATTTATTTTTTTCTTATGAAATGGGACAGATTTGAAGCATCAACTCTTTCTATAATTTGGGTTTTCTCTACAGAAAAGCGCATTCCAGTAATCACTATGATATTGCCTAAAAAAAAATTAAAAAAATAAGGGTTTTTTTTCCAGTCCTCCTCTCTTCTCTGCTTCATTCATATGTATCGGTGTTTCCATCACATCTTGGCTTGTGTGTACAGATCGTTAGGGTTTGTTCAAAGATAGCGTGACACATGCTTCTATCACAGGGAACGCATTGACGTAGGCAAAATGTCATGTAAGACAGAAGTCCCTATAACAAAGTTTTATATAAATCAGAGTAACTAACAGCAGCCATCAGCGTTCACTGCATGCATGGGCTGACTCTGTATCACAGGGTTTTGCTCCCAGTAGTAGGATAGACTGGAAGGGGAGATTTTTACTGGGTGGACTTATAAGCCCTCACAAGGCAAGCCAACCTGAATCTGTGTCAGCACCTGGGACGAAGGCAGTTAAAGGCTGAGGTGAAATGTTCTGGTCATAAGAATGACCAGAAAAGAATTGTGTTACATTAGTAAGCAGCCCACAAACATTTACAAAATAATGCCCATGCAATGCGGCTGACATCTCAAGCTTGAAGCCAGAGGAAGCTGAGGTAGGATCCTTTTTCTACCTGTTGGCATCCATCAGTGCATTCTCCCAGCTCCCTTTTCTTGCAGAAGCAAAAGGCGTCTAATTTCCCTTCAGTCTGTTTCTGGCACAGGTTGTCCAGAGACGGTGGAGGCCCCATCCCTGGAGACATTCAAGGCCAGGCTTGATGAGGCTCTGAGCAACCTGATCTAGTTAAAGAAGTCCCTGCTTACTGCAGGGGGGTCAGACTAGATGGCCTTTAAAGGTCCCTTCCAACCCAGCACATTCTGTGATTCAACTGATGGCAGCAGGGTTGCAGAGGTGTATCGGAGGACAGCGTTTGGCACAAAGCATTGTGCATTTATTTTATTCTACTGTATATGTAAAGCCTTGATGTGGTCTTGCATCCAGGTCATCACTGGAACAAAATGAAGAAACTTGCTTTTCAGTTGCCCGTGAGAAGCAAGGGAATAAAGAAGGAACGGTATATTGTGTTTACCTGAATACTAAAAAAACTGACCACACAGTGGCAGCCTTTGTTACCGTAACTCACCCAGTTTAGAGAGGGTTAGTAAGGCTATGGGTGAGTTTGAAAAGACTGCTCAGAACATCGATGTTAGCATGTGATATAAGCCTTGGGCTCAATCCAGTGCATCTTTTAATGTGAGATATCCATAAAGTCATTAGATGGGTTTTCTCAGCATGTGCTATGTGATCCACACTGTTCTTTTTTCACAAAGGGCAAAAAACTAATCGAATAATTCAGACATGTGAACAGAGCTGGTAATCATGAATGTCTTACGCTTCCTTGTCACATAGAAATGGGAGAAGACAGCTATACAGGCCATGAGTTTATTCAATAGATCTATGACATTAGTTTCAATGACAAGATATAAATCAGAAACCTAATGGTGTGTTAGTTTACAGGTTAATTTTTCATTAACACATTATGCACATTTTGTAAGCGGTTGTTGTGGACAACAATTCCAGCCTGGTTGGTCTGGTCAGGTGCACGAGCCGCTTTCAGGACATGTAGGCAGCAATGGTCAGTGTTGCAGTCATGTCTGCAGAGTTATGGGGTTTATTTTATTTTCTTTTTTTGACAAATCCTGGATGGGGTGCAGTAGGTTGGCAAAGCGCAAAAGAGTTTTACATGTGGTTGTTCCAAGTGTCCTTAGTGAAGTTGTTTTCTTTCTTGTCTTTTGCCTCTATGTTTACCAACTCCAGTTTTAGATTGCTTCTCCAGCCGACAGAAATGCATTTCACTGTTCACAGTGTTACACTTCAGTGTTTCAAAAAGATAGCACTAAACTATTTACTCATGTCAACACTAAAGACTAAATCTCTCCTCTCAGTTATATGCCTGTGACAAATTTCAAAGTGTTTTCAGAATTTGACGCGTCCTTTCAGTGAAGTTGTTAAAGAAACTAATGCCTTGCTGATTTGATTCAGAAAGAGTGAATCAATTTTAAGTGCGAAGTCAGCATGTGTGTGCAAAGCGGCCTTAGGTTGATAAACCAACATCTTCAATGTAAAGCCACTTACTCCTGAATTAGAGCTTTCATAGTCGTCCAATATGTTTATTTAATTACATACATTCAGTTTTATATCTTTAATTAACCAATCTTAATTATCCTTGTGTCGACAAGCCCTAAAATATCTGGATCAAAAGGAGAAGCGTTAGGCTGTGTCCTGCACCACTAAAATCCATAAGTGGATTTTTATTGTGTTGGGGTCAGCGAATTGGGCACAGTGACTTTTGTCCATGGAAAAATTAATGTTCCAGACATCACAAGGACATGTGAGGGCTCTAGAGTATTGATCTAGTAGTGAAGAATAAGATAGCTTTTCCAGAATGAAGAATTTGCATAACAAAGACTTAAAATTTTTAAAATGTGATTCCTATCTCTTTGTCCCCTGTGTCCTAGGCTATTTCTTCTCATTCTGCTTTTTGGCGACCTCAGACTTCCTTAAAAACTTCCAAGCATCTGTGAGAGTAAGAAATATGTTAGCCTAAACTCTGGAGACAGGCTTCCATCTAGCATGAGAATCAACTTGAAGTTCCGGACTATAAATTTTATTCTTGCCGTTAGAGCTGAGAACCCTCAGCTGAAGATGAACCAAGAAAGAATAACATTCAGACTTTTGAAAAATGACCTCTGATTTACAGTGGTGACACAAAACTAAGTATTGAGTTATCAGCACATTCATCACTAGATTTAGTGCAGTACCTCAAGCTAACTCCTTTTTTTTTTTTTTTTTTTCTTTTTTCTAATGGTGTTACTCTCTGATTTTTGTGAGGCAATCTTATGTTTCTTTTTCAGGCACCTCAACTACCCCTTTGTGCAAGTTACTACCCATCACTCCCATTAGGCTTTTATTTATCTGCCCTACGTAAACCTGCTGATATTGCATTTTTTTTATTCCTGAGATAAGTCCTAAAACATAGTTATGGCCAGTGATAAAGGGGTTATGTCTGATTCTCAGGTGAGAGATGAGCATGGTTTTCTTGAAATTGGTAATGAACTGCCAGTCCACACCAGTTCAAGGTATATACCAGGGAGATGTACTGGATCCAGATTCATGTTCCGCTTAAATTTTGTTTATTTTTCAGATGCGTTAAAGAGCCTTGTGTCAAAGGTTTCTGCCTTAGCAAGTAGCAAGCTGTTGACGTTTTTCCAGACATAGTCATTTTAGAGCTGTAATCCTGAAGCAAGCTGTAAGGTGCCAGACTAGCTATTTCTGTATTCATGTACCAGTGAATCAGAACAGCTTGAATTTAGTGCTGGGTTTTGGGACAGCTTGGAAATGCCTCATGCCGTTGGAACTCATGCTTCATGTGTGTGCTTTGCTTCTTCACCTGCTCAGAGGACAAAACCCGTCTAGTTCAGACCTTGTGCCCACTGAGATAAGAAATAGGGCCTTTTAATTCTATTTTTTCCCCCATCTGCCTATTCTTCCTCATACTCTTACATTGAGATTACCCTAATGGTGTCTTCCATGTTGCCGACTTGTGGTTTTCTATTTTCAAATTAGGCCTTGTATTCAGAGTGACCTCTCTTTCCCTTTTTCAAGGCCACTGGGTTTTGTGAAGGGCTGTGTGGTCCAGCGCAGGAGCTGGGCCTGGGTGCTGGAACTAGGTCAGTTCCCAGGTCTATGGCTCAAGGAGAAAATTAGTTGTTCTGGAAAAAATAAAGTCCTTAGGACTTCCATCAGGGTGCCAAGAGGCTTTCTATTTTCCAGTCTCAACTTTGCTGGAAGGGACAGGCTTCTTGATGCTGTTTAATTTTGCAGGGTCTAGTAATAGTAGTATGAGAACATGTGGACACAAGTAAAGCAGTTAAAAACTTGTATTTAAGTAGGTATCGAGGAGGAATTAAGAGAGGGCAAGGAAAAGAGGAGTTGGTATTTGGGGACTGAGAAGGCACTTCAAAGGAAAATGACTTCAGGAAAGAGAATCTGAAGCCTCAACATTAAATTTTTCCATTGTCCCTGCATTATCCTTTTGCCTTTTGGAACATCCTCAAGTATTACAGTGGCTGAAACTGCTGGAGGGGAACAGCGTGAAAAAATAATAGAAAAATAATCTCTTTATAAGAAGTGGGGGGCTAATACCCAGAGGCGTCTTGACAACAAACAAATAACAAATCCCTTACACAAAAGAGAGGTACTCAAGTAAGGCAGCATGCCTGCATGACAGCAACGCCTGCTGAACAAAGCTTCTCGTGTAAGCCCTGCCCACTTGCTTGCAGTAGATAAATACTACTAAACCTTTCCAAAAGAAGCTTAAACCCACACACACACAAACCACAATCAAAAACCACCCATGAACCTGCAATCTTGGCTCCTTGCCCTGTCAAATGCCCAAGACATATTTTATTTTGCTGTGCAGCCAGTAGAGACATTTTGGAAGAAAAGTGAAGGCCAGGTCCTCTGCTAATGGAAATCAGTAAGGCTTGATTGCTAGCCCAAAAAAATCAAGTGGGGTGGAAACAATAATTTTAATATTAGATGCCATCCTGGCCTGCAATTTAGCGCCCGTCCCTTTCTCTCCTCCTTCCCAAGCACGTGCGCAGTCACACACATCTGTTTCTTTATAATGCTAGGCATGCATCTGATTTAAGGAAAGATCAATAAAAGCGGTGAAATATTCCAGATGATGCTCAATGACCTGGATTTCCAAATCCCATTGAATTTCCACTCAAAAATTTCACTGGTAAAACTTTGACTGCAGGTCTGCCAGATCTTCCCTGTGGTGTTGCTTTTGGTGAGGTGTTTGTTCGATTGCAATAATATGGAAGTGGCACTTCCCCTCAAACAAAAACTTCGTGGAAGTATGCGGAGGGTTGCATATACCCAAATATACCCTAAAATTATACGCGTATGTATGTAATTCTAATATTTTGTTTCCAAATATATATAGCCACGCATCATTTTAATGAGTGACAGCAAAACGTGCTCCCAAAATTTAAATGGTCTGTCACAGCACCTGCAGCCTGCTTGCCTTCTTCATGATTCACACGTAGTAATAACAGTATTCACACATAAAAATAAAATTAGAAGAAAATAGTAAAAAAAAAAAAAAAATAAACCCTTTATATTAAAATTTCCTAACCAGATTCGCTGGGTAGCAGAACACAGTGCTTTGTGTGTACGCTGGTTTTTCTTTAAATAGCCCAGAGAAGCTTTGGAAAGCGCACCAAACCATATTCCCTAGATGTCAGTCAGACATTTGAGTAGAGCCAAAGTTTTGTGGAATCTCTGGGGCTTCGCCGTCACCGCAACTTACTCTAAGTTGAGTACAACTTACAAAGTAAGTTGTATTCAGCCCTCAGAGGTGATAACTTTGGTGTTATATGATTACCTGGGGTTAAAAAAAAAAAAAGCAAGAAGGGATTACTGTGTTTAGGAAGACAAATGAAAATATAAAAGCAACTGAAAATGTAAGTTGAAACTCCTCACAGCAAAGTTTTCAATCAAAATTCAGGCCCCAATTCAGCAAAGTCCTGAAGTACTTCCTTCGTGTGAAGTACTCGTGTAAGTCCCTTTGATGTCAACAGGACTGGAGTACCCGGTTAAAATTAAGCACGTGCTTAAGGGTTTTGCTGCCTGGAGATGAATGCAGGCATGCTGTGAAGCATCCTGTCTTACCTTGCAAAAAATAAATAGTAAGTGACAATTGAAAAATGTAGCATTGTTCTTCACACAGATACCACAAAGAAGTTTGTGAGAAAACAGCAGGGAGGTGTTCAAACCAACATGGTTCTCCACTGAAAAGGAAGGATACAGTGACTAGAAAAGTATAAAAGTAAGGAAGGGGACGCTGGTTGGAGGGAGGAACACCAGCTCCACTGCTGCCCTTAGACAAAATTTGTCCTTAGACAAAAATTGAGGTTTTTAGGGAAGTTCCTGCCTTTGGTTCATTTATTTTTGCTGTTTGTCTGTGAGGACAGCGAGTACTTCAAGGTAGGAGCTGGTTTTCTTTCAGTGTGTTTGCAGTGCAGCGATGCCCTCGTGATGTTGTACTGCCAGGAGTGATGGTGTGGACAGCCATGCACCTTCTGAGAAGGAGAACAACTAGAGCTTCAAGATGACTCAAGTCACCAAATGCTGCCTCTGGCTTTTTCCTTCTGAATGACTGGAAGGAGATGTAAGATCCCTGTCCAAACAC
Source organism: Rissa tridactyla (assembly GCF_028500815.1). Taxonomy (NCBI): domain Eukaryota; kingdom Metazoa; phylum Chordata; class Aves; order Charadriiformes; family Laridae; genus Rissa; species Rissa tridactyla. Next base: position 9,434,979 of record NC_071478.1, on the reverse strand, counting down.
TAATGGACTTTGTTAAGCTGGGTGGGTCATGCTACCCATCCTTTGACTGACTTAGTGGTGCTGGCTTTCTTAGGAGTTCACCTAAGATGAGAAAGGTCACAATCATTTTAAGGAACAGGTTCAGGAGATATCTCCTTGCATTATGGAAGCGTGCCTGAGACAGGGTTATTAATATTTGATTCTCATATCTTATGCTGTTGGAACTGCCAAACAGTAAGGAGAATGCTGACAAGTCAATCACATTTGTCCTCAGAAGAATTTCACAATAGCTGGATTTTTCTTTTTCTAATGCAACATTATCTTTCAGTAGATGGGCTGATCAGGGCTCTGTTTTAATTTGCCAGGCAAAACTCTTGTCAGTTTGTGGTACTTATCTCCAAGCAGCATTTTCTTGATCTGTTTTCTTGAAGAAATAAAAGTCCTTCTTTAAGGCACCAAAGTACTTCACTCACGTTGCTACAGCCACTCCTTGTGGAGTTTGTCAGTCTTCCCTTTTGAAGCATTCTACAGGTTGTATCAGAACAATAAGAAATGTGGGTTGTTCCTAGGTTTTTCAGCCACAATTTTTGTCTTAAATGTCTATGTGTTGTCTTTATTGTGCACTAGGCAGAGCCAGGAGACTGGCTTCCCATCCACGTTGTTCATGTCTACGTTTGCACTGCAGCGTCACACTGTAACGCCAAGATGTGTGATGGGATGAAAAGAGACGGCATCTGCCGGGTTCTTTGTTTGAAAGTGCCAGATACAAAGGTGTGTGGGTCCATGACTGGATTTCCAAAGTACTACAATGGAAGAAGGAAATAGTAGAAGTTAAATAGATAGGGAATCATGTACTCAATAGCTGAAGCCACAGCAAGTATGTTTTATTAGTTGACATACATACATAGAAAAAGTAGGAAGTTTTTGAGCTTAGAGACCTTTCTTCAACTTTTTTTCTCCCTAAACCTTCATGGTTACAACATTAAGCTACAACATAGTTTAGTTTTATACTAGTAGTGGAACTTGGTTTATATCATTCAGCTAAAGAAAATGAAAAAGATGTTTTCTATGGAATTCTACAGCCCAGGGCTGCTTTTGAAGAATGTAAATAGCAATATCAGATCTTGCTTTTCTGAATCCATTGCATGTTTATTTGAGTTTTGAAGATCAGCTTTTAGGAACACCAGTACCGTGGTGAAGTACAGAATGCGGTCACCAGAGGAGAAGGCGCTTGGTAAGAAGCGTCAGCGTCCCCATGACCGTAGGTTTGAGCAGGCTGGTTTCTCTCTCAGCAGCGAGCAGCGCCACGTGGTCCGTTGTCCGACGCTGTCATCCCTGCAACTGCTAATTCCACTCAACAGGCTTACTAACCACCACCTGCCAGTGCCGAAAATTTGTTTGGCAGAAAGGTGATTGCCCCATTGATGTTTTCTTGTGTTAAAAGCATAGTAAGGCTTTCAGAAAAAGAAAAATAGAGCAGTATCATGTAAGTACTCCATCTTCAGTACCTTTTGATCCTCACTTTAAAATTTTGTAACTGACAAATGATGCTGCACGCGTTTTGAGCAAATACAGTATATTGTTCTTGGAAGGGCTTCTGTCATTTTAAAGCTGTGATGCTTCTCTTCGTTTTTTCTCCTCTCTTCTTTCACTTTCACAAAGCAGATGCTTGATGTTTATAGATTCAGTTTCTGTATTTCAGCTGATGAAAATGTATTTTGTTTCTTTCTGTCCAAGTGCAATAGTTGCCTGAAAGTGTGCCAGTCTACTAATCACCTCACTAATGGGACAGCCAAGCGCTTCCAGTGCTTCTATGTTTGTAGGTACATTTTCCCGCACCAACAGATGGGCCAGCATAATATAACTTGGAGCAAACTTCAGTGCTCAAACCTGCCCCAGGTGCAAATGTTACCCAGGGACCACCTAGCAGCTGGGGAGCTAAATGCTTTGGTTCTCTCTGGGGTTGCAAAGAGGCAAGAGAAGCTGACAACTAAATGATTTCTCCAAACTTCAGTCAATTTCCTCTTTTGTACCTACTTGACAGTCAAATCTTGCTCTCCCAAAACTTGATGCCACTTTTCATTTGGATAAAGGGAAACACTGCGAATGCGCTGCTGTGGAACAACGTTACCCAAGGGGGAAGTTCAGGGAGGATCACCCTGATGCTAACCTGGTGCGGGCAAGGCTTGTTCTGTGGCTGAGGATAGCTGAAAATGATGAAAGCTGTGTACGCTGTAATGTTCACTGTATATAAAAGGTTTAAATTGCAGTCCTTGAAGATCTGAGACTTGAAGAAATACAGTCTACTTCATTCTTTGTGTAGATACCATCCATTGCTGACATAAAATACTAGTTTGTCCTAATGTGTATTTTGTTCAAATTGCTAGGATGTTTCATAGAATGGCACTTCAGTTACAGCAGAATTATATTTAATGGCGTGTGCCCTTATACTTGTGATGATCCATCTAACAAAAGGCAGTGGTTACAACATGATGTGCTGCGTAGCAGGGTGAAGTATACAGCAGCAAAAATGGGGGCACCCTCCTTAGCCATCATCATCTTGCTGTTACTAAACTGGGAAATAACTGCAGGTGGCTAAAAAGAGATGCATTCATTAACTCTCTTTAAGGAGTCCCAAATTGGCCATCTGCAAACTGAGGCACCCCAATAATCAGTGATGTCTGGAGGACCCTTACTCTAAGTCAACACCAAGTTCTGCCTACTTATCTGGAAGCAGGTTGTCAGTATTTTAAAACACCTGTGCTGCTGATTTAAAAACAAAAAAAAAGCAAGGTATTTAATTTCTGTATATTTTTCCAGCTTCTGATTCTCCTGTGTTTTTAACAGAAGGCAATTTTATCATCTGCCCTTTACATAAGAGTACACTGAGGTGTGGGCTGCCTCATTCAAATACTCTGCTTTTAGCAGAACCAAGGATTCAGGCCAGCTCTACTTCTCAGCCTTATAAAAATGCCCTCCCCACAAGGTTATGCTGTCTTCTTACATATGTATATTATGCACAGTTAATACGCATGAAATCAGTACCTGAATTTTCTATAGTCTCTTTATCATCCCGAGACATGTTTTTTTTCAGCTTCTTACTTTAGAGAACACATTTTATTTTTCCTTCTATCATAGTTTCTATTAGAAGTAGTCATGGTTTGATATTAATGTTTGCAGTGCTTTTGACACAGTCTAAGGTATGAATATCTGAAACCAGCTCTGCTTTGTATATTTTGTCGGCAGTTTAATGTCATTTCTCTTGCTGAGCAAGTGAATTTGTTCGGAATACAAAACAACTGTAAATTCTTTTCAAAAGTGCAGCAACTTGTAGATGTTGTGAAATATCAGAGAAGAGAAACAAGACAGGGTTGGGGCTTTTTTCCCAGTTTTCGATTAGTACAGTTTTTGCTAACTTAGCCTACTTTTGCTAAGCTCAACACTTTGTTCAAAATTGTTCAAAACATATCACATTTATCAAATATCGTTTGATTATTTTTCCTTTTGTTGTTGGGGTGGGTTGTTTTCTGGTCAGATTCAGAATGTCCGTCACTGATTAAATGCCATTTCTGAATAACAAATTACCCGTGTTATCCATGTAGAAACTCAGAATTCATCAAAACAAAAGATGAAGCCTGTTACTCGGCATTTCAAATAGTGTAATCACAGCTATGCTGAGTTGTGTTTTGATTAAGGGGAAGATGATTACAGAGATCCATCACGCAAAGATGGAACAGCATCCAAGCGCAGATTTAATTCCATCCCAATACAACAAAGGTTTTTGAGCACAGTTTTTAAGTTCCCACCCATGTCAGGGAAATGCTTAAAACTGTGTATGCATTTAAGGATGTTAGAGATTATTGCCTGAAGAAGCACTCACAGCTCCTGTGCTACTGGAAGAATCAAGCAGGCAGACTGGTATTTTGTGTTGAGACAGACTTCCCATTTCAGTCATAGGGCCACAGGCATATGGTTTACGAACCTTGTTACACCGCAGTCATAATTAGCATGACTTGCCATGCTGCACATTCACGACAATATGCACAGAAGCCCAGAAATGAGTAGAAGTAAAAAATTATCTGTAGCGCGTACATTTCTCTGTGGGTACAAAGGCTGTGCAAAGGTTCACCCATCTTTTTCTTCATTACTCTTTTGCAACTGGAGAAATGGATGATGGAGCAGGATACGGACAGGAGAGGAAACGTGCAAGTTTCACTACGATATTATAAAACACAGACTTCTCATACTCACCCAAGACTGAGTATCTCCGGGCCATAAATTGGTTTCTTCCAGTTGTGGTGTCCAGACCTGGAGTGAAGAACCAGGGCTGGCATCTTCCACATTGGTTTAGGTAACATACCTCAGGGACTGCTGTTCTCATTTGTCTGTTGAAGCTGGTCAGAGGTTAGCGTTGAAGTGGTTTTCTATCCAGAATGAGGTCGCTTGAAGGTTCCTACGTCTGTAGAGTTATTACGTAAATGAGAGCTTTTTCTTCAAAGCCTGAAGGTGTCAGTTAAGTCGAGAAACTGTGAAATGGAGTTAAAGTCTATTATCTGTACGGTTTCTCTGACAGTACAGGATGATCCTCTACAATACAACTTCTCCATAAGAAAAAAATAATGTAAAATTTCATTTTGAAGCTCATTTTGTTTCGGATAAGTTTACAAATGTGAAGCCTCTCACTAAGAAGCTGAGAACATTGTCTGAACTACTCTAAGAGGTCCATAAGACAAACTGCAGAAATATACTACTAGTTTTGTTAGCAGTGGGCTTTTCTTTTTTGCATATGCTGAAAACACAGGGGATTAGTGGGTCCGGTTGTGCCAACAAATCAGGTGAGAGGAGCACACCTGTAATACACAAAGCTGTTCTTGTGGCCAGGTGCTGCCTTTAGGCTGGTACAGTGTCAGACTATCTTCACTCAAGTCAACGACTTTATTGTAAATTCACAATGACCAAGCTGAAAGTACAATTTAATCTTCTCTATGAAAGGTACCAGAGGAAAAAAGAGAAGGAAATGGGGGATATAGGCAGTACACCAATGATGCGTTGTAGGGCATGCTTCCTACAAAGCATCAAAAGGGGAGTGTTAAGCACTTAGACAGCTTGAAATGTAGAGAGGCATTGATGATTGAAGCATGGGCATTTTTGGAGGCATGGAAGCCTTTTGCCCTCTGTGGCTCTTGAAGTTCTCTTGGAAACATTCCTTATGGTTTTGTGAAGAGAGACAAATTGTTACAGTGCACCAGACAAGGCGCATAATGGAAAATTTTACTTGCACAAAAGACTCGTATAATTCACTTACGGCTGGGGTACTTGCGAGTTATTGGGCTTTCAGATGTGAGAAATAACCCTCATAAGTCATTGCTACTATTGCGACCCATCCTCTTTTCATTCACATACAGAGTTTTTCTTCCTTACCCTTCTAGCTAAAGCATATTGTGATTACTTGATTAGATCTGTTACAAGCTGCTCTGAGGAGTGAAAGGACGAGACTCCGTTCTCCAAACTGAAGTTATAACTGAAGTTATGTTTTCAAGAATGTTAATTTCATCTTGGGGGTGGTTTACACTATTCTCAGTTAAAATGAAATAAAAAAATCATCTCTTCGCAGAATTTCAAAAGTCAACATCTGAGTGCTCCAGAAAATTCTCGCAAAATTAACTCCCACTTTCACACATGGGTGCTTTCAGGCTTCCGCTGAACTAGAAAGATGAGAGACTCTTTCTGTGCTTTTTCCAGCCTCACTGTTTGGAGGAGGAGCAGTCTGTGCCTTTGGGAAGTTCATCCAAACCAAACCTGTCAATCGGACAGTCAGAGGAGCTCTGCTCGCCTCTTCACTTTAGTTCAGCGCATCTTGCCTTTCCTTCCTTACCTGCATTAGTACGCTTCGGTGCGTTGTTGTCTGTTGTGAAAAGGATTAGTAGTTCTTCGTTGATGGACCCATTGCTACAGCTTTGCTGAATCTGGCTGGGCAACCAGATTGTACTGGCTGGTTTTGTGGGGTCTCTGATGTCCACCCTAGGTGTCAGCAGACATGGAGCTTTTCTCCCTCAAGCATCTTTGGCTTGATTTCATTACCAAGAGGCGCTGCTTAGAAATATGCCACTTTCTTCATAAAGTTTATTAGGTATTAAATTGTTTTATTGGGTATAAAATTGGTTTAGAGCATTACATTCCAGGCTACTGTAGCTATAAAGATTTCAGTGGCAATTCATGAGATTCATGGAAAATTAGAAACAGCGAGACTTCCTAGGTAATCAGAAAAAAGAAAACCCACCCACATTGTAGGTACTGCCTGAGGTGACGACTGCTAATGAGCTAAGTGTGATGTACAGTTCTGATGTGAAAATTACATAAGTGGGAAAGATAGCAGGTTCTTCAGTAGGTCTTCTCATGGGTGTTTGCAGAAGCAAACTTGGACTTTGTTCAACTTGGAGTTAAAAGGAGTTTTGAAACTCTGGTTAACACCAGAGAACCACTACAAGTGAGAGCAGCAGTCTAAGCGGCCGGGGGCTTTGGCAGTGAATTGTTAACAAGCCAAAAACCAACAAGGCACTTAAATAGGTATTTAATTTTAGCTGTGTGAGTGGTCCTGCTACAGTCAATGGAATAACACAGAGCTGTGTAGTTAAGCAGGCAGTCAAGTGCTTGGCTGGATCGGGAACTACAGGCAGCTGCAAATTGCATTTCTGCCCTCAGTAATGCCATTCTGCATCAGCAGCGAAGGCAAAAAGTGATTTCCTGGTGATCTCAAAGGATATAAAAGAGAAGATTTCTAATTGTGGAGTTTTCTTTGTCAGCAGAGAAAGGCAAAATGCAGTCCAGTAGTTAAAATGAGAGTAGTTTGGAAGTAAGGTCCAAGTTGAGATAATCCACCCAGGGACACAAGGAAAGTCCGTAGGTCTGCCTCTGCGGCCGGCGGGGAGCTGCCAGTGAAGAGTCACTGCTGAGGCGTACAGATCCGCCGGGACACTCTGTGTCCCCAGACCCGCTGTGTCCCAGGGGAAGCTGGGTTAGAAGCTTCCAGAAGCTGTGTTCAGAGCTCAGCAGAGTGCGTGAAGCAAGCGTATCTGGAGGCTGCCTTGGGGCTGCCCTCCGGAGACGCCGCAGGGTTCCTCGGAGCGCTGTGCGGTCACCCTGCCAGGGGCTGGGAGGTGGCTTCGCTCTACTCTTTAGCGACAGGGGACCTGGCACCGACTCACTTCGCCTCTCCCCAGTGACTCTGCTGCTTGCTTCCCCCCCCAGCTTGGCATCATACAATGACTATGCTCAAGGGCTAGCTTAAAAATAAAGTCTCCACTCGCTATTTGAGGAAGACATTTACAGAACATTTGCTTCTGAGGTGTTGTCACATAGTGTGCTCAGTTCTGGCCATGGTGCCTATTTAGTCGTAGCTGTTGCTTGCTGCCTACTCTTGAGTTTATTAATATAAATCCGTGACTGTACCGCTCTCAAGTGCATTAAGTTTGTTCTGCTTGATAACTTCTGGTTTACTGCACATCCTAAACGATCATAAGCAGAGGAAGATGTTGTTCTATTGTGCTTTGGATTACCAGAAAGTGATGCACTGCGTACTCATTGTTTTTCCTGTTGTGAAGGAGTTATTAATCTCCACCTGTATCTCTTGCCCTGTAGTTATAATAATCATAGCTTGAGAAATTCAAGGGTAAGAAATATTGTTGGAAGAAATTGTAATTCTGCATCAAAGGATCATTAGGCTGGATTGAGCCCAGTCTAGGAAGCTTGCTTGTTTAATTTTTAATATATAAAAGTTTTATATAATTTATAAAAATTGGAGAAGTAGAGTTTGCCACTTGTCAGAATTTCTTCTGAGGTATTGTCTTTCTCCATGATACTTTGTAAATTTGATATGCAAGGTTAAATCCTCCGACGTCTAGCAGGCTTCTTTAATTAAACTGGCTAATGAGGGCCAAGATCCTGACCCAGCAGCTTACACAGGTTGCCCCATAATTTCTGTTTGAGTTTTTTGATAGATTTTAGAAGATGCCTAGCCTGACTGCAAAAAACCTTAAAGTAATAGAGAATTTGCCACAGTAAGCCAGTAAGCTGTTCAATGTTTAATTATCTTTGTGGTTTAAAAAAACACAATTTATTCTGAAATCATAATTTCTCTAGCATTAGCTACCAATTATTAGGTTTCATTATGTCTTTTTCTGCTACATTAAAGAACCAGGATCAGGAATTTCTTCCCATGTAGCTAGTTACCAAACCGTCCCTTGGACTTCTCTCAGAAAATAGCTTGGGCTTCTCAAGTCTCTCTGTATGGCTTATTTTTGAGGTTTAAAAACGCACTTAGGCTATTTAGAAGGAACACTAGTGAAATACAGTTAATTTGTCAGAGGAAAATGAGTACTTTTTCTTGGTCCTTTTTGCACAAACTTTGTTCCACCTGAAGTTTGAACACTTTGATGAGTGCAGATACGGGCCAGGCTTACCTGCAGAGTTTTCTAGTGATCTTGGCTACCCCCCCGGACGCTCCGCTGGGCTGCGTCGCCTGTCTGTGCGCATGAGCGCAGGTAGACGTTGAACGTGTGTGACACGTTCTCTCAAGGGAGCAGATGGTGCTACTGAGCCTTCCCCAAGGCGTTTTGACGTGAATTGTTGCAGATATTGGGAGACAGTATTTAGACATCTTTAAGAACAGTGTCTTTATGTTCTCATAGCTTGTACGTATCTGTCAGCACGTGAATTTATTAGCCTGTTTTCTGGGGACCATCAGTAATCGCTGACTCTGATAAGGAAGGAGGATCCCAGTTAAACTACACTGGGGAAAAAATTAAGAGGGTATTTCTTAATCGGCAGGCGATGATTCATTACATTCATCTTATTTCACACAGACTGTTTATTTGATTTGGCTTCTCTGAGTTTGCCGGGTCTCTCGCTAGGTCACGTTCTCTGTGATCCTGCCTGTGCGTGGCTCCGGGGAGCCCAGGGGCTCCCGGGGCAGCTGGTGGAGAGGCTGTGTATCCGCCGGAGCACTGTCCTGCCTCACGCGTCCTGCCTCACCTGGGGCTGCCGCTGTTCCTCAGCTCCTGATTCCTGTCAGAGCACCAAGGGGAGATTTCTCTTCAAAATAATCAAGGTGAGAAAAAACGGATTGAACACAACTTTTGAAACACTGAGCAGAACTGATGTTTCCTGGCCAGAAATCCTGCAGAGATCTGCTAATGAGTCAAAGCTCTCTGCCTGCCCATAGACTGACCATAGGATAACCTTTCAGCTAAGGCAATAGCCCAAAAATCTGGAAAACCTGAGTTCATTTCTGTCTCTGCTATAAGTTCAGATGTGACTTTGAATAAGATATTTTATTTCCCTATATTCAAGTTTTGCTCTATGGCAGTTTGGGGGAAATATTTCTTTCTGTCCATATCCATCTTCCAGAGGATCTCTAAAATTCTTCTCGTATTTTAATATGTGCATGTGTAGCATCTGGATGTGACTGAATCTTCCCTAACTGCTGTCACATTAACAGCCACAGTACTCCTCTTTCAAAAAACTGAAATTCACCTTTTGACAGGTCCGTGCCAACATAAATTAGAGTCAGGCATTTTGTGTCCAGCAAAGCTAGGTAGAAATATATTGCCTCCTCTTTGTCTTCATCCTGAAATGGAGATTACCATTCCCTTTAGCCTCAGCTGCATGCTCAGTCTTCCCAAATCTCTCAAAATGATACAGGGCTGCAGCTCCTATTATTAAGTGCTTAAACTACACTGTATCATTTAGGATTATAATTTACCCTGATTACAGGGCATTTGCATGACCAGCTCAAGCAGTGGTAATCCTTTGGGGATGGGGGAATACGGAGGGCAGAGGGAATGAGCCAGGACTGGCACAAAGACCTCTGGGATCAGGCCTTCACCTGTCCCAGCCAAAACAAACCACCTGACCTGCAGTTTAGTCTCAGCAGTGGGACAGAAGCAGCCACAAAGCCCTTCCTCCTGTCCTTATACGGGGCACTTGAATCAGTTTTCAAGCACAGCGTCATTCATGTAACAACGAAATTGCTCAGCGTAGTTCAGTCGCAGAGCAGAGGCTGTGACCAGAGTTGGTTGGCAGAAGGTGACAGTGGCAGGAGAAATGGAGAAAGGAAATAGTTGTTGCCATCACCTGACAAAGCAGATGATAAGGCTGGAATTCCTCTGAAAATGCGAATGGTAGAAGCAGCAGAGCATGTAAACATTGACACAGGGCAACAAGGCAGGGTTGTGATACAGTGGACACTGTACTTAGAGCTGTGAAGAAATCGCTGGGGGCCTTGACTGTGGTTATTGCTTTTGTCTTATTTCATCTCTGTAGAGGTATTACGCTGCCTGTGACAGCCTGGCTCTGAGAGAAGATGGAAAGAGATTATTTAGAGGCAATAGGACAGACAAGTGGATTGCATTCCATGTTACTCACAGCAAAGATGCTCCAGGGCAAAATTAAATGAACTGAAAGTCCAGAAAAGTACCTTCATAAAAATGATGTAGAGCTATATTTTTTTCAAATTTTCTTATGGATGGTAGGCAAAGCAATGCAGCCTCTGTAATTGTTTTTTTATCATCCATCCCATTTTACCAGAAAAGGATTTTTTTTTTTAATAGAGAATTGTATTTAGATTGAAAAAGAAAAGTAGGAAAGTCTCTTGATTATTTCTTTTGGCAGCCCAAAATGTTTACAACAAAGGCCGCGCAAATAAATAGATGAAACCTGGAGCTCAGTGAATGAAGAGCCCTTGTGACCCAGCAGGGATAAAACACGTCAGCTGTGTGATGAAAGAATTGCTTAATCCTGTGGCACTGTCCCTTTCAGTTCAGACTTTAATGAAGCAAAGTAGTATTTAATGACTACTACCATTCTCCAGAATTAATAAATTACTGGAGTAAAAGAGGGGTTGCTTTTATTTATTTGTTTTAGCAAGTTGTAGTTAAAGTGTATCTTTTGGAGTAAAACTATAGCAACTGTTTGGGAACATAAAATGCTATAGGTCATTAAGTAAATTCTGTATTTTTTCTAATTCAACACTTTTCTGGTTCTGTCTGACATCCCTTTGAGGTCAGTTTTGTGCTGGTACCTGTATTTCATGACTGTACGATCTATGACTGGCTCTGGCTTGCTCCGTTAGACACACATTAAGCGGTGCCATGTTGCGGAGTGTGTATTTGCACTGTCATCCTTTTCAACATTCAGTGGCGTGTGAAATGCAGAGGGGCCAAATTCTGTGGTGGGCCAGGGAAGGGCAAATACGGGCAGGATTGAGGGGGATGGATGAGCATGCTGCATGAGCAAGTTGTCCAAGTACGCTCTGAAATCCTCATCTAACATACTCTAGTTGCTCTAGCCCTTTGTATGTGAAGAAACCCACAGAGGCAATGAGTTTTATAAGAACAGAGTCATCGAGAGGTGGCACAAAAAACACCCAGTTTCGTTTCCGACCTTATGAAACTGGGCTGCTGTTCTCCCTGCTCACAGTGGGTGTCTGCAAATCACTCTCAGGTGTCAGGATGAAAGTCCTTGGGTAAGAGCAAGGAAGGATGATACAAAAACATGTCTAACCTCTGCTGAGCTCTGTCTTACAGTTGTTTCCGAGGGCAGGGACAGAGCTGCTACTGATTCCCAGCGGGATAGATGTCACCACGTGGCTCAGCATGCGGCGCTCTGACACAGGGAAGCAGAACAAGAGATGGATTTAGGTGAAATTCTATTACCTGTAGATTACCTTTCTCTTTGGCTTAGCGTGAAGTGGTGAATCCAAGGTGGAGAACACGGACTTGGCTCGGAGTGTGGGGCTTTCTTCTACATACTTTGTTCTCAAGACTCTCTGTGACTGAAGGGTTTTTAAAAATCTGCTCACAGCAGAAATTTGGAATGTAAGTTCCCAGCCTAGGCGTGAAGAATGTTGATGAATGATTAATTAAGGAATCCATAAAAAGGCAAAAGATAAATGTCAGTGTTTTCTTTGTAATCAACTAATGATCTTTTTGTCACATTTGGCAAAAAAATATTTTATATCTAAATTCATCTCTTGAGAAATGAGAACCTGTTAAATTACATTCTCAACAAAGGGTATTTTCAGATGTTGTTGAAACAAAATATTTTGCTTGATCTGAAATGAACTTTCTTTCTGTATTTTGAGTTATCAAACACCTTAAAATGCCATGCACATTTTTAGCTCAATTGGAAACCATATCTGTATCTATATATATTTAACTTCTAGAAATCTCTTGCAAACAAAGAACATCCCTTATTTGCTCAGCACTTTAATAATACAGGACACTATCTCCCCAATAAGCTGAAGCTAATATTTACAGTGTTCGATTGTGAGGACACTTTTAGCTCTTGGGAAAAATACTGCCAAATGCGTACGTGTATTTTCATATTCTTATGCTAGACGGAATGTGTCCTATCTAGTTTAAAGAATAAAAACATGCCTAGCAAACTCTTTTGTATGTCACCATCAATACATTTCCGTTGGTTTCATTATACAACAGAGCAACAACAACAAAATTTAAAAATTCTCCAAACAAAAGAATTTGTCAACTAAAGCAAGCCTTAGTCTAAATCTTTGTAACTGGGAATAACTGGTCCTGAAGAAATGAAATGAAAAGAGCCAGCAGGAGGCTGTGTCCGGTGACACACCTCGCTTCAAATTTCCCTGGAGAGGCAACAAATGTACGACTGTGACAGCCTACTTTGCAGTGCTAGGATTTGGAAATTCTTTAGGGACCTGTCCATCAAAATCACAAATAGCCTTTTTCTCTTGTGTTTTACCCAAACCGCATCCCTTTACCAGCTCTTTAGGTGACATACTAAGCGCTGTGTTCATATAGAATAGCTTAGTTTGTCAGTCACGTCGCAGTCTACAATTAATGTTATTATCTGTCCATTAATAATAACAATAAAGCATTTAAGCAGAGCGAATGACTAATCATAATAGCACTTTCTTCTGTTAAACTTCCTTTTCTCTGCCTTTGTGCATTTCCTCTAAGGTATCCAAAAATCGTTCCAGACACACGTACTGTCCTTTAGTCAAAAAGGCGAAGTTAAAACATGCTGTAATAGACTCACCAGAGGTTTTTTTGCATTTTTTCACATTCTTCTTGCAGCTCAGGTGGCTGCTGAGAGTAACTGTGCCTGGGCACAAGGGCAGTCTAGTCAGAGCCATGTTTTTCAAACTTCAGAGACGTGTTTCAGGTAGCTTATTCTGGGTTTTGGGCGACCTTCGGCACCTTCCCATTGCACTGATTATGTTTTCCCCAGGAGGAGAATCTTAATAATGGGTTTGTCATCTGAAGTAAATAAGCATTCCCAGTGAAAGCCATGCTCGCACACATCTGCATCTATGTTTATTAAGGATTTGGCACTTACCGTGTAAAACAGGACATCATCTGAATTCAATAATCATGCGTTGGTTTAGTGAGCAGGTGCTTATTCCCACCAGGTGCACTTGTCCAGTATAAGCAGGCGATGATTTGTGGTTTTTTTAACATAAATTGCGTGTTTAGTTTGCTGATCTGATTTAGAATGGGTGTGTGGGAAAGGATGTCTGGAATTACTATAATGATTTTTTAGTACTTCTGCTAGCGAACTATTTTTTTCCTTATTGCTCGCCTCTGATGTTTTGTTAATTATCCGCCTAGAGATCCGTTTTCAGTATAAATTCTACCTCCAGCTTGAGTTCTGCTAATCAGAGTAGAAGAGAGAATGCTTTGGTATAGTGTCACTAGACTGGCTGGTTTCTGTGCTTATGAGAGATGGGTTCCCACTATTCCTTACAGCAGTATTATCTCTGCTGTACACTTAAAGCACCAAGACTTAGTGAGATTTATAGAACTATTAAGAATGAGCTATCAGGTATATCTCCTGGATGATAATATTCATCGTTCCGTGTTCGTACAACCGCTCCCTCGGGAAGGTCATAGAGGAGGAATAAGATAGAATTAATGCTTTAAAAACAAGAGTGCACCTTGCCCCATCAATACCTCTGCAGGTCACAGCTGCCAAACGTGAATTTAAAGAGCCCTCCCGAGAGATGGAAACTGTCACAGCTCCACATCCACGTGCTGCACATCCAGCGCCACAACTCAGCGAGTTGTTTCTGCTCGCTTCTGCCATTTTTTCCAGCTACATTTCCCTCGCTTTCTTTCCTTTTTTTTTGTCTGCCCTGCCCCAGAGATGGTTATGTAGCAGGGCTGTGGAGAACTCACACCTCTTGTCCCATCTAGTTTCCTTAGAGGTCCTGGTGAATGAACATTTTTGCTGGTGAGACTTCTCTGCAGCCTAGATGCTTCAGGTGCCAGCACTGGAACAAATCAAGTCTTTTGTATGCCAGCCACCAAGGAGCCAACTAAAAAATGTGCCTCATCTGTGGTGGCTTTCTAATGTGGCCTCTGGGCTCCAGGCCTGTCCGTGGTATGGCTTTGTACCCGGAATACTGAGTCCTTGCGACCTGCCGTAACCGTGTTCAAAGCTGAATTTAAGCTGAGACACCAGATGTCTTTGTGGTCTAAAATATTAGTAATTAATCTGAGTTTGTAGTGTTTCTGCATTAGAAGAAGCTTTTACTTTAATAGCCTTTTTTTGAAAGTGTTATTCTAAGTAGATCAGCAAGCTAAAATTTGCATTGTAAAAGATTGTTTTGGAACAACGCGGGATCTAATGAGCATATAGTAAATCCCTTGGCTCTGCAGCAGAGTCACAATAAGCATAATAGCTCTCACGGAATGAATCCCTTGCAGCCTAAAAGCTTTTTTCTTTAAAATGAAATAGCAACCCTGCAGGATTTAGTGCAGACAATATGCAAAGATCATTTAAGGGGCTGTTGTGGAAAGAGAAAACAAATGAGGACGACTCCACTTAGGGTCCTTTGAAAAGACCCTTTGTGATCACTTCATTAGACAGTCTGTTTCAATATTTTCTTATTCAAGACTGACTTTATTCTAATGGAAGCATCAATAAATTCCACTCTTTATCCTTCCTCCCTGTGGTCTTAGCTAAAATGCCAGGAAGCGTTTTATCATTTTTCTGCCTTCTTACTGAAGGTTGAACATGCAGTAAGTATTATTTCTTTAGCAAAAGACTGAAAGTGTGAACTAATGGTATTACACAAGAAAGCTGGTAACTCACTTGGAGGAAAAATAAAGCAACTTGTGCCTTGTACTTTCATCCTGGCTTAGCTTAGGTAACAATTGACGGGAGATGCTATTAGAGGTTCTGCCTAGTTTTAGGCTAATGCATTTGTCTGCCTGTTAAAAAAGGTATTTTTGAGTTACACATTCGCTGCCTGCCCTTTCTGCAAAATTAGAAGTAGTTTATATCTCCCAGACGTACTGGGACCCTAAATACTGTGAAAACCGTTTCATTTGCCATTTTGAAGGAAGTTAATTGAAATGAGAATGTTGAGACAATGTTGAGAGGTTGCCCGGAGAAGTCGTGGGGTCTCCATCATTGGAGACATTCAAAAGCTGCTAGGACATGGTCCTGGGCAAGTGGCTCTAGGTGGCCCTGCTTGAGCGGCGCGGGGTGGACCAGATGGCCTCCAGAGGTGCCTTCCAACTTCAGCCGTTCTGTGATTCTGCAATTCAGCTGACGCATGCTGTATCATTTTTTCCTTTTTTTTTTCCTATGTTCAAAAAGTTTAAATTTGAAATTTGGCATTATGAGTAGACCAACCCCAGACGTTTCTAGTGTGGGTGTTTTAATTCTAGGACCTGGCTTTGGCAAAGACTTTCAATTTTACTTCTAGGTTGG
Source organism: Rissa tridactyla (assembly GCF_028500815.1). Classification (NCBI taxonomy): domain Eukaryota; kingdom Metazoa; phylum Chordata; class Aves; order Charadriiformes; family Laridae; genus Rissa; species Rissa tridactyla. The sequence goes on along the minus strand of NC_071478.1, from coordinate 9,419,247 downwards.
AGGTCCAATTTTTGCTTTAATTTAATCAGAGGAAATGATCTCTGTTCACCTGAGATACCAGATTAAAATGGGAAGGGGTTTGAAACATAAAACAACTTTTCCCTTCAAAAGCTCACACTTCCCCACCCCCCCACCCCCCCCCACCCCGGTACTGAGGAGGTGAGTTTCTTGAAGAAAAGTTGCTTTCTGAAGGAGCTGTTGCTTTATTACAGTGTCCATAGGTGACAGCCCTGGCCAGGGCAAGGGTGGAATTGGCCTCAGATCAAAAGCTCGCTGCCCTGCTAGGTTGTCTGAAGGACTGATTTTCGTTAATACAGAGCCTTGTGAACCTCAGTGGAATGAAACTACTCATGGGCCAAAGGCATATAACGACTAAGTGCCAGTTACTATTTTTAGGTAAGACTTTCCAATAGGAAGTCAAAGGTTTAGAAAGCCATAGTACAAGTATCAGCATGGGTAATAGGTTGAATGCCTCTCGGTTTGTTCAGGCAGCGATCGAGTAGCTGAATGATTGAGGAATATATTGATCTTGACATATATTAGTGGAAATTGAGACGGTAATGACAAGTGTGGTCAATGCAGTTATTTTACAAGTGATGTTTTTTAGAAAGTGCCCCAGTTCTGTTCTCTGGGCGTTAGTTTTGTACTTTTCAGAGACTTTTATGGAAGTGTTGTGTGAACACCTACCCATGTCAAGCAAGGCGTCTGTACTCTGACCTTCAGTATTCTTGCTAATCACCTTCTGATATCTGACTGTGTTTCTGTGTGCTTCAGCCTGATTTGGGCTGCTGCTGTGCTCAGCTGATCTAGTCGCGAGCCTCTTCTAAGTAGTGTCCAAGTGAGCACTGGACTATGGCAGTTAGTATACTGGTTCTTGTGTTCCAGGAGAAGCTTCTGCATTGACTAGTCAGCATTATTTGGTGGTTTGGTGCAGGTTAGCAAAACTCGGAGTCTGGCAAAACAGGCGTTTTTCCTAAGAACTTAAATACTGCGGGAATTCAGCTGCAGGTTTTCTGATGTAAGCTTAACGTACATATGTCTTTATCCCTTGCTGAGACTTGAATTTAGAGGGAGATTTTCTCTATGGTCTTCTGGGATAAGTGAGAAGAAACAACCTAAAGCAATCACATGACTGAGAAGTGAGGAACGAGGATGACGGGCTGGTCTTCGGTGCTGTTTCACGTATCCCACGTAGATTGTATTTTTCCAAGGCCAATTTGTTGAACTTTAACAGTTACAGTACAAACAGTGTCTGTGCTGACAGATTTGAAGAAATGACTGACAGTGGTTATATAGATTTGGGAAAAAGTTGAGTAAATTTGTAAGAAGGCAGAAAATTATTCTCATCAAATGTGTTCTTAACGAATATGTTATGAGGAGCATCTGCCTGGGACAATTACCAAACTAAATTAGATACCAAATTGCATTTACTTTATACAAGGAAAAATGACTGGGGCTTGCAAAAACCAACATACCTGGTACTAGCCAAGGAGAAGATATCTGCAGCCTCTTTCAGGCTTGAGGAGAATTCAGAGGAAGCGGAGTTATTGCCTCTAGTCTATGAAGTGTAAGGGTACGCCTCAAAGCAGTCTCTGTTCCATGCCTGTCATTTAGGCGATAGGAGCTGTTAACATCTCCTGGAGCGTTTTGAGGTGCCAATGTTCATTCATTTGCTAAGAAAAAGAAGTCTTTGAAAATTAAAAACTTGCCCTTAGATAGGCTGTCCTTTCTCCCTGTTGCCATTCCTCAGTGCTTCCTCTCCTGTCAGACCCTAATGCCATCCCTGAGCAATGATGTCAATGAGGTTGATGGGAGATAAACGGTGCTTATCTGCACCTAAGGTCAGCAGTACATAACGTACCAATGTTTGCTGTACACCATACCTGCGAGGTTGCCTGCTTTGTTATTACCTATTAAGTTGCCATTTCCCAAATTCTGCTCCCCAAGTGCTTTCTGGAACTAACAGAACATCTCGCCCATCCTTTTCCACCTGAGGGACACGCTGACAGAGATCATGCCTTCAGCAGAGGGGGTGAGCCACTGTCCCCTGCATGGCACGTGGTGCATTGCTGCAGCTGGATCAGCCAGGATCAGTGGAGTCTCTGGATAATTCTCCTGATGCCTCTCTCGGGCAGCTACCCCAGAGCAGGCAGGCATCCAGGGAACTTGTGCGGGCAAGGGTAGATGACATGATCACTTTGCAGTCAAGTGAATCCTGGGAGCTCGGGACTGGGAATGAGGAGCAGGCTCCAGAGACCAGTGACGGTAGTCCGGTACCTGCAGTAAGCTCTCCTAACATTTCTTTGAGTACAGACCTGGCTGCTTTTCGGCCTTGTGCGTAACTCCTGCTGTGCTCTGCTTGGCTCTGAAGCCTTCTCACCAGCTCCTCAGGAAACAGTCCCACCAGAGCAGGTGGTCTCTGACCAGTATAGATGCAGTTATAGGTGAACTTCCCTAGTGGGAAACAAGAAGTGCTGAACCACCTTGGTTTGGGTTGATATTTTAGTCTTTGCCATCCCAGTTAATGCGTATTTTAAATCTATATATAAAGCAGGGCCTATGCAATGTTGCATATGCAGCAAGCCGATGCGGTAGCTGTCTGCTGTTGTTTCTCTAAAGGTTTTTTGCAGTTTCCATCCCCCATCACCAAGACATTTCAGAGTGTCTGGAATTTTCCTTGCAGCAGGGAATTCTACTTCACATATAAAATCACCATCTTCTTCCCTAGACGTGCTTTTTTTCAAAGTTGCAATATTCTTTATAAAAATTGTGCAAAATATGCGTTTATGGAAATCGGATTAGTGGTTAAAGTATATGGGACATTTTTAATATAATTTTAAATCCTATCTTCCCTCCCATAGCAGCTAGTCTATTAATTTATCAGACTTAGTTCTTTACACACAAAGTTTATCTTTACAGCAAGATAGCAGTTGCTGAGTGCGAGTTTCTCTAGACCATGTTTCAATTTCTTCATGCTTATCTATTTTCTTCCGTAAGAGGGTTAGCAGAAGGGTTTTATCTTCTCACTATTGTCACATCTGAGATCTTAGCTGGCTTGAGGTTCTGTGTAACCTCTAAGAAATATGTGAAGGACAACCTCGAAATTTGCTACTGTAGAGCCACCAGAGAAATTCCGAAAACGTGCATCAGTTGAGTGTCTCATTACAATAACATTATGGTCCCACTGCCTTTTTTCTCTGAAAGCAATTAATCTGTAAATATTAGAAAATCCCAAGGGAACGAAACTAAGAGGCCAAACTCCGATCAATTCTAATAAATTTTAAAGGCTAATCAAATATCTATGAAATAATTTTTTAACCTTCCTACAAAGAAAAGGTGCCCTTTTGAATCTGCCATGAAACCTCACATTAGATGACTCTGCAAGAGGATCTAACAACACACCTCTGAACTCTGTAGTAATGGTTTTGGGGAAAGCAGCTAGCTTCCAAGTATTCATCAGTGGGGCAACTGAAATATTAATAATAAACATAAAGAGGTAATACTAGTTCCAAAGATACACTAAAGACTCTTATGACGGTGTCTGCTCTGTCCTCTGTATCTGTGCTTCTGTCTTGAAATGAAGTTCATGCTGCATGAGCCAGGAAAACAAAACACGAGAAGAGCCCCAAGTGAAATTCAACCTTTCAAAATCAATAGTCCACAAATGCTTCTGTGCATTCGCAGCCTTGCAGGACAGCAAGAGCACTGGGGGGATAGGTATTTACACGTGTTAATAGGACTACCCCAGTGACAGAATTACTTTTATATGTGAAATTTTGCCACACTCCCTATATATCTGCTGTTAGCAGATTATCTATAAACTGCTGTAAGCAGGAGTTGAAACCAACAAGGCAGGGATTACAGTAGAGACAATGTCATCATCAGTCAAGCAAGGACCCTTTTGGGTCCTGTAATTTGCAAGCATTGGTCAGAAGTTTATCCTGAAATCTTTGAGAAAACATATGATCTGTGGATCTTGAGATGTGATTTCCTCCTTTTTTCAATTCTTTTTTTGGCAGCTAGAAGTCTCTCTGATGTAAGCTGTTTTGTCCCAGTGTGAAAAGATTTTTTTTTTTTTTTTTTCTCTCTATAACTGCACCATTAAATAGCGCAGGCTATTTTGAGAAATGAGAGTTGGGACTTTTTTAAACCATAATTATGGCTGTCTTTAAAGATGATGATAAAAATGTAGCTGACGAACAACACGAGAGCACATGATTAATTTTTCCATTTGACATGTTTGATTATGACAGCTCCCTAGTTCCTAACAGCTTCCTATGTGAAGTGAAAAACAGAGAGCACTTTATCTAGCCCATCTGATTAAATATGACTCTCTAGTCAGCTATAAATTACTTTGAAAAATCAGTTTCCAGTGAACTATGTAAATTGTCAATACTAGAGTGGCAAGAACCGTAAGCATGTTGTGTTCATGCTAAGTTTTTGTTTCTAGAGAGGGCACTAGAAGAGTTGCCCCTTCCATTGAGGACTGGAGGATAACTAGAGAGCTACCGTGTTTCGGATAGAAAAAGATCTTATTTGCACGGTTCAAATTTCCTTTGCGGAATCTCTTCTGGTTTAGACCTTGTTGGTCCGTGGCTGACTGGAAAGAAGGGCCAAAACTACACTACCCTCTTCCTATGCATGCTTTTAATGTTAAGAGTTTTCTGTTTGACTTCATCAGAGTGGGAATTTCCCTGTAACTTCGCTGTGTGCATGGGTTTTATTCGACGCAGCGGTGTTCAAGGAGCTGAGATGGGCCCAGTGGTACCTGCTCTTGTGAATTTACTACCTGGGTTGCGCTTCAGGTCTGCCCTTCAGGTCTTGCAACTTTTGCCAGAGAAAGTACTTAGACTTTTTTCACCTTCGGGAACCACAATTTAATCACTCTGTCAGATCCCCTCATTTGGATGGTCTGTCACAGTGATTTAAGGATCGTTATCTCCAGGCCACGTGCTCTCTGAGAAGGGCTGTGAGCCCACTGGCCTCCTTCAAGTTTGATGGGCACATTTTTGAGGCTTTTCCAGATGAGAAATTAAAACAAAAATACTTCTGTGGAAAAGGTTGTGCCTAAACAAAATTTCTAAATGAGAACAAATACCTCTTTTAAATGTTATCCAAAGATTGTGGTTTGCTATTTTTGCAACAAAGTTTTGGGTTTCCCATTTAAACTGACCTTTCAGTTTGAAATACGCTTGTGGTGTTGGAAAGGCTTCTAACACCAGACCTGAAAATCGGTAGTATTCAGGTTAAGAAAAACATTTTGAGGGTAGTTTTTAGGGAGAAGGAAGATGGAGATGACAAAGAGCTTGTGTTTCAACTAGTGAAAACATTTAATATTGCCGTTATTCTTGACAATTTAGGTCAGCAAAATTTCTGAAACGTGTGGAAGTTCTTTCATGATAGGAAAATCTTTTCCAGTCCTGTTGTAGGTGTGTGTGGGTAGTCTAGAAGACATCCGTCTTTGGTAGGCTTTGCATTGAAAATTGAAGAAAACCTGAGATCCCTGACTTTTAAGAATTCCCACGCTGGGATATCATAAAACAGGGAGATCTGAGCTGCTTTAAAAACTCCTCCGTCTCTTCTGTTGCCTTCACACAGGAAAGAAAGTCTGAAATCTGAAAGGCTACTTCTATGAAGTGCCGCTCAGATGGAGTTCAGAACTGTTTTGATAAAACTCCAGAGTCCAACGCTAGCATAAGGCTTCTGTTTCGGGGTGTGCTGAACACCCAGCTCTGCAGTGCTGCCTCTGGCGGGAGCCGCTGCAGAGACGCCAGGTAACGTGCCCCGCTGGGCACATTAGAAATGAGGGGACCCTGCTGCCACGTGCATGTTTTAAAGCTGATTCTTCCCATCTTCTTACTGCTGGAAGATGTAGGCAGTGATTATTTCTTTCAGCAAAGGACCACTGGAAGCTCTTGAAGACACCGAGCTGCTACAACACAAATGCAAGCTGTACAGTAATAGTCTCTTCTGGCACCACCCCCAGAGAGCTTGCTAACTGTGGAAAAATGGGCTCCAAGTCACAGATTATTGCAAATTTCATTAATTGCTTGATTTTCTGTATTATTAAAGAGAAGAACTAATCCCAGCCCCCTCGGAAAAGTGAGACAATGTTTCCTCAGGTAGTTTTAAAGGAGGTGGAGAGCAGTGTGTTGCATGTGCCTGCTTCACTCGGTGTTGGAGTTGCCGTGGCATCTGTAAACTTGCAGTGTCACACCAAGGGACACGACCGGGTGTCCGTTCAAAGAGGCTGTGAAATTGTTAGCAGAGGGTAATTGCTTGGAAGCAAATCCTCCCCACCCTGAAGTCCTCTTTCCACTATTACAGGTTCTTGGATCCCTCATCCCTCCAGCTGCTTGAATCAAAGGTGTATTTGATGGGAAAAATAGTTGCAACAGAGAGTCTGAAGCTTTTATTTTTCTCTCTCACTGAGCATCGAGGTGTTTAAACTGCAAAATTCACAGCAGGATACAAAGTTCTTAAGGATCATGATCTTTCTTTCCAGTCTAAGTTTTATGAGTCAGGAGAGTTAACTGTCTCCTCAGCTGTGCCTTCATAAAATGCCATTTTCATTTTTACCTACTGATTTTGCTGTTACTGAGATAATTTGTACCAAATCAAATAACCACGTACAGTCAGCTTAGTGTACAAAATAAGGCCATGCATAAACTTGTGAGCTATATGTTTGTGGTTTTTGACTGAAAGTATGAATAATCCCTAGTATTAGTTACTTGTAGACTGCAGGCACCCTCTTCTCCTGACACTCCCAGAAGCATGCGTAAGAATGGCTACAAAATATTGGAATTTCATTGCCATTTTTGGCGTGAATCATTTCACTCATTAGTCAGTAAACATACATTTTCAAAAACCAGAACAGCTGAAGGTAACGTGGGGTGCCTTTCGATTTAGAGAGCACTCAGTCGGTCCATGGGGAGCGAGGAGCCCTCCCTGTAAGCGGGGCGAGCGCGGGGGCTGCACCTGCCCTGGTGCAAACACCCGCCCGAGTTTCGAATCCCGTGTGGTTTTTGAGCTCTGACATTCACCCAGCAGGGCAGGATGCTATTGGAAATGGGTCCCGCCTGCAGAGCTGGAGGCCGTGTCAGCAAGGTTCTGTGTATATGTTGCCATAACTTCGGCATTGGTTAGCCCAGACAGCTCTACATCCTGCTTCAACGGGGACCAGGCTTCTTGTTTGACCCTTTTGATTGATGGAATTTTACATTTTCCTTTGCCTCACCTCCTTTCCTCATTCCCAGCATACCTGGATTTTGGTCAAAAGTGTTGGTTTTCTTTTATGTTTCTTTTTTTGTTCCCTTGTTGTTGTTGATCTTTTTGTTGCTGCTGTTTGTAACTACTCCCTTTTTAGGATGCTAATAATTTCATCCAAAAAAAAAAAAAGACTACAGTTGTTTTAAGATATTTTCTGGATTTCTAAATTTTTTTTGGGGGGAAAACCATTTTTTTTTAAAAATCCTATTAAAAATGATAGTTTGGACCTTCAGCAATAAGTACTTGTGGGAAAATATATTTCCTCATAAAATTTCTTCTTGTTTGGCAAGAGTTAAAGCATAGCAATTTATTAGCCTTATTAAGTCATGTACCCAGCCTTCATTCAGAGAACTTTGGTGACGCACAGTCTAGGTCATGGTGGACAAAACACTCCCTCATCTCAGTATTTCTTTGATGCGTAGAATATGATGTTCAATTGACAACTGTAAAATAAACGGTAAACGCTTTTCTGTAGGACAACCACATCTCAGGTGTTCAGGAATAGCTAATAATTAGTGCCAGTAAATCATTTAGAGCAAACCACGAACATTATCATTCCGTTTGTAATTTACCCCTGATGTGGGTACTTGTTCTTCTTAATACTTAATATGTCTGTTTATAGAAAATTTGATTGAGATAATTAGCAGTAAAAATGCTAAGGTAACACAGCTATGGTAACATTTATATTGCTACCAATTTTGTTTATGGCAGCCTAAAGAGCGATACTGAAATTAGAAATTAACTACAATTAGCAAATAAATTGAGTGTCTCTTGGAATTACTTGATCATGTCTTAAAACGTTGCACAGTGTGACGCTGGCGGAGGCAAAGCCGGGTCCCTGGGCTGCAGCAGCTGCGCTGCGCGAGGAGCACGCAAAGCAGGAGCCCCTTTGCTTCCCTGCCGTTGCTGTGGGTCAGCTGGAGCCACGTCTGTGCCCTGCCCAGGGCATCTTTTGAGCCTCTGTCTCCCTCACCTTCCATGGAGCCTGGGCTGTTGCCCCATGATACACGTTTGGTGCTGTGATGCCAGAAAGATTTTACTATTGGGGGTTCTCCTCTCCATGGGGGGAGCAGAAGGCTGAGCGTGCTTTTCAGTGATGTCTACCCTTGTAGGGAGCAGCTCAGAGAGACCCTTCAACTTCCACGTTCTCAGTAAATGAACCTTGAAACACACAGTTAATGTTGGCATCTCAGTGTGAGAGGAATTACTTGGGTTGGAAATGTTTTGTTATCCCAGCAGATGAGCCATAGATATGGAAGATGGTTTCCTCTGATTGCCTGAAACATGTCAGTTTGGAGGGACTTGGGCATCATTTAATGCTCAGGTAGAAATAGTTTGCTTCCTGTAGTAAGGCGCTTTAAGAACTCTGCTTGAAAAATGCCATATAGATGCATATATTTATTTTTCTGGCATAATTTCATACTTAGATGTGGAAAGGAAGGAGTTGTTTACTACTGTTAAAATGGATCATTAAATACCCCTTTGAGGATTAAAGGAGGAGAAGACTCAACCAGTTTCGGGGGCAGCCACTGACTCACCTCTCTTATCTGTTTCATGCAGTAAAACTTTCCTCATTCTTTCATCCTTCATTGTATTTCGCAGACTTCTTGCAGTTAAAGGCAGACAGGCAATGGCTTTCTGAATCCCGCATGTCTTTCAATTCTGTGTCCAGCAGGGAGAAGGTGCTACTAAACCTCCCCATCTTCTTGATGAAGACACGAGTCTTGAGTCTTCATCTAAACGTCACATGACTGCTCTTACCTGCCGGGGTCTTGGCTGGTTTTGGGTGCACGTGCCTCATTGTTCCACTGAAATGGTTTCATTTTGTGTAAGGTCAAGTGATCATTGGGCTGGAAAGGGAGAGGACAAGAGCTTCGCTCTGCACTTAGCAGTGCACTGAGAGGGGCTGGGGATGCAGAGTCATGTCCATGCTCCATCGAACAGTAACTAATCCTATGAAGTGAAACAGGAGACTTGTCTGCCCTGAAAAGAAATGACCCATAGTTGAGCAGCCATGGCATTTATCTGGGATGTGGAGAAATAGCAGCACAATGATGGACATCTGGTGATATGCAACGCCTAACCATCTCCTCACCCCACACGCTCTACATCCAGGTCTCTTTCTCTGGGACTGGAAATCCCATCCTCACCCTGGGAAACATCCCCACTGGTGTCAGAAGCTATGTATTCCCAGAAAAAACAAGTCACTGGAGTAAATTAGCATCTTTATAGGAAGCAAAATTTCCTTTATTTCCTGCTTGTTTCCTTCCTTCCTACTCTTCAGCAGATTTTGTCTCTTGAAAGAGCAAAATGGGGCTGCAGGTTGGGGGAAAGGGGGCACCGAATGTCAGTGTAAAGCAATCCAGAGGGCTGCAGATGGGGCGGTCACAGCACAGTGCAAATTCACGCTGAGTGCTGAGCACCGAGATCCCGGCTGCCAGGGTGAGCGTTATCTGGCCCGAGGCTGCTACTGCCTTTTTTTGTTGTGTTTTCTTCAAAGCCAGGTGTCTGAGTTCCCTGTGGATTTCATCTGGGGAGAATTTATCACTGATAAATTACTGTTTGTGTTGAATTTACAGATGAGCTGAACTGTTTCCTTTAATGTTGCAGTTTAGTACCTTTTTCTTTTCAGGTTTGCATGAGCACTGGCATTTGAAGGAAATAAATCTGTCGCTCAGATAATGTATTTGCCCTTGGTACCGAAATACATAAATAAAAATTACAAGGTCATTAGCCATATCAATAGAAAGAAATATGTGCTGTGCATTAAATAGCTGACTTCCAGGATGGGTTGGGCAAATAGCAGTATAATAAATTGTACCGCTCATTTCCCCTTCTGATCATGAAAATCAATTAATTCCTTTCCTTTTTGTAGCACTTCCCCTTTGCACTGGAAACCTTCAGCATATGTCAGTCCAAATTTATAAGCAGTGTGTTTTTCAGTGTATTTTATTTATCAAATGCAAATTCCAGTGGCCAGTGATTTACTACAGAACGGTTTGGAAAGCAGCAAATAAATATTACCTAACAAAGTATTTTAAATAAATAAATAAATAAATAACTCAGCTGGAGGAGACTTTATCTGCTACTTCCCAAGCAATTTATCTTTGTCCCTGAGAAGGCAGGTTAGGTGGAGAACTGCCCCAGTATTTTTCTGGAGTGCGTCTTGTCTGGAAATGAGCTCTTTGTGCTCAGTAAAAGGCAGCCTTGGAAAGCAATGGATTATTGCTTATATTTTAATACCTTTTATTTATTTTGGCTAGACTATAGTGCTGGGTGCAGACCCGAGGGAACTGAAACGCATAAGCTTTGCTCAATCTGCATCATTCCTAATCTCAGTGATCCAGAGAGGCAAGTCCTCTTTGTTTCCCACCATGGAGTTCAGACAGTAAATAACAGGAAAAAATTGCACGGAATGGGTGGTGTCTGGGAAGGCTGCGTGATACAGTCTCTCACTCAACCCCTTTTATCCATCTTCATCAACTATCAAGCAGTGGAACAGGCTGCCCAGGGAAGCGGTGGAGTTGCCATCCCTGGAGGTATTGAAAAGATGGGTAGACGTGGTGCTGAGGGACATGGTTTAGTGGTAACTTGGCAGTGCTGGGTTAATGGTTGCACTCGATGATCTTAAAGGTCTCTTTCAACCAAAACGATTCTATGATTCTACCTCAGGGGCAGAGAGATAAGTGGTCATTTACCGCTTCTTATGTGAGCAGGCTGCAGGTAAAGGTATAGAGAATAGTTGTACCAGAGGTTTCTCCTTTCCTCGCCGCCTGGCAGGTAAGCGGTTGAGAGGTCGTAGAAGCACTGGGTGAGAAATGCGTTTGCTGGCTCATACCCGCTACTGAGTGCGGTAGTAACCTCTCTTGCTAAACAAATGCACATTTTGGTTAATGGCTAGATTTACCAAGGCATTCTGTGCCAAGGCTTGTGTCTTATTCTTGGCTAGGATTTCCATGGGATGTCCTGCCCCAGGTAAGTCGGTGCTTGTTTCTTACTGAAGGTGGGGCAGAGCGTGTTTGTGACGGGAGAATTGCTGCGCTGAAAATCACTGAAGCCTGCAGGGGCTAGATTAGAAAAAGAAAGGAATAATTGACACAATCAAAGTGCAAGTTTCCATAATGAGAAAATAAGTGTGTTTCCGTGTGTGGTTTTTTTTCCTGTTGGTATTGTGCATGTGGGTAATTGGTTTCCTACTGATTCCCAAAAGTAATGTTCAAATCCCCACATAAAAGGCTCTGGTGTGGAATAGGTCATTTGAGGTGCTTATGCGCGCTAAACGTCTATCAGATTGTTCTGGCGGTCACATTTAAACTATTAAAAGTTTGTTAGTTGATCTGGAGAGCTGGTATACAGTGCCAAACGCCTCTAACCCCACGTATACAGTGCCAAACGCAGCCAGGTGATACAACTGAATTTTGTTGAAGTTTCAATAATGAGCACTAGGTTAAATTAGTCCCTGTGATAGAGGTTACCACCTTATAATTTCTCTTCTGCCTGATGGTTCCAAGAAGAGGGACATTATGGGGATGGGCTTGGATATTTCTGGTACCTAAGGTTATGTACCTAACACAGTCAGCTGCGCTCACCTTGGACTCATCTGTAGTCAATGTGGAGAGTGAGGGGTTTCACCCCCGGAGCAGGTAAATCAGGTGATTTTTCTGAATCGTTCGATAGTACCCATCTCCACTTAGGAAATGCTGTACATACAGCATCTGAAAAGCACCTTTAAAAGAGAAAAAAAAAAAAAAAAGAACTAAAATTCATATAATTGTTTTTCCTCTAACTCTCCCAGGTCTGGCAGTGCGGAGGAAGCATGGAGGTGTTACCCTGTTCTCGCGTGGCGCATATTGAACGCACAAAGAAGCCCTACAACAACGACATTGATTACTATGCAAAGCGCAACGCCCTGCGGGCCGCTGAGGTCTGGATGGATGACTTCAAGTCCCATGTTTACATGGCGTGGAACATCCCCATGGCAGTAAGTACGGGTCACGCTCCCTCCTGAACAGCGGCAGAAACGTGGATGGCTGTTCCTGGTTTGCTCTTTGAGGTGAAGGATATTGCTACAGTCATATGAAGTGGGCTAAGCTTGGGGGGAAGCGTGCTTTCATGCCGCTGCGTGGTTAATACGGAGAGTCCTGCCATATAAACTTGTTTCCTCGGTGTCAGTTTTGTTGTGTGCCCAGGAGCGGTGACACAGATTTATAATTTACCTAGAGCACAATTTTTGCAGGTTTATGCGCTTCCTCAGAAGTTGTCGTTAATTTGGGATGCCATTAAACTTTGAGGTGTTCATACGCTACAGTGGTGAGGACTACAGAAATGTCCATAAATATCATCATTCATCCTGAGACTCAGCAGACCTCACCAGCATAAAAAACGAAGTATGCAATAAAAGAATTGCACATTAACTAGCTTTGTCTACAGGCTGAGAGTTGCGATGTGGACACATTCTGTACCTTACTGTGCATACGAATTGTAGATGGCATGTAGGGCCTCTAGGAATCCATGTAATATAAATATTAGATAAACTGTACGTTCAATTTATCACTTTATTCTGTAATTATATCACATGCTACATCTCCTGAGCATAATTCTTGGAGAGAAGAGATATATGTTATATCCCAGTTGGGTGGAAGCTGGCTGCTGCTGTATCCTTTAGTGTATTTGCATCCAAATTATTCATGTGAAGAGGTGCAAAGAGAGCAGCTGAGGGCAAGTGTCCTTTGTTCTGTGGGTAATGATGGGTTAGTTAACCCTTAGAGGAGGGGCTTGTTCAAACCTGATTGAAGTAAATGGAAACAGGGATGTTCCTATGTGAACAGGAAAATATGCCAACCCAGCAGTATATTCGTGAATATTCAGTTATGACCTAAAGTCCATCGAAGTCACGGGAGTCTTGTCAAAGATTTCATCAGATTTAGTCTGTGTCCTAAATACCTACTTGTACTTTAGTACCTAGGTAATATCTCAAACCCCATTTTTGTTCATTCCTGTCGTAGTTTTGAAAATACAAATACCGAAAGGAGCAATGTTTCATTCTTCTCTGTGTGATCTCTGAGTATGTCAGATGTTCACACCTGCCCGAATTTCACTTACTGCTGTTCAATATTGGACACTGAGCAAGGTCTCTATGAAGATGTGTTTTGGTTCCTTCTTTTGGCATGAGAGGTAATTGCAGAGAATTATTTTGCCTTAACAAAAGGCAATACTGCATAACTTTTTTCCCACACAAGATCTCTGTGACAGTAGGAGGAAGACAAAGCAGTGTCCATCTAAGTTTTTAGGGGTATTGTGGCCCTGTCTGCATCCATTTCATGCAGACAGTTTCAAATAGGAGATGAAAAAGTAACCTTGGTAAATTTGTTTGCTTGATGCCAACTGCAAATGAATTCTGAGAAAAGACAAGATATTTAAATAAGCATTTACACCAAAACATAATTTCCTTTAATCTCTCTGAGATTACTTATTGATGCAGTTTTCTGCACTGAGCTACACAGCAGTGCTTTAAAAAAAACACAGGCACGTCTACATTGAGAGACATAAAATCAGCAGAAGTACTGAACAGTAAAGTTTTCTTTCTATAAAATAAATTGATTGATAAAATGTGCATCATAAAAGTAACCCCATTAGCTCTCAGGAAAAGGAAGCTAGTGTTAGTGTTCACAGAGTTTTTCCGCTGTAGTATTCAATCTGGATGACTAAGAAGTGCTGTACTGTTATAAGCCGTAAGAAAAACCTGCAGGAGAACTAGAAGCCTTACCGCCTGATTAAAAAGAGTATGTCCACGTACTAAATTCTGTGGACATCTTATTCTTGTACCATCACCGTGTAACCCGTACGTGATGACTGCAGCTAATGCAGAGTTCAGCCCAGCATTTTCGTAGCAGCTCAATTTGCTGCTCTTGGGTTCTCTAGAAACGGCACTGCAAACAGGGCTCTGTATCGCCTCATTTCAGAAGAGGGCAAAAAGGAGGAAAGTACAATCCGTGTTTTCTCCCATACCAAAAGCCGAGCCGTCCAAATTAACCCTTTCTTGACTCGCACCATCTCTTTCACAACTCGCTCCCTTCCGAGTCACTGAGGATCTGTGCATACTGTGTATCTTGATTAGCAGATGATCTTTGGACACACCTGCAAGATCATATTCCTACCACCTTCAACAGCAGGTCACCAGCATAGCTTTATTTTAGTTAACCAACTATTTGGTATGCCCCTGCTATGATCTATTCCTCGACAATCTTAGGGACAAAGGAATCTTATATCGAATGATTTATTGTACTGAGTGCCTCCGAGAATTGCTCTCCTTCCATGCAGCCTGAAGTAGTACGTAAATTAACACTCATTTGAATGGATGTTGCATAGAGAGTTCATGACAAAGTGTGCATCAGCAAGCAGCAGTGAGCACAGCAAACTCTTTATGTGGCAAATAGAAAAACCTGTTCAGTATTACACTTGTATTCTCTCCTGAAAACTAGGCATCTGCTGGGTATTCTAATAAACCCTGAGCTAAGATTTGCTGCTGTCTTGTAACCCTGCATTAGACATAATTTGTAAAACGTACAGAAATCTTTCTGGAGGAAGTGTACAAGGCACTTAAGACAGATCCATGCAAAACTCCCCAGTTTCAGTCCGTTTGATTCATACAATGTCAGAAAAGATTTTTAGATGAGGTAACTCTTACTGTCTTAATGCTGAACTGTGATGATTTACAGTGGTTTAAATCAACAGACACTAACGCGGGACCTGGCATTTTTTAAATGGCTGGGTTTGGTCATATTGATTTGACTCTTCCAGCCTGTGTTTTTCATGTGATTTGCATTCAAACACGACTTAAATTCTGAAGTAGAATTATAAAGAAGGTTTTGAGTTTAACTGCATTTTATGGCTCAAGTCTGCAAATGAGCTCTAGTTCCAGTAAAAACTGAATGCTGGTCTATGCAAATGTTTAATGGAGCTTAATGACTTTTTGAGCAGCTCTGCTTTGAAGTTTTAACAACTCCGTTCTGATCTCATTTACATTAGTGAACACCCAAGGCTGTTCCTAGAGTAAACCATGATCAAGCTGCCATATCTTAGATCAGAATTACCGCCTAAATTCCTAACAAATCTGAAAGCAAAGGAGTTCAGGTTTGATTGCAAACATTTAGAATTGCTGTAAGTAACAACATTCTTATTGTATTCTTCTTATTTTGATTTATGTTTGGTTTTTGCTTGTTCGTTATCCTTCTTTTTCCACTGACTTCCATTAATATTTATTGTCTGCTCTCAACAACAGCTGTCTGATGAGCTGCTACTTACAAAACAGAAGAGAGGGGAAACACAGCTTGGTGTACAAAATGAACTCCAGTTTGGTTTCAGTAAAGAAAACAACCGTAAAGTCAATGCAGTGAGATTTCTTTATTTTTCTGCTTTGTAGAACCCTGGAGTTGACTTTGGAGATGTTTCTGAAAGAATAGCTCTACGACAGCGACTGCAGTGCCGGAGTTTTAAGTGGTACTTGGAGAATGTCTATCCTGAAATGAGGGTTTATAATAATACAGTCACTTACGGAGAGGTACTGTATGGCTTTGAAAATATATCATGGCTGCATTAGAGCAGTCCTTTCATCTTAGTGGCGGGTATCAGGATGTACAGAGCGATTTCAAGTCCACACAGCAGAAGCAACAGAAACGCCCTCGCCTGCTTTTAATCAACACTAAGAAGCGTAGCTTTGAGAAGCACTGTCCCTCTCATTGGAGTACATCAGATGAAATCATTCTCACGATGATATGCAACCTCCGTGGCTTTCATTTTAAAATAGAGCATCTCAGAGAACAGAAATTTGAGGTAATTGTTTTCCCAAATAGGATGCCACGGACATCATCAAGAAAACATCAGCAGTCAAGAGAGCTAAAATAATTACAGTTAATGAGAACAGTTGAGTTTGCCAAATCATTTTTAGGTAAAGAACCACCTCTTTTTTGGGTTTTGTCAAACTGTTTGAAGGATTATGTTCACTTTATTAATTAATTTTTGCAATCCTCCTTGTTCAGGATAAAAAGCAACATAGCCCTGTTCAGATTATGAGGTGAGGCTACCATTTGGCAGGTCTTTTATCTCATCATGAAAAAGCCATTAGAGGAAAAACAATTTTGCTGCTTTGTGCTCAGATTCTGTATTTTCATTTACACTTATGTACCAGTATTGAGTAAGACCTTGGAACACCTACTTGGAGGTAGCTGAGTGGATAGGTTACTTAACCCAATAAAATGCTGGATTCAAACGCGTTAGAACGTATAGACATTCTGGTTCACCTCAGTTGTCTGGATCATTTCCTTCTCTTCTGTGAACAATCAAAACTCCCACATACGCTTAACCCTGACCTTTAAAGTCAGACATGCCTTCTGTAACTCTTCAAATCTATATCACGTGCCTATAATACAAGGACTGTGAACTGGGGCGAAGTTCTAGGAGCTCTTCCTGCTGCATAATGTTTTTAAGATTCTGTTTTAATTGTCTGCCTGAACTACAATTAAATCCAAAGGCAATATATTATCACAGGAGATCTCTAAATGGGCGTTCTTCCTTTCTGTTCCATTTGATTGGTTTCGTATAAAAATAAGTCAGGCGCTTCAGATATTGATACAAAGTGCAAGTTTTATTGCATAATACCACTTTGCATCCTAATATAACTATCCCTGGCAGTAGCTGAGGAAAGACATTTAGTAAATTCAACAGGAGCTATTAGTAACTGTCAGCTCCGAGAAGGCTGTTAACTGCGAAGAACGTTGGCAGTACTGCCAATGTTGTGTCAATTATACCAGACGGTTAGCAAGCTGGGCTCGAAAAAGAAGTTTGTTTCTGTTGAGTGGTCGCATAGAGGGTTCTTGAGTCAAACAGGAAGTTTAGTGATGCAAGCGTCTAATTCATTAACATGTATAATAAAATGGAGCCACACAAGCTATTTAGCAAGGATAAACTGGCATCGTTCCCTTTCAGTCTTACATGCCTATAATGAAAAAACTAGAGGCTTCATCATAAATGCCGTCAAGCTTGTTATTAAATACTTTCTCTTCTGGTTATTTTCCTGGAGGAAAAGGTGTCTGGATTTTAGTGAGTTTAAAGGAAAATAAATGTATTGAGTAGATGTGAAACAGATTGAAACAGTAGTAAAAATATATTTCCTAGTGACTCAATTCGCATTTTTTAAAGCCGTGTCATAAAACTGTCTTCATCTTCTTTAGCCTTTATAGTACCTGAGTCATAAAATAAACCACCTGAAATTTAACTGTTGCTGAGCCCCCTTATCCCATCAGATTCCCTGTTATGCCCGTACACTATGATATGAAAGATTATTTACTGATTTTTCCAAGATTGCATGCAGGGGCTACTTCCATATTATAGACAACTACTTCACATCTGAACCAAAACTGACCCGTTGACTGTTTCAAAATGTCCATCTAAATAACTTCTCGTTTAAGACACCTGTAAAATTTTTCCACGTCCAAAATATGTGCATAATACTTCTAGTCTAAAGAGAAAGAAAGGCCTGAAAATTCACAAGGGCTCCAGCCCAGTTTTATAGACTTGTAAATTCATCTTATCGGGGGAGGCACATGAATTTGGATCCCTGAACCCACACTTTAAATCTATTAAAAGCCTTCCAGCATTGCTCATCATTGCTGCATCCTTTTACAGCGATGTGCCTTGTGTCACTTCTGTACGTACCCATATACCATATTCTCAATTCAATTTTTTTTTTCACATGCTTTTTTTGTTTTTATATAAGCAATAGGAGCAAACAAAGGGGTGCCACATCCAACGCCAGCCCTGGGTAGTTCCTGTGCCACTTGGTGAAGTCACGTTCTCAACATATAGGGTCAAAATTTATATTTACATAAGGGTAACTTGGAGCAAAATTTGGCCTGGTTTCTTAGAGTGAATTTTATGGGGTTTTGATCCTTGAGTAATTGCTGAAAATATAACTCTGACCTAAGGTCTGGAAAGACAGCAGGTTGTCCAAGTAATATCTTTTCCTGGAGCTAATTCACTATTCGCATCCTGCCGTATCTGGAGAATAAGCATGTGTTTCTCAGAGGACGGTTTTACATACCAGTTGTTTCAATAGCTGTAGTGCAGCCAAGACTTGGCTGGCGTGGACTTGCATCGTACAGGTTAATTTCTAATACGACTGTTTCCTTTCTGATCCGCTTACAGGTGCGTAACAGCAAAGCTAGTGGCTACTGCTTAGATCAGGGAGCCGAAGAGGATGACAAAGCAATCCTTTATCCCTGCCATGGAATGTCCTCTCAGGTAAAGGGTTAAACTCCCCTACTAATGAGAAACTTTTAGCTTAAAGAATTTTCAGAACAAACAAGAAGTAATTTGGTGCATTGGAGTTGAGTTTGGCAGTTGCAAAGGAAAATATCTGGAAAATATCTCCAGTCGTTTTGGGTGTCCTTTCCGAGGTCGTTCAGCATATGAATCTATACATTGAAGATGCCAGTAAGGAAAACAGAAGAATCATGATAATTTAATAACAGAGAGACCCACCAAAGATTAATGAATTTAGACAGTGTGTGCGAGTGAGCAGCTCTTCTCGTTATGGCTTGACTTGTTCTAGGAATAGTATCTCTTTAAATCACCTGTTCATTGCTCCAACAGGCTCCTGTGCGGAAATGAATTAGCGAGCTGCTGATGTGATTCCCCAAGTAGGCAAAAAGTTAAGCACGTCAACTTCAAAGGGAATTAAGAATCTCTTTTAAGTTAATACTTTTCTAAGATAGAAGATTTCTTTTTTGTCAGTCCCTGTGCGTATTATTATTTTCTTAGAGATATCTGAAGATTTTAAAAATACATTTCTTCTTTCCATGGTCATAGTGATATTATTTGTTTTTTAAATACAAGTTGGAGACTATTTAAATCCAGGACTTAAGCTTCTCTGAAACGTAATTCTAGTTTCTTTGTAAGTACTATCAGAATCAAAACTATGTTAATGAACGTTCTCATGCGTAAATAAACCCTGACCTTATCATGGACTTCACAATTGTCTGAAGTTCGGTAATACATATATTGATTTGGAGTCCTGGCTCGTACAGCACCGTGGCGTAACATGAGTCGCAAAATATAAATATTGCCTATTGTGCTTAATTGCAAGCGCGTGAAGAGTCGTACCTTGTTAGAGGAAAGTGAGATAGACAGTAATTGCTGCTGACAAAATGTCCACCTTTGGCAGGATCATTATGGAACATTTGACTGACACTTTCCAAGTAGAGGCAGAAGGAGCAGCCTTTGAGTAAGGTAACAAAATAGTGTTGCTTAATTAGATGTAAATGAGCTTTTCAAGAAGACTCTAGTTAGAGATGCCACGACACTCAGAGAGAGCTCAGTCTCTTGCTCCATTCTGATTCTGACCAGAAATGTGCAAATTGAAGTACTTCCAGAAAGTCCCTTTGCAACATCTAATCTCCTATCATCGTGCCAGCATTGAGAAGAGTAATGAAATAAATGGTTCTGACTGCAATTTATTTTGCAATTTAAGCCCTTAACCTACTTGTTTGCCTCCATGGCTCCTGGTTCATAGAACATGTTTGACTTCCAGAAAAAGAAAATGGATGAGGGCTTAAGTTACTGTGAATTTATTTGAAAGGAAGCGTGATGTGACCAGCTTCTCCTGACTGACTCTTGTAAACCTCGGGGCATAAAGTAGCTCACCTCCCAGCATCCAGCTTTGACTAATTTTTTCCATTAAGGAACAGGTCATTTTCCTTTTAGTAAGATGTAAATACGTTGCAGGGTAGATGATGCCTTTTGAATTGTGGGCCATAGACTAGACACTGGGCAGCTCTTCTCCGGTGCAAACAACAATACGCAAAGCAGGCACTGCCCAAGAAGTCGAAGCTGGGTAGCGACCAGTTAAATCTCCTCTGGCTTGCTTCTGCTACAGGTCTTGGCATCCTGTCTACACGAATTTTCTGGAAAAGCCTGAAAAGCTGTTTGTAGTCTTTACGTTACAGCCACAAGCTAGAGCCCTTTTGTTACTAGCATTGTATAAACACATAGAAAGAGAAAGTCACTTCTAAAACCCCTGAAATCCAAAGCATCTCCCGTGTGTGAGAATTGTTTAAGTACGGGAACAGCAAACAGTTAATCTACCAAATCATCCTGCAGAACTTTCCATTTCTTTTTTTTTTTTCTTTTTAAAAAAAAAAAAAAGGAAAAAAGTTTTCATTCTGTAAGAAACACCAAGCAGAAGGCAGAGGTGATGTTTTATCTAAGTTGAGTGTTTCACAGACAAGCATGGGTTGGAGCCACTCAAATGCAGCCAAGTTAATTAATGATTACACAGCTGGAAAACTTCTATCATCTCTCCACAATTTACAAAATTAATTCAGTA
This sequence comes from Rissa tridactyla, assembly GCF_028500815.1. NCBI lineage: Eukaryota > Metazoa > Chordata > Aves > Charadriiformes > Laridae > Rissa > Rissa tridactyla. Next base: position 9,398,597 of record NC_071478.1, on the reverse strand, counting down.
TGAGAACCACAGCTGCACAAACCCCAATCAAGGATATTTAAGCACATAGCATGAAAGGTGTTGACAGTGAGCGTTTTAATATATTAAATAAACATTTTTAAAGCCCCTTTTCTAATCAGCCTGGGTGAGCACAGTTGTCTGCTATGTTTAGCTTTCAGTTTCTGGCATTTTTCATCTCAAGCATAGGGCATAACATGCCCCTATCGAGTTGAGATTTGGGTTAGTTGTACATGCCTGCTGAATATAAATGAATATAAACATGAAACTCATTTTCACCAGTTAGGTTATCACTGGTGCTTAGTGTGTCCTACTGGTGTGAAAGCGTCTCGCTATTCAGCTACGGTCTTGTCTGGTTTTCATACTCTTCAATTCTGACAAGCAAAATACCGGTGATTTTAGTATACACCCGGTTCCACTGAAACCAACAGAAGTCAGTCAAGTGTTCAAAGAAAGCTGAGGTAGGAATAAGATTACTGTTCACTGATCTGTGATGAAATGCTGTTCTCTTCTAATTCTTACCCTTCTGTTTCCCTTGCATATTGCACACCTCTGAATGGTGGCGTCCTGCGTTACCAGTGAAAAATAAAATCACTCCACCGTTACCAGGCTCCATGAACAAAATACCTTTCCCTATGTGTATTCTCAAGACCAGTTTTTACCATGATAAATCACATCTTTTCAATGACATCAGCTTTTAAATTTTTCTATTCAAACAGAGGCAAGATCTTTTATGGATGATCGGGAATGCATTTAGCCTGAGTTTACATCAATTTAGCATAATGAATTTGACTCAGGCTCAGTCAGTGTAAGCTAACAGGTCTAAGCTGATTCCAAAACTCACTTTACAGAAAAGTAGTGTCATTTTTATATGTGTTCATTAGATCAGCAGTTTGAATCTAACCCCTTTCAGAAAAAACGTTTGCAAAATACTTCTGGGAGAGCAATAGGAAACAGTCCAGGGCTAGAGAGAATTCAGAAACAAAGCGATATACTGGGGTCTTGAACTGCCTGGCCCCTGCATGCCGCGTGGCTTGTACAATCGCCTGTAAAGCCCATTGGTTCTACAGCACTGCATAACACCCTTTCGTTGTAAAACAAGGGGTTTTTTAAAAAAAGGAGGGGCAGGGGGGACATGATAGAGGGACAACACGGATGACACAACCCCCCAAGAGTTGAATATGTTGTTCTGGAAGCTCCTTAGAATCACTATAGGACACACAGGCTTTGAACCATCTGAGAGCACTTTTACAGCCTCAGTGGAAATATTCACAGTCTCAGAGTCTGTCTCGAATGCTGTGATGTGGAGCTGATTATACGGCATGTGAAAGAAGAGGAGAAGTTAATAAAATGGCATCCTGGGATAGAAGGGCCCCGTGAACAGCCTCCTCCTCCGCCCTCCTCTCCTCCCTTTTCTCAGCAAGAGAAAGAGGAGGCACTGCAGGCTGAGAGCGAGAACTCCCTCGGCACTGAGATCAAGCAGAAAGAAGGGAGATCTCCATGTTCAGATTCCTGGAGCTCGCAGCTACGCAAACAGATGGAATAAGAGGAGATGAAAGGCTTTACTTAAACTGTTGCCTGAGGGCATATATTTAACGTTTTGCCTGGTAGAACTATGGCTTTTCAGAGTTGCACGCTGACTGCGTAGAGCAGGGTGGATGAAAAGGTAGTTTCTTAACTTGTAGGAAGCCGTAACAAACCTGGGAGTTTGGTAACTTGTGATCTGTTTGTCTTGTGGTGACAAGTATTCTAGAGATTTAAGGTATTCGGATGCGGGTATAGCTCGCCATTTCAGTTTCTGTGTCAGCTTACAGCTTACCTCAACCTGCAGGGCTGAGGGATCATTAAAGATTTCTTTTTGCTTAGAGAACAAGAACGAGAGAGAGGGCTTAAGTGTAGTGTGGAAAGCTACCAGACCCGCCCGTGCAACTGTTTCCTACAAACCATTACCTGCTGTTATTTTGTGCTTTTTTTCACTTGGCTGGAAATTAGCAGGAATGGATTTGCAGAAGTCCGATCCTTCAGTTAAAAGCTGGCATTTACTTATGACATTGATGCTCCTGGAGGATCAGGCAGCACCGCTCGCTATTTTTGAACCAGATACAGTGGCTTTGATAAACAACCTTTGACATCTTTTCCATTCTGCTCAGATTTCTGAATGTTGAAGGGACAACTATCCTACGTTATCATAGGTACAGCAGATAGTATCAGGATTAGATCTTGGAGAACTTAATAGAGCACTTGGCTTCAGTGTCGTTTATGTGGATCCTTCAGCTTTTCTCAGATAAAAGAGAAAAACTGAGTGAAGGCCCATCCTCATGCGATGTATAAAACCGTGTTTCTGTTCTGCAGCTTGCATGGGAGTTGTGGATACAGAAGGCTCTCAGCCCAGCGAGACTTGCACAGACATTTTTTTTAACGACTGGGATTGAATATTCCTTAATAAAGGGGACTTGTCATTTGATTTTGGCTGGCTGGCACTGGGAATGGATTTGGTGTGATGTATCATGCCCACAGTTCTAATGCAAATTCAGAGGTTATTCCTTGTTTGGAATGGTAGTGGCGCTCGGGTGTAATTTTCACACAGCAGGTGTAATTTTCACTATTTCATTGGCTCTGTATCCCAGTTCCTGCTTTCTAGCCTACAGTAATAAGCAACTTATTTTAATGCTTATTTTATTTTCACAGTTTATGTTGTCTCTAGGAAGTTACGATGTGAAGTCTTTGGAGGCAGATGTTATTAATTGCGTAGTAGTTTCTTGAACCTTAATTTCTGGTGTGATTTTGCAGAAGCAGGCGCTAAAGCTTTACTGTGTAATGTGGTCTGAACTGAGATAATTGTTTGTGGATTTTTTTTAGAATTTTTTTTTTATTTTAGGCTAACGTTTTTATGACTGTGGGAACTCTTGGTGGAAAGTACAGATTGAGGAAAATTAAGCCCATGATGTTCCATTTGTCTCGTCACTGTACAGATAGCAGTTTCCTGCACGGAGCCATCTCTGACTCTCTTGAGCTGTCACACAACTGCCACTTTCAATAGTGGAGACAGTTTATAATAGAGTTAGTGTATCTTCCACTTCTAAGGCCTCAGTAGAAATGGTACTTTGTGCTTTGACAGGCTTCTGCATAACAATGTCTTTCCCAAACACATGGCTAGTGCGATGCAGAGCACATGCAATTCTGGCTATTGAGATTCTAAAGACAAAGAATGGTTTAGACCTTTTTAATATCGGTACAGAAAATGCTGCTCATCTTAAACCACAGGGAAAATTGTTCCTGGACTATAGAGCAGGTAGCCCATTATAAACAGTGGTTCTGATTATCTAAATAAGGCAAAGCCAAACAGGTTCCTAGATGGTATTTTGGGACCTGCAGAGGAATAATAAAGACTGCACGATGCACGCATTTCCCAGTCAGTGTAAGTTTCAGCCATGCCTGCAGTTCATCTGAACTCTGCTGGGTACCCATTAGATATGAGAAGTGTGAAATACACAGACAGGTTTTACTTTTTCTAAAAAAAAGGGTTGTGGGTTTCTTTTTCCCCCCATCCTCTATATGGGAAAAAAGGAAGTTAATTTGTCCGAGCTGGCAGTATATTCATATTTTGAATCACTTTGCTTGAGCTTCTTTTACATAGGTCCCCTGTATCGTTCTAGTTAAAGGGGAAAAAAAAAAAAAAAAAGGGTACTGATTTAGTGTGTATAGACAGCACCTCGATAATGACATTGTTCATCCCAAGGAGCATCTTCCTGTGGTTATCCCTCTGTTTTCTCTGATGGAGACTCTGTTCTAACTCTGCGCTTCACATGGTTGCTCTGAACAGAAGTGGCAGGTGGGGAAATGGAACACGTCGTTTGTCAAAGGGCATCTGGTCTGGGAGCGAGCAGACCATGGTCTTTTTGCCACCAGCAAGATATGATTATTCACAGCACGATTCTTCTGAGGTTAATAAGGATGGCTGTAGAAAGCTAGACTCTAACGCGAGGGGTTTTGATTGACTCTTAATGATATCTCATGCGCTGGTCAGTAGCATCCAATAAAAGGCAGGCACTTCTGACCTTCCTTCCCTTTCTTGTTAAGTCATTTCAGCCATATAACAGCAATAAGGCCAGACAGGCAGTGAATTTCCTGGGTGATAATTGCATTTCTTTGGTGGCTCAGATCTTCACCCTGCAGCATCCTGCCTCACAGCGTACAAGCCATGTAGCCGACTCCATTTTGCAGTCTTTTGGTGCCTGGGTGCCTCACTTTACTTCTGGGGGAAGAAAGGCAAAATATTTTGCTGGTGTAATGACTCTGGATTTAAATACAGAAGAAGTGAGAGGTAGACACGTCTGATTTGATGTATTGGCCTGTTGCCAAATTATCATTGTGCATTTTTGCTTTAATGTGCTTTGAAATCTCCCTCAACGGGCTCCCCCTCAACTGTCTAGAAAGTAGCAGTAATTAAGGGGATTACTTATTAATTCTGGCAACTTATAAATGAGGACTCCATCGCTATCATAGTTATCTTGGTGCAACATGATAGAGTGAGCAGACGGAGCGCCTTTTCCCTCTAAATGAGCATCCTAAAACCACCCTTAAGGCTTTGAGGCTTTATTAGAATACAGAGTGAAACAAATTGTGGTAGAGAACAATCAGATCTGGAAGAGGCAGAATAAAGGGTTTGAAATCAACCTTCCTTCAGAGACTGCGGGATGAAGGGCCACTGTCATCCAGCCGTTCTTTAGTGGCTTCTTGGGTTGCAAGAAACTTTTCAAGGTTCCCAGTGGAAGAGAGTTTTTTCCTCCAGTGCCTCTGAGATGTGGGGACTCCTCTCGCGGGGTCTGCAGGCTCTGCGCTGCCTGTGTCCCCTCCCACGGGCGCTCGGAGAAGGAGCAGTGTCACCTTCCCCTCTTGCCCAAAGGCAAAGGGGCAGCCACCCTCTGCTTACAGAAAAATACTGCTGTGAAGACAGCAAAACAGTTCTCTTCCATCTTGCGACAATTCGTCCCGATCGACAAGAGCCATCAACAGATATTCTCTATGTCCTTAAATATTTTCCCTTGGTCCAATATTAATGTAATAAAATATATTCTGGCATGCTGAGATTATAAGAGACCACGTTTTTTACCTCACCTTCTACGTAGGGATTTTTTTTTCTTGAGGGCCATTTTACTTCGAATCACTTGAGGCAAGCGAAATCATCACTTAAAATAGAAGAAAGGTTAAAGAAAAATATTACACTCCTGTAAAACTTAGCTTGAATGATTGTGCCTGCTTAAGTTTTTTTATTAAAAAAAAAACCAACCCTACCTCTAAAATAATAAATGGCCCTCACGTGAAGCCTCTAATTACAGCCAGTAGCATTTACCACATGGCTAAACTGCAGAACGGTTAAGCCTTACACAAAACTGAAATATCAGACTGTGATTCTTTATTATGTAGGCCTGAAGCATATGTTAGCAAATTTGCTGTTATTACCCTCGTGATTTCATGGGGGGTTTTTTTAATATTTTTGGATACTGGTTGCACGGTTGGATTTTTTCAGTAACACTTATTTACAAAAACTAATTAGACTTGTTGCTATCAATAGCCTCTAACAGAGCTCTTAAGAACAAACTGCATGGCAAATTGACATCGTGTCCTTGTTAAATCAATTCCTGCTGAGTGCGTATGATTTACATATTGATTCCTTCACTTTCTTGATTGCCCTTTTGCAGTGAAAGAGCGGGTAGGGAATGGTGGGGAGCAGAGGTGAAAGAAGGGAATATTGTGTCCTATGAGAGATCCCGTGTTGGTAAAACAAGTTTCCTAGGCTTTGCCCTTGAGCAGCGTGTGCTGGACCGCGAAGGTCCCAACGCGCAGCAGGACCTCCCAAGGACTTGGGGCAGAAGCCGGCAGGGAAGGCAGCTGCAGGTCGGCTTCGTGTCCCACCGCTGGAGTCCCTGGGGCTGCGGTTAAAGATTTCCCTTTCCTTTCTTCCCCAGCTTGTCCGCTACAGCTCGGAAGGCGTCCTGCAGCTGGGGCCGCTGGGCTCCACGGCCTTTCTGCCCGACTCCAAATGCCTCGTTGATGACGGGAAGGGCAGGACACCGACTCTGAAGAAGTGTGAGGATGTCCTGAGGCCAGCACAGAGGTTCTGGGATTTCACACAGGTATGGAAGAGCTCAGGGGGCGTTGCGGAGATAAATCAAAGAGGAATGCTGCTCTAGAGGAAATTCGATGAAAGACAAGGAGGTCTTTACAGGACTATTCTAGGAATCCCCCCTATGCCTTATAGAAATAGTCAGATATGTTTTCCATAGGTCATGTGCTATCCAGGAATCTTCTTCTATTATTACTAAGAATTTTGGGGTGTGCTTTCTAGGAATTTTTAATTATCCTTTCTTGGAGTATTCTCATTTTCTGTAGTGATTGTCAAGAACATGCTTGTCTTTTTTTTTTTTTTTTGAGTGTCTAGGAATTTTTGTTTCTAGAACTTCTAGGATTGTTCTAGCCTCTTTCTAGGAATTTTGAGATGTAGAGCTTTAAAATAGTTTTTACGATTTCCAAAGCTTTCTTACAGGTTTCTGGGATTTCCTCTATCTTGGGGTCTGTAGGGATTCTCTAGTGCTTTTTAGAGATTGTCAAGTGATTTCTAGGGAATTTTCTAGCAATTCCTAAATGTAGAATTATCACAGAATTGTTTGGGCACTTTGTATGGATTATCTAGCTTCTCCTTGAAATTTCTAGCACTTTCTAGGGACTTTTATCACTTGATATATACAGAACTTTCCAGACATTTTATAGTGCTTTCTAAGGATTTAGAGATCTAGCGCTGTTTTTCTTCTAGTCTTTTCACCTTTTCTGTTCTTTCTCCTAATCCTTCTTTTCTTTTTTTGTTTTGTTTTGTTCTCAGAATGGTCCAATCATCAGCAGAGACACTGGCCGCTGTCTAGAAGTGGAAATGTCAAAGGATGCAAATTTTGGGCTCAGATTAGTCGTACAAAGGTGCTCGGGGCAAAAATGGATGATTAGAAACTGGATAAAACATGGCCGACACTGACTGCTGGGGCTGGGAAGCTGCCTCCCCTGCCGTTGTCCATTGCTCAGTGTGCCATATCTTGCAAGGCATTTGTCTTAAAGCAAATTAGTTTGAACAGGACCTGGCTCTCAGGAGTCCTCCACAGTTGGGCATTCAAAGGAAAAAAGAAGAAAAAGGAAAGCAGACGCATACACGCCCTATTTGACTCTTCCTTGCTCCAGCAGACGACCTGGGAAGCTTAACAAGAGTTTTCTGTTGATTTGGAAATCTTGCGAAGATCAGAACGTGACAAAGAAGTGGGTTCCTTAAGCTCTCCTAGAGGAATTAATAGACGGATGTTTCTATGGTTGAAAGGGGAGATCTCAGTACTGCCTCATAAAGAGAGTTCTCTGATGGGTAGCTTTTTAGCTTTAAGTTATTGACTGGTGCACAACTCCTATGGTGAATAATCATGTGCCTTTTTTATTGTACTTCATATAAAAGGGGACTGGAAAAATCCTACCTTTTCAGCATGTCTGGTTCATTGTACTAAACAAGATCTGTAAATTACACTGGAAATATAATATAATATATGATAAATTTCAAGGTTGATTGTTTAGGAGTCTCTATTTCTAGAAAGAGACTGTTCCGCAAATGTTTACGGGTGGTTCTCAACCTTCAAGCTGCTAAAAAGCAGCATTTTAGAGACCTCTTCTAGTTAAACACAGGTAAATGTTGAATAGGTAAAATAGCCACGTGCTCCATTATATTGCCACATTTTACGTTTCTTGGATGTAAAGGCATCACGATATAGCACTTGCATATTTAACTCTTTCAAGGCAGTAAATGTCCTAATAGATGGATGAAGTTCTAGAGGTCTCGGTTGGCCCTGAGTACACAAGTGCAAGGCTCCCATCCCGCAGTGCCGCGCGTGTAGGTGCACTGTTGTGTTGTTTCAGAAACTGCCTGGAAGCCGGATGCTCGTTACTACTGAAAATAAGGTGGCTGAGTTAGGTGCCATCTGTGGAATTTAACAACTTTAATCTTCCGTTTTGTTACCCATCCTGTGAAAATGTCAAATGTGAGCAAATACGCTTTGTGAGCACTGTCTAGACAAATTTCCTGACCAAACCAACAAAGTCTTCTCAGTTTTTGAAAAACAAACAAAAACCTAGTGATACGAGGGCAAATCAGAGCAAGAAATAACTAGGCAGCATCTATAAGTACTGTTACTCTGAAATACAAATATTTTACTCTAGTTGACCTGTTGACAGCGTCTTTGTGGACCTGAATTTCACAATGTATCCGGTGGTTCATGCAGGATCCGTGCACAGGTAGCCAGAGCAATGACAAAGCTGTATCCAAAAGGCTGGCGGAGTTGATGACCACTGTCAATGTCAGCAGGCTTTGGATGTGGGTCCATGGCAGACAGCTTTTCGTTACAGAAGATTCAGTCATGCTGACGGAGAGACACAGGTGGTATCTGTTAACTTCACTGTTTAATATTTTATAGTAATTTTTTTTAAAGAAAGTTTTGTTTTACTGAGCCAGGGAAATAGGTAATTGCAGACACTGCGGTACTGTGAATCTGTTTCTTGAAGAGCTTTTGCCATTACTATTTCAGGGCATGCTGAACAAAATAAAATGGAAGCAAAGTTAATTTTTCAAAGGCATGATGTGTAATAAAATATTTACTTTTAACATGCAAAAATCCACCAGTTCTTGTCAACTCTTGGTTGGTTGGTATCCAGAGAGCATATTGCTGTATTTTGCCACAATTTTATTTTGAAACAGTGCGTGCAAGATGTTATACAAAGCAAATTCTCCTGGAGTTTATTTGTGGCTCATAGCTGATCTTTATTTACGTCACGTGGATCAGGATATGCATGAATGTATACAAAAGAATAATTATGGGTGAGATTCTAAATATAAATATGCTTAAAATTCTGTGTTTATGGTTAGTTGAACATGACCTTTTGAACGGTGTAATAAGACATGCAGGGAGAGGTAGCATCTTTAATAAAGCAAGCAATACAGTAAAAAATCATGGACAAGCTGAGTATTCAGGCCGTCCTGTGGGTCTGAAACAGGTAGGAAGCTTCAGGCGAAATACAGATTGGGAGCAGCTGCCCTGTATTTAACCTTCTTGTGTTAACCTATTAGGCAGTTTAAAAGGATAGTTACCATCTATGGAGCAGGTGTTGAACGCTTTGTACAGGAGTTCTATTTGTAAGTAACTTTTCATCTTCTCTCCAGATACAATTTAAAAGGAAGAAATTGTGTAAAAGCTGCATTCTTTTTTTGTTTACTCTGATGGGGTTTTACTCCATGTAATACTTGGCTGAGGGAGGCGAGAAGGCAAAAGAAGGGAAAGACGGTTTTACCAGGTCAGCTTTTTGGGGGAGTGAAGTCACAGGTCATTCACACCATTTGTAGTCTTTCCAGTTAATAAGTGCTATTTTATGTGAAGATGGTTGGAAGTTGAAAGTAATTATATATCAGTCTGACTACTAAATGCCTAACTATGAAGCGTATGGAGTTACCGTACTACCAGAAGCTAATATGCCACATGCTGCGCTTTTTTTTGCCCCCCCCCCCCTTTTTTTTTTTTTTTTTCTTCCTTGTCTTGAATTGCCAGCCTACACTTGGTTAGTAATGGGGCAGCAAGCCTTTCACATCCTGGGTGAGTTAAAAAGGAACACTGACTATTTGGAGGAATATACCAGGTTTTAAATTTACTATCCCAAAAGGTGTGCTGCATTTGTGGTTTAGGAGCTTTGAAGCTGAGAAGACCAGATAGATCTGTGTTTACTAGCAATGATTTCAAGCAAGCAGGACAGCCCTTCACTATGACACCACCATAATGAACAGGAATTGGCTGTCCTCAGAATTTCCCTATTGCAGGTTTTCAGTGCCCCGTGCAAAGCGTTTGAATGTGGCCACACCGTCTAACGGAGATGGTCACTCCTGGCAAGCGCTGAGTGCAGAGGCCACAGGCTGCAGAAGGCCTGCAAGAACCAGACTTTCAGTATAAGAAGGAAAGCAGATTTTTGTGATAAGTTACATGGCTCTGAGATTTACGGAATAATATAAAAGAATTCAAATAACTCTTAAAGGTGGAGTTGTTATTTTCTGTGATTGTCATTTTTTTTTTTAAGATTTACTGAAACAATTTCTTACATTTGAGAAATACATCTGTTGGATTATTTTTTCTTTAGTCTTTGTCTGTCTGAACCACTGCTTTGGCTGTGGTATTAACATGGTGGCTCTGCATGTGAAAGAGAGGATCTTAAATATTCTTTCATAAAAGGAATAATAATTAAAAAAGCCCTGAGTATTATCTGTTTTAACCAAAGTCTATGTCTCTCTTGTCAGTATTTCACCCCTTAGTATAATCTGGAGTACTGCTTAATGTTTTTTCAAATTTTCAGTCGTTTCCCACAGTGCAGCAGTCCAGATATTATGAAAAGTATTTAATATAGTGTAATATGCCTTGTAGAGAAAACTCAGATCAGATTCTTCAATTGCTATTTTGTTTGATTTAGGAGATTATGGAGTTAAATACTGGGTCATAGGACAGAAGAATAGAAGGTGAGAAGGCACACCATGTCTAGTACGCTGCTGTCAAAGGCAAACCAGTAAAAACATACTTTTGTAAGCATGTCAGGATCCCTAAAAATTAGGTTTGAGTCCTGTGGGAAAAACGCCCTATCTTCTTTGAGAGCTATAAACTATTTTCCAAGCTGAATTTATGCTTGGCTTGATTAAAGCCATTTGTTCCTCAGCCAAAATTGTCCTCTAGCCTTATTGGTTCACTGGTTCCTGAGGCATGCTAACCTCTAGTGGAAAGCAACTAAGAAGGAGAAGAGCTAAAAGACGTGTTCTTGAAGCACCCAACGGATTCCATTGCAATTACATAAAGATCTATATTGTCCTCATCCATGAGGCATGAGAACTCCTCAGGACTGTCCTACAACCAAAAAGGTACACTCTGGTTCCATAGAAGTGATCTAAAACAAAAATATGGAAACAAACAACAGTTCTTCATACATATTCTGAAAGTGTTGAACTGTGTCTCATTTCAATGAATAATTTGGGGGTTGGCGTGTCTGAAGATCAGGCCTTCATAGTCCTTTAGAAAGCGTTTATGTTTCCATCAGGCTGCTCCTTTTTAAAAACTGTGGTCTAGTAGATGAAAACCTTACTCGCCGTGTGACAAGGGGTGTAATCTATCTGACACAGGACAGCTGAAATTTTAAGTACTTAAGCCAGAGCTAATAAGATTTAATGAAACAGCAGCAGTCCTAATCTGTTCTTTAGATCAATTACACAGCATGTAATTCCTTCAGTATCCAGTATTCATTTGAAATGGTTCATTAACAGCCATACTAAAGCACATTATGGCCTGTTTTGGGATCCAATGAGTTGGATTGTAAGAAGAATTTTAATAGAAACTGGAGTTCACAGAGAGTTAGGCACGCTGTTATTCAGGCCACAAATACCTTTGTTTTTTTCATGAAAGGCTTTGGGAAGAAGAACAACTGTCAGAATTTGCTTAATTGAAAATATTTCTAGCAATGATGTTCCATTTTTGACTGCTATTTTGACTGGCTGCTTCTTGCTGCTAATCAAAGTCGATCTTGAGGTCCTGCCACAGATGAAAGACGGTATTGCAAATTAGAGGAACTAGCTAACAAGCTGGATGGAAACCACGGAATGATCAGGTCTTCACGTGTCTCTAGATCTGGATGGCACCAAAGTAAATTTAATACTATGTTCTTTCTGGAAAGAATCCCAAACTTAACACATTTTTGTATTGCTTCATCAGGAATACCTATTTGAGAGACCACTGTAACGTGTACCTCTAAATCTTATTTTTGCAGAAACAAAATACATGTGAGATTAGTGGACTTAAGATGAGAGCTGTAATTACTGAATGCATGGAAAATACATTAATTGGCACCATGGTCTACCAAAGTATGTGTGTCGTGCATTTATAGCTTCCTGTGTGGTAACAAGGATATTCTTGAAATACTAATGTGCTGAATACGTTCTGCTAGAGATGGAGTCTTCTTACCTAGAGAACTACGGGAACTCAAGGAGTAAATACTGAAATTATATAGTTAATAATTCTTACTGAATTTGGCACATCAATATTTACATCTTCTAAAAAATGTAATGAATTAGCTTCAGGTTCTCTCTTAATCTCCCTATTTTACTCTGGCAACTTGTCCTTATAAAGATCTGGCCGTGTGAAGACTTCAGCTGTGTTTTTACAATGCCCCAGCCATCAAGGGCATTAGAAAAAGAGATTTACAGTGACCTCTTTAGTACATTGTAATGGATTTTAGAATGGTTTCACAAAATACATTGACTTATATTACAAAAGCATTAATGATATGTAACTGAAGGTATTGAGTTCACCAGCTGCCCTAAGTGTTTTCTTTGGCCAAGAATAATTACTTATAAATACCCCAGTGAAGCAACATACGGCAAGCTGATTTTGAAGAACAGAGTTTCTGAATGCTCTGAAGAGCATTCTTCAAAGACCTATAGAAGTATTTATTGCTTTTCATAGGGTTATAGTTTTCTATTGGTCATCAACAAATATTGCCCAGTTTTCAAACTCTTTGTAATAAGTTTAATTTAAAAAACTAATGCAGCAATTGGAAGGCAAGTTGTGACTGCAAATAATTTTTCATTATGTGGCGCATCATCAAATCAATTTGTATTTACACTTGAAAAGTTAATAAATTACTATGCATTTTACTGCTGACATGAGCTGCATTTTTTATTATTGTACATTTAGACACCTTGTATTTAAAATTCAAAGTTTTCACACAAAGGAAAACTGGAAAAGCAAAGTATACGTGTATATTAAAATATAAATTGCACGTAATCTGTTCTGAAAGGTAGTCAGCCCATTTTTGAGATGAGCACAGCGCACTTGGCAGCAGATTGCAAGCTGTTCTAAAGCAGACGAGCTCTGTGCATGTCAGAGGAGACGCATCACCACACGCTCATTAGAGACTTGGCCCCTGAATGCGCACATCCAAAACTAGACTGATAACAGCACAGACTACGATCGCATGGTGACTGCCAGACCTGAGGGGAGGCTTGTCTTCCCAGCCCAGTACAAAGACGTACTTGCGTAATGCTTGCAGGTACCAGTCCACACAGCAATACAAGCTCTGTTCTTCTATGGTCCCGCAGGACTAGTAAGTGCATTCAAACATAGATTAAGAAAATCCCCATAAAAAAAATTCTGACCATTCCTGGAATCACTGAACCATGGGGAAAAATATGTGATCGAACCACAGCCAGGAAGCTGATGATTAAAGTGTTCTCTTCCTAGGAGTTTTGCGTTGGAGCTATGTTTTAGTAATTCAACTGTGTAAGAGCACAACTGATCATTCATTGATGTGTTACTGTTCTGAAGAACACAACAACTTATACTTCCCCAATTGCCTAGTTAATACAAAGGACTGAAGGACATCCCCTGCCCTGTGACTTGACCCTGTATCAACAGCGAGGCCGGATTTGCAGGTGATATAAAATGTCATTGCACTGCTGCAGCCAAGGAAGTTGTGGGAACTAGAGTAATTTATACCATCTATAGACCTGGTCTGTTGCAACTGATGATACTGCTATTGACTTAATTTTTTTTCTGCTTCCAAAGTCACTTTTATCTGCACAGGGGCAATAGAAAGGGGATAGGAAGGCGCTTATGAACTCTGTTCTATACTATCATACTTCTACCAGAAGTCTACACAGCCCAGCACCTCATCATTGAAGAGAGTCAATAATTGATGTTTAAAAGAATGAAATAGGAGACAGGGAAAACGTAGAATGATCCTTTCATCATATATCTCCCCCTAACTTCAAAAGGTAAGGACTTCCCAAGCCAGAGGCTATACACACCAACCCCACCTTTAGATTTAATAACTCCTGTGGGCCTGTATGTCTCTAATCCACTTATACCTCTGGATGTCACAACATCCTGAGTAATAAATAGCACAATTGCTGCGAGTCAGTATCTCTGCTTTTCATTCCATAGGATGCCCTGTAGTTCTCTTATGGTGAGAAAATGTGAATAACTGCTGCCAGCTCTTTTTTAACACCCTTCTTAGTTTGACCTCTGTCATCCTCTTTTAAAATATATTTCAGAACTGATTGAGTGTCGTGCTTTTTTTGTATTGCTAGCAAACAACTTTGTAAAAGCGCAAGCAGATGCTCTGTGTCATATATTGGATTGGGTGATAGCACGGTGAGAACCGGTCAAGTTCTTGAACCGCTCAGCAGTATAAAACTTACGTTACTGGTTTTAACATTGATTTTGGATCTCAGCCAGACTGTTTCTCCTCTGTTATGCACAAAGTTTGCAATTTGTGATCAGAGAGCACAGAGCATCTGAGAAAGGATCTGACACCTCCTCTCATTCTGCCAGAAAGAACTGCCTGCCCTGCTCCTCCAGTGAGGAGGAGGCCGTAGGTCCTACCCATGGGTTGCAGTTGTGTGACCAGGCTGAAACATGCTTCATGCTCCTGACCCTCTTGTACACCTCTGCTTCAGTTGAATTAACTGGGTGAGACCTGAGTGCACGAGCTTCCTCTTGCCTGATTCCTACAAGGACAGTGACAGCAAAAGTCAATGAGCAGTTGTTAAGTGATTCCCTGGTTTCTCCAGAGGAAGCAGCATTGGCTGTAGTCTTCAGGTGGCAACAATACAGTCAGCCTCAGAAGGAAGAGCCTGACACAGCCTTAGATGACTTAGCTCCATCTTCAAGATCAGTCTTTTTTAGGGTAAGGCATTTCTTTGTAAATCCACACTGAGGACTCTCTGTAGAAACACTGCTCTCTTGCCAGCCGAGGTATTCTGTGGACTTAATTTCCTATTATAATCAAGCCAGCATTTCTTGGAAGGAGAAATGTCACCTTTAAAGGTACCATATGCTTGCTAAAATGAATGTTCTGTGAATAATATACAACAAAATTAGGTTCATGTAAATATTTTGTCAGGAGTTCTGCATTTGACAACGTTTGTACTACAGAAGTTATCCCGAGCCTCAGATTTTTCACTGTGAAGAATGTGTATCATGAATGTAGCCACCCTCTTTTTTTTTTTTTTTGTCAATAAATCTTCATTAATCAACTGTGAATCACGTATATGTGCCTGCAACCGAGCACTAAGTAGCAGTGATAATGATTCTTCAGCCTACACATTGCCTGGCCGTTGGTTTGGTTTGGCTATCTGTGGTTACTGTAACGCAGCTGAGCACCTCGATTAGTTAGACTTGCCTTTGCATCCTGACTGGTTATCTGGAATTTAAAACAAGAAAATAAGGATTGAGGTATTTTCCTATCTGTTGAGGTAAAAGCAAAAAAAAAAAAAAAAAAAAAAAGAAAGAAACTAAACCTCTTTATGCTAGAATCTATGCAACATTCCTAACCTGTGAAGAAATCCAATTTGAGTGCCTAAAACCAACCATAAGCCTAAGTAACAGCAAACAAAACTTGGTCCTTTTTATGCAGATTTAGCGCCACATTTTTCTGGACTGTGTTTTCTTATCATAAGCTCACATTTACTGCTTAACCATATTCTCTGACTTTCCCTTTAGGCTGTTCTCACCTTCTTCTATCATCTTATTTCCCTAATGTAATTGTATAACATTATTTTTTTTAGGAGTGTTACTAAGGTAGATGACCTGCATTGGAAAAAGGAGCCTTTCTAATTAACAAAAAGAATTCTGCCCTTTACAGAACTTAGGGGGAAGGGGGCAACCACCACTGTGCTGTGACATTCATTAGACTGGCTGTACAAATTTTAAGAATCTATTATTTGTTTTAGAAAAGCCAAGCAGAACTTCCTAATAGCCCTTATCTGGCTGACAACAGAGCAAGATACCACCCACCTCGGATGGGCCCAGCTGGCACAAAAAGTTCCTAAAGAAAAGGTTGTGTTTTACTGTTTTAACTTGCAGTTATGGAAATGGGATGACAAAGGAAGGGCAAGGCATATCATGATTTCCTTGAACTGGAAAAGTGGGAGTTAAACATGAGATTGAGCTACACTGTCCCATCTGGAAAGCATGAGCCGACATCCAGCAGTTCATTAAGTGATCAGGCCCTGGGTTCTTTACATAAATAACTGAGCTTTAAGAAAGAGATTTCAATCAGGATTCAGGAAATATTTTTCTGCTTTTGGAGCTTATTACAATGAAATCTGTCTAATCTGTTGACAGACCTCCAAAACACGCACGGGTTGGTGCTGTGGTGTGTTAGCAGTGAAGCGTTTGCAAAAAGCTGTTGAAATTCTCAATGTACTTCAAGTGTTGGCATTCCATGCAGAAAATGGTGCCACCTATCAGCAAGAAGGAGGAAATTAAACAGCAAAATGATTTGTTTAAACTGAAGAAACTGTTATTTTCATTGCAAAGCTGATGGTTTTGTATTAAAAAACAATTAGCAAGATGTTCAGCCTGTTCAGGATGATTCTGGGTAGGTGAGGTGCTGTCCTGGCTGGCCGCTCTCGCGCTGAGAGAGGAGGTCTAGGCTAGACCAACACTGGATGTTCTCGTCTTGCTGACCAAAGGGCAGAGCGTTATGGGAAGAAAATCTGCATCGAGGGTGCAAAATGCAAGTCAAGTAGATCAGCTGACGACTAACTCACTGAAGGTAAGTAGTTAAATATTTTTGGGAATATGAACCTAAATAACTTTGGATCCAGGTATTCATTTTTTATATGGTACAGGTCATTTTGAGTTACTCTTGAGAGCAGAGTGTAGGCTCACAAAGTGACACAGGCATTTTTAAAATGTTTTTCTTTTTTCTTTGGAAAGGTATGTTTTGAATGATTCTGTTGGAGTTTTTGTTCTGGAGGGTTTTTTTTCTGTTGGAGCTTTTTGGATGTATTCGCAATACACGCTCAGATGTCCAAGCCATGTGTTTCCCTCACAGTGTCAAGCTATCGTAACACTGAGGCCCAGGATACTGCATTGGGCTGCCTCCTTTTTCTGAACAGAAATGAAGTTCAAAGCTTCAGTGGGCTCCTGAGGGGCAGTGAGGGATGTATGTTGTGTTCAGCCTCATCAGAAAAAAGTCAGGGCACTTTTCATCTCCTAGGAGCCTGCTTTTTGTTCTGATCTTGGAGCCAAAGCTCCTTTCTTAAGTCTGAAGCAGTTACAAAGACCCTTTTGCTATCCATCAGGCCAGGGTGACATAAGGCTGTTCTACTTCTCCTTTATACCAGTGCTTCACTGGGTTTAGTAGAAGGGGACTCTGTAACTATTAAGCCTACAATAGACCTTACAATTCTAAGGTTTTTGAAGCACTTTCTTAACTTCTTTGCCTAATCACAAGGCAAAACAATGGACTTTTAGCGGGTTTTTTTCCTTTCTTTTCCTTTTGAAATGTGTTGATAAATGGAGCCAAAAGTTTAGTCTGAGGTAAACGTGCATGGCTTCATCATGTCTCACAGAAACGTTCTTTTGTATACCAGCAGAGGACTCACCCCAAACAGGTAGAAAACTGATGGCTGCTTAGAAAAGCAAGGCTCTTAATTAGTTATTTTGTACCAGGCCTGAGTACTTCATAATTTGCAGGTCTAGTGTGCTTATTGCGCTCACACGGACCGGAAGACACCAAGTTGGCAACTCACAGCACTGAGGAAAAAGGAAAAATAGAGGTTTTAGGATTTGTTTTGGTTTTGTAAGCAAGAGAATCAAAGAACTGTTGAAGTGGCAAGCATAGAAAGTAAGCTGGTGCTCATAATTTCTGTTTTGAAAGGTACACTCCAGTTCCTTCAAGCATTTCATAGTGAGAATTAAAATCTGAAGAGAGAAGCACAAAAGTAAACTATCGGAAGCCTATCACAGTATCTGCAGAAATTTCTAAGTACAGATGTGACTCTCCTTGTTATATATCTGAATGTGTCACAAACACTAATGAACCTGTTCCTGTAATTTCCTTGTAAGGTATCTTCCCCCTCACAAAGAGGAGGAATTGCAGTAGAGGGAGGATAAGGACTGAATTTTAAAACTGCTCGTTTTAAACACTTAACTGAGGAGCATGTCAGGCTCCTCATCACTCATGACTCTGTCTGGAGGGGAAAAAAGGCCTCATGAGCAAATAGTCTTTTTCTTTTTTCCTCTTTCCTTCTATCTTTCTCTCCAAAATTTGAGTTCAGGGTCTAAAGCCACCAAGGCAAAAAGCCTGGCTGAAGTGGTTCACCAGCAGAAGTCTGTAACAAAACAGGGAGGTGAAAGAAGCAACGACCGGACCTGCCTCCTCCTTTATTCATACATGCAGGTAAAAGTGGCTCATGATCTTCAGTGGAGTAGCTGGATTTAATGCTGAGCAGATAGAGTTAAGCTATGGGGAAATTAGATGTAATAGAATGCAACATGGTGAGCGAGAATGTGTCCCCTCAGACCCACAATTAAGCATAATGGTAACTTGCTGGCCTCCAGAACAGCTAGTCTGCGTTTGCACAGTATATTTATCCCAGGCCACTTCTATTTCAGCAGTGTTCTCCTTCGAGTAGCACTTTATCAAATCCCTTCAAATCCTCCTCCAAAGAGAAGTGTCATCTAGGGAGAGGCAGGTTTTTCAGGAGCAGCTTCAGTTTTATCTTGAAGTGGAAGTCAGCAGATGCTTCTTTGGATGCTGGTTCTAAATCAGTTTTTATGATTCTATTTCTGGCATCATTACTCCAGATTTCCAGTCTTGCTTTTCACCATCCACAGCAGATTCTCTGTTCTACAATAAATTCAAATCACACCCTTTATATCCAGCCCTCCAATCTGAATAGCTCAAGACAGAAACTTCACAAAGAAAGGAGATTAGCACTAGAATTTAAACAAAGGAGAGCAGGGGGAAAAAAAGCCATCAAAAGGAGGGAGGTTTACAGATCTACTTAATGATTTATTTTTCCATCCCTGTAAGCATGCAGCTCTTACAGGTAAGAACATGGATCTAAGACAGTCCATGCTGCTGAACGTGGAAAAAGTTGGTCCTAAAGGAGGCTCTATGCACAGAGATGTCTGTTTTATGGAAAGACATGGGGAAAGTGCTAAACTGTAAACATATATGATATTTTACCATCTGGAGAAAGGTACTTTCCCACCTCACATTCTCCTTCTGCTTTCTCTTTACACTTTCCCTGTTTCTACTGCACGCTGAGCTTGGCTGAGCTAGGGTCCTGCTTCTCTGTGGGTCTGACACTCAGGTTTCAGTAAAAGGTACGGCGCCAGGTTCCTAACAAGGGCAACCCTGACTGCATCACCGAGCTTTCCTGGAGGTGAAAGCAAGCTGGTGGACAGCGGGATGTATGACGCACACCATGTATTCCCCAGGGGAAAAGGCTCAATGGAATACATATATATCTAGAGAGAGAGGTCCAAGGCGTTTTAGTAAATGTCATTGGAAGGAATATTGGGTATGAGCACAGTGTAGAAGTAGAGGCATATAAGGGCTGACTTTTTCCATGGGCTTGATGATGTACTGCATGTATTACGAAGAGATATTGTGAAAAATCCTCTTCCTCCTCTTGTTAATGTGCTGATGAAATCTGATTCCAATATAAGGTTCTGATTTACTCTGAATGTATGTATCAGTGTGACAAACATCACAGAGATTTCATGTCACAAAAGTGTATAGGAGACAAACAGTAGAAGAACATCAGCACCATCAAAATAGTGGAAAAGAAGTAAAGAGTGAGTGGATTTTTAACTATTTTAAGTATATTTTTGTAGTCTACACCTCCACCATCCCTCCTTCCCTCCCTCCAGTCCCCAAGGTGAGAATCTTGCTGCCAGAACTAAGAAGTTCTGTTCTAGTGATGTTTTGTTGTACCTTATCGCATAAAACAAATGTTTTTCCAAAAGCTTTCTTACATGAGGGCAATGAAGTAACTCTAATCTCCAACGTGTAGCCCAGGCTTACAGAAGGGCAAAGAGGACTCACTTTGGCTTGGATGGCATTTATGGT
Source organism: Rissa tridactyla (assembly GCF_028500815.1). Lineage (NCBI taxonomy): Eukaryota > Metazoa > Chordata > Aves > Charadriiformes > Laridae > Rissa > Rissa tridactyla. The sequence goes on along the minus strand of NC_071478.1, from coordinate 9,378,629 downwards.
CTGCAAGCAGCTCATGCATAGGAAAAGGCAGCATGCTGTTCTCTGTAGGGTATACGATCTGAAACAATTTTATCAGAACTGCTAGATAGAAATCTTAATAAGCTCGAGTTAAACAACTGGGTGTTTTTATCTTGGAGGCAAAAAAATAAAAGGAATAGTACATTTAGAATTCACCATATGCACAGTAACTTGCAGTTAGTAATTAAATTCTCACAACATCCTTTCACAGTGCCAGGCAGAGCATATTGGCTTAGGTTGGCCTGGTTGTCGAGTGTGAACCAAAATGATTTCTAACAGCAATCAAATACATTTTGAAACGTGCTCATAAAAATGCTAGCTCAGAGGCTCAAAGCAATAATGATTCATGTATTAGCAAATGAACCTGTCCTCTGGAAGCTAGCCCCTGAAATGTAATAAGGGATCAGTCCAAGGGAAGAAAGAAGTGTATTTATTAAGACGCTGAGAGGTAATATTTTGTGATGGGAGTTTGGGGTGACATCTATTCAACATCAGTGGAACAGCTGTGGATTGAAGGTGTTGGACTGGACTCTGGACGCCAGGCTCTGTCATGGATGCCTTTATCAAATCTATATCCACAGAGGAATTTAAGTAGTGTAAATGCCAGAAGTCTGTCCCTTGGCAGTACCCAGGGGAGGCTCTTTAGTCCTGTAGGAACAAGGCTGGGGTGTAGAGAAGATGGGAACAGCTATGCTGTATCTCCTGCCAGCTGAAACCCCTCAGGTGAGGCAGGAAAAGGAAAGGCTTGGGTGTTTTCATGCCGGAGTTTTCAGATAAATAATGAAGCTACCTACTGCTATGCCTTCTGGATACGTCCAAAAAACATCTGAAGGGATTGTGAATTTAAAAAAGCCCAAGAAAATCTCCCCAGGAGCCTAACACCTAACTGGGTGAGCCACAGCAACATGGGAGTCTCGGGCAGCCCCTGGGCCAGGCACTGCCATTGTTATTCCTGTGCCCTCAGACAGAGTGGAAACAGTAAGAAAACAGGAACAAGAGAGATGAAGCAGTGTGGAGAGAGAATCAGTAAGGACTCGGGTATTTTATGGGAGCAGAAAGATCTTCTTGGATAAATATCTGTACAGAATCCCCACTCTGACTCAGAGATTGTAGTCCATTTTGTCCCACTGGTTTTAATTCGTTGCCAGAGGCCCCCTCAGCTAACTGGCATTTAGTGAACTGAGGGATGAAGGGGACGACGATACGGCTTGCAGACTTCAGAGAGCTGTGACCTTTCCAAGCACAATGTACAAAATCTGCCGATCTCGCTTACGACGAGTGGCTGGATCTGGGCCCCGCAGGCAGAAACCACAAACCCCACCACTGCCACCATCTGCAAAATCCATACTTTGTTAAACCCAGCTGCTGCCCTGCGCCTGCCCTGGGGCTGTGGATGAGGCTGAAAAACCAGGGGCGCACCTAGAACTGGGGCAGCCATAGCTTGAACCCCGCTCAGGGAAGCACGAGCCCTCAGAAACCAGACCTCCAGCAAGAGGCGGCTGAAGGCTTCCTCCTCAGGATGGAGGGGCCCTCTGTGTGGGTAGCAGGGTGCTGGGCGGCCCCTTCGCCCACAGTCCTGTCCCCGGAGCAGGCGTAGAGCCGGTGACTGTGTCCCGGTGAGGGAGGGCCTGGCTGTGTGCAGCATGGCGGCTGCCCTCCCTGCCCTCCTGAGGGGGACACAGGCCTGGGGCAGGCCCCGCCGGGGAAGCTTCTGGAAGGGAGTGGAGGGGCCAGGCTGCCCTCAGGGACAATAGAAAGGTGGTGTGGTTTTTTTTCAGTCTAAGAGGCGGGAAAAACATTCCCACATACACCCCCCACAAGGGGCGGGGCCTCGGGCGCGCGGGTGACTGGCTGTGCCGCCGCAGCCATGTCTCTGAGGCGAGCCGCGCTGGGGCGAGCCGGGGCCGCTCCTCAGGGAGAAGGTGGAGGCAGCTTGCGTGGCCTTTCCCTCCCCAGGACTCAGAGCTGGCACAGCAATGGCCGGACAAGTACTTTTACGCACTCCAGGTCTCTTTCTTATGTTGCGCTGGGTGTAGGAGGCAGGGAATGTGGGCACACAGACTAGGTGCCTTGTCACAGCTCCTGCATATTCGCCATGGTGTGTGGGCTAGAGCAGTCCTCACACACTTCATACACTGAATTCGCTTTTCTAGCATGCAGATACATTTTTCTTCCTTTCCAAAGCCCGTGCATATCTCTGTTCATAATGCTGTTTTGTGCCTCGTGTAATACCCGTTTCGTTCCCCTGCAGTCACATCCGTGTTCTCACAGGTGTTTTAGATGCAAAGCAACATTTAGTCAAAGCTTCAAGAGAAAGGGAAAAAAAAAAAAGGTCTTTCTCAAAAATAAAACCCCAAAACATTCACGATGGTTTCAAACTGTGAGACAGCAACCTGATATTGGTAAAGCCTGGAATTTTCTCAGCTGTGAGATCTGAGGCAGAGATTTAATCAGGACTAGGGGCAGCTATCAGAGCAGGCTGTCATGCCTAGAAAACCTCAAATTATGCGCTAATTATCCACCTACACTGCCAGGGAATAAATAACTAATGACTTCAGTTTACTGTGCTAAAGATAATTCCAGTTGTAACAAGTTTGCAGGCGGTGGGTTTTTTCACAAGGTGTTGGAGGTGCAATAATTAGCGGTGATTTTGTTCAGAAGGAGTGACTGGGTGGGCTTTGAGTCCCGCGGCGTCAAGGCTCGAGGCGGCCACCTCGGGGGGTGACTCTCGGTCACTCCTCTCAAAAAGGCTGTGTAATGCTGTGTGGCCAGAGCTGCTCTTTTCTACTCCACTTTCCTGCTGCGTAGCGTTGTGTTTAATCACAGGAAAGGGAAACAGTTTTAGGGGAACAGGCTTTGTCCTCACGTTGTCCTTGCAAACAAAGGAAAATGCTGACAATATGATCCTTTTTGAGTCAAGGTGTTACAAGTATTCTTCAGAGCTGTAAATTCCTGGAGCTGTGATCAAACCAGATTATGCTAATGCATATGACTGAAAAATAATTATAGAATCATAGGATGGTTTGGGTTGGAAGGGACCTTCAAGATCACCTAGTTCCAACCCCCCTGCCATGGGCAGGGACACCTCGCTCCAGACCTGATTGCTCAAAGGCCCTTACAACCTGGCCTTGATGGGGATGGGGCAGCCACAGCTTCTCTGGGCAAAGAATCACAGAAGATGTTTTAAAATGAATTGATTTATCCCTCAGATCACCTCGGAGCTATGTTCTGTAGAAAAAATAAAAATAAAAATCCAGACATTTTGGCTCCAAAGGGCTTTCTTTTTAGAGAAAAGGCTTTGACCCTGTATCCTTCACGGATGCTCAGTTCTTACTACCTGTGACATTAGCATCTCGCATAGCCTTATTTGTATATTGCAGTAATTCCTAGAGGAAATAAGAGACTCTTCTCTTATTGAAGCTAGCTGACCCACATTGGTATAGCTATTGCAATTCTTAATAATTCCATTTGCCATAAAAATACCATTTCACGGAATCACGGAATCACGGAATCTTCAGAGTTGGAAGGGATCTCTAGAGATCATCTAGTCCAACTCCCCTGCTAGAGCAGGATTGCCTAAAGCACATCCCTCAGGGCTGCATCCAGGCGGGTCTTGAAAATCTCCAGAGAAGGGGACTCCACAACCTCCCTGGGCAGCCTGTTCCAGTGCTCTGTCACCCTCACCGTAAAGAAGTTTTTCCGTGTATTTGAACGGAACTTCCTATGTTCTAGCTTGTGCCCATTGCCCCTCGTCCTGTCGCTGGGAACCATTGAAAAGAGCCTGGCTCCGTCCTCCTTAAACCCACCCTTTAGATACTTGTAAACATTAATCAGGTCCCCCTTCAACCTTCCCTTCTCCAGGCTAAAGAGTCCCAGCTCTTTCAGCCTTTCCTCATAAGGGAGATGCTCCAGTCCCCTAATCATCTTGGTTGCCCTTCGCTGGACTCGCTCCAGTAGTTCCCTGTCCCTCTTGAACTGGGGAGCCCAGAACTGGACACAATACTCCAGTTGTGGCCTCACCAGTGCAGAGTAGAGGGGGAGAATGACCTCCCTCGACCTACTGGCCACAGTCTTCCCTATGCAGCCCAGGATGCCATTGGCCTTCTTGGCGACAAGGGCACACTGCTGGCTCATGGATAATTTGCTGTCTGCCAGGACCCCCAGGTCCTTCTCAGAGCTGCTTCCCAGCATGTCCGCCCCTAACCTATACTGGTGCTTGGCATTCTTCCTTCCCAGGTGCAGGACCCTACACTTGCTTTTGTTGAACCTCATTTGGTTCTTCTCTGCCCAGCTCTCCAGCCTGTCCAGGTCACGCTGGATGGCAGCACGGCCCTCTGGAGTGTCGGCCACCCCTCCCAGCTTGGTATCATCAGCAAACTTGCTGAGGATACACTCTGTCCCCTCATCTAGGTCATTAATGAATATATTGAACAAAATTGGACCAAGTATTGACCCCTGAGGGACACCACTGGTTACAGGCCTCCAACTGGACTCTGTGCCGCTGATCACAACCCTCTGAGTTCTGTCACACAGCCAGCTCTCGATCCACCTCACTGTCACCTCGTCTAGCCCATACTTCCTCAGCTTCCTAATGAGGATGTTATGGGAGACAGTGTCAAAAGCCTTGCTAAGGTCAAGGTAGATGACATCTACGGCTCTCCCCTCATCCAGCCAACCCGTTATAACATCATAGAAAGCTATCAGATTGGTCAGGCATGATTTGCCCTTGGTAAATCCATGCTGACCACTTCCAATAACTTCCTGTTCCTCTATGTGTTTGGAGACGACATCCAGAATGAGTCACTCCATCACCTTCCCAGGGACAGAGGTGAGGCTAACCGGTCTGTAGTTCCCTGGGTCCTCCTTCTTGCCTTTTTTGAAGATTGGAGTGATGTCAGCCTTCCTCCAGTCCTCAGGCACCTCTCCTGTTCCCCATGACCTTGCAAAGACAATGGAGAGTGGTCTAGCGATAACATCTGCCAGCTCTCTCAGCACTCGCGGGTGCATCCCGTCAGGGCCCATGGATTTATGAATGTCCAGCTTGGCCAAGTGGTCTCTGACCCGGTCCTCCTCAACTAAGGGAAAGTCTTCCTCTCTCCCGACCTTCCCCCTTGCCTCCAGGGTAGGGGATGCGTGAGGGACGGCTTTATCAGTGAAGACCGAAGAAAAGAAGGCGTTCAGTAGCTCTGCCTTCTCTGTGTCTTCCACCACTAGGGCATCCGTCTCATTCATCAGCAGACCTATATTTTCCCTAGTCTTCCTTTTTCTGTTGATATACTGGAAAAATCTCTTCTTGTTGTCTTTAACTGCAGTGGCCAAGCTGAGTTCTGATTGAGCTTTGGCCCTTCTAATCTTCCCCCTGCATAGCTTTGTTATATCTTGATAATCCTCATAAGTTGCTAAGCCCCTTTTCCAGAGAATGTAAGCCTTCCTTTTTTTCCTGAGGTCCAGCCAAAGCTCTCTATTTAGCCAGGCTGGCCTTCTTCCCCGTTGGCTCATCTTTCGGGACATGGGGATGGCCTTCTCCTGTGCTTCTAAGAGCACCTGCTTGAATTATGACCAGCCTTCCTGGGCACCTTTGCTCTTCAGAACTGCCTCCCAAGGGACACTCTCAACCATGCTCCTAAACAGGTTAAGGTCTGCCCTTCGGAAATCCAAGGTGGCAGTTTTGCTGGCTCCCCGCCTCCCTTCACCAAGAATTGAAAACTCTATCATTTCATGGTCACTCTGCCCAAGATGACCTCCAACCTTTACATCCCCCACAAGACCTTCTCTGTTAACAAACAGTAGGTCCAGTAGGGCACTTCCCCTAGTTGGTTACTTCACCAGCTGTGTTAGGAAGTTGTCTTCCACACACTCCAGGAACCTCCGGGACTGTTCCCTCTCTGCTGTGTAGTATTCCCAGTGGACATCTGGGAAGTTGAAATCCCCCACAAGAACAAGGGCGGGGTTGGCAATGGGCAATGGTAAAGATGGTAAAAATGGTTTAAAAAAAGTTTTCTTTAAAAGCTGCAAAACCACTGTTTTTAATTGCAATTCTCCATCAAATAAAGTCAGTGCTCAGTGCCTAGAAAGCTGCGAAGTCATCCAAGAAGCGTCTGCCACACTTGCACAGTGAAGAGGAAGGCGCACAGCCTGGCTTCTTTGCCTGGTTATTCCTGCTGCATTAATAAACTGTGCTGCCCTCCCATGTTCCCTTGTCAAACCCTGAAGCAGATCTCATTAGCTGTCACCTTCCACCAGTCAAAGACAAAGGTTAAATCCCAGAATGGATGTGTGGGCCCACATGAAATTAATCCTGACCCTTTGCAGCCTGAGGAGTGAGCTGTGTCCTTGGAGGCCTGGGGAAAGGGAAGAGTAGCGTTATCCCCTCCTTCCCGAGGACCAGAACAGTTATTGGTACTGGCACAGCAATCTCTCTTGGAGCGTTTATGATGATGGCAGCTTCATAATCAACTCTAATTGCATGCTCAGTCTGAGCTTGGGAGCTCTTTATTTTTTAATAATACCTTCCTGTTTATAAATACACTGGAGGTACCATATTGCTGCAGAATGTTGATTTGCTTGTGTTAGTAATCACTTTCTTCTTCTGAGACTGAAAACTAAACCTAAGTCAGGATTAGCATGTCCAAAGATGATTTTTAATTAAATAATTGGCATGTCTCAGGTGAGATGAATTTAGTCTCTCATTGTCTCTTTAGCTTTAAATGAAGACTTGTTTACAAAGAATTTGAGAAGGGGGTGGATATAGGTAGCTACATTTTATGGATGCTATGTTTGAGTGGATGCTGAGGTTTATTATTTTTTTTTGTTAATGTTTGTGTTTATAAGAATTGGTCTAAGTATTTAGCATGCCATTAAAAATAGATTTCAATCAAATTTTTTTTAAAATTTAAAAACTTACAAGATTTTAACTTAAAAAAACCGAGGCTGTTGAAGCGAGACACAGGAAGCTCATGGGAAAATGCAGCTATTGGTTTGGGAGGGAAAAAAAAAAAAGACCAAAACATCACCAACCAAAGTCTTTCAGAACTATGGAAAAAAGTCAGACTGGAATGCCCAACAAAAAACATCTATAAAATGTCTTTGTATCCTTGAATCTACTTTCGGTTTTGTTTTTTTTTTTTCTTCGTCTGGCAGGAGAAAGCAATGGCAAATTTTCACTTATCTGTTGGGTATGTGGAGATTTTTTTCTTGAAGAAAATGGTCTTGGCAGTACTTCTGAAATGAGCTACTAGTTGTGTCTATATATGCTTTATATTTGGATAGGAAACTTAAATGATTGAACAGTTTGACATGTGGAGAAGTTACCACCTACACATTTTGAAAAATATTTTACACTAGGCCTGCAATGCCTTTGTCTTTGAACTCTAAGCACATACTGTGCTGCTCTGTGCCCTTGTGTGACACTAATGGCATTAAAGCTCAGCCGAGCAGTCTGTATCGGTGATGTTAGTACTGCTGGTGCCCTGCAGTCATGGTGGCCTTTGACTTCTGTCAGAGAAGGCCCCTTTACATTAGTCAGAATCTTATTGATGATGGCATACATTCAAAGACAGTAAATTTGAGCGAAAGGAGAAAAAAAAAAAGCTATTATTTCAGCTGGGGTGTGCACCTTCTATTTGGTATTAAGGACATGAATGCTAATGACAAGCAAAGTACTGTGGTGTTCCTGTGTACCAGAATGCTCTGGCCAAAGCAGTTGGTAGGCAGGGTTTGCAAAGAAGAGAAGATGTAGCCTTAATTTTTCATACATTGAAGATGGGTAAGAAATGAACCAAAGAGCCTTGAGATACATTCTTTTCTGCTCTTTAGCTGAGCAAAGAGTAAGATGCAACTGCCTTCTTGTTTTCAGCAGTTCTTAGGCCTCCAACACAGGAAACAGAGGACCTGTCAGAAGTGAAGCTTGAAGGCATAGACCTCAAGCACATCATGTTGTGACTGCTGCACTTAGATGAATAGGCTGCATTTAGTTGCTTCCCTGAAGACTGAGGGGAAGATGCCTTAGTTTGTCCAGCAGTAAGATATTTCCATGGGGGCAAAATGCATTACCTGGAGTGCCTGCATCGCATTATGCAACTGTTCTTCACCTAGAAAGCCCAGGTTTCCATGGATTAACCCATTATTGAGTCTGCAGCCTTATCTGGAATGCTTGCTTCTGTAGGATAATTTATGCAGTCAAGGTTTTTGTTGCCTTAGCTGTACAGAGATGAGTACGTGATGAATCTAAATGGCCTCCATCTCTTGCATGACAATGTAGTCTCTCTCTTTATTTCATAAACATCAAAGTATAGTGTTTCTCCGTACTGATATGAGTGGAACAGCCACTCATCAAAATAACTTTTCTTTTTGGTTTAATTAAAAGAGAGACTGAAGTCTATCCCTCATTATCTTTCTTACAGCTTTCAAAATAAGAAGCCCTTCTATATGGGATTCTGTACAGGCCACTAAGAGTTATGTGAGATTATTTTTGCTTTGTGTGTAAATGTGATGTGTTTCTCCTTGGGCCCAGAGGCAAAAGGCTGAAATCAGTCAGAATCGTGGAAGTGTGAGCCCGAGGGACCATGGTGTGATCAGTGTGGCCCAACTGTCTGTACGAGCATGCAGAAGATAGTCTTTTCTCTGCATTGCTTTTTTTTTTTTTTTTTTTAGTGGGTTTGGGTTTTTTAGGCATTTAAAATGAGAGTTTGTTTACTTGCTTCTTTTTAAAAGTAGAAAAAGTAGCAGTTTTCCATTCTAGGAGTTCTGTGTTTGTTTTGCTCAAGTACAAGGGCTGCTGGCAATAAGGGAAAGTATGAAAAGAACTGTGAAATTAATTAAATTGACACTTCAAGAAAATACCTATATTGTTGCAATCCTCAAAGCAGCATAAAGCAAAGTTATGACATTTTGCCAAATGTTATTTTTCATAAGTAAAGGAAACCTAGAGGTTTTGCTAAACTCTGAAACCCAGAGGTTTGGTTTGATACAGATTTGGGGGGAGAGAGGGAGTATTTGTTTGTAGAACTGCACGCAGCTTGGACACATTTCTCCTTTCCTGTAGCTGTCAAATAATGAACTGCTCCTGGATGGTATTTTTATTAATGAATTATCGTTAAGACTGGAATTCAAAACCTGACATAGCTTGTTTGTTTGATCTATTTTCAAAAGTACAGAGCATGCTATGAAACCTATACAAATCAATTCCAGTTCTTTAAGGATGCCAGGCATTATTAATTAAATATGAAGGATATTTACTTCTTTAAAAAAACTCTGTTTAGGTGTTTTCATCACCTTTCCTAGATCTTCCTTCCCCCTGCTTTTAATTTGGAATGATTAGCTGAAGCTGGTGAATTTTGTTAGCACCAGGAATAAATTTATCTGGATTTGAGGAAGAAAGGAAGTAGGGAAAGAATGTGAGAGATAAGGTCGGCAGATTAAAGTATCTAAGAAAGCCTGACGGTTCCTAACTCACAAGTCATGGTTTAGGTGGGTTGGGTTTTTTTGTCGTTTGTGGCGTTTTTAACACTAGCTATTGAACACTGTTATCTTTTCCAACATAAGCAGTCTTAACGGTGAAATTTAGAAGCCTGTACCCTGCTCTTGCTTAGGGGTAAACAATATCTGTTGGATGAAACTCGCTCCTGTGCAGAGGAATTAGTGCAAGACTTCAGACCTTCAAATCAGGCCATTAGAAACAGATGGCTCTTAGCACTGGCCTTGTGTGCAGGGGTGAATTTTATCCATACTTCACATATTTGGAGACTTGGATTTGTCCTACGAAGTAATGAGAAAAATGGCACACATGGGAAAACATTATTGATTGCTTCCTCTGCCCTTCAGTGATAAATATTGCATGGCTATCTGCTCATCCTTTGAATTAAAGGAACAATCCAATATCCATTTTGGTTTTCTACATTGTGTGCCTGTATGACAAGCTCTTTCCTAGTCTTCATAAAAAGCAAAATCCAGAGAGCTTTCTTCTGAATGCTGGATGACAAATAAGAGAGTAATGCCTTCCACAGGAAATCTCTTGTGTTTGGCTGTTGTATATACTGCTATGATTCTCTTTTTAATTTGATAGTGGAGAACCTGTTAAAGCCATTAATGTAGGGCATAATTTTATACCTTGAACGGGTCCTCAGCATTAGGATCCCCAGGTCAGCTCCCAAAAAATATAAGCTGTGAACACTTGGAAATGCTTATTTTCTCTGCATGCCCATTTGCAGGCAAAGCTGCAAAAATCCTCACTTGCAGACATTCTCTCTTAGACCTTTTCAGAAATATATTGACAGAACAAAGGCAAAACTCATACTTGCAGACCCCAGTTCTAAGCTACAAGTAGTTATTTTCCTTCAGGAAAGGCTGAGAAAGCTGGGACACTAGCCTGGAGAAGAGAAGGCTGAGGGGAGACCTTATTAATGTTTACAAGTATCTAAAGGGTGGGTTTAAGGAGGATGGAGCCAGGCTCTTTTCAATGGTTCCCAGTGACAGGACAAGGGGTAACGGGCACAAGCTGTAACATAGGAAGTTCCGATCAAATATGAGGAAAAACTTCTTTAGGGTGAGGGTGACAGAGCACTGGAACAACCTGCCCAGGGAGGTTGTGGAGTCCCCTTCTCTGGAGACTTTCAAGACCCATCTGGATGCAGTCCTAAGTAATGTGCTCTGGGCAATCCTGCTTTAGCAGGGGAGTTGGACTAGATGATCTCTAGAGGTCCCTTCCAACTCTGAAATTCCGTGATTCCATGATTCAGAAAAATCTAAAGGATGATGATTATCTCAATGAGCAAAATTAATACCATTGAAGTTGGGGTTTTTTTTCCCCAGAATATAGGCCAGCTGGTTAATCTAAAACCTAGTATTTCTTTCTTCCAGAAAGTCCCTCTGTCATTCTGCAGATTGGTATGAACAATCCAGATTTTATACTTGAACGATACACCTTAAAATTTCTCAGTAAGCTTCAAGGTGTGGAAATAAAACTACTGAAAATAAATAGGGCACTGACAGGTTTTTATTTAAATCCACTATCTCACAGTTTTACTGCTTACTACATTGTATTTGATCTGGGCTTGTAAATTTTCACTAGTGGGCTCCTTTGGGCAAGGGACCTATTTGACCTCTGGGTGGCTCAGCTCTGACACACAGCTGTGACCCTCATGTATTTTCCTTTTATTCTTCCATCTCCTGACTTGCATATTTTTATGCCGTTCTGTCTAGGCCCTTAATACCATCCGTATTGATCTCTAGGAACTAAATGTCAGATGTGGTCCGTACGTCACTGGGATCTCGCACTTCTCCACTTGCTGGTTGGCTCGGGTGAACATCAGACTCTCCTGGCAGAGCTGGGGAAGAGCATGATAGCAGCACACCGTTTCTGTGGCCTGTTCTTTCCCTCGGAGAGACAAAAGTGATGCATGTGAATGATCAAACCCTATACAAAGAACTTAAAAGAATTCTTTGAAATAGGTGTTGGTTGATGGAAGGCTACTGAGGAGTCGTGGGGAGGTGGTATGGTTTATATCTGCATATGGCAGATAGTTCTTCACCCAGAGCCCACTGTACTTCCACTGGACTGTGGTCTGTTTGCACTGGCCCAACTATGAGAGCTGATTTACTTCTTGCAAATCAGCCCAAGGAGGAGGGAGCCCAAAATGTATTTTGATGCATCAGTCTTCCTTTATGCAGCTCATTATAGCAGAATTTTAATAAAACAGAAACATTCAGAGGCCTTTTCCCCACTGTTATAAATTGGCTGCTTTGGAGGTACTGATTTACTGCAGCTGTGACTGCGGTCCCTTCTTCATGAAATAGAGCAGTTGATAGAACTAAGCGTACATTGCACTGCTGTAAGGTTATGGCAACTGCACGCTGTGTTCTAATTTCATGTCCACTCATCAGCTTTTGTTTATGCCACAAGACTGTGGCTGAAGTTACCGGATCCAGTCTCAGCTTCTGTAAAAACCTACTCCGCAACCTTTGTCCTACTACTTTTTCCCACTATATGTCAACAGTAAAGTGGGAATAATGCATATATGTTGTAAAGCAATTTCAAGACTTGGGAATAGAAAGGTAAAAGCTAAAAGAACCCTCCACATAAAATGCTGTGTTGTGCACTTCTGGAGGCTGGGGGAAAACTTATGCCGTATATTCATTATACATATGTTCTTTCATTCAGTAATTAGAATACAAATAGCCAGAGATAATAGCAAGGGAAAATATTTCAGCTGTGTTAAATCCCAACATGTTGTTTGATAAGGACAAGGACTTAGCACTACCAGATGAATTTTTAACAGCAAAATATCATTTTGGGAAATGTTAGTTGAAAGAGAGGACTGTAGTATAAATCTTGGGTTAGTTGTATATTTTTATCATGTTGAGAGTCTGTAAGGAAGAAAATACTGTGCTTCCCTATTATGCCATGGAAAAATACATAATTGAGAAGCTTAAAAATAAATTTTATTTCACTAACATAGGTATTTCTTTTCTCCTGAAACTGTTTTGCAGAGTATAGCATTGCTGAGAAGAACCTTTGTTCTGGTTTTTGCAGGTCTGATCTGTTGTTTTGTTTTGGAATTGTTCTAAAAACAAAATAGCATGGGTGTTATTAAAGACCTCATTGCTTACCTTAGTTACGTTTGATATTTTTCTTTTTCTTTCAAGGTCTGAGGTTCATTATGCAACTCTATTTTAATCATTACTTTTATAATTATTAAACTATGAAGGTGTGACTGAAAGAATTTGAGGATTTTTTTTTTTTTCTTTTGGTGTTTATTTTTGGGGTTCTTCAAACGTTTCATACCATTTTCTTTGCAGTCCTTGTGGTATCCAGTAAATAATGGAATAAATCTGCCTCATAAAATGCTGAAGAGGCACTGGTCTTGCCAAAAGGCACAAGTCACTGAAATTTTTCTTAAGGAGAAAAATTGGATGATTTAATTTAAATTAATGCACCTAATGCTTGTCATACAGATGATTGCCAAAACTCAGCATAATCACTTAATGTACAAGATGTGTGTGAGACAGAGGACCTGATTATTAAGTAAGAATTTGTCTATAACTTCAAAGTCTTCAGCATTTTTCTGGCACACTACTTGTGCGTGAATACACCTTAGTTTGAGCAGAAATTCTTTAAGTTGTGGCTTTGAATGTCACTGACATCAGTTTTAAACTAATAAAAGAAATTCAGAGAATATTATCCCCTGAAACATTCTTCTGTTTCCTCATAATTAAAGGTTCTGGAGTAAACAGGCATTAAGGGGCATAAATCAAAACCTGCCTTAAGCCAGCAAAAATATACCAGTTTAATATCCTATGCTCTCAGTAGAACTTTGGAAAAAAAAAAAAAAGAGAAAAAAGGTAATAAATTGATTATGGTTCATGTATACCTATCAACAGTTCGTTGAAGGGCAGAGCTGAAATGATGGAGGGATAAATCTAGGATTTTTCCACTCTAAAGAAATGTATTAATCAAATGCTATATCATCATATTTACTAAAATACGTGGAAGGGATTATATTCAGACAGTCTGTCACTTTGTCAGTTTTTCCCAAAATAGTTATTCCAGGACACCTTTTTTTTCTTTTTTTTTTAACCTAAGCTCTACTCCTGAGACAAAAGGATGGAAGGAATAGGAAGAGCCAGAAGCAGAGAAAAACTTAGAGAAGGAAGTGAGGATTCCACATTCACGAGAGAAAAAGATTGGACCTTGCCTTCAACTTTGGCAACAACTGGTTAGGCTCCAAACTGCCTATTTAGTGGCTGGCTGGCTTTAGTTACTACTTCTGTCAGTAGAGCATTTGCAGTCACTGGTTTGTTTGTTTAAATTGTTTTAAGCAAGTGTTTAGGAAAGACTAAGACCAGGACATGCGTATGATTATTTCTCTGAGTAATCAAACTTCGCACACTTGTTGCAATGGAGAGCTCTTCCCAGATCTCCAAACCCACCCGTCATTGTTGTCATATGCTGCTCAAATAGTAGTGCTTGGGCTGTATCCCTTCCCACTGCCGTAGCAGCAGCACATCGGACCATTAGCACACACATTTCTGCAGTAGTACATCAAAAGCAGTCCTTGACTATTGTGTTGCCTGTTGCATTTGCAGTTATAAACACCAAGAAACATTTATAGTTAATAATTGTATTTTACTGTAAGACTAGCAGTTACGAAGACAGACTGTTTCTCCGATACTGCCAATGCAGTTCCATCTAGTGAGAATGTATTGCCATGGCAACCAATGGTATTTGTATTTTTTTTTTAAAGTAATTAAACTCTCTAAGTCAATTTGCCCTTACTTGTCAGATTAGGAAATAGAATGTTGTTTATTGCTTTCTGCTGGAGCAGTGAGGTAGCTAGGAGGGCCAGCAGGATTGGAGCTACCTGAGGAGATATCAACTCTGCAAGTTGTTAATAAATTATTCTTTTTCTAATATGTGGCAGGTGTGGGAAGGCTCAGTGAAGACTTAGGAATGCTTGCATTCCAACTGGCTTGGTAGGGTGTTTGCTAGATGGGGACATATGGTTGAATACGAAGACGTTGCTTTGTGGCTTGGTGAATATACAAAAGAGCAGGATGCTCAAGTGCTATTGAGACATATATGCGTGAGCATGATATGAAAAACAGTATCTTTGCCAGAACTGTTAGTGGAATGAGACTGACAGCCCTGATTCAAGCTTCGCTTTGATGCTGTCAGATTTATTTACCAGCCCTCACATGCTATAGAAAATGAAGTCTGTTTCCAAGACACATAGTGCCCTAAGAAATTAATGGAGGGAAGGGACCAAGCCTGGTCAACTCTTGCAAACACAGGGATCTGAAAAGTTCTCAGTTACCTTTTCTGTAGCATGATGCGCAAAAATCGTTGGCTGCTCAGGGCCAGCTTTGGAGACACCCAGACCGTGTGGGCCAGCCACACAGCAGGATGGGAGAGAGAGGCCCCTTTCATGCCTTCTTTGATTTTGCTTGAATTTCCTGAAGTCACTGTATGCCATTCCCCATCCCTGTCAAACCACATCTTAAAATCTACAGCTGTCAGACATTGGATCCTAAGAAGTTTATTTTAGCTACACTCCATTTGTGCCTTTTAGCTCAAAAGAGAATGAGTTGCTGTCAGAAAAAGGAGGAAAAAGCCTCTTAAGTGTTTTCATTTTTAACTGAGAAAAGGCTCTACTTGAGCATCAGAGACTGGAGCACCAACACAAGAAGCTGCAGCAAGTTTAAGGCATTTATTTTTTACTGGTCCTGCTCTTTGCTATTCCATTGAACTAATATGAAAAATGGTATGGAGAGATCTTGGTAGAATATTTGGTGTCTTGTTTTCTCTAGTATAACAGAAGACCTATAATAATAACTTTTTTATGTTTGGTGTCTGACATTGGAAACAAATTTTATTTCAGATTTGCCTGAATGCCAGATTTCAGTTTTTCATACCAAAATGGAGTTGGAGACAAGTAGTCTTGATTTAGAAGGAATTTTATTATTGCTGTCATTTTTTACTTACTAATATTACAAAACTTGCTTATTTTTCCGTGACGTGCAAATTTTTCCTGCTACGTAAGGAACAACTTTAACCTGTCCAAATTGGTGGCATTGTTGTTTTCAGTGATTAGGAAAAAATTCTTATTTGATGAGGTTTGGGGGCGGGGAGGAGGAAGGAGCCTAAAAATACACTTCTGAATTCTTCATGTTTGTATTGAGTTCCTATCGTACCGTGTGTCTGAAGGCTTATTTGTATGTCCCCAAGCTATGCCAGTTGTTTCCTTTTGCCCTCTTCACGTATGCTGATACATGATATGCACTGGGGCTCTTTCCAGTATTTGTTGTCTTTGGACTGGCCTCTGTCCCGAGGGCCTCTCTGGGCGTCTCGCTGGAAACCACTAGAAATGTGTGAAAGCATAATTAGGTCAATCTGCTCAATGGAGGTGCCTTTTTAATTTACTGTTGTGAATATGGAGCACTTTCGTGATGATGTTCCCTCTGACAAATCGGAGTTTACAAATTGTCTTCAAAGCACGTGTTTGCTGGCTTCCTGAGCAGATGAGTAATGAAGCCAGAGTAGCCTGCCACTACGTTTTATTTTCTTCCTTCCCTCAAAAGCCTGTTTAGCTGATAAGAAAGCAAGAGGGCATTTGTCATGTAGGCTTCTGTTTCCCAAAGTGAAGCCGCTCACCTCTACACCCACTCAAAGCCTTTGGGGAGGCAGGGGTGGGGGGAAGGCTCTGCAGCAGTTTAGTCACGCTTGCGCTTGGAGCAAGATTGGAAAAAGGGATCTGTCACCATCAAAACATCCTTGTATATCCCGCAGCTATTAAAATGAGGAAAGATATAAGAAGAAAGCAATAATGATAGGAGTCACAGATATAAAAGGACACAAATAAGGAGGAATGAAATACGGTGTGATTTGACAGCAATGAGAAAAATACTGAGAAATGTATCACATCTGTGCCCATGGTGTTAGGAAGGCAGAGAGAGCTGTTAGGAAGGCACAGAACGTGAACTTAAAGTACTTTTGTGGAAAGGCTACAATAATGAATTCCAATCTTGCCTGAGAGCAATTTTTTAAGATAAGTACAGAGAAGAGTTTGGAGTACTGACTTTTTTTTTTTAAAAGACAATAAATTGTAGTGAGTTACTAAAAATTAGTGCAGCCTGGAACAGTTCATGTTAAATCAGTACACAGGTAAAGAGGGGCAGGTTCTAAGGGGAGTATATCAGGATTGAATTTTGAATCTTGGAATCAGTACTCAGTAGGGTCCCTCCTTCTTCCATTCACAGTTCCCTTTCCCCTGCCTCCTTCGTTGTAGTAACCCCTGTGGATAGAGCACCAATTAATAAAACTTACCTTTATGTATGCATTATCATAATACAAAGGCTCAAGGGGCACACAATCCCTTCATGCATGAGCAAATTTAAAACTCATGATTCTCCTGGGATGCTTGCTGGGAGATAGAGAAAGGGAATAAAGGGCATTCTACCATTTCTGCTGAATGATGGCTACTCTTTGCAAAGTGCTGTGAAGCTTGTTAGATTCTGAACATTATGGAAACCTTATTGCTATTAGATCCTGTGAAACAACTATAATTAAGAATGCTGGTCATTTTTACATGGAAGATCTGCACTGTGTGTTAAATCATTTTCTTGGAAGAGCCTAGGAGAAATTAGAAATGTGATCGGTACGATAAGGGCAAATGACCAGAAATATTTAAATTGCTAGTGTCTTTTAATGGAAAATGTAGTGGATGCCAGGTTTGAATGCACGTATACACTGTGCCATGTTCTATGCTTGTGACACAACTGCATGTTAATGATTACTGTTATTAATAATTCTGCGTTTTTATTGTTTGATCTGTCGCGTGCCTAGAAGGTTTGGGCCCATCATAGCTTGTACTGTACGGGGCATTTATAGAAAGGCAGATGCCCCAAAAACCTGTTAAAATCAGTAAGGGATGTAACGACAGAGTCTGTTAAAGGGATGGGGTGAGGGAGAAGTCAATAGCTTGGTAATGCAATTGTGGCGGAGTTATAATTAGTGATCAAAACACTCCAGCTTCCTAACCATTGCCAAGTGGTCTTCAGTGTGCCAAAAAGAACAACTGTAAGCCAAGATTTGAACAATAACTTAGTGGTGTTGAAGGATTTTTTATGAGTGCACCTACCACACGTGCGTATTCAATGCCAGTTGTTGTCCATTAACCAGATTTAATAATGCTTTGCAGAACTGAGGTTTTCATTAACAATCACCTTGGAGTGCTAAAAGGGACAAATGAGAGGATGAGCACATTAAATAAAGAGATTTTTACAATTCAGCCTTCTGAATGTAGATATAGCAACTTCCAACTTACATTTCTCCTAGAGTGAGCACAGTCAAGTCATGTCTCAGGACTGGGAGCTATGAGCTTCTTACTCATGATGCTGAGGGTCCAGCTACAAGGAAATCCTCTTACGCCAGAACAGAGACCTCTAATCATGTGTCACTGAATACCTGTTTGTCTAAGGCAGGGTCGCAACAGATAGCATGAGGTAGTTACCTGAAGACTTCTCACTTTGATCTAAAACCTTGTGCAGGAACAAGGCATCAGTTCCTCATTTGTAATTATGTGTTGAGCGAGAAGCCAGCTACAGATTTGTGGTCCAGTTTTTATTTTGTTCCGTTTCATCCAGTTTTGTATGAATTTATTCGTGAGTCCCAAGGGAGAGTGGGGGGGTGTTTCTTCTTGGTTTTACAATCTGACTTCATGAAAGATTTTTTGTCTCAATAATTTTGAAAAAAGGGCTTGTACAAGGTCTCCCTTCTGAATCCCAAAACAGTCCTAGAAAGGCAGGGTCGTTCCTTAGTGACTTCATGTACACGTTTGCTTTTAGCAATACTAGATAAATTCCCATAGGGACAAATTTAATTAAACTGACAATCTTGCTAAGTCATGTATTTAGTAGCTAGTATATAAATAAAATTAACTCAGACTTATTTGTTATTTGTTCTGAGTCTTTAATCAGCCAATAGTAATTCCATAATTGAATTAACATACTTAACCATTCTAATGCAAATTGACTGGCTTATAGTTCTTCAATGAGTAAATTATTGCAAATCAGCTACCCATGATATCAACATTATTTATTTGCAGTTAATTTATCTTCATAACAATTGAGCTAATTTTTATTTATTCCAGAACTGGATGTCTTTTTATTTGTGAAGGTTGAAAATTAAAAACTTGGGTGGCTTCATAAAAATAAGCTCTCTACTTTGTTTTCTTTCCTTTTTTTTTTTAACTTAAAAAAAAAAAATCAGACAAGAAGAAAGAGAATCCAGGAAGGATACAGATCATAGCAGCTTCCACTGCAGGTTTAATAAAGCACAAACAAGTGAACTGTAGACAACAAGAACATTGATAAATATCTGAGAAGGAAAATAAGAGTCCCTATCAAAGCATTAGTCTGTTAAGAACTCCTTTTTAATGGTTAAAAAGAATAGAAGGACTTGCCTACAAAGAGGAATTGTCCTCAATAAGATGACATTTTAATTAGAAAAACTACTTACGATTCAACAGAATATTTTAGCAAACTTGTGTGCTGCTTCACAAATATGTTTATTTCACTTCTAAAATACTAACCAGGAAGAATAATTTACGGGAGAAACTGAATGTAGACAAGTCTGTAACTGCAGTAGACAAGTCAACAACTGCAGAGAGCAAGCGCTCTGTCACGAATCTAAAAAGTCAGGAAGGCAGGAGTTAACTTCAAACAGAAGGTCAGCTCCTTTGCTAGTTAGAACAAGGTAATTGGACAAGCTAGGAGTACCAGGGATTTTGATCTGAAACAGGTGATAATGCAGCTTCTCCTAATTGCTGGCTAATTAACTGCACTTAGCATTTGGTAAACACGTGCCCTTAGCCATACAAAAAGAGGTGGTGGAGGGTTGGTGCTTTTGCTGCTGCATGATTTTTAGGACTGTAGAGAGCTAAGAGAAGCCTTCAGAAATTATAGAGAAAGGTAATTTATTTTTGTTCAGCTCTTGTACTTAAGAGTGCTCTTGACTTTGTCTTACAGAAGTAAAATAATGTGATACGAAGCACTTCTTAGAATGAAAAAATTGAAGGTTGCCGGCTACTTTTGAGGGGACTTTGTTAGCTATCCAGAGGCATGAATTATAGTTCTAATACAGGGAACGTTTTACTGATAAACGAGTTTGTAAGAGTTGTAACCATTTTATGTTCACTTATAATTGTTTTGCCTAGTCTTCTGCTTTGGTTTGCTTTTGCAATTCATGTTGTTAGGACCTAATTCTGCATCAAATATTAATCTGTGTATTTGGTTCTATGTATAGATACATGAGGGGGAAAAAACCTGATCATTTCTCTAAGGATCTCTAAGTCTTATAATAAAACAAGTCTAATTTGATAGAAGGCTAAGGATTATTTTACATGATGATAGCAAAGTACAGATGCTCCTACCGCTTTGTTTGAATCAAAGTAATAGGTGATTTCTGATGTGACTTCAAAGCCTCAAGTCAAAGTTAAGGTACCAGGGTGGGAGATACATGGTATTTGAGCACTGCAGTATGCTTAAAAACTTATGTCTGGTTATGGGGTACTCTTTGATATGCGGGTATTGTATGTGATCACTGTTGTGTGGAGCCTTTCAGAAAAAAAAAAAGTAAGAAGCTTTGTGGATCCCAGGGTCTGTTGTCTGTGTAGTCTCTTATTTCCACTACCTTACAGGCTTCAGAAAAGCTTACCTGCAGGTTGCTGTAACTCAGAGGAGCCAGATCTGAATTTCTAAAGGAATTAAGCAGAAATTGCTTTCACTATTTCTGAAATAATAGTCATTTGAATTTCCTTTTTAGAAGGGGACAATAGCTTAGCATCTTCCTTCCTTTTTACTCTTACAGTGACATGTTGTAACTCTCTGCTGAATGGCTTGGATGCACACAGCAACTTGAGGCTGTAGAGCACTAACCCATCACTCTGTCGGTTGGCTGACAGGCAGAGGTGGACCACTGATGTGAGATCACATGGCGCTTTCTTGCTTCCTTGCTGGGATGACTCAGAATCTTCTTAGCTTGCTCCTGCTCTTTCTTGGGTGTCTGAATTCATAACAGACTCTTCCCTAACAAAAATCTCGTGTCATATGATTGCTCAGTTATACTTGTCTGTACTAAGTCTACAATGACTAATCCAAGAGAAGCTTGGAATAGGATTGTGAATGCTTCTGCAGTTATTAGACGCATTTGTAATACCCTTACTTTTTAACTTTCAGAGTTAAAATATGTTCGTTTCTGGAGTTTTTTAACAGTGACAAATAAATGCCAGGCACAATGGGAGCTCAGAGCACAAAGTGGCTTACTTGAAAGAGTTTTACCCAAGGTTAGAAATTAAGATTACCATCGAAGGTAGCTAATTGGATTGCAGGGCTTGTTTCTGTGTTTCCTGTTTAAGAAACATCACGTGTGCAAATCCTCCCATTGTTATGCTTGCCACGTACTAACAATTAAAGCTTTTACCTGAAAACACAACACAATTGTATGCATATAAAAGGCAAAGAGGGGAAATTTTTCTTTTTGCGGTATACTGGGGAGAAAATGATGGCTGATACCTGATTAGAGTAACAAATGTGCAGAAGCTGTAAAACTCGGCTTCTACTTTGGATATTCTAAACGAAGGGTTTAATTTGAAAACGTTGTTACAAATCTGGCTGGACTCTAACTCTCACTAACCTCTGGCTCCTTGAGTTTCTGCTAATGAGATGCTATTTATCAAACTCTGCTATGAGCTGTACTTTCTTTAAAATGGTTCTGCTGGCAATATCATTATTTGATTCTAAGACTGTCACCTTTGCAATCTCTGATCATAAGAATTATCCTCTTGTCAGCTGCTTTCACTTTGCAGTTAAAATATCATTTCTGTCTTGACAATGGATATGTGTTGGCTTAGCTCAGAATGCCCTAACCAACAGTTCCCGAGTGTATGCTCTTTTTCATCCTATATGGGGATAAAAAATGTCTCAAATGTGTTATATTCCACTGATCTGTCTAAGCTGGGAATTTTTTGAAGATGCTAGTGCTGTGACCTTACTTGAAAGTACCATCAACTTGTTGCGTGGGGTGGTGGGAAGTGGGTGTTAAGCATTTCCCAGAAACATGGGATATTGGTTGTTAAATATTTTCTTCTATTGTTTTAGCCCATCTGTAAGGTAGTGAAGATAGTGTGGTGTAGTTCTGCTATTAAGATACAGCAGAAAGGTATCTTTTTAACCACTAAAGGAATGAGGTTCCAAACCATCCTTACGATACCTACAGTGAGGTAAACAATCTAAGTACTTGTAAGCTGTGCTAATGAATGAGATTTTTATGATGTGTTTGCAACAATAGCATAGGCTTAGACTTGAATCAGGAGGCTGCCTCAGTACAGCTATTCCATCCCTAGTGTTTAGCCCCGTTCTACCTATAGTGTGGGGCAAGCAGGAAGGTGAAGTGAGTCAATGAAGCACTGGCAGCTGTTACTGAAGAGGGTAAATTGGAGCCTGACCTGCCATTTGTGGTTCACCCTCAGGTTCATGAGATCTTATCCAGGTGCCATATGTTTGGAGTGTCACAGCTGCACAGGACTGGGAAAATAGCCTGCCGTTTTTCCTGGTGTTGCATGGGATTGCCCTGTTAGAGCACTGTGTGTCTTCTGGTTTCACATGTCTTTCATGCTTTATGGTGAAATGGTAGAGATCAGGGAAAGCATCAGTGTTTTTTAGTAACAAAAGAAAAACAACTACAAAATGAGAGAAATTACTCAGTCTCTTATCACAAGTGATCAGTGACCATGGGTTTTGTCTCTGTAGTTGTGTTAGGCTGATAAACCACCATCCTTTTCATCTCATCAATGCAAAAAAATCAAACTCTTGGAGTGGAGGGACTTGATATCTTCAAGTACCACAGCCTGTTCTGCAGTGAATGTTTCACGGTGACCTTAGCACCAATGTCCCTGAAGTATTTTTTTGTTGTTTACGTAGCCTGAACTGTGTGGGCAGATTTTTTAAAAAATGAACAACACAAAATCAAAACCACCTCGTGCTGATTAAGCCAGAATGATTTAGGAAGCTGCTGAACTTCTCTATTATCAAAGAGATAATAACTCTTTCTCATTATCTTTCAGATGAAGATTATAGTTTATGGAAGAGCTGTTTGGCTGTTTCCCTTTATGCTCAGCTAGGTTGCTTTTGGTCTCTGAAGCTCATCAGGGGCATTTCTTTTCATTTCATTGATATCACCATCTCTTCAAATTGGAATTGTTGGGGCAGGAAGAGGCATACTCCTGGCATCACAGCCATCTTGTGAGATGCTGCTCCCCAGAGTAAAAGACAAGCAGCTGGAGTTAGGTGCAGTTTGGAAGGCAGGTGGGTAAGCAAACTGAGGTCAGAGTTGACTGCCCTTTCTGTGTTGTGTCAGTAGGCAAAAGTCTGTATTCAAGGGTAGAAGAGGTTTGAAACTCTTATACTGAGAAATGCGTGCTTGTTGCAAGTCTTAGTATCCCTTTGCTAATTATCTTCACGCTTTCCTCAGTAATAGTAAGTGTGATGCTAATGGTGGTATCATGCACTATTTGTGACTGTAGCTTAGCGTAATTGAGAATAATGATAACATAATAATGATAATGGTCTCCTGCCGCAGCTCTGTCTCTAGGCAGTGGAAGTAGAATGGTAATTCCATGTCGGTTAATGAAAAGGAAAAAAAAAATGTTGCTTGGGATCTGCAAAGGGAATGGTAAAGAGTCTAGGAAAACAGTTGTAAAAACCTCCTGAAAAATCTGATACAATATATTTAGGATCTGCCAAATATATTTTTGGGAGCAGTACAGACAGTTGTGTTTAACCAAGCATTAGCATGATCTGTGAAAACAGATGTTCTCCCTCAAGGACAATGATGAAGCATTAATTACAGGTAGAGATGAGTTGAAACAAAGACTGGAAACCTGCTGCTACTGGAGAGGTAGAGCTGATTTATTGTAGCTAACTGTGGAATACAAGTTCTAATGAAGATGAACCTTGAAACCAGGCAGGTAGATGTATTATTCTATGGCCCAACATGATATGTCAATTTACATCATGTTGGAAATTAAGCTTGATGTGAATTACAGTTGTAATGAGCAGTTTGCCCTGTGATTTCAATGAAAGCACCTGATGGTGATAACTGCCTTACAACTGCCAAGGACGCTTACCCCTATTTAGAGCAAATGACTTCCTGGACCACATCAGTTACAGCATGATGGAGGTGCAGCATGCCTAAACGAAAATGAATAAATTCAAGTAGGTGATTAAATGTTGCTGCCCATGATAACCGTAAAGCAGAAGAATTGCCTTAACTAAGACAGAATAGGTCATTTATGGTTGGATTTTCTGACTCCAAAAAGACGGTCAATAGAGGCAGAGAATACTCACTCCTGTCAATTTAAGTGCAAGAAGTAGTGGGCAGTGTGTATATATAAATGAACACTGAAAGGTGGCACTCAAAGCAGAGTAACTACAACTTTCTGGTAACCAAGGCAAGATATGAAAATGTAGAAAATAAGAATTACTCCTTAAAAACTTTTCATCTCTTTAATTAGTGTACGGTCTCAAAATATCTCTGTTGCGGATGTAGTTCGGACTTAAAACAATTGCTAATTTGCTTAATTGCATGCTTGAGCTATTATTATCTCTCTAGAAAGTACAACTGAAAGTCTGGGTTTTTCTCTGTCCTGTTGTTCTACCTGGCACAGTGCTGTGATACTTAGACAGGAGCGTTATTTTGGACCTCAAAACCAACACAGCTGCATTAATGCACTCTTCTGCCAGTACCGAGGCATCCCATAGTGCAGTTATCAGGCCTGGGTGTAATGCCACGTTAATGCAGACATATTACTTCCCTGCCACAGGGACCGTATTTTGTCACAGAGCTGTACGTACACAAAAAGCTGATTTCTCTCATTGTCTGACAGCCTCTTTTTTTAATGCAAGCTATATTGTTTAAAATGCACGTTAACAAAGAAAGTCAGAAGATTCTGCAAAGGAAATAAGTAAAGTATGTTATATCAGTTGGGTCCCAAGAAATGCGCATATGTCGAAAATAGCTGGGAGCTTCACATGATTAAGGATGATCACGCAGAGTCAAAACAGGATAGAGTTCATCTTTTGCCTATTCTTAAAAAAACTAACAGAAGTTAAATGGAACAGATAACAGTAATTAGAAATGAAGTTATATCTTAGGGGAAGGAGGGAAAAATAAAATTGTTCTGAAAGCAGAACAGACATAGGAGGACAATAGCAGTACTTATTTCTTCTGTTGTTAGTGCAGTTAGGGCAAGGGGTAAAGAAGCATAAAAAGAATAATAATAGTTGATTGAGAGTCTTTATGGAATTCTATTCCAGTCTCTTATACTTACAACAGTCATCTAATTAAGTTCTTTAATATTCAAATCAAGCCAGAGTACAGAAACAGTTAGACACGTCAAAATAATTTTGTTTCCTTTTTAAGCTGTAAAAGAAGCATTTCCCTCTCTCACTTGTTTTGTTCAGGAATACCTGGTTTCTGCACACCTTATGCATTTAGTAAATATCCATCTATGTTTGCCAAGTGATTTAATTCTGGAATAAAATCATCATGGAGCAGTTCTTTCTTGGAATCTACTTGCTGTTATGGGTATAAGGATCAGAAAGTATTTTCAGTAACTTCTCAGTTATAAAGTCATCTTTCCCAGGGAAAACCGAGGTCCTCCAGGGACAGGTGGGTGTGAAGTTTGATCGCATCAGTGGGTGATCTGGTGTGTTGACTATGTAACTAGCAGTAAAGTGTTAAAGGCTTAAGAAATACGGGCATTGATCATGCAACTGGAACTATTGACAAAGTTTATTGCAAGGGGACAAGGGTCATGTATTGATCAGATTATAATGAAGATTGAATGTGAAGAAACTGGGAAAGTAATAATCTGTTCTTAAACAGAATAGGTAATTCTGGTGTGAAGGAAGTAGAATTAAATGCTGCTTAAAAGATTGCAATTTCCTGTGTTCTGGGATTCAAGACAGTTTAGTATATTGTAGTTCTCCTACTGGCATTGGAGGATGTTTATGCAGCAAGCTTTCTAGATCATACCTGTCATAACTCTCACGGTACTTAAAATTCTTCTAACACGGGCGCTCTGCCTCCTCAAAGCCTATGTGGTTCAGGCTGCAATACGAAGTGAACACGAATTGCATCACTTGGCAGAATTAAAACCTGAACTAGCTTGCTATGGAGACCCTTCAAAGCCACTTAGAATAACAATGACCTCAATAATAAAGGAAGTGAGTGCTTTTCTTTTAATGGCAGACGTTTAGCAGAATTTCGGGCTTGTCTATTTTCTGAGAGAATTGCTTAAACTTACATTCAAACAAAATCTACTGAAAAGGCCAAAACTGTTATTCTCCAGATCAGTAGCACTGTCAAAAGGCAGGTGGACTGAATCTTCCCTGCCAGTAGTACAAATCTATTGATTGATTTCCAAGTGGTTGAAAATAGATTACTGTTATTTCAACTCCCACTGGGTTTTTCACAGGAACTTCTCAGATGAGCTCAACTCGGTGCTATAGTAGCTGCCTGGTCTCTTCTAGTCCATGTGTGCTCCTGTTGCATCAGAGCTTAGTCTTCATGTGGTTTTAGAAGAAGGAAGAGTACCAATGGAATCACTGCTACCCCTCTTCTAAAGTCCCTGGGTGAGATTATGCCGAACTTGCTTGTTGGAGACAAAAGCTGGCAGGAAAAAAAATCAAGAGTAATTTTAAATATGATTTTTAACTTATAGCAATACAGCTTACAAATGCACATAAACAGGTCTCTGGGTTACACTTGTGCATGTGTGTCATATACTCCTCTCTCTCTCTCTCTCAAGCTGTTCCTGTGCAATTGTGTACTGATTGTACCAGGGCACAGATCTACTTGAGGGCGGCTGGAATCCTTTTTTTGTTAGAGACTCTTACAAGATGCCAAGATCCCAGGCGGAATTTTAGAATTCATTACAGCAGGTTAAGACAAGAAGACTGAGGTAGGTAGGAAAAGAATAATTGAAGATGACAGTTGTCAGATAGAATAGTTTGCATGCCTGCACTTCTGCATTGATGTAATGTGGTATATTCCTCAAATAAAAGCTGACACTGCAACAACAGATTGGTCATTCCTAGAGATAAACAAAAGTCCTTGGTTGATTAGCTGTCAAGAAAACAGTGTTCTTTTCCAAAAGCTTTTGATGAGTATTTACGCTTCACAAAATAGGACTATGGAATCAGGCTTGGCTATCATCTTTAGCTTTTCCTATGGAAAAAGTTAGAGACAATCTGCCTCTAAAATAGCCTCAGCCCTGGGGGAATAGCATTCACTTCATCCTTTCATTCATTTTCTTTGCTATTTCCTTGATAAATATAAACCTTAATTTAAGTTGTAAATGTGTTACTGCTGATGAAACTGATTTTTTTTCAGTTGACACTTCTGTGAATCTTATAGCCATATCTGTTGACTGTCAGCCAACTGCAAAGGTTACTTTAGTTGTCACAGCAAGATATTCCTGATTTAGGACTGCCGGTTATGTTTTGTGAGACGTGCAGTTTGGATGGAAGGAAGATAGCAAGGCTTTAGATGAGAGCAGCCAAAAGCTGGAACATAAGCTTTTTTTAAGCAAACATAGTTCTTCCTAGAATGTCTCGTTTCAGAGAGCAGTATTCCCGATGGGATGAGGAGCTGTCCAGCCACTTCTTAAAAGACGGATTTACTCACAACTCTGCCGTTTCCATTGGAAATGGAGGCAGATGGTGCAATGGTGTCTCTGGACCATATGTTTTTTGTTTGCTCAATTGGTTCTTCCTTTGTCTGTTTTTGTAATTCTGCACTGGTTTCTCCACCTGCTCATTTGTGAAAGAGGAATGGTCTCTTTGCTGAACCTTGTCTGTTGTTTTTACTTTACTTCTCCTGACTGCACTTTTAAATGTCACTTTCTTGGAATTGTCAAGCAGTGACTCAAAAATGAGCATTTGAGTCAAAAAGAAATGACCGAAGCAGCTTAAGGTATTACGGATGTGTAGTCCAAGCAGTTGCAGCATAGTCCTTTCAGATTTTTGAATAGTACGTCTTTTCACTTATCCTGGTTTAATTTCAGTGACTTTACTGTAAGTGTTCCCAGCGTGTCACTTGTTAATGTTTCGAGTCTAACTGCTGATAGATTGAAAAGAATGGACTGTAATTGTTTTGGGTAGTTGTTTGTGCTTAGCGACTGTAGTTGAGTCTGCCCAACTTGGCCATCATTTAGAAAAATCATACGTTCCATAAATGTTTTTATTAAAGCTTTATTCCACAGCTAGAAGACACAATTATCATTCTAAGATAGCTGGCAGGCATACTGGTAAATCAACATTACACTGATAGAATACAGAGATAAATTTAGTCAAAATAGACTCTTACTACTAAAACACTCTCTTCCATTCTATAAACACAAAGTAATACATATTCCTAATAGTGTTGAGTGAGCTCTTAAGCAAGAAATTTCTTTTAAAATTCCAATTAGAGTACATTGTTGTTAATAAATATGCGCTGTTTTATCCTGTAGCTGACAAGCAATAGCGAAATAATTTATCAGTATAATGGAAGCAAGTCCCTAAAGACAGAGCAGCACGTTTCTGGTGGCCTGTAAGATTCCCTAGTGCCACTTTATTTCATCTTTTCTGTTATGTGATTATTAATAAACTTCTGCAGTCCTGCCACAAGCAAGTCATTCCTAATCAACCCATTGATTTTAACAGAAAAGTACATGTGAGGATTAGCTGAGGAAGATATGTAAAATCTGAATCAGTTTTCCGTGTCCAGTGGCTTCTCTCCAGCACTGGTAGTAACAGCTGCTTTGGTACCTGTAGCCCTTGCAGCAGTCCAGTGACTGCAGAAATTAAACTCCTCTGAGTTCTGTTTGTCAGGAGTTGGCTGCTGGTCTGTAATAGAATTAAACATCTTTACCACTTTTTAGTTGCTCTAATCACTGCTAGATTTGGACTTGGGCATTCTTTTCACTGGCATATCCTTGTTATTGAACATGTCCTGCTGCTAGTAGTATTTGATGAAGTACTTGTCTCTGTCTTGCAAACATCTCTCTTGGCTTTGTTCTGTGTCCTCATGCAGGCATAAAAAGGTCGTGTTAGCAAACCTTTCCAAATGCAGTCAGAGCTGGCTGCTACAAATGTGCTTTCTGTCTCTGCCAAGCTGTAGGCAACCAGAGGGATGAACCAGCAAAGAGAAATTGAGTAAAGGAAGTAACTGACTGGCCATGAATCTCCTTTTCCCTTCAGTTTACTTAGGTGCATGACAGATGTTTACCTACAAAGATTTATGAGTGGGTTTATTTAGAAAGATTTGATCTGGCATTTGAACCACGTTCAGAATTAGGAATACTTCAGAGGATAGGTTGATGAATAGGCCTATTTGTGGAGCCAGGTAGGCTGAAAAGTAGTTTTAAGGTGCAGAAGATCCATCTAGAAGGAGAAACTACAAAAGTTAGAGAAAAAACTATTTGAGCTAGAGAACAATGTTGGCACAAAACTAAATCATGTATAAACTGTCTCTGGATGAATTTAGATTGGAATTTGAAGACTATTATATTATGGTTTAAATTGAATGTTTGTTTAGCAGGTTTTTTGACAAAACTTAATTTTAGAGAAAGATGAGTGAAATCAGTCCTATGTGACACAGGAGAGCTCCTCTGACACCAGAGAACAGGCTGCTGTTCTTCTGAGGAATTCTTCTGAAACCTGCACGACTGTTTCAAAACTCAGTGCAAGGTGCTCTTAAAACCAAAATTTTAAAGAAAATCAGTTGAGAGTACTGATGACATCAACACTAATGTCTTCTAGCATACTCTATAACCAAATGATGGTTGTGTTGAGACAAACATTACTTTCTCTGTAGTTCTGAGATCTTTAAGATTTCAGCTAAGTGCATTCTATTGAACAAAAATTATATCTTTGAACTTTAAATCAAAGCCTGTTATTTGCTAAACTTCCTTCCCACTACAAATAAAAGCACTATTTTATTAATTTCAGCCATTTCAAAGTATCTAATTTTTTCGCTTCCATATTGTCAAAACTAATGTAAAATCATGACTTTCCAAATTTCCACTGTATGTTAAAATGGACTTTCTAATAGTTACAAAACTCTAACCAGAGACTTTTATGGTAAAGCAAATCTTTTCTCTGAAAAATATCAGTTTTCCACATTTTCCATTTGGGGGTGCGGAGATGGAAAGCATCAAGAAACTGCCAGCCAGTTCTCCCTACTGTCACATGAACGAAAACCAATGTAGGAAATTATCCTGGTTTTATCAACCGTTATGTACAGTGTGCGAGGTTAGGGCAAGTATTAGCCAAAGTAAAATTCTTCACTGAGATTTTTTTTTCTAACCTTTGACCATCATTCCAAAAGACAAGGGAAAAATAAAGCCTGAGATGTGAATATCAAAATAATGACAAGAGGATGTTCTTGCAAAGCAATCCAAGGGAGGCTTTAATACTTTCCATATAGATGATGTTGTATGTTGATTAATCCGTATCATTTCACTCACAGATGTGCAGTGATTCCGTCAGATGCTTTATTGCCTACAGAGGGAGTTGCAGTTAGAGTTCACCTGTCGTCTTTTCAAAATTTATTTAAAGAGGGAAAACAACAACACTTCCCCAATGAGCTGCAAACATTGAAGTCTGTTCCACATTCCCTTTCATTATAGGGAGTAGTCAGTCCCCTACCAGGCATTAGCCTCCTTTAAGCACAATGACATTGTCTCATGTTTTCTTAAGAAACTTCATTTTCCAAGATACCAGATACTGAACGGGCTGTGGGAACGAGTGCCACTTTTGCTGGAAAAAAGATTTCCTGCAGACCAGAAGCAGTGGTAGGAGGCAAGTTTAGATGTAGGTGGGGAGGGGAGTAAGACAGAGCAGGGAAGTTTGTAGTGGGAAGGAGAATGGAAACAGAAGAAGCAAGAAGGAGCTCTACAAATTGGTATAGGTCTTCTGGATCACATGCTGCACTGATGAATAAAACAACATAGTTTGTGCACAACTATAAAACCAGAAGACAGACACTCAGCTAAGAATGGAGTTTGTCAGAGCCATCTGGGTTCACTTAGTGAAGAGCTAATAAAGTTCATTTTGAAAAGGGTTGAGACTATTCCAGGATGATGTTCATTTTCTGTAGAACAAGAAGGTTTAAACCAATTCTTATTGTTTAGCAAAACAAAGTCAAGGATTCAACTCTTTATAACCTGTTGTACTTCTGTTGCAGAGAGTAGCCCAGATAAGAAGCTAAACTTCCTATAAATTTCAAGCAGCCCAACAATGTTTTCCATTGTGCCCTCCTACACCTGTACATGTAGATCTTGCCTAGTCGAAAGTCAGACTGGGCATTGTAAGACCTTCCAAGGAACTGTCGAGTATCTGGGAAGTTGCTATGGACTTGAGGATTGATGACTGACTGAGAAGGGAAAAAAACCCACCTATAAATTAATATTGCTAGCCTAAGCATCCACAGTATGACTGCCATGCTAAACTTGTATGTTTATTACTTTCACTATTCTCCTAATTTCTGAAACAAGTGACTTTTATAAGAGTAATTGTCACGAAGGTGAATATGGCAGCTTCCTTTATAAGATCTTTTCAGAAGATTTGGTTCCTGTAAGGATGAGGAATCAATAAAGGTATTTTATGTAGGATGAGCACCTCTAGCTGATGGTTTCCATTAGAAAAAAACTACCAGCTTATTAGTGGATGATCCCATTCCAGAAAGAAATAGCCACAGATGATTACACTAAAGTGAGGGAGAAACAGTGCATGGTTCCCTGACACCTGCAGGTGGATAACATAGAGAACTTGATATTTCAGAAGTAATGCAAACTAATCTTTTCTTTTTCTTGGCTGAACCTTTCTCCATGCTACTATAGCTGTTTTGTTTTGTCTTATCAGAGATACAGACGTTCCTTGCAGGTAGAGGAAACAAAGTTTTCTTGTTCACAAATAATTTTCTTGCCTTGGAGTCTCTAATGACCTCAAGTGGTCAAGGATTTGATTTATGTTCTGTAAGACTGCTTACCCCAAAGCTGATTTCAGAATTAAAATAATTATTATAAATGAAGAGCTATGGTACAAAGGAAAAATATCAGGTGCGGAGAAAAAAAGGGCAGCATGAAAAAACTGTATGTGAATAAATGGCTTGTCACAGATAGAAGAAATTATTCTTTTCTCACCAGCATGGCAAGGAATCACTGAAGCTGCAGATACTTGTGTTTTTTGTTCTGACCCAAGGATTTATGTGAATGTGGGTATACATATGTGTGCATGCAGCTAAATTTATAGATTGCCTTCCTGTGGGAATTGGAGGATTAAACGATAGTTTCCCCAGTTGAAGTAGTGTTTGGCTGTGAATTGGTCATGCATCCAGTCTGTTTGCTCTGGTTGGGGTCATTTCCCTTCCTCCTCCACACCCCATCTCCGTCTATGAACTCACTTGCATCCAACCTTTAGTTTAAATAGTAACCTCTTGAGGAAATACAAATTGGCCAAGTTGCTTGCCATCGGACATGATGTTTCTAGACCGCCTTGTTCACAGTGCAGTCCCTCAAATGGTCTCGCTGGTACAACTGATAGTCGCTGTGGTGCACCCAGGAGCAGGAGGGGAAGGCAGGAATCCTGAGGCGGGAGTTGCAACCGCAGGCTTCATTCCTCCTGTGGTACCCCTTTCCTGCAGTGCAGCATGTTTATTCCTGGTTATGAGAGTAACGTGGCATCATGTGGTTAGGCGTTGCTCTTACTTCTCATGTCTCTGCCTTATATTACAACAGTGTCAGCACTTGTGCCATGGCTGTAGGAAAGTCACAGGTATGACGCAGTATAGTGCAGTTGCCTTAAGTTCCTCTGAGTGTGCTCTTGTAATGGGAGGAAGGGAGTTAATATTTCAGTCTTTGCTTTGGGGTAAATTCTGAGCTCCACCACTATTTTTACTTTGTATTTTACTCAACTGGTGTCTTCTCTCCCTTTGAGACTTTCAGTGCCTTTGGGACTGTGGCATCTCATCCATGCAGAGTTCTCTCCCCAAGTGCATCCTCTTCCTGTCATTCTCCTGATGTAGCTGTGACTATGGCAGGGAAACAGGCCACAGAACCACACAAGGCTGCTTGGAGTCATGCCCTTAGTAACAGTTCAAGGCATGCACAGAAGTGCATTGCTGTCATCTAGTGATGAACAATGACGGGTTTGCCAGTTGCAAATTAATTGTATGGATCACAAGCATAGCTTGTGCAGCTGTTACCAGGTTTACCAGCCAAATCTGTTATGAAAAGAGCAATAGTGAGCGTTCTAACAGATGCTTGGGTCTGGATTGTGGCCAGTCCTGCAAGTAAAAAGCCCACCAACCTTTCCTCTCCTGAGACCTTTCCAGTGGGAAAAGAGTGTACAAGAGTGCCTGGGGGAAAGGAGGGAAGAGACCTCATTACCACGATTCACTGCTTCACTTTCGCACAAGCCATCAGAACTTGCACTCCCTGAGCAGCATTGTGGAAGGCGGCAAAAGGCATTGAGGGGTTTTGTACTGCGTATGGTGAGGCAGCAACTGTACTTAAATAGCTGCCTGCCACACAAGGCAGTGCAGAGTATGGGCTGATTCTTTGCCTATTCGAGCAGCAGCTAGTACATACCAGGACCAATGTCATAGAGCATTAACAAGAATCTCTGGGAGTTGTTTGTGGACATGGCAATTGCCAGCTTGTGCTTCCATCTAGTTAGTACATCCTGGTAGTATCCTGACCTATAGCATAGTAGTCCAGAAGGAAATTCCTTCACGTGCTAGGATGAGGAGTAACCTGTGCTGTCTCTTCCTTGCCTTAAAGCTTTTGTCCTAATATCTAGTTGCAAAAAAGAAAAAAAAAATTAAATTGGCTGAAGACCAGAAAGTGGAGATTTAGTAGTCCTTTGAAGCATTAGGGTCATCTGCACTACTACATAACTGTCTGATGTCCACTCCCTCTTCAACTTTGATTGATGGTTTCACCATTAATGAGTATCCAGTGGCCAATGAATTTCTCAGTCTAATTATACGCTGTCAAACAAAGTGCCTGCATGTAGGTCTTTAAAATTTTTGTGAATCTGCCATCTTGCAGCTCTGAATAATGTTGGCTACCACCACTAGCTGTAGGATTGATGTATGCCAGCTGATGTCTCAAATATGGAGGAGTCTCTTTTGTTCTCCCCTGCATATCCAGATTTTGGAAATTCAGTTACTATCTATGGGCTCTCAGGTAAAAGCCAACCTGTCTTGGATCCTAACTCCAGGAAAATACACAGCACCTTCAGATTTATGTCAGTAAAACATTTGTACCCTAGACGTCAACAGTGTAATGCAAATCACACCCAGGAGCGCTAGAAAAGCTTTTCGTTGATTATTATTCTGATGTCTGCTGGCATGCTGTTTGACAGCGGGATTACCCTTTTGTGATCGTAGACTTATCATAGCTCTTCCTTGTCTATTAGCACCATGTCCCAGGGTGGCGGGAAGAGAACTGTATTACTTCTTTCATCTCTTTTTCTCGTGTTGTCGATGATCGTTTTCATAGGCGCTCTCTGAGAGTTGCCTTGTGTGGAAGGTGACCCTCACAAAGAAATGTGAAGAAAAACCTGGTGAGATTCTAATACTGACCAAGGTCGTGATTGGCCACCAGCTGCTTTTTCCTTTTTTGTTTTTACTTCTTGATATGTCAAAGGAGAGGTTAGCATTTTTTATGGTCCCTCCCATTCTCTGTGATCATATATAATTTTCATGTTCACTCATAAAATGTGGGTTTGTTTCTCATCAGTTAGTAGATATTGAGATCATGCTCTGCACGATTAGATCTATCCACTTAATCCGTGCACCAGAATCTTAAAAATGAGCCCTTACAAGTGCTGAATGTTACTAAGATTTAAAGTCTGTAGTATTTTCTGCTTTTTGATCCATGGCTCAAATGGTTGGTTGGGAATCTAAATTGCAATAAATTGTTTCTTAAGAATAAATAGGTTTTTTTCTTTCTGCAAGCCAATTATTTGTATCAAGTTTAACAGTCTAGATACTGGGGTCCTTAAAATAGTTTTCAGTGCATTCTGCTGTGTTGCCGATCGTTCATTTCAAAGATACCTTTGTTATTTTCTTCTCTTTTTTTTTTTTTTTTCCCAGTTTCATAGCTGTCAGTATCTCCTAACTGAGTAACTTCAACTGCACACTAGCTTCCAGGGATTGAGATCTATAGGTCAGGAGAGGAGACTGAAGGAAGGAATTGATTGTAGAACAGCTATATAAAAATAAATTTTAAAAGGGTACGAACATAAATCTGTCAGAGGAGAAAATAATAATCTTCTTCCATCTTCTTGTGTGGAATCTCATGTTCTTTATTGAAATGAACAAAATATGCTCTGCTTCAAGGTTTTCTGTTTGATAACTTGTCCTCTGTATGCTGTTATCCCTTTTATCTTGTCTAAGCATTCTTTTTATTCCCTGTTTTCTGAATTGTACATCAAATTCTCTTGTTTGTTCAATGTGAAGACCTTAGTGTGTCCCCTTGATCATTTTTAAAATTTCCTCTGCTGCATTTTAATGGAGACAAGTACCTATCTGCTGCAAATACCTTCCCTGTGATAAAATGATTTGGGGCAGTGTAAAAGGAAGGGATAGAATGTCTTGTCTATTCCACTTCCCTTTTTTATCTTTAATTATTGAGTTTGAGCAAGAAAAGGTTGACATTACTTAAAATAACTGTTGCAATGACAGCCTTCTAGAGTATGCGATGAAACCAAATATCCACAGTGTACAACAAATTCTGAAAAAACATGACAGTAGTGGTGAAGCTATGTATATGCCCTAAAGAATTGTTACAACAAATCACCAAATGCAACTTTGGTCCTGCAGAAAACTCTGATGTTCTGAAACTTTTTTCTATCACAGGTCAAGATGGAAACTTGTGCTGATTTTGGAAACTTTGTAACCAATTTCTTGAAAATGTGTTGTTCATCAGGACTCCGTATGGAAGCAAAACTTTTCCATGTTTCAAAACTACATATTTTTTGTTTGACAAGACCCAAACATTTTCTTGAGTTTTTCTATTTGAAAAATTCTATCCAAATTGTTCATTGCTTTAAAAAATACTACAGACTGGATGGGAAAACTTATTTTTATTAGTTAATATTTCGTTAGTATTTTTATTACTTAATATTTTAGCATATCGTTAATACTGGTCCGTAGAAACATGATAGTGTTTTTATTTAAGGATTCCTCTCAGTGAGAGACAACATATAAATATAAGACAAATCTTATGGTTTGTGTTTACAGAATCTCAGCTCTGTAGGAAGGAGAACAGCATGCTTCCATATGTTGTTGATTTAGACATGATATCTAATAAGGACTCAAGTCACTAGCTATTTATCTGGAGATACGAACTATCCCCTTGAAGTTTCAGGTACAGCTGCTTGTGAGTTCATCAAATGATAATCACATGCCATTCAGGTCTCTTTATTTTTACAGTACCACAGGACTTAACATTTCATAAGAACTTCCCTGAATTTGAATATTTTTTTTTTTTTAGATCATCAAATGAAATAAGATCTTTGCAATTGTTCATACCTTGGAATTTTTTAGAAGATGAGCTATGTCAATTGAAATTTTCTTAATTAGAAAAGCAAATGTTTCATTCTCACTTTAATGATTGTAAGTGGGCTTTAAAAAAAAAAAAAAGATTCTATGAGTTCAAATAAAAAGTAATTTTATAAAAAGATTCTGTGCTGGAAACTTCAAAATTGGCATTCAAGGCTGATGTCTGTGTCTGTACCTAGCTTCAATGAGAAGAGGTGAGGACAAAAGCTATGAGAAGTCTTGAGAAAATTGAACCATCCAAGTAAATAATAGGATCAGAGGACAGAAAATTTAATACTTTGAGGTCTAGAAGGGGAGAGAACTTTTCAACTGAGACTTGAAAAGAAAGGTTAAAAAAAACGAAACATGCAGCAGAAGATAAGAGTATTGCTCTGAAAGTTTGGTACTAAATGAAGGATGATAGTGTGGAAAATGGAGAAGTGGTGACACAGCATGACACTCAGTGGAGAAGCACCTCCAAAGCTTTTGGAAATAAAGCAATTTCAAGCTTTGGCTCTTGGTAGAATAGGAAGCCAATGTGTGTGATGTGATGGCTGTGTTTTGTAGGAGCAAGAAGATAAATCTTTGAGGAAATTTTTTCTGGAGCACTCATGGCAGGTGAAGTTATCTCGACCAGCTGCGTTATTATCTGCTATAAGCTACTCTTCTCGCTAATCAGCCTTTTCTGTCCCTGGGGACTAT
Organism: Rissa tridactyla; assembly: GCF_028500815.1. Lineage (NCBI taxonomy): Eukaryota > Metazoa > Chordata > Aves > Charadriiformes > Laridae > Rissa > Rissa tridactyla. The sequence goes on along the minus strand of NC_071478.1, from coordinate 9,341,761 downwards.
GTGTTTATAGGACATGCTTAACCCCTTCAAGGTGAAAGGCAGGAAGCAGGATGGGAGGTGTGATCTAGCAATGAAGATGTGCTGCCTCAGCACATGAGAGAAAGCATCTGAAAAACCTGAAACCTTTCTTTATTGTTTTTGGAATTTTCCCATATTGATTCCTTCTGTTTAGCAGCAGGTACCTATGCAGCATACCACCTCTGTGGGAAGCCCCAATCAATAGCTCAGTGCAACGGCCTGACAGTTATTTACTCATCAGCTCATTAGGGTGGGAAGAGTAGATTACACTTCTCATAATTTCACTATTGACTGACACGCTGCATTATGGTTTTGTTGTTGTTTTTCTAAGCCACTTTGTAGTGAAGATGCCTGAAGGAGAGGTGAAAAACCACAACCTTTTATAATGAGAGATTCTTGTAAAAGCAGAAGAGATTCATTCATGGCAAGAAAAAAAAACTTCAGTACAAACAGAAAGGAGGACAGGACTAGAGCTTGCTGGCTGCGCAAGAATCCCTTGCTGTGGTGAGTGCTCATCCAGTGCTGTTGGCTGAGGTGGGAAGAAGTGAATTTAGTTTGAAGTCAATGGCGGTGTGACACTGACTAGCAGACTTGTACTGACACTTGCCCTGGGAGGGCTCCAGTATAGCAAAGGTACTGTAGGGAGCCTTACTAAGGAATTTTGTTACTTGCAGTCCCTGATGAGTATTGCAAACTGCTGGTGACTATAAAAAAAGTGAACAAGACCACTTTCACTTTCCAGGAGTGTCCCATTATTATGATCTCCCAAGAGTGGATACCAGAAACTCTTCCTAACTTTTGGATGAATTTTTCTGAGTTCAAGTGAACTTGAAAGGCTGAAGAAGAAATCCAAATAAATTTAAAATTGTGTGTATAAAATTTTATTTTAAAAGATGACCGTAATGACCAGTTAGAACAAGTTGCTAAGTAATAGGGGACTTCTTCCTCCCTCTTCAAGCCTTTGAGACACTGCAGCCTGTCTGGACAGTTTTGGTTTAGCTTCAAGTGAACACAAGTCATTTGGACACTGAAGGTATAACTGAATAAAATTCTCTGCATGTGGTGTTCTAGCTAATTGGAAAAAATAATGCTATCTGGAACTAAAATATTTCCATCATACCATTTTTTCGGGGAAGCTGACCATTTTTTATTGGAATTTTATCACTCTCTAACCATGTAGAATTGGGGGAGGACTGGCAGATGTGCCTTCTGTGGGCGAACTTGTTCTTGTCAATTGTCAAGTATAAGTGGTGGTGCAGCAGCATCACCACTTTCCCAGAAACAGTATGATTATGATTCCTTCATTAATTCATGATCTGAGAAGGAAAGTTCCTGCATCAGCTTTGACACCTCTAGTTCTGACCTATGAGTTGTTAGCAGAAGAACAGAACATTTCCAAGGCTACCAACTAATGGACTTGCTCTAAGCATTGAGCTTTTGGTCTAATCCAGGTTAATGAGCTATAAAGTTGGATCCCCTACCTGAAAAGTCTTGTTCGCCTCCCTGGCACCCTTGTGTCACAAAACATGTAAGCAAGGTCTGCATCCAGATAGAAACCACAGGATTTATGCAAACATTTATGTACTCCGTGGAATAGGAGCCTCATTCCTCTGCTGAGCCAGCTCAAGCAGACCTATTAACCAGGGCTGCAGTTTTCTCGATCGTTTGCCAAGTTGTTGCTTTTTCAATTGCCTATAGGGAAGGTTTTTATCATTTTGTACCTTTGACATGAGGCATTAATGTTTGAGACTGACTCTCCTTGATTTGGTATGATCTTGCATTTTTTAATTTGCTTTCTATATAACTCTTCTTGGGATGAGCAAGTACATTATCTTCTGGGGAGTGACTGGAACGTTGGATCCAGACACTTCTAAATCTTTTGTGAAGCAAAGCACTCCAAGAAGCTAAAAACCTAATTTATGAGAGCCATTAAGAAAAGGAAAAGTGTCAAGAGAAGTGTTCAGCCCTTGCATTGATTTTCTGTAACTGCTTGTGCTCTGAACTTGTGCTTATATTCATTGCCTGAAAAACTCTCTCCTTTGCAACTCTCCTCCAAGGATGTATTTTGTATTTTTGATTATAGGCTTATAAGATCTCTTTCTCTGCTGTTTTTCATTGCCAGGAAAGAACCAATTTTCCCATTGTAAGAACTAAATGGCACTAAGGGCTTTGCATAAAGGCATTAACCAGAAGGTTTACTCACTGGATATTGTGAAATATTGAGGTTGGCTGATTATTGCTTGTCTCAAATGCGATCTTCCAAAATCAGACAGTAAGCTCTATAAATGGGCAGGTTTGTTGCTAAAACACTTGATACTGACCCAGCAAAAAGAAGCTATCAGTGGAAACTCTTCCATTAGTTTCAGTAAGCCCTAATCTGGCCCCTGTAATAAAGCAGCATTTCTGAAACATAATACTTCAGGAGCAGGTGTAACTCATTTGTGGAGAACTGACTAGCAAAGATTAATAAAAAAAGTTGATCTGTGAAATATTTATACAAGCACATCTGTAAAGCAGCATTGTTTCTATTCAGAGCCATTGCATGCAGGAATTCTTGTCTATTGATGCACTGTGTTCTTCTGATAGTTTAAAAAAAAAAATAAATAAATCTGAAGGTCAGTAGCTTCCCAAAGGGAGAATGTCTTGGCAGACAGTTTTATTTTTCAGTAAAATAAGTCCTGTGTCAGAGTGTGCAAGTTAGTGCTGAAAGCAGTAACAGAGCTATTACAAGGTTGCTGCATTACAGTAATATTGCAAGCAGCTGTGGAAATACTGGACTCAGCAAGGTCTGTGTTGATCAATTAGCACTGACCGATAAAACATTATTTCCCAGACTTGCACAGCTGCCTGCAGTGGTTAGAGCATGGCTGACTCTGCCCCAACTGCCACCTTCTGCATCGCCCTACCCCATTTCAGTTAATTGAGAGGTAAAAGGCTGACAGTTTTATTTTAAACAAAGAGAGGCAGTGAGAACCTCTCAAATGCAGGCAACTTCAGGTTAAGCACTTAAAGTTGCGTTTTAGCACGTAAAAGGGGGCTGAGTTTACTGGCTAGGACTGAATTTAAACGGAGAGAGGTTTAGTTTTGCATCTGAGGCGTGTGGCTATGGTTTCTGCTTGCTGGGCTTAACGGTTTCATTGGGGCCCGGGGAAAACCACACCTTTGCAAGTGTTTCCATGGGATAAAATGCATGGAGGAGGCTCCTACCAGAACACTGTACTGATGAATGACAACGAGAGACTGTGTCTAACAGCTGTGTTTATCATTTCTAGTTGTTCTCCTTTAACACTTTGAAATGCAAAACATCGCTGCTCTTCACAAAGCCCTTCAGGAGTGCCCTGTTTGACAACACAGAGTAAAAGCCAAATTCTTGGACTGGAGACATCTTAGCAGTGAAGCTGAGGAGGCACAATCAATGGTTAATAAATCATAAACCAGTTTTATGAGTCCTATCCTAATTATTCTTGCCAAGACTCATTTAAAGCAAATAGAGCTTGAAAAGTAAAAAAAAAAAAAAAAAAACATAAGCAGAGTTACATCTTTTGGAGAATATTGTGAAGGGAATGACTGCGATCATGAAGTAAAGGAGCAACTGCAGGGCTGACAGCAGCGTGACTGTGTTTCTGTGTGGTTTGATCACCCTGTTTTACTTTGTTGATTTTTGAAAAACAGTATCTCTCTCTACTTCCCTTTTCTGTTTGTTTTGGTTTTTTTCTGCGCTCTCCTGCCCTCTTCCAACAATTAAATGGAAATCAATGCCTGGAGCTTTCTGCTAAGCTGCTCTGCTTAGGAATGGTAACGTTCACTGGTGAGAAAAGAAGCATGTAAATACAGCAGAAGAGTCCTGTCTGTGGTGGACGGAATACTGGTCTCTGTGCCACTCTGATCATCTTTACTCGTTTTTCTTATTTAGTCCAGCCTGACCTTTAGTTTAAATGAATATAGTGTAATACTTTCTAGGGGAAATGTCTTGTCAGCTTCTATGCCATAGCAAATGCAGTAGTTTTTCTGGGAAAGCTTCACAATTTAAGATCATCTTTGGGAGCATCAGACACTTTAATTTTTCATGGGTTCTTTATCTCTTTTCTGGATACAAATATGAGACAGAATGATTGTATATATGCTGCTCTGGAGTAAAATAATAGAAAATGCCTGGAAAAAATGAAATTAGCCAGATAATTGCAGTCAGCTTGTCTGGAATGCCACTGGATGCACACAGTCATCTTAAGGTAGTCCTTTGGAGGAATATGTGATAGAATTGACTAGTGCCACAGAAACTGGGCTGGGCGATTGTGAACAAAAAGCAGCAGTGGGCCAGAGAAGAAGAGTATTACCTTAGAAGGGCAAATCTCTTGCCGACAGCGAGCTGCTTTTGCTGGATGCATTCACCTAAGTATATAGGACCTGCAAGACCTGTTTGGAAGCAGAGTGAATTAAACTAAGGATCTAATCTAAATGTTGCTGCATTGTGTGTCTCTGCTCAGACTAGCTGGTGTAGCGGGAGCTCATGGGAACCTGCAGCCATACGCTCAATTCCACTGGTGGCAATACCTGTCCAGTTCAGTTTATGAGATAGAGTTCTGCCCACCTGTTTTATACTGGGATAAGGCATTTCTATAGCAAATGTGATCCTATTCTTAAGAACCTTTTATAAATTCCTCTTCATAGGTTATTTCTGCCATTTTCCCTTAAATATCATTATTTGAAATAGAAAGTGCTAATTTAGCACTGGTCAGGTGGACAAAAGAATTGGTCAAGAAGTTGGGTTTTTAATAATTTTTTTAAAAAGTCCTCTCTGTGAGATGCTGCAAAGCAGATAAATGTATGAAAGGAAATATAAATAAATGTACCCTTCCTTTTGCCATGGACGTACAAATCTAATGCTTTTAGGGTCAAAGTGTTTGAATTGTTCCCAATCTGCTGATGAAGTTGGAAGGAGTTAGTTCATTTCCATGCCCTTTGAAAGTGGTTGATAAGCACATTCACTAGAGGTCTACAACTCTGTTGCACTTATCATTCTGTGCAGTCTCTAAAGAAATTATTTCTATTAGCCTTTTAAAGGAGGAGAGGCAGACAAAGTAGACAGCATGCTGATCAAATGGGCAACACTTGCTCCAGTGCTTTTTCCCTGAAGCAAATATTATCTCTTTATTATCATCTCTCACCATTGAAAATAGAGCTCAACTTTCCCAACTGGACCTCAATTTGTAACTTCTCTTCTGGACTCTCAACAATTTAGATAAAATTCTGGTGAGACACTGAGAATAGGATAGAGACTTGGGCTTTGTGAACATGCTGTATTACACTGTTTTCATACAAGTTGTTTACTGCCTCAGGGAAAAACGTTTTCGTTTAAATCAGGATTATTCTGAGTCTTTTAGATAAATGTAGTCCAAAATGAAGTTGTCTTTTAACTAAAATTGATTTTTTTCCTCACATAACCTGGCATCGGTTTGTCTGATAAATAGATTTGAAGAAGCCAGCACAAATGTTGAGGTCTTGGTACCCCTTTAAAGGTCTTCTTTTGAAAGTTGCTGAAATCAAATGAAGACAAGGGGATCATTTGCCCAAGGGAGGTCAAAGAAGAGAGAAGAGGGTTATAAGCAAAGCAAACTGGTAAATAACTATTTTTAAAAAGGAAAAGCTCATGCATTGGAGAGCAGGGTACTCATGTTTAGAATGCAAAGAATCTGCCACTTCTGTGTCTTTCGCGCTCTACACAATATAGATGGGAGAGGCACAGAGGCACTAGGTTACGCCAAAGGAAATGCTGTCTTTCCCTGAGCATCTCTTTCATAGGCAGAGCTTGCGTGCTGCATCTCTGCAGTGACTTGATGCTTCTGAAGTGTAGGTGACAGTGAGCACCACGAGAGGGCTTGTGAACAATTTCAAGCTATGGCTTAATGTGAAGTTTCTTTTCTGTTTCATTTGTAACTTCTGCAGGACAAAGGATAGCTTAGTTTAAGCAAAAGTTAAAATGTAGGCCTCAAAGCATGACCCCTCGTGTGTTTGATGGTACAAAGGGAACAAAACCCAATTAATGCTGAAGCAGTTCTTGCTTGGGGCCACTGAACCTTCAGCGCTTTTGACTGATAAGCATGAAGAGAATCAGATAATCAGATAGTAAGGCTGCAGTTTCATAGAATAGTTAAGAGTTGGAAAGGACCCTAAAGATCACCTGCTTCCAACCCCCACAGGCATTGTGCATCTATACCACCACAAAGGCAGCTATAGAAAAACTCTGTCGAAAGCCACAACCATCCTAATTCCCTTAGCCCTTGAACAGCTCCAGAGCTCCAGGAGGCCACCATCCAGGGAACCATATTCCCCTGTGCTCTAAACTCACTAAGATGCTGCTGGAGGATGCATGTGTGTGTGTCTGCAGCACCAGGCCCCTTTCACCCTTCTCACCTCCTTTCATTCCTAGATTTGCAAAGTTGTTCCTCAGATGTGCGATCCTCCTTTGCCCTGCTCCTCTGAGCTCCACTGAGCCAGGTATGGGCAGTGACTGCTTACCCTGGAAAACGTTGGCTTTTTTACCTATGCAGCACAGTTTCCTTGGGCCCCAAACCATTAGGGCGCTAGAAAAACCCCCGCTAACTCTGATTCCAAAAACATGATGCTTTGATACATGTGAATGGACTGGGGCTGAAAGGCAGATTGAAGTGCTGGCATTCAAGACTTTCTTTAGCTCATGTCTTTGTGAGATGGATGTAGGTCAGCACCTTACCACTTACTATTATCACCAATGCCTGCCAAGGGCAAAAGCTTGCTTGCTTCTTATTGCCCTCCTGGGAACAATTTTGAATTGAATCTTGCTGGTGCCAGCGGTGCTGATGGTTAACTGAAGGATAAGGCTGAGCAGGAGTAGGATTTATTAATGGACAATTACTAGGGTGTAAAAAGCAGGACAATCTGTTCCAGTATAGTAAAATTAAGTGTTTGGTTTGGGAATTGCGAGTGTTGAAGAGAGATTTTTTTTTTTATTTTTTTTTTTATGCAGTTGGGAAGCAGTGTGTAAGTAAAGCTCGCACTGAGCTCACTAGGGAAGGCAGGAGCTACCTGCACTCCTGAGTTCCAGCTTCCAAGTTTTTATTTCTGGTATACAGAAATGTCTGGATTTTTTACTGGAAGAGTTTGTCTTGTACGTAGGTTTTATTGTAATCTACTCTTGTTGATGCTAAAGTATCTGTTAAAGGAACCCACAGTGTTCCCTGCTGCTTGCAAAGAGCGTACAAGCAAAGAAATCCATCTCTTTCAGAAGGTACTTGAAAAGTTGCTGGCTTGACAGAGTTCACATGGCAAAGAAGCCAGAGGCATCTACTTGCAGATGTTATAAATAATATAAATATGTAAAATATAAATAGATAAAACCGTACTTGCATCACAAGTTTATCTATGGACCTCAGAAAAGAAAAGCATGCTTAGTGGTCTTCCAGATGAGTCAATTCTTATACTGAGAGCAGAGGGAACTGGATTAGCTATCAATGGTAATCCCCCCCAGAGCCTGGACAGACGCAACTTGTGCAAAATCATGACACTTTTATCTGTGGCATCGGTGACACAACTTGTCTTATGTCTTCACTGTCATTTAAATGCCAAATCCTTCTTCAGTTACGTAGAAATCTGGTTTGGTGCAATACAGATTAGCAGGCTGCTGGACAAAAATTGAAGCACTGTGTTTGAAAGTACTTCTGTCTGAACTGGACTATTGTGTAATTTTCTACTGTGGGGTTTCTCTGGCTTTCTTTGAAGGATCTGTTTGTGATTGTTGATTGAGACCCCATACAGGATTAGCTTGAATTTTTATGTAATAAGAGATGGCAATTGCTTCTCTTTCTTTCCAGACCAGAACAGCCTTTATGATTAAATGGTTTATGCACTTTAATGGTGCACTCCAAAATCCAAAATTCAGGCTTCTTTGAAAAGCGTCAGATCTTCTTTCTGCTTTATAGTTGTTGCCACAAGAACTTTGGTAGTGTAAATGTCATAAAAGTGAGTTCAGACCCAATATTCAATTTTTTTTCTCTCCTTGCTTCTGCCTCTGCCCGTGCATTTTTGTATACCTTGTCCACCTTCCTGTCTAATATGAGCAAGATCTGTGTCTGTTTCTGTGCAACGTGAGATGTGTTTGCTTTTGTTACTTCAGGTCCTTTCAGCTTTACGGAAATGCAGAGTTAGTGTCAGGTATAACACGTCACAGAAAGTTCAATTATCTGCTGGACTGCCCCACCCTTTCTCTTTAGCCCCATGACTATTATTCTACCTGATTCTTTCTTTTGTTGAATGTTTGGCTTCACAAATCATAGTGGACAATGACCACAACGGAATAAAAGTCTTGCTGCTTTTTCCTCTCTGTGTTGTAAATGACTGTGACACCAGTGGATGAAGAGTGCTGCGGAGTTTTAACGTAGTGGTTATACAAAGCCTGTATGAGTATAGCAAATGCAAGCAGGTCAGGACACTGAAGAACGTGGATAACACAGGTCCAGATCTTTAAAGATAGTTATCTAGGAACTTAACTCCTATCAGAGTGTGCAACTTCATACTTCTTCAATTTTTCAAGGTTTCTTGGGAGAGAAGCTTCTCTTGTTTTTATGGGAGGCGATTCACATTCAAAAAAAAACATGTCATGTAAAAATGTTATTATTCATATTGTGACAGCACAAACCGATTAAAATAAACTTGTTAAATGGATTTTCCTGATCAAACGTTACTTTTTGCATCTGAACCAGTAGAAAATCAATCACTGTAGCTGCCAGGGAGGATGTGATTTACAAGTGTAGACTGCAGAGTGAGAGTGAAAGAAACCATGGCTTTAAACTATGCAAAGACCCGCTTTGCTAGTGCAGCCTGCTTTGTCATGGCAGACGTATCCAAAAATTGCAACTCAAGCCGAAACTCCGTATGGGAGGTGAAGCTGTTACGAGAAAAGTTATGGAAATCGACCTCTATATGGGAGGTCAGGACCAACCCACCTTCCAAAGTGCTTTGTTTCTAGATTGTCTTATAGACTGAAATCATGCAGACAGATGCTTTTAAACATACTGAATTATCTGTTATAAGTAATTAGATCTGGTGATTTCCTTGCCCAGGGTAGGACAGCACACGTGTTTGGGTTAGGTAAGATCTGGCTTGTACCACGGTCATCTCTCCTTCCTAATACTCTGCTGTCTCCAGACTGTTTTTAAAGTTCTAATATTGTTTCAGTTACCAGCTTCTGTCGGGCTTGTTGCCTCATCAGGCTTTGTGACCCATAGCCTGGGAGCAGTGCCCTGGATTGCATCCCTCGGAAAGCAAAACTTTTCCCAAGTTCTATGTGTTCTTCTACAGAGAGTTCTCTTTTATAACACCCTTGCTGTTTCACTTTCTAAATCAAAACGCAAACTGCGGACGCTTTCCAAATGGTGGAGACGAGCATGTCAGAAAACTCCTTGTTTTACAGGAGATAACCACTGTACAAAGTATACAGCAAACAGAACTAGCAGGTAGCTAGCAGGTCAAACTTCCAGCTCCATCTGTTACCTTTTACTGTTCACAATTGCAGTCCTCGGAGTTCTTTGAAATAAAGAGCTCCTTTGAACGCAGCATGCTATGTGCTTTCCCCTATTCTTTCGTATCAAACTGAAATTTTACAAATCGTTAGTCCTTAGAGGACTTTTATTATTTTGAAAGCAAAAATCAGAAAGGCATTGTGCATTATATCTTAGAAAATAGTGGATGTTTATGTACAGAAAGCCTCTCTTGCATAAGTATTTTAGAACACCAAAATGCTTCAACCTGATAGACTGCAAAGTTTGTTAAAGATAAATAACCCGTGTGCTAGATTGTTTCTGTCTACTGGTGAATGCAATACACACTAAGGGCTTCTGAGGTAGTTCGTTTGCAACTGGAAAAGTTCATGGCATGAGTTTCTCCTCAGGGAAATGAGAGGGACTTTCAAGATTTCATATGGGCATTTTTGTTGTTGTTGTTCTATAACTACCGATTTAGATGAAAGCACCCACCAAAGTAATAATGGGTGAATACTTACAGGCTTACTGACAGTAAGTGCATAAAAAGACCATGCATAAAGGACAGACCTAATTTAAAGCAAAGAGTATTAAGAGTTCTTTGGCAAAGGGCTAGATTTTCTAGCCCACTAAGTTCACTTACGTCATTCAAAACTTAAATTGTCCATAAACGATAGCACTGGAACCGGCTCTTACGCTAGCTGCTCACCGTGCACGTTTCACAATTACCTGCTTTCTCTCTTATGCCAGGGCCAGGATCGTATGGAACACGACTCTGACTCCTCAGTACCTTCTATTTTCTTGCCACCATACAGATGGCAATTAACTATGTGCCAAGTTCAAGAAGCAGAGGCTTATTGAAGAGCACCACCACTCTTCTATGTCTAAAAAAAAATGGAGCGGCTAATCTTGCCCTGCTCTGTTTGGCAGTTGGCTGGAGGTGGACAGCCTCATGGGGACGCCTCTTTGCAACACAGGATGGGGAGAAAGCTCAGGGTGGGAATTTTTTTTGACGGTCATGCTCATTATATGCCTCACGTATTTTGATGTCTGGCTGTTGTTTTCATGTCTAACACTTTATTGTGAATGATTTGAACAGTCCAGCTCCTCACAACTGGAAAATGTCACCATGTAGTACATCAGAAGTGAGAAACCATTATACCAGTCATTACCTGGATGTAATGTGAGGCTGCTTGAATATTATCTTTCTGCTGTTCCCTGACTAAGTAGATGCCTTTTTAACCAGACTCGTGTGCACAATCAAAATGTTCTTGACGCACTCCATGGCTGTTTTATGGATGTGATAGCTGGGACTTTGCAAAGTCTCTGAACACATGGAGGGATTTGAGCTGTATGGTATATCATCTTCTCCTTCCACCTGTTCATGCAACTGCATTCCATTTTATTTTAATTAAAACCTAGCAGGTGTTTCATTAGGGTTGATCCAAACAACAAGAATGCCAGTTTCTCAGCAAAATAAAGTAAACCGCAACATCTTGTGCTTCTGTCACCTGGTCCAGAAGGTAGTACTTTTGTCCATAGCACAGGGTACTTTGCTACATGTCTAGAAATTGGTAGATTGCAGAGATTTTATTCATGACAGCTGGTTAATGCCCGATGACTAACTACCCATAACCATTAACAGAGCAGCAGAGTGTTCACCTCTCTGCTGAATAGCCCCAGCAAAGCTTGTAGACATACTGTTAGCTCTGTTAAATCACTCTTCATCACAAAACCAAATTCTTCCCTACATCATTATTAAGCCTGATCTGAGAAATAAATAATTTAGGAGACAGTGCTGTGCTTGTGAGATCTGAGGTTGGAACTGCAGGCTTTGTACTGATGTACGGCATTGCGTGTGACGGGAGTGTATTGAAGCACATCGGGCCATCTGCTACACGTGGCTGCCTTTTCTTCTCAACCAGCAGCGCTTGAGCTGGAGGAGCCAAATAAAGACAGTGCTACCAGACAGGGTCCTGGGTTGCTCTAGTACCTGCCTGGCTCTGAAGTAAAAAGGCTCGATGCCGATGTGTTGCATGTTGACAAAAAAGCAAACACTCACTATTCAGTGTCAGTTAGCCAGACAAGAAGAAAGATGAATAAGCTAAGAACCTTGCATTTTGTTTCCATGTGCGCATGCAGTCTTTCATTTTAGGACAGCAAAATTACATAGTACAAGTTTTACAGATAGAAGAAGCATTTTCTACCTGCTGCAGTCACTAGCAGCTGCTGAAAGATAATGGGGGTGGGATGTTTTTTAAGATCTTCCACAAAATGCATTAAAAGGCTGTTTAGTGTCTGCCTTTATTTAATATTTTGTAGGTTGGCTGTATTTTTTAAGCAACCAGCAAAGTCAGGGGAAGCTTTAAGCAAGGCTAAGCATGATTTCGGAGACAGACTGGTTTTCAACTGCCCTGTGATTTCTTTAACATGTGTGCATTGGTGGTACCTAGCTATAATAAGGATATTTGCAGATGAGACTACCCACTGGGGTGGGTGAAGAAGAATCAGACCTAGAGATTTCTTATCCTGAGGTGTGAAGCAAATCAGTGAATTATTTGATATTCAAATGTAACAAAAAGAAGACTGACAAAAGTTGTTCAGATTCCCACTGGATCTCTGTATGCTGGATGAGGACTCTGAAACATCAACTGAAATTGAATTATAGGTCTGATACCACCTCTGGTGCTAGGGTTTCTATAATTTTATGAGCTCATGAAAACTCAGTTCAGATACAGCATTGGTCTATTAACCTGGTTTTCTAGTATGGTTGCTCAAAGGTCAAGTGACTTCTTCAAGGTCAAGTAGAAAGCAAATCCTTCATGCTGGCCTCTGTCGCAGAAGACTGAGCATGACATAGAAGGTATGTCAAGGGTATTTGCCAGACCTGTTTTTTTTCCAAAATAAACAATTAGCAAAGCCTAGAGCACCATATCAGTACACCTATGGACGGATTCCCTGCTGCTCTTAATGACTACACACTAAGGGTTAGTCATCCAGTAAAGAATTCTGCAGTTTTATCCTTTGTTGCATTTGCCATGTTTTTAAAGCCCCTATATAAATTGTGTCAGAAGGAAGCATGGATTAAAAGAAATGGCTACAAATTTTCTTTTGTGTCTGATGCACAATGAAAGGCAAGCGCACTGTTTCTTGAGGCCTAGAATGTGGCAATACCAACAAACTGTAATTTTTCCACACAGTATTAAAGAATGTTGTTTGATTTTCTTAAAATGCACCAGAAGGTTGTGAGTTGGACACTAAAATATTGGCTTGTAGCTACTAGAAACGTTATACATCGGTTGACAGAGTTTCAGCTGAAAGAGATTATATGCTTATGTGGTCTCTTCTTTTACAAAGAATAGGATGAAGAATTTCAGGCAGATAGTCCTGTGCTGAACACAATAGCTTGGTCTTGGCTATAGCATGTGTTATAGAAGGATGAGCAGGTTTGATTTGAAGGAAATGAGGTAGAGAATCGGCCACTTTTCTTCATAGTGTGTTTCAAAGGTTAATTACCAATTCATAGTGGAACATTCTGAAAAATGACTGCATGTTGATTCGTCTGTTTCCATCTATACCAAATCGTCAGCTGTTCCAAGATTTAGATGACCTTGCAAAATATCTAAACCGCAGTCTTCATTTAATAATTGCATCAGTTTCACCTTTGCCATCAGCAAAGATCAGTGAGACAAAAAGAGGGGGGAGAAAAAAAAAGAGCATTACTACAGTACGTATTGTGGTGTGTAAGGAAGGGCTAAAATAAAAATCTTTATTTCTAGTTAGAGGGGTTTTTTTCTAGAGTGTATTCTGACATTGACATTCTGATGTACTCAGACTGAACTTTTAATCGCTTTTTCTTCGTGTATGTATATATATGCATATCCAGGGAAGCTGAGTCAGAGTGCCGTTGTGATGCCCACCTTTCAAAGAAAAAATCTATTGTAAGGGATGGAAAGTAAAGAAGCTGTGTCACACTGAAATCAATACTCCTGTTTCCCTGGCAAAGAGAGAGTTTCATCCAAAGTGAGATGTTTTTACTTAGGTGACGATTCTTGCCACTTACTTGTATGGGGAACCCATGCTGGGATATAGAAGAGATTTATAAGGTGAAAAACACAAGTTCAATTCACTTTCAAGGATGTTCTCTCTTAGTCTGTGTCTGCTCGGTGCTAAATGTAAAGGAGCCTGTGATAAATATCAAAATGAGGAAAAAACATATTTGCGCTACTTGAAGCACTATTCTGGTAGTAAGAGCTGAATTAAAGGGACAGGGGCTGAGCCATTTTAGTATTCCTAGTGGTTAGGGTTGTTTGGAGTCTTGTAAAAGGTGTCTTTTCTTTTGTCTTCTTGGCTTTATTTATCCTGTTTTTTAAAACCTTTGGGCATTTCAAGATGCCCTTCTCCTAAAGTGGGTTATAGGCCTGTGTGATTGAGCAATGCTACACAATGAAGAAAATTAAAACATGGCTTCATTTAACCTCAGACTGGGGACTTTAGCTTCAGCGTCTTTAGCTGGAGAGTGACTTGAGCAAGACGTAGCGTACTGTAAAATAATATTCTACATGTAAGACCGGTAATTATAATACCTGGAAGCCAATGTGAAATGTGAGGTGGGGGTTTTAACGGCAGAGAAGTCAACGCCCCCCCTGCCATTTACATGTCTAGATGACAGCAAATTGAAATTCTGTTCATTAATGACTGCAGCGCTTCTTAAAATGCTCAGCGTACACCTAACAAAACAACACACATACTGGAAAGTGGTGAGCTGCAGCTACATGGATTCAGAGCAAGGTTATCGGAGCAGATAGACTGAGCCAAGACAGCCCTGCTGAGAGAAGAACAGGGATTAGATTTTCATCAAAGTAAACACAGAGATAGCTAAACTGTAATTCTGTAGTGGAGCTGTTCCTGGCTGATCCTGTGCACGCTCTGTTTTCTAAGTGTTCTAGATGATTTTTCACTAGCTGAAATGTAGCTTTTGGGGGGAATGGGGAGGGGGTTGTCCTAACGGTAATGTTCAAGTGAGAAGCAAAGACTTCCAGGCATAACATTGTTTTTTTGCTGTGTTTTTCAGTCTTCAAGCTTTGTCTCAGTATTTCCTTCCTCTAGGTTGGGTGATTCCCCTTCTTTATTGTTAGGTTATATCTGAAGGATATGCAGCTTCACTAAAAGATATGGAGTACTACATGAGACGTAAGGGGAACGGGAGTGAAATGGTATTTCTTGAGATCCTCTGACACAGAAAAGAACTTGAGTATATTCTGTAAAGCTACTCTACTGCAGGAGGCTGGTATCCTATACCAGTGAGAAGGATGTTTTATTTTTTTGATGTAAGGATCAGTCACTGATGTTATAGGCATAGTTATGCTGTTCAGTATATCCATTCAAAAGCAGTTCTGCATGGGAAAGCATCTTGTTTTCTATCCTTGCGCTGCTATATGTGAAGCAGAACTGTGTTTAGGGTCACTGTATTCTTCCTGATATTCTGCAGTGCAAGAGGGGCAATGCAGCAGCCTGTCCTTCAAATGCTGATTTAGTTGAGGTTCCTGGAAACTGCACTGTCCAGAGTAGTTCACAGGTCACGCACATACCAGGATAGAAGGTGCTTCTGTAAAACTCTAGGCAAGTAAGTCAGGCATCTCACAGAGCAGGTTTTGCTCGTAGGAACTTAGTTGCTTCTGTGTGGGATAGGCAAGTTCTGACGCACAATATCACAGTGCACAGTTTCACTCAAAGCAAAATACTACTGTTTTCAGTAAAGAACTGGATTCTTTGGGGTTTTAAAATGGGCTGGGGGTGCCAAGGGTCTTGACATTTGTGCAAACACCATGTGTGACCTTCAGAAAGTCACAACAGGTCGTATAGTCTCCTCTTGTCCCTGAGTTACTAACCTTTCCCAGTCATACTTGTTCAGTGGCGCTCGCGCAGCGAGCGTACGGGGCACCTGGCCTCACGCCACCCTCGAACCTTGGAATAGCAATAACAGAGTGAGGGCAAACCCGGCTTCCTGACACCAGAGAGAATTCAACTCTTTCCTTCGCGCTCTTTTTTTTTTTTCTTTTTTTTTTTTTTTAATTTTTCTTCAGATTGTGCTGAGGGAGGAAAAAAAGCCTGAGCGGAGTTTATGGATGTTTGGAATGCAGATGTCAGTCAGATTACTTGATATTGTAATAAACACCAGCTGCCTGGGGTGTGGTTGCCCTCTGCCAGCTGGGATCGGATGTGGTCAGTGCTGTCAAACCTCCCTATTGACGGCTTGAAGAAAAAACCCCAGTGCGTTTTGGGGGCACAAGGGGTCGTGGATTACAAAGTAGCATTAGTGTTGCAGAATAGGAATCAAATTCGGGATTGAATTATTCCCTTTGCTGCTCGCTGCCTCTTGCTTGCTGAAAAGCAGAAGAATACATACAAACTGTTTCCAGGACTAAGCTGGTGGGCAAGAGCTAGGTAGAGAGCTGCTTCTGCAAGTCTTTTGAGACCAGATGCTGGAATTTTTTCTGTCGAAGAAGCACAAAAGACTTCCATAGTTTCAAGGATAATGCATTTGGGACAGCTCAATCCGCTGGGACCCACAGAGTTGCATTGTGCTGAATAAAATAATGTAAATATTCCTGGAGGCAGAAGCGTTATGCCAAGGAGACTTATGAAAGAGTTGGGACTTTCACAGACATAGTAGTAGACTATTATGTAAATTACTACTTTGTTTGACAACTGAATGGTATTAAAACTGTCTGGAAGTTTATTGCTTGGAGCAGAGAGATCCTAAGAGCTACACTTGACATCATTTAAATTACAATGATGCTGTGTGGTATGTAAAATAACTGTCTTTGTTCAGAAAGGTGTGTGCACCTCTGGTTACCTCCTTTCTCCCTGCAATTGTTTCAAACCCAGGCAAGATTTTTTCCCATGAAATTCAATGTTGAGCAGACAGGGGAGTATTAGAGAATTTTCAAAGGAACTTGGTAACAATACAAACAGCCTCCATGAAGAGCTACGTGGCAGCCAGCTTTACCTGCCTCAAGAGGAAACTTAAAGCTGTGTTCTGTGAGAGGTATTGTATGGAAGAAGCATGTTAATGAAGTATATTGACCTCAGCAGGAGGAGAGCTCTGCCAAAGCCAGGCAGTATTGTACCGCGGTGCAGGCAGGCACTGGGTCCTGGCCCCCCTGTGCCTGCTGAGAGAAGAGCTTCTGGGAATTGGGCACACTTGATTTTTCCTGCAGCAGGTCTCCATGGTATAACTCTGGAATAGCAAGTGGAGGATCAGACCGAGGTATCCCACTTATCAGCTCCCTTCGTGGGAGTGGAGACATCTTTGCAGACAGCTCTGGTATTTTCCTATCCAGCATCCTAGCATTAAAAATGAGTCACTTGATCACAGAACAGTACAGCCCCCACAAGGGCAGGCTCATACTAGCTCAGGAGGATGCTTTCTCTTCCTAACTCATGCTAAGGATGTTTAGGGTTGAGAACCAGTCACGTCCTCACCTGGACCTTAGAAACCTTACGGTTCCTGGAGCCTCTAGAAACCTCCTGGCTCTGCATTTTCCTCAGACCACGTTAATCTTTCCCTTACACAGAACTGATGAGAAATCAGTGCAGTTGTCGGGTCTAGGACCCTGGGGACGCCTTTCCAGTCTAGGGTAGATGGTGCAAGCCATTTGGTATGTGGATAGGAAGAGACTAGGGCTTATGGCTTAGCTTTTGGTGTTATGTTTCCACTGCGCAAGCCTTGCCCCACTAAAAGACCTCAGAGTTGGGCCTTGGGACCTTGTGGTCAAGTCTTTACCCAGGAAAATGTCAACCTCCGTTGGCAGAGGGTTTGTCCCAGGTTACAGCTTACGAGTTTTGCAGTGAAAGCATTATATTTTGTTGTCAGAACACCAGTGCTGGTAGGTTATACGTAGTTAAGGTTACCTCCAGCTAGGAGAGTCTGACAGAAGCAACGGTAGTGACAAATGAATGACTTGGAAACGCTGCCCTTGATCATTCAATATGGAAATGAGAGCTCTGATCTTGAGTACCAGAAACTCGTTATCTCTGCACATAGAGCGTTGAGATGATAAGGTTTAGAGGGAAGCTTGGGGTGCACACAGTAACTGCTGAAGGAAAATACACAACAGATTCACGGTTCAGCGTAAGTATACTTTGTTGGTAAAGATGGGTGCCTAGCAAAATTTTCAAAGGGTACACACACAAACGCAGCAACTTTCTGGTTCTCTTAGTGGCTGCACAGACTCTGCTGTGCTCCACGTGTTAGCAAAGAGGAGGTTCAAAGCCAGCATTCAAAGCAGTCTTCTGTCAAAACTCAGAGAGTAAGATCCTGTCCTATTCCCATAGGTGTGGTTGCAGTCATTTTGTTGGCCCGTAGCTTGCTTTTTCTCTCTCTACAGAAAGAGCAGCAAAGAAAGAATGTGTTGCGTCTGTGGAGCCTGTGGAAGCCTCGAGTCTAGCGCGTGAATAAGACTTGGTGTGAGGAAGCTGGGTTTTCTCAGGAGTCCAGTTTCACTGCTCCTATGGGAAGAGCTGAGTTCAGGTCCTTGGTTACTTCCCACCTGAGGAGTTATGCAACTAGCAGGTTCAAAAGGGGAAACTCGGCAGCCATTTTCTTGGAAATAGCTTTATTTAAACCTTGTATCTTTTGCAGAGTGCCCCAGAAGCATACAATCATGCAAGCAGGGACTGTATGAAATATTCAGTCTTTCCATTCTCCTGCCGGTTTTCCTGCTTGCTTGGCATATGGAAGCACTAGATATGCTTGCCAATAAAGATATCCCCTGGAAGAAATCATTTAACAGGGGAGGAAAATGTGATAAATGTTTTATAATCAAGGTCCCATAAGCAAAAGTGAGTGTGAGGCAGCTCTTATCCATCTGAGTAGGAACCGGATGGAAGTTTTAATAGTCAATTGGCACTGGATTTCTCTGGGTTTTGATGTGAACAGACTTCTTCTAGCAGGCTCATTTTTACAGGCGTTCATCTCTGCTGCAGCTGTATCTGCTATAATTTATACAGCTGCTATTATTCATAAGCAGTCCTGTCCCCAATACTTTTGATGTTGAAATCTTTTTGTTGTTGTTGTATTGCAAATCAAAGGATCTATTTCTGCAAAGTATAGGTAATTCGTGCAGTTTCACTTATCTGCCTGCTGATGCTAAGGAGTCTCATCTAATTAAAAAGCTGTTATCAAAAGTCTCTTCACCCCACAGACAGCAGATAAAGTTGGTTTACCAGTTTCATTTCTAAACTGAAGGCTAATGAATATAATTTTACTGATGAGGGATTTCTGTATGATTCCCCATGTGAACAGCACGTATAATCTAATGGAGGACTAGCTGAGCTTGCAGTGACAGTCAAGTCATTTTTCATGCTGGGGCAAGCCACTATCTTTTAAATCAAATTGTTACTCTCTATTAATTACTGCAGCGTATTTATCTGAAACATAATAACTGGAGTGACAGTGCTTATTAGCAGCTGGGCACTTTGTAAGTATGGTGGAAAGATCATAAATGACAATTGTGAGGAACACTAATGAGAGACGGGGGATATTCAGTTATGTGCAGCAAGGGCTTTTGGTGTCCGGATACCTGGCTGCCGATACTAACGTCTGGCAGCAGCTGGAGCACTGTAACAGCTCACAGTGCATCTGTGGAGGACTCGTGCCAGGGATATATCAAGGAGGCTACCACAGCACAGACTTTAAATTTGCCTTCTCATCCAAGGATGCTCAGGGCAGGACTGATGAAAACACTGTCTGACTTCCAGAAAAGAAGAAGATTTAAGCAGACGTGGAGCAGCTGGTGAGGGTTGTATGTGCCAGTATGTGTGTAGAGTTGTGCTTGCGTTCAGAGACGGGATGCAGGGGAGAATGTGTTGCCTACAGAGATGCAGTAGATTTATTGCTTTGACCTTAGGAGAATGATCAAGCTGCTTTTATGTAACAATAACTACACGAAAATTTGGCTTGAGATGTAACATGAACAGAAATTGGAGACTTTATTTTTCACCAGAAGAAACTTTAGGCTAGTGCTTCGAAGAGCAGAACCCTTAGCCAGGCCTACTAGCCTCACTGTCCTTTTAGGAAAGGCTTTCCTTTTGGAAAAAGTGTTAACTTTTGAGGGGGGGGTGGGGGGAAATCTCCATCGTGCTTCCCAATCTTGCAGTGCATCACAATTTTCCTGGAGCTTAATTATTGAAACAAAGACCCACCTGAATCTAATCATCTAACCCACCTCCTCTACTTTCTAATCAGAAAATCAGCATGGTCGCAAGCTCTTAATGTGCTCCTTATTTACTTCCCCTGGCTAATGTCCACAGAAATTGTTACTGCTGTTGAAAAGTCAGCAGACTTATCTGAACCAGGGTTTGTTCCCTTACTACAGCTGTTAAATATCTTGGATGAAGGAAGAAAAAAATGATTCTATCTCTCAGCAGTTAAGTGCTGCACTGCATGGCTTGCTTTCAGGTCACAGAGACCAGAATAAGTTTTCAAAAACCAGATGGTTACAAACCTCTGTAAAATCTGCATGTGTTCAAATGTCAAAGGCAGTACCTTTTTGAAGAGTCAAGTTAATTAATACCTGTGATTTTGTAGGAAATTAAATGGAGGAAGCATTCCCTTATACCTTGCTCCTGACTGGATGGCTGAAACTACAGTAATTGCCTTGTACCGGGAATGTCATTTTTCATTTCTAGCAGGTCTTGTTTGACCAGACAGGTTCTTAAATTACTGTTCATTGTCTGCTGTGTAGTGAAGCAAACCCTTCAGTATGGTTCTTCATACGTGGAAGCATGAATTCAGAAGGTGGCAAACACGTACTTTGCAAAGGCACGTGCTGTGCAAAGCTCTGGCAGGCTGTGTAGCTCCGTCAAAGGATTGTTATCTAGTACTGGTGGGCTGCTGTCTGTCTTTCTGACTGATCTCAGCAAAAAGGAGGACGTGAAAACCATCCCACTGCTTAACAGGCTTCAAAGATGTTTGAGGCTTTGGTTTGACCCATTGCTTGGGTCCATGGATAATTTTGTGATTGGGTAAAGAGGGGAGAAGTCACTAATATTCACCTTATGCTCTTGATTAAGTCTCTAGGGGTTTTGAGTTCATTTTTATTCCAGAACCAGGATCATTCAGCTGTTAGTGACTAATGACAGATAAACATCTATTTTTCAGGGACCCACAATTATCAGGAAACAAATCCGGAGAGATTGGGGAAAGAATACAACAGGCCCACTTCTAAAGCCAGGATAATCCCTTGGCCACAATGGAGTTGCTTTTTCCTGAAAAGTAATTCTTAAATTTCTATTTCAGCTGAACCCAGCACTAACCAAATGTCCCGGTGTACCCAGCCTTAGGCATACAGGATCTTCACGGGACTTTAAATGAGATGTGGGCTGGTCTCCCTGAAGAAAAATTTTTTTTTTCCCTCTTCCGACTCTGAATAAATCCAATGTATTTCCCTGTACATACTTTTTATTAATTCTCCTTTCTTGATCCTTATGTTCTTCTTAACCTGTGAATAGTTTGTAGACCACGTGTACTTTTCTTTGCCATCACTGATGTAGGCTCTGCTGTATAGTGCATACGTTTAAAACTCCTTAATTTGCGTGCAAGAAATGTCCCCTTACTTCCTGCATATGTTCCATGCAAGCAAGGTTGGGTTTTTTATTATTATTAAAGTCTAACATAATTCTCATGAAAATGTAAAAATATGCAGATGACTAGTGCATGACAGATTTTCATCAAATACGCTTTATTCATTTACAGATGTTTAAAGGAATGATGTGCTGAGAGCACTGAACTGACTCAATCCAGCGCTAAGCCCTCTGACAACAGTGTGAATGTATAATTCTTGTGGTGAAAGCTCAGCAGAAAATTGTTCCCGTTAATATCTGGTCCCTGGCGTCAGTGGGGCTTAAGACATAGAAAACTGGCACATTTATTCACCACCTAAATTTTTAAACAGCAAACATTTTTAAAGCACTTGCTAAAATATTTAAGCCAGGCAAATAACAAGTAGGGGATGGATGACAGGGAGAATAAATGCCTTGATTTATTGAAGAAAAGAGAATTTAAGAACTTGGTATGAAGAAGTTTCTAGTTAAACTGACTGGTGATAACTCTCTAATTGAATTGTTCGTACTAGGTTATTGAATTTGAGAATCTTTAAAGGAGTTAGAGCCCAAGGTTGTAATCTGAGCCATCTAGCCCTTGCAGATGTCCTTCGCTAGCTGAGATTACTCTAGAAAGGTTTACAGAGCTGTCAGCTCGTTCACCCAAAATCAGCTTCTTCGCAGGAATGCCTTAAGAAGAGACTTTAAAGTGCCAACGCTGCAACCTACGATCTCCTTCATTGTCTGCTGGGAGTAGGAGAGAGAAGTCAGGTTTCAAGCTTGTGAACCGTCACACTCCATTTAAAACTCTTCATTCACTTCTTACCCCCCTCCTTTGTTGTTTTTGTTTGGTTTTGTTTTTTTTTTACAAGAAGGAACCATCAGAAGGCCATCCTTACCCAGAAAAGGTAGGAAGGAAAGAGAGAAGTAGCAGATGTACAGCTCTTGTAAACAGTCACCGTGTCTTGGCATTTATGGGCTGCGTCATTTTAACAGCTGGATATATGTTCCTTTATTTGCAGTTGATCTCTTAAAGTGGCACTTGTTCAGTGACTTTTATGATCCTCAGACTTTAGATGTCTATGCATATTTTGAGCAAAATGTGGAAATTAATAAGCTACATCAATCCTCCTTGGAAGTTTCTGAGCTTCCTAACTCTGTTTGCATTTCCAAGCAATAGCTCCAAGGTTTTGTTGGTGGAGGATGCTGCCTGGTCTCTTATCCCGTGCAGGCTAAACCGAGAGATACACGGTGCTTTTCCTGCCGGCCGTAGAGCTCCTTACTAATGAGGTTTGCTCTCATTTCACCTTGCAACCCTAGTGCCTACTGTGAGCACGGGGCATAGTAATTCCTTGCATCTGTGTCAGGACTAGAAACCAGAGTGAGACACAAATCTGATACACTTTACTGACTTAACCCTCCTTTTATATTTCTCTTTATAGCTGGGACAAGCTAGCAGATGCTAGCTTAAGATAAGCAAGCGCGTTGAATTCTCCTGGGAGGGAAGGGTGTATCTATTTGTCGGGAACCCTGAGGAGCAGTTGGCTGGCTGACTCTAAGCAATGCTGAGACAGGTAGATTTACTCTACTGTTTAGCATCACATTGCAGCTGATGAGAAAGAGGTTTTAGTGAATTTTGGAATAATCCAGCAAAGTTCAGGTTGGTTCTTTATGCTGCAATGTCAGACTGTGCTTGGAATAGGTCGTAAGGCTGGTGGCAAGTTAATAATACTCCAGGATCTAATCACAGACCTAGCTCAGATGACCTGTGGAGCAACTAGAAGGGGATGTAAATTTCACCTCAATTATTTAGAAATGATTAGACAGATGACTTGATGTTTTTGTGGCAGAAACTGTAACATCATATGCTTACATGAACATTCACATAAAGGCGAGGGGGCTTTTTGCTTCGTGACCTTCCTTAGCTGTGTATATTTGGGAGGAGGTGATAAATCAGGTATAACATGATACGTCTTAGGCTGTGAGCCAGCAGTTTTGGTTTTAGTTGGCAAGCTATATTACTATGTGTCCACTTTGGGTACTTAGAAAAATCTCACTATCGGAGTTATGAATAGTCCTCTTTTGCAGTAAGACCCAGAAGTCGCCGTTTTCATTGCTGATTTCCCCATGAGACGTGTCTCCAGTAAACAAGCAAATGGAGGAGCTCACAAAGCAAGAGCTGTAAGAGGTGTAATACTTACCAGTTGTCGACCCTGAATATCACTGGATCGTCTTTTCAAGTGCATGGCTGCACTAACCTTGCTGTGTCAGGGAGCTTTGTGTCCAATCCTGTAATGCATAAAGATGTCCTGGCAGGAGAAAGGCAATAGAGTTTCTTTGCTGAACTCCAAGTGCAGCCTGTCACTATTTATTAAAGAGCAAGTACCTGAAAATTCAACTGTTCTTGACACCTAAACCTGTCCTAGCCTTATTTGTGTCTGTGGCAAACAGTCATCTGCAGAGAAAGACATTGCTAGTCGCTTCTGAGGGAGCTGAAATAATAATACCATTTTTCTTATTTAGGATGGGCATATCTTTTTATTCGTGTTTAAAAGGCGGGACGATGTGGTCAATTCCCCCAGTGCTTGCGGGTCTCCTTTCAGCGTGCCTGAAAAGGGAGAGTCCCAGCAGAAATCTCAGGAACGAGCTGTAATTAATTGAAGCAAGCAGATGGCTCGAACTTCTTGTGCCTTAGCAACGTGACAGCATCTCAGGGAGGAGCTGTGACAGCATAGGACACTTGTAGGAGAGGGGGTGGGATGAAGGCTCTCAGCGTGCATCTGCAGCAGGCTCAGCAGTGTCTTTATTCAGGCAAATGTTATCTCCCCACTCATTGAATTATCTGTCTCGAATGGCCTTGGATACGGGAGAGCAGCAAGGGAAGGAGAAAGAGGTGAACCAAGATTTACATTTATAACTCAAGAAAATGTAGGATAAGAGGGAAAGTTTGAATGTCAAGCCATTTAGCTGGTCCTAATTGGCTCTGTGGGTGGTTGCTCTCATTTTGGAAGAGAAATGCCTTTTCTGAATAAATCTCTCTTCTAAATGGATTAAGCAAATTCAATTAAAAAATTGAAAATATTTGTTAAAGGATGAGCACAATCACATATGGAATCAGTGTCCAAAGTAACTTCTGGCATAAATACGATCTTACAAGAGGAAAGAAGCAGTTTTGTTTCTCTTGTGTTTCACGTAGTCTAATTTAGTATACACATTTGTGATGTTAGAAGTCAAATCCTTGTTTTGATTTTGTTTACTCATAAATGAGTTTATGTAGGAAGTGTTTCTCACTCTCTTGAGAATTTTCCATATCTTAAAATTGTCATGAAAAAAAATCTGAGTTTTCGTATTTTTTTCAAACAAGCAAAATTAAGAGAGTAAGAGGAAGTTTGGGTTAACTAAAACTTCTGAGTTTTATCTTTTGGTATAAATTTAATTCTTATTAACAAAAGTCTAATTTAGACTTATTTTTCAAATATAAAACCAGAAGATTTTTCTCAACTTTGAACCAGTAAAATGGCAATACAAAGCCCTTCCTTGTTACAAATTTGGTCCCTAAACAGTTATTTTTTTAAATAAAATTAAGCCAGAAAGTTGCCAATAAGTCCACTCACATGCCTCAAGTGAAGCACGTAAAGCAGTGGTTTGCTAAGCATGTGCCTGTGCCTTAAGTTGATCGTCTGAACCTCTCAGCTTCCTTACTATGACACATTAATATTTATTCGTGAAACACTGTGTGATTCCCCATGTGAAACACCTTTCACAAGCATGAAGTCTCAGTCTCCTTTGAGACTAGAATGAGGCTAGAAATCATACCAAAATCCCGAGGTGTTGTACCACTTGAAATAGAATCCTGCTTGAAGTCAATGTTACAAATACTACACAAAAAAAAAACCTATTGGAAAAATAAAATTTCACTTTTAAGCTACACGGTTTAATCAGTGAAAGTATGGCATCAAATGCTGCCTTTTCCGAAGGGTCTGCTTGGTATTTAAGGCAGGGCTAGCGCTGAGGTGTTGAGCATAGAAATTCCAGAGTGCCTTTTCTTTAAGAGGCTCCGTAAGGATACATAAAGTGTGGCAGATGGAGAAACTTGCTGAATCTTAGATAAATTACTGAGACGTTGCATAGTTGCTGTAAATATTGTAGGACTTCATGACAGCCAAAGGAGATGAAAAAAGACATGTACGCAAGAGGGATGCAAAGTGTTTGTAAACCTCCAGCTTTTAAGGAACGAATATCTATCTGCTTCCAGTTTTGGGTCCTTAGACCACAGTCCTCTGAGGAGAGTCACAGTGAAATATATCCACCCGCCCAGCATCAGTGTCGAGAGAAGGACCCTACAGTGTTTCATTATGTACAACATTATTTGCTGGTTGTTCAGACTCATCCAACCCATTTCCCGGGTACCAGGTGTCGTAGGTACCATGCCATAAGTATTTGCTTCTGAGGGAAAATCGGACTCTGGCCTGACTTTTATAACTGTAGGTGAGAGGGATGGTTCAATTTTCCCTTCAGTTATGTCTTCTGTTTCTTACCTTTGTTTGTACATATCATATTTGTGACATAAGCATAATGCCAGCTTCTTACTAGTGTTCTGAATCCACGATTAGGACAGACTTTACTTTTTTTTTTTTTTTACGATTTCCATGCATAGTAATCAGCTGAATTTTCTTTAAATACCTATATCTCATTTAACCTCATGAGTTAAACAGATTTTATTATCTTAATTATTCATTATTTTATTATTTATTATTCTCTTTAGCTACTCTAGATTTTGACATGCCAGCTTTTTTTGCTGTAATTTCTGTTTGTGAGGACAAGTTGTCATGTGTAAAGACTCTTTGCTGAGCAGCTCCTTATTCTGGATGTCTGGATGGCTTTGTACAGCTTTCACCCGGGCAAACTCCCAGACATGGAGGATCAGGCCTCCTGTTCTGAGGGTGCTAATAATTCCAGCCAACGTCTTCCATCAAAACTTCTTCTGAGTTCAGCATACGCATAACTGATCCAGTCAAAATCAGTTCCCTGCTAGTGCTAAATTACTACTCATGTCTTCTTCTGACTCTAGAAGAGATGGCTGGATGAACCTTGTATGTCCCTAGGTGCAAATATTTTCCAGCTTCTTTCTCCTACATATTTTCTCTTCTTTGTACATGCATACACTTTTTAAAGAAAAAATTGGTTATGTGCCAACAAATTATTTTGCTACTTTTTCTTTGTTCCTTGGTTTCTCCATTTAAATTGCCTCACAGCCGTTCCTTTTTGTTCACAGGTGTTAATCAATTTTTAACGATTTCCAATTACCATATTCATTTCTAAAATTTGCAGAAATAACGTTGCTGATAGAAGCGTTATATTTACTGCATTGCTCCTAGCCTACCTGAAAAAACAATGAAAACAAGTGTGTTATTTAGGAAGATGGATCACTTTGAGTCAACAGTGATCCAAACCAAATTGTTATATACTGCCGTGATTTGCAGGAATCTAAACTAGTTCTTACTTTGTAGCCTGCAACCTAAAGATCTTTTCTGGAAAGGGTTAGTATCAAATACCTGAAGGGGCATATTCTTACAGTATGTTCTTAGCATCTCATCCACGTTCTGCGCTCACAGTTATAAAACACAGTATCTCAAGCCATAAGTAATTACCTGAGATCATGGAAAACTTGACCTGCATATACTTTTCCTTTCAAACTCTCCTTTACTTTTAAAAAAGGTCAAACCGGTTGGAACAATAATTAGCAGAATAAACATTGCTATCCTCAGAGGAGACCTCGTCTGCCAGACTACTGACTCAAGAGAATGGTTACACTGAGTTACAGCCCAGACCTCCTTCCTGCTCTGGAAAACAGACCTGACTTAGACTGGAAAATGCTGATGGACCCTGAACTTTATCTGTGCTGGTGGGTGTCACACCATAATAAAGCACGCCTCAGTCAAGCACAGAAAAACAGGAGTTAATTTGGAATCTGATGCTTAACTCTGCATCATCAATCTTCCTTCTCTATATTAATCGCACCAAAATACGTACTGTTTGCATCTGTTAATACTCCAGAGGCTGTTTGACAACTGAATGCAGCTGAAAGCTCTTAATTCTTGATTTGTATTTTGGTTTTTTGGGGGGTTGGGCTTTTTTTTTTTTTTAAAACACATGGAAGTTAACACAGCAAAGCTAGATGCTAAGAGTCAGCCTGTCCTCCACTGAAGCTTGCTCAAAACAGAAAACTAATTTGGAAGAGCAGGCTCTACTCAAGAGCTTGTTAAATAGGATTTGAGTGGATTCGTCAATTATTTGAGTGTGTTGTCTATTAAAAAAGTACCCTCAGTTGAGTATTTAGAAAACACTAGTTTTCAATCAACAAGGAAATTGAAATCATTATACAGATGCTTATGAATGGGACTTCAACTATGTCAAAATTAGTCAAATTCATCCCTGCTGTGTGATGCCTAATATTTTACAAAATAGTAAGGTCTCTGGACCCTTCTAGATGAGTGATCAGTTGTGCAGAGCACTGCAGACCTCCTGATTTTACTAGAGGTGTGCTGATTTACATCAGCTGTGAATGTAGTCCTTTTGCAGTCAAGAAAAGGAGGGGCTGGTAGGTGGGAAAGTATGCAATGATGGTAGGGCTGGTGGTGCAGATCACAAAGCCGGGCAGCAAATGCACACGTTGGCCCAAAGCCAACCTCCCCGTGGGCCTCCAGGTACCTTCATCCCAACTGTTACGTGCCAGGTCACTCAGAAATTGCAAAGCTGTTAGTGCTGCGGGTGCTGACAGTGCAGTTCTGCTCTGTCCTCTTGTACCTCCTGCTCTCTTCTAGGCGATGCTCGTCGAACACCCCTGATTTTGCTACGGTTGCACGGCTTAGGGTCTCAGCGCTCTGCACTTCTCCGTTAGCTGGCTCGGTGTTGGTACAGCTGTGCTGGAGATGGGACTGCATCCCGAGATTTGGACTGGGAGTGACGCTATCGGTCACCCTAGGGTGGCGAGCAGGGACTTTAGGAAGTGTCAGCTGGGGAAAGGGAGAAATAAGCTGAAGATGCAGCTGGAGAGAGGATTTTTCTGGCACAGACACTATTGTAGCTGATTACTGTGCTTCCTCTGGCATATGCAGAAATCCTTTGGACAACTAGAAAGCACAGGGGGCTCTGTCACAGCATTTCCATAAAAAAAGGGGTTTCCATAAAAAACAGTCTGGCAGTTTCCGCACATCAGGGAAGGTTTTCTCAATTCCTTCATAAAATTCCTTAACTTCCCTTACAGTTAGTTCCCTTACAGCTGAATTCGATGGGCAAACCAACCGCTCTCCTTGTCTCTGGGGGTTCTTGGGCTTCACCTGATGTTAAATCATAAGACTGATTTTTAGACTGAAACCCTGCAGCCTTCAGAAGAGAAGTGCTCTCTGGTGGCTGCTGGGGGAGGCAGGACACCCGGCTGGATGGGCCCATGGTGCAGCGCACGTCACCTCTTCTTTGGCAATGCCTCCCCCGTTAAGTGCAGCTGTAGCCATCCCATTTGAGAATTTAACCGGGGCAGGAATTCCATCTGTATGCTGCAGGACCATGCACGGGATGAGAAAATCTAGTTATGTTAAAATGTCTCTTGCTATCTGTCTTTTGACCTTTTGTGGTATCTGCTAGCTCATTTGTCTTGCAGCATGAGCAGAAATATGAGTAAGGAAGAAAAAGAAAAGCTGAGCGCTTACAAACTTGAACACCAATTCAGATGAGACTAGCAAACCCAATTTTTCTTGGGGAGGTGGTCCTTATCGCTCTTGTCCTCACTGAGGTAGGTCAAAACTTTTCAAACCAGGAAAATATTTTTTTTTATTGTCTGTTGAACTCAGTCAAGCCACAATTCAATTAACTGGATTGAGAGAGAGATGCTACTGAGTTATTCGTGCACCTGGCAGTATGTGCAGAATACTAATAATCTGGGTAATGTTCTCCAAAGTCTTGATCAGCAGCAGCTGGAGCAAATTTTTTACTTTGATGAGTAGGGAAAAAGAAGAAATCTATTTTGGTGCAGCGACAGTAGTATATTTACATTACAAACACGACAATTGCTAACCATTACTGGAATTCAGCTGCCAGGATAAAGGCAGCGGCATTCGTTTAGTTTTATTTCCAGTTATAAGAGAGCCTGTTGGGTTTTTCTCCAAAATAAAAACCTTGCAAACCTAGCTTAATTACAAAACTACATGGACCACTCCCCGTGTCGTCTGACTATGGATGTCGTCATCTGTCAACCCAAGCATTTTGAACTCATTCAACTTTGGGGAGAGGAAAGGCAGTCTTTGGTCCTGTGATTATTGTAAAACTTCTTTTATTTCATAGCTGAGCGTGGAAAGAGGCAGCCTGATGCTGCGAGGCATAGCTATCCATGG
Organism: Rissa tridactyla; assembly: GCF_028500815.1. Classification (NCBI taxonomy): domain Eukaryota; kingdom Metazoa; phylum Chordata; class Aves; order Charadriiformes; family Laridae; genus Rissa; species Rissa tridactyla. Next base: position 9,312,234 of record NC_071478.1, on the reverse strand, counting down.
TAAATCGAGAACATCCCTCATCCCTTTGTTCGCGGTAGGAGCTGAATCTTTGGCAAGCAGCTCCTCTTACTAGAGTAAACGGTGACATTTGTTAAGTGCTTCCAAACCGGTGCTTTGTGAATTTTCAATACACCTACCCAGCAGCTGATCCAATTGCCGCTGAAGCAAAGTCAGTGGGAGCCTTTCTGCTAACTTCAGTGCAACAGAGAAAGTCTCCTGCTGTACAGTTGTACAAGCAGGAAGCGGGGGGCGGGAGGGGGGGCGTTAACATAATTTACTGGTGGTCCCGGAACAGCATTGCAACAGCATTGCAGGGAAGGCTTGTGAGGACAGAGGTTATAGGACGTTGGCGACCCAGGACAGGAATTCAGTCGGGTCAGTACATTGCCTGCAGCTCCCATTTCAAGGTAGGTGACCCAGTAGTAAACATTATTCCGGGAAATTTGATGGGAACAGGTATTTTAAAAAATGAAATGTGTTGGAGCAAATCCTGCTGTCAGCACAGAAGTGACTTTACCAAAAGAACAGGGTAGAGCAAATCTTTCTTTTAAAGTTCTGCTCCCAAAAGGTTTCTGAAGCTCTCCTTTTCCTTCCACCTTGACGAGCGATACCCTCAAACCCTGCCCGAGACCCCAGCCCTTTGACCTACCTGCAGAGGTTTTGGGAAGCAAAGGGAACTCTGACACTGCGGTCTGCACAATGCCTAAAATCTCCCGCGCAGGGCCCGAATATCCTCCCGTCACTTCACAGCGGGAATGAAGCTTCTCGTTGGCAGAGCAAGTTATGGATTGGATTTGATTCATTAATAAACTTTTGCAACTCTGTTATTTCTTCAGGCTTTTGCTACTACACAAGGAAGTACATGATTAAAATCAGCAAATGTCAGCTCAGAATCAGTCTAGTTTGCGTAGGTCCTTTTAAATACAAGTTACTTTAGTGCCATTTTCAGTTGGAGTTGCCACTTGCTGAACATTTGGAGGGTATTGGTTATGTTACAATTTTCAAGAAAAATTAATTCTATTCAGACCTAGTGCAAGCAAATTTTATTGTGCATGCAGCTGTTCAAGATTAAGCAATTATTTGATGAACCTTTGGAGGCAATGAATTTTAGATGAAGCAAGTACACATTTTTATTATGCATACATTTTTCTTGATCATTTTTCTCTTCATTTGGTCACTCGTTTATGTGGAAGCAATGAGCAAAATCTGCATATTTCGCTCCTTAGAAAGAAAATTTCCATTTACATAGCCTTAGTGCTTTCAGCCCACACATTCTTCAGTGCCTTTTCAAAACCCACTGATCTATTGCACTCCACATAGCAACTTCAATAAACAGGTCATCTCAAAAAGACCAAGGTTAGACCCTCAGCTGGGCACAACAATCTGGTCTCTTTTGAGCTCACCTGGAGACATTTCACCTTCAGTTGAGCAAGGGTGGCTTGTAGGGGATCATGACCCCAGGTCTTATCAAGGGATGTTCTACATGCTTTTTTCTTGTTTAGAAAAGGTTACAAATCACAGGTTTCCTCTCTTTATTTTGTTCTTTGCAGGCAGCTAAAATTTCTTTCTGTTAAAACTGAATAACACCAAAAAAAAAAAAAGACAAAAAGGAAAAAAGCAATTCTGAAACAGTGAACAAAAGGGCATGTTTTTGAGAAGAGCAAGACAACTGTTTTTTAGCCTTTTAAATACTTCTTAGTCCCTGTTAACTGAAGTATATGTACGTAACAGGTCCAACCCTAGCAAAGCCAGCAGCACCTCTGGGTTTCAGGCCGGATCCATGCTTTCAGGGCGGCACCATGATTTTGGCTCTGGATCACAGAGAATGACTTCTCGTGCCACCTTGAGCACTCGCCTGTCCCCCTGCTTAACCCAGACTTTTTGCCCTGGGGCAGTACATTCTGGGTTCCAGCAAAGGCTGAAGATACTTTTCTTTGGTCTTCATACCAGATCCGTGCACTTAGAGGACTGTCCAGCAACACAGATTTGAACCAAATCAGGCATGGACACGCAATTGCATCTGTAGTGAATTAGCCAAAATATAAGATGAGGAGCGTATGTTTATTTTCTGGTAGATGAAGATGATATGGGATCTCAGAAAATGTTAAAATGCTGTAGGCAGATGGTGCGTGATCCAGCATAAAGCCTACCAGTGAAAAGTTAACCTGTCAACATCTTTTTTTTTTTTTTAACAAATCTGAATCAGCAGAGCAAATTTATACTGGATCAGTGCTTTGTGTCTCACAGCTGCAGTAGTTTTGATCTAAGTTGGATTTATTATATCATTCAACCATGGTGCAAGTGTGCAGAAGATGTGAATACAGCTCAGGGAACTGTATTTCTGTCAAGGAAACACACCCCTTAAGATACCTCACCCTGAAGCTGTTTCTCTCTGGCTATATTGCTTTTAAGCCTACGTCTGAGAGCCTTTTTCCATGATTGCCTTTCCTTCAAGCCCAACTTCCGCAGCACAGTTCCATGCTGTGCTACACAGAAACATTAGCGCTCTCTATAGAGAGGGCTATATAGCAAGAAAGAACAGTATATTTATGTAGATATAGGTATTTAGATAAATACAGGTATGAAGCTGTATAAAAGAGCTCTGCTGGATTCTTTCACAATAGCTCACGTGGTGCCAGCAACATCCAGCTGTTGTGTTATCCTGGCTGTCCTTCCCAAGGGGATATTCTCTTTCCTGCTGTCCCTCACTGGTACAAGAATGGACTGACGTATCCGTCTGTGCTCAAAAAACCCCTTCTGCTCCTCCCAGTGCCTTGTCTGTGCCTGCACACACTGTGACACCCCAGAGGTGCCACCAGGAGGGAAGAAGCTGAGTAATTTGCCTGTGTGAGCTCTGTTTTGCAGAGGGGTGTTGGAGGGGCTGGAGCACAGAAAGGCGTTGTGCTGCGCTGGGTCTGGGTGGGTGCCCCTCTCCTGGATGCTGCTTCCTGCTGCAGGCACCTCAGGGCAGAACCCTTGCATCCTCGCAGGAGATGACCACTTTGAAGTTCATTTGATCAGGTCCGGTTTATTTCTCTGCCTTATACTTAAGAGGAAAGGACTACAGAGTTCGCTGTTGCTAAGTCTGTTGTCTGTGTATATACAGAAGCCCCAGATTTTGTTCACAGGTGGTATCTTCCAGCAAGTTTCCATGTGGGGAGTAGCACTTGCACTAACAAGCAAAATACTTTGTCTCATATAATGCTAAAGCAAGTTTCGTAAGCCTAAATCAGGTACATATTGAGCAAAAGCCTGTATTTCAGTGAGACCCATCCAAGCCTGTTAGGATCTGCATGATGGACCTCAGCTGACTTGCTATCAAACTCAGTCTGGAGAAGGAGCACAGTTAACATTCATCCAACACTCCTACTGTATCTCTTTGATTTGATACACCAGTGTGTTTGATGGACACGTATCATAGAGCACTTTTTTGGATTGTATTTTTGGTTTTGACAGCTCAGTTGTGTGCCAGTTGTCTGTATCAGCTGGACTTGATCTGCAATCAGTGGACGAACTGAACTCCTTGACTTTAGGAGGTTTGGAGGAAATCCATAATGACTGGCAGTGCTTGGAAAGGGTTCACGTGTTTCATTCCTAAGATCACATTTGAGAGTTCCTTCTGTCTATGTGGTTTGAAAAGAAGTTGGTTACGCACATTCTGGAGGGTTTATGCTTTGGGATTTATTTTTATAGTTTTTGCCTTTGGTTTCCTTTATAACTTATCTCTTTTATAACTACGTTTTAAAAAAATAATATAGAGTTTAAAGCAATAAAGCAGTAAATTCCTTCCCACCTCCTTTGAAGTCCCTGGAAGGGACTGTGGCTCTTCTGGATTAGGGTATAACAGGTTAAATGGGATAGCAGGGTGGCTTTTTGTTTTCTAGCTGAAAACCGGAAATGCATTTTCTTTTATTTCTATAATTATTCTTCATTCTTTATCTTTAGAATTACAATAATTAAAATCAGGTCATCCTTCATCTTTCTCCAGAGTTTAACGACCAGTAACCATTTGCCCTGCTGAAGGTATCCCACTGTTGGCTTTATCATATTAAATTTGTGTGCTCTTTGTGAATAAATATAAAATGCTTGTACGTATATCCTGATGCAAAGTGGTGTCTCAGCTCCCCCAAAACATGGTTTATCACACTCGTGTCTAAAATATTGATCTGGGCCTTGTCGCAAGCTGACAGCTTCAGATCTTTGACCATTGCTTCTCCTGGCCCCCCAGCCCCTGTACAAGGAAGGTTTGGAAGAAGAAAGTATTCGTGGGCTTTCCTCAGCTCCACGCTAGAGATGGGGCCAAAGATGGCTTTTCTATCCCTTATTCCTGTCCAGTCAAATGCCAAAATATCCAATATCTGATGCTTGGGTGGAGCATCAGTTATCTATACAAGGTCCAGCTGAAATTCAGCCAGGCAGGAAACCTATTTTTTTTTCTAAATGCCAGCCAGGATTCCCATCACTGACAGATCCTTTATCTGTTGGTGAATGAGGGTACCATAAATAGGTGCTTTTTAATGGTGTTATAAAAAGGTTCTGTGTGCTCAAAAATAATTACCTATTTGTCAGGTAGGGATGAGGATGCTCCATAAGAACTTGCTATGAAATAGAAGCCTGGTCTGTAATGCAGCAGTTACAACCCAAGGGTTTTCTCGCCCCATTGTGCTACGTAGCAGAATAGCAACAAGAAACACAGGTCAGCCTGATAAACGCTACAGTAATTTCATTCTAATGTTATTTTTTTGTCAGTAACTCCTAAGAAAAAACTGACATTGTTCAAAAGAAAGTGTATGGAAAGTGTTGTGTCTTTGTGATCCCATGCACTTCAGTATTGCATACATCAAAAAGGGTAGCTTTCTTTTAGACTATATTTTATATTAATTAGGCTCTGTCTTGTCTGTTCAGACTGATGCCTCTTGGTCTGTATTTTATCTAAATGTATGTTATAAACTGCCTCATGTGAAGGCAAGAGCAGCAGTATGGTACCAAAGGAGCTAAGGAGCTTTGCTTAAATCAATGGTTCATTGACTTTAGTGGAGTAGGTTGTGACCCCTTAACAGGACTTTTGATGGTACATCTAAAGCCAGTGTTTGTGTTGCAGTTGCCAGTACAGGAAACCAGCAGATTCTTTATCAAATGGGCCTTCAGAAGTGAGGGGAGGTTTGCCTGGATATACCAAGATGAAGAGAAAAGGTTCAAACTGTCCGAAGCTTAGCTTGGTCCATTTTTTCTTGGACCGTTACAGCTGTAAATAACAACTATTTCATTGCTTGTATCTCTCTCATATGCAGGGAAAAGCATATAAATAGATGGAGTTGGTTTTTTTTTTTTTTATTTGCAGGCATTGCAAAATGAGGGGTGGGGAGGGAGAGGAAAGAATGTTGCTTTTGTGAACAAGAGTCATAACAAATAATACTGGAAAGAATAGCAGAAATCAAGACAAAACCGTTTTATTTTAGCTTTTGGCATCTTGAAAAAAAACTTCTAATGAAAAATTGTTCTGCATCAGAAAACAAAATATCGCAGTGAAATGTTTTTACTCATTTTCATGGCTTTTTTAATGGAGTTAAATAAAGTCCAGAAAGTTATACAAAATAATGTCATGGTGTCCCCATGCGTCTCCTTCTGCGTGTGCCAAAAGCACAGCAAAGAAGAAGTCATCTGGCTTGGGACCAAAGCCTGTACCAGGAATAGTGTGGCCAGCAGGGCTGGGACAGTGATCATCCCCCGTACTCGGCACTGGTGTGGCCCCACCACAAATACTGTGTTTGGTTTTGGGCCGCTCACTACAATAAAGACATTGAGGTGCTGGAGTGCGTCCAAAGAGCAACGAAGCTGGAGGGGGTCTGGAGCACAAGTCTGATGAGGAGCGGCTGAGGGAGCTGGGGGTGTTCAGCCTGGAGAAAAGGAGGCTGAGGGGAGACCTTCTCGCTCTCTACAACTGCCTGAAAGGAGGGGGTAACGAGATGGGGGTTGGTCTCCCAAGTAACAAGCAATAGGACAAGAGGATGTGGTCTCAAGTTGTGCCAGGGGAGGTTTAGACTGGATATTAGGAAAAAATTTTACACAGAAAGGATTGCCAAGCATTGGAACAGGCTGCCCAGGGAAGTGGTGGAGTCGCCATCCCTGGAGGTATTTAAAAGATATGTAGATATAGCGCTGAGGGATGTGGTTTTGGCAGGGCCAGGTTAATGGTTGGGCTCGATGATCTTAAAGGTCTTTTCCAACCTAAGTGGTTCTACGAGCTTACATTTGTCTCCGTTGCCTAGACTGGGGTGAGCTGCTGCTGTGTAGTCCTGACACTGAATTTGTCCTCCCTAACACAGCCTTGGGTGTGAGGTGGTACTGGCTGGCTCTGGGTGTGGTATTTGCAGAAATGCTGCTTTTCAGAGCCAATGTGCTGCTTCGTGCTCATCATCTACGTTTGTAGCTGTACTAGGGTAAGGCCATGGTTGTAGTAGGAGTTTCATGAGAGATGCATCAAAGGTTTTGTTGTATAAGATTCAAAACTTCTAATTTCTTAGTAACAAAACTCTGCTTTTATCTATGAGGTGTGCATGAAAGAAAACTTTAGAACCATGACTTTTATGGCACCTGCCAATATTTTCATTTTAGCTTAACGGGGGTTTTAAATTATTATTGAGTCCTATTTTCTAAAGAGAGCAAATGCACAGAAATTTGATTATATTGAGCCTCTAACTGCATAAACACAATACTAGCCCCAGTGGACTAATTCCATTAAGACTTGAACTATCCATCTTGAAGTTGCTCATGAATACAAACTGCCAGAGCTTCTGGCATTGCTGGGTTTGCAAAACAACTCGTACGTTGTTGTGTCAGGTAATAAAAGCCAGCTTTATTTAGAGAGATGTTAAAATAAGCAGGTTTAATAATATATTTTAAAACTTCATTGTTACTCATATGCTGTTTCTGTCCGCTTGAATGGTACTCTTTATTATAGCTGTATATTACCTTCAAAATGCCTCTTGCTCTGAACCTTGCAAGGTGCGGAATTTGTAAATGCATGATCTATAGCACAGGCAGGTGAGAATTTTAATTTTCGCGGCAGAAGGGTCCGTTTCAGTATTTTGCCTATCTAAACTGTGCTCTGGCTTGCCATTTTTTTAATTCCACCTATCTTTTAGATAACTCTTTTCTATCTAAATAACATATCACTGCTGAGGTTTGGGAGTCATTAGGGAAGATTTGCCCAATTAGCATGTTAATTAGTACCTACCCAATTTGGGGATAGGGAGGTGATTGTTTTATTAGCATTCTGTGCGATGAAAGAAAGATTAATGACTGTGCATGCACCCCTTGAGGGGTATGGAAGTAACACTTCTTTTTTGAGATATGTGCCTGTGAGAGGAGATAGTTGAAATGGCTGGGCTTACTGAGGGAGTTGCCTGCTGATTAGTTACGCCTGGAGCAGAGGAAAGTGTACTTGAGTTTGTTTCTTGATGAGAAGGAAATGATAGTACAAAGCAAATGTAACAGGGCAAGAACGTCTGCTGTTATAAATAAGTGAAGTCCCATTGATAGATTGATATCAGCTAAAGCTTTGGTCCCTTGAATTGGGCGAGCTTATCAGTGGGCTGGCAGGACAAGATTCGCAGCTGTTATATGCACTATGGGCATATGGAGGTGCTTGGATGCCTCGCCGCTCTGAATGGAAAAGGTCGGTTTATAACCAGTAAGATCGTACCTCTCTTCCAGATGCTGTGCTTTCTCATGGCCACATTCTCCCATACAGCCACAGAGTCCGACCCATAGATATGTTGAACAGGTTATGCTCAGGGCATTAAAATTCAAAGGGCCTAAAATAAAGATAAAAGAAGAATGAAATGTAGGCAGGAATTGTATTGAAATGGAGAAAGAAATAATGATAATAATAAGCAAAAAAGAGCTCTAGGCAACATTATCCGAGACAAACATGTAATCTTTCTTATAACTTTATGATCGCTGTCCCTTCCCACAGCATTTCACATTAAACTAATGAATTTTGCTGTAAGAGAAAATACTATGTGCTCATAATATGCTGAAGAAAGAAGCAAAGTGGTGTCATCGTTGATCTTTCTGTCAAACTGTTTAATCATTTCTGTCTTGTGCTTGATTTAAGACTTGTCCTCTCCTGCTTTGGTCAATGAGCTGAGTTCTGGAAGCAGTCGATAGCAGGAGACTCTCCAGTTGCATTCTGCCAAGACTTCTACTACTCTTCTTGAGACGGCACCTACAAACTCCCACAGTTTAGCACTTGCACACTTCTTGGTGCTGCATGCAGAGGTGAACGGGCTGAAAGCCCAGAAGAAAGCACTGAGATCACGTAAATAGATACGTCTTTTTTCAATCCTGATCTGAAGGACTCTGTGCTGCTATTCAGCCTCACCATGGAAGTTCCTGGTATAAGGATCCAGCCCATCAATAAAGACTGTGAAAGACTGAAAGCTGCAACGCGTATGAAGTATTGAAAGGCCTAATGAAAAGTAGGTAGAAACAGCTCTGACTAAATCCTTGTGATGGCTTGAGTGCTGTCTGAGAACTTGATCTTGTATATGATATATGGTTGCCCAAACAACCACCATACTGCTTCTGAGACTTGAGCTGTAAACACATTCTTTGTTCAGTAGTTCTAGCTTAAACTTGTAGTTTAAGAAAAGCTATATGTAATAATGTGTAATAATATCAATGAATCCATAGGGAGAATTATTTCCCAGAAGCTCTTTTGGGGTCTTTCGATCATTTTGTCTAGATATGTACCACTAGTTGTTTTCAGTTATTCTTAAATCATAAAAGTTTGTTTTTTTAAAAAAAAAACAAACGAAGTAGTCAGGCCTTCTCTCACTGGATCATCTAGATATTAAGCTTAATAACTGCTGAGGGAAGCTGATATTATGAAGCTTGATGCCAGGAGCCTTGGAGGATATGTTCCGGTTTGAATGACAGTCGGTACCGTACAGCTTTGCTCCTTTTCTCCACCTGAGGCTGTGAAACCCATGCATTCCAAGACTCGCTGGCAAACTCAACTCGTGTCTGTCATTTTGTTGCAAAACTCCAGCACTAATTTGTTACAGGGCTCTCAAATATTCATGTACTTAAGGGAAACACCAGAATGTTGGTTTCTTGACTTCTTCTGAGGTGTCCATAGACAACAGCTATTTTGATGCAGTTCTTCCTTATATAAAATCTTTTTTCCCCATTTCTGTTGTTAAATTTTTGAGTGAACAGTATCAGTTTCTCAAAATTTAGAGGGTTGTCAATGTTGTCTTGTCCATGAATGCACAGGGAATTGTGTCCCTGGCTTTGGGATTTGAGCAGATATTCCATGTAAAGGAAAGGATACCTTCTTCCCAAGATTATCCTCAACAGCATGGAGGAAACCAAAAGAGGTCCCTGTGGACATTATTAGTTTACCGTGGCTTGATCTCGTTACAAATTCAGGCCATTCTTTAAACCTTTGTTCTACTGTTCTACGTTACTCATGCCAGTCTTAAAATTTCTGTTACAAATTGATGCAGTTCCAGGTAGTTTTGCTAGAAATAATTCTATTATATTTCTCTGTGTTTCTGTTGGCCCTGGGTGTCCCCACCATAAGATGACTGTAAAGTACCATTTGGTGTAGCAACTTCCTGATGTGAGTTCCCATTGCAAGCAACGACATGGTTTCAACAGTTTACTTTGCTTTAATCATAGGATTTTTTTAATCAAGTAAAGCTGAGGTGAATTGCTTTATTCATAGATTTTTATTTTTTTTCTTTTCTGGTGCTATGTCATCCTTATCCATGTGAATGTTTCTGGATCTAGATTGTAAATTGATCTCTTGCTGAATTTTAAATTGGGATATGAGCAGCTCATTCATCTCACTGAGAATGCAGAAAACTATGAGATATATGTCTCTGTGCTCACGTGAGTTACAGCCAGACTGTTCAATAAAAAGCTACGTACGGCAATAGTATGCAATAGCAATGTGGTTTTTAAAGTCACCCTGAGATGGAGTTTGCTATTTGTCAAACAATAGCTGTTTGATACTGGTAAGAACTGCATACATTATCTTTCGATACAACCAACAGTACCTGTGGGAGACCACAGTTCTGTATAAAACAATTGATTCTACTGATAAAAGCAAATTAGTTTTTTGTGACACAGGGAGGAGTTTTCCTTTCAGTCTAAAATGTTCCCCATTGAGAACTCCCACCAGGTGTACTATGCTTTCTGAAGTCATTAATGTAGATCAAAGAATAATTAAGCTTTGGCAAGCATAAGGGGGGTTGATTAATCAGACTGAACAGCATCCTTTTATCTCATAATACCAACTGCCTGTTGATTCGGTGTGGTGTGGCCAGGTTTTAAGAAAGTACTTTCACGGTTATTTTTCTCTTGCACAAAAGCGTGGCATCGAGACCAAGCAGAATCCATGTTTCTTAACTTTCCCATAACTGAGGACTAGGAACAAGTGTTTATAGCAAATAGCAGATCTCGTGTGGAAATAGCAAAAGGTTGTCATGAATTTGAAGCTGCTTGGTGGTTGACACATTGCTGTTCTCCAGGAGATAGCAGGGTTTTTTTCTAGATTTTTCAGAGATGGGCAGCTGGCTAGTGATAAATGCTGAACAGTAGTGGAGTCAAGTGCGTGAATCTAGCACGTGCCAAATCTTTGCACGTATGGGATAGAATCACCAAGACTTTCCATAATCTTTGTGTCCCCATTCCACATTGGGGTTCAGGTAACCAGGAAATTGAAGAAGCCTTTCTTTTCATATGAACCAGTACTTTGTGAGAAGGAAATCTAGTAAATCTTCTGAATTGTTCACTCCACCAGTGTGGTATCTCTTGGAATCTGCAGTTAGAGATCATCTGTGTGATCTACAATAAAAAGAAATAGAGTAAGCTGTAGGAGTCACCCTTCCATCAGATGGGTTGTACCAAATCTAAAAGTACCTGGATGCAAGGGATTTTTTTTTGTTGATTTTCTACGGTAAGATGTTAAAAAGTCTCGTGAAACTCAAATTGAACAATGATTCAGACACAGCACTGAGCCTGAACACCTAATTCTTTGTAAATGATGGAGAAATCCTGCCACACAGATGTGGAAAATCCATGTAGTAGATTATTTTCTTGAGGACAGTCCTCTGTAGGGAGAGACTGGTTCTTACCCTGCATGTGTCAGAGAACAGAGCAGTACTTTCTTTCTCACTTACAGAGGTTTGATTTATTTCTCAAAAGCTCTGTTTGCTATTCATAGTCCATTTTTCCAGAGATCCCTGTACTCCTTGCTGACACCTATGCCATAGCTTTGTAAAAAGGGCATGCCCTGCTACCTCTGCTTGCAGATTGCCTATCAATTCCTGGGATATAAATGTTTATTTCGGATTAATTAAGTGGGGCAGAAAGTCAATGGTGTTAGCATGATCTTGTGTCTGTAGAGCACTTGTAAGACTGTCTGGCATAAATATGATCAGGGTTTGGCATACAGAGATTTCCTCTGGCTTAACCACCTGGCAAAACCCTAGAAAATCACTATCAACATTTTAAAGTATATTGATTAGAGTAGACAAGAGGAGAAGAATCAAACCAGATTTTTTTTAAAGTTGAGTTTGCGTGCTTCTGTTAAATAAGAGCGTACAGTCCTCCTCCTTCAGGGAGAAGGCAGCTGCTCGGGTCTGTTTTGTTGTGCAGCCCTGGAGAGAGGAGAGAAGAACAGGTTTTGTCATTAAAATTTAACTTGACTTTAATGGTCACTCTAACGTTTTATTCTGAACAGATCCCACAGAGAGAGGATGAGTGGGTGAAAATACAGATTTTTTGACTGACTAGCGCTCTGTACCCTGAGAACAGCCCAGGGTGCTTCTCACCTCTCTTTCTGCCCCTGCCAAGCAGCAGCACCCACGGGTGTTTCTGTTGTGCAGGTGTGTTATGGTGTAGGTTGTCTCAAGGGCAGCTGAAGAGCAGAGGGGGAGAAGGGGGAGCAGAGCAGGCTTTCCCGGGTGCCATTTCAGCAGGTACAGAAGTGATGGTCGGGACTCGCTGTGAGTGCTGGGTATAGTGAGGTATAGCAACATTAAGAATTTTCACTTTCTTCACAGAAATCGTTCCCATCAAGTTGTAATATAAGAGTATGAAGCACCAGTAATGTCATTGCTGTGTAAGAGCACGTGCCTGGCGGGCGCCTGTGGCAGTAGCTGCAGGTGTCTGAGGTGTGCTAAGAGAAGTCCCGAGGAAATAATTGGATGAGGACGTGCTGGGCTGCATCCCTCACCAGGAATGCTGAGATGGGGAATGGGACTTGATAGAAGGCTGGTAATGAACGACTTTATAGATTAAACAGGAAATAGCACGTAAAGATTCTCCATATTACATTGCATTTCCATTGGAAATACATCTAGGCTTTTCCTATTTGTTGGGGTGGGAAAAATAGAGAAGTATAAAATAAAATTTGCTGGTTTATGGTGATAATACAATTTTCAGCTTCGCTGGAAATGTGTTCCCCCCCCCTTTTTTTTTTCTGCAGTTGTAGATGCTGTCATCTTTCTGGTAAACTCAAACACTGTTGTAAGACTTCTACAAGGTCAGCTATTAGCTACTAGAAATGACAAGGTCCTAGGGACATGGGAGCCGTGAGGCAGAGCACCTGGAGCAACTGCAGGGTCAGGGCCTCAGCCTTGTTTCAATTATCGATTAATGGATTTTACTCAGGCTAAAGATTTTCAGAGGATTTTTGAGGTTTGCAGAAGTTTCTAATGGGTTTTGTGTCTGGTTTCCATGGAAAAGGAGAGGATTTCCTTGCAGCTGTGGAGTCCCTGAGCTCCGGGAAGGTGGGGATTTATACCCAGGCAAAGACTGACCTTGCAGTATGGCCAGATGGAAAAAATACCAAAAATCTTTGTAAAGGGAATATTCTTGAATTGGTCTCAGAAGAAAAACATACACGTTTTGTTGTTTTCTCTAGAGAGAGCCTCAAAATTGTTTCATTCCTCACCGCTTTCCATCAATCACAGCTCCTATGCAAGGCAAGTTAGCGTCACAGCACCCGTCCTCCTCCTGTGCGCCACAAAGCTCTGGCTTCCTTCCAGCGCACGGGATAGTTTTGAGTTAAAATAAAAATGATAAGAATGGTCCTTGCAAGCGTAAAGATGCTTTACATAGGGAATGACGGCAAGCGGTGTAGTTGGATGTGCACAGCTTTGCTTATGGAATCCATTTGCAGGAATTCAGTCGCTTTCTGAAAAAATGGAGGCTCTGGGCTTTGCTCGGGGAGATGCCCGGCCATGCGCTCAGCGAGGAGCAAAGCCACGGGCAGGTGAGAGAGGCGCTTTTTCAAATTCCTTGCCCTTCTACATGCTAGGAGCAGCATTTGTCTTCGGAGAGCGGGCAAAGCGAAAAGGGAAAAAAGACTCTTTCTGCACTTCCTTCTGAAGTGACTGCTGCTGCCAAAGCACCAAGGTGCGGGGCTGGGGCAGCGTCGACCGGCAGCTCCTGCTCAGCAGATCTCTGCTCGTGCCGCCACCAGAGCTCCCTCCTTCCCGAGATGCAAGGAAAGAAAATGCTATAGCAAGTAGGCAGCCTTTTCCTGGCAATATTACGTTGTTTGTCTTCTTCACTTGCATCAATATTTCAGTGAGGCAACAACAAAGTGTTTCCTTCCACCAAGCGATGAAAGATACCTCAAATAAAACAGGGGAAGTAATGCTTTTATTACCAAAGTATCTCTGGAACAAAGTGCTTCTTTTTTTCCTATTTATTTCTAAATCATATTCACGCTAACTGTTGCATCCGTTTTCTGCAACTCTGTGTGAAAGAAACTTGGGGAGAAATTACCTTGATAATGTCTTTCTAATCTTCCTTGTTTACAGCACACTTTTTGTTCAAAGTCATTATGACAGTCATGGAAGATTCTGAGTATGATGCAGTTATTGAATTTTAAATGAAAACTAAATTGGCTGTGGTAGAGGGGAAAAATATTTCATAACACAGTAATTTTTCCTCAGGGTACAGTTGCTACATTTTATTAGAAATAAGCAATTTTCACTATGTCTCCAATATGTATAGAGCAGATAAACGTGAGATATTAATCTGAGGAAAAAAGGCTTTTACAAGTATTTAACACCAAACGGTGGCTTAAAGTTTGCATGTTTTCTACATTTTTCTGGTGTGCTGGAGGAGCCATTTACTCATTTTACTGAAGTAAAACATCTCAGCTTTTTGCATTGGTCAAAAGCCTCCTACAGTGTCAGTTAGACGGGTTTTAATTGAGCCGTTTGGAGGGGTTTTTTCCACTTGATTTGTGCATTTGAGAAGCGAGGAACATTATATGGGAAAGGTATTAAGGTGCCCATGTGGCCTGTCTGCGGCACTGGCAGCGCTCGGCGCCCAGAGCGATCCCCAGGCGTCTCTCACCTCTCTGTCCCTACCAGCCCCACGCAGGGAGGAACACGCCGAGGTTCTCGTGCGTGGTTCTGCCAGGAAGGCGAAGGGGAGGCGGTCGAGAAGCTAAATATGGGGATAAAATAAATGCACCTTCATGCTGGCGTTGCGGTCCGTTGGCAGGTATGGATTTCGCAGGGTAGCTCTGTCAGCTGGCGGATCTCCGCAGGGAGCGGCGCTCATGCATGGCTCAGACAGGGCTGCCGGCAGGGAGCTGGGTGCAGCCGGCACCAGGACAGCCCCCGAGCCATGGCCCTGTGGGCATCTCCCTGGCAGGGCCTCTGGAGAAAAGATCTCTGCAGCCGCTCAAGCTGCTCCAGCAGCATAATCCAACCGTTCCTTTCCGAGTGAGCAGCGCTGCTGCCCTGGTTTTATGTTCATTGGATTTGCTTCATTCCTTCTGCAGCTCACCAGCTCTAGTTAGGCTGCAAATGAAAGCAATATTCAAATCAGCGCTTAGCGAATTCTCATTGACCAGTATTAGTTCTTGTTCAGCTTCGGCTCCAATTATAGTTTGTGTCAAACTGGAAGTAGGTATGAATTAATTTGTAGCAGAGGAAGAGGTGTATTTTATGTGTTTGCAAAATACACAAATGAGTATGGAAAATGCATCCACATGTGGTTGGTGGAGTCCGTAAGGTCATGGTTTTGCTTGGCTGGGCTCAGAGCTGCAGCTGCTGCCAGCCCGTGACATTGACACCGTTCCCATCCTTTGCGTACGCCTGCCTTTCTGCTGCGGAGGAGCCAAACACTGCGCGGCCCCTGTCACGTTGACGAGCGAGTAGGTTTTCTCTGGTAACTCTTATCCACCAAAACGTGGATGGGGAACACAGCCGCTATAAGCGCTTACGCAGCCCCACATAGCTATGTCTTCCTCCTCCTGTACGTGCCCCTGTTGGTGGTCTCTGTAGGCTTTGGTGGGGTTGGCACATCGGTGTCCCCTGCTTGTGACTCCTGTGTGTTTCGTGGCTGTAGGTCACGACAGCGTGCGCAGGGTCGGGTACATGCAGCACGCAGGCATGAAGAGGTTCAATCTCAGCAAAGCCTGTAGGCTTGCAACGGGGGGCAATTACAAGGAAATCATGATTTGCATGGCCTCAGGTTGCTTCGCATTTTGGGAAGTAAAACCTGCCCAGGCACTGAATGTAAATGAGTGTTAGAGGTGCATTCAGACGAGCGTGGATACGGCATTTTGCTAGATCCTCACAGACTGGTGCCATTTTCAAACAATCTGGTCTAGGGTTGGATTTTTCACACTTTTGCCAGGATGCTAAAATAGAAATTCAGGGGAGGTTTAGAAGCCAGCTCCCAGCAAACCTCGCACTAAGCAAGCTAATTCAATTTATCAGTACTTAGTGGATGCTGGGATTTAGACCATTTAGAACTGAATATGTTAATGTAAGTCTCTCTCCAGATTAATCACAAGCAGTTATATTTTTATGATTTAGCAGCGTTGTTTATGACTAACATTTACAGAAGATTACTAGTAGATTTTCAATAAACGCTTTTCGGCTAAAACTAAGATTATAACAATTTTAGCGATAATTGGACAACCGTTGAATTCAAAAGCTGATAAATATAGGGAGTTTTTCAAAACTGTATATTGCATGCTGACATAATGGCAGATTAGACTTCCAGAGGCATTGCATATGATGAATGTATAGCTTGCTAAAAATAATGTTGTTGTTCATTGGTTGAAATACATTGCAACCTGTAAGCAAATGAAAGGGGGTCGTTCCCCCTATGTCAAATTAAATCAGTTGTGAAAAGCATTTTCTAATTAACAAGTCTCTTCATTTTAGAGCAAATAGCAAAATCCCTCCTAGTATATTTTTCCCTCTTTTGTTTTTCCACTTTCTAAATATGCCAGCAAGTTGCTATCAATTGCTTTGCTTCCCATGGAGTCTGCGTGGGCTTCACAAACTTAAACGGGACAGAGACCTGTATTGAGAAAAATTAAGAAAACATGATTGGAAAAACTTGGAGGAAAACTTATGGTTCACGTGTAATTTCTGAAAATAACATTTGTTCTTCCTTTCATGCCAACATGCGATACAGGGATACCAGTGGCCCTTGGGGGTTCTGGACCCCCCAAAGTTCATAAGTGATGAGATTATCTCAGCTAATGAGTGGCTGGGTAGCAGCAAAGCCAAAGGAATCATGAGCTGGATTTACCAGCCACACGGGATAATTGTTTACCTCGCAGTGAATCTAGAGATGTGATCTGTGAGCTATCTAGAAAGGCAGAAAGGAAAGGTAAGCTTATAGTCATCACTTCTAAATAGTTTTACGGCAATCTGCATCAGCCGTGAAAAATCTTTATAGCAAACAAGTTGAAAAAGGTTGAAAATCTCTAGTTTAAGGGAAAACTTTATCCTCTCTCCCAAACTGGGATTTTACCGTCTTTACATTTTGCTATCAGATTTGCCATAAAAGCTCTCAAATTTTACTGCAGCTGCTGTTTCCATTAACTTCACACAAACCCAAACTTTTCAGAATTTTTCTACATGTGAATGGGTGTATCTTTACTCAGAGTGTTGTGTAAGGCTGTCCTCCATTTAATGATATTTTAATTATTTGTTTCCTGGTTTTCAGCCTTGTGTTGGCTGCCACCCATTCAGTCTTGGTTTTATATTTTGGACAAACCTTGCTGTAAATAGCGCTTCAGTGTCTACACAAGGAATGCAAATGTTGCTGTAATTTCCAGCATCATTCAAATGCTCACATAACAGTTATCCTTGTGAAAGCAAATTGAATCTGTCACGTCATCTTCCATGGAAGTCTAATTCTTGGTAACAAAAGATATTGCAGCTGACAGATGGAGCTGCACACTACGTAATTAAGTCTCCAGTGTGTGTCAACTGTAACCTTTCAGACACAATTAGAGCCTGACCAGTTCACCCATTTAGGTACTTAAAAAAAAAAAAAAAATCCCTTAGGTGGATGCGGAGGTTTCTGTAAAAAACGAACTCCAAAATGTGCTAAACAGAAGAAAATAGGATGGTGTTCATCGCCAGGCTTTCCGGTGATAAAATTTGATACAGCTCTTTAAATCCTCAGTTTACCTCCTTTTCTTTCACATTTATTATGTCCTGAGTGTAGCTAAGCATAAACTCTTCTCAGTAGGGAGGCTCGTGGAGGCAGTGGATGGAAAATACATTTTCTTTAGAAAACTAGCTTTGGGAACCCCCAGCTGTGCAGGAGATACAATTGTGTTAGGTTTGTAACAGTAGATTGTAAAACTTAGGAAAAACTACAAAACAACAAAAACTTTAAGAAAAAAAAGGTGCTTAGTGGTGTGTGATGCATCCGGAATTAAAGACGAGCCTGATGCACAACTTTGTGATCCAGGTCTCGGTATCTGCCATCTCGGGGATCTCCATCTCTAGGACTTTTCTTCACAGAGTCACAGAGATAAACACAGAAGAGGTTTTAGGTAACCTGTTCTGCTGCTCTCCTGATAAATGATTACACAACTTACGGTAGTCACCTCTGAATACATGAGGTGTTCTGGTCTAGAAGATCTGGTCTGAGCAATACCAGATCTCAGGTTTCTCCTGTTACGCCTGTATTTTCAACGTCTAAAGTTGGTTCCATTATTTCCAATATGCACTCCTTTGTTCAGTCTTTCTTCCTTCCCTAGAACACACGCAGCAGTTGCTTGATAGTCATTATAATGATGCACCAACAGCAGCAAAAGCGCTTCTCAGAGTACAACTGTTTTTTCACATTCCTTTTTGCTTTTTAGGTATGCTTTGTTTCATTAAAGAGAAGTTCCATGCTGCTTTTATTACTCAGGCTCCTAGTTAAGGATAGGCTTATTAATTCAGAAGTTTTAATTAAATTACTTTCAGAGGGATCAGCTTGGCATGAAAATATGTTCTGTGTCTGACTGTAAGGAGTCCCCGGTGATCCCCTGTTCCTTGCTGACCATCCGTGTTGGACACCTGTATTTCAAACTGGGGTTGGTGTGGAGGTCGGGAGGCAGGAGGCACCAGGACAGCGTGCACAGAGCAGCATTCCCCAAATGCAGGGCTGCAACCATTGAGCCATCTTTTAGCTTTCTGTAACCGTGTCAGCAGACATCTCAGATGTAAACACCCATCCAGAAATGGAACTGGACCATGGCAAGCATTTTCACGCGTACTGCTGGTGCCCATCCCACAGCAGCATGCAGGAGGTAAGGTAGCCACGCACCTGGCACCTTCCCTGGTCATGAGGGAGGGTGTTCTAGAAGAAGTCTAAATGGAGAAAACCAGGTTGCCGAGAAGCAAATGAGTCAACTTTTCCTACACAACTAGCTGAAAATGGGATGGACCTACCAGTTGGCCCTACCGGTAGGGCCTACCTTCATGGTTGGCCCTACCGAATGACTGGTTCAGGCTGCAGAGCCACTTGTAGCAGTTTAACTTAGGACTGGAGTGGGGTTTATCTGCCTGCCTTGAGGAATAAATCTCCAGAAGGCATATACGCTTCTCTAGCAGATCTGCATTCAGAAGAAAGGAAGCTAGGTCCCAGAACTTGGTTTAGCTTTATGGCTTATAGCAGATAGATTTGATTTTAAGAAATAAACCTTTCCTTCAAAAAAAGAAAAGAATGAATCTGTCTAATTCTGGGAACTGTACTTGGTGGTGGATTTGCCCTCTGACCCGCCTCTTTCATGCTGCCCACCCCAATCTGGCATAGATTTACAAAATTGATTTAAAGACTCAGCTTTCTCATCCCATTTCCATACTCTCGCCCAAAGTAACCAAGTTATGATGCTTTCCTTGGGCAAAATGCATTATCGAGAATGCCATTACTCAATAAACCACAGGTGGGGTCAGGCAGGAAATATTTTTCCTTGCAGTCATCTAAAGAATAGGAAAAGATGAGGAAAGAATCTTGATTTCATCTGTCAGACTACACCCTGCTCGCTCCCCTTCTGGCTCGTGCCTCTCAGAGCTGCAGTTTGAGCCATTAAATGGGGCTGCAGTGCCGGGAAGGTATGAGTCGGATATTGCACGCTGGTGTAAGGCAGGAGAAACTCCACAGACAGGACCTCGCCACTGTGAATCCAACTAAAAGCCATAATAGCCACAATACATCAGGTAGAAGACCTGAAGAGAGCAAACGCTCTTATCTCAAATGCTGAATTTACAGTAATTAACAATTGTAAATGCAATTGCAATATTTTATAGGCTGTCCTTCCTACGATTGTGGAGAATGGAAGTTAATGGAAATACACTTGATAATACTTGTTGGCTGAAGGGCTTGCATTAGCTGATCTAGTGCCTCCAAATGCATACTTAGGTAATAATGTAGTAGATGAATCAGGGAGGAATGAGATTTTTTTTTTTTTTTTGAGAAATAATAAACATGTTTCTCACTAGGCTCAGCTGGGATATTACTGCTGTTCATATAGCCAAGTGTTTTGTTGGAGAGATGAAGTGCTGCGTATAAACTTGTTCATTACCAGAAACCTGACAAATACTGAGCTAATATCATGTCAACAATCAGCTGGGGATAATGCATTTCCTCTCCTTCTAATAGATTTTTCCTTACATATAATCATAAGCAATACTAAAAAATTACAATGGGAAAAAAGCGGTCACCAGAAGATGTCTGTTCTCTGTGATATGCAGTTCTTTTGATTTGAAGTATCAGGGGCAGAGAGGATGAAAATAATTTGTTTGGGGATTATCTACACGCAGAAAGAAACTTGATAATCACTCGAGTGGTAGCTGCTGCATTTGTTTGCTACCCTCTTGCCTAGTGATCATTGTTCAGTTCAGTGAAATTATTGTTTCCAGGGGTGGGGAGTGAAGGAGAGTTCATTAAAGTGCCTCTGCTCCCCTGCTACAAAAGCCTTAGCAGCCACTTAGCAGGGCTCGCACACTCGAGGAGGTGTGTTCGTCGGACCTACAATATTCACTGACCAATTAATGTGTTGGTGTTTTTTTTCCTTAGGAGAACACAAACATGTTAACACAAACAGGAAGGTTTAATATACAGATTATCTTAGTCCTCAGAAAAGGCTTAGCGCATCTTCAACACAACACAGTACTTAATGGCACGCGTATAATTATGTTTTATAAAGATTTTATAAGAATGGCCAGAATAATATTAATGATGTGTGAACATAGGTGGCAAGACTAGATTTATGTTTCAGGCAATTACATTTTACAAGCTGAAGTAGAGAACAGAGGTAATTAACAAGAATAATGAAAGTACTACCTTGTCATAAATCACTGTTAAAAAAGAGTAAATAATAGAAGACAAAGGGATTATGAGTCAAGTTCAGTCGTTATTCATCAATTTTAGAGCAGAAGGGTGGGTTTAATTAGTGAAATGGCATAGCACTTGTTTGGTGCTTTTCAAATAATCTTGATGCTCTTCTATCAGGGGGAACAAACATCTGATTGAATGCAAATGACAGTGATTGCCTTCTCCGCGTTTCTAATCAATGCAGGAAATTTCATTTTGCCCTCCTTTTAATGAAGCAAAGGGGGCGATTAGCAGGCATGCTGGACTGGGGAGTGTTGCAGTCCTGATTGCAGATGAGGGTAACGGGCTCCCTAATCTGCAAAGGAAAAAAGCACCCACTTCTTCAGCAGTTTCAGTTTTCTATGAATTGTTTAGTTCCAGTTTTTAATCTGCAATGCTTTGTGGATCAGAAAGCGAATCAGCCTCCACTGGGAAGACCCTTATCTATTAATTACTTTTTCCTCTTCTTATCCTAGGAGAAGATATTTCTCACGCTGAGCCACATTCAGTTGATGCTGAATTGCAATAGCAGCAGATGTTACTAGGACGCTATCAAAAGTCTGAGGCGAACGGGCTCTTTGTGACCAGAACCCCAGCATCTTCTCCACAGGTTTTCTTTGCACGTCTTGAGGATGCAGCTCATCTTTAGCTGAGTTTACCCTTTCTCCTCACTCTGTTTAATCTTATGGGAGGAGTAGCCGTATCTCTGCCCTGCAACAGACTTTTGCGGAGGAGAAACGTTTGACCTTTGCAATTCATGAGATCGCAGCAGACGACGCATGCTTAAGGTACGCCTCTAGTCTGCTCTGCAAGGGCTTGAATTCACCACTTCCCTTTGTCTGAATTGCCCAGTTCAGTCCTGACAGCAGTGAATTGTCCAGAATCCACAAAGGCTGTCAAAACCTAGGACTGACTCTGTGCTGCATGTTCCTGGCTCTCAGAGCCATATCTGGTTAGCTTTTCTTCTTTAGGTATGGGATTCATCCTTGGCTCCTGCAGGAGGGAGGTGTAAGAGCCTTCCTTTGCCTGTCCTTTGTAGCTTATAGTTGCACACAATGCCCTTTGGGCAGGTCAGTGTTAACTTGCTATTAGTATTGTTATTGTGTGAAATTCTTGTAACTCATCTGCTCCTGTGAGCTGTTGGCCATGAGCACCTGGAGACCATGCTGGTAGACCTGGTATAGCTTCTCAGAGAGCAGAGGCTGACGGACACCACAGCGCCACAGCAGCCTCACCACTTAACACAGACACCACAGTATAAGGTGAGGGGCTCAGCCCTCCCAACCAGTGATAGATCTTTCCCAAACTAGGACGTGACACTGACTCCTAATAGCGTGTCTCCCCTGCCGAATAACACAGTTGTAAGAGGTGATGTCAGTTGTCCCCCGGCAAGTTCTCCTTTGCCTCCAGATGAGGCGCGATTTCCCTCTGAACTTTTATGGTATAGGTTGTGGTGAAAAAAAGAAATAACGTGGTGGATGCTTGCGCAGCCCAGAGAGAATGGAGATAACTGTGCCTGTCCCGTCATCACCCCAGTCAAAAATTAACAGTGTGTATCTGGGGACTCAACCCCCCTCTCCCAGAATCGTGAAGCTTGGTAGAGAGATCTCAGGGGAAGACAAATGCCATGGATTTTCCCATGGATAAACAAAATATTTAGCAAAGTTTCTAAACATCTTGTCTTAATGCTTTAGCTGATACAAGGACTGTTTCCATGGAAGTTGTTTTGCATTCTGGTTATTCCCCTCAGCACTGAGCGAATATGGACTGAAAACATGACTGACTGGAGAAAGCGCTTTTTCATCCTGATCAGCTTGGGCTGTGATTTTGACTGACTTTACAGACTAAGGGATAAGATAGTTGCTACTTGTAGGTACATCTGATCTCTCATTGCCAAGAGGACATGCTGCCATTCTGATAAGGAAAAGTAACGCCAAGTTATTTCTCCATTCACAGAACACAAATCTGTTTTTGCAAGCAGTTTGCCAGATTGTGATATGAATCAATATAGCCTCTTGAGTAATCCCTAGTTGAGGGCCATTTTATTCGCACTCGCTGTCTGTGTAGTCTAGTCGGACGTGAGCGGGGGGTCCCTTTGCACGGCTGAAGATTTGCAACGAGGCATCATGAGAGGTGGCTGTTTCACTGCTGGGTAAAACATCCTAAACGTATGCAATATGTTTTGTAGAGCGTTAAGGCATCCTTTGACTGAAAAGTAATGAGAAATGGACTATTAACTATTATTCATTATTATGTATGCAAAGCTTGTGAGCCAAGTTTAATTAAATTCAATAAAGACATACGCAATAAAAATGAACAATTAGCAGCAGTGAAGGATTCTGATCTGAATCTGTGAAGACTTTCTTCATCCCTATAGCATAGTGAGAAATACATACAGCATGTCATCTCAACTCTGACATATATAGAAAGCTCTACGTTTCCCATATGACAAGTGGATGAATTCAGTTTATCTGCATTTGTCCTTGATTACACACTGCTTTCTCCTCTGCCTATAGACCTCAGCATAAATGTCTAGCCTCCCAAGTCACTGACAAAATGCTTTGTGTCACACGGGGAGCACACCTACTAAATATAAGAGGTTGCAAAGCAAGTGTGACCAACACTTACAGAAGATTTGCTAATCTTTACGAAGAGTCGTTAGTGGCTAGCCAGTACTGCAGTGCGCTCCACCCCGTAGGCCATGGGGTGGGTGATGAATAGTGCTGGAGGTACGGAGAGCTGAGCTGAGGAAAATGCTGCGCATTCAATACAGCAGATTCTCTGTGCTGTATCATCATCTCTGGTGATGCTAGGATGAGAGCAATGGTGTAGCTTCATTGTGAAAAGTCTCAATATTTCCTTGTGTGCCAAGTCCGGGAAAAATCTCTGCGGTTCAGAAGCCGCGTTGGCTGATCGGAATCACGTTGCAGCCCTTTGTGTTGGAGTCCTCAAGAAATTAGACTTTTCAAACCTTTCTAGATCAAAATGAATGAGAAACAGCATGAAAAAATTGCTTTGTGATGGTTGAATTAAAAAAAAAAAAAGATAAAAAATAAATTATCCCCATCATTAGAGAAAGTTAAATCAAACTCTGCACATCCCATAACTCTTCAAAACTCAGGTGCAAGTTTTGATTATTGGGCTTCCTCCACATCCTAAACTGGCATGCAATGACATATTCAAAAAGGAAAATACAGAAGGTTAGCTGTGCTTCTTAGAGTCTTGTCTCGGACAAAGCTTTTTGTGAGCTCAGTTTTCCTTGCAGAGGGATGAGCGCAGCTCTGCTAGCACTGCAGGGAGCATCTGTCCTGCAACTTCCATAAGCCGACATAAGCCCAGTGCAGACCCCAACTGCTTCACGCGTGTACCGCCAGTGTGATGATACAGAGTCACAGCTCAATAAACCAAACCAGCTTCTTTTGGTGTCCTGCCTGCCCTAGCGCATCGCTAGAGCTGGTCAGAAACTGGCTGGGAGAAACCATTCCTCTGGTAAAATCGACTCATTGAAAGCGAAGCGCATTATGAAAATGCCTTCGTTTTGAAGAAGCAGGGCAATAGCTTCAAATTCTGAGCTTCTTGGCAAGTAGCACTACAATTTTTTATGTAAAAAACCATTTTCTTTGTTTTTAATATTTGTTCTTATGCAGTATGTGTGTGTATGTATAGTGCACAATGTACAAAAACGGCGTCCGATTTCAATGACAGGATTTTTTCTCGATTGAAAAACAATGTTTCAGTTGTTTGAAAATAAATCTCAAGTATTTTAACTTGTGGCAAATATATTTAAAAATCCAAAAGCAGAAGAAGGTGAAACGGTGGCAGTTTCATGTACAACAGAAAATCTGATTTCAATTCAGCTTTACAAACAGCCGGACAGCACTGCCCATGTGTCTGAATAGTTCGCTTCAGGAGATATCTTTATATGAAAAAATACTCACGCAAAACTGATGTTGTTGCATTCCTGTCTCTGAAGATCTGAATCTCTGGACACAGGTGACTACTTTGAATTTCAGACCTAATGGATAAATGCACAATAAGGGTTTTCCTGGAAATCCTTGGAGTTTTCAGTTTGTTGGGCACGTATTCTTGTTCCTCGTGTTCACCTCCCTGTCTTTGTCTGTATCCAGGCTTGCTGAGTAAAGCAGAGCTACCTTTTAAGGATGCCACTGAAAATCAGGGGAGGGGAAGAAAATCTTCAGAGGCTAGTTGTGGGCGTGTGGAGGGAGGGGGGATTTTTAACAGGATTTAATGGAGCTGGGAGCTGGGTTATTTAAGACTGGTGCAAAGATCCTTTGTATTGACAATTCACTGTATGAGCCATAAACTCTTCACTCTGTGCATATAAAAGATGAAAGGACCAATTACTTATTGAGGCATTAAACACCCAGGGGACAAAGATGCCTGTCTGGCAATAGTAAACATATTGACTGCAACCTATTTGAATTTCAAATTGCCAAATGTCCCAATTTTTGAAAAGCTTCCTATGATAACCAAGGTCTGGAAAGTCAATTGAAACTTAATTCTCCTGGATATCTCATGGGGAAAAAGTACATGAATCCGGACAGATTCAATTATTTAATTTTAATGAAAAAATAGATAGCTGCTTTATAATTGCCTTATAGAGCAGTAGATGGGAATTCAGCTTCTTTTTCTAAGATGTTATCCTAGGATAAATGACACTAGAGGTCTGCCAAACACAGGTTGCCAGGAGGTTTATGTCCAAGGATTTTGAGCTTCCTCTTGTCCCTGGATCTTCTTTTCTCCTCCATCTGGGACCAGGTCTTTCTGACACGCCAGCCAAGTCCAGCCTAACGTTTCCTCTCTGCCCACAGATGGTGCAGATGGCAGTTATAAAGCATTACACGGGGGATCTGTTACGGGGTGCTGTACATCCACACATTGCAGAAGGACACGTTTACTGCCTCATCCATTCGAAGGGCTCTTGCAGAGCAAATCAGCTACAGGTCAGTGCTGCTGCTATCAGTGTCGTGCCGGTAACACATCCTGTGACTGACGGGAGGACAAAGTGAGTTGTGAGAGCAATTGGGCAAAAAAAAATCGCTCCAGTCTGCCCAGTATCCTTACTCTGACCATCTTCTCGGTGCATTTGTAATCCCCCCACCATCAGATGCTCAGATACTCCTGGGGCGAGCCAGGGACTTGCCATGATCTCAGGACCCATCGGCTGTTTGCCGTGGGGTGGCTGAGCAGAGCCCCAGTTGAATGAAAAGTTCCAACTAACTCTCCCTGACGTGCACTACTCTTGCCACATTCATTAGTAAAAGAGTTCATTGTGCTTAATTATTATTCTGAATACCAGTGGAATTAATTATTTTCTCTGTATTGGACAGCATTGCCTGAAACGTTGACGCCACATAAAGCCATGAAAACAATTAGTGCAGTGTAATTGTGGGTATTTATCATTGAATTCATTTTCCTTTTGTTTTTACTGTAATGTCATATACAGAGCAAAAGGTACACAGCAGCAGCAGGGTTGTTATCAAAACCTCAGCGGAGTTTATCCTCCCCTTTATATGCTCCGCACACATAGAGCGAGCATCCATAATCATAACAGTTGGCTGCGTGTGTAGTGCCGGGCAGAAGAGACACCTACTACTGTACGGCTGTCCTTGACCTTGGCATAATAAGACTTTTATCAGATACAGTCAACAAGAACACAGCTGAGTGCTTCTGTCTGAGTAAAACTGGTATCTGTTGTTGCTTTTGTCCTAGCAGCTCCTCATTAAGTAAGAGAGGACGAGTTGCTGCATATCAGATACATTCAGCCGATTGTGAAAGAGATTTCACATCTCTGCCTTTGTCTCTGATAGTTTCTGTTGGGATTCCCATCATGCAGTCATTTTTCTGCACTCCATTTTCTCTCTGTCTTGGTGTACAGTCATAAATGAAGGCAAGCATTTATCACCACAGCAGCTTTAAATATCAAATGCTTGATGAATTTACTCTCAGCTGGCCGGAAGCAATACTGTGATTGCAGCATTTTATAATCATCAAGACTTGTTTCTCTAAGCTGAATTAATTTGCATGAGCAATGGGTTATTAGCAAAGTTGCTGGTAACTAGCACGTACAAAGAAATTGTGGGAGAAGATTCTTGCTGTCTGTGGGGAAACTCGACTTTGTGAGATGTTTTAAACGGGTGGGTGAAGAATTGTATCTGAGGGCAAAGGTGGTAAATGGGTGCAAGGAATCCGACCCCATGTCGGATAGAGCCTGCAGAGCCAGGCTCTGTCTCTGGCCATACAGGAACATTCCTGTGTTTCTGTCAACACCTATCTCCGGGCTATGGTCTTACAGTACATTAAATCCCACACTAGGGTTTGTAATGCCAAGTCAAAAATACAAAGAGAAACATTTTTCTTGTGTAAACTCAACCCATCATTCAAGTGTGTTCAAGAATCCTCGATGAGTTAATTGTGTACGAACAGATCAGCTATCGCCTGTCCTCCTCTGTGTAGCCAGAATAAAGCCAATTGATGCTCTATATCATGCGTGCTGGCTAAATCAGCAGGAGTAAACTCTGTGCTTACCTTTCCCTAAACCTAGTATTTACATTTAGGCGGGCTGGTAGCACGTGGCTCTGGAAGGGCGACTGGGCTAGCATTTGCTCTGACTCCATCGGATGACTTCTTTTTAAGATGGTGGAAGGTTTCTCTGTCATGGCTGGGAATGGACTTCTATATCTGTGGCAGGAGCTTCAGCTATTTCCGTGAAGGCGCTTAAATGCTTCTGACAGTTATTTTAAGTGGAAGGCAGTGTTTACACTTCCCAGCCTCAATGAGGTTTCTCCAGCTCATTGTGGTATTTATTGTTGCATTAATTGCTCATGTACAAAAGCTTGCGGTGTTGTGCAAAATGCTACTAGCAAATCCTAATGACTGTGCACCTCCGTCTCCTTCTCCGGTCTGTGCCTTTTTGATTCATTAAACTGTCCAAACAGCGAGGCTGGATGCACATACCAAAATGTTTCTTTTTCATCAGAGAAAAAGCCAGGCCCTAAAAGAAAGCGGTGGTTAGAGGATGCCAGATAACTAGCTCTGAAGGATGAACAAAAGCACTCTGAATAATCATGTAAGAAGTGACAGTCAGGAGGGATGGCAGAGGGAGAGGCTGTGCCTTCCTCCACAGATCTTACAGAGGCAGGTGGTGGTAGGACATTAAAAGGCATTTTTTGCATTTTTTCATTTTTTAGAAACTTGTCTGAAAAAGGGTCCTGATCTTGTAGGGATGCTAGGGATGCATCATCTGGCACTGGCGCATAACGTGTTTGGGGAAAAACGCCTGTGGAAAAATCTAAAGGATTGTAAATGTAAAGGACGGCAACACTCACAGAAACTAATTTACTGATACCGAAGTACATCCCTTAGGAGAGTCCTCTCACTGCCTCGGGAGGGAGAGAGATGCTGGACAACAAGGGTGACTGCTGGGATTTCCAGAAAATTCTTCCTTAAGTATTTTGGGAGGAAGGTAAATGGCTTTCTTGTAACCATTGCTGCAGTTTCTTGAGAGGGGAGGCGGGGGGGATTCACAAGAGGTTGGTCGGACCTTGACGTGGTCATGGCTGATCTACAAGGAGTTTCAGCCTGTGCATGGCTGCAAGTGGCAGAATTTTGTGGTTCCCCATGGAGAGAGCTGAAAGCTCAAGGCCTGAGCCAGGCAGGCAAGGTATCTAGCGGAAAATGGAGATTTAAAGACGTAGTTGGAGTCAGAAGTACAATCAACCTCGTTATCTATAACAATGGGAAGAGCTTATGCCAATCATAGATCTGCTGACAATAGAGCAAAACCATTTTATTTCTTCAGAGGACTGGATCTGGAATTGAATACCACTGAGAACAAAGCCAAGCCTTTCAGTGAGACGTAGAGAACTGTCTGCAGCTTCTAAAAGTCCAGGGTTGTTAAAGTCTCAAATTGCAAACTTAAAATATAGCTATTTTATATCTGTTTTAGTGGCTCCTAAAATGCATTTATTATATTTTTTCTTTTGCTAGGTCTATGCATTTTTACTTGCTTGCAAAGAGAACTTCGCTGTATCAGTGGAGAGACGTGAAAAATAGTGCCATTGAGCCCCAGTTTACTTCTAAAGTATCCAGAATAGAGGGATGACGTGGACATGCAAGTTTTTATTCGAACTCGCTTGGAACAACCTCTGTAACTTGCAGTGCCTCCATCCAAACCTTGTATTGTTCTCACAGCTTTACCACATACCTGTCTTCTCTTTCTCCTTCTAGGTATATATATACCTTTGTCTATATATTTGTATACACGTTAATTTATCCTTGGTTAATGGTGCCTTTTTAGAAAATAGCATAGTTCCTTTGTCTCCTAAACCAAGGCCTCCACCATCCCAGTTCTTATTCCCTCTTGGAGCTCTGGGAATGGTATATGTAAAAGGTGCAGTAGCTCTTTGCTTTTCATGCTTTTCTTCTCATCTTATGAATTTTGTCAGATATTAGCTCAGATATGTCTCCTTTAATGAGTTCATAAATTACACTCAACCTTTATTTTTCTATTCATCAGATCAGCCTCTATTTTGTTACGCCCTTGAGAGGAATCCAGCATGAATTTGAATTTGTGAACAATCAGTGTCTCCCACGCTGACTGGATGCTCTAGGTGTTCACGCATTTAAATTTTTTCTGCAGTTTGATCTCGATCTGGTGATCACAACCAGCTTCTTTTTGAGGCGGAATATTTGGAGATGTTTCTTTTGCAGCTCGTCTGAGATCTGTATTACAGAGCCCCCTTGCTGGCTGCACAGGGCTCCACCAAATCTGATGGATGAGCGTGAGTAATAACTTGTCATTTGGTAGAGCCTTTTCATCAGAGACATTTCAAAGCCTCTCACAATGGAATTATCATAACCTCCATATACCAAAGGAGAAATCCAGGCACAAAGCTATTCAGGAGATGAGAAAAAGCATCCAGGTCTCCCAAGACTTCCCTTCAGTGCTTTGTCAACTGTCTTCACTGCTGACCTTAACCTGTGTCTTTGCTGTTATTCCACCTTTCTGTCTCCAGCCTGGGGAGGTACTGGGGAGAGGGCAGTGAGATCGTATCTTCTTTGTCAGTGCCATAAAACACACATCAGACCTAACATTATAAAATAACATTTATTTTTTTTAATTCCTAGTATGAGTTTATGTTAGAACTCTGTAGAAATAATTGATTAAGTTTCAATTTATGCTTAGAATAATAACTGACACGGTAGTAAATGTGTTCATTGATATCTAATTTGGTGTGGCTAATTTCCTCAATGCCAGCTAAATGCCTGGGTATTTCTTATCGCCTTAACGCATTATCTGAATCTTGTTGCACATTTGTTCGGTGCTTATGTAACTATGACTTAATTACATGGCAACTGAATTTATACCCTGGTATGGAAGGATTGCTCCTCAGACAGTTTCCTCAGATAAACAATAGATAATTGCCATGTTCCCGCTTTAATTAATGTAAATCGTAAGATTATTTGAATTATCTTGGGTCCAGCCTTGGTGAGGCGCAGATCACTTCTCAAGTCATGCTGAGCTCTCACAGCACCCACCAAAGTCGGTGCTGTCTGTCAGTACAGGCTGTCATCCAGCTGCACAGAAATTACGACTTTTGCATAGGAAAATACTGTCCCTCAGTATGAGGGCATGACAGACGTATAATAACATCTAAAATTTTGCTCATTGTGGCAAGAATTGCCTATCCCCACGCCTCAGAGAAGGGTGTGCAGCATGTTCTTGTGCTGTGTGACCTACTTAAAGCAAGTGGGAGTCAATATCTATTAACTTCTCTCTGTTATACCAGTCAATACTTTGTCCTTAAAGCAGTTGTTTTCCTCTCCCTGCTGCACAGTTCATGATTGTGGGGAAAAAGGAACTTTTCTCGCCTCCATCCCCCAGCGCTTTTTCCCATTACTACGATCAAGTGAGCGCTGATTTCCAAACCACACCTGAGCCAAGACAGACGAGTGCAGGAGGGGGACACTGCGGCTTTCTCGCCTGCTGGATGAACCACTCCGGCTTTCACACGTTTCTTACCTCCTCCTCTCCCAGTGCGGCGGGCAGGGGAGGCAGACAGTTTTGGTCGGGATTCAGCCTGTAGGAGTGTGTACAGCCTGCGAGCACCAAGAGGGGCGGAAAGTGCCGCTGTGCAGCACGATTCCTGAAATCATGGAGGGAACACGCACGGAATCGGAGATGCTGGGGGAAAAAAAAAAGAGTGATCCTTCAAGATACTTAAATAAGGTTCCATGACTCAAGTGAAATGCTCTTGTTAGGCCCTCTGGAGGAGAATTTGACATTTTCCGTGCCACCTGCAAGATTAAAGGAAAATGCTGTTGGCTTCTGCATTGTCTCCTGAAAGGCACAGGGGCTGACAGAAATGTAATCAAATTACCTGCAGCATTCATCTGTTGTCATAGCAGCCTTTGCAATGAATATAACAATAATTTCATCTACAGCTTAGCTTAATGCAGCTTTGCCTAGACTAGCCAGAAAGCAATTTTCTATCCTGTATCTGGCAGAGAGAGAGTTCAAGAGTTCCCGTTTCAGTTTTACCGACAGTGGTCTACAACAGGGTAAAATCACATATTAATGCCTTTGCTGCATTCCTCCAACATCAGACAGCATCCATTACCCGTGGGTGATCTCGTGTGATTCAGGAGGTCAGATTAGATGATTATGTTTTCTTCTAGCCTTAAAAATCCCAGAATCACAGCATGAACTTATATGCAAGTAATAAAAGCACAGTACAGTGCTTTTCCCATCATGATTGAGTCCACCAAGAAGATCTGGCTGTGCTGTAAACGTATGCCCTTCGTTTTGATGGAGCTGTGTTTGAGATTGGATGTGTGGAGCACAGTAAGGACACAGCAGTGCTGGCACTGATGGAGGGCACAGCAGAGTGGGTAGAATTTGTCTCTTTTTTTTGTTTGTTTGGTTGGTTTTTTTAACTTGCCAAGTAGCGTGTTTCAAACTGAGATGTTATTGATGGACCCGGGTGGCTCCAAGCATCTCATGACTGTCCTTTGGTAAATGTGGAATGAGCTCCCTGGCGCAGTTCAATGTCCCGTAGGTAAGTGGTACCTTTTGTTGTGCTTGGCAGAGAGGGGCCAGCAGACTGTCTCTGCAGAAAGGCTAAAGGATTGAATGATCCTGAACACCTGGATAGTGTCTAATCCCTGAAGGCAGAGCATCCATTAAGTCCAAGAAAGAGTAACAGGCTACTACTAATTTTCATGACTTACCCTTCTTTGAATATGCAGGACTTTGTCATTGATTTATCACTGTAAGAAATTTCAACAAAACTCACTTCACTTACTGATATTCAATTTTATCTTATTTTTGCTGCTATTTATTTACTATTTTCTTCTAGAAATTACTGTTATTTACCACCTTTCTCAATTAAACAGCCACAGAATTCAGATATGTAGGAGTAACATTTCAAGAGAACAATTAAAAACAAGTCAAGAATGGAAGAATATGATAAATGAGACATACAGCATCTGCAAGAAATCTGTGGCTCCACCTGATACACCTGGGAAATATCCCCTCCTTTTTGCTTCTATCCATTCCACTCCTGTTCAGCAGCTTTAGGGAGCTGAGGTTCATCCTACAGTGACTTGTTTTTATCTCACACATTCAGGAATTCACAAGTCGAAGAGTGTTTAAATACCATGTGAAAAAAAGGCTAACTTGTGCATGGCCAAGATAAGCTGAGGCTTCCCTGAGCCTGGTGTATGGAGTATTCTTCCTTCGGGCATGCTCTGCTCAGAGCATTGACGCTTTCTCTCTCTGGAGCAACTGTGCCGTTACACCTTCCCGGGCTGAACAGTGCTAAAATGAGTTGTTGCAAATTGCTTGTGTGTTGTCATTTTACTTTTGTTTGTATGAATAGACCTAATAATATATCCACGTGCACGGTACCTTCCTTATGATGCTCTCAAATGCTTTACACAGGTGCATAAACAGTGTTTATTCCTATTTTACAGATGAGGTAAGAGGGATGGCAGTAACAGAAGAGCACAGCTGAGTCTCAGGCAGCTGTAACAAGAGTTAGATGTGTCTTTGCCATGCTGGATCATACCCTGCAGTACTTTCCTGGAGTTTGGTGAGTATCAAATAAATATCAAAAGCAGTTCTTGCATCAGATTGTCTGTCTGGACATGTACATCCATCCCTTTGGACTGACCCGAAGACAGCAGCTGTATTGCTTGAGCA
Organism: Rissa tridactyla; assembly: GCF_028500815.1. Classification (NCBI taxonomy): domain Eukaryota; kingdom Metazoa; phylum Chordata; class Aves; order Charadriiformes; family Laridae; genus Rissa; species Rissa tridactyla. The sequence continues at coordinate 9,279,344 of NC_071478.1, read as the reverse complement.
AGGGAGAAAATTTATTCCCTACCTATGCTGCTCTCCCACTAGAAAAGGGCTAAAGTATCTTTCAGAAAGGCATCAGAAGGTGAAGAATCTCTCATTTTCCTCAGTGCTGTGTTCTCCTGTTTTTTCCCGTCGTTTCTTCCTGGCTTGGGATCTGGGGAGCACACAGTCACCAGCATGGGAGCTCGCACCCTCTCCTACCGAGGGATCTGCTTAGAGAGCAAGCAGGAGCACTAAGCACGAGCACTCGTCTGTCCCTCGTGCCCAGAATGAATCGCTGTTCATATACGAAATTTCCTTTTCTGGATTCAACTATGAGCTGGTCGTTGGTCAACTCCAGTTCCCATTTGGCCCAAATATGGTAAATTCAGAGCTGCAGATGATGGTAAGTCGCAGCCAAGTGAACTCAGACCTGTGAGGTTTACAAGAGCTTGCTCACTGAGACAGCCTGCTGGGTGGCCATCTGTCAGGACCCAAAGTACAGAGCTGGGAAACTCAGGCTCTTTTACAAGAAAACAAAGCTTCTGAGTCAACAAAAGTTTTGCTCTGAGTTTCATTGCAGAGGCTGCAGGATTGGAAATAACAAAAAAGTATCAAGTGGCTTAGCCCTCATGGCCTCGCTAACCTACAAATACCTGACTTTCCTGTGATTCGCATACTACATTGAGAAAGCTCCAATTGCTCCTTTGGAGGATATTACAGCTTTAAATCCATTAAATTTGACTTAAGTATCCTACCCCTGAGAGGCACCAGCAGTAGGGTTGTTCCACAGCACGCAGGAGCTGCTCTCAGTGGCTTTGGTCTCCCTGGCTGCTGGGCTTGTGCCCCGTGGGGCTGCAACCCGTGATGCCTTTGAGCATCATTTTCTATTACATCAGGGAGCGTGGGGAAAGGAAAGAGCCAGTTTCCCACGTCTTCCCAGTCCCAGGACTCCTTGGCCATTTGGTGTATAATCTGTTAGGGAGGGTTGGAAATGGAGAACGCGTTTCAGGATTTAATGAGAGGAGCTGCTGATGGAAATTGAAAACTTAAAAAGGATTGAATGCCACCAGTATGTCTGGTCTAAATTAAAGAAAGAAAGAAGTTTAAAGATCCAACAGTAAATATGATGAAGGTCATGGGACATAACAAGTTAATAAACTCAACTGGATAATTTAATTCAACACCAAGAATGCATCTGTGTGCACTGAATAGTAGGTAAGAATTTGACATGACAAGATGGGAAGGCTTTGTTATCCTCTCGTCTTGCTGGGATTTGCTTTAATTATGCCAAAGAATGTTACTTCATTCTTGCCCTAATAACACTGTAGAGGAAATTAAATTACTCGTATATAACAAAAGTGAACTGATTTTGACATCTCTTCTAGGCAAACCTCCCGCTGTATTAGCTCCTAAGCGCATTCTCCCTCACTTAAGGTCTCATGCATATGTATGATTATCACTCATAGTAAATATAAGCACTTTGCAAGAACGCGAATTAACTGCAGGATGTAATGGAGGTTGCCAAGGGTATTTTTTATTGTCGACTGTAACATGAAATCTACAATATGTGTACAATAATGAATGGATCGTGAGGCATGGAGAAATAATCCCATCAAAGGCTGCTCTGACATCAGAAACCACAACAGCAAAACTGATGTCACTAGAACCTTGAGCTGCTTTTATTGTGCTTTTATTTAATTTCATTTCATTTTAAAAGGAGCTTTGGTTGAGCTTGAAATTTTACTTTATATTTCTGTAACTCATTGATTGGTGAAAGGAACAATTAAAGGCTGTAGAGCTAAAATAGAATTAATTTTATTTTTTAAGGCTGAGAGACCTTAGCCTTTAGTTTTAGCTAGATTAATAATGGTGGGTTGTCTCTGATGCGATGGCTCTTTCTTAACGTTTGATTGCTTTTTCATTACATTAGCTAGGTTTTGGAAAGTTTTTTATAGTAAATATAGCCTTGAGAAATAAACCTTACAACCTTGAAACTAAGGTTGAACCCTGCAAGGCACAGGCTGTTGCATCAATGATCTGCTCTTGCAGGCTTTCATTAGGAGGAAGGTAACACGTCCCAAACAATATGGCATTTAAAACAATGGAACTGTATTTTTAAAACTATTATTTTTCACAGCCTGTTCCGAACGCAGCTCTCAACCTTTGTTCTTTTACTAAAACAGCCTTTTAGTTGACCTTTTGTTCGGCACCATCCCTTGGCCCAGCTGTACCTCCACGTTCGGAGCCTGCCCACGCCAGGGACTGTGCTGGGAGGGGTTTCTGCTGCAGCCAAGATTTTGGGGTAGATGCACACGGCTTTCATCACCCGTGAACTGATGTCCTGGACAGCGAGAGCCTCGCGTTCTTCCTTTGACGTGGGGATGGAGTTTTAGGGGTGTTGCTGGGCTTTTTGTTTTGCACTCAGTAAAAGGCCCCAGGAAGGCTGTGAGGAGAGCGGGGGCAGGCAGGGCAAGGCCAGGGACCGCCCGGGTGCAGCAGAGGAGTGTGGGGGCAGCTCTGCTTGTCTTTTCCTAAAGAACGCAGCAATGCTGTCCCAGGGAGCAAACGACAGCATTGTCCTGCTCCTTTTTAGGAGTCCTCTTCAGGCCACGATGGATCTCCCCGTGCACAGGACCATGCCGCCATTGTCAGGCACATCATCGTTATAAAGGCACAGATCGAAGAAAAGCAGGCAGCATATATATATTGCAGGCACAGGAGGAGGGGAGGAGGAAAGGAGTTTGAACTTTCATTGAAAATGACAACGTCCTCTCCGTCCATGATTGAGTAGCTGAGAAAAATAGGAGAAAAATGGAGACGGACGTCCCTGGGTTAAGTGTAACCTCGCTCTGCTGGAGTTCAGCATCACAGGCTTCTCCGCGGAGCCCGGGGTGCGGGTCAGCTCTGCGCGGGGCGGTGGCACGCGGGGCGAGGCGCTGAGATGGCAGAGAGCGATCGGCGAGGGGCAGCAGAGCCTGCAAGCGGGTCAGACTGCTGCACCCGGGGCATCGCACACCCAAGGGCTAAATCGTTCTGCTGCAGCCTTCACGGAATAATTCCAAATACCAAGCGTTATAGAAGACATTTACCAAATAAATGAAATACAGAAGCTAATAGAGAATGAAATTTCTGCTTATTTTACCCATCATCATTTTTGTTTCTAAAGCAAAATGAGTCTGGCACGCAGATGATGGGAAACACAGTGTTTTAATGACACTTACAGCATCCCAGAGGACCATTCAAAGCTAAAAAAACCCTGGTGATGTCCTTAAAGACGGCAGATGGTTTCTTCAAGGTGAATAATTTTATTGTTTATTGCCTGCTCTATATACTACAGGGAATGACATTTAAGAAACTGCTCAAAGATGTTTTTTTCAAAGCACAAAGAAAACATTTAAGAGCCAAATTATCTGTACCAGTGACTGTGTCATCACCAGAGCTTGGAGCCTGGCTTAGAGGCACGTTACAGATTTGGGACAGTGAACTTTCAGAAAACGTGGAACTGGGGCCAGGTTTGTGTTTCTGCCAACCATCTTTGCAATGACCTCCAGAACGGGCTCAAAATCTGGAGAGAGAAGGGGAAAAAGAAACCACCACCCCGAACTGAAATTTGTAGTTGGGCAGCAGCAGCGCAGTCAGTCGCTTCAGTGTCACCCACCGAGCTGGAGCCACGGCGCTATTTTCAATTCGATGGCATGCAGCTTAGCTGAAACAGCGTGTTAAAAGGCCAAAAGTACAATAAATGCCAAGCGTAAGGCCTCTTGCAAGGAGGTGGTGGTTTCACTGTATGTCATGGCTCAGTGGGCTTTGTGACAGTGTCTTTGTTAATGGGGGGGACGGTGTCTGAACTGTCTTGTGTGGCCTCTGCTGGGACGCGTGTAATGGGCTGGTTTGGGTGGGATGCTCCTTCCCAGCTGCTGGAACATGGCAGGGTCCTCTGAAAGGCGGCCACGTAGGTCCGTCATCTGCACCTGGATGGAAACAGGCCCTGAGATTCAGCTAGCGATAGAAAAAAACCAAGGGTTCAGAGGAAACCTCAGAACGCTTTTACGTGGCATATGAAAATACAGTCAGTGAGAAAAAAGTGTTGCTATAAAAGCAGGTGATCTTATGAAGCTTTCACTGTATAGCTTTTTCATTTTTTCAGGAGAATGAAATACCATTCAAAAGCTTTCCTTTTCCAAGATATTTCAAAGTTTCCAGATCTGGCCAAAAAAACAGTATATAGTGCAATAAAACCTGGAAAGCGTCCTTAAATCTCCTGTAAGCTTGTGTTCAAAATTTCATCAGTACTGAAGGTTTCAATGCATTCGTATTGGTCCAAACCTTCCACTTCATTTTCAGGGCTGGGGATTGGTTTTTTTCATTTTTCCTCTTCATATTCATATTCTGCCTTCAGTTCCTGTCCCTACAGCTATCTGTCACTTCTCCGGGGAAGTATTAACTCTGAATAGAAATTCAAGTGTGACCTTTTCCACAGGTAAAAGAACTTATTGCTCGCTGGTGCAAACTGGTTTGAGACTGCGAGACTGCACCTCCCCGATGCTCTGCCCAAAGCTGGCTGCTGCCAACGGCTTTGACCATTTTGTTCTGATTCTGCAGTTGGATTTGAAGCCTGTAAAGCAGGCACGTGCTTTTGCAGGGAAAAAAAAAAATGCTCTCTGAAGGTAGAAGGAAGAAAATACCTGGTTTTTATTTGGCTTTGGGTTTTTTTTCCTTTTTTTTCTCAGAGTTACTTCTGGAAGGATGGTGAAAAGGTCACAGGAGAATTACAGGAGAAAGGTGTCCATAGATTAGGCAGCTTTTAAAGCAACTTTTCCAGACAAAAAGATAAAACATAATCAAAGACAACGACTTTTTTTTTTCCTTTTACCTTTTCATGTAAAATTTCAGCCTTGAGAAGGATGGAGGGAGACACAACCTCCTAGGTCAGGCAGAGCATCGCTCAGCAGCTGGTGGCGGCGAGACTGCTCGCCTACGTGGTCGGAGCGATGCATCTCAGGATAGTGAGGGTGTTATTTGCTACCTCTGGACTTTTTTTTCTTTTTTCTAATGAAATCCCTCGGGGAGCTCTTCCTGCATAGGTGTCAGGGGCCACCGCAAAAGTTTAGATCTGTCTTTTTGGTTTTCCAAGCTACAATATGCAACAAGATATGGCCTCTCTGGGAGCGGAAAGTCTGGGGCAAATTAATGCACATGTCCTGAGAGAAACCTGGCAGTTGTTAAATGAATAAAGAAGCAGCAGGAAGGCAGAGAAAACGCAGGCTTTGAGGTTATTGCTTTCATTTTGACTACTTACTGCAGGAGGCCTGGAGTGGGGGGTTAGCAGCTGGAAATGAATAAAGCAGAAGGCAGCCCTGTAGAGCGGCTAGTGAAAATTAGTTGGGGAGACATTGTGTTAAAACCGATCAGCATATACACGAAATCTAAGCTAGATGTATCTCCCCATAAGAGTTATGTGCAAATCAAATGATAATAAAGCGACGGAACTTTGCAGTCAAAGTCAAGAGATGTGGTCAGGAACGGGGCCGGGAGCTCAGGTCACGTAACCACGTCCTGCCTCTGCACCTCAGCGGGGCGTCTGACCAAACCTGCCAAGACATCTTTGACTATGTGGTTACTTGGGGTTTTTTTCAAAATTGTAAATTTTGTGGTTTTAGCAGGGAGAAAGAAAGTTGCTAGAAACACTGTTTAGACATATTAAAATGCCAAAGAGCGAGAAAACTCCTTTCGCATAGTAAGAAGCTGTTATAACTAGGACTTGCGAGATAATTGAGAATAAGAAGATTTTGGTTCAAGTGTCTGACTGGTGGGATTTAACAGGATGGAGAAAAAGCAGCCGTGGAAGATGGTGACGGTGCTCTCAGCTCCCATCAGCCTGCCGGATTTGGGATCAGCTGTCACAGGGGCGGGAAGGCAGCAGCTTCCCTTTGTGGGTCGTCTCCGAGACCTGGACGTCGGTGCTCAACAGACCTGCTAAGACGCAGCTCTCTTCACCTGGAACAGCACATATTGCCTTTACCTTGAACCATTAAAGCCATTTTCCTAATTGACTTACAACTGTTGTAAGGTAAGAGTTTTAACACTGTGAATAAAGATTACGTATGATTAGATAAGCAGGTTAAAAGCTCAGAGGGCTGAATCGTTGCATTTATTAATTGTGCTCACTCTTGTGTTTTATTTATTATGATGCAGTCCCTGAAACCTTAATAAAATTGATTCACAGAGAAAAGCTCGTTACTTGAAAAAAAAGGTACATCAGGCTTTTAATTAGTTCAGTTTACGTGACCCGGCACAGAGAGCTCTTGCTGTAACCCAGGCGTGGGGCAGAGGTTCGGAGCTGTCTCTGCACCCACGCCTGCGGGGCTGAGCCCCTCTGGATGAAGCAGACCTGTCTTTTCCCCTCTGACAAGTCCTCTCAGAAAGGATCACAGGTATATCTGGGTAATTTAAACCAGTAATTTAAACCATTAAATCTGATTAATTTATTTTTTTAGACCCGTTTCCAATCTAAAAACGGTTGCATTGCAGGAGCGTGGCAGTCTGCCTTTAAATGCAAGGCTAAATCTTAATGTCCTTCGTCTGTTGGAAGGGAAGGGCGAGGGTTGATTCTTTGTTTTGTTGCCTTGGCTGAGAAGAGATCACACTGAACTGTAAAAAAGGTTTCAGCCTTGTGTATACATTTTTTTAAAGAAGTGGCAAATTAAAAGTAATGACTTGGGCATTGCGTGTTTGCACTTTCAGCTGGCCATAATAAATCTTTACACAGAACTGTCGGAAGTATTAAATCACTGTGGAGAAGCTTGTCCTTGTTCTTCACTGCAGAGACAATAGGATTTTCATAAACAATATCTTTGATTAGGTTCAGTGGAAAAGCCAAGGATAACTAAGTATTTGTATCTGTCAGGGATTCAGCAAGAATCCTTGTAATTCACCTTGACTGCAAAAGCTCTCACAAGTGCACGTGAGACTTGATAATAGGTTTTGGGTGTTGGTGAGAGGGGGTTTCTCTGAGTCTCCGCGTTTGTACTGCTGGAAACTTACCTGCGTAGTGACAAAGCCTTTTTTTGATTTTCCCTAGCACATTGTAGAAAAATACAGAAATATTAATATCCCACCCAAAGTTTGTGACCTGTAAAATGAAAGTGTCTTTCTAAAAATAATGGCAGCCCAACATCAGTGCGTTAAAGCAAAAGCAGTGTAAGTGATACCCATAATTCACAGGGTCACCTAGAGAGCTGTTACCCGCCAGGGAAAGGCTGTCGGAGGGCTGGGATGCTCTCCCTGCCGTGCAGTGGCACAGCTCGCTGCTGAGCTCAGGGACTCGGTGTTTGCTCTCACGACACAAAGCCAGCGGGCCACCGCATGCTGATGTCAAGTAATGACCAAAAACTAAAAAAAAAAGAGCTGGCTGATAGACGGCAGATGTCACAGCCGACCTTGCCCTGCTTTAAAATACAGTGATGTGGTCCTGCCCAGGGATGCAGGGTGGCGCCGAGTTTGATGTCTAGGAGTTGCTGCTGCTGATGCAGAAATGCCTCCTGACTTCCCCAACCAAGTACAAACGTGACACTGCAGCTTTTCAACGCCATTAAAAACTGGGACTATTTAGGCCAGCTGCCACAGAGTTTGCTTGGCTGGAGGCTGGCTTCCCACTGGATACTGAGGTGGCAAAAGCCTCAAGCAGTTGATGCGAGTCAGTCGTGGCTTATGGGAGCACAGGCTGGATTCAGGACTGTGAAGCCCTCGCCCAGCCGTGCGGGAGACCACCGTGCACAACACGTGGTGCTCACGACACGCTGATTTTCCTTCTGCCAAGCCAGCCCCGCAATGTCACTGCTAGGTCCTCCGTAGCTTCGTACAACTGTAGAAGTCAGCTTGTGATTTAAGCCGTGGATGTTACGCATTGCTGTATTCACAGCCTCCTGCTGTCCACTCCAGAGTCAACTTCCAAGGCTTGTGTGTAGATACCAGTATTTAACACTGGACTACGCCGTGTACAGCAGTGCCATCCCCTTTTGAAAAAGGAAATCTTGTCTTAAATACAGTGGCTTGAGCCTGGGTAGAGAATATGATGATAGCCCAGATAATAAATGCTTATTATGATGAATGGAGTCATGTTCCTCGAAGAAGCAGCAGCAACTCATGAAAAAAATAGCCAAGGAAAATAAGGCTTGACGGGCTGAACTGGCTTGATGAACAGTAATGATATATAGCCACCAAAACAGATTTGCGAAATGCACTTTGACTTAATTTTAAAGTTGCTTAATATTCTCATGATATCTGTAAAAGGTTCCAAGACAGACTTTACACAGCTTTAAACATATTATTATTTATGTTCCAGCCGCAGAGAAAAGAGCTGGAATATGTGGCCAGTACTTAAAATGAAAGAAATGCTCAAAATGAAAGCAGGCAAAGAAAACGGGGAGCTTTTGTTTCAGAATAATGACTGTCCCAATGGGATAATTAATTTTGCTTAGAGCAGCTTGTTATTTTTCAAAGATATTATACTTATGCAGATTTAACTGTAGAAATATTATATTGTTGTAATTTCTCCAGTGTGATGCAGCTCTAATTACTCACTGCTCAGAGCATAAAAAGGAAATAAAAGATGAACAGCAAGTTAATTTTTATTTTCAAAACGATGAAGAAAGATAAGTTTTAAAAGAATAAAAAATTACCATGGTATCAGACTGGGACCATGGATACATTTCATGGAGAGAGGAGCTGCAGTAATTCCAGTGTTCCTGGGGGGATGTTGCCAAAGATGAGCTACAGCCTTGTCAGTTCCAGCTGGGATGGAGTGAATTTTCTTGATAGCAGCTGTTGTGGGGCTATGTTTTGTACCGGGGATGAAAACAGTGTTCGTAAAACGCTGGTGGTTTTGGTTGCTGCTGAGCAGTCAAGGCCTTTTCTACTCCTCGCACCACCCCGCCAGCGAGCAGGCTGGGGGTGCACAAGCAGTTGGGAGGGGATACAGCCAGGTGACCCCAACTGACCAGAGGGATATCCCATGCAATATGACATCATGCTCAGTGTATAAAGCTGGGGGAAGAAGGCGGAAGGGAGGGACATTTGGAGTGATGGCGTTTGTCTTCCCAAGTTGCCAGCGGGAAGCGGTGAATGAATTCCTTGCTTTGCTTTGCTTGCACGCGCGGCTTTTGCTCTTCCTATCTTGATCTCAACCCATGAGTTTTTTTCTCACTTTTCTGATTCTCTTCCCCATCCCTCTGTGGGGGGGAGTGAGCGAATGGCTGCGTGGTCCTGGTTGCTGGCTGGGGTTAAACCACCACAAGCCTGGAAAGAGGCTCGAGGTGATTTACACCAGCCACAGAGGCAGGAAAGAAGCACACCTCGAAGTACATGCTTTGAGTGCAAGCGCTGATTCACTGTGCTTCTGTCTCCTGTTCCTTTGGATTTATCCTTAATCTGGCTATATACATTAGTATCAACAAAGCTTCTCCAAAACTAAGGATGCCGTACGGCCAAAACCCACTATGGGGCTCTTTGTCTTAAGGCAGCTGGATCAAACGTGCTCGCAGGGCAGCATCTCTCAGTCACTTCAGACAAACCCACGTTCACAGGCTGCTGTTTCTGTGTCTGTCGCACCTCTGCTTTGTATCTAGGGCTTATGCTGTACCCTTTAAGTAATCCAGTAATTTTTCCCAGGCTATGAAAACCGTTTTCGGCCTCATTTTTCCTTGCCTTTCCAAGGCCTTATGTGATAAAGTGCTGAGCACGGTCAGTACCTGCAGACATGCAAAGCTCCTGATCCCTCTGTGGGCTGGGGCAACAGCGCTCAGTGCAAACAAATCCTTGAGAGCTTCAATGCGTCTGGTGAACAGCTCGGACGCTGCCTCCTGCCAAAAGCATAAGCCTTAATGCATCGGGGTGTGAGCGCGGAGCAGTGGGGAGAGCTCAGTATCTTCCATGTGATGCTGGAGCCAATTTCCCTCATGATTTGTCCCACCAGGACTGTAGGCACTTTGCTTGTGCCCCTTTAGCAAACCCCCGGCGTGGAAGGAGCAAATCCAGCAGGTCTCACCCTCGAAAGCGCCCGTGCGCGTCGCTGGAAAAGGCTTGCCGTGATTGCAGTCCAAATGGGCTCTGAAGCATCCGTCACACGAGTCAGTGCTGGCTGCTGCTGAGGCAGCAATTAAGGAGGTTATTAGAGCGCTGGCCATCGAGGTGCCACAGGACACTGACAGTTCCCCGCTTTGCCGGGAAGTCACGGCATCTGTTCATCAGGAGCTTGGAAATGAGTTGCACTTGGGCCAGGATTTCCAGACCTGCCACGTTGCTGGCACATAATGATCATCAAATGACTGTGGAAATAGTTTTTTTTAAATCTCTCTCAGCCACTCAACCTTTAAAAATGCTCTTGATGCCAGTGGAGCTTTGCCGTAGGAACTTGCAGACTTTTCCCTTCCCTCTGTTCGGTCACCTTCTGCACTCGGATGCTGGGTGCAGGTATTGAGGATGTTGGACTGAATGCTGACAGCCCCGCAAGCTCTTCCAGCCACTTACCTCATTTCTGACCAGTCACCTCTGTACCCCTCCGCCACCAAACAGGAAGGTAAAATTGCTGCCCAGTTTCTTTGCCGCGTGTCCCCCAGCACCCATCACCCACTGTCACAAGCCCATGTGGCTTCCATCACCTGATTGAACTTTAGATTCAAACTTCCCCAACTCTGGGGAGCAGAACAGGCTGTTTTGTCAAGAACAAGAATTGCCTTTATCCGCAGGGAGCTGAAAGATATTTCATTAGGCATTTTACTCACAATTTCAAGATTTAAGAGTTTGATTCAAAACTTTATAGTTTTCCATAAATAAGCCTCAGCTGCCACACGACAGGAAAAAGCCTTTATCAGAAACCCAAAGGCTGGTACCACACAAGCCTCTCTTTCCTCCTTCTGCCTCTGGCAGATAGCTCATCTTTAGGAAAAGTAATTCATTTTAATTAAGTTGAAGAATATATTTAAACTGGGCATGAGAACTGAAGCTTATTATTCCTGATGTACAGGACATCAAGGTTATGGTTCTCTCTGGAATTTAACCCATTGTTCATACACATAACAGCACGAAGCAGGAGGAGAGCCTGTAAGGTTTGACATTTAAAGGCACCAATGAGCCCATATGGGAGTTAATCACAGTGTAGAGTATCCCAGCTGTGTCTGCAACCAGCTGCAGGCCCTTCTGGACACTGCAGCCCTCTCCAGCAGGCCCCAAATGTTGTTGCCCAGCAGTGCTCAGTGGCCACCCCACTGTCACCAGTACCACCAGTCCCAACCAGGGCTACGTGGGGTCTGCTACTGCCTGGGTCAGGACCATGGCGGTGGTGAATTTCCTTCAGTTTTCCTCACGCGCCTTGTGAATTCCGAAATTTCAGCAGCATGGAGGAGATGTGCATTTTTGTGTGCCGGCTCTTCGGAATTGGCTGGTGCCTCTCGGGCTCCAAGTGCAGCGCCCGAGCCTGCTCCACAGCCTGCGTTCAGCTGGGTGCTCTCACCGGCTGGCAAAGGACCGAATTATTGGCCAGAAATCTTTCTTAGCTCAGAACAGCCCTGCAACGGCGAGCCTGCCAACACTGCGCGCCTGCGAAAGGCAGGTTCCCCAGGGGACTGCTGCACAGAGCTTGTTTATTGAGGTGCCGCAAATAGGTCAAGGATGTGGCCCCCATACAAAGGCAGCTAATTAAATGTACAAATCCAATAAAAATAAATGTGCCACTTTAATATGCAGGTCCTGCTGCTCCCAAAGATAATAGGATGTGAGTCGGTTGCTGTAGCTACCATGATAATGGCAAAGAAGTCCAGGCTAGCCCGGGGAAGAAATAGCATCACTGCCTAGTCCTGCTCCAAGCCCTGCTGCCGTCGGCTTCCCCGGCTGCTGCCTCGGCGCTGGCTCTATGGGCTGAGTGAAGACAGGCAGCACTTCCCCGGCCATTAACTCTCCTTTGCCTTATTTCCTTACTGTTTTGCCTTCAGTAGGATTTTATTCACAGTGACTGATGGCTTTGTTCTGGAGCTGCCGAGGGGTCCACTGTGCGGTAGGATTGATGCTCCCACCGCCGTAGCGCGTTGGCCTCCACTGGTGTTACTCTCATTTACAAACGAGAAGCGGATGGGGCGTTGCAGCCCCGGCCAGTGATCTGCCGAGCACCCGGCTGCCCGCCGCTTCACGCCAGCCCTGCCTGCCCCAACACCCTCGCTCGCCTGGGGAGGGGACACGGCAGCCATGGACTTTATATCTGCTACATTCAGACTTAATACAGAGAAAAAGAAAAACCATCAGCTGGGCTTCTGCCAGTTGATGGGGTCACTGTATGTAGCAAGCAATAAAAAAAAAAAAGAAAAAAAGGCAAATTAAAGTGGTAACTGCATCAAAATGAAGTTTCTCGAGCCAAAGGGATAAAATGCCACCTCACAATCATCTTCTGGCTTTCTAACCACGACTGTAGCCCATGCCACACTGGGCAGGGCTGCTCAGGGAAATGAGCAAAACCTCATCCCCATGGCAAAGCCGGGGGTGCAGCAGCACGGAGCAGAGCTCTCGAGAAGCGTCTCCTCCATGACCGAAGCAACCTGAGCTGCAAATGCATGTCCTGCTCCTGGTTTCTGAATTCCAGTTTAGAATTGACACAAACTACTGCCCCCATCTGATTTGTTTTTAGAGACAAACACAATTTCTGTAAATGACCCTTTGTTACCGCGTAGCGAAGCCCAGCCTGGCCAGGCAGCAGCCGAGGTGTGGTGCAGGGCTGGCAGCGCAGCCGGGGCTCCAGATGCTCTGGTGTTTGTCATGGTCACTTGGACGCTGGTGAGCCAAGAATAGCCCCAGCACTCGTCAGCGAGCTCGCAGGGAAGCAAAGGCTGCCTCTGCCCTGTCAGCTCTTCAGAATGAAGCCTCAGACACAATTTAAATAAATAAATAAGCAAGCGCTTTCAAAAAGGAGACAAGTACAGAGGTTGCCTGTGGGCACGGACGATGGCACAGCGCATTCGTGCTGACTCACGGGTGTGTTGGCACAAATAGAAGGTCTTTGCCTGATCCCTCCCACCCCCCCAGTCAGCTCGGAGGTCGTGCTCTCCAGCTGTGGGGTTAGTCAGCGCGGTTACGGCTCCGTCCCCTGCAAGCCCACACAATCTACCCTGGCTGAGACGGTGCTGGGGGGAGCAGGGGTACGTTACCGGCACCGTGGCACCCCTTTAGCCCCTCTTAAATGGCAGGCACAGTCTGTGCTTATTTCTGGCTCCTGGGCAGTCACTGACAGACAGCTCTGGTTTTGCCAGCTGATTGAGACCAGAGCGATGTTGAAATTAATAATCCTTCCCGGGGCTGCGCCCTTGTGCGGTGTGACCCGCTCCTGCAGCACCCACCTTCATCGCAGCCCCATCCCGCGCTTTGGCCAAGAGCTGGGCCAGGACAGGCCCCCAGGCTCAGCGAATGCGAGAGGTGAGACCTCCCGTGTGTGGTTATTTGCCTTCCCACAGCCCTGGGGGCCTGGTGCGGTGGGACAGTGCGGAGCTGGGGCATCAGTTGGGTACATCGTGGGGCTACTGACGCCGCAGCGATGGGAGTGACGGCCTTGCCCTTCAAACCTTCCCTCTGCCTCTTGCATCTAATAAACATAAAATAAAGCCATGCTGGAGTTTTTAAACCCAATTAATACAAGCTGCCAATAAACAAGTCAATGCTTGAGCAGTTTGTAAAAGCCCTCCGCAGGCTTTCTGCTCCGCCTGCAAGCTGGACGAGCCATCAATCAGCGGCATGATGAGGATGCTGTACAACACACACACACGCGCGCTTCTGGGGCAAGTCAAGCAGAGCGTGCAGTAGCCTGGCCGGTCCCGGCGCTCCCAGGCTCCAGCTGCACCCTGCGGCCCCGGCCGGACAGACGGACAGAGGGAGAGAGGGACAGAGCCGGCTCGGTTGCTGTGTGAAACCCCCCGTGAGTCAGGTGTGCTGCTGTTTCGCAGCGGGTGGTGTAAAGCAGGGCATTAAAAGCTCATTTACGGTTCTCAAAATACAGTAGCTGAATTCTCCCGTTGTTCACTTTGCCATCAGGATAATGCCACTAAATCCAGTGGGAGGGGGGAAAACAAACAAACAAACAGAAAAAGGCAAAACGAAACAGACTCCCTCCAAGTTTTTTTGGAGAAAACTGAAAAGATACATTAAGATGCCAAGAATTCATGTTTACAGCTATTGTATCACGTGTAGAGCATGAAATCGAGCACATCCGTAGCGCAGGCAAAAATTAAACAGCAAATTGAATGCCGTGATTCAATTCTCACCTAACAACGGCTGTAACAAGCGCAGGAAATGGGATTCCTTGACTCAGTTGTCATGACAATACTCTTGAAAACTACCTGCCATAGGATAAGCCCTCACTGCCTCCGTGTGACCAGGGAGCGCACGCTTCTGCTCCTCTTTCCCCTCATTAATGCAGCCCTTTTTCTTCAAAATCAATTCCAGGACTGAACAATTACACTCAGCTGCTGGCTGCGAAGGCAGCAGACGCCAGTGGTGCAGTTTATAATGCAGTTGCTATAATTGGGTTTTGAAACTAGCGCTGCATCGGGAACTCCTCAAGCTATAGCATTATACACATAATGGGCTAATTGCAACACGGTCACATTGTATTTCTTTTTTACTCACATTTTTCACTGCTAAGATGCTTGTTAAACAGTGACAAGGACAAATGGTTATAGCAGAAAAATGAAATGCAAATGCTATTGCCATGAAAAAAAAAAAAAGCCAACAAAAACCCACCCTACTGTACCTTTTTTTTTAGTTACCGCCGAAAATGCTGGTCTAGGATGAAAATGCAACATATTCCTTGGAATATAAATTCTGATTAGAGTGGGACAGCAGGTTTGGCCTTATTCTTAAAACTTGTATTATAGATGTAAAATATATACGTATAAAATATGTTTATAAAATAAAGGAAAGGCGGGGAGAAGAAAGAAACAGGATGTCTCTGCTGTTCATCGTCAGCTTTATTTTAGAGAACTTTAAGAGCTAACTGAGCAGCAAAGGAAAAAAAATACAGGCTTTTACCCATGAGATGTCCTCCTCATTTACTTCCCCTCATTGACTTTGTAGCAAATACGTTACTAATATCGCTTCCAAAATACTGATAAACTTCACCGGTGTGTGATTTAGCTGTTGCTCGTACATTTATTTGTGAAAACAAACAGAGCGGGGGGAAGAGAGGAAAAAAGTAAAGCAGAAACACGAGGACGGGCTGCGCTGAGTGAGGGACGGAGTTTGCCCCAGAAATAAGAGGAGGAACGAGGAGCTGCCGAGGGCAGTAAGCGTGCCGGTTGCCAAAGTGTGTAACAGGCCCATTAGCTCCTTGAATCAGCGTTTCAAGGGCAAAATAAGGCAGAAAACCTCGCTCACGTCAGTTCTGCGAGTGCAATTCTAGTTATTCTGAGGCAAAGCAGCGGCTTCAACATAAAGATCCCCAAATCACGCGCAAAGCAGTCCAATACCGTTTGCGGCAGATGCCCTCACCCCTTCCCCTGCTTTTCTGGACAGCTTTACCACCACGCAGCCCGCAGGGCACCTTTCCCGCGTAACCTCATCCAGCAAACAAACACATCCCTTCAGAAACGAGCGGGGTTGTGTTTGAATTCCCACTTGACCCAGGCGCTCGAGTGCCCGGTTGGATCCCGGAGCAGCCCAGGACAGGCCCATCCTCGGCCGCCTCCCAGCACCTGGGTGCTGCCTGCTCCCAGACGGAGACCTCGTACAATGGGGCCAGAATAAAGCCCGGGTTGTTTGCATGGTACAGCAGGACACTCCATAGACGTGATGGGGTGTGTGCTATGCAAACGCTATTTTATTCGCCCCTGGGCGTGTGCCAGAGAATTTCAGGCTGACCTGAGGGCAGCAGCTGAATGACCCCGTCATCGCCAGGCATCGCTCCACTGGACAAACCCGTGTGCCCATCCCCAGGGCTTTGGGGCTGCTCAACCCATAACAGGAGGCCAAGGGCAAGGACCACGCACCAGAAGAAATGTCCAGCCCCTTCCCGCGCTGAGGCTCAGTTCAGGCAGCGTTAGCTCTGCAGCAGCTCTCTGGAAACATTTTACCCAGGGATTTTTGCACTTACGCATGGAGACGGGGAGCCTTGCGATGGAGAAGGGATGCTGGGCAGGCAGAAGCGTTCGCTCAGCCCAGGCAAAGTCCTAAGGCCAGACAACAGCGCAGGTCCCAGCCCAGGTCCTGTCATCTGTCCGTCTGGTTCCAAAGCTACGGCTGAATCACCTTGGAGAAGAAAGCGTTACCATCTGATTTTTTCACCATGTTAAGTCACCTAGAAGAAAAAAACATCTTCCTTTTGACATTGCTCTTGATAGTATGGAAATTTGATTATTACTACTGAAGTAAGTTCCTCACCTAATGAGGCCAAACAGGGCACATGCCTTTGCTTCAACCCTCACCAGGACAGAGCTCATGCAGGAATGCTTTCCAACAGCAAGGGAAATAAAACCTACCAGGTTACAACAGACGATAAATATTTCTCCAAGAAGCCTCTGGTTTGGCTAAGCACAAATTACAAGACATGGGAGGTGACGGGGGGGGAGATGCTGGAGCAGGGAGGGAGGATTGCAGCCAGAAATTAAACTGTCAGCTCAACAAAATCACAGCAGGTGATAAAGGTAGCGTCTCTGTGGCTGTGACCGGCACATGGGTACTGTCCTCCTCCCCAAGGTCCAAAGGCCACCCTCTCGCCCGCCGGGACGGGAAGGAGCTGCTGCTCAGCAACCGCTGGGCACTCGTTGGAGCACAAGCAGGAGGCAACGGCTCCCCGAAAAACACCGTGGCAGTAATTGGTGTGTTTCTGTTTCAGTGTGAAAGGCAGCCCCAGCGTAGCTGCAGGCTGGGAAGCTCTGAGCCGAAATCCCCGGAGGTGCCGAAATCCCCGCCAGCGGCGGCTGAAAGAGGGAGCGGGGCGAGGAGCGGCTTGGCCGGGCACAACCTGCAAAAAACACACACGGGGACAAACCGGATCCGACAGGGCAGCTGGCACATGTACCAGCACATCGCCTTTAGCAAGTCCATTTTCAAGGTCACCAACAGCGTGTTCAGGCTCAGCGTGAGCTGGCCTGGGACAGCACTCTTCATATTAAAAGGAAACAATCTATTAAACGTGCCTCTTGATGTCCTCTCATCCTTGCTGGTGATCCGAGCCCACCTCTGCCAGCGCAGGGAATTAGTCATTGGAGTGGCGTAATGTGACCTACGAGGCGGCGGTGGGGATAGCAGGCACCTGTGAAGCCTGCAATTTGCTAGCCATCAAATAGATGGGGATGGCTTGGCAGATCCCAAATTACAGTGCAAGTAGGAACTGAAGGTTTTACAGGAGAAATTATTATTGTCAGGGTTTTATGGAGAAAATAACCCCGTAGAATGTATTTTAAGGTAGTAGTTTAGACAGGAGCATGATAACATCATAAACCATAAGAGGAAAACTTGAGGCATTTAAAAACATCAGAGGAAAAACCAGAGTGAATTACTGCTGTCTCTCTTTTCCTAGTTATTTGTTGTCTTAAATGATATGTGGTGCCTGTGTGTGCATTTGTAAATATATTTCTTTAATTCTTTTTAGATAGATTTTACAAAAGGAAGAGCTTACAGTGTTTCTGTATTAAACAATAAAAAAAAAAAAATAATCTGCGAGTGTTTACAAGCACCAGCCGGAGAGCACAGGTAAGTAACCGCATCGCTACAGAAGATGAAGGATGCTGTCACATGGCAGCCCATCCGTCTGACTGCAGCAAAATTCCCTTTGGAAACCTCCCACCCCTCCTCCCTTGTGCTTCAGAAGCCACCAGAGCCCTGCCAGAGCAGGCGCACACCCCCGCAAGTAGGTTTGGTTTGTTTTGGGACCCTCTCAGTGGTCCTTTATGCATCAAAACATACCACAGCTGGGTGAGTGCCGCCTGAAGAGGGAGGAGCAGGTGCCTGGTTATGGCTGAGGGCGCGCAGGGAGCTCAGGAGGATGCACCAGTGTGGTGGCCTTCTGCTGCCCCTGTGGAGCAGCCAAAGTCCTCGGGGATGGATGTGGGAGCAGGTTGAAGTTCACCTTAATATGCACTGCCCGGTGTCATCCCACAGAGGGATGAGCCTTTGCTCTCACACAGCGCTGCCCATATCTCCTTCCCCTACCCGTTTTCCTGGACAGGGGAAGAGGCAGAGGGCAATAACCAGGCTGTAAAATGTTAAACCACACGCGTTTCAGCATGGAGGCGAGCACGTGCTCCGCAGAGCTGACGCAGGTTAAACTCCATATGTCTTCCATTTATCACAACCGAATGCCACAAACAAGTGTCCTCCAGCCAGCAGGGGAAAGGCAGGCAGAGGTCAGCGTGTCCCCAGCCTTGTTAACCGGGCGCTCACGCTGCGTCGGGGCCTGCTGAAGGAAAGCAGAAGGTCTAACTGCACGGGGAAAGGCAGGGGAAACTCCTCCTCCTTCTGAGGTGGGAGGCTGGAAGGTGGTGGAACAGCTTATTTGGGAGCTGCCTACGGGCGTAAGTGGGTTTATGGGCCTGGTTTGAGCTGTCTCTTACTTGTGTGTAGGGGCCTGATCATTCCTGTTAAGGTTCATGTTAAGACCCACGCAGGGGGATGCCCGTCCTCTGCACACACCAACTCCCCACAGGGAGAAAACGGTTCTGTGCCAGTAACGTCATGGTAAAGCAGCATTTTTCACAGATCTTAGCGCTTCTGAGGAGCCATTAATTAGCGCCTGCCAGGGAGCATCCAGGACAGCATTTTCTGCTCCGCTGTCCAGGTTCAGGGCAAAGCTCCTTTGCCGTTACCAGAAAAGCTCCCACAGAACTGGGAACAAGGACCTGAAAGCCTGGTGGCAGCTTTACCCAGAACATCGAGCTGAGGATTTTCCAGCTTTTCCTTCATTTTCTAAACACGCCTAACAAACAGCCAAGGGCAGGACAGTTTTTACCAGTGCCGTAGCGTTGCTGTGAGACCAGACATCCCCGTGACCGCGTGGGCGCAGGCTGCCCTGTGCCGCCTCCCCCGCAGCCAGCTCGTGTGATCCCCAGTTTCTTCAGGTTCCAACAGGGAAGAACACGGGAAGAACGTGCTTTCCTGCTCACAGACGGACAAGATGCTGTAAGACTTCTTCCTGTGGATTTACTTACTTGGCGCAGACTAGAAGAAATTGCAGGCCAGATCCAGTTTAAGCTAAAAGTGCCAAAAGATAAATACCTGTAAGTGAGAAGTTACCTCTGGGTGAGCAAGCAGGGTGGGAAGGTGCCCACGCGGCTATTTATCCCCAGCATCACACAACGCAGTCTGCACTTTGCCAAAAAAATCCCAGTGTACGTACTTCAGAAAGAGTTCAGTCATGTAGGGAAGGTAACATCACACTTACATCTTGTTTCTTTTTCCCCTTGATCTGCTCTAGGTGTGCCTACATAGCCATGAGCTGAAGGAGACTCTCAACGGGGGCAAAACCACCAGCGCACGACCGACTGCCCTCAGCAGCAGACGTGCCCTCTGGGCGATGTGCCCTCCGCACGGGAAACTCACCCTGCAAGGAACGGGCCCCAGGGCACCAAATCCCCAGCAGAGTCAAGGATCGCGTTTTCCTCAGGCCCGATTCAGAGCCTTGCTCCTCTGCTTTTGGCCGACACAGATCCGGTCACACTCCTCCTCCTCCTCCTCCTCCCCCAGCGGTCTCAACCCAGCGCACAGCACTTTGCCCAGCACGTGCCGCAGATATTTGCTTTCTTAATAGTAAAGCTAAACTATGGAAAATGATGCACATGAACATGCAGGCTCTCACTACAATTATTTTCAGTAAAATACTATAGCAAAAGTATCACAGAGCTGTCCGAGCTCTATCAGAGAGGTGTAGAAATTAGAAATGGAAAAGGCCCCTTCCATGACAGGTCCAAGAAGAAGACCTGTTAGCTCAGGTCCCTGGTCTGGATACTGGCATATCACCAAAAGCTCGTGTCTGGTAAGAGACAACATGAATGAAAATCTAAAACATATTTCAGCAACTTTCTAAGAAGGGTTTTCTCTCCTTTTCAAAACTATAATTAGGATCCACTACTGTTTTGAGACTCTAGTCCAACATTTTCACTGCAAATCACTAGCCGAGGGGGAAGCTGATGAATGGAAGTGTCCGTTTGACACGGAGAGGGGCAAAGTGATTTCACTCTTCATTGAAACTTTTGCAGCTCCCCAAGGCTTCTCTGTCTCAAAGTCCAGCTTTGTAACTTCTGCTGGAAGTTTTGAATTACAAAATACCACTTCTTGGTGCAGGACACAGAGATAAAGCAGAGTTGGGCATCCCCGAGGATGTGAAAAGCCGTCCCCTTTCAAACCCACAGGCAAAGAAACTCATAGCATGTTGTGTGCTGGCTGTGGCACATCACACGTAAATAAATACAGCACAGCTGATTGATTGCAAACTCAGTGGGCATTTCTAGGTGTAAGGACAAAGCAGTTTCTCCCCGTAGAATAGGTGTAAGCAAGCCTGGACAGGTATTTTGGTGGGGCGGTGCTGATTTCTATTATTTAAAGCTCTGTCTTGGACTATTTAAAAAGCAGGTCCCTGTTAGGGCCGGTCCCAGGGTATCTTCCTGGTGTAACACAGCCTTTCCCAGCAAACTGTCAGCCAGCAGCATGAGTTATTTCAATGGCTACATCATTTCAGACAAAGCCTCACCATCTGCTCTACCCTCTAATTACAAATGCAGAAAACATAATTCACAATCAAATCACATAAAAAAAAAGGAGAGAAAATGAGCAATTAAAATGCACATTCTGCCAGGCAAATCAACCTTCCCTTCCCAGCCGCTGCTCTTGCCTCTTACAGGCAGGGTCAGAATTAGTCCTGGACCACTGGAGATTTCGGTCCTGCTGGTTTCACTGACAGCAGCCTCCCAGCCTTGATCTTCCCATCTACCAGGGGCTCTCGGCAGCTCTAGCCCGCTGCTGTACTTACTGGTGACTTGCTAACCCTCAGGATCAATTATATAAATAACATACCTTCGTTATTTCCCACTCCCTGCTTCTCTTTAAGGCTCCTCCTGGCTCACAAGTCAACAAAAACTTGAGGATTTCAGGGGAATAAGCAGGGATTGATGGTTGTGCGTTTGCCAGCAAACACCCCAGGCTGAATTCCTCTTCGGTGCGATGTCGCTGCGCTTAGTGAAGTTATCATCCCCTCCGAAAAGCGTGTACTGAAATGTACGTTAACATTCAGGCATCATTTATGCTCTATAAGTAATTCAAGCCTACAGAGGCAATCTCTTGCATGTTCAAAATTCAAAGTCTCCTTCTCTAATCAGCCGGTCCGGAAGGGCTGAAATCTGTCCCTGAGGCCGGAGTGAAGGGAGGGCCTTGGAGAAGGAGCTGGGGAGCAGCATTTGCCCGCTGTCCCTTACCCCTACGTAGCCGAGGGGTGAGACGGGAGGACAGAGAACTCGGTCAGTCCATCCGTCCCTCACCGATGCAGGGGCTTTTATGAGCAGCCCCAATGCCCACCAGGTCCCTGCCAGAGGCTCAAGGTCAGCAGTCTGCAGCGGGGCAGAGCTGGGGCGGTGGGAAATGCCGCTCTATTAATGTCACTCAAGGAATTCAAAGCTCTGCATCTGACGTGTCCACAGAGCCCTTTCTCATGGCACATACTCCCACTCCTGCTCCCTTTGCCGCGGTCTGATCCTCTCTCCCTCCTGCCCTGCAAAGCCTGCAAATGTCTCTCTCTTTTGGCCGCACTCAGGTTTCCCTGATGGGGTCAAGGAAAACCCGGTGGATGGTCCCTGCTGTCCCCTCACTGTATAGCTGCTATACGGCACGGCCACGGGAGGGGAAAGGGGTGGGACGTGCCGCCAGCCCCGATCCCAGATGGGAGAGCCCCACAGTGCTGTGGCACTCCACCACCGCAGGGTCTTCATCTGGTAGAGCAAAACTCCAGCAACAAGTGGGCTGCCATGGATGCAGGCTCAGAGGCATCCCTGGCTGGATCACATTGCTAAATAATTTCTAATTTTCCTTTTAAAAACCTGCTCCAGCAATCTTCCTCCCCAGCCTACCTTCAAAGCCGCTCCATGAGATGCTCATTGGCAAGGAGAGCACGAGGCTCTGGTATTATTTCGGAAATGTTTCAGGGCTTCACAATAGTTTTACAACACCTTGCAGCAAAGTGGCAGATGGGATTCTGGCCTAATCAATACACTAAGCAGAGCCAAGTGCCGGATCACTGATCTGAACTGAAAGAAAAAATAGTAAATCAAAAGAATACAGAAGTACCATCGTTTCTGTAAAGCAAGAGGAGCTGTAACGTGTTCAGTTCCCAGATTTGCAAGCTTGCACCGTGAGCTCAGCATGATAAAAGGAGCTTCCTGTGGCAGCTCTGAGCCAGCAGAGGAGCCGCAGCCCCGGCCGCTGCTGCGGGGGATCGTGGCCGCAGCTCCTGCGCAGCGCGAGGCCGAACACGGGCAGCCCGAGCTCAGCCCCCAGCCCAGCTCCCAGCGTCGCGTCCACCTTCCCCGGCCCAACTCTGCTCTTCTTCGTGAACCAAACACGCATGACGTTGGGTGAGAAGTGCTGGATGCAAGCAGCAGCCCAAGGTCCCGGCCACTGGCCGGTGCATCACTTCAAAGGCAGCTCCAAAGCTCCCTCCCTCAGGAAGCGGCACTGGCCATCAGACGTGCGGCAGGCTTCTCTGGCAATTAGCAAACGGGGCTGACGCGATTCACAGCTCTCAAGTGCTGCCAGACCCATGACAAGGCCTCACCCAAAAGCCAAGGGTCACACCACCACCACTGGCAGATGGGAACCGGTGGCCAGGAGGCTGATTGGGCCATTAGGCAGCTTGCCGCGAAGGGACGAGTGACCAGCTGCCCGGCTGTAAAACCGGGGACACGCAGCTCCATCTGTGGGAGACAAGGCAAAGGGGAGTCCCGGCCACTCACAAAGTGCAGGGGCACCCGCGGCCCCCCCGTCCCTCTCCTTTACAGCTACAACCTTAAATCAGGATGTGCAGGGGTACCACGCCGGGTCGGGAGAAGCAAAGAGCCCCTAGCAGGGCAGAAGGGATCTGTCCTTCCCCTTTTCTTCACAGCCCCTGTGCCCAGGGATGAGTCAATACCCATCACCTGTCATTGCACAAGAAAAGTCGTCTTTTCTTTTTTTTCAATATTTGGAGATTCTAAAAGCCGAACAAAAGACATGCAACACGTTGTACATTCAAAGGAGATCCTTTTAACTGCCAAGCTGCAGCAGAACTGTAGTTGTGGTTATTATACAGAAACAGACATAAAACTTATAATGTGGATCAACACATTTTATCAGTCGTTCAAGAAAATACTGAGTCCATGAAGCTTAGCTATTACCTTTCTAACAGCTCTGAAAGATTTACCATAGTTTCAGCTTAATCTGGAATTTTATTATGTAGTTATTTTAATCTCACTTTATTTTATCACTGCTTGGAGTCCCATTATCAAAGTAAGATCATGTTTAGATACAGCAGTGATGAATAGTGTTAGAAACAGCTAAAACAGAAACAGACTCCAGCTCTATTTTGCTATTTGAGTAGAAAACCACCAAGAGAGCCTTTATGATGCATTATAGAAACATAAAGGGGTAGTTCCTACTGGGGGGGCTGGGGTGACCATTTAATTAGATGCTTCCCTCCTCATTATTTATCTATATGAGCTTCTCCCACCCATCATCAGGTTGAAAGCCAGAAGAGACCATGAGACTATCTTCCCTGAGCCCGTGGCTGAACATCGGGCACTAGCCTCATTTTTTGCACATCCTTGTGCACGTTTTGCTGAGGTACAGTACTTGCTCAGGCAGAAGGACAAACCTGCACCAGAAGATCCCTCTCCCCTCATTTTCTCCGTAATGCTGAAGTAAGGCTGGGACTCTTCAGCTGCAGCCAGCGACTCCTGCAAACGATCCTCACGAGAAGGTGACATTCACAAAAGACAGCAGACAGACAGGGTGGGAGACGGCCCATACCCCGTGCTCAGAGCCGACCGCACAGGCAGGGTCCCAGCACGCCAAAGCCAACCCAGTCCCCAGGGGCAGCGCTGGGGACAGGAACGTGGCCAGATGCACCCTCCCGGCCCGCAGAGCCTCTCCTGCCCCTTCCCTGCGCGAGTGCACCGAGTGCTTGGGCTGGCCAGAAGGTTTTTGGAGATGGAATTGCTGCTCAGGCTGAGGGGACCTCTGAGAGCAAGCCTGGCGCTCGGGGCTGCAGTCTTTGCACTGTTGGGATTTTGTTCAGACGTCCTCTGGTGGGTGCTTTCCACCCCGCTTCCTCGGTAAAGAATTCAGGGGAGCATTAAAAACAGTCAAGGGCTCTAAGGCACGAATTTAATTCTTATCTGCCAAGCCGTGTAAAGCATATATTTAAACGCTAACCTGAATCAAAATAGTTTCCTAAATTGGGACTGAAAATCTTTAGGACGTACTTTAAAAACATAAGGATGAAATACCACACGTGGGAAGAAGTGGAGAGGCTGTTCATTCCCATTCTCCGCTTTGGGAAGAAGCAGGAGAAGGCTGCTTACGCAGCAAAGCGATGCAGCATCAGCAAGCAAAGCGTTCACTGACGCGGGCTCAGTCATCACGAATGGTGACACATGTGTCACCAGGACCAAAGGAGGGTTGGAGTCCACCTTATGACAACCTGTTAGCGCAATGCTGGGAGAAAAACTCGGCACCTTTCATTCAAGGTGCGATCATCTCTATCCCTGACCTTGCAACACCCACTGAGACACCTGCGAGACCCTCCCCCCCCAGCAAGAGGGCAGGAGGCCACCGGCCCAGGCCACCCAGATGCAACTCCTTGCAGTCACCTCGCACCAAAACGCAGGCTGGCGCTCTGACTTTTATTTCTTCCTCCGCGTCCTCAGTCCTGCAAAGCCACCCCCCGACACGGCCCAAGGCGGTCACGGCGGGGCGGTTTCCCCGGCAGGCCGCCGCAGGGGCCGTCAGCCCCCTCGTCTCTCTGGTCTGCGGGGGATTCACCCCCCGCGCGGTCACAGGCCCGGGGCCGGCGCTGGTGCCGCAGGGCCGGGCACAGGGGTTCGCGGGGAGCCGCGGGGGCGGGAGGCCCCGCTTTCCTCCGGCCGCAGCTGCCGTTCCTGCAGGGACGGGGGCGCCTGGCGGGAGCCGGGCCTCAGCCGCGCGCCGAGCAGGGCCCCGGGGCCGGTCTGCACCGTCCTCTAGTGGCCACCAGCCCCGATTCACTGGCCCGGTCCGGCCCCCCAGGGCAGCCCTGTCCACCGCACCGTGTCCCCACCAGGGTCCCCTCTTTTCCTCCGCCTTCCCCCATTCAGTTGAGCCTGGGGCTGTCACCGTCGCAGTAACAACTACTGCAGCCGTCACCCTGACCGTCAGCGAGGCTCCGGTTTCACCCGTCGCCCCAAGAGCAGCGACGAGGAGAGCGATTGCCGCTATTTCTGCCACCCTTTCCAAGGGGGCCTTCCATCCCGGCGGGCAGCCAGCCCTGCAGAGCGGGAATGGGGTGCTCGGATCTCAGGGGGACCTGGATAGGAAAGGCCACCAGGATGGCAACACGGATCCTGCGCCAGTCCTGAGCGTGCTGCTCTCGTCTTTGTGACCTGCTAACCTGACAACGTCTGAAGTTACTTCCCATGACAGATCTCCCGCCCCTCCTTGCTCTATGCTGTTTTCCAGGATGGCTCTAGGACAAATAACCCAGCGGGGTCGTCCTACGCCAGCAAGTTTCCAAATAGCCAGTTCCCCCATTCCTCTTCACGCAACAGGCAGCCTCTGAGACCAAATGACCTCACGGGTCTCTGCACAGAAACGGTGGGATGCTAAACTGGCGTTACAGACTCCACTTTCCTTTCCCATCCCTGTCAGCAACTCAGACCACACGCACCAAAGTCCTCAGGCAAAAGTTGCCAGTGACAGCAACACGCCCCAGGAGGGAGATGGGGGCTCCAGCCTCCAACTCTTGGGCACAGAAAACGGGGAGGATTTTTTCTGGGAGAACAAGTATGAAATAAAGAGAAAGTTTGAAGTAAATCAGGCCATAAATATCTTGATAACCTGAAAGAGAATAAAAGCTCCCGTCAATATTTATACTCAGCTTCCCAAAGATAACAGGAGTTCATTTACTAAATACCTTTGAGTAACTATGCCTTTGGGCAGGCATGGTCCAAAGGAAACATTTAAGCCAGGAAAGATGCTTCAGGAGTCATCTTAACAAGGAAAAACTTTGGAGGAGAGGACCTTATCTCTGGAAAAAGCCACACGCTGCAGCTTTAGACATGACGCACGGAGCGCAGGAAGCCCAGCCCCGGGGCAGGATGCAGAAGTGGATCCGTTCCAGCTCCCTCTGGCTTCCCCAAGGCTTGGAGCCATCCCACAGGGCGCGTGAGGCTGGTGAGTGGTCAGGGACCCTTCAGGCAGGTATCACACAAGATCACTGCATGCTGGCCCCCCCACCCAGCCAAGCACACAGCTCATTGGAGCCGCTCTGCCGGGCTCCACAGCAGAGCCCCGTGGCACATGCTGGGTACCCAGTGGCAGCGACCATCACTGCAGACACCCCTGCTGGCTGCCCACAAGGCTGTCACGGTGATGGGACTTCACTTACTACCTGTATAGCCCTGGCTGGCCCCTGTAAGTCTACCTGTGTGGCACAGCAGCAAATTTCACCTATGGTTTCTCTCAAGGCTCACTCAACTCCAGGAGCCATTGCCCGGGTTGCAGGAGGACCTTATCTGTGCAGAGCAGAACCCAGCAGAGACATCCATCCCTTCACCAGCAGCCGAGACCGAAGGCCTTCCACTTGGGAACTGCAGTTCTTCATCATCAAGCCTCCATTTCCAATACCCCAGCATGTGGTATCTCCCGTCTCCAGCTGAGATAATGAAAATGTACATCCTCACTCTCCCAATCTGCAGGAAACTTACTTATGTAGGCAAAAGGCATGCGATGCTTCATTCGCTTCCTATCTCAGAGCCCAACACTTCCCCCAAGAGCAGCACAAAACACACCTTGCCACCCACCTCGATATTTGATAGACGTTAAATACAGCCACCTGTGATTGATGCTTCTCCTCACATAAGCACTCCAGCCACAATCTGGATAATGCGTAGCATTATTAAAGCATCAATTATCTTTAGCGCAAGTGGAGCTGCATTAGCAGGACTGCAGTCTGCTCGTTTTGATAAGGTTTGCTCTGTTCATTTATCAATAAAATGGGGATACCAGCAGGCCATGGAGGCTGCAGGCTTTAACTCTGTTAGGATGGAGTTGACATTCACATCCTCTGTGCGTGCACCATCAGCCAGAGCATCGTGGTTGTCCTGGTTGTCGGGGTTTAGTTGTCAGGAAGAGGCAGGTTGGCTCTACAGCCCACGAGGAACTCGCTGCCATCGCTGGCGGGTATCCTCAGCTACAAGCCACTGCACCAGTTCCTGGGTTCCAGCAGGGTGCTTCTGCCTGATGATGCCCCGGGTACCCAAGCAAAGTGGCCAGAGAGCTCATCCTTGCTGCTGGGAGGGTGATCTTCCCAAACAGCTCGAGTTTTGCTCCTCTTGGGTGCATGCAGGGTGGTGGCTTTGAAAATGACACAGAAGCAAGGCTTAGCCCTGAAGCTGGCCATACACTAACCCAGCCGCAGGTGCCTTCTACCAGCTCTGAAGAGAAGTTTCCCTCTGTTTTTCTGTCTTTTGGCTCTACCCACATGCACCATTTCTCACTTTTTAGTGATGAAAGCGTGGCCCAGGGACAGGGCTAAGAATCTGCAGAAAAGCAAATCTTTTTATTAGCAGACCTAGAATTTCCTTCATAAACCACACTAAGATAGACTCTTGGCTTTCTAATAGCAGTAAATCTCCAAGTCCAATAGACTTCAGTTAATGAATATTGATTATGGTAGTGCTGGAGAAGGCTGGTGTCGGTCGAACTGCGATGCCGTACCCCTCTTTGCCCGAGCAGGGCTGTAAATTACCTGAGAGCTCGTTTGTATTTCAAAACTAGGTAGTGGAGAACACAGTGGTTATGGCTGTGCTGCAGCTTTTGCTGTCCCAGAGCTGGGCAAGCACCTTAATGCTAATTGCAGCTGGTCAGTGAGGCTAAGAATTTTTTACTGGGTTTTTTTAAGCACTTGGGAGCCTGTGGATCTGGCCCTTTTGGAACTAAGACAGGATTTATCAACTCAGCGTCCAGCTCCTGCACGCTGAGGGGCTCACCCGCAATCCAGGGGGCAGAGGTGGACTCCCAGGTGGGTGAGACGAGGGGCAGGGGATGCTGGTTAGGCAGTTCCTAACACGCTCCTTGAGACAGCTGAACGCACGGTGTGAAATGAGAGCTATTTTATATGGGCAAGTCTAATTTCTTGGAGGACCACTGCCAGCCTGCCACCAAGCACACTTACACTGTGCTGGAAGAGGACAGGCACCGGCTCTACCTGAGGCAAGCCTGCCCCAGGCCTCCGGCTGGCATTTGCACTTTTCCATCTGTTTCCGCATGTAAATGCACATTTCCCTCTATCCCCCAATGGATATCTTAAAAGTGAGAATCCAAGCTGATGAACAAACACACCATGGTCACCTGGGCCTTTGACTCACAAGACAAACCTCATCGTGCCCTTGATGAGGGGCTCTATCCATTACCTTCAGGCTGGAATGACTCTGAATGGCCTTCAAACGAAGGAGAGCTCAGGAAAACAAGCCAAGGGCAGCCCACTGCCACGCACAGACCTTATCGCGTCCTCTGGTGGGGGACTGAGGCAGTGACGGGTGGGGAGGCCGGGGAACTGGTTCAACATTTTCATAAAACTATCTTTTATGCTCAACTGAGGTAACCCAACAACAACAAACCCCAGAACAACCCCCTCCCCGCTCCCCACATCCGATAAAAATCAAGTAATAACAGGAGTGACTTACGCGCTCTCTGCCTGGTACTTCCATCTGGCCTTCCAGTTAATACCCGCTATGATTAAAGCATCTATAATCTGCGGTCTGTGGAGACCTGTAGAGCAGCAGCGGCGGTGGCTGTGCAGCCTGATAAGGGTTGTTCACTCAGTGCAGATGAAACTTTTAATATTTATAGCTGCTGATTTTTTTTCCTGATGCCTCCCTATTGAGGGGAGGGGGGTGAAAGTTTAAAGATAAAAGCTTGATGAAAGACCAGGTGGAATGTTTTTCCAAGGACAGGCAGGGGCTTAAAGCTATCTCCACCTAAGAGCGGTTTAAGAACGCTGCTTAGGCAAGCGTGGCATCAGAGATGGGGGATGAAGCCTCTGGAAGACCTTCAAGGCTTGTCTACAGTGCACCCAGGCTGAGCTGTAAGCTCCTCCGAGCCGTCTGTGGGCTGTCTGGTCTGCACCAAGCACAGGGAGACGGCGCCTGGGGCTGCCAGCCATCGCCACAAAATAATTAAGTCACTCCAGGTCAGCGGCACATACTTTAAGTAAAGCGCTAACAGCAATTCCAGCTCAGCACTGAAATATGCCGAGATCCTAAACCAGACTGTGTCAGCCTAACCCTCGTCTCAACGTCAGCGGGAGCTGCGCAGGTCAGCACACAGGGCACCGGGAACACACTTGAAAAAATAAATTGCATTTTGCTCCAATCAAGTCACGGTTAATTGCAGTAGAGTACTTAGGACCCATTGCTGGTGAAACACTGAAGATGCTGGTGCCTTCGCAATCTTCCTCCTGGGAAATAGCAAAACCTCCCATTTCCAGCAGCATCCCTCTTCCAAGTGGATTGGTAATATTCTCGTTGGTGGCAATCTGGCCTCAGAGCAAGAAGGCTCTGCCCACCAGGCAGCAGCAGGCCATATCGCAAGGCAGAAGCAGGTACTTTCCACTACTGCCCAGCGACTCCCTCTGCCCCCCGTGCAGGGTATCCTACAGGAGACCCCGGGACGGCAGACGGAGGCACGCAGCTTACACAGTCCTTTGGACGCCACCTTGACAGAAAGATTCTGTTTACCCTCCGTCCAGACACAGGAACCCAACCCAACTCCCCCATTTTCAATACCATGAGACCCAGACTTGCCCCACGCTCAAATGGTTTAATATTTGTGCATTAAAAAAAGGAATCCTGACACCTCTGGGTGTCAATATTATGAAAGATAGGAATAACATCACCCATCAGTAATTTCAGATAGATGTAACTGGGCCAACCAACCTGAGTAAAACAAGAAGATGCAAAGGTATTCAATATATATATTCATTCTTTCATTTCCATATTCAATATATTCATTCATTTAATCTGAAAGACATTACACTTATACACTTCTTTCAAAGGTGGCTATGTGGTCCTCATTAGCATCAGAGCACTTCAAAATGTTTAATAAACACATACATACAACATACATATGGTATAGGGAGATAGGTTTTAGAGCTGAAATACAAGGCTTGGGTGAACTTGAACTGAGGGCTCTCAAATTTTAAGTTATCTCCGCCCCTCTGCCTTCCTACCATGAATACCAGAAGTCAAAGAAAAAAGAGAAGCAGGCTGGCCAGGGAGAAGATGGGATTGCTTTTTCACAAGAGAAAATCAAAGATAAAGACTTCTTAAAAAACAAAACCCAAATGCTGAAAAACGCTCCAACTAAATTCAAAAAGTATCAGAGAAAAGAGGCAGAGCTCTATATTCCTAGGACACATCCATTGTTTCGAAAGCATGAAGAGAACTGGATGAAGAAAACATAATACGTGCTGTCTTCAAGACAGCTGCAGTTTTCCTTGACTTACAGACCTGTCTGCCAGAAATTATATTTCTTGGCCTCCACGTTCTCCTTCACAAAATACAATTCCAAAATGTGCAAGCAGAGCTAAAGTCTAACGAACATTAAGTTGTTGAAAATTATTTAAAAAAAAAAAAAAGTCCTGAGTTTATCTGCGTTCTTAATAAGGAGTTTATCTCCAACTGAAAACCTTGGGCGGGGGGCAAGGGGGTGAGAACCTCAAACCCTATCAGAAGGAATTTCTGCATGACTTCTGGAACTGTACGGAAAAATCTAAATTAACAAAACCACCCAGTATCAGCAGACTAGTTAAAACTCTTTAGCACCTGGATACACACTGGCCAGAGCTCCTACAACATTTGCAGGCGGCACGCAAAAGTACATTAAGCTGCTTATCATTCTGAAGCAAGAATCAAGGATTAGACAAACCTCCCACTGCACATCAGTTGGCCTCCCTGGCTACAGCAGTCACCACCATTACCCTCATTTCCAAAGCTCATGAGCATTTTGAATTAAAAAACCTTACAGCATGAGATAGATGTACATGAAGAAACATCTGCAACGCTTCATAGATGAATTACTGAGCATCATCTATGAGTTATTTTCTACAAACCTGAGCTTTCACTACCTCGAAGGTGGGAGTGTTGAGTACATAGAATCTAAACATCCCTCTGAAGACATGAGTTTAAAAGTGTACATAAAAAAATACAATTAGAATATCATCAGGTGTTCACTGCTATGTATTGAAGTCACTTGCTACAAACAGGTCATCACTGTAAAAAGTAACACATGTGAAAAACAAGAGCAGTAGTCAGAGACCACACTTCCCCTCAGTCCCATCGAGTGGCAGCAAGATGGTTTGTCTAGGCAGTCACCGATCACAGCCAGCACCAGCAGCTTTGGAGAAAAGGGCTGGAATCTCAGCGATGAACAGGTCCAGAAAACTTTGCTCTGAGGGAAAATCCCTCCCAAGTATCAGGCGGCAGAATGCAAGTGTGAGAAACAAAGGGAAGTCCATCCACACGTAGTGGCAAAGGTCACTGAAGGCGGCTGCACCTTTCTCAAGCGGTCCAGCTCTCATCACACGGAGATACCTCAAAGGCAGAATTGCCCAGCACAACACGTGAGCTTTGTGCACATCCCTAAGATCAGCCAGTTGTGCAGATGTTTGTGAGAGATCACATCAATCTAAAGAGAAGTGCTCTGCAAAAATATCATTTTTCTTTCCAAACAAACCTCGTATTTGCTCAAACTCCAGGGGCACATCAGCAGCCTTTTTCTTTACTTCTTTATCAAAAAGCTACAAAGAAAAAAATAGATGATATTGGCAAAAGTCAGTACAAGCTTTTCACCCTGGCTGATACCACTGCTCACTCTAACCTCTTAAAAGATCCAGCAATAAGCCTTTTATATAAAAATCCATCCCTGTCACCACTGCTGCCTCATGCTCCATTATTTAACATTTTCCCATTTTCCCTGGCTCTGGGTAACCAGAAGTTAGCCTAGGTCCCTCCCCAGCAGCAAGGCTGACACAGCTACAGCGCCCAAAAACCAATCTCCTCTCCACTGGTTCCAATCACTCCAAAAGACACAGACACGTTACCTCGTAAGCTGAGAGCTCCAGGAGCCCCGATATGTCGTCCTCTATTTCAGACAGCGACTGGTTCAGGACAGCAGCCGCCTTGGCCACATCCGGGTGATAATGGTTTTGTAGACACTGCAAGAGCAAGACAAACAGGAGATGGCCTGGTTAGTACAGGGTGACATACCTATCTGCCCTCCCACACAGGGATCTGCCCTTTGTTGGTCAGATCTTCAGTGAACATCAGATTCTGGCAGAGGAGGCAAGTTTGCTGTACTGTGCTACTACAGGGCTTCAAGAAATCCTGATTTCAGCCATCTTTCAAATGGTCAAAGGTCCCCTCCACCTGGTCTGCATCCAGCTCCAGACAGACTCCTCCACAGGCCATGCCTACAGCACACAACCCAATTCTGCCACCTCCCACAGCCCCGACGTCACATCCGAGCTCCTGCCCTCTGGGCTTCCTGCTGTCACACAACATTCTTGTTGCTGCTTCAGTCCCTTACACAAATCCCTTGTAGTGTTTAAATGGAAAGTGATAATTCTGCCATTAAGGTTTTAGAAGCATCAGGAGTAATTTAACCGATTTCAGCCTTCGTATACCATCCTACAAACGATTCAGGCGAAAGGTGAACATTACCATCTTCTCCAGCATTTTTAAACCCATTTCTACAGGATGACCTAGCTGTACCCAATTAATTTCCATCAGTGCTCAGCAAGTTCCTCTCTCTCCCCTCCAAAGCAAATAAAAAGCCTCATACATTTGCAGCTATTTAGTCTGTTTCTGCTGTTAACTGCACGCTTTTCAGCTGCATGGTCAGAAGTGTGCTCACAAGTCACTTACTAATTAGCACGTACAATTTCTCCAGTGTGTGGAATCCTTTGCATCTTACGCTAGGATAGAAAAGGATGCAGAATAACAGATGAGCCAGAAACTCATCTCATTTGCATGACGTACGTCAGCAGGTTCCTGTAAGTGGGACTACCCATGGCCAACGTGTGTCAAGGAAGCAGCAAGGGTGGAACAAGCCCATACCAGACACAGATGTTCCTTTTTAGCTGACATACCCGAATCTCCCAGAGAGAGCTCTCCAAAGCCCTGCTTTCAGATGGCGACTCTTCCTCCATAATATATGGATCTTCTGACATATCTAAAGAAACAGAAATACAGAGCTAATTAACTTCTGCATGATATACATAACCTCAAAGGGATCACAGAGACCCAGAGCAATGGTGCAGCCAGAGCTGCTCCTTCCCAAGACATTTAGGGTCCAGGAACAAGCTGACACATTCCAGCATGACACAAGAGTCACTGTTTGCAACACTACAGAATCGTAAGAGCACAGGGAGCAGGGCACAAGGAACTTGAACAGTCTCAGGCAAAGGGCATCTCAGGCAACTTCGAACGGTCACTACTGATGTTCAACACTGATCAGTTAAATCAGAGAGAGATGAAGTAAAAACTTGGGAGACTGCTAACGCCCCAGTGGGGCCACCTACACAAAAACACTACAGACAGAAACTGAGGAGGTCTCTGGTTTCTGCATTTGGTTTTTTTTTTTTTCCCTTTTTTCTTTATAGTCTTGAGGTGAACAAGACAAGCTCAGTGTCTGGTACAGCCCCCCCGAGTTCTTTAGCACTTGGAAGTAGCCTGGGGCAGCGTGCCACGCTCAAAGCAACCCTCACCAGGGAACCACAGAGGCAGGGAGCCAACCGTGAGGCCCAAGGTCAGAGAGGAGCAACGCAGATAGGTCTTCACAGCCAGAGAACCTGCAGAAGCAGTCTGCTGGCTTTCCGCAAACTCAAGGGACAGAGGGATCCTTCTAGAACTCGGAATCGGGGCTGGGATCTCCCCTCCTCCTCCACAGGAATACTGCTCTTTATGCTGTCTGAAGGCATAATGCAAAACTCCCCTGCCCACCCTCCCCTTACCTTCTGGCCCATTAGGTCTGTGTACGAGCACTTTGCACGCCGGGTGCCTCCGAAAGAGATTACAGATGAAGGGAATGACCATGAGCAGAGCCTCGGGAGGAGCAGTGAGAGCCAGCCGAGAGAGGCGCTTTATAAATGCTGCCACCAGGTACGCTGGCAAGTGACTGTTGGAAAGCGGACAGAAAAAACCAGCATGTAAAAGTCCTAGCAAGTGAGCCAGCAGCCTCACCAACCCAAAGAGCAAGTCACGTTAAAGATCAGTGGGGCTCTTCAG
The DNA here is from genome assembly GCF_028500815.1 of Rissa tridactyla. NCBI lineage: Eukaryota > Metazoa > Chordata > Aves > Charadriiformes > Laridae > Rissa > Rissa tridactyla. The sequence goes on along the minus strand of NC_071478.1, from coordinate 9,244,833 downwards.
ATTTTTTGGGCTATGGAGTAAAGAGAAGCTGTAAGAGTCTTGGTTTCAAGCAGTAACAGAGGGTCTTGTGCACTCTCTGGAATAAATCTGGGGGCATTTCCATTCAGTGCATGAATAATCTCAAATCACTGTGATTCAATCCAGATGCATGGCATCACTCCAGGCGCTCACTGTAGCCAAGCACAGCTCTTGTACATGGTCATTCACGTGTCAGTCTTTATTCAGTCCTTCTATAAACTTCAGACTGCTTGGCCAGGCAACCTTGATTATACTCTCCTAATGTTGTTTTGTGGGTTTAATTAATACACGGGCCATGGTGTTAAATTTATACTAATACTTCCAGGACTAAAGTAAGCAGTACAGCTGTTAATGGGAACATAAAGCTGCTGCAATATAAATGTGCAGGACAGGTTTTTTTATGGTAAAAATGCAAATTTCTAACAGCGATCAGCTCATCTAGGCATTTTCTTCAGGTCAGAAGAGCTGTGATGAAAGATGACAATTTGCAGCCACTCAGCCTTCAGCCCTAGGGCTCGCTACACCTGCAAGGCTCAGCAAAGCCACCCCACAGGACACCGTCTGTCAGATCTCGTTACTGTCTCCAAAGCACACTATGAATACAAGGGGGGGTGATATTAAGTGCCTAGTGCTGAACTGTAAAGCGTTACTCTTGGTTTATTTTATAACATATGATGGCAACTATATGACCAGCTGCTTATCTAGTTTCTTCCCTGTGTACAACAAGTTGACATCATCAAGACAGATTGTCAAACACTTTATATTTCAATCTTACACGTCTGCAAAAGGTCATCAATTTATCAACAGCTTTATGATCTATAAAAAGCCTTCAAATGTTACTTTTCCATATTCATAAAGACAGACACAAAAATCATCACTTTCAGCCAAAGTGGAATACTGATCAAAATACATCCATAATCATTTGCAGATCAAACTCCAATAACTAACTGCGTTTTTGCCTTCTGAAACTAGACGGCTGTGTGGCAAATCTTCAAAAATAGCACATGAAAAATTACACAACACTACACTGACACTCTTGGATTCGGTTTTCTTGGTAAAAATGAATCTAATCCAGTAGGAACACTGAATACATTATATCCAGACATGTGGGGGACTTCAAAAACAGCCTCTGGCCAACAAAAAAGCAAAAGGAAAATATGTGAGCATACATAATAAAGATGCTACTTACGATGAAGACAAAAACAGATCAGCCAAATGGAAAAAGCGGGCTCGGTATTTCACGTGATATATAGAAGGGTCTAAAAGACTGTACAGTTTTTTGTAAAAGTCAGGATACTCCCTGTTAAAAAAAGAAAATGACAACATCCGTTGTGATGTACAATGGGACTACACCGTGTCTAAATGTTCCTATGCTTTCATTACAGCCTACCCCAGACCACTGCTGTGCTCTGTTTAGCTTTCTTAGGCTTCTCTCCACAGCCACCACTTGAAAACAAGGTGAATTTATGGCTCTTGCAGTGCCCAGCCATTTTGGGGATGTGAAGCTATATCCATTGACTGCAAATGGTATGGGATCCAGTGAAAGTCACACCAAAAACTATGGCTTCACTGTGTAACTAGATCAATAGAAATCGATTTTCAAGCGCTGAGCAACTACAGCCTGGAGAAGAGGATATTTAGGCTCAGCTGAAAAAAAAGGTCAGACTATCAAGAGCTCAGCATCCAAACAGCTGAGCCTCTTGTGCAGAGTTGGAGTTGCTCATGGGGAAATTTTAAAGCCTGAAGGCGTGGAGAACCCATTTCAGTTGCTTTTACATAAAAATATAAACGCAAAACCCCATGCCCCTTCCAACAATATGCTCTTTTTACTTACAGATTATGCTGATGAATCAGAATAAATAAACCATTTAAGGCTAGAAGACTGATTGCTCCACCTGTAAGAAAGCAGGCAGGTAGCAACACAATAAAAATTGGGAAAAAAAAAAAAGGAATCAGCTTCAACTTGTTTCTATTATAAAACCTTCCTAGAATGAACACAAAACCAAGAGTACCTGAAATTAAAGCCAGCATGACAGTTGTAAAGTGACACAATTTCACCTAAAACCTCCCAGAGGTTCACAAGTTTCTCAGAAAGATTAAGCTGTAGTTTAGAAGAAAAGACTCTGAAACACCGAGACACAAAAACGTGCTGCAGAATCCCCCAAGAAAACCACACTGAGGAAGCAAAGGTATCATGAGAAAGGACATTTCTGTAGGCATCTGTGCATCCTGTGTCCGGATGCAGCCCAGATATCAGCAGTGCTGGCTGAATTCCATATTTAAAAGAAATCACTCCAGTATTCTACTCTACTCAAAGCCTTAAATATGATTTTCCCTACATATAAGGGGCAACAACACTGACACAGGTAAAAACATCTCACTTTCAGGGACGACAGAGCTCACCCTAGTTCCTTAGCTCCATCCCAGCCAAAAGTACGTCTATTTCATCATCCAGGCCATGGCGCTACATCCAGCCGACCTTCCAAGTCCGTAAGTACCATGCTGCAGGTACATACCACAAAGGATTTAAAGCCTGTTTTCACTCACCTATGCCATAGGCTGCCGTCAAGAAGTCTATCATGAGAGTGGGTTCATTCATGTAAGGCAGGATGGAGTCATGCAGAATCACAAGAACTTTTTTGTACAGGCCAGTGGGTAGCTGTGAAGACGAAACAATACAGTGAAACAATCATTGCAGGGAGAACTCAGAGAGCAACAGCAACCCATGGCTGAAAAAGGCAACACACAAGCAAAAGGGGATGTGCCAGGACAATACAGAACGGCTCACAGCAGCAGTTCCCAAATGGGAGAGTTTACAAGTGACACGTGACAAGTTCATTCAAAGAAGCTGGTGCCCACAACTAGAAGTGTCATCACAGCTCAGAGGGGAAAGTCACCAGCGAAAAGGCTTGGGAACCCTCAAATCAGGAGCAGAGGTCGTTATGCTGCAGGCCACTCCTTATGGTCAGATTTGTTTGAGGCGGGGAAAAAACGCCTAAGAGTAAGAACAACCAGAACGTATAAGGTCATGTTTCTTGGCAGGAGAACGATCCAACAGAAAGGGTGACTGGGCTGTTCTCATCCCACATTGAAAGCACAGCGAGGTCCTACCAGGAGCTCCATGCAAGGGCGGGGGCAGCCTCTGAGGATTAGCAATTGAAGAGTTACACAGATCAGTGGCAGCAGCAACACTCACCTTGTGCTTCAAAAAAATGAGCCACATTTTTTCAAACGCCTGCTTGTGTGCCTGAAAAGAGAATTGCAAACAGTGAGTTAAACACACTGCTGTAGATAAAGTTCTATTTTAAGTAAATAAAATTTCAACTCTGAAGCAGCAAATGAACAGTTACCTGCAGCTTCGACACTTTCAATTCCTCCCAGTTATCTAAGAAGAAAGGAAAAATGGATATTGAACTTGAAATGGGATGTTTAAGAAATTAAGATGATCCTTTTTTACTTAGTACTTTGATACCCTAAAAATTTGGGCTGAAGTCCTTGTCTTGATACAAAGCCATGACTGAACCCACCGTAGACAGAGGAATGTGGATTTTGTAATACTGTTTAGAATCACTGTGATCACAGAAGCAGACATTTTTTATTAGCAAATGATAGTATAGTCTTTACACAACAAAAATCTTAAACCTGATTTTCCCTTTCATACACAGGTCATCATGTGGAGATTACTAACCTTGCTTCACCATAAATTTGACCATGTCGGACTCTTTGTTTGGCATGTTAATGGGCGAAATGAGGGAAAATACATTCTGCTGGTAAAATGGCAGCGGCCTCTGAGGAAAAAAGCATATAATCAAACACGAAGCAAGTTCCACAACAGATAGCAAGATGCTGGACTTCGATATTGCCCTATTTCCCAAGCACTGAATATACTTAGGAAAGAAAAAGGAAAGGAAAAATGCTGACGGCTAAATTACATACTGGTGTATTCTCTATTGCTGCCTCATCCTGGAGTATTACTTGTTCACCTAACACAAAACTTATCTCTGAACTAATTCTGGTTTAACAAAAACTGGTGGATTACATTAAGGAAAACAGACTCTTCTTCTCTGCACCACAGAGAGAACAGAATTAGGAGTTCTGTGTGTGACACCCACCCTGCAGCGATTCGGGTAGAACAGAAGCTAGAGCCCAGACGAGAAGGATCTGCAAGAACACCACTTTGTGTCTTAAACTACTTCCAGTTTCAGACTGAAGACATTCTTAGCATAATTGACACACATTGTGAGCAAGAAAAAAAATATTTAAAAAAAAAAATCAATGCCTTCAAGTGGGCACACTCATTCCTCTTGCTTCCGAAGTCTTTCCATACACCACTGTCCCCCCCTGCCTCATGCACGAGATACACGTTTCAGAGCAGTTTATCCAGACCCAACTCAACAGCAAAAATTTGTTACCTCTTTTGTCTTTTGCATGACTTGTCCAATACTCTCAGTGACCGCCTTTATGACAAAGTACCGAATGTCATCATACTCCATATATTCTTGAAAGCGAGAGATCAGGAGCGAAGCATCCTCGTTTAAGGGAAGTAAGCCATCGACAACTACCTAACAAAAGGTTTGTAGAGGAAAGGAAGTCAGTCTCTTACAGTACTGGAGCAGACAGCGAGCTGTGGTGGCTGACGGCACCCCTCATTTTTCTGAAAGGCAGCTAGCACAGCCATGTGCGGCTTGCCCCACAGCAACGTTCACAAGCCATTCTGACAGGCCCTCCTGGCCTCCAACATGGGCCCCTTCTATCAAAGATAATATCATTTAGAAAGGAGATGGTGGCTGATCCAGGGGCAGTACCTTCCCTGTCACCTCCCAATCCCTGCAAGTGAGGCCAGGGACTACAAAAAACCACCCCATAACTGGCACCTCATAAATACTCATGAACCCAGCTCGAACCTGTACAAGGCAGCTGCTCCCACATCTGCAGGTACCACCTCACCAGGGACAGAAGTTCTAGGTGTCGGTGCTCTCTAGGACACCACCCTCCCTTCCCACTGAAAACCTCCTGGCTTGACATTTCAGTCCTGGAGAAGGTGAGCACATTGAGGTCGTGTGTGCCACCAGGTAACGACAAGAGGAACTTTTCAGTTCTGCTCCTTACCTTGAGAAGTTCACGAGGAAAAGTTAAAGTCCCTTTCCACTCTACTTTGATCAAGGGATATCGTGCCTCCAACTCGACAAACTTCATGAGGGTGCAGAGTGACACTTCCTTTTGGAAAAAGAACAAAAGAAAAAAATCCCACCTCAACAAGTACACCAGGGGTCAGATCCAAAGGAGGTGACTTCTAAAAGAGGAACAATGAACTAAGTTGTTGTTCGTGGAGAGAGCTGCACGCCTTTTACTGTCAGGCTGGTGAGCAGAGGTGGGGGCACCAGCAAGGTCTTACAGCCCTACCTGCCCTCCCACACTGAAATATCAGAGTGACAATTGCTTCTAATTCACCCCCAGGGGAACCCGTGTCCCAGCAGCAGGCTCAGGACCTACCTTCACCTGGAAGACATGGTGGCCCATCAGCTCCGCCAGGCAATCCACGCACTCGTTGTAGCGGTGCCTCATCCATATCTTGTACTTGTCCTCAGCGCTGTACTTCTCTGAAGGACGAAACACGGAGAAGCAGTGACAGCCCGGACCGGCTAGGACGAGCCCCGGGGAGCCGCCACCCAGGCCCAGGGCCCTGCCTCTACCCGGACGCGGCCGCAGAGGCCCCCGCTCCCCCCTCACCGGCCAGAGAGTCCTTCTCGGCGGGCAGTGGGCCGACGAACAGCTCCCCGCGCTCCAGCAGCGCCCCGAAGAGCCGGCTGCAGGTCCTGGCGGCGCAGAGGACCTCCTCCTCCTCCTGGCCCTGGGGAAGAGAATCTCTGAGGAGAGGGCGCGGGCCGGCCCCGCCGCCAGCCGCGGCCCTCAGCCCCAGCGCCGCCCCACCACAGCCCGCCCGCCCGACCCAGCCCGGCCCGGCCCGCACCGCCAGCAGCTCCAGGATCTCGAAGACGCGGTTGGCGTTGCCGCGGCTCTCCAGCACAGCGTCCAGGCAGCAGGCGAGCGCAGCGGCCCGCGCCATGCTGCCGCCGGAAGAGGAGGAGGAGGCGCAGCGGAGGCCGCTCCTCCCGCAGGCGGGGCCGGGAGGCCACCGCCCCCTCCCACAACCCGAAAACCCCATCTTTTGAGGAAAAACACAGGCTGGGCGGAGGATAGATGGAGAGCAGCCCTGAGGAGAAGGACTTGGGGGTGTTGGCGGACGAGAAGCTCAACGTGAGCCGGCAACGTGTGCTCACAGCCCAGAAAGCCAACGGCATCCTGGGCTGCATCCCCACAGCATGGCCAGCAGGGCGAGGGGGGATCCTGCCCCTCTGCTCTGCTCTGGGGAGACCCCCCTGCAGCGCTGCCTCCAGCTCCGGGGTACCAACAGCAGAAGGACACGGAGCTGTTGGAGCGGGGCCAGAGGAGGCCGAGGAGATGCTGTGAGGGCTGGAGCCCCTCTGCTGTGAGGACAGGCTGAGAGAGCTGGGGGGGCTCAGCCTGGAGAAGAGAAGGCTCCGGGGAGACCTTAGAGCCCCTTCCAGTCCCTAAAGGGGCTACAGGAGAGATGGGGAGGGACTTTTTACAAGGGCCTGTAGTGATAGGACGAGGGGTAATGGCTTCAAACTGGAAGAAGGTAAAATTAGATTTAGATTCCTTAAATTTAGATCAGGAAGAAATTCTTTACTCGGAGGGTGGTGAGACACTGGCCTGGGTTGCCCAAAAAGTTGTGGCTACCCCATCCCTGGAGGGGTTCAAGGCCAGGCTGGACGGGGCTTGGAGCAACCTGGTCTGGTGGGAGGTGTCCCTGCCCAGGGCAGGGGGGTGGAATTAGATGATCTTTAAGGTCCCTTCCAACTCTAACCATTCTGTGATTCTATGATGGTGCCCCCTCCGCAGGACAGTGATCCCCCCAGGCCGTGGCGAGCACAGCCTCCCTCACATGGTAGAGAAGGCAGGGCGAGGCGGTGTTATAAAAATGTACACTTTATTACACCTTCAGGTAGGATACATCACTATTCCTTACAATCCTACTGGATCAAGTAACAAACGCTTATGTTCATAAGTTATTTACAGGTTGACTTCCTAACACACTCCTGGGAGAAAGACACATCAAAAGGAAAAAAAGAAGAAAAAAAAAAAGGGTGATTTTTATCTTCAGTAACTGACCTAAACAAGAAACAATTGCCTCTTTAGACACCAAATCAGACCAGCACAATGATGCAGTCAACAGCCTCCCCGCTGCTGGAAGTGTTCCCCCACACACAACGTTCATGCACATAATAAGAGCTAAACATTTAAAAGTAAAACTGGGGCTAACTAAGCAATATTTTTGGATGAGCAACACTATACTGTACACAGTGACAGTTAACCCGTCACCACTGCATTTGCTCTGCGTTTTAAACTATCCTGCTGCCAACACTACCAGTTTCACATCTAGTAACGAAGTTCAGGTAATGGCACAAACCAGTGGGTCAGACGGGTCAGGTGAATACTACTGCATGCACAAACAGCTTAAAAAAAACCCAACAATGCCCCCATACTGGCAGACCTGAGGGTCCAAGAAAGAGAGGATACAGGAGAAAAGCGGTATAAAATTAATATTAATTAAAAAAAATAACCAGGAACGCTGCCTGACCCAGTGTTTACATTCGTGATCTGAAACAGAATGGGCTGCACCTATCCTACTTAAAACAAAGGAGCTGGCTGGGTATTCTTTCTTGTTTAAGCCATTTGGATTACTAGGTACCAAAAGGTGTGTACATACAGAGGTAAGAACAGAAAGATATGCTTCCCTTGCCTTTAAATAGGCTCCCCTCCTAAGAGTAAAAAGGTCACAGAATGGAAAAATAATTTTAAAACCATCTCAGAAAAGGAATGTTATAATTTTTGTCTGAATTTTACACCTCGTGCAGTTTTATGGCCAAAGTAAAATAAATCCATTCAAGCCACCAAGAGCTTTTTGATTCCTCACTCAGTGCTGTTTGCAAACAGAGTCTGTTTTTCATTTTATGCAAGAAAAGTAAAGAAAACCCTCGCAGTTCTATGCAGCTTTTCGCTTGGGTTTTTGTTTTGTTTTTTTTTCATAACAATAAGGCAAACTGATTTGGAGGAAGAGGCCACGCTCTATTCACATCCAAAATACCCACCTGAAGATACATTCATCATTAGCTTTAGTAAAAGAATAGTACAAAAGTTAGATCTTACTCTTTACACAGTTGAAGAATTAAGTTTTAGATTTAATTTCGCTATTCCCCGCTTCCCCTAGCCCCCCACCCCCCGAGCTGAAAGCTGAGTAGAAAGTACTGAACATTTAAACATGTTGCAAGAGCAGAATGAAACTGAGAGATTAAATTTTTATCAGTTGGAGTTTCCTTGACAGAAGCCTCATGAGAAACAGCTGTGGATCCTTTGCTTAGCTGTATCCACCGAACAATTCTTTTACAAAAGAAAAATGGGCTACACTTTAATACACATCTACTATCAACACAGTATTTACTCGGTTCATGCCTAAAATATCCATTATCTTAAAGTGAAGTATGAGAATGAGCGCACAGGTTGGGTGATTCAGTAAACTGTACACAAAACTACTAACAAACATTTTAAAAGACTTACAAAAATGGAGAATGAAACTTTTTTTTCCTTTTTAATTACATATACTTACAGGTTTTCACATTTATTGGCTAAACTTCGCAGGGAGCACTTCCAATGTGTTAGATCTTCCAGAGGTGTTTACCTCAAGCGAGAACAACACACAGCTTTTACACAGATGGAAAATACTTTGCTATATTAGCCACACGGTTCTTTGAATGGCTTCGCCGTAGGTATTGAGCACACATCCAAACTATAGCAAAGAACTGCATATTCCCACGGCAGTCTGTGGTATGCTAACATAGATGAATTTTACTGACGTTTATGGCATGTTACCTACCATTTTACTTTTCTGAAGCTGGGCAGAATTTAAACGTAAGTAATGTTTGCTTTATCTGGTCTGAATGAGCACAGAGAACACTGGCAAAATGCATCTTGTACATATTTTGAGTGCTAAACAGTTGCTAACACACTGAAGTTATATGAGAGTTTCCATGTTTAAATGTTCACCAGCAAAACACCTTCTGCTAAAAAAAAAAAAAAAAAAATAGAGGTGGTTTGTCTTCATTTTGTATGTTTGGAGTAGCTTCTCACTTGGCTTAGCAAACAAGAAATGCTGTGTTTCCCCGTTATTGCATTTTAATCATTAGTTCAACTTGGTTTAGTCGGTGCCTTTAATCTGACAGTAGGCGTCCTCATTTGTACTTTTGCTTGCTGATTCTGGGCTTCAGGTGTTGCTGGTGTCTGGGCTGGATTCTGTACACCTGGAGCCTGAATCTGGGGCGATGCTGTTGTCACCACTTGCTGTTGTATCAGTTTCTGCTGGACGACCTGAGCAGTAGCAGTTGTTGCAGGAATCACCTGAACCTGCTGTTGACCTGCTGTCGTCTGAGAAAGTGTCACAGTTTGGGGTTGAGCCTGTACCTAGACATTAGGATGACAAGGCGATTACAAAAGAATAGTTTGGCATTAAACTGAGCATTCATTACATTGCCGCTCTACAGAAGACATCTTACTTAGGTAAGCATTTGCCCTCTTAACCGATAAGCATCTTGGACAGAGTAGGAAGGCTGGGAGGGATTCTGGGAACATGGGCTCTGTGGTTTCACTGAGAAACACTGTTCTGTCACATTTTCTAGAGCCTTATAAATCAGAACTAAGAGCCAAGATGCCTGTAACTGAGATCTCTGTAGTGCAAATCAAAGGACATTCGCCCAGATCCTTTACAGAAGATAAAGGGGAGGTTTAAAAAAACCCCACTGGATAAACAGGAAAATTCCTGTACTGCGGAAGAAGTAGGGAAGGAAGAGTAAGAAGAACAGAGGGATAAATGGAGGATCTAACAAGTTAAAAGGCCGACTCTGCAACCATATTGTAACAATAAATACAGCCACTGCGACTTCCTACCAGTCCCTGACATTACTCTTTCAGACTACAGCTGCCAGCCTCTATTGACAATTTAGGGTACAACAGTTTGAACTCCATCCAGAAATCTAATTTTCATAGCTCTACCCAGAGCAAGGGAGAAAAACCCTCAACTTCTTGTTCAGAGGACAAGGTAATGAAAACTGAGCAGCTTCAGCTGCCTTTGTCAGATGCAGAAGCCAAATGAAGCTGCAAGGGCTTCTCCCAGGGAAAATTAACTCTTGACTGATCCAAGAGGAATCTACTGGGAAGTGCTAAAAATGCAGGTAAAAAGAATGCCACGTACGCATCAAGACCACAGTTTTAAAAATACTTAGCATGGCCTAATCCTACTGCCACTGATGTTACTGGCGTGTGCGGGAGGGGAGCTGTTTATTTGTCTTTTTACCATCGACTCCAACAGTCCCAGAGTTATGCCAACATCAATGACTTTTGAAAACCTTGTCCCTTGAAAAATTACCTAGGAACTCTTACCAACTACAGAGGCCAACTCAGCTTGTGTTGACTGATGAGGTTTCTACTCCCTGCTGTCTACCTTGCCCTTGAAACATTCACATCTGAGGTGGTTATGAGTCAGCTGATACCGCTTTATCATCGTTTTAAGATAAACAGTCACAGATTTTATTCCGCACTAAAACACTGCACTATAACCTGTGATAGATTAAGAGCCGATTGGTTCAGATTTTTGTGCACCAAAGGCAATAACTTCATCCACCATCCAAAGTTCAATCATTCCTGCCAATCAACAGCGTAAGTTATGCCTGTTGCTAATGGTCTGAAAGGCATTGTTCTGAGCAGCGTTAAACAAATTGCCTGGTAGTTAGGGGAGGGGAAACCAAAGCATCTCACCTTCTCTTGCCCTAGTCCCATCTGTTATCATACCACATTTAGAACAGATACCACACCATTCTGACTTTTACAACACACTTGGCACAGCTTTACGAACTGGAATAAACCAACTGGTAACCTTGATTTGTCCCAGTTTTCATAGAACAAACTCAGATGGTGCTCATTACTTCACTTATTTGCTATCTTGACTATACATCACAAGAAAACAATTTTTAAAAAATTCTTTCATCTGTAGAAAATATTTTTTAAAATCTGTTTTTCAGCTTATCTACAGTGGTGAGCAAACATTGCTCCATCTACCAAAGTTTTAGACTAGAGAATATACAGCAGCTGACTCAGTATTCACATGATTCATTTTTCTAGTCGGGCACTTGCTATATCCTTCAAAAATACTGCCTATGCCACACATAAGATGGAAAATACACATATTTCAAATAAACGAGCTTTCAGTAAGATCGTGTTTCTAGCGCTATATTTGACAAGCACAAAACCTACCTGTTGGGAGACTGAAACCATCTGTTGAATGTTGGCAACAGTAGCCTGTTGCTGGACCACTTGTGGAAGTTTTGCAACCTGCAGGGACATGAAATAAAGATATGGTCAAAATAAAAAATTGCTAATAGCAGCAAAACACCACACCTATCAAAACTGCTACCAGGTGAAATCCTTTCCAGAGTCCTGTTCATGGTAAGTTGCAGCTCGGCATTCTCAGTACTTTTGTAAAACTTTTTACATCAGTACATTGAAGAACTTGGCTAGGAGAGGAAGAATAAAAGTCGTATATGCAATATTAACTGCAACATACTCGTCTCCTCCTAACTATATATAAAATTGAAGGAAGCACAGAAGTTCTAATGGGCTACATTATCTTAGATATACTTCTAAAAGAGTAAGGCTTCCAGTTCCTAATCCTCTTCTCTTTCCTTGCTTAGACTGACCCAGTTATGCAGAAGAGAAGACAACTGAACTGTCTTCAGAGGCAGCACCAGAAAACAAGAACAACTCTGGTTCAGTTTTCCGTAGTAAACACAGTATAAAATCCCTTGCTTAACAAAAAGGAGTGACTCAATTTATTTCAAAGAGGAGAGGTGAACTTACAGCTCAGATAGTTCCTCTGACCTGCTACAAGGCCACATATTCAGCACCAATGAATTTTATTATAAAGTCAATTTAAACAAATGTGTGACTAGAATTAATATGAGTGGGTGCTAAAATGCTACATCACCTGTCATCTTTACAATTCTCCAGTCACAGCCGAGCTTAAAAGTGTAAATCTGTGTTACCTGTACCTGAATCTGGGCCTGTACTTGCTGCGTTCCACCTGGTTTCTGGGTTTGGGAAATCGGAGTTGTCAAGAACTGTGTTTTAATGGCAGGCTGGGTAGTGTAAGTTACTTTTTGTTGCTGTGAAGTCTGTTGTTGGGTTTGGACTGTAACCTGTTGAGCATTTATCTGCAGAAGAGAAAAAACAGGCATCAATGACTACAAAATATATGTGTATTTTAAATAACGGGTACGTAGTTAACAAGATTAATTACACTTAATTACTGACATAAAATCCTCCCAGGATTAGTAAAAGCAAAATAAGCACTAGGCAAAAGCTTTCATGCATTTATACAAATATTCTGAATCACTTGAGTATTTACTGAAAAGGTTCTCTCTTACACAAGTGCACACATACACGCACTTCATACGATAACGCACTTCCAAAAAACCACGTTGGTGGCTGGTTGACAGCAAAGCCCATGAGAACATAACATTTCAGGAAAAAGTATATTTTCCACAAATTATATTGTAAACCGGGAAAAACTTTGGAAATGTTCCGCATTTGGTTTTATTAGAAATGACTAAGGAGAATCTTAATCTTTGTTACTTAAAAAAGAAAATCCCGTTTGGGGCATGAGAAATCAGCACCTGACAAAGCACATGAGAAACCATATACTTAAGGTTCACCCCTAGAAATACTGACGGACTCTCTAGGAGTGTCCTTGTAACTCGGAGCTGAAGCTTTACAACCCCAGAAGCATTACCTAAGTCAGTGGGAGAGACAAACAAGTACCTTTTGCTGCACAGTCGCTTGACCCTGTGCAACCTGAGGCTGGATAGCTTTCTGTTGCTGTGCTGCTTGATGATGCTTCAGTTTTAGAAGCTGCTGGACATGCAGTGGCTGTGCAACTACTGTCTGGCCTCCTGAAAATGACAAAAATAATTAGAACTGTAAGAGTCTTCATTTTATTGCTTTGTCCCAGTAATCACAGCTTGGAAACACAGATTGTGCTTTTTATAGACTTACACATCTGCATAGCTTTGAGCACTAATAACCCCACTGATTTTAATGGGAATAAGACATATGATTTTGGCAGCGAAGGAAAAAACATCCTGTTATCCAAGGGCAATAGTAAGCTAACTTTGTGTTCTAACAATGATCTTCCTACAGGAAGAATTCTGTCACAGTATAGGAGACAGTTATGAAATACAAGTTTTCCTATTTCCCTTTTGCATTTTAAGAAAAACAATTAAATTACCATGTCTTTCTTTTCAAAACTCTATCTGCTCGCCAACCAACCACATCTGGCTAAAGAATCATGCTAACCTCTAGATTAAATGGCATAAGCTCGATTCTCTTACCTCATTTTAGAAACAAACTGGAATGCAACCTCTATCACTTCAGTTTTTAAAAAGCGCGAGTGTCCCACAGAAGACATTATTTGAAACATCCTACCTTTACAAAAGTGGGATTTAAAATTTTATCGTGTTTCAGCAAGTTTGTTGACGTACCTGCTGCTTTCTGTGGCTGCCCAATGGCAACACTAATGCCTGCAACAGTAACGGGGAGGGTAGTGACTCCTGCAGACGACACGACAGCAGCTGGAACAGATACCACCGGAGGCTTTGCCAAAGCAACTTGTGCCGCTTGCGGAGTTTGGGCCTGGATCTGTCCTTGTGCTTGAAGCTGGGAAGCAGGAACACGAGTCTAAGCAGTAAGGAATGAAGATTATTGTACTGGCACACAAAATGCTGCATGTAACAGGTCATCATAAAGTGATAGTTGTAAACATTTCTAAAGATAATTGCTCCTTTACAGTAATCCACTTCAGAGATGGTAACAGTGGTTAAGTGCAACTTAAAGCTATTTATGCTACAGCTGTATTTTTTGTACTAAGTAATGCAAAGGGCGCTCGTGTGCATGAATGACCAGTATCCAGTTCATTTAAACCTGCAAAGAGCGTAAGGTGTTTAAGACTGTTTTTACAAAATCAAAGACAACTTACAAGACGAGCGACTTGCAGGTTTGTCACAGTCGTGCCTGTGAGAACTGCACCAGGACGAGGTGCTGTGACAGCAGTGAGTTGTTGAGTTTGCTGCTGCTGCTGCACTTGTACTTGTGCCGTTTGCTGCTGCGCCCCTTGCTGCGTCTGCTGCGCTGCCTGCTGCTGGGGGAGCTGCAGCTTCTGCTTCTGCAACTTGATCAACTGTTCCTGCAAAAATCAAACACTTCCATCATTTCCAATCTTTTACATTACTACAGGAAAAAAACGGAGGTGAAACTGGAGCTTTTAAGGAGAAACATTCTATGCCAGACCTTAGTTAAGATGGAAAAGCTAAGAATGCAACTCCTTTACACAATGGGTCACTGGTGACAAAGTAATAGTAAGTGCTTTACATCCTGACCTACTGCGATAGTGGTACTGTTTGAAATGGCTGTCAGACTCACTGCCTCCATGAAATTTTAGTAGGATCAAATTTAAGAAGGAGTTGCATGTCACTCTACCCCAAGGAAACAGGATACAACACACACTGCTAATGATGCTTACAGTAACGACGAGAATAACGTGTCACGTTACTTCAGAAGCATTTCCTCACCTGTGACAATTTCCCTACAGTTTTTATCTGAGCTGGAGACTGGGCTTGTGCCTGAGCCTGGATCTGTGGGACCTGCACCTGAGCCGCCTGCTGCTGCTGTTGCCTCAGAAGCTGGAAGTGAGCAGGGGTGATTGTTTTGCCAGACAGCTGGACCGTTGGTGTAGCTGTGAATAAAGAAAACACAAAATGCTCCAAAGAAAGCTTTTCAACATTCAATTTAATTCATTGATTTCACCTGAAAAGCCAAGCTGTTAAATGCGTCTTTTTCTGCTCCAGCACAGTTTGTGGACTAACTACAAATAACACCACGTTAGCATAAACATGATGTAAAAGCAGAGTAAATAATAAAATATACGTTCCTTTCTTCACAATGGTTTTCAGTCAAGACAGACAATTCAAATATTTTACTGCTAGATTATTAATAATCTTTTTTAATTGTAATGCCTAGGGGCCAAGCAGCTCTCTATAGCAACACTTCATCCAGAAATACTGGAAAAAATGTAATCTGAGCACCAACAAGTGCTGAGCACCAACAAGTGAAAAATCATAGCATTGTTTAATAGTGCTGCCAACAAATCCAGACTTTAAATACTGCGGGGCTATGGTGGGCAAGTAACCTACAGAAATTCTGGGGCCCTTTACATACCCTCAAAAAAAAGATCCCTAAGTACACAATTATTACCTGGTGTAACTTGAGTCACCAAAGATCTTGTCTGGGTCTGCACGGGTGTTAAGTTTGTAGTTACTACTGCTGACGCTGTCACTGATGTTACCGCACGAACTCCCTGGGTAGATGCTATGGTCACCAGTTCTGTGGAAGCAGCAGGCGCTGCCGCCGTCCGCTGCTGCGTGTGTACCACTTGTGCAGTTGCAGTGCCTCCCGAAGTCTGAAAAGGAACAAAGTCATTATTTCCACAGTTTCCATCCCTCACATAAAGCTACAGAACTTTATGGAAATGGACTGTACAATTTTAAAAACAAAGATCAAAAATGCAAAAGCAAAGAAGGTCCAAAACTTTCTAACACATCTCTCTGTTTGGGTAAGTCTAATAATCAGCACCTGGTTACATCTTTTTCAAACAGGCTGATCACCAAACCCTTAACTACATTATGGAAATTTGATTTCACTACCTTTCAATTTTTTGCTTTATCTTCCATAGTCTTAAGTCATTAAAATAATAATAAAGATAATAATTAACAAAGCACAAAACAGTTACAGGCTGGGAATGATAATGGCATAATATATTGCCTATGACAGCACTCGTCTACAAACTATTTTTAACAGTAGTATCTATTAGGCACCTTTTTCTGATAAACTGTCCCGGTGCATTCTGATATTTTGGTAAGGAAGAAGGGTTTGCTAGAAAATCACATGACACACGTGAAATTTGCAAGAAGCAAAGTTTCTGGTAACACAGAAAGCTAAAGAACAAAACAGATACGCTGATAAAACGCTCAACCGAGATCAGTCCAGGGACACAACTAGAGATGAGATCTACTCACAGTCAGCGTTCCAGGTATAACAGGTGAAGCCAGACGTTTATTGATGGGCTGAAAGGTAGCAGCAGGGACTCCAGCAACGGTATTCACTATTACATTTCCACTCACTGTAGCTGAAAGCAAGCCAAGATTAAACGTGAGAATCTAAAAATGAAAATCCGAATGTCCTATCATCTCCAATGCCTAATTATAAAGTCTTCTTACCAGTCTGTATACTTGTTCCTGTAACTGCTGTTTTGATCGTGCCCGCCTATTTAGAAGACAATTGAGGTAACAGTTCAGCAAAACAATAAAAGAAAACTCAATATAGCTCTTATGCTACTATGCTGTTTAACACAATGCTGTATTCTAGAAGTGACAAAATAAGAAAAATGCAATAAAATGCACTGATACTTCCGCAGTTGTTCATTCATTCTACACATCAACAGCAACTGATGGACATATTAGGATTCTGTCATGCTAACGAGCAATTGGAGACCAGTCAAATGTTTGGTAAATAGCAGTCATATGACATACTTGTTAGCAGAAGAAGGGAGCAATATATTTCTCTGGTGCACCACAGACAACCACTCACACATGACCATCACCGAGCAGCAGACAGAGCAATACGTATGGGTCAGAACCCATCCTTTGTCTCTTTCTGTAAAAGCTGTAGTATTCTTGCCTTTCAACAAGCAAAACAAAATCACCACTGCCTGCACACGTTAGCGTGCAAACTGGATCGGCTCTAAAAACAAAAGCCTTGGACTGCCATCAAATTCATTAAAACAGACTCTAGATTTAACGAAGCCATGAAAATTTTGCACAGATTTGCAATAAAACAACCATGATAGGTCCTGTAAGATGCAACATTCCACTTGCCTTGCAAAGGTTAACAAAGCTTTGGTTTTTAAGCTACTTTAACAGCGTAGCTTTCAGCTACGTTCTCTTTATTCTCCCAAGTTCTCTGTATAAACATTGTTCAGTGACAGTGGAAATGTATTTGCTCAGACTTGATTAAATTAAATTAAAGTCTAAACTGAAAAAAGGCAAAAAATCTTTGCAAAGATTTTCCACCAGTGGTGTTTTTCCACCTCAGAATGCCAAGACCTATTGCTGTAATAGTACGAAAAAAGTCTTAATAAATAAGAACAAAGACATCCAGCATGTTCAGGAAAAAAAAAAAAAAAAACAAAAACAAAGAAAGAAAGAAATAACCTTTATCTCACTATACTGACCTAAAATTCTCACTTTCCAGAGACAACAAAACATGTAAATATGGTACACACAGAGAAGAACTGAAGTTACTACATCAGAGGCACCAAGTTCTCCCTTTCTTACCAGTACTGCTGTGTTGGCCACAGTAGTTGCTGCAGTCTGCACCACTGCCTGTGGCTGCTGAACTACCTGCGCCTGAGCCTGCGGCTGCGGTTGGGCTTGTGCTTGCTGTACGGCCGGCTGCTGAGCTTGCTGCTGGCCGGCTTGCTGCTGCTGCGCCTGCGGGCCTGTCTGCTGCTGAGCCCTCTGCTGTTCAGCCAGAGCCTAGGAAATCAAGGTGTGAGCCTCAGAGTCTTCAAAATAGCGCACATAACAATCAGGATGTATTTTTTTAAAAAAACCAGAACAACAAACAAAACCCTTTTAATTCCAAGGATGTATTATATACGTGTGTGTGCAGATACAGCACACAAATTTGTCTTCACTGTAATTTTCTAGCTGCAAGTTACATGACCTAACTAGTTTCACAGTAAAGGTATATATATATTCATGGTTATTCAGGCTGCCCAGGGAAGTGGTTGAGGCACCATCCCTGGAGGTATTTAAAAGATGGGTAGACATAGTGCTTAGCAATATAGTTTAGTGATGGTTTTTGTCAGAGTTCGATCGATGGTTGGACTAGATGATCTGAAAGCTCCCTTTCAACCTGGGCAATTCTATGATTCTATATGGCTTAAAACATAGCACAACAAGCGATTTGCCATCAACAAGCAAGGACAAGCATCTCTTTCTGAATAATACAAGAAAGGAGGCTACAAAATGGTCAAGAATAAAACAAGATTTTTACATACTTTTAGTATCTTTTCCAAAAAGATGCTTCTAAAGAACGAGTGTGACATACAGGCCCAAGGAAAGGTCCCACTTTGGACCTTGGATATCTAAACCTTAGTACATGAACAATTTGCAGCTGCCCATAACATCTACTGTGCGGCCAAACTTCCCCCAGGAGGCATCTTCTCTTGTATTTCCTCTGTTGCTTAGTTTTTTTAATTACTGCAGTCATGTATATGGCTGAGATGGAGACCGTACCTTTTTCTCTTTTGCAATACGTTCTGCTCGGAGGGATGCAACTTGAATTGGAGGAAGTGGCTTATCATAGTTGATTCCACTATAAACAAAGACAAGACAAAGCACATGATCGTTAAAAATATATAACTGAAAGTTAAAAAAGAAAAGAAGAAAAAAAAAAAGCACTTTTATGCAATTCGTAACTCTTTCAAGTCAGAGAGTGCCCACCTTTCTGCAAGCACTGATGCATGCTTTGGATTCTTCTGGAAAGGATTCATGCCAAGTCTGAAATTGAGCAAAACCGTATTACTGGAGACAGAAACAACTTAAAACCAATATTTAATTTCACATGTTTTAGTGGATGACACTGCAGTTTTGGCGAAGTTTTCATGATATTCCCACCAGTACTGGAGCCTGCATACAGATAGACATTTTAAGAAAGACCCAGGGTAATTATTAAATGAATACCGAAAAAGTTACTGCAGGAATATACATAGAAAACAACGTACTACTAAACAGCATAGACATCAAAATGTTTACAATTCAGGAAAATGGAAAGTGTAGTTTATAAAGTAGATTTAAAAAAACCCAAACACAACAATGGAGTGCTCTTCTGCTCTTAATCACACAAAACAAATTCATGCAGCGAGTAAAAGCTAACCCAAACACATGAAATATGAAGATGTTCCAATAACTGAAGGCCAGGATGCAAGGTAAGAGATCAAGAACGGAGAAACAAAACAGCAATTTGAAACAGAGCATAAAATAACTCTCGGTCGCGAGCGCAATTCAGAACAGAGTTTCCAGGAGATCAGTGGTGACAGGGACATTGAATGATCCCAGTTAAACTTACAGAGGTTTGATAGGTGGACTTCTTTTCCCTGCAATCATTTTCATCATCTCAAAATGATTAGTGTAAAGTTGCGTGTGGGTGGCACCCTCATCTTGAGCATAGATCTGATTGGTACGAAGTGGGCGACTGTTTTTAGTCTAAAAAAAAGAAAACAAACCAACTTTCAATTGCGAACACACCCACGTGGCATTTTGTCTATGTATAAACACATGGTGCGCTTGTAGGTTATTTAAAAACGTACTCCAACATATCTATCACAGACTGGTTTCTGCCTCGTGTCACTGATAACTTACTGTTACACAAAACTCTATGGGAAATATATAAAGAAAGAGCAAAATAAGGAGCAGTTCTCACGGTCACACTGGCATCAGCACTTGGGGACATACGAAATGGCAAACTCTAATTTGAAAAAGAATCTTTGCTTTAGTTTAGATTTTGCAAGTTTAATTCAGTACCCAAACCAAGAGCCCATTAGTTTACAGTTATGCATAGCGCACACATAATATAATAAAACCATCACTGCACTGCTCTCCCAACACAGCTACGTTAACATCCAGCACACCATGCCACTCTAACATTTGGCTTCTCCTAAGTAGAAACTGCCAGTCAGGGACAAACCTGCTTATTAGTCAGAGAATGGGACTACAGCCAAGAAGTTCTAGATTTTCTACCCAGTTCTGTCACTAAATTGCTGTATGGTTTGGAAGAAGTTGCTTATAATCATGGAATTTGTTTTTGTTTCTGTAGCATACTATCATCCTCATTTACTAAAAGGTGTTTCAAGCATTAAATTCACTATATATTCGTAATCCGCTCAGACCCTAGCATGAAGTACATCCTTTATAGATCTAAGTACCGTCAAAATAATCAGGACGAGTTACATGGTGGTTGTTAGGTGGAAAAATACCCACTACAGTTTAAGTGAAATCACAAACTTCTTGTATGACTTAAAATTTATCTACCAAATCCAAAAGCTGAAGTCTGGTGTCAATCCACTGTAACAACTAAGAAAGGAAAATAAATTTGGAATTTTAATTGATGTTTCAGAACTCAAGTAACACTCAACATGGATCTCATATGAATTATCTGCCCACCTCCATTGCTGCTAAATACCACAGTGTCTAGATTTGATTTTGAAAGAATACCAATGCACACCTTATAAATACTTTTTGTCTTCTTTTTAGGATTAGCTTCGTACATTAGCTGTAAAATAAGAAGGAAAGTTAGATGATCTTTTGTGGAAGATTTTGTTCAGCTGCTTTTTCTTTTCAAAGAAATCACATAAAATAAGTGGAAATCCTGATGAGGATAATTTTATAATCTTTTAAAAGTTATTTATTTACACTGTTGAAACATTTAACAAAAAACAAGTGTTTACGGAGATAAGGAAAAAAACTCTACAAACTTAAGGTAAAAAAAGACGCATCATTCTATGTAAACTCACCTTTCCTTCTTCCCTTGGAATAATGACATTTTCGTATCTGTTTCGGCATTGTTTTGGTGAGCGATAGACTCTGCTGCAGGAGTTAACAACATCGCTAACAAGGTCCCAATTGGGAGTATGTGCTGGCGATACAACAGCAAGATTTAACGGAAGCTCCAGCAGCTGCTTCACTGCCTACAATAGATAAAGGTACAAAAGCTTCAGACGACAAATCGTTCCAATCGTTCCAAACCTACCCTTATCTGCAGGTATCCACACACCATTACTACAACGATACAGATAGCTTAGGGCTCAGGCTACGTGTTCACCTACGTTCTCAGAGAATAAATGAGCATAAAATGCCATTATGCAGGCTAACGTGCAGGAAAACACTTGGGGATTAGTATAAGGGGAACAGAGAGCTGCCATTCAAGTGCTGATCTCTTCTCAAAGGTGGGGAGAACCTTAGCTGCATTATTTCAGGCAGCACAACTGATCTGGAACAACAGTAAGTGGTCTCCACAACAAAAATAGGACTTAATCATGCATTCTGTAGCTTACTTTAATTTTTCCTTAAAGGAACACAAATGATAGGCAATATGTTCTGAGCTACGTCAGCAAAATGCCAAACTAACCATTAAGAATTAGAAATAACCTTGAAGAGATAAACTGCAGAAAGAGCCATTTCTGAAATTAGAAGCAAAAATACAATAAATAACAGCAGCAAGTGCAGGTATCATCTGACCTGCAGAAGTGCCCAGTCTTCACTGATCAACCACTCTGGATTATCCTGTCCAGCCTCAGCAGCTGGTTTGACAAGAGTCGGCAAAGGCTTTGCAAACTGCGTTTGTTGTTTCAACAAGATGTTTTTCTTTTGCTCTTTGCCCTCTCGGCGCATTTTCAACATTCCTGGAGTTGCTCGATCAAAAAGTGAACGAGGCGGAATAACTGTCTCTCCATGACGCTGCTTTTTCTTCCTACCTGCAGCTGAGACAAAAAAAAAACCCAACAACCAACATTCTTGGTAAATAGTTACTACCATTCTTTGATTCTTCTGCTACTTAGAGCCGCAAAACGTTCCTACATGTGTCCAGAGTATTCCCCACTGCTTCTTAAAAGTGTACTGTCAGTAACTAAAAAGAGCCTGGCATAAAGTAAAATTAGCCATGTCCTAACTCACATAGCAGAATGCCTCTTTTCTAGAAGTGTCCTTTTAAAAACACCTCTATGTCTAAATAAAGACACACTGTAAGAACTGGGGCTTCCAGTGATTCTATTGCTTTGAGACCACAGTGAGACAAGAATTTTCATCTCTTCAAACCTGCAAATTTGATCTTTACTGGACCAGACATGCAAGAGGTATGAAAAAAACCCTGATTTTTTTTTTTTTTTTTTTTTTAAAAACTTTCAGCAATAAATCTCAGAAGAGTTTTGAAGAAACATTTACCAGATGGATCTGTTTTGTGTCGTTTTCGTTCCTTCCTAACATACACTGGAGGCAACTTTGATTCTGGAATAGGGGTGGTATCATACATCAGGCACATAACAGAATCAATGTAGATATCATTGTCATCCTGAGGTGGCGTGGGAGGAGTCCAAAGCTGCAGAGAACAAAATTTGCAGTTACTGCAATATTAAGACTCCACTGATCTTTATTTTTCAAAAAATAAAAAGCCTATTTAGGCTGCCTGGGGTTGCTTTTACTTACTGGCATTATTTCGTTTTGTCCATCTGGACCTTCGTAGACATATTCCTAGAAAGCAAAAAGAGAATACAGTTCAAATGATACAACTGAACCCTGAAGGAAAAGGTATTCTCAGAATAACTAAGAAATACACCATTAAAAAACCAAGATTAATCATGAATTACTTTATTGTATGCATCCTCCCGTGTGTATGTTAGAAGTTCCTCTTCATCCTCCCAAAGCATTTTTTGCTCTTTTTCCTTTAACTCCTTCATATGCTGGACTTCCCACACTTTCTTTGCAGTTTTCAATTCCATCTAGATGAAAGTCAGACTCGTTATAAACTTTATGCAGTAACAGACACTGGATTTGTATTTTTATGGACAAACTCCTTAAACTTTGACATTTTTAGGCACAGAAATCTTATAGCAATTTCTCAACAGATACTTTCACAATCATTTAGAAGTGATTTTCTGGTCTCTGTTGAGGGTCTTTAAACCCTCAAAATAAAGCAAACTCAGATTTTCAGTTAAACAACTAAGACAACCAGAACACAGCTCCTTTACCCAAATAAACAGGCTCATTGAAATGAATGAAATTTTTTCCCCCCACTACCGTTGGAGTACAACAAATATTTGCTGAGCTGTGCTGAAGAAAGTAATTCCCATTTTATAAAACAGAAATTAAGAACTGACACCTGCTTAAACCAAGAAAATCCCCAAATAATAAGCTCTCTCTAAGGCATTCTGGTATTCATAAAGTATAGCAAGAGATGATCACAGAACTCCACGTCATTGGAGAAATTTCCACTTCACACTGAAAATATAAACCTGCTTGTGCGACAGAACAACATGGAAAAGAAAGATTTGGTTTTTTACCTCATTCAACCGTGGCTCATCCTCATCAACTGAAACGTGGAAGAGCTCTAAATAATTCAAAGCATACTTCTCAATTGGAGTCAGCTGAGAGAATGTATCAAGGAAAAAAAAAGTTAGTATTGAGGATAGTAAAAGAAACGTTAACTGAAGGACAGCGTATCAAAGCTCTCCTTAAAACTAATCTCCCTCTCTGACGGCTTAACGTCTTAAGTCACTAGGAGATTTCCCATCCGTTTAACGGCAGTATCAATCCCATAGACAACAGAGTTGCTTTAAGGCCAGACTGCAAACAAATTGAAATATTTGAACTAAACACCACTTTTTAACCAAATATTCATGTAAAGTCATTGTACCTGATCCACAACAGCAACTAACTCCTGCAGCTGTGAGGGCTCGTCATTGTATTTTGTCTCACAGAGCTCTGTGATTAAAGGTTCAATGCTTGACTCGGGTCCTATTTCTTGTATGCAATCATTTGATTCCTCATCCTCTTGTTCAATACTGTTGAGGGCCTTTCAGAAAGACATATTTTAAAAATAATGAAGATTTCAAATATATGGAAAGAAACCCCGTAAGAACTTCACTGAAATCCAACACAAATTTCTGGAATAAGTCTCTGCTGAGGCAAGAGAAACAGTTCCCAGAAAGTACACAACTCAACCATGGGCTTTTAGAAGTTTTGTTACAAGGAAAGTGACAAAACATAAAAATACTGGGAAAAGAAATTGACAGAATTTACCCAAATAAAAAAAAAATACAGCAGCTGTTTAATAATAAGGTCACACAGCTGTATTTTTAATGTATGTATTAATAATTACCTCTATGAATGGTCTTGCGACTTTAGGTGAAATATTTTCTGCTGGAGATGGCTCTTGAGAAAGTACTACAAATTCTTCTGCTTTCACTCTAAATCCTGAATCCTCCATAGGAGAATGAACCTCAAACAATTCCTGAATTGTTTGCTTGGTAAGCAAAAAAAAAAAAGAAGAAAAAAGAAAAAGTACATTCAGCTTTCAGGACTATTCCATTTTTTATATAACTTTGAATTAGCTCAGGTTCAAGTGACCTTATAAACTATGGACTGAGTAACGAAAAAATAAACCTCTATTCATTATTTCTGAAAAATTGTCTATTTTCTGTTCTGTAGGACAGAGTAGAATAAAGTGTTAACAGTTCATAAACAGGAAAGTCAGAAATATACACTGTCTCATCCTGCACCACCATACTGGGAGTGCTAAAAGAGGATGGACCAGCTTCTGGATGGGCAGCCACTGTCTTCTGCATCTTCACAGCAGCACTTCAGAGACTATCTCATTAAATAGCCAAACTTCATATTTCACCTTTTTAAAGCTGTTGAAACCTTCATCCTTACATACGCTGCAGAATTTTGCAGCATGGTGCCAGAAACCAGAGTATATTAAGTCACGCAGGTGGTGCTTGTGCGTCAGTATGCAAGTAACGGAATGAAAGCAGAGAGACAGCATTTGATAGAATGCGGCCCTAACGCCAAAATTCAAGCAATCCTGAGATCTACTATGCTTACCTATCAATTCTAGCCCAAACAGATTTCTAGTAAACTGTTATTAAACACTCCAATTCTGATGCCTGAATTTATTAAACACTGCAACACGGGTGTTTGAACACATTTTGGATATTAACTTACCTGTGTTAAAAAGGCCATTGAATAGTCATTTCCCTGAGCAGCTACTTCTCTGATCAAGTCCTTTGTGCCGTTTTTCAAAAGCTTCTCTTCTACAGAATTACCACTGACAAGCCTAAAAAAAAGAAGAAAAAGAAAAGAACTGAAATCTGGTAAGTCATTTCCAAAACAGCTTTTGGAAACAAAAAGATAAATTGCCCTCAGAGAATAACACTGAACTTTTAAAATGTCGTGGTTTGTGCGGTTTTGTGGGTTTGGTTTTTTTAGTTCTGGTACAGGCCAAGAACAAAACACATACCTCTACTTTGAAGTTTTCTTTTAATAATTAGTGTAATGAAAAAGAGACAAAACCAAGCCACCTCATTTAAAAAATTCCACGTAAACTAACAGACAAAAGCCATGCAAGTATGACTCATTAATTACATTTGGCATTAAAAAATACCACATTTTCCTACAATAACCTGGCATCTTTTTTATTGAAGTGAGATGAAGTTTTCAGCAATGTTTCCACTTTATTTCAGCTCATACAGAGCAGCACTATCTGAATTAACCTCACATGAAAGCACGTTAAAGAGCGGTGACTGATCTGTAACCATCACCTGTATATATGGATATCTTTACATCTTCCAATTCTGTCACACCATTCCTGAGCTTTTGCATCCATCACTGGGTTTAGGTCATTGTCATAGAACACAACGGTGTCTGCCTCGACAAGATTGACTCCAGTGGAACGACTGTGAGAGGAAAGGATGGCACAGAAAATGCGCTTGTCTCTGTTGAAAATTTTCATCAGCTCCTACATAAACAGCATAAAAGCAAGGAGTAAATAAGGGATACACCAAAATAAAATACCAATCCAAATTCACTATAGCTTAATCAAAAACAGACAAAAAAAGTCAAGTGTTTCAAAACGAGTAAGGAACAAGGCAAATTTCCTTCCCCTGCTGCAGTGTATAAAAGCTTGAGCAGCACATGTTGCTGTGCCAGTGGACAACCGGTAGGGCAAGCTTACCTGCCGTTGTTCATGGTTGGCGTATTCATCAATCCTCACGAATGTGAGGAAATGGAAATTCAGGAACAATTCCAATATGTCCAACATCAGAATCATCTGTGACAAAATCAGCACACGGCGCCCTTCAGATTTCAACTTTTGAAGCAAGACAGCAAGAGCTTCTAATTTTCCTATATTGCAAACAAGAAAACAAATAATCATTTTATATAGGCATTCCATTCCTGTGAAACAGGAAATTACCAAAATATTATCACCACATGTCCTCCTTTACCTGAGTCATACTGCACCAGCCGGAGGTCAGGGAACTGCAGCAAGTGAGGAGTTGTAATCTGTTGCAGCTGATGCAAGTGCGGAGCCGCCGTCTGCTTGAGACTGTGCTTCAGGAGTTTCAGTCTGTGACTGTATGAAGGGGGGGGATTCGCTACATACAAACATGGGGGAGCAGCAACTGCAGCTGGCAATACGAAGAGAGCCCTGTGTAAAGCGTGAAAACAAGGGATAACCAGTTTAAAAATTACATACAAAACGATCATCTGCAGCTATAATTTTCAGCCTGTCAACCATGTAGTTTTACACTATTATCTAACCACTTTGTTAAGGTGACTTAGTAAGTGCTGTATACCTTCAAAGTATTAACATTCTCTATCTGCCTTTATCTTTTTGTTTTGTTTTGCCTGCTTTGATGATAGCTTCCGCTAAGGTGTTTGCATTGTGACCTCTGTATTCGGTCACTGGAGCTCAAACACAAGAAACACCCATCACACCAAACTTACTAAAAGCAATTTGAGGAGTCCTAATTGCATTTCATGTCTCTAGAAAACTGCAGCTATCGCTCTGCACACAACCCACTCAATGTCAGCTTTAGCTACGTCTCTGTGTCTTAACTCTTGTTGGTTGGCTCCAAGAGGTACCTACTCGGAAGTAAATCCAAAGCATAAGAATGTAAACTGAAGTATGGTCAGCTGAATTTGGGCTTGAAATTAGGAATGAGGCACTGAAAACTCTTATTATAAAGATCCTAAAAGAAACAGAAGTGACTGTTATTTTTATGTTTATACTGCATGCCCTTTACTGCTAAATAAATCAGGCTAAACCAAAGAAGCTCATGAACAGAAACAAGGTTTTAAAGCTTTTTTGAAAAGGAACATTTCAGAAATAACTAAATGTGGTAAAGGCTTACAAGGCAGTCACACATTACCTGTTAACAACATCCTTTAGAGATTCTTGTTGCTGAACCAGAGTCAGGATCATTTCTTGCAATGGGTTACTTGGGCCTCCAGAGGCACTTGAAGAAAGGCAACAGTTGACAAAGCCAGCCCACCTCCAGCTGCTGTCCTCGCTGGAAGACGGCTGGGAGGGCTTGCTTTCACCAGTCAGAGAACAAACGCTCAGCAAGTCTCTGCCATACACTGGGGCCCGGGAACAACGGCGCTCATTGCCTGAAAATATTCTGTCCAGGCGCTCCTTCAAAAGCCGGTTCTTTTCTTCATACGTTTCCTTTGCCAAGAAGAGTTGAAAAAACATTTGCCACTCATCACAGTCACTTCGGAATTTGAGTTTCTTTAGAATGAAGCTATCAGGATCAGAGTACTGTCTGCTTTATACCACCAGCATCAAGTTTATAACAACTACTTAGACCAATCACAAAAGGTGTAAATTCCAGATAAAATTTGAAGACTACAACTAAGTTCAATTCATATTAAAGAGTCAATTCTATCTGAGTTTAGTATCTACTTGCATTTTCTAAGGTACATTTTCATAGTTTAGGAAATAAAATTAATCATTTATATTTGGGACATTTCAGTAAGGCGCAGGTTCTCGCACAGTTTAACATACACTTGATATTTCCCTATGCTTTATAGGTTGCTTGAGTATCTCTTCTAAAAACTTGTTAAGATGAGAAATCTATAAAAATTTTCCCAGTTGCCTTTGTGTTCAAAACACACAGAAAATCTTACAATTCCTTTATTTATGTATTACCACATAATTACAATATATTACAGTTATAAGAACCTGTCTGCTATCACAGCACAGGAAAGCTTTTAGCTGCTTTTATAAACCAGAATTTATTTTAAACTATGGATTATAGATGAAAATGCAACAGATCTGTCAACCTGAAACACTGACAAAAGTTGGGTTTTTTACCTACGCTGTAATCATCAGAGTACCTAATTAATTCCAGCTTTGTAAATTATAGCTTCTAACTACTGTATGGATTTAGTATCAATGTTGAAAATTTGTGTTTCCATATGAAAATAAAAATTAAGTACCTGTGATTGTCCATGTGTAGGTGCTGGTTTTAACACTGCTCCCATGTCACCAGACGACAAATTAGTAACTGCAGTTCTACCTGGAATACAAACTGAGGATAAACCTTGTGTTTATATATTTATTCTTCTGAAGATCGGTTTCATTTAGTCTTTTCAGTAAGGAGATATTTCATAACTGTAACGCATCATAATTGCAGACATATTTTTAGTCTAAATATCCAATTGGGTGTTGCAAATTTGTAGTTTGTTACACATCAGATATCTGACAGATATTTACACTAACTGGTTTCACAAAAATCCAAGATAGATCAATGGAATTTTACTTTGCTTTGCACGAAGAGCTGCTACATTCACAGTTTATTCAAAATGTCATCTACAGCGCAACAGGTATTAACATTTAGACATTATACTCTAAATCAGGAAAAGATTGCTCTAATTTATCGTAAACAAATCATCTACGATTTTTCAGAAAACATACGAATTCAGTATATCTACAAGTTGATGAAACTATATGATGGAGTCTCACAGTAGCATTCTTGTGAATTCACCTGCCCGCAGATGTTTTCCCAGACAGCCAACTAAACTATTACACACAAGTAAACTAATCGAAACTACAGTAATACCCTTCATGTACTAGCAGGCTGCAGACGCCGCGTAGGAGTTCTTTTCTTGATAGGATATATAGGTTTCTATCTCAGCCAGAATGCATTGCTCATCAGCACCGATTATTTGTCCTAGAAAAGCAGCACAATCCTCCTCTACTCACCGTGAAACTGTATTTAGCGGCAAGTCAATACAGCCATGAAGAACTGCATTCAAGTTAACAAGCAGGTGTCAGCCCTTACATTAAGAATAACAGACTCCAAGGAGTATGCAGAGGTTTAAGCTTTGCCTTTCTGCATTTTCATTACAAACAAGCTAATACAGATAGCCAGCATAAATCCAATTTTACTACACAGCTACACCTGAGCCCAGCCATTATAGTTTCCAGTCACCCAATGCAATGGAATTTATTCGGCATTTTATCCAGAATTCAGAAAGTCAAAATAAGTATTTTCAATATGCTTTACATCTTCCTCCAAAGACAAGCAGCAAAAATAGTAACGTTTTCTTTTATCAGTTGGAAATAGTACTTTAGATATTATTGCTTTTAATGGAGTTCTCTTGTCACCATGATGAGAGTAGTAAGATGTGGGAGTTTTTGTAGAAATTTTACAGCAATTTTCATTCTGAATTGTGGCCACACTAAGAGTACCTGTAATGCAATCAGAGCTGGAGGGTGAAATATTTGAGCCACAGATCTTCCAAACTATGACAGAAATCCTTTAGCTCCCGACAACTGGGAGGCTGTTGAAACTTCCTCTCCCATTTTATGACAGGATGTTTTTCTCTTCAGAAAGTCAAAATACGAACTTCAAGGGCACATTCATACCCCAAAAAGGAGGAGTAAGCAGTCTGTTTTGAGGTAACGGCTTATATCCTCAGAAAATTACAGCAGATGGCCATTTCCAGGGAACGAACTCCTAGCATTGCATTTATCATCATTTACCAATCTGCTGTTTTGTGGTAAATGCATCCTAGACAGCAATTTCTCTGCTGTTTTTTGATCAACATCACAATTGTGTTTTTAAGCGAGGAACAGATCACATTTGCAGCAAGGCACCAAACACCTAAGCAGTATTTGCAGAGGGAATGGGAAAACAGTAGCTTGATTAGACAGCAAAGCAAGGAAAATTAGATAAAAGCAAAATCAATATGGAAAAACGGAGAGAATTGCTGGACATTCTCTATCAGTATAGAAAAATAATCACCCCGATCTTTCTTTGAAAAACAGTAACAAAGTATTTCAAACTCACTTCTAGCCACAAAAATCTCACCTAAGACACAATTAGTAAAAAAAATTCTACGTATTTAAAACAGTTTCAAGCTCTTCTAACTCTGTATTAAAAATTTATCTAGAACTCCAGTATACATCATGCACAAATCAGAAGGATTTGCTCCATAGTTTACCTGCTTCTGAACTCAACTTACAGAATTACCATCTATAACAATTTGGAGTCATACATCAATGTGATTTTAGTCACGGAATGTTTAGATAGAGACATTTCTTCAGGCTAGGAAGCCTACCTTGCTGTGTCACCGCTGTGGAAGTTGGGACACCTGCTTGATGCTGGTTTCCTAAAGCGTTCAGCGCGTTCTGAACAGTTCCCGCTTGGGAAACCGTCTGCATGACAACGGGACCCTGAGGTCTCAAATACTGCTGACCAGGTGCCGAAACGATCTGAAGAACACTTCCTGCAATGGAGGATTTTTAAAAAAGTTAGGCTGGATAGAATGGAAAATAATAAATAGTGTTCTCTAGCAAAAGATACTGCTGTTACAAACTGATCATTACTGCTTCAAACTATGTTAAAGTTTCCCAGACAAGTTCATTACACCAATCCAATTTAATATTCCGTAATACCTGATAGGAGGGAAACACTTAAAGGCTTCATAGTTAAAGAAGAGTCTCACGATATAGAGATATCATTCTAAATCTAGGTATTTCATAAGGAGTTTGGACGAAACCCAATCAACAAAAAAATCCTGACTTAGCATTCCCTCTATCTGTTTTGTTGGCTGCAGAGAATCAAGATTTCCAGGTTCTCCTGCATTTGGCAGCACGTATTTCCCAGCAAGGGAAATCTGAGGGCAAAATATATCGTAGCTAGAGCATTCAGGTCAGGTTAATAGGTGGCTCAAAATTCAGAGGCCCACCGATCTTGAAGTATTATTTACATCGTTTCAGAACAAACCAAGAACGTCCTCAGTTTTGTCTGTTTCTGCTCACCAGGCAGTTTATCTGAAATAATGCTTCACCTTAACTTCAGCTGTATTGCCTACATGTAAAAACAAATTAATAAAATCTTGAAATACTACATAGAAAAAAGAAAAAAAAAGAAAATAATCACAGCTTTCATTTGATAGGCATTTATTTTTCAAAACAGAGCTACCTTGTTATCCTTGTCTCACGCAGAAAACAGGCAGAGCATAACAGTACAAGCAGAGGGGATGGAAAAATCTCAACATACGGCAACAAGGAAAGTGTTGCCTATATCAAAACAGGAGCATTCTAAATAACGGAAAACTCCCTGCTTTGAAGTAAGTACCTTGTAACTGCAAGGGTTGCCCTGCGGTGAGCTGGCGAAGTTGACTATGTGATAAAGTGAACTTGTTCCCTTGGAACTGTAGTGTTACTGGGGTCTCTGGCTGAGCGATTCTGCCTTGTGCTCCCGCTATAGAAGCCAGCTGGGCTATTTTTACTACCTCACCACCTGTTAAGGAGGGAAACAGGCATTAAAAAACCAAAAAAAAACCAAAGTGGGAGGCAGGTTGTTCAATATTCACAAGTCTAAAGTTTTGGTTAGTAAACTGGTGCTGAAGCGCCTTCCATGCATAATTATACTTAGTGCATCAAAAGTGTCATATAGAAGTTAAGCAGGTATTGCTTTCTATATTTATTGGACAAACTGGAAAAAAGCTGATTGTTTAAAGGGTAAGGACATCAACATTTTAGAAGTTATCACTTTCATTAGCAAAAAAGTTAAGAGCTACCTGAAAACTCATGTGACACTTTGTAACAGAACGAGTAAAGACATTGAACTGATTTTCACTGCCTTTTCAAGAGCACGAAGGAAGGTTTAAGGAAGAGACAAAAATTTTCACACATGTGGCACTGTAAATACACATTTGAAATGGCCTGAAATTTGCTGATGAAACGTGATTTATATTAAGTGATCTGCACTTAGACAAACCAAAAAGCTTTAATGTGACAAGGACCAAGCTTTTTGTGATTTAAATGCAGAAAGGTTAGAGGCATTTAAGCATTAAGTTTTGTGATCTTGAGAAAACATTGGCGTGAAAATTTAGCTTTTGTAAAGGCAGTGCATTACCCCAGAGATAAAATTAATACATCAGTGCTCAGTACTCTCTACACATGCTAATAGGCAGTGCACATACAACCTTAAAGCAAAGCCTCATCGCTTTTCTCTGCCTAACAGTTGCGACGTTTCTCGCTGCGAGAGAGGCCTTTAGCAGATGGATTAGTGTTTAATATGAAAGGAATAATTAGGATAGAGCTAAAACATTTGGTCTGAAGGAAGTCTTGCCAGCAGAAGAAACATGCAGAAACAGGAGATTAAGTTGACACCGCTAATGTATGTCCACAGCAATTCTATTGTTTCTTATCCAATTTTCGATTTTCCTTGGTCATAAGCAATGCCCTGAGCAAGGCTAATCAGAAGAGTGAAAAAAAAACAACGATTCTGTACACATCTCTTAGGGTGCCTAGTAACTTAACCTCGTTGTAGTACAAAGGTGGGAGAAACCTGGAAAGGGGAGGCCACTTACTAGGCAACCGTGCCTGGGCCTGGGAGGTGAGCACCAGCCTCTGGGGCAGCACACTCTGTTGGACGGTGTGCGGGGGGGGCTGGGGCTGGGACTGGCCCAGCTGCGTGGCCGGCACGGAGGTCTGGCCCCGCGGTTTCGCAGGGTGGGCTGCGCTAGTCGCTGCGCTGAAGGTCGCTGCGGGCTGGTGTCTCGGAGCACTGGTGGAAGCCTGAGTTGTCTGAAACTGTGCTGCTGCGGCTGCAATCAATAAGGGTTGTTTGTGCAAGCTGTTAGAGGTTTTAGCTCCGCTCTTTTAAACAACCTGCATTAAAAAGAAACCTTCCAACAGGATATTAAAACGGCTACAGGAATGGCTTGACCTTACAGACTGGGATTTCTAGCCACACCTTTTACTACATCCTATTTTTACAACATTATATATTTGGAAAGCATTGTTTAAAGGTTAAACAAATACACAAAAGCAGTGTAAATTCCCATCTTTGACAGAATATTACATGTGATCAGGATTTAAATACCAACTGTGCCATATTTACGCTAACAGTTAGGTTACACAAAGCTTAGTTTTGCATTATACTGGAAGATCATACTGTAGAAGCTAGTGGGGCAATTTACTGGCAATTAGTCTGTTGGTATTTTTAAGCCATTAGTATTCTAGACCATTAAGCTAGAGGGTACAGGAGTTCTAGGAACAGACTAACTTGTATCGTCAATGCAGAGGTTCAAGGTGACTAACCTAGCGCTAACCCTCTTACCTTGATTTGAGGACACTGTAGCGATGGGTGATCTTCCTCGGACTTGTCCCTGCTGCGTTACCGTCGCCGTGGTCACCGTGCGTTGAACTTGAGTGCTTGGGAAAACCACAGTCCTGCCCTCAGGCTTCTGACCGTACTGAACAGGTTGAAACAACCTGAAAAGAATACGAAAAGTACAAATTTATAGGAAGATCGTAGTTTGAACTTTAAAAATAAACTCCATCACCCAAGGAAAGTATAAACCGATCACATCAGAGGCCAATCTCTTTCTCACAGACTGACAAGACTCATCACTTCAGCAAACTTCAAATGTGGACATTCTATAAAGTAATTTTGCTAAGTCTGAAAAAGAAGAAAACTTTCATAGCAGGCATCCAATTTAATGCAGGATGCACTAGAATTACAGCAAACAGCTTAAACAGTCTAGTCCAACAGCTGGAAATAGAATGGGGCTCTCCTGTCATTCCAGGGAGGCATCAACATGCCAGCAGGTCATCAGGCAGCTCCTTTGCATCAAAAAACCAGTTCCACATTAGTTTGAGATCCCTAATTCACTAGGGGAGAAATACTCCTAAAAATTTCCTGCTATAAAACTTCATATGTCTCTCATAACACTGCATGCACAGCTAACACTGTAGGCCCAGCTTAGTCTTGAAGAATTATTTCCCCGTTAATTTTGCAAAACAACGTTCCCTTGCCATAAACAAGGACCCCAAGAATAAAATTCATCTGCCGGCGAAGTATAAACTATGGGAAATCCATAAACAAACTTCAAATGGAACTGTAATCCTCAAAAAACTATTAAAATAGAATCCTTATTTTCAAGGGTAAACAAGAAAGCAACAGAATAATAAAACGCAAAGTCAGCTCTGAGGATTTGGGTGAATGACATTACCAGAGAGAACTCTGCAAATATAGCAACACAACTACGTTTTCCTCCTGTGACTCCAGCTTCAAAGGAGGGCAGCCGTACATACCTGCTTGGTTTGAGCTTCACTGGGTTGGGCCTTGCTGGCGGTGGAGGGGAGCTGTAGATTTCTTCAATCAGCTTTCTAGTAACTTTTTGTTTTGGCAACACTTGTGCTTCATAATGCGTCATTTTGTTTTCCATTCCAATGAGATCAAAAAGAGACAGGTCTGATTCCTAGGGACAATGTAAAATAAGGTTTATTTTACGCGATGACCAGAACAGTTAAGTCCTCTCTATGTTCTATGCTGAATTTGCTTTCTATATTTTACTTTTTAACTTGAAATAAATGCTGTAAGTTTAAAAAGTAAACTATTCATTATTAGCCCAAACTGTCTAGAAACCTTGCAAATATATCTTAAGCTGGTAGTCCCATTATAAGCATCAGCATCAGTAGAAAAAGAATTGAAATCATTAGCCAGTTATGGAAATCAAAGCAAGTCACATTTAACAATATACCGCCTATTCATTCATACCATAATTTCCAAATAATTAAGAAGAACTCTCAGAAGGTTAGTTAACTATTGAGCTCAAATGCCAAACTATAATGTCACGCGTATAATTTCGGAGTAGAAAAATATGAAGGACGGAAATAAGATCAACCAAAAAGATCCTCTCATCTGCTCCATTACTCATACTTCTCTCTAATGCGATTATTTCCTTTGATTCTCTCAAAGAGGGGGGGATCACGTCTTTAATGATAACACAAATAGTGGTCCTTCAAATGGATTGACAGAAGTATACTAATTTAGTCACTGAATCAGAGCGTTTACTCTTATATGGAAGAGAGTAAGTCTTGCTCTTCTTTAGCTACTGAAAGCAGAAAGAAAATTACAGAATGTCGTACATAAGCACTGTGCCACCCAGAGTGTTTTCAGAGTCGGGAAATCCTGCAAACACCAGTATGATGAAAGCAAAGCTGATTTCTCGTTGAGTTCATGAAAAATTACTGATTACAAACCACTTGAAAAGCTCAGACTACCATTACAAAAAAAGAGATGCAGCAAGTACGCGCTTGGTAGGCACAGTTACGGAATAGTGAATTCCTTCTATTTATAAACTTCAAGTAGACTTACGATGTGTGAGAGAACAATATTAAGTACTAAAATTCTACACGGTCGCCAAGAGAGGAAAAAACCAGTTTACTTTTCTACTCACCTTCCAAATATCCCTTTCTAGGGCACTCAGTACCAGAGACGCAGTTCTGTATTCCAGTGTTTCTGATACATAAGAGGTACTTGACAGCCGGGGGTTTATCAGATCAGGGTGATTACAAATCCGTTGCAGCTGCATCAGGACATGCAGGACACTAATGAAGTGTCCACTTTTGAGGGCTTCTTGGGTTCTACCAAATAATATTTACAGAAATACATTCATTTAAGTACAGCTTTTATGGAGATGTCCCTAAATCAGCAAGGTGAGAACGTGCAGTCAGTATGTTACGCAAAGGTCTTAAAACAAGCTTAGATTTTACCTGGGTCTTTCTAGAATGTTTTAAGTAGCACTGTACCAAATGTAAATTTCGAAACACGAAAGTTAAGGACCAGTGCTACTTTACAGTCAAATATGACCTAACCAGCTCCCTGTCCTCTACCTGCTTTGGTTCTGTTTCATCCCTGCACCCATCAATAACCTCTTGATATCACAGCACAGGTACATGGTTGGGTGGGAGAAGAAACACTTTGGGCTTTAAGAAATAAAGAACCACTCATTAGAGACAAATCTTAAAACAAAATAGCAGCAACCATTACAACCTGATTTTTAAGTTCCAGAGGTAAATGCACGTTTTTCATTGGGCCCATACTGTCACTTGCCTGTAATTTTAGTTTACAATGTAATCATATTCTATTCACTGGTCATAATGGAATATTTCAGAAAAACACTGAAACACTTCCAACTGTGACAATCATTTATCATCTTGCTTAAGCACCAAAATGACAGCCTTTTTTATTTACTGTTTTAACTCCTTACCCTGGTTGTAATATGACATCTTCATACATAGCTTTTTGTCGACTAGAAAGACGACACTTTAGCACATGTTCATATTTCTTTGTTAGCTGCTTTTCAACATCTCTCTTTGATCTTCGCAAAATAAACGGCTGAATCATCTGAAACATTTCATAATTGAGGGGAAAAAAAAATTTCACTTCAAAGATGCAGCTTTACAACAGGAAGGTAAATTCACACCTAAGACATTTGATGTGATAAACCTCATATGCCATATACAATCATATTGCTGTGCACACAGTTGTATAACCATTAATTTATTCTTTAATTTCCGCATGTTATGCTTCAAAATCTGAGTCTTTGTCTTATTTTTAAAAAGAAATCTCCATAACCACATCTTTTCATTTCTTCCTATTCCCCCCCAACAGCTTAACTACTGTAGCAAAACAGATGAGAACATACTCTGTGTAACCTGATGACCAGTTTATGGCAATAATCCTGGTTCTCCTCATTAGCTGCTTTTACTGGAAAATCTAGGTAAGGTCTGGAAATTCCCGGGATCAGAAAATGTACCATGGTCCACAACTCCATCAATGTGTTATGCAGAGGAGTGTCTATCAGAAGCAAACGATGCTGGCTGCGAATAATAACAGAAGATTTTTATCAATACAGCATTTAGCTACTATCACTATGAAAAGGACACCAATACTCAAACACTGTAGCTTTAGGTTTGTCAGATACACAGAAAACATAAGTAGTGCTAATAAAATTAAATCTAGGGTAAATTATCTTTTTAGTCTTGAAGATACCACCAAACTAGCTTCCTCACTGCAGAGGGGTGAACACACAAGGGGATCTGTTTGGGAGCGGAGTACCATCGAAGAAGAATTACAGTGTTATGATAGTGGCAACAAAAAGATTCCAAGCATGTCTCTGAATCCTGATTGTTTCAACTAAAGGCACCTCTGCAGGTGCATGTTGCACAGGAATTTGGGCAGACCAAGTCAAGAGGTTTTCCATCAGTTTTCTGTTAAGAGGAGAACTGTGTCACATGAAGAGAGAAAAGCCCACTGCCAGCAGGAAAAACAATTCTCTGCTCCGTACCTGCGGAGACTGAAAAGCGCCTCCCAGTGTTTCTCGGTCATGTTCTTTATTTGTTGCATCTCATCTACTATTAAGTATTTCCATCGCATCTTCATAAATGCTGTGTGGCCTTTGAACAGCTGTTTGTAGGAAGTGATACACACATTGAAGCTGTTGGGTTCTGTCCATTCCTACAGAAAAGGAAAGAGAGGATGAGACAGAAAAGTAAAGGCAGAACTCTCAGGTATCTTGCAAGCAGCTATTTCTCCACTAAGAAGAGAACGATGCTATGACTCAAAGCATCCTAAAAGATAGTCTTGGTCTTTGAATTATAGTCAGTTCAGAAAGCAGGTTAAGTTTTGCATGTTTGCTCAATACCAAGGGAGTTCCAAAAACTAGAAAATCTAGAACTCTTAGGTGTGAATGTCTTCGTAAACCAACTTGTAGCGTTAAAAACTTCTCATATCCCATCAGGATTTAAAGAACATATAAATAGATGCAGGTTAAAGGAAGAGTCTTGCCATCTAAAATGCTAAACACAACAGTGTAAGAGTTGTAAAATACAGTACCTGTCTTTTTGCCCTAAGTTCCCTTTGGCTGCCAAAGTAGAGAAGTATTTTCAACCCTGGGCACCAGCGTTTCAATTCCAGCTCCCATTTCAATATGTTACAGCTCCGTACAACAACAAGGTGAGGGCCCCAATTACCTACAGAAAGGGAAATACAGCCGTTAACAGCAGAAAGAGGCTCCTGACAATTCATGTGCTTATATTCTCCCCTGATGGTTTTTTTTAAGTGCAGCACACTAAATTCATCATTAGAAGTGTGTTTCAATAACAGAGGTATTTTAATGACTAATCTATTCTTTATTATTTTTCAGACCTCAAGTAAACTTGTGCACCTATTTTTCCCTCAACTACATCAACAGCTTGAGATACTACCTCCACGACAAGCTTTGCCTTAACTTACATTCTTACACCACCCTCAGTACAACACCACTGTTAGAACTATCTGAGATGATATACAAGACAGACTTGTCTGTCCAACTGTTCATGCTTACTCCTTGAATTTAACTACCTGCGGCCATCTGGCCATTAAACAACTCGTGAGGCTTTTTTACTGGTACACTAGGCTTCAGAAGAATTTTATCACCTATAAGGTAACAGCAGATTGAGCAAACAGCGTATTTGATAAGAAAGCACCCCTATGTCACACAATCTAAGAAAGTTTTTCTGACACAATCTTACTCTGTGCATTAACTAAAGTCTGATATGGTTCAGCAGAAAAAAAAAGTGATTCGAGGCTACAATTCACAAAGATAATGCTGGCCCAGTACTTGTCTAAAATGAACTTACCTTCATTACAAGCCAAGTGGGCAAAAAAGGCAATAATTTGTACTGTTTTTCCAAGTCCAGCCTCATCTGCCAGAATGCCGTTGAGATTCTTCCTGTAGAGCTTTGCTAGCCAGTCAAGCCCAATCTTCTGATATTCTCTGAGGGGCCCATACAGTAGCGACGGAGTATTGTACTTCACCTGTAAAGTGAATGATTTGATACTTTTTTTCTGAGTTAAATTCAGGGAGCATGTCATAAAGCATAACCATTTTAAAGTTCAATGACTAGAAAATATTTATTGTCATTTGTTGCCAAAATCTGTGAAATCATGAAAAAAAAAATCCTTTATGTAAAAGCACACACAGCAGCAGAAAACAGGGAGTCTTACCGCTGTTGTTATCCTAGAGCTGCCTTTAGGTAATAGCATTTCTGCCGCAGCAGCAACTTCTGATATGTCTCGCATATGCTTCTTTGGAGGACTCGATCTGTCTATACCCTTGTACTGGTCAATGCTAAGGAGGGAGTCTATGAGGACAACTTCTTTCTGAGGACTCTCCCTATCAGAGGTATGGTCTTCCATTTCTATGAGAAAGAAAAATAACATTGGCATTTAAAATAAACTTAAGTATCAGTTACACAAAGGAATTGAGATGGCTAGAAGTCAGATGGGGTCTAAAAGGAGGCAGGTGACTTTTAAAAATAATTCTATGATTTTCAAACTAGTCAAGCTAAAATGCAAATAGCCTAAGCGCAGGATGCCGTACATGTTTTGAATGTTCACACTAGCTAGGCTAACTTGACCATTAGCTTTTCACAACTTCTAGGGAGGTCCTCTCATACTACCTAAAACCTATCCTCAAACATGTAATTCTATCATCACTTCAATACAGAACAGATGGCAACTATGTAATAATAATAGCTAGCTATGAAGTGTGTTGTTTAATTCAGTGTAGAGAGGCTCTTCTGTGGCTCACTATTGTTCCCAAGAATCTTACACATCTTGACTTTAACACAGGCAAGCATTGCCTTCATGTCATAAGGTGAGAAATTAAAAATAAAAAAAAAAAAAAAGATATTCTTCGCTGACCGTTATCCAAAAATATTTAGTAATATCAGGAATAAAGCTATTTTTTCTAATGATCAGTCCAAACGTTTAGCAAGAAAGCCACTGTACTTTCCATTCATTCTTGTATATAACATTCTTCTTCACTTAAAAAATTAAAAACATTTTAAATGTAATTCACTCAGTATTTGTTTTCCCTATTATAAAATGTCATTTAACAGAGACCTGAAGAGCCAATCAACTTATTTCACCATGTAATTTGGCACAAGTTCTTCTAAATAAGAAGTAATTTACCTTCCTCACTGCTGTCTTCTTCACTGTCAGGCTTCGGCTGGGGCCAGTGAAAGTTTTCTGCAAAGGCACCTTCATACATCTTCAGTAAATCCTCCAGAGGCAATTCAGCTGAAGGTCATTAAAGGATGTAAGTTTAAAACGATCAAAACTTGTAACAATCAATACCATTGTTTTTAATCTCATTACATTCTCCACAGTTGTATAAAGCCAGTCCTCTAATCAGAAGTTAATTGAAAAAGTAATTATTAGGTGGATGATGGCGATATTTACTTAATGACCTTGATTACGGAGAACACTTGGCATCACACCAAGCCACTTGCTCACCCAGCTTGCTTTGTACTATATTACAAACCCACCAGACAAACTGACAGTAAACCACTGGTTGGGGAGGCAGGGGCATCAAATCCAGCTGAGTGGCTGAAAAACAATTCAAGACTTCCAAGTTTCAAAACTGACCTGTACCTCAACCCCACTAAACAGTATCTCCATGATCCCTGGTCTGATCTGTTGAAGCGGGAATGTGCATGCTGGCGGTGGCAAATCAATCAGGAATCATCCTCATTAGGAACTTGGCTGACTGGCCAAGAGTTATAATCCCTCCAACTGGCCAGCTGGCTGCAGCCACTAAGCTGCCAAACAGACCAAACAAACGGATTTGGAAACTGCATATTAATTGCCAGGCAAGCTTAGCTTAACGTGAAGCTTGCCTCTAAAAATCAGCAAGGTTTTTACCATGATAAGTGAAGTGATCCCTATGGGATACTTTGCATACATCAAGCTCAGCAGAGCAGTTATTGTTATGTTGCTAATGAAAGAGAGCTGCTAGCCGGAGCATTGTCCCTAAAAGCCCCTTAATCTTTAATTATTTATACCCCCCAAGATCAGCACTTCAGGGCCTTTTCAGACTTATCAGGTGGGTCACAAAACCCTTCTGAGATACTCTAGCCTATATTATCTATTGATGATAAAATGTTCAATCTGATACACTTCTGGTTTTAAATATTTATCATGCACTCCTAGAACATAGGTTGAGAGTATCCTGGGCTGCCTCCCCAGCAGCATGGCCAGCAGATCAAGGGATGGGATTCTGCCCCTCTGCTCTGCTGAGACCCCATCTGGAGTACTGCCTCCAGCTCTGGAGACCCCAACATAAGGGGGACATGGACCTGTTGGAGTGAGTCCAGAGGAGGCCACGAAGCAGCTGTGAGGGCTGGAGCCCCTCTGCTGTGAGGACAGGCTGAGAGAGTTGGGGCTGTTCAGCCTGGAGAAGAGAAGGCTCGGGGGAGACCTTAGAGCCCCTTCCAGGCCCTAAAGGGGCAGCAGGAGAGATGGGGAGGGGCTCTGGATCAGGGAGTGTAGCAACAGGATGAGGGGGAATGGTTTTAAACTGAAAGAGGGGAGATTTAGATATCAGGAAGAAATTCTTTGCTGTGAGGGTGGTGAGCCCCTGGCCCAGGTTGCCCAGAGAAGCTGTGGCTGCCCCATCCCTGGAGGGGTTCAAGGCCAGGCTGGACGGGGCTTGGAGCAACCTGGTCTGGTGGGAGGTGTCCCTGCCCAGGGCAGGGGGTTGGAACGAGGTGATCTTTAAGGTCCTTTCCAACCCAAACCATTCTATGATTCTTTTGGTGTGAGGTTTTAAAGAAACACAGTGCTTCAGCAGAGAAATACTTTTGCTTAAGCTATCTTTTGTGAGAACTAGTTAAGTATAGGGACCACTTTATAAAGTACAGATGTCCATCATCATCCCATAAACTAACCGCTACAATTTCCAAACAGAAAGACACAAATATGGATTACATATGACTGAACATCTGAATGCATTCAACCTCTCATTTATAACCCTATTTACAAACACAATAACGACTGTCGTTTCAGAGCCCACCACAGAGGAATCAAGCTACATGCCTACCTTCTTTGGCTAGATTAGACAATTCAGTTTGATGGTTTATGTTTCCTTCTTTAGCTTCTTGTTCCTCAATTGTTTCTTCTTCATCTTCAACTAAAATAAAAACAAATGCTAACCTTAGCATTCAAATTACACAATAATTCATGAAGTTTGTAGTAATATGCCTCTGACATATACTAGCATAGAAAATTATAAATTAGCAGGATTCAAAAAGGATGAGACATGTATGGAAAACAAGAAAATCTGAGAGCAACTATACATAGAAGATAAGTGAAAAGGAAAGGAGCGCTTCTGCCTCAGGACAAAAGGCAGTCTCAAACTCTTAAATGTTGGTTGACAATGGTCACCAGGGACAGGTTATTCTGTAGATTTAAACAGGGGGGTTTCTTCATCAGAAACATGACACAGATGTCGTCACAAGAAAGGAACTAATATGGGTTATTCAGTCTGAAATCCTCAAAACAAGCTTAAGACCACTAGCAAGATTTGAAAACCAAAGGAATGAGGACAGAAAGAAGTAAAATCTATCAACAATGATGGCAGTGTGTTTTCAGGGAAAATTTTCTTTTCAAATCTTCAGGGAAGCTCTTTTAAGGAAAACTTACTATCTAATTGACTACCTAATCTCTCTAAGAAATGGATGAGGGTTGGTATGTGGTTTGCTAAAAGCACTGCATCCATGCAGTAACAGATTGAAAACATGTGGCTTCAGGGTTTTCATATACAACTTATGTACTATGCACAATTTTGAAAAGTGACTTACCTTCCTCATCAGTCAAAGACGTGCTTGCCTTTCTTTTCCTTCCAGATAACGAACCCTAGCATTAAATAATTAAAATATGTAAAATCGTAGAAAACAAAGTTAGGGAGTTTTTTTGTTTGTTTTTTAAAGAAAGCATCAAGCACCTTGCAATCACAGCAGCATTCGCTAATAGACACTTAACACCTATTAGCACTTCCCTGGTCACTCAGAAACAGATACTCTGCGTCTGTATTGAAGGTAGCATGCAATCAGCCACTTCACGTGTTTGTGGTTCAAATTACTCAGGTCCAGCTGCGGCACAGAGCCATAGCACACTCTTTGCCTTAAAAACATTATTGAGGCACAAAACTTTTACCCAGGTTGGAATCAAGGACTAAGTGTTCACTAGTCAATAAAAAAAGACCCGGCACAGGCCTACAATTGTACCTTTCAGCTGTCCAGCATACTCTGCAGCATGGTTTAGCCTGTGCAAATTAACACCCGCAGACAGTGCTAGGCCACAGTCTGGCTGACAGCACATGCTAAAGCTTGTTCCTAGCGGGGAATTCAGATGTAGGCATTCTGCTTGGTAAAAGGGGAGCATTTCAGCAAGTGCTACGCCAGATGGCTCAGGGCCTCAGAACAACAACCCCTCGCCCATTTTTTTCCAATTGCACAGATACAGGCAAGGCATCCTAGCACACATTTCCTCTAGGGCAAAACATACTTGAGTTTCATTCAGTTTGATCCATTCTGTAACATATACCTACATCTCTCTGCAGATAAATCACAGCTGAATAGTTGAAAACGTGCTTTCATGCCCCACAAAGTTCATCCCTGGTTACACACTAGATGAGACTCTTGTCCAAAATGAAGGCTGGTAATTAATTTGTACATTCTTTTTGGTCTTGCAATCTTAGAATGCCTGATTCAAAGCCATTGAGTGACTACGAATTCTTCCTTTAAAAGACACATATCAACAGCAATCCACTTCCCCGTTAAAAGTTGTGGTTTGTAACCAGAAAAAATGGTATTTGTGCTTATGACAATACATTCTATTGTCAGTAACTTCCCAGAAATCTGCTTATCATCACCATGTATTTAAGGAAAACATTTCACTTTTAATCAAAACTTTTTCACACTGATAGTCATATTTAAACTAATTTGATGGGTTTTTTTAAGAAACAGAAAGACTTACCATTTCACTTTCTTTTTCCAACAAAAGGTCATCTGCAGATTTTGTATCCTTACCTGAAAAATTACATACTTGATGTATGCATTAGTCGCTTAGCAATTTTATGTTTCTTACGTGAACTTTTAAATGCATTCAACATAAACCACAAGAAATATTACAAAACCATTAAAAAACCTCGAACTCATAGTTCAGTTCTGTTCACAACCTATTATTAGCATCTCACAATTCTATCACCAACAAGATTAAACCCCACTGAATGAAATTACATAAAACAATAGCATCAGAATTTATACTGGATTTCTTAAAAAATGGAATACAATTACCTTTCCTTGAAATTCTCTTTAAATTCAAAGCTTTTCTCCTCTTCTCTTGAAATTCAATTTGCAGTTTTATTTCAACAACCTGAAATGTAAATCGAGTCTCATAAAGCACTTAAATTTTATAAGTAAATTACTGAAGATGGGAA
The DNA here is from genome assembly GCF_028500815.1 of Rissa tridactyla. NCBI lineage: Eukaryota > Metazoa > Chordata > Aves > Charadriiformes > Laridae > Rissa > Rissa tridactyla. The sequence continues at coordinate 9,200,380 of NC_071478.1, read as the reverse complement.
AAACAGTATGACTTGCACAAGTATTAATATGTCAGTATTTTACCTGTTCAATGTTAGACCAGAAGTATTCTATTTCTCTAGCAATTGATGCAGCAATTCGCCGTAGTTTGTTTTGTTCTTCTCTTTTAGCTCGCTCTTCATTAAGTTTCTTTTCTTCGTGATAACGAGCCACAGTTCTTACCATCTAAAATACCATGAGAGATACTGAATTACGTTACCCCAACATACGCATCATTGAGTTTCTTAAGGTTATAGTGGTTATCAGCAGGCAGATGTTGACCATAGCCTTACACACGTAGCACTTACCTCCAATATTTCTAAGTCTTACCATGCCAGGAAAACAACAGACATGAAACTCGAAGGAAAAAGAAAATACAAGAACTACAACTAAGCCATCAAGTAGGTAACTACTCTCTCTCAACACAAAAAAAAAAATAGAAAAAAACCTACTGAAATTAGCAGCAAACACATGAAAGAAGACTTTTTTTCAGACAGCACATATGAAGTCACAGAGATCACACCACAAAACGTCAGAAACCAAAGGTAAAATGAGTTCAAAAAGAGCATACATACACGAGCGAAAGATCAGTCAATGGCTGTTAAAGACTGACTTGATTGCAACCTTTAGCTCAGGAGGTCCCTAAAACACTGACTTCCAGAAGTTCGAAGCATACTGCCAGAGGAAGGATCATTTCATATTTGCCCTTCCTGTTTCTCCTATTCTTAAAAACCTACCATTGGCCACAAATAGAATAAAAGCTTCAAATCCAGATTTAAATTATATTCAAAATGCAGATCTTCATTTTACAAAATGATACACCTATTTCAATACTTTGCCTATAAGGAAGAGAGTTCTGAGTTTCCATCATTTCAGAATATACAATAGAAAACGACATGGCAATTTAAACTGATGACCTTCAGTTGCTCTCTTCATTACCCCAAACGGGTCATAAATGTATCAAAAGAAGGTACTACATTGCTAGAATCCATAGAAAACTCTTGCTTATTGTAAATAAACAGATTTTACATATTTCGTCTCACACCTCCCCATGTTTTCATTCCATCACTGACTTAATTATTCCCACTGTGCTGCTCTCTTCTGCTACGGAAACAGTTCTCTACCATGTTTCCACTGCTGTCGTTAGAACTCCATGGGTTCTCCTTCATCTTTTTCTGAGATTAAGAAAAAAGAATTAAACAGACAACCACACCCAATGGAAGTTATTTACAAAATTCTATATTTATTCTTCACTGAGGGGGAATAACTGACTTGCGAGGCAGGCACAGTAGCCATACTTTTTAAATATGGCACGGTCAACACATTGACTGGGTCCCCTAAACAAGCTATTTGATTTCCAGGGGAATAAAAGACACAAAATCCAAAACTATTATTTGCATCCATACAAATTATCTATCCAATACAATTATCTAGTCTGTTTCAAATGCTAGAATATCCAAAGCTGACAACAGGGCTTCTCATCTAAGTTAAAAATTGGTGCCTTACATTCTCCATCACTTCTATCTGTAGAAAAAGAACATTTAAATAGCTTTGCTACCAAGCTCAGTGATAGCAAGATCAATTGTTGCGAGTCAAAAAGTGTTTTTCAAGTACCTTCTTAGCAGTTGCCATCTTCCACTTTCTCTCTTGGGCAAAATCAGTTGCCATCCACTGCATTTCTTCCAGCAAATAATCCCAGTGCGATTTTGGTCTTGGAGCCTCTTGGAGTTTAGGCAGTCGCCTCAGGGACCACAAACCTTCCTTTCTCAGTTCTGCTATTCGCTGATGGATTTGATTTTCCTTAAAAAGTACATACAGTTACAATGAAGCTGCAGAATGTACCCAAACCAGTAGCCAAATAGAAAAATAATATTTGCTCCCACTCCATCAAAATAATTGACAGCAAAAAGAGGTGTAACGGCATGACACACGCATTACAAAAATCAAGTCTGAACACTGCATCAATAAAAAAATTACTGGACTAAATTGAACCTATGCGTAAAGAGAATCACAGTACTTCAACCTGTATTGCAAGAAGTATTTTGCTAAATAACAGGTTAAAAAAGGTTCACTGGGTAGCACAAAAAACAAGTTCCAAGACATATGCAAACTGCAACCAAATAATTCTGGTTTTGTTTATAAATTGAAATTGCGTATGTATATTTATCCACAGAAGATAAATGTATCTTCATTATTAATACTGCTTGGTTTTGTGAAAAGACAAGTCTCTATGATGTTCCTGTTAAATACGCAAAACATCTGCAGTTAGCTATAAAAATAAATACGGCTGCAGTCACCTTAAGTGAGCAAATAGAATCAATATAATAGAAAGAATGCAACAACAGTATGAAGACCAGTGCATCTTCAACTTCTCTGAATGCCCATAAAAGCAAAACTCATTATGTAAAGCAGACTAAAAAAGAAAACCAAACAACAAATACCCCACTCCCCTGAAAAATAGCCCATCTTCATAACTCAAACACATAGCTCATTTTAATTGTTGTGTGTTAACTGTTCTTAAGTTTCAGGAAAAAGACAAAAAAAAAAAAAAAATCTTACCAGCTTTACTTGCTCAGCAAGCTTGTCTTGAGAGTTGTCCTGTGGTAATACTGCTGCATTCTGAGCTGGACTTTGTGTTTTAGGTGCTGCTGCTACTGCTAAGCCTGGGGGTTTTGATGCAATAGGGGACAGAGACTTGTTAGTTGCTGGAGAGGTCCTGTTTGTTTGTACTGGATATGTAGAAGGCGGTGTTGTGCCCGAGATAGTCGCTGGCGCAACAGATGAGGTAGGCGGTAGTGTATTTGCCGTAAGACGCTGAGAAGTCTGAGCAGGATCTGCAGATGGTCGTGTCAGAGTCACAGTCTGTCCAAGAAACACATTTGTTAGTGATGAATTTAGGATTCAATACTGTCTTAGTCTACGCTACGGCAGAACATAATGTGGACTTTAATTTAACCTGAATTTTTATAAGGAATGGACTTAAGTGTTCAGTAGGATTAAAAAACTAACATATTTCATGCATTTTCAATAAGATAACGATCTAAGATTTCACTGGGTGTTGAAACAAACGTATTTTCACCCCAATAAAGCTCACATACCTGTTGCTGTATTGTAGCTTGTGGCTGCGACACTTGGTTTGCTGTCTGTCCTTGCACATGGATTGCTGGTGGCACCTGCTGTTGCAGCGGCGCTGGAAGCGGGGCGGAAGCCAGAGGCACACTTTGAGGCTGGATCTTCACTTGAATCTGAGGCTGAGCCGGAGATTCCACTACCTGTGGCTGCTGCTGTGAAAGCTGCAGCGCAGCCGGCAGAGACGTCATGGGGACGTTCGTGGGTTGCAGCCTCCCCGGCAGCTGCGGCGGCGGTGTATGCAGACTCGCGGCGTTCTGCACGGGAGGGCCTTTAGAGGGGTCATACTGTTGTTGAGTCTGTTTCTGTCCAGTCAGCTGTACGGTTTGAGGAGTGGGAGGCATTCCGCCTACAAAGCAAGAGAAAACACAGCACAGATGAAATTAAAACGTCAAATGCTCTTTACTGATACAAAGAGGAAATCAACTGCAAATAGACTAATTTGTTACTTACTTTGCCACAAGACACCATCACTTGAAAATACCACATCACAATCACAAAATAAATCACCATTACAATAAACAAAGTATTTCATGCACAGGACTGCAACTAAAATTTGGAGCACAGCAACTATAAAAAAAAGTGTCATTGTATGTGTTCTGAATTTCTTACACTTAAAAAAAAAAACTGGTGAGCTAATGGAATTTAACCTAAAATAACAGCATAAAGTCTAAATAATATTTAGTTCTTAACACATTCACTCTAACACATATTCTAGAGCATGACTAATGAATAAAAATTTGTCATGGTGTTGCAAATTAGGAGGCTTCCTTTTCATAAATCATTGGCTCAGTTCCAGAATTCTCAGATTATCCATTTTGCATCAGCACCTGTGACGTATTTCCATGCCCACATGCACCTTTGGAGCCCGTCACTCAGCTCCTTAAACAAACCAGGCATTGCATACCAAGTATTAATTTACATGGAGAAGTGCATGGTGAGACTAGGATCTTGGAAGGCCAGAAGCCCAAGTTTCTAGTCCCATCACTAACATCTCCTTGTTAAATTAATGTGCAATTGGCATGTGGTGACACAGTACCTTGTGCCGTTGGCATTAGCTGTTGAAGAGGAACTCCTGAAGCCACACCCGGGTGCTGAAAAACCATCCCATGACGGCCCACTTCAATTCGTGGTCTCTTAGACGAATCTGTGATATTCAAATTCCATTTATGGCATGGTATAATGGAATGGGTTCAATTTTACAAAGCAAACTACTACACATGATTCCAACATCAGCTCAGAAAGCTATGACTACTAAACATGTGTAGCATTTATGAAGAACATGCTCCAAGGGCAGAGTCCCTCTAACTTCGAGTTGGCCATCTCCAATCTTCTTAGCCAGAACAATCAACCTAACAGTGTCCATGCCTGCCAAACCCAGGCCTATATATTGTGAGTGGAGTGCACTCTTCGCACAGCACCATTCACAATAGATAGTCCTAAGGATTTGGCAATTCCCAAGGTGAGGCAAAACCGTATTTCCAGAGTTACAGAACAGTGGGCTCCGTTAACTGTTCGGGAAAAAACAAAAAAGGAACCAACGTGAAATTCTGTCTGCGGAACATACCTGCTGGTGCAAGCGCCTGCTGTCTCTTAAAAGCTTCAATTTCTATGGTGTTCACAGTCCCCGTTACTGGAGTCCCTGTATGCGTTTGCTATCGGGAAAAGAAAACAAATCACAAAAGTTCAATCTGTAGATAGTCTAACACCAACATGTAATTTACAAATGCATCTACAGAGGCTAGCACAGAACAAATCCTTCAGCGCAGTTGCACAATGAAGAAAACAAGAACCAGTCAATATCTGCCTGCAAGTTTTAGACGTCCACGATGCAGAGATACTCTTTGTTGAATTTAAGTTTTAAAAGAGTAAATAAACCGATGAAGGTGGTTATATATAATACATGTCTACATTTTTTAGAAAGTTATAAACTTGCCCAATTTTTTTTAATAAATGGAAATTTTCATTAATGTATTATCCTTCATCATTGACTTCATTACAACATTATGCAAAAGTGATGTATTCATACAGTACATAGCTGCAATAAAAAGCTGACATAAAAAAAACATTGTGACTTCATTACAGGATTAATTAGAAGGGAAATTAGATGAGGAAAGAGAATTTACGCATAAACTGTATCATAACTAAGAAGACACAAAAGTAAGGAATGAGAGTCAATACATTTGTGGAAGCTCATCCTTTTCAGTCTGTGTGAAACACCAGTAACGCACAAACTAACTCTCATCCTGAAAACAGTTTAAGCCTAATTCAGTCTCCACCACTGTCATTCTCAAGACAGAGCACCAGAAGTTAGCCTTGAAATATTTCAGGAAGGACTGCTAAGACTCAGAAGGTGGAATAAAAGCACCTCAGCCACATTACGCAGGTTCCAGTTCCAGTTTTCCAGATGCTAGACTTGTACTTGTCTGCACAGCTGGCAAAATGAGTACCATGAAGGAACTCGATGAGGAGAAACACAATATTGCCATAAGGCTAATGTGACATCAGAGCTCATCAGAAATTACTAGACATTTTGTCTGAGGATAAATATCACACAACTACGAATTAACAAACCTGGAAAAGCACCATTGATGTTGAGATGGAAAAGAAATCACAAGGGGTTGATTCAGCTTCACAGGGCGTTTAGCTTCAGTAGGATTAAATAGTGCACGAAAACTTTATTTTAAAATTACTACAATTAATATTGGCAATGATGGCAGACAACATATCCTAGATAATCCTTTCAGTATCAAACTCAGATGGTAGACTTACGAATGGGATTATTGAAACAAACAAATTTGGGTATATGATGATTCCCATGCTCTTTGGGCCCTCATCACTACTTGAGTACTTATTAATGTCCGCCAGTGTCTGTGCAAGCCCAGTTCTTTTCAGCAAGTTTCCAAGTCGCATTTTTAAGTTCTCCGCAGTATTTAGCCATGCTATACCCAATATTCTACTATGAAACTTGTTACGATGAAAATAAGAGTCCAAAGAAAGGGCTTAAAAGATTCTATCAGAAAATACAAAGATGAACTTTATGTATGCCTGTATGTCCTGGAAAATGAGCTAATTTAACATTCAAGTTCTCTAAGTGTCATTTGCTATTGGTGAGACCCTCTGCCGTATCGATGTACAGTAAGCGTTTGCAAACATTGCGGGAATTTATTATGACAACATAGCAAAGACAGCAATTTCGCAAAAGAATCTTCTACTTTATTCACAGGTCTTTCCTTCTCTGATTTTTAATAGAAATTCTACCAATGTAAATTAAGCCTAAGGAAGAAAACACCAGTCAGCATGGAAATAAACTGCAGCAGTCACAACCCTGCATGTTCAATGCTTCATCGAATGGTATTAATAAACACAGCCAATGTCACCTAAAATGACCAAGTTCAAACCCTCCTTTTTGAGCTGAATACATCTCATGCCACTCAATTCTATCAATAGCTAGGAATTAATGACATTTAATCTCTTTGCTGCATTTGTGGCCACTCTAGCAATACAGGTACAGCCATTAAGATGTGAATTTTGGGTTTAAGAATCTCAGACTCATATTCATCGCTAATGGTCATGGTTCACTGCCATCTCACACTCAATATGGATTAACTTTTCAAATGTTTGCCTTAACACAAGGCAGACATGCAGTAGATTTCAAGTCCAACAGCCAGTGCCTGGCAGAGCATCATACACTTAGGCATTTATAGAATTTTCAAAGTAAGTCAGAAAAACTTATTTTGTACAATGCTACAGAATTAACAAATTCAGCTTCTGTCCCACTTGCATCAAATGCTTTCTGGGACATCAGTTTAAGAAAGTATGTTCTCCAAACTCTGCTTCAAATGCCATTTATTTCACCAGCGCTCTTACCCTGGATGATCGCATACTCACTGTTTCAGGCTGCGTCTCTACTTTAGGATTTTTGACTGACATTTTCTTAAGAGTATGCCTCCCAGCTGTCTGCATTATCACCACATAATTTAGGCCAGACGCTTCAAAGAGCAAAGATATTACGTCTTTATAAATTGCAGTCACACACCACTAATACTAGACTAAAACTGTCCTAACTTTAATTAAAATAATGTAGTTCTCCGGAGGTCATGATTATACAGCACACACGCAATAATCATTCTGTGTGCTGCACTTACGCACTCAAATTTGAATGATGATGCTGATCGGGACACATTATTTCTCTATAAACAAAGAGAAAGACTGATGGAAAGAGATTATACTTTTCTTTAACAGTCTGTGCTAAAAGGTAATATCACAATTACACAGAGAGTTTTGTACCTGGTAGTTTCTCTGAAACAGTTCTGAAATGGTGTAATTCAAACGTACTTCAGTACTAGAGCTTGATGATAACCCAAATCACTACGATAAATAACCTGATATACTATTACATGTTTTAGACAACATAGATGAAGCCTGACTACCCAGGGAGACTTGCAAGCCGTGTCAGTAATGGCCATAACAAAGAGCTCTCCGTGCAAGCCCCTTTACTATGCAAGTTGTTTGTACAATATCACAGCGAACATCTCATTTGTTATACACAGGAATACAGCCCAGTTTACATTTCATTTAACTCTCCATTTTCCAAAACCTAGATGAAAGCAGTGCAGACTCTACAGCTTCCGTGGTACAGCAGAGTAATTCTCCCTGTAACACCTGCTATTCAAGTGTACGTACATGATTGAGCTAAAAAGTAAATATTTCCGTTGCAGAGGAATTAAGTTATATGACTTCTCAGGGTATATAAGCAATGATGTCTGGGTAGCACAGATTTGAAGGCAGCTGCATAAACCCATACTAGCCTGAATTAAAAAGCTACAGTATCACCGATTCACCAAAATTTTAATTGATTATCACATTTATTTCTTTGTTCAATATTCCCTCACGCAAAAAAAAAAAGAAAAAAAAAGAAAAGTGAAAAATGAAAAAAAGAACTTGTGTAATAAAAACAAGCACTTCAGTTTCTTCTTCCCACCGTTTATGGTAGAGCTAATGGAAACCAGTTAGTTATTTAAAAAAAATTGTGTTAGAGGGTTATTATTGCTGTTTATAACATTTCAGGGGAGGCAAATCCAAAACCTTCTTTAGCCATACTCAAAACCTTTAATAGATAAGGGAAAAAAGAAAAGAAATTTAGAAGAAATCCACAATTACAATGCCACAGACAAAAGAATCCATATTATCACTATGCGGAATGCACAAATGAACCAAATGCATTAGGGAAACAAAAGACAAACAAACCAAAGTGAAAACATTCAAGCTGAAAGTTAATGAAATAAGCCAGCAACCTGCAGACAAAGATTTAACTTCCTCAGGCTTCATTAATACTGATGCATTTGAAGATTGCAAAGGTTCTTTTTCTGTTTTGTTTAGATGATAAGGGATGGGCTCTTGGGAAAACTCTAATTCATCTAAGAAATATCAAATCTGAATGAAGAAAAAAAATCTGGGATGAAACTACATTTTAGAACCATTGAAAAGTACCTGAAATGGTTGCTGCTGGGATGAAAAAGCAGCAGAAACATTTGGAGGAAGCTGGGTTGCTATAGCGACAGGAGTACCAGTCTGCCCATCCTTTCCTGTCACAACCTTTACCTGAGAGAAATATTTTGGGAAAAAAAAAAAGAAGGGAGAATCATTTTCTTTTTAAAAGTTTTTCTTCTTTTTTTTTTTTTGTTTGCTTGTACTGTTCAACACACTCATTTTGTACTGGTGGTACCTCGCTGAAGAGGGGATTATAACTAAACCACCATCAGTACAGCTCGCTTTGAACACAGGCCATTTTTGAAGAGTTCTGTCTCACTTTTAATAGAACAGCGAACGGCCTTGACTATTTATAGTGACTTCTCGTCACTGGAAACCTTTTCTTAAATCCAGTTAACATAAAAGTGTTTTAAACTTAATGATTGCTGCTCCTAACGGACAACGAATTAGCATGACAGACAGTTTGAACTTAAGAAAGCTCCAACATTTATTTAAGCAATGAGCACAGCCACCATTCGCTCTCCCCCTGAACTCCCAAAGGGATCAACCTTTCCAGGCAAGGGATGAAGTGCGTTGCTTTAGCAGAAAGTGATAAAGAGGGGGGAGGGGGAAATTAAAGAGAGGAAGACAAAAAAAATACAAAGAAAGAACATACTCAAAAGATGCTTAATCTTTCAAAAGGATTCATCATTTGAAAACATGTAAAGGCTTCTGCTGTAAAATTCTCCAGCAGTTAGACAGACAAGCGGCTTTCACAAACAAAAGACGATCCGTCACGAGAAGGCAGTGAAGTACAGCGAACTCCAAACCCGAGAGACCGAGGGGTAGAGCCTCAACTGATGTAAACTGTAGTAGCGCGACTGACTTCAATGAACCTATACGATTTACACCCGCTAAAGGTCGCTCAAAATGTGCTTACTGTAGTGAAAAATACCTGGTATTTCAACTGACAAACACGCAACCCAACAAGAACACCTAAACAATTTGACAAAATACAAACCAGGTGAAAAAAATAAATCATTGAATATCCATTGTCAATAAATTACAATAACAGGCTATCTCTTATGTTACTACGTATAGAAAGAAATGATTCCTTCAAAATTATCAATAACTATCACAAGCAGAAATACCTTTTTCCTAGTCAAGAATTTTAGACTACAAAACAATGAAAAATTCAATTTCAGCTGATATACTGTTAAAATTTCCCACAAATTCCAGCTGAAGATTTGATCACTAAAAGTTCACACCTAACAGAGTCATCAGTTTTCTCTGAAGACACTCATTTCTAACAGATATTTCAAAGCACTACGAGTTCCTTTGCATAACAGGTTTGGGTCTTTACAAACTGGCAACTATAGACCCTTGCATATTTTTACAAATTTTAAAAGGTATTTGTGAGTGCCAAGTGATGCAGGGGCATGGGGCATATCCACCCTCTCGCAACCAGTGGCCAGGCAGGTTTGCAGGCAGGTGCTGCACCAGCACCCAGGGGTGCTGCAGGTTGAGCGCTACACGAGTGGGTGCAAACGTGCAGGGAAAGTTGCTCAGGATCTAGCGGTGGCAAGCTTATTTCAAGTCCTTTGCCATTAATAAACGGTGAATTCAAGTTAGTACTTTTACAGCTTTACATAAATAACGAAGTTTACTTGTTACTGTCCAGTCTCTAAGTGCTATTTTTTAATCATTTAGACAGCACTACATCCACAGAGCTCTAAAACGGCCTAAGTAACCGGATTCATTACTACGGACCCATAAACATTACGATTCACATGCTTTCTCTGAGTAATTAGATTAATTCAGGGGTTTTGTTGGCCACAGCAACCCTGAACTTCAATAACATCTAGGGTTACAAGTTACATGAGTCAAACAGAGGTTAACCTCTTATCAGACTTCTTGCTCATTCTTTTTTGGTTTGTTTTAGTCTAGTAAGAGAAATTTAATCTGCGATTCCTATTCATATTCATTCTGATAGCTTAAAACAACTTCCACACCAATGCCATCCTTATTTGCGTGCTGGCTTATATACTAACTAAGACAGTGAAAGCTCTTTTCACCCCTCTGTTCTTTTCTTTTAAATACATAAATCTAACGGCATGCTCAAACCGAGCTGTCGCATCACACTACCTAGCAGAACTGCATTCTCTCAGACCAATTATTTAAAGACTAATTGCTGTACCTCATCAAGTAAAAACGATTTGTCAAGTACTGTCACTTTCTCTAATACTTCACAGTCCAGGTGCCACAACTTCATCTACGATTTTATTCCAAAACGTTAACCAAGGGATTTCTTACCTCATCATTGATGACCTCAGATTGTTCTTCCTCTTCTTCCTCCTCCAGGTCCAAGTCATTTTGCCTCAGGTATGCTTGCAGCGGAACACAATGTTTCTTCTTAAAAGCTAAAAAGTCCATCATATTCCCTTGAAGATGTTGCAGGAAAAACAGTTCGATCAAACATTCCTTAAAAGTTTCCTTAAGAATTTCCATCTGCTTGTGGTGATGATCCAAACATTGTTTTCTCATTTGAGCAGTCTCTTGGTTGGCAGGAGGAATCTCCTCCAATTTCTTGGGTTGTTTTTTCACTGCCGTATTAACTGTAGGAGTAAGAGGAAGGCTCGACAGCGCCTGTGGTACAGTGGCCCGAGAAGGACTTGTGGGAGGAGGTGGTGAAGTCATTCCAAATGCACTAGGTCCTCCAACTCCAGCTATCAATCCACCAGAAGTCCTGTCATATCCAATGGGTCTACCCAGCTGCTGTCCCTGAAGCACTTGCTGCTGCTGTTGCATAAGTTGCCCTTGGATGATATTGCTGATTTGGGGTGGCAAGCTGGTCGTCGTAATATGGCCCGGGCTAGTCAGAGATTGCATATTTGCTCCGCTAGCTACAGGACTTTGAGGACCGAGATGATGAATGGTGCCACCAGACTGCGAGTGAGGCTGTGAAAGCCTGCGTTCCCTTACCGTAGCGGGTGTCCCAGAAGACGGAAGCTGTACTTGTGCAGCAGCTCCTTGAGCAATTTGTGCAATTCCCGGTCCTTCTTGATACACAAAGTGTCCGCCATTTGAAGGACTCAAGCTGATTTGTCTCACAAGCACACTAGCGTCTACAAATCCTCTGGTAGGGCTCTGGCTGCACATACCCAAGCCGGGGCCTGGAGTGCCTGCCCGAACACTTGGTAACGTTTGCACTGGCACCGGGTTGGGCTGTGTAGGGCTTTGAGACTGAACCTGCTGAGGCAGCGGCGACGTGACTTGAATATATGAGGGGGATCCATGCTCAAAGCGCCTCTGCTGGGGACTGAACTGAAAACTCGGTGATGTTGGGTTCGGGATTGGCAGTGGAGTAAGCGTTATCTGCTGGTTTCCTGAAGCGACCGGTCCAACGTTCTGCAACGTGATGTTCACATTCTGCCCAGCCACAGGACTACGACTCATTATAAACTGTTGTATTTGGTAACTGGGGGACTGGGGTGCAGACGGACTTGCAGAAGGTGCAAAAGACGCTGCGGGGGACTGGGGTAAATTTGCCTGTTGCTCTTCTCCCTCACTGCCCGTGAAGGACCTGGACCTCTGGAGCTGGCGCTGGGCATTCTGAGGACCATTACCATGGTGCATTCTCACTGTTCTAGGTTTTTTACCATACACTCTAAAGAAATACACAAAAACAGCAATTTAAGGAAGGTAAAAATATTTCTGTAACTGAAACTGTTTAATTACTATTCAAAAGTACTACCTTGTAGTAAGAGCTTGGTTATGCTGTCTTTGCAGCTACTTAAAATGTTTTATGTCAGCAGTCAAATTATCTGAAATCCTCATCATCACAAAAGCTCACTTAAATCCTTTATATGCTTCTCTAGCTAACAAAATGCTATTGAATAGTTTAGAAATGATACAATCCTCTTAGCTAGTTAAAGTGACTAAAAATTATTTAAAAAGGAAAACTTTTCCCCTTTCTGTGGAACTCCAAAAATGAACAGTCAACAGCAAAAGCATCTACTCTTCTACATCACCTACACTCACAGTGTTTCAGTGCTTTTAAAACTTAAAACAACGTTCTTGAAAACACAACAGGAGCTTAAAATATACAGTAGGTTTCTTCAACAATAACTAAAACTATGATAAAAACGAACGCAGGCTATTCAACTTTATTGTTCTAGCTACTGAAGAAAAAACGCGTCATGAAAACTCTCCCTACCAAATCATCTAGATGTTTGAAAAAGTATTGTACCTGACACTTAACTCTACCATCTCTTTCCTTCAGAACACTAACCCCTTAAAGAGATGAGAATTAATCCAAATCTGCATTTCATTTAAAGTGTTGTTTATTGAGCCAAGCTATCCAGAACCCCCAAAATGTTCTGGGTTTGTATTTCAATCAACGAGAAAAAAAAAAAAATTCTCCTGACGTGCACTGACAGGTAGATGCAGCGCTGGGTGTTGCACAGCAATAGCGGCAAAAGAAAAATGAAACCTGATTTTTTTTTTTTTTTTCCCCAAATCTCTCTCATATTTTGAAAACAACAGTTGGTATCTCAGGCCGAACAGACGCACAAGTGTGTGTCTCTGCTCCTAGCTCTGAAGTTGGCTGAAGTTGCCGCCCGGCAGCAGCTCCTCAGCTGCCGCTGGGGCAGGGGAAGGGGACACGGCCGTCCTGGGCGACCTGCAGCCGCCCGCGAGGCCCCGGGGACGGAGACCTCCCCTCCCGCCCCGGGGCAAGGCTCCGGGCTCGGGCTCCGTCCCTCCCTCGGGCCGGCGGGGCGGGAGGGCACAGGGACCGTGGGCTCCTCAGAGGCACGTTTCCGAAAGATTTAATAATACCGCAACACTTCGCGGTATTGCGACCCTTTCACAGCGCTGATACCGAATAATTAAGATCCAAACGATATCACCTATCGCCAGTAACAAGGTCTTATTATTTTAATTACCTGTACCTCGCTAACATTTACGGCCCAAGTGAAAACACTTAATTAATTACGCGCTGATAAGGAAGCGTCACCAGCGGGCCGCCGCCGGCCCCTGCCCGCCCCGGGCGACGGGACCGCCTTTTGTGTGCCCAAACCGAGCCCCGCCGGCGGCCCGCACGGCCGGGCCCCGCCGCACCGACTTCGCGCGGAGCTTCCCCGGCCGAGGCGCACGGGGGCAGCGCCCCGGGAAGCGCGGCCGCTTCCCCCCCCCTCCCTTCTCCGCGGCGGCCGGCCCGGCCCTGCCCGCCCCGTGCGGCGGCGCGGGGAAGGCCCGCTCCTCCGCGGCCGCCGCCAGCACCGGTGCCGCCGGGGCCTCGGGCCCGAGGCCTGCGGGGCTGGCGAGGGGGGTAAGGCGGGGAGGAGTGGGTCCCGGCCGCCCCCCGCGGCCCCTCGAGCCCGCCGGGCCCCACTTACCGCGGGCGGCGGGGCCGGAGTTTCCATTCGCTCCCGGCAGGAAGCGGGGGCGGGGGGCGGCCGCGGCGGCAGCCGCTACCAGCGCCGGCAGGAGACAAACCGCGCCACCGCCCCCGCCGCGCTCTGCGCCTGCGCCGCCTCCCCCCCGCGCATGCGCGGCGGCGGCCGAGCGGGGCCCGGGCAGGGACCGCTGGCGGCACGGGTCCGCGTCGCGAACGGCAGCGGGAAGGTGGGGGGCTGCGTGTCGGGACCGGGAGCGCTGCACGGACAGGAAACAGGCTCGGGGACAGGACAGAATATCCACTTTTATTGTAGCGAGGATCCGGGAGCGTGTGCGCCGGCCAAAGAGTGTCACAGAAGGGTTTGGGTGGGCAGGGACCTTAAAGACCATCCAGTTCCAGCCCCTGCCCTGGGCAGGGACACCTCCCGCCTCACCAGGCTGCCCAGAGCCCCATCGAGCCTGGCCTTGAACACCTCCAGAGGGCTGGGACATCCACAGCTTCTCTGTCTCCAGTAATTTCTGGAGACAACTTTCTTCAAGATTTAGTGTAAAAATCCACAAAGAAAACTTCCCTACTTCCAGCACAACTGTACACTGCTCACCTGGAGCCCGGGCAATAAAAGCCTCATACAATGCAAAAGGAGAAAAAACGTAACCTAGGGCAATTCTTGATTACAATAAAATACCATCAAAAAAAACTAGGAATGCTTCAGCAATAAGGAAAATACAGTTTCCACCTGCTCAGTAACAACATTCAATTCTCATTTACAAAGCAGATGTTCCGCTGCTTAAATACCAGGCACCGAGGATGCTGCGTACCAGGGCCACATCTGCAGCCATTCCATCACCGCCAAAGAAGTCAGTGTGGTCTGGGGACCAGGACTGAGCTCCTGGGACTCTCAGCAACTAAATTTAAATTAAATTTGAGACGAATATTGATTACTAGCTAAAAGTACAGAGATAAAACTGTCTAAGAGAAGAATTAAGACAAGTGACAGTATAGAGAGATGATGGTGTTTACAATTCTACGTAATTAAAATTATGTAGTACAACATCTAGGGATATACTGTTTTCTAAAGAGTAAAGGACTTAGTGAAGGACTATTTTCCCATCACCTTCATTGTCAATAAACTTTAAAGAGAACAATGCTGTTTAATAAAGATTTGAGGATTTATTTTCAAAAGCAGAACGTGAACTGAAAATAAAAAGTCACCTGATATCAGTGGAGTCACCACAAGCACCTGCAGAGCTGTCATCGGAATGATGGTGACAACTGATGCTGTCAAACGCTTCTGTTTGCAGATGGGGGCCGGGGGCTCCAGCAGTGCCAGAGCGGCAGGTACCACCCACACCCGCTGCAACATAGCTATGGCTGGAAGGACTGTACCTCCTGAAGCCACAAAGTGCCATAGAATATATGGCATTTTTAATATTTACAAGTGTTTTAAAGTGACCACAAAAGAGGGTGTGAAGTTTTAAGAAATTCTCCCAATGAGGGAGATAAATACAATGAACAAGTTCAGTTATATTAGTACCATAAAATGACATTTGTTCTGCTCCATATATGGAATTCCTTTTTCAGCATCATAAAACCCACTCTGGGATGAAGCCCAAAATTCTGTATGTTTAAGAAAGAGCTTGTCTATAATTATTCTTTGAATACTATTCTTATATCCTTGAACAAGACTGTGTTTTTGCTAACACTTAAGTCCGTTCACCTCAGCTCAGATAAAACAAAATTCTCCTGTTACTCAACATCCCAATACTCCAGCTTTACTGAGAGTCCTACACACAGCCTCAGCGAAGTCACAGCAGATGCCGTAAGTGCACGTGAATCTGGGCTCACACTTTCATTTAGCCGGGAGGAACACATTTCCCTGCCGGCAGCTGCAGGAGTGACCCAAATTCACACACCGCGTGGCAATCGCAGTTTTGTTTCTCACCTGTGTTTCCCCCTGTGGCTGACACTGGGTTTGGATTTGCCCCACACTTTGTTCCTCTTCTTGCTCCTGTCTGGGCTGTTGCTCCTGCATTTGAGGAGCTATTTGTTCTTCAGGCAATGCCTACGACAACAGAAATACAGGAAGGATGGGGGGGCCCGAAATCACAGCAATAGGTTTCTTTTTTATTATTTTTATTCTGAATAGAACAAACGCATGACTGTTGCCACAAAGTCATGTAAAGATTTAACCTGAAATGAATTCCTAATTTTCTGTACCAAAAATTGCAACAGAAAATTCCAACCTGACAAAAAGGTTTTATATATCATGTTTGTCTGCTTCTGACATGGTTAAAATGCCAAAAAAATGAGACAATTTCAATACAGTAAGGAATAGATTGGGAATGGACAACTGATAGCTTTGATGCACTGATAAAGGGGATCAGGCAGTCAAAACCCATATTGAACAATTTTCAGTCTTCCAAAAACCCTGATAATTTTTCCTTACTCCCAGCCTTTCCCATTGCTTTTACACAAAAAAGTAATTTAAACGTATTTGAAACTGAAGAGAACTGAGAAGTTATTGAAAAGAACGCACAGAACAGAATTCACCTGGAAAAACTGAACAGACCTTTTCCTGTATCATCATAGGCTCTGCGTAGATGGAAACAACTTTGGGCTCAGGCAGGAGCTTGTCATAGTTGTCTGCACTGAAAGTAAATGAAGTAATTGAAGCTAACTTAATTTTTTGCAACTACTTTAATATTCATGACATTTTAACACAAAGAACTTTAAAATTCTGTGAGAGGACTCTGCAATTAAAATTTGACAAAGCTGGGGATTAGCAGGGAACTCCAGACAGTTCTTTCCCTAGAAATATGACAGCTGTATTGTTAGACCTGAGAAATGAGTTGAGGAAAGCCTGGGCTGACCCCCCCGGTACATCACGTGGAGCAATTCTGAAGCACTCCAAGCTTTTCTTTATATCAGCACAAGCGCAGGTTTGATTCCTTGATGGCGCATTCACTACTTTAACTTAAGGCTGAAGGTCATCACAGCACCCCTGATGAGAAATACCACTGTGAAATACGTTTGTGCTTAAGAGAAAAAAATTTCACCAATCAGGCCACCAAACTGATTAAATGTTAAATCTGGGGAAAATGACCATTGACAGTAAAAGTAAACTTACAGAAATGTATTTGAGGAACTACTTCTTCTAGCAGTCATCAACTCAAAGTGATTCATAAAGATTTGAGTATGCTCAGAATTCTGGTCTTTAGCATAGGCTTGTCTGACACGAAGGGGATAACCACCTATGTTCTGGAATAAATAGAAATTGAAGGCTTAGGTACCAAAAATAAGTAGTCATAAGTCCCCTGTCTGAAAAATCATAGTTCACAAATAGTCTTGACTGAAGACAATTAATATCCTGGCACTTAAATAAAAGTTAAAATAAATAGCCCCCCTTTGTTATTTTAAATATACTGATAGTGCAAAGTGATACATCCAAGGTCCTATTCATTGTCATATGGGGAAACTCATATTCTTAAGTGTATGGAAACTACAATAAATATAACCTATAGTAGTTCATACTGACAGGAGAAGATATTTACTAGCATTTGCTTGTATATTTTGAAGCTATTCAAAACTCTAAAATATAGTTATGATTCTGCTTACTAAACATTTGTGTAGTCCACAAACAGCAATGAGGAATTTAAAAAACAAAACAAAGCAAGAAAAACCCAAGTCCTCACAATGTAATGCCCATTTCAGCTTAAACTCACCTCTCCTTCTGGACCTGCAAATGCTTTTATGTAGCAATTTTCGCATTGCTTTGGGGAGCGATAAACATAGTTACAAGAATTAACCACATGGCTGACAAAGTCCCAGTTTGCTGTCTGTGCTGGCGACACAATAGCAAAGTTTAAAGGACGTCTCCGTAACTGCTTCATTGCCTAGGAGGCAGAGAGAAATCAAAGCAGTGTAATGTTTCAACTAAATGTTGTTTTGTGCACAA
Source organism: Rissa tridactyla (assembly GCF_028500815.1). Taxonomy (NCBI): domain Eukaryota; kingdom Metazoa; phylum Chordata; class Aves; order Charadriiformes; family Laridae; genus Rissa; species Rissa tridactyla. The sequence continues at coordinate 9,182,425 of NC_071478.1, read as the reverse complement.
GCATGTATAACCCTGTATTAATCAAGGTCTATGGATGCTGTAACAAACGTCCAAGTAATAAGTTTCTGAAGTCAATAAAAATGAAGTACCAACTTACTTTTAACAGTGCCAAGTCTTCAGCAATTAGCCATGCAGGACTATCCTGTCCAGTGTCAGCAGCTGACTTGGTAAGAGCTGGCAAAGGTCTTGCAAAAGACATTTTCTGTTTCACCCAGAGCGGGGTCTGCTCAGCTTTGCTCTTCTGTTGTGTTTTCAATATTCTTGGAGTCACTTGCTTGAAAAGTGAAGGTGGAGGAACAACCATCTTTCTATGGCAATGCTTCTTTCTCTCACCTGAAGCTTATTGACAGGACAAAGTTACTATCTCCAGTGAGAAAGGAACTTTGTGCAACGAGATCATGACAGAAAACTGATTGCTGCAAATCATCTAATGATAAGCCTTTTGCAGTATTTTCATGAATACAGGTACCTTCAACCTATGGCCCCCTAGTACAGTATTTGACTTGATCAGTCATTTTTTAATAGCTTCTCACTTCACTACGAAAATAAGCTTAGAAACAGATCAAATGGACACACAGGTATCTCACTGCTTTACTCCTGCTCATTGAATTCACCCCTATTTCTATTTCTAATTTGTAAGGACAACAGCAAGTTTTCACAGTGCACTCCCTCTGCTCTCACTCTACAGTCAATCATTTTTTCTGAGCGATTTCAAGCTTAAGAGAGATAATGGTATATGCATGCCTAAAATCTTAAACACAAAAGAGTTTTCATATTGTTTCATACAAAAATATTACTGCACCTTCCAATACAATTTTGAATCCAACTTACAGAACAGATCTGTTCTCTGCCGCTTACGCCCCTTCCTGACAAAGAGAGGTGGAAGCTTAGACTCTGGAATGGGGGTACTACTGTACATCAGACACATAACAGAATTAGTGTAGACATCATCATGATTCACAGGTGCAACAGGGGGAGTCCAAAGCTTAAAAAAACAAACAAACAAACAAACAAAAGCAAAAAAACCCAACACAGAACATTAACAACAACAAACAACCCACAGTTTGCCGTTAATTAAAGCATTTTAGGTAAGGTTTCCTTCAGATTAAATAAGGTCTACTGACTTACAGGCATTATTTCTATTTCTCCATCTGGGCCTTCACAGACAAATTCCTGTGTGAGAAACAAGCAGTTTTTAAAATATCAATACATCATCCAGCCCAGAGCTCAGCATTTAGAAACATAAGTATGTTTGCAATAATTAGAATAAAAAAAATACTTAGAAAAAAATATATTTTAAGTAATTAACCTTAATTTTCAAAAGCCAACATATTTTTTTCAGTCTCTTCCTTCAGTTATTATTACCTCGATACATAGCTGTACAATTACAAGTCAACCTACAAACCAACAGCTAGCTCCTGCTAAAACCGCAGCCTGCTACTCTACAGAATTAAAACTGTCCAGGGTTACAGTCCTTTGTGCAAGGGCATAAGACCAGTGCAATAGGAACCCAACAGACATCCTTAAATACATGGTTCATAGTCACAATACGCAAAGTCTTTGAAAAGCAGGGACTTGGAGATCCCTTGATGTTACCACGTTATAAGCATCTTCTCTGGTATAGGTTAAGAGTTCCTCTTTCACTTCCTCCTGAAATCTTTCTTCTGCCTTTTTCAGCTCCTTGGCATGTTGATATTCCCATTTTGTATTTGCAGTTTTTAACTCCTTTTAGGAAGAAAATTTGTACACTTTAAAATATTACCACTTTTCACACAATAAATATGCCAACAGCAGTAAATTGCCACAGATTTGAGTCTGGTAACTACATAATAAGTTGTTTTCATAGGCTAACGGTCATAGCAAAGTTAGCTAAACTGAGTTTTCATTCTTGGATAAGGCCCTCATGCCAGTAAAGAGAAAGGGAAATATGTCTACCTGTTAATTAGGAACCAGTGTGTTTTTAGACCACGATCATTTGGATCAAAATTTCAGTGCTCATAAACAAAAAAACCAAATAAAAACCCCAAATAAACAAAAAAGAAAATCTGACAATAGCTGAGGTTTTCTGTTTTGTTTTTCTTCATTACTCAGAAAATGAGATATAGTCAATTACTCGCTTACCTTGTTGATTTTCTGGCTGTTTTGATCATTCAAAGTATGAAACAATTCCAAGAAATTCAACGCATACTTTTCAATGGGCTTAAGCTGTTCAGAAAAACATTTTGACACACTGCTAGCTATTTAGCTTTTGAATTAGAAACACGTAAATAGCCAGTAATTTAAAAACAAGCAGGAAAACCCCCCAACCAATAAATGTATTTATTTTGATTGCAAATAATGGCACCATAATTAAGCTACGAAAGACATCTAAGGACCAAAAATCTGACATTCTGGTCCCTAGCTAGTCTGCTCACATTCCACAGGTATCACTGAGAATAAGCTCCAACTGCTGGCTTCCATCTTCCTAACTTTAAAAAAAAAAAAAAAAAAAAAAAAAAAAAAAAAAAAAAAAGAGAATCCCATCCGAGTTATTACACACACGCTTGCCTGGCTGTTAGTAGGCAGGCTGCCACTTGGGTTCTGCAAAGGGAAAGGGAGGCAATCAGAATCCGACAGAATTTAGGGAATGCTAGAATAGCCATTTCACGGTAAAGAAGAAACAGATCCAAGGCCTTTAAAGAAAAAACACAAGCATCTGGCAAAGCACAGGACTGTAAAACAGTTTTATATCACAAGATACAGTTTAGTCCAATGCACTTCACAATCCTCAGGAGAACATTTGATGACTTAAATGTTTCAGTATGTGAACAGATCTATCAACAAGCTCAGATTACCTCCCAGGATTGTTTCAGTATTTAAGTTTGCACAGAACAGTTTCATGTAAATGGAGTGGAAATAAGGTACTTTATGAAAGCCAGACTGTTGCACAGAAAAGTAAACTTCAAATATTTCTAAAGGTTTACATAAAACAAGAGCAATCATCATACCTGATCCACAAATCTAGCCAGCTGTTTCAACTGTGAAGGACGCATAGTATTTCCTAGATCACGCATCTCTGAATCTATGTCATTTCTTATCTCAGATCGTGTCTCTTCTGTAAACTTTCTGGAATCCTCTTTTCCATATTCAGAGCAAAGACCCTTATAAGACAATGTAGGATGTCAAAAGTTTTTTAATCATCCTAAAATTGAGTTTAGAAAAGTCAGATTACAGACATATTTGACAGCTTTTGCTGGAGGAGATGTTGGTTTTGTTTGATTAAAACAATGACAAAAATAGTGTAAAATTACAATTGGAACAAACACAGTTTTCTTTTTAGATATTTTTATCTTCTGATTTTCTATATGAGCTAACAGTTCATGACTTTTACTGATTTTAACTATGATCACATACCACTGGCCTCCAAACAAGTCTGGAAATAAGTATGAAAGCAGATGATATCTAAAAGTCTTACTCTGATCTAGTAAAGCACTCATTTTTATGTATCATTAAAGAACTGCTCACATTCTTCACGTTACAGTACCTGAGTTAAAAAGTCTGTTGAACAATCATCTCCCTGAGCAGCCACTTCTTGAATCAAATGTTTAATACCCTTTTTCAACAGCCTCTCTTCAACAGAATTACCACTTACAAGCCTGTAAAACAAAGAAACTCATTAAATACTGTTCCCTAGAAAACAGTGATGCTTCCTGAAACTCAACTGTTACATGTTAAATGTTCCTTGCCTATGGCAGTGAGCACCAAAACTAGTTTAAAGTCCATCAGGTATTTTCATAGGAAGTTTTGTATTTTTTTTTTTTAGTTTCTTAGAGGAAAGCTTCCTTTTTACATCTGATATCATATTTTCAAAACACCAGCTTCTTTTAAGTTCTTATTTTCAAAATGAAGAATAAACAGTATTGTCTTCTATACAATTGGATTTTTTAAAAATCCTTACAGTAGCAGGTTATTTGCTAACAGGATCTGCACTGCACACCCATGCATACCTGGCCAGTGGTGTAAGGTGAGCAAGAGCTCCCCACTGCTCTCAGCATGTCCTTCCAGGAAAAGAAACAGTCACGTGCAAGAAGCTTTCAAATATATCTTAGAACTACATGAAAATCAGCATCTCATCACTAGTGGATTTGAAATCCAATGATAAACCATCAAGAAAGACATTTATTGTTTATAAAGAGCAGAAAACACCCACAGATATTAATGTTAATTTTGACTGTCCCAACACAGAAATCCAGATGGCTTACAAGACGAAAGTGGGAGGGAAAGACAGGAATAAAGGATACAGCAAGGGAAAGGACAGGACAGGGTTTTCATTTTCCCTTTAGTCTGAAGGGAAGAAGTACGTCTGACTTATCCAATCTTTAAAGGGATCTTAAAAGACCAAATGACTTAAACTAAAAGGATGATCTCAACCAAAAACCCTAGTTTCACCTAAAAACAGCTTTTTGATTTTTTATTTTAAAGCACTTATACTATTTCTTAGTGTAAAAGTCACCTGTATATGTGAATATCTCTGCCTCTTGCAATTTTATCACACCATTCTTTAGCCTTTGTATCCATCAGCGGATCTAAATCAGTGTCATAGAAGACAACAGAATCCACATCTACATGGCTGATACCTGTAGAAGGAGTGTGGGAAAAAAGAATAGCACAGAAGAATCGCTTGTCTCGGTTGAAGTTTTTTATGGATTCCTAAAATGGGGAGACAAGCAACTTAATTACATATTCATATTAATAAAGCATAAATCTCTAAACAAACTTTTTTACAGAATGAGATCATAAAATTTGCATTCTTATTACTTCCCTAACCTACATTAAGCGTGCAAACATTTTAAGTTATCTGACTGCCCACATTACAGATCTACACAATTCAAAATTAATTTGTGTACCATTAAAACTATTAATTTATGGTACAGTCAACCAGATAAAAATCTAAACATCTATTACAGTAGTCACATTATGTCCTATGACTAAGCACACCCGACTGAGTTATTGCATTCTGTGTGTGCTTCATCATTTTTCTTGTCTATTGACTAAATCGAATCCCTTCTATTGTGCTGCCTTGTGTTCTTTAAGGCAAAGTATTCCTTTATGTTTTACACTGCATCTGACAGAAAGGATAAAAATGCAATTTGAAGTAAAAAATAAGAAAAGAATAACTTAACTATATTGTTAATGTTTGCTCAAATTGTAGGCCCCAGAGGATACTGAGAGTCTTACTGGGGAGGGAATTGAGCATACTTTCAATTTATCCTCAGGCAATGCCAGGGCACTCTACAAAAAAAACCAAAAGCCCCTGGAGTAAGGCTGAGGAAGTGCCAACATAAAAACAGGAACTACACTTGAAGTACTAACAATGTAGATAGCTACGGATAATGAAAGCAAAAGCAATTAGTCAAAACGCTATTGTGAAATGAAACGTCTGTCTTTCAAGCACAAATTACTCATAAATATAGGACAACTAGTGGCATACCTCTTGGAAACGCCCTGGATGCCTCATCAGATAGCAATATGACTGACATATTTCATATATAATTACATATTTTGTGCTACAGCTACATACATAATTTGCTTAACTAAGGAAATTATGCAAATGAATTTTGCAAATGTATTAGACTTCCCTTTAGCATTCTCCCTCCCACTATGAGCATCTATTCGCCATTAACTTGAGTAAGAGGTTCTCTTACCAGATAATGCCAACTGTGAGCGTCACTCTCACTAACTCTTATGTACCGGAGAAAATGGAAGTCCAAGAAAAGCTCCAGTATATCAAGCATTGGAATCATCTGCGTCAAAATCAACACACGATGTGCTCTTGCTTTCAGCTTCCGAAGCAAGACAGCCAGAGCCTCCATCTTGCCTGTTTATGAAATAAGAACTTGAAGGTTCTGCAGGCAGCATTCAACAACTAGAGAAAGCACATTCGCCCAGTTATAACTGGATACCTGAATCACTCTGCACCAGTCGGGGATCTGGAAACTGTAGAAAACGAGGCCTTGCTATCTGCTCCACTGAATGGAAGTAGGGAAGTATCTGTTCTTTCAGATTAAACTCCAAGACTTTCATTTCATGGGTATATGTATAAGGAGGATTTGCTACATACAAATACGGAGGAGCAACAGCTACAGCTGGCAATGTGGACAGATCTCTATAAAACAAACCAAAGCTTTAATATACCATTTTTTAACAGTTTGGGCTATTAACTATTCAAAAACAGTAACAAAAGATTATGCTTCCATGCAGACATCAAGGACCTGGCAAAAGGTAATTGAAAGTAAATCAGTAGATGAAGTTTTATCAACAAGAAAATGCAAAACCACTAAAGATCAGTACAAGACAAGAGGAAATTGCAACTATCCGTAAAGTTACTTAGATAAGCTGACTTACAGCTCCTACTTTTTTGTAAGTATTCACACAAAAAATATCAGATATGTCAAAATAAAGTAGAATTGCTACATAAGTAATAACAATTGACATGGAACTATTAAGAGTTTTCAACTCTTAGAATGATCTAGAATTATACATCAGAGATGCAAATAGACTCTGCATAAAGGAATTTAGCCTGCAATAAGGATAAAACAAGGCAATCAATTTATCACTTTTACCATTTTACAGTACTTTAGGTAAATAGCCTGTTTTGGATGGTTGTATACACCTGTCAATTTTGTGCAGACTGCAAACAGATTTGCCTCAATCACCTAGTAACAAGATCCTTCAGGGCGATCTGTTCCTGCTTCAATGTCAGAATGAGTTCTTGCAATGGATCCTTTAGAATCTCGGAAGTATTTGAATATGGAAGGCAATTTGCAAAGCCAGCCCAGCGCCATTTGTTAATCCTGGCAGAACAATGCTGAGAGATTTTTCTTTCACTGATCCAAGAGCAAATTTCCAACAAGTCTCTGCCATACAAGGGGGTTTTGGAACAACGACGCTCATTTGCAAAATATATTTTGTCCAGGCGTTCCTTTAGTTGCCTTTTTTCTTCTATGATACCCTTTAAATTAAAAATTCTTTTCTGAATATATTTTGACCAGATAAAGCTTATGCAAAAAAGAAATTTATGCAAAAGAAAGTTGAAATCAAGGATAATTTAGTTAATGCAATAGTTCTATGACTGATTATGAAAGGAGAAGTGAGCAAGAGAAAAGCTGACAATTAGAATAGTATTTGGGGTACAAGGACAGATGTTAGGTTTGGTATTTTAGTGAAAAATAAATCTGCTTTCTTACTTTATGCCTATCGGCAAAAATATAATACGACTTTCAAACTACCACCAGAGACCATTAGTACAGATGGATGAGACTAGCTGATTACAATATTCTACATGATTTAAAAATTAAAGCTTTACCAATTCAGTGAACAAATACGAATCTTGTAAACCATACATTGTTCATGATCAAGTATATACTCTATCAAATAAAGAGTTAGCATAGTACCTGAGTTGGGCATGAAAGTGTGGATACTGATTTAGATTTAGTGCTCAAGTCATCCCCTGTCACATTAATAAATTCAATTTTCCAGGAAAGCAGCAAGACAAGAAAAATATTTTAATGAAGAAAAACAATTTAATTTCACAGACACATGATATTACAATACAAGGATATTGTAGCTTCTAGTATTTCAATTTCTGAATAGTTAAAAAATGGAAATGGAAAAAAAAAAAACGAGCTAGAGGTCATTAATGAGCTTCATTAAAGTTTCATGCTCCTCGAGGAAGAAGCAAATTTAAATACAGGCAAAAGATTCACTCTGTTAAAAAAAAAGAAAGAGAAAGATGCAAATAGAATCATGTAGCACCTTACCTTGGTACTTCAGAGACTGTCCACCAATAAGCCGACAGAATTGACTGTAAGACAAAGTAAGTGTTTTCTCTCTAAACTGTAACATTACGGACTTCTCTGTCTGAGCAACTCTCATTTGTGCTCCAGCTGTGGAAGCCATTGGGCCGAGTACTATCTTGCTGGCTGTTAAGCGAAGAGAAAAAATGTATAAAGTTTAAAAATAAGAATTTCCTTGCTGTACACTGCAGGATTCGGATGTTTATCCCATGCATATAGTGTGCCCTATTTCCAATAAAGAGAAATATTACTCCAGACATAACTCTTAGGCTGCACTTAACTCCAAACAGACTAGGTCTCCTTCTAAGACTGTGTGTTCTCAAGCTACACATGAAATGTTGTTTCTCTCAGTACCACTAGTAGACCCATAAAAAAAAAAAAGGATGATTTCCTAGATATGATAGAGTTTGACTGGTATTTCACACGTGTACTCATTCAATTTGACACTGTACAAACTTTGCAAGGGCTTCAAGAGTCTGCACGGGTATATTTTAAGCAAAGTTTGGGGGGAAAACAACCACAGAATAAGAGATCTTTTCCTGTGCAATTCCTTTTTAGCAATGAAAGAACTTCTTAGAACAGTTAACACCACAAAACAATAATTTTCCGATATAATTTTCAGTCTGTGTTCATACTGAATGCTTCCCATTCAACCATGCAAAAACTTATACTGTACCCAGCTGAAATCAATACGTACCGAATTTAGAAAAGGCCTGAAAAAGAGTGTGCTTGAAATACTGCACCACTACTCCAATCATCTGAAAACAGTCTGTTTCAAAGGGCTGTATCATATAAAAAAGACCCAGTTAATAATCACCTTTACTAGTGGCTCAGCAGAGACACAGAGAATGGGACCATGATGATGCCTAAATCTGCTCAGTCCATTAGGAAGGACATGTGTGAAAAGTTTCATTAAGATGGTATACCTGGAGACCAACACAACTGCTAGCAAAATTTCCAGTGTTTGCACAATAGTATCATTCCGTTTATAAAAGACAGACAGAGAGATAATAAGGAATTTTGTTTTGATTTTGTGAGCAAATTCCTGTTAGAAAACTGCTGATGAAACTCGATATTCAAATATGTAATGCACAAATGCATTCAGTACAACCTCATCTCTTTCCCAAATTCAAGCAATATTTAAAAAAAAGGACAGCAAACCAGAAAGCAATGGTTTATTGCATGCACAACATACCTTTCCTATGCTGATTTTCTAAAACCATGGCACAGGGTTGTCGTCTTTGTATTTTCTCATGATGATCAGCTGCAACTGTTGTTGTGTCCGGTGTCTGCTGCAATTGAGACCTGGAGAAGTCTCTAGTCCTACCTTCAGGTTTCTGTCCATACTGCACTGGTGTAAATAACCTAAAAATTAACAAATTGTCTTTCTACACATAAGGAAGCTGTTAATCCCTTCTTCCTAATACAAAATCAAGTTAAAAAGCAAATAATTATTTTTAGTCGGTAATCTAAGCTAGAAGAGGTACCCAACCTCGGAGCATATGGCAGGAAGGATTCTGCTTCTCTCAACGCACAGAAGAAACACAATATACTGTAAAATGCAAAGTACACCAAACGATGCTCCAGTCTTCTCTGAAAGATTATGTGGAGGGGTACAAGCATGACAGGTCTCCCATATTCCTTAATCATCTTTGGAGTCTGGAGACAGCACAAAAACTTCCCAAAAGATGCTAATAAAGATCAAACCTCTTAATGGAGCAAAGTCTTAACTATGGCTAGGTGCAATGTAAGTACAAAAAGCGGGGGATCTCTACTTCCATGCATCTTCAGACAGTCTGGTTTTAAAAACATACTGCAATTGTAAAAGCTGACTTCACAATAACTGTTTCGTGTATACTACTGCAGGAGAACTAAAGATGTCTAAATGGCAAAAGAATGAGTTCTTTTTCTGCTTTACATAAATATTTTAGCTACCACTTCCAATTCTTAAATTTCATTAACTGACAAAGCTCCTTTCTGGCAGAACTGCCTAATAAAACTAGTGCAGGACATCCTTCTGGAACCTGTTACACAAGCTGTCTTGGGCTTCAGTAACCATACTCTGCTTTTATCAGATTAATGTATTGTAAAATGTTTAAGCCTACATTGCTCTGATGTATTCTACAGAAGAACTGTATTCATTCCAAGACTCAAAAATGAACCCTCCCAACTGCTCTTTGGAGAGAACAGTCAACAGCAAAAACAAAAGGTCAAAATTTAACAGAACACCTTTTTTTCCTCCCCCCTCCAACCCCCAAACTCTCCACAAGATTTCCTTAAAGTGCTTTGCAAGCACATCTTAGACTAAAAATTAATTAGGAGAACATTTAATTATTCTGCTTAGGAAACTGTACTGCAAGAAGTCACTTCCACCACTTGATCAAAAACACACCAGACTTCAACTCGTACTGAGTTTGGCAGGAAAGATCACTACTGAGCCTTCGTAAATGAAAAGAAGTATTAAGTGGTAAAAAGCAGTCTGCTTTCCCTCAGAAGACTGGCATACAGTCTTTAGCAGTGATCAGTTTGGAAACAAAAGATAGCAAGAAAAACAAATGCTTCTGAATGAACCCACTCGGTCCTCACAAATATTACTCATTTTCACCTGTTACTTAAAATCAATCAATCAGTCTCTGGAACACTGCATACCTATTTGGTTTGAGCTTCACTGGTTCAAGTCTGGGTGACAAAGGAGAACAGTAGATCTCTTCAATAAGCTTCCTAGTTACCTTCAGTTTTGGCAGTATTTGTGCTTCGTAGCAAGTCATTTGGTTTTCCATCCCAATCACATCAAAGAGAGACCAGTCTGCATGCTTAAGTTATAAAACAAACAAACAAAACCCAAAACCAACCTAAATAAAGACTCTACTACCATTCAGTTGCAGTAAAAAAAAATAAAAATAGTAGTAATAATACCACATTATCTGAGAATGATTAAAAAGCTCACAGCTGATGCCAGGGTTAAACCAAAATGTGGAAGAGGCATGTCATGTGATTGTGCAGAGAGCAGCTGCTGTTACTTTAAAAGGTTTCAGCAACCTACACCATGAAAACAGAGCATTATGCTCATGTTACCAAGAGTCAAAAACAGGACAGCACCCTCAAGTTACAAGCTCTGCAGTTAATTCAATGCTTGTAAATAAAACATTTGCCTTTGTAGAACTGTCCAGACTCATCCATTCCCACCTTGATACATTAACCGTATTTCCTCCACAAGCCCCTGTCCCCCCACCCCAAAATGATTTTTCCAACAGGCTTAAAGAAGTGGCTACTTGAATTTCCCAGGACACATAATGCTACTGTTTTAGCTTTGTTCAGTCTTTCTTAACACTCTAGTATTGCTGAAATCACTAGGGGAAAAAAAAAAAAAAAAAAAGATTAAATCCCTCGCAATGTAACTTTAACAAACAGACTATAGCTAAAACTAAACTGTGGAATCTGATACAGCTTCTCATCTCCAGAGCTGTACACAGCTTAACTATGCCCTTACTACTCAGAACAGGACAAGAATGGCACCTTTCCCTTGATTCCAAGACTTATCAGTTTAGGTTAATTGGGATCTTTAAGCAAAAAGAGAAAATGTTGCAAAATAGTCTGACCTTCTGACAAAGACAGCAAATTCCCAGCATACCTCCTAAATTCAGTACTACCATAAAGTCAACAGTTATTATTTATCGTCTTAGCAGTTGCTTCTAAAAATAAATGAATTAGCAATTCAGATTTTGAAATTAAATTGGAACCTGAATTATGTGTAAGAAATTTTATGTCCTAAGCCACCTGCTCTCCCAGTCAAATCAAGTCAAGTGCAAGAGAATTACTCCCCTACTCACCTTCCAAAGATCCCATCCCAATGCCCTCAGCACCAGAGACGCAGTTGTAAACTCCAGCGTGTCTAATACAAAGGAAGAACGTGGAAGCCGGGGTCTGAGCAGAGCAGGATGGTTGCACGCCCTTAGTAGCTGCATCAGAATATGGAATACACTGACAAAGTGCCCACTTCTAAGACATTCTTGAGTTCTGTTATTTAAAATGAAAATATAATTTAAATTCTCATTAAAAGCCAGTGCTTTTAGGAGCTTAGGCCAAAGTATGAGTTTAAAAATGCAGTCTTCCATTCCTCCAGCTTCTCTCACATTCACACAAACTTTTAATAATTTATAGAATATATTCTCATTTGAAAACCCACATTATCATAGACCTGAATTTCTCAAATAGCCACTCTATTCCAAATGAAAATGACATTGAATAATATATGAAACACATATTGTCAATACTAAGGCCACGGAATATTGGTGGTATTGACTGAATAATACCACTTTAAATTATCAAATTCATTGGAAAATACAAAGTAGACATATCAGAAAAGCAAAAGAAACTATAACCTAGGATATTCAGTTCCTAAATAACCTAAGAACTAAATTTAGATAAAAATGTGACACATGCTCCATTGTCTAAGTTATAAATATAGAATACTGCAAGTACTATTTATTTATGCTTCTTTTCACCTTATGAAACAATTAGATATAAAAAACCAAAACACACACCAAAAAAATGCTGAATACAATTACCACTTAATGTAGAACATGATTAGCCTGTACAGCACTATGATTATGCCATGTGCTTTAATCTTTAGGTTTGCCCATGACTCACTTAGAAATAACATACTAGCAAACAAGCTTTCTTACTGTATTTGGAATGGTTCCTAACTTTAATGATGAATGAACAATTAAGAACTACTTAACAGGTGTACCTTGGTTGAGACAAGATGTCTTTATACATTGACTTCTGCCAATTAGAAAGAGTACATGCCAGCACATGCTCATATTTCCTTGGCAACTGCTTCTCAACATGAATTTTGGACCTCCGCAAAATAAACGACTGCACTACCTAAAAGAATAAAAAACAGTAACTTCCTAATTGTATTTCCTCAGAAGAAGAGATACTAGCATTAAGACACTATTCCCAAGGGAGACGTACCCTCTGCAGTCTCATCGCCACTCTCTGGTAGTGATCTTCATTCCCCTCCCCAGATGCTACCTTTGTAAAATCCAGATAGGATTGGGAAATCCCTGGAATCATGAAACAGGCAATGGCCCACAGACCTTTCAAGGCAGTAGCAGAAGCGTATCCATCAAGAGTAAACGATGACGACTGTGAACAATGAAGATAACAATTAAGAGCTGTTTCATAACTTAAATTACATCACAGCAAGAAAATTCAAAAAACCTGCAGTTATAAGTGCAGTTATTTCAGGAAGTAACTGATAGACAAAAGCAAAAAGAAAACTGTTAATGAATGCTGCAGACCTCTGGAGATTGAGTATTGCATCCCAGTGCTTCTCTGTCAGGTTATTACCGTTCTGCCTCTCATCTAGAAGTAGGTACCTCCATTGTACTTTCACGAATGCTTCATAGTCTTTAAAGAATTGCTTGCAGGAGGCAATACATACATTAAAATCATTGGGGTCAGTCCATTCCTGCAATATAAAAACACAAAAATCCTAAAGGTTTTTTTAATGGATTACCGAGCAAGAATTATTAAGTGTTTCCTCTTCTGGGATTAAAACAGATTATCTTGCACTTTATCCGAGTACAGTTCTTCAAAGATTTCAAAATCCCAAAAGGGAAGAGAATGCTCAATTTAATTGTCCAGTTGTGATGTTCAAAACGTTACATAAAATACCTTTAACAGAAACTGGCTCTTTAAAGAAGAAAAAAAACTTTCCCTACAAAACACAGATCAAGTCTCCTTGCAATCCAAAAACAATCGGCAATGACAAGCCATCTTTCCTTACATGTTTTTGAATTGTTCTTTGAAGAGTTTGGACGTATTTCAGAATACCTATAACTTGTTTTTTCAGGTTATCAGTAGTATTCATACTTAATGGATAAATTCTAATCTCTAAAATTCATATGTTTCAATGTTTAGGTAAATTCTACCTGTAAGTATCAAAATGATTATGAACTTGATCACAGAAGATGTCAAATGTGTGAATTAACATCCTAATATTTGCTTTCAAAGGCAAATAAAAAATTAGAAACACAAGACAAAGTTAAAATTGCAAGAATGAAAGGAAAAGTCACAGAACTAAAGGAATAAAAATGCTCAAAGCTATGTCAGTTTCGTTAATTTTCTTCTGCTCTGCTCAGGTCACAAGGCAAGAAAAAGTTATTACATGACTTACATGGCCCAATTTTACAAATTTAAGAGAGAAGTGAAAAATTGCTAGTAAATCTATGATTATACGAAGGACTCCAATAAGGAAAGAAATTGAAAAGTAACTGGAAAGGACACATCATCCCAAAAGGAGGCATAAAAGTTGTATGTTGTAAAAGCATTAATGGAGGAACCCAAGAAGTTCCTTGTAACTATGGAAGTTGAAAATACAAACCTTGGGCGGGGGAAGGGAAGAAGCATATTTTGCAAATAAGTTTAGTGAAGGTTTGAAGCCTGAAAACATATACCTGTCTTCTAAGCTACGAAATACACACCAAACTTCCTTTCCTTCTTCTAGATTACAGATAAATTTCTCATCCAAAAAACGGCTAAATTCAACACATTTTCTTAATAAACTTCTGCAAATACTAAGATGGGGTACAAGTCACTGGAGCAAAGATGCAAGTTTCCCATACAGCCATTAGGCACTAGTCAAAAATATCTGTGCAAAGGGACATCATGCTAGTAAGTACATGCAAACAACTTCAAAAGGTGAGCTAGACGTTGCTGGTCATCAAAGCAGGTTTTATTGGTAAATATCAAACTCTGCTTATGAACCAGCATTCATGAAATGAGGAAATGTCTCATACTAGAAGTGAACAACAACGAAACAAAAGAGAAAAGAACCAGGCTGGGATATCATCATACTGAAATTTTTAACCACAAAGGTATAAACGTGACTTGGGCTGATATTTTCTGTGTAGCGCTTATGTCACCCAGTACCTGTGTAGATGAAACAGTGTTCCATAATACCTGTCTTTTTTTTAAAAGTTCTTGTGGGTTCCCAAGATACAGAAGAATTTTCAAAGCAGGACACCAGCATTTCAATTCAATCTCCCACTTCAGCACATTAAAGTTTTGTGAAACAACAAGAATAGGACCCCAGTTACCTATAGAGATAAAAGGTACAGCATGACTGGAAATGACTGCATACCACTCCACAACTTAATAGAAAAAGCAACTGTGCATATATGAACATACGCATGCATTAACAATGAAAGGAATTGTGTGTCCTTTTTTATATAATATATTCCAGGCACATTTCTTTAAGTTATACATATTAAAAGCAATTATTTTTTTTTCCTCTTACTGAAGACACATTCACTAACACAATGTTAAAAATACAGATTTATAAAATAAAAGACCTACAATATTTCATACCTTCATTACATGCCAGGTGTGCAAAAAAAGCAACAACTTGCACTGTTTTTCCAAGTCCAGCTTCATCAGCCAGAATGCCGTTGAGATTCATTTTATACAACTTTGCCAACCACTCCAGTCCGGTCTTCTGATAATCTCTAAGAGTGCCGCGTAATAACGATGGAGTATCACTTTTTGCTACTGTTGTGATTTGAGCACCGCCTTTGGGTAACGATGCTTCTGCAGCAGCAGCACCCTCTGCTAAATCTGCCATGGATTTCTTTACGTTAGGTGTGAGAAGATCTGGAAGTACCACTTCTTTCTGAAGGCTCTCTATCTTATTCAGAGAGTCTCTTATTTCTGCACAAAACAATAAAAATCACGGTGCTGCCATACCTGAGATAATTCATTAACCGATTTGATGCCATTTACAGCTAATCCAGGGTCTAAAGAACATACGTATTCCACACTATAAGAATACTGTTAAGTTTGTCAAACAACTACATAAACAAGGGCAGTGGGACAGACACAGGTGCACACATTGACAGTTTTAGTGAATTCAGCCTCGTGCACAGCCCCCAAGGGACAAAAAACTAAACCCTGACACAAACAAGAGCTCAGCAACAAAAAGCCCTTAAAGTGTGTTTATCAAAGCTTTAGTGAGCTACAGGAAGTTAGCAAGCTAGAGAAAGGAGATCTTTATGACTCAAAACTAAGACCAAAATACTAGCTCCTAAACATTTATTTTGGTGCGCTTATAGTACTACTACCAGAATGCAAAAGAAAAAAAAAACATGCAAAAAAACCCCACCAGTCCTATGTTCTTATTACCTTTTTTTGAGATGTTCTGTGAGTTTAATGCTTTGTTCCTCCTCTCTTCTAACTCAACTTGCAGTTTTACATCTACCACCTAAAATGGAGGGAGAATGGGGAGAAAAAGAGCAGAAGGAAGTGTCAAACATGCACGCACTTAGCTTCAAATACAGCTATGAATCACTTAACGTTTCTTCAATAGTAAGACAGGCATCAGATATGGCTACAACGCAGAGCATTCAAAGAAAAAAACAGTGTGTACAAAACTGACCATGAATAGAAGTGGGCTGCATAATAAGCAAGAGCTACCCAAGAATAACTCACATCAGAATTTAAATGTCCGCAGCAAGCCGTCTGCACCAACTAGGATTAGTGAAGCACTTTCCTGCGAGACATGCAAGGCCTGAAATTATTCATGCAGCTGCAACACGAAGCTGTCTTTAACAATAGATAATATTCACCATGTGGGGTGAGCAAAGCTTAATTGTAAGATTATTGCTGTTACGATCCAATAGGTTTTTATTCAGTACAACTTTAGATTTTTTTAATTTATTTTTTTTTTACATTTACCTGTTTAATGGTGGACCAGAAATGTTCAATTTCTCTAGCAGTAAAAGCAGCAACAGCCCTCAGTTGCTTCTCTTTTCTTGCATGTTTCCTTATGAAGTATCATATCCTCATGATGACGAGCCACACTTAAAATCAGCTGAATAAAACCGTAAAATTATTTTAAGTTTTCACTCTGTTCTATATAAAATGCGTATTTCTAAAGAAAGAAAAAAAATACAATCCCCTTAGGAGTACTGCCCAAACTTTACAAACACAGTGGAGAGGCAAACCAAAACTCACACAACCTCAGTGATCACGTCCTAACCATGAAAATGCTGCCTATTCTTCCCCCCTTTTTTGGTTGAAAATATCAAATTCACATTACTCTCTTGGCAGTTATCAACTTCCATCTTCTTTCTTGAACAAAATCAGTTGCCATCCACTGCATTTCTTCCAAAAGATAATCATGGTGTGATTTGTGCCGTGGGGTCTCTTGGAGTTTGGGCAGACGTTTCAGAGACCATAAACCTTCTTTCCTCAGTGCTGCCATTCGCTGCAGAATTTCATTTTCCTTCAAATAAACATAATTAAACTTATGTTTCCTACTGCACAACACAAAAACAAGATAGAGACACTGTGAAAAATGTTACCTGAATAACCAATATTGTTGGTTACATTCTATGCATTGGAAACATTCTATGCTGTTTGAAGTTGCACTTTCTTAAAAGATAATGAATAACAGATCTTGTACAGATTTATGTAAAGACTCTGAAGGACTTTGTTATGCAATGGCGTTATGTAAAATCAGTATAGAAGTTTGGGATGCAGTGGTACTCTGTTTTGAGGACTTTATTTTTTCCTCCTATAGTACCTCTAGATCCCATCAGAAGAGGGATTTCACTGAATCAGGGCTGATTCAGTGAGAAATTTCACAGAATTGAAATGCTCTGCCAGATGGACAGAATTCTCTAAAAAGTTCATATAAAAATACATTTGGTTTACGGCATTTTTATTAACACATGTAGGCAACCTGCAACTGCTGGCAAGTAAGCACGAGCAGCACAAATTTTCATTGTGATTCCTCCCCCCTTATTCTAAATACGTTGCATAAACAGTTAAAATAATTGATTTGGTTCAATTAGATCTCCTTCTAGGATTTCGTTACAAGAACAAATTCTGCTTCCCTAGAGGATCTGCCTGATTCCTTCTTGTTCCTTCTCTTTCTTCAAAAAAAATCATATGGCATGTCTGCGCCATTAATTAAAACCAAAAGAGAGATACAATTATCTACAGAGCATTCTAAATTTAAATGAGTGCAAAGTTTTATTGTAAAGGAAGATTTATACCCAGCCGCGCTATATGACGGCTATCTGAAGGAAATTATTAGTGCTCGGTAAAGACTTTTGCAAAAACTACTGGAATGATTTGCTCCTTTCTCCCCAGGTTAGAGTAATAAATTCTGTCATCCACAAAGTCTCAATACAAAACACAAAGGACAACACTGCCAGGACACAGCAAGAGGTTAGCACACTGTTCCTTCTTGCTGCACCTTGTAACTTACACACCTGAAACCTTCCACACATAACTGAAATTTACTTTGAAGCACGAAATGGCTTTGATTCAATGAAAATGAAAATCCAGCACAGGAATATTGAAACTGAGACTTGGGTAGACATCGCAAATGACATAAATTAAAGAAGTAAAATTTCAAGAGAACGTAGCAGGAAAGTGCCAAAAATTAATCTTGTCTTGACTTTCTTAACGGGTCAGACGCTACCACTGTTTCTGAGGATATTCTCTTCCCGGTATTCAGACAGATTACTTAATAGTGCAGAATAGACAACAGCAGCAATTACAATACAAAAAACCAGCCATTCAAAGCCACATACAATATAATATTTGAATCTGATACCTGTTGTTGTATGGGAACTGGAGTTGGGACCAAAATCACACGCTTCTTAACACAGCCTGCTGGCTGTAGCTGCTGAAGAAAAGCTGGGTTCCTGCTGTGTGGAGCAGGTAAAGAACTACACAAACTTGAGAAGTTTGGTCCATTTTGCTTTTGGTTTTGCTCCTGGCTAATCTGCTGAGCCACTTGAGGAACAGTAGGCATTCCACCTGCAGAGAAATGTTTAAAAATTGCAATCTCAGTAATTAAAATAGTGGTATATAGAAAAGAACCAGAGAAAGTGGCAATAGAGACTGTAACATGTTGGTCAAACCAACTTTCCACCATACCACAATACAATTGCATACCTAAAAGCTATGAAGATGCAAATCAAGCAGCTTGCTAGTCTAGAATGTACTTATCTGCTCTTTAACTTGACACCACAAATATCTTCTTTAACAACAACCTGCAGAGAGGTGATAACTAGGCAACCAACCTCTACCAGGGTATCAAATGACCAACAAGGAAAAAATTCATGCAACAACATCAATTAAGGAAAACAACAAATTAGGCACAGAGGGTACAAATTTAGGTGCAGTGCATGGAAAATGAGATGTGCAGCGTTCGCTAAGATTTTCTCCAGAGAGTTTTTAAATCATATAATAATTGGTATTAGATATAATGTTACAATTACAGAAAATCTCATTAAAGCAATTATCTTTCATTACAAAGCTTAAAACTTACATTTGATGGTAAATACTTTATCATAAATCATTAATATATGTACTAGAAGTACCAGCATTATTTTAAAGGTCGTGACACTTTTTTTTAAACTGTTATCAAACTAATTATGAGTCTCTATGTGGAGTACTACTTTTGAACTATAATAAAGTTAACCTAATAAAGTATCTCATTATCAATAAAACAGTGCATTGGTCTACCACCTCCAAAGCTCTATCCACATTTACCTTCAATTTCACTTTTACATTCTCTTTATTTTGCTATGAAATGTGTTTTATGGTCACAGAATTGCTTCCTTTGATAAAGAGAGTTCATCTCAGTGGTCATTGACCATTTAACTCAATTCAACCACTTGCATTCTTCATTGTTCCAGTAGATTTATCCAGCAACTTTATTTCTGGCAGTCCAGAGGATTCCCGCAGCACGTACCGAGCCCTGAGAGGGTACGTTTGTGTGTTGAAGATGCCACAGGACAGCCAACGAGCGCTTTAGGCTTCCTTTCTGCTTTAGGCACACGGACACAGGTCGACCATCACCTCAGCCGGCGCGGAGACGGAGGGAGGCCGGTGCTCTCCGACACACACGGTCATGCCCTGGAGATGACGGAAGCTGGGACAACGACACGCGCGACTCCCAGATCTCTCGTTTCATAGAGCACTGCCTTTTGAAGGGCACATGGATTTACCCTACAAGTCCATTACAGCCACGTACGCCACTAACACAAACTCCAGCAGGGTTTAAATGCTGCCCTCAAAACGTGGTAACGCCCGCCGCGCTGCTGGCCGGGCTGGGAAGGAGCTTCAGTGGAAAGATGAAGTTACCTGAAGGCATTCCCACCCCTCCCCTGCCGCAGGGCACCCCGCACACCCCCTGGCGCCGGGGGCGCCGCGTTACCCGCCGCTTTCCCGTCAGGAGCTCCCCGGGCGGCTGCCGCCCCGCGCCCGCCGCTGCACGGCTGCAGGCGGACCCCGCCCGCCGCGGAGGGGCTGCGGCTGCCGAGGGAGGAAGGAGGCAGTTTACTTGAAGCCCTCCCTCTGCCAGGAGCGAGAAAAACAGACTCTTTAACACCCAACTCCACAGACCTGGCGCGGCGCCGGGGCGCGCAGACCGAGGCGGGGGTGAGCTCTCCCTCAGCTGCCTCAGGGCGCCCGTGCCACCCCGACCAGCCCTCGCCCGCCTCTCACACCGCTCGGTGCCCCAGTCCCTCGCACCGGCACACACCCGGGCCTCGCCGGGCCTCCCCCGGCCCCACGGGGTGTCCCGTTCCCCTGCCCCGCGACACGCCCGGGCCCCGCCGCGCTCCGCGGGGCACAGCAACCACGGCGCCCCCTGGCGGCCGCACTGGCAGCCGCCCCTCGCTCCGCCCCACCCCGCCTAAGCGATACCATTCCCCTCTCACGGCGGGGGGGGGGGGGGGGAGATCGGGCACTGACGGTGCCACCCGCCACGGGCGGGGGGGAGCGGCCAAACTCGGCGCATGCGCCAAGGGCGGGCGCGGCTGCCCCCTGCGCGGCGGCGTCGAGGGAAAATCGGGCGGCCGCGGAGGAGCTGCATTTCCCTTAAAATGTGTTTCCTCCCCTCAGGAATCTGTCCAACGCGCCCGGCCTCAGCCTTCCCGAGCCTGTGGCCGACCCTGCGGGCCTCTACCCGCCACAGGGGCCTGTCTTTTCTTCCCCATAACACAGCTCAGCGTTGGGCCTTTTCAGAGTCGGTTTTAGAATTTAAACCACCTCTATGTTTTGTTTTGTTTTTTTTTAATAATTTTTTTTTACTCAGCTCCTGCACCGAAAACAGAGCTGAAATACCAAGTTAATAATCCCCATGAAATAAAACAGCAGACATACCCAGAAGTAAGAAATACCCTTTTTTATTATTATTATTATTTTTGTTATGTTTTCTCCAAAGGCTACAAATACGTATCTCAGTTGAAATCAACGAGAATTTCTGTCAGGTTTGGGGCCAATAAAGGTGTTTTTCTCAGACTGAAAGGCATAGAAGGGGCTTTAGATAGAAGACTAATGCAGACTAGGTCAACATGAACCAGAAAGGGATATAAACGAAATTCCAGGAAGAGTCCAGAATGCTTTTATACACTCACTCTGATAAAATGGAGCAAGGCCTTCACAATAAAATAAAAACCACTAACTAAAACCCAGATAAAATAAACAAACAAATCCCTTTTTAAGGGACAGCTGTGCTCTGGCAAAAAAAAAAAATTCCAGGAGCAGCCATAAAATTCGGGGCTTTGGCCAGAAACGGCTGAATGAAGGAACAAAGAATTGACTCCTTGTATTCAGTAACTACCATATTACAAAGCAAGTCTCCATGCAGACCCAGCCAGGGAAGCACATCAAGCACTTGTACTCACACACGAACGTTTGCAGAGTCTTGTTCTACCCCTTCCAAAAGCGTTCCACAGGCAGGGAGGGTAGGAAAGGTGCTGCCTTCACTTGTTTTTTCTTCCACCACCTCCACAGAGAGTTAGAAACAAGAACCGAAGTCAAACCAGTTGGGGAATGAAGAGCAAGAACTCCAGAGCGTGCGGAACCCCAAACCACAGAAAATTAAAGTCTATTCCCAAGAGAAGACATTCCTCAGACATATGCTTCCTGCATCATTGCACACATTCCTTTGTTCCGAGAAGCTTGATGAGAATTAAGAGTTCACACGCACAAAGTGAAGGCAGATTTGATTAAAGCCCAGAGGAAGTCAGCACCATTCTTTTCATGTGTGCTAAATTGATTCAACCCCAAATCCAGCAGATGGCTAGATAAGTTTCTACTAAAACAAGATATACTAAACTAGCAGCAACATATTTAGTGATCCACCACAGGCAACGCTAGAACCTTCATGGCTGCACACTTTGCATTGCAGTCCTAACAATTAACTTACGTCTTTCTCCCCACATCTCAACTACAGGTCTGTGAAATGACACCTCAGGTAGAAGAGGCCCAATTACATACGTGGCTGCGGATCTATACTCTTGAGTCTGACCAAGCATGCGGGCAATGCTGGGAGGATGACATCTCCCAAAGAAAAGGTCTCGACTCAAAATAAATGATTCGGTCCACGTTCCCAAATTAAGACCTCTCACTAAGTAAGGAACCATTTCTTTTAGACTTGCAAAGCTTTAGAAAACACTGAAAATTTGTTTTGATACCAAAAAGAATTCACAGCAGTCAGCACGATAATGAGCTCCTAACCCATGCATGTTATTCCACAGGAAAGCCATGGATGACACGGAAAATAAAAGCTTAATGATGTTTAAGAGATCAGGTTAAGTAAAGGTGAAGAAAATAATAATAATTAAAAAAGTAATCAAAAGTTCATGGAGTCATAACTTCATAATAATAATAAAAAAAGAGTATATTAAAATGATTCACCCCATCTTTATGTAGAGATTATACATATTTAAAATACTATTTTCCAGGTAAACATATAATAAAAACATGATTCAAATAGCAATTAAGATATCCTGCATTACAAGATCCTTTTAGAAAGCTTCTTTCTCGTTATGCTATTTTCAAGTATATCAGTCAGGTGAATAAGTCAGTGGTATAAAAAGCTTCTTTTACATTTTTACTGCACTGTCTTCCCCACCCAGTTTCTCCTGGACATCCGGTTCTTGTTCTGCAAGCACACAAACCCGTGCTTTACTGGGTTCTTGGATTTAGGAAGGCCACTTTTTTTGTAGACAAAGAGAATTGCAAGCAGTAAGGGTCCCATGTCCAGCCACTTACTGGCTCAGTCAGAATCATCATCACAACCATCGCTGCCTTCGAGATCACTGCTGTTCTGTAAAGCAAAATGGAAAATGGTTTGTCAGTATTTCATTTACATCTAGAGACACTGACTTTAAACTTCTCCAAAAGCGTAAGAAAATGGGGCTAGATCCTAACTTCATGTCTTAGACCCATCTATTGTAACAAACTTCTGTGATAGTAAATGATGCTTCTTGTAGCAAAAAAAAAAAGTTACATTGGAGTACACTCACCAGCAGAAGAAATTTCTTCTCATTTATATTTACAACTGCATGATTACAACCTGCAGTATGTGGGAAACTTAAAAGTGGGATAATAGCATGAAATGCTGATGTTTAAAATAAATACAGGTGAGAGAAGTTAACAAATGCTTTTTTCATGCAAGTCCCTCAAATGCTGTTTCTTACATTGTCTAAAGCCAGATTTGAGAATTTTGTTTCTCTGCTGCAGAGAATTTCTATCCAAACTGTGTTAGAGATATGCGAGGGCTCACTAATACTTGCTTAAAAATGAAGTCAGTTGTACAAAGTAGTACCAGGGAAATAATATAAATGTTAGCAACTTCCAAGGAAACTGAAGTCTTGAGTTATTAACTGGGAGCCACTCCTTCAGGAGTAAGTCAATATGGTGTGATAAATTTGGGGGTTTACGTAACTTTTTGAAGCAAGTGTTTTGACTGATACAATTGGCATCAAAGGATTTTATAAAGAAAGGCTAACATGACAATATGCCTGTAGTTACTCCCTTTTTTTTTTTTGCCTCACCACCACTGCTGAAAACATACAAGCCTCCAAATCCCACGAATTTAACATTGACAATTTAATATCCTATTACAAAACAAATTCTGAGAGACTTAGACAGTTGCCTTTGTAACAGCAAGCACAGCTCATTGAAGTGCAAACAGCCTGCAAAATCTCAAAGGAGTCTGTCATATCATCCCTTATTTATCCTTCTCCAGACAGCCTGTGCTAACTGTGATGCCAAAACTGTATGTGGTGGAGTTTATCTAAAGCAAGCAGAGCTGCCTCCTGCTAGCAATACATCAGTGATTTTGAACCTGTCAGCACCTAAGTCCTGTCAGCGTTATCATGAAGACCCCTGAGTCAGGTGAGGACTCCGCACCACATGGTCTCCTTGGGTCCCATTTAACCACACTAATGTGGCATTTGTCATAACCTCCTGTCACAAGTGTCCTCATACAGCACAATACTTCACACAAACAATTACCACAAGTACAAAAATAACCCTGAGAAATTTCTGGTATCTTGCCTGTACTGTTCAACAAGGCTGTAAATTTTACTTTATACGTTGAAACTCCTTCGCAGACTCCAACAAAAAAATGGCAGCGACAGTATTAAACCTAACATTTTTCAGAGCAAGATCATTACCTACACAAAATAAAGCTAATTTTAACGACAACATTATATGAAAAAAAGGTTATTATTTTCTTCTGAGTTGCACTACACAGAAGTTTTAGTCCTGCCCATCATTCGTCCTTCAAGGATTTGCCAGACCACCGACCAAGAAAATCTTGAATTACATACAGAACTGTAAGGTATCTTTAGGTCATCAAGTCCAAGCCCTGACTCAAGCAGGGCTTGTTTCAAAGTTAGACCGGGTTGATCAGGGACTTGTATTCTACATCACTCCAGTGGTTGTCAATTTAAAGAAATACATTGGGAGTTTGACTCAAGATTCCGCATGTGGTTTCCAACCTACTTCTAGCACACCCCAAACATCTTTCTACTCTTTTCTTGTGAGGCTATTCTACATCTCAACTGGAAAAAAAATTTCTTTAACTTGAAATTTTCTTTTTGTTAAAAATGTATTCTACACCTTTGTTTTATTGCAACTTACAGATAACAGCAGTTCCTGTTGTCAGAAATCAGATTCCACAATATCCCATTTTACTCAGTAGGAGTTGTTCTGATGGCCCATTTTGGGCTGGTGGCAGATTTACTTTAAAAAGCTGGTCCTAAATTTCCCCCTGATTCCAAACCTTATCTAGTGAACAGGACATTACACAAAGAAAGAATTAGCCCAAAATCAGAGAATACAAAAAGCCAGCAGGTATTTAAAGGGAAATTGTCAACCTGAAAACTCATCTCAGCTTCGCAATCACAAAGCCTGGTAATGTGTCTGCAATTTCTGTTGTCAGTTTAAGATTCTGCAAATTGGCCTGTGCTTTAAAGCATTCCTTCCTCCCTCCCTCAACTGCCCCATGCAAAACCCTGCAAAATCGCATGTTGTATAGTTCATTCCACTATCATCAAGTGCACTAAGATGGAAAAGCAAATACACATTTCATACTCCAGCTGACTGTAATCTTGCATGGCATATTCATGGAAAACAAAAGTGTTACTAAGGGAAGAGCCACTTCAACTTGACAGCTTCCATTTGAAAAAATAATGGCTTCAATGATTACCTTTGAATTTTTGTTGTTAGCTTGCATCCCAACAGCAGAAGAGTTGAAGTCATGAATGGAGAGGGTGTTGAGCCAGTTTGCCATGGATTTCTCCTCCCTTTCTGTGTTGATAATGGTAGGATAGATATACTGCTCTTTGAAAACGGCAATCTTCTCCTCCTCCTCTGTCCACTCCAGTGGCTCGTGCAGCCCATCATTTCCAAAACGTCTGTTGTATTTTTCAAAGTGTACTCTTTCCAAGACTAGCCCAAGTCCTGGGGCTTTGGGGACATCTACTTTCTCCTCTCCCCAGCTGCGCTCTATGATAGACTCAGCAGCATAGCCCTTCACAATAGCTATCACCAGCCCAATCATCTTCCTTATTTGATGCATCATGAAACTCTGACCTTTCACTTTGATCACCGCAAATTCTATGTTTTCCCTCACAAATGGCTCTCCACAGTACATCTCCATGATGTACCGCTTGGCACTGGGGTCCCTGGGTCCCTTTTGAGATGTGAAGTTGTGGAAGTTGTGTGTTCCTTTATAGCACGCAAGCAGTTTATTGACTTTTTCAAGGGTCTCTTTGTCCAGTCGATAAACCTCTTCTTGCACATCATGGTCTTTATGGGCAAAGGCAAATGTTGGCAGCATGTAAGAGTAGGTTCTGGCATCACATTTGTTCTTGGAGTTGAATCCCCCAGTGACTCTCTTCAGACCTTGTTTTAAAAGTGACATTAGGTTTTTGAATCAGTAGGTTACAACCTGATTGTAATCTCGCTCTTGCCAACAAGAGTATTTTTAAAATAAAATACAATCAAAAGATAGATTTATAGGACCCTAATTCCAAACTAACAAAAACATATGGATTTATGTTAAAACTAAACCGCTTATGAGTAAAATTACAATGGTAAGGGAGAGACCTTCCGCAGGAGAAAGCTCCTCTTAGAAAACATTTTCTCTGCCCATTCCAGTATCCTTACCCAGAATTCTGATGTGAGAAGGCAGATGGTTATTGATCTTTTCTAAGATGTCATCTATTAGCCTGACCTTTAGCGACACAATCTGTCCAGCTGCAGACACACCCTATAAAAACCATAAAACACACAAACACATAATTATGTACCTTGGAAGCTTTGGGACAGAACTTGGAGAACTGAAATAGCTGAAGAACAAGTTTATTCCTTTTTCTCACTGGTCATTTCAGGCTGAAGCGAGGCAAAGGCAAGGCCACAAGCAGAAATCCAAGTCAGACTACTCCTGCTGGTGCTGTACAGCCTTACAGCACCTTAGGAATCTTAGATAGCAGAACATGGCACTCCCTTCCATGACATCTCACTGTATTTGACTGCTGTTAAGTAAAGCACCAACTGAAATGACTTATACATAAGATCAGCCATGAACTCCAGTTCAGACTTAGAACCCCACTGTGGTGGGCTTAAAAACAACCGAGATGCAGCTAAACTCTCAAGCACTGTATCAACCAGGCAGCAACAACAATGAGCAGCAGCAGCAAGCTGACAGGCTGAAGCAGATGAATGTGACAAACACAAAGTTTAGGTGTGAAGCACCAGCTTTACAAACACCATCTAATCAACATCCTGCACTTTCTAAATATTTGCTTGTGCTTAAGTTTAGTAGTGGATGAAAAGCGAAGTTTCAAACAACAGTCACTGTGAATGGTATTTGCTACTGGATCTCACTTGAGACAATGCTTTACCAGTCAATCCCAGTAGCACTGGCAGGGGTACATCAGAGTTTCTGAGAGCACAGGCCCTAACCAATGTACCTTATCCGTTCGAGCACACCGCTGAAATGACATTTTCTTCATATCCTCCCCATGGTTTTCTGGGATGCAGCCTGACTGAACAAGGGCAGATACTAAGTCATCTTCAATTGTCTTGAACTGTGAAGATCCCACATTTCTCTGAAAGAGGACATACAGTAAAAATAAGAAATAGAACAAATAGTAATAATTGGATAACTGAAGATGATAACTAAAAAATTTTGTTAATCATTGTTGTGAAATTCTTTAATCCCTTCACATCCCTTAAAGCCCTGCCATTCTCTAAAACTACTAAATATCCTTTACCAGACAGTGTTAATAAAACATCTACATTCTGATTTACCTTTTACTGTTATTGCAAGATCGTTTCTAATAATTTCACTGTGCAATACTTCTGCAATGGAGTTTTTTGATGATTCCTTCAACTGCATAAAACAGCACCAATTAAATACTGTTCCAGTGCCTGCAAGTTAACAACTGCCGCTCTACACCTAGCCCCTGCAAATTCTGCTTCTAGAAATTAGATTGGGTTCTTTGGCTCAGTTCACCTGAGCTGTTGTATAATGCAGACTATGGTTTTCTCTGGTGACTTCTGCACTGCACTCACAGATGAGCTATAACGGAAATGCACAACTCCACTCATGTGTAAGACTTCAAAGCACACACCCTCAACATAAACCGTTCAATTACAAGAGCAGTAAAGCCAACAGGCACTTACACGGATATGCCCACAAGCAGTAGGTTTACTGCTGTTGAACAAATCTACTTTGTTGCATCAGCATGAGAGATTCCCTTCCCTGTCTGTGTGCAATCTTATCAATTATCCTGTAGAGCTTTTAAAGAGCATGTATGGAGCTTGCAGTACGCTGAGAGGAGCAGCAGATGGAGCAACATCATCCTTTTGCTGCCAGTACTGTGTACCATAAGACCGTGGTGCCGGGGCACTACAAGTGCTGGTGCTGTAACAAAGCAATATCCCTTTTCTTCCACACGCAAACACAGAAGTCATGCAGCAGTTTTCCTGTTTCTAAACGGCTACAAGCCACCCTGTTAGAGTGCATCAGAATAAGAAGAATTTAAAATGTCTTCAGGTACAAATAATCTTTTTAGAAGTACAAGAGACAGCAACATAGATGCAAATTTGTTTCATTCAAATATGCACCTCAGTTCTCTGGAATCTGCATGCAGTGAGACAGCTTGAGGTCTAACCTAAAAGAAACTTAGCCCACTTGCTTTGAAATGTAAAGCTTCAGCCAGAAGCTGGAGCAGTGGTCAGAAGGGGATCACTAGACAGTGCCTCAGGTTTTGACAGAACTGCAGTGCCTGTGCTTTCAGTCTCCTCAAGAGCCTTGTCTGCAGCAGTTTTTGAAAGATCTGCTGAAGCAGGCTCCCTAGAATCACCAACTATCAGAAATGTACCACTGGCTTTTTTAATTCAAGTTACCACCAAGCCATTTGAACCCAGGCGTGCACTGTTCCTGCCCCAGCTTTCCAAACTAAAACTGCTTCCCTACTCAGAAACCACGACTACAGTTATAAACTGAACAGATTTCAAACAAAAAGCAGGCCACGTTGTTTTGCCAAACCACATACTTGCATCCCATGGTAGCCTTTCCCTGAATATGCCATCAACAACACAATCTTCCTTTTGGGCAACCTTTTATTCTGATCCTCCACATCTTCCTCATCCGCATCGCTCTTCAGCCTTTTATTCTGATGGCCGTTCTCTTCCAGCCTTTCAACCACCTCTCCGCTGCTGTTCAGTCTCTTGGTCTGGCTGGCAACCACTGCTCTCTGATCCTCAGCCATTGCGAGAACCTGTCAGGGACGAACAGCAGACAGGACTCAGCAAGAAAATGAGGCAAAAAGCGTCAGCTCCGCGCCCCGGCGCAGCAGCGGGGGCACCCAGGGCTGCTCAAGGCGCTGCAGGCAGGGAGGGCGCCCACCCCCCCTACCCCCGAGCCCGTGTCACAGCCCCTGAGGCCACCACCGCAGCCCGGCCCGCAGGGACACCGGCAGGGTAAGAAAGGGGCAAGCGAAGCCGGTTCCCTCCGCGGCCCGCCCGGCCGGCCTCTCCCACCTCCCCAAGGCCGCGGCGGGGACGTACGCTGGGCAGCCGGCGGCGGGGCCCGCCGCACGCAGCGCTCCCCGCGACGGAGAGGCCGCAGCTCGCAAACCTCAGCCCCCACCGCAGCTGCAACATCGTCGCCGAGCGCAGGCCGCGACGGGCGAGAGAGGCCGCGACCGCCACCCCCTCAGCCCCGGCCTCCCACCGCCGCCGCCGCCGCCACTTACACCGGCGCTGTGGAGCGACGGCACCGCGCGCGCGCGGAGCGGGACAGCCACGTGCCGGCCTACGGCGGCCGCGCGGGGACACGGCGGGTGAGGGGCGGGGCGCGGTGAGGGGCGCGGTGAGGGGCGCGGGGCGGGGCTGAGGGGACCGGCGGCGCTGAGGGGACCGGCGGCGCGGCCCGGGCCGAGGCCGGGCGTTGGATTGGTAGCAGCGGTGCCCGCAGCCCCGAATGCTGCACTGGGCCTCCGGGAGCCGGAGCGGGGGGATCCCTGCGGCGCCTCGCGGGCAGCGGCTCCGGCAGGCCTCGCAGTGCGGGGACGAAGGTCCCCCCTAAAGGGTCACTGGTCGGGCAGTGCCTTTGTGTAACGGAGTGCCTTCATTTGGCAGGACCAAACACGTCCCCATCATCACCACAGCCCGGTCCTCTTGGCTCCTTACAGCGAGCCTGGGCCTTCCCGGAGCATCTGGCCGGGTGACAAATATTTCTCTGAGATTTAGAAAGCGATGGGGAGGTGACTGAGGCCGGCTCGGGGACTCCCAGGAGCCTGTGGCCCAGCCTGCCTCCTGCCTTCCCGTAACGTGCCCTGCTGGCCCGCCCAGCACACCGGCTCTTGGGAGCCAACACATGCAGAAAGCCTGTCAAGTTACTAGATCGAGCAACAGCAGGGGAAAAGGCAAACTAGCAAATACACTCCTGTGGTAAACATAAGTAAACCAGTCCATTTTTTCCTTACAAACCCACCTGGGGAAACCGGCACTAGCAAAAGCCTTGCAGTCACAGTGAGAGGAGGACACAAGTGGGAGGAATTACTTCATATGGCAAACAGGGCTGCCGTTAAAAGCTCGTGGTTCTGTGGTCCCACAAGGGGTGTAAGCTTGGCCCCTGTTCCCCCCCTTTCCACGCAGCTTCTGCTTGTGCTGGTGTTGAGCACAGGCACCTACAGTCTCACTTTCCTGTCAGGTTTTCCTCCAGCTGGCTTTCTCAAGCAATTGTCATGCTCACGTCTTCTGCAACAAGTTTTATCTGCAGTGATGCACTTAATGGGAAAGCGGAGTACAATAGGCACCCTTATCAGGCAACAGCATGTACCTCCCGAAAAGCCAAATGCGCCTGGGAATTGTCGTGTTACGCTACGAGCTTCAGCGCTTTGTAGGACGGAGCTACCAGAGAGCATGTGGGTTCCCTGGCACGCTGTGAGATTAGCGTAAGAGAGCTCCATTTATTCATTCAAATGGAAAATGGAAGGGTTGATGTTTCCAAGCAGGCCAGATTATCAAACGCAGGCTTGTTATTTCTGCTAATAAGGGGAAGAAATGCAGCACGTCCTTTTTTGAACCCACACTTCAGAGTTATTTCAGTAGCGCCATGGGGCAAGGGGAAGATTTATCACACGGGCCCAGCTGCACTTTGTTTAGAGAAGTGATAAAAGATCGCCTGTCACAGTGCAGCACTGCTGCCAGGGGAAACGGGAATACAAATTTCTCTATCGCTTCGGCCAGGGCGTCTGGATCTTTTTTTGCCTCATTTCCTTAGGAAGTGAAGCTTATGCAATTGCGCTGCCTGTCTGTCCACCACCATCGCTTCCTCCTCCCTCCCTGCTGTGATTTCTGAATTTGGCTCATTTAGCTAAATTTGAGGGAAGACAGCCCCAGCCCGTAGGGAAAACCAGTGGTGGGACAGGAGAAAGACTTGCGTGGATATCCCCAGCAGGGAAACAGCTTCAGTATCCCAGCCCCTTACCCCTTCCAAGAACAGTAAAGATGCTTCAAAACAGGTGGCACAAGCTCTGCTCTCAACCTGCCACGCCATGCCTCTTTCTCTTTAATTTATCTATTTTCTCTTTAAGCAGATAGCTACCAAAAGCAAAGAGAAATTAAAGTGACTTGCCAGAGCTGCTGCTGTCGGTCAGTCCTGTGGGGACTGGCACTGGGAAGGTAGACCCTCAGGGATGTGTAACTCAAGTGACAAGGCAGCAGGGACACAGCTGCAAGTTTTGGCGTGGAGCAGAAGGTCCTGTTGCATATCACCATGTGGGGCCTGTGAAGCCAGCACTCTTGCTTGGAGTTGATTTGCAATTCACAGCCAGCACCCAGCATCTTCAGGAATTAAGTTAACAGAGGGTTTCATTCCTCTCACTCACATACCCAGGATTAAATTGGAACCAGAGCAAAAAATTTGCGAAGTTCCCTGCTGTTTATGTGAGGAGCAGAACACGTCATATGTGTTTAATAGGACTGATAAAATTAAAGTACGTTGAATGGTACATCTGCTTGGTCTTAAGTGAGACTGCTGCCATCAAGGTTACTCAGCAGTGAAATCAGCCTCGTAAAAGCTTCCTGGGCACAGCTGGGGACTCGGGGACGATTACACCTTTGTCCAGCAGCTAGCTGGCGCGGGGAGCAAAATAGCTGCAGGACAGTGGTTGGAGCATAGCCGTGTGTTGAGACATTTTAATTTCATTTTCACGATGACATCGGTCTCAATCCTCACTCAATGTTGGTTTATAAGAGCACTCACAGGGGGCCCTTCAAGGCATCTCAGAGGCAATTCCTGGCTGGATCCTTCCCTCCCTCCCAAGGCCACCCTGCTCCCCAAGGCCACCCAGCTCCCCAGGGCCCATGGCCATAGCAGGCCCTGCAGGAAGGGCTCTGGGGCCACCTTCTCCTCCCCAGAGCTCCCTGCTCCTCTCGGCGCTTTCTCAGGGAACACAGCCTTAACCACAGCCCCCCACTTCTCCCTGCCAGGGGACACGCAGCTGGGTGGGGAGTGCAGGGAACCAACAGACTGCCACAGAGGATGAAGCCCCACGGTCTTCTGTCCTGGGAAAAGGCCAGGGATGAGGGTTGGTGTGTACCCCGAGACTCGCAGTGGACAGATCTTCATTGCAGTGCTGGGAAAACAAACCCAAAGCAATTTTTGGGAGACAAAAATTTGGGGAGACCTCGGTCTGTGGCTGCCCAGCAGTTGTGTGGCAGGGCGCCAGCTGGAGATGAGCACACTGAAGGATACAAGGGAAAAGCACTGGGAATTCTTTCAGCCGTGGAGAATATTCCTGTTTGAGACCAAGTCACACGTTCTTCCTCCACCAGGTGCTCCTGCCTTAACACAGGGCAGTGTGTTCTCACTTGGAAGTGACTCGACTGCCTAAAACAAGATCTAAATTAGAAGTTTAGCAACAATTCACTTGTGCTTCAGGATTACCTGCAGCAGAAACCCCAGCAGACTTGTAATTCCCTGCCACAGTCTGTTAACGATCCCTGTGCCCGTGTAAGCAGACACTTGGGTGCAGCAGGTGCTGGAGAAGGAGCCAAAGCTACAAACCCAACATTCCCTCGTGCACTGCAGACTGGGGACATTTGGAAACTTGGGTACCCTCTGTCCACAGTAAAGGAAGAAACCTGCATTTGGCATTATTTGCTTAAGCTCATTCTTAGAAATACGTTATTTAGCAAGTCTTCTGAAAGCATTCAAATCCCCTCCCAGGTTTCATCTCCCAGGAGGGGGGGTGGTTTCAACTCTATTGTCCCTAAAAACGCTGTTTTTAGAACAGAAGCGTCCCAGGGAAGTTTGTATCCCGCACTGCGTGCCATTCCTCATCCAGGGAATGGCATGCACCATGAGCGCTACATTTATGGTAATAAATTTAAATAAATTCAACCGCTAGGATTTGTCTGGGGAGCATTAGCTCCTGCCCTGCAGCGCTGGGGTAGCGCATTGCCTCCCCGCCAGGCAGCCCTTCTCCTCCTTCACCAAAACCCTCCAGCCGACTCCTCGCCCTGCGCAGCTGAGCAGGACCATTGGCCAGCGCAGAGGGGCAACCATGTGCTACCGCAGGAGAAGAGCATGTCAAACACCACAGAGTAAAATATGCTGTGAAGGAGTTAACTCATCCTGAATTACAGCTTTAACACAGCTGGTAACGAGAAGCGGAATAGTTGATGTTTGTATCGCCTTGGTTCAACACACACCCGCCCGTTTCTACTTCCTTGATGTCACTGAGCCACCTCTGATCTTTCAGAGTTGAATGAGCGTGTTTTTGCTGACGTACTTCCCAACAACTAAATATAAAATGCGGGAATGAAGCCAAATGCCCTGGAAGAATTGCTCGGGTTTGTTTTCTCCAAGAGTCAACAGCAGCATAACGTCACAGTCAACATCTAGAAAGTTGTGCAATTTTAAACTGTTTGGGCCCCACAGTTTAGTGCTTTTAGAAGAGACTGTTTATTTCTGTTAAGTTTTCCCAGCTAGCGCTTTCCCCCTCTGCTCTGCTGCCTGCGAGAGCCCCATGGATTCAGCAGAGTGCTCTTTAACCACATGGGCATGTGGCACACAGGGCTCCGTCTTTCATTTGGCTACAGGTTTTCCACCTGAACCTTTAAAATTCTTCACAGGCAGCTTCAAAAGAAACCCCCTCCCTTACTCTCAGCATCAGAAACTTGTCTGTATGTATATATATATGTTATTTACCACAATCCCATGCCAGAGGGAACAAACACACATAAGGTGGGCTTTACATGTTAAAAATCCCAAACAAAATCCCCCCCAAACCCCCAAACCCCAAAGATCCAAGTGTGCTGAGCTGCCAGACTTTAAGCACCACCAATGTTTATATTTATTTAGCTCCGACCGGTTTCCAAGGGCTGCTGTAGGGTCTCACCCAGGTTGTACCACCACCACACCGAAGTGCAGCTTCTCAGAGCTGTCCCCACCACTGCCACCACCACCGGGAAAAGGAATGGGCTCTCCCTGTGCCCGAGGTGACATGGATGGTGCGTGAGCAGAGCTGGCGTCGCCAGGCAGGACTGTTCTCACAGATCAAACACAGGGACTCCAATTCCCCGTGCTGGGAAAGGCAGGGGCAGGAAACAGAAGTTATAAATAGGGCTCAGCAAGAAAAAACAATTCCAGCTTATGGTAAATTAGGATTTTGAAATAGGGTCTTTTCTTACAAAACCACAATGCAGCACAGTGAGTGTATGGGGTGATGCTGACTCACAGAGGGGCCGGAAGGCAGGAGCTTCCCCAGGGATGCTCACGGCAAACAATAACATGCACGCTCCAGCAAGCAGAGTTTTGGAAAATGTTTGGTGGAATTATGGTATTTGGCTCCTGAAAGTTTACACTTCTATTGCTGAAGTTTCTGTGACTGTAAGGGCTGGACTAATGAATTCAGGACCTCTCTTGTGTCCCAGATGTGGAGCTTAACTTTTCATCCCAGAACATTCTGAATCAGACAGAGCAGGGACTCGAACTACCCGCCTTGCACCCAAAGCCAGGACCCGTGCTCACGGCATCCTCCTTGTACTTTTTGCCACATTCAGTGATTTTTCGCACAGCTAGGCAGGCAGAAAGCAAAGCCCTGTGCCATTGTGTTCAAACACCAAAACTGCAGCGAGTACAGAGACGTACCCCGCGTCCTCACCCCTCCACGTGGCCACCGGACACCCCTGCTCCCACGTGCCCCCTGGGGACCCCAGTAACAAATGGCTCCGACAGGCTCGTCTTGCAAATGCTGAAAGATGGGTGAGATTTAAGCATCTAACAGGAGGGGAAGGGGTCTGCTGTCAGCTCCTCACGGAGTTTCTAGCCACGGCAGGAGGAGAGCCACAGCCATAATAAGAAGAAATGCACCAGCCACGGCAGCTCCACCCAGAATCTGGCTTCAACTTTTCCAAATTCAAAGGCTTCATGTGTGGCTTTAGGCAACGCAGCTGGGTTTGTCCCAGGCTTCACCCTCTGGGAAAAGGGGGCGACTTTTTCACCTGAAAGCCAAGGCTGGTAGAACCAAACCCATTAAATACCTTACTCGGATACTGCACTAACTGGAATGATAAAGTACTGAACACAGGCCACTAACAATTTCAAATCAATTTTATTTTCTTAAATTGGTGTTGTACAATTTAAAGCCAAAAAAAAAAAAAAGTCACACAAAACACAAATAAAAAATGTTGACAAAGTATCAAGCATTACCTCATAAAGAACATCATCATACGCTCTCACAAACCTGAAGATACATGTTTATTAGACTGAGGTTTCTTGAACTCTATTAAAGACGCTACACACAAACGCTGCAACAGTAACAAAGCCATGACAATAGCAGGTGGACTACACTAGCAACTTCAACAGTGGGTGGGGGTTGGTTTTTGGGGTGTCTTTTCTTTTTTTTTTTTTTTTTTTTTTTGCATACCTTATGGTCTACAAAGCAATAAATATTTTTCACCAAAAAAGTTGGTTTCACGCTACATGCAGTTAGATAAAAAAAAAAGAAAGTCACCAAAGTGATGGCAAAATAAATCACCTGTCTGATTTGTTTTTCTCCCCCCCCCCCGTTTTGGGGTTTTTTGTGTGTTTTTTGTGGTTTTTTTTTTTTTTTTTCATTCAAGCACAGTGGCTAAGTTTCAAGTATTGAGAGAAAACATATATATACACGTTTGTGTTTGTGTGTGTATCTATACGCATACACACACATACACACACACATCCCGGTATGTATATACACAAACACATACATATATATTGGTTGTAGGTCTGTAAACCACAATTTTTTGGAGCAGTATATACTTGTGTACATTGAATGTGGACAATTTTGGTACATTCAAGTAATTAAGCACAGCTGGAAGGTTAGTGCTGAGCTCGCCACACACAGAGGCAGGGTGACACCGGCGGCGGTGGTGGCCCGGGGGATGCCGGCAGGGCGCGGGGCGCGGAGCAGTGTCCGTGCTGCAGGGTCCGTCCTGGCTCAGTGCTCTCCCACTGCGCCGCTCCTGCCTGCGGCATAGCCCTTTGCACAACTGGTAAAACCCTTGGGCAAGCAGTCTGGGTCTCCTCGGCATTCCTGGCCACAGGCTGGGGGGGTTGGCTGGATGTTTTCTTGTTTGTTGTCATCTTTTTTTCTTTTCTTTTTTTCCCAGGCACAAGCACAAACGGCCACAGAAGCAGCAGGCTGCCAACGTACGATGTAACAGCGGCCCAATGCTGAAGCATTTGTGAAAGCTACACTTAAAACTTCCCTAGTTGGGGGAATTGGAAATATTTTTAAATTTCTCTATCGGCATTTCTGCTCTGCAATCAGAAACACCCACATTGCCAAAAATGATGCCAGCTCCAAAGTCAATTAAATTGCTCCTGAAACCCTTGTAAAGTATCACACTGAACGTGCCAATGTCGAGAGAAAAAAAGCAATGAGGACTTAACCACCACGTGCAAAATATTTTTGGATCCCCAAAAACAAAGCCTGAGGTTTCGAGTTGCTTTCAAAGATACTTTTCTGCCCAGCGCTAACAAAATACTGCCACGACTCTGATAAATTAAGACACACACGCGCGCACGCAGACAGAGGGAAAGGCAGCCAGCTATCCTCTCACGCTCACAGCATCCGAAGCCTCAACCGCATCTCCAGCCACTCGCACCCGCAGTCTCATTTGGCTACAGAGTCTCCTTAAAAGAAATGCTGAAAATACAACTGAACACTACAAGATTTCTTTATAAAAAAAAATGAAGCAGCAAATAAAACTTCTTAAAAAAAGCGTTTCCAATTGTTAAGTGTGTAGGATCTTAACGCCTGTTCTTGAGCTCTTAAAAAGCATGGAGCTTTGTACTGACTGTCCTTAAAAGAACATTTAAATAAAAAAAAACCCAACAAAAACAAAACACATCTTGGTACTGCCAGTCAGCTTTGCCTGGTGTGGAGGAGGAACAGCACAGACTCTGCCGTGCTTTTTGCCTCGCACTCACAAGATACAGTACAGTTAAATACGTACAGTTACACACAAACCGTAGATATATATCAATATATATTCCCCCTTAGGAATACATATTAATATACGCACACACGTAGTGCAATAAAACAACCAGGAAGCAAGGAAAGGAATAAAAAGAACAGAATTCCTAACAGTCGTGATGTTCCTGGGTTGTTGTGTGATGCAAAGTCAACTTCTCACAGTTCCCATAGTGTGTAAAGTGCTCCTTTGATTCACAAAGCTAGTGTTTGCAGTTCGGGGGGGGTCTGGGAAGGGGGGTGCCGAGCCCACAGCTGAAAGCAGGACAGCGCTGGGGCTTCTCCTGGGAGATATGCACTGCAGCCGGGCTCCACGGCCAGCCCACTTTCACCTTGATCCCACTGAGCTCGGGGACCAAGGGAGGAACGGATTAATTTTGGCTTCTCACAAACACAGGAGCGTCACGTCACGCTTTCTGTCACCCTCCTGCTCCCTGCGCAGTCTCTTTCCCTGTGCCGTTTGCCCATCCGTGCGGAGAGGCAGCCCAAACAGAGCCACGGGAGACGCGAACTCCCCCAGCAGCAGCACCTCCTCTGCCTTGCCTGGCAAGTCTGTAGAGGTGGGAGCCGCGTCAGCAACGCTCAGGCAAAAGGGAGCAGACTCCCTCCTCTCCGCTGTTCCACAAGCCCTCCAAGGCATAAACATGTAGGAAGAGGGACAAAGGAGAGAAGGACGGGGAGCCTCGGGTTTCCAGGAAGCTTGCAGACGCCTGGCTCTCAGCTGGGACAGGCAAAAGTACATGAACTGGCCTTGATTTCTGAATGACACCTTCCAACGGTAACTGCAGCCAGCAGTTTCAGCACATCCATTGCCTGCAATGGACACAGCACTGGAATACCCTGTTCTTAAGCAAGAGGGACAGGCGGCAGTCTTATCCTTCAAAGTGCTGGGAAGAAGCAGATTTCTGTCCTTCATCCCCTCTGCCAACAAGGGAAACCTTTCCACATCGGCTACATCTTCACCCAGGCCTTTGGGCAGGGAAGTATTTGTGCTTGCTGCAGTCACACATCCCTGTGAAGGAATCCGGCTCTGTGGAACAACTTCCCAAAACGTCAAAATACAAAACATGGAGCAGTTCATTCTCCAGGTCTCCTACTGCCAGAATAATTTCCCACCACAGCAGCAGGCTGTCAGAAACAAAGTGATCAGCTGGCGCGAGGTGCGTGAAGAAGGAACGACACTGAAATCAGGCGCAGAACCCCGACAGCAGAGCTGACAGCCTGCGCTCGATGCACAGTTTACCTGGGAGAGAAAAAAAAACAACAAAAGAAATCAACTTCTCATTTTCCTGGAAATATAAAGACTTCCAAAACATGCTGGAGACTGAAAAAAAAAAAAAAAAAAAGCGGAACTTCAGCAAATCTAAGCAGCCCTTCAAGAATCGCTACCACGTACCAATGTAGCCTAGGTGAGGACCTGCCCACAAACACCATGCTGGGAAGGGACAGGTGGAAGGCTGAATAACTGGAGATCCAACAACAAAAGCCAGGTGGCAGCAGCACTTCTGACAGAGGTACCAAGATGTTATAAAGAACCACCGGCCACTGGGACAATTTATTCACTTTTAGTTACTGGAGTGGCATTTGCCAGCAGGCAAGATGACTCAAGGTCTCCAGTGCCATTTGTCCTGGCTTCCAACTGAGAGACCACCCAGCCCAGCACGGACAGTGCCCGATTCTCATTGTCTGAGCCCAAGAGTCTCTCAAAAGCCAAATGTTTGGTGGAATTCATTCCTCTCAGGGGAAGACTTGCTGTATTTCTAGGTTCGCCATTTTATTTTTCATAAATAAGTAATCCTATACCTGAGATGCCAAATGAAACGCATACCCACTACAGCCTGCCAGAGAACAGCCCAATCAGGGAGCTGGAACATAGGGTAAAACAGGGAATACCAGGATATCAACTGGGAAAAGAAATCTATTAGATGCATTAGCTGTATCTCTGGACAAAAGATGCGATTTAGGTTTGGTAAGAAAGGGTACAACAGAAACTACTTAGTAATCCCTGTTCACTTAGCTCTCCAGTACCACACACCACCTGCCAATCTCCCTTTGCTCTCCTTCAGTGAGCTTCATGTCAGCTGTGAAAGTTAGTGATAATTAACTGACTGATTGCCTGTGAGCCAGAAACCTCTCCTCTCATTACCAATCCGAGAGCTCTGCCTACACGGATGACTGGAGCAGCCTGGCAGCACTCCGGCCGCCGGCCCAGGAAAGGCATTTGGTACCCAGCGGAGGGGAGAGGCAGGGTTTGCCAGCTGTGGGGCATGGCAGCCGATGGGCTGGTTTAGCGGTGGCTGAGCAGAGCCGAGGCCATGTCAAGCTGCTCTAACAGAGACGATGGCTGTCCCCATCCCTGTGCCTGCCTCCAGCAGAGGGAGATGACAGGGGTGATTAAAGCCCAGCCATAAGGGCAGGGAAGGTGCGCTCAGAGCAAGTGAGGTCAGCCCTTTCCACACACACTGGCTGCCGAGCCTGCAGCAGCGGAGAATAACCCCCCTCACGACAAAGGGAGAGGGCGAGAGAGGTGACAGCTCGGAGCAGCAGACAGAGGGGTCCATCTGTCCCTGGGAGAGGAAGCCAAATGATGGCACGCAGGAAGAGTTCAGTTCCACTGCTACAGAAAGCACTTGCTGATGTGAAAAGTATTTGTCTGCTGCCTGCTCAGCCGGGGCTGGGGCTGGGGCACCAGGCAGGCGAGCAGTCCTGTTTCAGAAGACGTGTTGGAAGGAGACCTCGCTGTGCTGATCCGCCGTCTCTGCCTGACAGCCCCTGCAGTTTCACGTTCCCAAGTGCTCTGAGCAACCAGAGGGATGGTGCCGGCTGGAAACCAAACCCAGGCCCCTGCTGCTGCCAAACCACTTCCTTCAGCAAGTTCTTTCACACATCAAAAGCTCCAACAAAGCCCTGGCAATCACTCTGCATGGGAAGCTCTCAAAATATGGCTCAGAACAGGGACCTGCATTTCTAACAGTTTTCCCGCTGGGAAAGCAGGAGGCCAGGCTGCGAGGAGCTAGAACAAGCCAAGAGATCTCTGCTATGTCCACCAAGGTGTAGCCAAAGGAAAAAAGGATGCTGGGTACTGAAATTTCTGAACCATGCAGCTAGAAAAAACACATGTTCTAGTATGAGAAAAAAATAGCCACCGAACACTCACATTTATTGATGTTTTCTATGTCCCCCTGTTCAGTGATGATGTTCAGGAGCCCCTCCATCAGCAGCAGAGCCTTGTGGTACCTCTGTGCGCAGTCCTCTCTGTGGTGGAACATCTCATCCAGGGCTGCAGACTGCACCTGCAGGCAACAACCCCGTGCCAAGAGGTTACTCACAGACCAGACTCGGCTTTCCCAGCATGGCCCCTCAGATGCACCTACAGCTCCCTCGCCCAGCCTCCAGAGGCCGCACGCAGCCTCATGAGTAAAACCATCTGCTAAGGTCCCCACAGGAACCGGTACCGCCCAACACTGGCTCTGTGCTAACCCCGCTCCCAGGCACCGTGCAGTCGTTACCATTTGCACAGCATAGCTGAAGATGAGCTTCTCTGCGGTGATGCTGTTGATCCGATCCATGAGTTTCTGTTTGTCCAAGAAGAACCTCTGGAGTCTCATGTTGAGGCAGTGGCAGGATGACACACTGGATTTATAAAGCTCATTCAGCTTCTTCACAACTAGAGAAATGGAAAGAAATGCTTTAGGCACTACCTTCCAGTTCTCCCTCTGCCTCCCATTCTCCATGCACAGGACCCCAAATGAGTAACTTCAAGACGGATGTTACGGCCAAAAGAAAGATGGTCAGAGAACTACTTGCTGCACCAACAGGGGCTTTTTCCTGTCCTCTGTCACCTTCACCAGGTATAAGCCTGCACGTGGCAACGCCTACACATATGCCTAGTTCACCTGAGGCCAGCTCTATTTTTGTTTCCTTCAGCTGCCAGAAGGCAGAGAGCAGTTTGCACCGTGCAAGATGTCTCACGCACCACCAGAAGCCACAGACGTGCCAGATAGAAAGCTTCTGCCGCTTGATGGGTGACGACGTGCTGTGAAGAAGTACGTGACTTGCATGTGGTAGCTGCTGGACCTCAGTGCGGATGAGTGGCACTGACTAAGCAAGGGAATCTCTCTCCTGGGACTCCGCTGTCCCAGAAAGAAAAGACACTGATGCCTGTGAAAGGCCACCTCCTTTCCTGAACCACGGCAGCTAGGACAGGAAGGCTACGGGACAGAGAACTGGCAATCAAATATGATTCTGAGGGATTAAAGAGCAATCCCAAACAGCAAGCGATGCTGCTTGAGCCTCCCTAGCTGCATGGTGTGGTCTCCACAAAGCACCGAACACAAACTCCCACCAACATCTGATGAGTATTAACTGCTCCGTGCTCATTTGAAAGTACCCACACTGCACGAGTTGCTCCTGCAGGAGGCAAATTAACCCACACCACGAACCAGCCTCTCTCAGCTACGCCACAGAGGGGCAACCTCACATGACAGTCAAGCCTTGTCGCTAAAGCCAGCCTTCCCAGGCAGAGGTAAGAGAGCGGAGAGCCAGAGAGGAGACTGCCTGCAGGAAGACAGGCTGCTGCAACTCTTCGTCAGAGAAGAGAACCGAGGCACATGGAATTTGAGAGGGAATGGGAACCCCAAAGCTCAGGAGGGCGAAATGAAAAACTCTGCGTTTTTCATAGGGAGACTATTTAAAAACCAAAACAACACAAACCAAAACAACCAAACCAAAACAACAACACAGCAATATCATCCTCCGTGGAATTCAATCAGAGCTCTGAGCTGTGCCCAGATTATCAGGAGCAAGAGGACGGCTGTGGGTAAGGACCCTGCCTGGCACTCACTGCCCAAGGACACTCCAGGGCAGTCTCTTCTCATGCTTCCCTGCTTTCTCCGTACACAGGTACCTTTAAAACCCTTGTGTCCTCACTGTGCCCTGAAAAACCTCAAGGGAGCAGTATTTTGTGGGGAGAGAAACATGAAAAGACAGCCTTGCCCAATTCGCACACACTGAAGGACAAATTACACTACAAATCTAGAAGTTGCAATCTGCCCTGAAAAGGAGTTATTTATTTGGGTTGTGACAACTTTCCTGTTAGCCTGAACATGTGGAAGATGTGTA
The DNA here is from genome assembly GCF_028500815.1 of Rissa tridactyla. Classification (NCBI taxonomy): domain Eukaryota; kingdom Metazoa; phylum Chordata; class Aves; order Charadriiformes; family Laridae; genus Rissa; species Rissa tridactyla. The sequence goes on along the minus strand of NC_071478.1, from coordinate 9,140,100 downwards.
GCTAAACCTGTGCATCTTGCCCCATACTGCCTGCTACAACATATGTCTGCTAGTTGTGTTTAACTTCTATTGTTTTACACCTCAGCAGCACGAGTACTTTAAAAGACTAAGCTCTTGGGGAAGGCAGCTGATGGGTCGAGTACTTCAAGTGCTTCACAAAGCTCCTGCAGAAATATTACAATGGTAGTTTTAAAATCATTTTTTCTAATCACTGAATCACAGCCAGCTCAGATCACAAGCCAGCCAGTCAGATGCAAATGCCAGCCCGTAACACCAGCAAAGAAGTGACTCTGGCATTACCAGTATTTTACTTCCTGTGTTTTTGTTTCACTTGAAAAATCATCACTGCCAAGACAGGTCTCTATTTGCCAAGTAAGCACTTCCGAGGACATGCACTGTGTAATTAAGTCGGACTTACGTCAAGTACAAATAAGCACCTGAGGTATCGATGTACAAGGAATCAGATAAGATACATTCCCCTCTCACTAATTAGCACTGAAGAGTCTCCTGCATGAGCAGGAGTTTTGAGACCTAAAGTCAACGTGAAGAGAGGATTCCCTTCAATGCAAATAAAAAAAGGACTCGTCTGTGCAAGGGGACAGCAAGAAGTAAGTCCCGGGGCACACTGGTGAGGGTTCACGCTCACCAACCCCCTTCATACCCTTTGCGATATTTTTAATACTTCCATTCCAGGCCAGCCCTTTGCGCCGTGTGCCCAGCGGCCCCTTACCTTGCTTGACGGTGGAGGAGAGGCAGAGCTTGCCAGCTTTGATCTGCTCTATGGCCATCTGCAGCCCCGAGGACAGGAGCTCTGCTACTTTCAGGTACAGCACGAGCTGCTCTGCATAGCTGCAAAGAAAGCACATCGCGATGCAAACAGATGGATGGGACAGCGGTAAGTGTCCCGAAGGACTTCTGGTACCAAATGATAATGTGGGGTGGGAGGGAGCGACAGAAGACCTGGGAGCTGGGCGGCTCTTCCCCGGGTCCTTACCTCCACTCCCGGCTGAGGAGACTGATCTGGTCGGCCACCACGCTCTCCTGGAGCTGGTACTCAGATGTCACCGAACTGCTCATCTCACTGGAGCTGCCTTTAAGGGCGGCGATTTCCATCACGTAGTGGACAAAGGCCAGCGTGAAGCGGAGGCTGCGCAGGATGTCAGTGTGCTCTTGCTGTTGAAGGGACACCAAGGTGGGGGTTACAGAGGGAAAGCTGCCGTGCCAGGGAGAGCTGCTCACCTCCAGCTGCGCCAGCGACTTATCCCAGCTAACAGAAACAACAGCCGGGCCCCAAACCCTCTACAGTGCTGCTTTGGGCAGGGACAGCCAAACTCAGCCTCGAGCCTGCACATTGCACCAGTTCCTCCTCCACAGTAATAGCAGCGAGCAACAGCCCCAGACAGTGATTTCCAGCTCTCTGGAGAAGCTGGTGAGACTTGCTCCAAAATTACACGTCCCCTTCCCAAGGAGCATCCCAGCTCGGCGGGACTCTTTCAGAAGTCAGCCAGGAAGGGGGAGAGACCACCACAGGCCCAGCTCCGGTCCCCACCACAGCAATGCTGGTGCGAAACTAAAAGTGGGTTGGGATTTCACGAGACAGTAACAACCTCCTACGCCACAGAAAACAGCAAACACAGCGCGTCCCACCCTGCAGCCCAGCCCTTGGTCTTTATATCCTCCTGGTTCAGAGCAGTGAGTCCTGGGTGAGGTCCCCTGAAGAGACAGCAAGGACAACCTTTTATGTGCGACTCCTTGCCACTTAGTGAGCGGCACTGGCACACACACTAAGTGCTACGTTCATTTCAAAGCAGTTTTTCCTCTGCTATTACATTTCTGGGAAGCTGCATTGCTTAAGTCACTGAAAACATTTTTGGGAAGTTGGTATTTGTGGAAAAACTGAATGCGTGTGGGTCCTAAAAAATGAGTTGCTGCCAGGATCAGATGCAACTCCATTGTTCCTACTCTCTCTGTAGAGAAGCGGCTAACCTGCTTGGTCTTCAAATAGTCACTGGCTCAGTTCTCTCAAAGGGGGCTGGTAAGGATGTTTCCTATGTGAATTTGGAAAAAAAAACCAATGCTCAAGTTCTGCAAGCTTTTGTTTTTCATTCAGTGGCTCGGGCACTTGGCTGCTAAGGCAGCTTTGACTATCTGAAACACGAATCTCTCCTCCCACTACCGTGCTACCTGGACAGTCCAGTAGGGGAAGGAAGCGTTATCTCCATCTTCCTCTATTTTCTCTAAAAGTAGAGGAGGAACTTGGAGATTAAGTAATTGCCGAATCTCACAAGAAGTTTGCGGCAAAGCAGGAAACTACTAAGATCTTGCAGGTCTCCACCTGTTATCTCTAACCAATGCACAGTCCTTCCTCTCTGCTTATACAGTCGGCTTCTATTAATTATGCTGGCATTCACGGTCTCATTTGGCATCACAAGAGTCCTTCCTTCCGTAGCCATCTCTGCATTGTGTTTTTAAGGCAATGCAAAACAAACCCAAACCTGGCCTTCAATTTGCCTTGTCTGCACCTAGAGAAACTTTTCCGAAAGATGGAAGAACCACCTCTCTGGATGCAACAGCTTTGCTCAAGATAAACAAGGGTGCTTAAACAGATTTCAATGCCCCGAAAGTATCAGCAGAAATCAGAAAATCTGCCAGGTTTGCATTCTGGCCAACTCCACAGAGCACAAAGGGATCTCAAAATACGCTGTAAAGGTTTTGTGACATGCAAATGGATCACTGTGCTCAGCAGAAATGACGACCGAGCCCAAATGACTCACTACAGACACAGAAGCTGGGCTGAGTGCCATTAACAAGATCAAGCTGATGCTTCCTATGGACACTTCTCTTCAGACCGTGTCCGAAGTGGTGGCAGCTGGCAGGGCCCCATACTTCTGGGACCTCATACAGGTAGGATGCTCAGTTAAATTCACTACTACTGTGATCATATCAATGCTGAAAGTTCTAGCCCTGTGGCTCTGCAGGTAACTAGGCAAACAAATGCAATTCAATGCATAATTGACAAAAAAAATTGAGCTAAATAAAATCTGAAGTAGAAGAGCAAACCCACATCCTTAAAACAATGAATGCATATCTCTGCGGGTATCTAAGGGTTTTTAGCAACACCAGCAAAATTCAGATACAAAGAGCCTTCCCCAGTCCCAGACAGCCCAAGGAGGTATCATGAACACAGCTGAAACCGTGACTGAATCCGCCTCCCACCTCTCCTGCAAATGGGCAGCCTGACCTACATTTCAAATATATCTCAGCTACAAAAGCATTTGCTCTGCTTCAGCCTGTCTCCAGCCCGCGGAGGAGGGGAGCCTGGCAGCCTTTCACCGCGACAATCTGGTTTAGTTGTTCTGGTGAAGAACACGGCGTCCCCCCCGCCCTCAGCAGCACCACCAGTGTCAGGTTTATTTTTTTTCCGACCCTTTCAGCAGAGGCCGTATCCCGGCCCGACTCCCCCAGCAGGCAGTCATTTCATCCACCAAGCTTCAGCTATGACTAATGTTGAGCCTTTTAAAAGGGAAAAGGCCCAAAGTACCCAGGTCTTCTTCAGAAACTGTTGATATAGAATGCATCAGATAACTGGTGCTTCCAACCTGCAATTTCACCTTTGGAAATGGTGAATTTTAACCCCAGTCACGGGCTGTCTCACAATTAAACACCTTGGTAGCAGGCTCAAAAGTCACTGTGCTAAATATGGCCTGGGCTTTCTGAGCGCTGCACTGGCCAGCTCTCTTGAAACCAGTTTGCTCCATCTTTTGAAGCAACCCCCTTGGCTCACACACGGAATCACCTCACCTCTGGATTTGCTTTACTTTTATTCCCCCATCCCTTTCCCCTAGCAGGTCCCTGGGATATACCCACCTCCATGAGCGTCTCTTCGGGCAGCTCTGGTGCCTCAAACGTAACAGCACCTTCCAGGTTGGCAGTGATGGGATCAGCAAAAGCGTACCGGAGACTTGAGGGGCCTTCCGCAGCATCCCCACCAGTTCCCACTGCCAAGTGCCTGCCGGTGAATGAGCCTCCAGAACTGAGAGAGCTGGAAGACCCTACTGAGAAGAAAAATAGGCAAAGGAATTACTGAAGATGTTAACAGTAGGCCAGGTATTCCTCGCCCAACAGAGGGGACAATCCTGTAGGATCCAGGATCCTGGCTCTGATTGGAGCCAGCAACAGGTACTTTGGAGGAAGACACAGGGACTCTTGGCGCAGACTAACCATTCCCCAACAAGCTCCTTAGCGACTCGGGTAGACCAGCTTACAAGCTCCAGCAGGTTTAATGCACCTTCCAGAATGTCTGTCATTTACAGAGACAATTCAGGAGCACTCTTTCTTTTTTGTCCAAACATGTTCTAAATCCTGCCATGATATCTTGGGCTGATTTTTATCACACACGACCACAGCCAACTTCCCCATCATTGATCAGCATGGTCTGAACCATGGTTTCCTACCAGGTACAGTGTCCCTCAGACAATTCCCTCACCATCATTTTCTCCCTGAATCCACCCTAAGAGCACATTGCATATAAAAGCTGGACACTTCAAACAGAACTTCTGTCTCAGAGTATTCACCACTTCCAGAGGGCTTCACATCCCCTGACACGCTCCACAGAGGGATATATTCTGTCTGACAGGGGGATGCCAAAACCAGCTACAACATCCTGGTTGTTCTACCAGGGCGATGCTCTCCACTGTCACTAATCCTTTAGAGGGAGATGTTTCTCTTTTACCCCTGAATTTAGTTTGCTACCCCACCCTGCCTTCAAAAGGTTCAGCAATATGGTGCACAACTGATCTGCAGAGAGGCACAGTCTCCTCTCCTCCCAAAGCTCTCTCCCTGCTGGCACCTATGCTTCAAAGCTAAGCGGATCATCAAAGACTGGCAGAGTATTTCCAGATCCTTCAGAAAGGACCAACTATATCACATTCTGGATACCCTGTAATTCCAAGAGGCTGTTTACAGAAATTGTTATGACGACTCATGAGACGACTCTGCCTTTCTATCTGTCAAGTGATCTTACTCATGGCTTGGCCAAGCACTCGAGGTGCAGAGTTTCAGCTTGCAAAGCTCCCCTTTTTGCCATTAACTTTATGCCTTAACTAAAACGTATGGAGTTACTGCACAGACCTAACAAAGCTTGTCAAGCAGCATTGCTTTGACCGCCTTGACCTAATCCTGCGGATGTGCTGTAGGTTCACTATTCAACTGCCTCCTCTTCCAGGCATCCCATCCAAGAGCCTGACTGTTCCACAGACCCTTGAGCATCCAAATATCAACCTGCTAAAAACTGGTGCTGGGATCTGCTTCCAAATTGCAATTATCCCCACAAAAGCAATACAGGAAGTCCGAATTCTCTGCTGGTAACATTTCAGGAGCAGCTGGAGGCTGTAGCCAGGACAGTAACCTCATTGTGCTACAGGCCCGTCACATACTTTACAAGAGTCTCTGCCCTACAGAGCTTACCCCTAAATATACGAGACAAAGAACAGATTATGGTCCCAACTTTCCAGACAATCAAGGATGTGAGTGGTTTTAGTTACGGTAGAAATCCAAGCCATACCCAGGAACTGAGCCCATGTGTCCCCCCATCCCAGTCAAGCAGTTTATTCATCGTTACATCCAAATCTTTCCTGCAGTAATTAAAGAACAGAGTCGACTACATTCAGATGACAAACAGCCAAGATGAGAAACCAAACAAGCCAAAAATGCAAATAAAAGTGTCCAAATATTTTCTTAAACTGAACACAGACTCCAGCTCCCAGACACACTATCCCAAAAGGGCCAATTACCACAGCCTCAACTGTTGGCTGATGAGGCCAGAGCACTGGCATCTTCAAAGTATCTGTCAAGCAGGAGTGCATTTCCCCATTTCCTACTTTAGCAGCTCAGAGCATAAGCAACACCACTAATAATTTTGCATACAGAGCCATCCTGGCCCTTTCCTAACAGTACTCCTGCACTGAAATTGTTGGGCACGGATGGTCACGCTCCTCTTTTATAGCTCATCCAAAACCCATGGGGAAAGCAATCAGAACACAACACAAATCTTTACGTTTGTTGACCTATCAGCAACAGTGGGTCTACGAACAGCTGCAGCATTATTCCTGAAGCAGAGAGAAATGAAGTAAGAGAATGGTTTGCCTCTCTCTTCCAGTACTGGAAAACCACTACAGGGCATTAGCCCTCGTGCCAGTGCAAACAGTTATCGGCAGTAACTGGGTTTGGAAGGAGCCAGCACAAGAACCTCAAAGGCACTTAGAATTGAGACCAGCTGAGCTCCACGGACTGTGCTCTGAGCAGCCCTCTGCCACCACCAGTGTTCAGCAGTAAGGAATTCAACACATTGCTCTGCCCCCGGGCATTCCCACTGGAACAGGCAGGTAGGTATCAGCCCTTTACCTGAAAACATCCTGGTCCTCGTGGTCTGTGGGGGGGTTGTTCCACTGGGAGGGGATCCGACAGTAAAAATCACTGGGGATGGGCTGGCAGAGCCCCCAGCCCGGGCACCAGAGTGCAGGGTCCCTCCGTAAGCACCTGAGGGAGCTGGGGAGACAGTTGAAAGGTGCAGACTGGCATTACAGGAAAGTTACTCAGAGCATGGTGTGCCTCACCCAGCGGTTTTATGTTCCTGCAGACTCTCTTGGGAGACAGTGGTCACCAGCACAGGCCAGCGCTCCCTTTGGAGGCATCCCCCGAGAACACGACCGGGCCAGGCTGGCAGGGACTCCAGGACACGAGCTGCGTTAGGCATTGCTGCGGCTGTTCTCCCCTCCGCACTTCCCCACCTGCGAGCCCAGGAAGACCCACCCTTGCAGAGCCATTCATATTCGAGCCGCCTGGCAGAAAGTCCCCGCTTCCGCATGTTATCACCTTAAAAGTGGGCCAAAAGAGGAAGCCCTGCCTACAAAAAATCACACTGCTAGCCAGCAGTTACACAGCACGCGTAGCACAGACCTTCGAGCGCTCCACAACTGAAAGCAAACATCATTACACGCCTCACACACGGCAGTCACTTCCTTTGCCAAAAACCATCGGAAAAGCAGCCTCCCATTTGTAGGGGGCACACAGGCAAAAAGGTTCGTCCCAGCCCAGGACATCCTGCCAGATCTGCCTGCCCTCCCCACCTACCTGCAATTTCCATTGGCTTCTCATTGTTCAGGCTGTCGTTGCTGCCGGCTTCTGAGATCTGTGCCCCAAAGGCTGCCTTCAGAAGCAGGTCAGTGAGCCTGCCTGTGCTCAGAGATCTAAAAAGAGGACATACAACATGATGCAGAAGGTCAACAGGTGCAAGGTTTCAGCTAACTTCCACTCCAGTTTCTGCCATTCCTGGTCCGCAACCACTTAACACCACTCACCAAACAGTCTGGAGCCAAAATAACCACTCTTCTTCTTTCAACAGAGCATCTGAAGCACCTCCTACTACTTGGAGAAAGCATATGACTACCGTGACTGAGTAATGCAAGTACTGACTACAGCACTATTCCAACACAATTTTTCTTTGATGGAAGATATGGAAATTAGTAACAGAGGACTCCTCCAGATCACTGCAGAAATCTGCAGTCTGCAGAGAGGCATGTTAGAAAAACTTAACGCTAACATCTGACTGATTTTGTATCCTGCAATGGTCGTGACAGTCAGCACGTGGCTTTCAAGAAGATCTCTGGTCTGCAGACCGGTGCCCACTGTTTCACAGACAAGGAAGACCCACAACATCCTCTCATCCACAACAGGCACGAAGAGCAAGGCACGCACCTGCATATTTGCAGGGCGTCTGGTCTAATGATAAAATCCTTGACCCCCACCTGATGAAACCCTGGACACTAACCACAGTGTGAAGCTGCAGACAATCTTTCATTTTATAAAATCTAGGCCATCGCCTGCCCCTGTAGAGGAAGACTTTCAAAACCTGCTTCATATCTTCTTGTAACCCAAGGTTGCTAGCAGATAACTGCAGGATGTTTGCAGATGTTACATTACAACTTAGATGTTAGCTGGCGTTTGAAATTTGCCCCATCCGTCCCGTATTAGGGAATGAAGCGCCGCTGTATAAAGCTGACTATGGCTCACCTGCCCTTGATCTCTTCCACAGGCCTCAATCCCAAGCCAGTTTGCTGGCAGTGGAAATGACCCATCTCCTTCAGATCTGGCAAGGTCTTGTTCCGTGTTGGAGTAACCATGACTCCCTGGTGGGCCAAGAGGGTGAGGAGATTCTGGGAACTTGGGGTTTTGGGAAACTCAAACGGGGACACAGCCTAAGAACAACAGAAAAAAGACAGAGATCTGTCTTTAAAATGAAGGAGGAAGGTTCCCCTCACTCCCCTCCTCCGCCCATTTGTTTATCAAAATTAAATTGTATGCTTAAAAACCTGCCTGAAAAACAGGAAGAAATCCCACCCCCAGTTACTTGCCCCCAGTCCCAGAAAAACTGAAATGAAAGGACAACAAACAACTCCGCTGAAAATTTGTGTCAGCCTAACATAAGCAGAGAAAATGCTGTCACAGTGCCAGCTTTGCATGAGACACCAGGGCTGTCACCTGCTCAGCTGCCTGCCGTCTCCGCTGGGGATTCCTGCTGGACATGCACTTGTGCCACAAGCCAGATCATTGTGTGTGCAAACCAGCCCAGGCACCGCAGCTTGCTAATGCGTTTCTGCCTAATCTGGGCAGCTCCTTTCCATTGACAGTTTAAAACCCTGGATTCCACTCAGATGGTGAACACTGCTGCCAAGTGAGATCTGTCCACTAAGAATTAGGACACCACCCCATTTCACACGGATCACTGAACAGCCCTTGAAGAAAAGCCAACCAGCGGTGATAAATCCAGGTCAGGGTTATCTGATCACACAGCCGTTCACCCACAAAGAACCCCAAATATCGAGCTGTGAGAAAACCAAAAAAAGTAGACTCCTTGACATACCTTTGTAGGGGAGCCCATTATAGTTGGCAAAGGGCTTCTCTGCATGAACTCGGACAGCTTTGGTGAGGATCTGAGCTGCCGACAGTGCTGCAAGCCATGGATCTGCAGAGGCTGGCTGACTGGGGTATGACCGAAGTGAGCAACAAGAGGATCAGAGTGCTGCTTGGTTATCTTCTGCCTGCAGGAATGCAAATCTGACAGGTTGGGAGCACTGTGGAGCCGGGATCCCATCCCTCGAGGAGAGTGTTCAGGCGCCGAGGAACCTGGAGGGCCCAAACACAGCGACAAACCGCATCATTTTTTCGTTCTAGCACAAAAAGCCAGCCTGATCCCAGGATCCACTACTAAAACATCTACATATCAAAACCTTCAGTGGATGGCTAAGGAAGGCACTCTGATCAGTGCCACAATCTGCTAGGCCTGATCTGGTTTTGACTTCACGGGAGGAAGAGACATGCACAACAGGGGCACAGACGTGTAGCTTCTTTCCTTCACTGCAGCCCTTACAGGGAAAGGGACCTTGGCTGTCAGAGTTCAGCAGCAAGGACACTACACATCCAGCAGGTCACTTGGCAGAGGGGGAGTTGGGAGTTTTGAGATGCTTTTCCTTCACTCAGGCCATTGACTTCAAATCCCAAATTTGAGTTTCTGTGACATAGGGTCTGTCAGCACTGGAAGAGGCTGGCTGATGGGATGCAAATGGAACAAGCCCAGCTCCTACCAGCCCACAAAAATAATCCTGGCTGGCCAAGCATCAAGAGACACAACAATACCCAACCTCGAATGCCCTGAGACTGACTCTGCCCTTATCCATAGGAATAATAAAGGAAGGTAAGGACCAACGCACCGGCGACAGGAATCCGGCTTCTCATTTCTGCTCCAAGAGAAGAGGGGATAATAGTCTGGCTGGGCTGCTCTGGGATTGTTCCAACTTTGAGGGAACACAACAAAGAAAGAGTTTATTCAGTATTAAGGTGATAACAACACTATGTACCACCTGTTTTATAGGAAGATGCTCATTATCTCTTCTGTCTTCTCAGCCCGAGCCCTAGCTGTGTAGTGAAAAGATCAACAACTCCTATTAAAGGAGGAAAAAATTCTGTCTGGTATTAGTTTAGCCAGTTTTAGTCTGACTTTGCAATGGTATTACGTCAGAGGAATAGAATATGAATATTCTGCATTTCCCCACCAGCAGATACTAATAAATACAGGATTGGAGACGCTAGGGACATAGAACAGCTAGTTATATCAGAGTCTGTTCCTTTATAGAGAACAGCAAGTTGCATCAGTTGCACGCTAGGGTTTTTCTTATGCCTTTCCACTCAAATTGCTTGTTAGCACCTGGATCAGGCTAGCAGATATTCAGACAGCTACTTTTCAGCTTGAATGGTGAAGTTCAAGCCCTTCCAAAGCTGGTCAGAGTTTTGCTCTGACGACAATTGGCTTATGTTTTTCCTCACCCCAGCCCGAGCCAGTAAAAAGACACTCTGCACTTACAGAAGCTCTCTTCAGAGGGCAGCAAGATGTTTGATGCAGACATCAAAACAAAGCTTGCCTCTCCTGGGGCTAATAGGTATTATCTGACAAGGCCAAACACTTGTCAAATAATCTATTGAGAAGAGCCACGGGAGAACACAACCATCTGAATCCCCTATTACCTGGCAGCTACAGCTGGTCATAACCTCTCTCGCTACAGGAAAGAGGCACGTGATTTCATTAGGGCAGCGACATGCTGGTCGACATCTTACCTTGTGGTGATGGCATAAACGGCTTGGCACCGCCAAAGGGGAGCTTTCTAGAGCTGGGCACAGATCCATGCTCTCCAGGATAAGGAGGGGAAGCACCAGTTTTAGGAAAACCAAGAGGACTTGTACTGCTAGACCTCCGAACCGTACCAGACCTGAGAGGAAACAGCAGCAGCACACGTTACTCCAGATACCCGTATAGAAGGAGTGAGGAGAACAGTATCACCAGACACACACACAGCTACTGCCACAGAAGCAGAGCTTTAATGACTGACTGTTTAACCTGGATCAAAATCCCACGGTTCTAGGACTACACCAATACAGATTAAGATGATAATCCTTGTTCTCGAGAGTTTCAATCCAAACAAAATTTTGCAAAACAAGTGAAAAGAAAGAATGATATTAGCTTAGCTGTAAGCAGGAAGGCCTGTTATTTTTCAGAAGTCACTTTGAGATGCTTTCAGATGCTACATCAATCCTGAACAAGACAAGGGTTTCATATCTTGCTGCGTCCAAGGTGTTTATTTTAGGCAGCGTCTTCAGAATTCCCTGAGAGGGCTTTATTCTAGTGTCCCTCCTGTGCTGAGCCACTTGCGATTTTGTCAGAGCAGCCGTTCAGGTCGAAAGCTCCGTGAGCGCAGGCCGTACGATGCCGAGGTAAGCTGTGCCAAAGGCACTGCTCTGCAACGCAGCTTTGACTCAAATCAGCAGCTGCAGAGCAAACCAGAGCAGTGTGTGGCTGTCAGATCTGAAGCAGTTCAGTACTGCCCAGAGGAATTTCTCTTTGGGCTGGATAGTCAGAATTGCCTGGGCCCCAAACTCCTTCACCTCCTTGTGAAGGCTCACCTTCGGGAGTTAACAGTCATTTGCACAGCCCAACGTGCAGGAACCCCAAGTATAACCCAGCTGCTAAAACAAAACAAAAGAGGAAACTAGACTAGCGGGAAAGCGAGTACAGCCACACCATCACTCTGGAGAGAGATGGGATTGTTGTATATTAATTACTTCTCAAAATTTTAATGTTTTCACCGCTCGTTAAGCACACACAACCTAAACTCTATTTACTGAAACACCATTCTGCCTCTGCAAGCTTCTTCACCAAGATTCTCACTACACTTCTCCATACGAGAAGACAGCCTTTTCACCAAATTCTTCGTTCTACTCTCAATTTGGAAACATTTTTTCCCTTGTTAAAAGAACATTAGTCTCAGCCAGCAGGTGGTTTTTCTGGACTGGAATCAATTAATATGCTGAAACCCCCCCCCTCTATGCTCAAGCCACTGAAAGGCGCCATCACTAAGGTATCCTGCCTCCTCTCCAGTGACACTGCATTAAGCCGTCCATACGTTATCTGAGCAGAAGGAACAAAGGCATAGGGGTCTCAGTAGTGCAAGCAGGGGTAGCTACATTACCCAGGAACGGCAAAGTCATTCCGAGGAAGTGTCAGTACACCTACTCAACACCACTACTTTGCACCACATTTCAGAAAACAAATAAATAAACAAAACAAATTATTTCAGCAGTTGAGATATAAGAATTGGATCCTTTGTGTTACTACATTTCTCAGCCAAATGAATCCATGCTATATTCACATCCTTGGAAAAGAGGAAATCCTTTAAAATTTTAACCTAAAAAAAAATATTACTTCTCTTCAGGTTGCTCCAGATTCAGAGACCTAGCACTCATCAAGTGATTGGCACTGAGGCAAAATGAATATACAACAAGGGAAGGGACACCTGGCAAGGTGAAAAGATACCTAGATGTTCAGTGGCAGAAAGTATTGCTCTGCCATGTTTTTAACTCTCCAGAATATAAGCCATCCAGAAGGCTGAATATTATCTATCAGGAACTTGCAGAAAAAAACACCAGCTGACTGCTGCTGCTGAAAGATGTGGAATGTCAGATGCCACCCTACGAGACATGGGATAAGCAAGCAAGCAGACGAGCAGGACAGGTGATGTGGCCAAAAGTATGCACACATAATTACCACCTCAGCAAGCAACATATCTGTCCACAAACAAGCTGCGGTACACAGGCATACACCAGCCAGTCAGATGACAGCGGTCGATTTTTCAGAAACAAGAGTGTACATCAAGGTTTGTAGTTAAATGACTTGGCAAACATGATGAGGCACCTGGCTGTAATGGCCTACTGGATACACCTGATGGAGAAGTGGAATCACATACTAGATGCTTGATGTTTTCTCCTTCCATTCCTGAAGGGCGTCTACTGAATTTGCTGATTAGAGGAAGTGATGGTGAGAGATAAATATGGCTTCCTGGGGCAAAAAAAACCACGATGCCAGAAATTTTGAGAAGATGCTAAAAGCAGACCGTGAGTCATCCTGATTGTGTCCATTCCTCGAGTTCCTCTGCAGGGATGATGCTAATCTCAACATTACACAGTGGTGACTAAAAGGAACAAGACCTGACAGTCTGATCGCTGACTGGTAGCTGCAGGCTGTGGACCTGAACGCAGCAGCCCATCACCAGGGCTGGGGCCGGCACAGCGTGCCCGGGTGCATCCTCCTCTGCCCCTTCTCCAGAGCTCTCACTTTATACGTCACCTGGATAACTAGGACTCTTTTGGGAGTTCCAACACTAACAGGGTCCACAAGTTTTGCTGTAAAATATACAAAGCATGTAGGAAAGAGGAAGGAGCTTACCACAAAACCTGCCACACACTCGATGAAGTTAACATAAAATAGTATTAAAGCAACACTGGCACAAAACCACCTCTCTGCTGATCACTGATTCATATCAGCATATCGTGCCTCTACTTCTGGGTCCACTTCAAATAAGCCTTATGCTGAATTAGGTTGGCTGAAGCCCAAACTTAGGCTGACATAGGTATTACCTTACTTCTGAAATCTAAACTTTAACTAATCCAGATACCAAAGCAACTCATCCAAAAAAAGACACGACACCTCACAGACACTTCTGTTTGAATGCCCCTGCTGTACAGACTCCTTAACATCCTGTATGAGTCTCCTTCCAACCAGTCTATGACCTGGGCTGCCGCTGTCAACCCAGATTTCAAACCTGTAAGAACCAGAAATTATATGTGAGAAGAGATGGAAGCCCTATGTGCCTTGGATGTACAAGGCACTACCACTGAACTCAGAAGGTCAGCTGTATGGCTGAAGGACCTTCTGGCATCTGGACCTTCCTGACGACTTTCAGAAAACATGCTCTGCCTCACAGGCATAAATTGCTCATGATTTAATCAGTCCTGGCTGCATAACTACATTAATACGCAACGCGTGTCAGACACATCACCTATGGCGTGACTACCTACAGGAACCAATTAAGGTAAAGTCGGGTAAGTTTTGTAGCCCCATCTATTTTAGTTGTTTATCTCAACTTTTTCCTTTTATAAAGGCATCTGCCAGATGGATGGTTCTCTCTGCTTGGACACCCAACCCATAGCTGGCATGGGAAAAGCTGTCAGACTCGAAGGGGCTCAGCCTGCACTGAAAGTTGATGGGAGCTGTCTCACATACACACATGCAGACAAAATTTACAGTACATGGTAACAAATAAATCTCAACTGCTACAAAAATAACCCAAAACTGTGTTACCACATAACACACACCACATTGGCTCCCTACAGCATGGGGGAGAGCCCATCACAGAGGGAAATTTTTAGAGGTACAGAGGACAAACTGTAAAGCAGTTTGGTTTACAGCCCCCAAGCTGTAACACAAGACCCCCTGCACTGCCGTTACCTCCTCCTCCCAGCCCCAGCGCTTACCGTGGAGAGGCGTATTGATTGGGAGACTGCAGGTTCTGCTCGATCCGCCGGTAGTTATGGATTTGCGTTGGGACCGGAATGGGCACAGAGTGTCCGTACTTGCTGCTAGAAAACTGACCTGGCCGGCTGTTGAAAGGAGACACACAAAGAAAGGCTCTGGTAAGGGGTGGGCCTTCAGCCAGGTAATTGGAGGTTTTATCTTCGTAAAGCAACTGTACACAGGGAGCGTCCCCTTGGCTGCTCTCAGGTTGTGGGTTTACACCGGGAGGCAGTTCAAAGTCCTATCAAAGGGAAGCGGCACCACACATCTCCTGAAAACAGGCACCTTTCCTCCAGCACGATCCCCACCCACAGACTGAAGTTAAAACGTACACCCAAGCACACCACTCCCTCCAGGAAAATTGGAGCCTGGCTATTTCAGGCCACAACTGGCCTAGTTTCCAGCAGCTCAGATCCACAGCCAACGAGCACATCATCGAACAGGGGCTAAACACTCGTGGCTCACAAAGGACACCAGCAAAGATTGTGCTGCCAAGAGCTACCTGCGATTCACGAGGAGGCACTGCTGCAGCAATGGCATCGCCATGAGAGTCTCAGTATGCCACGAAGAGAATACAAACTTGTGGTGTGTATCTGAGTATTTGCAAATTAACTGCAGGGTGAAGGCAACTCAGGAGAGAATAAATCTGGGGGACAGGAGCTGATATCTCTATACTCATCAAGGTCAGCTAGAACATCACACACACAAAATGGCACAGGCCCATTCTGCACACTTCAGACTTCTTTCTAGTTCCATCCAAGCAGGTTAATCAGCTCATGTCTGACATCTATTCCCCGGGGTGACAGTTTCCCCTGTTGCTCTTAGCCTGTACACCACACTATACACAAACCATGCAAACACCGCATTTAACTAAGTAGCCGCCTAAAGTCTTTTCCCAAAGGCTCCAGAATTCTAGGATTAATTGCCATGGCAATGCTATTTAAAACTGCCAACACCAATTGCAGGGATGTTGCACAATTACAGAAAGATCTTATTGGTAATGAAGGCTTCTGCACTTTTCCTTGTTGCCAATCAAGGACACACGCCTGTGTCTGTCCCTGAGAAGCAGGAAGCATCACTTCTTCGGGTCTAATGCTCAGAGTGGAAGTGCTTTACATATGATGAAAGGAGATATTTAATTCATCAAGAACATACATGCATGCACAGGGAAGAGTTTGTGACTTATCTGGCAGTTCATTACCAGAATTTCTTTTCTGGGGAAAGTCAGTAGTGCCCTGTAGTTCATGGTGATGGTGTTGAACAAAGCTGACCTGCAGAAATGGGTCTGCAGATCTCCACATTGTGCACATGAAGATGCTCCTCCATCACAAGATAGACAAATAACTGGAAGAGATCTTTCATCAAGGCTGAAAGATCAAAAAGTGATTCCTATTTCTTCGTTCCTCTCTCAACAGGTTTACTAATTTTTCAAGTTCTATATATTCTTTCTTGTGTGCTTTTGTTTCTTCCACTGGGAGAACAGACTCTTAATCTGATGTTTGTCTCCACAAGGTAGCATGGAAGCCTTGATTCTTCATTGACATACAATAAAACAAAGGTATTCAAGGTTTCTGATTGCTCAGCAGAAAGGTGAGGCTTTGGTGTCTCTGCCTTCCATCAGTGTAAGACATGGTGCCAAGACAGACATAAAGCAAACAGAGCCTTAACCAAGAAATATGAGAGTTCACATCAAGCTTTGTACACATCCTGACTTTCAACATACATTTCAAATGCTATCTTTTCCATCTAGTCAAAATCCTTTGGAGGAAAAGAAGTTCTCAGGTGAAAGGATCCCCCCTCTCCCAAAGAGTTATATCAAGCCCTTACAGAAGCCAGGTTTCTCCCCAAACCACAAGTTGCAAAAAGAAAGCATCCAAATGAGGTGACATATACTAAACCTGCTAATTGGCCTCAAGCCTTAAAGACTGCAATTGACCGTAAATTTGCAAAGACCTGGAGATAAAGCTGGGACAGGACAATTACTTGGCAGTAATTAACAGCTCTTTGAAAATGGTATTAAATCCATTGCTGTGGGATACATCCAAGGAATTACCTTTCATTAGACTTACTAAGCATCTTCAACAAGGAAGTGTTTTAAAAATTAAAAAAAAAAAAGATATCATCTGTCAGCATATTTTAATTCTGCCTAGTCCTTACCTTCTTAGTTAAGAGCAAGGAGAGCTGCTCTAGAGCGTACCATGACATCCTGAGGAAACCCCACTGCTGGCCACTCTAAAATAGCCTTTGCTTTCTGTCCTAGTTGGACCGCATCCAGCACTGCTTGCTAGCCTAGAGCCACACATGAAAGGGAGAACTGCTGCTTGGGAGTGAGCAAAGACAGAGGGAGAGAAAAATCAAGAGTCCTCTCTGCCGGCACTGAACCAACGGGCCTCAGGATGTCTCCAGCGAAGGGCGCTGAAACCCGTGTTAACAGCAAGGGCACACCTGGGTGGCATCAGTTCAAAGCACTCTCAGGGGACAGATCAAAGATCATGCTTTACCCTCTGGATTCGGAGTGACTGCTCCAATCTTTCATTACTTATGTCTTATTCCCCATCCCAGACACAGTAGGAAGCAACTTTTCAGCATTTCTTCAAAGCACATAGAAAAGTGGGAAGGAAGTAGCACTAGAGGGTTTGGCATCTGCTCCACAGAAGCTGCTGGGAATGTGTAGGAAAGACAGCGAGAGCAGAAACACGTTTAGAACATAGCCTCTGACATTGATTTGCCATCCAATAGAATAAGATGAGGCCAGTTTGGTGAAAACAGTGGTGAACAGTGAAAAGTAGGCAGCATTGGTAGTCAACTTCTGTAGGAGAAACTGGCAGAGCACTGGAACAAGCTGCCCAGAGAGGTGGTGGAGTCTCCGTCTCTGGAGACATTCCAAACCCTCCTGGACGCGTTCCTGTGCGACCTGCTCTAAGGTGACCCTGCTCTGGCAGGGGGGTTGGACTAGATGATCTCCAGAGGTCCCTTTCAACCCTATGGTTCTATGATTCTATGAATTTCCATTCACTGCTGTCCAAAAACAAGGCCAAATCCTTTAACAAAGGCTGATCCCCGAAATGCAAAGGAATCAGTTAAGGAATAAGCTGTTAAGAAGCTCAGCTGGCAATGGCACAAGAAGCCTCATGCAACTAAACTCCACACTGTGGTATGTGCTTGCCAATTAATCTGATCACGTCAGCAAGGCTTTGAGCTATATTCTTCTCCTTCACATTTGTATGCTTTGAGGCTATGTTTTGTCATTTTCTGGGCTCCATTTATGTGACAAGTGTGTTCTGCACATAGCCTGGGACTACCTATTCTTCTTAAGAAAGATTTTAGGGTCATCCATCTCCCACTGTGAAATCCCCTTCAACTGCCCTCCCCCACCAGGTGCCATATTGACAGAATAGGAGATGAAAGCTGTCCGGCTTCCCCGGTAGGCAAGAATGAGATGGGAAGAACACCGCCAGCTCCCTGTAAGCTCAGCACGTACCCTAAAGCTTCAAGCTCTAGAGTCAATGGGACTGCCTTCCACAGACCATTAACGTCTTCTGAACATAAATGGGTCTGGAGGCACTGGTGGTGCTGGGCAGCTGATGCTGTTGTGTGTGGGCAGCTGTCACCTGTGACATTTCTGAGCGCCAAAGCTGACTTTATAGCAACTGGTTTAGTTGGAACTAAACCTATGACCACGCCTGTTTGCACTTGTTACTGCTACTCCCGCACCTGCCATTACTAAACAGGGCCCATGTAGCAGCATTACTCTACACAGACATAGTGCAACGAGCTGTTTGGAGCTTCAAGCAAACTACAAACAACTATGTCTGCCCAGATCTGCCCTTCAACAGCAAGGAGAGATGAGCAGCACTCCTCCACATTTGCCGTCCTATCCCTTGCCCAGTAATTCAAGCCCATAGTAGTTTCAGCCGTGGCTAAGTGTTGTGCTCTAATTCACTGCACGAATTTAGAAGCAAGGGTCTCAAGCTGAAATATTCACCGCCTCTGCAGGCTGAGCACAGAGGGGACGAGTAGCATCTACATGCCAGTGGAGCACATTTGCTTTCTGCTTGAGAATAATCCTCGGTCCCCCAGGGAACAGAGTTAATTCCAGCTCTACTGCATTCTCTCCTGGCCCCTCCTGAGGGCCAGAAGAGAGAGAGACAGGCTCTGTAGTTGGGACTGATCAGTGCCTGACACTGGGGAGTTTCTCCTGCGTGTTTCATGTTACCCTTTAATTAAAGAAGTGATGTGGATCTTGCCCAGCACACCAACATCTGTAAAATCCCCTCTTGGAAGCCAATGGGTGTTCAATTAAAGAATGGTTCATAGTCACCACTGAACAGTCTTCCTTACCTGGATGGGCTAGGAGAACTGCTGTACGGTGGTGAAGGAGATGGTGTCCTTCCCTGGCTTTCCAAGCCTGCTGAAGTCACCAGAGAACTCCTAAGGAATGATAGAAAGAACCCAGCTGTTAGAGCCTGGGAATCACCCCTGCTCCCCCCTACAGAGCTGTGTCTGCCCAGCACCCTCTGCCGAGCCCAGTCGCAGGAGCCCTGGGGACTGTCATGCTGCCCCCCGTGCTCTCTGGTGTTCAGGTACCACATGTTTACGATCAAACTAAAAATGGTCAGAAGCCTGGAACAGAAGGTAACTCAGCAACATCTTCCCTCCCATCCACCAGAACCCCAAAGTCCCTAATGCACAGTACACTCTAGTGACTAAACTCTTTCAGTTGCCTTGGTGGTCTTACCCGCTGTACATCAGGCTGTCTTGGATTGGTTTCCCTCCTGTAGCCTCAGCAGCTAAATCACCTGAGGAACAAGGAAGTGCAGAAAGAGATTAATTCAAGATAATTTTCTTAAAAATCTGTATGTATTCCAAGCAACTGAGTTTTTGGGTAGAATCTCCTGCTCCTCCAAGACCTGCTGAGTTGCTTCTGAAGTCAGCATTTTGCCAAACATGCGTGGGCTGAGGGTGATGTGGATGCTGCCAATCCTTACACCCTGAAGTTCTAGAAAATTCAGGCTGAACGGGAGCCCTTTTGGAAGGGGGCCAAAACCTGACAGAATCATTTGGGGCAACAGGTATATGCGCACTTGGTGCAAGCACTTAGCTGCTGTGTAAAAAGACAGCAGTGCATGTTGCACGTCGGGCTTCGAAACATCCGTGTCCTAAGTGGCAAAAATCCAGGGCAGCCAAATGAGCTGGCAGCTGGATACACAACACAGGGGAGTTTGTGCCTTTGCCAGAACATCTGAACACTGGAAACATGACTAGCACAAGACAAGTGTATACTGGTCCCATCGCTGTTCCCAGGAAAAATAAAAGCAACACTGAGCTCTTCCTTATCATAAGGGTAGCACAGCAGAGATCTTTCACAAATTCCAGTTTTACCCCTCCAAATTCCTGTTTCAATACAAGTAGTGCAACTGTGAGGAATCACAGCATTTATTACCAAGTTCCAACTCAGTAAAGCACCAGACACATGGTCAAGGTTGAACAATATCCTTCTGCTGGTTAATTAAGTACTTGTGCATGGACATTCTTAGGCATGTGGCTGAACTGGGGCCCTAATCTCTATGTACATATATATTTTCAAGCAATTCCTATCAAAGTGAAAACACACAGAGGTGCTAAAATTAAATTCAAGATGTTTTTCAAGTATAAAATCCATCTTGCTAGCTGAAGGCCTCTCTTGGACTGTGATGCTGAGTGAAGCAGAAGACAGGATGACATGGGAATGGCTTCTGTGAGAGGAAGGCATTTCCCTCTGAGCCTACTTATCTTCTTTTCCAGTTGGATTTCCAGGTTCAATCTCTTATTGAAGTCCCAAAATAATCTTTACTCTCAAATCCTATCTTTGAGGGTAATTACAAAACATCCTATGAAACTAGACACTGAGATAGAGGTCTCTTCCAGCTTGGGAACAAGAACATTCTTGTTACTCAGTCACACCAGACAGGTTTAATTGCTCTTTCAGCTTTCTAGTAACTATCCTTAACACCCACATCCCCCCCTGCTTAGAACATCTGCATTTCCAGAAACCAGCTTACTTGAGAACTGTGCTGGGACCATAACGAAGTCATCTGTGTCACAGGACGAATTCTTACTGCTGCTTCCGGCAGACTCCTTCGATCCATGTAGAAAGCCAGGGGAATCCTGGGTCGGAGATGCCAGTGCCTTCTCCTGCAGCTGCTGCTGCATCTCTCCAAGGGACTGCTAATTCAGGAAGAAAACAAACACTGGCTTCAGCACAGCTACTTCATCATTCTGCTCGGTCCTTTAAACTGAGCTGTACAAGGCTACAAACAGCGTTTTGCTGATGAACCAGGGCTGATAGTTTGCTGGAAGAAGCTGTTTAGTTTACTGAAAAGGAACAGCCTTTTATGTCCATGTCAGAACAGCGCATCTTCTGTTACACAAAACATACTACCAACATGTCGGATGCTCCCCAGATTAGAAAAATCCACTCGAGGTATTGCATCCCTCGCTAAGGCTTTCTGGATCAACCACATATTTTCTACCAACTCAATTTAGTATGGCTGTGAAACAGAAAGGAACTTTCAGAGATAGCTTTGGTTGTTCCTTTGGGTTACGATTTTTTGTTTTGTTCTTAAACATTAACAATCTTGTCTCTACTCGCACTTTTGCGGTACGCAGCATTCAGAAACATGTACGTAAGTGTCCCTGCACTTTCAGGACAACCCTGTTTTGCTGTAGTGCTGATAAGGAGTTAAAGAAAGGCTTGAAGGAGGCTAAGCATTCAACAGGTGAACACCTCACAGCCATCAGAAGCACAACAGACCCTAAAAAGTCCCATTTTTCTGCTTCCTTCAGCCAAATGATGAATAGCCCCACAACCCTCACGTTTTGCAGACAGATGGAGGAGGCCGGCTGGTTTAAGAAAGCCTTAAGACAGCTAAACTGCCCACAGAGCAGATCACAATCTTTATCCTAACGCATTTTTAGGCTGAGAAAGACTTCAATCAGCTTTCACTTGGGCCCTCTTAAGACCTTGCTCACCCTCCGAAGACCCTCCTGCTGTACCAGTGGGGACTCCCTCTACATGCAGTACAGCAGAAGGAATTTTCCAGCTGTCAAAGTTGTCTCTTTTCCACGCAACCTGCTCTGTCCTGCAGACGTGGTATTTTTCACATGCTGAGCCAGCACACCTCCATCAGCAAAACTGCAAATGCAGAATGGGACCAGTGCAGTACAACTGGGACACAGGACCTGCACCCAGTCTGGCAGTCAGTCAGTCCTGGTTTCCCAAACCAGGAAATTTCAGGGGACAGAGTCTGCTTTGCACACCATCTACCCATTCCTGGAGTCCCATGGTCAGGAGCACTTCAGCCAACAACCCTCTACTTGGGGCTGCAGGGGAGAAGCAGCTCTCAGGGATTCAGTTATGCGACATTCAGAGGAGAGCAAACCTCTCCTCTCTGTACAGCCCACGTCATGAGCACCTACATCAACTTCTGATAGTGCCTCTCAGCTTTTCCCACACCAGGTTGAGACACCTTGGCCCAGGCAAGCTCAGAGAACAAAGCAAAAAAAGCAGTAATGCCATGGAGGAAAAAATTTCAATCCTTCTCCCTTCCCCTACCCATCACACCACCAGCATTCCTGAGTTCAAAGTCAAAAGGCAGCTTTCACACCAAGAGCCTCCGAAAACAAGCTTCAAGTTCAGTCAGCTGGAGGAATGTCACTTCACTGGTCAGTTAATATGCTGCCCTCCAGAAAAGTTTTCATCATTGCAGGTAACCAGAGAGAAAAACCATCAGTTCAAATCATCTCTCACAAGACCACCAGACTGTGGCAGGTCTGGTCTGAGCAGACAGCTTTGCTGAACGTCCCTCTGTAGTGCCTGGGAAGGCTGGTGAGAAAGTGTGTGGGGGGTCACCTCACAAAGGAGAGCGGATACGCTGTCAAACTGCAGAGACTGTGCTTGAAAACAGAACATACAGCCAAGTAAGCAGTGCTGTCCCCTGAATTAGCCACCATTTTTTCATTCCAAGGAGCTTTCCATCTCTGTCAAGATGAGCTGTGTCATTAATAGCAACTTCTTTCACAAAGGCTTTGCGTATAATAAGCAACCTGAAATATTTCTTGTGAAGAGAAAGACGACCTTCAAGATCCAAACTCTAAACGAACTGCAGAAGACACTGAACCAAACCCAGACAGAACTAAGGCACTCAGTGACTTGCACCAGAAGACAGCAAAAGCAGAGACCTTGTTTCAAAGCAGAAAGCAGGGAGACCATTGGCACAAGCAGTGCATCCTCTGAGCTGTACTTACGGGAGGTGATGCCAGGTGGGAAGTAGAAGAGCTGCTGGAGGAACTACCAGAGCCTGAACTGGGATACGAAGGCATTGGCACGGAAGCAGCTAAAAACAGCAAAAGGGAAAAACAAAAGAAGTTGTCAAACTGAGATCAACCAATAATAATAAGTCTTCCTAACCTTTTCCCATCAGGTTTATCTCATGTACCATCGTGTATCAGATGTGACCAATTAAAGAAGAACAAATGAAAAATTAGCATTCTGTTCAGTTATGTGATTCACATCCATCCATCCATTCCTCCGCGTGCTATTTCACAGTTGTAACTCATGAGGTGGAAGGCCTCAGAACATCTGCTTGATGCCAGATGTCCACCCGACAGCTGACCTACACAGGTAGCAAGATGGCGTCTGCCCTAAAGAGCCTCCAAAGCATCTTTGCAAGTGAAGGGAAGGATAAACAGAGAAGTGGTCCAAGTTACTCATATCAGAGGCAGAGGTGAGAAGCTAGATCATACCCTAACAGTTTCTTCTTCATCAGACCTTGTGGTTTAGCACGCTTACATCAACTGCTGGGAGGTCTGTGCCCATGCCTACTCAAGCCCTATGCGCTTGCTGCCCAAACACTCACTTGGGCATCCCAGGCCACATGCTATAAAAAAAAAAATAAAATCCCACGGTGTGAAACACTCCACAAGAAAATAGTTCATTGCTTCCTATAACTCAGCATGTTCTCCCTCGGTCACTTCTGCAAGTTAAAGAGGCTTTGCTTATTTAATCTCTTTGAACAGAAATTGTTCCACAGCACAGGCTATTCTCGCATCCCTTCCTTTTATGCTTTATTGTTCAATAACAGAACTGCCCATTTTATTCATTTCATTGTTGAACTGGCTTTTGTAACTCCCACAGAGGCACAAAGCTCACGCTGAAAGGACTAGTTAGCATTGACCTTCAGGCAGAAAAGATGATTAAGGCACCACAGGAGAAAAGAATATTTAACTCCAACAACTTAATGCAAGTGAGGTTCAGTAAATAACTTTGGAGAGCTTAGCTCAGCCGAGGAGGGAGACAAGTCAAAGGTAACACTGGCTCTTCAAAGGACTTTGAAGTATTTAGTGGTTCAAACGCCCCAGTCCACCCGCACAAGGCTGAAGAGTGCAGAAGTTGCAGGGGAGTCCCAACACCCCCACTTCAAGGCAGCTTGCAGTCAGATTTTACCCTGCAACCATTTTGGTATTTGAATGACTTATGACAGAGATGATACTAAAGTGAGGAGAGGAACACTTTGCTTCTCCACCATTGTGCTGGCAGAGAATTAGCACCTTGGTATCAGATTTCTACCTTTACAGGATCTGTGCTACTGACTCCATACTTAGTGCAAGGAAGGTTCATAACACCTAGAAGAAGAATGCTTATGCTTGAAGTAAAACTACCTCCGTCATTAATCACATCAGACACTACAAAGCACTTACTCTATTCAACTGCCTAGAAAAATAAAAGTACATCTCTCTGCAATTAACTGTTGAAACAGTGCTCTAATGATAAAAGAATGGGAAAATGTGCCCTTTAATAAAAGGCTTTAAGAAGCCTGTCCATGCAGCCTATCAAAGAAGGTTAAAGGATGACTGGACCAGTGTCTCCTTGCACAGCGAACAATCACCTAGATGCTGAATTCCTCAGTCTGACAGAGATGTAACAAGATCCAACAAAATGAAGCCAAAGCAAGTGTAGCATTAAAATATATATTTCAACATAAGTAATCAAGCACTGTAACAGTTTAA
This sequence comes from Rissa tridactyla, assembly GCF_028500815.1. Taxonomy (NCBI): domain Eukaryota; kingdom Metazoa; phylum Chordata; class Aves; order Charadriiformes; family Laridae; genus Rissa; species Rissa tridactyla. The sequence goes on along the minus strand of NC_071478.1, from coordinate 9,115,595 downwards.
CCAGGGTCACAGTGCTCTCCCTCCACCCTTTGCTAATATTAACAAAACCCGCATGTTTTTCTGGAGAGGTGAAGTTACACTGCAAACGCCGATCGGTGCAGCAGGGTCCCGGGGCTCGTGCAATGGGCAGCCACAGGGGACGGCTGCGTGGGGACGGCGCGGTGGCACATGCCGGTGCCTTCCCCTCCGGTGCTGGGCCATGCTGGCAGCAGTCACTCCGCCAACATTTGCAGGGTTAGGTCCATAATGAAATAAATCTTTCCAAAGCTTTGCAAGAGGCTACTTTCTAGCCTCTACGCTTGATTTTGTGCCCTCGGTGGACGGTGCTGTTAAAAGGCACTGCCCCCTCTCTGGGAAAGGAACACGGACCGCGGTGCCCCGAAGACGGGTGTTCTGGGAGGTGGGTCAGGGCACGGAGCGCTCAACCGCCCGCACCCCGGGAGCTCTTCCAGCAGTGCTGGTTCCCGCTCCCCGCACTCTGGAACATACACAGCGGTCGGAGAACTCGCCTGTCAACCGGAGAGCTCTGTCCTACCTACACCATACGGCTTCTGAGCCGTCCCTACCACCTTCCCTGGATATTTCATACCAGAAATTTGAGAGGGGGGGGAAAACCTCCCCATTCTTATCCTGTCAACTGTTACAGAACAATTCACCCTTGGGCAGACGGACCTTCCTATTATGGAAAAGTGCTTTTAAGAAAAGGTAATTGATTTCTGAACACGCCTGCTGCAAGACTTGCCTCACTGTTCATTTTTACTGGAATTAGTATTTTTGTTAGAGTCATTTCAGTTCTTTCTCAAGGTCCCCTCCACTCTATTTTGGTTCTGTGTTTATTATTGATTTAAACCTGGCTGGAATTGAGACTTTTTCTATTTTTGTCTATTTGCTTTGAACAGCTTTCTATTAACCTAGGAAGGAAGATGAGCAAGCAGACTTTGCCACTATCATCTGAAACTCATGTTAAAACTCTATCTGCATGAAGCACACCGTTAGATACAGCCTCTATTAATCATGTTCTAATTTAAAACCCTGCAGATTCCCAAAATTCACACTGTAGTGCTGTGAGGCCCAACTCAAAGAGTCCTGACACTAAAAACAGACTTTCATGCATGTAGAACCATGAGGTTTGGCTCTGACAAACCCTCTCTGACCACCACATCCCTGTTGGTGCATTTTTTAGCGTCAGCCACGTAGGACAGCTTGAAAGCAAGACGCTCGCTTCCATCTCCTCCCCACACCCAGGCACTCCCAGTTTAAAATTAAAAAGGGTGCAAACACTTGGCTCATCATGTTTTCAGCTCAAGTCTGAATGCGGGGAATGTTAACATGGATTGTAGGCCCCCACCCAAATCCAGAAATTGCTGGATTGTTATTGTAATGTAAATAAGTCTGTTTTCATAATTGTCCCCTCCAACTTGTTCCAGCAGCAGAACAGCCATCCTGTACATTGTGTAACCAATGCCAACTGGTTTCAAAATGGGAGAGCTGGGAGCCATAAAGGCAAGCCCGTGCTCCAGCTGTGGTCCTGACACTGGATCTTACACCTGCAAAAATCACTTCTGACAAATCATCCTACCAGGGGCTCGGTTGTACTAAAAATACCCCAGCCTCAAGCTTTATATAAAAGCTTTATTTGGAATCTTCTACGCACACTGGAGAGATGCATTTTTGTGATTATCTGGATTCAATTAAAACCAGTCATCAAGAAGTTACTTAATTGCCATGTCTGACAAGGCAATTGTTTGAGTGCAAAACCTGAAAGGACTTGCCTAAAGAATCAGTCGTTTTTTAGAGTTAAAAAATTCGCACCATTAAGATCTTCTATATGCAGAGGTCATAGTGATTTTTAGCTAGTTTTTACCAGAGTATTTTATGTACAGTAAGATTACAAAGATGGTAAAATTCAAGTTAAGCCTGACAGATGTTCCACGCTTCTGAACCATAACCACTCACGTTCCGTGCTCTCTGAACTCAAGAGTAAAGGAGGTACCAGCTTACAGTTCATTAAAGGCAGGACCAAGAAAACCTCCAAAACACTCCGCACGGGTACCAATTACAATGTGTTTACTGAGAGGAGACTTGCACAAGCGTCTAATTATGCCTTCTCATGCATTATTACTGTAACACACCGCCCCATACCATATGCTGATCAGACCTGGCTACAGACAGACGACATTCTGACTAGACACAGTATTGTAAAGACTTTATTAATAAATATTCTTTTTTTACATATCTAAAGTACGTGCTTAGTCACAGGTACAAAATCCACCATATAAAATAAAGCATAAATAAACAAACAAAAAAAGAAAGTACATGTTTTAGTTAAGAAAGCCCAAGGCCCTGAACCCGCTCTCGAGGCTGCAGCCTCTGCGGTACCCCCCCAATAGCAGCAGGCTCGGTCCGAAGGGAGATGGGAGGAGGGACGTGAGAACAACCATCCCTCGAAACCACACTGGAGAGGATGAGCTTGTCAGAAATGTTGTATTTAAACATTTTTGACAGAAATGTTGATTTTGCTGAAGTGTCTTGAAAAAACATGCAGATTTATTTAAACGAGGGGGACCATCCGCCTCAGCAACTTCTAAATTATCCACTTAGGGAATTATCCACATTTGAGGATTCCCCAAATTCCTGGCATTCCAAAATAACATCATATTAAAAAAATCCTTTCCAATGCCATGAGATGGTGTACTAACACATATGCACACAGAATGAACAGCTGACAGCTCTCACTTTATTTGTAATCATTGTGTGAGCAGCTCCGGCCCAGCCTTGCCAGGGCTGAGGAGCCCGGGCGACGTGCACTGGTGGCAGCTCTCCCGTTCTGCCCTTCCCACGCGAGGGCAGATCTGCCTGCAGGGGTACAGAGACCACCACGCTCTGCCCAGACTGCAAAATGTTCTCAAAAGGAAAGGAAGCATCACACCTTAAAATCAGTTTGGGACCTAAATGGATGCAGGGTCACCTGCATCTGCAGTGCAGGTGCCTCTGAATGGAAGGTCCCTTAGGCAAAGGCCGCACAGTGGCTGCTGAGCTTTGCTGAGGTCTCAGCGTGTTCATCACGCAAGAGCTACTACCCCAAAACACAGATGCTGGTACAGATCATCCAACAAACTCTCCTAAAAGAAACTCGCACACTCAAATGTAAATGACTTAGTTCTGCTTTCCACCAAAATCAGTGGTAGCCCAATTATCAGCCCCCAAGGAGAACAAAAACATGAGGGCACACTGTTCCTCCCCTCACTTCGCTGCAGACCTGAGGACTCTAATTCAGTCTGAGCATGACCACCATGATTCAGATGCAGCCGTATCTCTTCTCCTCTTTGATACTTCCTACAATCATGATGCTGAACCCCATGTTGAGATGAAGTAGTATAATAAACTTTTGGACTCATCTTAGTTCTGCATGTGAAACCAGGGGAGCCAGCCCCGATCAACTGCAACCTTGTTAAGTCATCTATTTCCGCTAAAACTGTGCAAACGTTAAGCATGTCACCATGTTAAGCAGCATTCCACACATCTCAGGCGAGTTCTTCTTACTGAGACCACCGTAACTCAGACCTTTGCTGACACAGTGGCTCTTCTCTCACCTATTCAGAAATCAAAAGGACCACCATTCCCACATGGAACCTTCCTCATCCAGGCTCTTCACCACGCTTCCCAGATCCCTTCATCTATCATTGCCATCTGGCAGTGGCAGAGATCTCCACAGCAGACTATAAGAACCACCTTCTCCACTAGCAGATTTCTATGCACAACTTGAAGACCTCCAGCAATGGGGAGATATTTCTCCCCTCATCTTTTCAAAACCAGTAGTGGTCTCTCCTGCCTGGAGAGGACTCCAGGACATGTGCCTGGAGGCGTGGACCAGCAGGGCAGCAGAGAGGTCTGAAGATGGTATAGTCTTTACCTGCCTGTAAAGGTGCTTTTTTTACTGAGCCTTGACCCCACACCATTAACTTTGGTGCAGCTGGGGGCAAAGGCTGAGCTACAGCCCCCTGCTCATAATGGTGCCTCCAGTTTCTGCGCAGCCGATGTGCAGAATGTGGAAACTGAGGCCAAGTCAGGAGAACCCTCTCCTGTTTGCAGGGGGTTTTCTGTTCCCCTGGCCAACAAAGCAACGGAACTGCCGGAGGTAAGAGATGAGCTGGTGGGCATGCAAGAACATCCCAAGAGAGTCCTCCTCTGCCCACAGGGGGATCAGACTTTGAAGGGCTTTTCCCACATGGCAGTGGCACAGCAGGTGCTGAGAGCTGAGCTGGCTTAGGAGCAGTCCTACGCAGGCAGAGTCCTTCCCTGCCTGCAGAGCAGTCCTGTTCTACAGGACTTGCCCCACATCTTGCTGGCGCAGATGGAGAGAGGGGCCTGGCTGGCTTGCACGCTCCCCTAAACCAGAAGCGTCTTTTCTTGCCCGCGGGATGGTCACCTAAGTACACAGTTAAAATCTGTATCAGGAACAACTGAGAAGTCCTGCTCTGGAACCAGGAAAGCAAGAGACTGTCAGGAGTGACATGGACATCAGACAAGGGGCGTCCACCCACGGCACTTCTCCATGTTCAGAAAGCATTCGACATGCTTCCTCCAAAACTTCCAGCTGCTGCATTGGGCGCCCCAAATCAGTCACTGATGAAAATTTTTGGCTCTGTCATTTCCTCGGGAGATTAAAGGCCCAGGAGGATCCTTCCAGAAGACAACCATACACAATTCCACTCAGCCAAGTCTCTTGGCTAAAGGACTATTGTATCCCATACACTAGAAACAATTCTGAATTGTTTTCCACTGAAAACAAACCTCTGAACCATAGAGCATGTAGCTGGAAATTTTCAGAAGTTTTGAATCAAAAGAGGAAAGAAAGAACTTTCAATGGGAATCTGTCTTTGTTTTGGCCAGTTCTCATAGAGCACCCCAATTTAACCCTTCTAAAACAAGATTTATCAAGAATTTGGAGGTAAATACTGAAACAAGATTTGGTAACCAGAGCCTGCCATTTGGCACAGACAACCTAAGGTACCACATAGCAAGCAGGGACAAGTGCGACAGTTTCCGCTGCTCAGAATTGCCCCACAGATGTGGATGAAAAGCAAGATCATGCTGCATAATCCTGTTTCGCTACAAGCATCCCAACTGGCCAAGCACTTCATACAAAGCAGCTGAATAAATTTCAGAGCTACCTTTACTTCTACTTTAGGTTTCTAAATAGCCCCCCTAGTCATCCCTTTGAAGATAGCTCAGCAAAATTAAATACATTTTGATTGCAAAATCTGGACACGACACAGGAACAAACACTGAATCCCTGCCTAAATAACTAAGAAAACATAAAGCAGACTTTTTCTTTCCTTTTGAACTAGCAGCAAAGGAAGTCACGTCATGGTTCAAAAAGAGTTGTAATCAAAAACGCAACACTTACATTTTTTCATAGAGGCACTTGCATCCAAGAACGGGTGATGGAAAAATTCATCTGAAAAAAAATAATGTCAAAAACAATGACTCAGTGAAAGGAAATGACTGTAAGAAGCTTACAAAGCAGTTAAAGCACAGCAAGTTACAGTATTTTACAGTGATTTTTCCATGCAATCCAGTGAGCCATGGAAATTGACTGACTGCAGTCACATATAGCAGTGGTCAAGAATGCAGACTAGGGACTGGATGCAGGACCTACTCAGAAAAAAAGGATGGGAAATTATTTGGATCCAGGAATTGCTATGTAAATACGGAAAAAAACCAACCCTGGCTCCTCTGCTACCAGCCATCTCTGCAAAACCAGCGCTGCGGGGGGGACGGGGCAGGGTGCAGAGAAGGGATATCAGCTGGGGCAGTTACATGAATGAAGAAAGGGAGGGGTTAAAAAAAGAAAGAAAGAATCTTTGCGAAAAGCATGGCCAAAGGACATGAGGGTTTGTACCTTGGGACTCACCATCAGTACTAACGGATTTTCCTTCCCCACAGGGCATTAAAGGACTTAGAAAGGTTTTGCTGCAAGCTACAACCCTGGGCTGCTGGGGAGAATACACTAAGTTAATTGTTAATGCTTCTCTGTCTTGCAACCGCTCTTACACTCGTAGGAATGGGAATCAGTTATTGAGGGCCAGATAGTGTGACGATGTTGAGACCTGCCACAGCCATGTCTGTGCATGCGCTTCAAAAGCTCCTATCAGCAAGAAGAGAGAAATCCTAGGGCGTAAAGTAGCACTAAAAGACAAAGTCCCTGGCTGAACAGGATGGCAAGTTACCCTAATTGTAGGGATTCAGGCTCATTCTACAGAAGAGGAATGACGGACAAAACCACTTCTGCTGGGCGATCCTCCGTCACACACAGACACAAACCCATTGTGCACTGAAGGCAGAAATGCATTTTCTAAAAGGCCACCACAGAACAACAGCCCAGAACTCCCTCCCTTTCACACCAGACACAACTGCTTCCTTCACTCATTACAGAAGGATATTCTACAGATCCAGACCAAGAAAAGCTTCTGTCCTGGCTTGCCAGAGACCCTCTGCATGTTTTCCTGTCCTCACAAGAAGCCACCTCTCCTGACTCCTCCCTTTCTGATCAACTGCAGCTCTGTGCTGAGCCATCTCCTGTCACAATCGGGAACGCAGCCTTTCAGGAGCATTAGTCATGGATCAACACTGATTATTTGGTTAACTGTAGGCAGTTCAACTTGTTTTCCCAGCATGGATTTCCTGTTGCAACACCCAAGGTTTACAAATTTCTGCTTTCAATAAACAGCTCCTCTTTGGCCAGTGAGCTTTCCAGAAAGTAGCAACTGGGTTTTTTATTTGTCTGCTTTTTAAACTTAAACAATCCCCCTCTCCTCGGCTCCTCCTTGCCACTGCCAGGCCAGGGTCCTGCAGCCAGAGCACACTGGTCTGGAGCTCAGCACAAGTGAGAAGTTTGATGAAGTGATGGAAATGTCTTGCAGGGAAAGCTGGAATCTCACAGAGTAGATCTGCTGTGGATGGAGAACATCTCTATCCTGCCGGGAGCCGCTCAGCTGCTGGGTTTTCCTGCTGCTTCTTCAGCCTGCTCCTCTAGAGGTTATCATCCCTCAGCTGAGCTGATTCAACTGAGGGGGTGGAAATGATGATTTCTTTCATTTTTCCCCCTCCCCCCTCCAAACTGATTATTAGTTGCGCTTGCAAAGCAAAATTTAACAACCCTGCTTGTAATCATCAGCAGGAGACCAGCAACTTGAAACCCTCCTGGCTTTCCTTCAGATAATCTTGAGATTGCAAAGACCATCAGTTCCTGGTAGAAGAGCAATCGAGACACACAGCAAGTAAAGGAGGTTTCAAGCTTATGTGTTGCTGTTGCATGAATTGACTAAACCCTGGGCGAGCTCCGTGGAGGGCACTGTGCGCATGTCTGGGTAGACTCCGGAGGGCCTCAGGGAACAAGGAGCAGCAGGACACCCAGCTCCTCTGGGGCCGGTGGCTCAGGAATCATCCCTGACCCAGCAGCAGGCACAAATCTTCACCTTACAGAGCGCAGGAGGGTAAAGGAACAGTGAATGAAGGAACCATCAGGCAAAGCAGACCTTTTATAAATAGCGTAGGTGAAGAGAGCAGCTTACAGGTAGTTTGCCAGTAGCAAGACAAAGCACCTGCCTACCAGGAGCCATCTAAGAGAAGGGGGAGATCTGCTTCAGACAGGATCTGGAGCTGTGGGACATTAGCAGTTTGTGCACAGCTGGCCGAAGACAGCTGCTGAAAAGATGACAATAGTTGGGCATAAGGAAGTGCTCTCATTTAAGTATTGCTACTATTTTGGCAAGGGGCATCATCTGGAGGTCTACTGAGCTGACACTCTTAAGGAAAGGAAGAAGGGTCCATTCAGCTGGTGTAGGTCAGAGTGTTTCCAAGCCCTCAGGAACACAGAGGAGCTGAAGACCTGCACCAGCAGACAGCAGGGAAGAGATAAACTGTTGTGTCACAAGCAGGGAGGAAGCTCAGGTGCTTCAGCAGATTTGTAACGATGCAGAGGAGAGGAGAGGAGGCAGAGGTGGCTGAGACCAAGAACGCAGCTGGATGCTGAAGCAGTGTACTGGTCTAAACAAATCATGCCCCTGGTGCTTGCTTTCCTCTCAACCAACAGGAGATACTATAATACAACATGGGATGTCAGAAAACCATTGAGATCTGCCTTCTATAAAGCACAAGGAACATCTCAAATACAGGCTTCTGTATAGAATAGATTCACAAACCCTTCCTGAATAACAATTACATCTTAGGAGGATGTGCCAATTTGTAGAGAAAAGGATCCCACGTGTGATTAAGAGCAGGCAAAAATCTCAGTGCAGCAAGATGTGCTGTAACCGTTGTCCTGAGTGAAATCAAAGTATATTATCTCAGATTTCCCAGTGTTAAAAACTGACTCCTGCAGTCTACTCCCAAAAGGCACAAAAAGAGCTTACGGGGGGCTAAAAATGTTTACCAGACTCAATTTCTGACAGCAGGGAAAGAGGAAACTCAAAGACTTTTTCTTTTGAAATGCACAGCAATACGATAGAAGAGGTAGAGATCCACAGGCCAGAGAGAAGATCTGCAGGGAAGAATACTGAGAGGTGTTTCTATCCAGTCTGTCAGTGGCTTCAACGACTTCCTTTTCAAAAGGCTTGTTTTCTCACTTTTGCACCCTAGTAACCAGTAGTCCTTTACATTCAGCACTGGATAACTATGATCATCCCCAGTTAATCCGTATGCTTGCTTCACCCAGGTGACGCTGTCCCCCGAAAGGCTTTCCCAGTATCTTTAATCCAAAAGAATAACAGAGGCTGCAAAACAATTTCTCTTCATCAACTAGCACATGCCACCCAGCAGGACACAATCCAGCCAAGCAGATAAGCAACAAAAACCCAACAGAAAACCAACCCCCCGAAGACACAAATCTTAAACCCTTTTACCCCAAGCCTGACTAAAAAGCAACATCCTGAAAACGCACAGCAGCACACTTTGTTTTCAGCTCAAAAAGGCAATGTCTATGCAAAACGCAGAAAGCTCTATCAGTTGCTATGATATTAACACGAATGCGTGGGCTTTGGCCCTGGACCTTTGTTTCAGGAAAACCACTTGAACAGGCTTGCCCAGCACCAAGCTTTACTCGGACACAGAGGCCGAGGGGCAAACTTACCCTTTCCACCAGCAGCACTGGCCCATGGAAGCAAAGCTGCTCCCTGCTGTTCTCTCCTGCGCTCAGAGGAGACACACCACCAGGACCAACTTCCTTGGTGAAAGTGAGCATTCGCATCCTGATTTTTACTTGAGACAGGTCTAGCCTATCTTTGCCCAAGAGGAAGGGAAAGGTAGGAGTAGACTAAACACCAGAGTTGCCTTTAGGTGACCTAGTCCTTTCAGGGGCTCTAGGAAAGGTTCCATCTCTGCCTGCTTTCCTCTAAGGCATAGCTTCATTAGAGGTTCTTCAGACCTTTTGGCTCAGCTAGACACATCTGGAAGAGGCTGCCAAACCCAGAACTGCCTGGCACATAATGACTGTTCTCAATTTAGAAGGAATTAAGACGTAAAAAAAATATAAAAAATAAAGGAAATCTTCATGCCAGCCAAGTCAGGAGACTGAGATGTAGGTCTACAGGGAAAGCCAAGAGACTGCCAGCTTGAGCCCTGGTGAGAACAAAGGCATAATTCCACTGAAACCTGGAGAAGGAGTGAAGGGTCTGCAAGCAGCAATGGTCTCCTGGCTCGGATCACTGCAGACCCTGAGAAAAGGAGGGGATTGACTGAATTGTTCATTAAATCGGTGCAGCTTACAGCTTTGGGAAGGAACTATGACAGAGAAAGAACCTGGATGCACAAGATACACGTTTCAGCTGGTAGCATGCTTAACACACAATAGAAGTTCAGAGGGATTATAAAAGCAGAAGCCAGGAGAGCGAATGCAAGTAAGAAACCTTTGCTGAAGGTGTGCCAAATCTCTGGGTTCACAAAACTGTATGGGAATCAGCACATATACTAAAATCCCCAAGACTATGCAATCCTCCAGGCACAGGTGAAACCCAGGTGTTTGGATGCTTCTGCTAGCACCAGCCAAAAGCATGGAGGTTTGTGCAATGCCATGGCACAAGAGATGACACAGACGGACAGGAGAACTAAAACTGGAAGGAGGTCTTACCAAAGTCCATGCGGTCCTTATGATTACGCTGCAAAAGGCCCAGCAGCAGCTGTCTCAGGTGGCTGGATGTCTCCCTGGGGATGCTAGGATTGAAAACAAAAGCAAAATAAGAGAGACTTGCAGTCTATTTAAACTGCTTTTACATATTCAGGAAGGCAACCTGTAAATGCAAACTCACTTTGTGCCTGCTGGGCTAGGAACATAAGGCTGGAGAGGGGCTGAACAGGAGCATCTCTATTTGCATCTCTATTTAGCTTTTGCACCCCATTGTCATTGTTAAAGCGACAGCTAATCTAGCTTTAGTGGCCTCTCCCCTGAGAACCTGCAGATCCTTTCCTTCCACAGTGGTCCTAATGTCATCCCTCTGGTCCTCAGCTAAGTCCATTCAACATGCAATATTTTGCACATGACAAATAAAATCTCTTCTACTTGCTCTACTGGGAATAAGGAGGTCATTAAAATGAAGCAGTTACCAAGGGGAAGCTTCCAATTAAGACATTGGTGGTGAAGTGCACCACCAGTTACTACCATTATATTAAGGCATTTCTTTTTCAATGCAGCTTGTGTAAGACTAGCAAGTGACCTTTGTCTGTTTGCTTCCTTGATATACAGCATTTATTAATTGAAGGCAACTAAGATGTGAGCAACTGCCACCCAAGCAAGCTAAAATTAGTGTAGCCGTTACCCCACTTTTCCAGTATAGCTAGGAAGAACATACTCTTTTCAACGGCCACTGCAGCACAAAAGAGGTAGTAAATCACTGCGCTCTCCCTCACCCCACGGGCAGATGGGGGAGAGGCCAGGGCAGCTCCTCACAAGCCCCGCAGATCGCGAGAGGCAGGGAATAAATGAATGGATTAAGGCAGGGAAAGCAGAGTTCAGCTATTGCATAAGTGGATTCAGCTCGGCTGACTTTCCTCCGTACCCAGAAGCCCTGTTCGGGGCCACTGCAGCCGGGCCCTGCCCACAGCCAGAGCACAGCTCTCCAAACTAAGTGTAGGTGGCTCCAGCTCCTTTCAGTCTTGACTCTCAGTTTGTCACAGCTGTGGCCAGCATGGTCCCCACGTTGTGCCAGGCTCTCCCCATGCTCAGGTCAGCCGAGGTAATGGCATGTGTGCTCAGCACAGAGATTTAACTGCACGGAGCCCGAGCCTGCTCGGCAGCACGTGGCTCGCTCGGGCAGGGCTCCACTGGCTGGGCTGGCATCACTCACCGCCCTGCAGCCAAGCCCCACTGATGCTGGGAGAAACAATCCTTCCTGCACCATTTCCAGCACCTCCACCCCGACACAGACAGGGTAAAAAAAAAAAAAAAGAAGAAGCTGGGACACAAAAGTACTGGGGGGGAAAAAAAAAAAAAAAAAAGAGGTGCTAGCTAGCACTAACAGACTCTTGTTCAGTGAAACTAGAGATGTGAGGCAAGGTGTGTATTTATAGGTTTCAGTACTACCCCGGTTATTTTCCAGTGAAGCCCTAGGCCTTGCTGGTGCAGGAATCTGAGCCCAGCAATTCCTAGAACAGAGAATGATGGCAAGCATCCCTCATCCTTGTTTGTACTGGAGGAGTTGCTTTTCTATCCCTGACACTAGAACGGTTTCGTGCGCCTTCCTGGGCCGACAAAGGAAGAGGCCACCAGGACTCCAGAAGGGATGCAGTTAAACCGAGACTCAGTTTGAGCCAAGAAAAAACACCCTCTCCTCGAAAAAGGTGGGCCTTCAAAGTACACTGCGTAATGGAATAACCCAAGATACCACTGCTAGCAGAGTCTCCTGAAAAATACATTAGTGCTGGAGACCTGCAGTCCTCCAGTGTTATCGTCATAATTTATTTATCCATGACACGTAAAGCTCTCATCCAAAATGAGTCCATTTCCCAGCAATGACTTTAGCTTTCATACGGTTTTAAAGCCAAGAAACAGGAAGGTCAAGTAGTAGACTTCAGATGTCACAACACAGACTGAAGACAGTGCAGATTAACAGCCTGTTTGCCTCCTCTTATCTCTCACGTCTAAAACATCGAGTTTTGCTACACTACAGTATTATTTTCCAAGGCCATCTTTTTAAATATAAGCAACAGAACTGCCTCCTTCCCCCCGTGACCTAGAATATACTTTGCCATGCAAATCTGCGCAGTGAAATGTTAGTTGTTTAGATCAGCGCTATTAAAATCATGAGGCCTTTGGGCTTGCTCCTGCTGACATGGGCTCCCCACCTCAGAATGGCATTTCACCTGCCAGCAAGAGCAGCAGCCCGGCAGGCAGAGACCGCTGGGGAGCACTGCAGGAGATTTTCTTCCCCACCCCATTCCCAAGCCAAAACACAGCACTTTCCGTGGCGATGCCCGGGAGGTGGGTGCCAGCCTGCCGAGCCCCAAGGAGAATGAAACCAAATCCTGGCACTGCCGCAGTCTGAGGAGGAGGTCTCTGGAGCGGTTTTGTCTTTCATCCTGCGTTGGCAGGGCTGGCGGAGGCAGTTTATTCATGTTTACTCAGGAAATAGCACAGATTTCGGCTCACGTTAAAGAGACAAACCGACTTTGGAAAGCAGGGAGCCGGCATTTACACAAAGGCTGCTTCGGATCAGACTTCTACAGTGAAAAAAAACCAATGGGCTTGGATCTAAGTTTTGAAGGAATCTGGTAGTTTAAAAGCAGAGATGAGTGAAAATGGTAAATGCAGAGTGTGTACCAAGGACTCCCAACAAAGGAGAAGGGCAAATCCCTACAAGAAAAGACACGCTCTCCTCTTACAGCCGAGTTTCGTTTCTCCCCTCGCCTGCCTCCTACTGCACACACCACAAGCCAAAGCAGCAGCAGGGCAGCGTGATCAACACAAGGAAGCTTATTAATTGTAGGGATTAATTTCTCTCTCAGTAAGAGGGACTACCTCAAAGGCGAGCAGCCATGTTTTAGGCTGTGTAGGGGAAACAGAAGCTCTATGTTCTGCTCACACAGACTATTTGGCTCCTACTATGTGGCAGTGGTTTTGGTCTGAATTGTTCTGCTTGGGTGAACCCTCTGGTTCAATCCAAAGGAGCGTGCAGATGCCCCAGATTTAATCCTGGTAGAAATTTGCCCCTTCTCCCCAAATCAAAAGAGGAAGTACTTGAAGGGAAATTAAATGCCTAGCGTAAGTCATTGATAAGAGCTCTAGCTTCTTGACAGTTCCTTCTCCTATCTCTTGGAGCTGTCTAAACCACTAAGGGTGGGGGGAAAAAAAAAATCCACACACAGCAACTCAATGAACTTCCTGCGTATGTGGCTGCATTAGCAGCTCTGCCAAATGGAAAATAACTTTCTGGTTAAAAAATACCTTCCAATTTTTTTAATGTATATACTTGGAACTTCAGTCCTGTCTCTATACCAGGCTGAGGTTTTAGAGCAGGCATGAGGTTCTGCTTTAAGAGCTCAGAGATCAAAAGAAAAGACCACAGCAACAAAACTAAAATACACTGACAAATCACAGTGCTGAGCGGCAGCTAGATGCTTCACTAGGTAACATACACCCCCGGGGGGACGAAAGTAGTTATCTTCCCTTTGGTAACTGCAGTAGTGTCCATTTCCATCGAGGTTATAATATTTCCTGCTATTAGCAGGATGGACACAAGCAGTTGCTGTCCTGACACGTGAGAAATGGGAATGTGATCTGCAGTCAGGTATGGCAGGTTACAGGAGAGACTGCAGTTTGGCTGCTCGCATGATTCCAGAATTGCCATGACTTCTCCCTAAGGCTCCCAGCCTCAGGGAAGCCGTATGTGGGACAGGACCCCTAGCTGGCTCAGAATCATTAATGATCCTGAATTTTTGCAACGTAGGAGAGAAGTAGTATCTACGGAAAGAGAGAAGACCAACCCCGGCGATCCGCTGCTGTCTGACTTTCTCTTGGCCACATCGCTGCCGGTTTAAGGAATGGGGGAAGGCAGGTGGCCAAATATTTTATAGTCACCTCCCTGAGTGACAAGCCAGGAGCATGTGAGGACAGGTGTAAATACAGAGTAAACAAGCGCATACAAATGGCAGCACTGGAAAAATGCTTACTTCGGCATCAGCATCTTGTTTTTCTCATAGAAGAGACGAAGATCCTGTGGGCTGCTGGCCTGTAGAGGAGAAAGAAAACCAGTACGTGAAGCAGTGGACAATGAAGGAAAGGGATTAGCATTTCTATTTCACAGTTACTCTGAAGAGCAGAGAGGCACTTTTCAACTACTGAACCAGCACGGACAATGAGAACCTGCAGCTTGCTTGAGACTGAAAAGCCAGCACTGTGACAGAGTGAAAATACAGTATTTCAGCCCGCTGCCTTTTTGTCCCTGACCTGGTTCTGTCCTGCTCCTTCCAAGGACTGGGCTTCATTGCAGTGGGCTCTGATGCTCAGGTCTGAGCTGGCCTAATAGCCTCACTCAGGAGGCTAAATAATTGCAGACATGAGGAGTCCCAAATGATGCATGGCAGCTCCCGCTGAGAACATGGATTAGTGCTGCAGGGCATTTAGAAAAGGGGCAGGGAGCCTGTTGATGGGCAAGGGATCTGTGAGGAGACCAGGAATATGGTGAAACAACAACTGAATTAGGATTTGCTACTTTAATTCCAAGAAGCCAGAAGGGCTCAAGCCACAGCTCCTATTTGTGCAGTAATATACACAACTGCTGGGGATGTTGATGACAAGATCCCAAATTCTGAGAGATGAGATTAAAAAACAAAAAAAAAAAAAAAGAGGACTAGGCACATAGGCACAACAAGAGGTTTACGGCTGAGGTTAATAGAAGCGCAGACACATAAAAATCTCCTAACGTCATTTCTCAATTTGTTTTTATGCAATGAATAATACAGGCCAGTAAATTAACCCTAGTGTCTCAAGCTTTTCTGCTCAGGCAAAGTCTCTTTATTAAAGGCAGAGAAGGCTGGCTGGCATGACACCGACATGAAGGCACATACAAACAGGGAAGGAAGATGAGAGAGGTTCATCTGCAATCAATTATTAGTGCAGCAGAGTGTGTAGGAAAGTGTGAATGAGGAGGCAACAGGCAGCTCTCCTGATGTTCAGGGCAGGCTCAAAAAACCCTCGAGCCTTCCACCTACTTCCATTTCTAAATTAGAAGCATTTAAGGTCAATTAAGATGCTTAAAACGGCAAATCAGACAAGCCAATCTGCAGATGGCCATCAAAATACCACTAACACAGCATGGCTGGAAAAGCAGACACATAAGATGCTGTTTCAACATCACCTACTCCCTCTGGCTGAAGATGAAAATTAAGGATAACTGTGACAGCTCAGTACAAAACCTCAAAAGAAACCAAAGGGAGAGTCTCAAAAGCTGCTAATATCAATGGACTCATATAATACTGACCAGGACAGTATCTTGCATAGTCTTAGCAACCCAAACTTTGCAGCTCTCCTATTAATTTGTACCAATAAGAGCTACTGCATTCCTAAAAGAAGGAAAGAAGAAAGATTTCCTGGGTCTCCTTTCTGCAATAGTGTATCCTTTGCTGTTCACAGACACAGCAGGGACCCAAACAGGAGGTGCAAAACCACTTTCTTCACAAACAATTAAAATGAATGTTATTCAGCAAAGCACTTTGTTACGTGGATGCCAAACTGCATCAAAATTTCCAATCGCTGCCACTCAATTTGTTTCAGCAAAACTCCATTTTACACCCTTCTCCGTGCAGATTTTGCCCTGCAATTAGATTCTTAATATTTGGCAAACTTGAAGGAGGCGAGAGTACACACTGCACCAAGTGGCTTGGCCCCAACGCTCCGCGCGATGAGAACTATGCCTGACAGACCTAATGCACAAGGGGGAACAGAACTCCATGGCAGGGAAGCGCAGCGGTTGCTCACATCAGAGAGATACAATCCTTGGCTGTTTGCTCTGTTCATTTCCTGTCGCAACAACTCAATTGTTTCACAAACACAATGAAGCTCTGATCTATTTCAAACACTGTTTTGTCAGAAATTTTCCTGGCAATAAAGACAGAGCATATTAAAAGCAGCACACATGCAAAGCCTAGTTCGTTAGAGAGGGTTTCTAAGCGCTAGCTCTTATAGAAACAAAATCCTCAATAAAGTTCCCCTCCTCCTTGTACAAATTAAAGAGATATGCCTGTAGGATGCTGTTTCTCCACATTCTGCTGTCCCAGTACAATCCCCACTTGTTCTGCATGGACAGCATCCAGGGTGCCAGGCTCCTGCCCCCCCAGACTACGCCTCCTCGCTAGGGCTGTCCCCAGGAGGCTGCAATTCGAGGCTGGGCTCTGATATAGGTAGCTGCCTGCTGGGGAATAGAGCCATTTTAGCGAGTGCCCAGCACAGACAACCGTGGATCACCATTCATTTGGTAAAACCAACTGCATCTCCACATAACTTCATTATTGATCGACTGGGTCACACAGTTCTGATCCTAGTAGCAGGCTCCCAGGCTCGCAGTAACATGCCCACTGCTCTCCTGCTGTTAGCTTCCATTTCGTAAAGCACCGGTACCTTCGGCCACTTTGTTCACCTCTTCTTTCAACAAATAGTGCTTCTCTGAGAACCACGGGAAAAAAATAAATGCAGAAGTGTTTGCAAGACACTAAAAATGCCATATGAATTCCTTCTTCTACAAAGCTAAGGATTTAATCTGAGATCTACCTTCCAGGTAGATATACCCTACCCAAGAAAAACACCAGAAAGCACATTTTAGGCACCTAACGACTAGACCATTCAAGGAGCGCAGAGCCAGATGATACCTGTAGGGCAGCATCCGTCTGTCAAACAGGGATGCAGAACGGACAGCTCAGTTTTCCCCAAGAACAGGAGACAGACCAGGAGGCCAATTCACACCCTTGTTCCCCCTCTCATGTTACTATGGAGCAGCTGCATTAGTGTATCTGGCTCCGTTCTTGTCTGTCCTTTCTATATATAAAGACAATCGGACAAATTCAGTCCTGCCACTCTGTTAACTTTGTCCTCAGCAGCAGTGGAAATATGTTGAGCCAACAAAGGCATCCAGCGTAACCCTGCCAAATCCCACTCGGAGCTGGCTGCCTGCGAGTGAATTGCACACGAAAAGCACGCAGGGTGGTGTTTCCAACAGCACTCAGCACTGGATTTGTTGTGCTTGGGCAAAGGCTGGATGCAAAAGCTCAGTGCTCAGTCAGAAGAGCTCCAGAGACACTCACACCCTCAGTGAACAGCACTGTCTAGTCAACACTTCACAGCAGGTGTACGGTATCTGCTCTTTTCTTTGAATCCTTTCCTTTGGGATTCCTGGGGATTTGGAGGTGCAGAAAGGGGATTCAGCTATGTTAGAAAGAAAAAAGAAATAAGTAGTGATGTTTCTAGCTTGATAGTTCTAGGGAAAAGCTCGAAAATCTGCTGCAAATACCTCCTGCTCATGCAGTCTTTTACAGTTGATATTTTAAGACTCCCACAACTAAGTGGCTGGTATTCAAGGGATCCTGAAAGCACAACCACCATAAAAAAAACCCAAAAACAATGACAAAAAAACCCCAAACAGTCCACAAACCTTTTTTTCTACTCCAAACAGATCAGAATCAGGCCCACAAACACTGGGCCAAAAGCCAACAGCTCGCTGTCTACAGCAACGAGTCAATCACTGCACCCAACTTCAGCAGAGTAACCTACCCCCACCAGGAATACCTGTCCCCGTTGACACAGGACATCTCCAGATGCATGCAAGAGCAGCCTGCCTAACGAATAAACCAGGAGTTCAAATTCTGGGTATAAAATCCTCCCTTTCCTCATCTTCCTCAAGGCCCATTTCAGAGCATAGCAGTTGTTGTAAGTGATACATAATCCTAGTGCTTATGCAGGCAGAATTAACCCAGAAATAAAGCAGTGGACTTGGTACACCAGGCTTAGAAATTAATTTTTCCACCTAGCAGCTAGCTGGGATGAGAACATAGGCAGGCGGGTTAACTCCTTCAGAGCTGCCGGCCCAGGCAGCAAAACTCGCATTACTTCTCTTGCCACTGCCCTGCTCCCCAGCTCACTCTCCCACTGACACAGCTCATCACATCCACAGAGCAGCTCAGAGAAGATTCACACGAAGGCTCAGACAGCAACCAAGTGTCGTGGTCCTTGGCAGGATCTGATGTCCAAATGGACGTGTGCCACCGCCAGAGACAGCTCTGACACAAAGAGCATGTTCTTGGCCATGCGCCTGCTTGCCACAAGCTGATCAGTTTTTAAAGTGGTCACAAACCAAACCAATCCCCCCCAACATCACGGAAAAAAAAAAAAGAAAAGATCGAGGTAATTAATCATATTTAAAACATCATCTGACAAGGACCAGATTGTTTTTGGAAGGTATTTCAGACCTTGTGTAAATCTGTCTCCAGTTTTGCTTCTGGTTGTCACTTGCCTACACAGCCCACATCACCTTGTGGTGGGCACGGGGCCCCCGGCCTTTCAGCTCAGGTAAGGACAAGGAAAAATCATTGCACTCTTGAGGCTTTTCTGAGCACCATTGAGCAAGACCAGTAAACGCTCTGTTAAAGTCCTGTCCTCAGCAAGAGCAATGAAGAGATGCGAGTGCAGACCACTTATTAGGCAAGGCAAATTAACAATTCCACATTAATACAGTGCTCAGCAAATCTGTTTATAGAGATTATGAATCCCATTAATCTCATCCCTCTGACAGTCTCACTGTTTTGTTTATGGGCATGTTTAATACAAAAAGCTCCTTAAGACAGCTTCACCAGCCATCCTACCAACTGTCCACATCTGAGCATCAGCAGCTTCTTGTCTGCGTGCAGTGAAGCAGGGAAGGGACAGGAATGGCTCTGGGAAGTCGCCTTGGGTGACCCAGCTATAGTTAATTTTAATCTTGAGACAGCTAGAAATCACATTCACACACATACACACATCTCTGCCTTGATTTACAAGCACCTTCTGGATTGACAGCAGCCTCAGCCCTTTCACGCATTTGATCTTTTCTCCAACTAACCCAGCCCCCCAAAGCCCTATTTTATTTTTAGACAGCTCATTCCTCCTCACTGCAGATAACGCTGGAGTCCTTCTGGTTTGCATCCCCATGAAGGTGCCTAATTGGCTCACGCAGCGAACAGCCAGAGCGCCCAAACGCAGCACGTTTCATGCCACCGTGCTCCAGATTCCCATGGGAATCTGAGCTAGAGAGAGGTGAGGGGCTGGGAGGGAAGGCACACTGAGGATTTAGCCTGAAGAGGTTCACGTCAGAAATCCAGTTCCTGGCTGCCCTGTACAACTGGGTCTGCTGGTGGCACTATGTGGAATCAGCCTGTTATCTCCCCACCCATTTGTAGATGTCCCTCCCAAATGCACTGTTCACAGTCTTCCCATCACCTCTGTCTACCACCCTCTCTCCTCCTAAAAGCCCCGTAAACAACAGCTTCTGCCTGCCCAGTGACCATCAGCAAATTCTTACGACACAGTCACGCCGACAAAGAAATAAAGCTGGTTAACCTTTAACTAGCTTTCCAACATCTGCCCAAGACAGGCTTCTTTCACCTGAAACTCACAGCTAGGAGAAGGTAATTTGTGACCACATGGTCAAAACAAATAGATGGTGCATACAGAACCATCTGGGCTGAGCTCTCCTCTCTCCCCGATCAAACAAATCCACAGCTGCTACTGCAGTAACACATGGGGCCTGGTGTTTTGCTTCAAAATACAAACCCTGAAAGAGGAAAGGGTGTGGGGAAAAATTAAAATAGAGAAACAAATGACCCCTGTCCCCCACCCAACAGATGCTGGGGAAGAGAGAAGTCATCCCATCAGGGAAGTACAAGACAAGGATCAGGACCCGCTGGGTAGGGATGGAAGCGTCCCTTCCTTGCCCACCACAAGGCAGGGTATCACCGTGCCTCAGGCAGAGGGACACAGGCATATGGGACTGCTGTCACCTCTGTGTGAGCCTGAGGACACGTATAGGCAGAGAGCTGATGGTTTCCTGACCACCTGCCCTTTCAAAACCGTGTCTGGAGAGCTGAATGAAGCTGGCTACTATTCAGTTTTATTTTCCCTGAAATGTCTTCTCTACAAGAACAAATGTTTTCAGAGGAACATTTCTGTGACATACTTCAATGACCAATGATAAAAGCCACCTAATTATTTTCAAAGAAATCAGATCCTCCAAGGTTGTGTGTGAGCTACTAAGCTAAGAATGATAAAGTCACCATGTTAAATGATAACTAAATCATTTGAATGAGTACAGTATCAAGGTGCCTTTAGAGACTAAAATGCACCAAGTTTCAAGACAGAACAAGTGCAAGGCTCTCCTGTGCACGCAGAGTCAAAGCTTGCATTCTCCACCCCCACTTTTTTTTTTAATGCACAAATATTTTTTTTTTTTTAATCCTAACAGTCATTTTCTCCTCTCCAACAAAGATACCAACACTGACAAGTGGATGCAGCCAGTAAAGAGAAGCCATTCAGGAGTTTCAGCATACTTTGTAGGGGTGTTTATAAAAAAAGGAACACGCAAAGGAAATGAAGTCTTGCTCTAAATACAGAGCAAGCTGGTGGACAGACTATGAAGCACTGGAATGGAAGATTCTTACAGCAGCAGGGAAAAAATTACCCTGAAGGAGAAGAGTGGTCTTGGCACTAGACAAAACCAAAACATACCACTAGTTTACTTCTGTATTTGCCCACTCTTTCCTGCAACACATTCAGAATTCACTTTCTCCTTCCCAATGATGTAACTGCATAAACATTCAAGGTCTTGCGTGAAATTCTAAAGAGCTGTGGAACTCAAGCTTAGAAAGTCCTGCAGTTCATAAAATTTGCCTTGTTACATGAGCATAGATTCCATCCCACCCCCAACTGACTTTTGTTTTGTTTGGGTTGTTTGCTTTTGGTTTTTTGTTTTTGGGTTTGTTTTTTTTTTGTTAGGGAGTCAGGGTAAAGAGCTATCAGGATGCAAGAAGAGGGACACAGTTCACATGTGCCCTAACTGCTCTAAGCAGCTGAAGAGTTGGCACCAGCTGACACATCAGTATGTAAATTTGAGGTTTGGTCTTTTCCCATGGGTTAGAGACAAGCTCTACAGACCTCACACATTAGAGAAGCAAAGAAGTGTCAGCAGCTCAAGCATGCCTCTGCTATGTTGCAAGACAGAAAGGAAAAAAACCTGACAGGTACAGGACTTTAAAACAGTGGTTGCAAGGGAGAGCCTGCAGATTTCATTCAGCACGAATGAAGAGTAATACACAGTGTGGCACACTGATGATTGGGAACAAGAAAAATGCACCGAGTCTAAATGAACTCCAGCTATATATAAACTTAAAAATATGTGAAGTAATCCTGAAGCAATTTACATAAAGCTGTGATGAATTCTCCATAATTTGAACATTTAAAGTCAGATAATACCTTTCACAAAAGATATGCTCCAGCTCATCCAGAAGTTATGGCATAAATTACAGGGTGGAGTTTTACTGGACTGTGTTATATTTGGAGGGGTTTGGACTTGATGAACATAAACATTTCAGACTGGAAGGGATTGCTGTGAGACAACAGATAAGATCTTTTTGATAAGATCCTACTTAACTGCTCTAAAAACAAAATCAAGTTAGCTTCAACACACCAGTTACAACGAAATCACCCTGAACATTAACTGGCAATCACAATCTTCCTTATTGTCCTTCCATACCCAACAGAATTATAATTATAAATTATACACTGAGTACAGTTGTAAATAGAAACTGATTTTTTAAAGTCTAGGCCTGGAAAAAAAACACACTGTTTCAACTGATTCATGGTAATTTTCTGAAGAGATGACCCTTCCTGAGGATTTATATCCAGGAAATACATTTCATTGAGATACAGCCCAGAGAAGGAGACTCATATTCAGTAATAAGTCCAGCATTACAACATATAAAGCACCACATTGACAAGGTGTTGGGACAGCCAGACCTCCATGAGGCTGAATCTATGGGAGTTGGTATTATAGACGACAGAAGCCTTACAGTAAGTGGATTAAAAGGAAAGAAGAAAAAAGCAAGAGAGAGTCAGAAACATTAGATTTAAGCTACTCACCTGGAAAGGAGCCTTTCCTGTCAAACACTGATAAATGATGGTTCCTATACTCCAGAGGTCAGCTTTGGCATCGTAGTGTTGAGACATAATGACTTCTGGTGCCTTTTTGGGGAGAGAACAGAAGTCATTTTTATAAAAAAGATGTAGCTTTGGGGGCTTTTTTGGCAGCTGCAGGAAAGAAATAGAAGTCACTATTAGGCTTTAAAAACCCCTGAGCTAGATTCCCCAATAACCATGAAAGTTTTGCTCCCCAGAGGACTGTAACTACCTTGAAAGGGCCAATTCCCTGCCTAACCAGGGGAAGCAGAGACTTTCACTCAGTCAGATGAAAAAAATACCAGAAGCTGTTTCGCTATTTTGGGCAAACTCATTACTTTCCCTTTTCAGCGTACCATTTTCTGCTCAATCCACCTGTGCTCAGAAGCAGCCGCACTGCAGTCGCATGGACAGATCTAGTAAGAGGTAAGTGATCAAGAAAAGGCTCACACTGCACAGGTAAGCTTGAGCCTCCATCCTGACCTGCATCACTTGGCGCTTTCCTTATTTAGCCTAAGATGGCAGCATATTAATTATGCTCCAGAGCCTGCTCCTGCCGCCACGGTCACAGTTTGGGTTCAAAGGCAGATCTGTGTTTCAGTCCAACAGCTTGAGCCTTGCTGTGCCTCAGACTCTGGTTTCTAATGTCATGCCATGCCCTTGGTTGCCCCCTCCCAGGCTTGTTCCAGAAGCTGGAGATGGTGCAAGCCCACAAAGCCCTGTGGCTCAGGAGGCAGCATGCCTTAGAAACGTCAGCAGAAGAGGGACATGAGGGCAGGTTTGCTAATCCCACGCGTTTATAACAACGTATTTCATCGCAGTGCTGCCAGCAAGAACAGGATCAATTTTCTAGCTCTGCTAGGAGTAAAGGCCACATGTAACAGAAAAAAAATACGGCAGCAAACAAGTTGTGGACAGGAGCTCGGTCTGTCCCAAAGGGAAGCAGGCATGACACCAAACACAGCCAAGGAAGCAGGACGAGAACTGCACAAGGAGGTTTCAAGTCTCATGCGACATGGATCATATCAGGGTTCAGACAGAAAGCTCATTCTGGTGTGGGTAAAATGCCTTTCTTTTTTAAAAGGGCAAAATGAAAAGAACAGAGATAGGCTATGAGCTAAAGCAGGGAATAAGGGCCTGCCTGGCCAGCAGATGTTCCTGGGACTACCGCAGAAGATCCACAATAGCAGTAGGGACAGACTTCAAACGCCACCCCAACTGAATCCTCCCTCCTCATCTTCCTTCAAATCCAGCAGTAAACAGAGGACAACATGAAACATTCTGAGATTCCTGGTAACGTCCAGAGTTGTTTAAAATAAAAAAATAAAATAGAAAAAGGTCATTGCTGGCTTCCTCCAGCCCTTTCAAAAAATAAGCTGGGTGTTTTCATTTACTTTCACAAGACACTTTGAAAGAAAAAGTATCACTAAAAATAGACAATTCAGGAAACTCTCACAGGAGAAAAAAAGTGACATCATCTTCACATATAGCATATTTCAAATAAACATCAGGCTTCAAAAAAAGGGAGCAAGAGGAAGTCTGTTTTGCTTGAGTTAGTACCGTGGAACAGACTACCAAACACGCTACCCCTGAGCGGCACAGAACAGTCCAACCCAACCCTGCCCAAAGAGTACAGACAAAAAAACCAAAAACTTAAGAGTGGATTTTGTGTTCAAAATCAGGTGCCTACTGCCCCCAGGGCACTTGTAAAAAATTAAACCTAAATTGATCCACATCATCTTTTTTACTTTGAGCTCAGACACCCACATCCCCAAGAACTATTACATGCCGTCTTTGACATTTTTATTTCTGGCCTGGTTTTATCACTTTTAATTTTACTGACTTGATGTGACACCGAGATCCTGCCTGCTACAAATAAGAGATCACCTCCTCACATCCTGGTCCCAGAGTGGAAAGTACAAGGGGAGTGAAAGGGATCCGTTCAGAGTTGTTTTTTTTTATTTTTGTAAACACATCTGTTTCACAAGCTAAGAAGTCATTCTGGAAGCAGCTTGTTTAGTGAAAGAATTAGTGGGGGAGGAGGGTTAGGAAGTGGGAATGCACAAAACAAATTGCAAACAGAAGCAGGTGAGCTCCATTTACACCCATCTGCTGAGCTGTGCAGCACAGCATACTTAGGAGCAAGCCAGCCAGAAAAGCAAAATCTCTGCCTGCCTGCATAGGTCTCTAGGTCTGAAGGGATTGCGCAAGACCAAAGAGGTAAAAACAGTTGGAGATTTTACAAAACTGCAGTTAAAAAGGGACCTTGTTCCTGATGCTGTGGCCTTAGCAAAAATGACTGCAAAGCCCGAGGTGAGAGCAGGCTTGTGGAACCACACTGTCTCAAAAAGGGCCTGCTGGAGCAGTGATTTACTAAGGCTCCTCTCCAAGGAGGCAACACCTCAAATATAGCCAGATGTGTGAAATAACATCCCAGCACTCACTCTCTCTTGCTGTTAGCAGAGGAAACAGATTTAATTTCCCAATGCCTTCAGTGGAGACGCCCTGGTCCCCTCCGGACAATGCAGTTTCTGGGAGGAGACAGCAATCAATACTCTGTTTTGTTCAGTTTTGTTTATCAACAGCTCACCCTAAAGTTACATGACAACACAGGCACCTGTTGTCCAACATTACCAGCAGCTAGAACTTTATGAAGTCTCCCTGTGTAATAGCTGGTTTCTGACAAGAAAATAAAATTTCACCTTTGGGGGAAAGGGTAGCAAAAAACAAAGTCTTGCTTCCGGGGGGCAAAGCAACAACAATACAGAAAAACCTGTAGGCAAAACACACTTACCATGTACATTGGTGAACCACACAGTGTTGCTGCCATCATGTTATTCTGCAGGTATCGGGCAAACCCAAAGTCAGCTATAAAGAGAAACAGAGAGGTAGGTCAGGATCAAACACCAGTTCTAGAGACCCTGCACCCTCCCCAGTTGATTCCCCCTACTTTCCTTCCACTTTCCATGAATCTTCCCAGCAAGTGAAGAACCCCATCTTAAGACTTCAATAGCTCTCTTCTCGAGCAGTAACATCCTTGTACTAGCTATTAATGCACACTACAGACACTAGAAAAGGATAGACCAAGCCACAAAACCAAGAAGTATTCAGAAGAACAAACTCCCGTCCATTTTTCAGAGATCAACAGTCACTTATTCCTGTACCCATCTCCTGCACTCCGAAATGTCAGCTGCTGGGAGCTGATAAAGCTCTCTTGACTTCAGTAAGAGCGTGCCAGTTCACGCTAGTTAGTTCATCTGCTGCTACCTCAACTTTTAATTTGGGGAACTGAAAGTTCCCCTCCATTGAAAAGGCTGCAGTGTAACAGACGTCCAAGAGAAACCACTACTCACCACCACCCACATTTCTAGACCAGCCCTACTGAAAACAGTCTTGCTCTGTTCCTTTAGAAGAGTTTCAACAGTGCTAACTCCAGCAGGAAGACAGAAAGCTGAGCCATAGTTCACCTGATGGCTGGAAAAGCCAGGGAGAAGGAATACCAAGATGAATTCGCAGGTTACTCAGCATCTGATCATATGATACTTAGAGGTTCTCTCAAGGTTACCAGATATTTCAAGCAAGGAGATTGACACAGCTGTCTACACTGTCATGTGTCACTAACGACCTGGTACAGCTAGCTACTCCCTGGACCACGTACTTCTCAGGGAAGCAGGATGGAGGGGTTGCAGAGTACCTCACACCTCACACACACAAGAGCAGCCATGCCTACAGCCCTCCTGCATCTGTGGCTCCCGGTCACTTCCACCTTCAGGTAACTCCGCACTTCACAAAAAACACTTCAGCCAAACAGGCAGCAACGTTTCAGACTTTTCCACTGGACCCCATTTCTCGTCTGAATGAAAGCATTAACAGTTTCTCCACAGCACAGGGTCCATGTGAGGAACAGTTTTATCTAATTTGCGTCAGCTTCAGCTCGCTAACTGTAACATAACCCAAAGCCGTGGATATCACCCTCAGTGTGGAGGGTGGTGTCACCCAGTGCTCATTTCTAAGGGACCACAGGGAATACACGTGCTCTGTAACTGGATTACTGGAGCATCTGTCACAACTACTGGTCTATCTGTGCCACTTGCCTGATGTCCAAAAAGTTAATTTTTTTCTAATTGGGACTGTGGAAATGCCTGCTTTCAGGTGTGCCTGACTCCCACTGTGCTCTCTGAGGCCAGCCAGGAGAGCAGCTAGTTTCAGACCTTAAGACACCTACATTTACCTCAATGCTACTAAAAGCTGAAGACAAAAGTCACAATGGTTGCACATTTCTTGGTAAACTTGGAGATTACAAGCCAATTAGGGCAGGCTGGTATTTGTTTTTACCAAGGGAGGCACCATTCAGCTTGGAAGTGGAGCAAGGCCTGCCCAATTTCTTTTGGGTTAGTCTGTGTCCTGGCAGAGCAGAAAGCTCTTGCTCCTACTGCTTGGAGCCAATTAATGGTTGTGTCTAGTAAAGAAACTAAGATGAAAAACATTAGGGCATTTTAAGAAGTGCAGCAATTCTTTCCTCGCCCTAGACAGTTCCCCAAAGGGGGACTGAGGCTTGCCATGTATCCGTCACCAAACTCTCCCGAGAGCGCTTACGGAGATGCTTGTAGCAGGGTCTTACCGATCTTTATGCGAATGTTGTTGGGATTTGATTTCCTGCCTCCTGCGTAGGAAAGGAGGATATTCTGTGGTTTCAGGTCCCGATGGATGATGCCTTTGCTGTGCAGCATTTTCATGGCACCTGCTATCTGCTGGAGAAAGAGCCTGATGGTGTCTTCGCTGAGTGTCCGCATAGCTAGGCAGAAAGAAAAAAAAAAAATAACCACAGATGAAAAAATTAGAATGCCAGTTCCCTGAAGAGCCCAGAGGGCAGATTGTCCACAGCAATTAGCCATAATTTGGCATTTTCACTTCCACATAGGGCGTTTTTTCTCCATGCAGTATTTCTGGATGAATCCTACAGGCAACAAGGGAGAGCGTTTGTATTCCCAGTTTATTCTGTGGTCAGGGCCATTTTCAGCACGGAGTCTCTCACGGTGAGCTCAGGCCAGTGGCAGGAGCTAAATCTGGGTTATCAACTGGGTCCAAAAAGTGACATTTGGAGAGGTTTAGGGCTTCCCTCAGCAAGAGCTGCCAGCCAGCTGTAGGCATGCACTAGGCAGGGCCTGTGGTCGCTACCTTTGAGCTATGGTCAATAAATTCAGAGCTTTATCACAAAGACCGTGTGTAAACCTGGAGCTAAGAGGAAAGGCGGTTAGAATTAGGCTGGAATCATTAAGGCTGGGCCTGGAAAGGGTTGGTAGTTTAAATTCAGAGTCAGTTATGGTACATGACCAGCAGGAATCTGTAACTTCGGGTCCAAGTCCAGACCTAACCCTTGTGCACTGACACCCATGAGACCAAACCATAACTCTAATTCCAAACCCAGTGTTAGGATGAACCACAGTCCAATACCCAACAACATACCCCTACCAAATGGCCCTGCAAACTGCCATCTGACATCCTCTGTCTTGTGTCCATTGTCAGGGAAGAGCAGCAAGACCATCTCGGAACACTTTTATAAGCAATTTCCCCCCCCCCCCCCCCCCCCAAAAAAAAAATATTGGTAATCACAATCTGCAAATATGGAAGCTCTGAACTGCACTCTCCCGAGACACGGGCTTCCCAAGAACAGTGGTGTGAAAATAAACATCGAAGGGATTAAAATAATGTTCAACTGGCTCTTCTAGTCAGAATGATGCGACATTAGCTCTCATTATTTTAAGAACTACAGGTATGAAACTCTTGCCAACGCTGAGAGCAGCCTACTGAACAAACCCCAGGACCAACAGCGCTGGCTGGCCTGAGCAAGTCAGGCTTAAAGCAAGCACCATTCCACTTGAATAAAATAATGTCTTTTGTAAAAGGTCCCTGTAAATTGCTTGGGAATTCATTAGTGTTTTTCCAGCTGTTCTCTAGTAAGACATTAAAACAAGCTGGCAGGAGCTTCAAAATGCTACTCTACCTAGTCAGCTAGAAGGGAGGAATCCTTATGAAAACACAGATGAGGTTGCATACAGCTTTAACACAACACAGGAAATTAAAAATCTAACTTTTAAAATACGTGCATGGGAAACAGCAAGGGACACAGATAAGTTAAACAGCACTTAGAATAGAAAATAAACTCCCACCGCTCCCAAACCTCACTGTTCTACGAGGCTGCACAAGCAGAGCTAAAATGTCACCAGGGCTATCAGCTGGTCCTGGACCATACACGTGAGACCAGTGCACATGTATATAGAGTTTCTCTCCCCTCACTGGGCCTTTTTGCTCATGAACTGGCACTCAGCTGGAATTCAAGAGACTCCTCTGCAAGGGGAGATTCTGTGAAGGGATTTTAAGGCTATTAAGAGGCAGCTCAGATACAAGTCTTCCAAACCCACTTGCATCTTCTGAAAAAAAGCACTGCCTCGTCTTTAATAAGGCTTTCCCCAACCTCCTGCTGAAATATATCAGTGTACTCAGTCCTGTATCATTTTCTGTCTATTAAAGGCCCACCATCTTAGCTGTACTCAATCTTCTCTCCAACAAAAGGCCTCTGCAATATTTCTGCAATTGCTATTCAAGGAAATCTATGCAGGAATGGTTAAAACACCATCTTTAAATAAAACAACAAGAATTCCAAAGTTTTTTGACCAATTCAGCTCAGGCCCAGGAAGGGACAGGCTGTCTCATCTTCCCCCATACACGAAGCAAGACCTGAAACTTGGCAGTTGTTAAGATTATTAAGCTAGCAGACAATTACAAACTCCTGGCTAAAAACACTCTGCCTCTAGCAGAGAAACTGTGCTATTGAGAGCCTTGTTCTGACCTGCAGTCCCAAGAGCATGCCACATCTTTAAGGCGTTACTCTCTCCTTTATATAATTGGGTGGCTATAAGGCTAACACAGCGCCAGCCACCATCCCTCAGCAAACCCGCTGAGCCTCCCTCATGCGGGCTCTAGCTCTGTATACTGAAAACAACAACATTGCTACCAAGATCAGAAAAATCCACTTACCCAAAGAAAATTGGGTCCCTAAGCTACTCATTTCTGCAGAGTTTAGGCTTTCCTACTTCACAGAAGTCTGTAGAAAGCTCTCATTCCTGCAAAAGTACTGTTTTTCTGACATGCACAGAATCTAAGCTGGTGTCCTGAGCCCACAGGCAGATTCCCCCGGTGCCACTGCTGTGGCACAGTGGAGCTGCCAGGTTGCAGCACAGCAGAATTAGATGGAGGTCTGTTGGGTGCTCTGGCAGCGTTAAATCTCACTAACCCAGGTAGCGTAGCAAAGTAGGACTGTGAAATTGAGACACTGCCCTCAGTAACAGAGAAGGGACAGTCAGCTGCTTGGGGAGCGTAGGGGCATACCCTTTTACCTCCCTCCATTAACAAACAGGCTGTAACACAGAAAAATGAAAGTCCTTATCTCTCATACTCAGCCCATCAGTCTACTGTGTGACAGCAGCAATCTCCAACTGAAGGACAGAGACATAAATACAACTGACACTTTCAGTGACTTCAGGATACTGGTCTGCGAAAGATCTAAACCAGCTACCATCGGCAGAGGGAGAAGATACAGAAGATTCATTCAGTTTAGGAGCCACCAAGAAAAAAAAAAAAAAAAAAAAAAAGAGTGCGGAGAATGAAACCACTTGCTTTGCCTGCTACATCCCAAATAGGGAACTTGTAATTCAGTCCCTTTAGAAAGGGAACATCTCTCATTCACCAGAAAACTGCTGGCAAAACATTAAATCCGCACTGAAGCCTGGGCATCCCCATGGAGGTCTGTGGTCAGCAACACGTTCTTGCAGAGAATGCTGTTTCACAAGCCTTACTTTGCCATTACTGAGAAGTAATAATATCCCTGTGTTTATTTTCATGGCTCCACTTCAGTGATGAGGCACTCAGACTACTGCCCTGGGAACGGCGGCCACACAGGTCAGTAGATCAGAGCAAATATTTACTGCGGGTCAGTGCAGGGCCTGCATGCCTTGTAGCTCTTGAGGCGTAGGAAAAGGATGAAAACCACCTAAAAAGCACCCTGTTTAGCCTGTGCTAAGATGTTCAACCTGCCAGGTAAACTGCAGTAAACAGCCCTTGTCAGCTGATCCAAGGGTAGATGCACTGGAGTCCACCCACCGATGTTACACAACACCACTCTGGAAAAGTTATTCAGGAAAAATAACTTCTCCTCTTACCCACAGGTGCCACAAGTTTCTCTTAAACATGTGCCCAGTCCAAATCCAAGCTGATTTATTTGGGGCCCGTCTCGTAACTCCCCCAGCTCCACCCATGCAGCGCGTGGCCAGTGAGACTCCTGTGAAATCTTCTGTACATGTCAGAAGATTTATTCCAGATAGGGCTAGTCTTATCATAGATATTCTTAATTACCTAGCTGTAGAGGGTGAAAAGTTACACAGCAGTGCCTCACACCTCTTGTTTGCAAAAGGATCCCCACACCACTTGGGATGAATGAGAAGATCACAGCTCCTTGAACGTGTCACGGTCAAACCAAGAAACGTCCTGCTCTGACATGAAGTGCTCTCCAAGAAGCAGCTTTAAGGAAGGTCATGAATATGCACTTATGAACTGCCCGTAACAGCCTGCGTCAATGACAATTCACAGAATTTAAGAAGAAATTCTAGATCAGCCTGCTCTGACCTCCTGAGTACCCCAGGCCACAGAATTCCAGTTATTCCTGTACTGAGGAAGGTCATTTCTGTAATGCTTCCCAGAGCTCTACCACACACACAGCAGCAATCTGCCACTCTCAGCTCAAAACATACCCTCTGATGGGCTTTAAATGAAAGCAACACCCACAGAGATCCAGCAGAAGGGAAATGGCGTTGTACCATTAAAAAACACCACCACAGAAGTCATGCTCAGCAGAACACACACAACCTTGGGTTGTATCCAAGAGATGGGGCTGACCAACAGCGTAACCCAGCCAAAACCCATATTGCATTGAAACGTGCACATACGCACGTTTTCCAGTTATGAAGACAAGGAGAATTAGAGTGCCTTTGGATTCAACACAGAATTACCATATTGCCTAATGCTTGTAATTAGAGGGCAGAAGGGATTGGGAAGCTTACAAGCATCTCGTTCAATGAGGAACAGGGGATTTGCATGCGCAGCTTGCATAAGCGTTACAGGAACTACCAGCAAAAATGTCTGAGGAGTCAGTGGGAAAGTAGATGTTGCAATTAAACACCAACACACAATTATTGAAGTAACTGAAGCATCACAATAACCGCTCAATAGAGATGAGACTCCAGCATATCAGCAAAATACCCTGGAAGAAATCTGAACTTTCCAAAAGGAGGTTTCAGGAAAAACATCGTTATCATCAAAAGCACCCCGAGCACTTGCAGAAGCTGGGAGAGGAGACACCCCAAAGGAGCACGTGGTGGAATGGAAAAAGCCATGGGATGCAAAAACTGACACTCGTACCCAGGCTCTGGGACCTGGAAGAGCCAGATCCCTGCTGCAGTGACGGGAGTAACTAACTTTCCTGCTGCAGTCCCTTACTGACTGCCCCCTCTGGAAATCTCTGTCTGACAGGTTTTCTTTACTGGCAACCAGCACACAGATGGTAAGACTTAAAATAAAGGCAAGCACCAATTTCCCAGTCACAACAGCTGCTCTTTACAGTTGTCAAGGTTTTTATTGGTAAAAACAGAGCTAAAAGGTAACATTTTCAAATTAACTCAGGCAAAGGATGGAACCTTACCCCAGGTAACACTCAAACAAACCAAACTGGGGTATAACTGAATTTTATTTGGAAAATACATTTCATAGTCCTTTTCTCAAACTAGCCACCAATTACCTGGGTAGTCCCATTTGATAAACAAGGAAGTGAGCTGTATTAATAACCTAGCTAATTGCACAGTATATTTCACTTTTTTTTGGTGGCCTGATGGAAGGGAGAAGATGACAACATACACATAGAAGCAGTATATGAATGGGAAGATTTTCTATAAACCCATGTTTCTATAAATCATTCGGCCAGAAACTGTGTTCTTGTTTCCCTACGCAGCTTTGCCAGCAGTGCATAGCCAGTGCTTTAACATGAAGGTTCATTTCATGTGCATGAAAGCTAAAAACTTTAGCTTTCAAAGCCCATGCACGGGTAAAACTGAATTTTGACTATTTTTTTAAAAAGCATTTCATTATTAAAATTTCCACTTGTATTCAAGGAGAAAAAGAAGGTATTAAATACAAAACCATTTCCATTTGGTATTTGTAACAGCCTTTCACCACCACCAAAGATGCTCTTTTCAAAGCACAGCAATACCCAATGGATGCAAAACACCATCACTTATCTGAGACAAAGCACACTAACCCGGGATTTTAAAAAACAAATGCCTGTCACTTCTATCTCAGTCACACTTTAAACAAACAAAACACATGAAAGGCAGAATATTCCTTCATTTTCCTTCAAGTACTAAATCCTTTCTGAAAATTTAAGTCTACAAACGTAATTCATTATGGTGAATAGAGTGCAAGATACCAGCAAGATACTCTATTCTGTATGAATAGAGTGCAAGATACCAGCATCCAGCCCCAAATAATCATTCTAGGGATACCAACACTAGCTGTAGGGCAAATGTAAATTTAGCTTTTAATCCTTCAGTTTTTGCCATTTCCAGGCATCACATACCTCAAATAAGGAGCCT
The DNA here is from genome assembly GCF_028500815.1 of Rissa tridactyla. Classification (NCBI taxonomy): domain Eukaryota; kingdom Metazoa; phylum Chordata; class Aves; order Charadriiformes; family Laridae; genus Rissa; species Rissa tridactyla. Next base: position 9,082,709 of record NC_071478.1, on the reverse strand, counting down.
GAAGTATTATCCAGCTGACTAGCTTTTAATTTGAACAACGTGAACAAACTTTGTTTAACCATGACCCAGAGCCACACAAGAAATGAGATTAAAGTTGTCTCTTCACATTTAGTAATCTTCTAGTTAACATGCAAAACAACAAGAAAACTACTTTAAAGAAAAAAAAAAAATACAGCCAGGCCAACAGAAAACAAGGGCTGTGTCTGACTGCAGCTAAGCAACTTGTTAAACATGTTATTCCCCTACCGCTTCGGCACTCAGGTGCAATGGGGTTTTCACGCAGGCCAGGATCCTGTAGCTGTGCAGTGGGCTGCACTGAAAAACAGCTTGGGAGATTGAAGGCTGAGTCCCAGCAATACCGCTGGATAACATGCAAAGCATGTTTTGTTCAGTTCGATGGCAAAGACACACTTCAGTCTCACCAAAAGGTCCTTCAAGGCACCACAGTCACGGATACCTGTGCTATATTCTCCAGAAGACCCCGAAGTTAGTAGTTTTCATCGCCCTCCCAACACTATGGGCTACACTACAGCCACCCTCAAAACAATGAGGTGAGAAATGTGTTCTGTCCTAGATGTGGGGACATCCTTAGAAGAAAACTTAAAGAAAGCAATATATACTGCTGGGATCTTATTTTAATCCAACCCTACAGAACTGCAAGACTTCAGTATAAATAGGTTATTTTCCAGTGACCAAGAAAAAGACAAACCACATCCCTAGCAGTGTTAAAGTATGTTTAATCTATAAGGCCACTGTAACTCAAATACATAATTACTGACAACAGTCACCACTGACCTACATAGGAAAGACTTTTATTGTCATGGATTCTCAGTTTTCAAATGATTATCAAGGTTGAACCTCTTAAAAGAGGAGCAGTGATACTCTGTTTATTTTGCAGGAATTAAAAAAAAAGATACACCATCTGCTTATTTAGATCTTCCACAAACCCCAGGCAAATGTAATGAGCTAAAACAGTCAGTGTTTTCTTCTGAATACAGGGGATACTCTCCATATTGTTCTACTTACTGTGAAGATAGTCTGCCAGGTCACCACCATTACAGTACTGCAAACAGAACAGAAAGCTCGGTAAATGCAAGGCAAATGAAAGATTAAAAACAGTAAGCTTCACTAGGACGGCAGGTTTATCATAGTATTTAAACATAATCAGTCACGTGTCAGAATACGCATTCAGAAGTTAGCAGGGAAAACCCCATTCCAGTAGGTCCCTGGTCTGTCCCATTTCCCCTACACATTATGCTGCATTATGATACACCAGCATCAACTATCTCTTGTGCGTGTGCACATCCATGTACATGCACTTCAGAGTGAAAGATAAACCCAGAACAAAGAAGAAGGGTCACCGCTGGAGACACCATCAGAAAACTGGCTAAGGAAAGGCTGGGAGCAACCACAGATGAAAACTGAAATTCCCCACATCACGTTCCATATCACTAAGGAAAGCCCTCGGAGCAAGGACTGCAGAGGAAAGAAACCTTTCACAAGCTTTGCAGCCAAGCTGTGTGGAGAAAATTTACTTTCCACATATCTTTGAAGCAGATATTACCCAGTAACACCCATTTGACCCTTGAGGTTAGACGTCTGACTGATTAAACCTGTGCCAGCACGACCTTCTGACAGCAGCAATATGAAAAATCCCCCTGGCTGCTATCTTCACCCACACCGCTCCAGTCCTCAAAGGCACACAGCTGCAGATTAGATTAGCAAAAGCATCACAGGTGAGACTGCGTGCAGAACACACTACTTGTGTAACAAGCCAGTCTGTTTAAATCAAGTTTTTAAAAAACAAACAAAAAAAAGAGACACATACTCACCTCCATAACCAAGTAGACAGAGTTTGCCAGTTCCTGGGGAAAAAGAAAATGGAAAAAATAAAACATTTATGCATTGAAATATTTCACACGCTTTACAACTGCTGCATTTGCTTTTAAACAGGTAAACCGTGCTCTGTTATGATTCTGACTGAAGAGAGGGTAAAGACTTCATTATAGGTTAATTCCTGGAAGATTGCTTACTTTGAAAGTGCCAGGTATTTAAGCACATTATTCCTTTCTGAGTGTGCATCTGTTTAACCAAGCAGATCTCTTGTACTGTGACTTGAGTCTTCCATGTTTCTTTCGGGCTCTTGGGATTAACAGCGGCATGCAATGCAGATGCTGGCACACTACTATCTTAGAGCCTTAATTATTTCGACATTTAACTTGGCCCTTTATAGCAGCCGTGCCCACATGAACAGCCCTAGGCTGAACGGAGAGATAAGAGCCACACAACTTTGGGACCTGCAATTCAACCCCATGGGTGAAAAGTGCCTGCAAGATCCACCTATGATTTGAGGGCAAAAAGAAAAGATCTTGGGCGAAAAATGCATCATCAGCCAATGAATTCCTACACATGCGTTAACAGAGTGCTATTATCAGGTGGCTAAAGCTTTCTGGATTATCATGGGGGTCAACACCAGCAAACTCCAGGCCAAACGCCCATCTTCCTAAATTTGCTACCAGGTGCGGCACTGTGATGCTTCTTCCAGTCTGGAAAGTCTACCTCCAGCCTTTGCTGATCTCCACCGTCTCCGTGGCCTTAGGAAGCATGTGCAAGGCTGTATATAGACCACAGGAACGTGAGATACTGCGGAGAAGTGCCCCACATGGCGCACCATCCAGCACCATGGAGCCGCGCTGGGAACTTTGGTGGCTGTGCAACACACACTGGCACTCGTTCAGCAGAGCCACCGGCAGAGAACAAGCGTGAGAAAACAGCCAAATGTATCAAGCCTGGGTAGACCCAGAAGGGTGAATGACTCTCAACTCTCTTCAGACAGAAGCAGGCCTGCTACAGAAAAGCCTGTATGCCAGAAGCCACTCCTGAACCCAGTGCCCGGTCCTGGACAAGTGCAGGCAGCAATCCCCAGGTGAGTGGAGAAGCTCCCAAAGCAGAGCAAGGGGCTTCACTCCATTTCCAGAGCTGCAAGGCACCCTGCCTTTACTTACAGGCTGTTTAGACACCTGCCCACCTGATTCCTCTTCTGAGCCCGACTACAATTTCAAAAAGCCCCAGCATCCACCCTACCAGCCTTTTAGCTTCCAAGTAGCCTCCACTGTCTGCTCTCAGCCCCTTTCATCTCCTTCTGCCCACAGGACTCTACCTTCCATCAAGCCCGTACCAAACTGACTGCTTTTGTCAATGCCTTGAGTCCTCAGCACCTCCCGTCATTTCTCTTGCAGTCCTCTTTTCACCCCGCAACATGAAATCTGAGTTTCCAGATGCTTGCTGGAAGACTGGCTGGAGGAAGCAGGGGGAGAGGAGGGGAAGCTGAACTACCTGTGATTTGAGATACTGAAGCTACAGCTGCACGCATCCACCTTCCCCCGAGGGGCTCAGGGCACCGGGCAGCCCGGCACCCTTGGCTCATGTGGGTCCTCCCATCCAAGCATTCACCAGACACTGAGGCTGGCCATCCCCAGCTCTTCTACCTGTTTGCACTGCCAAGCCAAGCCCAGCTGAGCTTTTTGAAGGTCACTGGTTTGTCCAAAAAGCAATTTTTTGTGATACTTCAAGAAGGCCTTTGTTGCATTTCCTTCCCTGATGAGTACTGCTTTAAACAGGCCCTGTTTTCCAATCTCTGCATTTAAAAGCAGCACATGTTAAGTCATCTGCTTCCACGCACACTTCAGATGAAGTGGGAAACCAGTCTGTGGTTAGAAGCACCAGCCCAGGGAAGCAGTGCAAGAAGCAAACCCCAGGCATTGTCACAAGCTTTGCACCTGACAAAGACCAGGGGAAAGTTTTCTGAAGTGTTTAAAGCCCACCAGCTCCTGCTGTCCTCATCAGGAACAGCAGAAGGACAAGGCTTATGAAAGACACCAGGCCTCTCACTTCTCTGGGAACTCCAGCCATGGACGTAGCAGAAGACACGAGGCCACCCCAGAAGCAAGGTGCTGGTGCTCAGGGAATGACTGTGGGGCAACTGCTGGGCACGGGCAAGTGTCTGAAGTGGTTTTTGCAGCCCACACCGAGCTCATCACTGCCATGGCAAATTCTTCAGAGACACTTCTTGTCTAAACATGTCGCGATCACTGCAGCTCAGTACCTCTCTGCATTACTATGTATAGTGCCAGCAGGGTTTGGGGAAGCTTAATATATTACTATCTATATAGAAAATGAAGAGGAAGCTTGGCCTACACAAACTAAGTCCAAGAGATATTTGTAGTAAGTTATTGGCCAATAGCTAATGTACACTGTACAGTTTGGTTGTTTTTCCACTGTACGTTATTTAAAGACTCTGCAAACAAACATCATAGAGCAAGTCATTGATTTTTGGCAGCCAGTGTGTACAGCGACGAGGGTTAAATAAGGACCTACACAGGCAAGGGAGATGCTCTGCTCAAAGCGACCTTGGTGGTTGGTGGTTTTATCCCACCAACACAGGGTGAAGAGATAAGAGGGTAATACCTGAAAGGCTTCTAGAAGAGAAGTAGGTGACTGCCACAACCCTTCCCTGGCCACAGCACCCTCTGAACATCGACCCAAGCCTCGCTAGGAAGCGCCCTCTGAACATCCATCCAAGCCTCACTGGGACGCACTCCCCAGCCTGCTGCGCGCACACCCACTGCAGAGGACACCGAAAACACCTATTTTCAGGTCGCAGATGCCTGTAGCAGGGATGACACGACTTCCACATTTGCAACTTCAGCATTTTAAGACCAACTTACCAGATAAGAGATTTGTAGGAATTTTGCCAACAAAACTAAACATTTATTTTAGGAAGGGCCCTGGAAACCAGCTCTTGTTTGGAAAAAGCTTTCATCAAGTAGCTTACTGTGGATACAACGGATACAACTGTCTAAGGAGACTTCTGGTTTCCCAAATGTGCTGATGGACTTCTCTCAAGATGATTCAGGAGCAGAAACTATTTCTTTTCCATTTTTACCCTTCCACAGTATTTATGTTTTGTTCATTAACAAAACAAGGAAAAAATACTGCAAGCCAAATTTTGCAGGCTACCAGTCTCTCTGAAACGAATCAAAATGCCCAACCCACTCATTTCCACATCAGTAACAGGAATACCACAGTTTGTTGTATTTCTGCAGAGGCTGATGTCCAACAAGCGCTACAGATAATTTACTCTGAACCTCTTACTCACATGTGCCAGTCCATGCAGCCAAGGCTAATCCTGTCATTAAACAAGCTTGACGAAGGGAACAGCATAGAGGCAACCCCCCAACTTTTCCTCCCCTCACAAAGTGCGGCAGTACCCTGACCACGCTCCACAACTGCGCCAAACAGCCTCCGCCAAAGAAATTAAGCTGATAATTAATCAGTCTGGATCATTGCCTGACTCGTAGTTCTTGCAGCAGAGGCCCCAGCGATGAAGTTACAACTTAATTGAGTGTAAAAATAGGCAACAGCCTCTACTGTCTACAAATAACACACATCTGCTGATGGAGGACAAAGAAATGAAGAAACTTCATTTAGCAGTAGAGCATAAATCACCCCAGGACAGTGCTGTGTTAAAATTCCTCACTGGGACACTCGGAGGGATGGCGTTATGGACATCGAGACCCAGCAGTCCCATCTCCCTTTAAATTTTGTCTCCACCCCTACTGGAAGGTGGCATGATCCTCTTCTTGGAAAGTGTGTGTTTAGGTGTGTCCAAAGGGAAATGTCTGGGTGTACCCACAGTTAGTCATCCTCCTACCACAGCTCAAAAAGCCTGCGAGAGGAAACTTCCTTAGAGAAGTCCTCCTCTGCATTCTACACCAGGGCCTTGCCTGACACCAAGTTTAGAAAGGCATTTAGGAAGGGAAAAAAGTTGAAGTTTAATTACACAACACTCCAAAACTCTCTCAGCAGTGCAGTGTTCTCACCAACCTGTGTGGGACCAGTGTTGTAAAAGACACTGGGGTAAAACCAGCAAAGAATGGCTTCCACCTCACTCAAATCCTCTTTTCTAGGAAGACTGGGGGATGCAGGAGGAACACCTGGAAGACGAACGTAGCTCCTCTCTTAGCCCAATGTGCTGAGCACCACATGGCTGACGAGGCTCCTACTGCCTACAGGAGAGGAGCCCTATGGACTCAAGTCCTCAAAACTGGTTTTGTTACTCTCCTGAAGAGGAGAGTACCACTGCCTGTCTGTTGGCCTCCCTCCAATGGCAAAAGTTCCTGGTTTGTACCTCTCAGAAGGCATCAACCATGTGCTGCACAACACTGCCCCTCAAACAGCACCCAGAGCAGCTGCCAAGCAAAGATAATTTCCACATGCAGGTCTCTGTAAATGGGGCTAGGACTCATCATTTTACTGACACAACAACAGCATAGAATAAAGCTGAGGGTCTGACAGTGGAAGATAAACTTGACACCAACTGAAAGCTAAGCTTTTCCACTCTGGGTTGGTTGTTTGGGTTTTTTTTTAATGCTACTTCCCTTGCTCGCTGCAGAACCACAGCGCACTGCAGCCTCCTGCTCTGCCAGTAGGATCTCATGGAGCCAGCGCCCTTTTGGCCTGTGGCCTCTAGTCATCGCTCTTCTGACAGTGGCACTGGAGTCACAAACATGGGCTGTAGCAAACACAGTTTTGCTTTACAGAAACCAATTCCTAGGCCAGCAGCACCTGTAAAGCCTCTGGCTACAGCAGGGGTTCCCAAGCCGGCTGGGCTTGGGAAACAGAACCCACAGTTCTCAAGAGAGGGAAGAAACTTTCCAAACAGTAAATTCTCCTGGTATTATTTCACTCTGGCTCACAGCTTGGCTTGAGAAGGCCAACCTCTACAGAGGGAAAGGAAAACCGTCCTGCAAAAAGGATTATCTCCTGACGCAACTATTTGAACGGAAGCAAGATAAAAGACAATAGTAACATCAATCTGAATTGTGGGAGCACCTACCAACGCTCACCCTTCAGAAAACGGATCTAAAGCAAGTAGCGAGAAGATATTCACATGCTTTTGACCTAACGCAGAAAGAAAAGCGTATCTCAGAGCCAATTGTGTTTCTCTGTTGTCTGGCCCTGCTCACTCTTTTCAATCCTTCTGAACCTTACCAATAAGGACTCAGGAACATTTCATGCAGGTTTCCAATTCAAGAGACAACAATTAACTGAGATGAAGAAAGAAAAGGAGGAAAGAAGAGGAAAGTACCTATTCACTGCAGTATAATCTCCACTCTGCACGGACACACAATACCACAAAATGTTTCTCAGACACAGGCACAGCTTCACAGCCAGAGAAAAGCACATTTTAGGACAGACTTTTGGGATTCAAGTCGTGTAGCCAGTGAGGTCCTGCACCAGGAGACTTAGCACATTATAAGGAAGCTAAATAACAATAAGGCAGACGCTTTCTTCTTGCGTACAGGCTACACTGGAAGTGATAAATCTTGGGTTATGGTAGCAGTCACAGACAAGCAGGGACCAGGAGATGATATGCAAGCAACAAATACCATCATCCAACAGTCTACTCAGTATCTTTGCCCATTTTGGCACATCCAGGTCCATCAATAAAACCTAGCGCCAATGACTGGAAGGCATTATTAGCATGGTCAGCAGATCTTTGACTTCCCAAAAGAGTGAGGGCTCCTAATTTCTTCCTGTAGATCCCATGGAATAAGCATAAGATGCAAGACACCCACAGACTTCTGCATTGGCTCTTGGCTGCTTTCTGCTTCCTACAGACCTGTTAGCTCACTCCGGGATGTGCAGCGCCAGCAGATGCACAGGGCAAGCAGGAGAAGGCCCTGCAGCACAGAGGCGGTTTATGGCCAGCCTTGCAGCAGGCAAATTTCTGTAGTACCAGTAGGACAATGATGCCAAGGGCCAGTGTTACCCTATTCCAGGTACTACGGTACTCTCTGCTTACAAAACAGATGAGTTGCTTCAGGACAGGTTGTACTTCAGGGCAGATTAAAAACATCAGGAAAGCTGTCCTCTGGTTCTACATGGGCTTCAGGAAGGGAGGGGAAGTCCTTCCCATCCCCCTGGCAACAGTCCTAAAAGTCTGACTGTGTGACATTAAAGAAACAAACAAGACAACGTCATGCCCATGGAGCTACTGTTTGCCAGGCAACGAATACCACCACAGACAAATGGTAGGACAGCTGGTAAGACAGCTCGATCTTCAAGTGACCTAAAGAAACTTCACCATCTACTCCACTGGACATGGGCTTTCTGCAGCTTCCTTCAAACCAGCCCCAGCTCTCTTCTCCACCTCTAGTCCCAGCGGCAGAGGCTGCAGTGCCTGCCCCAGCCCGCCGACTGGGCAGTCTGCTCTTGGCACCACACAAGTTCACTGCAGGCCTTGATCAAAGCCCTGAGATTCAACACAGTTGCTGGGTGACGGGTGTCTACAGCGCTTGCAGAGAGCTCAAACAGGAAAACACGACTCTCCTTCAGGGGCAGATTGGGCCTCTGCAGAGCAACACACTACAGCAAGTCAAAGATGAGAGCTACCTCTGAGCCTAACCACAGAAACCAAAATATAGGATTAATGTCATAATAAGAGTGTAGAGACAAAGTGGCAGGTTCCACAAGTCACAGAACTTCAAGGCGAGACCAAAAACACGCATCAGAGCAAACTGAAGGCTTGCGCTGCTGGTACGCTGAAAAGGAATCACTTCTTACAGCAGCCTGTGCGTCGGGGGGTAACGCTGCACCACCCACACCAGTCTGTGCCCCCAGCTGGCCAGCAATTGGGGGGCATTACTGCCAGAGAGCACCCACCGCAGGTCACATCTGTACGCAGCAGCCCAGCAAGGATAAGAGACTGCAAAGGAAAAAAGAGCAGCAGAATCTTGAAAACTTTGGACTTTCTGACATGGAGTGGAAAGAAGTAGTTGCCCCTTTGCCAACAGGCAGAATAAGACCTAGAAGCTTCTGTAAACAAAAGCAAGCTCCTTTTTGCAAATGGAAATGCACTATGTTAATGCTACCAAGAGAGGAAACTTCAGAATTCTAAAAACAATGATAAAATTATTGAAGATCCAATTTTCTTTTCTACTTTTAATCTTCATCTCCTTTCTGTATCACAGTCACATTATAAAATGAACATTTAAGGTTGAATTCCCCATTACCTTAAGCTCAGTCACATGTACTGGAATGAAATCCTTGCATACCATAAAGCTGCATTTTATGAGCCTGCCCAAAGAGCAGGAGTAGTGGGGGGAGTGCTGTGGGTCGAGGCGGACAATAAGGCAGGCTACAAGAGTGATCGTTTCAGTTTTAATCACACACTCACTGAGACACATTCACTTACCGAGATAGGCGCAAATACAGGCAAAGCAACGCAGTACAGAAGTTTGATTTTAGAACCAACTAATAAAGCTGGGAATGGCTTGTTTTTTTAATGGTAGGTATATCCCAAACACAATCTGATACCCTGCTGGAATTTTTTTATTTTTTTTTTTAAGCAGCTCTGGAAATTAGAGGCCCAGCCTCCACAGGATTTTCTATGGCAGCTGCATGACTGACTTGCCTCTTTTACATCCATTTATTTCATACTTCATTTACCAGATTTAAGAAAACAAACACACAGCACAAAGGTGTTATAACAAGGAGTTTAAAGGAAAAAAGCATGGGTTTTCTTTCAAATAAAAACGATCTTAATTTAAGTGGGGAAAAAAAATCCAGTTACTAGAAGATAGAGTAACATGGGCTTGAATCTGCAGTATTTAAAAAACAAGGAGAACCAAGTATGTTTGAACATATTTAACATACTGGCTACTGTTGCCAACTAAATGAAAAAAAATATCAAACACAAATGAAGCAGCCTCCAGAAAGAAAGTATCCCAGCTGCCCAGTGGTGTGCACCAGGACACTAAGCACGGGAACCCTGCAGCCTCAGCTGCCATCCGGGGGGTTCCCATCCCACCAGCAGCTCTCACTGGGCCACCAGCACACACCGAAGCAGCTGGGAGGCCTTCCCTTCCTGGAGATGTAAGACGCTTTGCTAAATAGGATCTCTAATCGCTTAAAATTCTGCATCTTTCACTGTCCCCACCGGAACCACACTGTCTGGTTGATCTCTAGCATGCCAGCTCAGCTGACCTAATTCCTCCTGTTATTCTGATGCTAGGAGACAAGCCAGGTGCTCCTGCAGCCAGACAGAACATCATTGCCCTAAGCAACCAGCGATGCAGAATTTGATTCATTTCTATCAGCCCCCCCTTGAAACAACCTTGCTTAATAAACAAACACAGCTTGGAGATCCTCACTTTGCATTTTGAGAGCATCTCTTTATGTTTATGGTGGTATTTAAGGCCTGCACATCATTAAGCAGGAGACATCACACAGTTAAAGCACCTCTTTGCTATGCACTAGGCACAAAAGAGGTTCTAAAGCTATCTGTTGGCAGGGCTCTTCCCTGGATTCTGTTGTGGACATTTAACATTAAATTTCTCAGAGAGAAACTATAACGTCTGAAGACAATTAAGATGGCTTCTCTTAAGCCAAGTATATTTAGGTCTGTACCTGAGAAACATTGCCTTGGAAGACCACATCACTCATATTCACTTTCCATCAAATTCGCCATTTACTACTGCTACATGAACATGAATAACAGGAAAAAAACCCCAAACAAAACAACAAACCCAAGAAAAAGCAACAAGCAAAAAAGTACATACTTATTTTGAAAACAAAGTCAAACCAAAAACCTTCTCTCCTTGACTTTGCAGATCAAAGACCGCCACCTCTGCTGGCCACCCCCATGCCTGGCTTCTCATTTCCCACTGTATCTCGGCCTGGCTCGTGGAAGACACACGTCCGCTTCAGAGGCCCAGAGCTTCTCTAGGAGTTTCCCCAAAGCAAACCAGAGCCATCCAGCTCAGATTCCTACCACCAACGCCAGCCCTGCATTTGCTGGTCTGCCTGTTGAGCAAAAGCTTTTCAGTTGGTATCGAGAGGTGGGAAGGCAGGGGGCGCAGGCAAGGGAGAGGAAAAAGAACACACATGAAAGTGAACTGTACCCTCAGTTCTCTACGCAGGCTTGAGCGTTAAGATGAGCTTTTGAAACACAGTTTTATTGCAGTTTCACAGTTTAGGGTCAAGTCCAGTCTGACCACAAAATTAAATCTTTTAATTGGGCTTTGGTTTAGACCTATAAATATTTGAAAGAAATTCAAACTGTGGGTCTCCATTTGAATTCAATCCTACCCAGCCATTGATTAGAAGGCACCTCTTCCCATCCATCTTCCAAATCTCCACCTCCTTGCTTTCCTCACTCCAACCAAGTGCATTCAATCATCACAAGGATTTTAAACAGTGGAAATTTTCATAATTGAAACACTGACAGAGCTTCAAGAAGAGAAGCACGAATAGCACCTTAGCCGTTACCAGAGCTTTGCTGTCAAACTGTGAACAAAACAGCCTACCAGTTTCCGATTACTCCTGGGAAACATTCCTTAATCTGTCATTATAGTCTGAGTAATGCCACCTTCCACAGGAGCTTTAGAGGCTATTAACTTCCACGTCGCCGGCTCTTCCATGACATCCTAATCATGTGAGAGGAACACAGGTATGTGCTTTACACACAGGATGAGTAAAACAGTGATCATGACTTCAGAAATGCAACAAGACCACTCCCTCTAAAAAAAGCCCATGACTCTCTGAGGTCTATATTTAGTGGTCAGCATTTGCTAGATGTTTCTGTGACCTGCACAGTGGGGTACTCAGCTAGCGAAGCCAACATTAGATACAAGTTCAAGACTGTAAAATTCTCTGCTCTCCATAAACATAGCCATTTTGGTCCATTAAACTCTCAAGCCTCATCCTACAAAATTACTGGCAGAGGGTGGTTGGGTTTTTGTCCTTTTCACCTTCTAGCTCTAAATTAAGCCAGATGCAATCTTCAATAACAGAGTGATTCCCTCCAACAGATGGGAGGATGCTGCTGGAGCAGGACAGCAGACACCCCATTCTTGTCCGCAGCACCAACAGAAAGAGGACTGCTTGGCAGTTCAGAGAAGCCTGCACTTTACTCCCACTCACCAGGCAACTTGCCAGCTTCGCTCGGGGATGGAATTAAAACAGGATTTAACCAGGCAGGCAGCCTGACCTCAGGAGTGTGATCTCCCAGGCACAGAGTGCCTCCTTAGTCATTCCAAGTGTCACAGCGGAGCCCTGTCTCTCAAGATGGGGCACCCCAACAGCAGTGCCCGAGGAACAGAAGATCCTGCCTTAGGTGGCACGAGAGGTGGTGAGGCAGGGAGGTGACACTGCAGCAACACTGATTCATCCAACATCACACTCATCAGCAAAGCACTGCAGCAGGAGCGAGCGGAGCTGGAGGGCACACCAAAGGACACTGCCGTACATGGAGCTCCGGAGATCCCAGGGGACAGCAGGAGGCACGTACGCAAGATGTGGACTAGCAGCTAAAGGCTCCGTCTTGGAAAAGGGCAATGGTGCAGAGAGCACAACAGAAGATCACAGCCCAAAAGCCAGGTCCTATTGATCACAAGGACTTTCTATACAGCAACAACAGAACCAGCCTGTTATTACTTGGCTCTCAAGACCAGCCCAGGGTGACTGATCATTAAGCTGAGATGTGTTTGTTCTGCCACCCATGCCTTAATCCATCTGCACAAGAAAAACTGCACTGCAAGGACTCTGTGTTCTTTGTCTCCAGGAGCTCCAGGTGATACAGTCACCCCAGCAAAAGTATTTTTGGTGAGTCTGTACTGCATGAGCGAGTTAAGCATTCCTCTCAGCTCATCCCAAGCTGGTGAGTATGATAAGCCAACGTGACAGAAAGTTATGGGAAGACAACCCTCAGGTAACGTAGGCTGAACCAGAAACTCAGCAGCACAGTGCCCTGCATGACATTAACAGCTATGTTTCCACAACTGGTCCATCCTACCGATGCAAAAATTAGAGAAAAAAAACCCACAAAAATCACCTGATACCCACACAAGCACAGTCATAGCTAGGCTGCTTTAAGAAGCAAGCTGAGATTACAGCACACAACTAGGGAAAACGTGCCAGTAAAATAACCCTTACCATTTCACGCAGGAAAACACTTTCGAATATCCAAAGCATGATTTATGTCCAGGAATAGCAGATTTTCTGCCCTAGCACCAACACAGCTACATGTGAGATCTTCAGTTGACACATATTCAACCAACCTTCCTGAGGCAACTGGCACAGAACAGGGAAGAAAACGTACCCAGGACCTCCCATTGCTCCAAAGATCTTAGCTACATTTAAGAACTTACTTCTTACTAGTGCTGGAAGACGCTGTCTAGCACACAGTGCTCCCAGGACCCAACAAGTTCAAGAGTTACCTTCCTACCATTGAAGCCCCTTGGCTTATCAAGTGGTCTCTGATCACAGACTCAACATCCAGAGTCACAAAAGAAACCAAACCAAGTCCCACACACCACACGCTGCTAAGCTTTCAGTGTCAACACTTGTGAACGAATTGAGCTGATCCTCAGAGTTTTGGAAATCCGTTTTCCAAGAAACCTCATTTCCAGACCAAGTCCTCACCCAGCAGAAACCACCATTTGTATCCTCGTTGTCACAAATTTCCACCTTAAGGGACAAGGCCTCATTTGGCTGTCTTCAAACAGAGTAAAAAGTCTTCTGGGATCCAGATGTCCCTCTAAACTGCTGTACTCCCCTCAACTGCTGCAGTCTGGAGACCCCAACTCCAGCCCCTCCGCAAGCCAGCCAAGGAGTCAGGGATTGCTCAGCAGCAACTAATGCGCTCCACATACGGTGGAATATGATTTCTTTTTTATGCCAAACATCTCCTGTGCCTAGGAAAGGTCTGCACCACCAACTCCAGACACTAAAACAGACAGTACTTTTAGAAACACAATACAATACCATTTATCCTCTTTTTGAGCAGGGGTTCTCGCACTAGGCTCCTAGACTATTCACAGCACCTCTCATTAATACATGAGCACATAATAATGGGAATATGCATATTTCATTTTGTGAGCCAGTCTCATGTAATGATGCTGCTCTTAGGACTCTAGTGAGGGGATCTATAAAAGTCCAGACACTGCAGTTTAATGCATTAAACATTCACCAGTATCATTTATTCCTAGGAAGCTTCTTATTTTGCCATTATTTATGAACCAATATCACAAAGATCTACGAAACAAGAAGGAACACAGCAATTTTCCTGGATTTGAAGGATAAAGCAAGTGTGTCAGGGTGAGAGCTGCTGTCACTATTAAATATCAGCACTGCAACTATCTGTCTGGGGCAAATCTGGCATTACATCAAAAATCTTGATTTGTACAAGGCCTGCTTAGCATTAGCTTTTAACCAGGAAAACACGAACGAAAGCACCATTGGGTGTAATCACTTGCTTACAGCCACTGTGGTTTTGGCAACCATTTCCTTGTGTGTAAGGAACATGCGAGCAAAAGTTAAAGTTACTGTTGACAGGAGGCGCAGAGGCAGGGACGACACAAAACGCGATGACAGAAAAAGTTACAGAGCAACCTTAAGATTCACAGGAAATATTTTTTCCTTTTTGCTCTATGATGTTGTAATACAAGAATAAACCTCTCCAGTTTTAGAAAGCCTGAAAGTAAGGGCTCAATTAACTGCAACTATGACATTTTCGAGGGTAAATATATATGCAGCTATGAATGAAGTAACCAATCTTGTATCAGAGGAAGAAGGTGAGTAATAAGTATTTTCCACAAAGTAAGGCAAGGTGGGCAGCAGCCAGCCTTCCACAGAACTGCGCTTTTACCTTTGCAGTAATTTACTCCCATACGACTCCTAAGCGGACACAGAGCAAGGTCACACAGACACATTACACACACAGCCGAGGTGGGTGGAACGCATCAGACTGTCTGATGACCCATCACCTTACACCAGAGGGGACTCCACACCCTGGCAGCACTATATAACATCCAGTGCCACCCAAGTCACGTCATTTCGCACAAGAAATCAAATTACCCAGGTCATACAAGGACTCTCTGACAAAGCTGATAACAGAACACACACTTGGGCATCCTTAAGCCCAGGACCATTCTCATGTTCCTCTTTTGTGGTATCTTACTTGCTAATACCTCACCAGGCTACACCGCTATACACAGAATTTAACTAAAGCTCACTTGCCATCACATAAGGAGAAAAAAATGCATTGCTGCAGTTGTAACAGTGATGAAATCACTCCTCTTGCAGGAAACATCTTTGAGCTCCTTCCTACCCGGCAGTTATCTGAAGCAGGGCGAGGAGTAGAACATGAACAAAGGTTCTGAAAGACCTGCAATAAGCAAATCCGGCAGCATAATGCTTCATACAAATGCAAACTATAGAGGAAGCACAGGAGCAGGCACTCACTCCCTCAACTGAAAAGTTATTAAGTAAACTTAGAAGGTACAGAGGAGAATGAAAAAAACATGAGACCTAATGCCCCAGGTGGCCTGTGCCCAGAGGAAACTGCCCCAGCTCTCTGAGCACGCATCAGGCCAAACACGGTCACTGCTTCCCATGATCAGCTCTAAAGGCTGGTTCAGGAGCAACTAAAGGACATTTCCAAGAAGCAATCCCGTTCCCGACAGCCTCCCCTCCCAGCGCAGCCTGAAATCCCCCACCTCCACCTCTTGACAAAGCAATGCCAGGCACAAAATGCTTCCCAAGGAGCTGGCTCCCCTCCCTGCAGCACCCTGCCGTGACCCCCTGCTCCGGCGGAGCGGGACAGGGTGGGTGACACAGCCCCGGGGCCAGGGTGACACGGGGAGACTACAGCACCCAGAAGGCACTGCAATTAGGCTGTACCAACCGGCTGGGACTCGTGTTGGGGTGACGCGGAGGCCACCGGAGCCAATCCACGGGAGAAGGAGGAATGTCAACAAACACGGCGGCCTGCGGGACATGTGATATCAGGGACAGGGCAGGCAGCTCCAGATAAGCCACCCCAGGGCCAGCCGGGGGGTCCAGCGATCACGCACCCATCGCTGGCAAACACCAGACCTTGGGGCGGCACAGGCTGTACCAACGCACCGCGCGCCAGCCCCTCCATCCAGGAGCAGGAGGGCTCCATTTTAGGCTTTTAGATCCTGCGGTGGGTTTGGGGTTTTTTGGTTTTTTTTTTTTTTAAAAGCATCACAAATGTCAGAGAAAGCTTGTGCCATGACCCAGCGTCATTGTTTTTAACTCAAAATTCAAGGGGGGAGAAAAAAACCAACAAAACGAGTAATTGGATAACTTGGGTTTCAGAGCAGATCAGTTTTAGCCCCTCAGATTAGATCTTCAGAGCTGACTTTGAAGGAAAAAGCAACTGTGGGAAACCACAATAATCTAAAAATGTCTGCTGCAATTTTTAACACTTAGTGACTGCCACAAGGACAACAGAAAAATGCAAATGAAAATCCTCTGGAACTGAAGACAATCATATGCTACAAAGTCATGCTCACACTATTTTTACATAGCTTAGGAAAAAGAAATTTTCTTAGGGAGTATATCCAGACCAGGGAAAGAAAATAAAAAGGAAGGCATTCCAAGAATAACTACTGTAATTTTATTTCTAACATTTTGGGAACTTAGTCACTTCCAACACATAATATTCACCAAACACTGCATTTCACTGCATAACATCCCAGGAGCAGGAGCTCCCACCTCAACTCCCAACTGTGCAAGAGTTCTGTGGTCCAGACAACAATTAATACATGATCTGCTCAGGCATGTTTGTTTATCTTTCCCTAACTTATCACAAGACTTTTTTTTTCCCCCCTCCCAGAACACACGTGTTTGATTACAAACATCTGTTAAAAACTGAAATTCCACAAACCCTATTCAGCCTCTCCCAAATCCCGAATGCTTTGCCGTAACTGAATGTATTTACCTGGAAGTCATACAAGGCAACGATGTTTTCATGTTTCAATTCCTAGAAAAAGCAAAACAAAGACCATAAGCTAGGAACAACAAAGGACATACAGAACAAAGCCTGAAGAAAACAAGTCAGTCTACTTTTACCTTAAGTATTTTTATTTCCTTCCCCAGCAGAGTTTGAGATTTTGCAAGGTTTTTCTTGTTAATGCATTTCACAGCTACTTCCAGCTCAGGCTTCTGAAAAAGTGCATATGTAATTCAATAATAAATGTAAATTTCACCATTAATTTACATTAGGATAAGCAGCCTCTTAAGTGAAAGAAGTGTCTCGCAGCACCAGTAAAGGCCCCTCACTTTATATCCTAATGCCTATCCCTCACTTGTTCAGACTTGCCCTTACCCAAATTATGCTTGTCAGCCCAAGGTTTGGCTTTTTGTTATTCCTTTATACGATGATTATCCTCTTATTTAATCACTAGAAATAAACGCACTGTGGGAGCCTTGGCTTATCCCAAGCCCTAATAATGGAAAATCCATGGCCGGATTGGTTTCCTTTTATTTACCAGCGAGCGATTTCCCCTCCTCTTGAAAAAATTAAGTGGAAAAGGACAAAACTTCACAGACCCAACAAAAACACCCCACAACAAGAGGTCTCTACACACTTCACAGACAGTGTGGGGGGATGTTTTCTCTCGTTTGTTTTCAAGGTAAGGGCCAGGGACACCTCGGCAGCAGGTTGCCGGCCTCCGGCTCCGCTCTGGCCAGCCGCAAGGTGAAGCCACCTGCCTGGGTCCTGCTGGCACACACGCCTGCCTCCCAAAGAAACTCCAGAATAACAATAATAAATAATAATAAATACGCCTACAATCACCAGAGCTGCCCCAGCACCGGGGGCTGATGCCCAGGCTAAGAATAGCCACCCCAGCCCAGCGGGGATGGATGGGGTGACCGGGACATGGTGCCCAGCCCGGCCCTATGCATCTATAAATAAAAAGCGGGGGGGGGGGGGGGGGGGGGAGGAGAAAAAAAACAAAGAAAAAAAGAGATTATTCACCTCTTTGTGCCTGCCTTTGAAGACGACGGCGAAGGCTCCGTGCCCGATGAGGTCCTTTCTGCTGAACTCAAACTTTCCCACCGTCTCCATGGCGCTGCGCCGGGGGGTCCCCGGGGCCGGCGGGGGGGCTGCGGCCGGCAGGGCTTCAGAGCTGCAAAGGGGCGAGGAGGAGGAGGATGGCGGTGATGAAGGTGCTGCCTTGAAAGAAAATTAAACCTCTCCCGATCCAAACGCAACGGGTCAACCGTCCCCCTCGCTCGCCGCCGCCCCCCCCTTCTCCTGTCAGCCCCCCGAGGAGCCGCCCCCCCCCCCGCCTCCCCTCCTGTCAGCTCCTCTCCCCCACCTCGCCCTCCTCCATGGGCTGCCTCTTCCTGCCGAGCGGCCGGGGGCTGGTCATTGTTAGCGGCCGGGGAGAAGTTGGCTCCTCAGCAGCGGGCCTTCCCCATCTCCTCCTCAGGACGGGCCGACGCGGCTCCTCCGGCGGCGGCCTCAGGCGGGGCTCCCCATACCGAGCGCCGGCCCTCCCCGCCCGGCAGGCGCGGCTTGGCGGAGAGTCCACCTTAAGCGCGAGTCCACCTTAACGCCCGGTCCACCTTAAGGGGAGCGGGTCCACCTTAAGCGCGAGTCCACCTTAAGGGGCCGCCTGCGCCCCCCGACCGTGGGTTCAGAGCGGGGCCGGGGTCGCCCCCGGGGTTCCGCCGCCCGCCCGGGCCCAGACAAAGCTCCGCGGAGCGCGGCGCGGACGGCGGACGGCGAGCGGCGGCGGCGCAAGCGCGGTGCGCGGCAGCGGGGGAGGCAGGCGCGGAGCGGCGGCGGCACCTGAGGCGGAGGAGGCCGAGCCCCGCGCATTTAAAGGCGCCGCCCGCGGGCAGCCCTGAGTCAGCGGCGCGGCACGGTCCCCTGTGCCCCTCCGGATGGGGACGGGAGGTCTCCCGTCACCCTCTACCCGCTCCGCGCCTTTGCTAAATGCCCCCAACAACTAAAGAAATGGGTCCGTTGGGGTGAATCTTTACAAATTCACCACAGGAGGGGTGACAGGGCCCAGGCGGGACCCGAGGGGCTGCAGGGCAGAGGTGGGCCCCATCCCACAGTTCAAAGCACCCCTTCTGCCACTTCCTCCACACGCCCCAGCCCCTCTCCACAGCCGGCTGTGGTGGGGGTCCAGGGCCCTGCCGCCCCTCTGAGGGGAGTGCAGCAGGCCTCCAGCTCACCCTGAGGAGGTTCTCCGCTGAGAAACCTCTTGGCACCCCGCTGCGGAGCTCAGTGTGCCATCGTTGTGAGGCGAAACCTTGCCCAGCCTGAGCATGGTACTCGGCCATTTGCAGTGACCCGCCAGCTTTGCCCTGGGGGTGCGGGCCGGTCAGTTGTTACCTCCATCACAGGAACCTCTCACACGTCCGACCCACTCCAGGCTGCCCAAACCCGCTCCCGCCAGCCGTGGTGGTATCTAGACCACTTGCGCACTCACTCCGTTTTGCGTGCATCCTTATCAAAACGTCTGAAGCGGAACATCATATTCCAGCTGCAGGGAAGATAACGCTCCCCACAGGCAGCACCCCTGCTCACACGCACCACTCAAGTTTGGTTTTTACACAGTTGCACGGTATCGACCTGGGTATCGCCCTGTATCGGCACCGCAATACCAAACACGCGCTGCTCTTACAATGCTGGCGGCTCTACAGAGACACGATGTGAAGGGTGCTCACTATCGTGACGCTGAGTGTCTGCGGTTATCGCTGTTTTCAGCAAAAATTAGGAACAAGCAGCACCTCACAGCGTCAGACCTTGTTTTCTGCACAAAAGCAGCGGATAACTGATACAGCATCTGGCCTGTGGTCTGTTGCCCTTGGTTGCTAGATAATTCGTGTTCAGGTACCATCCTGTGCTTAAAATTTTGTTGAAGAAATGACAGCATATACCAAATGCTTATATGAAAGTCGCAGTGCCTGACTGGTGGTAATTTGCATCTCAAATTCCAGCACTTATTTAGTGCTTGATGGCAACTGTAAAAGTGATAAGGGCATTCTTCAATGTGAATTTGATAACAGCGTCTGTTGAAGTAGCCTTTAAACCAAAACAAGACTAGAGTAACCTTTGTGATTTCAGCAGAAATGAATTAAAATTTTACTTTTTTTAAAAATAAAATTTACTTAACTACTTGTTTTTGTTCTCACTCCTAGGTCTGTGCCATCCACGAGGTTTACAATTTCAGGCTTTTGTCAATGATCACAAGGGGTTAATTCAAAAATTCACACAGAAAATGGTAAAAATGGCAAACATCATCAAACTTGCAAAAAAAATCAAGCTACTTGGCAAATGACAGACACAGGAATTTATTTTACCAGTTGTTAAAAGCCACTGGCTGTAATGCAGAGCGTAACTGTTGCAAAAGTTTAAGGCAGGAAGTGAAGAAAATGTTTTGAAACTTCTTAGATGATTTCTAGGCAGGCAAAATCTTGTATCCCCCCTTCGCTGGAAAACGGCCAGGGCACCATGGTTAGCAAGTGCGCTCTTGCAAGAACTGCGGTAAAATCTCTAGTGACCACAGGTGTTTCTGCCTTTACTTTCCTAGCACAGCAAAGACACGCAGTCCTAGCATGGGGTGGAGGAGGAAGCTGATACGACTGCTGTTCAATTAGAGGCCAAAATATCACAGTGATGAATGTTCTTTGTTCTGTACTGCGTGTGCTTATTTGTTCCTTCACGTGCTGTTGGTTGTGAAAAAAAAACACGTTTAACTTAAATCGGTTTTGATTAAATGTGGGTTCTAAGGTAGCTTTCTGCGTGCAGCTATATGCAGAGCCAGGTGGCAAAGTCAGCCCCCTCTCCGTTGATGTTTTATTTTTATTCTAAGCAAACTGGGTTTGTTTTTAAGCAGACTCACTGGGTAGCCTTCCAGTGAATAAGTGGAATTTCAAAGTAGAGTAAGAATTGTGAAGGTGCTCAGAGGTCTCTTCAGGGCCAAGTTGCACTGGATGCCGTGTGCAGACATGAGGCACAACACTTTCTTTGAACTGACAGTTTAATGTTTGTAGCAGTTAAATGTCTCTTCCAAAAATAGGCTAGTGAAAAGATTTCAAACTTCTACAGAGGTTTAAAAACTTACCCAACCACTAAATGTACTGCCATTTGACAGCAAATACAGTTTGGAGATATTTGGAGTGCACTCTGCAGACACAGGGTATTAGCAAAACATTTATTTGCTTTGGAACAAAGGCGGCTGAAAAGCTTTTTAATTAAAAGTAGGATTCCTCAATTTTTTTTTCCCTGTGGTTTACTGATTAAGTACTTATGCTCTATCAATTCTTCCCTGATGTCCAGAATTCAGTGAGAGTATGTTTAGGCCAACATCCAACACATGCAAATTCTGTTCTCCTCCCACAGTCTCCCATTTGCTAATGATGAAAGTACTACCACCACCGGCATGTATTCAACTGCTTCCTCGGATGGAGGCATTAATCTTTGAGGGGACAGTTCAACTTAATAATGTAAAACATGAGTGGGGGAGGATCTACTGCTGTGATTTATGATGGGTGGAGAAAAATACAAACATCCACCCAACTGTGGGAAACCTTTGAACATTTTCTTGAAATTCTTTTTTTAATTTAGTGCAACTTTCTTCTTTTTTCTAATTCACATGCGAAGGAAAGCAACAGACAACTGATATCCTAATGACTCATGTGATACCCTTTTCCCATACCATGTTTTAATCAGTAGTCATAAATACGGCTATTTCTACCTACCAGAATCCCAGAATGCCATCCTTGCCTCTCGGCTCCAGAGGTACGATATAGTTATCATCATAATAATCTCTGACACCACCTGTATGCAGAAGTACAAGAGAATTATGCAAAAACCAAGCAAACCCAGAGTAAAGATTTAGAATAAAGGCAGAATAAAGATTTCCATCTAGGGCTAAATTGTTCTCGTCATAGTCCAACCTATGGAATAACTTATGTACGTACCTAAGCAGTAGCTTGAGGTGTCACTGAGGCTCGCGTAGGTACAACTACACTAGTTTTAAGTGAGCTAACTCTTTTACCAGTAACCAGGAGCAACATAGACTTTATTTTGGACTGCTAAACCTAACTTGGAAGCTGGGTGGATGCTACAGAAGGCTGCTGTGTGCACTCTGCTGTAGGTACCAGAGATTCCGCAAACACTTAACATGAGGCTTCAGTCCCATCCTGACATACCCAAAGAGCAAGACGTATCCATTTGACTATGTCTTCTAGGACAAGTGACATTTTACATTTGCTCCGATACAGGAACGACCTGCGTTCACATATCCCAAAGAACCTGAGCCAGATGTGTGACATGTTTCTTGTTGCTGTTCTAGGCAGTTTTGGCTACCACAAGCATCCTCTGTGGGACAGACAGCCGTCTTTCCCAAGATCCTAATATTTTTTCTTCTCTGGTTCAGCAACTCCATCCCAGTGTTCCCCACACTGTCCCACGAGACACCAGAAGCCTCACAGCAGCCACCCACGGAGTTGAACCACTGTATCTGGGAATCCTTGGCTGGATACAATCAGAAAGAACAAGTTCTTTCCCTCACTGTATATCTCTATTTTGAAATCAAAGTTCTGCTCGATGGAGAGGGAATCTCCAAGGTGCTCCTGTGTAATCGTTTTATTGCAGCAGTTGCCTCGCAGACAGAAGCACTAAGGGCCAGGAAAACAAATCCGTGTTTCTGGAGGAAGGGAAATGCCAAGCTACGAGGCTTGGGCACACGAGCAAGATGTGATTGAACAAGTTACTGCACATGGACTGAGCCTGTTAATTGGCCACACATCGCCTCTTTGTGTGAAATGAAAGCTTAAGCCTGACGAGGAGCTGTAGCACAGTCATAGGTAGTGCTGCTGCTGGGTAATTTATTTTCTTCACAGAAATGGATGTTCAAAATTTAGTCTGGGTATTTTATAGCCCAAAAAAATGGACAGAGCAGGACAAGAGGAAAGATTAAGTATGGCTTAGTTTCAGAGTACATCTGGATGAAAAGCAGACATTGTATTCGTGCGGTTTCAAAATCTCATTCAAATTCAGACGTGTTAAGACAGTTACACATCCGCTTTCCACAAACATCCTAATAGCTGAGCGTAATCGCCAGTATCTGGGCAGAGCCCACACTAACCTGAATGCTGGAATTTTTGCCAGATTCATTAGGAAGGAGCGAAGGAACTAAATATGCAGTGCTTGGCTGAAAATCAGTTTGGTGGAAGAAATATGTGGAAGGTCTGCAAATATCTGTAAATGGTAAAAGTAAATATTAGCCTAGCATTAATGAATAGAAGGCAAGCTGCAGGCTGAATTCAATGGAAAATTAAAATTAAATCTTTTAATTGTGCCCATTTCAGATGTTTGTTAGTAGGTTAGATTCTGGCTCAGTTACAGTAAGGGTAAGACACAGATTACAGTCGAATTGCACCAAAGTCCCACCAAGATAAGTGAGTTTTGAACACAGCCCTGTTGTGTTGCATTCCTGGGGAGGTTGAATGAGTGGATTAATTTGGAGCCCTGAAAACATCTGTAAATTTACAGCAGCGGTGTAAGTTATGCCAAGAGTATTTGTTCATACCTCACTGGGGATCTGCAGAAACTGCACTCCAACTCCATAAAATGCTTTTGTCTTAGAAA
The DNA here is from genome assembly GCF_028500815.1 of Rissa tridactyla. Lineage (NCBI taxonomy): Eukaryota > Metazoa > Chordata > Aves > Charadriiformes > Laridae > Rissa > Rissa tridactyla. The sequence continues at coordinate 9,059,218 of NC_071478.1, read as the reverse complement.
GGGAGTGATCCTCCGCTCATGACATCGGCTCTTCATCAGTGAAACTGGAGACACTCAGTGAAGTGACAGAGTTTACAATCTGCTCCTCACCTTCCACAGTCAACGGCTCCCTCCCTCGCATGCACAGCTGAATCGAAGACATTTAGGTGACATCTAAACATGGGATAACATGGCTGGAAATGCTGAATGTTTGAACCATCAGAGCATTAAGGTTATTCAAATCCCAGTTGCCGGAGCAGTATGGCACCTACCCTGGTGCACAGGAGAGGAAGAATCGCTTTCCATGCACTTCCGTATCATATTACAGCCTGGATTTATTTACGCTCTGGGCCCCTTTATTGATTAATACTGTTGAGAGATTTAACTAGCCACTCAATTATCCTGGCAGGCAAGGTCTGAGATGTTTTATTACCCCTCTCCCCACACATACACACCAGCTCACTGAACAGATTTTATGAATTATTGAAGGTGCCGTTTTAATGTACTCAGCAAGGTGCTCTGGCAAGGGGCTTCCTAGGTTCCCCTTGCATTTTAATATCAGATACATTTCAGCTGCTGGCAGAGGGCTCTGGGCACTAAAGGCTGTACTCGGTGTTCAAATCTGTTAATGCTCACATCAAGGACCATTACCTAACCTGCCTGTCAAGCAGCTGATTATATTAAAATGAGGTTTGCCAATAAATAAGAGAGAGTCTGCAAATCTCCACCCAGAGCAATCTGTTTTCAGGCTAATTGGAAGCTATTTCTTGCCAGAACCCTGCTTGACCATATATCAGCAGGTATCACCACACAGTTCCTTGTAAGACATCATCTCTATCCTGGATGAGAATAGATCCACCCTCAGATTCTTTTTACACCTGCATACACAGCTTGGTCCATGCCATCCATGGGGCCCCTCTATCAGCCCTGGTTTGTTGGGAGGAGACACAGGCCACTCTTCAGCCAGCACCCTGGTCCTCTGGGACCCCCTCCAAATCCCACTCAAGTCAACAAGATCCTCTGCAGCAGTTCCAACAGGCTTCAGCACTAGCCCTTTCTCCGGTGACCTGTGTTAAAAATAACCGCTCACCTCATGAGGGGAGGAGGAGCAGGAGTTTCACATCCCTCATCTTGCACATCTACAGAGTCATAAGTTTAGGAGGCCAGAAGAAGGTTGCTCAGCATTCAGCCTGGGCTTCTCTCCAGATAGGGCAGGGCCAACATGGGGTGAAGGGGGGGCATGACTTGTATAGGGGAAACCTCCAGGTTTAAGGACCACCTCCTTCTCCAGGAAAGAGCTGAAAGTCATGGTCAGAAAGAACTTCTCAGCCCAAGAAAGTCTTTCCAAAGCAGTCCAGGTGGACAGTGAGGTCACATTTATCACTTCATCTGTCTTTGACCTCCTTAAGAGCAGCCTTAGGACAAAAATATCAGAAATAAAGCCAAAATATCAGAAGCCAGCAGTGACTTCCCAGAGCAGCCTGTATCTATCATATTATGAATCAGAGGCCTCCTTGTTTTTCCTGCTCCAAGAGCTGCCCACCTGAGCGGAGGTTTAACACCAGCTCCCTGCTGGCTTAAGGCAAAGAGCCGCAGAAGTGTGCGTACTTATAGAAACAGCCACCTCCTCCTCCCTGATGTGAACCTGGGAAGCGTTGAGACCTGCAATGGCTTAAAAATGGGATTCTCAGGCATTTTTTCGCAGCTGGCGTTTGGTGCATGGGCACCACTGCCCCTGGGGAGGGGAGGCATGGCCGGGAGCACCCCTGGGCCCAGCTCGCTTGGGATGGCTGACTGCTTCCAGCGAGCTCTCAGCTTCGCCTTGGGAAGGGACTGTTAATGAAACTTTCCTCTTTATGACTAATTGGCTTGGGGTTGTCTATGTTTTCAAGTAGACCAGTAGCATATACAATTTCAAGCAGGCATTGCTCCAGCAAAGGCCTTACTCATCCCATGTAAAGCCAGGGCAGAAATTATAGTTTCCTTTATTTACAGGCATGTGTAAATAACAGCCGTAACAGCAGGGAACGTCCAGAGGAGAGAGGACAAGACATAATGTGCTTCAGCAGCAATGAAGGAGCTTTCTTCCTCCCCCAGGTGTTTCAGGAGGGGAGTGGGCAGCAGAGCACTGTCACTGCTGGAGCCTTTCTGGGACAGGTTGGGCAAATATCTGGCAGGAACAACACAGGCAAGGCCAAACCTTGGCCTTGGATGAGCTACGTCATGCCCAGCTCTCTTTCTCCCTTTCTGGGATTTGCCTCCAGTATTCTGGTTTTGGGCAGAGGCTGAGAGTTTCTCTCCCTAAAAGCCCGAGATGAGCAGTTACTCCTAACTCAGGCCTTGGAAGCCCCACTCCTACCGATACAAAGAGAGAGCACTTGGGAGAAAAAAAAACACAACTCAGGCTCTTCCTCATCCTGTTATCAGCCAGCTATTTCAACTGACAAGGACAGGCTGCCTCACAGAAATGTAAAATTCATCAGAGACGCACCCTGCAGCGAGTCTGGGCACTGCTGTTTGCAGCAGCTGGGATCTTTACCCACGTTGCAACACTCCAAAGCAATGATCCCTCCTCATCCTTGCACGTTTCTAGGAATCCAGAGGGATAATTCTCCAGCACAGAAGCCTGAAGCAGTGAGTGACAGGGGAAAAAAGTTTCCAGTGGAGCATCAGGGAAGATTCTTTGGTTTTTAGTGCATTCAAACTCATTTTATTAAAAAAAAAAAACAAACCCAAAAAAACCCAAAACCAAAGCAAACCCAAAACCCACTGATCTGCTAAGAAGTCAGACCTGCCCCTATGTGTATCCCAGGCACTTATTGCCCCACAGCAAAGAGGAATACCCAAGGGCAAGGAGATAATGGAATAAGAGTTATTTTTAACTTTATTTATTTATTTAATACCCTCTTTTTTGCACATCTGACCTCTCTGCTCCATCAATTCACATAGCAATTGTATGGAAATGCAGTTTAGCTGAACAACTTGACTGGGATTGGAGATATCTAACTGCTGACTTCCTGCCTGACAAATCAGAGATGCATTTCTGAGAGGCATTTAGGTATTTAACTCCCCTAGATTACTGTCGCTTCCTTTCCCTCATCTGTGTAAGTGGCAAGGTCTTTGAAGACCTAATTTCTCATAATTATTTTTGTACTACTTTGATTTTGGTAGTGACTGTAATGCAGTAATGGTTACGTCCAATTAAAGATCAGAAATGTACACATCTCAGCATTTGGCCTTTGTCAAATGCAACAAGGTACAATCACTAATAAAAACAAACCAGGACAGAAATCAAGAGGACAAGGCTGATTTAGGAATTCTCTGCCCATAGCTAATGCTCTCCCCAGGCCTAGGGACAAGCTGAGAGAGCTGTTCTACGCCAGGTTAACCCTAGCGTTTCCCAGCAGAGGATTTTGGTTTTATCAACACTATAAAATGTTACAGGATGCATTCGCGATGCGTATCCAGGCACTGGGAAGACACCTGACCTGGCAGTACTGGACAGCAAGATCATCCGGAGCTATGAGGGCTATGGAGCTTTCCCATGACTCATGAAATTGTAGTCAAATATTCCATGACTCATTAATTAACCTAACAAAACCCAGAGGGAAGAAAAGCTATTGGGTTGTTGGTTGACAAGAGCCTTTTAAAATGAACACGGCATAATAAGCAGGATACCAACATCCTCTTTCTGACTCTTGAGAAACTTGTAAGGAAGAGTTTTATCCACTCACTTATTACCAAGGGACCTCAGCTGAGGTTAAATAATTAGGATGGGATGGGACACTTTTTGCAGCTTCGAGGCTTGAATAGCAACATTAATATAATGCAGTTACAGAAAACATGACCACATGCAACAAGTTATTAATAGTAGCTTATATTTGAATGCAGTTCCCTTCCATTCTACTGCAAATAAACAAAATTTATCAAATACGTAGAAAACAGAATGTAGCCTTAAATGAACCACGTGATAAAATACAGTAAACAAGGTTAACTGTCTCCCCTTCTGCCAAAATGTTATGCACTTGCTTAACACTGTGACAGGAATAGTCTGACCCTGGACAGGGCATGGAAAGGGAGTTTCCAGAGTCCTGGGTGCATTCATGCTCCCTGCTTTGCAATGAATTTCCTGGGAATCTCTGGGCACCTTTGCAACTACAACAAGGTAATCATGCTGATAAATTAAATAGTGTAGATAAACCTCTCTAATCCCTCTGTGCCTCTGTTTTTGCTGTAAAATAGGATGAGGGGAATTGCAAAGTAGAGAGGATGAAATATATCAAGTATTGTGGGGCCAGTGGTCGACTGCAGTACCAGAGGCCATAGAAGGGCCTGGGATGCTGCTGGTTGAACAGGTATAAATTCCAGAGGGGCACAAGGGGATTGGCAGTGGAAAGCCTGTCCACTGTGGGACTTACAGGGCATAGAAATTACCCCATTATTTCTGAATTTGGCATTCAGTCTCTGCCCAAGCCTTTGCATATCTGGGATCCTAACATCTTCTTTGAATTCTCTTGGTAGACATAACAATACAGACCTAAGTCTAGGGAGCAATGCAATACATTTTATATTTAAAACATCACAGTTAGTTTGGTTTAAATAACATGTATTTTATCATTCTGACAATACAGATACAAGTTAAGATATTTTCTTCTTCAGAAGCTATATGTGATGAATAAAGAGAAAAAACAGGCAGAAGAATAAAGTTTAAATGGTGTCTAGGGGAAAGAGCGAAACAGTGGAATTTTTTGTTTTTAGAGAACTTGTTTATTTTTTGATGACATTACCCTGTAGTTTATAAGACTAGGATTTGCTTGGCAGAACTTCCTTCAGATCTCAGGGTTTATATTGAGAATCAGATTTTTCTGTCAACAGTCTTAATCCTTTAACTAATATAGTATCTTTCATGAAAAACTCCAAGCACTTTGTAGTCCTCAGGTCATATGCTTTTAAGATTATACTCAACCATTCTCAATTTAATTTCGCACTCCTGTATGAGCCTAGAGACACAGCCAGACGAAACAATTGTCATTATATTGACTTGCACCAGTAGAAGCCCTGGCTAATGCCAGAGAATCAACTTGGAAGACATGCATAACCACTGTGGCATCAGTTTAATGTGTCACAGGACACCAAATTAAGGCCATGATAAAAAAATAACCTGATACCTGTATGGGTAAGGCACAGAAGGGCTCTCCCTGTGACTCTGACACAGAATAAGCCATTGTACGTGAGTAGGAAGAGCGGCCATAGCAAGAGGCACACTCATTTTTTCACGTGTGTATGTTCATTCTGATCATCGCATGTGAGTAAGAGCTGGGAGGATTAGGTCTTTGTAGTTTTTCTTATGGTGAACTTCAGAGGAAGGGTCCCTCGTATCTAAATAGGATACCCCAACAGCATTGAACAAAATATCAAAAAAAAGAAAATATAGCAGAAACAATCAAAACACAAACCAGTTACTGCAAGTCAGCACTGTCACTGAGGATGAGAGTTGCCACCCACAGACCCTCCCACGTCAAAGCAACCTGCCTAATTTGATCAGAATAATTCTTTGTGGTAGGATTCAGTTAAAAAGACCATGCACAATTAGGCCCTGGAGCAAATTATAGCATTTTAACAACGTAAGTATACTCTTATCTGAATCATAGAGGATCTGTTGTTACACAATGAATCAAGTGTCCTCCTTGTAATGGTTTAGCCAGTTCCCCCGTGATACAGAGGAGGCACACGCCATGTGCATCCCATGGGAAACATCCTGCCTCTCCCTGGCTGCCAGCACGGCATCAGCCATGTCAGGGCATCACTATGCATTGCAGCAGCAGCCAGTTATTTACCATCCCTGCCGATAGGTCCTGAACAGCACGCAGGGTTTAGGCTAGCCATTCATTGCTTTTCCTCACCAAAGCTCTTGCCAACTCTTTAGCTTTTAAGAGCAGACTTGCCAACACAAGGCTATTTCAACACGAATGCCTCCTCACTTCAGCGCCAGAGGTTGCAAGTGGGACTGAAGAACCACTGGGCTGACAGAATGCCTGCCTGATTACTTCTAGCAGGGGAGAAGAGGCGAAAAATTTCAGGGGAACATAAGTAATGAAGATGTTCCAGGTTCACAGTGTGCAATGATTAAAGCCAGCATTAAACCTATTCTGTAACTACACAAGATGACTGACTTAGTCATTGCTGACTTACATAACGTCTGGTTTGGTTTTTTCTTTTTCTTTCTCCTGTTATCCAAGAAACCAAGGCCTCTTTGCTCTTTACCCACTAACTTCATTAAAGCATAATATCTCTTATCGTACAGCTCATTGTAACAGGTTTGCTGTGTACATGTGTTTTCCAGGAAGTTTCCAACGGTACTCCTTGTACCGATTACAAGAACTGTTATCAATCAACTGTTTTTAAATAGACAGTGATGCATACATAGCTTCTGCAAAGGGTTGTTTTAAATCTGCATTTCATTTATCTTGAAAAAGGAAATATGTTTGGCAAAAAGTTATCTCCTTGTGCCCTCGTGTCTTTGACCTCAACCCACCGCCAGTGCTAAAGACCCAAGGGCAATTAAAGGATTTAGCCCTTTGCTACCCACTCTTCAAAGGTGTCAATCAGTGAATGTTAGGGTCAGGCTACACTATTAAATTCAATTTCAACATTTCTAATGTGGACAATATTCTGTCTACCCACCTTCTGCCTGGAATATCTACATTTTAATACATCCTTTTATTACAGCCCTGGTAGGCGTGACTGTCAAGTGTCAGGCTGAGCCCAGAAGCAAAACAGGAGAGAGCACTTAGAGAAGCAGGCTACTGGGAGATTCCCCAGCTCTTACATGATCTCAGAAGTGACCTAAGTAAGAAGGAGGGAGCTTAAGGAGCCTGACAAAATGGATCCCTTTTGGAAATACAGACAGCAGCTGAAGCAGACTCAAACAGTGCTTCTTGTCCTCTCTTGCGTATAAATAATAGGACAAAAAAGGAAGTAAAAAAAAAAGCCAGTTCATCTCTGACACTCGCTTTTTGTCTGAAGCTCTTGAGATTTTTGATAGTTTTTCTGTTACCTAAAGTAGAGATGATTTAACTTCATGTTATAATATTAGGGGAGTACTGCCTGCTATGTAAAATGAAACACTAGAGATATCTTCTAAAGTACAGCACAAAGAGAAGGTAATTATAGAAGGTATTTAAGCCTGAAGAGTCAGTTCTTTAAGTTTCAGGGCTAATGAATTCCTGATAAGAAATTTCTGAGCCAGAAAACTCATGGTGGGACTAATGGAAAATCCCAAATTAACTTGAAAAGGCAATCAAAATTTGTCAAGCATGTGAAGTTATCCAGTCCAGACTGATGCTAGGATGCTAGCACCATGACGTTCTGGGCATGATAGAGGATCCAAAGTAATACAGAGAAAGAGACTGAAGAGGGGAGGGGGAAAAGAAAAGAAGGTAGAATTCACAAAAAACAGCACATGAACATCTCCCAGCCTGGGCTATTGACACGTGCCATCTGGTCAGGGATCAAGCCTTACCACAGATGACATCATTTTTGCAGGAACTGGCAAAAACTGCTTGCGTATACTACCAAAAAAACAAACAAACAAAAAAGAGACATTCCAAGGTCATTTGACAGCCAAAATGCCATCAGCACATCACCCCTGTCCCTCTGAACTGAGCCATGTGGAGCATGAACTCTGCTCCAGGGCAGAAACATCCGCTGTCGCTTCCTCTGTAGTGGAGGACCTGCTCTTGAACCAACACCCTGAGCTGCACAGAGCCAAGCAGACCCCACAAGACAGGGCAGTGTGGGCTTCCTTGGGACTTTTTTTGAACTGCAGATGTTCAGCTCATGAGTACCTGGTGCAACATCTATTTTAATATGACAGGGGAAAAAAAAAAAAATTAAAGTCTCAGTCATTGCCCTGATACCTACTTTCCTTGTCCTTCTGTGTTAAGACAGAATTTAACCTATATAACATTTCTGTATTGTTGTAACCAGAGCATCGGATGGTTGTGCTCCATGTGGAATTCCATAAGCCTGGATTATGCCTTTCTTTTCTTTCTCTCCCACATTTTGAACAGGCCTGGTGGCACCAAACCAGCTCATGTTCTGAGCTAACTCATACCTGGGGCTGTTTCAGCAGTCTGTTCCCAGGTTTACCAAGTGCTGAAGCACAGCGGCTTCCCAGACACCAAGAAGTTCATTAATTAATTTGTTAGCAAACATCTTTGGCTCCTTGATCAGCTCAGCCAAAGGGAAACAAGAGCTCCAGTCCCAGAGAAACTCAGGCCTTCACGTGGCTTTGAGCTTGGGACTTTCCAAAGAAAGGCAGCTCTGAACTATTTGTGCGTGGACTGCCAGCTTGCATCCCAGGCGCTGGGACAGAAACCAGTAACAGAGCTCCAAAGTTCATGGTGAAAACACTGTTCTGTGTGAAACTGCACACAAGGACCAGACACAGGCAATGTCTGATCATTTTTTTCAGTTTGTTTTGGGTTTTTTTTGGTGTTTTTTTTTAGGCCCTATTTCAGCTACCCTTATTTTCCCCCCAAGTTAACACCCAGCTGTTAATTGTAGGTGCTTCATCTTGGTGAGGTTGTGAAGCTGGAGCCAGTATGGTGGAAATCCTGCACTCCACACGAAAGACTCTGCTGAAGCCCATCATTTATTGCCTGAATGGAAAGAGTAACAACCCAACCCAAATATTTGAACTTCTCTTTGTTCCTGGCAGGACTCTTGCAGCATACACGCGAGCAGATTGCATTTGTTTTTGCTCAGATGGGAGAAGCAATAGAGATAGAGCTGGGCATGAGCCAAGTCCAGCGCACAGGAGAGGCAGATGCTGTTCCCAGGACTGTTCCTAGGTGCGCAGAACTGGAGCACCAGCACATGTAGTTTTATCAAGGCAGGGCAAGTTCGTTCCTGGAGGCTTATCAGGGTATAGATCAAGGGTGGTTGTTGATCATGAAGAGCAGTACAGGGCAGAAACTCCAGTGGGTAAATGCTCTGCCTGTTGGGGGTATGAGCAGAACTGAACCAACACCCCAAAGACCCCAGATCTGAGCAAAAATCCAGGTGGTTCAAACTTGTGCCCTCCTCAAAACTTCTCCAGCCTGGTCACATCCCACTTGACCAGAGCAAAGCATTCAACAGACAAAGAGCACCCTTCAAAATAATGGTATTTTCTTGTCCTTATTTCAGAGCGAGGGCAGGACCACTGGAAAGCTCAGTGACCCCAGCTGCACGACCACACAGTTGTTCCCCCCCATTTCTACATCTGTTAGAAGTCCAAATACACAGCCCTGCTGTTGTGGGGCTAGTTTGTCTTTATAAGTAGTTACAGTGTGGTCACCTTGTGTTTGGTGCTGTGAGAACTCATGCAAGATGTGCCCCCCATCCTCAAAAAGCACAGGAGCAGGAGATCAGAGGCCTCCAGCACCTGCACACCAGGAGGCCACGAGCAGACTTGGTCTCACTGATAGCGCTGGCGCAATTCAAACAGCCTGCGGAAAAACAAACAGCCCGTTGGTGGATGGGCCCGATGCCCTGGCTCACAGCCCAAGGCGGGAAGCCAGAGAGCACTGAGCAGAGGACAGCCCTTGAGCCAAACACCCACCACAGAGGTTGGTGGCCAGTGACCTGCACAGGGGACAAGGACTGAGCCGAGGAGCACCAGTGAAGGGACCATCTCCCCAGCTGGCCTCCGCTCCACTCTCCCTCCTGGCACTGGTTTCACCAGCAATCACAAGTCTCCAGTTTAGAATCTCTAGTGACATAACTTGTAATCAATAGAAAAGGCAAGAGTAGAATTAACTTCTAATATTTCTCCTGGTGCTCACCCTGCCCTAATTCAGCATGGTTTGCTAAATACAGCATTTAGGCTTTTGTTCTGGCATTAGAAAAAAATATTAAGGAAAAAAAACCTGCTCTGCATTCATGGCTTCAAGAGGAAAGAAGTGAGGGAGAAAGTCCAACAGCAACACGGGCTCAGCCAAGCACAGCAGCTGCACCAACCAGTCTCCTGCTGCAGCTCGGCTGCTGCTGCAGCGCTGGGAACAGCAACCCGAAACACCAGCCTTCAAACACTTGGTGCTGTGATGGATATTCCCCAATACGTGTTTGAATTATTTCCTAACATTTATCAGAGCTCTACACATCCATCCATGCCGACATGCTTCAGAAGCTGGGTTCAATTGAGGTGAAAGCCCTACCACTAGGCAGGGAACAATACCACACTCTCTCTCCGCTATCTGCAGGAGGATTACACCCCCAGGAGCTGTGCTGGGCACACCTGCCCCAGCCAAGCAGAGCTGGAGATAGCCTGCACATAAACACATACACCTTACAAGGCCAGGCAGGCAGGCAGGCAGCTTTTGGAGGAGCCAGTTGGCAAGTGTTTGTTTGCTCGCCCTTGGCGACACAGACAAACAAATAGGAAGCAGAGCTGAACTAAAACTTGGAGTCTTAATTGTGTTTGCAAGGCTTAGGGTAGCAATGGAGCTTTTCCTGTGTTTTGGGAGCACAGCAGAGAGGGATTCTTCTTCAAAGCTGGTAAAGCAGCCCCTTTGGATATTTGTCGAGCCCTTTTCCCTTGGCAGCCTCCTGTTGGGACCCAAGGAGACAGGAATTACTAAGGGATTGACATCTCCTGGCAATCACTTGCTGAGTCAGCCCGTAACAGTCTTCAGATACTCATGGAGGGAGAGACGTTGTCCTCGGATGGCTTTGCCCAGGGTCTGTAGAGGCACCAGCTCATGCTGCTACAGCCACCTCACCCTGCCCACGCCTGAGGGACCGGCAGAACAGGGCAAAGCACAAAGCCCTGCACCTACGGTACTGTGGGAGGCAAGGAAGCCTGCGCTGGCTGACAGCAGGGTGGCCGATAGTAAATAAACAGATTACCTTTGGCAGCATAGAGAAGAACGTTTCACTTTGCTAATGAGAAACGGCTTATGCCAGTGGAAGAGAAGCACTGGGGCCATCCCCCTTTGCAGCAACCAACAGAACGACACCAGTTTCGATGCAAATCACAGCGGGACAGTTGATGGATGAGCCATACTTCAGAGCTGCCGTGACAGAGCGTGCAGAGCGAAGTTCTTCCATTACGTCACTGCTACCTTGCCTGACCCAAGGGTTAAGAATAACAATCTACTGCCTCATGCTGCCAGAATGAAACTATTTAGAGGCAGACTTCCTAGGGCAGCCATGAGCTTGCTGCCCTGGCAGGCTTGCAGGGAGCAGAGCTTTGAGAGGTAGGGCCCCTCAGTACCCCCGAAGGAGATGGAGGCCAGTAGGGACATGACTTCGTTCCGTCAAGTGCAAGGGGTGCCAAGTGTTCGGCATGTGCTGCACAGAACAGGATTAGCATGGGCCCCGCGAAGCTCTACTCGCCCAAGCATGGCTTTTGCTTAGGGGGTTTCTGATCTCACTTGTTTATCCTGGTTGTACACAATCACGAAAGCCTTCCAGAGCCAACAGAGATGAAGGAAGTGCATTCCTGATGAGCTGCTCCCTCCCGAGTCAGTCCCCTCCCTTTCAGAGGAAGATTCTGCAGCCTACACAAAGGCATTGTGTTTCTTATGAGACTAGGACAGGATCTATGTCCTGTTTCTGGACAAGGCCTACCACAAGCTGCACTCATGTGACAAGGGCACCCCAGAGTCCCCCTCTCACATCCCCCACAACAGAAGGGAGAAATGAAGGAGAGGGAGGATATGAGGGAGACAGGCATAAGAACACTGTGTAACCTCTTGCTGAGTACTAGGAATGCTGTCTCCTCCCTGGGAAGTCAAATATCTGCAACCCCCCGGTCTGGGAAAAGCACTTGCTTGCAGGGATACCTGAGGAGAAAGACAGCTGAGCACCTAGAGTTGCAGCCAGACTGCTCCACTCTTTTTCATTGTTTCCTTACACACAAATTCATGGCAGCCAAGGCACTCTACTGCTGCCAAGCAGGCACATCTGGACAGATGTTTGACATCTGTCAAATCCCATCATGCAAATTTCCCTTCCCAAATGTTCCCAGGTCTCTCCAGTCCTGCTTTCTCCCAACTTCATATTCCCAGAGATTCACCAAATTTGATGTGATATTTCTGATCCTCATGACCCTGGGCAAAGGTCATGCTACCCTCTAATGGGTGGTGGTCATCTGTTATACAGAGATAGGAGAAGCTCTCTAACCACTGGTGCCTGAAGAGCTTCAGGATCTTCTTTCCTAAGCGACCATCAACTCCAGCCTGACCTGTGTGTTTTTGCAGTGGGGAGGGAGAACTTCACGGCAGCAGATGAAGGAAAAAGGAGAATGAGCGCAGCAGTGGAAAAAGGGAGGGTGAAAGCAGGTAATTGCTGTAAAACACCAAGCCCTTTGCTTCTGCACGCTCAGGAAATTAGAGCGGTTAAGAGCCTGGGTTGAGCATTGGTGATGACATTTCAGATAAGTTCATGCAGATAAGCGGGACAAAGAGTTACCACCACTTGTGTGGAAACCCTCCCTGTGAGCTCTGCTCTGAGGCTGGGCTCCAAGGCAGGAGCATGGCTTCGTCACAACAAGCTCTCATTGGCCACAGTTAGCCATTACCCAGCAACTTTGGAAACAAGCGAGCCCATCTCACTGGGCAGGAGCTGATGTGTGCAGTGTATATCTGTCATCCAAGTAAACATGGAGTAGCAGGGTGAGTCCCCAGGAGCAGAGGAGCTGCAGGAAGCAAGGTGGCCATGTTGCTTGAAGGCAGCTGATGTTGGACAATTGTAACGCAAAGACCACCCAACACCATAATTTTCTATTCCCCGGACAAACCCAGCTTCAGATCCAGAATAACCATCAATTTCTCAGTCTGGGAAGAGGAAGGAGACGTTGTCACTGAACTGCCCTGTAACTGCCAAGCTCCCTGCCCTGCTCCACAGGGAGAGCATGCCAGGGGGCATCCTAGCTTGGCTATTTCTGCAATACAGACAGGGTGGGAAGAAAAAAATAGGGCATTTCCACCCTTCTAAGTTTAGTGGGGGTGCCCTGCATACAACCAGGCTTCCACAGCCATCACCTGTGCTCCCTCCAAAACCCTCCTCTTGTTCTGACACAGAAGAACAGACCAAATGTTTGATCTGGAGCAACAGACCCTCTTGCTCCCAAGGTTTCCAGCTGCACAACACATTGGCTCGGTTCAGCTTGTCAGATGTGGGCTGGGAAGGCCTCTCCCCAGGACATGCATTTCCCCACATGAAGCCCAAAGACAAGTTGCCACAGCCCAAACAGCACAACCCATAAGTCTTGACGCGGTTCCTTGGGGAGCTTGTGAAATCTTGTCCTCACCGCAACAAAGTGGCCCTGTTGTCAGTGCAGCTCTTCCCCTGCCAAGCTGTGCTAGCTGAAAGCTGCTTGGAGCAGACTGATCACCATCCCAGGAAAAGCCAGGCCTGGGTCTCATTTTATCTGACTGGCCCAAAGCCCTTTAAAAAAAAAAAAAAAAAAGGGAAACCCAGATCCTTCCACACCATTGAGAAATAAGCCCACCGGAGCTGGCAAGCTAGTGCTGAGCTAGGGTTTCACTGATGACAAGATCATAAATCCCAGAGGTTTAGGATTTGTTTTTTTTAAACCAGGGACCAGAAACTTAGGTTGAGGACAGGGAGCTGCTCTGGCAGCTCTCGTAGTAATTCCATTAGTGCCACGAGGTCAGTAATCGGTTGTACTGCAGAAGATCCGGAGGCAGCCCATCCGCTTCCCCCTTTACAACCCTAGCACATGCCTACAGAAACCCTCCACATACCATCCAGCTTTAATACCCTCTCCTATTCTTAGCCCAAGCTGCTCTTATAGACTGTTACTCAGCTATGTACTCTCTGTTTTTGGCTGTCCTAGATCCCTCCCCTGTCCCAGCCCCAAGAGGCCAGCCAACTCCCCCGTCTAGAAATTTCGGGGAAAACCAAGTAAGTGATCTACAGCACCAAGCTTACCAGGAACTGCTGGGACATGGAGAGCCAGGACAAGTCCCCTTCCCCGGGACAAAACATCCCTTGGGCTTGCTTCTGCTGCTTACAGCAGCATCAGGCTCAACCCCAGCGCCTATGCCACAGTCACCTGACAGAGGAGATGGAAAAAGCAAGGTGGCAGGGCTGGAGGCAGCTCTGGTATCTGTCCTCTCCCAAACCACCATCTGAGAAGCAGAAGACAGCTCTACCCCTGGGAGCTGCAGCAAGACAGGGAGGCTTCAGGACCAGGTACCCTCCTGCTGATATAGGGCATCATCCAGAGCAGCTCCAGCTGGGTGAGCTGTGGGGCTGATCCCCACCACCTGCTCTCCTGGCCCACAGCTGCACAAGGGCACTTTCTGATTAAACTGGGGGTTGAGGAGAGAAATGTCATTCTTAATAAAGCAGAAATTCTCATTTTAGAAAAGCCTTCTGGCGTAAGGGCTGAGAGTCTCCCCCTCGGGTACAAGGGTGCTATGGGAGTCAGGAACCTCTTACAGCACACATGCCTGTCTTGATGTGAATCAGCAAGCAAAGATGAGTCTCTTTTCAATAACTTTATTGTGTTTCTCAAGCTGTTATATCCCAGGTCTTGTCTGAGATGACTCGTTATTAATTTTTTTTAAATCCAGGCATTGCCGTGGCTTTGTCATTTGAAAACTACTCCTGCCCACTGTACTCTTTTTATTTTTTATTTTTTTCCCTTCTGCTTTCCTTTATGAGAGCAAAACAGAAAAGGCCTTGAGGGCTGGCTGAGCCTGGGGATGGGTGGGAGTGAGAGCCAGGAAAAACCTTGACTGGGGCCCTGGAGCAGCAAGCACAGCTGCCATAAACTCAGGTTTTCAACTTTAAATCCTCGTGGGTTCAGATGGCCTGTGCCCCCCCACACTTTAACTTCCCATCCCTCCTGTTACATAGGGGAAGTATTTCAACTCTGAAATGACCTCACAAAATCCTCTGAGAGTTTAAATATCCAGAAATACCGAGAAAATATCGAGACGGGGCAATACGCAATAACAATACGGTGCTCAGGTTATTTTTTCGGAGGGTGGAGGTGGCTTTTCCAGCTAAGACTAAGGATGTTGTTGTGGAGGAAAGCTGGGTAGGACCAGCAGAATCCAGACACAGGGATGGTGACACGGAGCCCGGCAGCAGGGCATCAGCAATGTTTTGGTGTACAGAGAATGCATTTAAATATTAAATTCCTATTTTTAATCCACTGGGAAGCCCGACTGTGCCCCTACAGGCAGAGCTCGGGGCCGGGAGCGGTGCCAGCATCTGTCTCTGCTGTCTTCCCAGACCCGATGGCAGCCTCTGACCTCCTCTGGGCCTCGGGAGAGGGGTCTGCAGCCCTGGCAGCGGTCCTGCCCCCCAGCCCACCCATGGGTTTGCCATTCCTTGGCTCTGCACCTGCTCAGCCCCTCTCAGAGACAGTCCCCATCCCCCCCGCACCCGGAAGAACACATGGGGAGCCTGGCTTTAGGGGAAAATCCAAGAAAATAAAATAAATTCTCCAAGTACCGGCTTTGTGCTGTGATTTGCACCTATTGCCTTATCCTAAGTGCGATCTCCAAATGTGGTGGGAACTGGCTGGGGATTTCTGAATACACCGTGCCCAGAGGGGCAGCTGCAGAGGCACCATGTGGGAACCTCAGGGCCTTCACAGCTCCCCCGGGTGCCGTGGAGCCCCCACCCTGCTGGGCACAGGGCTCTGTCTGCTTTTAAACCCTTTCCCGGATGGATCCACACTGCTTTGTCTGCGTGGGACTGCTGTGTCCCCATGGGGGAATGGTACAGCACCTGGAGCACCAGGGCACTCGCTATGATGGGGTCTTTGTGGCGTGGACACCTGCTCCTGATGCCTCAGCCCAGCCCAGCCAGCCCCACACTGAACCAGTGACCTTCCCCTTGACAGGAAAATGCTCTGGCTCCCGTTCCCATCCTGGGAGAGCTCCAGACCCCTGTGGCCACAGCCGGAGCTGGTGCAGGCAGGTTTGCCAGCAGCCGGGGAATGGCTGTGCAAGCCACACACCCAGAGACAGCAGCGTTTCTCCATCCTCCCCAAGGGTTGTCCGGAGCCCTGATTACTGCTCCATTTCTGATCATCAAAACTCATAATTTGAAGTAGAGAAGGGTGTATTGAAAGCCTTTCCACAGGCTTTATTTATAAATCACAGTCCCCCCATGTTAAATAAACTTAATTTATGTTGACATCCCAGTAGCGTGGGTCCCAGCACCACTGTGACCAGCATGGCTGCAGGGCCACCAGTCCTTGTCACCACAACAGGCTCCTTGGTTGGGCTGCAGAAGCCGTGGAAGCAGTGCTAGTTGCATCCCTCCTGCCTCCTCTGGTCTTTCAGCTGCAGCTTCTGCATATTTCTTTTGTGGAGGAAGAAGAAAAAAAAAAAGAAAAAAAAAGAAGAAAAAAAAAAAAGAGGAGGGTGTCTTCCCCATGATGCTGTGCTCCTACCTGGCCTCATCTCTAAGAGAATCTATAACATGCTGACATTCATTTAGTGTTACCCCAGCAAGGACTGAAAGTGATGTCTTCTTGACTCGAGAGGGGAGAGGAAGAAAAGTGATGTGAACCGAAGGAAAAATCCCATCTCCCGTGATGGCCACCTCCCGCGCCCTTCCCTGCAGCCCCTGCTTGGCCGGGCAGGCGGAGGTGGGATGGGGAGCTGCTTCGGGCAGAGCAAGACCGATGCAATAAGGGCACCAGACGCAGCTTTGCTCAGCAGAGGGAGCTGCTATGCATGAAATTTTTTTGGTTTGTATTTTTTTAAAGGATATTTAATGGTTTAATGGGAGGTTTCCATGGACTCATGCCCCATAAAATCACACTGTAGCACATCATCGTGGAAACAGCTGCACCCTGCGAATGACTGGGACTATTTAAAAAATGCGAACAGCAGAGAGCAAAATGCAAGGGGGTCCCTTTTTAGTATCAGGAGGCAACTCTGCACTTCTGTGCTGTGCCACAGAGGACTTTGCATTATGCCTGACCCCATGGCAAGCGCCCTGGCTGGCACCGGGGCCAGGGGAGCAGCCTCGGGTCCCACAGTGACACTGCCTGCTGCTGGGTCCCCCCCAGGGGCTGGCCCTGGCAGAGGCAGCAAGAGACATTTCTGTAGGAGCCTTACAGAAGCAGGACAGAGAGGAACAGTGTGTCCCAGTGGCTGCTGCCTGTTTCTCTCCTTTAACACCCCTTGACAACACCAGACTGGAGGACCCTGACCTTCCTGACATCTCTCTTGCAGGTCCTTCCATAAGGACATGGACCTGTTGGAGTGAATCCGGAGGGGGGCCACAAAGATGCTGTGAGGGCTGGAGCCCCTCTGCTGTGAGGACAGGCTGAGAGAGTTGGGGGGGTTCAGCCTGGAGAAGAGAAGGCTCCAGGGAAACCTTAGAGCCCCTTCCAGGCCCTAAAGGGGCTCCAGGAAATCCAGGGAGGGACTCTTGATCAGGGAGGGGAGCAATGGGACAAAGGGTAATAGCTTTAAACTGAAAGAGGGGAGATTTAGATATCAGGAAGAAATTCTTTCCTGTGAGGGTGGTGAGACCCCGGCCCAGGTTGCCCAGAGAAGCTGTGGCTGCCCCATCCCTGGAGGGGTTCAAGGCCAGGCTGGACGGGGCTTGGAGCAACCTGGGCTGGTGGGAGGTGTCCCTGCCCAGGGCAGGGTGTTGGAATGAGATGATCTTTAAGGTCCCTTCCAACTCTAACCATTCTATAATTCTATGATTTCTATCTCAGGTTCTCACTCACCATTTTCAAGACTCTCAGATGCCCAAATTACGCTGCAGGAAACAGATTAGCAGTGAGAAAACCCCCCAGGAACACCCTAATCCAGCATTTGACCTTGCCTCTGTCACTCCAAACTCCTGGCAGAGGCATCAAGAAGCGTTTGAGGCTGGCTGTGCAGCATCCCTCCCCGCCCATCCTCGGCGGCGCAGCCGGGTGTGACACAGTCACAGACAAATGTGATACGTCTTGATCCCTCCCAAAACGTGAAAGAACCCGAGACAGGAACTCCGAGAGCGGGAGTTCAGAGCAGGGATTAGGCTGGGGCACTGGGTGTAACTGCGTCTCGTGTGGCTGCACCCAGCAAAGCTGCTCCTTGCCCAGGCAAGGCAGCTCCCGAGCATCGGCAGTCAGCACCTGACTGCAGGTGGCAGGCTTGGTCCGGCAGAGGACTGGGAGATCTCTGGAGGCAGCCAAGGTTTATTAGAGAAATTGTTAAACCCAAGTGACTCGGATACAAAGATAAACTGCACTGCCCTCTGTCAGGCAAAGGTGTTTGTGACCCGTAGAAACTGATACAGGTTACCGAGACATCAGTGACCACAGCAGGTCTGACAGTAGAATAATCCCCTTGCAGTTAATCTTAGTGGAGTCAAAGTTTCTTTCTACCTAGTACATCCAATAGGATGTGTACACTGTGTCAGCATATAACCACCGCCTGGCGCCTATAGCCTGGCTGCCTTTCCTCCGGGGTGTTGCCATCTGTCTCAGCAGCATCTCTTCTGTTCCCATTCAATCACAGTAGCTCTCCCCGCCCTCGTTTGCTGCGTTTAATCATCCAAAGCAACACATCTCTACGGAACATTTCTAAATTCAATGTTAGGCTGCTCTCGTCTTTAACCGGATGGGGAAATAAGAAGGTGCAGAACTCAAAATCTGTTATTAGACCTTTAAACTAAAATTAAAAAGAAAAGAAAAACAAAAACCGCTGTTCATTTCTCATGGAGAATTCAAACCCTTCACCGGCATGTTCCTAGGAATGTTTTTCTGCGTGCCACAGTTTGCATCACGGGATCGTATCCGCCTCCCCTCCCTGGAGCACCATGGCGCTGTCTTGTCTGTGGGATGAGGTGTCATAGGGCTGCACACACCAGTGCTGCGGTCCACAGGCTCACCAGCATGACGCTGGCCGACAGTCTGAGCACGGGGCAAGCCCGGAGGGACGGGGAGGCCGAGGTGCAGGAGCAGACCTCGTAGCCGTTTTCTGAGCGGCTCTCATCGTGCTGCCCTGGTTTGGAGCGTGCCCCCGTCCTGCTGCTCCCAGCTGCTTCTGGGGAGTCAGACTGCATGTCGCTGCACACCAGCCAGTCTCTAGCGATGGACTGGGGATAGCCAGGCTGCACCTCCAGCTCACTGTCCAGCACTTTCCAGTACTCCTTGCCCCTGAAGAAGTAACTCGCACCTGCGAAGAGACCAAAACCCAAAGGCAAGGTGAGCGGCGATAGATGCCCTCCCAGTGGAAAGGGCAGAGGAGTGCTTGGAGCCGCAGAGGAGCCCTCCCACCCCAGCTGAGCCCCGGGGAGCGGAGGCAGATGCGATACCACGGCTTGTTGCCAGCACCCTCTCTCACCACTGGAGCACAGCGGCTGCTGGTGGGATGCTCTAAAAGATGATGCTATGCCCGTCTGGGATCTCTCACACCAGCCAGGAGCCACCAGACAGAGGGAGGCAGGTGGTGAGATGTCACCTCTTCTATGGTGGGTCCTAGAGCAGATGCATCCTCCTGGTCCTGAGGATGGGCAGGGTAAAAGCACTAGTAAATCCACTCCTGGGCACACCATTTGCATCTCTCAGCGGCCGTCAGCGGCTAGTCTTGTAACAAGGCATGGTAAGGCTGAAGAAGACCTCGCCTGCCTGTTAATGACCTAGGGTGCTGCTGCTCGCCCTGGGCTCAGATAAATAACCTGAGCCTGGCAGGGCCCTGGGAACTTTCTGCTCTCAGGGCATTTTTTCCACTCTGAACTGGGAGGCTGTGATTTCTCTAAGCAGGTCCCACGCTTACAGAGGGCTCCTACCCATGTGAACGGCTGGTCGCTCTCAACAGCTTTGGGAATTCAGTTTGAAAAACCTCTGGAAATGTCCCTCCCCTCTGCCTAGTTTATTGGTTGCTATTACACTGTTAGGTTGCCAGTAAATAAAACCTGGAAGTGCCACTTTGCTGTAAGCGAATGGCTGGTTTTAAACATCTCCTGTGACAAATTTTTTGTGGCTTTTTCAGTGAGAAGAAACCACTGAGAAATCTCAACCACAGAAAATAAATCATAACTCTGGGGAAAACATCTCCTTTAAAAATATTCTCTGTCCCAATCCTCATATATCTAGCTAAAAATCCAATGACAACAAATTCAGTGAAAAGCAAACCAGCACATATTAGGATAAAAATCCCTGCAAAGCAACATCCACTGTGTTCTTTTAAGAAAATCAAATTATTAGGCCCGCAGCATATTTTTGTTGCCTGCTAGAAATTACAAAGACATTTAGCGAGCCACGCGGGGAGCTCTGGCTGGAAGCCCACCTCCCTCATCAGCTTTCGGACACCGGGAACTGCCGTCCATCTGGGGCTGAGCAGTTTATGTCAGCAGGCGCAGTAGAAGGGGCTATAGCTCAACAGCAAGTGAAGCACTGATTTTTATTTTCTTTTCTTGTGTTTTTTGAACTGGCACATAGACTTACCATCGGACCACCTCATGGCATCATCTAAAGGGCTTGGTATTCCCTTCCACAGGATGGTCTCTGAAGGGTACCCAGGATCCATCCTTCGCTCGTGGTCATCGTAGCGCCAGTAGAGATTGTCCTTAAAGAAATAAGTCTTGTCATTGTGGGCCCAGGAGAAAGCAGCATCGATTCCTCCCAGTGGCAGACCGAAGTCCGAGATGGGCCGTGGGTATCCTTCCTCCACGTTGTTGTCTTTGAAGACCCAGTATCTGTCTCCTGCGGAAAGGAAAGAAACACAGAGCAAAGTCACATTTGTTTCACAGCCGAAACCAGCATTCCCCGCAGACGAGCTGATGTTTCTTTATCTGTTGCTGTGACAATCCTCAGGACCGAGCTCTTGGCATCGAAGGATGGGGATGGGAAGGCAGCAGCGTGGTGGGGAACCTCGGTCTTTGAACAGTTGCGTTTTTGTGTGTCAGGCTCTCCATGGAGCGTAGTCCTGCTTCCCTCCTGAACATGACGGTCCTGGGACGTGAACATGACAACAGTGTTGGTGCAGTTGTCACTTTCATGCACTTTGTGGTGGCATTTGGTTTTCTGCCCCTTTGATTTCTGCCCGATACCCAGCTGCAAGAAACAGAAAGTTACCTGCAGCTTTTGCGGGCAAATTGAGCACTATCTGCCCACTGTTCGACTCCTAAGAAGCAAAGTGTAGTCCCACTTTGGAAGAGAAATCACCACACTTTTTAGAGCCAGCCAGGCTGAAGGACCTCTGGATTTTAAGGGCTGTAAGGAGGACGCACAAGGGCTGGACAAATCCCATGAGCATCTCACTGCTTGTCAAGTGTCCCACACAGCCACCCCCCAGCCCTACCCTGGGCAGGAGAGAAATGTCAATATGGGGTCTTTTCTGATAAAAACGAAGCATGACATGATTGGCCCATGTCTGTGGCAGAACAAAAAAATGAACCCAGATCTCTTGATTCCTATGTGATACTCTAACCATGGGGATGGGTCGTTCTGCTTGCACAACATCTCTTTGGGAACCTGCAGTGTCCTTTTGGGTATTGCACAACCTATTTTAAAGACCAGGCTTTTTCCTCCGTCATTTTTCTAGAAAATCTGACGAGGCACTTAAATACATGCCCATGTATCAGCAGCAGGACCTTAGAGGCCGGGGTAATTTGTGTGCTTTGGTTTCTGTCCAGAGATCAATGAAACAGCGCTGGGGAGAGAGAACGAGGCAGTATTTTATAGCTGGAAAGAAAATCTTGAGTTTAATCTTCGGAGCTAGGCAGGACTAACACAGACATCATGCCTGGCCATGGAGCGCTGTGCCTGGCAGGGGTGAGCCCCCAGCTGTGGCACAGCTATAATTTTGGCTTTGCAAGCCAAATTTAACCAGCAGCCAGGGGGAGGCCCAGGACCTGAGCTACGGGAGGTCTGTCCAGCCCCAGGAGGGAGAGAAGGGAAGAAGGGAAGGACGCGAGCGAGCGCCGCTGTGGTCTGCAGAGCTGCCTGGAAGGGCCTGGTGCTGGGCAGAGGGGCTGCCATACTCCAGCTGTCCCCATTCCCCCCGGATTAGCCAAAAGGCAGAGTGGGGAGGGCTGCCCCGGCTGTTGGAAAAGCTTCTGCAAGCGCAGAGGCTTGCGCGGGACATAACCCATTCCTGCAGCCTGGCTGGAGGAATGAAAACCAAATTATTGCTTTCTGAAGTGCCTGGTTCAGTATTTCTGAAACTGATAATTGCACCGTGCTCGGAGCAGAACGGTCGGGAGACAAAAAGCAATTTCCAGCCGGGGTGCACAGAAGGGTGGGATGTTTTATCTCCTCAAATGCACTACCTTTCTGAAACAAGAGCCTGCCGAGGGCTTGGGTGACTTTCAGCACATGGGTAATGTCTAACCAGCACGGGCGGATGGTTTGCGGCAGACTTGGACATTTGTGTAGGAACCACAAGCTAATTAATCTCTTTCCTCCAGGTCTTCTAAAAGAAACTTGTAAGATGTTTTAAAAAAAACAGAGAGGATTATAACACTTATTAAAAAAAACAATAGTAACAGATATAATTAGCAAAACCAGGCTCTTCAGGTTTTCATTTTTTTCTCTGCGGCTTCTTCGCTTCTCAACAAATACTACAAAGAGAAAAGGCCAAAGAAAGAACACAAACCCCATAAAGCGTGGGTGGTTCCTGCTTTTATTTCACTTTTGAGAAGCTAAAATTTCAGTTAGATTTGGCTGAAATTTTTCATCAGTGACATTTCCCTCATTTTCTGGGGAACACGACTGCTACATTTTGCCTGCCCTCCCTATGAGCTGGTTTTCTAGTCTATGATTCTATGAATCTGCTGGCCTTGCTCATAGACAGCAGGCTTTGGACCTGCCCTGGGAGATGCCCAACGGCTGACGTTGGTGTCTCCTGCATTCAGGAGAGGCCACCATGCTGCCAAGGTACCTTGGCACCAGGCTCTACATCGGGAGACACACGTGCTGCCTCTAGCCCCGCGTTCGCTCTCACCTTTGAAGAAGACGATCTTGTGGTCGCTGGTTCTCTCGTAGACGGCGTCCAGGCTGTCCAGGTTGAGTGGCAAGCCCCGCCAGAAACGGTGGATCTGAGCCGGCTGGAGGGAGACCAAGTGCTTATTGCGAGTCAGTCTCCAGAAGTACTTGCCTGGAGGAACAGACTGGACATTACTGAACCACACCGCAACCCACCTGCGCCAGGGGAGAGGCGAGCGCGGGGCACGTGGCAGCAGCAGAAAGCCAAGCGCGTGAGATGGGAGCTATGAATTACAGGCATCCTGCTTCCCAGCAGCAGCTGCTAGCGCTTTCTATTCCTGGCAGTCATTAGAAGAAATCCCCTTTTGGGGATCAAAACAGTCCTCCGGACGTTGCACTGGAGTTGTCATGCTCCTGGCCGCAGTGTGAAGCTGCACCATTGAACCAGAGCAGATGAGAGGAGCCTTTCATCTCCCCCCCGCTCTTCATGGGACCTCCTGGGAGCTGGTGGGACCAGGCACCAGCAGCCTTTAGCAAGAGCCTCCAAAGAAACGTCCCCATCATCCCTATTTCTCCTCTCCCGGAGCACTCACAGCTTCCCACACGCAGGATGCCCAGCTGCTTTCGTATTTAGAAGTGCGTATGATGTTACAATGAAATATGGGAATACCAATTTTTTAATGAAGAAAGGGAGTAAGAAAATAGAGGAGGAAGAAACTATAGTAATAAAACTGGAAGGGGTTGAGGTGGCGACAGAGGCAGAATAAAGGAGGTTGGTACCATCTCGAGGTGTAGGATAAGCAGGGACCTCGGTCCTGTGTTGCTCCCAGGGGCTGAAGGTACCGCTGGTGTAAGCAAACACTTCCAGCACCTGCAGCAACACTGTCCCAGCTAGAAAAGAGTGCGGCTTGGGGTATTTCTGGAATATTTTGGGTAACAGAAAAGGAAACAGGTTTGTCCTCTGTGCCAAAGTTTCTCCTGCAGAAGGAGTCTTACATGGGATTTCCCAAGGAGTGTTAATGACTGTAGGGGCAACTCAAAACCCAACTCTGCACTGTCTCTGGGATTCTCAGCCTGAGTTTTTGCAGGACACTTTGCGCTGCGTTTTCCCCGGAGAGCTCCACACAGCGAGATCTGAGCCGGAGCGAGATGCCTAAGAGCCAACTCTCCACTTTGTCTTGTATTTGTTATTGCCTTTTAGAAATTATTGCATGTTATTTACATCAGCTCTTGCATGGATTCCCATGGGGGGATAAGCAACAGAAACCAAAGATGCGGCTTCAGATTTGTATTCACGACACTCAGCCCTTTCTCCAGAGACAGCAGATTGTGACACCGTCTTTTAAAATTTTATGGAAATTGGATCTTAGCCTAATAATGCAGGAGGCGAAACTCTAACACTTAAACATCTGCAGAGAGGGGGTTTTATTCTAATTATAAGGATTTATATCATATTCTTGTTCTTCTGCTCCAGTTTGCATATTTGCTCTATCTGACTGAAACCCACGAATGAATAATACATTCAAATGTGGTAGGAACTGCCATAATTACAGATTCTTTTTAAGAACGCTAAAAAAAAAATAGGATTCAAATTTGGTGGCCATTGTACATCGATAGAAACACATGTAATTAAATAAAGATGATCTCTGCATCTCTAATTAGTGAGGCACTAGGCAAAGCCAGGTTTTCACTTTTTTAGAAAGAAATACAGCTTGACAGAGTCCCTTCCTTAGCAGATAAGTATCTGAACTTCGGAGTGCCCTGGGCTCACATGAGACACGGAGGGAAGCCTCAGTGCTTTTGACATTTCAACCCTCTGCCAGCGATGGGCTCAGCGGGTGTGCAACTGCAGGCAAGCGAGCTCTAAATCTACCCTCAAAGTCAGGCATAGCCTGGGCTGTTGGTTAGTTTGGTTGATTGGGGTTTTTTTGATAAGCTTGCAGGAAAAAGCCAAAAAATAAAGCAATTAGGTAGCAAGGAGTTCTTAACACGACATTCCCTGTCTGCCCGTGGCTCACGTTCTGCCACTGCCAAGCCTGCTTGCCAAAGTGCTGCGGTTGCTTGGACGATCATCAGCCAAAGCCAGATCCGTGCGGGAATTGTTGCCATTAGCATGCAGAAATATAATAAAGGTGAAAAAAAAAAAATCCCAACCCTGTGTTTGTTTAAAAAGCTTGATTTAAAACCACCCTCTGAGCTGGCAAACTGAGCAGGATGAAAGCCAAGTGTGAAGTCCTGCTGTCCCAAGCGTCTCGTTTTATATGGATGATGGGTTGAGGCAATTGCTTTCTTTAACACCAGGTGATTTTGATCCCAGCTGCGTGTCGCGCTCACTGTACTTTGGCCGCCTTTGGCAAGACTGCTGCACGCACCATGCAGACACACACTCAGGCCAAAGTTGTTTGAAAACTTCAGGAGTCTGCAGTGAGGCAACTAAATCAAAGCAAGCGGCACCTCTGACGTGCGAGGAACCCACCGTTGCCTTCAACACGACAAGCCTGGGAGCCCCGGGGAGCTCCGGCCCCAGTGTCTTTGCAGTGGGAGAGGCTGCTCTCCGGCCAGGGAACCAGCTGGACCAGCTCAGAACAAAACGCCCATCGATGGAGGCAGCTCATCACTGAAGGTCATTAAAATCCTGCCCCAGAGGTGACACCCCTGCTCCTTGGTGCCCAGGATGATTTGGTGGCAGCGATGGGGGCTCTGAGGGAGGTGCCAGCTCCGGAGGCAGCCGTGCAGCTGGCACCCACTGACACCGTGCTCTTTACATTTGCATTTTGGCGCACAATAAATATATCCAAAAATAGACACTGAGATGGATTTTTCTTCACTTTTTATCTTTTTTTCCCCTCCCCTCTGAAAGACAGACAGCCATTTATCCTGGAAACCAGTTCTTGACTCTTATTTTCCCTTCTTCACTGTGGCTCTTTGGAGCTGGCACCTGAACAAATACCACAGGGGAACAGCCTCCGTATTGTGCTCCCCAGAGGGCACAGACAGCATCGAATTCTCCGGAGCCCTTTTCCCGTTCTTGCCTGCGACCCGAGACTCGCACTGTGATACCCGGATGCGTTACACGCGCCCGGACGCTGCTCCCGATCCCTGGGGGAGACGCTTCTGCTTCCCTGCTGGGTGGCTTTGGAGTGGCCAAATGGTGGCCAGGGATGGAAAGAAGTGCCCAGCGGGCATTTTTCCATCTTGGAAAGACGGGAAAGAAAACCCACAGGGTCCAGCCTCCACGGGCTCGGTGCAGCTGAGAAGGCACTGATGGGATCCTCGTTGACATCCGGGCACACGCTGCCAGCAAGTGTTTGCTGACATGGAACCAGATGGCTCTGCAATGGCACACACGGCGTCTTTGAGCGATGCACAGCAAGCAGCTCTAGGGAAGGTGAAGCGTGGGAGGAAAGGGAAAGTTGGAGGCATCCAGGAAAAAAGCGGTGGAGAGCTGTTGCTCTGCTCACCCTTGGTTCGACCCAGATTTCGACTTTGACAGCGTGAATATCAGTTTTCAGTTCTTCACTTGGGCAGTGCGGTGCGATGGATCAGTGGTACGGTACCAAGTGCTGTGCTGCATTGTCACCAGCCCGGTCACTTCAGAGGGAAGCGTTAAACCCCAGGACACGCCACGTGGACACACACTTCCCCTGGTGTTAGGACACACGTCCCTCGTGGGCACCGCGGTGACCTGGGCAGGTGGGTTTGCCTCCAGTGGTCTCTCCTTCCTAACCACCCGCCAGAGCCCCAACCTGCTCGTGCCACTGAACTGCTCTTGGCCACAGGCCCCACAGGTTAATTCTGCTCTGAGTTGAAGAGCATCTATTTTTATTATTTTAAAATAAATTGTATTTCAGTTTCACTGGTTTTGTCCCTTTTGGATAAAAGAAATGCTCAATTTTACTGCTCAGTCTTTTGGATACCTTGACCACGTCCCTTCTCCTCCTCCTCCCTCGCAGACCCCATTTAGCTGCGATCTCTGCCCGTCCCCCAGCAATGCCACTGCGAGTCCCCAGCCATCGGCCACGTGGGCAGCTCCTCTGCTGTGCCGTGACAAGACCGGGCACGAGCCGATGTCCTTCTGCATCGGAGACGGGATTCGCATTGACATAAACATTTCCTTATCCCCCGCCCTCAGCCTCCGTGGGACGATTAGAGGTCTGAGGCCTTCGATTTGAGACAAAAGGAGTCAATGGCATGAGAGACACCTCCCCGGGGCTGCGGGCCCCACAGGCTGCAAACCCCGAGCCAGCTGATCCTCATTGGCCACCCCAGCCTGGCCAACACCGCCGCTGCAGTGTCACATGAATGCCACCGCAGGGTGACGCGGCTGAAAACCGCCGGCAGCAGGTGCTTACCTTTAAAGAAGAAAGCCTCTCCCCGGATCTGGGCCACCGCGTCGAAGTGAGTGTTGCATCTGTTGGGCACATCCCGCCTGAGCCTGTGGAGAGTTGCGCAGCTGAGCGACGAGGGGCTGTGTCCTCCCCGGTGTCCCCCATCCCACCGACCACCTCTCCCCTGTCCCCAGAGTCCCCAGCAGAAGACCACAGGCTGTGTCCATCTGTCACTCCTCGCGCTCAAACCCAGCCATGTGCACAGGGATTTCCACGGTGAGCTTGGGCATCCCTCAGCCTGAAGACAGCTCTGTGTCAGACACACTCCCTGGGCCACCGCAGGCCATCGCTGGGAGTCAAGCGGGGACACGCTCTACGTCTACCGGCTAGCGTAACTGGTGAGGGCAGAGCTGGCTTGCCGCTCCCCGGTGGCACTGCGTGGCTCAGCCGGCTGGCCCTGGGCAGCAGGACACGTGGTGGGTAAGAGCCAAGCAGCATCTCGCTCCAGTGGCTGGGGACGTTGCCGCTCCAAGGCTGAGCTCCGAAATGCCAGCAAGAAGTGACAGAGCTGCAAAGCAGAAAGCAGCCGGGACCAAACACAGGGAGACGATTCCACGTGCGAGACGATGCCACGTGATACCCGGTGAAAGCCACCTGGCAAGTCGCAGCTGAGAAACTGAGCTGCTTTTAGCAAAATGGGTGGGAGAGGCAGAGACTATGAAGGACCAAAAGAGCGATGAAGCCCATGTGAGAAATGATGATTGATGGAGGACAAGGAGAGGATGCTGGGAACACGCACAGAAAAGCTGCTGTGGGTGACAGGGAAGCATAAATCTAATTTGCTGACAGAAGAGTTGTGCTGGGCTGCCAGCACCACACAGCCCTCTTCGGCCACAAAATGACAGATGTGGAGGCAAAGCCCATCCGCCCTCCCAGTCACACATGGGGCAGGAAGAAGGGCTTGGCACAAACAAGTGTCCTGCTCCTCCTGCAGCTGGTGTGAGACAATGGTCTCCTACAGGAGCAGGGAGAAATGCTGACATGTCTCTAGGTCAAAACACGGCCGTACAGAGCCTCGTGGACAAGTTCCGTTAGAAGCTACGCAGGAAGAAGGATAACTAATGGCACTCAGCATGTTCAAGGAAAAGGGTCCCTTAGGACCCTCTGCAGCCCCTGGCAGCTGGGACACCCCCACCAAGAGCAGGTGCTCAGCACCTCTGTACTGGGGGCATCGCACCGAGCAGGGCAAAGTGAGGTGAAGAAGGTGCTGAGGTGGGAAAAGTAACTGCAGCACAGGGGTATTTTTTCAAGATTAGATTCTTCTCGGTCCTATTACTGGAGGAATAATCTAGTCATTCATTCTTCAGTGCTGTTATCCCCTCTTTGCAGATGGGACATTGAGGCACAGAGAGAAGTGACTTCCCCAAGGTCACACTCCAGGTGAGGGCAGACCAGGAGGTGAAGGTGACCTGCTCCATCTCTGCTGCACTCACTTGGGGCGCTCCTGGTATCTGGCAAAAACGTGTGTGACCATGAACTCCTGCCTTTTTGCTCAGTGTCCCTTCTCTTAACTGTCCCGCTGCCCTGGTAGTAAAACAATTCAGTAACTCCAATGTTTATTAACAAGCTAGATCCAGACCTTCCCTTAATGAGGGCACGCTGGTTGCTTGATGATACTCAGCATAAGCAGTCCTTTGCCAACACAAACCTGCGTTGGAGTCAGGCTCTCGGTCCACTTGTTCCAATATTCACCCCCACAGGTACATTAGGGAGTGGAAAGATTTAGGGAAGTTGTGCTTGCACAAATCAGGATACTGCAGAGGAAGTTTGATTAAAATTTCGGCGAGGATGAGTTTACCTAAGGGTGATGGGGACAAATTTCCATTAACATGAGTAAAATTTTTGAGTCTTAGGAAAATGCAAAGCATTCCAAGATGATACAGAATTTCTGGACATGCCCTGAATGATAAAAATTAGTTAAGGGATAAATGGCAACTTGGTTCTTGCTCTTCACTACTTCAGTTGTGGGCTGGCTGGCCAGTCTTCACACATGCTGCTTGAAGAGAGCAACAGCGTACGCAGGAGAGACTCAGGAGGTGCAAGGAAGAAGGGGCACTTTGTGCGTGTGTGTGTATTTTCTGGAAGACAAGAGGTCCAGAGGGAAATACCGAAGCCAGAGCGAGCAGGCAAGATACTGATGCTTAAGCTTCACTACTACGTGTTCTCTTCAGGAAAGAAACAAACTTGACTTACGGGACAGTGGAGCGGTTCTCTGGCAGCTCTGGCAGGATAGGATGGTCATCGGTTTTGCTTACTTCAGGCTTGGCTGTGGGGGACACAGATTCCCTGACTCCTATGCGTAAAGACAAAGAAGCAAGTAGTGGGGAACACCATCCTCCCCACCAGCTCCACTCACCCCAGAAAACAGCTATTCCTGCGTGCCCCATGGCAGAAACAGGCTGTAACTGTGTAAGGGACAAAACTTACCGTAGAGTTGCCAGATTCGGACTTTGTCCTCGTAAGGTAGGTCATACTTCAGAGGATCCCCCACTGGACCTTGGTAGTAAGGTCTCATAATAGACTCTATGGCGGAGATGTGGGTCAAGCCAATGGCGTGGCCAAACTCATGGACAGCTACAGCAAATAGGTCCATCCCATGAGCGTCTGGAAATACAGACAAAATAGAAATAAAAGTCACTACATGCTGATTGTATTTTGGGGGTTTAGGGTGGGCTATAAGACACAGTATAGGTATATGTTGGATAAACTGGAAAGTAAAGCTTTGGAATAGGTGAAGTTTGAAAAAGACATTTTTCTCCAGTTGGAAAAAGGAGACTGAAGTGTATCATATGAAAATGGAAAGCAAGCCACGCATCAGCCCACAGCGCGAGTCCTCAGCCCCATACAAGCCTGAGGAATCACCCCTCTTATTCCCAGATCACCGACGGCACCTGAGAAGGAGCTGGACAAACGCCTGAGACAGCGACCTCGGCACAGCCATCCGTCATCCCGCTAACCATCGCTGCAGCAGCTGGGCCAGAGCAGCCATCTCCCGCATCTCACGCCTGCCCCGCAGCAGCTGCCAACACAGTCTTTGTGATGCCCAGAATACCAAAGTTCTGCAGCCGCTAGCCAGGAGCTCGTCAAAGCCTGTGATAATGAGCAAAGCCATGTGCCAAGGAACCGGTGAGCGCCCGGCAGTGCCCGCCTGCCCATGGTGCTCGCCTGGGCTTTCCCTGCCTGCACAACGCTGGCATTGCACGCTGCTGCCCCGGCCAAATCCACCTCCAACGCCTTCCTGCACAAAGACAGAAGTGGAGATGTTTGATTGCTCGTCGGCCACCAACCCTGTTCATCTAACTGCTCACCTGACAAGGAATGGCAGAAGGGGCAGGTGGCCGTGTCCAGCTTGTTTCCAGAGGACTTGCCCATCTTCTCCCCTTCCCCACCTTGTGCTGGTGGGGCTGCAGCTCCAGGGTCTGCTCCCTTAGGCAAGCACTTGGACCCTCACACACCATGCTGGGCACCAGGGAGACTTTATTGAACACTGGTACATCCTCTCATGATTTTTTTTCCCCTCAGTCTGGGCTATCTCTGTTCTCTTTCCCCAAATTTCCTTGTTTGCAACCCAATCCCGAGTGCCTCAGGCCCGCACAGGGACCCATCCCATACTCTCCAGACCCTCAAATGCTCAGGTCAGATCTCAACAGGAGTTAATGTCTACTTTCCAGACCTACACCACCGCTGCCAAAGGGAAAGTGGAGCTGCTCCCAGGACCGTCCGGGACTGACCCTGCTCGGTGCATTCCCACCAGCTGGGCCAAGCACCCGTACAATTGCTGCCCCTCGCTGCCCGGCAATGCCCTGCAGAGCAATACCAGAGGGCAGCAATGCTTTTAACTATGGTTCTTACGAAGATCACGATGGCAAGTACTGTAATAAACAGGCAGCGAGGTGGGAGAGGTCTCAGCAGAGCTCAAGGGAGCCTCACGTTCCCCGAGCTGCAGTCGGGGCCAAAGGAGACGTCGCACAGAAGCAGCCGTGGCTGATCCTGCACAGTTCTTAGAGCTCCCCATCGGGCTTGGGGTGTTGGGGGGGATATTTTTGCTGAATTCTGCTTTTTCCTTGATGACTATTATTTACAGTGTCTGTAAACAGCCAGGATTTTTATAACCTGTGCTGTTTTCCCCGGCACTGTGAGAGAACAAGACATATGCTTTCTGACATTTTAATGCCAAACTGACAACCTTGGGGATATTTTTGTATCACCTACCAACTTGTTATTTTTGAATCGCTAGGGAGAACAAAATAAATAAAAGATGAAGCTCGGATAGCTCCAAGACCTTCAAAATAGAGGGCAGCCAGGCTCAGCCCCTCGTCCCTCGGCGATGCTTGGAGGGATCCTGCCGGCCCTGAGCTTGCTCCTCCATGCGAGTCTGTTTCACAATGAGTGTCCCCCACCACCAGCTACAAAAGGGGCACCTATTCCTTACTTCATCACATAACATGTGCTACGGCAAGCTCCCAGACCTCAGCGCTTGCCCCTGCCCTGTAAGTCTGTAGAGCAGAGATGCTCTTTTTTTTCTTCCCTGTAAGAGACATCAGTTGGGGTTGCACAGTGGCATGAACCGAGGAGCAGGTTGAATCCTGAAGAATCAGCCTGTCCAGACCTTTAGCCTTAACCCCAAACCACCTCTAGCACGTCTGGTGAACACTCCTGCCCACAAACTCTCAGTGGGGATGGATGGAGGTCAGACGGTGGGAAGGGAGGAGAGGGTGGGGAGAAAGAAGGTATTAGCTGGTTCCTGAGAAGATGATTAGGTCTAAACAAAATCATTAAGCTGAAGCAGCAGGAGCCCACTGGGAGGCTGGCGGAGGAGGTGGTATGACAAGTAAATTAGCAGCTGGTGATTGCAGAGACACCCCGTCAAAATGTGCCCGACATGAAGGTTGGGGACCTGATCCCCACAGATGGCTGGCGCAGCTGAGGCACACACGCTTCTGAAAGTCCCTCTGCCTATTAAAACTCTGCTCTAGCCAGATGAGATGAAAAAAAAAAGAAAAAATTAATAAAACTGTAACTTGTAACCATCCTGATGTTAGGTAACAGACATGAGATGGCAGGAAAAACCTAGCATTCACAGGGGGCTTTTTCCCTGCAGACCACAGAGCCCTTTCCAGGCAGGTCAGCTTACAAATATGCTTTAAAAATAGGAAACCAGGATATATAGCAATAAAGCCACCCAAAAGATGCCAAAATCAGAGAATACAGTCCGCCAATCCAAGAGCTCAACAGCTGCACACCGAATGTGTGACCTTCCAGATCCCAGAAGAGATGATGACCGAGGGTGGGTGATGGGGAGCTCTGCAACTGCCAACAGAATGGGTAAAAACACGGAGATGCCATCAAAGCTTCCAGGAACATAGAAAGTCCTCAACACTGGCTGTTGTCATTTCACTAGCAAGGCTGAGGGGACAACCAGAAGAAGGTGTTGGGATCCCCAAGCCTGGGGTGAAGGCATAGCCGAGGCTAAATCACTCTAACCACCAGAGCAGAAAAGGGAAACTGGGGGCCCTTGTGTTTGGCTGCAGCTCCTCCACCCTGACCTACCTGCTGATCGGAAGGTCCAATACTCATCATCGTCAAAATGGGTGTCTCCTGCCGTGTGATGATCTCCAGGGAAGAAAGCGTGTGCCACTGTCCCACCAGGCCCATCAAAGGGATAGCCATCGTTGTGATCTGCTTTGGAGAAGTCTATCTGGATGTCGGCGTTGTTACCTGCCACTTCGTGGAAATTCAGTGGGGTAATGTCACTCCAGACCTTCAGGGCGTAGTACATCAGCGCTCGGACTGTGTCGTGGCCCAGGTGGGACTCTTTTGGGAAAGTGCGAACTCTGAAATAAAGAAGGCAAAAAAGATGATATAGGGCACTAGCATTAAAGATCTTCTCCAAGGACCACCAGGAAGGGTTCTGCAGGTGCCTGGTGTGTCTTAGCGCTCCTCCAAAGTGCCCCAAAATGCTTTATTTAAGTGTCTGAATCACTTCTGTTCCAGAGCTATGAGGATTTCAGAGACTGAGTTTGTGTCCTCTGGAAATACCAAGCCAGTCTTGCCCACCAGAGCATGAAACATTCCACGCGTGTGAAACAACTAGGATTTTAATCCTGGTACCTCCGATCCTGCTGTACCAGGTGGCAGTCAGCCTCCGCGCCACACTTCATGCATGAACTGCTGTTAACGCTCAGGACTACAACCCTTGCCCGGCCTTGAAAATGCCAATACCATGAGCCTTTTTCCAGAGCTTGCCCATTTCTTTTTCAAGCTCCCCTTCAGATCTATCAACAATTATTTTCTCACCACTTATTTGTTCCAAGTGCCACCCGAATATGCAGAGACTATTGACTTCCGAAGCCTTTGTGCCACGCACAGGACCATAAGTTTTCCTGCAACAAACAGCAGGTCATTGCTCATTCTTATTACGCGCACACAGAAATCCGGTACGGATTTGTTGCCTCCATATATTTCCCAATATGTCTGCCGGAGGTATAAAATATTCTCTGAAACCAGTTCACTGCCAGGAATCTCTGATTCTGCGATCCATAACAAGGAGGAAGAGGAAAGGATGCATTTTACGTAAATCACATTCAAAATTCCTCCAGCCTATTGCCTGCAGGCTTTGCGATGGAGCGTGGTAGTTGAGAAGCTCTTGCCTTGCTTCTTGGTAGAAAACTCATTGATGAGCGGGGGTTTACGACACCACTGCACACCTCGCAGGGCTATTGCGGTTTCTCTGTGTCAGCACAGTAGCCCTTGGTCCCCAGCTCTGCCTTGTCCTGGAAGAGAAGCCAGGCGGGACGGGCCGTGTGCCGGCGTCTGCCCTGCAGCTGCGTGATTCAAACCTCCCTTTTGGCCTTTGCTGGAATGAAAAAAAGCCAATGTTTCCTGTGTAACCAAACCTTGAAAAAAACCTTCCTAATACTGTTGATTTAATAGAGGAGGTAAAAAGACAAAGATGCAACAAAGCACCTTGGCTTCTAAAAGAGTATGTTTAGATGATCTTTCACTGACAATTTTGACAAAAATAAACACACTGCAGGAAAATGTACTGTTGACTGAGTAGTTATTGACAAAAACTAATTCTGCTGGAAAATTTCTGGCCAGCTCTACCCCAGCAGTAATGGATACTTTCTTTCTTGTGTACCAGCACACCAACCAAAGTGTGCATGAAATATTCATGGCTTGAGAGATTTTTAAAGGCTAAAGCAACAATTATGATCACCTCGCTTACCCTCCTGCATAATATAGCTGGGAGAGCACCGCTCAGTATTACACCACTCCCCAGCACCAGTGGGATGCAATAACCCAACTAAACTTCCAGAGGTAATTACAGGTGTCAGAGACGGACCGCGCGTCACTCAAGCCCTTCCTGCGAGTAGTGATTTGGGTACTGGGAGACACCACAGATCAGCGAAGGGGAGGAGGGACGCCTCACTGACTGAGGTTGGATGCTTTTGCTTTCACAAATATCTGCATAAATCCCATGTCCTCAGAGACACACAGTCCAAGGTGGGTCCCACCTCCTGAGCTGGGCAAAACTAGTGAGGGTTAAATGCAGGAGAGGACAAAAAGGGGACTTGGGAGAACAAGCAGAAATCTCACGAAGAGTTTCTCGTAAGAGCTTGGGAACCCCATCCTAGAGAGGGAGGGAATGAGATGGGTCAATCAGGCAAAACACGTCACAGCCAGATAAGCAAATATCCCACATAGATACACCTTTGCTATCCCTAAACTATTCTGGGCAAAGAAAGACCTTAACTACTAAACTGAATGAGTTAGCATACATTTAACATCACACAATCGTAGGACTTTAAACAAAACACACTTGTAAAGAAGGCAGCACAGAGGTGCAAACAGTGTGAGCATGGGATTAGAAAAGACAGTTTTCAGGCAATTTTAGTTTATAGAAGAGAGTGTGGCTGGATGTAAACCTCTACAGTCCAAAAAAAATAAAGGCCACTTGGTTTCCAGATATTCTTTAACCGGGTGTCTTCATCTTCCACAACACTCCTCTGGACTTAAGGAAACCCTTTGCTGCTTTAATTTCTACTGAACAAGTCATTATACGTGTAAAACGCACCACGTTTATGCCAGGAATTACAACCTGTCTCCATGATCTTGGTGCCTAGGGCACAGACTCAGATTCATGGATGTTATCTGCTCTTCCCTCCTCAAGCCCTGCTCGACCGCATGAGCTGCTTTCCTTTCCCTCCCTTTCCAGCCGTAGAATGAGGATAATAAATCTGATCTCCCTTGTAAAAGGACAGTGGATGAAAAACCCTGTCTGAAGAGACAAACATTATTAACATTCATCCCAACCCCTGACTCCAGAAACATTAGATTAAGGCAGAAACAGTATCAATACTTATTTCGCTTCTTATAAAAGGTCCTGCACCTCTGAGCTGACCCACGTTTTATTAACATGCTGCAGGTGTAAGTGAAAAATCCCCCATCCTTTATTCATTACCACCGTTATTTTTCAAGAGAATCCCATCAGGGTTTTTCAATTCAGCATCTGATTTGATTGCTGGAGCTCTGCTAATTGTTTTCAATGAGATTAGGAGAAGCCTATTAATGCCAATAGGATGTTCGTCGGCTTTGTGTTACCCAGTTCCGCTGAAAAGGTGGCACATTTCTACATCATGCAGATGCACACAGGACTAAATAAGCTTCCTCCCACCTTGATTATTATTATTATTATTATTTGTAGTAAATGGCGCTTAGGTACCCAGCGGAGAGCAGCGCTCCTTCTTCTTGGATGTTAATCCCTCCTGAGACTCCTCTCACAGAGCTCAAATCATGGGCAGAAACCTGATGTGAGTAATTGGAGAGAAGCCTCTCTCATCCAGACGGCCCCCGCCAAGCCACTGGGAAAGTGAGGAGGACAGGGCTGCTCGGTCCCTCTCTGGCCATCCCACCAATGTGGCCCCCAGCCCTCTGCAAAGCCACGTGCTGGGACACCCTGAGGAGCACCTGTCCCCCCGGTGGATGGGGCTGCGCGGGGACAACATCAGCCACGTCGCTTGGAACAGCGTCTGCTGAGCTGTACGCGGTTGTAAGTGGCACAACAGGATGCCGAGGAGAACATCTCTGCTCTGCTTTAAGGGCTCACCCAGGTGGCAGCAACCTCACAAGCTGGCTTTCACCCAGCTGCTGCCCATCCTTCACCTGTCCCCCGAGTCCCCTCCTTCGCTTGTCCCATCCCAGAGGTTTTGTGTCCAAGCTGGTTAATAAGCAGAGGCCAGAGAGGGTTGGTCTGCCTCTGTTTGCTATTGAGGGGCACCCACACCGATGGTTATTTTGGTTTCTGGGTTCCTTTTTGGTTTTTGTCCTCCCAAAGCCAAAAGTGGAAGAGTATTGGTGATGTATGAGAAATCAATTGCTGGTTAATGAAAGCACTCCTTCACCTTCTGCAGCCCTGAAACCCCAGAGAAATAAAATAAATGCTGATAACTACCAAACACAGCAGGCTAAGGATTGCCTGCTAAACCCAAATTGATTTTTCTGGCAGGGGGGAAGAGGGGGCAGTGGGAAGGGTGGCTGCTTGCTGCCGTGGCAAAGGCACTTTCCCAGCCACCCGTGGCACAGCAGCCCCGCTCCGGGGCTACCCCAGCACTGCCGCAACACCCCAACGCCAAGGAGGAAAGCAGTGGGGCTGTTTGCACCCTCCATTGCACCTCTCCCAGCGCTTTGCAAAAATTACAGAACATTTTTGGGGGGATAATCCTTCTCCTGCCCTTTAATACGTACAGCTCTCCAGGCAGTTCCCTGCAGCTCAGCAATGGATGCCGGCACAGGAATAATCCATCCCAGGGAGAAGAGGTGGGTGAAAGCAAATTTCAGAGCTGTTTTTTTGGGCTGCAGGAGGAGCAGCTGGTCGGGGGAGGGGGGGGCTGCCGGAGCAGGGCTGCCATGCTTCACCACCTGCCCCGGCCATCGTGCCCCCACGCTGCCGCCTGTGCCAACCTGGCCGCTGCCTGTGATCTGCACCAGATACTCAGGGATTTTCCTATGAGGGTCACACGTGCCTGCGATGGGCACGTTGTGACAGCCCTAAAGCAGATCTGCACCGGGGAGTGATGCTCTTGCCCCCCTTGGACATCTCTCACACTTGGGCTGGGAGGTACCACAGTGGGATGCCACCCATTAAAGGAGGAAAGCGGGAGGATCGGGTCCATTGTGGGGATGGGAGCGTGGAACTGGGAGTTATCCCAGTTACACACCTTTACCCCATGGCACCTGTCCGGCAGCTGCCCTTCCATGCCCTGGTAAATCCCCATCTTGGCTCAGGCAGTGCCACACCTCCACCGCGGGTGGCCTCAGGATGCTGGCGGCGATGATGGGCAGCAGCTGACAGACATCACTGCTCCCCTGCCGCCTGCGTTTGCTCCAGCTCCGGCACCTCATGTCCCGAGCATCGCAGTTTCAAAGACTGCAGCTTTGATGAAGTGGCACCAGGGACTCATCCTTAACTAAAGATGGATGAAAGTCAGCTTGGTTTGGCACTGGGCTGAGATTTCAGCAAGAAAAAAATGGGAAATTTAGAAATCTGGGCTTTGGCAGCTTCCCCTGCCCCAGGGAGCTCAGAGCAGGCAGAGAGGGGGCATGGCCCTGACGCTGCATTTCTCGTGACCACAAGGAGACAGCAAGCGCCTGGGAAGAGACGGAGATGCCAGCTGTGAACTCCCCTTTCTGCGGGGCATAACCAACAGCAACAAAGCAAAATTATCAAAAGAAAAACCAGGCTGCAAACGCCAGGGCAAACTCGCTGCGGGCAGCTCCTGGCGCCGATGCCAGCAGAGGGCATCCGCAGCACGCCGCTCCCCGCACCCCGCTCCCAAATCCATCCCACTGCCACCTCTTCAGCCTACTGAGTGCCTTTGTACCTATGTACAATGCAGGAAAAATAAAATAAAAATAATTTTTAAAAATCCCATGAAAAGAAGATTTATATGCTGTAATATCCTGGAAGCTTCCCATGGAGATGAGGCACAGAAGACTGCGTGTGTCTGATGCTGTACTGGGATGCTCCGAGGCTGTACCGTTTTGCTCCCTGAGCCCTCCCGTCCCACAGGCTGGCTGTACTCAAGAGTAAAAAGAAGAACCCCAAGCAATCTGCATGCCTGTAAAATTTTGTTTGCCAAACGCTGCCTTCTCCATCAGTGCAAGTGCCTATCCCATGATCATCCTTTTGTAGAGCTTTGCTTAACTGTTTATTCCAGCCTTGCAATTATTCAGGTTTTTCTTCAATTTTTAAATGCATGGCATACCAGAATTTGGTTTTGTTTTCTTTTTTTTAAATCTTCAATCAATGTGTAAGAGGTAAGCATGTAAAACTTTATGTCTCTATTGGCAGACTTTCATGGCTGTTTCAAAAAAGCTATTTTAATGTCAAGTGTTGGATGTAAATACTATGTTGGACTTTCTATAATGCTATAGCCTTCTGTTGGCTTATACAACCTCCAGTTATAAAATACAGCCCTTTCTTGAACAAGAGCCAAGATCCTGGAAAGGATCAAAGAATAAGAGGCAGAAATGAATTTGTTGGGAGATGGATTTTTTTTTTTATATC
Organism: Rissa tridactyla; assembly: GCF_028500815.1. Classification (NCBI taxonomy): domain Eukaryota; kingdom Metazoa; phylum Chordata; class Aves; order Charadriiformes; family Laridae; genus Rissa; species Rissa tridactyla. The sequence goes on along the minus strand of NC_071478.1, from coordinate 9,020,367 downwards.
ATACGTATAAAACTGTCTCAGACGTAAACCCCTTTTTTTATGGCAATCTTTGCTGCAGCATCACAGTTTCCAAGGGGGTGGGGGATGCCCCAGCGCAGTGTCCACCAGAACAGCCTGACCCCATTCCCCTTCCACGCTTCGCTCCAGCCTGGGACTGTGGACACTCTGCCGGCACGGCCGGAGCCCTGGTGGTCCCTGCAGCGCTGGGCTCCTGCCCACGACCGCCCGGCCACCGTGTCTGCCCCGCTGGAGGGTGTAGCTCGGGTTTGCCCAGCCCAGCTTTGCTCAGAGGAGCTGCCGAGGTCAGGGCTGTGCACAAGCCATCCCCCTGTGCTGGCTCTGGCAGCTCGCAGGACATCAGGGCAGGTTTTATTTTTTCACCCAAAGGGACTGTTTCTGCTCCAAAATATGTTTATTCCTCTTACCCATCAACAGGGGTCAACAGGGGGATAGGCTGGGCTTCTATAACTGAGACACTTCACTACAAGAAGACTTACACGAGCCAAAATTGTTTCTTACTGAAGCTGAATTATGTTTATCTTTCTTGAAAGTAAGGTTTCAGAGGGATGTGCTGGAACATGGAGCAAATCCCTGGTAGGAGATTTGCCGCAGTGTCAACATGTGTCAACAGCAACAGAGAAGTCGAGATCTGTTACTGCAGTGGGAGGTGGACTCGCTCTAGGGACTATGCCAGGATCAAAGAGAAGCTTATTATTAATAACAAGATCTCTCCATAGCATCCACACGTGCTTTCAGGATAGTATGAGCACCTCATGGTGCTCACCTTTCTTGGCAGAATAATCACTGCAGCACATGGTCTTTGAGGAGGGAAAAACGGGTCCCAAAAAGCACAAGTCTCGGTGGGACAGGGATCAGCTTGTTTGCCAACCCTGACCTGCAGCGTGACTGCAGCGTCTCTGGAAGTTGGACCTGAACTTCTGCGTGTTGCAGGTCCAGAGAGACCCACACGTGTCGCTCCCTGCTGTCAAGGGAAAATACTTCCCTGTGGCAACAAGGAGTATAGGAGAAAAAAAGTGGCTCTATTACCCAGAAAATGCTCCCAACCCTTAGGCTCAGGTGGAGCGAGAGAAGCAGCCCCATCTCTGCTGAGCCAAGTCTGTGGCAGCTGATTGAGAAAGTGTAAAGTCCCAACGAACACAACAGAAACGATGCTCTAACCATTGCAACGCAGCAAAAAGCTCACAGCTAATCCACCAGCCAAATCCACACCATTCCCAGCCGACGACCTAGTGGGTCCAAGAAATCAAGGTTGGAATTAGCAGGAGAAGAGTTTAAATAAATAGTCTGTGGGGGCACACGTTTTAGCATCTCACACCGAAACGCATCACAAAGCCGTATTCGGCCCTGTTCTGCGTGGGACAAGCCCTTCGCTACAAGATTTCTGTAGCGGAGGACAAATCCCTACCTCCAGGACAAGTTCCTTTTGCTCCACTTGGTGAGAGCCTGCGTGAATCGCTTCCTCCTGGTCTCCACGGCGGCAAGGTCGGGCAGAGAGCAGCGCGGGGTCTTCATCAGCTCCAGCGTGGCTTCGTCTAGGGTTAGGGAAGAAATAATAGAAATCATGGGAATGGTGGGTTAGGAAATCCCAGGGCGGACAGGGAAAAGGGAAGGGAAATATTGAGGATGCAGCAGTGGAGCAAAGGCAGTGCTGGGGAGACACTGGGACATGGCACCGGCCCCAGCGTCACCCGTGGTGCCACCCACGGGGCACTGAGCCCCCTCCATGCCCTCACCCATGGCAGCAATTCCTGCCGAAAGCCCATCTCTTCAAAGCAGCCACCAGCTGGGGCTGCCAGGAGGCAAGGGGAGACGACACCCCCGGCAGGGGTGAGGTGCCAGCTCTGCTGTGAGCGTCAATGGACAGTTTCGTGCATTTCAGGGGAAAACGCAGCAGGTTACCTCTGGTGTGACACTTTACAGATCTCAAAATCTTGTGTGGAAAACAACCTGTGGGCAGCTTTGATTATATTTTAAAACATAACTTTTTAATTATTCTATTTTGGTGTCTCTTGCTGAATTCCCCATTAGTCCCCTGACAAAGCAGAGAAACATTCGCATGTAAATAAACTATACCACTTTCCAGCTAGGAGCTCATTTGGAAAATGCTCATATTCCTTCTTATTTATTTTTAAAACTGAATGAAAGCTTAAAGCTCCTATTCTCATCTGCTGAAAGGCAGACGAGTTGGTCGTTCTCGCATTTTCCGTGCTGGCTTTACCTCTTTACTTAAACACTTTGTTTTCAAAGCAAACCCCACACACGAGTTGCCCAGCGCAGCCCCCCCGGCCTGTTTCAAACACCCCCTCCAAAAATGAGAACGTACATGCATTCAAAAGGCCACCCTTGCTCCCAGGCCTCCTGCAGTTTGTGATTAGTTGGAAGAGAAATAATTGCACGTGCTCCATTAAGAGCGGGGAGGGAAAGTCCCAGTGATGGGATGCGGCCAGCGGCTGCTCAGGTGGCAGCTGCTCCGGGGACAGGCAGAGGGTGGCCGGGGCACCGGGATGGGTGGAGACCAGCCTGCTAATTAGCAGCTTCTCGCTAATTCTGTCCCGAGCAGCGGAAGCAAGCTGGCCACGTGGCGGGAGGTCGCGGCCATGCATTGGGCAGGGAGGGGAGGAGAGCAGACGGGCGCCCTTCCGAGGGCCGGGACAATGCTGGCTTTCTCCTTCCCTCAATGAGGGCATTGAGAGGAATGACCCTGGCCATGCCGGGGAACATGTGTCACTCCAGCCTGGCCTTGGACTGCTCCCTCCCTGCCAGATGTGGCCACCACGTCAGGCAGAAGCCACCCACTGCCCTGCCCCACTGGCCACCGGGGGGGGGTGACGGGCTCTCTGCTGACCGGGGGCAACCGGAGCCGCTGCGGCTTGGGGAGAGCCAAGAAGACCCTCCGCAGGCACCTCGTGGCTCTGTGTGTCACGGGCAGGAGTGAGCAGCGCCTGGGTGATGCCACACCATCTTCCTGCCTCCCCTGCGCTGTGCCCCAGTGGTGAAGAAACCAGAGCATCTACACATACAAAGTGGGAGGCTTAATCAGGACTTTTGTTCAACTCAATGCGATGCTGCAATTAAAGCTTTGAACAGGACAACCTATCAGCCCTTCTCTGTCTTTTTTTTCCCTTGTCTATTTTTCTTTATTTTCTTCTTTTTTTTTTTTTTTTTTCCTTTCAGCACACCAAAAGCTATTTTAAGCTATTTTAAGCACGACAGGAACCCCAAGGGTGTGTGGGTCTGGTGAAATAATTGCTTGCCTCAGGTTCTTGAAAGCACAAGGCAACAAAGCACCTGAGCCATGTAATTACTCTTACAGCTGCAAACTGGGCCGTATGTTACACCCGCCTGAGCCTTTCCTGGAGATGATGCTATTCCACAACTCAGTGCCAGTCCCCTCTCCTCCTGGGACGGGCAGGGAGCCGTCCCTGCATCCCTCTGCACCAGCGAGAGGAGGGATTGTGAGCCACTGACCTAGGACTCCCGTCGCCTTGAGCCCCCCGAACCGCTGCATGGCCGTGATGGCCTTGGTGAGCTCCTCCTGCGTCTGCAGTTGTCCTGTGACAGGATCCGGAGGAGGCAGATACCCAAATTTCGTCAGCCAGTCCTGTGAAACAAGGAGAAGGGAGGGAGGGGGGATGAGAAAAGGAAAGGAAGGAAATATATAACACAGGGAAAGATGCTCTGAAGGTCCCGTCCGTTCCGCTTGGAAATCCTTTTCCCATTTACATGTTTATACCCGATTTCCCCATCAAACTGCGTGGTCCCTGCTAACAAATGGACGTGTCAGGATGGATCTGTACACATCACTTCAGTAATGGGATCCGTCGACCTTCACGCATTCCAAGGGTGACATCTAATTTTCCCACCCAGCTGCAGACCATCTTTGATAGCGGCGGCAGCACAGCCCCAACCCGAGGGTCACACGGGCACCTTCAATTCCCGCCTTGGACACCAGCAGCTCTTACTGGAGACTCCGCTGCAGGGCTGAGCACAGCGAGGGGAGGAAAACTGCCCATCACGAGTGCCAAGGCAATGCCGCCTCCCCCGGGACCTCCCTTCCAGTGGGAGCCCACAGGGGTCTTGGGGAGAGTCCCAGGATCCAACGGGGGAACCTCGCCGACCCCTGGCCAAGGCTGCAGAGCAGATGGGTTTTGCTCAACTTTGTCTTGGTTGGACCTCTCTGACCATATGTGCTTTCTCCTGTCCCCCAGGACATTAATTGACCCCCTGCGACCTCTGCTGCTTTGCAGTCCATGCATGGCTGGGACGGTGAAGCTTTGGGATGACAGCGTATTAAGGATGCAAACAGCTTAGGAGAGGCTCCCTTCACCTGGTGGAGAAAAGCCAGGACATGAGGATGAGGATGTCCCTGTGATCCAAGTCCCCTCAACACACCCTGATGGCTTGAGGGTGGCTTGTTTTATCTTGACCTTCACGACTTCAAGATTTTGATTGGAAACAAACCCAACCATGAAGACTGAAACCCCACTCTGAGACATGCAATCATTCCAGACCCAGGGTGGATGATCTCAGCACTGACACAAACCCAGGCCCTCTGGGGAAAACGCCATGGAGATGTAACACGCCAAGCCACTTCCTTGGAGGCCACTGCAGGACCCTGGCTTGGTCCCTTCCCACCAGTTCCCAGGCAACACGAGCACTGAGGGTACAAAGTCTCAGCTTCCAGGAACTGAAACACTGTCCCAGCGAGACCCAGTGGTTTCCCAGCAGTACCATTGCCCTCCTACCATGGCAGGGAGGGGTATGGCGACAGGGTGCAGAGCAAAACCCTTCAACAGACTTCCCCTAAAATTTGGCCTATACCAAAAAGTCATTCCTGGTGATCGATGGCTTTCATCATTTAGAAAAAAAAAAGAAAATCCAACCATAATTGGATTTAAAAAAAAACAGTCTAAAAAAGTCACATTGATAATGGTAACAGGTTTCTCAACTTCAGATGATTTGTTCGAGGGTATAAATCAGCAGAGTCGCGCTCATCCCAGCAGCACAAGAAATGCCAGGACTGACCTAATGGTGAAGCCAAAACCTCAGTCACCTGCAGCCCCTGACAGGACTGCCTGATTTATTTAAGAGGAGAAATAAATGGCTTTTCTCTCTGTGCCCTCTTCTACAAAATTTCCACATGCCTTGGTTTAACCATCTCTCCGCCAGTTGCCTCAAGGCATTTAGAGCCAGCCACGGGTATCCCTACCACCACCAGAAAGCAGCGGGGACCTGTGAAACACCTGCATGTCCTTATTTGCCAAATCCTAAGCAAGCATAGCCACGTGCCAGCGACCCCCCTGCCACGGACGCCTCATTAAAACCAAGGCCGCTATTTGATAGAAATTTGTCTTTCAAAGGACAATATAACTTTATGAAGATCTTACCTCTCCTCAGCTGAAAACTGATGAAAAAAACCACCATAAATCTCCTTCTTACAACAGCTTTTTGAACGTCTGGTGAATTATCTTTCTAAATCCTTTCTTACCTTCCTTCTTGCTCCCCTCCCTTACCTCGGCAGAAGGATCAGCAAAGAATAATAATGCCACACGCAGGGAATGCCATAAACACCTACCCTCTATTTTCTTTATCTGCATCAAAGAAACATTGACCTATTGAGCCTCTTGAAGACTGATATTGATCTAGACTTCCACCACAGTCAATACGCCACAAATTTACTGTAGTCAGATTAGTGCCAAAAGTCGGTACCTGCTTATCGTTACAATCTGAATGTCTCATAGCCCGGTGTCACCTGCGGTGGCCACCCCGAATGCCACAGCCCCTCTCTAGCAAACCCAATTAAACAGTTTCACACTTACAGAGCTTTACGACAGATCTCCCCGCGCTTGGTGTGGCTCTCCACTGGGGAACATGGTCTCCTGTGCCGGGTTTTTCTCCGGCAATTCACTTCCCTCCTTACCCTCCTTCCGGTTGCCTTATTTTAGCAGGGTGATGTGTTGTTACAGCCAGAGAAAGCAGCTTATCTGGCCATTTCTTGCTGCTTAATGCAACCTCATTAGCCATGACCGTGCTCAGAGTGTGTTAGCATCGTCGCAGCCTTCCCTTGCCATCAGGCTGAAGACCAGGCCAAGCGCTCCCTCCTCTTCTCCCTGCTCCTATTTGTCCCTTTGCATAGCAAAAACATTTGTGACAGAAATTAGAGATACGATTCGCCCCTGATTGTTCATGAGAAATCGGCTGTGACACAGCGCTCGGCAGCCGGCCCATCAATTGCTGAGGATGGTGGGGTTTAATTTGGTTTCTTCCCTGGCCATGGAGACAGTGTCATTTATTCTCTAATGACAGTGGAGCCGATGCTGTACATAACTCAGCTTTGCTCAGGGCCTCCTGGAGAAGGGAGTGGCAGCAAAAGCCCAGGGAAAGCAAAGGCACGGTGAGGTCCAGCAAAGGTCCCACTGCTCTGGCTGCAGCCAGGGCAAGATCTTCTCTCTTCCTTAACCCAAAGGGACAGAAAAAGCACAAACACAAGCGGGCACATCAAAGCAAATGGGGAGCTCCCTAAAGAAAAGATGGAAGGAATGGGTAGATAGCACAAATCCTTCACCTGATCTGCCTTGCAAGCACTGATTTCCCTGCATGTGATTTTTCACCTAGACCATCATGTTTACCGTGCCTTACTCAGGTTCTCCACACTTTTATAGACCTCTGTGATATCATTCTCATTCATCTCTTTTCCAGTGTACGAGTTCTGGCCAGTTTCCTCTCTCCTTGTAAGCAAACCTGATCTGTAATATTGAACTTTTGCATTCCACCTTTGCTGTGGCAGAAAAATTCATTAGGGAAAACGCAGCTGGACTTGGAGATGAGAAAGACCATCAGGAATTGCCTGGCTAGTTATCTGTGTGCCCTGTGAAAACTTTTCAGATATTTTCTTGTCCTTGATTAGGACAAAAGCTAAACTTATAAACTTCCATAAATGAAAAATATGAAAATATTTTCCACTGAGATAACTTCAACACGTTCCCTTCTTCTTATTTCCACCTTTTTTTTAATAAAAAAAGCTTTTTTGCCAACTCTCATTAGCTTAAAATGTTTAAATGAATTAGTGATTTGAGCTGAATGCTAAAAGTCTTTGAACATATTTCTTGCCTGACTTGGCACGATAAAAACTTTTCCTTTAAAATGTGCTGCGTAAAATGAATTGACCTAATCCCGTGAGAAGATTCAGCTTCAGCAACTCCCTGTTTTAAAAGGAAAAAAAAATTGCTTCACCAAGAAATCCAGATTGAGCCAATGCCTGACCATCTTCCAGCTCCGAGATGAGCTGGGAATGACTCATGCCATGGCCTGGGGTATCTACCTTGGTCTGGGGCTCACGGGATCCCAGCTAGGTTTTTGTGGGAATTACCTCGTGTCTCTGTCCCCCAATTTCTTATCTATGAAATACTTGTAATGGTATATCCTGGTCTCCCATCTACTGGTCTGTCTGCTCACACTGGGAACTCTTTGGGGCAGTCCGTCCCCTGATCTGCTTTACCCCAACCGTGGGGCGCTGCTGGGCCAGACCCATCCAACGCGTTTCACTGCCATCACCATGAATGGACCCACACCGTGGTCTTCTCCTCCGGTGCTGGGAGCTGGCCAAGATGGGACTGGGGAAAGCTGGAGGGACAGAGCCATGTCCACGATGGATCTTCTGATCCATCTCCACCACCGGGCAATACAGAACAAAAGGCTTCCCATTGTGCTCAGGGCCAGGAAACAAAAGAAAGAAAAAAGGAAAAATAGGAAGAACTGCATGCCTGGTGAAAACATCCAAAGACACCCACCCATCTGCACCTCCACTGAGCTGGATAAACACAGCTGCCAGCAAGAGCTCTCGCAGTGCTCGGCGCTGAGCAGAAGCACATACATACACTTTATAAAACCACAGCCAGGATGTTTATTGACAAAACACCATCCCTGCGTGGGGCTGGAGATCCCACCCTGCCCCACGTGGGATGCCGGGACTCACGCTGTGTCCTGGGCAGCAGGGAAAAGCCATTGCAACACGTTCACCCCTTGGGACCAAGGCACCAGGAACAGAGGTTCCCAGGGTGCTGCCCATGCCCCATCCCCTGCGGTCTCATGGGACCAGCCATCCACAGACAACACAACTCAAGAAATGAAGAAAAATTGGGGGGGGGGGGGGGGGGGGGGAAGTTTTTTTTCCCCTCCTATGTAGCTCTACAATCTTTAAATGGTTTGATTTTACCCAACTCGTCTCACAGCAGGTGGTACCCAATAAAAAACGTCTTAAAGCAACTGCTTCAAAACACAGTTTTCCTTTGAAAAGGGAATGTGTTAACAGCGATGCAGCAGCGTCACTGTTGCATGCGTGTGTTTGGAGACAGATTGCTCACTTGGTTGGCTAAAAATAAGCTGTTCTTTTTTTTTTCCTCCTCTGGGTTCCCATATTGCTGTGGCATAGCGTAACGGGGAAAAGCCTGCTTCTTCCCTTAAAAAATGGTTAACAAAATCTAAAACGGCAGAATTTTTTTTGCACTTTTTTTTTTTCTTTTGGAGAAGGCACAAAGTTCGGAAAAATGGTAATGAAGCCTTCTCCGCAAACAATCCCTGTTTCAATTTTGGACTTCTTTTTCACTCCTTAACCCACTTAAATGGAATATCAGGGAAAAAAGGCTGCTGTGGCAGCAGCCAGGGACTGGAGCTCTCCAGGGCCAAGGGACAACCCAGAGCAAAACGCTGGCTCTGCTGGCAGCGGTGAAAACTCTGGTATCACTTATGCAGAGCCAATTTTCAGATTAAAACGGCAATTTCATTTCTTTCATTTATCCACTTCCTTTGTATCAATACCCTTTTGTCCTAGAATCCACTTACCTGCTTCATTTTAAAATAGATGTAGATATTGTCCCTCTTTTATGGAAGATTTATGAGCTCTGTAGGTTTGCTTTTACAAATATTAATATTATATAAGCTGATGGGCTTATTCAACTGCCACAGGCAAAAAAAAAGACTCAGTCAGCAAGTTTTCTTCCTGATTATTTCTTTTTAAGGCTTGTAGGTTGGCATTTACAAGAAGACAAACTAGTTCAGGGTAACAAGGAGAGGATAAACAGGATAAACAGCAAAACAGAAATCAGGATAAGCAGAAAAACTCTACCCAAGCCAGCTCTGTGCTTCTGCCTGCTCTTGTATTGTCATAATGACCATGTTTCTAAAGCTTAGACCCAGAAAATCTGGGGGTTTTGTTTGTTTGGGGTTTTTTTTTGTTTTTTGTTTTGTTTTTTTTTTGCCTGATGTTGCATAAACATACAGGGGGAAACACAGCCTTAATCCTGCAGAGATTGTAACATTCCCTTTGCTCAGGGATGCCCCCAACATAAGAGGTTCATGGACCCGTTGGAGTGAGTCCAGAGGAGGCCACGAAGAAGCTGCGAGGGCTGGAGCCCCTCTGCCGTGAGGACAGGCTGAGAGAGCTGGGGGGGTTCAGCCTGGAGAAGAGAAGGCTCTGGGGAGACCTCAGAGCCCCTTCCAGGCCCTAAAGGGGCTCCAGGACAGATGGGGAGGGATCTTTATCAGGGAGTGTAGCAAATAGGATGAGGGGGAATGGTTTCAAACTGAGATTTACATTAGATATCAGGAAGAAATTCTTGGCTGTGAGGGCGGTGAGCCCCTGGCCCAGGTTGCCCAGAGAAGCTGTGGCTGCCCCATCCCTGGAGGGGTTCAAGGCCAGGCTGGACGGGGCTTGGAGCAACCTGGGCTGGTGGGAGGTGTCCCTGCCCAGGGCAGGGGGTGGGAGTAGATGGTCTTTGAGGTCCCTTCCAACTCTAGCCAATTTTCAGGGCATTTCAAGGCTTAAGCAGTAGTACATTTTTTCACTCAAAAGATCCTTTTCATTAATAGTCCTTGAAAAGCTTTACCAAACTGCACCTTTCTCATTAATCAAGCCACAAGTTGCTTTTATTCATTTAAAAAGGTTCCTGTCACAGCTGGGAGCTTAAACCCTTACCCTGACCCAAACCCGTCCCTTGGCTTTACAGGGGGATGCAGTGCCAGTGAGGTCCCTCCCGCTGTCCTGCACAAACCACCCCAGCGCTCATCTCCACCGCTCGTCTCCTGCCGTCCACGCCCCATAACCACAGAGAAAAGGGCTTTGTTTTTTTAGGGTCACCCAGGGGGGAGAGGACTTTGAAAGCTCCCTTTCCTGCTGGAAGTCCCTTTATACCCTGGATGCAGTTGCGCTTCGCACACGCAGGGCAAGAAAATCCAAACACACTATTCAACAAAATTAATGACCCAGATTACTAAAATAAAGCTACAACTCAAACATCCGGAACTAATTTCCAAATTACACTGCACTTTATCTCTGCAGCTACCATTAAATAGGGTGGAAGCTTTTAAAATAAAAAAAAAAAACCAACAACAAAAAAAAACATCACCGCCACCACAAGCTGGATTAAAAGGAAATTGCTTTTGGCTGTTTGAGTTTTTCTTCCGTGTTTTCAAAGGTTTACAGTATTCAAATTTTTACAGTCATTTTCCTGAGATCAAACGACCCCAGGAACAACGCCCATTAATTAGAGCAACACATATGGTGCTGCAATACTCCGAGGAGCGTGCTCCTGCGATGTAACGGCCTCCGGGCCACGCAAAGCCAGTAATTTCCTTCCAAAGGTTGCCACGCACCTCTCTAATGAGCTATCGCACGCACATAATCAGGTAATTAATTCATTAGGTGAAAAAACTACAGTTTGGATTACAACCAGGATTTTGGTTGCCGCCACCGCTGAACTGCGGGACCAGTTTCATTAGCTCACGCTGGAGGAGTCGCTTGAATCCAAACAGCTATTTAATTCGAGCGAACACTGTGCACAGAATCCAGGGTAGAAGTTAATGCAGCTGCTAATGACTTCCTCTCCCTCCCCTTTGCTTTAAATGTTCTATTAGGTTAACAACAGCGGCGTTGCAAAAGGCCACAACCTACAAGTCCTGAAGACAGCAGGTCCCTTGGCAAGGGACAAATCGCACCACTCGATGCCATTAGACCTGGGACATCCAGGTCATTAAGGATGGAGAACACTTCTGCTCCGGCACGGCTCGCTTCCCAGCCAGCAACTGGATGCCAACTTGGCTGCCTGCAGGTCTTGTCGGACATGATCAGGTCTTGCCTGTAGGCTCAACCGCTCGTTGGCAGGGCTCTGCTCGCGCTACCGCTCTCCTGGGCGTCGGGGGACGACATCCTCCACCAGGCTAGGTGTGCACAGGAGAAGGCTGTCGTGACTTGGAAGCAAACTTCATCCACTCTGCAGTAGGTGTTAACACAAGGTGTTAGCATCTCCTTGGTTGGATGGATACCGAGGGCCTTCCCAGCAACGCAGAGTTAATCAAGAGATGTTGTAGAAGCAGAAGGAAATTCTCTGCAGACAGCAGAAACAGCCTTTTCAACCTCTTTGAACTGAAGATCAAAGAACCAATTCCTACCCATAGAAGACAGGCAGAAGAGCGCAGTGCTGAACAATGTTCACTACAACTGGTTTAGGTTTCTTTTCAGAGTAAGAAAAAGTGACAAAACATATAAACGAGGAGCAGTTTATTCTGTATTTTCAACATAAATGTGTATTTTTCGTGGTGGAGATTTAATACACCAGGGCTTTAGGGAGGCCTTCAGTCCCTGGAGGGTTTTCAGCACATGCTGAAAATTTCCACTCAAAGGCAACGAACGATGCAAAAAAAAATGTGTGTAATTGAAACTCCACATGACCATCAAAAAGGAGTTTTAATGGGAATAGTTTTCTGTTTTTAAATCAGCCCTAGTTTTGCATAATGCTGCCTGTCACAGTGAAACATCCGTTTTCATCAATGAGTTATTTAGGAAGGCAAAGAAGAAAGTCCTGGCGTGTAATAGTCTGTTGAACTGTGATGGGAAGTTAGGTAAATGAGCAAATTAGCATTCTTTTATCTTGCTGCAAAAATAGCTCTAAACCACGTAACTCCTTGCTTGTCATGGCTTATGAAAATGACCCTGCTCTGTCCATGCGGGCGCAGTTGGAGGCTGTTTGCAGCGGTCGCAGGGGGCTCTCCCCTGGCAGCACTCTGTCCCGGTGACAGATGCCACCAGCCGGACCCTGTGCCAAACAGCAAACTTGGGACTTTGGCTCTCCCTGAAGACCCCCAGCCCTGCTCACTACTGAGGAAAGCACGTCAAAAATAAAAAAGTTCTAGTCCTCTGGTGGGCCCAGAGGCCAATAATGTCACTGGGTGATCTAAACAACCCCAATACTCTATTCCATTGAGAAGCAAAATAAGTAATCACCAGTGCAACATATGGCACATAAATACCAGCAGCAGAGCTTGGATGTGCTTTAAAATCCACTTTAGAGCATTTGTGCTGATGGTCCCCAGGCTGTGCCCAGCTTTGTGTGCATCATGGAGCGTGGTAGCGTTGGGTTAATTCATGGGCTTGCTCCGGCCCCATTTATGCAGGACGAACCAGAGTATGGCCTCGACCAATGAGTCCAGGTAGGACGGACAGTGGCCAAGCAGGGTGGAGGGAAAAGCCCAACTCCAGCATGAGAGATGGAGCAACTGGAAACCATGAGACCTGCCACCGACTGCTCTTGAAGTGGCTGCACTTGGTGATCTGCAGTGTTCAAAGCTCACACAAAACCCCAGGCAGGGGTTTCTCCTGGGTGCCAGCTCCCCTCTGTGCTGGAGCCCAGCAGCCAGCTGGGTGCCCAGAGCTGGGGAACACGTCCCCCAGCACACCCCCTCCCCACCAGCATCACCCGTCGGCGTGCTCCCAGCATGCCCACAGGTACGACTGCATCAAACCTAACCTCAGATCTGGTGTGACAGGGTTAAATTAAATGTCACCAGATACAGTTCTTACAGCATTCGTAAGCCCAAGAGAACTCTCCTCCCCGTGTACCCAGCTGCCGTCCACACATAGCCAGGGAAGAGGTTTCCCTGCTCAACACAGCGCTATAAATCACGGTGAGAGGTTGCCTCATCCCTGAAATCACATCCTCTCTGTATGAAGAAAAATCAAAGCCAAGACTTTGTAAATTCAAGGTTTTCTGGGCACAGGACATGGGAATGTCTGTGATTTCCTGGACAATTTTGCACAAGACTCAGCAGCGTCCGTAGCAGCCGAGGGGCTGCTGTGAGCAGAGCCAGCTGGACGGTGCTCCTCAGGAAACATCTGCTGGAGATGGACGGAGGGAACAGAGAGTGCCTCAACCCTGCTCTCCCCACGCTCCTCCACCTCGTCTCACCCGTGCAGCAGGAGGGTGGGCAGGGAGGGCAGCTGCTGCCCCTTGCCCAAGGAGAATCCCGCATCAGGAGGCTCCCTGAGCCCTTTCCACCATGGGAGCTGGGACACTCAGGGCTCTGCAAGATGGGCTCTCCGCAGGGGGTTTGGTTCATCTCAGTACGCAGATGTTTGGACATTTAATTAAAGTCTCCAAGCCTCCCGAGCGTCCGACGTGGGGCTGCTGACATCACCCAAGAAGACTGTGCAGAGAACTTCCAAACACTCCCGTCCTCCAGCTGGACTGGGACCAAGATGAGCAAGAAAATGATGAATTCTTTTAAAAGAAGTACAAAATGCTCCTCACCAAAGTGCGAATACACAGCAAGGCTCTCCTAGGGGGTGACTTTAGAGGTCCTGGTTTTGCTTAATGAGCCTGTCCATCTCATTGGGCCTGAACGGCACGTTTGCTCACGGTACGTAGGGAAAGTCAATGGTGCATTGAGAACACAATGGCTTTAATCTATATTCTCTCCCAGTCTCACCGAGATGAGCTCCAACTCTTTCGGTTTCAGTCATTAAACAAACCACGTCTGGTAGCTAACTGAACAGACTGCTATACATCAAAACAAATCTCTCACTAACTCCATTTACTGGATCTTTTATTAGGACAGTGTCTCCTCCAGGATGGGCTCCAGGCTGGACGTTCTCTCTGTAGCATGACCGGTAACACCAGGGTTTGCCTTGGCCTGTCCACGTCCTCACTTACAGCTCTCCACCTCCATCCCAGGCTTCAGAATTGAACCTCCAGCACAGCCTAACTATTTCCCTGTTTACAGCAGCCGACAACATTTTACCTTGATGAATCAACTCAGCTGCACATCCCTCCTCCACTCATTAGCTGGGAGATCAGTGGCCTCCTTCCTCCCCTTGCAGCATCACGCTTCCCTCCAGCTAGGCAGGCTTGGTTTTCAAGATAACCTCAGGACACAGACTGCCTGTTTAAATATGCTCACGGCGTGGCTCGGTATCACTTTCAAGAGATTGCAGAAATTCTCTAGTCCTCTGCAAACTGGGAATTCCAACGCTGTCATCGCTGTGCTCTGTGCTTGGACTGGCCCAAGGGCTGCTAACAGCAGCCGCAGTCCCTGAGCTGCAGCTCAGCAGCTTTTAGATGGGATCTTGGCTGCATCTTCCCATTTAGTTTTTAGCAGTGAAAATATTCCGATGTTACGAAATCCATAAATCAGAAGCTGTGCTGGGGTGTGAGATAGAGCATCCATTTGGGAGAGAATTAAGCCCCACTTATGTCTCCTGTCCCTGGATCTGTGTGACTACAGGAGCAACACGTTTGCTACCTCGTTGGCTTTGCTGCTTCCCCCAGTCTCTTTAAGACAGCGGTGTTACAATGAGCTTTTCTTGTTGACAGGCTCTTTCTATTAGCTGTACAGGCATCTTGAACAATTATTGATGCTGTGGGCAACTGGCAAACAGGAAAAAAAAGGGGAGCCTTCTGTTCAGGAGCAAGGCTATTAAATCGAAGGAAGCAATAATATCGCAATTCTCAGGTGACCAGCCCTCAGGTGCAAACACCGGGAACTCTGCACAAGTACTCCAGGGGCACCCCACAGGCTGTATGAGCTGGAAGAAATTACCCGCAGAACCGTGGCAGATAAAAATAAAGAGCCCTGCATTACCACAAAGCGTTGGACAATTTGCAAAACATAACAAAAATTCTTTAATTATTAAAACAAACTAACTGAAATGAATAATTCAACCTGCTCCGGCTAGTCCAGGGCATTTTCCTGTGGCTACCAGGATGACTCTGCTTTCAGGGAGAACTAGTATTAATCATGACCTGGGACCAAAGCAGTTTTGCAGAAAACAACCAGAACAAAGCAGACGCCAAACAAACCAACAGATTATACTTCTCCCCAAAGGGATTCAAATTATACAGTACCTGACTTTGGCAAACAAGTTGACCAGGCAACGCAGAACCTGCTTTTACCAGCACTCCCCCTGCCCCAAATACTAATTTAAATAATAATAAATCCACATGTCTACACGCGCTGTTACCTCTTCAGGCATTACCCGCCACATGGAATTATGCAGCACCGCTTGTGTGCGTACCGGAGCACCGCGGTAGGGCAAACAGCAATAACCACCTCCTGTGCCAGGGCCAAGGATGAGGGTACCGACCCCCCCGGCACCAAGGACCTGCACATCCCTCCAGCCTGACGCCCCTCCTGCAAACCCCCCCGGGAACACCGGGGCCCCCGGCCACCGTTGACACCTGCAGCTCTGCCACATCGAGGGACAGGTCGAGAGCAGAGGTTTTGCACTGTGTTATCCAACAGAAACGTGGGTACGGGCTACGGTGTGCCTACGTACTACCAGTCTGGCTCGCCCTTGCTCACCCCCGCCCAGCTGCTTCCAGGCTTTGTCCTGGGCCAGTCGCGCACAGCTTCGTCCCAGTCAAGCACGAGCTGATTGGAAAAGTCAAGCTTTTTCCCTCTTTGCGAGGAGACAGGTTGCTGTTTGTGACACAGCTCTTTCCCGCTGCTGGCAGGAATTGCCCTTCCTGCCCTGCCATGACTGCGACTCCGCAGGGGAGACACTCGGTGCTCCCTCCCGAGCCCACACGCTGCCGGGGCTATGTAAGACATCAGGAGCCAGCGGTGCTCTCACTCATGAGGATGACACAGGAGAAAAAACTCACACATCCAGGAGACATGTCCCTTTTACCCCAGGGTTGCTCTCAGGAGCATTTTCAGAGCAGAGGAACCTCACACAGGTCCTGTTTTACCAATGGGGAAACTGAGGCAGGGGCAGCAAAGGGAGGCAAGTGCTAGGTCCCCGGTGGCAGCACATGACCCTGCTTCGCAGACAGCGACACAAGGGGCTTTTTGTCTGGTGCTCCCACCCTACCTGTCCCTGGGACACGGGCACCCCATGGATGGAAGGATGAGATGACTGTTGTCTAGGTCCTACCTAGGTAGTTCAGAGGAAAACCAGACCCAAACCGCACATCCCACTTGCAGCAATGAGAAGTTCTGTCTCCCCAGCACTCATCACGGGGTGGCTTTGGAAACATCCCTAGAAAAGGTCCCACCAGCTTTGCAGTATTTCACAACTAGGGGCTGACCAGATGGATCCAAACCAAGCCCGGAAGTGTCCCTGGCTGAAATATTACCAGCAATTTCCCCATTTGGAAAATCTTCCAGTAGTTCCAGACCCTGCTGTGCTTCGGGCAGCTCAGGACCATGTAGTGGAGGGAGGGGGAAGCTGGGTGCCAGCTGTGGGCTACACAGCGACCTAGCAGGCTGCAGCGAGGGCTCTTCATTAAACACAGGCATTTTGGGTGCTCAGGATCATCTCCAGGCTCCTGCAAGTGGGGTTGAAGCCAGGGGGCTTCAAGGAGGTGACAGAGAAAGGGGGTCCTCATCCCACACAATGTCCCCCAAAACTGAAGCTTGGCAGGGGTGGGACCAGGCTTGGCCTCGGAGGTGGCTGCTGTGACTGATGGCACCGGCCATGGCAGCGCGGCAATCCCTCGGTCAGAGGTGATGCTTTATGCACAGGCTGCAGATAATAAATAATTTTTGGGTGGCTTTTAACGTTCCCTTGAAGAACACAGTACAAAGTGGTGTTGTTGTGGCTCATATCTGTTTGAGGGGACAGGCAACTGGGTACCCAGGCGCTGAAGGATGCACTGTCCTGACGTACCCCTCCACAGTTTCAAATAACCCCTCCAGAAGGTTGGTACCCTGGGGCACCAGCATCCCTGGGGGACCTACCGAGTTTCTGCTGGGTGTCTTGGGGCCACTTGTCCGTGGCCACAGGGTCACCCCACCACTGCTGTCTTCTCCTCACCAGCCTGCAGACCCCAAACCTCTGCATTATTTTTCATGTGGGGTTGGATGAGTCGGGGGCAGTGGTGCCCCAAAGCCATTAGGCAGGAACAAGCTTCATCCCAACACGATGGCCATCTGCGTGACCGTAGCCCCCGTGCAGTGCCTTAGATCCAACCCTGATCTTAATTACAACAGCATCTCTTTGCTCACTGCGGTCCTGATCGCACCAAGGTGGGATGTGCAAATTAAAGCCAGTGCCTGCGATTTTACACATCAAAAGCCACTCCAGGCTCGTGATAAAGGAGCCCGCTTTCCCCACCACCCTCCAGCCTGCGTCTCTGCACACCCCCTTCCCAGCACGGCTGGCAACAGGCACATTTATGCACAAAGATCATCTCTCCCCCACTGGGTGGCAAATGATGAAATAAAAAGATTATAAAACTTACATATTTGAAAAAGCTCTAATGGGAAAATATCCCCAATCTTCTGCGGCCTCTGCGGTGTTGATACAGCCTGACACAGCTGGAGGCATCCTTCACCTTTCTACGCGTAAACAGCCAGGCTTTCTATACCTATTAGACCTATTTGCACTGCAGACAGATATTGAGATGAAGGGGTTTCAGCCATGTGCCCCATGCCGAGACCCAGGCAGAAGGATCCCATCCAACCAGCCCAGCTTTCGCTGGTCCTCTCAACCCTCGGCCGCGCTCCCCGGCCCATGAGCCTTGGTTTGCCTCTCATACCGTAACCCCTATAGCACAAGCAATAAAGGAAAACGGACTTTTTTTTTTTTTTTTATCTTGTTGAATCTTTGCCAAGAGTATGTTCCCCCTCTGTGAGGGCTGTGGGTGTCGGTGGTGATGGCAGGATGAGGCAGACGGTTCCCGTTATGGGCAGCCGCTGCTCTGCGCGCGAGAGATTTATGCAGAAATTCATTCCCTGGCCCCTTCCCGAGACGTATTCCAGCAGGAACAACACAGACTAACTTTTGATACCAATCAAACTCATTAAATGGAGAGGTCTCACATTCCTACATAAGCTGAATATGAAATGCAGAGAAACTCCTGGAACAGACCATCCTGCTCAGCAGAGCAGAAATCCATCTGGTAAATTGGATACATTTAATCACACTGGGTTTGTTTTGCCCTTTTTTTTTTTTTTTTAAAGGCCCATATATTTTGACTCCTTCAGCTTCACGACACAAGCTCTGTCAACACATTTGATTGAAAATGTCAAAGTGACCATCCGTATCACGTCACGAGCAGAATCGCTCTCCTTGCAACACCAGGACGGCTCTTCATCAGGAGCAGAGACATGCCCCGGCATGCTGAGCGGGCTGCCATCCTCTTCAGCTGTATATATCAAGTACCATTTGTTAACTATACGGAAGCCAACCATCCAGGCCTGCTGCCTCCTGCCCTAAATACTAGGAGAACAATCTCATCTCCTGCTGAACCTCGTACAGAAAGGCAATCTGCATCATCCTACAACCACGGAACCTATAGGTACTGCTGGTTGGGCTAGACAAACTGCCCACAATTTGCCAACATATCTTTTTCCAAAGCTGACAAAGCTGGGCAATAGCCCAGATGGAGCCAAACACCTTCCCATGGGGATGAGGAGCCCCTGGGACTCATGGGCATGGAGTGGTGATACTACAACAGACACTGTTATGGAGAAAGGCCAACAAAACCTGCCAGAAAGGTTGAAGAATCATCACTGAATAGTTTGGGTTGGAAGGAGCCTTTAAAGGTCATCTAGTCCATGAGCAGGAACATCTTCAACTAGATCAGGTTGCTCAGGGCCCCATCCAACCTGACCTGGAATGTTTCCAGGGATGGGGCAAGACAGGACATGTACGTCCTTGGAGGAACTAAGGCAAAGGACCAGGTTCTCCTGGCTCTCTTGCTTTGGGTTTTGCCTTGACCACGCAACGAGCTTGTTCAGAAATGCAGGTGATGAGTTTCTTTTCCATAAAGAGCAGGGTGAACCCTTGTTCCTCCTTATCAACATGTCAATTCCTCCTGCTTTGACTGGGAAAGGAAGGATGCTGCTGTGCTTGAACAGCAGTGAGCACAGGAGAGCTATAAAGATGTCAGTAACTAAGTGTTATTCCCGCTTTAACACAGGGAATGAGACAATTTGACCTTTCTAGACACCTGCGGCTTTCTACAGCTCCAGCCCTGCCTTTTAGAAGATGTTTTGGGGTACACCTAACGCACAGAATGCAAAGGTAGCACAGAGTGCTTTCAGACGGCTTTAAGCAGGTTCGACGCTCAGACCTGTCTAGCTGTAATAATAAACCAGCTTTGTTTTATTCAGCCTTGGGTTTGGCTGTTGGTGGTGGGGGGTTCTTCCATTTTTTTCTTTTTTTTTTTCCCCCCCCCCTTTTCTTTTTTTTACTTTTTTCTACGTGCCACAGCCACAAGTGTAAATACAATCTTTTCTTCCATAGCGAGGATGCAGACATCTCGGTGCAAGCAGATCTGCTGCTGCTGTGCAATGAGCCCACGTCAGCAGACAGCTGTCCCCAAGGAAAACCACAGCAGCGGCCGTGGGGGTAGGACACAGCCCCTTCCTTGGAAGGATGCAACTTTCAAAGCACAATTAGGCCAATTTCAGCAATCAAGCTTATTTAACCGATTTAATCTTGTTCTTGGTAAAATAACCAAAGAAACCAAAATGTAAACCCCTAAGTTAATGGAAATTTAAGCTTTTCACATTGATTGCCCATCACATATTTATGTCATTGCTTAATCTAGCAGCACCAAAATTAACGTTCTTCTAGCAACGGTGCAAATGATAATCCTCAGTGCCTTTCAGTGAGCGACAGCACCTCTGGCTCCGGGGCCGCCGTCCTGCGGGGCCGCATGCAGACAGGGCCCGTCCTTCCCCCAGAGAGACCTTGCCACGCCAGCAAGACAAACGGCAAAAGGGAAACAGGGAGGAGGCGGCATGGGCTGGAGGTGACACCACCCACACAACGTGTCCCCCGCGTCCCAGGCGGATGCTCCAGCCACACAACCCCAACGCCTCTAGCAATTATTCACAGCAGCGCTTTGCATTACGCGTTATCATCTAGCCCTTTTTCCTGGTTAAAGCCTCAGGTTAAAAATAAAACAATGTTTTTGTTGAAAATCTGGCTTTTAAAAAAAAGTTTGTTTTATTATTTTTTGTCTTTTGGGAAGTACTTGCAAGTGGATGGAGCACGGCGGGGGAGGCGGCGTGGCAGCGATGCTGTCAGCTGGCTCCCCGCCAGCGCGCATCAGGCCATAATGGTTAACGGACCCCTCATAGCCTTTGTTTTGCTCCCTTTTCTGTATTTAATGCCACCATTTATAAGCCCCTTGGGAAAGGCGATGGGTTTGCATGCGAGAGTGCCCTGTGAATTTTCAGCAAGAAACCAGGTTTCTGTGAACAGGGATGCGGCCGAGCGCCTGCGTTTAATGAAGTTATGTCAGAGCTGGCTGGGTGGGAAGAGTGAAGGATTTTCTCTCTTTTTTTTTTTTCCCCTTAAATTAATACTTTGTCATCTTTCCCCTCTCCTTTCTGCTGCGCAAACAAGCCGTTAGCGTGGCTCGGTGATGGTGGCCTGGCCCGGCGGGTGGCTGCGAGCAGAGACACAGAGGTACACGGGGCTCCCTGGGGATCCCCAAAGAAAAGCATTCATGCTCCTGTTGAAGCAAGACTCCAGGCTGGGGGAAAGTCGATCAGATTTTGCCTGCCCAAAAAGAAAGAGAAGAACCAACTGACCTACTGCAAGAGTGAAGTTACTCCATGGCAGCCAAGCCCAGACACCAGAGCCCCTTCCTCTGCCACTGCTGGGACAGAAAACCTGGAGAGGGATGGCTTCACCCAGCCCATACTGATCTCAGCCGTCCCGAAACTTAATTTTGAGCTGTCTCTTTTCTTGCTTTAATGCAAAGACCTCGCTTGGCTTTGAACAACCTATCCATCAGGCTGAGCTTTCAAAGCAATAAAAGAAGACGTCCAAAGTCCATCTTGTAGACAAGGGAAGAAATCTTGCAGGCAGGACTCGCCGCAAGTCAGGACAGCATTGTTATGTATATATTCTGTGAATTAATGCCTTTTAGCTAAGCTAGTAAGACTTGAATCTTTTCCAGCCCGTAGGCTCATGGTTTTACTAAGTAGCAAGTATTGACTTTTAAAAAGGCCAAGATAATTTTATGACCATCAGGAATATCTCAAGCTATACAAAGCCAGATAATGGCATGGGGGGAAGAAAAGAAAGAAATCAAATCAGTTCATATATATCAGGCCTTAATTACTGACTGACAACAGCCAGGAAGGATTTTTTTTCCTTTCAGAAGCAGCATTCCAGACACTGTTAGAGTCACGGCTGGCAGGAGCCAAGAGCACATTTGCCCTTCATGGGACAGGGTTGGAGATGGAGACCTGTGCTTCTGGGGTATGACAGCAATGCACCAGGACCCTGCCAAGCCTGACCCAGCGTCCTTCACCGCCAAGGCAACCCTCCTCTTCACCACTGGGCTGATACATCAGATGCACGAGCCCAGCCATATGCTGGATGGAAAGAGGTTTCTCTGTCCAAACCATCCAAATAAGGAGGGAAAGTCACCGGCACAGAGCACCCCAGCACTCCAGAGGAAAGCAAGGTGAAAACACGACATGAAAACACGCAGGAGACAGCTTCTCTGTGGACAATTCAGGAAAAAAAAAAATTAAAAGATTGCCAGTTAATAGACTGGAGAGGCTAAAGAATCAAACAGGAGCCAAAATATATCAGATTGAGTTCCCTGGATGGGTGGGAAGGAGCACAGCACCTGGCAGGGATGTAGCCGGCAGCCGGGTGTCTCCTCCCCACCCATCCCCGCAGAGGGACAGCCAAAAACCAAGTCCTTGTCACACAGAGGACAGCAAAAGTTAGAAGATTGTATTTTTCTCTCAGTTCCATGTCTATAAAGTGCCTTTCCCTGGAGAGCCAGCTCCAAGCAATATCCGGCCCTTCCACCACCGCAAACGTCTTGTCTCATTTTTCTCCCAGTTTGCCCTTCCATGGGCTGGTGGGTTTTGAGAGGAACGGGGCAGGCGAGGGAAGGGTGAAATCTCAGCTCCTTTGAAACCACGGCACAACTCCCACGGCTCAAAAGAAGGCAGGATTTCTCACCCGCATCTGATCACCAGGGGAGGAGGTCTGGGCAGTCGCTCTCCCCTTCCGTTACCCATCGCCCCAGCAAGAGCCAGCCTCAACCACGGCCACAGTTTGCACTAGGTGAGAACGTAAACATGTCTGCGAAAGGCATCCCCCGGTGGATGGATGGAGCGGGAGGGACAGAAGGCAACCTATTCCCAATGCTCTGACACAATTTAATCTGACTAAAAGCCGCAACCACGAAGGCAGCAGCAGGCAGACGCCCATACTAACCCCAGCCCAGCAGGGCCCACTTTAACGGGCTTTTTGTTCGCTCTGTGTTTGAGTGAGTCTATTGTACTACAAAGAGCATTAAAGCAGCTTCCCGGCTCTCAGGGTGCGAGCAACAGATAAGACGGCTTGGGGACCCGCTCAGTGGGGTGGGCAGGCTCCATGGGTCACCCCCCAACACCTGGCACGTGGAAAAGCAGGATGTGAGGTGGGTTAGGAAATGCAAGAAGCAAGCACTGCACGCCCTGATAAAGAACATCACAGACTGCTTGGTGAGAGAAGGCAAGTGTCAGCCGAGAGCAGAAATAAGACAGACCCTGATGAAGACCTGGCTAAATAAAAAATTGCAGCAGTGAGCTGCATTATAGGGATTTCTAAAGCAAAGGCAGGTTCAAGAAGGAACCGGTGCTGGGATAAGCCTCATGCCCATGGATGCTGCCAAGGCTGCGTAAGCACAGCACACCACATACCTCCTGCTGCTCCCAGAGCCCCCAAGCCTTCAGCATGCTGCAAGAGGCAGGTGGCTTCCCCACGGACGCTGTGCCAGCCAGGAGCATCGCTCCTGCAGTTATCCCCCCCAGCGATGCCCCACATACAGCACCAGCATCCCCACCTGCCTAGCCAAGTGGTCCGGAGCCATGCTGCCCACAAAACCATCGCGATTCCCCCCCAGGGGTTCGGTACTAACAAACAGTCACACGGCTCCTCGCTCCCTGCCTTTGGGCCCACCGCACCCACCCTCCTGCCTGCACCCAAAGCACTGGGGCTGATCCCTGCCACCTCAAGCAACCTGGCACAAAAGAGCGTCCAACAATAAATACACCACCACACAGCAAACCAAAACTATTAGGAGAAAGCAAGCAAGCTCTTTGGGCAAGAAAACTTTAGCTGATCAACTGTAAGCAGAGTAAATTCAAGATGTACTTGACCTGGACAGCAAGAAAAATAGTTTCGGCCAGCTGCTCCTGCCTCCCTTTGCTGCTGGGGGGCTCCACTGGCTCCCTGCATCCCCCTGGCCAGTGCGGGCAGGACCCGGGGACATTCCAGCAGCTCCAAGCCATCCCGACACCAGGGACACGAGGACAGCATAAGCAAAGCCAAAATTCCCCGCCGCTTGGGCGGACAAAGCCGGGGGGAAGAGGAGGCAGTGGGTAAGCGGGGAGCAGCCAGGGACAGGAGCCTCCCCCAGAGCCCCAACACGTAAGTGCATTGTAATGTTACATAAGGGTGGACTTTACAGCAAGGCTCATTTTGAGACAGATCTTGTAAGGAAAGGTTAAAGAAGCTTAAATTATCCTCTCTGAACTCGGAGGGCTCAGAAGTGACGTCTTTCCTCTTGCTGAAGGTACTGGAAACTGGAAGCACAGCCCCGTGCTGGGTGCTGCGGGGCCTTCGGGCTTCAAGGGAAAACATAATGTTTGCAGGAGATTATATTTCTTTTTATTTGTGTACTTACCACAGTGCAGGCTCCAGCTGGGACTAGCGAGAGAAGTGGCAAAAACCGAATTTTTTCAATTAAAGAGCTGGCCGAGGACAGTGTTATTCAAGCTCATTTTGTGTCTTTCTTGACCGGGAGTCTCCAGGACTCCAGGTTTTTGGGAAAACCAAAGCAGCATCCTCAGATGCTGCTCTTCCCGGTCCCATTCGAGCAGGTCCCTGTGACTCTCTGCCCAAGCAAGATGCTGTGGGGCCACGAGCCACACGTTTCCCCCCCAGTAGCAGGACATTGTGTTTTCCACCATGGATGGAGGATGCTCCAGGACAACATTTAAGTAGGTTTTGGTTCAGCTTTGCTCAACAGCCACCTCCATCCCTGGCCATCAGCAGAGCCTACGCTACATGCCTGCAGGGAGAGCCGCTTTTCCTAAGGGAAGCATTCCCAGTCTGGCACGCTGCAGTACCATGTCTCGTCTCTATACCATGCCAAGAGATGGATTAGTTAATAGAGGAGGAGGAAATATTTACTGCTTCCCATAAGGGAATCTATAAAACTTGCTGCCTTGTCACATGACGTCCCACTCTCCAAGCCCAAATCAGGGGAGAAGGGGGGAGGTGGGACCACTGTCCCCGAGGGACTGCTCCAGGCAGCTCTGCAGCATCTTTAGCAAGAGCAGGAGGCAAACCCGGCCTGGGAGAGGCTGCAGGGGCTGATACGCAGCCTAATAAGCTAGTTGAGATGCTGAACCAGCTACGTAAAGAACATATAGTTATGCATCATGTTAATTATGCATATAATGGCTTTATCTTTTTGTTACCTTATTTCATTATTGAAAACCTTTACTTCCCATATACATTTTGATTCTCAAATCCAGCCACCAACAAAACTGCTTATAAATAATTTAATGCACAACGAGGCACCAATTCCTCCAAAAGCGGCAGTCCTGGAATGAGGCTACTGGCAACTCTCTCAGCATCTGACACTTTAATGTCGTACCAGAGCACCCAGAAGGTAGCGATATACGGCTCCTCCAAGCCACACGTGCTCATTTAGGAGCTGTAGCTGAGGAGCTTGGGCGAGAAGAGCATCTCTTGGCGATCATCAATATACAAGAGAGGTCTTTGGCATGCTGCAAGGCAGGAGAGCCTGCCAGTGAGTTTGCAACACCAGCTTGAGAGCTGCACAGAGAGAAAGAAACCTTCAGCTGCATGGTCCTCTCTGCCCCGGAGACCCATAGCCAGCTACACAAATTAGGCTGGGCAAGAACATCGCCCTACCAATGTCTTTTTGGCACTACAACACCGTGTTTAGGATGGAGAAGGGTCATTACAGCATGTCAAACCACATGGAGCAGTGAAGAAGGTCTCGAGCACTGGTTGCAGCTGCTGAGCACCAGCATCCCTGCAAAATAAACCCAGGAGAGCCGGAGCAAGACCCTCACCTCCCAGCTGTACTAGGAGAGAACAGCACTAGTCCACAATCACTGTTTGCTTAATAAATAGATTTCTCTAATGATGCTTGTCAGCTTTTGTTATTACATGAGATATGCAGCACAACACCTTGATTTTTCACGTACCTGCCTCCCTTTTTCCTTCCAATAAAATTAAATTAAAGACAAATCCACCCACACAATCTCTACCCCTGTGGAACTATGAAGACTTCCACCACAGGCATCCACAAACTAGGCTTTTACTTTACATTTCTTCATTGCATTTATTCCCCCAGCGAAGTTGTATTAAAAAATATATAGGTCAAAGAAGCAATACCTGAAGATGGAAGCATGTCCTTGCTCCCTCTGTGCTGGTGAGCATTTGTGTCTAAGACCCAATGAGGTCACTGGGAAATAAGCAGGTGCTTAAGTTTTAGGCATGTGAATAAATTAATTGCTACTGAAGAGAGTACACATGTGCATATTTTACTGATTGATGAATCAGTGCTTTTAAGCTATCAAATTGGATCAGCCTGATGGCCCTCACAGAGTGCCCTTTTGCTTCCCCGTCACTGAGACAGGGCCACTTTAACCGGATTATTTTTGTGTTATTCGGTGGGAGGGGAGAGATGCGGGGGGCTCCCCTGATCCCTGCGTCCACCAGCCCTTCCCACGGGGCACCTGCGCTATGTCTTCGGCTCAGGTAAGTGGAGATGTAAGAGCAGCCGCTAAGGAGAGAACTCCGTTGGGTTGCAAAGGGGAAGCGAGTGCCTCCGCCTGCTGTGGGATTACATTCTGGATTTTCCAATTCTGCGTCTGCTATGTGGAAGGCAGTGTGGGCACTGCTCAAGCCTTTTGCTCTACAGTAAGATGGGACATTAAGACATACTCCAAGGTAACAGCAGTTTTGCCCGTAATGGTAACTGGCATTGAACTGATGGTGATTTTGGGTGCTGACAACAGCCTAAATTGGTACAAGGACACTGGCAAACCATTTGCAGCTGATGGTGGCAAATGAGGTGCAGGCAACACTTCATCTGAGTGACCACCTGGGTGACGAGCTTCCTCCAAGTCCCCCACCCCAGACGAACCCAGCGCATTTGCTAACATCAGGAAGGGGGATGCCCTGTGTCCCCCAGTGCCAAGGGCCCCATCCAGCCTCTGCAGGCAGGCTGCTGTCAGCGGCGTGTGGTTCGAACTGCTGCAGGCAAGGATGGGCAGGCTCTGCCCCGACCTGCCGGCTCCTTCCCGCCCCCATTCCCAAAAGCCAAAGGGTCGGCCACTCACCAAGCCCATCCCAAACCACAGCCCCCATCCCTCCAGTCCCATTTATGCACGACTGTGACGTACTGCTGCAGACTGGATTAAATCCTATTTTTGAAGCCCTCCAAGATCATCAGATGAAGGTCCCTCGGCCGTGGCACACGTCACCCTCTGCTCCTCCCCACATTTTCATCCAGCATGGGAGCGCTGGGAGCCTCCCGGGAGCAAAAAGCCTTTGCAAAGGGGCTTTATCTTCACTGGCAGGAAACCTTGAAGGCTCAGAAGGCAGCAAGGGAAATTTGTGCTGTCAAAATCAAAGCCGTGGTAATTAAACAGGAGTTTCCTCTGTCCCAGGGAGGCGGGTGAGCGGAGGCAGAGCAGTATTCCAGAGCGGGGACATGAGGTTATGTCCTACAAGAGCGGGTGTCCGTGCTTCTGCGGGAGGGACTGCATATGCAGAGAGGAAAATCCATCCCATTCCACGGTGCGTTGCACCAACCCCCTGGCTGTGGCTGGATCCGGTCGCAGGGTCCCCACCGCTCCCGTGTACGAGTGCATCCTGAGGAGCCTCACCCTGCTGTTCCAAGTTCATCCTCACCCACAACTCAAAACTTATCCTTTCTTTGTTCAAAACTAAGAAAATCTTCCAGAAAGAAGAAAAAAAAAATAAAAAGCAGCTTCTAAAGCACTTCCCAGTCCGATGTGCAAAAGTCAATTACCCAAAACAGAGACAAATCGACGGAAAAGGCTCTTGGGTGATGGGAAAGGCAGCGGCTGGCCTTTCCCAGCGCCGCACACAGCCCGGATTGATGCTGCTGTGTGCCTGGCATCTGCTCTCCATATTGCTATTTGTTCCAGTGATGGGTTGCCAAGGTGTCAAAGTCAAATAATTTGAATTTCTCGCTAAGTGAAAGATACTCAAGGTTCAAAATGACACCTTGACCCTGTTGGGTCATTTTGCAGCAATTATCACCAATTTCTACGGTGGAAGATTGTAAGAGTTCAGAGGAGGAGAAAAAAAATTGCTTGTCCTTTCCTCACCTTGCATACAAATGAAAAACAAATGTGATCTTCTTGCTCTTGACATAACCATGCTTTAAAGAGCTCCACAAACATCTATTTCCTCATTTGGGCTCACACAGAAGACATATTATCTCTTTTAAATATGCCTTCTCCTTGGCAGTGTGCAGCCTATCCCCAATCTTTAACATTTTAAGAAGCCGTCAAGTGGTTATTTGCAAAACTGACGTTAGGAGATGGATATAATCTATTTTAAACCTCAGCAAAATTGGCCAATTTCATGAGGTTTTAACATACAGCTGAATTCATCAAGTCACACAGATTATGAGATGTGAACTGCAGCCCCCCCAGCTCTCCACCCGCATGGGAGCGATTTGGAAAAAGCCCAACCACCTCACGGCACAGCCAGGAGAGAAAAAAATAGTAATACAGGGAATGGTTCCCAACACACACTGGCTTCCCGAGCAGCGATGCTCTCCCTAGCAGAGCGTCTCTGACTTGCAAGACTTCCACCTCGGCTCACCTTTTCACCATCGCCATGCTCCGCTACTTCGGCGGTGAAGCCCAGGGAAACCGGGAGCGATGCCTTCGGCTCCGTGCACCCACCCGGCGCTGCCCCTTCTGCAGTGGGGCCGGATCCAGCCCTTCCTCCTCTCTTCCCGGATGCTTTGGCTACCTCCCACCTTTCCCTGCTGCCCTCTGCCCCCTCCTTGGGAAGCTTTACCCTTTCATGGGGAAACAAACCCAGGAAAAGGCATTTCCTCCAACACTGAAATTCCAGACTGCTCTGTCTTACTTGATCTTGTTTGCGAGGTCTTGCTATTCAGTCGCTTGGAGACTTTTGTTTACTGCCTTGTTTTTCTTTTGTTTTAAATGGCTGAAGTTAGTGTTTTAACCAAGAACAAGGCCAAAAATATCGATTCCCAGGCAAAACTGCCTGGAGCTCAACACGGTTTCCATCTTTTGCTAAAGACATATCTGACGCGAAGCACAGTGCCCTGTGGGCACCAGGCACATGGCATCGCACGGCAAACGCTCCTCTGGTGTGGGTTGCTCGGCCCATGGGACATCAGCAGAGCAAAGTCCTGTTGTGCCGGTGTTAGCGAGGGAGTTGCTCGCTGGATCTGGATTTTTGCGTCTGTGCAAATTTCCTCAGCTGCCACCCTCCATCAGGCTCCGTGGGCGCAGCACGCCGGTGATGGTCACCGGGAGTGCTCAGAAAGATAAGTCTCCTTCTGCTTGCCACAGTGCAGCAGCTCTGGATGCTCTGCTCCAACCTGAGGTTTAGCTCGGGATGAGGGACTTGAGCCAGGCGGCCGAGCCCTGGGCTCACACCAGCAAAACGCCAGCAGTGCTGGCTCTGACCTGGGCATCTCAGCTTCTCCTGGGAGCAGCAGCAGCTCCCAGCCCTGGCTCGTCCCCCAGGCACAGTGTGACTGTGATTTCCCGGTGCCAACCTGCCCCGGCTGCTGGCTCGCTGCCTGTCCTCCTGCCCTGCCATCGGCAGTGGGTGAAAGTTTCCCAGCGTGTGCCCTGTCCCGCAGGACCCGTACCAGCCAGCCTGGCACAGGCACAGCGTGGTGAGCAGCAGCAGCTCCTCGGCGCCAGGCAGCTATTCTGTAAATTATTCAGCATGGCAGCGGCTGCCGCGAGCGGAGGAAGCACGGGCAGGAGCGGGAGAACGGCCCCCCAACAGCACGGAGAGGGCTTGAACAACGGCTGCCTCACCTACAGGAGCTGCCCAATGCATCACCCAGGATGTCGGACCCATGAAACAACTCGGAAAATAGGGGGGAGTCTTCCAGCGGTGGCAGGAGGGCAGCAAGGGAATACACCAAGAGGGGTTCCCTCTCATGCCCCACCATCCCCTGGGCTCTTCTCATAGAATCGTCTGGGTTGGAAGGGACCTTTAAGATCATTGAGTCCAACCATCAATGTAACACTGCCAAAACCACCACGAAACCATGTCCCTAAGCACCATGCCTACCCGTTTTTTAAATCCCTCCAGGGGTGGTGGTTCTCCAACACAGAGGGTTGATTTTGAGGGCGCAGGCAGCAGCATCGCTCCCACGCACACCTTCTCTCAGCTGCCTGCACTCAGATTTTAAGCAGGGCAAAGACGGGGTGCACAGAGCTGACTTCAGTCCTCCCTTGCCCCCGGCACCCCGGGACAGACAGCATCTCCCAGGCGCCAGCTGCTGTGCAAAGGCAGAGAAGGCAGGATGTGGCTTGAATGCAAACACACCGGGGACGAGAAGACAAATGTCTCCGGGGGAAATAACGATGACCTCCCCAGCAGTGTCAGGAAACATTTGTCAAATGGCAGAAGTCATTAGCTGTTTCGCCGCTCACCTATCGGGAACGTCACATCGCTGGTGACGGCTGGTTAATGCAGACCTGACAGGGCTTTTGCTGCCACAGCCTGGGTCGGCTCCCCACTGCGGGTGGCAACAGCCAGGTTTGCGCAGCGCAGGCTTGGCCACCGGTACAGGCACCCCCGGCTCTGCCCTTGCCCTGCTGATGGGCACAGCAAACCGAGCTGTGCCAGGAAAACCTGCCTGGCTTCTGGCATCCCTCTTGCAGTAACCACCAGTGCTCATTTTTCTATAAAATCAGAAGATTTCAAAGCCTTTTGCTAAAGGATCCCAGCCCACGCTGTGGCCAAGCACTCCCACGAGAGGCTTTGGCTCTGCAGCTGCCTTGGAATAAGGGAAAAGGAATTAAATTAAGTGCACCCATCACCTGGCGATGAAATGTTAGCATCAAGGGTCCTTTAGGGTAAGTCAGTGAGGCTTCCTCTTCTCTCTTAGGAAAAATGGCATGAATATCTGGACCAGCCAGAAAAGGTAAAGCAAGAGATGAAGGAGGTTAATCCAGACCCAGGTGTGATGAAGGGATGCTGAGCCACAAAATCAATGAGCAAACTCGTGCATTGGGATGCCCTGCCAAGGTGAGCTTTGAATTTATCATGACTGCGTTAAGATGTGTTCAGGCTAAGGTGCATTTTCTGCACTACATCTGAAACGTGAAGGAGAGGTGGTACCCCCAACAAGGGTAGCTGTGGCGGGGGGGACTGGAGGGGAGATGGTGTCCGGCACCTCGGCAGCACATCACACCCTGGATGCATTTGCAGCACACACATCCCTCACCCACCTCAGGCAAAACTCCTCCTCCTACATAAAACAGCACTGCGCACCTGAAAACACAGTGCTGGGAGTCCGTGAAATGAGGCAGTGAAAATGAGCAAGAGGCCGACTCCATAAAAGCCGCCACCACCCCCTCAGCAAAGAGGCCACTTATCTGCGATGCTACCTGCAGCAAGGGAATAAAGAATCGCGATGAAGTGAAGATGTGATTTCTTTCAGGGGGTCCTGAGCCGCCTCCTGCAGTTGAGACATCAACACGGGCGCATCGGTTGAGTCACCAAACCAACTTTTGCAGGTTTGCCTTCCTGGAGGAGCCCCTCCTGCGAAGGCGGCTTTAGGAGGAGAGGAGAAAGGGCTGCAAAATGCAGGGCTGAGCAAAGCCACACAGCGCTGCCTGCGCGGCAGGGCACTGCTGTCAGCCGCCTTGACGGAGTGCTGCTTTCACACGGCCGCCCTCCTCCCAAACAACATTTTTCTCTGGAATGAAGCTGCATGTTAAAAGTCACTATATAAAAAATATTTGGGCATTGCCTGATCATAACACACCTTCCCTTGAGTGCCAAGGTAATTCTCATCCTGGCTTTCCTGCTCTTGAATCCACAGCAGAGCAGGGCAGGTTCCTGCAAAGCCTCCCCCCGTCCCCCCAAACCCAGCCAGGGTTGCAGCACTCCCCCCGCCACCTAAAACGCTTGCACTGCTTTCAGCCGTGTCTGCTTTTCTTGTCCTGGACTCGGATGGTGTGGGGTTTTTGGGGTGCCCAGCCCTTCGCTGGTACACACCGGCGGTGATGCCCAGAGATGCCTTGGGCACCCAATGCCTGCCAGAGGCATGGGTGATGGGCATCACAAGCACAGCGCACTGAAATCAAGAGTTGATGTTAAGAGTCAAATTCAAAACACAAGGAAACAGCATTAGCACAAGCTGGACATAGGAAAAGGCTGTCGGAGATGCGAGTGCCAGGACCGAGCACCCCTGGGTGCTGTTTTGGTAGGGCAGGGGGGAGAAATAGGATCACTAGGAGACCCCTGAGCAGGTGGGAAGGGTCCTCCGGCCATCACTCCACCAGACCAGGGCATTCCCGTCCTGCCCAGGGCTGTCCCCGTGGGCAGGGACGGTGCCGGGGAAGCCCTGCAAGAGCCTCTCGGCCATGGTGCCGCCGCACCGTCTCCATCCCCCTCCCCGGCGTGGGGCTGGCAGGGCACCAGGGAAATTAAGCAGGCAATTCTAAAGCCGAGAGAAAAGCAGCCATCTGGGCCCTAACAGACAGGTCCTTTAATGAACAAAGGGAATTTTCTAAAGAAGCCGGAGAAATGCATCGGTCTGAATAAAAGAAGCGGGTAACCCCTCTGATCCATCCAGAGGCTGCCGTAAGAGAGAAGCTTTCAGGGAGCGCTGAATACCGGGGTAATGCCCCGTCCTGTCTAATTAAAGGCTGAAGCAGGAGATGGGCTGAAGCGGTGGGAAGCAGGAAGGAGCAGGGTGGGCTGGGGGTGAAGTTCAAGCTTTTCGGTGCCACAAAGAGCCGGAGCAGCACCCCCTGCCTAGGAACCCTACCTTTGGGGATGGGATTTGCATCACTAAGTCCCCTAGGAGACTTTATGTGCCCTCACCTTAACTCTCGGCATATTCCCCTGCAGAAAGCACGATTAGTACGCGTGTGATGGACAGAAAACCCAGGTGACTTTTCCAGGTCACAGCTCCAAAGTTCAGGGTACAAACCTGGCGCCCTTGCCCTCACCTTCCACATCCACCACCAGCTACAGACACCTCCTCCCCTTTCTGCTCTTCCTCATAGGAAAACCAGCATCACTCACAATTCAATTTTCGAGCACTTTCTCACCCCATCGCTTCGTGCTCTGACACATTTCCTAATCTTGTTTTGCACGCTCACAGGCAGCGCTCCCCCTTCGCCTGGGGCTGGCGAGCAGGTCTCGTTTGAAGCTCTTCCAGGTTATTGAACTACTATGTTAATGCAGCTTGTTTCCCATCAGTCGAGGGCAGAGTGCCGGGGACATCATCTATTTTCCATGTTTATTTATGTCAGGAGAGTCCTTAAAGGATTTGTTTGCAGCTGCTTCGGTCGCTGCTCTTGCCGGTTACCTCCCGCCCCACTGCGTGCCAGCAAGTCAGGCCCAGGGAGACTGGAGTCCACCAGCTTCCTTCAGCTGTTTTGATGCCGTGGAAACAACTAATTTCCCTTACACTTCTTAAGGAGGACCAGAATCGCCCTTTTTTCTGGCTAATAGGGTCTCACACCCCTTGAAGGTAAGGCCCCCTGGGAATCAGCAGTGATCCCTCAGTCTAACAGCCCAGCGAAGGGACGGCTCTGGGCACCACCTTTTTGGACGGCTTGAGCACGGCCCATCTGAACATTGATGATACGATCACAGCAGAAAGCAATGTTGCTCCTGCAGCGTGTGGCCCGCCCCCCCCAGGAACCAGCTCCTCCACCAGGACGATACGGACGGAGACCTGTAAGCACTTGAAAAACGGAGGTATCGGGATTATCTCAACAGAGTAGTTCCTTCTGCCCCTCTCATCCTTGTGAAGGAACCAGCTGGGTGTGTAGTTGACTCTGCTGGCCACTGCCTTTACTATTATTCTTTCTCCAGGCCCAGTCATGGCTGCAGGTGGTCACTTTTTTTTGCTATAAACAATAAAAGTCTAATTTGCACATGGAGGTGACCTCCTCTGCACCAGCCCCTGCTCAGGGCTCCGCACCAGCCCTGATTCGTCACCCACAGATGATGGCCAGACCCTGCGCCCTTCCCCAGGTGGTCCAAGCCCGTGCATCGCCCCACTCCCAGCTGCTTCCCAGCAACTTCCAGCTCTTTGGAGCATCCCGAGGTGATGTGCTGGGAGCTGGCTGCCAATTAGTTTTCTCTTTAGGGTTCAAGGCTACCCCGGCAGAGAAGAACGTGCCATATCGATTTCCTCCATTGTCCTCGCAACTGTCCGGGCAAAGAAACATTTGTTATTTGGTGACAGATCCCTGTGGAGGCCACTCAGGCATCCTACCCACGGAGCTGGTAATTCTGCCAGAAACTCTGCTTTAAAGGGTTTTGCAATGTTAATTAAATTTCTGCAGTTGTATCTCTTGGCTCTGAACAAGAGCCAAGCTTCTCTGAGCACGTGAGGAAGGGCTCAGCTCCTCATCCCCATTCAAACCTGGCTCTGAGCAAGTCTGGCTCCCAAAACTGAATTCCCTGTACGCAACATCTGAAATACAATATTGTCCCTCACCAAAAGGGAATGAATTCAGGACTGTCCGGGTTCAGACACGGTGTGGGTCTAAATATCCTAGAGGCTGAGAGATGATCCCAGAGCTACAAAAAAAGGAGATGTCCCTGCCTGGAGAAGCGATTCCTCTAAGTAGACAAGCAAAAATGAGTATTTGTGATCGCACAGACAGGCACGATGCAGGAGGGACAGTGAGTCAGCCCAAGGACTCCGGATTAATTTGACACAAAGCTCCCGCAACCCCGGCTCCCTTTCGCCTCTGACGACGCAGAGGCCCTGCCTCGGGCGGGCACCGATGTCCTCTGCCAGCACAGCTGGGCTTTTGGAGACACGGCTTTCCAGGAAAGCATGCAACGAATAGGAGCTGCCAAGCACCTGGGAAATGCAGGAGGAGACAAGTTGGTTTTAATAGTTAACATTCTTTAGAAATTTAAAACAGAGGCTGTTTTTTTTCAGGAAGAGGCTATTAATAAATGAGATAGGAGGGAAGCGTGAAGAAGATAAGGAGAACTTTAACTCAGAGAAGCTGTGGGACTGGAGCCTCCCGAGCAGCAAGGGTAGATCCACTGCTTGAGCTGTTCCCGTGGCAGATGTGGGAGACGGGCACTTGGCTCACCGGGGTCCCGCAGGGCTGGGAAACCAGAACAGAGGATGGAAAACAGACCGACGGTGCTGAGCTGGCGTTTCCTACACAACATAGCGCGATTCCTGACAGATATTACAAAGGGGCCTGGAAGCGAGGCGGTTGGTGGGGTCAGAAGATGCTTGGCACCAGCAGGTTTGCTCCAGGGCAGCTATTAATCATTGCCCTTTGCGG
Organism: Rissa tridactyla; assembly: GCF_028500815.1. Lineage (NCBI taxonomy): Eukaryota > Metazoa > Chordata > Aves > Charadriiformes > Laridae > Rissa > Rissa tridactyla. The sequence goes on along the minus strand of NC_071478.1, from coordinate 8,985,522 downwards.
CTGGAGCTGCCCGAGTGCAACGGAGGGGTGGTGCTGGGCTGCGAAGGCGAGAGCCAGCACACTGGCACAGTGGTCCCACGGACACATTCACCCGCTGACATTTTCAGGAGGTGGCCAAAGTGGCATCATGCCTTCCCGAGGAGAGCAGCAGAGCCACCACAGACAGGGGACGGTGGGTCTGTGCCTGTGCTGAGGCTATGGGACATACCCGGCGGGCTCAGTGCCACCGTTGTTCAGCCTGGAGAATAGAAGGCTCCAGGGAGACCTCAAAGCCCCTTCCAGTTCTTAAAGAGGGCCTACAGGAAAGATGGGGACAAACTTTTTAGTAGGGCCTGTTGCGATAGGACAAGAGGTAACGGTTTTAAACTAAAAGTGCGTAGATTTGGACTAGATATAAGGAAGATATTTTTTATGTTGAGGGTGGTGAGGCACTGGCACAGGTTGGTTGCCCAGCGAGGTGGTAGATGCCCCATCCGCGGAAACATTCAAGGTCAGGTTGGATGGGGCTCTGACCATCCTGATCTAGTTGAAGATGCCTCTACTCATCGCAGGGCGGGTTTACTAGATGGCCTTTTAAGGTCCCTTCCAACCCAAACTATTCTATGATTTCAAGAAGAAAGTCAAAGTTTGTGCAGCTGTTGATACAGGTATGTGCTGTGAGGTAAAAGGCAATTACTGCAGAATAAGAGCAAGGAGGCGCAGAAGACACTTTGCAAATATTATCCACTTAACGCATGGACTGCTGTCACCAAGCAGGGATTTAGTGACCAAAGGTCTGCACCAAGGGGCAGGATTTGAACGCTGGGAGCCCCTGCCTCCCAGGCTAAGTTAATACCATTCCCCTCACCCTCTATTAATGACAGCAATAAAAAAAGGCGCTCAGGCAGCAGTCTGGAGGGCTGGGCACAGTGCGGACCCTGAGGGAGAGCCCAGCACCCCACCCTGCTCCCACAGGTGGGTTTCCAACCTCGCATCCAGCCCAGCACCAACGTATTTTCTCGGATATTTTCCCAGTTTCCACAAGAGGGCACCGGCACGACACCAACGGGGATGCCAGGGTGTCCCCAAGCAGCGCCAGGCCCCTTCCCACCACCCACCCAGGGACAGAAGGGAAGCGGTTGATGTCCATCTCCCAGGAGAGCTCCCTGCACAGGCTGTGAGGGGGGAGATCTCGGTTCTGGAGTCCTGGCTCACCAAGACATTTGCTATCCCAGAAAGAAACCTCTTTTGCTCAAAAAGGCGATTTTCCATTGTAGCTCCGCTAACACCAAAGGGCTGCAGGGAGGGGAGCAGGCTTTCCCCAGTGGGTGCAGAAGGGCACCTGCCATCACCCATCTCTTCCAACCTCTGCACCCCGGGTGCAGCCCAGGCAGGGAGCAGGAACCCTCAGGAGCTGCTCCTCTGGGAAAATGGCTTTGTCTGTAGGGAGCTGCTGGGCTCCTGGCAAACCCTGATCCAGGGAAAGACCTAGCTGGAAAGAGATAGACCAGGGAAAGTAAATCCCCAGAAGTATGGATAAAAAGAGCTGGCCTAGCTCCACAGGTGGGCTCTGCAGAGCAGATCCACGGGGCACACACCTACCCCAACCTGGGGGCCGGCCAGCAGACCCACAAGTGTCCAGAAGGCAGAAGTCACTCCAGGGTATCACCTGGGAGAGCTGCATCCCGTAGCTGCCGCCAGGGCAGGCCCAGGTCCCGCAGATGCCCGATGCCTCTTGTTCCCGGCAGCATCACGAGCAGCGACAGATCTCAGCGCTGCCAGGACGCTGCCGAGGTGCAGCCTGACCACACGCAAACTGCTACCAGCGCCCATGCAGCAGCAGTCGCTTTCATACTGCAACTGCGAGCAAACACGTCAAGCGCTGCTTCCTCCACTACACAACCCTCTGCTCTGCTGCAGTTTGACAGGGAATGAAGCAGCTCTTAAGAGCCAAAATACATAACGCTGACAAGCGCTGAGCCAGCCTCTCACGTGGAGCCCCTTGCGCTGTACCCCAGGGAGCTGCTGTTATAGTCAAAGGAGGGGACCCCAGAAAAGCCACCCAACTCCAGGCTGGACTGGACACCCTTCACAAAGGGAAGCCTGTGACAATTAGAGACCTGGTGCTCAGACTTCAGGTTACCTTTCAGCGAGAGATACGGTTTCTCAGCCAACAACTACATCTCATGCCTCAGAGCCTGGCAGATCAGGCACTCGGTGCTCTGTTTTAGGCAGAGAAAGAGGGTTTTAGTATCTTCTTGAGAGAGGTTTTTTAACCCAGGTGAGCTTGTCGAAGACTACTCCAATTGCTGTTGCCCCGTTCACCGCCCATATGGGACCCTGGAGCGTGACAGCTGGTTTTCTCTAGATTATCTTGATCCTGCTGGACACTGAGTGAGCGCGTACCAAAGCGCGAGGTGTGTTAGAAATGCCAAAACAGCAACAGATTGTCTGACAGGGCTGTCATTCTGTCATGAAGTATGACATGCATCCAGCCCGGGAGGAAGAACTGGATTGATGTACACTTTAGTGCCGGCTCAGGCCATCCAAGATTATTCCTCATTTTGGAGCCTCATTGATCAGACCTGGCGGATACATTTCTGGAGCATAAACAAAATATGGCAGAAGTCCCAAACCACCCTTTAGCTGCACCTTCTATATAAAACACGTTGCCATTCCACAAACGCGTCTATAAGGGATTTCCCTTCGTGAACCCAATTTCCTCTCGCTTTTGAACAAAAATGCATCTCTGACATGAAAGGTGCAAAGGTAGAGACAGCATGGCTTGGTACAGAGCAACAGGGAATTTGCCGAGCAGCAACAAAATGGAGAACAAACAAGAAAAATAAAAGCCAATTTAATGCAGAGAATTTGTCAAAGGAGCAAAGATGCTTCTCGAGCAGCATCACTGACCGCCCTTCTGCTGCCAGACGTGCCGGAGGGACACTATGAGCACGAAGAAGGAACAGCAACAATAAAGTAAACACAAGTAACAAGGTGGGAACAAGCCTATGGGCTGGTGGGAGCTCCCCATGCTCCCCAACACGTGCCTTCTCAAAGGCGCAGCCTCGGACAAGCACCGGCTAGGACATAACTAATGTTGAGTGGATGTAATATCTCCGGAAGAGATCCCACATGGTGGGCTCAAGACAAACGGGAGAGACCGCTCTGTTTCTCTCCTGCTCAGTGATAAATGAGACCTGACACCCATTCCCAAAGGCTGAATTCATCAACTCCAGACCTTACAGGTGATTAGATCTGGAGCCGTGTTGGGATTGTCTCTAGCAGTCATGGTGTCTTTTTGGTCCTCATGCTTTTTTTGGCATCTTATAACAAAACTTCCCAGGAGCTACAGGAGGACAAAAGGAGCATTTTCTCGTGTTACACCCTTCAGCCAAGCAGACCTCCAAATGTTTGGTAATATAATTATGCAGGGTGGCTGTGGAGGAACCCAGCAGAGCCGCCCAGCAGCTCAGGGCACCAGGAGTCACAGCTTTGACTTCAAGAGAAACGTGAAAATCCATCTCCTGAGATGCACTTCAGCCACAATGTCAGCAGTAGTGTTCCTGCATGTGACAACATCTCACTGAGAAACACAAATCTCCATGAAGGGTTGACTGATACGTAGACAGTCAAAGCCTGAGAAGAAGTAGTATAGCTTATAATTCACAGCGTTTTGGAAAGTCTACAGCTGCCAATCAAGTGCACAATTCCTCAGTTGAGTGTTTCCAGGCTTTCCTCTCAAAAGGGATCCCATGGGAACCCCTTCCTCACACACCGGTCTTTTCTATCTGTTTATCCCATTCAGGTCCCCTCCAGAGGTCAGCTGCTCACTTGGTCCCAACGCCGCTCCTGCATCTGCTTCCTCAACCTCAAAAAAGCCTTCGACAGTGACATCTCCAAAGTCTGGCAATAGTCTGTGAAGTTTTCTTTTGATCTCTTGGTAATCTTCTATCTCCAGCAAGGAGCATTTGGTGGGAACGGGAAAAATCCAGAGCTGGGTGGTTTGGGATGGAAGCCCTGGGGAAGCTGTATGGGATTAAATGCCTCCACCACAGTGTAGGACAGGCAACCTCCGCAAATGAAGACAGACGTGTGGATGAAGCAGTCCACACCTCTTATCTCCCACTTGTATTTTGGATGAGGGAACCTTTTGAACCTAAAGAAGGACGTGCGTAGCAGGCCGTGTAGGACACACTCAAATTGCAGAGCAAACCCAGGATGTAACGGCAGTGCCTGGGCTGTCGGGTGATCTTCAGCAGCCGGGAGCTGAACCACAGGAGGTGCCAGTTGGGGTTTGTTAAATGACAAGATGATATTATCCAAACATGTCCATCACCTTCAAGTACGGACCATGTGACACAGGTAAAATTGCTTTTGTTCACCCAAAAGATCAATATTGTCAGGATGAAATAATATGTCAGCCGGTGTGAAGAACGCTGCCTGACCGCTGACAGTCAACAGGCAGAAACTCCCTCTTGAAAAAATAATATAAAAGAAATCCTGAATATATTGCCACTTTCTAAATCACCGTATTTGGACCATTCTCACCAGGACCTGTAGATCATCTCCAGATTTCTTGGAAGAATGACTTTCTGTGCACGTGGTTTATTCTGATGCAGAAAATTCCTCAGATGTAATCGGGTTCTTTTCTATTAAATCATCAAGGCAAATCAAGCTGCCGGAGTCCCATCTGAAGTCCACAGTCCTCAGTGAACATTGACATTTACTCCACATCACTCGCGGCAGGACTTTCCTCTGCACAAACCTGTTGTCAAAGGCAGTTTCTCATTACGCTTATCTAAAACTCTCCGGTCCTTTGGCAACTTCTTCCCCTCGCCCCCGCACGTCTGCTTTGTTTCGTGCTGGATTTAACTTTGCATATGTGATTTGGTGTGGGTTTTTTTAATATAACATCAAATCTCTTAATTCTCTGACCCAGAAATCAGAGACAATCCTCATAAAAATCTGGGACAAAGAAGACACATGCAGCTGCACACGCGCAGCAGCAAGAGCTTCCGAAACTCCCAAATCTACCCATTTAAAGTGATTTTGATTAAAGAAAGCATTTTGAGAACTGTTGCTGTCAGAACTCGATTATTTTGAAAGCAAATCCTTGGCTTCCAAGTGCAGCCCTACTCTGAACAAGACACTTTAAAGAGCGACGGCGCGGTGGCCCAGGTTTACCATCAGCCGGTGGTCCGCACCCAGGATGCGAGGGCCTTTCCCTCCCACATTGTCACCTCCGTGAGGCCAGCAAGGACCCGACACCCACGCCGGGTACGCGCCTGCTCCCACAGCATCCAGAAAGAAAGGTTCCCTCAGCAGCAGCGTGACCTTTCCCGGAGCCGCACAGCCCGTTCCTGCAGCACTTTTGCCAATGAGTAAATAATGAGAAATTAGTGCGCGGCCCCGGCGATGAGTCAGAGCGAGCCGCCGCTGCCACTAATGAACCTGCGGGGGCAAAGCAGGGTGTCGGAGACATCTAAACCCCCTGTTTTCATGACGACATCACCCGTGTCACCCCTGTGTCCTCGGCGAGGCTGACGTGCATTGTCCCACCAATAAGTCACATCCAGACACGTGAGAGCCCCGGCCGATGCCAGGCAGGGGATGGGAGCGCGCTGCGTTTCGCATTGCCTCTTCGCAAGCTTAGTTTAATGAGGGAGAATGATGAAACATCACAAGCTGAGTCAGGTCAGCACAGGCAGGCAGCGACCTCCTGTGGGAGAGGCCCCGGAGTTTTTAGGGGCAATGGGAGGGTGCAGAGGTACAGCTCCACCACACGCTACCACCAGGGATGGCAGGGTCCCCCTGCGGGCGTCCTACCAGCCAGGAGCTTCTGCTACCCCCGCAACGCTTCACTATGGCACCCAAAGATGAAGAACAAGGGCAAGGTGGGGGCACACCCTCTCCATCCCCAGCACCAACCATGGGGAAGCCCCCAGTCACAGCAGGGTTTCACCCACCTGCTCCGAGCCCTTCCTGAAGAGTCTCATTAAAGCGGGTAATTTAGCTTAACTACCCCGGGTAATTCACACGGCTGGGTCCACAATAGCGGCCAAGCACAGGAGGAAATTGCATTACTGTATCTGGAGGTCTGGGGTGCTCAAATCTGAAAAGGAAATAGCGGTTCAACCCAGCCAGGGCTTTAATACCAGATTAAATGCTTTCACAGGAGCCTGTCCATTTGAAAGCTTCCAGCCAGCCTTTTGTCGAGCCAATTTAGTTTGCATTGTACTTTGGCTTCAAGAGGTACCTTAAAATGTAACCAGCAGCACTTTTTTTTTTTTTTTTTTTTTTTAACATGGTAGCTTAACTTTCTTGGAGGGAATTCATGGACCTGGGATGGCCACTGCTCGGTCCAGGAAGGCAATGAAGTGCTTTAGAGGCACAGGAGCCAAGCAAAGCTCCTCTCTCCGACGCCGTTGGCCTGAATGCGTTATTGTTTAGGGAATCTATTTGAGCATTTTGTGCTGAAAGACTCGCCTTTTTAGAAGGCTGAATGAAGCTCCAATTGGGATTATCAATTTTTAATCTCCCCATTAGCAGAAACAGAAGGTTACGAGTCTGGTAGTTTCTCTTGCTAGAGGGAACAGCCTATTTCCATACAAGAATTTCACTTTAAGAGGGCTAATTATCCCAAGCCTTGAACCAGGAGGTAACCTGTGTCTCAGGGACATCGTGCCTAGCCCCAGGTGCTTAAATGCAGCAATTTAGGAGAGTTCCTGGCTGATCCCGGGGCAGGCAGGACCGCGGCTGGACCAGCACGTGGGCATGTGGCAGGGCCAGCAGCAGGATGCTCCCACCCTCCTGCCGGCAGGGACAGACCCCGGGGACAGCAAGAAGGAGCCCATTCCGCAGGCGTGGGCCGGCTTCAGCTCTGAAATCCGGCACCTAGGAGACGCAGGGCACAGATTTGTAGGAATCCTGCCCCTCCGCTCCCCAATGTGGGGACACAGAGGGACCTCTGTCTGTCCGCCCCCAGCCCACTCCACAGGGCTCTGTGCCACCCCGGCTCTCCCCACAGGCACATCCTTGTCATTCAAATGAGAAGCTGCCACAAAGGCGAGGGCCCTGCCCTGAACAAAGAGCCGCTTGGGATGGCGGCGAAGGGGGACGCGGGTCCGTGGTCTCCATGAATGCAAATGCCTCCATCCCCTGGGAGCAACTTCTCTGGGAACAACACAGACAGGCTTTGTGAGCGGGAGGCCAAGGGAGGCATCGCTCGTACGCAAGCCCCCAGGAATGCCCAGCAAGGCCCAGCTGGAGAAACGCCTGGGGGGCACACACAGACCTTCCCCATCACCCCTGACCACCAAGTCAAGAAAAAGCAGCTCACACTAGTCTTTTTTGCACCCGTGCTCTGGCAGACAAACTAAAACTTTCCCGGCACTCCTGCGTCCCTTGGCCACTGACGCCAGAGCCCATCTCCACAAGGGATGATCTCGGTGATGCCACCACCACCACCCGACCGCCAGCTCCCACCCTGCAACCCCAGCACTACATCAAAGTGTCTCCCTCGGGGCCAAGCTTGCTCAGTGTCCTGGTCTGAGCAACACAACATTCATTTCTCTTTCAGTAATTTTACTTTCCAGTAAGGTTTCTTCTAATGCCTGGGAAAACTGCATTTTTAGAAGACTCTAGTGTCTGAATTTGTGCAAATATTTACTTTATAGCCAGCTATGGGATGTGGCTTTCAATCGAGCTCGCCAGGTGTGGGGATGAGGAGGAGCGAGACCCGGGCACTTGACCCAGGCTGCCAGTGGGATTTATTTCATGCCATGAACGTCACATTCAATATGAATTAGAAAGTTTGCCGAGGAGCTTTCTCTTCTATGGTGGCTGCGATTCCAAGAACTCCTTGCCCTGGTGCCGGAGCCTCGAGCCCTTCCCTTCCTCCTGAAGCCGCAGCGCTTGCAGTGTCCCCCGTTTGCTGTCCCTGCTGGGAGTGCCTGGCTTCCTGCTGGTGGAATGGGCTGAGTATGGTCCTTGTATATTCTGTATTGGTATCAAGATCAATATTGGTTCTTTAGTATTGTTAATTATTTAGTATTATTCTGTTAAATCCATTTATATTTCAACCCTCATGTTTCTTTGTTTTTCCCCCGATTCCCCTTTCAGGGTGGGGAGATGACATTGGGTGATAGAATAACTGTCTAAATGACAGTAAAGTGTCGTGGGTTCTTCAAACCCTAACACTCACCTTTTGCCCGGCACCCAATGTCCCACCACACAGCTGCCGTGTGGGAGGACCCACGGGCCGGACCTGCTGGCTCAACAGCCAGCCCCGTTACAGAGCAGCAGGTCTCCAGGTCAACATCTTGTGTACAGACTCCACCGCCCCGGCTCGTCTGAACAACAAAACTCGAAGGTAGACCTCCCTCCGGACCTGGTTCAAAGCCCAGTGAAGTGGGAGCTCTGATTACTTGGTTACTACTAACACATATGAAGTTTTTGCTGCTCTCACCCCTGAGACGCTCAAGCCCAACAGCCGTAAAAAGCTGCGATTAGCGAGCGCCGGGCACCACGGTGAGGAGGGGCTGGGGGGTTTACTGTAAAGGCCGCAGCGCAAAATGGAAAGTAGTAAATCTCAAAAGCAACATACTAAAATTCAAGGCAAACACTCAAGTCAAACTCCATTCCATCTGCTATTTTATGCTCTCTTTCTTAGAGCAGCTAATGGAGAACAATAAAAACATTAATAATCAAGCTAGATTTATAAAGTGGGCAGGATATTCCACTAGTAATGAAATCTAGAGAATCATTCAATATTATATTGCTTTGGGCAGCACTCTAACAAGAACTGCCTTTGAATTATAGCCTTCTCGCATTTTGCTGAACTTTAATTTGGCCCAGCATCGCTGTTTCATTTAAAACTAACCTATGTCAGGACCGGAGCGCAGGACGCAGCTCGGCGGCGCAGTCCTGCTGGGCACTGAAGGCCTCTCAGCTGCAAGGGGGGGTATTTGGGATCTAAAAGCTCTGTTGACACTGTGCTCTCTTTACTGCAGAGAATTGCTGGATATAATTTTCAAAGGTTAGCAGTGCTTTCTATTGCCATGGTTTCATGCTTCCTAGTTTTCAAATATTTGGTTGAAATGCATCACAGATCTTTAATTTCTTAGTTGCTTCCTAAAGTGGACATCAAATAATTCTTCTGAAAGCTCTCACTTCCCACACAGTAGTATTTTCCTGACAAACACCTCTGAAAATACCTGGCATTTTCTGCTCCCTGCTGCTCATTAGAGGGCATAAGCACAAACCTGTCTTACAATCAACCCCTTTGTAACCCCACCAGCGCCGTCTCCAGCCACAGAGATGTAGTTGCCCCAGCAAAAAATCACCAAGACACCCATCTGACATCATCTCCTCTGTCCTCCCCAAGCCTGAATAGCCTCTCGACGCCAGGCACTGCAATCCCCTTCTCCCGCAGTTTCACTCCGGCACAGTCATCACCATCCCCGGCATCTTTTGCTTTGCGAGACTGACACAGCTCTTCAGCACGGCTTTGAGCGACCGCTCAAATCCAGTCCAGGACAAAAAAAAAAAAAAGGTACCTTAATGCCTGAAAGCCGTTAGCGATAACTAATAAGCCCCCTCGAGTATTAACATTTAACCTGTAAAAGCTGAGCGCAGCATGTACGGTAGCAAGGGCAAAAGCAGGTCAAAGACGAAGTTTGAGTCAAATTGATTGGGGCGGAATACACCAATTCATGTTCTGTTTGCATGAAATATTAATTCCAGCTTTAACATTCGGTTATAGAGGAAAGCAAATGCACCATAATGATGCAGATGTGCCTTATTTTCCCCACGTTTTCTGTTCTGCGAGGAAGCGATGGGACAAAGCGAAGGGATGCTTTGTCCTTCCTGGCAGGTGTTGGAGCAGGAGCCTGTGAGCCGGAGCACATACTCAGTGGCCGAGGCTCGGCGTCGGCGTCCTGCGCACTGCTCCGTGCAAGCCCCACTCGTTAGATAACCCAGCCGTGCTGCAAATCAGCCCTGCCGTCCTCCTTCACAGCAGCTCACCGGCAGCGGTTTGAAATTCAGTGAATTTCAGGGAATTTCTCCAAACTGGCGGGTCCAGCCCCAGGACTGCTCGTCCACGCCCAGCCCCAGCCAGCTTTCCAACACCTGGGTTTGGCGCGTTGTAGGGTTTCTCCTCTCTGAGCTACAGCTGGCATCAGCTACAGGAAACTTTTCCTCCTGCAGGAGAAAAGCCTCCATCTCTCCCCTCTCAGGGAAGACGCCGTGGAGCTGTACGGACCCGCTGGCACCGTGACCTGGCAGGGACATGACCTAAGCCCTCGCTGCCTGCTAAAACCTCTCAGCTCCCCACAAACCAAGTGGGCACCTGTGGGTGGAGAGGCAGGACCACAAGGATGCCCACGCTGTGCAGACCACCGCAATGAAGTCAACCCTCCGCCTGCTGCCGGCACAGCGCAGCCCCTAAAACATCCCCAAGGGCATCCCAGTCCCCAGGGATCGCTCGGACTCCAGACATGCCATTTTACCCCACTTGCTGGCGGGAGTTTGTGCGGCTCCACCGCAGGTGGAGAGCCCTTGAGAGAGGCCAGCCCTTTCCCAGTGTCTGAGAAATCACCATCCATGTGTGAAGGCTGGTGGGGCCATCACCCCGTGGTGCTGGGCTGGCAGAAAGTTGGGTCACCACAACGGGGTGCAAGGGGGACACAGTGTAATGGGTGCAGGGGGGACACCGTGCACTGGGTGTGGGCAACGGTTGCAAGGGCATGCACTGCACACCGGGTGCAAGGGAGGGGGGCACTGGCTTCAAAAGGGCTCCGTGCAGTGGGGATAGGGTGGGGGGCACTGAGTGCAGGGGGGAAGGTGGACCCTTCAGTGGGCGGGGGGGGGGGCACGGGGTGTAACACGAGGCACCACGTAGAGGGGGCTGGGGGACCACCAGGTGTAAAGGGCCTCCGAACAGCGGGTACAAGCTGGAGGGCACCGGCTGCTAAGGGGGGCACCGAGCAGCGCAGGGGGAGGGGGGCATTTCCAGCCGCCAGAGCTCGCCCAGCGCCGCGGGGGACGGCGATGCCCGGAGCTGGGGGGGACACACCTAGAGAGGCGGGGGCCGGGTAGGGTGGGAGCGAGAGGAGTCGGGCGGGGGTGGGGGGGGTCGCGGATAACTCACAACTCCTCGGGTGATGTCGTCCGCCGCGGGGGTGGGCGCTGCGGGGGCTTCTTGCCACGCCAGCCACAGGGCGACCACGAGGAGCATCTCCCGGCGGCGGGCGCGGTGCCGGGCGGCGGGGCTCAGCATCCCCCCGCGCCCTGCGCCCCCCGCCGCCCGCCCCGGCAGGGCCCGGCCCCGCGCTGGGCTCCGCCGGTCCGCCGGGCCCCGCGCCGCATCCGCGCTCCCGCCCCGGGCTGCGGCCGCCGCCGGGGAGAGAGGCAGGGGGGCTCCGCTCCGCGTCCGCGCCGCCGGGCAGGTTCCGCTCCTCTCCGCGCTGTTCCGCCGGGGATGCTCCGCTCCGCTCTTCTCCGCTGGGGATGCTCCGCCGCCGGGGCGGCTGTGGGGCGGCGGGTGCGCGGTCACATCGCCCCGCTCCCGCACCCCGCGGAGCGAGAAAGTTGCTTCGAGCGCTGGCGCGGAGCAAAGCGGGGCTCGGTGGCGGCGGCGGCTGCCGCTGCCCGGGGCTGCCGAAGCTCCACCGCTCCTGCCATGCACCCCTCTGCGCCCGGCCGGCGGCGGGGGAGGAGAGGAGGAGGGAGAGGAGGAGGAGGAGGAGGAGGAGGAGGAGGAAGGGATGCTAATGACGGAGGCGGTGTCAGGGCTCCGGCGGGGAGGGGGCGGTACAGCGCGGTCTGGCCGCGGCGCTGCGCAGCGCCGAGCACCGGCACCGCTCCACACGGCCGGGAGGAGAGGGCTCAGTCCCCGCGCAGGTTGCGTCCCCTCTCGGCTTCGCGTCTGCGTCTGCCCTCGGGTTTCCGACACGCTTCTTTTTAAGCATCAACGTTTCTTTAAGTACCGGTCCCATCCTCCGAATTTTTTGAAGTGCTGTGGAAAAGGCTGGGTGGTTGGTGCATCTCCAACTGACACCCAGGCTCAGCGAGACAAATGTCTGGCTTGTTCCCATAAACGGCATAATGGGATCCTGTGGCCTCTGCAGTGTGCCCTCCCATGAGAACTGTGAATCTGCCACATGCTCTGACAGGCCAGATGGCAGGGGACACCCTGACATCTCCAGCTCCTGCCGGTTCAGGATGAAAAGGTACTTCATACTTAGCATCTGTGTTCCCTACTTTCCATTAGCACATTAATACACTCAACGGTTTTGGAAATTAAAGTTGTTTTATAATGGGAACTGTAAGTGTACTCTCTTAAAAAAAGAAAAAAAATAAATAAGAAATGGAAATAATGAAGAACTGTCAGAGATGAAAAATTGCTTCTAGATGCTGCTGGGGCAAAATTGTAACGGACATTGATATGACACCTTCTGCACAAATAGATTAATTCAGCAATGAACCGTAGCTGCTTCTGGAGATATTTAATATCAAACAGGACTAAAGCAAAGCAGTGGAGGAGAGAGAAGAAATCTTTGTCCAGAAGAGTTAAAGAGAATTGACAGGGAAACCTCGCTTCCTGCAGGTGAGTTCGTGCTGCCCTGTGTCCCCGTGAGCTGGGCTGAGATTACTGCTCCAGCACCAGAGAAATCGGAGGGAAAACCCCTGGATTACAGGGCTCAGAGCCTCGCCAAATAGAGCTACTGCTGTAGCTCAAGGGCTTTGCTCCTCACTAAAGCAAAGTTCAACTTCTTAAAAAGCCCAGCCAAGCCCAGCCTGGTTCCACAGGTGCAGGGAGGGGGTTCCGAAGGGCAGGAGCTCCCTGAGCCCAGGTGCTGAGCAATGGGGCTGGCAGCTCCTGCTCACCATTTCATTTCACTTTGGAAAGATGCCCACAGCCGCCTTGCCACACAGCCCCCATCTCCCGGGGGGGTGTTTCCCCCTCTCTGTACATCCCTCTCCCCTTTGCAGGATTCACTCCTCCTCTGTGCATCTCCCGCTGTCCCCATCTCGTCCTGTCCATCCTGCAGCTGCTGCTGCTCTCGGGGGACATCTTCCCACCTCCAATAACTGTCACACCAGCCCCGATGAGATGAGGATAATTATTTACTCTATGCCAGAATCCACTGCTCCCGGCAGAAAGCAGCAGCCACCCAACACCCCTCGACCTTTCCTGGGTTTTCCAGCAAGGAAGCGTTATCCCATGCAGTCAGGCCAGCCTGGCATTGCTTAGCAACATCACCTGTAGTAATTTCCTGCTAAGCAGCTCCAGAGTCTCTTCTTATTAGGGGTCATTTCTCTCGGCAGTTTTCATGACTGTGGGCATATCAAAGTGATCCTCGGGAGGAAGGCAGAGGCAGCACTGCAAGACTGAGAGAAGGGTGCAGCAGTGACCCGAAAGCCCAGAGTTTAGGACAAGCCCACAACCCTCGGGGTAAGTGGCTTCTGCGGTGATGGACTCTCCACAGCAGAAACTGCCAGCACAAGTTCACTGACCTCAGTAAAGGCCACAAACTGGGTTTGGGGTTGTGACCGACAAATACTCCAGCACTTGGGAGTAGTTTCTAGGGGTTTGGGCTCTCTTACAACCAACTCAGCACAAAGAAACTCTGTCCCTCAACGTGGCACAGTTGGCACACTAGCCTGGTCCCCATGCTGGGCAGCCTGCAGGGCTTGAGCCTATGCCATAGCCATGGTGCCACCTCTCCTGCCCTGGCTACCTCATCCCATGGCAGCAAAGCTACCTCAGGTACCTTTCTCACGCGTCTGGAAGATGCTGCACACTCCACCCCAACTTTTAATCCCATTTTGCAGATAAGGGCAATGAAGGATAAAGGTTCACTGGGGGCAGCCTGTGAGCTGTTGGACCAAAGATAAAGGCTGAGTCCACTCCAGCTGGAAGAGTTTTGCTCTTAACTGCAAGGGGTCAAGATTTGAGGGCGCATCCTACCATTTTATCTGCACCTCCCAGGTCATTCTTTCTCACAGCAGCGCATCAGGGACAAAATCTTCACGGTTTCCATCAGACCGAGTGTCCTAAGCAGATTGACAGCAGGGCAAATGGAAGATGCTTCTCCATGTCAAATATAGTTTAATCCTTTTTCAAGCCTTTAATTCTTTCCTGTGGCACTAAATGTAAGAGCGTACCCATTTCTAGCAAATCTGGAATGTGTTACAACTTGCCTATTGCAAGAGAATGCTTTTTCCACGGTTGTTTCTCATGTACATGTATTACATACAGGCACAGGCTGCAATTGCTGAGTTTTGGGTGTTTGCAGAATGTTCCACCACAGCAGACTTAACCCCAGGTGCCAGCTCCATCCTCCCTGGGAGGAGCACCGTACAGAAGCCCAGCTTCCCACGAGCTCTCCTTTGCACAGCGTCCTGCCTCCGGCACACCAGGGATGAGCTTCACCCTGACTGGGGTGGATCAGTTTTTGATGGAGCAGATGGCCAGATGGTCCCAAACAATGTCAAAAAAAAATATTAAAAATTAGCATCTTGTATCTGTTTCTGGTAACAACCCTTGTTGGGAAAGACTGTAACGTTAGGGTAGCTGAGAGTCAGCAGGAGGTGAACAGTTTTTGCAGATCTGGGTGAGACTTTCCAAGAAAACAACCAACCAACTCCACAAAACCCCCAAAGTTTCTAGGTGGCCAAATCCCCCTGAATTTTCCAGCCTCTGACTTCTGCGGTTGCCGACACCTGTGCTGTTCACCATCTGCCCAGGTATTAGTTATGAGCATCTGTCTTGTGACAGCACCTCAGAGCCAGTCTTGCACTGTAGGAATCTGCAATGTCAATAATTGTATGCGCTGGACGAGCAGATGCTTTGTCCTTATTACCCTAGAGCTATTCAAGGTAATTCCCAACATATTTATAAACATTTTTAGCAGGCACAGAGAACAGAGTTGGGCTCTATGAAGAACCTAGTTAGAACAAACTGAACTGTGAATATTTTCTTCTCTTTCCTTTTCAGTCAATTAAAAAACCACTTCAATGGCACAGCTTTAACTCCACACTTGTGTCGTAACAACAGTATGGGGGTAGATAGAGTTTTCATGCCATTCATTACACAGGTGAGCTGCTGAATAGAATTTATTTAAGGAAGAAATGGCATCATGATTTTAATTCCGTTAAGTGTAGCTTCCAAAATGCATTCTTTATGCTTCATTTGTTGCAAATGAATGACTCAGTTAAAACAGCATTTAAATACATTTTCGCCAAAATATTTGCTTTGCGCAACCACAAAATACAGATAACTGCAATCATCCGGTAAGTAAGAACAAGCAAATTGTCAGACACGGCAGATAGCTGTTTATTGTGATACCTATGGTCTTTTTTAGCACAAAACTTTTATGCAAAATAAGAAATGCTGGTGAAGCTGATTTGCAAGTTTGCATTTCCCTGATCTGCCTGATATTGTCGGTCTTTGGAAATAAGCAGTAAACAAGTACACTCTATCTGTTTTCTTTCCACGTGCTTAAATGCACGTACTTAAAATATTTTCACCTTTGTGCACCAAGATGGCGAGTATGAATTTAAAATGTCATTATCTTCTAACTATATGTGCTACGTGCAAGATTTTTCCCTCTTGGTGTCTTCAGTATAATTAGCATGTATGACAACATTCAGACGATTTAATTTCCCCAATTACACAGCTATACCAAAAATATCCTTTGCATTAAATATGCAGCAATTCTTATCAGTAGACACTCCACAGCTTCTTTTGCCCTGTGATATCACTGCAGATGCTCATGTTTTTGGTAAGTTGAGAAACGATGATTTTCTGCCCTATCAACCAGGCAGAGAGCAACAGCAGCGCCGCAGCGGAGCGGGGACCTGGCCTGACGTGGTACCCCTTCTCCGCCAACAGCCGCTCCGACGGCACACACGGCATTCCCGAGGGACAGCCTCGTAGCACAGGCTTCTTGCTGAGCCCAAGTGGTGAATCAGTTTATGCTGTGAAGTGTGAGAACAAGGACATTTGTGATATTATCCTGCTGTTCTCCTAGAAGCTTTGGTAGCCATGGGAAAAACAGTTACTGGAATCTAATTTGCTTGCTTGCAGTTAATAGCATCCAGAAGCTACTTATTTGCTTGCCTACTTTTAGGACTGGTGGGTGACCAGTGATAACAAAATAAAATAAATTATTTTTCCAACACCAGTAGTAGACATAGAGTTGCATATATGTTACGTACTACTTATGGGAAACTTGGAGATTTTTCTTTCCTGTGAGTAAAAGTGAAGCAGAACGGGACATTTACAGATGGCTTGAGGGTTTACAGCTTTATCTTCCTTGTTCTTCGACTGAAAAACCCACCTACTGACATTTCTTCAATAGTTTATATGAAAGTAGGGAAGCCAGAGTTAGGAGCCAGGAAACCAGCATTTTCCTGCAGGCCAGGGCTCCGGAGCAGAGGGATGCTGCAGAGATGCTTGCAGTGCTTTTGGCCACAGGACTCCTGTTCTCTGCATAATCACATGCTGGCGCAAAGGATCTCCAGCATCTCGTGGACCTCCATCTGCCAGCTCCGGCTCGACAGGCCAAGGCAGCACTAACCATCTCACGGGGAGCTCATCCCTCTTGAGCTTAGGCCTCTCTAACCCACCCTAAGGTCTAAATCTTACACATTTCTCCCACATAACACCTGAAAAATGCAGCTTTCCCTGGCTTCCCACGCAGCTGCGGCTCTCCCCAGCTTGATTCTCCTCTGCTGTAAAGCCCTTTTATCTCCCCCTGCCAATCACACTCCTACAGGTGCCTGTATCAAATGCTGTTTCAGAGGTCTTTTTCCAAGCCTATCGCTTTGACCATCTCTCTGTGCTCCTCTCTGAGCGGATCTCTGCCGAATTCTCTGTATCAGATCAAACATAAACTGCTTGTCTTTATTTCAAAGGCTTTCACAGACAACACTGCTTTGTCTTTTATTACTCATTTAGTACCAAGAAATCGGTTCCCTCCTCCAGCTGGCCGTGAAACCAGCCTCCCTCTTCCTTTGCTAGGCTCTCAAACTATCACACTCACACTTTCTTCCATGCTGCCCCTTCTGCATGGGGTTTTTTCCTTCTAAGCAAACCCAGGTCAGCCGTGTTATCCTCCTGTTGCCTATGAACATGCCCTACAAGATCAGGACACCCCCCTCCTCCCCCAGTGTATTTTTTCCAATACAACTCTGCTCCAAGAAGTTGAGCAACATTATTTTGTAGTTTCCTTTATCTCCCTTGCTTGCAGCCATGCCTTGTTTCGGGTCTTCTCCTGGAGTCCCCTGGCACTACGGTAGCATCGGTGATGGCTCCAACATCTAATTAGTCAGCTCACAGCCACGTTGCCACCAAGCAGACGCGAGCGCACACCATATCGCGCAACACCCGCCACTTCTGCCTCCCCGCTGCATCGCGTACTTCTCACGGAACAATGTTTAAGGCATTAACACCCATGAATTATAGAACTGTACAAGAGGCACACGTTCCCCAGGCTTAGCTTTGCTGCCAGGTTCCCCAATATGGCAAAGCCTCAATCAAGATCTTGTAATAACGAGCTAGGCAGAAGAACAGGCCAGGCTGCCATGTTAAAGCAAACTAAAGTGTAATTGTCTCTTCACTAGCAGCATTCCCATCGCTTTTTAATAACATCAACATCTTTTTTCATGCACTGTCTTGTTTAAGCAATGAAGAGAAGTCTAGAGGTTAATTAATGAGAAGCAGAACATAGTGACTTTACTCAAAAAAAAAAACAAACAACGAAAACCAAAAAAAAAACCCCACCCTTGAAAGCAACAAACTAGCATTTGATCGAGTTTTCCAGTGGGGAAAAAAGTACTAGTTTTAGCACTATTTAAACACAACCGACTGTCCTTTGGCTTTGAAAAAATCATAAAACTTTTGACCTGCTTTTATAATGCTTTAGTAAGTGTTTGTGCTTTCTGTCAGTCAGGTAGACAGCAGATTACATGGCATACATCAAAAGCCAGCAATCCATTATGTGCACAAGTACACTGTACCCTACAGAGGTGGAGAGGCACTTTAGTAGTGGCAGAACACCTCATCAATTAAATCTGGCCATATATCTTCTTTCAACATGCGACATGTTGATTGGCAGCCTTTCTAGAGACCTGGCTCAGGCCTCTGGGGGATTTTTCTGGCAAGGTCAGGAAAGCTTCTAAAGCCAGGCTTTCCATCAGGGAGTCATGAGCAAGGGGTTCCCGGACCTCAGCCGCACACTGGGCTGCAGCCCCCACCTGCAAACAGCGTGTGCTGCATCAGGGATGCTCACCCTCATCTCGGGTCCTTCCTCTGCTCTCTACGCTGTTCCTCCTCCTGGTTTACCCCAAAATTCTTCCTCTGCCCAACTCAACCTCCTGCCAGTTCCTTCCCCTTCCCACCTCTGAAGTGCCTAATAAGTGGGGTTTGACTGCAGTGCTATTCCCTGCTGCCCACAGAGGCTGTTCTTCTCCTCTCTGCCTGGCTGCATGGAGGGCAGCAGTTATTTAAGGGGCTGGGAGTCCTGGGTTTGAACTCTGGATAAATCCTGGCATCCTTCACCTTCTAATTCTGGGAACCTCACTTCCAGAGAGGGGATTACTTGGTGTTCAACAGAGAGCAACAAAAACAATTCAGATGTTTTATGGGAAAGGACTTAAGGCTGACCATACCCATCTTTTCAAGGCAAAAGGTTACCAGAAAAGACGGGGCAGGAAAGAAACCATTCAGGAGGGTGGGACAAGCAAAAAGGAGATTAAAACCAGAAGATACAGCTTTACTATAATGTCTGTCTTGTAAGAATAGTGAAGTATTTAACTCCATTGTCTGGGAAGGCTGTGGGATCCCCACCACTGGGCCAAGAGGCTCTCGGGATGAGCTCAGGCATGGCTGGCCACCCTGGTGCAGAAGGATGGAGAACAGTCTCATGAGGGTCTTCCTAATCTCTTTTTATATTTTATTTCTGCTGCTCTTCATCTAACCTTGATCTTCTTGCCTTTAAGAACTTCATGAAGTTCAAGAGCTGAGGAAAATCTGTCATTAGCCTAATGCCGTTGTTGCATTCATATGGATGCAGTCCCGGCTGCTTACCCTTTATAATGGTTAGGAGCCTGAATATTCAACTTCAACTTTTTCTTTATTAAGCAAAGAACCCTGAAGACATGTTTGAGCCACATGTTTGGATTCAGGGCTGAACACTTACCAAATTGCGCATCCAGAAGTTTTCCCTGGCCCGGTTAGTTATAAAGCCCAGCTGGCAACCATGGAACCTGTTTTGAAACGTCAGCAAAACCTAAGGATATTTTGGAGCCGGTGTTGCAAGTGCAGGGCTTTTTGTTGCTATAAACAATTCATCTCAGGAATACCCTGCCCACGAAGCCAACCTGGCCTGTAGCAGAGCTAAGTGCAGCCTAAGGATGGCCACCAGTGCTGCCCAGCTTCCCTGGTAACGCCCCAGTGGGAAAACCCTGCATCTCTCAAGCAAAGCTATCCCAGTGCGTCAAATCCAGACAAATCAATACTTCCAAGGCTTCTGTCTCCACAGTCTCCTCTAGACCTCCTCGGCAAAACTACGACCAAAGGGAAGTTTAACCCTGTTGATGGGTCCTCCCTGCCTGACGCCTGCAGGGGGAGCGTCAGTTAAACACGGCAAACACTTACGGGGAAACCTGTTCCTGGGGGCAAAACTCATTTTGTGTGGTTTTGGGCTATTCTTGCCCGTGGAAAAGTTCCCACCACGGTCAAATTAAGTGGCTTCTGTTGGAAGAGGAAGGTTTCACTGCTGGATGCACAAGGCGCTGACCAAGGAGGAATATCCTTCTCTCACTCTACTCTCCCCAGGACTGATGAAGGGTGAAGGACAAAAGCCCCATTCAGACAGGAAGGATTATGCCTCTGGATGTCAGAGGCACGTGAAATAAACAGCAGTGTAATTTGTGGAGCAACTTTGGGAACTTAATTACAGGATTCAACTTTAATGACTCCTTTCTACTCCCTGGATCCTAAGCAGCTAGTTATGTCATGCTGCATTAGAAGCTGAAGCTGCAGCAGATGCAACATCATCAGACATGAAGAAAAAAAGAAAAAAAAAAAAAAAGGAAAAAACTCTGAATAGTTTTCCTTTACCAAGAACAAACATATGCCGTAGCACAGTGCTTTGGAAATAAATTGCTCATGAACCTTCTGGCTTGAAGCTACCAGTAAATCTTCCTGTTTGCAGTGATGCCCAGGTATACATGGCAAAAAATTTCACTGCTCTATTAAAGGTCTTACTGAAAAGTCTCCCTGCTTTACAGAAAAGCTCTTATTTACCCCTTGTGTCCTCAGAATAACAGATTACCACAGCTCCTGGCAATCACAGCGCAGCTCAGCTCTATGTCCATACTGCAGACCAAAGTGCATTACATAGATTGCAAGCTGTTACATAAACCAAACTTTTATTATGGAGGTTATAGCAGCAAGATGTCCAAAGGGATGTTTTATATACAGCCTCTCTCTGTGCTTAATCAAAGCACAATCAAATGCCTTTTTTTTTTTTTTTTTAAGCTTCACTGGAGAAATATTTTATTGTTTTTAAATCATCCAATACTTTACCACTAATTCCCTACGTTATTAAAGCTTGAACGAGGAGACTAGGGTCTAGCTCTTGCAAATCCTCACTCAATTGAGTTTGGGGTTTCTAAAGCCTCAGTGCTGAGTGATTCAGACCTGAACTGTCAGAATACAGCTGTCAGTGGACAGGCTTTATACGGTCCAGCTCCACTCATTATTGTCCCCGTTTTGTCCTAAGAACAGGCAGATACATTGCCTGGGAGCAGGATGGAGAAGGTGGGCAAGCAGGTGGTGCTTTGGCCTGGAGATGCCACGTGGGACTGGGCACAACCAGCAGCTCCCAGTCACCCAGATCTGACAGCAGCATCGTGATTCTCAGGGGCTTCCCAAGGAAGATACAGAACAGAAAACAAGATGTTCAGTTAATGTAGCAGCGTGCCCGTGGAAACAAATTGCACTGCTACACACAGGTCTGGGCTGCCAGATCCACTGACCTCCAAGAAATACCCTGGCCCTGGTCAACACCAGAGGCTGATCACGCTCCACTCAGCTGTGCCCGGTGCATGGGAGCTGTCAAGAGTGTGCGTGGACACGGGTGTGGGGGCTCTGCAGTGGGTGTGCTCCGTCACAGCACCTTAAATACCCACCTCAGAGCAATGCACACAGTCCCAAACGCCCCCCATCCCACCAGAGCCAGCCCCCAGGAGCTCCCGGTGCACACAAGTCCCCTCCCAGGGGACTGGAGCAACTTCCCCCTGCCCAGCACGAGCCGGCTGTCTCCTGACGGTAAAGCCATACTAATTGCTGTCTGGTACAATTAGGCTTATTCCTACTTGTAATTTAATTTGTGCGAGAACGCTAGTTCAGCACAGGAGTTTGCATGCATTTGTGGCTCCTTCAATTAGCGGCACTTTGTAGTCACTCAGACAGCGGCTGCGCCAGGGCTTCGTCTCGTCCCTGCTGGAAGGATGCTCAGAGGGCAGCAGGCACAGGGCTGGTGGGACCGGGGCAGGTGCCCAGCCTTGTCCCTGGGGGATTCCTGCTCAGGGCGACGGGACAGGGCAGGACATCCGAAGGAAGCAGACATATGCGATGTGGTAGCCAAGGTTACCTCTGAGAGGCCCCTCCCCACTAGGATTGCTGGCCCATGGGACTCTGTCGTCTCCAAAAGGGCACATGCTTCACCAAGACTACCAGCCAGAAGTCTAGACGATGCGGTGCTTAACTTAGGAGGAGGAGGAGGGAAGAGACCTAAGAAATCAGAGTAAGATTAATGCAAATTGGTATTTGCTAGCACTTGTGATGTTGCACTTCATGTATTTCTTGTGGGATCAGGAACATCTTAGGTACTGTGGGAGGACAAGAGTTCTTGACTAAATAAGCAGATCTCCTGACATCTATATTTCACATTCTTTGCTCTTCACACAGATACTAGATATGGGAAAGCTATTGTATCCCTCTGACAAGTTTTTCCCATTAAAAAAAAAGAGATATATAGCATTTCCTTAGCCTTCAATAAAACCACAACAACAACCAACCCCTGTTTGGAAAATAAGAGACCTGTGGAGGTCTGATTTGAAATTTATCACACCATCTCACCTCCTGCTCCAGAGACATGCCTAAGGACAGATACTTCAGAACATATAAAACTATTTTCAAACCTAGCTATGTCTTGCCTGTCTGGTTTTCTCTGATATTTTCTTCAGGAGGAGAACATCACAGGGGTGGTTGCAGAGACTTTAAAGGTAGAAAAGACCCCTTTGGTGCCAAGGGAGGCAAGCAGTCCCTGAGAGGGAGAAAGGCAAGGCATTGTATCAACAAGGAATTTGACAGATAAAGTGTTTTATTTGCAGAATCTAGCAAAAAACACCCAAACAACTCACTGTCCACAATAACCAGAGAAATTAAGATAATTACTTGTGTGTCTCCCCCCCTTTAAAAAAAAAATCTTGCCAAAACAAAACACTTCATTCTGATGCTTAAAGGACAGCCCTGAAGATTTTATGGTTAGAACACAACAATTTATTTCAAAAGGTTGTAGTAAAAGAGATATAATATTGGCAGCGATTGCCTGTGGGCAGCGGAAAGAGAGCTGTGAGTGTGCATCAGCAGAGAGAGTGAGGAGAGGTTAAAGGGAGAGCTGGGAGAAGGTGTTCACCTTCCCAAATGGGCCATAAACCTCAAACGACTGACCGCAGCCAACTCAAAAGCAAAAATATTTCCATTGTGTATCAAAATAACAAGCAGGGGGCTTGCTGGAGCCCTGAGAGCGCTTTGGAGCAGCATCTAATGTGAAGTGCTCTTTTATACAGGCAGCAATGCAGTTGTCACATACCACAGTCAGAGTCCCAGGCGTTGGACACGAGCGCGAGCATTGGTCTCCTTTGGTAGTGCTGTGTTGGTAAGTTGAGATTTCCAACACCAAAACCCCCACAGTTTGCCCATCTATTAGCCGTTGACAGTCGTTTCCCTCTTAAATGACTCATAGCAAGTGGGGTGTGTCTGGATGCACCACTTTGCAGGTTACTGGTCCCCAGTCTTAGGCCAAGTGAAAAGCACATTTTGGTTGTGCCAGGCTTTGTCGGATGCTCAGCACCTTCTGGAGTGCCAGGCTCTCCCCTGCACTCTCTCAAATCCGGGTCACCTCCATCACTGGGTACTTGGGCCCCAAGAAAGGAAGGATGGAGGCAGGATTTGGAGACAGCGGTGTTCCAGCAGAACCAGTGCCAGCACGGGGAGATGCTGCTGGAGCAGGGGATGCTGAGCACATGAAGGCTTTTGCTCGTGGACATGCCCAAGGTGGGGGCTGTTCACATGGGGAAGACAAAACCAGAGGAAAACTGGAGCTTCTTCCCAGGTGTTGACCAGGCGGAGCGGGAGACACACCTCCAGCACTTGTGCAAGCCATAAAAAGGAGAGACTCTCCAAAGTAGCTTGCCGCAGTTGCTAGTTGTGAGCCTGGCAGTGTTTGAACTCAGCAAGTGATGCTCCAAGTCATCCGCGTGCGCTTTATGAGAGTCGGGAGCCAAACAGCAGCTCCTTGCTCGCAGATTTACAATGCCGCAGATTTACAGCGCCTTCCACTGTCTCACCCAGAATGCCGCTTTGGGACGCATCAGGGCACTGTGCCCCATCAGCATCCTCATCTCCACCATGGCCGGAGCCGCCCAGCCAGGGGCACAGAGGGGGCTCAGCCCTGCCAAGGTCCTGCTTTGCAGCGATAGCTACAGTGCTTCCTCGCTGCTATTGTTGTTTTTTCCTCTGTTTTTGCCCCCCAACAGGCTTTCCCTTTTCCTCACAGCTCCCATCACCTTTACAGCTGCAATCAAGGGGACAGAAAAATTTTGCCATTGTATAAGAGCTGGGAATTCTTCCAAAAGCAGCAGAGAGAAATCTCTTTTTATTGACACCAGTAACCGAGAGGAGGGAAACAGACCCACTGCTTTATAGAAGATTTATGTACACGAATTGCACACAAACATGGCAAAAGCCTTGCTCAGCCCTGTTTGGCTCCACATGGGGAATAGCCCTAAGAGCCTTCCCGTTTGCTCCACTGCTTCCAGCCTGGCTCTCCCAGAGCCCACAGCACTCGGCCCGGGCTTCCCAGCAGCCTGCCAGAGCTTTGCCACCCCACGGCACTCGGAGAAACCGCAATTACTCCAGCCCAGTAAATGGGACACGGCACTGGCTGCTCCGGAGTGGTTTAAGTGACAAATTGTGACACAGCCCAGTGGGACCCCACGGCAGCGGGTCTCCAGCCACCCAACAGCAGAAGAAAATCCGCCACAATAGGATTTTTCTAGTTTACCAGAACTGAACAAGGAGGGGGCGGTGAAACCCATGGGTTTCTACAACTTCTTTGCACCCAGATCCCAGGCACCCCTTTGCCTGGGCAGAGCCAGGGCCTCATCACCCAGCCCGGGGCACATTTATTGCCATGGTCCCAATCAAAATCCATCTTGTGCGAAGGGCCAAGAGGGCGAAGAGGCTCCACTACTCCGGAGCGCTCACAGGAGGGAGCACGGTCAGGTCCCTCACCACTGCAGCATCCAGCAACCACAGCCCAGGAAGAACCAAGTGGCAACAAATACAAAAAACACATCACTGAAACCCAGCGTGTTTACAGAAAAAAAAATAAAATCTAAAGTGCTAAGAAACCAGTTATTACATGTTTTCTCTTATCTTAAAGACTTAGATGTCTGAGGAACTTCTTTTGCAGAAGAGATACGTATTTATTTAAAACAGGCGTTGTTTTCTTTAAAGGAAGACTCCACACTTCCAGGAAGACAAAATTTCCACCCTGAAAAAGCAGAAACACTCCACTTTCTGGTCCTTTACTAACTGCACTCCAGATCACTTTTGCCCTTTCCTATCTCACTCTCACCCCTCCCCTCCCCTCCCAATACACCTACAAAAGTTGTACAACACACACATTCAGTTTCACCTGTGCCGTTCCCCTCTGACGCTCTCCCACACCTCCAGTCCACACTCGCTCCATGCCTCCCCTCTCCTGCTGCCCAGGATCCAGCCAGCCCAGGCAGAGACGTAGGAGCATGGGGCTCCCAGGCTGCTGAGCCATTTATGTGAGCTCTCAGGGGCTTTTCCCCCTGCCCCGCAGCAGCTGAGCCCCGTCGCTCTCCCTGAGCTGCCTCCAGCCCCAGCTCCTCCACATGAAGCAATCAGACATGCTGGACCTTACTAATCTGCATCCCCCAGCTACGCAAACCTGCACTTGTGGCTTAAGAAAAATCTTTCCGCGGGGCACAGGCCCTCACCTGCAGAGTGTTAGGAGACTGATGCGGTACTTAAAAAAAACAGCTGAAGATTTTATATAGATGTAAAAGGGCATCAATCTCTTTCCTTCTGGTTTTTAACATGCTTTGAGCGGTTCACTTAAAAAATAAATTTTTTTAAAAATTATTTTTAGTTTTATTAAAGCCATACCAGAAATGTATGGCTTTATTGTTTAAAAATATGAGGAAGGCTCCTGCTGGCCTCATGTTTAGCATCTCACCTTGCACTTGTGGGGCTCAAACCTGGCCCTTTCTGGGACACGTCCTCCCTGCGTAGAGATCAGGACTCGGCAGTGGATGGGAGGATCAGGGATGGTCGCTGTGGTTTATGGATGGAGAAATTCAGACACGGCTCTGCGTTGGGTGACCTGCTGGGACCGGGGCTGGAGAGCAAAATCCCACATGGGCTCCCACAGGGAAGGTCCCCCCGGAGCTGGGGCCGGCGCTGCCTGGGAGCTCTAGCATGCTCCGGGCAGCAGCAGCTCAGGCACAGGCAGGGCAAGAGTAAGCAAACGCTGAGATGTTGGGCACCTTCATATTTCAATATATTATTTTTTCTGAAGAAATAAGAGGGTTGAGTCAAGCTTTATAGCTCTGCTTTAACAGCTCGGCTTTCCAAACATTTTCACGCCGGGAGAGGAAAGAAACACCTCCGAAGCAGGGGAAGGCTGGAAAGGTCAGCAGCTGGGGCAAACGGCCTTGATGGTCCCGTCCGTCAGGTGCAGCACAGGCAGTGGCAGAGGCAGCTGTGAAAAGAAGTCATGTATCCCAAAGGCAAGGACCATTTCATCCACCACATCTTGCCTGGCACCGCTGGAACATAGGAATTCCCCCCAGGGACAGCTCAGCCCTGGATTTGCAGCCGGTGCAGGGCTGGGGCTGGCTCCTTCCTGGGAAAACGGCTGGGGTGAACTTGCTGGGCTGGATCCTGGCACTGACAGGTTTAGTTAAATCTTGTGTTTCCAGCTGAAATGCATAAGACGAGCTGAAGAAAATGAATCATGGAAGTAAATGATAAGGTGAGAAATCTGCTCAGTAAAACCAACTGCCTCGGGGCCTCCTGCACACGAAAGGACTTGAAACGGTGCTGTGGTGATGGAGAGACAGTGGTGTTCCAGGAGAAATCCCAGAGAAACTTTGTTTAAACTTGGAGCACTTGAAAAAGCAATAGGAGAATTGGTACAGAAAGCTTTGTGCCCTGGGCCTGCTGCCACCCGTGTGCATCCCCATCCCCTCCCGGGGTCCCGCTGCTCCCACAGGGGTTACGTGTGTGCCAATGTGTGCACAGCCTGCGCCAGGAACCAGGCTGCTGTCATCTCCTCAAAACTGCTCAAAGACTCAGGAGAGCTCCTGCCTCCCACCTGCGCTGCGGTCAGTGCCCATCACTTGGGTGACGTGTTGGCTAAACGCGCCCGTGGAAATTGCCTTTGATGGGCATGTGCCAGTTTTGGGGCAGTTCTGCTAGAAAAGACATCAATGCTTCTTCTTCCCACTGTTGTCCTCAGCATGCCCAGGCTGATGACAGAGCTGGGATCTGGCCACCGGCACTGTCAGGACTGCAGGAAGCTGCTGGTCCGGTGGCCACGGGAAGGGGCCACCCTAGCTGGTCCATCCCAGCTCTCCTGCCCGCTGGGCACGGGCTCTGCACATCTTTCCCGTAAGCAGAGGCAGCGATGCTAATGCAAAGTCTACGTTTTCCCGCAGGATGCACGCTGCGAGTGCTCAGCACGGGGTTCGCGGCCAGGGATAACGCAGTAATTTGAGCAAGAGGTGTCCAGGGCTCTTGGAAATGTCAGCCTTGTACAGCTCCAGCGTGATGGGGCAGCATTTCCCTGTCCGCAGAGCAGGCAGGGAATTAAATGCCAATACTTGTGAGTCTCCTTTGGCAAGCATCCAGGGCTTCCACTGCAGGGATACCCACCCTGCCTCTCTTTCCCCAGGATACCCACCTACCCAGCCCAAGATGCCAGACACCGCAGCCAGTCCCCGGGCTTGGGGAGGAGGTGGCTGGAGGGGACCTGAAGGCTTCCAAGATGCTGGAGAAGCCTGGACAGTAAATCCAAGCTTCTTGGCTCCACAAGCAGCCCGAATCTGGCCAGAGCACATCAAATGCCCAGGGGGGATCTGTCCTGCAAGGGCCGTGCCTCGGGCATTGCAGAGAAAACTCCTCCCATGGGACAGAGTTTCAGGACAGCTCATGGGCCCTGTGCAGCGAGGGGTGGCAGGCACATCACATTGGTACTCGGCTCCTCACCTCCCTGGCAGCATCCCACCGAAAACAGCCCCAGCACGCCCAGTCTGAGCATCACTGTGGGCCTGGCCTTGCAGCCGGAGGTTCGTCAGCATGGGAGCAACCCAAAGCTGAGCGCAGGGTGCCAGAGCCCCGTGAGTCTCACTGCAGAGGACACCAGGGACTGTCCCAGCCCCCGGCTGACGGCAGCACTGCAGCCCCAGCAGGGCTGTGCAGAACTCAGCCCTTCCTGAGAAGCCTCAGGCATGGGCCAAATCCCAGGCTAGAGGTCTGAAAATCACATCTTCCACCAGCTCATCCTCCTGCGGGCTGGAGAGCTGGTGCAAACACAAGGAAAGGCGCTTGATCCCCATTATAATGCTAATCTCCTATAGAGTGACATGGCGCCGCTCCGACTCCCAGTAGGAGCTGAGTAGCATCCTGCTAATGAAATTATAACCATGGCTCACACGGCGCATTTCTGCTGAACACATCTGAAATCTCTTTCCCTCAGAGGCTACATAACCAACGCCTGGGAGTTATCTCGCTGCTGTTATAAAAGCAACACGATTAGA
Organism: Rissa tridactyla; assembly: GCF_028500815.1. Classification (NCBI taxonomy): domain Eukaryota; kingdom Metazoa; phylum Chordata; class Aves; order Charadriiformes; family Laridae; genus Rissa; species Rissa tridactyla. Next base: position 8,957,382 of record NC_071478.1, on the reverse strand, counting down.
GTGCTGAAGCTAATTTAAATCCCGTCGAATGCTATTGTAAAGCAGCAAGAGACAAGCTGGTATATAACGTGTCGTTGAGCCATCCTCCGAGTGGGGACATCAGTCTGATACCAAAAAGTTTAAGGGCTAAATTCAGAGACTTTAACGTAAATCGCAAATCCTGTGTGAACAGGTTCTGTTTGATAAGACTTTAAGGGACTTAAAGTACAAGTCTCATTTAATTGTGTGACCACTCAAGGACTCTCCGCTGGCCACAGACTGAAGTATCTTCTTGGATCCTCCATTATCCTGAGCATCCTCTGGGAACCGCGGCACTGCTGCTCCCAGCGCGAGCTGGGGGAAGTGACTGTGATAAATCTGAGCACTGGTAGAAGGGCCAAAGTGGAGTTTAATTGTACAGGTCAGTTGTGGGGGGGGTTCTTCTAATCCATGCTCTGTGGGCTTTGTAGGGATTTTGGGTGGGTGGGTGTGTTTTAAAAGCTGTGTTTTGTAGCTTTTAAAGAAGCATCTCAGCCTCTGCGCTGCCAAAAGGCAACGTCGCTCCCTGACACAGCCAGGACATCACCCTTGGAGGGACAAAGTGGCCCCCGCACCGTGGGACAGCCCCCTCAGCACAGGTCATGGCAAGCAAACCAGATACCGAGCAAAGAGGCTTTGTTGTGACCTTTACGAGGTGCCGCAACGCCCCAGAGCTCCAGCAATCGCCACCTTGCAGAGCCTGAGCAGACATTGCCCGTTGAGGGGGGAGAAGCGAGCGGGTCAGTACCGAGCACGACAGCAGACTGCAGCACTCAGCTGCTCCCCCCAGCCTGCCGGCGTACGGACGGGCTCCCGACAGCAGCATTTTATAATTGTCCCCGCAGTCCGAAGGAGGGTTGAGTCGTGCTGCCTTCTCCCCTCGCCTTCGCAGCGCAGCTGAAGGCAGATCGCAGAGACGTGGCCGGGCTGGGGGGTGGTTTTCCCCGGTGCTGAGCAGAGGGCTCCTGGATACCCCGCGGACAGTCCCGGAGCATTTTGTCCCATCTGGAGCCAGCCCCATGGCTGGCTCTTGGCCGTGCCCGACATGGATTTTGTGCCCTGCTCCGTTTCGCCCCTCACCTGACGCTATCGGGATGTCCCCATGGGGCCGGCGCGCAGCGTCGCACATGTTTCAGACCCTCGTGGGAGCTTTGTCCTGGAGTTGCTGCCCCTGATCCAGCCAGCTCACCATTTCCTACCACGTAATTTAACATCCTATGCCATAAAATTATAATGTAAGTGTGGGGAGGGGAAGAGGAAGGAGAAACGGCTGTGAGTGTACGGGAAGGCGAGCAGAAGGGAAGCCTGGGCCGTTGCCTGCAGACCACAAGAGCTAAGAAGGAAGGTCACCCGCCTTGAGGAGACATAAACCTTATCCTGGGCATGTTCCTGCCCTGTCAGGTGTTTCACAGGCTGTAAAAAAACCTGTTTGGTGTTGAAACATTCAACAGGACCGGTAAGTAGGCAGAACTTTAAAACAAACTTGACTTTAGGGAGCCCCCCACAAAGACAGAGGGTATCATCAAAGCAAAGAGGTGAGGGGGGCTGCCCTCTTGGCTCCCCACCCACGAAGCAGGGCTGATGAATCCTCACTGAGGGAGGTTTGATGGATCTCCTCTGCATGAGCTGCATGAAGGTCAGCAGCCTCCCAGATAAACTCCACTGCTGGCTTCCCTGAATAATACCTCTGGCTTGTGCTTTCTGGGCAGCTCCCATGGCTTCTCCTAGGAGACAAGGTAGCTGCTTCACTCTGTAAATGACTTCAAAATCAGTGCTGGAGTCTTGATCTGACAGGGCTAACGGGCTTGAAGTCAGGCGAAGGTGGAAGACCAAAGGAGTGATGTGATCCTTGTGGTCTAATTTATGGTCAAAGGGAGTAAAGAGCAACCAGCTGAAGCTGGAGACGTCTCTTTCAGACACCAAACACTGTAGACTCCCTTCCTGGCCACAACCGTCACTGGCATCATCTATTTTCTGGCTTCAAGGAAAGACGGGGAAGCCCTATAGCTCTGCACCCCACAACACAGGATGGCTGCCTTCCTTGAAGCAAGATTTCTCTCTCTGTTCCTGCTTGTATTCTCATCCAGAAATTCATATTTCTTTCCAGAACTGCCTTTCTCCACCGAGACCTCTCACACAGCTATTACTCTTCTTCAGCACTCCTGCGTGCTAGAACCTCACCAACCCTCAGCCAGATTTTGTGCATCTCCTGAGGACCCGACAGCTATTTCTTTTCTATAGGTCTCACTTATATTGTAACAAGGCTGAATTTTTAATTCTTGGACTCACTGAAAATCTAATCTTCCTGGAAGGTCCCACCCAAGTCAGGGCTCTAGTGTCACAGTCTGTGCCCTGTGAACCAGCCCATGACTCTCCCACCAAGGTGGGTGGGACTGTCCACATTGTGCTTAGTGCAAGTGAGACTGACTGCTCATCCATTTATTATTTTATATTTACAATCCATTTAAAATACTTAATTTTTTGATATTTTCTTCTTGGTGCTGAAACAGGGCATCACAAAGATCAGAAGTCAGTTTGTGTGTATGACAGGGAAAGACCCCCCCAAACTGAGGTCTCATCCCAGGGTTGCGTGGCAGAGCTGGAATCTGGTTTCTCCTGAGCTTTAGAGCCCAACTAGCCCTCAGCCTCTCCGTCATGCTTCATCTTGGTCACCAACATCACCCTGCTTTTTGAGAGCTGCTGGGGCCAGACATGTACCTGTGAATAGGAACAATATTTTAGGAGGGGAGTTAACACTCCCAAGATGAACTCATCCTTTCAGTTCTCGTGCTAGCAGCACAGGCTGTCACAGCTTTATTTTTAAATGGCCTTTCCCTTTATCACTGGAAAAATTTCTTCCCATTGACCTGAACAGCACTCGCAAAGTCAAGTGGAATATATATATTCTTTCCTACTCGCTGAACATGGTCATTGTTAATCTGAGCATGTTAAAACCAAAAGGGAGAAGACGTGGAAGGTGGTTAACACTAACGTGATGGGAGCAAAGGGGAAGGGGTGAAGACCGATCTTGTTGAAGGCAGAGTTAGATGTTTAAAATGGAAGTGAAGTGACTATCTGTCTTGGACTTGCAGTACCTACCTCTGTCTCAGGGGACATGGCTGCGGCACAAAGACTCTTGGCTGAGAAGAGACAAAGAACCAACGGTCTTGTGGAGTTAACAGCAGCAGGAGAAACATGGGTACATGTTCACGTGGATAAAACTGTGGGAGATCCAGAGCAAGAAACGAGCAAAAGCAGCTCGCACTGCATTTGCAGAGCACAACGCTGTCAGGTCACTGGGAAAACATTTTGTAGCCACTTTGAAAACTGTGAGCTGAGACAACAGATCCTCAGACTCTCTTTTTTTTGGAACATCCTTTTCTTTTAAGTCAGACCTTTGCACAAGTTCAAGGCCAGGGGACACAATGCGTTTTTAGTAAGCAGTAAACAGCAATTAGCAACACAGATAATTTGCATAAACAGCATTTGAGGGTCAGTACGTAGCAGGACTGTCTCATGGGAAGATGAAGGGAGGACCAGCCCCACATTCAGAAGATCTCAGCCTGGTGCCAATGTCCATGGCTCTTGGCAAAATAAATTCACCTGAAGCCCCCTCTCTGAACTGGGCTGGAAACCATCCTACAAGCTTTAGTAGCTCCCTCTTTCCAAGGAGAGGGGAAGGAAAAGAAAGAAAAGCCCAGAGGAAGAGTGTTACCATGCAGCAAGCAGAGACGGGAATGTTTGATGAGCTGAGAGAGGACAAGCACACCGTTCTTTCCACCCTGAGAGCTTTATAGGAGTAAAACGCACCTGTATAATCCACCCAAGGCCTCACAGCACTTAAATCGGTCTGAAGGCATCTGCGGTAGCTACTGGAGAGGAGAGGGAGGAAGCTCCAGAGCAGAAGGCATTGACCCCTTCTGCAGAGCCCAGAAAGCAGGCGAGTCTCCTCCCCAAAATCGGTCCCCACCAGCCACCTCCTCTCAGTGTTTATGTGAGGAATTCAAAAGCAGAAGCTAAGCTTATGCATTCGAATGATTTCTAACACAGCAAATTCCAATTTTAACAGTGAATTTCATCTGCAGGAAAAAAAAAAAGAGCAGGAAGTGCCAAATCACACCAATCCATCAGGAACTGTCAAAACTGTCTTTGCTGGCACAAACGTGTCTTTCTCATTCACACAGCGCTAGAGGTTTAGGGCAGAGCAGAAAATCTCTTGCAGAGTTCTTCGGATGATATTTGACTATACTACCAAATGTGGGTCTAATTAATCCCTGAAACTGGTGACATTACACTTGGGGTGAGTTTGCTTGTTAAGCCTGAGGAGGTGGGAAGGAAAAGAATAAAAATATACATATGCTTCAATTTGATTTCAATGAAGCCAAAGACCTAGCAACCACAGTTGCTTATTAGAGATTAGTCTTCATTTAAAAGTTAATTAGAACCGTACTAAAAAACTTAGGAGCTGAAGATGGTAAAGGTGAACTTTAATGAAGGTCTAATCATTAGAACGACGATGAAATACTTTGGTTTGCGTGCCCTTTGCGGCAGTGCGGAGCTGCACTGGCATCTCTGCAAGAAATAGTCGAACACCACACGGAACATCTGAGTTCCGAAGTCCCCAGAAGACAAGGCTGTTGTACAAAGCATTGCAGAACAGAATCAGACTCTGTTTCACACATGGGATGATCATTACTCCGCTGCCAACGTTTTTGTAACTCGGAAAGCCAAAGTGGCCTCATTTCTGGAAGCGATGAGCCGAGCTTCATTTTGCCTATAATGGCAGTTCAGTGCATTAGTACCTACACCTCCTCTTTAAAAACGCGTGTTACCAGCCTACAGCAAATTCCCATTAAGAAAAAAAAATTATGAAAATGTCCTAACAAAGTAGGACAAAGCTATTTTAATGAAAATGGATGGAATTTCATTAATAAGAAAAATATTTGCTTTTTCCTAGGCACATCACAGTAGCAGCCACAGTGACTTTGTGACCCCTGCAATACGCAACACTTTCTAACTGGAAACAACAGAAGCAATGCCCAGCGCATCTGAAAAAATAATTTATCTTCAAGGCATTGCTAATCACAGCAACGAAGGCCAGAGTCACAATGGATAAGACCCATTCCATCAAGATATAGCTTCAATTAATTGAATTAATTTGAACTCCAAGTTCATACCAACATGAAAATGACAGGTCTGACAATATATTTTCAAACATTTTTTTGAAACATGACCAGAAAGTTAGTATCAGTTATCTGCACCCAAGTCAAAATAAGACAGTCCGTCTTCTGTTCTCCAAGATGCCCGTTGAGCTTTCCTGCTGAGGCAGAGCCGTCCTGCTCCCACTGACGTCCCCACGCACAGCTGAGGCACTCAGGGCTCAGAACAACCCCAGCATCTCCTTTTTGCCAAGGAGTCTCTGTGCCCCCAGCTCAGCTCACTGAGCCCCCTCCTCCTCCTCATGGGCAGACGGGCTCATGCCTGTGCAGCGCTCTGGGGCCCTCGCTGGAGGCTCCTACCCAAGGGTGCGACGTGACCGAGACCAGTGTCACTTCCCAGGCCCATGGCTAACTCATCGTTTGGTGGGGAGTAAGTCTGAGCTCGGCCCAGCCATTGCCTAGCTCCTGGTTCCTTTCTCTTTGGGTGCTGCTCTCCTGGATGGCTGCCAGGAGGTGTTTTCATGCCTTTTCCTGCTGTCACCCCAAAATGGAGCACTCTGGTGTTTCTGTCAGCATCCATTTCTTCGAGGATTTCAGCTTATCAATCGCAAGCGATGCAGAGAGCGGCAGCCAGCCAGGCACCCGCACCCCTGCAGTCCTCTGCCTGCGGGTGCTGCCCAGAGCTGCAGCACCCACCGATGCCGCGGAGATCACCTCCAACATCCCAACTCCTGCCTACTCGTGTGCTCCGCCAGCTAAGCTGGCTTTGACAGTCTCTGCCTCTAATCAGGTATCCCTACAGATTTTAATAACATGATTATATGATGGCAAGAAAAACCAATAACCCAAACCCTGATGTAAGCTGGTTTTGTCACAATCTTGAGACTCCTGCTTGGAGCAGATGCCTTATTAGCCATTTAATTCTCAGCTTCACGGCAAGGCACTACAATGAGAGGAAACATAAAATCAACAAGGCAGCTGCAAACTATCTTCATGTTCGCTCTCAAATTTAATAGAGATTCATGAGGCTTTACAGTAATGTGCTGAGAGGAAAGGATTACAGGGCTCTTGCACCTCGCTTGGGTACAAGGGAGGTGAATATCAGTAATCAGCATGCAGATGATAAAGGCCTGGCAGAAGTTACACCAAAACCCAACCGTACTAATGTCAAACAAGGCACTTCAGCTAATGCGCTGCGTCCAGCTCAGGCCAAGCTGAGAGACACGAGCCCAGAGGTAAAGGAGCAGATCCACAACGGAGGACACATCCATGCTGTGTGCGATTGAGGAGTTGGACCGTTTCCCTTCCAGAGAGCCCGCGCAGCACGCACTGCAGCAGAGCTGCCCAGGCCAGGGCATGGCGGAGGGGAGGTAAGTTGGGTGTTGCTATTTCTCCTTCCCCACCAGGCCAAAGGGCAGAGGATGCCAGCAAATGTTGAAAAATGGAAGACTGTACTGCAAAGTTTTGTTTAACCAAATCAATAATCAGTGGGTGGATCGAGGGGAGAGGGTGATGGTGCCCAGCAACCCCCCAGGCGGCTCTGCTCCGCTCAGATCTGCAGCCCCGAGGTTGGCAAAGGTGGGCGGCATCTGCCCACCCCGATGCTGACCAGGCAGGAGCCAGGTCAGTCCGCTTCCTGCCACAAGGCTTCAGCCATCGGGCAGTTGTGTCCCCAGGCTCCCTGAAGCCGCCCATGCCAGCAGGCTGTGCCAGTCCCACCAGGTCCCGCAGCGGTGCCACCACCCGCCACCTCTCCCCAGGCACACGGGCACAGGGCAGCGTCTCGCGGGGCAGAACCAGACCCACATTGCTCCCCTTTTCCTGGCGCTTGGCTGACAGTGCTGGTCATGCTCAGTCAAAACCCACGGACACAGCTGACCGCGCTACGGCAGCGCTACACACCGCCTCGTACAGTCACCGCCCGTTCCCTTGACTCCTCATCCCTTGGGTATTTCATGCAAGACAAAAAGCAGCTGAGCGTTAATCCCATGGCTGCCGGACCGCAGTACCCAGCCCTCCACCTCCCCTCATCACCCCCGAGCATCCTCCTGCTCTTTCCCCTCTCACTCCCGATGCATCTTTCCGCAGGGGTGCCCGGCTCCCACGCGGGACATGCCCCCGGCATGGCTGCTGGGGAGGCGAGCGAGCAGCGCCTCGGGGCGAGCTGGGCGCATCAGCAGGGCCTGGCTGCTGAACTGCATATCCCACTCAGTGAGCTGTCAGCCCCGTCAGTGAAGTTCACAGCAGCAGATGAGAAAGAGAGTCCCTGGTGCTAGAAAACACCCCCTATCCGCTTTCCAGCACATAAGGAAAATGGATAACCTTTTTATTTTAAAATGCAGTGCACTCACATGAAAATGAACGTGCCCCGAGAAAGACTTTCCACCTTGCATCCACTGCCGTATTCTCAGCAAGTCATAAAACTTGCTGCTATATATTTTCTTTACCAGACAGGGAACCTTGGCTGCCATTCAGGAATGCGACTGGGATATAACAGTACCCTCCAGCCCCAAGCCAACCTGCATATGATTGTATTTATTGGTACGAAAACAGCCCTGAAAAGGCTTGACTGAGACCGGACGATGCAGTAGCGGGTACAGGACATAGCTGTTAAGAGAGAATCCTGACCCTAAAAACCTTAATCAGGCAGCAGGAAGGAGACAGGAGTTATTTTTGCTCTGGTTTATCGGTGTGGAAGCTGTTTGCCAAAGGATGACATAAATTGCACAAACCTTGGGCAGAGCCAAGAAAGGAGCCTGAGGAATAATGCCAATTTACTGCCCCAGCTGCGGTCCTCGAGCCGTGGCGTGAGCCGCTGGGGGCCACCAGCCTCGCTGCAGGTGGGGACACTTGTTAAACGCGGGGACATTTGTTACACGAGGGGACATTTGTTATACGGCTGCGCATTCAGGGCTGTTGTAAATAAAGCAGGGCATTACACAGTAGTTAATCCAGCGCCGTTTTGCTGATCATGTTGAAGACACCGACCTGTTTATGCTCCGCACATCTCTTATTGAAAATAATGGAGCAGATTTCACCTTAGTGGCTGACTTCCACGGAGTCCGCCTCCATGCCCCTAAATGAATGATAATAGCTGCCATGCCATGGTAATTCCCGTGCAGTAAAGCGTGTTGGAACCTGTTACCTCCTGTTTGTTCTCAGCATGGATCATTGCTTCTTCCACCTCTGCCAGAGCCAGACCAAAAAAAAAACCACCCCAGTGGTCTCCCAGCCGAGGCGTTTAATGGATTTACCACAGGTCTGGGAGGAGAGGCAGACACGAACAGGCACGGGAGGCACCAGGGCTCCCGGTGCTGGTGTGGGACATTCCCTGGCACCTGGGAACGGCCACCCTCCTCGGCGAAAGGAAAACACGGAACACTGGGCACCATCATTCCCAGCCGGCAGCTGGGGCCGAGGGCACAACAAAAGCTTGTCTTTGCTTATTGCTCCGATTTGCTTTATGAGAGAAAGAAGGTCTGCGTCGTCTTTTTTGTACCTCTGAGGTACTGTCAGCCTTAAGCCAACAAGATATAATGCAAGAATTATTTTGAGCAATTCAGGGTTGGTTTTTGTTGCCTCTTTTTTTTTTTTTTCTTCTTTTTTTAAACTTTCCAGAAGCAATCCATTTTTATTCTGTACATAAACACATTCAATATTGCAGGCACTGAGTGCACTTAGGCAAAGCAAAGGCAAGAATTCATGTGAAGCTAAAAAAATAATCCAGGTTTTTGACCAGTATTCCAATTAACTTTGCTGCCAATTTGTAACAAGGAATTCATAAAAATCCTGAGGCGCTTTTTATAGGCAAGATGGAAAGTGGTTTATTTTTTTTCCATCTTGTGGGAAATTTCCTTTTCTTTCTCTGAAGCAAAAGAAAACACGTCAATAAATAAAGAATGAATCTCCAAAAACTTTCTTTGACTCAAAGGCAACCTGAAATTATACAGCCTAATTCACTTCAAGCACTCCCGGCTCAGCCGGGTGAGTGCGTCATTCCCGGAGGCAAACACCGCGTTTCTAAAGGACAGTGCATTAAGCACCACCGAAGTCCCCCCCCTCTGCCTGCGACATATTGGGTTAGATTGCACATCGACTCCGTGTCCTCGTCCCCTCTCCGCGTCGAGTCCCTTAACTCAGCTCTGATTGCTGGCACAAGCCGCAGAGTCCTCTGCAAAAGCATCACTGTTCCTTGCCGAGGTCTCTCTGACACGTCTGAAATCTGATAATACAAAAAGAAACCCTGGCTGCTCTGGCTGCAAAATATCCACAGAAAAAGAGTCAGGAGCTTCGCTCTCTCCCTGCCCTTGCTCAGCGCCTGTCTCTGGGGCTTGACACGCGTGTCGTGATGGATGATAGTGGGGAGGAACAACGCCGAGCCCGGCGGGCACCACGGCCGTGCCGCCACCTGGCTTCCACCCTCCGAGCGTTTTGGGGCTCGACAAAAGCATGTTGGCAATTTCAGTGAATCCCTTGAGTCCCGGAGGGAGTTTTGTTACTAAGAAAAAGAGTCAGATGTCATTTCCTTCACAAGAAAAGCAAGTGTCACAGAAAGGCACTTGAGCTGCTCTGGTTGCCTCCAGCAGCCAGGAATGTATCAGGTATGTCTGATCACAACAAGCATGGAGACGGGCACCGATTTCATATTTCCACCTATTTGGCTCCTGAGAAGCTGTGAGTCGTTTGGCAAAGGCTTCAAACAGTGCACATTGGCACTGAGACAACAGTGGGAAAAAAAAAATAAATTAAAAAATAGTTCTCGGCTCTTGGATTCAGCCAGAACTCAGGGTTTCAGGGCACTTTGTGGAAAGGACTGTTAAAAAGTGGGCATGCAGAAGGGATGTTGTTACCTCTTGAGACTACATCTGGAGCACACACTTCTCACCAAGCCTGAGCCCATGGCTTTGGCCAGGATCAGCGCACAGCCCTGCAGGGAAACGGCAGCACCAGCAGCCACCCTCCCCACGATGGACTCTTTGGGGATGCTCAGGGGTGAGCCCTGGCAGACCCAGGCTGGGGACAGCTGGGGACAGCCACCTTGGCCACTCTGCTCCAGCTCCTGGGTGCTTTGGGCTTGAACAACGTGCAGAGCAGCTAAGGAAAGACCAAGGTTTGGGTTCAGATCTCAGGACACAGTGTAGACACACCAAAGACACTTCTGTTGCAGCATAGCAAAGGCTACCTGAAACATTTTTGACAAAAAAAACCCAAACATTCTGCATTGGCAGACTGTCCATGGGGGTGGCTGCGGGGAGGGATGGCAGTAAGGGAGGAGGTGGAGTTCAGGGTCCCCAGCTCTGCTCAGGCTAGGTCTACTGCCCCTCAGATGAACACCTTCGCCACGAGACCACCATCAGCCTTTCCCTGATCAAACGCATATTTAATTACGCTGAGCATCTCAAGCCCCAGGGCTTCTCACGGGACCTGGCCCCGGCAGGCAGAGCACAGCGCTCTGCCCCAGGACAGAGCCCGGCGCAGCCAGGATGGCACGGCTCGGGGCTGCCTCCACGGCAGCACGGCACAGGGGCTGCAAGAAAGGTTTTGGTTTTGCTCTAGGGAAAAACAAGAACAGATTTGGAAAACACTGATTTTTCTCCATAAAACAGCTTTTCAGCCACCCTGTTTCCTGCTCTCCCTCCCCAAGAGAAGGCAGACCTGCTCTCACAGCCAGCCAAGCCAGTTCTCCTGCTCAAAAGCTGGTGATCTTGCACCACTCCTCCAAACATCTCCATTCAAGCCGTTTCCCACTTTTCCTCATCCAACAATGGCTTTGATCTTCCCACATCCCTCGTTTTTATCTCCCATCTGTAACACCTCTTTTATTATCCTGCACACCTCTCAAGTCAATGACTGCTACCCACATCCCCTTCTACCCTACATCTATCTGCCAACACTTGCAGTTTGGACATATTTTCTGGCACCTGTTTGAAGGCTGCCTTAAAACCTTAATCACAACTGTTTCTCCCAGTCTGAGATAATTGGGTGTTAGAGGCTGCTTCTCTTATTTATTTTTAGCAGAAGGTAAGACACTTTTACAGGTGTTTCAGCACACAGGGGGAGCGGAGGAGAAAGAAGTCAATTATATGATCAAAAACTTTCCATATTCCATCCTCTGCTCCCTTCCCTCCTCTGCAGATATCGCCAGTGTGTTGAGGCGAGAGGACATGCCCCAGCAGCATAAAGGTCATGTTTAACCTGTCTCGGCAGTCCTTGTCGTCAGCAAACAGCCAGATCCCCACCATTTCCAGAGGGTATCAGCAAAGGCAGAACAGAAAATGCTCCAATCTAGCTAATTTTAAATGAATTTAACAATTATTCAGCAACCTTGTGTAAATTAGGGTTTCCTTGGGTACATTTAGCTAATTATCTGGGATTTTACAGAGGAAACATGACACATTGTTCAACAGCCGGCAACAAAAAGGATGCACTCTGTGTCCTGCCCAGTTGGTAACGCTTCTTCATCAACAGGGTTTAAATAAAGAAGAATTGATCGATGTACCTTTGTGCATTTAAAAAGAAAAAAAACAAAAAAACCCAAAAAAACCCAGAAAAAAGGAAAAAAAGAGCTGATGGGGGCTTAGCTGCTCGCCAGGGTCAACCCACCACGGTCCTTTGAGCCGAGGCCGTGGGACAGGAGTCGCTGCTGGTCTGGTCCTGTTTGCAAACAGGGACTGGGCAACGAGATCACTTTGCCCAAGGCACTTCAGAACTTGGGGTTGACCCTTAGAACCAAATTCAGATTCCCTGAATCCTCCCCCAGTTCTGTAGCAACAAGACCATCGCCAGCAGCACACGGGTTTAAGCGGCCGCTGAAGAGGGGCTGGAATGCCAGTGAAGGCAACTGACCTGCAGGCACGGGCTGCAAACTGAACTCGGTAGGGCTGGCTTCCGAAGTAACACACATACAGCCGTTTTTAAGCTATATTGACAGTAAGAGTTGCACAAATGCCAGTAAAGCTGTCATCAGCAGTGTAAATTAGTATGATTTCTAATAATAACCATCAGAAAAAGGTAATCTATGTTTAGCAGAGGAAAGAACGTAATTATTTAAAGGAATCTCTTTGTTTTTCTGTGCTGCGTACAAAATAATGTGGGTACATGCAAAGGGTACAGAGAAAATAAATGGAATAAAGCCCTTTGTGCATATAAGGGTTCTGCAGTGGTGGAGGGCACAGCGTGGAGGATGGATCGGGGCTGCACAGGGCAGTGCAAAGAAGGCGTCCTGTTGGCTTTCCACGTCAGGCAAGGATCACCAAAATGTCTGCACTGATTTGAGACAAGGATTTGACCACACTCAAAACTGCTTCCCCGGGGAGCGCAGTGTTGCGGGTGAGTGAGCAGGGGGCAGAGGAAGGCGGAAGGACAACATGGAGCCAGCAACACAGCCGTGCACCGACAGCTCCGTCTTTGCAGTCCCCATCGCGCACCCAGACACGCTGCCCGGTGGGAAGTCCTGGTTTGACAAAGATTTCAGGATCGGGCTCCCATCCTGGCAAGCTGCTCCCAGATCATTAGCGCACGTGAACTCACCAGCAGCTACAGAAATATTTGTACAGGGCGTTCAAAGGAGTGGGTAGATTTCTCCATTAAGTCACCTGTCTGTTACTTCTCCCAGAAAAAATTGCGTGCATCACTTCAATTCTAACGAGACACATTTAAAGAAACTGCGAGGGTCAACAAATGGGCTGTTAACATTACCCATATGTAGAGATGAAGGCGGCAGCCGTTTGTCACTCACGGGAAAGCTGACAGGAATATGGCAGCTCAATGGGGTCCTGCACACGTCCAGGCGGTAACGCTGCTCTGAACACTGGCACCTAGCGAGAGCTTTTTGTCGAGGAGGAGAAGGAAAAACAAAGCTTTGCTTTGCACCTGATGAATGAATCTCCCCGGAGTACTCCAGGAAGATCTGCAAGGGGAAAAAAAAGCACCGAATCCTGTACTTACATGAATTATGTATCAGGAGGTTTTGTAAGACTGGGGCTTTGTCATGAAACAATAATTTTCAGAAGAATAAGGAGAGGCAGGCAGTATGTTTTTGAAGGTTTTAACAAGGGTATAATGTGTTATGGAGATGGTCACAAATGCCTGTATTTCCCTGTTTGTATCTATTCACACTTGCATCTATGCAAGTTTAGACAGGCATGCAGTTTTCTTTGCTTGGACTTCTCAGTTTTTCCTATTTCTGCGCATTCCCACTGCTCCTGTATCCATTCCTCATTCCTGCACCCCAGTCTGTGTTCCCCAGACTCCCAAGCTGTCCTGTTACAAATTCTTCCCTGTCCATCTCTTTCCCAGTCTGCTCTGATGCCCTGTGCCATCTTGGCAAGTGTAGGATTTTCCCTTCAGGAAGGTGATAGGACTGGTCCCTCCCCGGTGCTATTTGACCAACAAAAGCCAAACCCAGCAGCCAAGAACAGAGCTGGGTCACTCAAATTCATTGCTCAACAAGCGCCTCAAGCATCTCCTCGTATCACCTCTTAGGGCCAGTACCTCCCAAGTTCAGCTTTCTGGATGTTAACGGGCTTCTCGTGACTCAAGAGTCTGCAAAAACAGACCATCATTGCTCGTGCTGACTTACCTGGTGGACTTGCAGTTTGGAGGACAAGCAGAGATTTTGTGCTGGTGTCAGTAATAGCGGCTAAATGCAGCACCAGATTCCAATGAGCTCCACCACCAGTGATAACCAGTTTCCTACCAAGAAGGAGATGCCATCACACCATCCATATGCTGCTGCTTCTATACTGCCTCTCCAGAGAAGGCACTGGAAAATGCCGTTGTGTTGCACGGTAATACTTGATGAGTAGCTCAGAGTATAAAGAAAACCATATGTTCGAAACCCAGCACACTGATTATCAAATTCATTGCTGGTTTCAGAGAACACAGATTGAACGGAATTAACGAATTGTGCCAGCTGCAAAACTTCTGGCAGATGGAGCAGAAAAAAGAGCAGCCCTGGATGCTGGGAATGATCTTCGCTTCTTTTGAGGGAGATATTTCTACAATGAATATATTTAAGTGATAAAAAAACCAAAAAACTACAACTCTTGTGCAAAGATGATCTTGCTTTTTCTTCAATCTTTCTTTGAAATAATTATTTCAAACACAACAGCTCTTCTGAAGATCAATAGCTAGGATTATAAAAATATCCCAGCACAGACTGATTGCTGCTGAAGAAAGAATTATTACTAAGGTTCAGCTTCACTTTTTTTTGTATTAAATAGAGACTATTTACAGCCCAGAAAACTCCATGTTTCAAGACCCGAGATGTCATTTTTAGCTACGCATTCATCTTTTTGGTTCACATCAACCACCATCATCTGTTAAGTCAACAGTTATCTTCCCTACCTACCTCTGAGATGTCCTGAATGAACCCATCAGTCAAGGAAGTCTTCAGTGCTCTTGCTGCCGGAAAGAAGAAAAAGCACACACGTCAGAGGGAACCAGGCAAGAAAAGTTTCTTCATACATCATCGCTGAGCTTGTTTTCTTAAACAAAACTACAAACTATTGCTTTACCTATTTGGAGGTATTTATGATGCAAAACCAAAGAAAACTGTTACGCTAGATTATGTGCATTTACTGTTAAGATTCCAAGTCAAGAATTTAATCTATTTAAAATTATTTTAAATTATTATTATTATTTTAAATCTATTTAATCTATTTAAAAATAACTCCAAAGCCAATTTTAATGCCAGATGCAGCTGAAAATTGAGTAAGCTCTAGAAAAGGGGGAAAAAAAACACTTAAAAAAATTAGAGAAATCTTATGCAGCATCTTATGCGGCACTGAGAAATCTCAGTCCGTCTCTACACTCCTGTAAGTCCATTTCTTACCAAACACCTGCGTACACAGAACATCGTGCTGGCAGAACAGGGGCGCAGACATCTCAGTACAGGATTCCTACCTGCATCACAGTGTGGTCTCCAGAAGATTTTAGCCTCATTGCACAGTACAACAAATATACGGGGCTCATAGCCGAGAGCAGCAGTCTTCAACCATACGTTAAAACTGCAGCATCATACTTTGTTCTCCCTCTTGGGCTCAGTGTAAGCTTTTCTTTCTTGTCACTTTGAGCTATGCTCAAAGGTCTCAGAAACAACACGCTGCCCTTAAGCCCAGAGTTACACACCACTGAACAAAGCAAAGAAGTAAAATTACCTCGATTTTTCTCATGTAGAACTGGTGATCTATATGAGATCACGTAAGGAGGTGCTTGGAGCTGAGGTCTGAACACAGTCCCAGCAAGTGCCAGCCTGGTGCTGTAACCACCCCATGCTTCTGCCTTACTTCTAGAGAGACAAAATTTTCAGCTTCATTTGTTCCTCTTTCAGATGCCCTGCCTGGCATGTTAATATGCTGTTACGGGGGATAAGCTTCAGCCTCCCGATCTGGAAACATGCAAGTCTGAGAGGATGGTGACAGGTGATAGGCACAATTCATGAATAGTTGTTAATTACCAAAGCCTTTTGATAGCATTTTTCCTAATAAATTAACAGGTAGAAAGCTCAGTGCAATTAGCAAAAGAGCCCAAGGCCTGATGTTGTGCACTTGGTCAGACTTTAATTAGTCAAAGAGCAACATTTTTGTACAAATCCTGACAATTAAAGCCAGCAGCTAATAACATTCACAATGCTAGGCTAAATTGCACACAGATAAAAACTGTAATGAATATAAATTAAAACTGAAGCTACAACACAGGTCCTTAAAGGCACTTCCTGCAGATCTCTCCGACCAGCAGCACTTGGGGGCAGCAGGGCTGTGTGCTGCCGGGGCTCAGGTTGTATTTTGGTTGCGGAAGGATTGCTACATTACCTTTTTTTGGTTTGTTTTGCTTTAACTCAAAAGCTGAAATCCTTCTGAATTTTGCAGCAGCCAACGCAGAAGTGATGGAACACCTCCAAACGTCCCTTCTTCGTGCCTTTACTTGTAATTAATGCACCCCTGTTGTTGCCTGTGCCCCCAAAATGCACCTTGCAGGCAGAAGCAGCGCTCCTGCAAGGACACGCTGACTCCCCGCACCTTAATGGTCCTCCTCCACCAGCGGGGCTGCAGGACGGAGGCTGAAGGACACGGATGGCTGAACACCTCTCGCTGCAGTCCACGCGCAGCCTACCCGGGGAAGTGCTCCCAGGGCTCCCCAGCCACTCCATTGCCCGGGGGTCCCCCCCTAACAAAGCTCCGGCATTTTTGCTGTGAACATAGATCGGTAAAGATAACAGGAGATTCTGAAATTTTGAGCTCCTCTTTCCCATCGAATTTTGTTACTAAAAGTCTAAGCCATATAATTTAAAATATTAAATAGAAAAGGCGGATTCCTCTGCTTCTGCTGTGGCAGCAGAGAGCTTTTCCCCTCCCTTTGGTGAGGGCAAGCATTTTCACAGAACAACTCCCAGCGCTGCTCCAAGGGAATGAGATGATTATTTTGTCTGGTAGCACCAGCCCCTCTCCCCATTTCCCACTCAGTGCAGCATGCCATTAGCTTCAGATGTACAAACAACAAAGAACATTTTACAGCGAGGAATTAGCCTGTTACGATTTCTGCTGATAGGGAGAATGGAAAGGGCAGACCAGCACCATGCTGCAAATTAGCCACTTTAATATATTCCTTTTCTCCCTTTTGAGTTTTCATGGATACTTCCAGACACTGCAAAGGCTCATCCTCCAGACAGTCCAATTAAAAGAAAAGTTAAATTCGGTGATTCAGTGTTTCAATCCAGCACTGTTTACAACATTTTTCCTTGTTATTTCATGACATCAACAGTTGGCAGAATAAAACCCCTGCAATTTGATTTGTTGCTCGTGGGGCTGAATTCCTCTCCATTTACAGGCCATTGACTTTTTTGAAAGGAACATTTTTATATCACAATGACAGTGTTTCATTTTCTTCATAAAAACAGGTTTCCAGATAGCTGTGGTTACGGTCCCACATTCAAACCAGGCTTAAGTATTTTAAGATTTAACTCTTACCTCTCCCTCCCCTCTTAAAAGAATTAAAGTCTCCTGAATCTTTTGGTTGCCAGCCCTACTTTCTAAGAGTCGTGAAGTTATTTGTCCCACCAGTCAGGTAAGAGCTCAGTGCCAGTACTACCCAGCAGACGTGCTCGAGTGGTGTAGCTAGCAGAAGGCAAGACCTCGTATAACGCATCTTGCCAGCGGGACAGCCCCGCACCGCGTCCCTTCACCCCCAGCCCACAGCAGCGCGGCCACTGGCTCCGTCCCAGCTGGCACTTCTTAACCATTATTTTCATACTGCTTTGGCGGCTAAATACGGAATACTTCCCTCTGTTCCTGCCACTGTCTGAAGCCATGCCTAATAAACCCACATACGTAACCTGAATTACAGCTGCATACCAGCAAATAGCCACCTATCTACATAATGCAGCATAATTTGACACAAGGAGTGATCGTCTGGAATGCTTTTCAGAGAGCTCAGCTATGCGCTCAACACTGAAATACCCCTCTCCAAGAAGGTGGAGAAGAGCAAGTGTGATTGACGTGTCATTTTTATTTATTGGCAGATCATTCACAGTCCTGGCCTCTGTGGTTTGAACAACAGGAGGATTTGGAAGGCTTCATACAAGCAGTCCATTCTGCAGAGACCATGCATTTTCAGGGAGGTTCTGTGAAACCTCCCCACTGCTAATTTCTGTCCAGGCAATAGAAACGGTACTGAGAGCTTTTCATATCAGAGTGAACAAGATTCTAGTTCAACTCAAACTACGTGATACGGACAGAAAAAGTAACCATATGTAACAAGTAATGGGAAGCTGTTTCTTCAGGTAACAGCTCATTTACAGAAGACTGTTGAGAAGCCGCTTTTGTACTGCTGACAATGCCTGAATGAAATCAGTGACTCTTCAGTGACTTTAAAGAAATTGCAGATAGATCCTACTTTGCTGGAGCGTCTATTAAGGTGTAAAACTCATTACCAGCAAAGGGCTAAAAGCTGTAAGACTGTGGTCTTAAAACTTCCAGTGTTAAGACGATGAGAGACCTTGAAAAAATGAGTTTTGAATGGGTTGTCAAGTTCAGAGTTAGAACTGAGCTTTGAAGGATCATTATTAGAAACACAAAGATTCGGCACAGGGTACTACTTTAGGGTCACATCCGCTTAATTCTTTCCTAAGAGAATGCTGTGACTTTTGGCACGAGATAGGGACTTTCAACAGGCCCAGGATGAAGCTGGACCTGTCATAAGTGAGTCACTAGTCAAGCAGAAAGCATGTACAATAAGGAAAAAAGTGCTTATAAGCATCTGGGGGCTAGCTGCTTTCATCCAGCAGAGATCTACTCACAAACAGAACAATAAATCGGAGAGACTGCATGGGGATACTTGGCCACCAGCCTTTTAAGGCGCCAAGAAAGTATTTCCCTGAGAGGATCAAATCAATTGATGGCTGCCCAAACTTGTCATTATTTTCAGGCTTCACAAGAGGTTTTCCAGATCTCCAGAAAGGTGAAATGGGAAGGGACAGCTTCCAAGCATGAAAAATAGCAGCCAAGTGCGTTACCTTCAGCCATAGCTGCAGACCACTGGCAATGGAAGTACAGCTCCCAGGTGGGCTCTCACTCACGCACCTACCACTAGTTTCAGATGTACAGCGTACATAAATAAAGACTTGGTTCGACATTTCCATCCATTGTGAATCACCTGCCATTGTTTAGATGATGTCTCAGCCAAGTCGTTAATTTGTTACGACTCAGTTTTTCACAACTCCCTTCCCGAATTTGTGAACACATTAAATCATAGTACCGTTGCTCTTCTTCACACCCAAATGAGAAAGAACATCAGTAAGTCTGAGCCAAACACAATGAAATACAGACCTATGTCTTCTGTTGTTAGATACTGACCTTGCTTTTACAATAGAGAGAGAGGGAGAGAGAAGAGAAAGAGAGAGAGAGAGGGAGAGAGAGTGCGCGCAAAAGAGAGAGCGCAAAAGAGCGCGCCAAAGAGAGAAGCACGCAGCAGTGGAATAATCTTGAACTGCAGTTGAAACTGGACATGACCCAACTTGGTTCAATTCTACCTATGGTCTGACTTACCAAACGATGCCAGCTGTGGGATCTAAGCTGTATTTGCCTGGACCTGAATAAGTCTCCACATGCAATCTGTTATACCCTCTCTTCCCATGCGGACAGACCACTGATAGAAGGAGATTTCCCATACCACCACCATTATTTAAGGATAAATCGTAGTATTTACTGTATTTGCATATTCTTAAAGCATACGAGCAAAGATTATTCCTTCTTTATAGAATAGTTGAAATCTTGTGTTTGCTTGTGGCTTGAGTAAGACCATCACATTTGTGCTTTTCCGCATTGTCACAAGAAAATACCGGGAAGTCAGTAAGATAGCAAACCTGACCTTCAGCGACATTTCAGAGTGCCTCTGACGGTGCAGACTCCAGCACCCTGCGTGCAGCAGGACCGTGACTCTCCGAACTGAGCAGCTGGGAATCCAAGTACCCCCCTGCCTCGTCGTGAGCAGGCAGCGCACTGAGCACAGGTCTCTCACCCATACCCATCCTCAGTAGCTGTTCCTGTTTCTGTCTCTCTGTGAGATGTCACCCACTTATCCAGACAAAGAGTAAACTGCTTATTGCTTCAAATAGAGGTACAGACAATTAAACCAAACCCCTACTTACAAAATGGCATTCAACCCATTTGCCCTCTACAAAAAACGACCTACCTAACTTGGATGTCACAGAAAGCATACTCCTAGCTTTCCTAAATCATAACTTCCGCTTTGGGCTTGGAAGATTGTCAAAAAGAGGAAGAAAGCTCAATGATTTTGAAGGCCAGTGGCTCAATCATTTCTGTAAAGTGAGCTGTCTGATTGCACACTGTTATCCTCAGCTCCATGTAAAGCAGTCATTATCCTGGGAAGAAAACACAGAATTGCTTCTGCCTCTAAAGATACAAGACTTCTTTCATTGGCAAAGTTGCACTGGCCTTAAAATCCAGCAAATTTTCACTGACACAGTATGAGAACAACAGCTTTTCAACATCACTCATTGTGCCCATGCTCAAAAAACTATCACAGTGTCATCAAAATCATTAGGTTGTCAGAACTAAGTGAATACTTCTTTGCCAGTTAAGAAACACTGGACAAATGCCATCAGATTTGCCAGCACAGCTAATTCATTTTTACAGTATTCTCTTAAATTCAACATATAATATCACTCTTTGTCCACTTTGTCTCCTTATCTACAATGCCTTAAAATAGAAATAGCTTTAGGAAAGGATGAAAGATGCGCTTAATTTTTGCCAAGTGAGATACCATTAAAGTCATTAGCCGATATTGGTTCCAACGGGAGATTACGAACAGCAGGAATTTAACGTGCTCCTTCTGCAGGATTAATAGATACATGTCTCATAATGTTTTTGTGTGCAATGACAGCTTGAGGCTGTCAAATTCCTACCATTTCCTGATTAAAAAACATCAGACAAGCTTACGCCCATTCAAGAAGCACAAACAGAAGATGCAACTGAAGACAAATTGTTACGTGATGTACAAAGGTTTAAATCATAGGAAGTTTTTGGCAACAGAACATGTAGGTTTAGAGAATGTTTTAATTGGATCATGAAGATGCCAATGTTCAGCTACGAGGTTTCCCAGAATTCACAGCATATTATAATATTTTTAAATGTAACTTTTCATGCAGGGAAAAGAGTTCAATAAAAGCTACTTTAGTATACTGGCTTTTTTCAGTCTTCGAGACAATTTTTATTGCATATTGTGGTAAGAGAGAGGGCATTCACCTTTGGACTTAATGTGCCTCTGTAAAGCTATTCCAGAGACACAGGGGATGGCTTCACCTAGAATATGCAGAGTGGAGGCAAAACCAGTTGTTTCCACCCCTGGTTAAGATGGGCAGTCTTGGAGTGCTAGCAAACACAAACCACAAAATAGCTGAGGTTGGCAGAGACCCCTGGAAATCATCACATCCACCCTTCTGCTGAAAGCAAGATGAGCTAGAGCAGGGTGCAAGTTCTGTGTGCAATCAAGTTTTGACCATCTCCAGGGACAGAGACTCCACAGCCTCTCCAATGACAACAGGCAGTGACTTAGACTTGAGTAACGAGAGCCAAGGAGCAGCAAGGACCAACTGCTCCCTGAAGGATGGGTGCCAGATGTTCAGCGCGATAACACATGTGGCAGGGCAGGGACCTCACCAGCCCAACCATGGCCCCAGGGTACCCAAGCGAGCAGGGCAGGCACAGGCACGGCAGCTGGGATCAGCCCGGAGTCCAGACTGTCAGACAGGCGTGTGGTGACAAAGCTCTGAGGTCAAGCTGGGAAGTCAGCCTGCGGGCCAGGGTCTGGGTCAACACGGTCCACAGTCAGGCATGGCCACAACGGACCTGGAGATGGACATACCTACGGCCAGCGTAGCAGGGAGAGAAGGTGCTGAGCAGAAAGGGAGTCTCCAGTCAGAAGCTGTGGGTGAAGGTCCCATGTGAGGCTGGTCAGGGCCATTAAGGTCTATTACTGCACTGAGGGCCCTGGCAGAGAGAGCACAAATGAGCTGGAAATATCTTCCCACTGATAAATTGCAGCACAACTCACAGGGACAGCGTGAACCCAAACAGATAAGGGACCCGCACAAAAGAATAATGATCATCTATTCTCTCTTTGCAATGGCAATTCTGAGAAAACTATTAACTTACAAACTCAAAGGCTTTCACAATTCATGATTCAACTGAGTAAACTGGTGGCTTCTTATTATGCAAATACATTAAATGTTTTGTTCTGGGAATATAAAACAATAGATTGGGGCATCTAAAGAACCTTTATTCCTCTGTCTGTCATTATTACAGCATCACACTTAAATCCCACATATTTTACCACAGGAATCCAAGGGAATAAGAGGTTTCCTGCTAGAAATACACCTCTGGAGTAGTTGCCTTGTCACCCTGTCTTGAGTATTCCCTGGGAGAAGGTTTCTATGTGAGGTCAAGGTCACACAGCTTTCTAACTTCTCTTGCAGCATAGGCAGCTTACTAGACTGTAATAATGCCATTGTTACACAGGCTTTGCCCATCCCATCATTTTTTTTAAGGCAACATCTTTGATAAAATCTCTTAATGGTTGTAGTTGGTGATTTATAATCTTCACTGTGCATAAACTTGGGCACTCAAAGACCTGTGGACAGTGTACTTTTGATTGTCTCAATAGCTTAAGGATGAAATATCTTCTCACACTTAGTCGACTCAAAGTGGAAAAATACTCATCTTTTCATCAGTCCTTACAAAATAAATTTTTCCTTTCCATTTTTCCTTAGAAAACAAATTAGATTATTGGAGCTTCAGAAAGGAGCAGCAGAGATGAGAGATTACTTCTCCTTCCTGCCTTGCAATGTCAAACCCTCTGACCTGTTTCTTGATCAGAGTTAAGTTTAGGTTTTTTTCAAGCTTTGGCATTTCTGAAGAAAAAAAAGCTGTTACAGCAAGCCAAAGCAATAATTTAACAGACAGTCCTACAATCACCAAGGCTATCATATCTTAATAAACTTGCAGATAAGTATCTTTGGATTGCTTTTTAACAAGAAACCTCAAATCCTCCTACTTTTTGATAGAGGAAATACGAGCACATATGGGACTTCTCCCTGCAAGAACACATCCTTAGAATTTATTTTTTAAGAAATAGGACAAGTACAAGCTTGGATCCCCAAATTACACCAGTTTCACTGAAATAACGTATCATATCTGCCACCTTATGTTGTCTGGGAAAGTCGGCATCTGCCTTTCTCCAGCCTTGCATACTAGAATTTCTCTTACCTTACCAGGCAGCTGTATTGATAACACTGTCAAATATCATCAACAAGCCATCACACTTTCTACTTAGATATCAACAGTTTAATACTCAGAATAAAGAGAAAAATGAGTTTGGCAGCATGCATCTGGATGTGCAGCCATTTTGTCCTTATCAGAATAAACAAGGGGTAGCACGTCTCCCGAGGAGAGTATGGCAGCCATCCAGAAATGGCAGATTATCACCAGTGCTTTTAAAATGGGGTGGCAGAGCTTTTTATAATGTTTGTCATGCTACATGTTCAGGATTAATTGTTGCCAAGAGATTATCTTCATTCCAATTGAAGATATTAAATGAATACCATGGCAGTTTCAAGTTCACTGGAAGGTAAAAGTGGATTTGTTATAAACAGTCAGGACTTGCTTTAATATTATCCAAAATCCAGCAGAGTATTTCTGTACCTATATGAATATGTGTAATCCAGAGCAGGGAAAATTAAGGCAAAAATCAAAGACATGCTCTGCATCAAGAATTATCAAGAATCCTTCGATGGTTCAAGCGGAATAACAAAAGCAATTCCACACCAGCTGGCCACCAGAAAGACTGAACCCTAATTAGCGCGCAGGCAGGTATTAGTTTCCAACCAACTGCTCCAATAAAGCCTTTCTTTTTATATGTAATACTTAACCGAGCTACACTTCTGATGCTGAAAGGATTTGTCTAAAAGCAAAACAAAATATTCAGAACATGTTCATATTTAAATCACAACAGAAAAAAAAAAAAATCAAACACTGAGCTTTCAACATTTAAAAGCCACATTTAGGAGAATTTCAATCAATTTTTTGATAAAGTTATAGCCAAGCTAATTTACAAGATGAAAATAAGGATGTTAGATCAGTGCAATGCTTTATTTCACGCTCTCAGATCATGAGGCAAAAGAAAAATTAGGCAAGAAGATGCTTTAGCATTTTACTAACCTCAGTCCACAGGTCTTTTACTTCTTTGCTTCATATAATTAGTTGCTGGGTAGGGATGGGAGAAGAGGAATAGATGATAAACGCAATTTAATTAAGTAGAAATTTAATTAAAAAGGATTTCCCAATAAAATTTCTTCAGAAAAGATAATAGACATTGCCTTAAATCCAAGAAAACATGAATTTTAAATGTTGTAATTTGTTGCCCCATTGAAAGAGTATGGTTTTGATCGTCTCTAATGCATAAGGCGAGAAAGTGAATGTTCCAAAATAATTGGTGTCAAACAAAATACTCTGATATAAAGAGCTACAAGTGACAAGAGATGTGAAATCATGATCAATGCCAAGAGACCGCAGATACATCTCAATGGCTGTCAGCTTCTTGACAGAGCCAAATTGTTCAATGCCAAACCATTAACTCAGTTCGACAGAAGCTGCCCTACAAGTGGAAGCAAGGTCTCTCCACCCGTAGAAAACCTAGAAGTATATATTGAGATGGCCAAATGATTTTAACTATTTTATTATTAACAGGTTACCCACCGTCTGACTGAAGAGCCAAGTAGGAAGCTGTTGAACACCTCTAATTAATTCAAATTAGAGCACCTTTAATACAAGTTATTAGGAACCCACCTCGTGACCTATGAAGATTATACCTAGATGGGCAGATTGAGCAAAGCTGGTGAAGCAGAAGCCATTCTTCAGACTGCACTCAGAAACAGGCTCTGAAGGAAACTGGTAAGAGGGACTGGAAGACATATATACAAGCACCTAACACTTACCTATTTCACTTCTATTTGGCAAAGAAATTTGGAAAACTTAAGGCTACACACCACCTTCGCTGTAGCAATGCCTTTGCCCTATTAGCTTTGTTTCATAAAGCTATCCATCACTGAGAAAGTATGTCTATAACACCTACAAATACCCAAGTCCGCAAGTGATTTAGTGGTTCAAAACATAAAGTTGTAAATACTTTTTTGGTATCTCAGTTGAACCTGAATCTCCCCAGAGAAAAACCCGATACCTTTTGAGCAGCTCCTACTGCCAGTGGAAATTTTTTTTTTTTTTTTAAACGACTACTCTGCATGAATACAAGATTTTGCGGTATAAACTGACAATTTTAAAAATTCTTCTTTATCTTCAAAATTATGATCTGTAACTCCTAAGACAATGAGGAAAGACTGGCCAGCACATTACAGACAAGACGACCCTTCCAAAGCGCTTTAGAAAGCTAGTGTTAATTTTCCATGTCCTTCTGGTTTGTTACATGCACACACAGGAAACAATTCTAAGTGCCTACAGCTAAAGAGTTGCTTAAATTACTGTATTTGACCAAATGTAAAGTAATCTCATGTTATATAATTTCCACAAAACTGAGAAATTTGAAAAATTAAAACTAGTTGCTGACGACTCAGAGCTACCGCAGTGCCTTCCTCGTGATGCTTTCTTCCAAGTGAAGCTCTCCCAATTTCTTAACTCCCCGTTGTAGCAACCTCATGCATTTCCCATCAGAAACAAGATTCTGGCAATACAGCCAGGTGATACAGGGCCTCTTCAGGGCCCTAGGTGGGTGGCCACATGGCAAGGAATTGAGTACGTACAGTTTTTGTGGATGGAAGTGGGTGTGAGATGCAGAAGGCTTAGCCAAGGTCCTGTAACTGGGTCCACAGATCTCTTCCAGGGGCTGCACTAAAAATCCATACCTGTAAACAGAAATTTGAAAATTTTCCAGTTTGAAGTTCTTAAGACACTTTCCTAATATTAGTTACACATCCTCCTGATACACCAGACACCATCAATTGCACCGACTGTATCACACACCCCATGTAACACACAGTTGCAATGCAGCTAGTGCCTGTGAAGACAGACCAAAAAAGCAGCATCAATTTATAAATGTGAATACTTAGAAAGGAATTATTCCAGTAAAGCAGTTCAAGCCCTTTAATACGGTGAAAATGTCCATTTTCATTAGAAAGAGAAAAAATAACACAATAAAAACACTACTACTATTTAAATTCTGGAAAATACAACTACCCATGAGAGAGTGCTAAATGCAAACAAACCTCAGTAAACAATAAAGAGTGTATAAAAATGCAGCTTAATCTAAATTTTCCTGGAGCTTAACGCTCCATCTCACTTCATACCACAAAAGGGAATAAGGGGGGGGGGGGGGTGGAACGACTTGCTCACAGGGAGGGAAAATATTTTAAGAAGTCATTAAAGCAACAACCTTCCCAAAGAGAATAAATCTGCAAAGCAGCAGCAAAACAAGCTGCCCAGTCTATTTTATCAAAGACTTGGGCTTTTTCCTATTACATGACAAACAACTGGCATCCAAGCTGCCAATTATTTAACCATGGTGAGACTTTTAACTCCATTTAGGAGGGAAAAATAAAGCTGCTGTAAATTTAATGCTGCACAACAATCTAAAACAGCTGCCTACAAAATTTACTTTATGTCCTTTTTTATCTGTCTCTACTAGTATCGTTTCATCTACATGCACAGAGAAAATGTTCTCTCTCTCGCACGGGTTGAAAGCTATTTTTGTCCTAGTGAAAACATTACAAATAAGTTTGAAATAATTAGGTAAATGGTGGATAACATGATTCTACATTACCATTTAAATGGCTCTGTTTCATCACATTTTATGTCCACAATGAAATTTCTCTGCATCAGACACAGTATTTTATATTGTTTGTAGGAGTGTAACCTCTGCTAATTATTACTGGCCAAAAACTGAAAAGAAACCTCATCGGTTATTGTTTCCAATGCTTTAAATATTGTTCTCTCATACCAAGTGAGGACCAACAAGTGGCATACCAACTACCATTTTGACCATCACGTCACTCAAAGCTTGAATTATGTCAACATGTTGTTTCTCCTCCCCTCGCTTTGAACAAAAAAGATTTTGCATTGGAGTTATTAACCTGTGTAGTTCTGTGCAGGTAACTTACCAACTAGTCTGGGAGTAAGCGTAAAGTTTACCCCCTTAATTTCTCTAATCCATCTCCAACCTCCACCTACTCTCTATAAAATTTGAGAAAATTAGGACATGAGTCACTATAACCACAATCTTTCTGATTATAGATCACAGTTTTTCTGGGGTCATTAAATGCCCTGATTTCACTCTTTATGGAATCAAACTGCCAATAAGGGCACCTTTTGAATACACCAACTATTGCAAAACCTCATAGTTAAAGCAGGCTTGGGGAAAAATTCACACATGCCTTTTTGTAATCATTTTAAGAATATTTCAATTAAAAAATTAAATAGTCTCAGTGTACAACAAAGAATGCGTAATAAGCAAATGTGCAATTATACTGAGGCCACAAGCTTTCTGAAAAGTGTTAACTGGTATGTGTCAGTAAAACATAAGTTAGTAAGCACCTTTCTCAACTGTATGAAAGATGTTAAATCAGAAGAATGCTGGATTTCTGTAAAGTATGGCTGTTGAATGACACAAATAAACACTCTCTTTTCTGTGGCTAACTAGAGAGAACAAGGCACATTAAGACAAAGGGGCTACTGACCATTAGTTATTGACTTCAAAGGGTCAACTCAAATGGAGGCTCAGAGATTTCTGAATGATGGACATAAAATCATGTCCCGTGCCCACAAACTGTCCGCTACTAACAGCCAAGCAAACAGGCACTCTTCTTAGATCGTTCTGTGCGTGAAAGAAGATAAAAAGTACTTCTCAGCTTAAGGTGGTCAAGCAGGCTAGACAGTTGTTATTTTAACAAGAAGAAAGTACTAAAGAAAAAGAAAACTGATCTGTAACAAAAGCCAACCGCAAACAATTAAGGACTCCACAAAACTTTAGCTAATGAAAGATGTTTCCTTCTTTATTATTGTGTAATACTTCTTTCACAGAAACATGGTATTTACAAATATACACATATAGACCGCTGATCATAAAATGTTACTGAAGAATTAGTCAAAAAAATCAATTTACAAAAACCAAAAACTTTCCAAAGATATTCTGGCTGAAAAAGTTTAATGAAATTTCAAGGAGACGCGTCTGTACAGAAAGATAGGTTTTAGCTCCTCGAGTTCTGGTAATATTAGACAAGTTGTGAACCAAGTGAGCTAAGCTCAGCTGTACATTTGAGATGAGGCAGGTTTTTTTTTTAATATTGTTCTTTTTCACACAATTTCTTGATGGTCAGTTCAACAGGTCTCAGGAGGCACTGGTTTGTATGTTTTTGGAAGCTGCAAGCATTGCTCTCACTTTGGCCATAAGATCCTGTAGAAAATAAAAGGAAAATGATCAGACATGTCTGGGCTTTGAAGAGAGCTGAAGCATGTGACTGCAAAAACCCGCATGGAAGGGTTAGCTTGTGCTCCAGTCACACAGAACACTTAGATTCATGAGCATCAGCTATTAACAAGTCCCTGGCCTAAATGAGTGACATAATTTGGAGAAAGTTCCTATGACAGCAACTGAAGTCTGTTTTTACTACAATGCTACAAGGTGCTCCGCATAAATATTTAGAGCAATTTCTATACAGCAAGACACAAAAATCGCATCAACTGAAATGGAAAGAAACTACGACCGTATCTTCACAAAAACTGTAATGAACACACAACTACTAACCGCTGAAGGTTGAAAAAAGAAGAAAGAAAAACAAGAGAGAGCTGGTAAGAAGAGAGTGCTAACAATTACTCTATGACAGAAAGCTTTTTTTTTTTTTTTGCTTTGTAAACCTGAACCGAAAATTTACATAGCAGCGGTATTTTCACATATGACAGAGTGACTGAAACATTAAGACTGTTGTGAAACTCTCAGTAGCAACTCTCAGTCTTGTCTGAGTAACCAGTGGGAACAGCATTACAAAAGGAAATGAAATTTCATGTAAACGGCATTGAGTAATTGGGTTGCGAAAAATGATCACAAAATAAAAAGTGTGTATCAGTGATGAAATAAATACTTAAAACATTTCCTCAGAAATGCAATATAAATGAATTAAAATCCTTTGTCCTTTTAAAGCATTTTTCATCTGAAGCTCCCAAAACACTTCATAGGGGAATTCAGCATCATTATTCCACTTTACAGATGGAAGAATCTGAACGAGAAAAGATACTTTATTGGTCAGGGTTAGCCAGCACAGCAGCGGTAAAATAATCTTACTAATAATTAGGTAAATTATATTTCTTTGGGCCCTTAAAGATAAAAAGATGCTGAAGTAATCTATTTTGGGAAATATCTTGCAGATTCACAAAAGCTTCATTCCTATTTTTAACTTTCTGCAAATAGCAACTAAGAACTGTATTTTAATGTAGTAATCTTTCCTCCTCTTACAGCTGCACTTCAAGCAAGACTTATATTAGCAGACTAGTATGAAACTAGTAAATGCTATGCCATAAGCAATATTTAACCCAAGAAATGCATGAACCTATCACCTTTGTTTGAAGGGTATATATTTCTAAAGGGTGGGATGTTTACTCTACTTTGAAGACCATGATGCAGTTCATATCTCATTTCTCTTACCAGCAATTTCCATACTTTTGTTCGGTAGCCTATGACGTGCTATGGTGTTTGTACTCTGTTTTCTTTCTCTGCTGCCTATACTTGCTATTTTCTATTTTCCTGAATATTTTTGTTTTGGGTTTCTCATTGAGAACGGATCAGATATGGTATGTAAGGTACTAGTACTAATTCCCAACTACCACTATTTCCCTAGCGGAACTAAATCTTTGAACAATATTAATCTATTGAAAGAATAATCTATCCACTGAAAAAAAAATGAGAATATAAAAAGTAATTCTGATTTTATACTGTAAATTTTCCAAAGCATAATTAAGAGCTTTAAACTCTTTAAACTTGGCATATTCAATTGAAAGAAAGTTAAATATGCATGAAGACTCTAAGAGGATGAGTGAAATTAAAAATTTTAAGGAGTGATACCACGCAGTAGGTTTTAAAAAAGGAATGGAATTATTTTGATGGATGTTGGGTATCTTAAAACTGCATTAGAGAAGCTGAATGCATTTCAATTATTGCAAAGTGTATGGAGGCACATACCTGATATGCCCTGATTTACTGCGAACTTGAATATATCAGCAAAATCATAACAATAATAGTTCAGAGACATAAAGAGCAACAAGGGTAAGGTAAGTGAGTTGAAGATACTGCTGAATGCAAAGCATACACTTACTTCAGTCTGCAAGAGGACATATTTTTCCTGTACTGCCAACACTATAAACTTAGCCTTTGCCATGGTATTTCTCCTTCTTTCTTCCATGAAACTTGTTAAGAGCACTACATGGTGAGATGGGCTCTCAGTAATACCTGCTATTGCTAACTGGGGTATTGTAGCATAATGTGGACTTTCATATCTTAACAGCGCATATACTGCTGCATAATGAATTTAGCTTGGTCTTTAGAGGCTTGATTAAACTTGAAAGGACAGCAGCTAGAGAAGCAATAAAATAGGTTTTCTCACAAGCAAACAGATTAAGAATGACAATGAACACGTCTCTACGTCATATGCGAAGCTCAGAATTGTACCAGGTAGTGAGAGAAGAAAGTGATATGATGGACACACTTAATTAGGCAACATACTCTGAATGTGTTTATTTGTACCTGAGTGATTTTACTCTGCACTGAAGACACAATTGCTGAAGAGATTTGGCCATCTTTTTCCTGAGAAACTCCCCTAAAAAAGTAAAATTAGAATTAGACATTTATAGTCAATGTTTTAGAAATGCATTTCACTCACCATCACAATTTTGGGGTTTATTGTACAATAATACGGTAGTCAACAGTTCTCTCATTCAACTAGAAGCCATGAAAAATCCCAGTCAGAAGAGTCACTCATCCAACTGATACAAAGAAATCTGAACAACAGCCTAGGAATTTTTAACAGGACTGTTCTATATTCTATGGAAATAATTTAATTATGAATCTTGCACACCCATTACAATTCAAACCACCCTATTAAAATCCTACTTCAAAGAGTTATCCCATTTAGTAAGAGTTTCCAATTTCTAACTTAGAATTAGGTTGCAGAATTTTCTGCATCAGTTTTACTGTAAGAGTATGTCAAGATGTTTACTCCAGTAGGAAACAGAGATCCGATGTCTTCATTAGACTGATGCACGTGGTACTGTCTTCCCAGTGTTTTCTACTTTTAATATGCACACGTTATTTACACACAGAGCTCCTCACCATAAAAGTTAGGTCAAAAGACATACTCACAGTCAAAAGACATCAGCACTGAACTATTACAGAAAAAGAACACATTACCTGGAGCGTTCCTGGCTGGATTCCCTGCTCTCCACAGGAGAGACACTAGTTGAATGTACAGAGTTTTTGTGTGTGGATGGTTTGCCTGGTGACATGGATGGTGAAGGAGACCTAGCTTTGGACTTGGTACGTGATCTAGACCGCCTCTTCTTCTTCTTTTCATGGGGACTTCTGCAAGAAGAAAATATTTTATTGAAGGGTATTTAAAGCAAAATTACACTAGCTCAGTTGAAGTTACTTTTCACATTTCTAAAAGCTTATGTAGCCCACTTCCACAGGATACTTCCTATGCATTCAGCAAGCATTAGAGTCTTACCCCAATACTGCACTTTTACAGCTGTGCAAAATACGTTCTCAGAAGCTCTTTTTAACACACTACATTAGGCAACTACTAGTACCTGAGGTTCTCACTTGGAATGCTACTTCACAGGTACACAGGAATTACTGACCAGTATGTGATAGTTTGAAGGATGACAATGAAAAGTCTTTTATTGGAGATTTGCAGAATAACTTTGCTAGAGGGAAGTTCCTTCCCAAACATCATCAGACACTTAGAATACA
The DNA here is from genome assembly GCF_028500815.1 of Rissa tridactyla. Classification (NCBI taxonomy): domain Eukaryota; kingdom Metazoa; phylum Chordata; class Aves; order Charadriiformes; family Laridae; genus Rissa; species Rissa tridactyla. Next base: position 8,925,667 of record NC_071478.1, on the reverse strand, counting down.
ATGAGAAATGTACATACCTTCCAATTTTCCTAGCTAATAAACAAACAAACCACGGAATCATAGCTACGCAAAAGATCTACAAGGCAAATCCATGGTTTGTTTGTTTGCTTTTTAAAAGAAATTATCCCTTTCCTTCTGATCCAATCTGTAATGCAACAAACCGCAGGCTCAAAATTATAAACAAGCTCTGGTGTGCCACTCAAAGAAACCTAGACCTAGCAACATGTTTTAAGTGCAAACTGTTTATGACTTGGAAATTAGGTACACAAATGTCTGTCACTCCGAGAGCTGGAACAAAGGACTTACAGGTACCTGATGTGGTCATTATCGACAGGAGGGGAAAACAGAGGTAGCTTCCTCATATGCAATGTTAAGCTCAAAGAGAATTCAATTAGTAATATACTAGAGACGGAACTATCAAAATCTTTATACATGGTTATGAATTTATGTCTGTATGATTTACATACCAGTATTGACATGACTGTAATTGGAATTACTAGAGTAATGCCTTAATTAGAGTTAGGCAATACCTCATTGTACGTATCTCTCTCTAGCATGCACAGCTAGAAATCTGTTCAGAAGAGTGTTGTTGAAGCTTCTAGAATATCTCAAACCACTGTAAAACTTAGAGCCATCTTTTAAGTATCACATTATTGGTTCCTTTACTTTGATTTTCTTAGAAATTTGGTACTTGAAAAGCAGCTGTGCTGTAACATTAAGTTCCCATATAAATACTGTACATCCCTCATGCTTAAGAGTTTATCATACAAATATCTGATTTTTACATAGAATTTAACATTAAAGACCTAAAATTGCAAAATCTTCTTACACTTTTCTTGCATAAATTATCATTAAGTGGCAGAAGAAAAACCCCCACAGCTATACTGGCCTCTAACACTTACGTGAGTATACAAAAAACATCAGCTATGAAGTCAGTTATTTCTTGACATCAGCTACGAAGTCAGTTATTTCTTGACTAGCTAATTATATACCGTAATTGCTCAGCTTCTTAAAACTTCATAATGTAATCAAGCTGTTATCATATTTCATACTTAACTCTTGAAAATCTCAGCAAACATTCATCATGCAAGAAGAATATTTTACAGTAAGGTTTTCTGGTGTTTTTCATCTCAGATTATGATGAACAAACATCATAACAGCTGAATCAATGTGTCTACCAATTTTCTATTTTTAGAACAGTCCATTTGCCAAAACTAGGCTTATTTTTTAATTTTTTTCTAGGTACAAAAGCTAGCATAAAAGAACTATGCATATTCTCTGTGGCAAGTAATTCACTGCAGTCAGATTAAAACACTAGTTTACATTAGACTGCTTTTTAAAGTGACTATGATGGCAACTGAGGTACAGGATAAGCAAAAGAAAAAAACCCAATTATTATATTTATTCTGAAGTACACTCATTCTACTGGCAGTGAGCCAGCAACTCCCAAACAGATAAAATAAAGTATAGCTTCCTCGTTCTTGAATATTTTCTTCTGGAAATATACCTAAAAATTTACAAGCAATGCTAGTTATTCAGCATCACAACTGATAACAGATTAATGCCCTGAGCAAGTTTAAAACACTGCAGTATTTATCAATTATAATTTTCAGCCCTCTGACAGTACTGGATTCTAAAGCTTGCCTACTTCTTAGTGTAACTATGGTTAATAAAAAACACTTGGCTGACTGATGCCATGTAAGGTTGAAATGGCTCTCAGCTATCAGGCAAAATATACGTTACTCACTGATAGAAAGCCTAAGTAAACTAATTAGCTCTTAACAGACCTAGAACCCAAACCTGGCTTCCATTACACCATTGCAAAGAATCTACTCTATAACTGAAGATTAAAACTGGTCTATCACACCACCTACATTTTCACTTGAAAATTCAACATGTCAGTCCTAATAGGTCTGAAACCATGGCCTTTCTGCAATCAGAGCTGCAAAATATCCTCGATACAATATTCTTTCTTCAGTCTACATTTTTTGCGCTTACTGCCATATTTTACTGTGTAGCATATTAACCTTCACTGATTTGGTTGTACATTTAGTGTTCAAACATATGAAAGAATGGGTGAAGAACAACAAGTACTTCTATTATATTTTTCTCCACAGAAGTATTTGCCTATTAAAGTAGAACTGCAGAACATTTGTCTACTAAAATAAAGCTCCAGAACATACCTAGGGAGCACACAGCACAGCCGGCAACGTTTAAAGTCTCTTACGATGCCAGGACATAACTTTCCCCAGGACAGGGTATACTTACTTGGAACGCGGGCGTTTCCTACTATTTCCAGGACTGTTACTAATGCGATAAGCTGTTGGAACACTTCTTTCATCTCTCCGCCTTTCTGGTGTGTGAGCCCTTCTCCTAGGTGACCTTGATCGTGACCTGAGCAGGAAAAAACATCCAAAAGTTTGCTTTTTGTTACTTATCTCATTACTTCTATTTCAGTGGAATTGTGCTGTCACCAAATGCAAATATAACACCTTTCAAATGCCTATTTTATACCAACATGGTGTATTTAGTCTCCAAGACTTGTCAGCTGCATAAAAATTTCTTACCCATCCAAGACATTTAGGATGTAATTATGCATTGCGTTTCACTCCCAACAGGGGGTGGGGAGGAAAGCAATTATTTTTTGGTACTGTGTGCTAATGTCACCTTCTGTATTAGTAAGCGGGAAAGGCTTACTTTAGTCCAGTCACCTTTTGTGGCAACAGAGTTTACTAAAATTGGTATGCAGAAGGCCAATTTGGCTCGAAGCCTGGGATTGTCAGGCCTGACCTCGTCTTCTCAAATTAGTGGTACGTTTTAAGAACTGCTGCATCACAGAGATAAAGACAAGGTTTTGTTTTCAGCACATCTCCAACACTGACAAGTCCAGGAAATTTTCTCCCTGATGCTGCAGAATAATCCTAGCACAGCCAACATTTTCACCTGTGCGAGTGACCAACAACCCATGATCAGCATGGTTTGGCACTAGCACTTCAACTTGAGATATTTTTCCTAGAAAAGTGAGAAAGAGATCAAGAAGGGAAAAAAGAAAGCGTGCCCAGTTAAGATCAGAGATCAACTTAAGAGCTTAACTCTTTTTCTCTGTGATTTGGCATTAAATGGATGTGCAAGTAACACATGAGTATTTCTTAATAACAAAATAAATTAAATGAGATAAGTCCTGAGAGATGGAGGGGAGGGGGGAAGATGGAGAAGGGGGCAATTCATGGACCCAGCCTGGGGCAGATTAAAAAAAAAAAAAAAAAAAAAGAAAAAACGAAAGAGAAAAAACAACCCCCAAATCTGCCCAAAATTCCTGATAGTAACAGCTAGTTTTGTTCTCACTAAAATATATAGTTCTAATAATTTTAATTCTATTTGCTTATTTATTTTGAAGCCTTTCTTATTTATTTACTATAGGTATGTCATTCCATGTATATCAAACATTCATCTTCTTGAAAATACCTAATTTGCAGTGACAAAAAGACAAGCCATTTGTGAAATCACTGATCTTCTGCAGACTCACACCATATATACAATATATACACACACTCCTGAGCCATTTCTCTTACACCTACAACAAAAGAGATCAACTGAAAATGAAAAAAGTAATCACAATGGTAGTAAAGCGTTGCAAATTAACTGCTTTGTCACTTAGAAATCTGATCTTTACCAGGCCATTCAGAAGGATTAAAAAAGGAAAAAAACCAACAGATTATAAAGTTTGGGGTCAGTCAGACACCTTGACATTTTACCAGGATTTCCCTCAAAAGAGCTCCAGCAGTCAAATCTTTTCGTTGTCGAAGTTGCCTGATAATTTTCCCGCTCTGTTGCTGCTGCCATTGATGAGCTGCTCAGACTCCGCTCCATGCTCAGTGTCCCTGTGGATGCTGTGAGTCTGTGATACGGAGGCACACACTTCACATTCAGAATAAAATGTGCTAGTTTTGGTATTAACTAGAATCCTGAAAAGGCTCAGTCCCTTAACCAAAAGCTGAACCTTAGTGAAACATGCCTATATGGACCAGCCTAAAAAAAGTCCAAACAATCAGAAAGAAAAAGGCATTAGCTTCATGTTTATGAACTGATGTTTGCGGTTCTACAACATTCTTCCAATCACCAAACGTTAAGAATTTCAGCCATTAGCTTCAAACAATTAAAAACAGCTTAACAGATTACTGCAATGCATCAATTATTACTTTCATTAGACTGCGATTTCAAAAGGCACTCTATTCCTTTAAAGTCAGTATCACTTGTGTTTAGTAGGGTCCCAAAAATTCAAAGGGTTACGAAGCTTGGCATGTCTCATTACAAATTAGGAATTAAAACTACGTGAACAGACACTGCCTCAGCAACATGAAAATCAGTTCTGAAGGAGAAAAAAAAATCCCAAACAATCTTCTATTTTTTTTTAATAAAGAACAGCTACTTTCAAGTCTCTTAAATTCCTAACACTGAGGGAAAAAGTCTCGCACAAACACACATACAGTTGTACTCTATCCAAACTTACTGAAAAGTAACCTGTTAATAAAAGAATGCCACTACTAATTACTGTTTATAACTCATTAACTGGATAAATTATGTGGCTTAGTACTACTCTATTACTAGACAGAATAAAGAAAAACGATCACTATCAAGGAGAAGTTTAGCCTTTCCATCTCTACTCTAGTTCAAAAGGAACATCCAAATTTCATCTGACCAAATCACTAAGTCACTCCACACGTAACGAGCGCCGCTGCCTCCCTTCCTCTCCTCTCACATACGCTCACACGCACAAACACATCATTAGCTTAGGTATGGACTACAAAGATCTATTGGTAGAAAAAAGACTCCGATGAACACCATCATCATGTACGCTTACTGCCAACCAGCTGTGAAACCTCACTTCTCAGCTGGAATGGCAAACTGGAAACTCCAGTGACTGACAACCTACACTTCTTTAAAGAGCACCACTGTCAGGTACATTTCACACCCGACTTTTTAATGGTGCTTTGAAATTGATTAGAAAAAAAGACACTGATGAAGCATTTACTACAGATGACCAAAAGGTACCAAAGGCTGTTTGTTTTCCAAGATATATTCAACAAATGTGCCCCACCTTTGACATTAAGTACTTATTTGTAAAAACTAATTCTCTCTTTGGGACTAAGAGCTGCAAAGCAATCCATGCTGCGATACCTTACAGCACGTTTGGACATGGTTTACTGTTTCCATAACTTTTATTTAACTTTAATCTGTCACGCTGGCCTAGAATTAAAACTGTACGATACCAGGAGCTTTATGGGACTAATTTTGGTACAGAAATTTTGTTCCAGAGAGTAACATGCATTTATAGAGAGAATTGCTGTTAGCACACCACATGCCACAACTAAGCCAATATATCTGGGTTCCTTACATAGCTACAATTTTTGGAACTTGTTTCTGTAAAACAGGTTTGGTTGTGCTACCCAGAAAAATGAATATTCAAAACATGCTTTGAATCAACTTCATGTTATTTGAACAGAATTTTTCATTTTTAATGCTCTCTGAAGATGCATTAGAAAATATAAAAAAATATAACAGTACAAAAATTGTATCTTACCACCAAAGACTATTTTTAAATGAAGTAGAGCCTCTAGACCTCTAACAATGCAAAACCAAGTGATAAACGAGTGATATAAAATGGGATACAGAGAAGTATATTGCAAAGATCATCTGTAGGATTTCTAAGCACAATATGCATTTTGGAAGGAAAAAAAAAAAGATAATTAAGATACACAAACTAAAAAGGAAGAGCTTGAAAAGTATACTGAACATCACATTGGAATAATTCTATGTTTAACTTCCCACATCTCATTACCTATAAACTTGTCACAGGAAGTTATATGGTAAAGGTGATTTTTAATCTTAATTTTTGGAATAACTTACACCTTTAACTAGTAACTACTGAAAGTGTTTTTAAACAGAAGCTCAACTAATGTCTATATGCAAACCTCAAAAAAAATCTAAGGCTTTAAAACTGTTCCCCAAACACAGGGGAAGTGCTGAGTGTTCATTACTACAATTTAAGGATCACAATTCTTTACAATCTGAATGCAATACAGCCTAATGAAAAATTATGAAATAAACATATTTTGGCTTATCTTTTGGCTGTCATGGTTAATTTAAATATAATAGTTTAAATAACTTCAAATCCAAAATACTTATTTTCACTGTGCAGATACTTCAAACCTAATAAGCTACTCTCTAAGAAAGTTGGGAAAGTCTGTTATTCTAAATTATTTGATTAACAGGAACCGGAGCAGTAATTACTACAGAAAGGCAAAATTCCAGCTTTTTTCAGTTTACTCTTGAGGTAAAATAAAGCATCAATAATCACTTTATATTGAGATTTGTAGGTTAGAATATACATTTTGAAAAGAATAAAATAAGGCATAAAAACCTCAAAGATACAACATCAGACTGAGACATTCAAATAAAGCGCTGTTACTCAAAATAAGGATGTTCCAGTATAATTCAGCATCAATGTCCACACAATAAAGGCTATCTCTGAGGGCCATCCACTTAATACAAGATGAACACATTAACATGTACAAAGAGTTTACACTTTACCCCAGGAGAGAATGACTCTCTACATAACTATTCATTCAGCAGCAAGCTGTAACATCCATGTAACATCCCACGTTTTGGGAATCTAGGAAAAAAATATTGTTCTAGGTGAAGCACTGGGAAAACTGAAGAGCAAAGAGATGTGAAAGGTGCCGTGTTTTGAATGAGACAAGAAAATGCATGGAAATGATTTTCTCTGAATCAACACTAAATATATGAATAAATTAAAAAAAGAAAGTCATATCTTCTAGCTAGGCAAGAGCATTTGCCTTTTTTTGGCAATTACTAAGACATGGCATTATTTTTGCCTGAGCATTTGAGGCAAAACACATCAGTATTCGACTGGGTTATGAATCAGCTCTCACTCTTGATTACTCTACAAATTTTCTGGTTTCAGGAGCAAGAGCTTTAATTTTGGAAATACAGTGAGTATGTTAAGGTGTAATAAACACCTTCAGTAAAGCAAACCTTCAATCATCACCATTTCTTGTACAATGAAAAGACTTCATGAAATAAGACTATTCAATATTATCCAAACTATAATTCTTGATACGAAATTTCCCAAAATGGAGCGTTCACAAGCTGTATTAACCACCTTTACCACTGAGACACTATGAAAAGCTTTCTAGTCTCTCTGTTATCAATTTAAATCCATTATTTACTGTCCAAACCCCAAAGACTGAAGAAGAATGTTCTATTTCCTCTTATTTGGCGTTCATGAAGACTCATTTCATCTCTCTTCAGTCTTCACAAATAGTCGTTCTAACTCTTTTTTTTTTTTTTTTTTTAGTTTTTTTGATGATTCCCTCTGATCTTCCTCCAACTGGTCTAATTCCTTCTAAAGGATGCACAAACTGCACAGTACTCCATCTGAGGCCAAACAGAATAACATCATCTTCCAAATGAGGAGATACTTGATGTATCCTGCATAAGACTTGCTTGTCTTTACTGACTACATTAAAGTAAACCAATACAGTCACTATATTAAGTATCAGACACAGGAGAAAGGTATTAATTACAGTTGAATTACCAAGAGGTCCTTGGGCCTTAGATTTAGTCATGTTCTTATGAAATGTTGTAGATAGGAAGGTACATTCAGATTTCTAACAGGTCTCCTGCCTGATAAAAGCATTTCATACAGCCTGCAAAAAGCTCAAAGGGAACAGGCACCCACTCGGCACTGATGATACTGCCTTCAGTTCCCAGATACAATGGGTTTCGGAACGGGAGACAGACCCTCCAGAGACCTTTGTTTAAACTGGTACTCACAGCACAAACAAGAAGAGACCAGATGAATTAAAAGCCCTTCCCTGTTCAGCTTTAACTTCTGTCAAGTTTTATAATGTGCAAAATGTTTTCAGTGCAAGATGTGGTGCAGTTGTTCTGAAACAATTTTAAAATTCAACCAGCCAGCATCAAGCTTACTGGACTTCTCAGGTTGTAGCATTCAGCAGCTGATCTAGGAAAGATCCCACCAGATTTAATCAGGTGTTGTGTTGATTCACGATGTTAAGACATTTATGTGCCTGTTACTTGATTCGTGCCAGGAGGCACACTCAGGATGGCACACAAAGATTAGCTCCAGTAGATTAACTATTCTCGGTGATTTTTGTGTAATTTCTCCACTAGCTGAACTATGGCCACCAAAACAAAACAAAAAAAAGAGAAACAACCAAAGCATAATGAGACTATCCATTATGTATCTGGTAGACTTCAATAGACTGTTTGTCTTTTCACCAGGAGAACCAAACGTAAACCAGTCAGTGGAAGCATTCAAGGCACTATAAAGGAACAGGTATCTCCCTAAAGTCACTAAGGCATATCTCACTATGTATCAAACCGAACTTGCAAGTTCCCATTAATCTGGTTACTGCCTGATGTGAGCTCATGCAACATGCAAGATTATCTTAATACCATTAAGTAGCATACCCAAGTACAGGTAAGGATCTTCTCAGATGATTCTTTCTCCTTTTCAATGTACCACAGAAGATGATTCAATTTTTTTTTTTAGCATTACTGTTTCTCCTTGTTTTTACCATATATCAGTAAAATCATGGATAAATATGTGCAACATAGCTTGGTTGAAGTGGGAGGTTCAAGTGAAGATATGGCATGACAGGGAGTTGAAATATGAGTGATTCACCTGAGGAGACTTTTCCCCAAGATATCCTTAACTCTGAGAGGACTTGCATTCACTTCTTAAGGAAAGCTTCATTCAGCTTCATTCCTTTTACACGCTGGTAAGCACAGAAAAGGAATGGCACACAGTATTTTGGAATGTGCCTTATAACATAGAGCATCATGACCACTGTTGTTAAAGGCAGTTAAATAAGTAGCATGTCAGACTGATCGGTTCAGCCCAAGCTATGTTCAATTAGTTCCTTGCATCTCTGAATAGCAGAGATGACTTCGGCAAAGTATTGTAGGTAACCTTAAAAATCTAGCATAAAATAACAACTTGTAATGTGTTAACACTTACTCATATTAGTATAGTTAGACACTTCATTAAACAAACAAAAAATGCACAAGGAAAATAAAAGATGAGAAGTTTTGTCACACCACTATAAAGGGCTAGAAGCGGTTTTTCAGGAAAAAGCAGATGTCACAGGCATGGCCACAAAGATAAAGGAATGTATGATTTTGCATGCGTCACATCCATATATAGCTGTAGCAGTATTTATATGCACAATTCATTTGAACGACAAGTTACTTAAACGCTGTTCTGTAGCATGATCCAGAGAATGCAACCTCAAGAATAAGCCCTTCCGACTGACCACAACAACTGCTATGTGGCAGGGCATTCAAATATGACAAATTTTACAGACAGCAAACACTAAAGGTGCCAACACCCAAACGTCTTAGATGTAATTAACAGTATTAATATAACACATTATGTATCATCTTATAGCTGGGTAATTAATATACCGAATTTAATCTCATTACCAACTAAACATAGAGTTAGTTGCACTGGGGTACACTCTTCTCTGGCCACCCTTCCTCATCAACTCTGTTTTCACCCTTCTTGGATTCCTGTCATATCTCTCCTGCCATTCATCCATCACATTTTTTCACATGCTACCCAACTGCTTGCTTGTTTTCTGAGCTTTGCTGTTCAGCTACCTGGCTCTCCACCTCTATTTCTTATCTTAACATTGCCTGGTTACTTTACTCCAGCAACAGCCACAAACTTACTAGCAAGCCCTCTTCCTGCTATAATCACGTTTCTTCATATTATCGCCAGGTATTTCACATACTAGAGTGAAGCAGCACTTACTGGTGCAGTTTTTGCACTCTGTAATTAGAAATTAATGATTTGTTATTTCATTAAAAATATTTTCAAAGATCTTCCACATTTGATGATATTTATTCACTGTCTTCAAGGTGACTATACGCTTTGTAATGGGTATAAACACACTTACATAATGGAATAAGAAGCACAAAAATGTTTTAAGTGTTACCCCACACAGAACTCTAAAGAATACGTTTGGTTTCCAAACCCACCTTGAATGCCTGACAGTTCTATAGGCAGTGGGAAGTGAGTGCTTTGCTTTTGAATGTGATCTAGATCTGGACTTAGATGATGAATGATACTTGAATGGTGATCGAGATCTTGTCCGAGATCTTTTCTTATGTTTTTTTCTTTTCTTTTCTTTTTCTTCATCCCTAGGAGGATCTTTGCTTTTGCTTGAAGGCCTTTCTGCTTGTTTAACTTCTAACGTGGGTAAAGTTCTGACTGCAGCCACAGGACATGGTATACTATTGACACTCTGAAATCAAAGGCAAACAAAGAACAGTGTTCAGTTTTCAAAGCTGCATGCAAATTTTTTATTTGAGAAAGTCCTATGAGTGTGGACAACACATAAGCATCTCTAGTCCTTTATACTAAACAGAGGACAACATCTACTCCTATGCGTGCTACATACCTGCACATTCTGGCAAAGAAACTTAAGATAACCTGCTTGGTAGCAGCTCTGAGGAGAAGGACCTGGGGGTCCTGGTAGACAGTAAATTATCCATGAGCCAGCAGTGTGCCCTTGTCGCCAAGAAGGCCAATGGCATCCTGGGCTGCATAGGGAAGAGTGTGGCCAGTAGGTCGAGGGAGGTCATTCTCCCCCTCTACTCTGCACTGGTGAGGCCACAACTGGAGTACTGTGTCCAGTTTTGGGCTCCCCAGTTCAAGAGGGACAGGGAACTACTGGAGCGAGTCCAGCGAAGGGCAACCAAGATGATTATGGGACTGGAGCACCTCCCTTATGAGGAACGGCTGAAAGAGCTGGAACTCTTTAGCCTGGAGAAGAGAAGGTTGAGGGGGGACCTGATTAATGTTTACAAGTATCTAAAGGGTGGGTTTAAGGAGGACGGAGCCAGGCTCTTTTCAATGGTTCCCAGTGACAGGACAAGGGGCAATGGGCACAAGCTGGAACATAGGAAGTTCCGTTCAAATACACGGAAAAACTTCTTTACAGTGAGGGTGACAGAGCACTGGAACAGGCTGCCCAGGGAGGTTGTGGAGTCCCCTTCTCTGGAGATTTTCAAGACCCGCCTGGATGCAGCCCTGAGGGATGTGCTTTAGGCAACCCTGCTCTAGCAGGGGAGTTGGACTAGATGATCTCTAGAGGTCCCTTCCAACTCTGAAGATTCCGTGATTCCGTAGTCTTGCCAATATACAATACGGGTTGTTTGCAGAAATGCTGGATAACAACAGCAAGGAAAATAATAACTAACAATCACCTTACATTTTTTGACTCATGAAAGTGTGTGAGAAATACATCCATCTTAAGAAAGTAGTTGTGAAATCAATAACAATCTAACCTCCCACAAATGCTTTAACGCCCCACAGTGCTGCATCAGTATTATGTAAAGTGAGCATAAGTAAGGCTGACATCGTCAAAAACTTGCATCTAGTAGTATTTAATGGAGGCCTATACAGTTCCCCAAAGATACATATACAAGTTGGGATACGCACGCTAACTCTGTCACCTGAACTAGGGCATAGTTCTGAAGTTCTCATCTTTAGTTTTTAGAAGAAACTTGTTCAAAAAATGGGTACTATCAGATATCTTTTCATCTATTTATCCCTTTAATTTAAAAAAGAATAAACCTGAAAATACAATCAGGATCTACTGACATTCAAAGTTAAGTTTTAAAGTCACTTTCATCCTTGAACTGTGCTGTTTAGACTACAACCTCAAGGAAAACAGCAAAATGAATTAGTGCTGATATTTATTTCACAAAGTACAGAAATAATTTATGTTTTGCATGTAAAGGGTTGAGAAGATCACAAAAGTTATTAATCTCAAAGACAGAACAGGACCACGCACAATTCATGCTCAGTGAGTAATTCTGACTGCAGTCAGTTAAGCAAAACACACCATACTCCAAGAATTTTCAAATTATCAGCTTGTACCTGAGAGAATTCTGCTCAATACCTTGTTTAGAACAATTCGAGTCAGGCGCTACAGATATGCTCCTCATTTCAAAGCCTGTCATTCCCCCAGCTGCCATTTCAAGGCAACTGGAGAAATCAGTTTCCCTCTGTCATAATTTCTGCTCCACCCGGTCTGACACTTTCACCGTTTGATACAAGAATGCTTACCGTGATCAGAATAAAAAGTAATACATTAAAACCTGAAATAACCAAATTAGAAACCAGTGATTTTTTCCATTCTTTTTACCCATCTCCCATTGTGAGTATGTCAAAGCAATAATTGACCACATTTGAATAATCAGAAATACAGCTTTGCTTCAAGTTAGAGAGCCATGACACTTTTCCGAGCTTTAACTGATAACTGCTATCACAATATTTACAAAAATAGCAACAAAGCAGTACTAAAGTAGTTTGCTTCAAGAACTATAGACATTTTATAGCATGATCATTTGAGTGACTGGTTTAGCAGAGGCCCATTTCCAATTTCACTAACTTCACAATCCATGTGTAACTGCAGACACCTCATCTCCAAACTTCAGTTTCCTAAGAGACTACAGCAGCCCATTTTTGTTTCTAGCCAGTGTTATTCATCTCTTTATACAGTATCTTAGTCTTCACTTTGAACACTACTGAATATGTAATAGACCTGCTTGCCTTGAAGTAGACACCTCTAACAGCTTGAAACAAAATAGCTGTAGGCAAAGCACAGTTAAGAGGAAAACAAGAGAGGGAAGAAAAAAACAATGGTTTTCAGTGCCCAAGTTCATTTGGCTGTATGAAACGTAAGATATCAAACCACTGCCAAAAAGGAAGTTAATAACTGAATGACACATTTACTTTTAGGTCACACATAGAGATTCTCTCAGCAATCAGAATGAAGAAACCCACAATGCTAAGCACCCCTAGGCATCCACCAAAAGCATCAGATGCTGAAACGGTGAGCTCTCCTTGACCTTCAGGATGTTACTAAAGAGTGACGGCGCCGTCCAGACATCTCTGAGAGCAGCAGGCTGGCTGTACATTCAGATGCTACTGCTTCAAGCTACTAATGAATTACGTTTGGGAAGCCATACAGAAGTAACTTGAGCTACCCCCAGATGAACATGTAGGTCCCAGAGAATAACACAAGAGCTAACACACAGGGAGAAGCCACCTGCCTGTCCAAACCTACACGACACACCACTGCGACCAGGAGCTCAGGTGATAGTGGACAGGTCACAATCACAAAATTAACTGTGAACAAACGTGTTGATTCCCCCAGTGGCAACTCTGGCTGCCTTCAAGAAAAAAATCACCAGCAAAACAGCCTGAAACACCAGCAGAGCAGAACATAAGAGCTCAGTGAAAGAACTTAATGTCAGCAAGTTGCCAGGCCATACAGAAAATTTCTAGGTGTATAAATGATGCTGACGAATAAAAATATTTAGAAAAAATAAACTATCTTAGTGACTGTCAAAAAGAAGCTGTCAACAGTTTGTGTTTTTACTAGTGAAAGCTGATCCAGGCAAGCTAAGGAAATAGGAACTAAAATTGGAGGCACAAATGTAAGAAAAAAAATAATTACAAAAAATAAATCAAAGTAAGCACATATACTGGGAGATTATTAAGCATTTCCAAAAGGCAGAAACACTCTGTTTTACTGACCAGGCTCTGCAAACCTGCAGGTCAGCAGAACAGTTTTGGAAAGCATGGCAACAAGCTGGTTACCTGATGATTTTTATTATGTATCTCAAGGGATGAGAGATTTAAATTTTTTGAGAGCTCTTCTAGGAAGTCACACTGCAAACATTCAGAGAGCATTCACTGAATCTCACTTATCTGTCCATTTTGGGTAACAGCACATTTTTTTGGCCCTTATTAAATGCTACAGTGTCAGACAATTTCACTGGCAGACTCGTTCTTCAGCATATTTGCATGACTGAAGTAAAACCTACTAAAATAATGCTTCCTACGGAAACACTTGGTATAAAAAACACTTCAGAGAGCTTTTTGGAAAACAAAGATGATTCAACAACTCTTGTTTAGCAGGAATGGGTTAGGAAAGAGCTCTGTAATGAGGAAGAATTTATAGCTATATGAGAACAGAAACGAACACTTCAGCTCATTACAAGATATATGCATATTTGCAGTTTTCGTAAGACCAGAACACACATTAGTTATTCTGGGGTTACATTACTTAATCAATACACAAAGCCAACATTAGAAGTGAACCAAAAGGTGCTTACTACAAGAGAACAAAAAGCTGGCATTGTTCCTGGTACAAACATTATCAACTGGTAAAGAACATTATCAATAATGTCACTAACACTTCTACAACTGGCTTATACTACTTCTATTCCGAACAGCTGAATTTGGCAGTAATTTGAACGCTATTTTAGATCAAAATTAGGAGGAGTGAAGAAAGTCAGAACTGTGAAGATTTAATCAACAATTCTTTTACTTCATTAAAATCTGAAAACATTCCAGGTTCTCTTCTACCACTGTACCTTTGTACTGCAGGTTCTCCAAAGCTTATGGTGAAGCATTCCCTGACTGAGAGTTAATAAGCAACTATCTACCAGCAATGGGAGCGTATGATTGCTCTGTGCATCAAAGTGAGCAGTTACTGCTTTTAGAAGAGTTTGTCAGTCCTAGCCTCAAAAATTTGTTCCAAAATGATTAAGCAGAAGCGATAAAAACATTTCCTATAGCTTAAATTCCTACAGAACAAAATAAATACTCAATACTCACTCAACAGTTTCATCAGGGTTTAGCTACTGCACTGAAATATAGACATTAACAGTACACAGACCATGATAAGTTCTTCAAAAACAGACAGAATTTTGCATTCTCAATTTTGCCAGGGCCAACTGTAAAGAAATTAGTGGCTGTGAATCTGTTTGTTGCATGCATCAATATGCCTTTGTATCTTGAATACTTTGAAGAATAAAAATCAAGGCATAGGTGAGGGATGGAAGAATGTTCTATCTTAATTAAGATGGTAGTTCCTGATATTTACCTCTTTTCCCCTATTAAATATTAATTATAGTATTTAAGTATTTACAGTATGAGGAATTACAACTCTCATTACAACATTTTGGCAGTAGGGTTCTTGTAATAAAAAAGTTCCAAATGCCAGCAAGCTATCCACCTCCCAAATGCCACATTAGTATGTGACATTTTGTTTAATGTTTTTACCTGTCCTTTTGAAAAAGCAAGGTAAGGGAAATTTACAAACAAACAAACAAACATTCCCCCTTCCATGCTAAACAGAAGATATAAATACCTATATTCCGGGGGAAAAAAAAGGAAAGCAAGAAATGAATGGCCCTGAAATGTTCTAAAGCATTTTTTCTTTAAATACTTATTGGATGCTCTTCATTAGACAATTACGTTTTGCTCACAAGTTAACATTAAAAAAATATGCAAGTATAAAATTATGTTATACATTATTATTCCAAAGAGGCATGCAGTAATATCTACAGTCCATTGCTAAAAAAAGAAGGATCAACTACAGCAGCAAGTGTGATGGATGTACACTGTCTACAGTTGTTGATAACCCTGTTATGATTGGCAAAACTTGAATAGGATCTTATTTTTAAACATGCCCAACTTCTATTTCACTTGTAAACAGACTACTTTCCACAGGGGAAAAAAATTAAAATTGTTACATACAGGACAAAAGTAAGGACAAGCCATCTAAAAAAACAAACGATAAAACAGGGCTTCAAAACAGGGAAGATGAAAGAGCCAAAAGTAGTTAAGTTTTGCTTTGTGCTATAGAATCTTTATATTCAGAGGCACAACAGCAGATGACATTTGGGACAAGCCATTAAAATAGAGTTACTTTCAAATCATGTGCTTGTCTGTTTTTGCAGCATTATGATTGTGGATTTCTCTCCTTGTTTAAATGGAATACTAAGGTCTATACAGGTAACAGTTTGGGTATAACTGTCTTTGACATTCATACCAAAGTACTATCACCCCTAAAGCATTTCTGACATAGGATAAAATACAAGAGATTAGCAGAATAATCTGTATTAGGAACCCATCAGACACACTATTAGTTAAATCATGCCCTGTAGACAAAATCAGGCTGTACTACACCTGCAGAACACCTGTCACTACATCAAGTAACTTCTTTGAAACACACTGTGCCTTGTCTAGCCAGCCAGCCTTCTCCTATTTTTGTCAGGTATTACAAGTACCAGTAGATTCTGGGAGACGCTTTATCAATTAAATTACTTTAGTGGTTACTTTGACGGATTTCTTTGACAAAGAACGCAGGTCTGCAGGCCTGCCTTTGTCAGGGACAGCAGGGAGGGGACTTTACTGACAGAAATTTTATTTACCAAAACTTTTTGCAGGAAGCAATGATTTGACAGCTTAGATTTTCCCTCTGCAAGACTCCTATAACCTGCTACCATTAAGAACTGCTGTTAACAAAAACATGAAGCAAGTCTTCACCAGCAAGACACTGAACCGTGCCAATTTTCTTCTGTGAGGCTCGGCTGCACACAGATGGAAACCACGGCTCCTACCAGATACCATTCCCTTCTCTTTTTCAACCTTTTGCTCCCAGATGCACCTAACAACATTGCTCAGATGGACAGGGTTAGGGATAATCAAAAGTTTTGAACTGGCACATGTGCAGACAAACATCATTTTAGCCCTTGAAAAAGGTGGCAAAAAGTGCACCAAGCGTACTGTTCCGAGGCCTACTACCAAGGGTGACTGACACTTGTATTAAGAATTCAACTCTTGCCAACAGACAGCATATTTGCTTTACTACAAAAAAAAAAAACAAACAAAAAAAGTAAAACAAAACAAACATACCATCTTCATATTTGCTTTACTACAAAAAAAAAACAAACAAAAAAAGTAAAACAAAACAAACATACCATCTTAAGTGAGCTCTCTCAATGTCTGATCTACTTAATTTAGGTTTGGGTAAATATATATAGGAATGCGCACAATTAGCTTTTCTTCTACTTTAAATATAAATGTCAACTTAATTTTTAAAATTTAAATAATTTTAACAATTTTGGAATAAGATTTGCATTTCAGATTATGAAACACCTTACTTTATTTGTTTAAAAATAAAAAAGCACTTCAATGCAGCGCTCCAGATAACCCGGCGTACTCCAGCTCTGCACATCTCGAAGAACCGCAGCAGTTAAAACTTACTGTAGGCCGGGGAGCCCACGTTCATTGTAGAATAATCGCAACTTCTCTGTACTGAGACACGACCGACAGGTGTGTTGGTTGGCATGATCTTCTTGTTACAGAAGTGCCTATGTGAATTATATACGTAGACACAAGAAGCGAGATGCTACCCAGCTGCTGTTTACCCATGTCCTGAGAAAGGGCACAGACTTCGCTAGCTACAAGGTTACTGGAACTGATCAGTTTTGGAAACTGAGCTAAGCTACGTGTTTCGCAAGTACTGGTTCGAGGAAATACTATGCGCAACTGTACTGTTGTAACACATGCAAGGATCGTGAGGAGCCATTTGTGAAAAACTGTGCTGCTTTAATGCTCAAGCTCATTTTTCAGCGTTTTGTTCCTCTTGCTTGATTTCACTTTAAGGAAAAACAAGAAACCATATAAAAGAAATAATTCAGCTTTGGAAAAAATACATCCGACTATTTTTATGATTCAACTGAAGCCAAAAAAACCCAACTTTACAAGCATTATGTTCTGTAGTATCGACTGTCCTTTACATGCAGTTAGTGGAATCAATTTTGTTCAAAGGTATAATGTGTACTTAGCACCAGCATTTCTTTCAAGAAACGCTAGGAATCCGAAAAATCTGACAGAGATCAAAAAAGCTTTGCTCGTTTAATGTGTTTCTACACACTGTGATAAACAGGTTTTCAGCACAAATGTACACTGTGTATACACATAAACAGCATTACCAGTTTTTATGCAGTTAGTAGGCAGGGGCAGTCTCATTACACCTCTCACAGACATTCTCAACTCCTCTTTATTATACATCTCAGTCATTACTCCATTTTTTGAGACACGTTTTAAGCTACAAAAGTCATTCCACTACATTAACTCTATGACCACTGCATATCAGTCTTTGTTTCCTGGCCTCCTCATTGGATGCTCCTTCCCCCAAAAAGGGAGATGAAATACGTTAAGCGACATTTTTGGTGGACTTAAATCTTTTATTTTATTTTTTCTTTGTTTTCTGAAATTTCCCCAACTAGTTCCATTGACCAAACCACAAAACTAATTTTACGTCTCTCTCTCTCATGACTTTTTAATATACTTTTAAAAGTTACAGCTGCTGTAGTTACTTTTTGAATCAGTCTTTCTAAATGCATGTGAAAAGCTTAAACCCCCTGCCCCGCACTACGTATTTCTTTATAAACTGATTTAGACATCATGATGCAGCTTGCTGGATTCTCAGTGTATATACAACAGAAGTTAACAAATCCACAACATGATTTCACTTATCTTTTCCCAATAAAATTTCTTGAATCAAATGGGCTGTTACAAATAGGCAAGCTAGGCAAGTAGAGCAAAAGACACATTACGCGTTGGAACAAATGTAGATGGAAGCTTTTTCAAATATGGCAAATCGAAAGACAACAGCTTGAAAAAAAATTAATGTTTCAAAATAAACTTCTATATGCAAAAATCTGTAGGCATATATCTATATAAACATACACAAGTGTGTCAATACGGAAACTACACTTAGGAGGAATACTATTTCCAATGAAATAATGAACAGTTTAAAAATGCCATAAACACAGCACTACCATTCTCAATACAGAAGTCAATCTTATTTCAAAAAGCAAGGTCACATCAGCAACATTTAAATATATATTTGAAATTCTAAATAAAAACCTTTATAAAGAAAGCATCTCCAAACCATTTCTATAGGTAAGAAGCAGTAAAACTGGTTGCTTTAAAATTCTTAAATGTTTTTTTTTGTGTGTGAGAGAGAGATGCCTTCTCTGAAACTGTACGTATGTGGGAGAAGGAAAAAGAAGGTTTTAGCAAATAAGTTTACTAAGAAGTGGGATTAGGGATCACAAGTCAGCTGCTACTGAAGAGTTACTGGTTATTTCAGGCATTCTCTTAAAGAAAAATATCAAAAGAACCTTAGCTTAGAAATATCTATGTCCTTGAGAAATCCCCTTGAGAAGCAGGGCAGAACGGCAAGTCTGGGGAGTTTTGCATTGTCATTGTCTCTTTGCATTCACTCTTCGGTATGTAACTGGAAAAAAGTACTGAACACTTGCACCAGTCAGGGACAATTTGTAGTACTCATTAGCAGTAGCAATGAGAATCCCAAGCAGAATGTCTTTTGGGATGCAGCCACACTCAATTCACATATGTGCTACTCTATGCTGATTTGGATCACCTAAACTGCAAGTATGTCTCTTTCAATTGTCTATTCTCTTGAAAGTATTTTGAGGTGTAATCCATGATTTATTTGGAAAATATCAAGAACCGGGCAATTAATTACTTGTTAGGTACTGGAATTCTTTCTGTGTGAAAGGAAACATGGAAAGCCATGTTGTTCATTCTCGTAACCAGTCTGTCACAATGAATATCTGAAATATTCTGTCAGTATCCACAGATGAAGTTTTGCTGGATTAGTCCAACCAAGAGTGATTTACTGGCTTTTCTGGAAGCAATAAAATTCCAAACCCAGGAAACTGAGGTCCTATTTCCCAACAACATTTGTATTTGCGGTGTGCACAGAAGGTCCGTCTGCTGCATGCATAGACAAACACATGAATTCAGTCTGGCTTGTGAAGGATCCTGCAACAACGTCCCAAGCCGCATAGATTTCTGGCACTATTTAGATTAAGTTTCAGGAAACTACATAGTCTACACAAAATGCCATTCCTACTTTTTCCTCGCAGTTGCAGTGAAGACATAAGTCCAAGGTGACTTTGTTGAAAATGGATTTTGACAGTTTTTCTTCCATTAAGAAAAGAGATTGTCTGGACTTGTTGGAGGTGTCTGTACAGGTGCTGGCAACGCAGACTCCCCAGTCTTTTAGCAAGCATGCATCAGATCACACTGGACTGGGATGTGCTTATGATAAAATGATGCTTAGGCTGAATGAAAATGAGTGACGCTCCTGGAAGTAAAATTATCCCTTCTTAAGCTAGGACAAGCACTATGCTGGCAGAAAGAGAGAGTGGCTCAATGAAATAGCTGGAACAAGGGGAAAAGAAAAAAGAAAGAACAGAAACCAAGTAGGAAAACAGCCAGTTTCCTCTGTGGTTGAAGTTAAGCAATTAGGAACTGAAATGGAAAATATACGATGTAAATGGGAAAAGTGACTCTTCAGTAGAGAACACAGCTCTGCTGCCAAAACGCGCAGATGGAGAGAAAAGCTTCAGGACAGTGCTACGATGCATGAACAAATCAATACTTGAAGGATTTTCCTATATAATAAATTCAAATCCCTCACTTAGGCTTTTAAAACTATATTTATTGAAATCAGAAAGGTTTTATGTGAAACACATTATTTCTTAGGTATTTCAAACATCATTTTCTGTTTATCAGGAAAAAATGTGAGTGTGTGGCTTTGATCAATACAGGTTTTCTTTTGGCCCAAGATTCCTCTTTAACCTTGCCTACTCAAAAATTCTAAGTCTTATAAAACTGATTTCTCAAGGTTTTACACAAAAAGAGATTTTATTACAACTACTCATCAATGGACTGACTAGTAGTAGTTCTGCTTGCTGCAGAAGATAATGCCAACTAACCGATCAGCAGTTACTTCTGCATGATAAATCCTCTTTTTCCTCTTTGTGATAAGGAGGATGATGTGATGATGATATTAAGTCATCATCAATATCCAGGTTACTCTTAGTTTTGGCCTAAGAGTGCAATATCACGATGACCTACTCAAAACAGAGCTTCTGAAAGCCCTCAAACTGATATTATCCTAGTATCATCTACTGCGATTGACTATCCAAACAATGACAACGGGCGCAAACGGACAAGAGAATTACAAGGCAGAGGAAAGATGGAAAGCAGTCTGCCTCAGCCACATGACTATTTCCTAGTAGCTTTCTAGAAATAAGCAGAGGGTTTGAATTTGTAACACAACCATCAAAAATTGTTCTTTGAAAGAAGTGCAGGAATACTAACACTCCAAATTGATTTGCTACAGAAAGATACTTGCTTCTACTCTTCAAAACAAGAAGTTTTGATGAACAAACCCTGTGGATTACATCATTTCATGATCAAGTAGGCACAGGCAGTGTGCCTACATTCGGTTCCCTGGAAGACAGCTAGGAGAATAATTAGCCCTGCCAATTATTTCACTGTCAGTTTTTTGTTTAGACTCCTCATTGACTACGTCCAGTGAATAACGTGCATACATATATTTGTTTGAAGTTTGTGCCACTATCTGTAAATTTAGCTTTATTTTAAAAATCATATCCTTATAATAAAAAAAGCATTTTATAACTCACATACTAAGTTTGGGCCTGAAAGAGAGAAAAACATCCTAGCATTCTAAGCTTTTAAGAAGTTTACAGGAAATACTCAACTAACACAAAGATGATCAAGAGCAACCATTATTTAGCCCAGTTTTCTCCCACCTATGTATTCGTTTTCTTGATTAAGGATGTCCCAACTAGAAACCTTGAATCACATAGATCAGTTCACTACCTATTCATCTCAGTTCCATGTCAGTTAAATTAATAAAAATCAAACAACAAAACCCAGCAGAACAGGTGAAAAACAAGTCTTAAAGTAAGCTCAGTTGCCTGTGAATCATTTCTGAACCTGAAGATGTCTACTCATATCAAAATACACGTTAAATAAGTAAACATCACAACAGATATCCAAATACTCTTGAAAGGTAAGCACTCTAATTCAGGGACTGCTAGTACAGAGTTTAACTTGCAAGCTCATTTTCCTTTCTGTAACTGGCTAACTGACCTCTGAATTATGCATCATGTTTCCCTATTAGTTCTTTAATGACAGACACATGTAAGATAACCGAAAAAGATTAAGTGTTTAAAATTCAAATCTCTCTCCATTTATAAAAGCTTCCATCTCTTCAGTCAACTTCATAACATACTGTCAGATTCATACTCTATAGATAAGTTTTCTGCTAGCTTTATGGTGAAGAGAAATTTATTTCCTGCTTACCTCGTTATTGAAGGAACTCTCTTCAATTTTCTCAGTTTCTGCCTCTGCCAGAGGGTTTTTCAGGGTCTGCAAGAACAGTGCTGCTTTCCTTTTGCGTTCTGCTTGTAGCTGCTTTTCTTTTGATTCTTTGGAGGCCTGTGCAAGCTTCTCTCTTGCTGCAGCTGCTAATCTATCCTCTAGTTTCTGCTTTGCTGAGAAAGACAATTAAGCGTAAAGTTTAGCGTGAGTCACCTTGGGGAACTTAGGTTTCCTTGAAACAAACACACACTCCCCAACAGAAGCAACCAAGCAGCCCTTGCAACCATTCCCAAACCTTTCTAACGCATCCATTCAAAGACATAATAAAGACATATCAGCTTGAAATTATGAAATTCCAAGCATCTTAATTCACAGATATATCATTTGTTTGATAAAAAGCGGTACAGGTGAAGTAAAAATTTTTAAGCTTAAAGAAAATGACATGAAAATACAACCTTGAAAATTCAGGACACTTGACATTTTCTATTCACAAAAGCTATCTAAAAAAGTAGCTTGGTAAATTCAGAAGCTTTTTCTTGTACTTGTTAAAGTGATTCAAACTCTCCATTTTGCTCTTTCCACAGATCTGATCTTTACCTTGTATTTTCCAGCCCTACTTACATGTTAAAATGTTTACACAAAGCCCTGCTCCAGAAATTTTCAGAAACTTTTTTGCCATTGTTAGAACCACCAGTTGTTGTTATGTGATTACAGAAAGAGAACAAGCCAATTTATTTAACTGTGTACTTAATGGATATTTTGTCTAACCTTTTTCATATTACATTTCCACTTTCATGTTCTGTGCATGTACAAGATGACTGGGTTTTTTTGTTCAGTTGCACAGTTTTTCCAACACACAACTTTTTCCAAACATGTTTTACACTTAATTTTTATTGTCATACAAAATATTTCATATTTGAGATATATATATATATCTCACCATTGCATATCCTGTGCTACTCAAGTTTTGAAAGGAACTGCTACTTAGAAGCAAAAAAACATTTTGAAAATGAAAAATTAAATTCCTGTGGCATGCTCACAGTTGTAAGAGTAATATTCAGTTTTTAAGCTGGTAAACACTGACAGCATCTCCACTTTATTAAACAATCCCTGCTGTGAAACAGCCTTGGGGAGGAATGGGGGAAATATGATCCCTTTAAAAGATCATTTAATTCAAATTCACAGAGCGTACCCTTCTGCCCTTACATACACATGCCCTTACACACAGTAACAGGAAAAACCCAAAGACAGACTTAATGGCATTGCATTATAAGAGTAACAAAACATCAACAAGGTGATATTAGTCTATATGGGAGTGTCATATAACTGAAAAATAGCTTGAAATATTTCCTTGTCCTCTGAAGAAAATGAGAAACACACATGCCTTTTTCTGGGCTCTGCTAATCTGTAAACTAGAATTTTAGTGTTTTACTCGGAGGTTATAACGGAAAAAAAAATAATTCAGAAAGATCATGCATTAAGTCAAAGTACTCAACTCCAGTGTGTTACAAGTTTGATTTTAGGTGAGCAACCAATGAAGATTTCATTCTTAACAATAAGTAGGAAGCTGTGGGAAAAGAATTCTGATTCCTGTTAACATGACATAGTAAAGATTCAAAATACCTAAAATGCCAAACTTATTCACATGACAATTTTGTAGTTTGCCTAAAGGACTTTCATTTTTTTTTTTTCAGTGTAACATGGGATACCTTGTTTAGCTTCCAATTCCTCCTGTGTAAGTTGGGGTTTCTTCTCTTCAGCGGCAGTACAAGGAGTGGTAACAGCTGGAGTATGGTTTGAAGAACTGTTAGCATTCTCTTGGCCTTCCTTACCCTCTTCTTCCTCCTCATCACTGTCATCATCTAATTTAACACGGTTTTTCTCCAAAGGAAGAAGGTCATTTTCTTTGGCCTTGATCGCAAAGCTTATTGGAGCAAATGATGCTGTGAATGAATGGGTTAGATTTTACACATCATTAGAGTACGGTAGAAAGCAGGTTGAATTTCTTGACTTTACCCATCTCTCATGCAGACTACAACATGAAAAGAAGAAACTTGTTTCATCCTTACATTATGCTAATTATTTTGGGGGAAAGGACAACACAATCTTTTGTGAGATCTTACAGCAGGCATCTGCTACTGGCCTCCAAACCAAGACAAAAAAGCCAATGAAGCAATATTTGGGTCACTTAAGCAAGCTTTGGGTCAACAGAACCTGGTTCTTATGGGTCACTTCAACTACCCAGACATTTACTGGAAGAACAATACAGCAGCTCACATGCTACCCATCAAGTTCCTGGAAAGCACAGAGGACAGCTTGCTCATACAAGTGTTAGATGTGCCAACCAGGAACAAGACACTGCTGGACTTGTTACTCACAAACCAAGAAAACCTGCTGCGTAGTAGCTCAGTTAGCCATAGCCTTGGCTGACAATACTGTGGAGTTTGGGATCCTGCTGAGCACCCTTTTTGAGTACAAAAGACAAAGGTTTTTACATTTTAGAAGAGCAAACTTCAGCTTCCTCAGAGCTCAGCTGGGAGGGATTCCATGGGAAGCTTCCACGGAGGATAAAGGAGCTAGCGAGTGCAGGAGTTTTTCAAGAATGCTCTCCTGGAAGCACAAAAACAGTTCATCCTCTTTAAAGATATGAGAGGTAAGGAGAGCAAGAGACCCCTTGGCCTAACTGCAAGCTTCCGAGTCTGCTCAAAACCAAAAGAGAAGGGTACCAGAGATGGAAAAGTGGACGAATACCCATTGAGAACTGTAAGGGTATTGCCAGGGCACGCAGAGATGCAGTTAGAAAAGCAAAAGCTCAGCTCCAATTCAAATTGGCCAAAGATGTCAAAAACTACAAGAAAGGGTTCTTCAGGTACATAAACAACAAGCAGAAAGAAAATATTAGCCTGCTGTAAAACAGGAGAGGTGAATTAGTCACCAACAATGCTGAAAAGGCAGAGGTTCTCAAAACTTTCATCACCTCTATCTTTACCAGCACTGTTGGGCTCCAGGCGCTGGGAACAGCAATCCAGGTAGACACAAACACAGACCCCACCATTAGCGAAGGAGGAGTTGGTGTGCGAACTATTACAGGAGTCTGACCCCTACAAATTGATAGGCCCCGACAATATCCACTCAAGGGTGTTAAGAGAGTTGGTTCATGTCATTATGAGGCCACCCTCCATAATCTTTGAGAAGTCATGGAGATCAAGGGGTGTCCCAGAAGACTTGGAGAAAAGCTAATGTCACCCCCACCTACAAGAAGGGCTTAAAGGAAGATCCAGGAAATTATAGGCCCATCAGTCTTACTTCAGTCCCTGGGAAAGTTACAGAATGAATCCCCCTGGGGGCTATCACAAATCAAATGAAGCACATGACTGGGAAAAGCCAGCATGAATTCACTAAAGACAAATCGTGCTTGACAAACCTGATCGCCTTCTATGACAAAGTAACCTGCTCGGTTAATGAGGGGCGAGTGGAGGACATTACCTACCTGGATTCCTGCAAGGCTTTTGACACAGTTTCCCACAGCCTCCTCCTGGAGAAACTGGTGCGTTACGGTCTAGCCAAGTGGTCTGTGTGGGGGGTGGGGAACTGGCTGACAGGCTGCACCTGGAGGGTCATGGTCAATAGCTCCTTTTCAAACCAGCAACCTGTCACAAGTGGGGGCCCCCAGTGATCAATACTGGGCCGAACACTGCTTAATATCTGAATGATGGGATCAGTGTACCCTGACAAAGTTTGCTGATGACACCAAACTGAGTGTGGAAGTAGACACTTTGGAAGAGAGGGCCACCCTGCAGGAACACCAGGCTTACAAGAACCTTACGAAGTTCAACAAGGACAAGCGTAAAGTCTTGCACCTGGGAAAACATAATCCAAGAGTGTAGCACAAGCCGGCATCTACTTTCCAGTATTCGAGTATTGAAAGAGTGCCTACAAAGAAGATGGAAACTCCTGTTTTACAAGGACTTTTAGAAGGAAAAGACAAGGGGTAATGGGTAGAACTTACTCCTGGGGAGATTCCAATTGGACACAAGGAGGAAAGTTTTCTACAACGAGAACTATCAGCCATTGGAATAATCTCTTCCAGGGAAATGGTGGTTTCCCCAACATTGGACACTTTTAAGATCCAGCTGGACAGGGTGCTGGGGCATCTTGTCTAAACTGTAATTTTGCGCAGAAAGGTTGGACCAGATGATCCTTGAGGTCCCTTCCAACCTGGTAGTCTATGATTCTATGTTTTTTTGCTGTTTTTTTAAGTAAATGTTGGAAACTTCATGTCGAAGTCTTTCTAATACTTCAGTAGTAGCAGGGGAAAAAGAAAGGTACTCAAAACCAACTCAGGAATTACATTTCCTGAGACGAGATAAATAATTTCATATTTTGTCCCAAATAAATTTTAGTTTCAGTACTACTTCTTTTCCCAAATGAACAATCTACTCTTTCAGGCTTAAGATGAAAAGACACTGTGCTCAGGCTCCTATCTGACACACTACAGTATGATATGGTCCCTTTATGTTTCCTTCACACTAAATCGATGGTTTGCACAACAAAAGCATTTGGCAGGCTCACAGAACAGTATTTAAGGACTTATTTCCATCTATATGAAAATTAATTACTTTGGGGAGTTAACAACACTTCATTACAGGAGACATAAAGGCAAAAGCTAAGTACTTCTCCCAAAATGTCTTAGCTAGTCTTGCTGTAGGAAGATTGGTGGTCAACTATTCCTTTCAAGCAGCCCCTACTACTCCAACACAAAAGGACAGCACTACACACTCATACCAGCACACTGAAAGGAAGAAGAATGCCTGTAAAAAACAGGGAATACAACAATAGAATGGAAATTGTGAATCACTTCAAGCTAGGTTGTATTAATGCATCTTCAAAAAATACTAAGGATAGTTAATATGTAACTATACTTAAGTCTGAACTAATCCTTTTGCCTCACAGAACTTTCCTTAGAATGTTTTTTGAGAACCATTTTCTGAAAAGAACACAGAATT
This sequence comes from Rissa tridactyla, assembly GCF_028500815.1. NCBI lineage: Eukaryota > Metazoa > Chordata > Aves > Charadriiformes > Laridae > Rissa > Rissa tridactyla. The sequence continues at coordinate 8,898,508 of NC_071478.1, read as the reverse complement.
TATGTCTAAACCATTTACACAAAATGCAGCTTCTAAGAATAAAGAATGGAATTTCTCACACATCTCAAGCAAAGCAACCTACTACCATATGGTCTGCTGCAATATTTGTCTTTCTCAGGATGTCTTTTGCATATATCCTATAAGATGTCAACTGAAATACAATAATTAAATTACAAACCAAGGTTTATAAAAGATGAGTTTTGCACCTTGTAATTCTGTGGTAAGGAAATAGGTTCAGAAATAAAGAACTCAAGAATTCCAACAGAAGATCTATTACAATAGTGATTTTCCAACTTTTTCATATGACAAAACAAATCCTAAAATACTTCCTCAGAGGCAAAAGAAAAATCTAGTGCGGATGTTACATCTGTCTTACAGCCAACTACTGTATTTAGGTTACAGGAAAGTGGGATTTGTACCATATTAGAGGAAATGAAAATAAGTTTATAGGAATAAGATTCTCATGAAATGACTCATTGGTTACATTCCATAATCTAAATTTGAGCAGATTACTATTAATAAAACATGGGCTCCGGTTTGCCATTTATTAGTGACACAACAACAAGAAACAATATTTTCTGTTGTATATTACATTCTCTTAATAGGGCATCTTTGAAGATGGGGAAGATCACTCCTTCCCTGCGCAAGCTACTCAACCCGCCCAGAGAAGAAACTGCAGAGTATGGACAGCCAGACAACCATGGCAAAGACTCTGGAGCTTGCAGCATGTGGAGGGAAAGAAATTGCAGTGAGCAGGAAGAAAGAAGAATTCTAAGGGACCACAGGGAGAAGATAAACTTAACAGCAATTAAGAAAGCCACTGGAGTGGCAGGAAAGCAGTATCCATCCATGGGAACACAAGTCAAGAGTGTTTTTCCTGATTTTTTTTTTTCAGGTGGCTTTCAGTTCTGATTAAAAGATTTAAGTTTTTCATTTTTACTGAAAAGAAGAAATTTAAGATATCTCTTCCCGGTAGGACCGGAAAACAGTTCTCAGCATAAATAATCGTTTCTCCAACTCAGCACACTAATAGTGTGTTAGCTGACTTTGTTTGACTGGCTTCCAAGAGATCCTCCCATTTTGTCCCTCTGCTGCTACAACTGCAAGAGGAAAAACATTCCACTTACACGTGAAAAGGGTCTTTTTTACCAGCATAGCTAACATCCAACATGGGAAGACTAAGCAACTGAGTAATAAGCCTAGTGTACTTCCTCCGTATGAATGGTTCCAAGTAAGACTACTGCTTTTATTCAGAAGGAATAACTTCTTTCTTGCACAGAGCTTGTAACTATCAAGTTTAAAATGACAAAAATAAGATTCTACTGGGGTCACTGATGAAAGCCTTCAACTTTGCACAAAACTGAAATAAAACAATTTATTCTGTCAGACCATAAATACCTGATAGTCTGGTAAGAAATAAATATGAAAGCAATCAAATTACTTATTTCAGTTCTTTTTTGATGCTTCCAGTGACAATATTTTCTGCATGATGAAATTCTTTTCTCTACTTTCCCCCATCTCTCCCTCTGCCTTTTTTTTTTTTTTCCCCTTAACTATAAGCCAACAAATATTTTCAAGTCCAACAAATCACGCTAACATACCTTTCACCAATTTACCATCACTGACAGTTTTAGTAGGAGGAACATCTTTTTTAGTTCCTGGAACTCCCTTTGCACTTGGCTCAGTTGCATCTTCAGGTGCATGTTCATCTGCAAACTGAGTCTCACTTGGTGTGTCCCCGGCAGTATCTGCTGGAACATCTTCAGATGAAGATACTCCCTTTTCAAAAGAAATGTGCAAGCTTACTAAGTGGATAGTTCATGAAAGAATTAATGCAGTGTCTGTGGTGCTGCAATTTTGCCAGCCATTTCAAAAATCACATTATCAGCTAATCACATAACAGCTGATTTTACATCAATAAGCACTCATGACCAAAAGTCTGCAAATAATGCACTGCTTCACCTAAACCCACAGTCTGCAAAACCTACAGACCTACAGTAGAATGTGTTGCTGTTTTACAGCAAAGAAAATGTTCTTCAGCTGGTACACTTTTGCCAACAACTTTTTTAAAAATTATGTTTTTAAAATTAGACCCTAAAATCATATACTTTTTTCCAAAGTACATTATTTTAGGTCTTGATCTCCAGGGTCCAGGACAAAGTCCATTAAAGTTAATTCACAGCGACAGAATGAAAGCTTATGACATTTTTTCCTAATGTACAATTGCATGACACCTTCTTTACAAAATCAAGTTTTACAGGGATCAACACATGTTACCATGTTTGATTTGTTGCAACATTTTACTGAAGAACATTGGGCCTATCGATGTTTTTGTGGCATTAGACTGATACAGTAGAGATGTGCTGAGATTTCAAAAAAAAAAAGAAAGAATTACTGGTTCTACTATTACATGACTGAATCATTCAAGACAGCCTCTAAACTCACAGTATAAAAATTTTAAGATGGATATTGAAGAACATTAAAAATATTTACATGGGGAGTCAGGCAATGACATTAGCTAATGTAACATTTAAATGAGCCTCTCTCAGTAAATAGGTTGGTTGCTTTCCACTGGCTGCTGTTAAGTATACTTGATGTTGAAATACCAGGTATTGAAGAGATCCTTTCATTGCTCCCTGCAGCCATTCCCTGACCAACAGAACTAATTTCTGAAAATCCTCGAAGGGGAAAAACACAAGGAAATCAAGGACTTCATCCTTATTTACTGAAACCAGTAGTACAATTTCTTATTAACTTTAATGGCCAAAAGGAGAACAATCAATTGCATTAGTTGCCTATATGTACATTACTAAAGCATAAAGATAATATTGAAATCATTATTCTAAAAAATTAAAGAGAATGGCATTATCTACAAAACCATGCAGTAGGAAAGAAAATATGCGTTGCTACACATGACCTCAAGGGACTTAAACCAGTTTCTGCTTGCTTCTTAGCTGTACTCATCTGAACACTTAAAAATGAATCCTTTATTATTACACTTTGGTTAGTGTACAATTTCCCCCCAAAATAAATGTTAACAAGTCCTTATTAATTATTTAAGTATTATGAATTCAATCCACTGGTTTGCAAATAAGAAATTCTAGAATAATATTCAGCATTGTGGTACAGGGTAATTTTGCATGTAATTTATCAACCGAATAAGATCATATTTACCACATCTTATCTTTAAAAACAGTGTTTTCAAAACATTTTTCACTATTAAAGCAAAATATTAGACACAAGTGTTTCAAACAGCAACTAGTATTGAATTTCTTCATTTTCCACAAAGCGATTTTGAGGAGTTTACCCACAGGCCTACCTTCTTCAGTTTAAGGCTCCCCAATCTAAGCCTTGAGATGACAAATGACATAGGGCCTAAAAAAAAAATAGCTCTTTCCGATGAAAAGTTAACATCAGATAATGTATTTCTGATACTATTTGCAATTTTCTTTTCAGTAAGAGAACAATCTAATGAAATTAGCTAACATGAGAATAGTTAAAAACAAGGATGCCAAGTCTGGGTATCATCTTGTAATAACATGGACTAGAAGAAGCAAAGCAAGTAGGAAACCTATGTGAGATTTTGAAGCTCCAATATTGTTTCAGTCAGTCATGACAGGACTCTTCTTTAACAAAACCTCTCTCAGAAAAAAGCACATGAGAAAAGTAGTTTAGCTACTGTGCTACTGTTCTACAAAGAACCTGAGGCATACGAGAAGGTACGGTTGTTAAAATGCTATACCTAACCTTTCTGATAACAGAACACTAATCCCAATCCTACAAAGCTCGAAACATCCACAAAGCATATATTCCCTTTTATAGAAGTCGAAAGATTTTCAGGTTGCCATTTTATATTGCAACCACACTGAGTGGCTGCTTATGCCAAAAAACAAGAACTAAACACCACACTACCTCACATATCCTTATTTAAATACGATGCAAAACTAAAAAGCAAGAAAAAAAAAAATAAAGCATTCACATCCTTTGCTCAAGAATTTCTCCATAATTCAGAGAGATCCGTTTTTAAAACGTCTCACGGTAGCACAACAGATAAGCAAGTCTTTTTCTCATTACAATACATTTTTAATATACGTATGTACAAACACACACATACCTGACAGTTGTCATTGCTCTCTTTCTGAAGAAAGAACTGTTTTTTAAATTCATAATAAGCATTATACTGGTGCCATGGTTGCAGGAACTCAAACCTGTTAAAAGAAAACTAAGTATGTGAAAATGCACATGAACATAGTAAATACCAACAACCCTTTGCCATCTAATTTTCTCTAGCAGATGGAATGCTATTTGATGTTTGGAAAAAAACTGTAAATTATGCTTTAACTTCCAGAGGATATACATTCTGAGCATACTTTCTAGAGACGTTTTTGTTAGGTTGGTTGTTTTGGGGCAATAATGCTTTGGCATTATTTGCATCATTATCAATGTTGGTTGATTTGGGCAATAATGCTTTTGCATTACCTTTAAGTAGGTCCCTGAATTTCAATTAAAATGACAGTACATCTCTTCTTGAGACCGGCATGTCCTGGTAATATATTTTAAAATGAAAACCTCAACTTTTACAATAGAAGTTAAAATAACATTTTCTCTTACCTGAGATCATTCTTGGCACGAACACTGGTTTCAAATTTTATCCCATTCCTAGCAACATACTCAGCTAGCTTATCAATAACAGGTTGAATATCTGGGGGTGGAGGTATAATGGCAACCACTGGAGCAATTGTGCTGAAAACATCAGAAGTACATAGTTCTTATAAATAGAACATAAATATCTTTCAGACTCATTTTTAACAAAAGACACTACATAGAGGCTTGCTCTCTGGGTTCATTATGCAGTTAAAATAGCTTGATTTTTCCATCATGCAAAAACTTCATAGTAACTGAGTAACAATAACCACGTACAATATCAAAGATCAAAGCGGAGGTAATCAAAGCTGTATAAACACTGGCAAATGTTATGGAGGAATCATCTACAATAGAACCCTTACTAGACATTTCATCTTGAAGTGCAGGAAAGAGACCTCTCCACCCAACAAGCAAATGTGTACGTGGTACCTTGTAGACGTTGTGGTAGAAGTCAACCCACTGCTGCTCTCAGTTGTGTCTGGGGGAGGTGGAGGTGTAGTACCAGGGGGTGGAGGTACCGTTGCTACCCCTGTAGTGCTTGATACAGTCACCCCTGCAGGCAACGCATTGTAGTAGGTGGCAACATCTATTCCTGGAGGTGGAGGCGCAAGGCAATAGGTTCCATCAGGTAGCATATAGTAACTATAATACATGGCTGCCACAGTTGCTATAAAAAAAAAAAAAAACATATTTAAGAACAATATTTTAATTAGAAGAAAAACACCCAATTAAAACAAAACTCCACAACATTATTGCATTGTACAAACACACTGAAAATCCAGATTTACACAACACACTAAGAAATGCTATCTAATTTTTAGTGGGGAAAAAAAAACAACCCAAAGAAAAAAAAGAACACTCATATTAATGCACTTAGGATGAATAAGAAATATGTAGGTTAAGATACAGAATCAGAACATACTGAAGGTCAGCTGGAAGTCAAGTAGGTATGAATAAACCAGTGAACCAGAGAAGCCTATTAAAAAATGACCTAATATGAAATTATTCTTCCTAACCTAATTCACCTCTGGTGGTTTAACTCAGTTAAAACTATGTATGCATTAAGAAAGAAATGCGTATATATTCAAAACTAACATCGAGAAATTAAACCACCAGTATCGCGCTCTCTCTCTCTCTATATATATATATATTAAACCATGTATTGCTATATATAGACACAGGCTCACTTACTGAAACCTCCAAAAGTAGACAGGTTTTGCAATTTAATGCCAATACAATGAACAACCAATTTGAGCAAGTTTTCCACATTAGAGGCCTCTCTGACTCTAAATATTTATTTCTTGAGAGTGCAAAGGCTTATGGCTTGCTTGCTTTCTTCAAGGACAACATTTTATAATGCTTTAATTAACTTAACACTTTTAAATGGCAGCTACTTGTTGTAAATCTAAAGATTCTCTGCAGAAAGACATATAAACAGAAAGCATTCAGGTAAAATATTTCAAAAGATTTACAGTAAGAGTTTACATTTCTGGAGGCAAAGTTTAATCAATTACAATGAATTATCCTATTAAAAGTTTCATAAACATTCCTGTGTGGCAGTATTTACTTTTTTCAAAGAATAAGTAATCTATAAGGAGAGCAGAATAAAGATCTGTTAAGTTTTACAGGTAGGGAGAGAAGTTGCAAACCTCACTTGCATTGCTACTAAATTATAACCTCCCAGTTTGCATCCTGTACTTTCAGATTCAAGCCTGACATGAAAGCCACCAGAAACTGACGAGCATTATTCTACAGAGATACTTATTCCGATTTTAGTCTTTCTTGAAAGAACCAGTAATTTTCGATTTGTTCACAGAAATCTTATTTCAGTTTTATTAAGGTTCTCTTAAGGTAGAGTTTTAAATAAAAATTACTTCCATGTATATTCCTCTCCATATAATACACTCTGTCAACGCCTGTAATCATCTGGGGTATTCTGAACTTATAATGCATCAAAATTAGCTTAGATCATTATGGTGATACTTATTTGCAACAACATTACCAAAAACCCAAGAAATCCATCAGCACCACCACTTTGAAGTAACACTACTCATTACCTATAAATTTATATCATCATGAAACCCTACTGTAACAAAGGCTGCAATATAAATTTTCTTGTATCTCAGTAGTATCAACTGATAAGTCCCATAAACGAAAGGATAAGTTACATTTCTATATTTAAGGAACCAAGGACTTTCAGAATTCTGAAAAAAATTAAAGGCACATAAATCCAATTAAGTTTGACTTCACCTTTTTGAGTATCAGAGTTTACAAAACTTGTAGGAGTTTTATATAAGGCCTGAATTAAGGAGCTTCAAAGATAATGGAAACCAGACACATTCAGAGGAGTTAAGATAATGTTGCTAAAAATTTCATAGCAAAGTTAATTCTTGAAAGAGGTTATATTTATATTTATTGGAAATGGTTCAAGAAAAATCTAAGATCAAAGATTTAGTAATAATATGGAAATAGGAGAAAGTCTTGGTATTTCAGCATCAGGCATGGGAAAAAAGCATTTGAACACACAACCTTCACAATGCTCACTTATAATTTAAATATATCATTGCTTTTGTTGTTCTTTTTAGAAAAAAAAAAAACCCGAAACAGAATTAAGAATGGCCTCTTGTAGCTATGGAACTTAAAAGTTACTACTCCCTCTCAGATATTGCAATGAGAAATATAATTTAAAAGATCAATTTTTAATTTTCAATCTTGCATATTCCTGGAATTTATTTTCTACATTCTACTGCACCATTGCAGAGAATAAAAGGTAAAATAATGAAAAATTATAGGAATTGACTGTATAATAAAAGACTTACTTATTTACTGTAAAACTACTTCCAACTTTAGAACACAATACTCTACTAAAACCTGTTTTTATCACTTCAGTGTGATCTTACACAATTTTACCTTTGCAGCTTTTTCTTAGTGCTAGACACTCTAGTAAAACTGTTCAAAGCGGATTTATCATCTGCATTTTGCTAATATAGTAAGCTTTTTTAAATGGGAATCTCATGAATTGCTTTATAGGACAGTTTTATGTTCAACAGTGAAGGCATTCATTAGTAGAAACCAATGGAAGTTATAAAAAACCAAAACATTAAGGGTGCTGTGCTAACCATACTCAGAGAGTGGAGACTTGGCCTCAGGCCTGTCCACCCCCCCACCCCATTTCTGTTTTTCCTAAGCAGCTAACAATTCAACAGCTATTCAGTGGAAGAATGCACCTTCAAAGATTCAGGAGATTGAAAAAGAATAAATATCAGTTATGAATGATCAAATATGAAGCTAACTTATTTTCTTCCCACCAGCATCCACATACAATTCATCAAGACACACCACCAGCTGCCTAATCACAATGCACTTACAATCAGAAGAATATTCTGCTTGCGATGTCTGTACAGCTGCCCCATCTGTTGACTGTGGTGTAGATGAGTTATTATCTGACTGCGCTTTGCGCACCAGTGCTGCAAGTGGATGATCAGGGTCTACTACCTTCAAAGGCTGAAAAAATTTTAAGAATAGAAAAAAAGATTACAATTTGAAGTACATATTTAAAGCATGATAGCATCATCAACCTAATTTGGAAAGCAAATTTATCTAAGTTAAGAGACATCAATAATATTGTCCAAACACTGAAGTTACTGTTTTGTAGCTCTCGCATCAGAATCAAGTTCTTCTTTGAAAATGTGTGGAAAACAAAAGTACTTAATTTAACTTGAAGAGAAATCCATGACATGAAAAAAAAACAAACCCAAACTGGCAGGGGGGGTCGGGGGGAGGATATTACTCATCTACTGCCATAAGACGCAGAACCTGAATTGTCTAAATATCAACCAGCACCACTGTCATTCATCTGAAAGCCTCAAACATGTACAATCATGTCATTTCCATTATTCCATCACTGATCAAACTCAGAAAAAAAATAACTAACACATCCAGCAAAATTTACATTTAACGAGTAGTACTAATTCTGCTGAAATATTATTTGCTGAAACCATTACTTCCTGTCAACACTTTATCTACTAAAATCTAAAAAGGAACACTCCCTCCCAGCTTATATACAGAAGGCATTAAGTATCTTAATCTTTTTCAGCTTTGGTATAGGTTCTGTGGGATAAATCCTTGAGTGATGCCCTCAATACCAGAGGACATCAAAAATAGAAATTTAATTCCTTAGAAATGGAAAAATAACAATTTGTGTACTAGAGAAAAGGTAACTTGAAAGTTTACCAATGCAGACTTAAATTACTGAGACACAGTCTGGGGAAAAAGCAAATAAAAGTCTTTGTTAACAAAATATCGTAACACCTGCACATTAGAATTTTTCTGCCCATGAATCAGATGTTTTGCAAGGTAAAAAGTAATCTGTAATTTTAATAGGGTCAAGTACCTTCATGAGCTCTTCAAGTCTACTGCATTTTTTAGATGCAAAAAGACTTGGATGCAGATAATTTCCATCATCGTCGTCGTCGTCATCATCATCTTCCTCAGATTTGACTCTCGAATCTAAACAAAAGCAATGTCTGAATTTTATTTAGGTTTGCTATGGATTTGTATTGGGAGAGAAAGAGGGTAGAGGACAAGCATGCATTCTTAAGAAATCAGTTTTCATAAACCTGCATATTCATAAAAACCATAGATACACGAAGATATTGCTAACCATCAATAAAACTAAAACCTAAGTGCATGGACCAACTTTCTGTTGGACTAGAGCTATACAAATGTTTCTGAAAATTTCAATATCATAGCAGCTCTTCTATCTGAGAGTTTACCATAACAATATTTTCTTTCAAGAATCTCCTCCAATTTAAGCAAAATTTTGAATCATCACATCAATCTCCATTGCAGGATAACCGTATTGCCATTACAACACACCAAAAATATGTGGCTATTTTGCCAAAAAAGACCAGTGGATGTTTCAATGACTCACATCCTGAAGTCATCCATGCGATAAGCAACAACTTACGTTTTTTCTCGTCCGCTTTATTTTCAGAAGGAGCAGCGTATCGTCCCTCTTTCATAGCCTTCTGAATGAATTTGTAGTAGGGATTGAGGTAGTGATCAAATCGCAAGAAGTCAAACTGGGAGTTGCGTGCTTGCTTGGCTTTTAGCATAATCTCAAACTGCGCTCCCTGCTTGCAGACAAAGTTTGCGGTTCGTTCTATAATGGCATGCATTTTTGCTGTCGGTGGCTGTGGAAGTAAAATAACATATATTTGTATTTTCATAAGCAGCTTGTAAAGTGTGTTAGAACTCCAGTGGGAATCAGAAAGAGCAGTAGTTCCCTGCCCCTATTCTCAGCTTTCGCTATCAACTCAGTTTCATAATCACTTTCAACTAGTGAAAGCATATCAGCACTCAAAAAAACCAAACCCAAGTCTTCCCTAGCTGCTCATTCATTTCCTTTTGCAAGATTCTCTCCTTCTATCAGCACAACTATTTTTGCTATTGCGAATCAAACTGAAGAGGGGAACAAATCCTGATTGAGTCTGATGTAGCAGAAAAATTCTTTTAAGACATTCCATAGCCATATAGACACTTCTGCTAGCACAAGACAGGAGACACATGTGTTTCTTGACACAGCAGTGCCAACTTAAAACTGACCCTACCTTACAGTACCTTAAGGTGCTCAATATGTATGGTCTTCTTCCCAACAGCTGTTCTTTATTCTGTTATCACTGAATGTGCAAATATTGTTCCCTAACTAGAAAAGCTTGTTAGTATGCAATTGCTTGGAAGGAACAAGACCAACATAAGAATTGCAACTCCTACGTTCTGTCACATTCCCGTAAAGAGTCATTGAACGCTATATTAATTTCCTTTTTTCTTTTAATGCTAAAGTTAAGCAGCATCTATGCATTTCCAGTCCTGAAATTCCATGTAAGGAGCACTGCCATACCAAACCCAACAAGTGAAAAGAACAAGAATGTAGTTAAAGAACGAATGAACTTCACCATTCACTGTCTTTAATTTCATACTCAGATAGCTCTGTTTTGTCTTGAGCTCAATAAGCTGTCTCTGTGCCTATAATGACCAAACGGTCACACTAATACTTTGCTTTAGCTTTACCCTTCTCTTGCTCCAGATACAGAAGCATGTTGCAAATCTCAGAAAATCTTTTTCAGCACACGAGATGGTGCTGCCCTATTTAGGGAAAAAAGTCTGAATGTGATCAAACAGAACATTTTTAGAAATTGTTTTGAGATGATTGGATCCTTTACTAGAGCAACATGTTCAGTATGGAAAAATAATTCGTTGTTTCAAGTTTTACTTGTCCCTCTAAAACACTACCAAAGATTACTTTAAATAGAGGCCGCAAAGTTCTCAATGAACTGATAACATTTTGTGCATAGCCAATTTCAGTATTTAACCATACATCGAGTTTCTCTATTTCTGTGGTTCTTATGCAGAAATACAAAATACACTTAAGGCCAAGAGATTCATAAACAAAGCTGCAAATCAGCAAGGAAACTCAAAAAAGATTGTATCTGAAATTACTATCTGGTCTTGAATTTGAAACTGATGTCACTATAAGCTCTGGAAAGCAGGCATTATAACTATTAATATGCTTTTAATTGACTTCTAAGATTACTAACACCACTGACTTAAAAAACTTCCTAAACTTTACAGAGTGAAAAACATTACATGACAAACAGAGATGCAGGTATCATAGACATGTTCTAGTTTGCTATTACATTTAATAAACAGTAAACACTTAAACTGATAACTGTTAAAACTTCTGAAAGTAAGAGCACTTGCCAGAGGAGAGAAAAAACCCTTCTGAAAAACACTCCAATGACCTAACTGCTATCCTCTAGTTAGATATTCTGTTACAATCTTTAATTAGTATTTTAATTAAGTGCTTTCCATGAGTGAGTCTCCCTTACCGCAAGTTAAGCAACTATTAACCAATCTTCAGTAAGCTCAGAAAATAATCTCAAATCTTATGTTGCCTCTCAATATTCTCTTCTAGAGAAAAAAAAGTAATTTTCAATCTCTCCTCGTAAGTTTAAATGAGAACATCCTCTTACGGCTCACTTCCATAGCATCTCTGCACTTCTGAAAATGTACGGGTGAAGAGCAGTCATCTTTGCCCATAAACCTGACATAACAGTTTTAAGCAGTGGAAGACCTGCATCCTCAACATAACTCTTCTGGTTTAAGTTCCAGAATGACGTTACTGCTGCAGCTGGGGTTGTCATATGCTCAACATTCAACACCTCACCTCACCCCAAATAATTCAAAGTTTACAAGTGGCCTCCTCCCAGCCACGACCATCAACAAGTGCCATGTCTTTTAACTTGAATGTTAATTAGCAGTAAACTCAGGAGAGACCTAGAACACCACTTTCTCATTTCCAAAAATTGTACATATCTGTACACCTTTTCCAATCACTTGTGGATCGACATAATAGCAATGGAATTTATGATGTATTTCTCTCTCTATCACTCACTCTTTTGGTTTTTTAAATGGGGATAGGGTAGAGAGAGAAATATTTTTTAAATATGCCTATAAAACCCCATCAATAATTCACCCAGCTTCTATCCTTCATAGCAACTGAATTAAAAAATTCCCAATCCAAGGTCAAATATACATTGTTTTCAGAGCTGCTCTCTAGACATTTTGGTTTGTTTTTTTAAAAATCAAGAACAAATATGCCCACATTTGCTTTCTGTTCATTTGACTACACTAGATTTCAATAGCTGCCTGAGAAACTACTTCAGTAACCCCCACACTACATTCTGCAACTAACACATAAAACATACCTTAAGTTTCAGAACAAAATTCAAGCAAAGCAGCTACCCAAACCAGCACACATTCTCTCACCAGCAGTTACTTTCTGGTAACAGCACCCAAATGCTAAATAAGCAGCTTCTCACTGAGAACTCAACATTCTTATTCTAAGACTACAGTATAACTCATAATTTAAAGGCAATAATGTATAAAAATCTTCCCTGAACTCAGATGTAGGTTTGTAAGCACTTCACTAATGAAACGTATTATAAGATCGTAAAGAAGAGGAAGTAAAATTAGAACAAGTAAAGTTGCACATTAGATTTGTTAAATAGCTCTTATTTCATATAAAAAACAGAACAGGATAAAAATTTTCAATTAAAAGCTAATGAAGTAGAAAAACACTCTTACACAAATACCCTGTGTTCACTATTATATTCTAACAGAGGGCTTTGAATCTTTACTGGCCAATGTTATCAAGTTGAGAAGGCAGCCCAAATATAAATTAACACTTTCATGACCATGCTACCGGAGGAAGAATATTATCTGATTTCCTAGTATCTTTTGGAAAATCAAAATAAATTGAAAATCTTCATGGTTACAACTGTACTCAAGCAGGCGATTGTTCAGCTCCCTTCAGGAAAGATACACAAGCTGCAATTAAGTTTACAGTTTACTACATAGCAAATTCTGGTAACACCACTGAAGTAAAGAGCTTCTACATGCTAATACCTTCAAGTTATTTCAGAATTTGCTAGAAATGAACTCTTCCTTTTCTCCTTGAATAGGATAGTCTTAAACACAGCCTTTATATTTGATCACTTCCTACACTCTTCAGATTGGGGCTCAAATAAAAAGAATCCAGAAAGAAATCCTCAATAGAAGCAACCTTTTTGTTTAATGGTCTTTTACATTTGGAATGTCAACCTCAATATCTCAGTCAGTTTCCATTCCAAGAACAACTGCCTTTCTTCTGCATTATCTGAAATAATATCACAAGTGATACTAACTGCACTTAACGTAAGCACTGCAATAATTTGTGTGAAAAAGAAGATCCAAGAGAGTTGATCGAACTCAAGAATTCAAGAAAGAACATTTGAAATCAAGCTACTATTTTAGAATAATTTAAAATGTACCACACTAAAGTTAATGGAAAAAAGAATCAGTAAAGCGCCATAAGCTCCTTGAAAATTGACAGAAATGTAGGTTGCATTAAATGTACACACATACCAGTTCCACATCAGAAGGTACGTTCAGTCCCGGAGGGGCAATAAAAGGTTCTTCATTTTCTTCTACATTTTCTGTCTGAGCTGTTTCTACAAGAAACGACAGAATAAAATAATATGGGACAAAACATGTCAAAGTACACAAATGTAAAAAAAAAAATTATTAAAATTAAGTATATCTAAAAGGATGTGCAATCAAGGAATTTCTCAAATTAAAGTATAACCAGCATTTGCACTGAAGACATTTAAATACAGTTCCTCTCCCTGGTGTTATGTAGTATATTTATGATTGCATAAATTATGCCTTAATAGAGGAATATGTCTTAATTAGGAAGAATAAAACCCTATAAACTTTAGCCCTGACTACAGTGCTGAAGACAAAAAAGTCTCAAGTCAAACAGAAAACATTCATTCTCATGAATATTACTTTTTGTTTTTACAATAAAACCCATGCAAAATTAAGGGGAACCATTGCCAGTGCACTGGGTGAATCCTTTCCTAACGACAACTACAGATATCCAACATCTCTAAAGCTGTTAAGACCCATACATCTGGTCTATCCTAATTCAGTTCCCTGTTAATCAACCATTTCAGCCTATGCAAACAAACCTAAGTACTTTCATCAGCTGTCTAACCCTAATGAAAGTTGTATGGGAATGCAATAGGGATGCTAAAATCCACTTTCATAATCTACAGAGATAAAACAGTAGTTGCCTTAAATAATTCATTAAAATAAATGTTGCCATTCATCTGTGAGTTCAGTCTAAAGTTGGTATGGTTCCTTTTATACCAAGTTTAACATATCCAAATATTTAACAGATGTATCACATGAACTACTCATCTAGAACAGTTATTCTTTTATAAAGGACAATTTGTGTTACATTCTGTTATTTGGTATACCAGAAGCATTCCTCTAAAAATATTTTGCTTTACAAATTTTTATAAAATTTGAAGTGGAAAGTTTACTTTTTAAAGTAACTTTTAGTATTATCTATTCTACTAGCTTTAAGAGAAAATGTATTACGTTTTTATCCTAACAAATTAGATAGCACAAGCTGCATGAAAACATGACTATGGGAACTATGGACAGACAGCAGAACAGCCTAATCATGCATGAGATGTCACAGCAGTTTCTGCTATTTCTCTTACCCATGCAAGAAAGAGAGTTAACATTTTCATTGCTGTCCGGTGGGTTGTTTGGGGTTTTGTTTGCGTTTGGTTTGGGTTTTTTTGTTTGTTTGTTTTGGTGGTTTTTTTAAGGAACTGAAACAGTTTAACTCCACAAAGGCACGCAGAAATCTTAGCACCAAGGAAAGGAGGAAGAAGCAGCAGACAAAGCAGAATAGCACTGTTTCTTTTGACAGCAGCTTCAGCTAACTCTTTAGGCGTTCACAGAACTACAGCCTGTAATTCATATCTGCATCTTCCAATATTCGATTTTACTCTGTTATGATTTATAAAAAGTTAATTTTAAGTTACAGTCCTGTATTATTGGAAATTGTTACCATACAGCCATCTAATAAAAGTCTGTACAGTCCAGCTACAGCAAAACATAATACTGATGTTTCTATCTCACTTTTGCCCCAAGTACTTTTTCTTCCAAGTACAACAAATGAATTATTACTAGAAAATGCCCCTTTGTCATCCATCATTACTAAAAGTTTTCTAGAGGATAAGGAGTTTGGTAAGAAAGCTCACAACTGAGATAACGTTCCAATTACCTGCTATAAGGATCTCAGTGCTGCTGATGAGAAGTAGAGAATTCTCACATTACACCACAAGATTTTGTAATAGCCTAGCATGACACTTCCATGTTGCATCAGATATTAATTAACTACATATGAACTTGTTGAAAGACTGGTAGTTATATCTCTTTGCCAATGACTAAGATATCACATTGTAACATTATTCCTAAAAATATGACTCCATTAAGACTGAAAATACATTTTTCTAGGTATCTCACCATTCTAGGAAAGAAAAATAACATAAAGCAATCCAGACACA
Source organism: Rissa tridactyla (assembly GCF_028500815.1). Taxonomy (NCBI): domain Eukaryota; kingdom Metazoa; phylum Chordata; class Aves; order Charadriiformes; family Laridae; genus Rissa; species Rissa tridactyla. Next base: position 8,882,897 of record NC_071478.1, on the reverse strand, counting down.
ACTTGAACTCACAACTACTCTCTTACCAAATGAAACTGGATTTTTTATTTATTCCTTACGCACTTGACCAAAGGTAGTACATTATGGCAGGTTTTCACACAGTTTTGCAAAGGCCTCCTACAATACGGACAGACTATAAGGTTCAATAGATTATCTTTTTAGTGACCAATAGAGAGGAGGCATTCACCTTTTAAATCTTTATGAACTAGAGAAAGTTGGAGGAGCCAAAATACAAACATGTTCTTCTCTATTACCCCCAATTTTTCATTAGGCTTATTCCCATATATACACTGATCCACGCAACATGAAAAACACCCCTGTGACAAGAAACACTCAAAAACTGTACGTAAAGAGAACTTAGAAACTATTTGGTTATGTAATCTACCAGACAAATGGGAATAAAACAAATGAAACAAAATCCAGAAAAGACAACGCAATTCAGCATCAGTACTGAAGACTACAGGAGAAACCCTTGCTAGAATTCAAGCAGCATGGACACCGCCCTGAAACAACCTGCCACACACAGCAGCAAAACACACCAAAAACCCTTTAGTGTCTAAAATGATCCTGCATTATAGCACATGCTTTGGTAAAAAAAGCACATCTCATACCACAGTAACACACCAACGTGTAGTTAGACAACCCGATCATTAATTAAACAATCCCAACTTTACTAAGGCATAGCCCAGTAACACTTGAAAGCTTCCTCAAGACTTCATGTTAAAAATGCAAAGTTATTGTAATTAAAGATGGGAACATGAGAACCTGAACTCTGCATTTTTAAGATCCTAGAGAGGGACATGCTATGTTGAAGAGAAACTGGTTTATAATTATTAAAATGACAAAATCTAAACTTAAAAAAATACATATATTCTGGTTAATTACTATTCTCTTTGTTTGTAATGAACTTTTCCTTTTTGACCAAGAAACATAGTCGTAACAGACAGCCATAGATGAATTACTATTTTTTTTTCCTAAATAAGAATCTACAAGAGAGCAGAATTAAATTTCATATCTTGACTACTGTAGTACTGACCGTGCCACAGCAGGAAAGCGTTTAAGCGCATCAAGAGTGAAGTTTGCAAAAACTCAGTAGCACATTTCCATAAAGATTTTGCTGAAATGCTTTGAGATTTTTTTTTATGTGCATGTTAATGAAACACACATTTTCAACCTTCAGCAGCAAGTGAGAGACACGGAGGTGATATATTCTTCCTCTCAACTAACCCTTGCTATTTTACCCCTTACCTCTTTGTTTTGCAGGCTGATGCTCCTCCTCCTCAGTGGGTTCTGAAGGGTCATAATAATCACTGCCATAACGGAATCCCACTGCATTATAGGTACCATCCTCTGCCAAAGCTTCACTCAGTCTTTTATATTCCTCCTCTTGAACAAAAATGCAATTACCCATCATTAGAACATATTTAAAAGCTAATTTCTTAAAAATAAAATTAAAAAAAGAGTAATATTTCTTACTTTGGTTTTTAAATGAGAAGTTTTCACCTAATCATTTTAACTTGCATTAAAAATTTAATAGAAAAATGCAGCATATACATATGCTGACCATTTATTTCTTCCTGAAGAGATAAAGGCTGCAGGTTAAAACATTCTAATGCAATTATGCATACAAGAGTACAGAATTTCATTTATACAACACTAAAAAAGACGCAGAATGTGTTTATTTTGGGGATTTTTGGGTCTGAAATCCCAGCCTGCCCTCAAAATCTGGGCAATTTCTGTGTGGATCTATATTTAAACTATCCCGAGGTCCTCTCACATACGCAAAGACTCCCGTTTTTCGAATCCACTGGGTACTGTCAAGATAACATCAGAAAAAGAGAGTATAAAATTAGGAGTAAATTTAATTTCATAATTATTTATTTAAACATGTGCTAAACTCAGGAAGTTTCCTTGAGCAATACCTTGCCTCGCCTCCTCCTCAAGCAAGTCCGTATGCAAGGCTAAATACCTCTCTTCATCACAGAGGGCTTCTATTCTAGCTTCCTCTTCAGACAATTGATAATCTCTGTTCCACGTGGAATACTCAGCATCATATTCAGAAAGGTCATGTAGGTGACCACGCCCATCGTACCTGCAAGATGAAACAGCTGGTCAATGCAAAAAACTTAGGGCTTGGGTTTATGCGACTACTTAAATACTTACCCATTAAAAATGAAAAAAAAATACTTATATGTTAAAGCATATTTCCTTTTAGAAGTTACATTTAATCTTGCTAATCATTTGTCACCAACTATCGAAAATTTGTTTAATAGTCTAAATTCCTCTCAGAGAAACTAATAAATTATTACAATTAAAGGCAAAGGTATCCTTTAATAGTTTAATTGGGATCCATTTCCTTAACAGCTCTTACCGTACGTGCTTCAACCAACCAATCAATGTCACTTGCAAAATACGTTTTTCTGGAAAGTCAAATAGCTTACATTCACACAAACCCGAATACATAAATACCTATCCGTAAGAACCAAACGGTCGAAATTTCCTCGCTTCTTTCTGCTAGTCCCGAACTCTCAGGAGATATCTTCACCATAGAAACTTGCGTCCATTGGAGGTAAAATCATGGCTAGGCTCGGCCCCTAGCCATTTGGCTGAGGAAATAAGTTCTGGGTTATGTGATAGAGAGACACACATACATAGGAACAGTAACATATACATGCAATTTAAGGAGGTTCACCGTAAAAACGGCGAAGATCAATGACGTACAGTTCCTTTCTACTAAGCAAAAACAATTTTATTTGCAGGAAAAGCACTGAATTGGGATAATGTTTATGAATCAGTAAGAGAAACTGATTGAAAAGTGACAGTAAACTCGACTCCGCTGAGGTGTCTTCCCACACACAACTCTTGACTTGTGCCAACTTGCTAGACCAAAAACAAAGAAAGTAAATGTTCTTATAGCAAAAAGTTAATGAAACACGTAGGTCTGGTTAATCAAGCTCTGTCCACAGGCAAACTTCAACCCATGTCTTCTCATAGCAATGTGCTTTTCTCAAAATGGTGAAAATGAAGACTTCCTGCTGCTGGAGATAAAAAGACTCTAAGCTTCCAAAGGAGTTTATAAGATTAGTAATTGCAAGCTACCTTAACTTACAAATGTATGTTATTTGGACTTCTCAGCATTTTATGTACATACATGCACATACTTAGTTTTTGCTCCCAACAATTTCTGTAATGACTGTAAATTGGGTTACTGTTGCACAGGACCACAAAAATGGCCTCTGCCTACTAATGAATCTGTCACAACAGTGATCTGGGTTAGAAGTGTGCATCGTAACACTTCTATTCTCATATAAGTCAGAAATTAAACATAGCTATGAACATTTATGGTTGTTTTTTCATGTCTTCGTGCTTATTCCAATTTAACAAAGTATTTCAATCATAGAAATCATTAATGGCGTAAACCCCAAAACAGTGCAAAAGCATTTCTTTTTTCTGCAGTCTTACGGAAGGAAATGAATAGACCTTCCCTTACGGACTTCTTTCCAAGCCAAATACAGTTGTTAAATCAAAACAAGAAAAATCATGTATAGCACCAAAACAATGATGAAATTGAGGGAACAAATATCTATAGTATGTCATGTGATCCTTTTCAAACCAAAATCCTTCCATCTTTCCCACTGAGGTTTTCAGGGTCAGCCACAACTCTTAAATTGTACTTTCAGTGCTCCACTCAAATATACCCAACCTGACCTCCCATTTTCCCTCTCTCCAGGAAAATATTCAGAAAAATAATTTTGAATAAATTTATTTCTAAATCCCATCCTGCACTGCTGAAACAACTTAAAGAGACCAGAAAAAAATCAAAGTAGATTCTATTACTCTCTCTGGCCATGAACCTGTACCTACTGCAAAACAACCAAAAAAAGCCACCTCTGACACAAAATTTGAAAAGCAAGCACCCAAAATCAAACAGATTCTGCCTAACACAGCGAATCATGGCACAAGGAAAAGGTAACTAGGCCAAGAATTGCTTCTGGGGTATCCCAGCAACACCCCACAGCCAGATTACATATGAGAAATAAGAAAACCGTATTTCCCCTAAGGCAGATAAATACCTTTCCACTGCCACACTGCACCCTTCTCGCTTAGAGAACAAACAAAGCGCCTAGTAAATATTCCCATGCAGTAAGGCTCCCTTGGTTTCCACGTGAGAAAAGATGATGTTTGTGGTTTGCATTGAAAAGGAACAGATCATTCCCATTCTCCACTCCACCCTGCAAACCCTACCTACCAAGTGGAGCAGAAAGGCCCAACGCACATGGGCTGTCAGAAGGAGGGGAACCTCCCAACACTGCCAGAGCAGGGAACCCCAAGTTCCTGCTGCCGGGGGGGGTGGCCCTGCGGCGTTACAAAAGCAGCACTCAACGCACTCTACCAGGAGGAGCTGCCCTCCAACTCTGCCAGTGAAGAAGATCCCCACACGTCTGCCAGAGTGAGCCCTTTGCTCACCCCCCGCCCTCACCTGCCCACAGCATAAGGGGGGGAACAGAAAGAGGCTATAACAGGAGATCTCGCAGCAGAGTCTGGGGGTTGTGTTACACCGACCTATCGATCATGATCTTGGGGTCTCCCATCCAAGGAATAAGGTGTCGCCCCTGCTCCTGGTACTGAGCCTTCTCATCATCTCGAAACAGCTTGCAGGCATAGCCGAACACCAGCAGCTCCACACGGCTATTCCCACCTCCACCTCCTCCTCCACCTCCTCCGGGGGGCCCGGGGACCGCTCCCCCGCCTGACAACAACATTAGGGGCGGCGGGCCTGCTTCTTCTGCAGTCCGTCGAGAACCTCCGACCCCTCCGTACATCACCAGGGGATGCAGCGAGGAGGAGGAAACTCGCAGCAACAACGACTGTCCGAGAAGCGAGTCCCCCAGAAGGCCAGGCCCGCACTAAACTCCCCAGCTCCACAGCACCACAGTCGCCATCACCCGAAACAAAATGGCGATGCTTCCGCTTCCTCTGGTAGCGCAGAGGCCAGGCTGACTTCCGGCAGCAGGCAGATTCGCGATTGGTTTGGGCAGTAAAAATCGAAGGAAAATATAGTGCGGCGAGAGTCCGTGCTACTGGCAGGACAGTGTGGCGACTGGCGACAGCGGCCGGGTGCCAGGCGACGGCTGCGACACAGCGGCCGTGGCGAAAGTGCGGAACAAAGGGGGCGGGGCGGCCCCGCTGAGACGGCCGGCCTGGCGGCGCGGGGTGCCCGGGTCCTGCCGATACCCTGGGGCTCGACGTGCGGGGCGGGGGGCGCAGTTTGGACGCTTTTGTGGTCCATCTCGGCTGAAATGCGTATACAGAGTTTTAAAAGAGAGGGAGAGGGGCAGCGGAGGTTCTGCACGAGGCAGGGAGCCGCGTCTCCCGGCGTCGCCCCGCTGAGGAGACCCCCAGGGGACTGACGGCGGGAGCCATCGGCCGAGGGAAATGGAGGACTGAGGGCTGCGGGGCTCGGCAGGACGATGGGGCAGGGTGATTGGCAGAGTGGGCGGCTCTGAAGGGCAGAGATGTGGGAAGGGGTAGCAGACGGCAGGATTCACCTCAGGCTGCGGATGAGAAGTTGAGGGGGAAAGCGGGCCTGGCAGCCAAGGCGGGAAGGGGAAAGGCTGTGGCGCTGAGGAGGACTTTTCCAAAAAATCGAGACGTTAGCCTATTTTTGCTCAAATTGTATAATCTGGGCTGAAATTTTCGATATTGTTTGCCTCGGGATTATTATTTTCATCACTCTTCAAGAAGTATGAAGAAACATGTTGGTTTTGCATATGTTTGTTACAATAAAATTTTGCAATGAAGCACATCATGCTTTTCATTTCACAGCGGGAGTTAATCCACAGCCTTCGTTATGACAGATTCTGGGTGCCCACTGATACAGGCAGAGCTGCTGGGGTTTTCCAGTGTGAACAACTTATTGGCATCATTGTACACAAAGGGATGAAATATGTAAAAGAGTGTGCAAAAAGCAATGGACGAGCACTGGAAAAGAGATGGATAGCTTGTGTCAGCATTTAGAAATACCTGCTACCATGTAAACTTACTGGAGGAGGAATCTAGAAACTTCTTTGGACGCCTCTTTATTAATCTAGAGTCATTAAATTGAAAACAATACGTGGGGTTTCCACGGTATTTTTCACAGTGAACTACGGAATCTGAGTAAACTTTATAATGCTGCTGTCAGGTAATTGTGATGCAGATTCCACCTGCCATTCCACACCCTAGAAATGATGGTTAAAAATCTACAAAAGTTAACATCTGTATCCTTCGCAATGAGTATGTGGAAGTTACCAGTAATTATCTGATGCTTCAAAGTTATTAGTGAACAAATCTGCTAAAGGTAGATGCTTCAGATGTATCTTACCATTTTATAAAAATAATGACTGAGTTGTTTTAATGAAGAGAGGAGTTCTAAGTGTAACACTCGCCTTTGAGAAACAAAATACAGACCTGAACACCAAGGAGACAGGTGGCAACATGCTTGAATATTGTGTGACAATTTTATACCAGCTGGGAAGTGTTTGGAGTAAAGAAAAAAGCAAGACAAAACAACGGCAAGAACTCCAAGAGAAAAATAAACAGTTTTTGCCAGGGAGTATAAGAAAGCAATTGAACATGGATATGTGCTGAGGATTTTGTGACTTCCATAAGTCTTCTGGTTATGCAAATGATTCAGTAAAAGGATAGCATGGCACAAAAAGGGCTCTGTGCAGTTAAGTGGCAGTGTAATAAGATAACTTCAGACCATTTTTCTGGAATATCAGCATTTGAGACAAGGATGTGACCTGTGCATGAGTCAGATAAAGGACAAAAATGGAAATCTTAGTTACAAAGAATGCAATTACAGAAAGATGGAGGGAGTATTTTAATGATTTCTTTAATGGTGAAATGGATAAAGGTGAACAAACAGCAATTTTCCAGCCAGCTGAGCCATTTGTAGAAGAACCGAGAGGGGACCAGAACACCCAGGAACACTAAAGCACCAGGTGCTGAAAATGTTTCCACTGAATTATTAAGAACAGGAGGGGATAAGACTTTAAAAAGTAATTTGTGTTAGTTTGGTGGTTTGAATATAATGTAAAGAAATGGAAAGGGGAACCACGTGTCTATTTTTGAGAAAGGGGACAAAATGAAACTTGAGGCCTGGCGCAGCATCTTGCTGTTTATTACAACATGTGATGTTCTAGGCTATTTGTTCACATGTAATTACCCTGTAAACAGAAGAGAGATTAAGAGAGGTTTCTGGAAGAACAGGACTACAGCACAACAGTTATTTTTCACGTTATTGAGTATCTGAGGAAAAGAAGTAGGAACCTGAGCAGACTACATATGGGGATGTTTAATGTATTTAAGAAAGCATGTCATAGTGCATTATGAATTTACATTATCATAAAAAAGCACCCATCCCTTCCTTTTTTCCCAGTATGTATAAAAAACTAAACTTTTTTCCACTTTTTTGTCTTTTACTGTATGTTGTCATCAGGAAGGAAACTTGATGCTAATCATAATGCAGGGGATGCTTTTTTACCACGTTTAAAGACACATCCAACTTTAATATCTATTAATAGCAAAAAAAAAATACTCTGAAATTACCATAAGCTTCTGTTTAAAAGTCATATATGGTAGGATGCCCATGTTATTTCATTCAGATTAGTCCCAGCTGTTCTGGCTGTGATGAAGAGAGGCTAGCTGTAACAGGAAAAATTTACAAAATTAATCTCTTTCCCTCTCACTTTTTCTATTTTAATTTTGCTATAGATAGGAAAGCAAGAATAAAGCACGTAAGGACAAGTCTTTCTTTGCTGGGCTGATACCAGTCTCCTTTTCTCTGTCTCAGTGGAAGTGCAGTCGTCTAGTATGGTTTTGCAGTTTAGTTAAAAGTATATAGTAATACGTTACTTTTTAGTTCTGAAGTAGGCTTGAAAGAAAACTGTGTTGTGCTGATTCTAAAGAAAAATACCATTTATATCACATTTCAGCGATATAAAGGAATTTTCAGCATACCAACAGAATGCATGAAATGGTAGTCCAAGCACATGGGAGGTATGAAATATGAAGCTCTGGAATTAGAGACCCTGCAGAAAACAAAGCACAGGATGGGTAAGCAGTTCCGTACAGAAGCACATGCCATTTTTCAGTAATTAAGAAGCTATAATTTGGGAATGGCATTTGGTATAAATTCAAAAAACAGGCTTGTGGTCTTTTGTATTGGTTATAAGGGGACAAAACTGTATATGAGAGAGCTACCATAAAGGCTTTTGTGCGTCAACGTGAGCACAATGGTTTTTTATAGTAAAAATAGAAAGCTTGCGTATCACTATATTAGTCTTGACATTAGCACTCTCAAACCATTGAAGTAGGTTTGTTGTTTTGGTAGAAAATGCTCTGCTTAGTCAGGCTGGAGCCAAGATCTAAGGCTTTTTTTTTCTTGGTCATCATTTGTTCATTATGGAACTTGGCATGAACCTGCACTGCTGTCAGACTTCCTTATTCTATCTCAGTGGTGTCTTATAATTAAAGAGCTGCTGTGTTCTTTAGGGAAGGATGCACACAACCTGTGAGTTTTCCTTGAACACTGAAATTGTACATAATTATTCTCTTAAAGAAGATATTCTCTAAATTATCATGACTTTTTGAGCAGATTTTATCGTTACTTCTGCCATTACTGTAGCATCCACGTATAAAACATACGGTAATTCCAATCCAATTGAATTGGAATCACATTTTAAATACAGAATTGCTGTATAACAGTAGCTAGGTAAACAATTTATGTGTACGTTAATGACTGTAGTATGTAACAGGCTGCATTAATGACTGGGTACAGAGTAGTGGTTAAGGATTTCCAGCTCTTTTTAATTATAAGCTTGCTGTAATTCATAGCTTAGTTGCTTACTTTATACCCAGAGAGTTACTTACCTCTTGTATGAATTGTATAAAGATTCTATTTACCTCACTCTACTAAAAAATTGAAGTAAACCCCCCTCTCTTCTTTTTAGCACAGTGTCTTTATCTATTGACCACCTTTCTTACTCTGGCAAGTTACACAGATATGCCATGTATCTTTTGGTAGGGTTTTTTTCATTTGTTTTTGGGTTTTGTGTGTGTTTTTCACAGCCTGCCTATGACTAATTTATTCAGTTACTGCCTTTAGGCCTGAGAGCTCCTTTCTTGAGGGTCGTTGTAAGAAGCAAAGATGCACTTAAACAGAAAACTGTGCACAAAGCTTGTCCCTTTTCCTTTCCCTTTGCTTTCTCTTTTCTTTATTCAAAACCATCTTCACTGTTGTATTTTATAAGGTGTTTTACTACCCTGTGCTTGAAAAGGGTAAATTAAAGCTTATGAGTAGCACTAACAATCAATGTTGTGTTTGCCCTTCAATTCTCTTGTAACGGTAGCTTTGCTTTCTTACTCGAGCACTTTTTTGGGGGAAAACTGTATGAGACATTTTCAGTTAAGATCTGCAACAAGCAATTTCTGTTACTGTGCAAAAGATTCATAGAGAAAATGAAATGGTCTTAAAATATAATCAGTTTATAATTAACCAAATTCTGTATATTCAGCTTTCATCATAGATTTGCTTTTGTTGTTACTGTGGAAACCCATGACACGAGTTCTATGGTTTGGTTTGCAAAGCGTGGTACCATTGGATAGTAACTGACACTGTTTTGGGCTTGTTTTGTTTTTTAAGTAATGTTCGGTCTTGCAGATAAAGTAATCAAAATGAATTGCTACTTTGTAGACAGCACTGATGTGTTTAACAGCAACCTTCAAAGTTGATAGCCTATCAGTCTTATGGAAGGGAGGTTTTACACTAAATTCTCCCTGCAACAAAGTAGTCAAGACTGTGTTACAGTCTGGCCAATTGTTTTTAATCTCCTCTTAGCCCTTAAGAGAAATCCTCTCTGCAAAAGAAGAAAGGAGAAAAGGTCATAGCTGAGCAGGTTTATTGCATGCAGAAAATAAGTTTATTTTTCCTAATGGTGTGATAGCATTCCTAACTAAACCTTGATGATCATTGATCTGCTGCTTGAAGAGAACCCTGCGTGATAAACAAATAAGTAAATGCTTTTTTTTTTTTTTTTTGGGTACGTTAGATCGTTGGAAATATGCAGATATCATAAGGTCAAACTCTGCCCTTGTGTAACCCTGTATTAAAGCCACTGTTATTTATTTACAATAGTAGTATGCTTAAAGAACCCCAGACAGATTCATTAGCTTTAATGGATTGTGAGGCCATATTTATTACTAATAACAAGGAAATACAGGTTATTAATGTTATATGATAAAATTAATGTAGAAAATGTTCTTCAGCAGCCACTTCTTTTTTGAGGCGTCTCTCTCAAATGATGCTAAAGCACTCCTGGCCCTCTGTATGCTTTAGAGAAATCAATACCGCACTCCTGTGTGGAAATAATTACTAAAGATTTGGGCTGGGTAGACTACTCATTCCTAGAGGAAAAACGTGGAGCAGCAGCAGTTTATTAGCTTCTTTAATGTTCTGTGATCTTCTGTTTTACAGAGCATTTTTTGAAGATTTTCAGTTTATTTGCATTTAATTTGTAAGTATTTTACCAAAGATTAGTCATTCAAGATAATATGCTGGAAACTTTCATAGGTAGGAGACATCAGAGGAGCTCTTAAGCCTCCCCTGGCGGGGGCTATACTGGGTGGTGATCTTGTTTTGTATTTAATGCTGGTAGTTGAATGTCAACAAACTTATTTCATTGGTTCCTTTAATCCATAAGAAGAGACACGGGAATGTGTAAAAAGATAAAATTAACACCAAAAATTATTTTTTCCCCCTTTGTTGGCATACTGTTTGTGAACAGATAGAAGTATACTTTATTATCTTTTAGTTTTGATTTTTTAGTTGTTGTTTGCCTCACAATTACTTTCTAATTCTTGTGAATGTTCACAAATAGCAATTTCTTAAGTCTATTAATCCATCTGTGCAGCGAGTCACCTGCTTGCTAGCCTGCCATTCATGTCACTGGGGGTTTTGTTATCCATAACGGAAAGCAGCAAGTTCAGACCATATTGTAGGATTTGAGCTGTGAATACAATTATGATTTGCTTAAGTTTGATGGAAAATAACTTAAAGTTTGACTAGGTTGAGGTGCAATGTTGATTGTTGCCAAACAGAAATCAGCATGTCTGCACCTTTGTGTGTGGGTGAAGAGGAGAGAAGTTTTCTGAAAGGCTTACATTCAGAATTGCTGATGGAGTCTGTCTGGAGCATGAGAATAACCAGCACATGGACACCTTGCCTAACAAGCCTGTAGGAAGAAATGTTGCTATCAAGCCTTTGATAGTGTGCATGAAATGATGTAATCATATGGATTTAGGAGAAAAAGTTTGTTTGCGTGAGGTCCTTAATAAACACCTGCTGTAACTGTGGTATTTCATGCATGCTTTTTCATTAGATCTTACTGCAGCAAAAATTGTAAGTCTAAAACATTTGAAAAATGCTTCTTGAAATAAACATTTCTTTGAGTCAGAATATAACTTTAAAAAATGGTAACTTTTGGGTAGACAGCTTACAAATCAAAGCAGACTACAACTGATCTATCAGTTATGTAGCTGAGTAATAACTCAGGAGTGGGAAAGCGGTCACCGATGGAGACATTAACCCAGTGCCAGATGGCAGAGTGGGACAATAGACTGCGTGTGGTTGCTTGTGGCTCTCTGCACTTTGAAGCTGACTATTGTGCAAAGACCTCCAGCAACACTGTCTTTTTTAAGGCACCGTGATTCAAAGAGATGCCAAATAAGAAGGCTGAAGTGCCTTCATATTGATATTGCCAGTTTGAGTAATCAAATCCAGTTAATTCTTCCCTCTAAGGTTTCAAAGTTTCTTGGATGAAAAATCCTTAAGTTTTTCTTTCAGTGATCAATGTTTGGCTTCCAAATATCTCAGCAGTGTCAAGTGTTTCATACTCAACAGCTGGTGCTTTCGAAGTGTGCTACACACTGCGCCTTCAAATCAGTCAGTGTGAAGCCATATGTAATTTGCCACTTTATTCATGTGTCCTTTCTCTAGTACAGCTTACTGTCATCTCTCGCAAAACTCTCGTCTTTCCCATTCACACTTTGGCTGGGATCAAGTGAGGAAAAAGGGAAGCCAGTGGAGCTGTTGTACCTTCGTGACTGACCTGCTGGGTATAAATCTAAAATTAAAAAACTTCTCAGTGCCACTGTTCATTGAAGTGTGCTTAAATACCGTAGCTTTTGCTATATATGATTGAGATAACATCTGAAGGTGTATGAAGTTGGAAAAGATACCTGTACTTAAAGGCATGTACTTATATCCAATGATTTATTTCAAATACTTCAATCTGAGACACATTTGAGTAGAAAATGCTAATTAAGTGATGAAAGAGACATCCTATATTAGAATTTATTATTCTAAAATCCACTGACTTTTTCAGAGTTGTGCTGGTTTCCTCTATCGATGTCAATTCCTACAGCTTTGTTTTTTGATGCTGCATTTCGTAATATGTAATTGTATATGCAAGGCTCAGAACATTATTGGTCTGAGGGGAAAAACCTGAGCTACAAAATCTGGAAGCAAACTGCTCCAAGACCTCTTGATGCTTCATAAAGATGCCTCTCTGCCTAATGCAGTGGTTATGGGTTTCTTAGCTTGAAAGTCTGAACTGCGTAAGACATTTCAGTTAATACGACTTCACAGAATCACACAGAATCTTCATGGTTGGAAAGGACCCTTAAGATAATCGAGTCCAACCAAACAACCTACAATCTCTGCCACTAGAGCATGCCCTGAAGTGCCACATCTAGACGTTCCTTAAACACCTCTAGGGATGGTGACTCGACCACCTCCCTGGGCAGGCTGTTCCAGTGCCTGACCACTCTTTCAGTAAAGTAATTCTTCCTAATATCTAATCTAAACCTCCCCTGCCGCAACTTCAGACCATTACCTCTGGTCCTGTCATTATTCACTTGGGAGAAGAGGCCAACACCCACCTGTCTCCAACCTCCTTTCAGGTAGTTGTAGAGGGCAATGAATTCTACCCTCAGCCTCCTCTTCTTCAAGTAAAACATGCCCAGCTCCCTCAGCCTCTCCTTATATGACCTGGTCTCCAGACCCCTCACCAGCCTGGTAGCTCTCCTCTGGACACGCTCCAGCACTTCTATGTCCCTCTTGTACAGCGGGGCCTGTACTTGCCTGTACAGGAGAAGCCAAAAAAAATGCTTCATAGCACTGGGTAAATTAATAAAATCTGCTATGATTAGCAAAGACACGCAGACAAGGCATATTGTCATCTCCATACTGTGTGCGGTTTTGATATAAAAGGAAAGCACACACGGTAAAGAGACAATATTGATCAGCATGATAAGCTGATGTCTCAGCATAGAAGCAATACAAGACTTGTGATGTTTTTCCTATTTTTGTAGGCTTTATAATATAGGAAAACTTCAAAGGCAGAGATCTCCGCCTAGTATCTGCCTCTACACAGCCAAAACACTGTGTACCAGCACAGCTGCTCAGGCATGTCTGTGTGCCTGAGCTGGTCCAGTTGTAGGGTGAGACTTTTAGTAATGTTTTCATCTTGGCTTGCTACTGTTTGCAATTCTAAATCTTTATTCATTCACATTTTTTATGGAAGTACACTTGTGCTGAAGACATTAAATCATACCTCAGAATAACTTGATGCTACTGGCATCGTGGTTCTTGAATAATCTGATGTGTCAAAGAAAAACTTTACAAGCAATACATGTGTTAAAGATCACTTTGTGTTAACTCCTTCAGTAAGCCCAAGGGTTTCTAATCCTATGGACCCGAGGCAGAAAACCTCAATATTATCATTGCTTCTGTTCCGATTTGCACAATCCTGGACTTATCTTATCATGTTAAATAGGTGTCAGACTGAAGGAGAGCACACCTAAATGTGTTAACATGGAAAGGAAATAAATGCTGCTCAGCAGTCAGTCATTCCTGAAGTTCCTTCCAGTAAAGTAATTTACATTCAATACCTTGGTGGCTTCTGTTTAAGAACTTATGGGTTTGAAATATTGGATCAGACAGCTGGTTCATGTTTCAAAGGAAAATAAAGCAATAACATCACATAGGTGTTTGATATGTCTTGGGAAATAGAATTAATGTCTTAGAGATCTAATTTATGGCATAAGCAGCAATATTTTGGTGATGGGATCTCACGTTAGGATCGACAACAATAACATGCAAACTGAAATGAGAATGTTAATTATGCACATAACACACTATATTGTGAAACTACTTTGTATCTTTGTCCTAATGATAAAAGCAAGGAAAAATAGAATCAGCCACACACAATGATCCCTAAAATCTGGAGTAATGAACTCCCGGCTGAGGCTCAGGGTTGGTGTTTCATAGCAAACTTCTTATTTTCCAGGGCACTTTACAGACTAGTTGATTTCTTCAAGCTTCACTTCATACGGTTTCCATAAATTCAGTTTCTGGAAGGGGAAGTATCTTCAGATAAAAAGATCTGAAATACATACAATACCCAGCCCAAGGATTTGGCTTAAGCCTTGAGTAACCTGGTCTGGCTTCACAGCAACCTGCTTCGAACCGGAGGTTGGACCGATGACCTCCTGAGGTCCCTTCTAATCTGAATGATCCTGGGAATCCATCTATCTCTTCCACTTCCGTGTACTCAGGGGGAGCAATACATGATCCCAATAATTTCAAGAGTGTCTGTCTTTCCTTTAGGGCTGCAGGCAGTGATGGATAGATAGTGGGCATTATGCTGCTGTAAAAGTAAAATGTGGATTTTGTTAATTTTTAAGTTTTCCACTGTAGCCACCATTCCACTTGTTCTCCAGCATTTTGTCTTGGGTTGCGTTGCTCTTTATTATCCAGGCTTCCTAAATTACATGTCGTGCAGGAAGCTGCCACTGCCAAAAGGTCCTCATTTTTTTTCCATCTTTTCAAGTGCAGTTTCTTTCTCTTTCCCTGTTGCATTTCCTGGGAACTCATGCTTGCCAGCAGATGAGATGACAACCTTCAAAAGACTGGTGGTATTTCATTGAACAAGACAGACAATAATACAGCTATGTGAATCACATTTGTGCTCGTCTGCCAAGAAGTGGACCAATGAAAAGCTTTTAATTTTAAATAGCGTGTATGGGCATGTACCTGTGTGTACCTGAGGGTGTGACTGCCTTGCTAGCAACAGGAGAATGAAGAGCACTTAGTTCCTTGAATTTCTGGTTTTGCCTAATAATCTGAGAGCCGATTTAAAGGGCCTTGACAAGGAGTGCTAGAGGAAGGCTGTCAGGGATTACACTGTATTAACAATCACCCGTGTTTGGCATCTGAAAATTGATTGCTGAACTTCTATTTGAGTGTGGGGACTGGGGAACAGACTGAGTGTGAGCTAAAAGAGCAACAGACGGTCTTGATCATTGAACTGAGGGTTAGAGGCATGAACCTGGCACAGCACAGAACTACTAGATGCAAACTTTAAGCAAGATGCAAACTTTAAGCAAGATGCAAATGTTAAGCTGAAGACTTAGAAAATATTTTCTTTAAAACACAGAGGCTGACTAAAAAGCTTTGAAAGCCTTTGTGGGAAAACTTTGACAGCAGAGTAGATGTCTCAACAATAAGTTTATATCAATTTCTGTAACCAGGACATCAGGATTAGAGAAATCCTAGAACTCCTCCAAAGGTATAATCTGCATTTTGAGGTCAGACATCAGTGAACTCACACTGGAAAAAGACCTTAACGCTGTCAGACCTAGTATCTTCTTAGCAAAGCTGAAGGAACCCAAATTTACTGTGCTTGAAAAAGCTACATGATTTAACAGAGACGGAATGGGATCATCTTTGTACTGCAGCAGGGCACAGACACTTCTTGCTTTTTCAGTTGTTTATTATCTGGGTGACTCCTGACAACCTGCTATCTTTATAAGATTTGTTTCTGGATCATGCTACATTAATTAATTATTGGCCTAATTGTATCTGCAAAATGTCAGTGTGGTTTTGGAATGTGTTCTAGGAATGGAATGCTTTGTTTGCCGCGTTAGTCCTGCCAACTACAAAAAATCTATAGGTGACTCTTGTTCCTACCTAGTTGCTGCTGGTTTGTTTGGAAAAAGAAACAGTGCTTAATAAAAGAAACTCGGACTTTCAACCATGTCAGAAATACCCACCTGGAGCACTTTAGTATTGTTTTCCTTGTTTTCCATGGGCACAGTTACTACAATAACAGAAGCTTAAGAAGGTCTAACACAGTGTTTCAGAAATGCAAGAAGCAAATACCATTGGGTTCTCAAATGGATAGTTGTCTGCAGAAATACTTTATCTAAGAAACCACTGCACAGAGTTTTGCCATTAGACAGGATCTGATCACATAAACCTCTCCCAAATGGGTACTCTGAGCAGGATTATTTAAGGCTGACTTTCTCCTGGGACACTTCTGTCATGGCAGGCTGGTGAAGAAGCACTTTCCTTTGTCCCCACAACAACCTGTTCTTGATGTAACTTCCCCAAAGTTCGCTTCTTTGTTGTTTTTATTGATAATTTTATTAGTGTTTTTCAAAGGTTTATACTCAGCAAAAAAATAGGTTTTGTTATCCCAAAGTAAGACTTTTTTCTCTTATGAGTCTTAAAATTCAGGCTGACAGAAATGTAATGCCAGAAATGAGTCTACTCTGTGCCTTTCTTGTGTATGATAATCTCTAACCACTTTTTTGAAGTCTGGTAAGTTCACTCTTTCTTTGAGAACTGATCGTCTCACAAGATACAGAAAATGATAATCTTTTCATCCCCCCTCCAACATCAGTCCTGCATTGCATCTGATCTTAGTCTTTCTCTATAAGCCGTTTCTTGACCAAAAAAAAAAAAAAGTCTTGAAATACATCTATCCTTTGCTGGTGTTTACATTGTTCTACTGTAAATCCAGTACAACCCACCTATAAGAGCGTATCTTACTCAGATGTAATGAAGCCCACTCACAATAAATAAATAAAAAATTGCAAAAGGAGTCAATGTATTGAACCGGCAAAGTGTGACTACTTAGTGAGAGACTGCAGTGTAGGGTTTAATTATTTTCTATGCGATTATTCTGGCATTTTTACCTGTCTCCTTCCTTAGGCAAAAGTCTCTGGTGTTATTGGGGTATTGCTGAGAGGAGCCTGAGTACAATATGAGTATAAATAACTTCAGTTCTGGACAAAATTCCAAAACAATAAAAAAAGTGTTAAATTGGCAAAAAAAGTGTTAAAAAGGCTGCCTACAAATTTCTCCTGAAAAATAATTTTCGTCTTTGAAAACTGTAACATTATCAAGCTTTAAGTATTGGGCATGAAATTTTCCTCTCTTGCATAAATTTTCAGCCTGAATCTTTGTTACCAGAAAAGTGGTTTAGGCAGGGGCATGGGACATGTTTTAGCAACTTTGTGTTATATTAAAAATCTTTTGGGGTAGTAATACCCAAAAGAATTTGGCAGTGGTGTTTGATAATGGTAAAATGTTTTGCCATGACAGTCATCCATTCTCGCTGTTAGAAGCCTTTGAAAAGCACCTTTTAGCAAAATTGCCTGAACATCCTGTGAGCCTCTGCCACGTGGCAATGCCCTGCTCCAGGCTAAAGGGAAAATAAACTCCATGATACTCCTTTCGGCTGACTTTAAGAAAAGGGCAGTGGAGCTCAGTGATTTCAGAAGGACTGAACCGCTCAGTGAAGTCCTGTAATTGGAATATATTGCACATTTACATCCGTTACAGAGTCATTTGATGCTGGACAGCATCCAGGACTAACAGCACAGGCTGATGAGAACATCAATGGCACTGATGCTTTCATGTTCAGTGCAGTGATGGTCGAAGGAAAAATCTGTCTTCTAGGACTATGGAAAAGGGATTATCCTCTCTCATAGCTTCCTATGTGTTCAAAAGTATAATTTAGTTATTCTATGCTATTTTTCACGTGCTATGTCCTCAGAAAGTTCTGCTGGTCTGGACAGCAGGCCACAATATTCCTGAGACTGCATTTATGCCTTCTCGGCAAACAGCCTGTTAGCAGCCAAACTGAATTAATATATACATTGCACCTTGGACTGTGGGACTTTCACTCCTCTTTCCTAAGTAAAGAAAGGCAGAAGTTAGGTATTTTGGGAAGAGGAAAAAGCATATGGAATTTGAAAACTAACCTGTAGGTTTTAATCTTTAAGATGCTTCTCAAAATTTTACTGTATTTAGCGCAACGCAGTGCCTTGTCTTTTTTAAAGTTCACTGGGAAACTGCTCAGTAATTAGCTAAACAAAAAAAAAGCTTAAACTTTCATATTGATTATCTACATTCCCCATGTGAAACAAATACTTAGTTTTCCTTCTGTGTGTAGCATAGAAATACTAAGAATGTTTGTTTCTTCCTAAGTGTTTGGTAATACATGCTTTCTAGCATGATGGCTTTAATCCCCTGCATGGGGAGAAGAAAAACTTGGCTGGATTTCCAGAAAAATGGGAAGCTGTGTACAGGAGCTGCCAAATGTTAACAGATTTTTTTCTCCCTCAAACCATTACATTGGAGAAATTCTGCTGTAATTTAGTAGTTCTTTGTGTGTGATCATTTACAGAAGAAGTCAGTATGTCTTGATTTTAGCCTTACTAAACTCTACCTTTTAAAAAGAATATTCAACCTGTTGTCCTTTTTTGATAACTTTCCACATCTGCCTCAGTCCTTCTCCTCAGCTGCCTTTGCCAAAAGCCCAGGTCTGAAAAGCATTTTGTCAGCTTCAATAAGAGAAGACTCCAGGTGTATTTTTTTCTCGTATAATCTCAGAAGAAAGGCAAAAGCCCTAGACAAAATTAAAGATGATGGGTTTTTACCCCCTCTCTTTCTTTGTTTCCCATGTGAAAGTTATTCAACTTTTACAAGAGCCGCAGTTTCTGTGTAACAAAGGGTAACGTTATTGTAGTCTTCAGTAAAAAGAAAATACTGCCAGCAGAGTGTTTTCTCTGTATCAAGGAATCAGTTACCACTTAGATTTCTTTCTAACTGTTAAAAAAAATAAAGCTCTTAAGTAGGACCCATTCACCTTTCTAGAATGTGATTGCAACTTTTACTGCAGGAGGAAAGCTATTAAAGAAACATTTTGTCTCTGTCACAAGGTTAAATAGGTAAGAGCTTGCCATTGTTTTTCTATTTTGGGGGAGTTCCGAGCAGCCTGCTTGATTTCTGGGCTGTGTAGGCTCTTTATATCCTCTTTTCTAGCCCTTAGATATCTAGAAATGTCGAAACCTTTTACTGCTGAAATCACCAGCTCCCTTTTCAGATGCGGAAAAAGCTGCTAACTTAGATGGTTGAATTAGTCTGCCTCGACTGTTGGCTAATCACTGATACTTAAGAGGGCAGAAAAAGCACCAGTTTGATCCAACTTCCCTGTCCCTGGAGCATACAGCTCTTTTTAAAATCTCTCCTGCAATCAGCTCTGTAAGATAAAGAACAGCATTGGTCAGGATTACATCAAAAGTTAAAAAAACCCAAAACCACAAGAAACACATATCAGAAAAAAAAAAAAAAAAGCCCAAGAAACAAAAGCCAAAAACCAACCCAACAAATGCACAGAAAATACCAGGAAAGTAACTTAATTTACAGCATTTTACTGCTCACTTAAAGGATCCTGTGTTTCTCTGCCCAGATCTGTTAGCTATTTGGGTAGGTCCCAAACAAACATATGTCCCTGTAATTAGGTACTTCATTCTTAGATGTGTTTTCCATTAAATGTAAATTTCAGGACAAATCCAACTGTGTTTTCAAACAAATTAACATTTGTATAGCAAATATTTTCATGATTATACTTTAATGTATGCATATTGTAGAGTCAATTTTCTGCTTTAAAAGCCTTAAAATACAAGGTAAAAGTTCCTAACTAGGAAGAAGTAGTTTATTAGACAGTCAAGACCTCTTCTTATTTTGCATGAATAGAACTGAATTTTGTCTACATTTCTCCTTAATGTCTTATTTTAGAACTGTCCTGTAATTGAATGCATGTTCATGTTGAGCAATATAAAAGCCTTAACTAAAAATGCAGAACCTCTCCCTTGACAATGTGATGTAAAAAGCTTCTGTTTTTGAAGAATGCTCCCTTTTAAATGCAATATGTAAAAATTATTCTTCCTTGTCTTTCTAAAAGCCTCCTTTTTAGTGTCCACTAGCTATGGAAGCACTGACCATTGTGCAGAGACTCAGCACAAGCCTGCAATACAGAGCTTCGAGACACCAGTGGGTTTACATGCCCCACCACTGGGACCTGCTGTTTGCCACTTCAGACCTGACTCCCAAGCGCTTGTGTTCAGCACCTACCAGATTGCTGAAAGTTGCCCTGTCTGGTGAGTGGTCTGTAGTGTTCTGCCCTTTTCTCTCCATGGGAATTTGTAGGACAAAATATCTCTCTTCAAAATACATTTAATGTATGTTTACTCACCCCGGATATTTGTCAACGAAAAAGGGTGGACTAATCAGTAGCTATTTTAAAAACACTCTGTCTTTGTCTCTGAGCAGCTTTAAACATACAAAAAGAATTGAAGTTTTCCCTGAAATTTCTACCAGTGTTTGCCAGAGCAGTAAATGCTGCCAAGCAGCACTATCCCTGTGATCTGTAAAGATAACTATTGGCTCTAGGCAGGCTCTCATCAATCAGACACTCCCCAGTTAGCGCCCTTTTATCTCCAATCACAAGAGTAACTGTCGGAAGTTTGCAGTGGATGCTTCATAGCACCAGTTGAAGCCTTGTGGTTTGGGGAAATTAAAGCAAAACAAAATGTATATGTATAATCCCAATTCGGGGCAGGAGGATCATAGCCAAGATTGCAAGTGTAACTGGAAATGGGCCGAGCTTTTCAATTTGTAGTGTATGTAGTTATTAAAGAGATTGAGAGAGGTTTCCATTACAATGAAGTAGTATTTTCATGGGAAAATAAGTGTTGGGTCCTAAATAGTGTTTTTGGAAGAATCAGCAGATGGAAACTGAAGCTAGACATATGCCAATTAAAAAAGATTAGACAAACATCACAACTGCTGCAATAAATCCATAGTTCTCTGCCCTGAAATGCCTTTGAACTAAGCTTAAGTATCTTTTTGGAAGATTAACTTTAGCAAAATATGCATTAAGCTTTAGTCAAATGTAAATAATTGCACTAGGTCTGAGAGTGATGCTTTTCCACAAAGCCATTTGTTTAGACCTTCTGGGTATCTGGCTCAGGATGGAGCACGACTGCCTCCAAGGGGGCTGGGAGCAGAGGTAAGGAGTTGTGGCATTAGGTAGACGCACGATTCTGAATGAAAAGCATATTAGATTTGAGTGAAATGTGAATGGAAAATCGTGATGGGCCCTTGGCCAGTATTGTGTACATGGAAATAGGTAATCGAAGAGCATTTTGGGGAGGCTGAGCAATGTACATATTGCACACCATGCAGAAATAGTGTTAGTACAGCTACCAGGCTAATAACCTACTGTGAAAACATCTTGAACGTGATGGGAGATGGGAACATTGCAGCTTCACACTTGTGTAAGCTAATACAGTCTCCAAAACAGGATGTTTCCCCATCAGCCGTTAATGATGAAGAGGGATCGCACTGTTCTAGAGACTCCTTTTCCGTTTACGAGTGGTGGTAATTGAACGGCAGGCATTTGGAAGAGACATAAGGAATTTTTACAGATTTATCTGTGAACGAGAGCATTTCCTCAACTCTTAACTTCCTCTGGTTATGTGTTCAGGCTGATTCAGAGCATACATATGACTCACCTCTGCAATAGGACATAACCTCTCCTACCTCCTCACAGCCTTTGATTTGACTTTCGCGTCTGTAGATCCAAATGTGTCAAATATATCGCTGAACACTATTCACTGACAATTTATTGGTCTTCATTCTCAAAGCTGTGCTCAAGAAACCAACAGCATAAATGTAATAAAGGATCTTAGGGTGTCCACTGGGGCAATTCAAATGCTTCTATGCTCACATATAGCAGATAAGGTGCTGTGCCAACACCCATTGGTTTGTTTTTATAAAAATGTATTCTTGTGCTCTGAGCTACTTGTTATTGACTTCAGTGCTGATAGCACAGGGATAGAATGGCACATTTACTATAAATCAGCACATGGTACTGGCTTTCCATTGAGAGAAATATAGTTTATTAGAGCAGCAGTTGGCAGCACTTACTGGCAACTTTTCTCATCTATTTAAGCGATAGATAGTAACAGCCTTACTGCATGGCCAGATGCATCTTTGGTCGCGTGCTGTTTTGTTCTTCATATAGCAATGATGTGTGGTTTGAGACACTTATGACTGTGTTGAAGTCTGCTATAAAAACCTAATTTCCCAATAGCTGAAGCATATAATTTCTTTTAAGGTTTGTTTCATTGATACTGCACAACTTGTGGGGATTAAGTCCTTGTAAAAAATGTACTGATGTTTTGTACAGAGAAATCTGATTGTACCCTGAAAATACAAAAAGGCAAAGATACTATCTTGATAACTCCCACCAACTTACTATTAGTGATGCACCAACTGAAAAGAATTATTTTTCTGCACAAAGGGAGCAAGGTCTAACCAGGAGAAAGGAGACTTTTGTTGTCTTCCTTGTTCAGAAGATGGTGTTCGGCAATGCACGAAGAGTGTAGCAAAACAGAGGGTCAGCTCCAGGTTTGCAGTCCTAGCCCAGCATTTTGAACACAGGCCCAAATTTTTTGGCCACTTAAAGCTAGCTGTCCCTCAGTGGAGTTCGCATGAAGGTTTTTGCCTTAGGAATTTTAAAAAATATTTTTCTAAACTTTAATGTATAACATGTGTGTTACACTGAATTGGGGTCAGGAACACATGAAACATTATGATTTTCTTTGACACGGAGCGGGGAAAAAAAAAGGTTGCTACCAAGTTTAAGAATCTGTCAAATACCTAATTTTATGAAGAAAGCCCACAGGAAGTATTAATGTAACTGTGAGCTGAAGGTGAGCAATAAAACTTGAATCCCAGTCAAAGCTAAATTATACTCAAAAGTGTTTTGTGATTATTTTGGCCTAGTCCTTTACTGCAGTGAAAGGCTAGTCACAAGCTTGACTACACGGCTGAACCCTGGGTTCAGGACCCAGTTATCATTCCTATTTCAAACCATAGTGGTGTCTTGGATTCCTTGTGTGCCAGTCAAATTCCTCGCTGGGAACACCTACGGAGTCAAGGGCTCTCCAGCTCATCTGCTGAGAGGCAGATTAGTTATAACTGCTTTACCAAGTAAGTGATGGCTAGTTGTGAAGAGCAGATTGCTGTATTCATTTGGGTCTTGCCCCAGTAGTAATTATGCTAGTAATTATTTTCCTTAGACAGTAAATCAGGGATACGTCTAATGGGAGAGTTTTCTGCCTTAAGGCTTCCTGTTCCTTGGGCAGTATATACTGCAGTGCTGAGGAAAAGCATCTCTGCAGTCTTCAGGTCAAAAGAGCTAGATGCTGTATGACTTCCAGCCTAATGGCACTGAGGTACAGGACATAAGGTCTATTCTTAGATATGTCAGCAGTAACTAATAAATGCAGGACAGATGTATCCAATTATTTCCTATTTATTGTATTGCCTTGGTGTCCTTATCTAAAACAATAAAACAAAACCAGCTCTTGACAGCAGCGAGTAGTAGTGTCGTAAGGAAAAAAGCATAAAAATATGCACCAAATAAGCCTAGGATTTTGCTCAAATGAGGAAAAAAAAGAAGGAAGCTCGTTATTCTTTCACCAAGCAGCTGCTGTGATTGGTAATTAGGAAAAGAAATGAAAAGCCGTCAGTTCATTTCTGCACTTTGTTTTTAATGTACCAGTGGAAGAGCAGACACACCAGAGCCTGCAAGAGATTTTTTGCTTGATCTTCAAAGGGCAGAGGAGTTCTCTGCTGAGCAAGGTAATGCTGCTTCTAATAACAGGTGTGAACCTTGCAAATCTATTGAGAACCTACTTATTTTCTCTTTAGATTATCTAGTTTTGGGATACTCCCCCCCAAAATAAATCTAAAAGCTAATCTACTCACCTTATTCTCCTTCTTCATCCTGCAACATCATGCATGAGCATCAGACATGCTTTGGCATTATTGTGACTTTACTTAAAATGAGGCACACATTGAACTCAGCGATTTGTAGGACTGAGTTTACAAGGCTGTGCTGAGGGACAGAATAATACATAATCTCTCTAGCCACGATCACAGGCACACGTAACCAGTTCCACTAGTCTGGACTGCTAACAAACTGTATAGACGCTTGCATACTGCAACTAAAAGGAGAGCATAATCTGTGACTAAATCACAGGACTGGAGGTCAGAAGTCTGATGACTTCACTTACTTGTGTCCTCACTTCTATTTGTAACCATGTCTTGCTTTACATCTCCCACTCAGTGCAGCACAATGGCTTCTGGAGGTATATACGTGGCTGAATGAGGCTGGCTTTATAAGCTCTCTCAAGGAATACCTCTGGCTTTGCAGAGTTTCAGCAGAGGCTTTTTTTGCGGTGCACTCACATTTGTATTTTTATTTACCTGTCATCTGAAACATTTTCCAAACAGTTTGCGAGTTCCAGGACATCAATAGCAACATCCTTTTTTCCCTATTCCTCTTCTTCTTTCAGTTCAGTTCTAGTATCTAAACAACCCTGACTTCAAATGCAGTTTTTGAGACTTCCCCCCGTAATAGCCTGGAATTCTATTCTATTCTGCTAAATGGAATCAGGTGGAAAATATGCCATTGATTTCCTATACCGCTTTAATTGCCAGTAGGTGTGTGAAGATGCAGAGAACAAATAAAGAAAACTCTGTCCCAGAGACCTTACATACCAAGAAGAGACCTGTCAGGGGAAGCTGAGAAACACGAGGTGGGGAAAAAGTAGATGACAATTGCTGATCACAGTTTTGACATTGATCATCTGTTCAAACTCCTTGGAGTTTGTTGGTTTTGTTTGGTTTTGTTTCAACACCAGCACAGTAGGACCACTATCCTCATTATACAGCTATTAGTATAAGGTGCAAGTTACAAAAATACTGGGCATCTGATGGAATAAACTTTTTTGTTGTCACTGATGTGTGTTGTTTCCTTCTCTCATTCCCCATCCGCTGTAGGTGTAATCTCTAACTAGGTTTTGTGACTAGAGAGGAGTCCAGGGCATGTGCCACTCGTGTGACTTTAGCAGAGACAGGTTCTAATTGCTTGGATAACTGAGGAGGGAGTTAGGAGGGATGGTTAGTTTTTGTGGACAAGGTGAAAAGTCATTAGCAGATTTTCTGTGAACAGTAATGATCATTAAAAGAGAGAATCAGTTGCATCCATTCACATCAAAGTGAGGACTGCTGGCTGTCAAAGACTGCATTGGTCTTTTGTAGGAAGGCTGATCTTTGTGGTTGATTCACAAGTTTTGCTTTTAGATAAACTAAAGGCTTGAACAGAACCAGTTATCCATTATTTATTTATATCCTGACAACCCTATGGCATACGTAACTGACTTCTGAACTGTGTATTTTCTTTAAAAAAAAAGCATCTATGCTAACTGGAGATTGCAGATAGTGCAAGTTACAAGCTAAGTAAGATAATGGAAGTTATTGAGCACTGCTTTTAGCATGCAAATCTCTTTGGCCAAATTCATATCTGCACTGACCCACCTGGTCTGTGCAAGGCAAAGGAGGGGCCTTAGCTCCCTGGAAGTTCTTGTAGCTCCTTGATACTCAAGTACACTCTGACATATTATAACTCAACTCCTTCCTACCGTTGCTATGGCTTGCTTTATTAGTGATGTGATCCTTATCTCTCCCACTTTTCTTGTATGAGAGAACTGGCTGGTGTTGGAGACAACTTTGATGTCCCTCTGCCATGTAACAGCAGCCCTTTTCTAGGAAGTGGAGAGAGATGCAGCAGCATGAACAGAAGTTCAGAAAGGGTCATTGTAGAAACCAATATCTTTCCCTTTTTGATCCCTAAGAAGGAAGCCCTTTGAAGCCTGAGTTTTGCATCCTTTATTACCTCTTCTCCTCAGTAAACACTGGATGGAAAATGAAACACAAGCCTTCAAGCCAACAGTACTAGAAGAGACTGGAAGCAGATGCTTATTTGGAATTATTGGCAGATGGACAGTAAAAAACGCATTAAAGTTAGGATTGAGTCTCCTTAAGAATGCAAAGTCCTACTTTCACTAGACACTTGTACAAAGAAATTTTCACAGTGACACTATTGAATTTTCAGAGGACTCAGTCCAGTCCCATTTACAGATGTGAAAATGTAATGTGGGTGGAAATTACTGCACGTGGACTGCAGCGTGCTTTCCTGCTTAGGCCAACAACATCTATGAGGTTTGCTTGCATGATGTTTATTAGAGGCATGTGATAAATGCTTGTTTGGTCATTATTACATGCCTGTGAGCTGAAGCAGAATAGCTAGCAAATCATCACCATTGAAACAGAATTAACTGATAAAGTTGGTTTGAATCTGCATCAGCCACACACAACTCCTCAGAAACGAGAGTGTGAGATTCTCTGCTGGCTGGTGGCAGTCCTTTGGGAGGAAGCAGCTATTAATGAACATTGTCATGCTTACTCCTGTGGGCCTTTTGTTTGGCACGATGCTTTATTTGTGCCTCTTTTACAATTTCCCAGTCAGCCAAATTATGATCATGTCGAATTCTCAGTCATAAGCATTAAAGAAACTGAGGACTAGTAGAAATTAGCATAATTGTTTTCTGCAGTGGATCAGGAAAAGATTTGGTTATTTGAAGTACTGGTTGAGGTACAGAATTTTATGTTATCTTAAAGAAAAGCCTTTGTGATAGGTATAATCTGTTTCTTTGCATACATTCATATAACAGTGACATTTCTTATATATGAATTGCCTGAAAATATGCTGATTATAACAGCATGTTTATCTGCAACAAAATATTATTCTATGCCTGCGGGTTACACATTAAATGACTTAAATTAGAGAAGATGGATTAATCGGGAAGCTCATGCAGATTAACACCACAACATGGATGACACAGTATTTATATGGTGTGGTGCTACTGTGATCCTCTTTCACAATCGTAGTCTCTCTGTTGCCGCTTTTACACCTCCAGCCTGATTATTGTGTTAGCAATTCTACAACAGGGGCAGAAGTTGGTGTTAATTCATGCCCGTATTTTGGAGTAGTTTGAAGCTATCTGAGTTACATATAGTAAGAACCAAATCCTGATTTCATTAAAGTTGATGGCAAAATTCCCATTGGCTTAAGTGGGACCTGAATTCTGATTCCAAATGGGAAATTAGTTGTCCTAAGTGTGTGTATTGTAAATATGCAAAGCACCTCTGGATAACTCAAATGGCATAGGATTGCAAATAAAATACCTCTTCAATATGTCACAAAAATTACTTGAGTAATATCCTTTCTAAATAACATCAGTTGATGACCTCTCTTTCAGAAGTGCTTGGTTGGGTTTTTTTTCTTTCTACTGTATATTAGGTTAAATAACCTTGATGTGATGACAATCCAATCACAATTCCTTCCAAATAAATGGCTTGAAAATACAAAGTATATTTAATCTCATTAAAGGTGACCACGTGGAAAAAAATTTAGCATCCCATGTAATGAAGCTGTCAGTGATATCATATGGCGGGTAAATACCGCGAATCAATACAAGTTGTTCTGCTTGTCAGCATTCAGGAAACAAGTACGTTAAAAACTGGCAGTGAAACGTTAAAATATAGGCAGAAATAAATTGAATTTTAAAACTATTAATTTCCCTGTCTTATAGTAACTCGATTTAGCTAGATTTGTACCAAGCCTATTACTAGCTGCAGAGGGGAGAGCTACTGAACAGGCACACAGAGTTTCACAGACTAACACGAATATGAACAAAGCTGAAATTTCATTGAGGCACTTAAACGTCACAGCTCCCCCAGAGTCAGTGGTAGACCTGCGCTCTTTTAGGTGCCTGTATTATGTACAGAGTAATTATCAGCTGAGCTGTTCACATCCCTATATAGTACTCAAATGAAAAAGACCCATAAAAGTGTCATCAAAAAAAGTCACCTAAGTTTTGCAGCACTAACTTTTGCAGCTTTGTTTCTGTAAAGTGAATTTCCTATCTTGCTACCCTTTGGCTTCATAGCTTGTTCTTGGGCAAAGTACAGAGTGATTTTCAACAGCAAAAGGAATGACATCAGATTTCAGTGCAGCATAAATACATTTCTCTGAGTTGAAAAAAAAACCAAACCCAAACACTTGAAAGACATCCTTGAAATAACTCTTGTTGGAATAACTGAACAGAAATAGCAAGATGAAATCAACAAATAAATATTATGATCCATATAGCTGGAGTCCTTTTCCCCCAATAAACCTGTTTCTTGCATCTTGTACATATAAAAAAGGTGAGTTGGATTTTTATCTTCATCTGCTGTTAATTAGATGTTAATCCCTACTCCCCTTCTCACTCACCTGTTTTTTGCCAAATATCATATATGATAATGAACTGCTTATATTGATAAGCTGTAAGTCTGCAGTGTTAACTTACCTTCCGTATCCTCCTAGGACTGTAACTTTAAAAGTCACAGTTCAAAAAGTAAGAGCAGTTGAGAAAACAGGAGAGCTGGTTGATATTGCAGAGTGCCTTCTAATAAAAGCTGCAGAATCAGGGCTGTGCCTGTCCCCTCAGATGCTCATTATATGTTTCTAGATGACAAATTGCAGACCCACTGTAACATTTTGCCCTTTAGTTTGAGGTACAAACAAAGGGCTGTTTTACAAGTGTTTTGCCTGAGCTTGGATAAAAGTGTTAGTAAATAGTCCTTTATTTTTAGGAGTGATTAATGCTTTCAGCTTTGGAGCAGCGTTTGTGTTATAATGACTATGGTTCAGTTTTGATGGCTAAGTCTTTGTGCCCCATGCCAGTGTGATGCTTCTAAAAAATAAAAAAAATATTAATGGGCAGGTTAAAACATGGAAGGGAGAATACAGCAGCTGAGACATTCTATTATTTCTTTGCCATGGCAGGGGAAATAGATCAGGTCCACTAGAAATGTAATTGTGATACTTAGCAGTTATATATTCAAAGGACTTTATAATCTCTACCTGAGCCTATTCACGAGGGAGAAGCTATCAGGAAGTAGGCTGAGATGAATTGGCGTATAACCACTGTCCAGCCCTACTGCACTGGAATGCTCTTCCACTGGATGACAACTAGAAGCCTGCTTCTACAACTGATCTGGACAAAGAGTGTGTAAGATCACCTGAGCCATCTGAATAGTCCTTTCATTATCCATACCTTATCTTGAGACCTGTGTTATACCCACATAGCTGTATGGGTTTTCTCTGTAGAAAGATGACAGAAATAAGGCCACTTCTTCAGGTTTTAAAAAAAAAAGGGCAAGAAAGCAGAAAACCAAAGGCAGGGAGATATCTGAAAGACTCCCTTGGCATTTTTGCAGGGCCACTCCAGAAGGGACAAGACTTGAAAATCAGCGGGGGCAGGCTTGGCTTCAAATTCTGATATTCAGTAATGCCTCTGAGAGACGGGCCAGCTTACAACTAGCGATTGAACTGTGAGGCTTTCAGGATGTAGCTGGTAGACAGGTCTAGGCTTGAAGCCCACCTTGACTGGTATAAGCACATCCAAGGCAAAGTTGCGTGCTGCAATGCAGCATTGGTAGAGATCACTGAAGTAACCCCAGACAGGCTGGGGAGGTGCAATGCTGTATAGCACAGGGCCCAAAAATAGCAGAAGCAAATGTGGTGCTGTGGCCCAAGAGAGGTAAGGCTGCTGCAGTTAATTTAGAAGCAGCCAGTTTATCCAGCAAGGCTGAGGGATCTCGGCGCCACGCTGCATTATGCACAGCAGGATAAACTGCCCACGTGGTAACAAAGACGCAGGTGTGCTGCGAGGGCTGCAGTGCTTCTCTGCCTCAGTAAGATCTTTAATTTTATCTAGACACAGTTCGTGCTGGTTTAACCACTTCTTTGCTGCAGCGGTTGTAACTGAATTCCTGCGAACGCAATATATAGACAAATTCCAGTTGTTACTGTATGAATATCCAAGAGGAGAGATTACATTGCACTGGGACTCTACGCTGACACCTACACATACTCACAAACAGGGGTAGAACAGACTCAAAAAAATCACCACCCTTGTCACTAGTGAAGTGAGTTAATCATTCACAGATTTTGAGGTCTATACCAGCCTGCTTTCTTCTTAAGAATTCTCAAAACACTTTCTGCGCTTTAAGAATATAGAGGTGATGACTTTGCTACCAAACTGCTGTCACTTGTCAAGCAAAGCTTGACAGTTACTTAGCTGCTATTAGCAGTACTATAAAAGTGACATATAGCAGCTAGGACAGCTGCTTACATACAAAAGAAAAGGGGACAGATAAGTAGCAGGTAAATTTCTTAATTAGAAATTTGAGATTGTGCTAGAAGGAAGTTGTACATTATGATGAACTTGTATGTCACTGTATGAGCTGTTGAATACACCTATATAAATCTCTTCATGGAGTACCTGGCTTGATGGATCTACTATTGGTAAAAGTAATTTGAGATCCTTAATGGGCATCACAAGTATCGCATTCAATGGGAAACAGCATCATTAGCACAACACAGAGAATAACCAGACTTAGATGTCAAGCGATTTTACCAGCTATCATGAGTTATCGGTTCAAGAAAGTGCTTTAGGCATATTGTAGGAGTCTCCTGCCTATACAGTGGTATTGTCTAACTCTGCTTAGTGGGGAGGTCTGAGTGATTTTTTACCCTCAGTAGTAGGCTGCATGGTTTAGACAAATTGGTCTCTGATTTTGAGAAAGGAGTATTTTTTTTTCTCCCTGGTTGTCAGTTTATACACCTTTTTAAATGAACACATTTGTAGCCAGGCAATTATCATTTTGTCATTGTTGTTAAATGGAAAAGAGCATTATACACAAATGACAGCACTATGCATGTCTCGCTGTTGCTGAACCTAAACAATATGCTTTTCATCTCATAACCATACCCATCTGTAATCTTCCCTTCCCTCCCCTGTCTCTAGAGCAACAGCAGCAGACCAGCTGCTTGCTCACATGTGGAGAGCGTATTATAAGGCATCCAACTTGTATTCAAATCATGAGATGATGTGCTACTTACAAAGCAGAGGATTCCTTGGGCTGAGGTATGCTGCAGTCTCTTGTGTAACTGGGGACAGCACAGCATCAGAAGCAAGTTTAGGTTGGATTTTTTTTTTTATTTTTATGAGTAGTTATTTTACACTTGTGCCCTATTTATACTTAGATGGCAGCGTATCTGAACAAAACCATGCCATTAGCTAATCATAATCCTTTACAAAACTAGGAGGCTTGCAAACATGCACTTAATAGCTAAAGGACTTTCATCAAATGGAATAAGTTAAAAGCCAAACTAGAAATGCCTAGTCCCTATTTTGATCTGAATTGTCACGGCTCTGACCTACAGAGCACTGATCAAATGGCAGCAACACATGTAACATACCTGGTCTAACTATAATTTAGCTAGTTTAGGCAATATAAAGTGAATATATTGTTGGAATAACTCCAGGCACTCCACGATGGTGTTTGAGCAGGTAGATGACCGTTCCTTCTCTGGGAAGGCCCATGAATGCTTCTACCCCGTAACATTCCTTACTCAGCCTTACCTCCTAGCCTAGTGCTTCTGTGTCGGAAGGATGCGTGGTCTGGTACGGAGATGCTGAAGGACCTAGCTCAGAGCAGAAGCACAACAGGTGCTAACACCGCTGTGATGCGTTCGGGTGCCAGACTGGTATTTCTGCACGCTGCTGTTCTGGCCTGTGCAGGCTGGTTTCTGAGAGCTACCTCAGTGGTCATTACAGAACCAGACTGGTGTGGGCCTCAGAGGAACAGAGCTTTTTACTAAATGTCTGAGTGGCGAATGGATTTTAAATTTATCAGAAAAATTCTCACTTATCCTAATATTTAGGAGCAGTTGGAGTGACATGGGCAGCGAGGTGATAGCCTTCCTTTTGACACTTTGTCTTTTATCAAGTTCTCTTGGGAACTAAAAAATACAGGGAGGCAGAATTTAAAGCCAATGACAATTATAAATCAGTTCCCAAAGGGGTGAGGTATGTATAAATTAGTTCCCTGCCGTGTGTATCTCTTTTCTAATTCGTTTGAATCGAAGGAATGCAGGAGCTCTAAGGAATTGTATATATTTTCATGGTCATCAAGAACGCTGGAAATAAATTACTTCTCCTGTTATGAGTAATGACTTCAAATGAGGAAACCAGTCATTTCAACACTGGCCCTTTAAACCATGCAGTGTGGAATAGAGATCGGACATGAGAAAAGAGGTGTGGGGGTTCCTTACGAAGCCTGTACTAAATTAGAGCCGAGACTCTGAAATGCACCTTCACCTACATGGGGAGCGTGCAGATTGCCATGCAGTAGTATTCTTTCTATCCATACGTCCCATAGAGAAATAAGACTGTTGGAGCTGTCATATTGTTTACACCTCTAGATCAATATTGTGCTCAATAGCAAATGGTATGGAAGAAAGGTACAAGAAATTGAGTATAACAGCTCAGCATGGAATAACCTGGATCAAGATGTTTACAACCCTTTAGCTAGTTATGATTTGGTTTTTTTCACTCTGAGACATATGAACTAATTCTCCCTCCAAAACTGCTTTGAGAAGGAGATGGATTTAATTTTGTTATCTGTTTTGTAATGTGTGATGTTATCTGAGCATATATTTAGTTACAAGAACATCCAGAGCAGCATTTTACAATCCTTTTGAGCTTTTCCTCCAATCTCTTTTTATTTTTTTTGACCTTTCTAATCAGTACAGCTATTTACAACATGTGAGAGAGGAGTGTAAAAAAACCACAACCCCTTCCCTCCAACAAAATCCTCAAAACAACAAAAAGGCATTGTGTACTAGAGAAAAATATGTTCTTGCAAGTTTTGTTTTTTAAATGAAATGTTCAAATAAGCTCCCATGACATTTGGAAAAATATATAATCAGTTATGCTAAATTTCCCAAAGCCTTGGGATTCCTGTTGCTTTTATATTTGTGAATAACTCTATCTCATCATACTGGAACAGTGTAGGTGAAGAGCCACAGGCCCTTTATCCTCACCGCTTCCTCCCCACCTTTGGTAAATGCCAGGTATATTTGTTTCATCTGCTTTGGAGAGAACATCTCAGTCAAGCACATGGTCTAGTTGTAACGCCACCAAGGCTCAGTCCCCGTCCTCTGAAGGTTACAGTCTTCACTCCCTTCCTGTCTTTCCCACTCAAGGACATTGAGGAAAATCACTTCCCTGTGTTTCTGTCATGTCCCAGGCATTTGGCAGAGCTGGGAATGGACCCAGATTTCCTAACACCAAGTGCAGTGTTCTCCCTGCTGCGTTACATTCTGCATAGCACGCGATGTCAACGGGCCTTTAGTTTACTTTGCACAGTTGTTAACTCTGCAATCAACTTAGTGAGTGGAACGTGCTTGCTGAATTTGTGTATTAGCTTATTTCAGCCTTCTATAGATAAGTTTGTGTAATGAAAACTCAATACAATTTTAATGGTTTAAAAAAACCCAACCAGACAACAAGCCAGCCCTTTCATCAGCAGATCATTATCTCATTGCAGGCAGGTCATGCCAGGGTGTCACTGGCCCAGAATCTAAACAGCATCTAACCAGAAGCAGCCATTCTTCAAACACGAATCCCAGAATGAGCCATTGCATTATATAAGATCTATGAATTATTCATCAGCTCTGATTTAACATTCATCCTGCCACTGAAGCTAAAGGCAGCCATATATTTGCTGGTAAAAATAACTATTTGCATTACAGTGGATAATAATGCAGATTGTTATTTTATCCTTAACTGACAATATTGTTACCATGATAACTTTACGTACAGATAGAAGTTGTATCAGTTCGCACTTGGAAGTCCTCTGAGACCCAGCAGTCATTATTGTAAAGTAGTTTTATATATGTATATATGTACGTGCGTCCGTGTTTTTATATGTACCCACACGGTCATACACAGCTGAAACACTACCTTTAGATTTTGAATAATACCGAAGAGGCAAAATAAAAGGACTGTGCAAATAACAATATATTCAAGGAGTTAGTATTGCATTATAAGTTTGGCTGTATGCTAAGCAATCCTTCATGTCTACTTCTCTTTCTGTCTCCATTCATTTTTCAGCATGGTTTTTCCTTATGCAGTATACACTGTGCGTTCAGTATCTCCTTCTTTTCAGCTGTAAATGTTACAAATTATATTCTTTGACTTTTTCCCTTTGCTTTTGCATAGCGGTTGAATACATTGACTCCCACGGATAATAACCTACAGTGGCCAGCTCTGCCTGGAATACTGAATAAATAAATCAATATCATTGACTGGTGGTATTAATTATTTCAGCAAATTTTCCCAGCCCAGCTTTCAGTCAATTACATGTTATTTAGTCCCCCGCAGTTATGTAGGACACCAGTAACACGGGTTATGTAACCTAAGGGACAAGTTCTTTCTACTTTCAAAGTAATTAGTGCTTTCTTCCCACAGTATAAAGGGTCAAATCCTCACCCCCAGGCCCATTAGGCTGACTACAGAAGGCACAAAAGGCATCTCAGTTGCATTGCAGCTCTCCGAATGTTGTTGGTTCATTGAATGGAGCTTTTCCAGTTTGGGCCTTTTTCATCATCTTGTGGGACCAAAGGGCAATAAATTAACTCCCTGCAGTCTGCCGATCTGGCCTGCATAGCCTGTGACCTCTTCCTCAGCACCTCCAGAAAAATTCTAAAAGTCCTTGAAACAAAGGTCTGAAATAGAGCAAAAGCGCAAGCCCTCACTAGACCCATGTAGAGGTAAGGAAAATGTAATCTTGACCTTAAGAGGCAATATATTTAATTTTAAGCCAGGTGGAGTTTATCCAAGATCCCTAAACACATATGATATGACTTAAAAAAGAAAATGACTGGCAAATATGGTTGATCAAGATCTCCATTTTATTGTGTTGGTTAATAATGATGGTGAGGGAGACTGTTGCAGCTATTCTTTACGCTTTTCCCTTGTGTTCCAATCAAAATCCTGCTTTTTGTAGCATTCACTGAGATTTTGTTTTCTTTGACTTTGTGTGGAAAGCTTTGTATGCAGAGTGTGCTGCAAAACAAAAAACCACCAGCACTCCAATGCAAAACCGGTGCGAACTATTGTCTGCCTGCTCGCAGTCCCGCTGGGCTCTGGACATGCAAGCCAAAACAGCTTGCACAGACGTCGTTTTTCTTGGCACTGTTAATGTCCTGAGCTGAATCTGGTTTGCTCTTATTAGCCTTCAGCCATCAGAGATACAAACATTGCTATTTATGCACTGTGAGAAGCAGATGTTTCTCCTTGTGCATAATGGAGGGACTTTCCTATGCAGAAATAGAAGTGTTTCTAAGGAGAGCTACTTGTCACAAGGGCAAGAAGAATTACATTTGCTGGTCCATGCTGCTTATCTTGATCTATTCTGGATGTTCGAAGTAGTAGAAAATCATTTTTAATCACCATGGTTAGGAGAAAATCAGTGGAGGCCTTGCTCTGTGAAGTAAAATCCAGTATGTAGAGGTTGCTTACATGGACAGACAGTTTCTGTCATTGAATATTCTTGCAGGCCTGGACATAAGACTGGAGAGTACTTTGCTGGTTATTTCTAGCAGGTATATCAAATCCTGCTGTATACAGGGCCTCCTGGAGCTGTTGTAGAGCGAATCAGCTACTCCTCGGAGCTTTCGCATTCTGCCCATCCTAACGCAACCTCTCCCTCTTCCCTTCACTTACCCCTCCTCCTACTCACCATACTGAGCTGTTGAGCAGATATGAACTAGTAGCAACCCTAAAGGACAGACTAAAAGTGTGAGGACAGAGAGACTAGAAGAGGAGCAGGCAGGTAGAGGAAGCCCTCCAGGGACTTAATAGTTGCCAGAACCCAAAGGAATGACCACTGTAGTGAGACCCATTTCAGGAACCAGGTTTGGGTCCTGTACAAACTGTGTACTTGTAGTTTATGGCTCTGAGGGTTTGGCTCCCCCAGACTCTGGGGTTCAATATCCCCACTGCCTATGCAGACTATCCACATCAATCCACTTTTAGGATTTCAGAAGAGAGCTAGAAAACAGTGAAGCTCAGTATGTCTCATGCATGCATGAGACCTAAAATTTAACATTAGGAGCACCCTTAGATGAAAATTTGGCTTCTCTCTACTCTTGTTCGTTTTGAAATACCTGCCGCTGCTGCTTACATACTGTGCATATCCACTAAAGCAATGTTTCATAACCACTGACTAAATTGCTTTCGTTCTCTCCACAAGTTCTTATACCTTTCTCTTGTCTTTTTTTTGTCTTTTTTCCCATCCTTTACCATTATGCTGAACCTAACATTAACATGGGAAAATTTTAGAGTAGTCACAGATGTATTATTATGAATTTAGCCCTATACTTTGCCCTTCAGATCAAAGCTATGTCATGAAAGGCATTGCAGATGCAGTTCCTGTCCCGGAGGACTTAGTGTTGCTGTAGAGGCTGTAAGCAGGGGGATTACGATGGGACATTTGGTTTGATACCATGCTGTAATCTGTTGTCACATTCCTGGGCTAAGTGTGCAGCTCTTGAGGAAGTGAGATATCTTCAGTGGTTTCAACAAAGTGGAAAAAATCTTCAAATTTCCCACATTGTTATTCTATGCTATTGCTCATTATGGTAGAAATATAACTCTTGCTAATTAAGATGGGTACTAGCAATTAAATTAAACAATGCCTTAAAATGCCCAGCTCCGTGTAATATTCAATAATGGCTGTTTCTGCAGGGGATACTTTCTCACGTGTGTGTATTTTTCTAAGGTGATTATGACATGATTTCCTTTGTTTCAGAGCACTGAATTCTTCAAGGGCTTGACCAGAACCTCAGCCTCCTAATGAGATAGGTAGTAGCAGAAGGGGAGGGAGGAGGGAAGGAAAGAGAAAATAGCAAGCTGAACAACTTGGAAAATAAAACTGAGGGGATCACATCCTCAGATTATTGGATAACCATCCAATTTCATTTTTTATTAAGGCCCATTTAATCTATGAGTCAAGGATATATAGAACATTTTTTCTTGATCTCAGTACTTTATTATTCGTAAAATAGACAGGGTCTTTCTCCATTATTTCTCAACTATTATGATGAGGTATAAAGCATCAGAACATTAGATAATGTGTGTACCACTATATTTAGAAGTGTCATAGTAATTTTTATGGTATTTCAGATTGGAGTCCAGATGGGTACCCACTGCTGAAACATATTTTAACTGGCAAAACTGAAGTCTATGCAGGTGCTCACTGCAGAAGAGAGCACATTTTCAAGAAGCAGATCTTGGTGTCCCCCTCTCAGTTGTTTCAGAAATTACCCATCAAAATATGTTCTTCCAGCACTGAATAAAATGAGATTCCGCTCATCTCTTCAACACACAAAAGGAAGTAAAAATTTAGATATAAAATATGGTTTCACTTGAAAAATCAGCTAAAAAATGAACCATGTATAACTACATTTTTTTTTCTGATTGCCTGTCTTCCAACATTGACCTTAGGGCTAGACAGTTACTGTGGGTTACCTGATTCAGGTGCCTAATGGTGATGGACAGTTCACTGGACAAATTCTGCTCTGTAATCTCCTTGACTTTCTCACTAACTGTTGATGGTGTAAACTTAGCATGACTTTTACATTTTTATTTCAAGAAGCCCACTAATATTAGGAAACAAAACTGCTATTCAAGCCAAGTTCTCATCTGACTTTGTATGACTGTCACATAACTTACAGGTCAGAAGACACTTTGACAAATTTGAACTGAATTTGTGGAAGAAAATCAAATGCAAACCTAGGAGAGTACACTTTTTTTTGGTGCAACTTTCTAGCCTAGACTACCATTATAAGATGGGAGAAGTTACTTATTGCTGGACCTTTTCCTGATGGACCAAATGAGCTATGTTCTGGGGTTTATGCCAGTATTTTTTATGAAGCAAACTGGAATTCTCAGTATAAAAAAGTCAGATTCACACCTGCAGTTGACTTCAGTTTGTACTGTTTCCCCCTCCCTTTCCAATTGTATTTACCCGATAATATGCTGTGTTGTGCCTTCCAGTTGACTGCCATGTGGGGCTGAATCCTAGTTAACTTTTTCATATGGCTTTGGAAACATAGCCAGCTGCTGCACCATCCACTGTGAGCAACTTGGCAGTTAGAAAACTAGCAGAAGCAGATACAGTGAGTTTCTGTGGACCCCATTTTAAGAATTTTGTTTTGTTTCTCTTCTAAATGGTATCACAAGTAGGCACTGAGTAGAGAAGATGATGCTCATACTTGCAGTTACAATCTCCTGGGACTACTAGTATTTCTCTCCTCGGAGACCTGTCCTGAGAGATGAACGGCCCAGCTGGAGTCTCCACTCTCCTGTTCAAAGCAGGTTTCAGCTCCTGCTCTGAACGCTATTTATTTCGGGAGAAAAAGGACCAATATTTTTTTTACTAGATTTATCTGACAGAGTGCCCTCTCTTGATTTAGACCACACAGATGAATTCACAGACATAGTGGCATTTTGCAGAGCTGCACAGCAGAAACAGCTTTCACCTGAGGAAACTGTTCGAAAGCAAAACCCGTCCTTCTGAAATGTCTTTGCTGTTTGTAAACCAAGATTTTTCTGACTGCTTTCTTATGTCTCCACTTGCCCAAGTTTTGCTTTTCTGTGCTCACTCTTGCTCTACTGTAATCAAGAGCACAACTTTCATTGACTTCACCAAATGGGAAGATCAGGGCCGTGAAACTCCTGTCGTTAAGGGGTATATTGCAATTGCACAGAGTAATTGGTCTGCGTGGAAGAAACTGTTGAACCAAGCAATGGGCTCAGTCCTTTTAATCCCACTTATATGGTGTTGGTAGAGAAAGAGACAGAAGTGTAAGACACACCAGCCTGGGATCTCATTTCATTTGCAGCTCCAGGGTGGGGAATGCCAAATGGATTGCAACGAGGGCAGGTTTCTAGCAGCAGCAATCAGCATGTGACTGGTTTTGTGGCTGGCATCTTCGTAACTGCTCTGTAGGTTCCACTTTCTGTACAGTTGCTAGAGAGCTGTGAAGCTATCTATAGGTGAGGGAGTGGGAATTTACTGCTGCACCATTACCATTTACTTTTTGGATATGTCTTTCTTTAATTTTCTACAGCAAAAAACACTTGCATCAGCCTATCTAGGAATGCTTTATGGTAAAAGCAGCCAATTTTTCCTCTGCTTACAGTTACATTTTCTAGAAAAGTGCATTTAGTATGCCATAAACACCTCTAAGCTGATGAAAATGGTATCTCTTTCATTTCCTGGTTTGTAAATGCCACGGCAGGTCTGGTACGCGTTCCCTGAACAGCCTGCACAGGAAAAGCTCAGCACAATTTGCATCACAAGGTCAATGTCACCTTGTTATTCCTCTAAAATCTCACTACTTTAACGCTGACGAGATGAGTAGCACAGAATCTAGGACTGTAGGTCACCATAGGCAGGGTCTTGAAGAAAGGGATGGAAGGTTCCAGGGGAATTGCTGGTTGTCATAAAGAGGGCAGGAGTAAGACGTGGTAAAGGGAGCAGGAGTAAGACGTGGTGGTGACCATCTCAAGGCCAAGGCAGACTGAGGGGAAGGAAATAATGGTGAGTGCCAGTTTTTCAATTTTCCTAGCTGCAGGAAATTTGGGAATAGCAGTGCTAATAGACATGGCATAGCCTTCTGTTTATTTGAAGTCTGTGCTGTGCTCAACAGCTGCTTTCCCCAAACTAGTTTCTTTCACCTCGGCTGAGCTGCAATGTATTTGTTTGGCTTTTGGAAAGGGCCGGGACATGGTTTCTCTTTTGAGACAAGTCCATTTTATTCTTGGCTAAGTGATGCCAAATCTTTATGCTAGTGTCCTGTCAGATGAGCACAAGAGCATCCTTTGGAAAGTATGCTGGCATTTCTGGAAGTGAAGACTGTGCTGGATCCAAGCGCCTCTTCTGGCAGCGATAGAAGAGGGTGACATTCAGCTGGCAGCACAGCCCAGCCCTGCGGTGAGTGATCATTACAGGGATGTGCTCATTACTGCATAACTTGGAGATGATTTTACTCTCTTATGCTTCTCAGTTTTATATCACCGGACAAGAACACAGCTTCTCAAAGGGAAACACGGATATTAGCTCCACACATTTGTGCCCTGAGTCCCCCAGCAAGCAGCTAGTTGAAAGCTGTGTGCGCTGAGCAGGGGGTCTGTCGCTACCTGGCAGGACAGGGATGGGGAGAGGTGTAACCTCCTTTCTCTCAGTGGAGGCCGTAATTTGGGTCTTATTCCCTGTTAGCTGCCAGTTTTTATTAGGCCTAGAGCCATTCACTTAGAAACCTTTTCCTCTGCCAGTTTTGTTTGAAACCAGCCACCAGGTTCAGAAATGAGGTGGAAGGAGTATTAACAGCACATGAATAGGCAGATGGCACAACTCTATGTGTTTCATTTCCTGTGGGAAACCAGGCACAGTTTTCCATCAGAAACTTACAGTTTTGAAACATTTAATGGGAAGTCATTCGAAGCAAACTTCTGTAAATTGCAGAAACTTCAATGCAATGCCGTAGTCTTTGTGCATAGTTAAGTGGTGTGTGAATAATACATATACTGAAAAAACCCTGTATCTTAAGTGACTCACATTTTGCTAAATTTAGCATTACCTCTGTGCTGGCATTCCCCGTCTGTGAAATGGGAATAGCACTACCTCTTGCCTCCTCTCAGCACTGTAGATTTAACTACACAAAAATCCTGTAAGAAGTGCTACTGAAAAGCTGACAAAGTAACAGAATTTTGTTTTCAAACTAGGATTTACCTATGATGCAGGAAGAAGGGTCAAATGCCAGGCAATAAAACAAGGACCGCATGCCAGTCAAACTGAATGCTGCTGCCCGTTCTGTGCATGAACAAGGCTGGAGTCCTGTGGGAAGCTCGTATGTGGTCACATAACTAACGGCACTGACATAATGCATACGTACAAGATGGTTTAACTAAGGTTGCATAAATAATGTTGGTTCTGGCATTTCCCAACACGTGAATGCTTGGCTTTTTTACTTTAATAACACTCTTGCAAGCTCTTTTAAATGTATGTCTGTACAACAACTAACTTCTTCCTCCCCTACCGAAGTGCCTC
The DNA here is from genome assembly GCF_028500815.1 of Rissa tridactyla. Classification (NCBI taxonomy): domain Eukaryota; kingdom Metazoa; phylum Chordata; class Aves; order Charadriiformes; family Laridae; genus Rissa; species Rissa tridactyla. Next base: position 8,841,727 of record NC_071478.1, on the reverse strand, counting down.
TCTGCAGAAGAGATATGGGGACATGCTCCGGGTAATGGAGAAGGTTAGCAGAAACAACCTGATTTTGGTTATCATTTCCATCTCTCTCTTTCATTTCCCTTGTATGATTTTTCCCTTGTGCCTGAAGTTAACACATGCTCTGTGATAGAATTTTTTCCACTCTTCCAGGAAGTGGCCCTTTTCACCGTCAATTTAAAAGGATATATTTATCCTGTGTCGGCATCACACCGAGAGCTCTAGTTTTAAATATAGCCCATCACATGATCTAATCAGGCAAAACCTTTTAAATCCAGATGATCAATAGGAGAGACAAATGGAATTCGTTTAACCCACCTGTGAAATATCTACCTGACCATAAAACTGTTCCAAATCCAAAATTTCACTGGAATATCATGCAAAATTATCTGCAAAAGTCCCAGGAACACCACCTGTCTTCTGCTTCCTTATACCCAACACGCTGCAAGCAGAAGCTGTGAGCAGTTCTTTTGCATTTCATAGTCGGAAGTGGTTTGACACTGCATTGATATGATAAAAATATCTGAAAAACTGCATGCCACAGACATACAGCTGCTCTGTATAATGTTTTTTTTAACTACACAGATCATAGATTTCAGGAATGAATAACTCAGTATCCCACCTGGGTTCTTTTATGTCAACAGTTTGTTCAAATTGCAAGACATTTCCAAAATGCAGTGAAAGAATCAGTCTTTGGTAACGTTCTCCTAACTGACTTTGACGAATGGCATGTCATCCTGAAAACATATACTTGACAATTCCGCGGTGTATCTGAGTGCTACCAAATGTGTCTGTTCTTCCATGAGAGCTTAGATGTCCCTGGGGCTAGCAAGCCTCATCAACTTTTTAAACCTGAGTTTTGGAGATCAGTTTGCCATGAGAGGAACGACAAATAACATACAGGTCTGACACAGGAAGGAGTTCTTGTGTTCTTGTTCCCACTTGGTGTTCTGTTGACACGTGATGAGGATATATTGGGAACACAGGATTTCTCGCAAATCAATTAGCTCACCTGTGGCTGAGGCCTGGATGGATTAGGGAGGAGAAAATTCATGTCAATGTACGCCTGTAAAAACCTGTAAGAAAGTTTTCTACAGAGATTATCTCGAACACGCCAGGTAAAAACTTCCTTACTGATGCAATAGCTATCTCTTCTGCAGTGTTAAATGCCAGTGTAGCAGTGTTCTTTGTTTACAGACTTCATACTTTATATCCTATGGTACAAAACTTGACATTGGATCACCGATGCCTTCTGGAAACAAGAACACTTAATGACTTATAGGCTGTCTTGGAAACTCTATTTTGCTTATTCAGTAGCTTTGCAATACGTGCCTTTCCTGTCAGTGGTCACTTCTGAAACGTTGAAGAATAACTGTTACCTGCCAAAAGGACATAACTCTTTCATTAGGAACTTCTTAGTCCTTAACCATGCGCTCAGAAAATAACCTTGCAATTGTTACCCTACACTGCTGAGTTATAGTAGAACAAAGACCCAGCTTTTGAGATTTTATCCTTTTGGTGCCCACTGTTCTCTCTTGTTTGGCTTCATCTTCTGAAGGGCAAAAAGGGGAGGAAAAAGGTTAAAACCTGCAATGGTTTTCTGTGTTCATTTCTTCGACTGAGCAAGAAGGCTAATCTTTGAGCTGTGATGTCAGTTATATGTGGTAGGTAAGAGAAGTAGGTGGTAGGTATCTCACATGAAAAAAAAAATATTCCAAGTAAAGATTCAGTATAGCTGCTCTCTTCTGTTCCAAGGAGTGCATCTGTCCCACGGAGACTGTGCTGAAACAGGCCTCTGCTGCTGCTTTACTTTCTCCTTTCCTTAATTTCATGCACAAATTTCTCTATTCCAATCTAAATGATTACATGCCCTGAGACACTGGAGTATTCCAAGCTGTGCATCATGTCATGCACAGTGCAATCTATAGAGAAGTAAATGATGACATAAAGAGACAAACCAGTAGGAAATGAGGTAGTTCAGACAAGACTTTCAAGTATGACTGCTGACTCTGTGGTACTCCAATTCAGGAACTTCCAAAGCATAGACCATCTAGTCTCCAAAAACTGTCTTTCTGTGCTCTCTCTAAGTTGGTGTCTAGAACTGAGCAGACACTCTGAAAGTCACTGTGCTCTCCTGTTTTCTAGCAAAGACTTTTATCTTAAAAAGAGACACTAGAAAGGATACTAGGAAAATCTAAAAAGGGGAATATGGCAAAGGCTGAAAAAATTTATTCATAGGAACTTTCCAAAATTCATCACTGTCTACACACCTGAAAATATGACTGCTGTTTTGCCCTTGAAACAACAGATAGGCTAAGTTATTAACTAAAGCTTTTATTAATGGGGGAAAGAGGGAATGTAGACACCTTAAGAGCCTTCTGTTCTCATTACTGAAGTAGTATGTCCTTTGTTTTCGCAATCTTTGTTAGAGTAAAAGGTGCAGCTCCTTGATAAGAAGCAATATCTAGTTAAAGATGCACCATCACTTCTGCCTTTCCAGGGAATTGCTTTAAATGAAGAGACAGTGTCTATCAGCCCCCGGTGAAGAAAGGTCAGGCCATCAGCCACCTTGCTTGTCTTATGGCAGCCAAATGAATCATGAACAGATTGCTGCTGCCTCACAAGTTCTTCAAACATTTTGCAGCTTCTCTTGCCAATTAGGAGCCCATAGAGGTCCCCCAAACTGCTGATTCCTCTTCACATTGCGCTCTATATTATGATAGCTATTTTTTCCCCTCTGGTGATTCTCTGTCCGTATGTCTGATGTGCTCCCTTCTTACATACACAGAAGAAATACTTCGGGGAATGAAATTATCCGGCAGAATCCTGGGATGTGGTCGTGACCAGTGTTTTGATTAAACTGTCTTTCTACTTTCTTGGCAGTCAAGCTACTAGATGTATGTCAAATCAACTGAGAGAGCAGTTTGCACAGGCATATGAAACTGTGAAGCCTATGGGCTCTCGGGCAAAATATGCATGTTATGCCGGTTTTGTTTCCAGCCCTGCGTGAATCATGCTATCTGCCTTGTGGGTTGGTTCTGGTCATTGTGATGAACTGTTAGATGCTCACCACGAAGACTTCTTATCTGGGAGTCTGGATTAATCAGCTGTCCTGTGGGAGTGAGACTGTAACATAAAATAATGGTTGCTTATTTTAAAATTGAAGCATGCTTTCCAGGATGGTGCATTTAAGTTCACTGTGAATTAAGAATGAGAGAACACCAAAGATGAAGATGACATTTTGAGGCAAGAAATCAAAACTGACAGCCTCCAAAAATGGATTAAAGGGGTAGGTGACTTGTTGCAGTGCCAAGGAGCAATGATAGGTGATCATGTTCACTGATGGAAGTTGAGTAATGAGAAGTAGTCAACAGAGGAGGTGACAGAAGGTAATAACTGAGGTGAATAGCAAAGTGTTTCTAATTCATCGCAGCTTTTTTCTTTTTTAACAAGCAAACAGCCAAAAAAAGCCCACCCCTAAACAGCAATAGCTATGAGTCTGTATTTCTAAAGAAACCTAGCAGTTTATTAGAAGCTTTCACTGTATTTTGGAAAGGTTAATTTGCACAGTGTTCCTATGAACTGGAATGAGTTTTATCTCCATGTTATATATGGGAACTAAGGCACAGAGCGGGGAGAGCATGAGGTGATTTGTTCAAGGTCACATGGAGTATGACTCTCCCTAGCTTGGGCATGGTCCTTAGTTAATGTGTCTAAATGACTTGTTCGTGCTGATTTCTGCTCTACTACCTTCCAGGCAGGAGAGCTAGTCCTGGCTGTGTGGCACCACAGCAAGCAGAGCTGATTGTCAGTGTCATAAATGCACACCCAAGGTGCTTTCTTTCACTACTAGTTCCTTGTTCCTTGTATTATAGCAAAGAATAGGGATTTAAATATGAGTTTAAATTACACTGTGGAAAATTTTGTATGAACACAGTAAAAGTTGGCTGCTTGTCCTAAAGGTCTCATACATATGATCTGAAAAGAGAAGCAATGGCTTCATCCTACCAAGAGGGTGTACCATACAATACCATTAACTGGCAGCTTTTCTTGGATGTGGATTTTCACACTGCCTGCAGAGCAGTTAAGATTCACCTATTCAATGAATAGCATAACTATATATGATAGACAGAGCTGTCTACAAATACAGTAAAGTGAGGTCTGTATGCCCTGTCGGTGTAATTGCTACATGGGACGTAGCACAAGGAACTAATTGCATCTTCTGAAGAGTTTTCCTTGCGATACCAACAACTAGAGGAATACCAATCAATGCACAGGGTGACAGAGGCATTAATCACAGTTGTTCCTGCTTCTATATTGTCTAAGGACTCGTCTGTTTGAGATAAATTATGCATAAAGAGAGGAGACTGTTAGTGTGCTTCATGATATACGAAGTAGAAAAAAGACTCCAGCCAACTCCCAAAGTTTGAAAACTATTTTGTATTTAAGCAATTCCCCTATTAAAAACTAGTAGAACCTAAATAATGCAGAATCTTGTGACTGTTCTATTTGAATCAGTTTGTCTTTTGCTTGCATTTATTTGCTCAACCATAGCATCTAGTGCTAGCCATTGACTGCACAAGTCTAAGTGATGGTGTTTCTTTATGTGCTTAAGTAATTTATTGAAAGTTTCACCTTCATTTTTCTTAAAATACTCAAAAGAATCAGATGCCCAGTTCCATTTGAAATTCAATGGATGATGGCCATCAATTCACTTAGGCTTCTTTGAAAATCCCATTTGCTCTGTCTTGTAACAATTATCAAATGTCAATCTTTCAGCTAATAAATAAAGCTAGGCAACAAACAGTGCTCTTCTTTGAGACAAAGGAAATGGCATCTTTCCACGCAAATGTGGGAAAGTTGTGCAGGTGGAACTGATATTAAACAACCAGAAAGGCCAAAATATGGATATCTTTTGATATTCCTTGCCCATCTTTCCTACATACACAAGAGATGTTTGCATACGCAATGCAATGTTGCTATGTAAATTTAATAGTAAGGGCATGCTGAGGTGTTAATGTCTCTAATACAGTGGTGTACACAGTGCTTGGCAAAATATTTGTGGATCTGGCTTTACACCTTGGTGTAAGAAATTATGGTCATTGTCATAATTTGTCAAAGAGAAGGAAGATTTTGTCGCCACCCCTGGGAAAAGCCAGAAAACAGGAAAGAATCATGAAAATGCAAAAAGCCTTGAATGACTTGGCATTACTTTGGACATTAGGTGGCAATGATATGTGGTTCCTTCCCCCTGTCCCCAAAAGTCTGTGCTCCAGTAGAATGCAGATGGTTATTGGAAGTCGCAGCAGAGCATAGGTCAGAGTATGTCAAGGAGAGATAACGATTTATGGGAGTGCAGCAAATCTTCTTTCACACAAAAAATGGGAGAGATGGGAAAGAGCTGTAAAAAGAATAAGGAATGTTTCGTATTGGTGCTTAATAGATTCTGCCTTATCTTTGTCAAGAAGGTCAAATGAGAAACACACGTCCATCTCATCACCTTAACCATTTTCTCCTTTTCTTCCTGTGTGTTCTCTAAAAGTGACTGTTCCATGTTAGAGAAAAAGAGATATTGAGATACAACTGACTTGGAAATAAGTTTTTAAAAGGGAGATTAAGAAATAAATGGTGTAATTTATGCACTTAGATTCCTTGGTTTCTTTTTCTCAGTTGTATATATAAAAAGGGTATAATATGTGTTAGCAAAACCCAGTTCCACTCTTCAGTTAAGTTGTTTATAATCCTTTCAGATGGACTCCTTTGTTTAGATAAGTAGAGGTTATAAGACTGTAAGTTTTTTCTCTCTACATCTACTAATCTTCTCTGTGAGTGGTCACAGCTTGGTAAGAGACAGAGGTACAATTGCAGAGGATCAGTTCAATGTTTTTATGCTGAAGACAACTGACCAAAAAAATTTCAGTTTTTGATATTGTCTCTGCCTCTTTCAGTCCTGCATTCAGCAGCTTCCCAGTAAAATTTGTTGGGCAACTTCCTGAGTTTTGTGTTTTCTCAATGTTTATGTACTAGTAACCTGTAGAGATCCGGAAAACATGAACACACACACACACACACACACACACACACACACACACAGGAGAAATATTTTTCCTCAATTGTTTTATTTAAATCATATTGATAATGTTATCAGCTCGACATTTGTGCTTATAACTGATGAATTAGGATGAGATCTAGTCCCATGTGACTTCTTGCAGCTTGGGTCCTGGAGGGCCTCATTCACATGTAAAACAAAGTTAAATTTGACTTTGATAGAGAGATAGTGATCTTTTCAACAGAGAAGTAGTAAAAGCAGAAGAGGGGACGTAAGCTTTTCATTCTTCAGTAATTAATCTAATAAATTTGGAAAAATTAAAGGAAAAGTGGACCTGATACACATGGTACTTGTGAGGCACACGTTTAGAAAAAAGTGCTCCAGCCTAAATCCTGCTTTTCCTGCACTGTATCTGTAGCTCAGCCCTTCAGTCTTTTGTCTTACGGGCATGGTTTTGTTTGTGCAATAGAAGGTTAATTAATAATCATTGACATAGTTGATGACTGTAGGGTGCAATGGGCCACCATACAATTATCTCAGTTTATGTGTTTATAACTACTCTGTGCCTCCTGTCTATAATGCAGTAAACATACCTCTGATACTGTGAGATGCTCAAACGTGAGGGGAGGTGAACAGTCCAAGGTCTCAGATCAGTAGGTTTGTTTTTGCAGTTTCTTTGCATAATTTTTTGAATAGGCAAAAGGATTATTTTTTTTTTAATTCATGAAATGGCTTTCCCAACTAGCCATAAGATGGGACTGTCTTTCAAATGGACTCATTCTTTCTCACGAAGGAGGATGTGTGTTTTTAATAAATGTAGGCAAGAGGTCACGGAAGAGGATCACCAATAACAAGGAGTTTCAGCTATTAGTTTTTATGGTTCAGACTAATGTCAGAACCACAGACCACCATTAACTTTCATTCTGTAATGGAGCATAATACTAGCCAGGAATGGGATGCTTGGTTAGCATATGTCAGAGTAATTACAGAATTTATATGAAAAGTACAGCTCTTAATTAGCTGTACAGTCTAAAGGAAATGAATGACAAACTATTTGTATAATTCATGACCTGTCTCTGTTAATTTGATGCTGTCATGCATGAAGTTCAACTCCCCTGTTTCCTACCAGCCACTGAAAAAGTGTTTATACTGATGTGTCTCTGAAAGGACAGAGATACGAAAGATGAGGATGTTGTACACTGTGACAAAGAGTGAGATGAGCAAAATGTTCTTGAACTATTGTGCAATGTCTCCCTTGTTTTAAATCATGAGAAAAAGAGATACTGCTTGCATAAGCAATTGCCCTCAAGATGTTATCAGAGTCTTGATTAGAATGGAGTTGGTCCTTAAGTCAGTCTTCCTGTGCAAGTGCAATCCGGTGTAACAATCCGGTTGTATTCACATCGAACATCCCATGCTGCTGAAGGAAACAGATGTATTTGCAGAATACTACGAGCATTGTCTAGCTGAACTAAGATGAATCACTTTAACCTACCTGGCTTTAAAAAGACCACAGAACTTTGCTGTAATCTTCTCAGGAATGTGAACAAACATTGCATCCCACTCTGAAATAATGAACAATCTTGCTATGTTCATGTTATCCTTTCAACCAAGATAGAAAAGAAATAAGTTTGGGTTGAAGTTACTTCATTGCTGATGAGATGCTTTTTATACAATTTTGGTAAGTGTAAAAAGGAAAATTTGTCACTTCTTATGACTGCAAATGAGACAGTTGTGAGAAAGCATTGATGGGAGAAAGCTTTATGAGGGATGCTTTTTTTCTCTGTTTTATTTTGAGGCTCCTCAGACTTTTAGACTAGCGCCTTGTGAAATCCCTCCACCCTACCCATCTCCTGACGTGACACCGTTTCCATCCTTTTCCCAACATCAGCTCCCATATAGATTGAGAAATAATTTAAGTTTCTAGGAGTGCTAACTGTCCCATTTTTATTTTTATAGGGAAAATTTTAAATAAAAAAAAAAGCCACATCATTTTGCTGTGAGATACTGAGGTAAAACTTATTATCCATCTGTTGTACACACATTTTAGGTAGCAGATTTTTATTATGGTAACACTACAGAGGCCCTTGAAAACTGCAGGACTGGCTTGGTTTAATGTAGCTCTTCATGACTCTCCTGCAGCCTTTTGCTTCAGGTTTCCTATGGTCATCTTCCAAAGGCAATGAGAGTAATTGCAGCCATCTCTTGGCACCTTATGAAGCCCTAGTAAACGCTGTCACTGCTTTGGTCTGGCATGTTTCTCCAAGGTATGCGGCGCACATGCACTCGGATGAAGAAGGGCTCCAATGCTGGCTGCTCATGGAAATGTAGCTGTACCTTCATGCTGCTGTTTCCCTTCCACCATCCCAGCCCCCCTCCAGCTCCACCTCTGCCTTTGAAGGCAGCCTGAAATGCAGATACATTTATGTCACCCTTTGATCTAATTTCACCTCAGTAATCTCTCATCATGTTATAAACCACTCAGAATGAATAAACCAGTAATTAGACATTATGACTGGAGTTAGGTGTAATTAGCTATTTAAAAGGGAGCTAATAATGCTGTTAATGGAATTTCTCATTTTGGGGAGGGAAGGGGGATGGTGTTATAATACATCTATAAGAAACTCCAGTTAATGCATAGAATTAGCACTCTAGTGATTTTGTGTGTTTTGTTCTGTAATTCTTCAGGTAAAAGATGCTCCATTTTACTGAGAGATGAGCTCTAACTTTAGTTTATGGGAAACTGTTTCTTGTTAAGTTAATGACAATATATTTTTTCTGAGCTGTGCTGCTCACGCTGCAACTACTGCTTGCTTCTAGAGTGGATTTTTTTGATTGATCATTTTATGTGGCTTAGGAAAATGTCTGATTATGTGGCCTGGGTCCCATGGGAGGAGACTTTTCTATATTATATATGAAACCTGCCTTAGAGAATGTTTTTACATCATGTATCTTGAGCCAGCCTGGAACATACTGAACAAACAGAGGGCAACCAACTTAGCTGAAAACCCATTTTGCATAATATGACTCTCCCTGGCTGTCTTCCTCACTCTCCTTGAAGCAAATTAATTGAAAGTGCTGCGTAGTGATGGGTACTGCTTCTTCTAGCTGTGCCTGAAAAAGCCTGGACCGTTACTGTTTTTTTCATTTTCTGTTTTGCTTCCCACTATGCTCCCAAATTTCATTTGGCAGTAAGTGATCCTGCCTATGTTAAAAATTCTGTCTATAATTTAGTCCATTTATGTATCAAATGGATGTGAGTAGATATATTTAACTCCCAAAGTGCCATAATTTAATTCAGGAGAAGATTAGCCTTTGAGGGTCACTTTTTCCATGTATGAATGTTAACAAAAAATAAAACCCCTTGCCTTCCAAATTATTATAAAAGAAGCTATTGAAGTTTGTTTTGAAATGATTTCAGTAACTATTTGAAAAGGTCTTGGAAGCTCTTAGTCAAAATGCTGAAAACATGCTTAGGATCTGATGCATGTGGAGGTGAGAAGGTTAGACAAAAGCTTCAGTTAACAAGGGCTGTGGAAGAATAAGGTATAGAATTATAAGATAATATAATTATAGGATAATTATAGGACCTCTGGAGGTGTCTAGTCCAACCTCCTGCTCAAAGGACTGTCAGCTGTAAGGTCAGAGCAGGTTACTCTGGGTTTTATGTAGTCTGATCTTGAAAACCTCCAAGGATGGAGACCACACTTCCTCTCTGAGCAACTTGTTCTATTGCTTGAATGTCCTGGGCATGAAAAATCTTGTCTTTATACCCTGTTTGAACCTGTCTTGTTTCAATTTATGGCCCTTATTTCTTGTTCTCCTACCATGCAATACTGTGAAGAGCCTGGATCAGTATTCTCCATGACCTCCTTGTAGGTATCAGGTGGTCCCTTTAACCACAAGATGCTACTGACCAGGACTGTGATTACTACTCATGCTGACTCCTCCAAACAAGAAAAATATTTAAAAAAAAGAAAAAATAAAAAAAACAAAAAAAAGGAAGATCTTAACAGAGGGTTAAGAGAGAAATGTGCCCACACAGGCTCATGACTGTTCTGGAATAGCATCCAAAGATTTATCAAACTCTGTAAGTTTTGTTAAAAAAAAAAAGCTTAAAAATAGCAACACTGGAGGAAAGGAAAATGCTGGTAACAAGATCAATTTTCTGTGAGAATGTTTCCTATGATAAAGAGCTAAGAAGCTTCCTAAGGACTTGGTGATAGAAACAAATGATTCAACTGTAGGATCTTAGGGGCTGGGACCATATTTTATTTGGTTTAATGGGATTGGGGGCTTGAACTACTGTGATACAAATTATACTATGAGTAAAATCATTACTTCTTAAAGTAAATTCTACTGTGAGTTTGACAAGGACAGTGTGAATAACTCCCCGAAAACAAAGCAAGGATCAGTTCAAGCTACAAATCTTCACTCGCATGTTTTTTGGTTTTTGACATGCAATCTCTGCCATTAGTCTTCTCAAGTTCTTTCAAACACAATTTGCAGGATCCAGCTGTGGGCTTCATTGCTGGCTTAAATATAGGGATGCAATCAAAGGGAAGGGCTGAAGGAATTTCCTTCAGCCAAAACTGAAGGGGTACATCTGTGCAATTCAGTGTTCGGAGGGTTGTGCTTTTGCTTGACTGGCCAGTCTGTGTCTCTCCCTTTTAGTGCCTGCTGTGGATGGAGGGATCTCTGCTGACCACAATGTTGGATAAAAAATGGGAGGCTGAATGGGAGAGCAAAGTCCATCCTATCCCCCGGGCACCAAGTGTGCACAGACGATCCAGTCTGTCATGGTCTAAATGGAGTACAGCAGGGCTTCCGTATGGTGAGTTGTCCACCTTCCACTGACCTCCTGGTCAGTCTTGAGGACTCCATTGTGGGTGTGCGAGCAGGAACACAGTGAGCTGGGAAGTATAAGGCAGATGTCAGTTTATCAGAAACATTATTACGTGTTGCAATATGAATCACCAGCTCTTATTCTGATTTTACTGTGAATGTTAAGTCAAAATAACATAAAGCGTCCCAAGGAGAGAGAAGGAGATTTTGGACAACTGTATATGCATGAAAACTCACAGCCGTCCTCAGCCTGACACAGGCAGCTGTGCACACCTCAGACATTCAATTCGCTTTGACTGTGGACCCTGGAATGAAAGTCAGTGTAGCCGCTTTCATGTCTCTGGAGGCTTTTTCTGCATTCAGCTGCTTCTGATCTTTCAAAAAAACTGTGTCAATAGTAGAATGATAGAAGGTTGTTGCACTGCTCTAGTCTCATCATGAAAACAAATGCTAATTACTTCTACATGAAGTAGAAGGACATCGTGAGTATTTAAAATCAATCACCAAAGGCAAGGATGTGTTTTCAAGATTAGGGTCAGATGGATTGGTTGTAGAAGGTTGAAAGTTTTGTTTTTTTTTTTCCAGAAAATACCACTGGAGTTTTAATTTGGGTTAATTGGGGAATAATTTTTTTTCTTTCCATTACATTAATGATTTATTCCACATAGAAGAAAGCTCTCTTGTGGCTCTCAGTAGTCTAGTCCCAGAAAAAAGGATAAAAGGGTGGCTTGTTTCTGTCGCACGATAAAGATACGTGCTTATTAGAGGTATTGCTTAGCCTGTGAAGTCTTACCTGTAACCCAGCTACCTCAGGCTCCATTAGCGTGTGTTGTTTTTTTCCTGGAGCCCATAGGGAAGCACGGTTCTCTCTTTCTTATCCTCTGTGCTCTGAAAGCAGCAGCTGATCTGTCTTTGTGGGTCTTCTTTTTCTCTGCTAATTCTTACTCAAGGATTCATGGATGGAGAGGTACACCACAAAACAGCTAGCAAAAAGGCAGGAGAGACAAATTTGTCCTGAAGCTTCTTCAAGAGAATCCCTGCTCCTTATCTGGGGTATTTGAATGACAGCTATTGCTAGTCAGAAGTCTCTGGCGTACAAGAAAATTAACCAAAATCATATGCTTCATCACAGTAGATGACTCTGAAGTGGGAGCTGACAAACTCGGCTGCTAGGAAATTACTGCAGCGTCAGATTCACCAGCCCATTGAAGCTAGAGTTTTGGGCAGGGATTCCAAAGCTATCACAGAGGGACACAGGCTTTTTAAGATTAAAGTCATGACATGCAACACAAATGTTTTTTGGCTTTAAAACTAAACTCAACTTTTAATAAAAATGTGAGGACAATAGATGGCAGGGCAGGGAGTTACGCCAAGTTTTGTGAAAAACCATAGAGTTGGGAGTATTTTAGAACAAAGGGTCCCGTGCAAAAGTTATTTAATAACTTAATCATACATAGAGATGGGATTTAGTTTCAAGTGAAAGCTACATTGAACCCAAACTCATAGTCTCTTTAAAACATAAACACTGAACATTAACCAGAAAATGACTGAGCCTCTTCTATTTATGTTTTTAAAAAATCAATTTAAATACCATCTGTCTGATTTTGCAGAGCAGTGAAGAGGAACCAGTATGAAAACACAAGTCAATGCTTTGTACACCTTCCAAATAGCCTATAGCTCCAGATAACAGATAATGCCATATTCACCTCCATATAAAGCGGTACATTTTTGCAGGAGAGCTGCCCACCATCTCCTTTGCCCACTGTCCAGGACGCTTTGTCGTGAAGCTTGGCACAGACCGCTGAATGAGGCACGCCTGCAGCCCCCCTCCTGTACCATCGAGGGAGCAGTGAAGATCTGTGGTTGGCCCACCCTGTTGGGAATGGCAAATGCCACTGTGCTTACAGGGGACACGGGGCAGCCCCATGTCACACATTTGGCCCGGGGCTGCTGGCTGCAGCCCTCTCAGTGACTGAATTCATCAGGCAGGTGCTCGCTGCGGGATTTATTTGTTGACAGTGGGAGTGGCTGGGGAAGACAAGTATCTCGTGCCCTCCTGTTCAGTTATTTTGTGATCTCCTTTTAATGTTTCCCTGGCTGATTGTTTCACTAGCAGAATGAATCACTTCTTCCACCATCTCTGCCGTCTCGGGGAGAGCAGCAGCTGGATAATACGCAATGATGCACTTGAAGGCAAGTCCAATACCTGCTCTTCAGGTATTCCAAATAATAGAATCTCTATAAATTCCTGAAGGGAATACACACAGTGAAGGCGGTAGAAGTGCTCCATTTTATTCACCCTAGACATTCATACATTAAGTTGTCCACATTGCTTTGTGCTTCATAGTAAATAACTATTTGTTCTCTTTAATGTTTACTTTCAATTAGATAAAGCCTTTTATCCCCATCAACCCCACTTTAATGCTCAAAAATAAATTCCCTTAAGCCCCTGGTAATTTTTTTTTTCTGTTTCGTGAACTGCTTACAGTCTTTCAGCACCTTTGTGGTAATGAATAATAATAACGATAATGATGATAATGAAACTGAGTGCTTACAGCAGGCTGGAGAGAGAGGGAAGTGATGTGATTGAAACTTCACTCGGTAGCCCTGAATCCTTTCAATATTTTCTGTTTTCATGTAACTGAATGTTGTATCTAATTTGCTGCTTTTTTATGCTCTTGCATTTCTTTCACTGGTATAGCTTTCCCTGCATCTCTTCCATTGAGTTTTACATTCGACGTGGTTTCCCTGGATGATGAACTGTGTTTTTTTTCAACTTTACTCAACTTCCTTCTTGTGTTTCCAACCATATCAAACATGTTTCTTTAATGTGCTCTTGTAATTGGCTTTTATTTCAGTTTCCATGTTAGGATAATCTGCCAATTAGTAAAACAACTTATAGATGGTATTTTTTTCTACTGCAACAACATTTTTCATTCACCATGAATGGTGAGGCATTTTGTTCCCTAGGGCATGGTGCTGCCACCAATCTCGCCAAGGTTGCCCGCTGAATCCATCCCATCCAAACAGCCTGGGAAGATGAAGTCCTTCTCCTTACAAGTTGCTTAAAACTGTCTATGTCTACAATTTTCTCATAGTGAGATCAACAGCAATGCCAACAGACTAACTAAGAGTCTCTGCAAAGCTTTAACACCTCCTTCATCTCCCAGGTTTTCCAATTTTTGTCTGCTTGCCTCTATGCTGCTCTTTCCTTCAGCCCCAGCTTCTTTTGCTGTCATTTCATCAGATTGGGAAAGAAACAGTTATTAAAACTGGAATGATGTAGTTAAACATGTTTCAAGACATCACACTGCAACTGCAACAGCCATTCAAGCTTTTCTTTCTAATTAGTGTAAGTAATTAATGGCTACCCAGGAGCAAGTTTCAGATTAATTAATTCCCACCAAAGTTGTCGTCCAAAATACTCCTTTGACCAAATGTTCAAGGTAACTCATTATAGTTTGAAAGTAAGGTAGAAAAGCATTACAGTAAAAATAGCAATAAGGTTAGTAACTTTGCTAAACTTTCTTCTGCCTTTTTCATGTGCTTTTTGGTGTTGTCCAGGAAAAGGAGAAAAATTAAAACTTTTGCCCCGAGTAAGGCTGTATTGATTTCTATTTCTTACATTATCCCTCTGAATAATTCAAAATGGTATAGTCGTGTCTTCATTAAAATCTTAATATAGGAAGGAAAAATAACAGAGTTCTCTTACTTTGGCCATTCAAATGGACAAACCCTATGTTATTAGCCATCTGTTAAATTATTTACACAAATGTGGTCAGTGAAGAAATGAAAGTAGACCTAAGAGGTCTTTCCCATTGACCTCATTGGGAGACTACTGATTTTATCAGAAGTATGATTTATTCTGCTGTCCATGCTGTGTCATGTAGAGTACTGATCTGCCACATTGACAGTGCTAGCTAATATTTGCTGCTTAAGGCATTGAAGAAACTTAATGATAAAGTACTAAATATACTGTTCCCAAATAGAGCTGTTCTTCCAACTCACTCTCTCCCCAGAACATGAACCCAGGTTCTTTTTCTACCTTGCAGTACAAGCATTTTATCTGTATTTTATTCCAAGGATACCAGTTTTTCTTCTTTGAGTCTTGAAATATGAATTAATTGCAGATAATCTTAAACAAGAGGCCTGTGTAGTGATCCTAGCTATTGAATAGTTGCTTAGGAATAGCTAGGTGAACACGTCAGTCTTTGAACTTACCATGTCTTTAAAGCTGCACTGGTGACAAATGCTTGAAAACTTTTTTCCCAATGTTTTTGTTTTAGGCGTTCAACGCTCACCCTGTCTATCAAACAAAATAGATGAGCACAGTTCCAAATCCTCTGTGAGGATTACATCACCGCAAATGACGAGGCTTTGGGGAGACCATGTCTGCCCTTATCCCCTAAAATCTATCTTGGGAGGATTTTCATAATCTCTCTGAAATCCTGGATTTCCAGAACTCTTCACAGGACTCGGTTAAAACCTCTCCTTGTCAAGAGCTATGCAGACAGGCAGTCACGTTGCACCACTGCAATATGGCTTGATGCTGTTAATAGTTTCTCTACGGTTCCTTACATCATCATGCATTTTTTAGAAGTCTTTTTAAAGAAAGAGCAATCACATGAAATAAATACATAGAAAATCTACTTTGAAGAGTCCAGAGTCTAGTTTTCAGGTTATGGAGATGGCACTAGACATTTTTTCTGTTTAGAAATACAGGAAGAAAAAAGGTTGTAGGCAGAAGTAAAATCTTTTAATAGATCAGGTGATGAAGTGGGAAAAATGAGTCTTACGTACCCAGGAACTTGCCTGGAGAAGGGATGTTAAGAAGAACTTGTGTAACTAGAAGCTTTTCTAATTTGTCCGACCAAATCAGGTAATCTAATATAGCTACTTTCAAACTCTGCCCTTTGTTTAAAGGAGAATTGAATAGCTTATATTCAGCTGCATATCTACAGTTCCTTTGGGATGATAAAAGCTTTATGTAAAAATCTAATTATTATGTTAATCACTATTCAAATGGCAAGGAGTAAACTACAGAGCTCCAATTGCAAGGTAACAATAGGAAGATATCAATCGTTAGATTTGGTTCTGAAATACATGAATTTTCATGGTTTGTTGAAAGCAAACCATCTCTCTGGGGGGAAAAGAATTGCCTTGAAAATCAATGAAGTCATTGCAGTTGTAATTTAGTGTTTTGATAAAACTGAAAATGAGCCAGTTAAAATTCTTGTCAATAATGAATAAGAAACATGAATGACTGTATGTGCAGTTTTCTGCATGATTGTTGGTGTATATATACATGTATATATATGTATATATGTATATATATAATTTTCTTTTGCTCTAGTCACAGAGAAATAGGAAACAATATTAGCAATGGAAAAGACAGCTCAGAATCAAAAGATGATTAAAAATGCTTCTTTTCTTGATAGTGCCATAGTGTTAGGGTAGGAATTGAAGAGAGAGAGCCTTCAGAGACTGCATCGTCACGACACTGCAGCAGACAGGCAGTAACAAGTCTAAAAATAACAACGTATGGGGGAAGTCAAAGAGCGTGAAGCCGTGTCTCTGCAAGATGTTGAACAGCTCTGGAGTGTTTGGTACCTGGCAGGGCTGAACTCCTGAACACTGACACCGGGGTTCTGTTCCTCCATCTCACTTTGATTTTATCTTCATCTTTCACAAGTATTGAAGATGAAACAGGGTAAAAAGCTGAGCTGAACAAGAAAGTTTGAAACGTGTAAAGTTCTTTAGCAAATTGAAAGTGAAGGGGTCATTGTGGTCTTGAATTGCTGAAAGGATTTACCTGCAAACATGAGGCCTTGAGAGAAGAGCCCAAAGCTTAGAGCACAAGGATACAACTTGGGAGAAAGAGTCTCGAGTCTCCAACAGATTTCTCATAAATTTAGAATAGCAACTGGGTTTCATGCGGGTCAGTCCCATATTTCTAACACTGATGTGGAAAAAAACTCTTTTCACATTCTTCTGTGGAAAAAACTTCCCAAACCTGTGAGATGTGCGGAGACTATGGTGTGGCAAGTTGCATGGTGTAATTCAGTCTAAGCATTTAGGAAGTTAGTCAGAGTTGGTATCTAAATCACAGATCGGAAGATTCCAGTCACTGGAATCTTCCAGTTTCCATAGTGGATGACTGAGATGAATAATTTTTTGATAGCATTCATTTATATGAAGAATAATTCAAGTGCCTTTTGCTTGCCTAGAACTCCTTGCCATAGTGCAACTGCTGCTGTTTGGGTGCAGAATCAGCCATGGTGTGTATGAAGAGGTACCAGGTATCACATTTGCACCGTGGCAGCTCCTTCTCTGATGGAGGACACGGCCAGCGACTTTTCTTGTGGGAGGTTAGGAAAGGAGTCTGCTAAAAATGCACACGTATGAGTAACATGACAATGAACGTGCAGGACATAGCTCACATCAGTCACTAAGTGGGCTGTCTTAAAGAGGAGCCTTGTTACATCTGCTCTAATTAGAAACCTTGTGGCATAGCAAGGTGTTTGTGGATGGTTACCTGAAAATATTTCTTGGTCCCCATTTGGGGAAAGAAGCAGATTCTGTGTGTCAAGTGGGACTGACTCCTCCTCCACTCCTCCAAGTCATGCTGCAAATATTTCTTCCTTGAGGTCAGAACTCAGCCACCACCTCAATAATATGTCACAGGACATTTTTTTCTGGGGCTGCTGTTTTTCTGATGATAGACAGAATCCTGTTTTATGTCAGCATATACACTGAAAATCCCATGCACTTTACACAGAAAGGGTGTCTTTTCCTATGTTCTGGCTCAATTCCATTCCACACAATTATTTCATTTCATGTAACTTCAATTAATGCTTGCAGGCATGTAGTGACATAAATTGAGAAATGATTGAAAAGACTGAAATTGTTCTAGAAAGCAGAGAAATAGTCAGGGACATTGGTAGATGCCATATTTGCACCATATTATGCACCTTTGTCCAAATACAGAGTCAGGAGACTTTGAGCCAAATTGAAGATGACAAATTCAAAAGCCAATGAAGAAAATGCTGTTAATACACAGCATATAAATAACTCCTGCTTCTTGGAAGAAGTGCTGAATTAGGTGACATAAGGACTTACCATTACATAAAAGAGGAAGCAAAAATATACGTCTTTAAAAGCTTCCTCTTCAATTTGACTCAGAGAAGTAGTAAAGCAGAGACTTCTAACTCATGAAAGCCTTGATTTAGTAGACTGCTTGAGCACGCACCAGTATTTTAGGCCCTAAGTAATTCCATTAACTCCATTAACATTCTATGTTCACTTAAAGTAAAGCACATGTGAAGGGGTTTACTAGATGTCAGCCTAAGAAAACTGTTAATTATATGGCATAAGGAAGACTTTTTCCATGAGAGCTCTTTTGGAATTTGTTCCGGTGTATCGTTTTCTCTTGCTGTGCCCATTAGGGATGAAGGGAGACCCGAATGCTTTTGTGGAGCTTGTTAGCCTTATTAGACTATATCTAACATAAATGTCAAAAAACTGACAAGTACAGTCAGTGCCTTTCACTGGATTCATGACAGGATCTGCCTGACAAACAAAGACTTAGTATTAGTCCTGGCGCAGGTAATGATGGTTCTAGTAAAAACTTAAATCAAATTATTTAGTATCAGGCTAAAAATGTTTAACATCCCATTCAGCTTTAGAAGTGAGAATGGGGCTTCGGTATCTTTGCGGAGAGGATGCACTTTATTTAAAATGCAAATTAAATCAATTCCAAGGTGCATGTTCATTTGTCTTTAAATCTCTGTATGTTGCTCTAGGCTTGCTTTTGTTGCTGCATTTCAGAAAGAAACCTGTGTTCATCAGCATAGCGCTGTACTGGGGGAGCTCCTCTGCTCTGTAGCCACCTGCCCCCGTTGTAGGTCTTCTAAAGAAAACTTCCATTGCAACCTTGGCTGCTGATACCTCAGTGGGGTGGGTAAAGCTAACTTGGGTCTACAAAGAGCTTTTAGCACCTGCAGCTTTTCTTCAGTGCTGATATCTATTTTCTATGTTTGTGTATCTTTTCTGTGCATCTTTGCATGGAGAAGGCAAATTTCATTGTCTTGTGTATTAGAGCAGGGGTATTTACTACTCACAGGTCTCCATCTGCCGGCACCGGTATAAAGAGAATCACTGCAACTTCTCTGTTTCTTAGCCCTACCCCTCACCCTGAAAAGGGGTCAGCAACCACAAAAGAAAGGGATTTTTTTGGACCAGATGGGAAAATCCTGTGCTTGACTTCAGTGCTTAGCATTTGAGACTGGCTTGTTTTGGACAAATGTGGCTAACGACACAACAGGCCAGGCAAAGGACCCAGAACTGAATATTCTAACTCAGCACATGCTTTACCGAATGTGGTTTATGTCAGTAATTTCTGTGGATGAATTTCTTGAGACTTGTGTAGTCTCTTGTGTGCTTGGGGCCACATCTTCATCCTACCTACAACATCATGAAAGTAGGGTGCTGATCAGCGTTTGTGTAGAAAAATAACCCTTAGCATGTATAGTACATATCTTTTTTTCACCTTTACAAAGCCGTGCAGTAAAGTATCATAAATGGCCAGTGTCTACAACACATAAAAAAAATCACTGAGGAGGAATATACTAGCCTATTACCTTTCTCTTGTGCCCATCATTACAAAATCAGTCACATGTTACAACAGAGTCACAGCACAATTTATCAATTTCATTGCGTGTCAGTGATAAATTTAATGTACTCTGCGCAAGAAATCCCATTATCATGATTTTATATGTAATATATAAATATATGGATTCTATTAAAACCAAAAGAAACAGTAGCACTGATTGAACTCCTTTAAAAAGGACTTACTTTAAAAAGTAACATGGTGCGATCCCTAGTAAATTTTTCCAACTTAATTTCCCTTTGCAGTGTTCATTTTTATAATGCAAGCTTTAGTCTATTAAGCTGTCAGATAAAAAGGGAGCTAACGGCCCGGCCACATTTTCATCTAACAAAAGATACATTTAGCTAGCTCAATTACTAGGGGAAGCTTTAGATAGAAATACAAAAAGAAGGACGACAGAGCAATTTATTTTTACAATAAAACTATTAATTCTTGCACCCTCCCCTCCTTACAATATTCTGATGCTTAACACTACATTAATGAGGCACTTTTAATATAATTATGGTTGCTTTTGTTTCAGCTCTTCCTGATTTTTAGATGTGGCCTTAGAATTAACTGTCCTTGGCCAGAGTTAAATGTTCCCCTTAATTGGGCTGAAACTGTCAGCTTTTTACAATTTCCTGCAACATCTTTTGCTATTTTTTACCATTTGGATTTAGGGAGAAGAAAGAGAAAACATCATTTCATGATGCTTCTCTCTTCGGATAATTTAACCAACCTAAAATCTGTAGCATCATTGGTGGGATTTGCACAGTCTAAAGCTCAACATATGGCCACCTAACTGTTTTTCTTTGCAATCTTTAGATGCAGTATAATTTATTTTCTTTTAGAGCAGGCTGAAGAATACAGGATCTAACTCCTAATGCGAGTAATCCATTAGCACCAGGCTATGTTGATCCTGGAACCAAATATAGCAATTACCCAAAAGGTCTTTAAACTGCCTCTTAAACAATTATTCGAAGGAGTGGGTTATTTACAGAGCCGCTGACAAGCTGTGGAACATTTAATCTTTTAGTTGGTGGTCCACTCCTCAGTTAGGGTTGTTGTGCTGACTCTTACTTGTTTGTGCCGTATGACCAAGTGAGTCGGTGCTGCACACAGCCAGCTAGTTTGCAGTCTCAGAAGGATGGAGGAATAAATGGACCATAGCAGCTGAATTCCCTTTTAATTTTTAGCATGCTGCCTTCCACTCAGTGCAGGGAATACAGTGCTTTGTAATTCAGCTCACCACCTTTACTGTGGTGTTTTCTTCATCTTTATGCGTGTTGCTAGCTGTAGCTGGTCTTTGATATGGTTATGAAATGGCAGTATGAATTACATCTCTCTCTGGATGTATGAAATTTATACCATTATCCCCCTAACGCATATTAAGAGAAAACTAGTCTTTTGTTTTGGACGTAAGGTGATCTTTCAAACATAAATGAGGAAATTCCTCTTCACGGTCCAATTCACCTATGAACTTTACGAGCTGGGCATCATCACCACACTTACAGCCCCAGCAGTTCCAGGTACTTTGTATGGGTGGTCGGTCTTTCTCTTAAGCATGCAAGAGAAATTCTGCTGCCTTTTTTTCACATTGCAAACACAAACCCAGAAACTGGCTATGTTCCCTCTGTTTACCTTAATGTATACACAAAGCAACAACATGAATGTGTTGCAGGACAGGACATTTGTTCTCTGCTGCCCCCTCCCTAACGAGGAATTTGGCTTTACACCCCTGAATGTGGCTCTTCCAGAAGCAGGCATTAGTTTTTTCTTTATGAAGTCTGGCTCGAGGAAGAGGACTGGTTAGAGACACAACCATCCCGCTCAAAATTAGGCCTACGACTCTTTTTCATAAAGGTGTGAGAACAGTTCCTTCAGCACTCCTGGAAAAATGCAGAGTATTTGCTTCCTCAGGAGGAATATTTTAAAGCTGTTTCTGTTCTGGTGAACTTCCATGCAGTGATTGGTAAAACCAAGTTGTGCAGCCCAGAGATAGGCCAGAGGTAATTGGGTACAACATGGAGCACTGTGTGGTGGGAAAGCACTGATAGGAAGCTAGAGATTGTGCCCTGGAAAAAAAGAAAAATGTTAAACCAATAAAAAAAAATATTTGTCTTGTCTTGATGGAATAAATGGCTTGTTTGGATAATCCATTTGGGATCTGAAGGGTTTCTTTTAGTTGAAAAGACCGATAAGAGAGCTATTCGAATTCCCTAGGCAGAAATATAGGAGACGGATTGAGGCTGTGTGGATGGAAAGATGAAAGCTCGATCCGAGCTGCCTAGGCAGAATGCAAAAGCAAAGTTTTCAAACTCAAGTGAGGCAGGAGGAAGCAGTCGCTCTTACAGAAGCGCGGAGGGGTTCCCTGGGAACCAAGGGTTTATAGGTTTCGCAGTCCAGCGCTGATGTGCTGCACTTGGCACAGCATCGCTCCTCGGGAAACTCCACAGCTGTGTGTTGTGACAAAGACACTGGGGAGGTGGTTTTGTGTTGGACAAAATGGGATTTTCATTACCAAGCCTGGCAAGAGAGGATAATAGAGACTTTCCTTACTCTCCTCTCAACGCTTGGAGACTGCCCAGGTCTTGAAAAAAATCACAAGGATCACTTCTTTTGCTTCATTGCCTAAGGCCATGTGCTCTGGTTCCTCTGGGGTAGAGATTAATATTTAATGACAAATCACTTTGAAACCAAAGAAAAAAATTAATGGTCATTTTTGGCCTGCTGTGTTCAGGGTTGAGTAGAGTCTAATCCTTTATAAGAAGAAATTTTTGCCAGATATTTAAATCTGGCATTGTCGAATGAATCATTCAATGATGAAATATTCTGGAACCATTACAATTTTTAAAAATTAATCATGCATTAGACTTTGTGCACCACTTAATGTAGCAAAAAAGGGGACTATTTAAATATTACAGGCTTCATTAACTGAAACTAAATTATTGTTCAAAATCAAGTGCATCAATCTCATCCTGAGAGATGTCTGACCCATATTTATTTCTGCTACTGGAATAATTATAAAGGAAATTATGCTGTCATTGTTAATTTTGGTCTTGTTATCAGGAAAACTTGTAATGCTCACTGTTCACTGTCTTGAGGTATAGGAGGGGTTCGGAGCTGTGTTAGCACTGAGGGAGAGATTGGCTGAGTATTGCCATTTTATTTGTATTTTCTTGGACAGATTTTATAAATATACACCAACCCCCAAGAAACTCAGTTCTGCCCTGGACCTAAAAGATAGTCTAGATCCAGAAAGAGGAGTAAGCATCCACACTCACTGGACTTAATCCTGCCGATACATTGAGAACCTGTTTGATATAATAGGCCTTTTAAATCTATCTACGCTTTGAATGTAAGATTTCCAACAAGAATAAATTTAGGCTACTGTTCTTTCTTTTGGTTTTTGCAGAGAGTCTGTCTTTATGCCACTTTTCAGTAACTTAACTATAATGTGACAGAATTATACACTGTTGTATATAGTTGAAAATGCTATATAAAACAACGTTAATTTTCTCTTACAGAAAAACAGTGATTAGGTTCTGTTTTAAATGAGAGTATATGAGTGCAATTGGCGACAGTTACCTCTTCAGATATTCCCATATTGTTATAAGATCAATAACTCATTGATCGAAGTGATAAGATTTCATGAAGTCGTTAATTAGCAAACTACCAGTAGTGCTTACTGAATCACTAGGATGATTATGCTTAATTATATGCCTAACTAAGCATACCCTCTGCTCTTATTAGTGGAAAGGAGTTAAAAATATACAGGATATGGCCTACTTCTGTAGCCAGTCCCAGCTTAACTCATTTTCTTTAATTGCCAGATATTATATCAACATTATAAAATATTCAACGCATGTATTTCATAGATCTGCTACCATTAGTGTCAAATTTGTTGATGCAGCTTAACTGATCTAGAAGTAAGTTTAGAAATTAATATTAATATATTGTTTACAAAGACTGCCAGTTGAAAAAGTACTTTAATCGTAAATAAGGCATATTAATTTCAAGTGTCTGTGCTCAAATATGATTAAATGCCAATGGGAAATATATTCAAGAAGACCAGAGGTACACTGCAGAAACCCTCTGTAGCATGAGAGCGTGATTTTTCAACTTTTCCTATAGTAGGCAATATCCATTGAGGATCCAAAAGCCTCCCTCTTGCAAGGATTGAGGTTGGTTTTAAATGACACCTGTGAGCTGAAAAATGTGTTGAATAGATTCATTTTCATGAACAGATTTGGTTATGATTAGCTGGTGACTTTCAGCAGTATCTTGCTGTGTCAGCCGCAGATGCCTGGTGTGAAGGAGGCTGAAATCTGAATTCTGCCCACTTTGTTTGTGTTGATTATGGTTTGGGTTTTGTTGTTGTTTTTTTGCTTGGTTTGGTTTGGTTTGCATCAATTTACAAACAGTAAGATTTTCAGGTGATCATAGTTCTGAAACTCAAGCGCTCTTCCTGGTTGTATGTCCATTTACTGACCTGTAAAATAAGAGTATTCATCCCAGAGGATGCGTCGGGGGTTCATGCAGTGTTCTAGGTAACTTTAGCTACTGGCTAGAAGTTATCTAGGAAATGTAAAGTGTAATCAATGAATGAGAAAAAATGATGTAAAAAAAGAGTTAATCTGAGGCTGTTAAAACCAAAGATACCACCTCTGACCTCGGAACTGCCTGAGCTGCAGGTCACTGAAGGCTGCGATAAGTATCGCAAGGTCTGTGCCTTGTTCTCATGGACTTCCTTAGGCATTCGCTGCTGGAGACAGAATCCTTGGCTAAGTGGGCCTTTGATCTGACCTGGTCCAGACATCAGAGTGTAATTAATGCTTGTCAGAGCCTGCAGCAATCTGTAATCCACTGCAGTTCTGTTGCTGGATGTGGGCTGATGGGTGCTCTCTTGCTCTAGTCTCAAATAATGTAAATTAGTGTCTCCACTGAAATCATACTTAAGCACTGAAGTTAAAGGAGCTTCCTTCGCCAACAGCCAACACCAGCTGATAATTTGACCCAGAAATTTGAGAGTGTACCAGAAGGACACTTTTTTTTCATAAAAGATTTTTGTATGTGTGTATGAAGGCTGTGTCAGCTACAAAATTAGAGTGGATCATATAGATATAAACCTACTTTGAATAAATTTTCTTTGCTGAAATGAATACTTTAAGTATTTCTGTGCTTCAGCTATTTTAATTTTCAATATCATCAAATGCTAATATCATCATTTTAGAGTTTTGTCCTGTG
This sequence comes from Rissa tridactyla, assembly GCF_028500815.1. Classification (NCBI taxonomy): domain Eukaryota; kingdom Metazoa; phylum Chordata; class Aves; order Charadriiformes; family Laridae; genus Rissa; species Rissa tridactyla. The sequence continues at coordinate 8,816,924 of NC_071478.1, read as the reverse complement.
TGAATGTATAGAAACTCATTTTCACTGTGAAGTCCTCTACCCTTTTAAAAGATAATATCCTATAGCAGGTTTGATATAAAGTTTTACTTCTTCATGGACAAAAATAACTTTTAAAACTCCTCATCCCAAACTGAAGGGTACAATGAAGCTATTTACATAGAAATACCCAGCAATTAAGACAAAACAAACTTGACAGCATGGAATTAAGCATGACAATAAGAAACCACATAAAATCTGTAAGTATCAGGACAGAGGGAGAGTGAGAGACATGCTAGAAATTTGTTCAGCGGGAATTGATGTAGTCAGCTTGAGTGAGGAATATAAACCCAATGATGTGTGGATACCCCTGCCTGAACAGCACATAATTCCTGTAGAAGGGAAAAAGGTTTTACGGAGTCATGGTTAGCCCTCCAATGATCAGAGCAATAAAATCAGTTCCCTTAAGGTAATCCCACTGGGCATCTTCTAGTGCATATTGTCAGGACAGGCCGCTGAAATGGCTCACTTGTGAATGCTTTATTGTCCTCTCTCATTCGCCACCTCCATGTATATTCAGGGCTTTCTTCCCGCTTATTCCCTATAGAGGACTGTCAGCAGATGCATAACCTGGTACTGGACCAGCACTGGGAAATCGTGAAACCATCTCACCATGAAGATTTCTGGGCAAAGATTCTGTGTGGAGGAGCAGAACAACGAGCTAAACCTAAGATCAAAGAGCAAGTGATCCCTGCCAGAGGCTGGACAAAGTCCTGAGCAGCAACCCTGAGCAGCAGTTCAGCCCTGCTTGGAGCAGGGGGTTTGCAGTAGATGATCTCCAGAGGTCCCTTCTGACCTCCACTATTCTGTGATTCTGTAAAATGAGGCCTATTATTGTGCGTGTCACAGTGAGTTTTCTTGGTATGGCAGAACGTCTCCTGACAGGAGTACAGAAGGAATTTAGGCTCCTCTAGAGAAGTCAGTTGCTTATAACAAACATCTTGATATATATGGCAAATGCCTGTGGGGAGATGGGCAACTTTGTTATTGTCTGCTGGCAATAACACATTCTGCAAGTAGTTTTATTGCCATCAGTCATATTTCCCTCAAGTGTGCTCAAGGGGCAAACAAGTCTTGAATATCCAGGAGATGACTAATGTACTGGTGTAGAAGCAAACTTCTTCAATAGCGTCAACTTCTGACACTTAAAAGTGACACCATGAACACACATCTGTGCGGCCACCCTCACAAAAAGCATTCCAGGGAAGTGGGACAATCCCCTTCTGCACAAATCCTTCTTTCCCATTAGCTAGATTTTGAGTTTTGCAACAGTCCTGAGCCGTACTGATCTGAAACACAGGGGAAACTTATATACCACAGGAATTCCCTAAATTATTAGTGTCTGACATGTTTTTATGCAAGTTTCCCATTGCTGAGCTCAAAAGCCTCTCTAGAAAGTCTGATGCATGACCATTCCTACATACACCAAGTGAAAGCCCCAAACCCTTTCCAGCTGTACCTTTCACAAAAGTGCCCGACATACCATTTTACAAACTCTCAGTGGAATGAACGCTGCTCCCTCTGCATAGGCCTGGCCTAAACCCCCACAGAGTTAAACTCACAAGCTTCCATACAAATTCCATCATCTCCTTGTGACCATTTGACCTTGTAAACTTACTTGAAAATCTGGTCACTTAATTGTTATAAACAAGTAGAACCCAGAATGCCTTGAAATCTGGAGATCTTTTAAAGTTTTGTTCCAAGCTGTCTAAGCTCAGGCATCAAAGAAGGAGCCAGCTTTTAAGTCCGAACCTCAGACAACCCTGTGTACATAGTCATGAATTTCAGGTTTATTGAAGAAGGTCATTGTCAGGAAATTCTGAAGGGCGTCTCTGGGACTGAATTCAGAATCCCTGGGTAACACCAGCTTCAAGAACTTCTTAAATGAACAGTTTATAAAGGAATATGTGTCTCTAAAATATAGCAAGTTCCCCACAGAAGGCATTTGTCTTTGCAAGGCAACTCCTAAATTTGTTTAAACAAAACCTACAATATACATAATAGCAGGGAAGCCATTGGAATGACTGGCTTTTAAAGAAACAGAACAGTAAACAAATGCTTTACTTGTCTGCTGAGTTTTTTGCAGCTTGACACACCAAAGAAACTCATGGAGCTTTGCATGACTCCTCTAATGCAAGCTGGGGAAAGTGAAAATGTCACTTCCATTATAAAAAGGAGTTGAAAGAATATCTAAAAACCTATGGGCAGTGCTTGTATAATTCATATGAGAGCAGATGCCTGAAAGTTTAAGAAAGCGACTGCTCGCTCTGCCCACCCGCTCTGTTTGTTTCCCTTCGAATGGTGGGAAAGCGCGTGCCACACAGCTACCAAGATTTCTGACATCAGCAGCCCTGCTGAAATATTTCCAATGTAGACACCTCAAATTTGTCACTGTTTTTCCCAGAGGTCCTTGGGAGAATTTGCCTTTCACATGGTTTTCTTAACAGGTTTGTGCGCTTTTGTTATCTGGTGAAGTCAGCTGTGAAAACTCAGTGTTGGGTTTAAGCACACGCTAATGGTGTTTGTTTTGGCATCAAGTCGCATGAATAAATGCACGTTTGCAGGAGCTGGTGAGCAACCTCCTTCTGAAAATTGCCATTAGTGCTTCGTGCAATAAAGCCAAAAGCCTGGTGGATCTATTTGATTACACATATGGCAGTCCTCTATGATGCCACTCCACAGCAAGATTACTAGTCCATCCATCACTTACAATCAATAATTTTTCTTTCTCATCTTTTTCCAAGTAAGTGCTCTGTCCCTTCTGGAATGAGAAGTGGTCTCAAGATACTGGCTAAACCGATGCCAGTGTCGCTACCAGCCAACTGCAGTTCAGTCTGGCTGGTAAGGGACAAGTCTCCTTTCTTGCCTTGGCGTGGCGCACAGTCGTAAGCCATTTGTGCAAACAGAATATTGGAAAAGGCAACGGCTGTATACTTTGCTAAGCACTAGAAATATGTTCATTATTAAATGAATTAAAAAAATATTAATACCTAAATATGTTTGGGTTTATTTGTTTTAAAATGCATTTGATTTGCATTTTGGGCTGATCATTGCATAATGATATGATTTGTGGCTGGTGTTGTTTACCATTCCTCTCTTAATAGTTCAGAGAAAAAAATAGTTTATTTATCACAACAGGTAGGTCTTCAATTTCCACTCCATTCATGTCTTTTAGAAGATAAATAATTTCCTTCTTTTCCAATTCACAGGAAAGCAAAGATAAATATAATCTTCCCTACCTGTAATTGCACTGATAAACTGTATATATATATGTGGCCACAGGTAAAAGTATCGCATCTGTTTTAGTGACTTCAGCACTATGAAGATTGCCCCATTTATTTCTAACCATATGAATTTGACAGTATCCCGTTTAGATTTCTATTCTACAGCATGTCGATAATCTTTGAAAAATGCATTTCTTTGCTCTGTGAGACAGAGTTGATAAGGTGAACTATTAGGATGGAGTTTAAGCATTTGAGGAAATTTCAAGGACATCTGCTAGGGTGGAAGAGACTTCTTGGTTTTCTCTGTCCAGCTGATATTATTAGGTGTATATATGTCATGGATTAGTAATATTCAAAACTATTTGCATTATCATGTTGTCTTTAAAGAGTTGCTACGAATACATGCCTAGAAACTTACAATTGGGCTTTATAAATTAAATAAGCGCTTCCTCCTTCCTTCCTTCGCCAGCCTGGGATTTGCAGGCGACCTGTTACTCACCAGAGCTTGCTCTCTGCTGCCGGGCTCTGCCCCGGGCAGCCAGGGGTGCCGTCTGCCCACAGCCACTTGCTCTGCATTGATGCCTGCCTGATCCCCCTCAAGCTTTGACAGGAGCAGCAGCATTTTGCCTGCTACTACCTCGATTGCTCCTGGAAACTTACAATTAATTGGACAGAGCGTTCCAGGCCTATCCCTCCTACCAGGTAGCTACCTACCAGGCATAGTGAGAAATGCCTCAGAGCCAGGGCTACAAGCTCTGTCAAACATAGCTGAGCAGAGGGAAGAAGGAATTGAACTAAATTCTTCTGCATGAAGCATTATTTCTACTGATTTTTTTCCTGTTGCTTTGTCCTGTTAATTAAATGTTGATGGAGACTTCCCATTGTTTTCTCCTGGTGTCTGTTTCACAGTCATATGGACCTTAGACAATTTTTCCTGGAGTTCACCCCAAAGATTTCTGTCTTTTTCTTGGTGTCATTACATTACTCTTGGTTTCATGCTCACCGATCCCCTTCCCTGATCTCCAAATGCATGTTAATGTACCCTCAGAAGTGTTGGGTTACCACAGAGTGATAGGGGTTGGAAGGGACCTCTGGAGATCATCTAGTCTAACCCCCTGCCAGAGCACAGTCTTGATGTGATGCTTACAGTTGGGCAGGGGGGAGCAGACGCACAGGCTATCGATACCCCAGGCAAAGTTTTGCCCCCCACAGACAGTGCAGTTGGTCAACGCATCATTTAATTCTTTTTTCATTTATGTGGGAATGTAAAAGGTGTGTATGCTTCACGACAGCTGTCTGCACATAAATGAATTGCATCCCCAGCAAATTTCTAGAGGCTGGAATTGAGCCCGGAGTCTTCGTATTCAATCTTAGACTGCACTACCTTCTAGTGGCATTTTACAATACTTCCTCCCTTTTAACTTTTTAGCACTTGCTGGCAGTGATCAGGAGACTCTGAGGTACAGCTAAGCTAAACAAAGGTAGCTTTCCAGTTTCTAATAAATTATGAAGCTTTTATTTTCTCAGGAGCAGTAAAAATAGCATGCCAAAAATCTCATTCTGTTTCATGGACTTTGGTCCCATCAACGTGTAACTGAAATTTCGAAAAATGTATTTGCTGTCTTTTAATGCCAGTCTGCATATCACACAGAATCTGATTGACGTAAATGAATTCATGGTTGATAGTTAGATGTAATAGTGGATAGGTTTGCTGAAATGCGAGCAGGTATTCTCCAAATATGAAACTGTAGTTAGAAGCGTTGAAGTGTTTAAGAGTCCATGAAGTGATGGAATAGACGCTTGTTAGTGGTTTCATTTTACTTTGAGTTATTTTTCTGCAAACCAGAAATAACAATAAATTATAAAACCCAATTGGTTTAGATTAAATTATAATGAGAGCATTCCAGGCTGTGTTCTGCATGGATGACAGTGCAGGAAGACTGAACTAACTGCAAGTGTGCCTGTACGGCATTGGATTCTGGCCCAGCTTTTAAGCTTGTGCATGTAAATTACCAGGTAGCCCAGGACTGAGCTGAAGCCCCAGTTCCAGCTGAGCACACATTCTCATTGAGCGTGACTCGCTGCCTGGTCTCTTGTTTATTAAACCATCTTTTGACCCAGAAGAGGCAAGAGGCATAAGGACAGGAGTTTCATTCCAGGGCTAGCAGGGCAGTTTTGTCTACTAACACGGTGCAGGCAGCATGTAACGGTGTAACCTGATTTTTGGACAGCAGGAGCTGAACTTACAGTTTAAGTGAAGAAAAACCACTGATCTTTCTGTGAAAGTGCCACACAGAAGCCCAGTGAATTATTTGGCCACGGACTGGCAAGGAGGGGAGGGAAGAACAAGTCGTGCTATGCTGGATTAGCCAAGGTTATACTTAATAGCAATGACAAAGGTGCAATGGCATCATCTATTCTTTATGCCTGTGAGCCAAAAAGTCTGTAAATGATGCCTTTTCCAACTCTTCATAGTAACAGGGTATTATTACCTTAGTATCTGATTCTTGAATGTATAAATGTCATTAATTTTAATCTTTTATGACGGAGACCCGTTAAGAGTTTGGCAGCATTTTAATTAAGTAGCTTGATGCTACAATACAGTCAGGTAGGCCAGGAAGGGAAATCAATATTCTATCTATCTAATGCGTGCATATATAATTTGTACGTATAAAATATATATGTAATGAGCTATGAAACCAGAGTGTACAACTCCATAAACAAGGGAAAAAACTGAAACAAAACTGGCAGCAATATTTTGCTCTTCACATGGACTCAGGATAGCTGCCTTCTGGTTGTTTATCAGGCTATAATGCTGAAACTTTGGTACATGAACAATAAGCCACGGAAGCTTATTTATTGCTATCAGCTTTGTGGGAAAATGTCATCATCTCCAAGTGAGACTAGCTGTATTGTTTTCTTTTTGTTATTCCTGCCTAAGCTGTAAAATATTACATACTTGTTCAGGCAAATATTGAAGGACAGCTATATCCCAATGAAAAACTTAAGACTTGCCTCTCTTGAAATTTGGTCTTATCCTTCCGAGAGTTATTGCCTGCACAAGACTTACCTTATTACTTTCCCAAGTATATGCAATTGAGTGTTTTTCAAAAAATAAGATTAAAAGTTTAACAAAATCTATGAAATACCATAGTTTGATTTTAGAAGAATCTACAGTGGAAAATGTTAAATTGCATGTTTTTATGATCATTTAAGATCAGTCAGTAGAAATTTGTATTGCTTGGTTCAGTAATAGTAGAATTACACCCATAAGATATTAAGGCAGCGGCTAGGGAGGTGGCACAAGTATAACAAATTTGTAAAAATATTGCAGTTGTTTCTGATGTATTTACTTGCCTTACTGCACAATAAAAAAGTCTACAAGAAAGGTGCCCAAATCAAGATGCAATATAAAATATTCAGTATAGCAGCGGATGCAAGGCCAGATACCTGTTGCAGGCTATTTAATTGGTCATAAAAATCATAGCTGCAGCACACCTCTTTCCAGGCCACTAGATTTTATACAGTCCTTCCGTCTAAACCCACTGGAGACTTTGTAGTTTATTTCATTAATTAGTGGTTTTTAGCTGATTTCCTTTAACTGAAGTTTTTTGGACCTCTATAGAGATGTTTTCAAGACAGAAGAGCTGCAGTTGCAGTTTGATTGACCAGCTTCATGAGCATTTACTCATAAAAATTAAACGTGATCAATAAAGCTTCATAGATCGTCTATTGATAGGTTTTGGTTTTTATTCTAACGACTTCCAATATGCAACTAAGTACTAATTCTATGGGAGTTTTATGTCTGCTCTGCAAAATTCAATACGTCAAGTGCAGGATAGAATAGGAGAAAAGCCTCCTAATTTGCTAATAACTGTTTTGTTTTTTTTCCAAGACTGGAGGAATTTTTAATCCCCTAACCACCTATGTCAGAGCAAAGCGGGTATAAAGCACTTGTGTAGTGGCGCAGTTTCCCACTGCAGCTGGGTTTGCCCTGAGCTTATACGAAGCAGCTCCAGCTGCCCGTTGCTCCCTGTCATCCTGAGTTACATGGCAACATTGCTTGTGCGACTGGCTGGCAACACAGACCAAGGGATGATCCCAGTTAAAATTAAAATGAGCCTCAAAAGACTGGAGCAGTGCAAACAAAAGGGTGACTGTTGCCAAGAGAAATGTTCCAGGCTGAGTTTTTTATTGGCTCTGCATCGATGAGGATGAACAGAGCAGCAGGGACCGCCTTCCCTTCTTGCTGTTTGTGTCTTACGGTGGCAGCCCAAAGAGCTGCTCACGGGCTGGGGGTGAGCTCGTTCTTGCTGTAGTACAGAGGGCAGATGTGGGTCTTGCCGAGAGGAGCTCGGATCTAGCCGTATGTATGTAGAATCAGCCTCTTCTGTATTTACACTGCTCGATTCATCTCTCCTTTTCTGAATCCATTCAACTGGGACAATGAATGATACGTTGTTTTACTACCCACTCCTGCCAGTTAATTTAATTCTTACGCACACATACTGATGGTGTTTTTCACAACACTGAAGAGATATGTTTGAATCAAAAAGAAAAATCTTCTTTATTTGTACCTTAATACCACGAACATTTGGCGAGGGTTTTTATTATTATTATTTTAGCATAATTTGTTTTAAGAAAAACAATTCCTTGGCTGGAAAAGTAAAAGCCTTGAGGAAATTCTTAAAGTCATTAAAGAACTTGAATGAATTTAACACTAGGTAATCCCATTACCATTACAATCACTATTATGGTGCTACTGGGAGAGGAACAGATCCTGTAATTCAGATATTTGGAACAGTGAAGCAGATAGAATTTGCGGAAGAATTTAACCTGTTACCTCCTCACAGTAGCTGAAAACAAGTGAAAGAAGAAATAACCTAATCTTATGGTTCTGATGCCTGGAATTAACATTTACACCAAATTATCTGAATGAAATTGCTGTCAAAGAGTTTAACTATTAAATATTATTTTCCTACCTACATCTCAATTCAGTCACCAGTTCTGGCTAAGAGATTCCTGTTGGGTTTATAATGAACTCAGAACCCGTCTCAATTTCTGTTAAAAGTATGATCTAATAAAATAAGCAGATATACTATGAGTTTTTTAAAAAAGGATTTAAGTAATTGTTCTGATTACTTGCATGGTAAAGTTCATTCTCCTCACCTTCCCCACACTTAATTTAAAGTTTAATTCAGTTGTGAAGCTTGCAAAATAGACACCTGAAGCAAAGGCAGCAAAAATAATCTTTGCGCAGTTCTAACATACCACCGGGGCTTTAAGCAAAGAGTCAGAGAGGGCAGGAGATTGCAGAGGGTTTCATTAGGAGCATTACGCTTGCACATGTGCTTTCCAAAGCAGTCTGGAGAATGGAGGTCTGCGGTGCTGCTAAGAAGGGCGGAGTGAGCCTGTACCATAATCTAATCCTCGCCCTTCTCCCTGAACTAGTTTTTGCGGAGCCAAGCAATCAGCCAGTTCAGGAAACTGATCCGGCCACAAAGCAAAAGATTATTAATATTCAGCTTAATCAACTTTCTGATTAAGCTGCCTGCAGGGCCCAATACGCCATGCTGGTGCCAGCACAAGAGGGAGAGCATGCAAGCTTGCAGATAGGGAAGAGAAAGACAAGATCAGCATTAAATCAATTTGACCATGAAACTGCACTTCAGGTCTAATAAACCACATAATGAATCGCTGTTCAAAGCTCTGGTATAAAAACCTCTAATGTGTGTTTAAAGCAGAGCTGTATTCAAAAATAATTGGCAGAGAATGGCTGGTAGGGGATGATGTGCCTGCATTAAGTTGTGGTTTTTACCAGTCAAATTACTGGAGACACATCCATCCTGTACCCGCGTTTCTCTGTCGGCAGCAGGGAAGGGTGACTGTCAGTCCAGCACGGCTCCGGTGCGGTGTGAATGATGGGCTCCTCGTAGACGCCTGTGGGCAAGCGGGAGCCCTTTTCTTCGGTGCGTGCACCTGCAGTTATCTTCTGTTCAAATTTCCCCACTCTGTCTCTTGAGCATTCTCTGGGGGCCTTTCTACACTTCACTTCCAAGACTTTCCCAGATGGCTACTCTCCAACCCAGATGTTGTTTATTTATTCATTTGTCACTTTAAAAGCAACAATAGCGAGAAAAGAATAGAATGAGACATGTTTGGTTCTCCATCGAAGGAAAAAGAAGGGGATTTGTCAGAGTTTTCAGCATGTGTGTTTTTGAGGTTGAGAAGGTTGTCACAAACTGTTGCTCCTCTCTTAAAAGAATCTTTCCCATTCTTTTTCTCCTAGAAGGATTAATGAGAGGCTGCACTTTAGAAATCCATTCCTAAAAAGATATCAGCACTGTAGGCACTCAACAGGAGCTATTTACGTGTTGTAGCTGGGATACTTCTCTTTGCTAATGATTAGGTTAATAACTTTGTTTCCAACAGCTTGTGGTAGAAATCCATGAACGTCTCCGGAATGCCTCGGTGAGGTATGATTCTGCTCCTGGTTGTTCTTCCATGGAGCTAAACCACACATATTTTGTGGACATGCTAAGGGGGATACATGTCACATTAAATGTATGTAGGAAGCCAAAGACTCTTGCCATTTCATTTTGAGGGACCAATTTGAAAGGCACAGTTAGCAATCCCCCGCTGACAGCCCTGTCAGATCATGGCATCTCATTAATATTGTAGAGTCCAGTATTTATGAGATCAGCCTTTTGCAAGAGTTCAAATAATAGTGAGTGAAGAAACCTTGGGTGCAAAAGTTCAAGCATGAACAGCCTTCCCTCTGGGGCATTCAAGACCATCCAGTTCTCTAGGGCATTCAAGACCTTTTCTATCACACCGCTACGCTGAATAATGGGACTTTCAGCATTGCATAGTTCTTTCAAAGTGTTGCTAAAGAGATTGAGGAGGACTTGGGCTGCAATCAGTCTCTTTAATGATATTACTCTAAAGATTGTATCTCTTGTCCATTCATTTGTCACAAAGAGTTTTTATAGCAGATATGGCTATAGAACATTTGTCACCCAAGACTAAATATAATAGAAAACCTGGTACTTCACATGCAATGCACAGTTCTCTCTCCTCCTCTGAATGGGACACAGGTGTTCAGAGACTGTGGTCTGCGACATTTTTGTCTATTGATGCTGCAGCTCATCTGGAAATAATTATGTTACTGTCTGAGGGAACACGTGTCAAAGAGACGGTCAGGTCTTCCATTTGGTTGGCTCCTGCAAGATCTATAATGGCATCGCTTCTTGTTTTGCTTACAGATACAAGGAATGGAGATTTGATGTATTTGTATCCTCCATACCAGTGATCACAGCAGCAGTTGGAGTAAATTTCGATCTCATGTTTAGCAATGCTCAGAGCCTGAAGATAAGTTTTAATTGAGCTTGCAGAAGCTTTTCTTTTGTTGGAAATTGTTCATATTCATTTGCTGAAGCATCTTCTAGGAAAGCTCACGGGCAATTTCAGGCTTTGACAGGATGGAGCTCATTAACTTCCACCCAAGCTAAATGTCAATTTACATACTAATGTAAATTTTCTCTTACCTCTGTGTCCCCAGCCACATTTTTTGGAAAACCAAATTCTTAAAGTAATTTTTAATCCATGAAATCACAACAGTTAAGAAATCAGCCCCAGATGTATTTCTACAATAGGAGTTATTGTATAAGGCACTGCAGACTGTGGGCTTGTTCTCTAACTGCCTCAGAGAAAAAAGGGGCTCTTTAATGAAATCTAGTAAAAGTAAAAAAATTTAAATGTCGTAAAAAGGAATTAAATATGTGAAAATTCTGGAGAATGCTGAATTTGGTTTTTTTTCAACTTTAGATCATCAGAACAAATCCATCTGTAATTGGTAATTAAAAAGATTAATAGCAATGGTGTAGGAGGCAATGAATAAGAATGAAAGAGAAGAGACCATATTTCTCCTTTTGCAGTACATGCACATAGGAGGTAAACCCGTAAGACAGAAAATAGGAAATCTTTATGCATCCATACAATAAACATGCCAAACTTGCTCCCACGAGATATAGTTCACAGAAGTTGGTTCACATTAATTTAAATGTCCTGCTCTTTTGGGCAGAGATTTTTTGGTTTTAAAAGGAAACTTAGCGGCCAAAGACTCATGCCATGAGCTAAGTAACAAACAAAAGGGAAATATAAGAAAGGATTTTAAAATAATTTTCCATAACTTTGGTTTTTTTGTGTTTCTGGCATCTTTCTTTGAAGCAGCTTGTGATGCTTGGTCTTAAGGTGGGTTTTTACTCTAGGAGGAATTTGTTACACTTATGCCGCATTTTAGAAATAAGTTTTCTCAAGCCATATTTGTGGTTTGTATTCCTTTTGAAAAGAATAATTTTGCTGTATTTCACTGGTTCTTGGAAAAGTCAAAGCAACATGTTGCCAGGATCAGGAAAAATATGTATGCAGAGCATCTGAGCCAGAGGAGATTTAGCATTCATCCAAACAGGAATCAAAAAATGTACCGATTCTTTGGCCACTAGCAGCAGCCCAACAGGGATTGTAAAGTGAATGTTTCATATTCATGAAAATACTAGCAATTGATTTTTAGTGTACACAGTGCAGCACGAAGCCCTGTTTTGACCAAGTGTGGATCACGAGGCAGCAATTTCTCTTTATAATGAAAATTTCAAAAAAGGAAAATATTTGTTTAAGTATAACACTAGAATCACTATGGATGGGTATATTACTGCTCACATGTAAATCACAAGGGATTTACCATGATTATGACATTTTTGGTCTTTGAAACCTTCCTTTTAAATACACAAGGAGGGATTTATTGCTCTCCTTCAACAGGACCCAAGAATTGCCGGTATCTGCAGATTAGTGGGTGCCCGCAAAGAAGTAGATTAGTAAGCTTAACCAAGTTAATATTTGCACTGCTGCCATTTTTGGGCCCTACTTCATATAATCTTTGTACGCATGCCAAGAACTAAGAGGAAGCTTTCTTGACCATGGAGCAGATTCTTACAGGTAAGGCGAGAGGGGAGGTAAAGTAGCATAACTAAACTTTTCCATTTCTGCTGTTAATAGCTTCTGGTCTTGGTCCAGTACCCTGTGATCCAATTTCTAGGTTATGGTGTGTGTATGATGTATATTTTTGTCACCTTAGAAACGTGAAAATACTTACTAACTGGCTGAAGAACTTCATGGTGACTGGAAAGTAATTTTTTGTAACTATAAGCACCCTGAAGTTTATAGACCTAAGCATGGTAGAAGCTACAGATGAAATAGCTGCATATGCAGATTAGCACATTTACATGACACGCTGACAGCATCAGCCAACTGTCCCGTCCTGCCCAGGAAGAAATAACCTTCTATTCAAGTCTCACCTTCTGTGTCACTCTAAGCATCATGCAAGATTTCAAAACTACTAAGTGCGCAGAATTATTTTCTGAACATTAAATCTGCAAGTGTTTGGTAAACTCTTGGTGTTGGGTTCACTGTAGGTACATTTAAACATCTTTGTTTTACTGTGCATCTATGTGAGTGTTCCAACATTAATGTATGAATAGAGTTTGATGACAATGTTCTGCAAATAAAAATCACACATAGGAGAGACACAAAATAAGCATCAGATAAAATGCAATCAGAAAAATGAATTCCGAACAAATAAGAGGATAGTGCAGAAATATAAAAACCATTTTATTTTCAGATATACCTGCAAAACCGTTGTTGGTCCCATCAAGTGATAGTAGGTGATAAGCTGAGATGCATCTCAGTTGCTTTACGTCAGGAATCAGAGCTACCATGTTCCCAGAAGACAATTCCAGGCTGATCTCCAGAACAGTTAGGGTTTTGCCAAGCTCCAAATTAATCTCTTTTAAAAAAGTGCTTATTGCATATAATGTCAGAAAAAAGTTTAACAAATCTCATTTCCCCTTTTAACTTGTTCCATGATGAATACGGTAACTGAAGACACAGAGGAGAAGTCCACAGCCCTATACAAATCTGAATCTGTTATACATACATTATTTATATTGCAGATTGAGGTGAAATTTTGGTCTGTTGAGCACTGATTTTTTACAGTGGAGTGCAGAGAAATTATTCAAACCAGGTGTTTCTGTAATTGCAGTGCACTAGGGACAACGCTGACAGCTGAACAGATCCCAAACTTACCCTTTCAGCTGAATGATGCAGTGGTGTGGTGTTAGTACACACGGCAATAAAATAAATTGCATTGGAAAACAAGGCAGGCTGGTTGGCTTTAAACTGCTGGATTTTGATTGCACTTTGTGTCTTTATCTTTTGTTTGCTTTTGTTTAGGCCTTTATACCAGTATAATGATATGAAGAGATGAACCTGTCCATTAAAACTGAGAGAAAACTACCTGTAACGGCTAAAATTCAGCACAACCACACTGTGCTCTCTGCTCCGATCATTGGCCTAATGTGTGGTATTCAGCAAGTAATATTTTGATACCCCATAGCAGGGTTATTTGCCTCCTTACTCTGCATAGGAAGACAGGAAGGGAAGAAGGAGGGAAATATTGAAAAATCAAATTTACTTCATAAATTTTGAAACACCTAGTAACAGTTCACTTTAAGTACATTTTAATGTATTGCCACAAAGTGCTTACACATAGGCTGGGCTGCTTAATGCAAGTCTGATTTCCTCTAGAAATATTAAACACCAATTTTCAAGCATACCAATGGGAAATTGAATGTGGGTTATCTGGCTTGGATGTGTACCAACTTTTTTAAAGAAAAGATCTGGATATGAAATGCAGTATTGCCGTGCCAGTGATGTCTTGGTCTTTTTAATAAGGTATTTATGAATACTTTCAGTGAAAATTACTATCTCTTGGTGGAGTTTTTAAGTTGACAGCTACATCTGGGTCTTTCTGACAGAATATGAAATCTCTGACTTTTGCCACTTGTTTTATGCAGTCACCCTGTGTTTATCATTTCCAAGTAATATTTGAAAGGGCAGAAAAATATGAAGAAAGCAATCCATGCAGATAAGTCTCTGGAAGACAAGAAAATATCTTTAAACCTTTTAAAATTCGGCCAACTGAATCCCAGATTTTACAAGTCAGCCTCCAAGATAGGTCACCAAGTTTAAAAGTAAACAAAAATGAAGTCAAGTCTAACCTAGCTGCTGCTGATAATATGGTTTTGGCTCATCTTTGAGATCCTTCTTGTATACCCTTAAATTAACTAAATGATAGATTTTGAAATTGGATTACCATGAGACTTTTTTCTACCTATTTCAGAAAGATTTAATAAAGTTGCTGTGACAAAATCTACAGAACTGAAACAAATTAAATCACTGTTAAAGAGTGAAGGAAGAGCGTATTCACTCCTACTCATGAGATCCAGCTCTACAGAGGATTTTATCCCTTTATTTTCCAGGACAAAAGCTATGCAGGTTTTAGTTCTATTTAGATATTTGTCACTGGCATATGATGTGATTTCAATGATGTGTTGGAGTAAAAGGCATTTTGAGAAAATAAAAGCGTGGTTTTTACATGTATGCCTCTTACTTCACTAACAATTTCTCGAACTGGTACCACGACTGAATCTGGCATGAGTTCTCTCTTAATATGCTGAGGTCTTCACAAGAAGATTCATTTGGTAAACTGTGTATGTGATCAAATCCAGAAAATAAACACACTGCAATAGCGTCCCGTGTGGAACTTAAGCTTATAGAAAGGAACACGAACCAGACTCTATGTAGTTTTCTAAAAATTTGGTTATTAAATGGAAAACAATAATATACTGTAAAGACTGTTCTAGGATAAGTGGATATTAACAACTACACCCTGCTTTAAATAGTATTTTTGTCACAGTAATAAATAAATAAATACTGCAGGGAAAATACACTGCTATTGCTGTGGGGGAAAATACACAACCTTTGCTTCACCTGTAAATGATTTGAATTATATTCATAATTTTGAACACCGTCTTTTACAGTCCATTATAAAGTAAAAAAAAAATTATTTGAATTGCAATATACTTACTAATAATTTCCAGATTCCTTTGTAGTTCCACTCCAGTAGTTTCCTGTTATTCTAGATTTTAGGTAATACACCATGGATCCTGGTACTTGCTTTTAAGCAATTTCTCTTGTGTTACCTGAATACTAAGAACGAATTAAAATTAATGTAGGTAAGACTTGCCACAGAAACATGGATGTTTTTAAGTAAACATATCAGATTCCTGTAAAATGAAAGTTTGCAGTTTATATATCATCTCTTAACCTGCCCTAAGCTAGTTTTTGTGTGTTAGTATGCAATTATGATAAATGTGGAAAACATACAGTCTGTATAAGGAGCTTTGTTGTTGAACCAATATGACGGATAATCCTGCATTGGAGCCAGGGTGAACTTGATCAATGATGGGTTTCAAGTGAAATTTCCGGATCTAAAAAGCCCCCACTATTCTCAAACAGAAAACAAGTTTTTTGTTAATTGACATTTAGTATTTACAAATCGAGCATCTCTGCCATACTAACTTTGATGAGCTTTCCTTGTTTACAGGCTGAAGTAATTCAATTATCTGTGAGAATCCTTATGTTCCTTTCATATATCTTCTGCATCCTACTGTTCATGAAGAGGACTTATAAACCAAGTTTTTTTACCTGAACTCAACTCCATCATTTTCAACTGACTTTTTCCAGTAAAATGAAAACTTAGAAGTAAAGGAGGCACCAGGTATTTTTGGGGTACGATGTGTTCAAACTGCCTTGGAAATGAAACCTTCAAGGCTGTTTTTGCAAGGAGTAGGGATGCGACTTTCAGTGCTTCATTCCACTGACCTTTCAAGCTGTTGAGAGTTTTAAAAGCTTTTCTTCTGCCTTGAGTTCTAAATGTTTAAACAAAATGCAAATATACAGTATGATAAGGGGATTACAGGTGCGCAGGAGATCATGTTATGGCTGAGATACTGAGGTAGGGTTCACTCCTTGTAAGAACTTAAACAATCTAAGAGTCTTAGTGCAGGCTGCATTCTGGCTTGTTGAAAGATCACACTTTTGTTAAGAGAGGCGCCTGGTTGAATTTACTCACACTGACTGTCCGCACGATGGCATTTCAATTCTGTACTTGCTACAAAGATACAGTACATGCCTATTTTCTTTGTTTCCCCCCCCTCACTGAATTCCTGACAAACGGCTTAAAAAGTGCCAAGTATAATCCCTTTCGCATGCAGCTTTCCTTTTTCCATTCAGCATTTAATTGAGACCTGGCACACCAAAGAGTGCAGGGAATTTAACGTTGTCCTTTGAAGGCCACTGCAAGTGCAAGAGCCACCAGTTCTGTCCATTAACCGTCTGGGCAATATGTTGTAGGTGCCCAAGTGAGGTACCTGTAAGTGGTTCGTATGAACACTCCCTGCTTTCCCAGTGAGAATTTCCAACCTGCATACATCACAATTTGCAGTCCCTGTGCTGAAAATGTCTGCTTTTGCTCGCTGGTGGGAAATTAAAACTTCAGCTGAATGCTGTGTGCCTCAGCTGAGATATCCATTCTCCTCCAGAATCCTCATAAAACATACTATGAAGAGACAGTCTTGCACCCAGACATTCCCGTCGGACTGCAGAGCCTAGGATGCTTGCTTTGCCTCTTAGTTCCTGCTACTAACAGGAATAGGTCACTGATACCCTCCTTCAGTTCCCCACACGCAGGAGGCAGCTGATGTTATCTCAGTGAAGGTTAGTGTTTAGATCCTAGAAGAAATGTTCAGATCCTAGGGAAATGGGACTTATTAGAAAAGAATATTAGCCACTAATACTAGGGTGAAACCTGTCTTTAAGAAACATCCACAGAACATGCAGAAAGTGCAATTGAGAGAAAAGTGTTACAGCATCCACAGCAATCCATGTGACAGAGGAGGGATGTATGCTCAAGAGGCTACTACATGGGCTATCTTCTATAATCTGTAACTGTCAGATATCCAGAATCAATAAAGGAAGGCAAATATAATAAGCCTGAGGCACTCAACAAACAAAATTTGTATCACAAAGTTTAGGAACTGAAGGCCTGTCACAGTGCAAATTTTACACTGCCTTTTTCTCACCTTGTTCTCTGGAAGAGCGGGGTAGGATAGCAGGCAAAGAATATGGGGGGAGTATACAAAGGAGTATAGATAAGAAGCCGGGGAATGTGATTATTCCAAAAAAGAGAATAAAATAAAAGCAGGAGTAACGGCTGCAAGATATATATATACTTGAGGTGACAGCTGTATCTCAAAGGAAATGTAATAGTGAAGCAAATAATGCTTTCTACCCTGACAGCGTATCTCTCTTCTACTCTAAATCCAATTATAACATTTTTTTCCTTTGTCTCACTGATCCTTTTATGATAAAGAAATAGTTCTTCTGTCTTAGCTGGTTCCAGGACACTGATCGGAGAAGTGCTTCCAGCAAAATATTTAAAAATGTGCTTCATTTGAAATCCAGCTGACTGTAATGGGGTTACTCATATGCTTAACATCAAAAATGCACTTACGTGCTTTGCTAAATTAGGCCTAATATTTACATCTTCAGTGTTTCCATATCCTAATAAGAACTTAATCTTCTAACTACATAACACATTGAGTTTGCATATTATATGAAATACTACTGCAGGAATTTG
This sequence comes from Rissa tridactyla, assembly GCF_028500815.1. Lineage (NCBI taxonomy): Eukaryota > Metazoa > Chordata > Aves > Charadriiformes > Laridae > Rissa > Rissa tridactyla. The sequence continues at coordinate 8,799,068 of NC_071478.1, read as the reverse complement.
ACAGGCTAAATTTCATTGTAAATAAGGAGGATTAATTCAAACCCCATTGGTGTCATTGAAAAGATTCCTGCTGATTTCCGTAGTTCATGCATATATAAGAAGAATTAGATAAATATTCCCTAGAAGAAGGAGTGGGAGGTTCTTATAAGCTACAAAACAACAGATGTCTTTGGTCTGTATCAATCATTTCATTTGTGATTATTCTGCAGTAGGACTCTGCCCAGGATGATTTAAGTGATAGCACCTGCGGAGGCCTTAAAAAGAGTCCTCACTGCATTAACTTTACGTGGCAGTGTTACACCTGAACTGAGCCTGTCTTCTGGGAAACGCTGGGTAAGATATGAGCATAACACAATGCACAACAAGAACATCAGCGGAATTCCAGTCATAAAATACAAAAATTACACTGAGATGTTTATAGTTCATTCTTGCTGGTTTTGGCTATTTAAAAGATAAATCTTTATACTTGGTTCTTTCTGTACAGTATAGTGTTGCATTGGCTGGGCGTTACTTTATTTTTGCATTAACTTTCAGCAAAATCTTGTGAGGAAGTTCCAAGGTTTTTTTGGCTAGAATTATTAATAGCGAGGGGGGCAAACATAAGCTACAGTTAACAGTGCATCTCTTGTAATTTTCAGCCTCTAAAGTTATTTCAAGGATACCCTTAGTCCAGTGTTTGTAATGCAAAAGCCTCTTATTTGTCTTTATTTTTCTCTTGGGTTCTGTTGCCACATGCGCCTAGTGCCTTTGCTGGGGATCTGAGCTTGTGTTATACTTTGAAGAGCAGGTCACGATTCCAAAATCAATTCTCTCCCCATAGAAGTTAAGATGGCATTGGGAACAACATGAAATGGGAGAACCATGGGAAGGAAAAAATTCTTTTTTGCATGTGGAAAAATTCTAAGCAAATCAAAAAGCTTTTGTAATTGATCTGGGAATTGCTGTGTTTTCTGAATTGGGCCAACTTATCTCTAGAGAAGGTTTCACAATGGTATTGCTTCCTCTGCCTCGCTCTTTCTTCCTTGGTTTCTTTCTATTAAGAAATTTGCCACATCTCTTGTCCATCCATTTCTAGTTCTTGAGACCTGAATTTGTATTTTTCTCTGTAAAATACACAGAGTCTGACTAATTCACAAAATGAGCCCCACTGAGTGCAGGTACCTCAGCTGGCAAGGCTGTAAAAACTGCAGGAAGAAGATGAAGGCTTTGGCAATTAGTTATTTATTTGAGGAATTTGGAATTCCTAATGGCCCTATTAAGAATATGAATACCATTGATCTGTTTGCTGCACAGTGTCACAGGGAAGTGCCTTTACAAAGAATTTAGACGAAGGATAGGGTAGTAACTGTGCCTTACTGGCTTGACTTTTATAAACCTCAGTGATGTTACTCAGAGAAGTTGGTGCAGTTATGCCAGTTTAATTACAGCCAGTCCTGGATCTATGGTTTATGCAACATCCTTCCTTCACAAGGCGGCTGTGTGTGGGTGTATGTGCATTCACGCATACACACAGTCTGTTGAAACTCTTACTGAACAGAAAAATGCTCTAAGCTACCAGGCGCTGTACTGACAAAATCTCCCTGCTCACTGGGAACAACATTTCTTTATGGACTGGGTCCAGAAGCTGACTGCTCTCAGCCCTCGCAGATTTGGTGGGAGCTGCTTTGGTACTGTTGGTGGGAGACGGCACCACTCCCCATGCAAAAAAGTGTTTTCCTTTGGCATTAAAGTTCTGTGCCTGAGTCACAAATTCTCTGCTTGCTGAGATATACCTTGCATTTCTGGTGATTGCAACATTAATATGCAAACCATGCAAGTTGTGATAAGTAGTTCCAGAGCTATTTACTAGTAGGAATATGTAATGTCAGTTGAGGCTTTTAACTGAGTATTCTTTTAAAAATACTGCCCATAATTCTGCTGCAGCCTTCTTGGTTTGTATATGTAAAACCGACAGAGTCATACCGTTTGTTAGCTACAACTGCCATATTATGTATATTCTTCTTACTCCCCTGAAAAATCACAACTGTTGTATATTCCAAAGAGACCCATTTTAGAAGAAACAATAACATTTAAATTGTACATTCATTTAAAAAGCGTTACATAGAGAGCTATATTTTTTCTGTTTTAATTGGGAAACTTTGTAGCCGAAAGTTGTACAGCACCAGAATTCCAAAACAACTATAAAATGCGCAACAATATCTGAAACCCTGTTGCTGTAAATGAATCAAATACTGTAATCAAACCTTTTTACACCCTTATGCAGTATCTAATTTTAAATTAGAAATAGCCAGGCAGCTAATTTACCTCCCTTCTCATTTTTATGTTCATCAGAGATCAACAACAGGGAATAAACTCTCCTTTGGATCACTTATATTACTTTGGATGTTCGTACAGAGTGGATGTTGACATACATACGCACCACGGAGGTCGTGGGTTGTCATGTCTGAGGGCTGGCACCCAACTTAAGGAAATGAAGATGAAATGCGCTGTGCACTGCAGACTGGCATGCTGCTTCTACTTGAGTGTTTGTATCTGTACAGCTGTCTTCACTAGCCAACCAAACATTTTTAGGCTTCAAAATTAGCAATATCTGTAAGACGCCATAGAAATGACTTCTCCGATTTTACTGAAATGTATATTGAAATGGAGAGCTTTAACAGGTCTTTTGCAACTGCTAGTTTTGCTGCACTTCAGAAAACAAAGCTGTTGTTTAAAGATCTTCATACAAGTATTGAAGCCTTGCTTCAGATGCCCATTTAAAATATTCCTGCTTTTACTTTTTTCCCAGAAAGTAATGTCTTACTGATATGGAGTAACAAGCCAGAAAGAACATTTATGACTATCTAGTCTGACCTATCGCCATTTTTCACTCATAACTCATTGATTCATGGATGTCTACAAAATAAGTGACTTGACATCACTCAAATTCAGCTTAAGATGGCCTCAGTGCATATTAGTAATGAAGGATTTCTTTGTGAAGATTAGAGTTAACCCACTTTCAAAGGGAGGACAAGAGGCAGTTGGAAAGGAGGAAGCAAAGCAGTCTTCATCATATTCATTTATAAAGTCAGTAATTCAAAGTGTCTGTGTGTATCAAGTAGCCCAAGAAGTTTTGAGATCAATTGCTCTGCACAACTTTAGAGAATGGAGCAGGAGAAATTCTGGGGGTTTTTTGGTGTTTTTTTGTTTTTTGTCATCCCAGATTTGAAGGTCCAAATCCCTGCCAGCAATGAGAAAAGCACCAAAAGATCTGTAAGGAGTGATGAACATATCCCATTTCTCTGTATTGTCTTATTGTCTCCGTGCTGGCAGGGACGCTGTTCCCTCCTCCAGAGACACTTTGTGCAGATTGTTGGATAAGACCTGACTTTTATGCCAGCAGGAATGATACAGTCTGTAACGAGTACAGATAATAGCCCTGAATGACCCAGCACATTAACATCCCATCGCAAAACTATAGGAACCAGTGCTGTGTAAAACAAGAGTGGTAAGTTGTTTTGCCGGGTAAATCTGAATATCAGAGGATGGACGCCATTGGAAAATGGGGCAAGAATGGAAGGAAAGAAACTGTTTTCCTCCAACAACCATTTGATTTTGAGATTTACATTGCATTTCATCCACAGCTAATTAAGGCTAGCTCCAGTGGTAGCCACTAGTTGCTGCATTAACAAGAAAAGAAAAGCAGTCATTAGGAATAAAATTATCCACATGGATCTTTTAGGATTTGTAGCCCTAGCCCCTTTTCAGTCTGTTGGATAAAGAGTGTATAGCCAATGCAATATAATATGTCTAATCCAATTAGATTTTGGACAAAAAATATTTTCTGTTTGTTTTCATTTAATTTATGTGATAAAATATCTGGGTTTATGAACAGCAGAAGGCACTGTGATAAGAGTAGTGTGGTCAGAAACCCACATATTGCTGTTATAAAAAGGTAGGCTGTAAGGCTGGCTATCAGGTAACCCTTGCTCCTGGGAATCTTCTTTTCCACTTGCATGCTTTTTGGTAACAGAAGTCATAAAAAGAAATCTGACATCAGAAACCACAGTGCTGTGTATATTTTGGAAGACAACTAAAAGTCCAAACCCTAAACAAAAGTTAACAGGCACAGAGGAGGATATAAGGATAACTTATCTGTGCAGAGTGGAATAGAAGTTTTTCTGGTGTTTGTTACTGTCCTAACTTGGTTTTCACTACAGTAAATATGAACTTTTTCCTTCATTTGGCTTGAATTAGAGCATTTTGGAAAAGCCTCCTTACTTTCACTGTGATCAGTTCTGTTTATCTAAGGAGAATGGTGTTAATTATTCCACCATGTAAAGACTTAAACTTTCTAAAGCATCCGTTTGGAAGCATGGTATCATTTGAAAGCCAATGCGCCAGTACCACATAGATGGCCTTCCCATCTTTAAATGAACTTTAAATTAATAGACAAAATTCTGTTCAGGTGATTTTGGGGGCTTCCATCTGCACTCTTACCCAAGTGTTCCTACTGTTTTTCTTATTAATGCTTACTGGAAGCTTTGCTTGCCTAAAGCGAGCATTCTGTGTCCATTGTATACTCCTGCAGAGGAATAATTAGAAAAAAAACTTTTAAAATGGAATAACAGAATTAAGAAATAAATGCAATATAGCTCAGTGAGAAACAAGGACATACGAGGATCCTTTCATAATGCAGAGACCACTTTAAGAGGAAACGAGGTTAACTAGCTTAAAAATCAATTTCACTAATATAATATAAGAAATGCAATCCAAGCTTAATTTTAACCAAAGATTTGTTAAGCACTTGGCAAGCAGATATGGATTTTCACAGGCATTCTGTTTCAATTTTATGTGCAAATGACATTTGGCAGCAGTTACTGAAATACAGCATGACTTTCTCAGTTATTTCTATTAGTTACTTTGGTTGCTTGTCACCAACTTCAGGTCTCTCTTTGGCTTTGCTTGGGAACTTTCTTACAGACATGTTAACTCTTCAGTTGTCTCCAATTGCTTCTCATTTTTTGACTTACAGGACCATAGATCTCATGATGTCAGTGAAAAAAATCACGTTGATTCCACATAAAACCAATCCATAGGAAGCCAATACTAAGCACTTCTACTGGCATCAGGGAATTTTTTTTTTCCCCAGGAATGATGTCTAAAATAATATGTAATGTAAATATTAGATCAATTTAGATGTGATTTACATACAGAGTGATGCCAAACAGAGCTGCAGGAGAATATTTTTTGGAAGTGAGAACCAGGCAGTGTTAATGGCAAAGGAAAGAGCTGTGACCCTCTCAGACTCTCGTTATGTTCATACCATGCCACAGAGTTGCCCGGAGTGTGGCAGCTGAAACCACGGTATTCCTAAATGCAGCAGTTAATGATAAGCCCAGGATTTCATCCATTCTCTAAATTGCTTAAAATCACTAAAATTCCCTTCCAAACAAATACGTAGAGAAAAGTGATTGATTTGTTGTTTCCTTTTTTGCCTGGTTTAGCTTGTTCAGAAAGGTGAGTGCTTAAAGTTACAGAGTCTGGGCACAAACAGTGAAGTTAAATCATACAATAGTTGAGTTAGTACACAGCCTGATTAAAAATGTGTTGGTTTTTTTTGTGTGGAGGTGTCCTTGCTGTTGTTGTTTTGACAGTCCAGAAAAAAACCATGATGCTACTTCCGAAGGAGGTACAGTAGAAGCTTTGAGAAAGTTTTGTTTCAGATTGGATGAAACTTGAGAAGACAAGTGACTTCTCTATTTCATATCTGAGCAAGACCAGGCACTCATAGGTTAAGTTAATTGACTGAAGTTGTACAGTGAGCTAGTAATGAAACTAGATGTCTAATACATTGAAATATGACTATGTTTTTCTATCTATATGGATTCCCATGAAGAACGCAGGAGGACCCCACAACCTTTCGAATATCTTTCCTTAGAAAATCTCTGAAAGATAGACTGTGTGATCCATTATAGAGAGATCACAGAAACCCAAGACAGCTGGCCCACAGTCACTCAAACCTGTAGTGCACAGAGGAAACGAATCAGGTGCTTACGTGCCCCAGACTAGCATACTAGTCTCTAGACCACCTTTTTTCTTTCCTGGGTCCTATTCTGCCTCCTACGTAAATCAGTGTGAAAACTGCAGTTGGCTGTTACCAGATCTCTGCTGAGAGTTTTTTAAAGTCTGAATTATCCATGCTCTTGAATGAAGACTGCGTTTTTATCTGATGGCATGATGTCGATTGTAACAAGGCTCTAAATGTCTGTCGGCCCAAACCTTGGGCCCCATCCCAACCAAAATAAATTTTAAAAATGCAGTTACTCAATGTGTATAACACCATTCTTTTAAAGACTGTTAATTTTGCTTCCATAGCCTAATTTGAGTAAAATGACTTAAAGATTTACTTTTTTGCTTTCATTAGAGACAATTAAGGACCACGATTGAGTATCACGAAATGATAAATGTTTCCTGGGTGAGGATTAGCAGGAGTAGCCCAGCCTGCCATCTCAGAGAGCACAGAAAACCAGGGGTTTAAGTCATCAGTGACTTAGAAAAACAAGAGGAAACTGAAGCCAGAATTTTCGTCTGGCAGACACAGTCTAGACAGCTCTCGTGTATCAATAGAAAGATGAGATAAATATTAAAGAAATATTATTCAGCCTAAAACAAGATCCAGCTGCAGGTGCTGGAAGTGGTGATTTTATTCAGAGGCTTGTGGAAGAGTTGTGTAGTGAACAGTATGCAGCAGAAGATCTATGATTCATTTCTCAATGAACCCCAAGTGCCAGGTATTTTATTACCTTACACAGAGAGTTACTTCCAGAGGTAGTAAATTTTTAATTTAAGCTTCCTTTGTTGGCTATAATCCCTTTTGATTTCTTTCTTTAATTAAATCATACAAATTTTCTGGTTGTTTTTCCTTTGTTCTATTTAACCACTTACAATCTTTTAATGGTGATGGGCAGAGAAAAAATAAATGCCTGACAAATATACCTTGGCAGCAAAGCCAACTACAGTAAATCCTGTGACTGAAACACCAAGTTGTACTCCGAACAATATTTATTGCATTTAGCCACCCCAGAAGACAGCTCTGAAAACTCTAATCTCCTCCAGAATCCCAGATTAGATACAGTAATATGATAGAAGAGAGATACGGTGCTCAGGAATGGATTTTCTTCTATATATTGAATCTCTGGTTAGTAACCTCTCTGGCAGCTTATACAATTTGAATGTGCCAGCAGTATTTCTGTAATTATAGTCTCTGGGTGTAAGTTCTATCTCATGTTCTATCTGTAGTTATCTATTAATAAGATAGTCTGTGTTCATTATTATTATTGTTTCTTTTTCAGTAATGCAATGTTTGTGTACTGCTGCTTCTGTTCTTACTCAAACGAAGTTTCTATTGACTTTGGCGGGCACAAAGAAAAAGACGATTAATGGTTAATCTCAGAGCAATGAAGAAAAGACACTGATAATTAGTTAACTACAATTTGAAAAATTAATTATGTATTATGTATTTGGTATTGAATGTAGGAGATAACTGACTTAAATAACAAGGGCTTATCTGATTATATATTGCTAGTCAGTGATGTATATTCTCTGTGAAATGCAGTGTCCATCAGCACACAGACAATAAAATTCTGAATTTTGCATTTCGAATGAATTTGGAGTAGCTTTGACATTTGTTTTGACAGAGAACTGTTAATTCAAGAGTCAAGTTTTTAATTGACAGATGAACCTTGATGTTCTGATGAATTGTTTGCAAGCAATTAAAGGCATTTTGAATAAATTGTTTACATTTTAGTTATGCTCTGGAATAAGTAATTTCTTGAACGACTTATTTACTAGATAGGGTGTTTGAAGATTTCTATTCATAGAAATTTTTGATCGGCACTGCAACAAGCTAGGGAGAGGGAATCATTAGATCTTCAGTGAAAACTAAAGCTTGCTTCTCACAACTGGTTCAAAAAGCTTTGTTTTCACATTCCCAAATTACATTTTCTCTGATAATTTGTGAATTTAGAATCTCTAAAACTGAACACTGAGCTGAGCAGAAATTACTTGTTCATCTCTTAGTGAGCCTAGGACCTCACTAATAAGCCTAGTGAGCTTATTAAGACTCTTTGCTTAGGACTTGTCTGTAACGCATTAACTATGTTCTAATTTATTGAGGAAAGTTGCAACACATTCTGTGCTAAGTGAGTTTGAGATTTCTCAAGACAAGTAGTAATGCCCTAGAAGTTCCTTCTACATCTATAAGTAAGATGCAGGTTAGAAAACTCATTGTTAACCATGGCTCTTGTACTTGACTGCTGAAAATAGGGATCCGGGAATTTAGTATTTATATTATACTAACTTAATGATACAGTGAGAATCATAACTGCAATGCTAAAACAAACATGTCTTGAATGGTTGCGTGTTCTTATGTAAATGCTTGACCCATAAATTCATTGTCAATGAACAGTCTGAAAACAGCTGAATCACGTCCACTGTAAGATTCACACTTCCAGAAGATCTCCAGATCTTTCTGAAGACAGACCTGAAGTCTCACGCTATTTCAGCACTGATTATTTAATTTGACTTCATACCATAAAGAATTCTTCAGTAGCACGACACAACCCATGAACATAAACAGTTGATTGTGAGCTCTTCAGAAGAGCTTCTAGGCTTCAGGCTACCTTGGAAACAAAGGTTTGCAGGGAATGACTTTAAAACATCACGTCTCATTTCTGGAAGAAGGGAGATTGAACCACATTAGTGCCTTTTTCAATCACTTCCTTGTGTGGCATTAAACTGTTTTAAAAATTATCCATTGACTCTAAACTGGTTTATATGATTGAAATCTGTTACAGCAAACAAAGTTATTTCTATTATTTGGTAATTTAACTCATAAATATAATTAGAACATCCTCTTCATTTAACAGCAGGGTTGCAGTGGCATTACCTCCATTATAATAGTAATAATATGCCGTTGAACAATGTGTACTGCTTAAAAAAGAAAAGCTGGGGCAAAGTATGACTTCAGTGACATTGCCTTGTGAAAACCGGTGATTCTACAAATGCGGCACACCACCTGCATTTTCTTGATTGTTTGAGTAAGTTATGTAATAACTTTTAGACGAATAATGGCATATTGCTCTTTTCAAGTATTAGGTTAACAAAGAGTAATCCCAGTCTTTGTACTCCAGAGACAGAGCAGGGGAAAGCAGACTGGGGTAAAAGGAAGGACCGTTAGACAACTTCTTGTCACATGATCTGCAGTTCATACTGACCTGGCCAGTGCTAACACTTGGTCTGTAGCTGCCTCAGGACCCCTGTCTGCTCACTGGATTGGGTCTTCTGTTACCTATGATTTAATCTGTCACAGCTACTGTTGGTTTGCTGCAAGGAATGTGTTTTGGCAGTGGAGTTTGCTCTTTAGAAGACCATAACTAACTCAATGATTTGTAAGAACAATTTACTTGACAGTTTTGATACAGTGCTTTGTAATTAGATGTTGGTTCAATTTTCAGTTCAATTCAAGCAATAATCTGCCCTCCCCAAATCCTATAGAAATGCATGAGCTAAGGACTTTGTTAAATGTGATAGCTGAGCTTACTGACAGTAAGATGAAATTCATGAGTTCAAGTTGGATCTGTATTGCTACAGCTGATAACTATTTAGTATGTGACATCTTGTGATAGTGTGACCTACCCCATAAAAAATTATGGTGATGGTGCGGGGACTGAATGGTTGGCTCTTATGAAATACTAATTTCCTCATAGGTGATTGGATTAGGGGGAGTATGGGGATTAAATAAATTAAATCTAGCTCATTCTCACAGTGAGAGAATATTTGGATTGTCCTTTACCCCTTCCACAATATGAGGTGTATGATCTCTATTTTGTCCCTTGAGATGTTCCAGATGTATCTGTTGGTATGTGGGAGATGCTCAGATGCAATGGCAATGATTACCCTGAGACACATTTAAATAACATGATAAAATGATTTTCCACGTTTAAAGGGATGCAACCTCAGTGTTATCCAAATCACTTCGAGCTGAAGAGTTGTTGTGAGATGCTGTTGCTGTTGTCCAGAAAAGTGGACCCTTGCATATACTTACCAGTAAAGCTATTGCCAATGAAACATCTTTGATCATATAAATATGGCTCTGCTGTAATTTCAACATTTGCCTTCCTACTAAGTGGTCCCTGATATCCCAAAATCCCTGGGTGATTGTCTGGGGAGAAGAGCAGAGCTTGCATGTTGGTATTACATTAAACTTCAAAGAGTTATTTTCTGACTGACTCTGATTCTGACACTTCATTATTAAACTTGCAGAAGATCTAAGCCATCATTTTGGCACCCTGGAATGGAGCTGTATTTATTAACTTCATATATGTACCATGTTATTCCTCTACTTTACATGCACCTAGTAAAATACATATTAAGAATAGTTCTCCAAAAATAGTGAAAGAATGGCTTTTTTAGGTGCTTAATTGCCAGCCTAGGAATCCAAATAATTCAGTTTTACCAGTCTCAAGCACCGACCTTGGGCAAATAATTTATTCTTGTAGTGATTGTTTTCCAGCTGGAAAATGACCATCAGCTTTCCATCCCCTGCCTTCTATCTGGTAACGTCTAAGTCTTGTTTCTTTGATATATACAGCATCAACTTTACAGTCTTTGATTCCTGAGAAGGTCTCCAAGCACCACTCCAATGCAAGTGATGACCCTTGCTTTCTAGTGCCTGTTTCATTTTACATGATTTGACAGGTTGGCAGACAGCACTTAGTGCAAGTCAGAAAGGATCAGGAAGGGAGGCAGAGGTGGGAATAGGTGCCAGAAGTTTTTCACAGGCGTCATTTCTATGGCAACCCATTTCCCCTTTCCCCTCTCTTTACCAGGACCTGTTACAGATGTAGTTACAACCAAACCATGACCTTTTACAACCGTGCTTACAATGGTGGGTATGAAGTCAAGATAGCAAGTTGAAATAGTTAACTTCCATAGTTGAGACAGAGGGGCTAATTATCGTAGGAGATAGAAAAATGTCCTGCTGAAATATAAAACTCTTTTTTTTTTTGTCATGGAGAAACAGCTTTGCTATCAATTCTGTTTGAGAGAGTAAGTGAAGCTGAATAAAGATGATGTCTTGGGCCTGTACTAAATTCATAAATGAAGAGAAAAAACTATTTTATGTTATTCAAAGCATATGTGACATCTTTGCTGTCACGGCTTGTTGTGAAGCTGTTGAGGAAAACCAATGTTCCTTCACAACATTGTCTTGTAGTGTTAAATGGATTGTGTGAGCTCAGATAAGTTTACCTTAACAATTCTGCAGAGGAATCTATCTAGGAAAGCAAAACCTGAAAGTATTACAGGTCTAAATTCCACAAAAGCAAACCTTCCCTGCCAGGTAAAAAAAAAAAAAAAAAAAAAAAAAGGTGTTTTTACATTAAAGAATTTAAAAATGCCTTAAATGTAAGGAAACCTGTGCTCCCTGACTCACCTTTCTATTGCATGGGTAGTTTTGAATTGCTTTTATAGATACCCTCTCACTGTGTGTCTGTGACTTTTGAATAATGTTGTTGTAAATACTCGCTTCATGATCAGTTATCAGTTATCTATAAAATGCTTCCGTAACTGTGTATAAAGTTACGGAAGCATTTTATAGTACACAGACATCTAAATAAATGTAAGTCAGTGAGAAAATAGCAGTGAGAGTCAGTTTAGGTCTATGTATATACCAAGGTTTGTAGTAAGAGGTTGAGCTGGAGTTAGATCTTTAGTTTAAGTCTTAATATTTATAGTATTTTGTAATTTTCATTTCATTCTGTTACATTCTACTTTTTGGGCCATTTTGTCTGAACCCCTGTAATGCAAAGGGGTTTGATTTCAGCTGTCAATTGAAAACACTGGAAAAATGGTGATTTCTTTTTTTTTCCTGATAAAAATGTCAAAGTAGAACTTTTAAGAAGCTTTTGTGGTTTTTACTCTATCCCTTAATTGCCACATCTGTAACACAAGGGTCAAAATTATACTTGGTGAGATGCTTTGAGAACTTTGGGTGAAAACGTATTTAAATTCTGATCGCTAGAGGTGTTTGGGAAATGATGCTCTCATTCATCCCTTTCAGAATGAATTTCCTTTCATTATTGGTTTAAATCTTATTATTATACAACAATCCTAATTGCTTTTAAATTAATTCTATCTTCTGGTTATGAGAGGGAGCAAAAGCCTGAGGATTATACATTTTAGATTTCTATCTTTATTTGCATCTGAAATTGTAATGATGTAAAGGATTCAGGGATGCTTACTTGTCATGTTTGATACAACTTACAAGAGAATTTGTTTCCCCTTCCAAGACAGCCCACCGCTTTTATTATGTATATTAAGACAAATGCCCTCAAACCAAACAGTTTTCAAGATTGATCTCTGAGATTAAATAATTCCCAATGGCATCCCTTCACTAATGAGAATAAAAGGTGGTGCTCAAGAGACAACACAATGGAGGCCAGATAGTCTCCATAATAGTTTTATGCAAATAAATGTGCTTTGTATTAAAATGAATGAGAAATAAACGCACCCAGCTACTGCTTCTCAGATAAGAGCAGGCAAGATTTTAGAAGTGGTTTACTAGATGTGCAAACCCTTGTGTGTTCGTGCCCTTGTTTTCTTCTGCATCAGTCAAGAAAAAAAAAAACTCAAGAAGGGATGAAATAGGTATCAATTTCCATACATTTGATTGCGTGAAGTCCTTAGGGTCATCTCTGGGGATAACCAGGTGGAATACACACAAAATAAAAATAATGTAAAGGCCTTTCTGGCCTTAAGCAGTATGAAGTCATCCTTGGTGGAGAAAACTTCCGCAAAAGGATTCTCTGCTGTTCAGCAGATTGCATGCAGCTTTTTCAGAGTAGCTTTAACATCTTGAAAGACCAACGTGATTAACACAACGCAAGAAAACTTATTTGTTAAAACTACATCTTTAATTTATGATAGAACCTGTACAATAACAATCAAAGAAAGGTTGTGCAGAGAAAATTGAGGCAATTTGTTTATGATTCTCTTTAATGATGGAATTGCTGCCCTGTGCATTTTCTAAAAGGAGAACATCATTATACTGCTGAGCAAGCACTGGCTGATTTTAAGGCAAGTTACTGGAAACAAAATTCATTCTAAATTAGTCAGTGGTTTGAAATATCTTTAAATGCTTTTTAAGATAAAGAATACATTGAGTCTGTTTATCACTAAAGCACTGTGGTGCTTTATGTGCAGACTTGTCAAGTTTACTTTAGTAGTCCCAAACTTACCTTTTCTAGTATGGGTAATACATTCCTCATTCACACCCTGTTACTGTACTTTCCAGTACACTGTTCTGCTTTCGTGATGGGTCTAAAAGGACTTTGGAAAATTCTAAATTGAAAAGTGTATATTCAGAAAACACAAAGGATATTCCTGCATCTCAAGCATTTCACTTAGTTTTAAATGAAGTTTTATGTGAACTGTAAAGATTTTTTTACTTCTAAGAAAGTACTTGTAGAATAAACCACTTCTAATGATTGAATGAATCCTCAAGTCTCATATTCGATACAATAACGCAGTGTGGCTATTTTGTAATTTGTCTTTCTGTACTACCTAAGAGTTGTTGCAAAAATACTGATGTTTTAGTTTAATTATTTGTATAACTGCCATCAATTATATAGATCATCTCGTAATTACAATTAACTAGGATTTTTTAAAATGGGTTATAGTTTTCAGATAACATTAGCTATTTTCTTTATTACCTCCTTTACTTTTAATATCTGCTGCTGATGAGCTCTCCGCAGTCTATAATCCCAGCAGCACTTTTGGTTTTTCTCCCTGCTAGTTTCTATTCTACTGAATTTTCTTTGAATAAATCCTGGTTAGATTAGTGTGAGGAATTTGTGCTGGTTAGGTCACAGCAGAGTAGAGCCCTCAGGACAACAGGAGTAAAGGAAGTTTTGTGGTTAGGTTCAAATATCAAAAAAGAGAGTGTATAAAGTTCTGCTTTTATGTCCATTTCTGAAAGTTCTGGGAAGGTAAGAAGCGCTTGCGTAAGGATGTCTCCTGCTGGTACCAGTACCTTAAGATTTTCAGTCAAAGAAAACAAAATCTTGTTGTTGTTTGAAGGCATAGCCTTATCTTTTCTTTCTGGGTTTTGTAACATTTAATCTCTACAGAGTGCAGGTTCTAGAGAAGCATCATTCTGTTATTATTAAAACCTAGGACTCATTTTTTTGGGGGGGTTTTGTTGAAGATTTTTCATTGGTTGAGATTAGGAAAGAAAGCGAGGGTAATACTGAAAACAGCATGTTTTCCCCTTGAATTCTGTTACCCGAATTAGGACTGGGCAAAAAAGAGGAAAACAAGAGGGAAGTGGCAAAGTTATGAAAGACTTAAAAATGTTTCTCTTGTAAATTTCTCAGAGATAGAGTTCTACAAATGAAGATATAAAGGAATAGAAGTGGTGAGTGAGATTTTGCATCTCATGATTAAAAGATGTAATTAAACAATGTGCTGTACATTCAGTGAAAGGTGGGAAAGCAAATGCAGTTCTTTGATTAAACAAAGTAGTATTCGGTTCCAAACGTGATTCAGGAAAGCACTTAAGTGTAGGCTTAAGTCCCGCTGGTTTTGAATATGATCTTCTACACTTAAATGTACATTTAAATATTGTTATGCTCATATGCACTTTACTAAATTTAGGGCAAAAGGACTGAGACAATGGTCAGACTGGATTTGGATCAGGTATTGCCTGTTTATATAGTTAATTAAAAAAATCTATTTTAGATGTCAAATAGAAGAATAAAAAAAGCAAAAAGCACTTGTTTCTTTATGCTGAAACTGACTCTACAACCAAAGGGACGTATTTCAGCTTAATTATCAATTTTGGGATGGTCATGCTCTTCTGAGGTGTTTGAAACAAGATGATTTGAAAGAGGGTGTTTACTTGGGTTGTCCATTGACCATATTCTGTATGGTCCTTTCTGTGCCGGTACAGGTGGAGGGGAGGTAAAGAAAACGTCAGGAATGACAGGTGAGATGGCAAAATAGAGCGGGAGTTTGTGGTGGGGAAACCCTCCCCAGTGTGGGCTCTCCACAGGCCGCAGTGTGGATGTCTGTTCCCCCGTGTCTCTCCATCATGGCTGCAGGGCACTCTGCCCCGGCGCCCACAGCACCTCCTCCCGCTCCCCCTGCTCTGGCCTGGGTGCTCGCAGGACTGTTTATCACACTTTTTTCCTCATTCCGTGCCAGTTTTGCCCTTCCTTAGCTGTGTTTTCCCCGAGGCCCCACCAGCCTGGCTGCGGGGCTGGGCCGGGCCCTGCGCTGGAACCGGCTGTGCCCGGGCGGGGCAGCCCCGGCCTCCCCTCACAGCGCCGGCCCCCACAGCCCCCACCAGCCCCTGGCACGGGTATTTCTTCACAGAGGTGAAGAAAAAAAGATGTCATTTCGGAAACTTTTTTAGCAGGTACTGCGGCAAATTCTGAAAAGGCTGGTACAAATAATTGTGTGGGTCTTTTCAAGATAAGAAGGGAATGATAAATTCCAAATTCACCTGAGGTGCAGCTTGCCTGGGGCTGCCCTGCTGGTAGTAAGCCCTTACCTCATGTTAGTTATGGATCAGAGCATTAAGACCTTTTGCCACAAAATGATGCTGTTTGGTAGTAAGCCCCAGGGCTGATACAACTGCTTCAGCTAACAGGGACCCACTTACAAGGTGATTTTAGCATTAGTAATGTGACTACATTCTTGGATCGGGTCTTAGCTCCTACATCATATCTGAGGCTATAAAGATAAAAATACTGCTTATGTGTTGCTTTATTTGAGATAAATGTGTTCCAGAAAACAAAGCCTGGAGAAGGATTAATTAAGATAATAAGCTGTGTTTACATCAAATAAAAGTGAAAATCAGTTCTGTTTGCATTCAGCTTTGTTAATGAAAATATACATTATTTTATTAGTCAAATGGTACAATTAATTATAGAGATTTTCTCTCTGAGGCTGCTTTATGACTCTGTTACACTGCTTACAATTAATCCTAATGGAAAGATCAGACAAAAAATTCATGGTCTCTTGTAAATTTTTATAACCTAATTATTGCTTCCAAGTGCCCAATACAATGACGCTTGTTTCAGAAAACAAGCTTTCTAAATTTTGTTGTGGAGCACAGCCCAAACCCGTTGCTTTCCTGTGGCATTGAGCGATGGACCTCCTCTGCCAAGGTCTTCCAGGCTTCCTGCTGACAGGTGCTTGTTCTCTCCCTTCGCTCCCAGGGGAACCAGAGCATTGCACGTTGCAAGGTTAGACCGCTGAAATTTCAGCTGCTGGGCTGTATCTGATTAATCTGCGCTAGGTGTCTACTAATGTGGTTAGAAACTGCGTGTGGTTGTTGCTTAAACCAACATGACTCTTGTCACCCAGTTATTTGATTGATATAGACATCTGATGTATTAGAGATCTGTCTTTAAAGTTGAATCAAAGACACTGAAACACTTAAAGAGAAGTTGCTCGCCCTCACTTTAACTGATCTTCTTGAAATACAAACACACAGCTAATGGCAGAGAAGGCCTGGGGAAGAAATGGAAGGCTAATGCCACATTCCTTTCATCCTGTTGTTTTATAGACCTTGATGTGTCCTTCCAGTTTATTGAAATTGTGGTTACTTTTGCAGTTATGAAGGCTGGTATTTCTGGAATATCATAATTCAGCAGTGACACTGATGTGCTGCTAGCAGAAGTCTTGCAATATATTGTAAAGTGCTTATGATAATGTCTATTTCCTCTTCCCCAAATGAGGTGGGAGGACTTTTATGAATCTTCCAATATTTTGATCTAATTTCAATAGTGAATATATTATGTATTCCTTTAATGGCAAACGTAATGAATTGGGATGGCCATTTTACTAGGACATCTGCCAGGGAGTGGCTCTAGCTTAATGTGAGTGAACAGTAATGGCCATTGCTTATTGGGGACAGTGTTAGCAAATGTTCTGCTGAGTAGAGGTATCCCTAACTAGTGCCAAGAGATTTAGTGGTGATCAGTCAGACTTCAGGAGTTAAATTAGTCAGAGAAGTGAGACTGTAAACCCAGATCTAGTATTATACTAAGTAAACAATGCAGAAAATATTCTCATGCAATACTTCCTATGACACTTTATTGTCTGAAAGGTTGGATAGGTTTCTCTGACCATTTTTTTAATATTCATTTTAATTTCTTAGTCCCAAAACCTTCAATTAGGTAAGTACTTAAATGGTTGGAAGGATCAAGGCCAGGGCACATTATCTACTTCCGTTATTTTAATAATTTTAATAGTATGTTCTCAGTATTTCCTATGTGACTCTCAATTTTGCTGTAATGTGCGGTGAGATTAAACCCAATGAGTAAAATGGATTGTTGTGAGTTAATCAAAGAACATGACTTTCTTTTTTTTTATGTCTATATTGAACTCATAATTGTACTTTATGTGATATCTTCAGTTAGTATGGTAGTCATGCAGGTCAGGGATGACTAGTGGAGTGCACCCCAAGTGTGTTTTGGTCTGTATCACCACATTTCCCTGCCGCAGAAATGAGGGGGTGTATCTGTGCCTGGGCAGTGGGAGGAAGGGAGAAGGACTTGTGGTTTTGGGAGGCAGTCAGTGCTGGAAAATATTTGCTAATGTCAAACTAAAGCTAAACCCTAAGAGGTTTTGGATATCTAATGTGCTACAGAGACTGAATTAAGAATTTTGAATTAATAGGGTTACAGCTTGTGAGCATAAAGAGATATGAAGATTAAGTATTTTAAGATCTATCACATTGTCTGCAAAACTGTGGTGTCTCTTTTAAATGTGAAAGTAACAGGAAACATTAAAAGCATGGGTCAAAAATATATTGGAAATATCTTGATGGATGTATCTAGTCTTGACTGATTCTGAAATTGTAATGCTTACAAAGGATATAAAAGTTAGTTAAATGGAATTACCATTTCATTTATCCCTAGTGGTACTGTTTTAGATGACTGTGAGTAATTTCCTGTATTGTGAGAGTTAACGGTTATAGCATGAGTTAAGGTAACGTCTGCCCATATTTTCTTTTCATAATGCTATACTTCATAATACTTCCAGTATATTAATGTAAAAAAGATGCCAGAGGAGCGGGCAGTTCAGTGCAGCTGACAGGCCTGCACACTTGGGATCCATCCTGAGAGTCTGGAATAAAGGATGGCATCACAGGTACAGGCTGTGTGAGGAGGACTGCAGGACCTTGTTCGTCTCACTGTCACTTGTTCCTGTTGGGGCATCAGTGCTGGGCCTGAACACGAGATTCATCTCATCCTGGGAGAGGCACAAGGGATGACATGGGGCACAAGTAGAAGAGAAAGAGATATTTAAAAGGGCCCTTTCCTATAAAGTTGGCTTGTATTTTAATATCTGTCTTTTTGTCTGCTGTTTGGGTTGAGCTTTGGGAACTGTTGTTTAGGATTGGCTTTATCAGTGGCTTAGAAATTTAAAAATCATAAGCAGTTACCAAATTTGAGTTTTGAGGGTGAGTCCCCCTTGGTTGGGCAGTGACACTCCTCATTTGTCTTGTATCAGTGGCATCTTGGGCACTTTAGCCTCTGACCCGACATACCGGCATGATTTACAGCTGTCTTCAGTTCTGGTGTTTACTACAGTAAGGATATAAGACAAATCAGTCATCCTTAAGGTTTTGTTACCTGACATTGGTTATTCTGTTTTGGCAGGGAACAGGCTGAGCGATTCTGTCCTGTCTTAAGGTGTGAAATGAGATTTAGTTCCTTCCAGCTGGAGACAAGGGGGGAAAGAGGCATCTCTTAAAATGGTGGATGTAGCTGTGCCTCTTACTCATGCTCCATTATTACTGTTCTTATGGTCTTAAACAGGATGATACCATACAAAAAAGCCAAAAGTTAGAAGAACCAGTAACCTTAATTTGTAATTACAGTGCACTGGCTAGATGTTACATATTGTGAGAGCTATCATTTGTAATAAAAGTGTAGCTATTAAGAAAAGAATGAAAGTCATAACTGAGGGTATCTTTTCTAAGAATGACTTATCTACAAATACATTATGGAATAGTATTTCTACAGTAGCTTCCCAGCTCTTTGGCAGAGGATATGTGCAAATCCTCTGCATAGCCTGAAGCAATAACAGCTGGTAGTGCGATTCTGAGAAATACCACCCAAAAAGGCAGAAGAATAATGAGAAAACTTTTAAGAAAAAGGATGGCAGCGATCCAGTAGTACCATCCCTCCAGGATAATATTGACCATTAATGTGTATAGATAGTACTTTTCTGGAAATACTGCATTTGAGATGAAATCTTATGCTGAATCCTGAACACTTCAGTGTGTGAATTCAAAGGTCCAGATAACTTTTCTTATTCCAAGCATCACTTCCTCGCTGACATTCTGACTAGATTCCAACTTCAGCAAATCAGAGCCTCAGTACCTAATTTTTCCTCCTCAGTCTTTTTCTACTATTTACTTGTAGCAAAATTACACGTGCCATTACACGGCAAATGCAGGAGAACAGAGTGATCAGGCCCAGACAGCATGGGTTTGTGAAGGGCAGGTCATGCCTGTCAAACCTAATATCCTTCTATGATAAGGTGACCCACTTAGTGGATGAGGGAAAAGCTGTGGATGTTATCTACTCGGATTTTTGCAAAGCTTTTGACACCGTTTCCCACAGCATTCTCCTAGAGAAACTGGCTGCTCATGGCCTGGATGGGTGTACTCTTCGCTGGGTAAGAAACTGGCTGGATGGCCGTGCCCAGAGAGTGGTGGTAAATGGAGTTAAATCCAGTTGGTGTCCAGTCACAAGTGGTGTCCCCCAGGGCTCGGTGCTGGGGCCGGTTCTCTTTAATATCTTTATCAATGATCTGGATGAAGGGATCGAATGCACCCTCAGTAAATTCGCAGATGACGCTAAGCTGAGCGGGCGTGTTGATCTGCTTGAGGGTAGGTTGGCTCTGCAGAGGGATCTGGACAGGCTGGACCGATGGGCTGAGACCAATGGTATGAGGTTCAACAAGGCCAAGTGCCGGGTCCTGCACTTGGGTCACAACAACCCCATGCAGCGCTACAGGATTGGGGCAGAGTGGCTTGAAAGCAGCCCGACAGAAAAGGACCTGGGGGTGTTGGTTGATAGCCGGCTGAATATGAGCCAGCAGTGTGCCCAGGTGGCCAAGAAGGCCAACAGCATCCTAGCCTGTATCAGGAATAGTGTGGTGAGCCGGACTAGGGAAGTGATCGTCCCCCTGTACTCGGCACTGGTGAGGCCCCACCTCGAGTACTGCGTTCAGTTTTGGGCCCCTCGCTACAAGAGGGACATTGAGGTGTTGGAGCGTGTCCAGAGAAGGGCTACAAAGCTGGTGAGGGGTCTGGAGGACAAACCTTATGAAGAACGACTGAGGGAGCTGGGATTGTTTAGCCTGGAGAAGAGGAGGCTGAGGGGAGACCTTATCGCCCTCTACAACTACCTGAAAGGAGGTTGTAGAGAGATGGGGGCTGACCTCTTCTCCCTGGTGACAAGTGATAGGACGAGAGGAAACGGTTTCAAGTTATGTCAGGGGAGGTTTAGATTGGATATTAGGAAACAATTTTTCACTGCAATGGTTATTAAACATTGGAATAGGCTGCCCAGGGAGGTGGTGAATTCACCATCCCTGGAGGTGTTTAAAAAAAGGGTAGATGGGGCACTTAGGGACGTGGTTTAGAAGTGGCTTTTGTCAGGGTAGGTTAAAGGTTGGACTCGATGATCTTAAAGGTCCCTTCCAACCTCAGCAATTCTATGATTCTATGAAAATATTTACGCAATATTATTTTGCATTTGTAATTCACATTTTGTATCAGCCAGAAAAGATAATCTTTCTATCATTTTTTAATCAGTTTTTCATATGTTTCTTTGAAAAGGAGCAGACAAGTAAAATTGCTACTGCATTATGTGCAGGAAGGTGCCCAGTGGTCTTCCAGAAAATTAAATCACTACACAATTAATGCTCTCGGTCAACAAAAATACAGTTCATCTAGCTGTGAATGTGCAGCATGGAGTTAAAGGGCACCTTGTCCCTGTAGCTCTCATTGCTTTTCTTGAGGAGAAAAAAATTCATGGTTCTCTTAAGTTGTCAATAGAGCCATAGACCTACATATGGAAATAAAGAGATTATTTTAATGAATTACCATTTTTACGAGGTTAACTATTTGTAAGAATTAAAAATAATTCAGAAACTTCAATCAATGCCTTAAATAAATAGTAGAAAATTTCCCTAGAGATCCTTTATGATCAGGGTAAATGGGAAAGATTTATAGCATCTTAGAAATTATTGAACAGGAAACGCTTTGGTAGAAGTGCCTGGAGGACTATGTGCAGCGAGCAGCACAGGCTAATAGGCATCATCTTCAGCTTTTAAAGGAAGTACGTAGAAAGCACAAGGTAGTGCAGAGCTAGTTGTGTCGCAGGTTGCAGTAGTTTGTGCTGTTTTTTTCAGAGCATCTGTGGGTGAGCTGGCATGATGACTAAACTCTAGGAGACACAACAGATCTTACTAGTTCATCAGGAAAACAAGTAGTGATCTGCTTAAAAAAAGCCTTGAGCTTGTAGTTTGAAACTTTATCCAAAATTTTTCCTTTGCCTGTAAAACAGATAGACATCTATTAGAATTTACATGATTATGGTAGAAATTGTCCAAGACTTTTGTCAGCCCCCCCCCCCCGAATATGTGTGTTAAGGGTCTGTTGCCCTTTGTTAACACCACCCACGTGTTGTAAGTAGTAATTAAAATACAAAACAGAAATAGGACGGTGAATGTCAGGTGTAAGAAATTAGGAGTGTTGTACATTGTATTAAAAATCAGAATTCTTTTCCCCGAGACTGATTATCAAATGCACAGCAAAGTTACCTAGAAAAGTACTTCTAGGTGTTGTTCACTTGGTGATCTTCCTTGTACTGATATGGCAGGTCCTACCTCAGGTCCCTTTTGCAAGAGATTTTAAAATAAGCAAGCGCACAACAAAATCCTCGGTGGAAAGTAGCTAAAATGCTGTGTAAACCAAAATAAAGTCAGGCAGCTAACTCTAATTAAAGCCTTCTATCAGTGTGGAATTTGTTGCTTCTCATTGAGGAAACTCCTGCTGAGGAGCAGGCTAATTTACTTTGCCACAGGTAGTAGGTAAAAAGTCTTAAGTGATGTAAATCAGATTAGTTTTGCAAATCTGTTCTTCGTGCTTATTTAAAGCCTGACACACATTTCTGTTGAGAATAAATTTGCACATGGAAATATAGTCAAATCAGAAAGATATTACACTGGAATATACAGACTGCAACCAAGATTTTGACATGTCTGTCATTTGGATTTACTTGAAAACATCAACTTTAAATACTGGGGATTAGTTTCCTTCCTTCGTTAAGCATTTATCATTTCCATAAGGCTAGATCAAATATGCTTATTTTCTGGTGGACTTTGGTGAACCTCTTTACATGTACGAGCTTAAAGGTGTACAGGACCAGCTGAAGAATCAAGGCTTGAGGTACACAGATAGGGAGGAAAAACGCTAAGTGTCTATTTTCAATGCTGCCTGATAGATAATGAGACAGGCTATAGTACTCAGGTTAATGTGTAAATAGGTGCTCAAGCAGAAGTGGTGCATGTTTTTAAAAAGAAAAGGGGGGGGTGGGGGGGGGGCCAAAAAACCAACCATACAAAAAACAAAACACACGCACCCCCCGAAACGAAAAACCAAACACAAACCAACAACTATGAACCATGAAATTTGATGAGCTAAGTTGCAATGGAACACAAGGCATAATTAATAGAAAAAAGTTTTAGCAATTGGAGTCATTAGATTGTGGCATGAAAATGAATGTGTTTAGTCTCATAAATTATTAGAAAAGGATGTTTCTTTTCCTAAAATAAATAAAAATTGCAATCTCCGAAGATGCTTGTAAATCCAGAGGACCGGGTGGAACACTAAACAAAGGGTAATGAACGGCCTATCGTATTTTTCCACCCAAAAGTCAGCAGATGATATCTCTTCTCTGAGAATCCCACATTAATCTTCTTCATTTGATCTGACAGTCTTCCCTCATATCCAAGTCATATTTAATATAGATGGTTTACTGAAATTCTAAACTTAATTGACAAGCTCGTTAATTTATGAAGCAAGTTGTTCAAGAGTGTAACATTGAAGAGGAATACAATGGTCTGTCTGGCTTTTACCTGACATATTTGGCTCGTTACTCTGAAGTTGGAACAATTTTTTGAAAAAGAATATTAATTAAATGCCCCTAAAGGTGGGATTGTAAGGAACAAAAGTGCCCGAAGGAATGAAAAGGTTTGCTCTGGTTTTAAATTGCATAATCTCTCCCTTTTCCACTCTGCAGCTCATCAGCTCCTCTGAAAAGTTAGATCCTAAATTGGAGTTGGAAATTTTTTTTCAGAAAATGAGAATAGAGTTTCTGTGCTTGTACACATCACAGAAAACTACCATTCTTGCTTCACAGTGGTCAAAGTGCTCCAAAGGTGAATTTTCAGTTGAAGTGTGTTATTTCCTAGAGATTTATCGTGAGTGCTCGGCTTTTAGAGATATGTTAATCGGTAGAATATTATGGGAGGGATAAATATTGCTGTTTTGCAACCATAGCGCAACCAATACTTTTTAAGACATATGTTTCGCACTCTGAAGCTACTGTTCTACTCAGTGGTTTTCTGAGGTTCCTGAAATAGTAGGCATCGGGATGTAGAGACCACAGACCTTTGTTGCACTGGCATTTTCAGGAAAACAAAACCAACTGTTCTTGAGGCTTTGTGGTGTTGTTACAGTCCCATTTTTTTCTACCTTGGAAACTCTTCTATTACACGAGTGGAGACTCCAGGCATCTTCTAAAACAGAGCAGACTTCTCCATTTGTTGTCTGCTCTGCATTTTGTCATCTTAGCTTTAGCAAAGATTTATTTAGACAAACTGGATTTTTTTTCTTTTTTTTTTTTAGAAAGTAGGTGATTTTTACATGCAGGGCCTCTGTCAACTAAATCCAACAGATACAAGTAGAGCTACTTGTGGAATTCATTTGGCAACCAAAATTACTGTGCAAGGAGCACATACCTGCTCTGTCGGTTCCCTGCTGATTTCCTACATGCAGCAAACTTAAGAGCAATAAATGCCTGAGTAGACCTTGCCAGACTTTTATCTTGTTTTTCCTGCGAGTCTAGGTATTTGGGAACATAAAATTCTCTTAAGTATCAGGTTTAAACGATGAAGCGTGAACTATAAAATACAAAGTTGGCTGGTTTAGTGACAATGTCTGAAGAACATAAATGCTCGATTGACATAGAAGGTGGATGTAAGGAGCCCGTGGGAAAACAGGTTTATTCATTGGCTGATTTGGAATATAGTATTTAAACCTTGTTGGATTATAGCAGTCAAATACAGTACTTTGCAGTGAGCATACTGTCCTCTAGAGAATTTGGTTCCCCATTCCCTAATCAGGTTGATGAGCATATTAAAATGCAAATAAAGGAAATCTCACAGAAGAGTTGATTATCTCATCACATGTGAAGCAGCTGATACAGGAACATATCTGAAGCAATTCTGAGAAAGCTTCTTAAAGACAATGGGAAGGAGTGTCATATTTTATGATAGAAAAGAAAAAAAAAATAACATTGTTGATTGGCCTAGTCACGGGATTTGATTGTAGGACTTAGGTGTGAACTATGTTAGAATGTTAGCACCAGTTAGGACATTAAAGTGTATTTTTTAATTGAGTAAAAATTAGAGAGATGCACAACAAAAAGCCCTGGTTTAGACAATAAAACAGACACAGTGCTTATGTGAAGTGCTTTTCTTGTTAGGAGGTATTTTGATCTCTTGCTGAAAAAAGCTGCAGAACAAGAAAGACAGCACAGTCTTTCTTGCTTTTTATACTTCAGATGACTTAATTAAATTTCTTTCACTCTTTCCATGTGTGAATATAAGAAAAGCATAGAGGACTTAGCTTTCATTAGTGCTTTGTGTAGGGGAAGGAAGAAAAGGATGCACCACTTCCACTTTACTTTGGGCTTTATGAATGTGAACTAATCTAAATGTTTGTCTAGTCCAATGTCCTTTCTCTGACAGTGACCAGTAGTAGATATAAGAATAAAGTTTAGATAGAGTGATGCTTGGGTCAACCTTCTCAACAAGGCACAGGAAAAAGCACTGTACATATATGAAATATTCCTTTCTTACTGTTGAGTTTTTTGTTTCATTCATCAACACAATCAGAAGTTAAACAATTTCAAGTGCACAGACTACTCCTAAAGGTACCATTGAATAGCTATAACCCATTTTGTAATGGGAAACAAAATAGTGTGTGTGTGTTAAGCTTATTTTTTCACTATGACGAGATACTATGCTGTTTCTTTCACTTTTTCCTTTGTCGAATTGTGAAAATGCGTTTGATTGTGATGTGTAAATGCACAAAAAGTCAGTTTTTCAGGTGGTACAAGATTCACAGAAAGAAAACAAATTCTTCTGAGGGAGGGTTTAAAGATTTATGAAGCAGGTGCCTCAGCTCACACTGACTTTTTTTTTAATCTTTTTCTTATTTTCCTGAAAGTTCAGAATCTTAAATGAAAAACATCCAGTTCTTTATGTAACTTATTCTACTGAAGTGTTTTGTTCAGATTATACCCATTCTAGCAATGTATTGTTGGGTAGTTCTGACATGACTAGAGTGCCCAGTGATGACTGGAAAAAGTATCTTTATTTCCTGTTAAAACTAGTAACCTAATGGCAGGGAACTGGAACATTGTGGTTTTGTTTAGCTGGCAATAGAAGGTGTTCCTACAGAAGGGTGTTGGGAAGGCTTACATGTGATACTTGCATTTGGCCCAGGAATGCTGGTACATAATGTTCTCAGGAAACAGTTTGACCCTTTGTAAGTCTGGTGAGAAAATCCAGTCTATTCTTCTGCAACAAGCTACGTCACTGTCTCTGCCAGTTTTGCTGCACCTCCTTCTAGCAGCAATTAAATCATCTCTCAAATCTAGAGAGCTCAGCCTATTGCACTACATACAGTAACTCCTGTGTTGAGTCCCATAGCTCACGTTTGACCAAAGCCGATGTAGTGTAAACTTTGAAGGGATGGCAGGATCCTTGTTCTGGGCTTTCTCCTTAGCATTAAGCATTTCTATTCCTTTGTTCACTTTTAGCCTTTACAAATCTGCACGGTACAATCAGGAGCGAGTGAATGGCTATGAGGAAGCATGAGACGAAGCCTGATCCTTGTCCTTTGTACATTAGGTCTGTCTTCAGTCCTTTGCGGACAGATGCAAGCTCTTTTTTTTCTTTTTTCTTTTTCTTTTTTTCCTTCCCCCCGCCCCCCATGCCTCACAAAACTCTGTGGGGCCTTAGTTAGTGCTGAGCTGAGTCTGAACAAATAAAGCCTGTAGAAGAGCAGCATGCTGCTGGGCTGTGTGCTGTCCTACACCAGTACATTCATATGGCGTCCAGTCAGCTCAGTCCTATGGCAGAGCCAGCTCATCCCTGCTAGTAAAAGGATGTGTGTGGCACAAGATCATGTGTCCATAAATGTTTTCTAGTCTCCCTCCTGCTCTGTGCTAATCATACAGATGTAGCCTCATGAAGGACCAGGCTTGAATTTTCCAGGCTGGTATACACATTTGTCAAAAGCACACTGGGCTTGTGCAATGATTCTAATTAAATATCTGTTAAATCTTTAAAATTATTTTGTTAAAACTTAGCGTCATGCTGATTGGCTCATATGTTATGTGTCTGAAAATAAATCTGCTTTATGATTAACCGTGTGAATATCAGTAGCCAGCTGCTTTGAATCACACATGCAACAAAAAGACCTTGCATAAAAATTGCTGAATACTTTCCAGTATCTGAAAAATTGAAAATAAATAGCAGATATTTAAAAAGTACAGAAACTCAGTAAATAAATTATTGTTAGTAAAAAGAGAGCAAATAATGACTAAAAGGCAAGATCAGTCAGCATTTATGGAATTTTTGGACTTAATGTAAGCTACAAAGAAACTTTTTCTAAAAGCAAAGCAAGCTGGGATAGAGTTACTTCATGAGAAATGAGCTGATGTCAGAGAGCGGAGTTTTATTTTTGTATTGATTTAACAGGATATATTCATCCTGACCTTCTTGAACCATAAATGTCTTGTGATTGCTAGATAGAGCATTTCACTTGTTATCTAAACTGTTATTTTTCATCAGCTGCTTATACAAAATGTAGGAAAAAATTGGAGAAAGTGTTGGAGAAGTTATTAGAATCATCAGCTTCTTTAACTAGTAAAGGCTAAAACAACTTGGCAGTGGCTGTTAGAGAATTTCAGAACATCTTCCTGTCTTTTTAATGTAACATTTTCCCTTTGAAATTATTTCCCATGGCAAGATGTCCTGCTCTGTGCCAGATTATCTGGCTGTAGTTAGGAGGTAGACTGCCTAGTTTTGTTTTAAATATTTAACTTGTTACAACAGTAGTCTCCATTTTCACTATTGGACTTGGCTTTCGTTGAAACTGAGTCCTCTTGCAAAAGATCTTAGAGGATTCAGCTGTTTTATTTTCTATTCCTGCTTTGAATATGGAATGCCTCTTACACTGGCTCCTTTGCACTGCCACAAATGTCTGTTGGAACAACTTCCAACGTGTAGCTGTATAAATGTGAATTAAAGAAAAAAAAAGTTCCAATGGTGAATTGACTAGTAAAAGTAGAGGGCTTGCTTGGATTCACAAAACCACTGAAATTTAAACTTGGTTTAAATCTCATTGTGGGGAGGTAAGACTGTACATAATTGCTGTTATGGATAAAGGATGATTTCCTCAATTCTTTTTACATGCACGATGAAAATTCACACAAATATGATCATCCTTCAATACATTTTCTATACAGATGATTGATTGGTTTGTGTAATGTCTATTGGAGGTCTTATTCAGTCTGGAAATGGAGCCCATTCTTGCAAATGACTCAAGGATAGAAATTAGATACAATCTTAGATAGCTCATGCTTATTCAGCAGTTGACTGGGAGAAAGGGGAGGGGGAGGGAAATAAATTTTTTTGCTACACATGTTGCGCGTAACATAGGTATTTAATTTGATGCGTTTATAAAACTAAGTTTTGGGAAAAGCTGCATTAGACTCCAAAAAATATATGCACCAAACTCATGCTACTGATATTGTAGTACAAACTAGGTATATGAACTAAGAATAGATCCATATCAGTTCATACTTTGCAAAAAGCATGATAGCAACAGTCCCTGTCTCAAATAATTTAGAGATAGTAATCACAGGTCATGTGAGTAAAACTCAGCTATTTTTAGACCAACTGACTTACAGCTGCCAAGATTGCAATAGTATTTGTTACAGAGCATATCCAGGATTTTTAGTAAATATTTGGCTTTAAATTACTCATCTTGGATGTTATTAGCACTATTGCAATGGTAGTACAGACCCTGGTGTAGACTTCTGAGGTCTCATGTATGTCTGAAAAAACTGTAGTCACCATGGAGTAGAAATGTGCCAACCTCTAACCATGTGACTGGCTCAATATAAGAAGCTTCCACCTCCTCCCCTCACCTACCAGACCAATTCTTGCTGTACTTTCTTGTTTTTGAAACTTCAGACCATAATGTGAAGCATCAAATTCTTCTCTCCCCCCTCTCTCCCTGTGACAGCTGAGTTTCACAGTACCAGGAGCTGTGTACTCAATAAGGGCATGAAAGTTCATGCCACATAGCACTAGGGAGAAAGAAGAAATACTTGTTATTCCTGCTTTACAGAAGAACGATAGACATACAGAAATTGGGCTACTTGCTGAAGATCACTCAAAGAGCCTGCAGCAGAGATTGCAGGCAAACTGCTCTGTGGCTACAGACTAAAAGAGCATCTTAGGTCCTATTGTGGGTCTCAGCACACACTTAAAATGCTGAAACTTTTGAATACCGTTTTTGCACCTAGCTCCCCCAGTAGCAAAAACTCAACTCTAACTAGGTTAGGGATTTTGTTGCTTTGTATTAGCTGTCAGGGTGAAACAGTTATTACTATCACAATGCTAAATGAGTTGGATGGAGATGGAGATCAATTGCTGAACAAATTAGCAACAGTATTACCAAGAGGAAAGAAAGAAGGGTCTATGAGAAACAGAGTATGCTTTGTTATCATGCAGTCCTGTGGTGGAAGATACAGAGCACATCGATCAAAATATAATTTAGACCTTGATCCAGAGCGTCATTGACATTTAGCTACTTTCAGTGAGAGTCAAAGAGTAAAGAACTCATCCATATTTCTTTAAGCAGAAATTGTTTTCTTCCAATATGTGACTGGAAAGTTATTCAAGTATATTGTTTTATTGGCATATAATTCATGTGCTGACATTGTTTCCATTCTAAAAAAGTTAGTAAGCAAAAATCATTCTATAAATTACTTTTTCCTGGTAAGTTTTTTGGCATAGCTTATTAAGAAAACTTGGATTAATGGTCCAAGAAATGGGAAGCCAAATGTTGATAAATGTTGATAAATGAGAACTTTACAACAAATTTTTTAGTGGGGTTCCTAGGAGTATTCTTATTAACTCACAATGCTAATGGTACATCAAATGTTTATGATGTATTAAGACGGAGAGATCCATTTCTCAACTCGGGAAATGATCAGAAGCCAAGGCTGTCCTGTCTGTGCTTTAAACTTGATGGGTGAGGCAGGCAGTCTAGAAGTAGTTAATATCAGAAGCGTGACTCTTGGTCTTTGGGGTGTAAAGGAGATCTTTCCCTCAGGGAACTTGTGATCAGCTAAAAGTGCCTATGGATAAGTTGCTTGAAAAGATTGTGTTTAATAGAATAAATTCTGCAGATAATGAAGTGACACAAACTGCTTACAAAGTCATTGCACAACACTACAGGGTATTAGGCAGGAGGCTGTAGGAGCTCCAGTGGAAGCAATGGCAACTCTAGTGTTAAGTTGTGCTCCTCCCTTAACCGAAGATAATTATGGAAATAACTTGTTTCACTGTTCTTTAGTGCTAAGGAAGGACTGTAATGCAACAGAAAAGATATTCTAATCACTACATCTAATTACACTGAAATGAGAATTACTGAAATTCTTCAAGTGGTAATTATTCTTTCTATTATATTTAAGGCAATCAAAGCAAGAAATGCCGTGTTCATAGTTTAATATAAAAAGTCTGATGTAGGGAATACCTAAGAACTTAGAACCTACTGGAGCTTTAATGTTCTAGTATTTTTGTCTTCCTCCTTTCACCCAAAAGCACATAGCACAAGCATTTCAACTTAATCATTGGTTGATGTTTAAAAAGCCATGACTCCATACAAGGCTTCCATATCTTGTTAAAATTAGCTCTGCGTTTTCTCAGCTTGGCTTTATGTTAGTTGGCTTTTTGCTATACGTGGTCTAGGTGATTGCTTACTCTGTGTTACTATGGTTGTAAGCCAGAAAATTTACACATTGCTCTTACAGAAAGGTTCTCTCTGAAATGGGGACTCAGTTGGGCTAAACATTCTGTGCACACAGTTATATGCAATGATTGTCTGAAAAGCCATCTAATTATAATTAGTGCCTGTGCCAAACATTGTTCTAAACTATTAAAACTACTAAAAGGCCACACTATAGTCCAAGTTAAGTACCCCCCAGGCTGATAGAAAACTGTTGTGTTGGATTCTAAAGTAAAACTCTGAAAACATTAGTCTCTCTGAACAACTGTAACAGGTAAACTGCTGAAGCTAAGACATGGAACTGCTCTCCCTATGTTATCAAATTTGTCAGAAGAGATCTTAGACAACAGCTTTTCCCTGTCATTTGATTTTACAGAGAGAAAAATACTAAAAGAGGTAATCAAAAGCCGTAGCAAGCAGTGACTGAGTCAGATGAGGCTCTAAACTTGACAGAATTCTTAGGTTTTCCATGACGAAGGAAGAGTGTGGAGACTTTCACAAGACACTATATATAGTTCTGTTGAAAACTGAAAACTGTTCTCTACAGGTATCTTCAGAAGCCTGCTATTGAGTGAGGGATGGTGTGAAGGACCATACTCCAGCACTATCATGAGGAAATGGAGCCTTGAGTCTGCAGTTCCTCTCGTGCCATTATTTATGTCACCAAGGTCCCTGAATACTCGTCAGACTATAGTTTTTTTATTGTTATTTTATTATAGTTATCCTGAAAATTCAGGGTTGTTTTTTTTTTTTTTGTTCTTGTATTTCTTCCTAGACTTCCTGAGACCCTTAAAAGGAAAACTTGCCAAAGAACTTGCCAGTCTTACCTTTTTGTTCCTGTCACGGTAGCCCTGGTCTCACCAAGTGCAAGAATGATATATACCCGAGTATTTGTCCCTGAGGTTGAACCTGGATCTGCATACCTTGGAAGAGTCACACGTTTCTTAGACTACTGATTTTTCTTGTTTTGCTTCTTGTCCCATGTCTTTAAAGCACAATTTTCAGAGAGATGTTTCTTAATGAAGCAGCACACCCGGTTCCCTATTTTCTTCATCTTATATTGAGGGATTGGTAGATTTATAATGATGCTTTCTTTGGTATTTTGAGGTCTATTTTTCAAGTTCAGTTGTGATAAGGAAGACATGTTTTGGTTCCTTGGTAGTATTATTATAAATATAATATTTAGATCATTGTCTAGATTGTTAAAAAGTCAGATATCTAGCTTCTTTTTGCTTTACTGTTTAAAATATGAAAACACCACTGCACCTTGGTTATGTCCTCTCTTTCCCATGGTTTGCCTGCTGCAGTTTGAGTTCCTTGTTCTTTTGTGGTTGACGCTGCTTGCTTCAATCATTGTATCAGATCGAAAAAGGAATTAAAGCATTTGCTTTCACACTGTCATCTGTTGTTAAATTCTGTTCCCCATATACTTATTAATTCCCCCAGAGACAGGCTGGTCCTAAGGCTGTTCTGGAATCTTTGAATTTGGGGAGTGCGTGTATTGCAGGAGGTCCTACTCAGAGAATCACTGACAAAATAAAGGGATAATAAAGATTGCTTTATCTGTGGTTATAAAATGGCTGCAAGGTATTTGCTCCAGTAAGGAAGACTAGCTCTATAAATTTGGCTTTGTATGGCTCAGCTAGTAAGTGCAGCTTCCCACTACTGTGTGTTGTTGCGAACAAGGGGTGGCTGCTTTCTCCCTCTCTAGGAGAGTACTTCTTTCCTTGCCCTGCCTCTGGGCCAGCCTTTCACTGGGCTATTTCAGCATGCTGTGTCAGAAGTAAAATAACAACGTTCTTTTGTCAGATTATGCAGCAGTTCCTCTTAACTTCATGCTGATTTGTATGCTTTGCAATGCTTTGCTTTTGATATTTAGCATTCCTAGTACTTTTCTCTTAATTTCCTTTATAATAGGATTTTAATACATAGAAAGCAAATGATCTCTTTGGAATGTTTAAAGTCCTAATCTAGCTGTGTAAATCTCTCTTATCTAAGCATTTCCTAATTGTTGATAGCTATTTTTAAAGCATTAAATTTTTTTGTGGCTTTTGCGGGAGTCTTGATTTGCATTTGGTGTCTAGGCGTGTAGATGTTTGGATCTGTTACAGTATACCATTTAAGCGAGTGCTTTTTAGCATGAGCAGCCTTTTAGTGTGGAAATAAGACTGTTGCGGTGTGTAAAATATGGAAGTATGAAGTTGACTGGAGGTTTTACCAACAGAGAAGTTTAGTATAGTGAGCTTATGTTAGCATGGCCGCCTCCTCTGAAGCCATAAGTATTGCTTAGGAATATTTATTTTAATATCAGTGGAAGGAAAGGGACCAAATAAAAGACCAAAGTGACTTCAGTGTGATCCTTGACTCTAGCGACATAATTTGAACTTGCTTAAAGTTATTTTTTGTGACTTTAAAGCAAAAATTTTCACTGATGCAGTAAACACTTTCTCCTGTCCTTTCTGTGAAGTTGCTTTTCTCTTGATCGCAATCTCTCTTTGGACTCTCTATGTAATAAGAATGATGTATCATTATAATCATTGTTATTACTGCCAGGATAGACACAATATTGAATAAAGAACAAGAAATGGTATAATAGGACTCTGTGTGTGTGTCTGAACAGAGTGCTGGTAATATCTTTAGTGGGGCCTAATGCATTTTCCCTGGTGCTGGACCGATTGAGTCTCAATACTAGTGGAGTCCCATAGGCAGGACAGTGAATTTTGTAAAAACTGTTGTGTCAAATACTTTCCACATTTAGACACAATCATTCTACATGCCTTTAGAAGAATTATAGTATGATTCTTTATAACTTAATTTTTTATAATATTACATTGTTATATATTTTATATAAGCTATATAATTGTAGATAATTTATTACATATTCATTATACATTTTATATATATTGTAATATTATACTGTAAAGAATTAAATTATAAAGAATTATAAAATAGAGAGAGGGAAAAGCCAATATGGCTGTCCAATTTATAGTCTTCTGTAGAATGCACTTTTTGTATAACAGCCTTTCATTTGGTTGCTGCGCAGTTTAGAATTCCTTATGAGATGTCATTTTCTGTTGATTTTCAACAAGATAATTTATAAAACTTACAGAAATATAGTTTTCTGGTCTCTATTTTAGTCGTGTGTTGGACACATACAAAATGCGGTTTACGTTACTTATTTCTGTGTGCTTTAAACACAGAATGAGTTGTTGTTAAAGCTCTGTTGATTAAAATAGAAGTTACTTTACTTTGAATATTGTTTGTAGAATGCCACTGGTTTGTGTGTGCATAGGGAATGTGTTTGCAAAGTCTTTACATATGCATGTTTGTGTACTACATGCAAAGGGCAGGATATAACACAATCTAAAGAAAACTCCACTAACTTGAACATTTCCTATGAGGTGTATGAATAGTATCTCCACAAAACTTTCAATAATCATGATTAAGTACTTTATTTTAGCAAAAACATATGTGATCTCAGGAGATTCCTGGAGATTTTAAATAAAAAGTAAAAAAAATTAGTAAAAAAAAAAATCCAAATAAACAGAGGCTTAAGTAGGTGCTGAAGGGCTCTGTTTTAGAAACAAAGGAAAGATGGCATATTTACAAAATACTGTCAGGGCAGACTGCTTAGAAGTAGGAAACTGAAATGCTCTGCTGCTCTGTTCAGTAAACACTTCAGGAATTTATCTGCTTGTGTAGCACCATGACAGGCTGAAATGGTACTTGAGCTCAGAATGGTATTGGTTAGGAATTACTGCGGGTCTTAATTGAAGCTGAGTTTTTTTGCTGTTTGTTTTAAAGGATACCTCAAGCATTTTTCCCCATGTTGTATTTTAAGTTATAAATGTGAATATGGAAAACCTACCTGGATTTAGACTTGTACAAAAATATCACATCAGTGATACTGACCATGATTTCTGGTGTTTCTGGTATTAGTCCACTGAGAAAAATGAAAACAGAGTAGATATCTGTAGTGATTGTTGTACACCATTGCTAGTGAGAGAAGACTACAGTGTTGGTGAAAGTGCTGCATGTAAATCCAGAGAACTTCAGGTCTTCATAGTTGAAGAACTGGGCAAAGTCGGGGAGAAGAAAGGGACAGAATAGGGATGGTCTTCAGACAGAGCAAGTTGTGACAGTTACAAGGCTTAGTGATGGCTGGGGAGACTCCAATTGCAAACTAAGGCCCTCACAACATGATTTAAAAGATGGTTTGTGTAATAAGATTTAACAAGATCTTATTTGTCACTCTGAAAGCATGCTATGTGGATACTAACAATGTCCTCGATGCTTTCCTGGTTTTCATTCTTACAGTGTCTTTTTTTCCTATGCTACCGCATGCTTCATCCATTTGCTCATGCACAGAAGGCAATCGGCTGTGTATTCTCACTTGTCTTGTCTTACATTTCCTCATGCAGCTGATACCCTCATATTATCATTCCCTGTAGACGGCTTCTGGAAGCAATAAAATAGGATCCTTCTTTGTACACTGCTCATGGTTGTGAGATTAGTTGTCTGTTTAGAAAAAAGGTATGCGTAGCATTAATAGTTGATGCTATAGCATCCAGAAGGCAGTATTGTTACCTGTTATTTATATTATATTGCCCATTGTTGGACTATGACGTTACCTGTTCTATCAGAGTTGATAACAACAAAGATGATGCAGCAGTTGTACTCCAGTGGTAGCTAATGGAGCACTGGGTCGAGAAGAGGTCCTGACAAGTTAAAGTATGCAGTTAAAATATTGAAATTGGAGAGAAGATGTTGTTAGATACAAACTTTGTGATACAAAGATGGTGACAATTTGGATAGACATGTCTGTATAGCATTGTTTCTCAATATTTAATAGCCCAGAAGAGAGCTGAAATGGAAGTTAAATTGCCCTGTGCATACTGAATAATAAACACTTCATCAAATGAATTTAAAGAAACTGCAAATAAATTAAAAACATTTTTACACAAAGCTTGTTGCCAAGAATTCATTGCTGAAGTATATGGCTGAATCTCTTTACTTAAGAGGTAGAAACTACTTTTGCCAAAGCTAACATTAAAGAAGACTTTGTCTAATAATATATAACCATTATGTCTTTGACATACAGCCATGACAATGATCTTAGTAAAGGATTATAGCATTGCATTAAGCAGAGGAGAAAGCTACTTTAATACCACAGTACTAAGCCACCACAGTGAACTCTGGAACAGCACAACTTATCTAACACGTTAAGAACAAATTCAGGTTATTAAGCCTAATTAAATCTATTTTAACAGGATTTAGCAGCATCTATCTGGAGGTTACCAGTCTTGATTTAAATTTGTCTAGAGCCTGCACCAATGCTACATAAGTCGCTGAGAAGATTTGCTGTGCATTTTGGTGGTCTTTGGATCATGCTGATCTGCAGGCAGATGCACACCACATCAACATAACAAATGGCAAAATACATATTTCTGCAGCCATCCTATTATCTGGCAGCTGTTCCATTAACATCTTTCTGAACCTACAAGACTGCTGCCCAGTTAATGGCTCATAATGCAGATATGTAATTGTTGACACTTTCCTGCTAAGCAAAGTAATCTCTATGCTCTATTCACAGTTATTTAACTCTTCACTTTGCATTTCTGGAATACAGTTCAGAGCCCACAAAGGAGGGTTCCACGTCTTACTTTATTCAGCGTTAAATCTCCTGCCTGCTGAAATGCATATTTATAATCGGTCTAAGCTATTTTAGAGATAATTGTTTTGGATCTGTCCTAAATGTTAGGGATATTTTTTATTGTGCTTTAATTTATGTTCATGTTCTGTTGTTCAAATTTTCCTTTTATTTTAAATCAGTGTAAAAACTAGGATATACTAGTTTTCTCCTATATTGGTAAAGGCTACAGAAAGTAAGCTGTCTAGCATAAAGAAAGACTCTGAAGAAAAGTATCAAAAGCCTAGAGACCGCAAAATCCGTAAGAGTTGTTTTGTCAAATGGGTTCACAAGAGAAAGAAACACAAAACATACTGCGTGGCCGGATGTTTTCATTAGCTGTGAAATTTCCAATGCAAGTTAATCTGTAGTTTCCTGTTAGAGCGTACACCACAGCCATCATTTTTAGTTTCCAAGAAAAATTGTGTTTAAGAGAATTGTAACGATGCTTTCTAATCTCAATCACTTTGGAATGGAAAATATAGCAGTCTCTAAAGAAGCTGGAGTACAGAGAGTGCAGATACCATTCAGTTCACTGCTGCCTTCCTCTGCGTCTGCAGCTTGCAACTCTGTACCTTGAACTTCTCTCTGTCAGGAGAGATTCTCTGTCAGGAAGAACTTCAGAAATTAAAATCGCATCCCTAGAGAGATGACTCCATACAAAGCAGTATAGTCCACCGATACACTAGTACAGAGCATAATGATTAGAAATACAGAACACTCCCGGTGGTCTTTATTGTAATTTGCTATTTATATAAATTGGAATTTAATCATTAATGAATGAAAGTGTGGGGTTTGAATGTAAAAGATACAGTAGCTGTCCTAGTTTTTCTCACTGAGGGCTTTTTCCTTTGTTTGTGTCTTGTATTTCAGTATGATTAGAAGTATAATATTCTGCAGAATGTCCTGGTTTGTTAGGTAAAACAGAACCAATTTTCTTTTCAGTAAATAAAATACATAGTGGTTTAGGCTGGGCTGGCCACTAAATGAATGACGCAGACCCTGCAAAAGAGGAGCATGAATGTACATTCCCTTCTCAGGAAGAAAACTATTGAGAAAATTAAAAACCTGACATTTTTCTCTCGATTTTGTGCATTGTCCTTGCTTTCTAACGTAGCACAGCAGAAAGCATGTGCTCTAAATTTGCACATCAAAAATTGACAAAAGTTATTGGAATTAGGAATGAACTCTAGTGTAAAGCCAGCTGATGCACATAGGAAGATAAGAACATGTAGTATATCACAGGTGAAACAAGAAATAACGTTACAAATTGAAGAACAGTAGTTATTTTAAGCAATAAATTAAAGCTGCCCATTAAAAGCCTTGTGAAATATAATGTTATTTTAAATTAGAACAGGTTTCTCATGCCATAATTTTAGTTAGGTTGGAGAATTTCAGTCTATCCTTAATATTCATCATTGAGTAATTAAGGATGGATATATCATTAGACTTAACAGTTTTTCAATAAAAAGGTAGTTAATTCAGTGTACAGAAACTGAATGTCTTCTCACTTTGAATTAAGGTCATTGGTAAAACCCTGGTTTGCTATTAAATGTAAATAGACTCCCTACTTCACAAAAGGCTCGTATGGCGTCTGTATGGCTTGCCGTACGTGTATCTCTGCAACACTGCCATGGAAAAAAACCATTTTGTTTCACTTAATTTTATCAACTACACTATTTCATTTCTGTATTTGGAAATTTGAGTCTACATACTATTGGTGTGTTTCCTGCAGAAAAATGAAGACGTAATGCTGTACATACAATGCTATTCCTAACATGTAATTAGATGAATGATTTAAATAGCATCTCACACTGAGAGGAGACATAAATAGGCCAACACGCACAATTTTCTCTTTCTACTGTGTGTAAGTGGGTCTATCGTTGAACCAATGAGGTTTGCTTTAGTGCAAAGAGAAGAATATGTTGTATTTTAGGATAGCAATTGCGTGGATTTTTGGTAAATATTTGAATTGGATTACTGGTCAACTGTATGACTATACCGTGAAGAACAAGACAATGCTTAAAGTGCACTTACCTTGGGGTTAATATTACATTAGTCATAGTCTTACAGAGTGGAAAATTGTCATTTTTTGCTCTAAGTTTACATATTTTGCTCAAGAACCTTCCTACCTACCTGTGGGTTTTGATTCCCAGCTCTGGAGGCGTACTCTGCATCTGTACCACATTTGGAATACCTGAGGAATACCGACTTTATCTTTGTTCAACTACCATCTAGCTGAATTCAAAACAGTTCTGAGAAGTGTTTACTACAGGGATGCGCATTGGATTTTTTTAGACTTATAGCCAGTGATACAGATGAATTGCCTAACACAGTGCTTGCGTGGTCCCTCCTCTCTCACAGCTCCACCAGCAATACGCTTTTCAGGCTGTGAGCCTGCCACACACGTCCATTGTGATGTTTTGGCTATGATTAAATGGACAGTGGAATGGAAGGCAGGATGGATGTTCATGTGAGAGATGGGTATAGTGCAAAGATGTACTGGTGGTGGTGTTCTCTATGGGCATTCCTCCACCACACCACCAAAAGAGAGCTCTTAACGAAGCTTAGGGATCCTCATATTGATCAACAGCATTGTTCCAAGCCAAAGTATCCAATACTGCTTCTAAATGATGACAGCTCTGACATACATAACTTAATTTTCATCATTATCTCTGGGATGAATCTTAATTCATCATTTGTGATGTGTGTGTTCAATTGTGCAGCTAACTGAAGCCTCAAAGGAAAAAATAAGTTGTGGCATAAATATTTGAACAGTTGTACGGGTGTTACACTTTTTTTTCAGCTAAATTTCTCTTTGTAAATGGCTGAGTTCTGTAACTGAAGCAGGCTTGGTTGAAGAAGAAGTGCTTTAAATTCCTTATCAGCTGCACTTGTCTAGAAGGCACCATTTTCTGAGACACAGAACCATTTCTTAATCAAGTTGAAAAAATCTTCCACTTTCCTCCTTTGTACTTGTCTGTTGAGCAACGACAAATCTCATGTAGTTTCTTTCCATGTGGCTATGGTAAATCTAACAGCCTCTTAAGAAGCAGGAGTTTACCTTGTTCGGCTTTAAAGATTACAAAATTTAAAATATAATTTGGTTCATGCAGGAGCCGGACTGGATATGTCTTTTTCATTTTTCATTATTATTGACGTGAAGTTTATGACTTGGGAAACATGAGAAAGGGAAGAAAAGTCATGGGTTTTTTTTTCCTTCAGTGCTGAGGAGGTGGGCAAAAATGTACTTGCATTGTCTATCAAATAATGTTTGGGAGCAAGAATTTTGGTTCTGACATTTCAGTTTGCAGGGATATGTATAAAGCAGACACCTGTTATTAAAAATCAGGTCTAGATTTTGTGAGTTAAGATGATCTATAAATTAATGTTTTAACTGGTTCCAGTTTGGGTTTTTTCACCTGGCTGACTTATGATTTTCAAAGTGATAGAATTTCTCTTTTTGAACTAAGGTTGTGTGTCTCTTCTGTATGCCTTGACTGAATGAATCGGTGTCCCAGAAAAGCGTTAAAAGGTTACTGCATAGCTGAGGATCACTTTTGAGAAAGGTGCATGACGAGATCATTACAAAACACCCATGGCTTTTCACAAGAATAGGAGACATCTGGAGCTCTAGTTCCACCTTGTATACTCCTTTTAGTCAATGGCTATTTTTCACAACCTGTCAGTAGCATAGAGAGAGTGCAGTGAGGGAGCAAATTATTGCTGTGTCCTGCTTTATCTTGATGCTTTCAAGAATACAATATGTCCATTCTCTTCTACTTTTCTTTCAGGCTTTTTGCTTTCTAACAATAAAGGGACCACAATATCTTTATTTTTAAGGCATGTCTGTGCTGTACTTCCTTGCTTGAATCATTCCTTGAGGCTCTAGTAGACCTGAAGTAGACCTCTCCTAGACCGCAGCTATTCTGACCCCTAAATGCATTTAAAGGTCCAGGCATGCAGTGCATTGAAATCCATTCAGACCATACTTTTGCATGACCAGCAAAATTTCCCCAGTCTCAGAGCAAGCAAGCAAGACACGCAATGTTAAAAATAAAATGCAAATGCCTGAGTTATTTGAATATAATCACTTTATTAATTTAACTGTCTAACAGATACTGATGACAGTCTAATAATATGGTCCAAAATGTTCTTTCTCATTAAAGGAGTTAATGAACTCACACATCTTAAGAATTTCATTTTAATTAATTAGGAATAATTTATACGAGAGAGAGAGAAGTGCCAAAAAAATATTCCTATTGAGGAGTGGGAAATTGGTAAATCTGTTAATGAGGGATACCGTGTGCCAAGACTTTCATGAAAAGATTCTTGCAGTTCTCTAATTCATGTGTAGAAAGTGGTGGCTGGATATTTTCAAAATTTCAGCACCGTAGGCATTCCCACTTACTGCTATTGTATGTGCGAAATAGTATGTAATCCCTACAGCAGGCACAACAGACGTTTGCTTCAAGACAAAAGCTCTGTCCCTACATATAGCTAGGGTATTAAAATGTGATAAGGGTTTATTAGTAATATAGCTTTTAATTTCTCTGTGATTTCAGAAAGTAGAAAAATTGAACACAAATAGTCTCCCTGAATTGTGAAATGTGGTTCCTCTTTTGAGCCCTAGCTCCTTCAAAAGTTAAGTTTCAAAAGTTGCAGTTCAGAAGCACTCTTTTTATGTCTAGTCATGCTTTCTATTTCTGTAACACAAAGATGCTTTTGGCCATTACATTGTGTTACGGTGGTTTTCTTGTCTTTCAGGAGTTATCAAACAGTACAATGTAAGCAGTAAGCACGTTGCTCTAAGGAAGCAGTTTCAGTAATAAAGTTTCCTGATATTTTACACCCAGAATGAACTTTCATGACTGACTTAAAATGAGTAAACTATATAATTTTGTTTTATGCTTCATTGGGTTAATTTCCTTTTGTTGTCATGCCCAGATTTCAGTGTATATTGGCTTCTGAAGTTTGTTTGTTAATGTTAAAAATAACTAACTTAAAACTGCTGAAGCCATGACTGATATATAAAATGATAAGCCTTAAACCTGCAGGAAATGCTGAAAGAGGTAAGTTAGGAGTGAGTGGTAAGCAAGCAGATGTTTTCTAGAATTGGAATCAGTACGCAAAGTTGTTTTAGGCATATTAACATAGTTAGGATAGTACCTAAGCAATCTTTACTGTTACTACAACACTATTGTATTGCATGCTGTAGGTACACTTCTGGAAATATAATTTCAGCTGTAATTTGAATGGACTGGAGAGTGGGGGACTAACCAGAGAGTAAGGAACAATGATTTTCCTAAGATCAACCATCAGCTTGAATACACAGGTAGGAACAGCTTTTAGACCATTTGTTTTGCA
Source organism: Rissa tridactyla (assembly GCF_028500815.1). Lineage (NCBI taxonomy): Eukaryota > Metazoa > Chordata > Aves > Charadriiformes > Laridae > Rissa > Rissa tridactyla. Next base: position 8,757,564 of record NC_071478.1, on the reverse strand, counting down.
CTCCTGTACTCTGATGGGTACACAACACAACTTTCAACAGTGTTTTATTTCGAGCAGTAGCTGTTTCAGAGTTGTTTTTTACTTCTGCCTGATCTTTCTGGACCTGTAAATTATGTGGTAACTGGTATATTTGGCAGGTTTGCTCTATGTGCAACTCATCTTGAAAGCGTGTGTGCCTGTGTATTGTGTTTGGCAAGAACTTGTTGCCTTTGTACGTCAGAATGGAGTACTAATTTGACTTAAAATTGTTCTTTGTCAACACACATGGGAAGAAATCAAAAGGAAAACTTAGTGATAGATGCTGACAAGTTGAACATAAATTATCTGTTAGAGGTAAACTCCACTTGTAATTATTTTTACTATCTCTAAAGCATGCATACTATATATATGTTCTTTTATTTTCAGAGACTAAAGCTTTGTTGGATTAAATATTTACAGATCTGTATAACTTCCAAAGGCTTTTAACCTCATGCTACTGTAATACATGAGTATATCAGCAAAGAAAAATCAAATGAAGACAGACGTCAAAAAAGAGTAATAGGATACAGTTATGAAAGAGTTACAGAAGAAATTCTGTTGTCCTAAATTTGTATGTGGTCAACAAGGTAGGGTAATAGGCTGGAAAGCAGCAGACTTGCTTTTCCTTCTAATCTGCTTGCTTCATTGTTGAGCAGATAGTTTAATGGATTAAAAGCTCTTCTGAGCAAAACCTCCTTCATTCTCTGTATTTGTCTGTATAAATACACATTATGTGTTCATCACCTTTTTGCTTATGGCCTGTTGATCTGACCATTACGACAGCAACAAAAGACAGGAAGGATTGTGTAAGCTTTTAGGCAGAAACTGCGTGGTAAGGGTGAAAGCAAGTAACTAAAAGTGTAGATTTACAGTTCAAAAATTCAATCCTGTGTTCTAATAACATTCCTGGTGCAGCCTTAGAATAAAAGACTGACAATGAGTCTTTATATAGGGCTGGGGTGTTTGTGCGTTCTTTGTTGTAATGTGTTGAGCAATCAGCACTGCAATTTTTTTTCTTTTGCATTCTAAATGGAACTAGAGGCAAGCCATGTTTTTAGGCAGGCAAGCATCATTTTAAAAATAAGTATGATGTTGAGTTCAATAGCATCGGCCATTTTGATGGATAGAAAAAGCTTAGAGATAGATGGCAAAACATAATGATGAGTGCTGAGGAATCTTTTCTGGTAACACGCAAGCAGTGATTGGCAAGAGAATATGAATTGGTGAAACCTGGGCAGATTTTAGCAAATTGAGGGTGAGCAGTAACACAAAAGACAGAACACAGTGCCACCTAGTGCCTTCGGCAAAATCAAGCTGGATATCTTCAATCGGTTTTCAGGTGGGTAGGATTTCTAAAAAAAGAAAATGCATGAAAATACTGTTAATGTGTTAATGTAAAAGTCAGTGGGCTGTATCTTCCGTTAGGAGGCAGGTCTATTCTGTCTCCCCAAGAGAGCCCTTAGGGTGTAATAAACATTCTCAGCTTGAGTGGATCCCTCCCAAGTCCCTTTTTACTGTTGAAATATGCTGGGCAAAGAGTATGGCGTGATTATGTGTCGAATCGCAGCAAACAGTTCATTTCCCAAAGGATTTTAGATACCATGTGTACCTGAAGACAAACCCCTGCACAGGGTTAACCTCCTGCTGAAAGGCCAGCTCTGTAAATTTTCCTGAAATCCAAATTACAAAGTTGAGATTTAGTTTATCAGTCTTTTTTCATTAACTTGATGGCGCATATGTTTTTTTTAATGACATTTTGATATGAAGAGTCATTGTTATGTGAAAATACATTGCAGTGTTGTCAGTAGTGTGACACTTGTACTTGGAAACACAGACCAAGTCTGCTCTTCGAGGGATTGAGTTGCCCTCTGGACTCCTCTCCCTCCATCGACTGGAAGTAGCTGGAAGTGTCTGTCTGCTTTAATTTCTCAGATGGGAGGAACGAATCCAAACCAGAGTGGGAGATACTTGGATTTATGTACTTATACTTCTATTATACTAGGCTGCTTTGAGTTTTCACATGTCAAATACAGAGGAAGCAATAGCTCACATATGAAATACAGAGGAAACAAAATAGCTCAGCCCTGTGTGTACTTGCTGGGTGATAATATTCATGTGATAACATAATAAGACTGGCAGTATGGCAACTTCTGTGCTTTTCAAATTCAAAGGAAATGAGACAAACTTGAAGCATCTGATAAAAGACTGCGAATGTGATTCTGTTCCACTAGCAACAGAGGAGTATCTCTGTTGTCTTGGCAGTGGTTAAGGATTAGCAGGTGCTGCTCTTATACTAATGGGTCTCAGCTCTCCAGAAATGGGCTAGACAAAAGTAAAGTGGTGGAGAATCTCTGAATGTAGAGCAGTGGAGTAGATATGCTTTGAGATGAGTATAAAAGGAAATCCTGACCAAAGACATTGTAGTTTGGATGATTAGTATTAGAATCTCTGTGGTCTAGTACCCTGGGGTTGTCTGACTTTTAATGCTTTGAAACCTGGGAAAAAATGAAGAAAAATTTATAGCTTTTCTTTTTGGGGTTAAGTCTAGCTCAACTAAGAGAGACTATTCTTTATTGTAATACTGTAAAATTGTAAGCTGTGTGTGATATGTAGTCTTAAAATAAGTGAAATTCATCTTTCTGAGGAATCTAAAGTGGTTTTGAGTGAATTACTCTGCCAAGAATTTAATTTTATCTTTACTGCTTGTCAGAACAACAGGGTGGGGGGAAGTAATAATGGGTAACTTGTGGAATGTAAAAGTCTGAGTTTGGTCTGCTGTGATCCATACAGTCCTGCTATTTGATATCTGTGATATGCATTATTCATCAATATTTGTAAATCCCCAAAGCTTCTTAATCTTAGCAGTGAATGGTATTCTACAAAAAAAGCCTCTTAGCCATTTGTTATCCTCACACTTCAAATGTCTCAGTTATCCTGTACAAGGGCAGAAACAATGTTGTATGATGGTGGGTGATCTATCAGACAACATGACTAATGTTTACCAGCTAGTCTAAGGGAATAGTTCATAAGTAACGAACGATTTCAAAATTATTTGTTCCAAATGTTTTGTAGATACTTAATCAACGAATCTAGGGAAAAAAAAACAAACAGTAAGGTAGCATAATAAAAGGCTGTGGGTACCCTTAGTATCAGTCTCCTTTGCTATTTTGTTTAAAATAAACAGTTTTAAAAACTAAAAAGAAAAGGAAAAGAGGAAAACAGCTTAAGAGATTTCAGCTTCCCTGAATTCCATTCCTGCCTTGACTGGTTGGAAAAGTAGTGGGATCAGAGAGCTTAAGAGACGTTAATTAATATCTTTTTCATATTGCTTGATTTATTGAAATCCATTTTTTGTTCTTGTGACCTTTATCATTCACTTTTTCACCCCATTTACATTTATGAGTTCCCTAGTCAAAGTACAAAGTGAAAACTGCAGCACTAATCAAAAAGGATCAGAAAAAATAGATATGTATTAAATAGAGTAAATGAAAGACTCATCTATCCTGCCTTGAGTGCCAGAGCCCTGACGCACTCCAAGTCGTCTTCCTTTCCTATGCAGTCAGCCCATTGTGTGCTGACAGCTCTCGCTCATGGTCTTAAATAAATCACAAATTGTAGGCAGTTGTCCCTTCAAAGAATCAACTTGACTTCTTTTCATCTTTTAGTTGGTTTATATTTCAGAGGGTTTTGACATATCCTGGAGAGTTGTATCTACCTTATATTACAAAACTGTACTGGAATAGGTATATTAATAGATGGACAGTATTGATGAAAGCATCTTGACTTGATGTAACTGAAAGTTGGACAAGTGTAATGTGTGTCATCGGAGGTGGTTTGGCAAATGAAGGACTTTGTTGGTATCATTTGTGCCTCCAGCCTTTGCAGACAAATAATTACAAGTATGCTGCTTAAGTCAACCATTGTGGATTCTTTTATTATAATCCTTTTTCAAGTGGAATCCAGAATTCTAGAGTCTAAAACTGTGGATAGTATCAGGAAACTCCTTAAGCTGATCCTGGACTCTGAAATCCTACCCCAAGGCATGTTTTATACCAGTTAAATGCTAATGAGAGTGGACTTGTTATGTTATATAGTTTCAACTTCTTTTGTACTCTCTGCTACACTGTTGCCTGACTCTGAGCCCTTGTGTTTGTATTTAATATGGATTAAAGCTATTGCATCTATTCCTTAGGAAATACCTGGAGCATGAAAGCTGTTACATTAAATTAGTTCGTTACAATATTACATGCATAAACATCCATTTGGTGTTTGCTTTGATCACCTCTGATCTTGGCTGTTGCTGCTACTGACTTCTATAAGCCCTTTTCCCTTGTATGTTTTTTAATTCTAATTTGAAGTTGTCAAGAGCAGGTTCTGTTTATTTCCCATGATAATGGTTTACCTGTATTTTTTTAATAGTTTTGAATCAGCTCTATTGGGGCATCTGTTGGGGCATCTACCTCACTGTTGAAAAAGCATTGATGTGCCAGCAGTGTTTTGCTGCTGCTATCTGTGTTTTACCTGGAAAAGCACCTTGGTCTGTCACTGAAGGGCACTGTATAAATGTAATATAGTATTATTTATTTATTATCACAGCACCACACTGACAAGCTACTTCCCAAATACATCAGTAACCAATCTACCTTGTCACATTTGTCATTCCAGTTTTGTTTGCGAACTCACCCTGTGTGTTTCCTTTGCTTATGGCTCCTTGGAACATTGCTATGGTCGTTGTCTATAATTAAACATTAGCAGTTTCTAACAAATCTGCCTGTTTTAGCCCTTTGGGTCACTCATCTATTAATTTATTATTTTTTTTTCAATGCTTAGTGTTGTGGGTTAATCCTGGTGGGCAGCTAAGCACCACACAGCTGCTTGCTCACTCTCCCCCCACACCCAGTGGGACAAAAGTAGAAAAGGAAGAATAAAAGCAAGAAAACTTGTGAGTCAAGATTAAAAAAAAACCCAAAACAAATCAAAAAAACTGTTTAATAAGTGAAGGGTAAGTGGAGGAAGAGAGAAGAAAACAAGAAAATAAATGATGAAAAGGCAATCACTCACCACCTCCCATGGGCAGACCAACTCCCAGCCAGTTCTGAGGAAAAGATCTCTTTAGTTAGTTCGAGCTATCTACCCGGTTGTCCTCCCAGTTTATTCTGTGCACCCCAATCTATTCACTGGGGGGCAGAGTGAGAAACAGAGAAGGTCTTCGTGCTGTGCAAACACTCCAGCAAAAGCCGGAACACTAGTGTGTTATCAGTACTGTTTTGGCCATGCAGTTAGTTTAAAACATTTGTAAATGGTACAAATTCTGAAGGAGGTATCTTGTTTCATGTTACGTTTTCCCTTTCAGTGATAAGGAAAGCTGCCATTGCAATATATGACTGAGTTAACGCACTCTGTGCCGAGCTGTGTTACTGCTTATGAAAACATCTCGTGCAGTGTAATGTGATACATAGTTTTAGATAATTTCCTCTGGCTTTTGTAACTACTGTGCCATGGTGCCCAAAGTATGGGTACAAATTTCCACTGGATATCGTTTGGCAAAGCTGAGACTACTGAGTGGGAAAAGAAACCTTGAACAGTCAGGAAATAAGCTTATGAGATGAACGGCTTTAATACTTTTGTGAACCATTCTAAACCTACTCATACTAGAAATGCATGCAATTATCCATAAAATAAATTGCCTTTGTCTCAAATTGTCTTTGCTAATTACCTTTTTAGCACATTAAAAGGTGAGAGGGCTGTGTGCTTACGTCTACGTTTTTCAGTAGTGCATGCTTATATTGTCCTTGTTTGCATTGATATGAATCTCCAGTTTAAAAATGTTAGATTTCTACTTTTCCCCAGTAGCTCAAGCAAAGCCTGACTGTGCAACCGGTGCTACCTGTAAATAAGAGTGCTTTATAATTGATGAGATCTACAGGCCTGTCTCCTTCTGCAGTACTTTTTCCAAATGAGAGATAATGTTCCACATAAAAGCTAGCTGCAATTAAAAATCATCACACCTTTACAATGCTTGCAGTATCCTGAGGGCTTGTTTTCTTGTTTTCTACCACAGCTGAAGACTGATTAGTTTGAAAAGAAAATGCATATTATGGAACTGGGAAGAAGCATAGTGAAAGCTTGTTTTATGACTAAGTGAAACCTGTGAGAATGGCGGTAGAATTAACCTGGTTCTCCTGCCTTAAATGTCAAATCTTTTATACTCCAGAATTTGCACAAATTCTGATCTATGAATAGGGAGAAAATAGGAACAGATAAAGATCTAAGCTGCTTAGGGTTAGTTTGGCTTGTTTGGTTAAGATTTATAATAACACCATCCCAGCCGTGAGGCAAGGCCATTACGGTACTACCATGGTTCTTGTTGTTTTCCATTTCTCTGGCTAAACTTCTAGACAGATAACAAAGAATTTAGAAAATGACATGAATTTAAAAATGTGACTCTATTTTCTGCCTATGAAACAATACAATGTGCAAGTAGTGTTCAAAACCTTGCAAAATATATTTCAATATGTCTATATTTTAACAATTTAGTTGAGCTACACCAGAGAATCTGAGTGTCAGCAATTGTTCTGTAGTCGTCTTGGTAACAAAAGTGTATGTGGTCAGATCTCAGAAGTTAATTTCATCAAAACCCCCCAAATTTTCACATCACAGAGAAGGGTTTGCACCCTGTATGAGAGCTTTTCTTACGCAACCTGCCCAGTTTAAAACTTGAACAGCAGAACTATGAATATAGGAAAGAGTTTTCAGCGTTGCCCCAGAGCACTCTCCTGCTGCTCTGGCAATCCACGTGGGAAGTGGGGCTCCCTACTACTCACTGCTCAAAATGAACTTCCTTGAAAAAGAAATTAGCATCCAGGTTAATTTAGCTCTGCTGTGATTATCCCTGCTTCAAAGTTATATTGGAATTATTGTGTGATCACTTGCTCTGTACTCTTAGCACAGATATATCCCCTCTGACTTCTGGAAGCAAATGCAATAAGGCAGAAGGAATCAGCTTTGATCCTTTCCCACTGGATTACAGGATAATTTGTTTGGCCTCTGAACATGTGACGAATTATAGGGAAGGCACATGATAAGTACTTGCACTGAGAAAACCTCTCTAAGCTACTCCCTGGAATGAAAGCAGCACTCTGGTTTTCATTTATATCCCCAGACCGCTCAGATTAACACGACAGAAAATGCCCTGTGTGTTCAGTTAAGAGGTTTTTGTGCCTGGATGGGAGAGGAGTTAGAAGTTACCTGAGTGAGAACCTAGGTCAGCGCTGAAGTGAAGACTATCGATTCAATATGGATTGTATAATATGCCATAAAGAATGAGTACTGCTATTTTGCAGAGGACGGTTGTACAGCCCTTTCTTTCTTTATGTGATTTCAAACGGAGTTCTACACAGAGACTTTCTATCAGATTGGCACTTATGCTTTGAGCTTTTTACCCCTGCCGTGTTTGCTGAGAAGAGACTGAAAATTCGGTCAATCCAAGGCTTGAGATAAGGCATCAGAATACCCATATGAAACATAATCCACTACAGAATCCTGATAGTAAAACCAAGAACATAACAATATTGAGAATACTCAGTGCCCCGGAGCTCCCCTTTAGCTAGAATCTTTAAAGCTGGCTGAGCTTGGTGTAAAAAATGTGCCTCCTCTCTGAGTCAGCAAGCCTAGAGGGGACAAATTAATTAAAATTGGTAGAGGATTTAAAACATGAAGGTGATACAAAACAACAATGTTAGAGGCCAAATTCTCACGTGGTCTGAGCTAATGTACTTCAATGACTTCTATTAAGCTATGCTAGTTTCCTTAAGAGCAAAGTATTTGCCTCTAGGTTTTGTTATCTGTCCAGAGACCTGCTGAAGGAGCCAGTGATCCTGTCCGATGTTGCACAATTGTTGTAGAGTTTGGGGGTTTTTCTTTTTTTTTTTTTTTTTTTTTAGTATTTTTTTTCCAGGCTAAAAAAGGAAAGAAATAATTTTGTGTTAAGTCAAAGCTTTGTGTTCCCTCATTTATCTAGAAAGGTAAAAAGAAATGAGGCAAAAGAAGATAATAGGGTCCTGTTCTGCCATAGGTGTACAGCAGATTTTACAGTAAGGATTGGAATAGGCCAGCCAGGCTGTCTGGTGCCTGGTGTAAGGGCATTTGGCTTATCTTGCAAGTCTCGCCATTTCCATACACTCTACTAATAGAAAAATAGGAAATCCTTTTTTAATGTGTTTGCACCTGTGTGGTTTTTTTAACCAGATTCTGAATAATTTAGTGGCCATATCTGGTTTTTGATTTCTCTTTCCAGTCATTCTGTCTTGCTAATTGTTGCATGATGAGCGGGGAGGGTGGGATAATTGCTTTGGAGAGATCTCCCCTGTGCTGGAATTCCCTGCTCTCAAGTTTCTTTGGCTGCTACTTACTACTTCTGTCAAACTCTGTCAGCATCTGCAGCATCAGAAGCAGCAGCTGCATGCTGAAGTGAAAGTGTCCTCTTTTTCGCTTTAATAATGCTGTCCTGTTAATGTTGCTCAGTAAGGGTTAGCGCTGCGGTTCCAGCTGCATGTTTGGAGGGAAGGCAGAGCTGCAATGCTTGGGCAGCAGTTGCAGTCTAGGTGATGTGTTAAAGATTGGTACTTGCAAGATTGTAATGTACATAGCGTCTTCTTTTGGGGCTGCAGGCATGTGATGTTTATTTCCTAGGAGGTATTTCTGATGAGTGCATTTCTTTACTTCTTTACTCTGTTGTACAGTTCAGAAGACAAAGTGGAACTGCTGGTTGTAAAAGTCTTAAGGGGACAACCAAGGAAATTTCCTTTGTCTATTAGACTTCTCCTTTGCTTTCATTTGTTGGCATCCTTCTTATCAGAGTGCTGTAAGAAAGCAGTGATAAACTATAATTGTGGAAGAAAGTGGTCCTAGGTAATATTTTTAGTCTGTAAAAACATGTACTACTTCCAGCTCAGTGTCATTTATGTGAGAATATCTACAATCAAGAAATAACAGCACATCCCTTTTGTCAGTTAGCTGTCTGCTTCAAGATGTGAGTCCAGATGTCTACCAGAAAACAGATGTACAAACCACACAAAAACAGATAAGACAGCTACATTATTCAGCGTATAAGTAAATCCTACTACATCCCATATCCTCCATGCATTAAAAAAATGGCTTTCTTTTTTTTTTCACTCAAGAAAACACTTCTTTTCAGAACAATGACATGCCATTTTCTGCTGTTTTTGAAATCCTGCTAACTTCCTTGCCTAATAAATTACCCAATATTTGTTTGAGGAGAGTCAATAGCATAACCAGAAACCATCTGTTTGTTTAGACACAGAAATATTCTACACTCTCATTCCTTGTTAGCTTTATTTGTTATTTCAATGTCTTCTATTTTCAGCAATGAGATGTGTATTACTTTTAATGTAATTAATCCTTGTCTTGTTGAACTAATGTTAATACTACAGGAATATTTTCACCGTTTAAGTGTGGCAAACAAGAGGCATCATGTATTTTAAAAGTCCAAAGGAAGAAAGAATTCCAGAAAGTTACATAAAGGGAGTGACAAGCACTGCCTGATTCAGAGATGCCAACAGGCAGGAATATTGTTGTCAAGGCTAATGAAAATTGAATCAGAACACCAAATTTAAATAGTACAGATGAGTAGAAAAGCCAGCAACAGAAATCTCACAGTCAGCAAAGGGCCGAGAGGGACATAAAGCTGGTGGTGTAGCCCTCAATTTCATCCTAGTGATACTTGGATGGCTCCACACTTCCATTGCCTATCTATATGGTGGGAATAGAGAAACTGGTATACATAAGAATGTTGTGCTATCTGTCTTTCCCCAAAATACACAACCTTGGGTCCCCTGGATGTCTGGAAGCTACAGATCCACCTGAGAGAAGGGTAAAACTGGTATTAACGGTCCTATATTGTGTGGTTTATTTTCACGTATGTATAGATTTCCTCTTTATGGTAAAAGTTAGCATTTCAAATAGGTTAAAAACTGGGACCTGTAGTAAGAAGCTACAGAGTGCTGGCTGGTAAGAAAAGACTGGACTTACTGGGGGCCAGTGACGTTTATTGGCTCTTCTTATACAGACAGGTCCCCTCTTTCATGTTGAGACTAAGGTGAGGATTGCAGTTGGACTTAACTGTTGGGAACCAAAGCATCAAGTTTTCAGGTGCAAACTGGAAGATCCAGTTTTCTGACAAAGATGTGATTTATGAAGAGGTCTTCTATTAACAGGGGCTAATGTCAAGTGGGTTTTTTGTTTGTTTTGGTTGTGGTTTTGGTTTTTTGCCTTTTTTTATGGGTCTTCTCCATAGCAAGGCTAGAGTTGGGGCTAGCAGTCAAGTTATGGTTGGATCTTAAGTGCATAGGTTTGAGAAAGATATTGCTTGCTGCCTTAGATGTGACACACATTTATTATCTTGTTTCTTAGCGTTTTTGCTGTGTCTCAGGGTATTTCATCTGCCACTGTGCCATGATCATTGTTATCTAAATGGCTCTGCTTCCCTACTGCGTAGCTTTTAGGTCGTTAATGCTGCCAGAATTCTGCAGTAAAATTATTTCTCCATCTAAGTTCCTTAACTCCCTCCTTATCTTTTCAGTAAATAAAACCAATAACTTTATTGCAGAGCATGTCTGAAATTTACATGCCCTTATTTTATAGTCCTCTACCCTCTATGTCAGTACTTGGTCTATTAGCAGTAGATCCATTCAGGAACATGAGTGTAGAATGTAAAAGTACATTTTAGACTGGTAATGAGACCTTGTCTTTCTGCGGTTAAAATAATTAAGCTCTTAATCATCCCCTTCTGGCATGTCAGGGCTTCTTTTTGTAATCCTGACAGATGAATTTGAGAAAAGTGTATTTCCTGCCTTTGACTATTAGTATTAACTTTTTCTGTTTCTAAGAAAGAAGTAACTCATGAAAGTGTTGGCTGAAACTGTCAGGTAGTGAACGTAGAAAAAGTATTTTCAGCCCCTTCCCTCCCCCGCCTCCCCTTGCATCCAAAAGGGAGAGTAATTTTCCAAAATTGTGTATGACAAAGATCCAGTTTCCTGTCCCTAGTATATTATTAGCTTAAGCAGATATATTCACTGGCATGGTCAAAATTTCATATGCTCTGTCACCGCCTGATGGCATTGTAGCTGTGTCATGCTCTTTCAGGACTTTTTTTGTTGTTGTTACTATTAGCACACCCTGACTCTGAGGCTTAAAGTCCTCTATATCCCAGTAGATGGTCAGGTGCATAATTAAAATATAAAATTCCACTAGGAAGAAAAGTTTATTTTTCTTAGATACTTTGCGGGATCATTTATGACTACGTTATATGGCCCATTGCAAGTTTTTCCAAATATTTGAAAATTTTCAGTGAATTATCCTTGTAGAAATTTCATGAGATCTGAGAATGAGATAGAAAGCAGAAATTAATCTGTTTTAGTAATGAGGAATTGAGGCACGGTAAGACTACGGCATTTTTTTAAGCTAATTTTAAACATCTTCATGGAATATTCAAGGGGGGGACGTTCATTAGTTAATAAGGGTTTGCCAATAACATCTCATAGATTATTAACCAAGATGGTTGTAAGTGGAATATGGGAAGTAGAGTTCAAAAAAAATGTTTTTGGGTGGAAATGGAAGAACCAAATGAAGGTAAGGTGATATTAGCATTTCTTCCCCTGTCACACCTGCAAATACAAATTTCACTTGGTTTATTGAGAGTGAGAGGCAAAGATGAAAGTTCAGCTAGACTTTGGACAAGAAGGTTTTAAGAAATTACGTACTTGTCTATATTTTGAATTTAAGGAACGGTTATCTGGTGAAATCCTGAAGTCTGGCAACAACAAAAAATCAATAATTCTGGTAGCCCTGCAAAGTGAAGGGCTGTTTTTTGTATTCTCTCCTAAAGTAGAAAATTAATTCCTGCTTTGAAACATTTTTTATCACAAGTTTAAGTGTTGTTACATCCTTAAGACAAAACTTTGCAATCCTGCAGTGAGCAATTTTGCGCATCCTTTAGGTCTTGATCATGGGCAGGGAGAATGTTGGAACCTCCAAAAGAAGCTGTAGAAAGGAGGAAATGTGATCTTATCTTTAGAGAAATTCCTCGTCCATGTGGTCTTAGACTGCTTCTCTGGAGAAGCTGAAATGTTCTAAAGCTAGTAATTTTAAAAGTGTGAATGGCAAATTTCTAAAAATGAGAAATCTTATTAATAAACAGGGTGATGAAACTGAAAATTCAAATGAGCAGCGTGAGATTGCTTTTTATACAGCTTTATCACATTTTGACATTCCATAAAGGTTTCCATATTGATCTTTAAATAGAAAAGAGATGTCTTTTTACCAGAGGGATAGCTGAAACAGTCGCAATTTATGGTCTGAATTAGAAAATTTTTGTTGTTTTCTATGTTTTTTGTAGAACTGAAAAGTTTCAATAATGCCAGTGGTTGAGTATTGATTGATGTCCTGGATTGTCAGTCTGTGCCAGTGTTTTCTGATCATCCTCATTTTCATGAAGTGCTGTTCTGCCTGAGCTTTCTCTCAGAAGTGGGATTTAACACTTTTGCATTTTTCAAATAGAAAGCTGGTGATGAGATCTACAGTTGTAAGATGTTCTGTCAAAGAGCCCTGTGCTCCTGGAGCCATCAACATGTGTGGTTCCATTACAGAAAGAAAACAAGCAGCTGCCAACGGCAAGGAGCAGTAGAGTAGCAACAGGGGGCTTAATTATGCCCAAACTGCACAATATTTAGGTGCACCTGGCACCCTTACGTAGGTTACACAGTTTTTTTATTACGAAGAAAGATATCTGTGAAATAAGCTATTTAGGCTTTAGCAAACACTCCAAAAAGGCGTTTTATCACTATAAATGCTAATTCACCAAGTCTGATGAGGTATGATTTTTGAAGTGTACCCTCTAGGTGTCAGGTAACACTTCTAGAAATAAAGTTTCAACGTGGCAGATTTGTTAAGTAAAAAGCAAGGCATATTATGGAGAAGCCTAATTACCTGCAGGAGTTATATGCAGCTATGAAGCATGGTGCATTGCTCCCATGCAACCTGTCTGAGGCAGAACATCTGAGGCTGAATATACAGCACAAGACGGTGAAAGTGGGAAAGACAAAATCAGTTTAGTGCATACAACGTTCCCGGAGAGTCAAGGTGACCTCACCCCTCTTCTGAGTGGTTTGTAGCAGCATGTCTTCTACTGGAGCACTTATCTCTGGCATCTGACATGTGTGTCCTCTTTAAGGGGTTATGGGACTGAAGAGGGTTTTTTTTTCTCATGACTTCTGTTCCCTCTTATTGGAAGGAGCCATGCCCTTGTTTGCCTTTTGTGCCCTGAACAAGCTCAGTGTTCAGACTAAGCAGATCTTTTGCCCTACTGCTTGTGCTGTCATTTCCTAATCCAAAACCTCTGAGTCAGTGGAAGAACTGAATTCACTGGCTTTTAGCAATTCTGTCAGGAAGCTGAACAGTTGAGGAATGACTGTTATGAGATTGTTTTCAATCTTCTCTCGGTTTTCGATTAAACAAGAATAAGCAATATTTTGAAGTGCATGTGTACAGACTCATATATGTATTCATAGTTTATTTCCTGGCCCGTTGAAGAATAAAAAAATGTATACCTTAAAAAGACAAAACTTAACTCTATCTTCCATCACGTTTCAGGTTGTCGCAATAAAGTTTGAGCATTTTGAGAAGACAGAATTTAATTCAGGGTTTAATTAGTCCATTCAAAATTTATTTATAAATCATTTCCTATTTGATTAGAAAAAACTTGGCTAGTTGTATAGAATGTGACATGGGTGTTAAACTGGAAAACATGGGTCAGGTGACTGGCAAATGCTGTAGAGTTAATTTTATTTTGTTTGAGTGCAGTCTTACCATGTCTAAGAATGATTTCTGGAAGTGTCAGTATGCATTGAGAAAACTATCAGTATTCATAAATTATTTTTAACATTTTTGTGGTATTCCTTTAAAGGTTAATTTCATTTTGGATTTTCATTCATTAACATCAAGAATTTCCCCCAAGACTGATATGTTTTCTGCTTACTCAGTATATTTAAATGGCTGACTTTGAGAATATGCTGTGTTAAAACTCTGATTTATATTTTCTATGGCGTTAAGTTGTAAATTTTTAAAGAAGGTATTAAAGTTTAAGTAAACTTCTTAGTGCATCCATATCTTCCCAACCCTTGAGGTGAAAACAGTGTGGGGAAAACCAATGAATTCAAGTTTCCCTAACTTTCTTACTTTGAGGAAGCAATAACAAACATTCTGAGAAGTTTTCATAATAGCAGACAAACATAAATAAAGTCAACAGAAAACGAAACAATACATGACTTAGTAATAACTTCTGAGGAAATATGTGTGCATGTGTGTGTATACATATATATAAAGCATACTTTCACAGAAATAAGAAGAAAGAAATCTTACATTAACTAAAGGCGTCTTAGTTTCTTTGGTTTTGAGCTGCTAACAGTTGATCCGTATTCTCTAATACTCTCCTAGCATTTCTCTGGAGACTTTCAGTTCTCAGAGAAAAGATGACTATGGCAGAATTCTAACACAATAAAATATATCAATATCAGAAGGTAAGAGCTTTACATCTTCAAAAAAAATCCAGGAATTTTGAAGTGAGCAATGAAAATCTTCAGAGTGTTATTAATAGATTCCTCAATGTGTCTTTATTTTACATATAGAATTCTCCTCATCTGAATGGCTTAATTTATCATACTAATGGGGAGGGATCTTGTTCTACATCACACTTTTAAATTCTGAATTTGTTGTTGGAACAACGTCTGAGGCTTTAGGCACTTAGTGAGCTAAATTTGAGATGCTTTTTTTTTTTAATTCTTTATAGCCTAGAAAAGCTGGCATACTTCCCATAGCATAAAACCAAAGTATCTTAAGAGTGTATGATTAAATGACATTATTTACAATGAAGTCCTTTCATTTCAAACTAAAAGGTATAAATCTTAATCTGATAGTCCTCATAGTCATGTTCTACCTTGCATAATTTTGATACACTAGCCAATTGCACTACATTTTAAATGGAGCTTGAAACATGTCTAATTTAGGAAATATTTACATATAATCAAGGAAACATGACAGGGAAATCTATTTAGTAGCAATGCAATCAGCGCTGTAATTGATATTGGAAATCTTTCTAGGAGGACACAGTTAGTTTAGCAAAACAGTTATGGCTTCATATATTGCACACAGAGGAAACGAGCAAATTGCACTGCTTATTTATTTACCACCTTCATCATTAGAAGTAATATTATTGTGTGGATGATGTTTTTACCGATTTAGCAAATTTGCTTTGTTATGACTCAATAGACCAAACTGCATTTTGTGCTTGTTACTCTTTTCGGGATTCATATCTGGGGGGAGGTGGGGAGAAACCCAAACGAAAAAAAACCCAAACCAAAAAACCGCAACAAAACCCAAAAAACCAGAACTGTCTGACTGTTTGCTTTGATATATTTGAATTCTGTGTACACAAGGAGAATTCACATAAAGGAGAAGCCGTACTTTGAATCATGAGCAATAGAGTGTGAGGATTTAACATATTATAGTGTAGTGGGTCTTACCAGTGCTTCAGATTGTATTAATTTTTAGAATATGTATCTAAGCCTTTTCCCTGCGAAATTTCAAGAAATCACTCTAGTTTCTTACTGTGACCCACAATATCCTGTAGTGCTTTCAAATAACTGTGGAGGTTTTGTGGGGAAAAATTGATCTGGATTTGCACCCTGTGTGTCACTGGCAGTTTTGGAGGCTAGCGGTGGTTGAGAGGCAGAGGTTTGCTGCCAAGTGAGCAGGGTGATAGGAAGGATGACAACGAAGAGGTTTAGCGCTGCTTGTTTCTGGTGTTTTCCTACTGAAGGAATTTCTTCCTTCTTTTTCCACCTTTCTCAAAGGTATCCAGCAGCAGCAGCATGGAACACCCTTGCCAGCTGTAGTTACTTAGGCTGGACTCAGTGTCAGGGATTAGAGACACCCAGGCTTTGCGAGAGCAAGATTTTCTCCATTGAAAGGCCAAGATTCAATTCAGACAGAATTTGCTTTCCGTTTATCAACAGGATTGTGTAAGTATTGCTTTGCCCACTCTTTTCCCTTAATTCCTCAGTGTTAAATTCCTACTTGGTTTTATGGCAAGTATAATTTTCTTTTCACTTTCTATAGTTTCATTGATGTGCAAATATTGAAGAAGCTAATTTGCTTGTAGGCAATGTTTTATTAAATACATTTATGTCATTCATGTATCTAGCAATACACTGATTCTTGGATAACAGCCACATTTTTATAATGCAGTAGCCTCGTGCTAGCTGTTATGATGCGTGAATCAGTGCCTAGGAGATGCGGATTGCCACTTATTGAAACTAGCTGTGAAAATAATAGATACAGCTCTAGGCTTGAGATGTGGATGCAGTTTATTTCCATTTGTTTTTTAGTAATCTTGGTTCTTTTCTTAAGCACACAAGTATCTATTGTCGACCAAAGTAAATAGGTTATAAATCAAAATCTTCTGGCTCCTGTGTTCACCAAGAACTCATAACTCTTCATTTTTTATTTTTATTTTTTTTTCATTTTAAATATTGACAGATGCAACATTTCTTGAGCTAAAGTTCCCTTCATGGAACTTAGTGACAGCCTAAGTAACTGCACCAGCACAAAAGAACACAATCTTTCCTTTAATTTTCATTGCCATGGTTATATAAGTTTAATATAAAGTTACTAATTTGTTGGAGGTGAAGGCAGTCAGTGTTAGATTTAAAAAGTTATGAATCTTAATATTGGTCCAAACAGAAAATGTAATATGTAATACTTACTGCTCTAGTGAGACATTGAGCAAAACACAAAATGATGGTAAAAGAATAGCGGGGATCTTAACACTGCTAGAGAGCTGTGGGATTCTGCTTGTCTAGAAATACCTCAGAAGCTGATGAGTCAAGATAGAAAAGGCACTTTTTCACTGATAGTTAATGAGCTCTCTAACTGTGACAAGGGTTATGGTATTTAAATCTCTGATAATTTGAGAGATAGAATCTATACTTCTTTAAGAAAAGGTGTAATGTGTTTCTATAGAAGTTGCTGCAAAGAGTTAAAAATATTTATTTGTGCTTTTTATAGAATTCAATATTCTGGGAGAAGAAATCTCTAGTAATTTCAATAGAATGGTTTTAAACCAAATAGAAGTGTGCTATTTTCTAGTCAGTTCTTTAGAACTTTTCTATAAAGCTAATAATTTTAAAATTACTAAGAAAGTCACCTTTTCAGAGCCAAAACACGTGATCTGAATTAAATAGATCATAGGATTGGCTCGGGCATCTGGTGAAAAACCATTTTGAGTCAACTCTAACACAACAAGAGGAATAAACTAGAATAATTTGCATAAAGAAAATAGGTTTGTTAGCCCATTCTTTAGTCAAGGTTATTTGCATGTTTTAAACAAAAACTAGTCCCAGATCGTAATTCAGAACAGGACTTTTCCATGCAATACCAGTAACTTGACCAAGTAACGGCACGGATTTCCATATAGTTATTTCCATTATCAAGTGCAGCTATTTTAGGAGACAAGAAATTGAGATATAGCAGGAAATTCAAAGGCAATACAATTCCCTGGCTGCCAATGAAGGCATAGGTTAGTAATTAAATTGTTATTAACATTATTAAATGGAAATCTGCATCACTACAGCTATATTCAGGTAAATGCGTACTATCCTTCTGATGCATCCTGTTCATGAAAGAGAGTCCTTTTTTTGGTATCAATACCATTTAAAATTTCCAGAACAGGTGTTCTTAACTTTACTTTTTGGTTCTTAACTGTATGAAATTTTTGTCAGCTTTTTTTTCTTGGTAAAGCTTATATTTCCTTAACTAAATACTTCTGTATCAAGAGATTTCTGTTATTGCAAAATGTAGTAGTAGGGTCATATAAATTTTAACTTACTGGATACATGGAAGAGTACTGTAGTAGTTTCAAAATGATTGAATGAGGCACTTCATTTGACCCATAATAGAAATTTCCTTTTTTTGGTTCACAGAAGCCAGAATTTTAATTCTTTCATCCAATCTGCATTGTGGTTACTATTGTATTCCTGAATATTTTTGTGGAAATGAAAAAACCCAACATTTCCAGCATCTTAAATGCCCATGTGATTTAGGTACCCAACTCCCATGATTTTGTTGATTGGTTTATTTTCTCTGGTAGACTTGTTATATACAAACTTTCTTCATAGTTAGGCGCTAATCTCACTACCAGTGGAATGTATATTGAGTTTTATGTAGAGAGTGAAGTCAGAATTCTAGTTGCACCTTTGTGCTCAGTAACACTCAGTCTGTAGCTTTTGGGCTTATCCCAGTATCTCACTTGGAATGATGATGCTCTCAGCCAGGATGTCAAAGCTAAGAAGGAAGAAATTTTCCTTTTTATTTTGCAGATCTCATTTAGATGAATTACAGGGGGGTCACAGCTTTTCATTACAGATAATCACTTTTATTAAATCACAGGCACCATTGTTTCTTCCTTCATACATATTGAGCGGCAGACTGGAAATAATCCAAGCAGCTACTTTTGCTACAGTTGCCTGAAGTAGCAAAAGAAGTGAGAAATTGCATCCTTTAAAATGTGTTTCAATCCCCTATTGTTTAGGGTCCCTAAAAAGAGTAAAGGAGGGTAAAGATGGTAAATTATTCTAAGAATCTAAGAGATACAACTATAAAGGACACCTCCTAACACGTATTTCAACATTATAAAATTATTTAATCAATAATTAGTTGTTAAGAAGCATCCTTGGTGTATTATCTCCTCCTGTACCAGAATAATCAGTTGATGTGTCTTCCCTCTAGAAGACAATACTGCATCAGTTCTACCAACTCTTCCTTTGTTATATCGCTCAGGGGAAAGTAAGTAAATTGAACTTTTACAAGAAACTCATTGGAGCTGTCTAAAAGTGGGTAGAGTAGGATTCCTTGCACCCATTCACTTCATTTCCATTTCACTTACATCTACAATTTGCCCAATTTTTTCACGCTTTCTTTGGAAATATATTTATGTTGTTACTGAGCTAACTAGAGAAATGTATTTCCGTTGACTTCCATGACTGTGAAATCATAGATTTACTGGATTTCATTGAAGTGTTTTATTTAATACATGTATACACAGCTGAAATAAGAGATTGAGAACTTCCTTAAAATGCTTCAGAAAAAAATCACGCGGAAGAGAGAGCAGCATAATCGAAGTCCCCAGACTTCTAGTTTTCTCATAAAAAGCTCTTCCTTAGCTTGTAATGGATTGTGAAGCATGAGCAACCAAACACAAAGATTATAGTACCAGAGAGTCACTGTGAGTGTTTTATGAATCCAGGTGGGTAAGAAACAAGAATTGATCTAATTCTATAAAGTCCCTTTCTGACCATGTTACATGCTATAACTCAAACTTCATTTATTCTGGTTGAACGCAACATGGAAAAAAAAAATCCATAAAATGAAATGCAACAGTAAATAAAGAATGTTAGTGCTTGGAAGAAACATCAAAACTGTCAGTACCTGTAGAAGAGTTACTTTGGGAAAACACTGTTTATCTTTATGTCTCTTTTATCTTTGTGCCTCTTACTGTCAATTCTGAGTCTGTGGAAGCAAAGGAAACTTCATAGTTAGTTTATGCCTTCAATGTAATGTACATTATTTTCTGTTCATATACTGTCAGTGTTTCAGTAATAGCTCACTACCTGCACAAAAGGTGTTTTCTGTAGTATATTACCGCAAAATTATATAGCAATGGGGAGTAACAGGAGTAGCTGCAGCAGCAAGCATTCTTTAAAATATTTTTAGTATTTGATGTCATTAAAAATTATGCTAGTAGTGGGCATAAAAGAATTGTACTTCATATTTTTTTGAAAGTGAACAATGAATTATGGTTTATTCACGGAGCTTCTGCATTTCCTACACGCTTCAAAAATACAGCCTTATGTTTTGAAGACATCAAGAAAATGTAGACATAAAGGCTTGTGCTGTCTAGGATGGTAAAGTGGTTTTGCTTCACGCATTTCAACTGAATTGTGGCAGGTGTATTGGCTAAAAATTAAAGCCAGAGTCGAAATGGAAGGATGGCTCAGCAACCAAGAGGCACAGATTAAACGTCAAAGCCACTACATGCGCTGAACTACCTTTAAGAAATCACAGTCAGAGTTTTGAGATGTGTTTTGAGGCAAAACATGCCTATAAATAGGTACAGGGGGTGTGAAACTGCCAGACACCTGGAAAAATTAGGAATATATGGAATATAATTATTCATAGGAATCCTACTGGTGACAAGTTTGTTTAGTTTTATTACTGCAATGCAAGAACTACTTCTAAAGATACAAAGTAACTTCTTTGTTTGCTTTGACACTAAAGTAGGTACTGTGATTTCAAATTCACATTTAAAAAGTGAATTTAGAAGAGTTCAGAAGTGGTTGGAAACTGAAGAATATCCAGGTCCATAGGAAAACAAATGAAGTTTATAGTTTGTTGTCAAAAGTAAGAAAGACATGAAGGAATATATTTGCATCAAATCTACATTGCTTGTGCTCATGTAGAAAGTCAGCACTTCTAGTTTTGGATCAAGTTTTATTAAATGGCTTGAGTAGAAGGTCAGGTGCATTCTGACCTGAATCATTTTGCTGTTCTAGCTGTGAACTCTGGGTTCTTATGGTATGTGCTATTTGTGCATGGTTTTTAACATCTCCAAACTCCTGTATTCAGTTGTCTTAATGTGATTCTTATACAACTTTATAGTCATATGATCATTGCAACATTGATCCCTGAAATGTGTCTGAATGTCCTATTGTTACCGTCATTGTGCTATTACACACACTGGGGTGAAGCAGAGCCGTGCATGACCTTGCAAATCACTTAAAGACAAAGAGATTTCATGCACACTAAGAGGGTTACTGCTTCCCTGTAGTAGCAAAATGATTTCCTTCTGTTCATCTACAACCGAGGGTGTCTGAATTATAATCTGTTTGTAATTAACAAGCTTCATCTTCTTCACCTTGACGAAAGATACCACCACCATTATTCTTTTTGTCATTTTTTCCAGAACACACGCAGGCATTACAGATGTAAGTTTATTTTAAAGATATTGAGAACCAGATGTGCAATGGCGTGCTCGTTAAACAGAGGTACATGTACACCAACATGAAGACTTCACAGGCACATTTCTCCTGCTGTTCTTAACAGATAGCCATAGGCGAGAGCTAGTTACTGCTGTGCTTTCTGTTAATTACATGCATTTTTCTTCCTTTGTCTCCTAATGGATAAAAAGTAATTTACATATTCTCTTATATGAAATCTTTCTCTCAGTGGAGATGTTTGTTAGTATAATTGAGGTGTCGTTTATCCAAGGTGGTGTCACTATTGCTCAGTGACTATTATGTGCATACATTTCCTTTTGCAGGATGGTATACAGCCAAAGAACACTGGTAATTTTGCAATATAAAAGACAAGCCCTCTCTATGATGAGAATTTGTCAAGATGCTGCAATTACTAATGAGCACAGGAAAGAGTACAGTGAACCCTTCCCAGAGATAGGGATTTGACTGGCAGCGTAGTCAGGTTTCAATCAGGAACAGGCTCCCTCATACCAGTAACGGAGTTCCTTGCTTGTATAAATTCCTCCTGCTATATCTGCAAGGATGATGGTTAAATAGGCACTGGAAATAATGTTTCCTTGTCATAATACGAATTTGCAGGGAATTTCTATCTTTAGTATGTCGGTGGCACAACTATCAAGTTTGCTGATGGCTTTGTGTTTATTTCTTCTAGACAGTTCACAAAAGAATGAAAGTACAAAGCTAATTAATAAAATTAACAGGGCTTTTGGTGTCATTGCGGTAGTATACTATAATTTTAGAGAGAGAAAAAATTTCTGAGCTTCCCTCCCCCCCACTGCCCCGAAACCAGAGTGCTCTATTTTTTCTTTGCGTTTTTCACAAAATCTCCCTTCCAGGCCAGCAGATCCACAAAAGATAGCTGCCCAATGTATTATATACAGATGTGACAGCCATAGAACATATTTCCTCAGAAACCATGTTACTTGCGTAGTACTCAGTTCCTTGGAATTAACCTCAATTTTAAAAATCCCTGAGCATCTCCAAGTGGCTGGTGCTTGAAAACCAAAAGAGAAGCAAGAAAACCTCCTCCCTCTTCTCTAAAGGTTTACATTTTTGCCTCAGAGGAGCGTATGAGGTAGTGATGCTAAGGTAAAAGCTAAACCAATTACGTTTTTGATAACTTTATAGGTATTCTACACTGAAAAAAACCTGAAGTCAATACGGTAGAATTCATAGGGAAAAGGCATCTGACTTTGAAGGCTGAACTGAAAAATAGTGTCAGTAATACTTCTAATCCTATGCTTTGAACCTACAAACACACACGTATGTAGGTACATATCATGTACAGAGTCTTACAATAAAACCTGGCATACAGGCTAAATGCTGTGGTCTGATGCAGTACACACTATTCAGCCATTTGAAATATTAAAATCTGGTATTTTGCTTTGTTGTCGCAGACTAGGCATAGATGTTTTACACCACACTGAAGTTCAGCTATAGGTGATAGTAGAAAAGGAAATGAAAGAAATACTTGAGCCATTTCTTTCCATGCTCATACTCTGAATTCTCTGAAATATATACTGGAAATATTTTTGAGAACAAAATCAGAATTAAACTTCTTGACAATTTAATGATGCTGTTAAACATGTACTGCATGCTTTCCTAATACAAAATCTTTATGATGGAGATTTTCCATCCCTGGAGGTTTTGCGAGAGCTGTGACCACTAATCTGAGTCACATTCCTCTATTCAGCCATTGATTTTCACATCTAGGTGTATCCTATGTTTGAGATGTCTGCTTCTCTGTCATATTAATCTGAACTCAACCAATAATTAATAAAAAATGTTGTTAATGAGTAACAAAGAGAAAACACTGTAATCTAAGCCTCATTTCCCTAGGAAAGATGGCTCAATAATGGCTTAATCTTTTGTTACTTTAATTATTCAGATAAACTACCACAGAACATAGTACAAAGAGATGAGATGCAAAAACCACTTTTGTTTCCCTGCATGCACTCTGTGATGGATAGTGATGGACACTGCAAAGTTCTTTTTTTGTGAGGCTGTATGTTTTTATCAAAAAAAAGTATATTTTTTTTACAAATTTCTCTGTTTGATCTGCTGTGTTTACTGCACACTATGAATTAGTTTTGAGTATATTAAAATGTATGAGAGAGGCCAGAGACATGCAAGCTGAAATGCTATCAAGAACAAAATAAAGTACGGCAAATACCAAACACTTGACTCGGAACAGTCAGATAGAGTATCCTTTCTGCACATATTGTACCCTTCAAAATCTGGTTTGAAACAAATCATCTCTCCAGCTACGCAATAAACGGGATTCTGTGTATTATGCCCACAAACTAATTTGTAGCTGATCCGCAGGTAACGTTATCCCAATATGGGGCATCCACAGCAGATACATGGCCTTTGTTCTTGGACAAACAGATTTTCCATGTGAAAATTTTGTTTTGGGTAGTAGATTTCTTCCATATTGGCAATTAATCTTCTGCTGCAAACATTTCATAAATGTAGCGCGGGTCAGTTGCACATGGTAGCCCAAGTTATTGTCTTGTGGTATTCCTGTTAAAATAGTTCTTGTAGTCTTGTCTGGTAGAAATAGTCATTTTTAAAACAGTAAAGGGTATCAGGCACAAAAGTTGGCAAGAAGTAAATGCCAACTTTCTTCAGTCTTAGGCTTGTGGGGTCCTTCTCTTTTTTTCCTGTAGCAGCTTCTACAGCAGCTATTGAGCAGCATTTCTGAATCACTGGATCCCTGCTGTCGGAATAGTCATGAATATTAGTTGCACTAAATGTTTCAGTCTAAGTACAGTGAATTTCTCTTTCATTTATCATTAGACATCAAAACTCAGCAGCTTCAATTACATATTACAGGCCATGGTAGAAAATAGAGAATGGTTTTAAATTAAGCCTGGAAGTGTGTTTCCGTAATGAGATCCCTTTGGTTTGAATTGAAGTAAAAGGTTTGCACAAAACTCTGATGAATCTAAGCAGGTGGACTTGACAGAGGTCCAGTTAAAACTACAGAAAGTCCTTTGTGCACAGTCAAGCAGTTAATCCATATGTGTCTCTGCTACATGTAGGTCTCTTGTTCTTTGATTGCATAAAGATGGAAAAAAAAAAAGAAAAAATAACCTATAGAAGACACAATCACTAAGAGGGTGCGTATTCTGTCTCTCACAGATTTCAATGATCCCATTTAAAATGGAGGGAGTAGGCTCAAACAGGGAGTATCTCTGTAGGAACATATTTTGTTAAAATATACTGGTTTTTACTTTGAAGGAAGGCAAGGTGATTTCCAGTTTCTTCTTTCTTTTTTTTCTTCTCTTCTTGTGTGTGTGCATGTAGTGTTTCCTGAGTTTCTCCATTTGGTTTTGATGGAAAAGAAAAGATGCTTTGGAATTCTGAAAGTAAACTCATGTAGCACTCACTGAGCTGCCTGGCAGCCTGCACAACTTGTTTAGGCTACTGAACACTGCCCCAGAGATTTTCTAAATACAGCAGCCTATCTCACACCAATGCAGTTCCACTGCTCACAGTGTAACTGTGTAATAGTAGACACAGGGTGGAGAACCTAGCTTGGTCTGACTACATTTTTCTTCAACCTTTCCAAAACTGGAAAGAGATGCAGCTCCATGCAAATCACAGTTACTAAAAATGCAGCCAGCAGAAAGCCATTAATTATAACATCCTTCTGAAATCCGCAGTTGATTGCAGCATTTTTTTTAATGTGGATGGCGATTGGGACCAATACAGATTTTATTACTCTTGCTGTAAAGCAGAAAATTAAACCTTTCTGAAGTGCTTTATTTAAATGTCACGTTGACCACAAAACAACTTGCTTTATGCCGTAATATAGAATAAATGTAGTTTGCTTCCCTGCTGAGTTCCTGCATTTGCACAGGAGGATGATTGATTTAAGGCTGTGTTGTATTTTAATCTATCTTCATGTGTTAGTAAGGAAAAAGATTAGAAGGTAATCTTAACTGTACCTTACTTTCTCAAATTCTTCCTAACGCTAAATATCTATGGACCAAGACAACTGTCTTTGCAGTTTAATCTGATTGCTTATTAACGAGAGAGATACTGCAAATTAGGCAAGACAGCTTTGAGATTAGACAGATTGCTACGTTGTAGAGAATACAACTTCTGTAAAAGAAAAAGAGCAATCACACTTTTGATGAGTTATTCTGAAATTGTTTAGGTATGATCATATCTGGTATACTTGCTGACAATTCTCCCGATCTTCAATCCTATATATTCACAAAATGCTGATGAGGAAGGGTAGTCCTGCATTGCAAGAGGTGTCACACAAGGTTTGCCGGGATCAGCTATACAAAGGTCGGCCTCCCCATATCTGGTGTTGGCAATAGACCTTCATCAAGTGGTAGGTTGGACTAGAGATCTCCAGATGTCCTTTCCAACACTAATGTTTCTGATTCTGTGATCCTCTGTAGGATTGATGCTTTTCTGAACATTTTTCTTAAATGAAATATTTCCCTGCATTGATGCAGGGGATTAACTTCTCTGTATTAGCAGAATGCTCTTTTACTTAAAGAATCTATTACCAAAATGGAAGGCTTGAAGTCATTTACCCGCTTTGAGTAGTGTATTCAGAATCCAGTGAAATTCAGACATAAATGATGGACTGGAGCTTTATTTAAATTCTTCAAATGGAGCTTTATTTAAATTCTTCAATTTAAACTTATTTAAATTGAAGAATTCATCTTTTCCCTTGAAGAGTTGCAAAATAAGATAAGGAGTGTGTGTGTGTTGTTAAATTCTATTCTTTTTTTTTAACTCTCCCAAACCAATTAATTGAAAGAAAGAATAACTGTTAGTCTGACAAAAAAAAATTATCCGTAGGTGATATATCTGACATGTGTATGAACACTGTCACAATAGGCTAATAATGGTAAGATATTAGCACCCAGCCAGAGGTAGCCAAAGGCAGTGACGTGTGCTCTTCTTTGGCTACAGACGGCATTTTGAAGACAGATTGTCTTCTGCATATTTTATTTTTATCAGATGATAATTGAACATACCACTTGCTCTCAACCTAATGATTTCACGTCTTTTTCACAGACACTACTGATTCAGAAAATTTAATAAACGAAAACTATTCAGTGTACTTTTAAAATATTATTTCTAACATTACTTAACTGTGGGAAAGATGGTGGATAGAGCAGTATAACCTGACTGCTGCCTTTCTGGAGCCCAGCTGTAGGATTTCACAGTATCTAATTTCAGAAGGTTTGACCTTTGGTATCTAGAGCAGATTTTTTTTTCCTCCTGTGTTGCCTTTTTTACTAGAACTCATGACTACGTGCTCAAAGTTATGCTATTTCTATATCTGGCAATCTATTAATTTCTGAAATTTAGGAATCTGCTTTTATAATATGTATATGCTTTATAAGGTGGAAGGTGATAAGTTAGCAGTAGGGTGGAAGTACAAAGGGGTACTTAGATACCTCTAGGTCACTAGGTTTTGAGTTATTGTTACAAATGTACGTAAATGTGAGAAGAATATGAGCAGTAGTTAACAATATAACAAAGGATGGTTAAATTGTCCACACAGACCAATTTTTGGTTCATGTAGAAACTTCTGTTCAAAGTATGTTGCCTCCAGCTTTTTAAAGAATGGTTATTAAGTCTATACTGCTAAGCTTCTTATAACATGCTGTTCAAAGTCTGTAAATATGGACAGGAGATTAAGATTTATTTTTTTAGTCTTTACAGAAGTAATAAAAACATTTTTCATCTAAAATGCAAATACGGGAAGATGCAGGAAAGGACTTTGCATAAACTAATTCAGCCCTCTCAGATTTTAGAATTTTTTCTTACCTTTTACTCTGTGAGACTAAAAAATTGTTTCTTCTTTTGGCTCTGTTAATATCCACATTGGATTTCTTCTGAGTTACTGTAGGATACAAAGAAATTTATTGAAGAAGAGGAGTGAAATGTAAAACTGTGTTTTTCTTGCAAAACAGAAAAAACAAAACAAAAAGAAATTTTGAGGTAAGACCTACTAGTTTTCCGACATCAAAAGGAGTGAGTAGCGTGTCCTAACCACAAGCCCGTTTATCATCTCACACCTAACACACCCCTAACTGTTGATCATATAAATACAATTAATTGAGAAGCAAACTGCAGCTTCCAGACCAGACAACTGACATAATCTGTGAAAAAAACCACTCGAACCTTTTAATAACATTCATTACCTGATGGCAGTCATCATTCACTTCTCAATATTCATTTCAAAAATGCGCCTGTATACCCTGAAATTTACTGACAGAGCTGAAGTAGTTTTTAGTATTGCAAAGGTAAAAGTCCCAAATACCATGCCAGCTAATCTTTTTATTGTCTGACAGACAAATCGGCCATTAATGATCATTATGGTAAAATCTCACTTTAAATACAGTATACACATTAATCTAAGCACCAAATTACAAAGCCTGTGTTGCCAAGTGAAAACCAAGGATTTAAGCTTCAGTTCTTTATAGTGCAAATAGATCTACTACATCAGAGAATTTACTTTGTATGACTCGGCTGATAAGAAAAAACCTACAAAACCCCACCATGTTTAATGGGGCAAGGTGCAAATTAAGAAGTTAATGACTCCTGATCACTTAAATTACATTTAATTGAAGATGATACTACTGGGCTTCAGTTTTCTCAATCCTTATTTCAACTTTTTGGTACTGTTGCAGGTTTGCTTGCTTTAAATAATAACCTGTACTTCGTTTCATTTTGTCAGTGCAGAGGAAAAGAGAACTGTCTGTATTACAGAGCTTGAAATATGCTGAACAATACCAAGCCATATGTCCTTGAAAGTCCTTGGTAGATTTCTTTTTCCCTCTTGAATTTGATATTAATTTTTTTTTTCTTGAAAAGCATGTTCCTCTACATGAATAGCAAAGAAGCTATTTTAATTGTAGATTCCTACCAATGCAAAGAGAAAAAAACAAAACAAAACAAATCAGTTCAAAAAATGTTTTCAGGTAGAAGATATCCCATCCAGTTTTCTTTAATTTTTGTCTTTGTGTTAATTTGGCCAGTCATTATTTTTTTTAATTATTTCCATGCATTACAATTACGTTTCTGTAATAACTCCATGCAAACATGGCTAGTCATTTTTTTATGACAGTATTTTTGGATGAATTTCTGTGAAGCAACCTTAAAGGTCTTTCACTCACTTTTTCCCTCCCCTACACCTCCCAAATATCTTCTGAAATCTTTGAATCTCTAAACTACAAAGTTCCTTAGGTTTTACTCGTAGTACGATAACAGGAGCACCCACACGCTCACTCCCCTCTCCCTCAGTTCAGTCGCATTTTCATTCAGGCCCGTAATGCAACTGAAGTTTCTTCTCCTGGCCTGAAGGGATGGAGATACTGAGTTACTGCTTTGACTTTTGTCCTCACTGTGCTGGAGCGGATGAGGGGTCCTCCATATGGTTAGCACCACTTAGGCCAACCCTACGAGAGTTAGATTTTCAGGGGCGCTTATCTTCTTTAAACAGGCAGATGATAGACTATGAGAATGGCTGTACATCTGGAGAGAGGAACTAACCTTCATTCTGTGGAGACGAAGTACATCTATTTTTAAATTTTTACTGTGTATATTTCTTTCAGCTGCCTGAGTTCATGTTTAATGAAAGGTTTATTGTACTACCAGCTCGTTACGTTCTGATTATTTCATACAGTGAAGTGAGGACTAAGGTGATGAAAGGCTAGTAAATTAAATGTAAACTTTCGTTGGTTATTACATCTATTGAAAACTTTTATCCAGTAGCTGAAGACCATGTTAATAAAATGATATGCAACATAGATAAAAGGGGGCAATGTGCAGCATAATAGTACTGACTGTGATTTAAATTTAATCAAGACCACCAGCTACTTCAGTGTCACATCAAATTATCATGTTGTTTTAGGTTTCAATGTTTGGTAAATGTGATGGGCATGAATAGGGCTTTATGATGCATTATAACATGAAGATTTTCTATATACATGTTTAACAAGATACAGGTAATAATAAGCAAAAGCAACTGGAAAATATTTTCTTTTAATTTTTAAAATCATATTTCATTAGCATGAAATTGACTTCTGGTGGATGCTGTGTTTCTGGTGGCTGAACATCACGGTTTTTGTCAGTTTTAAAAATAACTGAATGTTCCTGCATAGTGAACTTTTCCTAGATTCTGGAATAGACAACAGAAAAAAATAATCTACGCGTAATAGTGAAGGTAAATTATGCATTTATATATGTAGATAAATTAGACTGTATTGTTCTAAGTACACACATTACAGTTTGGAATAGTTTTATATTTACAAACCTTATTTTAAATTGAGGTGAGATTCAGCCTTATAGGTTTCCTCCTTTTTGCTTTTGGACAATGTGAAGGTACTTGGACTGACCAGTCTCTCTCTCTCTCTTCCAAATGAGAAGTGTACCAGATTTAAAACATACATTATTTTTTTTTTTCTAGCTAGAAACAAGTATGAAACGTTCAAAAGTCAGTTTCCTTTTAAATTGCAAAGGGAAAGAAAAGGACATCAAACAAATGGATAAAAAAAGGAGATTACTGTGAAAAGATGGACTGATAAAAGTCAATCATTGGCAAAATCACATTGATTTTTCTCTGTCAGAACTAGCTGCCTCTGATGTCTGGTAACAAGCAACATGTAACATTAAAAGCAAATTATTTATAAGTTGTATGACTGTTAAGGTATAAATCACATCTATACATTCAAAGCAGTTCTGTGTTTGCATAATACAGTTTTTAAATTTGTCTTTTTAAAGCCGAGTCTCTATCTCAAGAGTCATCTTTTCTTTTGTGAGTAATTTTTAACTCCTAGACGCTTCCATCTTTTGTTGTCTTGTAATGGGAGTTCATTTTGCCTTCCCCTTTTTTCAGGCAGTTGTTACACGGATTATTGTTTTCACTAGTTGTTTCAACGTGAGAATGATTTATAGTGGGCAGATTTTCTCCTAACAATATTGTTAAGAATATAAATCTTCGGATGAGCTTTCAGAACTATTCATTTTGGTCCCAGATAATCGTATTACAAGAGCGAGCTCTTTTCCCTCTGGTATAATTTACTGAGTGAGATGGTGTGTTGTGACTAGTTGACAGAAAGTACTAATAAGCATGGTAATTTACTTGGATTAAGTAATTCAACTAAATGAAGCAGATAGATAGCTCGCTAAAAACAGGCTACCAGCATGAGCTGGCTTTATTAACCTAGTTGAATACACATTAGTAAATTGATATTTAATCTTTGTACTTCTGGTTGACTTTTCTGATTGTGCAAGCCAGTTCACAGGGAGGATCTTCTCTGTGGCGATGAGGCGAGGAGAAATCTGGGTGTGGAACTAGATCTCACAATCACTACAATCCACCAGTGTGGTACAACTTAAAGGCAAATGTCAGGCCATGTCACACAGCAGATTTCTAGGGTCAGTTGAGAAATGTTACATCCTTCGATAAGACATAACTGTGGCCTCATCTGGTAGTTGTAGTCACTCCTTTCCAAACCAGATTAATTGAAGCTGTTATGGATGTGGAGCAGTGGGATGATCAGAGGAATTAAATTTGGTCTTACAAGGAAACACTAGAAGAGCGTAGCTTTTTTACAATGACAAAATGAAACTAAGAGGGTATGCTTGCATGCCCTTAGAGGCATGAATGTTACAGACGCAGAAGGCTACAGAATTTGAAAGACAGCACTAGCACAAGAACAACTGGATACAAATCAGTCATGAAGACATTTAGACAGGAAGCAACAAGATACTATTTGTCCTCTAAATGCTTCTAATCATGTAAATTTCTCCACTGCCTCAGACCTTATCAGTCAAATTTTGATTCTGAAGCTTGCAAGTATTCTCCAGTTAGTGAAAAGAAATATGTTTCCCTATGATGTAATGTTTCCTGGCTTTCCATCTTCCTTCCTTTTGAGAGAATCTGTTTTGATTGATGTGTGAGACAATTGTGCTAGTTGG
The DNA here is from genome assembly GCF_028500815.1 of Rissa tridactyla. Taxonomy (NCBI): domain Eukaryota; kingdom Metazoa; phylum Chordata; class Aves; order Charadriiformes; family Laridae; genus Rissa; species Rissa tridactyla. Next base: position 8,726,419 of record NC_071478.1, on the reverse strand, counting down.
TGACAATTTGATTTTATGTTGATGGGGAATGTTGTAGACATTCCCTTTACTGTTTTACTGGATGAAGAAATTTTCTTCATTCCATGAGATGATTTAGTTGCATGGCCCAAACATTTTGCTTCTATCAGTCTCTCAAGCAGCCAATGCTGAAATAGGGCTGACAGAAGAACTTGAAAGTGGCAAAAGCCAGGCAAAAGATCATTTTGGTATTTTTTATTTCCTCCCAGTAATAATGAAAGATGAGTGATAAATCCCTGTGTCTGCTGCCCTGTCTGTGACGTTCTAAACCTATTGCTCACTGGCCCAGGTTGCCCAGAGAAGCTGTGGCTGCCCCATCCCTGGAGGTGTTCAAGGGCAGGTTGGTCGCGACTTTGAGCAACCTGGTCCAGTGGGAGGTGTCCCTGCCCAGGGCAGGGGGACTTGGAACTAAATGATCTTTAAGGTCCCTTCTAACCCAAACCATTCTGTGATTCTGTGAATATGCTGATTAAGAAAATGTGAGTATTTAAAGCTGATTCTGGGATTTTGTAGCTGCCTGAGGAGCTTGTGGCACCAAAACAAGCACTTTAAAGGAGTGTGTTCAGGAATGCAAAGACCGGTTATAAGCCTCTTAGTAGCATCTCAAACCCTGGGGAAGAGCTCCGAGAGTCCTGCAGCTTTTAGCTAGTGGTTCCCACTGTTTGGTTTTCCACTGAGGTGCCTGAAGCCTCCCAATGCAATGCTGAGGATTCACGTAACCACCAGGGAGTAAACCACGATGTAGACCGTGAGCAAACAAAGTAGGGCAAAACAATAATTGGTTTGAGTGGCAGATGAATTGCACTGTTGTCCTGTACTTGTGGCACAGAAAAATGTTGCAAAGAGAAAATTGTAAACAATTATTTTATATTCCAAGGGCTTTCCTATTGGTGTTACCAGCAAGTAGAAACATAGCACGAAAATGTTGACAGCATTGCTTTTCTTCTTTTGAAATAAATTTCCAACCGTCTCCAACAGTTTGGGGGAGAATTGATACAGAACATTAATTCAGTATATTAATGTTGAAAATAGGAGTTCACTTTTGGAGCATGTTTTTTATTTAATAAATTCTCTCAAGTTTTATTAATAAAACAGAAAGCTTGGTAAGCTGTTGCAAATCCTGCAGAGTTTTAGGAGACCAGGGTGACATATCTACAGTAATTCTTCAGGGATGCTTCTTAATCTCTCAGGCATTATTTCTTGAGAACAGAACGCCCTGATAAAATAATTTGTAATTTTCCCTTAAAAATCTAAGCATCAGTACATTCTGATCCCTCAGTTCTGTACACTGAAATGGTAACCTTTATCAGAGCACAGACCAGATTTCTCCATAGGCCAGTGCTGGGCCCGCGCTGAGTGTGATGATTCTGATCCTGGGGCTACGAGTAGGTCTTGTGGAGTTTGCATTAAGTTTTATGCACAGCAAGAGGTTGTGCTATACAGGGACACCTCTTGTCATTTCTGTTGTGAAGAAAGGGACAAATGATCAAAGTATGAATCTTGAATTTGTCATAGATTTTTACAGACTTTATTAGTAAAGGATCAACATTATAAAATGCATGTAAACAGCTCCTGATCAGGTATCACAGTGGATTAATTGGAGTTCACTGAGTTCATCATACAGAGCACACAGAGTGCTTTGAGGTTCAGTCTTCCTGTTTCTGTACCCAGAAAAATGCCTGGTGTTAACATGCACCTATTAAGTTAGATATTCGCCATTAAAGGTTTCTCCTGGTTTAACCTCCCTGCCTATTTCTTTTTACATTATTTATTTACAATACTTAGGATTCAACTTTATGCAGTTGCCTTATCTTAAAAGCAGAAGTATCTAGAACCCGAAGTGCCAGATATACAAATCATCTTCTATGATATTCTACATACATACATGCTACAGCTCTCACCTTCAAGTCCTATTAAGAACGTTTGTAATATATTTTGCAAAAAATCACGACATAAAACATCATTTTAGCTAAGCTTCTTAACGTAGGATCTTGAAGTTTGTTTTACAAATTTGCATGAGTTAAAAATATGTTACCTATTACCATATGCATGTAGATAGGTTCTTATAATGTTTATTAGCATAAAACAGCCTAAAAGTACAGCAGTAGCTAATAATAGAGAGCTGCTTTGTCCATTATCTTTTCTGGATTCATAGTCTGTGGCTTTTGAGTTCTTTCAGGTGTGACTGTGCATGTAATGAAATAATTTAATATTTGTATTTTTAGAGGGAAACAAGTGCTTTTGGCAGTTAATATTTCATTGTTTTGTGTTTGGGCATTTTAAGTCTTTTTCCCCATCAAGCTTTCAGGGAATAATTGTAGGACTGAAAAATATCATTTGTTTCATTCCCATTTAATCTTTTACACTGAGTGCTAAACTGAAACCAGTTTTATGTAATGACATTTCTGTGTTGGAACAAAACACACAATTTAATAGATTTACTGATGTAAGGAATAATATGCATTTGCACAGATCATATTCATGAAAGTGTAATTTGAAAGACAGCAAAACTGAAGCTACAAAATTTCAAATTGATGGGAAATTCAGTGCCTTTCAAAAGATTAATTCTGTATTTTTCTAAATCAAGATATCTGAGTGGGAATTAGGACTCACACAGTGGGGTCTAAAACACTTTTTGTTTTCAGGAGAAATTATTCTCTGTTTTAGAAAGTTATATTCCTGCGCCACAACTCTATTAGAAAAATCATTCCCTATTATATAAAGAGTAATTTGGATATGTTCTCTATTAAAATAGTAAATCTTTCCCATGAATCCTGTAAACTCATCTTTGAGAGTTGCTATGCAGTGATTCTCCATCCCTACCAGCTCTAGTCTACCTGTAAAGCCTAGTATAAAAGGGATGAGCAGAAGCAACCTCTAGCCCCAGCAGAGCAACTTCAAATCTTTAATGTTCAAATCTGGATTTAGCTTTAGCAGTCAAGGCTCATCTGTAGTTTGCAATTCAAATTCTGACATTTGCTTTTGTTATTGCTTTTTGTTGCTATTGCTGTGCAGTTTATGACTTTCTCTCCTGCACTATGGGAAATAGGTAGGAGCTTTAAAGCGGCATCAGAGAGGCATAGGTGGGGAGTGCTCTCTGCACAGCAGCTATCTTGTATGGTAATTACCAAACAAGTGATACATGATTTTTGGGTTTGAGTTTTAGTCGGAATTCTGAAAAAATTATCAGCTTACAATTTCTTGTGTTTATGGCAACTTGTTGGGGCCATCTCTCTTAACCATGAGATTCTCTCCACATTAATGACTTTTTTTCTTCCCCTAACTTACTCCACAAATTGTCACCATGCATTTTTGACTCAGAGGAACTCTTATGGTTGATGACATTCCCTTGATGTACTTGGAGATAACTTTTTATGTTGTCTTTACCTTCATATCTTATTTATATTTCTCACATTCTTGATTTATCAGATCTTAGCTATGCCACTGAGATCTTACATAGCTCCGTGGTTGGAATCTGATGGTAAGAAGTTTTACAAAACAGCCCAAGAAAGCCTTCAGCTGAGAGCTGATGCTCCCAGGCAGCCTTCACCTGCCATCAAAAACTGTTCTCTACCACAAGCAGCTAATCAGAAACGCAGTGCATTTACCTGTTTGCTTATTGTACGTGACTCCCTGAATTATAGTTCTTATAGTGCTCATATAGTCACTCTGTCAGCTAGAACTAAGCATAAGATGAGTTAACAGTGTAACTGGTGTTCTCTGATGGTGCTAGACTTTTCCTCATGTAGTGCTTGATTTTTCTGCTATTTTTCTGTTTCAGTGATCAACATTATTTTCAGAGCACTGGTGCCATGTGGGGAAAAAAAAAAGGCATTTTTTTGTTGTGAATTGTGGTTTTTATAGTAGTTTACAAAGGTTTCATGACAGCATTTCCAGCAACTAAATTTGAAAGCTAACTAAACTATTTAAAAATGAGAAAGAAATTGAAAAGTGTCCTTTGGATTTGAATGTCTTAAGTTTTAGCCAGATCCATCAATATTATAAACCTGCCAGAACCAACCTTAAAACATCATTTGACAGTATGAAAACTTCATGGGAATCCACAGCAAAATGAAAGATAAAATCTGAACTAAAAGCATCCTACAATAATTGTAGTCTGTAAGATATGTTTCTTGTCAGATATTATACGTGTGTAGTTAATAGTCTGAAACTTCATGAATATTAATCCTGAGACATCAAAGTAAGACTACTGTGTATAACAGCAAGCTAATCTCTGAATTCAATAAACACAGTATACTTTTAATTTAGATAATGAAAGGCTTAGGGTTTTAAACAATATCAATTTTGCATAGTGGTAAAAGAATTGACAGTTTTACTATTCTGATTTACTCGGATGGAAATGCTGCAGCACCCTGTTCTTTCTCTTTAACCCTAAAGCTTTTAATCATTTTATAACGTCTGTTTCATAATGGATCACTGATGCTTTTAAGCTGATGTTTTAGGGTACCGCTATCAGATTCATTACTCATGGAAGTTTTGCTTAATTCAGTGCATATTTTACTTAAGGAGGCCAGCTTGAAACTGTCACGTTCTAAACCATGTCAGAAAACAGGGCTTGAATGCTTTAAAGCTTTGCATTAGGAACTGAGTCCCGTCTGAGACCTCTTAACAAGGCCTGTTTTTCAAGAAGCAATCTCACTTAAAGATGTTTCTAACTTTGCTTTTTTGAAAGTCCTTTCACTGAACACAAATGGCAGCTGAGTTTTGGAAGTTTGTTTACTTTGGCACCTTTATTCAAATCTGGGCTGATTTTGATAGTGCTGTTGCTCTTGGCGTGCTCCCAGTGATCTTTGTCTCTTCCAGGAGATGAAAACCAGACCTATTTTCCTTGGTAGCAGCATAGGAACCCTGGATTTGGTTGCTGTGAGGAACAAGTAATTGAGAAAACAAGACTAACACGAAGTAAAATAAGTATTTCAGCAAAACATTCCAGGGGCAGAGTTTATATTGATAGCAAAAAGATTCTTTTCTGTCTACAGGTGGCTGGTAATTGAACAGGAAAAACTGAGTAAGAAGCAATAAGGCAACTATTATGTCTTGTGATGATCAAATTATATTTAAAAACACAATTTCTGAAATACTTTTGACAGTTCAAGTGTTACAGAAACATATTTTCAAAGCTGGCTGTGTGTTTCCATAACAAAGTCGACAAAATATGGAAAATGCTACAATTAGGCATTTTCTTTCTCACAAATAACATATAGTATGTGCGTGATTTTGTTGGTTTAAATGTGCAATTACAATGCATAATGTAAAAGGGTGGAAATTAAATGTAAATAAGACAAAAGCGTTAAGAGAAAGAGGAATATAGGATAGAAGAAAGAGAAAGCAGAAAATATCTGCTCTTTTTCTTTATTTTAAATTGAAGAGCATTCATTTTAAAAACATTTTTTAAATGTTGGACTGAGATAGTTTGAAGACATTGCAGACGTGGCTGTAACTAGAGATTTTAATGATCTCCGTAGACACAAAATTAGTAGTACATCACAGCCATTGAATAACTTAATCTTAGAGAATAGAAAATAAAAGTGAGTTCCACGTGGTCAGTGCTCTGATGCACAATATAATGGACTGGTTAAGTAATTAAATGGGAGAAAGATGTATGGAGGGTGTATTTGTGAAATAGATGAAAAATTAGCAATCCTTTTCCAACAACTTGGACCAAAAAAATGTTGGGCTTATTGCCTGTTGGAATAAGCTGACATAATTTCAGTAGTTTCTGAATGGCAATAATAGAATTGTTATTAGTTATCTGTAAGCAAAAATCTGGCCTTTGCTATCCCTGTTGACAAAGTGGTAAGAGTCATTACAGCTTGCAATTCTGAAGTACACTGCCATGTATCACTCAAAAAGCCTTAAAAATAAAAGAAGTGTGATAGATGGTTTAAACAAAATTAAACAAATTAAGCAGTTGGCAATGCTGTATGTGCAAAGGTACCACAAATGTGCCGAGAAAGCTTTGCTTGCATTATTGTCTGATTTTTACAGTCCTTTTGAAATAGCATCGTGTAAAGTAAATTATCTCTAGCAAACAACAGTCAGACTGGATGAGAGACTCTTACAGCTATTTTTATGACTGAAATTACAGTTGAAGTGGTGAAGTTATATTTTTTGACAGTGTAGATACTCTAATGTTTCCCAGAGCTTGAAAGCAAACCTGTATTTCCTGGGTAGAGAACTATAATGTGCCACTGGAGTCTTGTCATTGGTTTCTTATAAAATTCACTCTCAAAGTTTAAAGGGCGGAAAGGACCAACTGGTAAAGAATTATATGATATATCATTAAAGTATATGAAAACTGCAAGGTGTTGCTGAACACCTTCTTCTTGTGCAGTGGGATGCAAATATGTCCTCTACCTCTCAAGATCAAATTTAATATAATCTCTACTTTTCCCTCTCTACACTGTGACAGGCCTATAAAATACTAGGGCATGGTTTATTACAGAGTTGGCTCCTAAGTAACAGATGTTTCATAACGATAACAAAGACTGCATATTATAAATTGTCTGACTAATAACATGTTTCTAAACCTTTACTATAATGCAATGTCGCTAATTGTTGTCTCTCTGCAAGATCTTTAGCCCAGAGGCTGCATATGCAAGAAAAAAGGAGTCGGGGCAGTGTTTGGTAAATTGCAGTCATGTAGGCATTCGGCTTTACTAGAGAACATGACAGTAGTTGTTCCACAACATCGACCAACTGAAATAATTTTATGTCTTCTTATAGAACAAAATGGCAAGTTTCTAAAGCGAACATTATCTCTTTTCATTTATGTAGTACTTTTTCCTATTGTGAAATCTGGCTCAGTTGCTAGGAAATGTGCTTTTCTTTGAGCCTAAAAAAAATTGAAGGGAGAGCCCACAGAAGACAATTTTGGAGTTCATAACCCAAGCTGTATCATGAAAAGTAATTTATAGATAACAAACCATTAACCTTGAAGAAGGGAAGGTCAGCAAACTGGCAGCACTTTTATTAAAAAGCTGTGTGGGAAGAGAAGAGCAATATCTCAAGCCCATCACAAACACGTGAAATGCTATGATCATTTTACACCTCAGTAAGCAGAGCTTAAAGAATTCGCCTTATGAAATAAATTAGATTGAATTATATGGGAACATACCAAACACTTCTGCTAAGAGTACTGTGAAGATCCTGACGTGGATGTATGCAAGTCTGCATGTAAGCATTTGTAACCAATTAAAAATAGAGCACACGAGTAATGCTACTTTACTGCTGATAGAAAGACTCTTCCCAATTTTCTTTCAACTACTGCCTTCTCATTGCTGGCTCCTACAGGAATTTGCCTATTTATAATGATCTATTTCCAATCATTTAAAAATCTCTCCCGAGTCCTGCTTCTCCCTGTGGCTCTTAAATGCTTAAATTGCATATACTCCACTAAATTATATCATTGGCTTCTCAGCATTTTGTTATCATCTGTCAATAATTTGTTACAGTAATTGGGTGACTGTAGCGTTTAGGTAAGACTGTATATTACAGGTAAAAATTCTAGTATTAATATTCTGAATAACCCAAACTTCCATCAAATTCAGTTAAGAGTCAAAGTTACATAAAACTTACTGGGAAAACCTGCATTTTTAGCATTAAGGGACCACTCCAATACTATCCTTTAGACCCTCTGTATGTTCTTCTCTTAGTTTAGATTACAAACTAGGATGAGAATCCTATTCTGTCTACTTGTCAGCACAATCTCAGCATGGCACTTAACAAATACTAAATTTCAAGACTCCAAAAGCAAACTACCTTAGTAAGCAAGTCAATGGCTTGTCTTCCTTGCTTATTTTCTAGCATGTATTTTTCTGCTGTCTGCTTGCCTGAAAACACATAAAAGATCCAAAGGGTCCTTAGTTCCTCAAAGATAGCCCTGCTGGAAATACCAGAATTTTAAATGGATATGTCTATAATACTTCTTCCACCATCATTCTCAGCTGATGACTGCTACCATCTGGGCAACTATAAACTTTTCTTAGCCATATAGTTGATATGGGTTCCCAGACAAAAAACAAAGCCATAAGCTCAGCAAAAGTGCATAAACATTATTCCTAGGAGAAGAGTATGCACTGGTGTCCTAAAGCTCATTAAATGGTTTGGGTTGGGAGGGACACTTAACGATCACCTGGTTATAACCCCCCTGCCATGGGCAGGGACATGTTTCACTAGCCCAGGTAGCTCAAAGCCTCATTGAACCTGACTTTGAACACTTCCAATGATGGCGCATCCACAGCTTCTCTTGGGCAACCTGTTCCACATAAAATATTACAGAATGATTATATTAATAAATTGTAATTGTGATTTCTGATATTTATATATAACCACAATCCAAATAAGTATGCTTAGAATTAAATCTTATTTAAATAGCTATACTTTAAACAAATGTAACAGTAAATAAATAAAGAATACAGTAATTCAAAGGAAGTTGCACATAGGAAATGCGCAGCTGAACCACGCGTGTCCTTAGCAAAGGGAAAATTGACACAGGGGTTGCGTCCTTCACAAAATCGCACAACTAATTAAGCAGCTACAATTAAAGCATTGCTTTTAGCATGATTTCCCAATGAAGCAAGCTTTGATAGTTGTCTTTTTTTTTTTTACTGATCTGCCTTGCACTCCCACCTTTCTCTCTTCCTCCTGCAAAAAGTTTTGAATGTTTGGAGCAGTATTCATTAGAGAAGGAGAGGGTTCAGAAACTTTGGGTACTTGCAACAGACTTGCACAAAAGATGACCCAAGAGGTTCATGCAGTCTTCGATCCTCGTTTTACCACAGCAGTAACTGCAAGGCTTAACCCAGAGTCACAGGAGCACCCTGGAGGACAATGTAGAGGTTAACTGGTCAGCACATACATAGCTCTGGCACCAGAAAATGCCATCTCTGCTGCAGTCAGCAGGTGTAAAACTGGTGGATGCAGGGCATGGAGGCAGGGAGGGCATTGTTGCAAGGACTGGAGTGAAGGGACAATCTGGGAACAGGAAGGGACATGCATCAGCGGTGCCATCCGGGGAACTTCCTCATCCCTTAGATGACCACCATGGGATAGGAACTCCATAATATCTGTAATCTTCTGTTGGAGAGGCAAAATGATTCACTCAAGAATTGTCTTTTCTATTTAGATAGCTCATAATTTGGAACTAATTTTCCTTTCTGGTTAGAGATGATGGATAGAAGATTACAATGTGAAAGTACAAATGCCTTATCAGATATTCAGCTATAAGAAATGCAAACATCTTAGTTTGAAATTAATACCATGCACAGAATTGGAATGGATTTTGAAGAAAAGAGAATAATCAAGAGATAAATGCAATTTGTGGCTGACACAAAGTTAATCTAGTTTGCCAGTCATGTACACAGCTAGATTACCATGTGGTAAGAACAAATGTCCTTGTTGCCTGTAGTAAAGGACTGGGTTTAAATTTAATAATATGAAGTGCAAAGTCATGTCTTAGGGACTGAAAATGATAATGCCTGGCTACAAGAGAAAAGGAGAAAGTCCTCTTTAGGGTCATGATTAGGGGCACAGAGTCTAGTTGGAGGTCAGTGACGAGTGGTGTTCCCCAGGGGTCAGTACTGGGTCCAGTCCTCTTCAATGTATTCATCAATGACCTGGATGAGGGGATAGAGTGCACCCTCAGCAAGTTTGCGGATGACACAAAGCTGGGGGTGGTGGCTGACACGCCGGAAGGCTGTGCTGCCATACAGAGAGACCTAGACAGGTTGGAGATTTGGCCAGAGAGGAACCTTATGAAATTCAACAAGGGCAAGTGTAGGGTGCTGCACCTGGGGAGGAATAACCCCATGCGCCAGGACAGGTTGGGGGCTGACCTGCTGGAGAGCAGCTCAGCTGAAAGAGACCTGGGAGTCCTGGTGGACAACAGGATGACCATGAGCCAGCAATGGGCCCTCGTGGCCAAAAAGGTCAATGGCATCCTGGGGTGCATCAAGAAGAGTGTGGCCAGCAGGTCGAGGGAGGTCATCCTCCCGCTCTACTCTGCCTTGGTGAGGCCGCATCTGGAGTACTGTGTCCAGTTCTGGGCTCCCTGGTTCAAGAAGGACAGGGAACTGCTGGAGAGGGTGCAGCAGAGAGCTACCAAGATGATGAGGGGACTGGAACACCTCTCTGATGAAGAAAGGCTGAGGGATTTGGGTCTCTTCAGTCTGGAAAAAAGACAGCTGAGGGGGGACCTTCTCAACACTTATAAATACTTAAAGGGTGGGTGTCAGGAGGATGGGGCCAGGCTCTTTTCAGTGGTGCCCAGGGACAGGACAAGAGGTAATGGGCACAAACTTGAGCATAGGAAGTTCCACCTAACCATGAGGAGGAACTTTTTTACTTTGAGGGTGGCAGAGCGCTGGCACAGGCTGCCCAGAGAGATGGTGGGGTCTCCATCTCTGGAGACATTCCAAACCCGCCTGGATGCGTTCCTGTGCCACCTGCTCTAAGATGACCCTGCTCTGGCAGGGGGGTTGGACGAGATGATCTCCAGAGGTCCCTTCCAACCCTATGGTTCTATGATTCTATGACAGGATAACTGTCATTGAGATTTGAGCATGAAAAGGGGGCTTTTGTACACGTTGAGTGAAGTAGCATCCCCAGGGATATGAGTCCTTGCTCTGAAGCACAGGGTGCTGTTAGCTTCCTGGAAAAGTCCAGAACATTTGGGGCTGATGTTAACAATTTTTAGCACCTATTTTCTGATATGGAAGGATTCTAGGATACTGGTAATACCTCTTGTTTTCTCTTTTTCTGAAGCATGTTATATATTTTGAGGCTTTAGGTCTAGAATACTGTTAATACCTCTTGTTTTCTCTTTTTCTGAAGCACATTATGTATTTTGAGGCTTTAGGTCTTTTGTATATAAGTGTTTTGGTGTAATGAGGTTTTCCGTGGCTTGTGATATATGGTCAAAAACTTTCTGGATTTAATGCCATTCACATTAATGACTGTGACTACAGAGGTTTGACACAGTGACCCAGAGACCTCTTGTCCTCTTATGTTTTAAGTCAATAGCGCTACACTGATATTCATCAACATATGATTTGAACCAACAAAAGATACAGCTGGTGGATGTCACCTTTTTACACAACAACGTTTTCAAGCAGAAAGGCACTGAACCACAGAAAGTGTGAAAAAATAGACTAATAGTTGCCATCCATCTCCATTTATCCTGGATGACAAGTGCATTTAAAAGCATAGGCAGTGGAGATAATAGACATGACTACTGTTTAGAAAGTCATCTTTTTGTTCTTAAGTACCTCAATTGATAGTCCATTACATAAGCATATTCAGTGCTTCCCCCCTCTTTTAAATAGGTGAAAATCCTGATATTCCATACTGCATACTCATGAGGTAGCAGTCATTGGTACAGTCATGCTCTAGCAGCTAAATATATAGCCCTGGAAAATATAATGTTATTTACTGTCCTATCTACTCTAAAAATATACATACACAAAATACGACAATTGAGCCTGGGCTAGGCTATACGTATGTATTGCTTAGGGGTCAACAGTAATGAAAACTTCAAATGCTGTAACAGCAGTTGCTCTTTAACAGAGAACGTCAACATTATATACTCCTCATTTGTTATGATGTGCTTGGGAATAAATTATTTCATTATGATACATGATTAATAAGCATGTAAAAGTAATTACACTAGTTAGTTGATGGTTAGTTGAAAATGGAGAAATGTTCATCTGGCTGCAGAAAATGGCCGTGGGAATATAGTCAAACAGATCTGAGTTACAACTGAGCAAGTTACAGTTCTCCATCTGAACCTATGTCACTAAATGTGTGCACATTTATGGACTGCTTTGATTATGAGTACCTTAATAACCAGGGCAGTTTAACCTCTAGTGTTTTTCAGTGGTTTATGGATCATGTACATATATCGAACAGTAATCTCAATGTACTGATTTAAACATAATACTGTTCTCATTCATAAAGAGGGTGTGGGATCAGTAAACAAATGATTATTGCATATCAGCTTCTACAACTTACATTTTCTGAAAGGGAAGAAAAGAGGAAAATGATCTATTGAAAGCTTTTCAAAGCCCTAAATATCTGGAAACCGTACTCCTCTAGGGAAGGGAAATCTCTTTTCCAACTGGTGTAACAGAGCTGCTGTTTCTTATCTTCAGCTCAGTTGGTATCTTGGTGGTGATGTTATAGACAGAACAAAGGTTTTGTGATACATGGAAAAAGTAGTAGTGCACTGTCAAAGACCATAGTGTGTGACTGGCTGTTTGATTTAAGGGTGTAATCCAGTCCAGTAGCCTGTACAACAGTGGCAATAAGCTTGTTAATTATGGAAGAGGAAAAACTACAGCCAAGCGTGAGATACTCCTCTGATACTTCTCCAGCCTTCCATTATTTTTGTCCATGGAGAAAATATGGTTTCTGTGGATTTCAACTGGTTGTCAGACTGCAATTATGTGTGAGGTTTTTCTGTTGTTTGTTGACAGAGCTAATGCCTTCTCAAAATAATATTGCAAATAAGATTTTTGGGTTTTTTAAACAGTTTTCCTTAGCTATTCTTAAATTTAAAATACTGATGAGTTTTCAGTTTCTGTCTGCCTTTTTTGTTTAACGTTACTGTTGGCTCTCTCATCTGTGTTTGTCATTTCACAGATGCCCTGAATTGTCTCTTATCTAGTCTGCAGGTTTTAGCTTTTGAAAATCCTGCAGTCTTTCACAATCCCTACCTTCTTTAGAATAACATTTTTTATATTTCACTTGCTGTCTCTCAATTGTTTTTCATGTTTTAGGAACACCTATTCGTTCAGAAAAAGAATTGGAAATTATAATGATCACATAATTTGCTGAAATTAATTTAGGTAAAAAAATTAAATACGCATGCCTGCATTAAGGAAATTAAGGAAATAAATTTATATCCTTTTAAATGGAAGTGAAATGTAGTTTCAAACCATTTCAGTATTGCGTACGTTGCTTTGAAAGACCTTTTTAAAGCATTGGCGGATATGTAAATGGAAAATATTCCATAATTGCCACAAATGTAATCTGTTGTATTATATCATATACTTTATTTGATTTTCAGCCTCAGATGACTTTTCTCTGGACTCGTATTGAGACGACAGAAATTTGGCAGACAGCAAAGTGAATACTTTTTGGTTCCGGTGTCTCTTTATTCTTAAATTTTCAGCTTTATATCCTGTGACGATCATTTGCAGCAAAACAGTGAGCCCCCAAAGAATGTGGGTTTTTATATATATATATATATGTATACATACATACATACATGTGAAGTTTAAGTCATCTAATCAGTATATGAAAGAATACTTTCTGGGTGTGCTGTTTAAAGGTAAATGTAAATAATTAAGACCTGCTGACATAAAATCCAGATGTTTGAGAAGATTATTTGGACATTCTACTTCACTTCTAATTATGACTTGTAGCTGTTTCATGTGTAAGACAGTTTGTTAGTTTGGTTTTTCCAATCCCAATAACAAATGGTAAAAACAACATTAAGGAAGTAGCTATAGCACTGTAAAATAATTCCTTATGTCTATAACTTTCCAGACAAAAGTTTATAAAACTCTTCTGTACGATAGGCAAGGCCATTCTGAAATTTAAAATAAATGCATTTTGGAACTATGTCAATAGTTGGAGAATACAGCCACACTATTGGAAAAAGGTTTGCAGCTTGTTTCTGTTTATTTGTTAAACAGGTAAAAGCAGAGATAAAGAAATATGTGCACATTTGACTGAAGAGATCGCACATGTTATTGCAGTCAGGTATCCTAACAGTTCAGAAAGAACCACATGCACAGATAAAGAAAAAATAAAGCCACCATAATTAATTTTTTCCAGCCTTTCTGACAGTGTATACAGAGTGAATGCAGGTAACTGAAAGACAACGTATCATTTTTTCCCCAACATGTAGCACGTCAGGTTTCTAAGAGAGAGTCAAAAATATTATCTCTATGCTACCTTTTCCTGGGGTCAGAACCACCCTTTTCCTTCACTGTGTCTTACCCCTCACATGGTGTCTAGCAAACAGGCAGTTAGTGCCGTCTGCCAGGTATGAGGGGAGAATCTAGTGAGTTTAATTGAAGACACAGGAGACTGTAAAGGGGGCAGACATTTAAAAAAATAGCTAACAAGAACTGAAAAAGACAAAAGAAAGTGCACATTACAAGTATTGTGTATTTTCTTTCAGATACCTCTTTCCATTTTTATAGAAGAAGATTCCACGGGTTACGCATGGGTTCAGAGGGATCAAGGTCTTGCATTTTGCTTAGATATTCAGTCCCTAAGAAGGCTGAGGGTCGCTTGTTATTCTGAGTGAAACGTAAGGGAAACAAAATGCCATACGAAGACTGACTCGGTCATGACTGCTTTCAGTGAATACATTTATACACTTGTTCTTGCCAGAGCAAAACTATATGAAGGCTGCACTCCCTTGGACTTGCTGTTATTCAGCTCGCTCTCTAATGCTTCCCCTTCAGGAGTGCGTGACAGAGTTGATTAATAAATAGCAAATAAGGTAAAAAATTAATACAGAGTAGAAAGCACTTGAATTAATGCATTGCATTACTGTCTAGACACACATAAAGAAGACTATAGAATGTTTTCTGATCTTTTTTAGCTTGAACAGCGTTCCACTTACCAATATGTTTTTTCTTAATTGCTTCAAATGAAAAATTCAGCAGCTGAGGAGAAAAGAACTGAAAAGTAAATCCCAGGTTTTTCTGTTTCCAACTGTGAACAGAGCTAGTTTCATAAAAATGCCTTTCATAAAAATGAGGTATCTGTCTGTGAAGACTATCCCAGTGATCAAAAAAAAATAAATAGGCACAAAGAAGGATTGGTGACATGACTGCTTGTGTCCAAAACTTTCTGATTAATTCACAAAGAGAATAACGAGAGTTACGTTAAAACTTGTCAAAGCTACTCATTGATTCTTAGACTTAAACTCCCCAAGCCCAAAAGTAGGGCATGTATTTGTTTCTTTGCTTGCTTGCTTACTTTTTTTGTCCTGGTATACCCCAGCCTTCAGGAAAGTTTGCAATAGGGTGATAGAAATTTTTTAAAAATTCTGAGATTATAATTAAAATAAAGGCAGTCTGGGCAGCAGCACTATGCCTCATTAAACGTTACCTTGAACATTTTAATTTAGCCAGTATAAAATTCTATTAAAATGTCATTTATATTTTACTGAGAAGGTGGTGAAAAAGCAATGAAAAGAAAGAGCCAAGATTAAAAGAAGAGAATTTTTGCTGATTACAAATAGGATAGGCCAAATGTTACCCAGTATAGTGTGTGTGAGACGGTTGTTCCAATGTTGCCTTTGTCTACAGGATAGCGTAAGAATGCAGCTTCCAGGATAAAGAGCTTTTTATGGTTCAGACAAGTGAAACTAGCAGTACAAAAACTCTGCCACTCCCATATAACTGTAACTAACAGTGACTGTCACTTCTGCAGCTGATGGACCCTAAATTATCCCAGAAATCTCCCAGTTTGTATAACTGCTGGCCTTATCCCACATGTGGAGACAAAGATGGTCTCACAGTATGGACACAGCCAAAACATTTTTAGCATTACATTTTTCAGTTCCACTTAGGTATTTTTGTCAAACTAACTGAAACTTCCAATTCTTTACCAAGATTGTTATCAGAGATTATATTTACCTGAGATGATATGAGCTAGCACAATGTTTTTTCTTTTATAGATGTGATCTGAAATATTTACAATGTGGAGGTGTCTCTGATGTCCTGCTCCCAGTTTCTTTCTCCTGTTTAAGGGATGTAAATTTTTCATCCTAAAAGTTTCCTGGTTCATTTTCAGTTTTTATAAAATCTGGATAAGATTTAAAAATTCAAAGGAGAAATTCATTGTTTAATGTTTAAAGTAAATGGTTAATATTTAACATTCTAGTCCTTGATTGTTATATTTCATTAAATCATGTCGGGAGCCATTTACTGCAGGTGACAACATTAATACCACTTTCAGCTAGAGATGCTAAAGTAAAAATAATTGTGGTAGGTCTGTGCACAAGGACCTGTTCCACAGCAGCACTGGAAGGCAAGGTTGAGTGCTGGGTGGTTGGCTCAGCATCTCCCGCCAGGAGAGAAGGGAAAAAGGAGACGATGGAGATGTGTTGGAAGGGTTCTCTTTCTGGCGGAAGCTTGTACGCTCCCTGGGTCAGACAGGGGATGTAGGCAAAGCAGTGAAGGGATGGAGTTGTTGCCAGGCACAGGGCACTGAGAAGCCCAGAGATCTGCACAGGATACACTGTGCCCCTCTCCTCTGGCAGCGCAGGCACCCAGTGATGTCCCACAGCCATGAGCTGCTCCAGGAAAGCCCTTACCGGCGTACTTTTAGCAAGTGTCTTACGTCCACCGAAGCTAGGCTTCAAGGCAGATACTCAGAAACACTGTACACAAAGGTGGTAGCATTAAAATATATAATTCAAATCAAGCCTGCACTTGGAATCAAGCAGAAGTGTAGAGTTTCAAATTTATTTCTTTGAAACTATGATGATATTGACTATTTTATATTTTTATAACCAGCCTTGTAGATATAAATGCTTAGCAAAAGTTAAGTCTGCAGAAATAGAGGATGAGAAGGGCAGAGAAGTATCATAGGTTCAAACAGAAGAGGTAGGGAAACAAATGCAGTTCTCATTTAAACAGGTTTTCTTCTTAAATCAGGCTGATTTGCATTCAGTCTCTGAATATCTAAAACTGTGAAAAGATAACCTGCTTTCTTGTGCGAACTGTATTTTTTCTCTGCTAAGGACAGCTTTGCCGTTGTTGGTTTTATGTTATTGCATTTTCAATCTGATCCTCTTTTCCTGTCAAAAGCAAAACTATCAGTGAACTAGCTGAATGGTTTTAACCTCTAAACAAAATTCAGAAAGTCTCATGCTTCATTTCTCTAGTTCTTAAAAACACTTCGTATGTTCAGGTCAATAACTGCAGTTTCCACCCAAAGATCAACACAACTGTGTCAGAGAATGTAGTCTTCCCATTTCTGCATTTGTGACCCAGGTTTTCTGACCACACCAAAATTTCAGACATTATTCCAGTTGTGTTAGAGAGTTGGGATAAATGTGTTTGAGAGGTTGTTCTCTAAAACTAATGTTCAGTTACTGTTTGACTGGTGGGGCTTCCTGAACCGAAGTACTCCTCGTCAATATTTGCTAACTGTAGGGTGCTTTGGCAACCATGTTGTAGGCTCTAAATACTTTTCACTCTTAGAATATTCCTCAAGGCTGAAATATTTTTGTGTTTAACAACAAGATGAAATCAATTTAAAACCCCGACTGAATGTCTCAATGCAAAAGAAGAAATTTGACCTTAAACAGAAATTCTCTAGTGTGCACATTTTTGTCAGTTTATTTGCTTTCCAGGGGGAAGTGTGTTTACCAAATATGGTGCTGGAAGGCAAAATATTTCAAAAAGTGATTTATTTTAGTGTTGATCAGGTTCTATAATAAAAGCTGTAGTTGATATTTAATCTGAATTATAATCAGTCATAGAGAACGTGTGCTGATGGCTATACCTGTTGACTGACTTAAACTTATAGCTATAGTAAATACATGTTTTTGTGTTCCACAAAAAATATCTTGATATTCCCAGCACCCTTAGTTCCATGGCACTTCCACCAGCTATCAAGTAGGATATGCTTATCTAGCTCAAGCAACGCCATGGCATAGATAATCGAGCAAATACAAAAGTCTAACTAGCAGACTGTGCAGCACCATGCAGAGCTAGTAGCTTGAGCCTTGGAAACAATATCCACCTGGGCTCAAGCCAAGGTAATTAGTTCTGCCTCCCTGAAAGGGTAATTAGTCAAAGCACTACACTGAGGCAGCCCTGGTGCTTCTGACTCCAGAGATAAGTCACCACAGCCAGCTCAGGTGGCTCCACAAGGTGCTGCTCCACCGAGCCCGGGCATAGGCACGTTTGTCCCTACTGCAGTGGAATAGCTTTGCCTCCCTTGAATTGCTGCGTCTCTGAATCATTTCTCTTTGTAATCTGAAGTAGGTAAAGCAGCTTTGTTTGTACTTTCCATATAAACTGTTACCTTCATATTAGCTAAATGAAGGTCAGATCTTCCTTCTCTTCCTTAATAAGTTCTTCAAATAAGCTACATCTGTTATGAAACTATTATGGCTGACCAGAGGACAGTCATTAAAAATACATGGCGTATTACAGGACATCATTTATACTTGATATGTGTAGCAGAGTGATCATTTAGGTAGTTTATTTTACCGTGTTTGCCCCATTTAGGCTGTGCTGTTACTTCTTGAATGTGTTCTCTTGAAAGAGAGTTTTCTCTTCTATTATTGAAGTGAAGTCTACTCCCTCTTCAGCCCTGCACCCCACATCACTAATAAACTGTTCAGCAGGTGTTTCATTTGCCTCTCTAACCTTTCTTTAATCTGAACTTTCAACATTTTCCTTTTACATTGCCTCATAAGGCTTTTATTTTTAAAGCAAAGTTTAACTTCTTATAGAACCACCACTGAGGTTTCTAATGTAATATAATGTCCAGAGGCCCAGACATAAGTCTTTTAACTATAAGCCAAAAAAAGTTGCCACTGATTATTTCAGCCAAAACACCCAAGTGCTGAAATGGTCTTTTGGAGCGGACTCTTATGTAAACACTATAAAATGACATCTATAACTGGCAGGCAATTTTTGCAAGTATTGGTATCACAAAAGTCACTGCTAAAATGTGACAGAAGTAAATACAGGCAATTGAAAAATGGTCAAATGATTTATCTTTTTAAAAAGTAACCACAAAACAAGCAAAATAACATTCAGTTATTTGGACAGTTGTCTGTCTCCAGTTGCTGTTTCTTGTGCACGCTTAGCTGCCTGCAGACCCTCACATAGTGAGCTTCCAGGTTTTGACTGGTCTCTGTGAACTACCAAAACATCCTTCTCCTATAGTTGAGGATTTTGCCAGTGAAACAGTAGAAAAAATGCACCCAGATGTACATAGATGACTGAGAATGCACCAAAACCATCTTCCTGTATAGAAGTGCCTTCTACTGTCATCATCTTTTTGCATCACATACCCTTCAGTCTTGTTAGCACATTGTTGTTTGAAGTGCAGATCTCTATGCTCACCTTGATGTGTCAGTGTTCAGTTGCTTTGTAATGACTGCTGAATCACATTTTTTAAAAGTTTTTTTATCTAAGAAAGCTTTTCTATCTCTTGCCAAACTCTAGTTCCTCCTAGAATGAGTGTTTGGGTGCATTTTACTGTGTCTTCCATCTGTACTATATTTCTAGCCCACTCTGAGACGTCATAACTCATTCTTCAGTAGTTATGAGGTCAGATTAATAAGTGCTATGATAAATGTGTGAATATCACGTTATACATCATGCTGTCAATCAAAAGAAGGAAAACTTCAGGGATCTTTGGTTGGAGTCTTTCTAGCTACTGATAGTACCTTCTACGTAATGACTGAGTCTTACAGCTTTTAACTTACTAGAATTAATTCCCTGCTGACTATACTCATTTATTGAGTTTGCGGAAACCGTAAAGGCCCAGTCGTATGCTTTATGATCAGTACTTCTTGATGCCTTGAGTATCCATGAATCAAGTTATTCTTCTCTTTTTGATAATAGAAGCTGGTGTGATACAGTGAGAAAAACTTGGATATTTTTTGTATAAATGTAATGATAATTCTCTGATTATAAGTTGATCCACGGACTAAGCAATTATTGTCAAGTATGAACTAAATCACCATATGCATGAGCTAGAAAAATACAGCAGGCAAGAACTTCAAAATCACCTAACTACCTTGACACTGATGCCCCAAGATTAAAGAATAAGATTAAGATTTAGTTACTGATTTCCCATTCCATTATACCCTTCAAAATAATCAATATTGAAAAGCAACAGAAAATAGATTTCCTGTAACCTTGTAGATTGGCTAGATTGAAATTAATAGGAAGAAAAGTATTAGTATATTGGATCAGATTAGGCCCATTTATCTTGATGCTGACAGAGGTTAATATCAGCTATTTTAGAGGAAAACTTTAGAAAGCAAACTTTATTTAAGGATGTTAGAAGATAAATGTTTCCTTAGAAAGGAACTATCTACTTTCCCATTACGGTACATCTGAGGAAACACGGTCATAAGACAACACAATTTTTTTTGTGTTACTGAAATCGGTTGGAAACTGTAACACAGTACTGAAAGCCTGTTTATTTCTTGTTCATGCTGCTCATTGTTGGTTCCTTCTTTTTGCTTTGCTTTTTTGATTCTTTTACCTTCTCCTGTAAAAATAACATAAAGACAGTGTATCGCATGCTTCCAGAACTGTGCACTGCAATTTACAAACAAAGCTCTGCTTCATCTTCCCCTTGTCTTGGAGCTGCATGTTAGAGTGCAAGAGTACATGTTTTACCATTGCAAAGGGAAAATGTAGCTGACAATAATTACAGCATTATCCAAAGGCTGATCATGCCGTAAGGAATTGTGCTTCCATCTCCTGTTTTGCTAAATAATGACAAGTCATTTTTTCCAGTAGTATCTCCACATAATCTTTTGGAAAAAAGGAATATAGAATTCCAATTATGTTTAAAACATATTTTCATCACCAGCACAACACTCCCGTTACTCAGTTGAATGTGCAAATCGAGGTATCATCTAAAGAAGATGATGCATTTCAAATTTGAACCAAAGTGCTGACAGACTGAGTGTCTTCATTCTTGCAGAAGAGACGAAGTGAGTGGCAGCACCGCACACAGCTGTGGGAAGCACTATTAACCTTGACCTCTCACGAGGTGGAAGGCGGTTTAGTAGAGGGTTGGTATTTTCCTGCTCTCCTGATTCAGCCAGAGAGGTAGTACAGTTTTGATACTGTCTAAATTGACTTCTGGAGAAGTCTGCAGAGCTCAAACCTATGCGACCTAGCAAGCCTGTCAGACTGCACGAATAATACATGCTAGCTACTCATGTACACGACTGGGGGCTGAAACTGTTGTTTTAGTCAATTTTAGGCTTGAAATTTGCCCTAAGAATCAGCACATCTCAATGTGCTTAATATGCTGAAGTTGCCTCTCCTAAAATTATTTTTCTAGAAAGCAGGTCATTTTCAGAGAGGGTTTGAGACCTTTGCATGGGGCAAAAATAATATTTTAAGAACAGATGCATAACAAATGGATATGAGGAACAGATCAAGACTACTTAAAAACCCATTCTCTAACCAAAGAAGTGTTTCATGTAACATGAAGTTTGTCCAGGTATATCTTTTTTTTTTAAAAACAAAACCCGAAGTGGTAGCAATTTGTTAGAGCAGAAAACACCATCAAAAATTAATCTCAGTTATTTTCCCAACTAAAACAAACCTGTGGCAGTCCTGACAAGTATTAATCACTCAATATGGCTTTTTTCTAGTTAGGGTATGCAGAAGATACTTATCTCTGATTCAAAAAAATAGTTCATGTCTTCTACAGTGGAAAAAAACTCTCTACAAACAATGCTTTATTAAAGAAAATTGAAAGTACTGATACTGCAGGGCCATTTATGTAATATTTAGGAGAAAAAAAAGCAGTTTAAAAAAATGCGATGATAGCTTATGCAAAGTGGGTTGAGATGTATTGTACCGATTCTTTCCCCTGTTTTTAGCATAAAAAGATATTGGTTTTGTCATTCCCGATTCTTTATATTACAACAGACGAAGCAACTCATCAACAGACAGGCTTATGATGGATTTCAAAGTTCAGTAATGTATGCCCAGCCCCTGTCGGATTGGGGTGACAGGAAGAAAAGACTAGATAATGCTCTGAGGAAAACCCACTATCAATCATATTCTGTATTCAGTGGAAAAAATGTGCCATTCCCTGAAAGCTTGTGACTTAGTGTGTGGTATTTTGGCAAAATATTTGTGCATAGTTATTCAAATGACTGCTGTTGCAGTGTGTAAGTTTATGGCTGTATGACATGTATTCTTGCTAACAATTCTTGTGTAGGATAGAAAACATTTGGCATTGAACAGAAGATAATAACTCCCTCTTAAAGCAGATGCTTGATGATCTGGTCAGGTATCTGCAGTGACTCCCTGAATATAAACAAGTATAAGGGAGGATTCCATTATTTAACTTTTTTAGAAGGATCTTTTGAAAAAAAAATCAATACAAGAATTTATTTTTCATTTTTTTTAAAGCAATTGATTTAAAAACAGAGTTGCTAAATATTACCATGGTCTTTTTATATTTTAAGGTGAAACTTAAGTAAAGTCCCCTTCTCCATTCAGATCACTAAGTATTACCAAGTAAATTTATTTTGAAGGTGTGGTCTTCTTGCATTAGGCAGAATTAATGTTATGTATTTTAAAAAGCAGAGGAAGTGGTTCAGTTATGTTATAGGTAAACAGTAGAGCTTTCCAAAGCCCTGGGATGTTTTGGGGCGATGGAGAGGCAGAGAGCTGTGTGCCCTGCATTGCTGCTCCTAAAAATCCCAGCAGCATGCCCAGATTCAGGCACATGCACATACTATTGAATTGAACCGCGTCTGGAATTGTAGCCGTGTGTCAGTGTTTGGCTGAATCTGAACTGCCAAGGAAAACTCAGAATATTGACACAAGATTTATTATCCTGGTCATACACCATTTACGACAAATGCTTCATATTTCAACTTAATCAGATGTTGGCAGTGTACCTGGCAAGACAGAGATTAAGAAAATTAAGTAATAGTAGGGTAGGAGTGAATGCAGATGCAGTGTGAAGGGTATGGGAAAGAAGATTGGTTAACTGGATGTACTGCAACATATGGTGCCGTTAAACCACTCAAACCCGCATAAATTCATATCTGCTCTTGCAATGCCATTCCAAGGCCCACCAGAGTCAAAGAAAATATTTGTGTTGATATGAAGCTGTTTAGATATATTTATATGATATATAGGTATATATATTTATATGATATCTTTGGTTTATATGGTATCTTAGAAGGAAGAAAGTGCGCTAGTTTCATTGGCAGCAGAACTGGTTAAACAATTCAAACATGTTTTACCCTTTCATTCTCACTGTTATTAAGACAGCATTGTTACCAGTAGTACTTGGCCCTGCCCTATTTCTTCCCCACCTACTGCAGGAAGGGATAATTTTTCCAGATACGTGGAAGTCTTATCACAGCAGTTGATAAGAAAAAACTCACAGTTTTTATTCTTGAATTCTTATAATCTTTTCAGTAGATAATATGAAGAAAATAGAAATTGTACAACTATGAGAGAAGTTGATTTGCAACTTGAGGAATTTTAAAAATCTGAGAAATCCAGAAAATTAAGCATCTAAGAAACTATTAAAGATATTCTGTATTAATTAACAACAATTACCATTCCTTGCATTGCATTTAAACAAAATGAGATGATCACTGCCTTTGCCTAGTAAAGAGAAACAAAACCTAAAAGAAGTGTGAAATCAATTACTTCTATGATTGTTGTGTTAAGGTTTATGCAATCAGAGGCTGCTTTGCATTCATAACACATCCAGAATCTCCTATCTGAATAAGCTCAATTATTCTAGCTGCTTCTCTAAACCTTTGTTTCTTCTGAAACTAAAATCTTTGATTGCAATAATAGTGCGATTTGCTGCAAAATTCTTTTTCATCCTATGATACAAATTGGCAGAATCAATATGTAATAATATTTTGAAGGTCATACATTTCAATTATGCTCAAACTTATGCATAGGTTACAAATTGCTTTAATCGGGGATGTATGAGGCAAATGCATAGGCTCTGGAAAATTGTTTCAGATATTGTTTTCTTCTTTTCAGTTCTTTATTTCTTAATAAATGTTTCCAAGAACAATGAAACTGTTTTGCCTGAGACAGCCGGATGAAAAACATGGACACTTTCTCTAGTGAACATATTAATTCATTCCCTTAATGGGAATATAATAATTGGAAGGATAAGATCAAATAGTGGCATCATATTGCCATGTAGATATTTCTGTACATAAGTCAGAATTTTGTTGAATAAGCTCTGTTATTTTGATCTAAAGATAATTTTGAATTTTCTGTTTCATATCATGCAGTTGTTTTCTGTAAAGTCTGGAGTATACACAATACTAAATTCCTTTGTATTTCAAGTTCACAAATAGGACAATAGATAAGCAACCTTGTCCTTACTTAAAAAAAGAAACAAAACGTGACCAAGACCTTTAAATATTGATAAATAATATTTACAGAATTAACCTACCTGGATTGTGATTATTAAAATATTAAATGTCATTTGCTTTATTTCAGCATTGTAAATATAGCAGCCGCGTAAGGAGTTGTAATTGCTGGAGGCGTATAAATTGGAGCCTTTTGATTAAATGGGAAGAGAGTCTTGCACTCTTGAGCCCTTCAAGTTCACTGGATTTGTCATTTCTTGAGGACTGGGAGGAATGCATGTCTGTGTTTGGTGACGTTAATCTCAAGAATAGGGCTAATTAAACTAACAAAACAGATAGGGTTTTATGATGGATGCACTGTTCTGCTGAAACTGAAAAAGTTTCACAGAAATGTATTGAACTGAATAAAAGTTTTAATAGGTGAAGTGCCTGAGGTCCAAGATAAAATGTTGAGAAGGGAAAATGCATTCTTGCAGTAGTGAATAATGGTCTAGTGCACTCAGATGGAATTGGGGAAATATGGTCAGGTTCCTGTTCCACTTCATTCGGTTCATCTCTCAGTCCTTTTGCAGGAACTCTTCTCTTTTCTGTGCGTATTAGCAGGGGCAGAGGCTGGTTTCCAGACAGGGAGGTATGGACTCTCGCCTGGGCTGTGCTTCCCGGGAATGCCAGGCTGGGCTCGCTGCTGCCTGAGCCACTTACGTGCCGAGTCAGCATAAAATTAAGCTGACCAAGAAAAAGTTTTCTGCAACTTGTTCACTCTTTATGAGATTTGTTTTGCACTGACGTAGCATATTCACACAGGCTCTGACTGACACCGGCATGAGCGCACAGGCGGGGACAGGAAGAATGTGTACGTATGGAAGAGGACAGTTTCATATCAGCAAACATCGCAAATACATAATGCTTGACTTCTTTTCATAAGCCAAAATGTTTCTGGTTTCACTTACACCTATTTGAGTGCAACTGGAACAAATCATGACAGTTCTGTATCTCAGATTAATTTTCTTAATGTTTTCTTAAATATGTTTAAATTGTTTTCATCTGTGTTAATCAAAGCCGTTTCTTTTTTTCCCCCCTTGTCTTAATGAGATACAGCAAGTTCTTTTGCATGCTCTGATGCATTAAAACAACTGGATGCAGGATCTAAGTGTCTAAGATCAATTTTGGCATTTTGGGTATGTGTGAATCATGAAAAATGAAGTGCATAAGGTTTTATATGTATTCCCAATATGAACAATAATATTTATTAAGTTGACTACTATAAATCAAGTTGTCGTTCTTTAATGGCTTGCAATGCTGCACTTAAATCTCAGTAAACCACAAGCTTGTTTCACAAGTTTATATTAATGCATTTTGTGAGAGGCTTAGAAAACCACCATGCGGACTGTTCTGTATAGGGAAGGTGAGAAGCTGGAAATTTTAAGCCTTATTCCTGCTTACCTAACTCTTAACTTTCAAAATCTCTTTCATACTTCCTTATACATGTCACATGAATAACATGCATAATGCTTACAGCCTGACTGTGATTCTGCCTGCATTCTGGTTGGTTCACAATCGTAATTTTTCCCTTTTGGCTAGCAAATCTTTGCATTTCTTCACGGATATGAAACTCAACTACTCTGATAGAAGGCCTTTTTGAGCAACAATTCATACAATTTGAGGTGGTAACTGAAGAGAAGTGGCATTTGCAACTACATGAACATGGCTGTTATAGCAAGGCCAAAGGAAAAAAATGCCTGGCTAAATCTCTGAGCGCACCCCCTGCCCACTACCTCTGCTGTGACTTCTGTCACACACAGCTCCGGAGCGGCTCATCTTTAGTCCTGGCAGGGATTCGATTGAGAATGAAATAGGAATATATAGCTGTTATGGAATTCTGCAATGGCCTCCCCCGCCCCCCCCCCCAGCTCCCGGGTAGTCTCAAAATAGAGTAGGAAGCAATGCAACTGGGAGAGTTGCTTTGTAAAATCAATCAGCACTGCAATGGTGATGAATTTTACACAGGTTTAAGTCTCCTGTTTTCTTGAGCAGTCAGTACACAGGCGCTGGAAACACTGGGCTGTGACTGTTGTCTCTGTTCCAGAGCTATTATAATGATGGCAGAATAGGCTGTGTTCCTTTCTCTTTCAGGAATGACTGTTGCTTTCAAAGCTTTTATACCCACTAATGCATACAGAATAAAGAACATACCTTGCTTTTTCAAAACAGCAGATGCTGCCTGCAACTGAAAATGTGCTTCTCA
Source organism: Rissa tridactyla (assembly GCF_028500815.1). Lineage (NCBI taxonomy): Eukaryota > Metazoa > Chordata > Aves > Charadriiformes > Laridae > Rissa > Rissa tridactyla. The sequence continues at coordinate 8,700,023 of NC_071478.1, read as the reverse complement.
GAAGGACAGATCTCTTTGATAGACAGCAATACATGGTAATACAGTTGCATACAGAATATATTTCGTAGATGAGTATGCAAAAGTGGTTTTGATCTGAAAATCTGAAAGGAAAATATGCATTACCAATAAGTGATTCTTTGATTAGAACTCTGTTAAATATTATATACTTAATACACAGAGAAATAGCTCCAAATTTTCCATTTTTTATTTATTTTGATTTTTCTCTACCTTGCTCTAACATTTTTGATTCGATAGTCTCAGAGTCAATCTGCTATATAAGAATGTGGTTTTAAGTATCTCTTCTGTTCTGAAATGGTGCACAAGAATATGAAAAATTGGTCTATTTTTCATGAAGTGTCCAGAGTAAATTACTATATTTATGTATTTTAGGAATTATTTCTCTTAAAAGTCGGTGAATCCATTGCTTGATATCCTTTTGGTTCACTTTTTTCATGCTTTTGAACATCTGTCACACATTATTCTGGTGTTTAGGTTTTGTGTTTCCATGTGCCAGTTATAAAAAAAATATAATTCTGTGCCTCAGTTTCCAAACCAAATTTACATGTTAACATTTATTCGTGTGAGCACCCTTACCAAATAAAGTGAGCTTTTCAGGATGTAATCTAGAATGCCTGTTTAGGCATTGTAAAATACTGATTTCACAGCAGAAAAGTTTATCTATCTGCCAAATGGGCTTGATCTTCGCTACAGAGAGCTCACTGGAACAATTTCTGCTGGTTGCATGTGAAGTCCAGCTGAGGCTGACAAATGCTAGATGGTCCAGAGGACTAATGGCTTGAGGGGCATAGAGAAGGCAAACCTCACCGACAGCTCTTTATAATCAATCTGCACAGTAAGAACATTTTTGTCTATTTCAAGTGGATTCCTTCACAGAGATCAAACATTGCTCACAGATATTCCAGGATCTAAGAAGGAGGCAAAGCTCAATAAATCATTTGCTTGTTTACTCAGTGGAAATTCAGGCATAAAGATATGTTCTCTTCATTCTGTTTTCCTTTTTAATGCTAAAATACTGCCAAGTTAGGAACCTTTAGAAACTTATTATTGCTCTTGCTGAATTTTAATTTTACTTCTCAGAGAGCTCTTCACGTTGACCTTTAATTTAAAAATAGCTTTATATTCACTTTGAACTTCCATGAAGTTTTCTTTTCTGTCGAAGAGCTGGGTTTAGCTGCTGAGTAACTTATTTTCTTTTGTTTTTGTTAAATGTCATATTTTCTTGGATTTTACCTACAAAATCTTAAGGTCAGAAAATTTGCATTCATAAGACTACTTAATATGCTGAAATCTAATATATATAATAGTAAATTACATGCCAGAATAAACAATAGCCATGTAAAGTCCTTGGATTTGAACTGTTTAAAGTCAGAACAAACTGGAATTACTCAAGGCTTAATGATTCATTGCGCTTTATTCTGAGATCTTAGGAGACTGGTGTTGAGCATCACAAACATTTTCTCCAAGATTACAAGGGTCCAAACGCTTTTTGTAATCCTCAAGATTTTAAAGTCATTGTGAGAGCAGTTTCCATTTCATTGGTATCTAATGAATTGTGGTGTATGTGCTTTCTTAATGATCTGTCATGTAGGCATTACTGTGGCAACTACTATAAATCATGACCAAATGAGAATTTATCAGTCTCACACAAAGCAAAGTTGAAGTCAAGCGCACTTCGAAAACCCATGTGGTAACACCTCTGTCATTTATGTCACATAAATGGCACACATAAATGGTGGTACTAGATCAAGACAAAGGTCCACCTCAAAACTGAGGCCAACAGCAGATGTTTAGGGAAGAGTACAAGAAAGTCAAGCACGTAATATAATTTCCACATACCAGTCAATACTCTATATTAGCTTTACGTTAACACTGAATATTCTTTTTTTCCTCCTGTAATTTAAGTGAATTTCAATATTGGAGAATGTCTTTAAATGTGAAATTTGTTAATAATTTTAATTCTGAGGTGATTTCCAGTTAATACTGGATCCACTACGTTCATATCCAGGTTAAAATACTTCACACACACAGAAAAAAAAGATTATTTCCTCTCTACATGAAATTTGAGCAGATGCATATGAGTCACTGCCAGTTCAAAGAGCCAAGAGGCTTCTGTGCATCATCCATATTTCATCAAGCATGAACAATTCCCACTGAAGTCAGAGGGATTTTAGCTATGGTGGTGGCATTAGATATGTTGGGACTTTTATGATGTCTGTGCTCTAAAAATATACTTTTCCTCTGCAGAATTCACAAGGTGTTCTGAAAGGTTGAGGATGGCCAGACTGTCTACTGGCCGTCATCAGTGTCATTTGCTGTTATTTTGTAGGTGGGAAAATTGAGCTACAGAGAGGTTAAGATGTCTGATGCTGATGTGGTGAGAGTGACCATCCAGAGATGAAATCACTCTTCCTCTAAATGGGAACATCTACTGATTTCAGTTGAACTAGCAGTGTCACTACGGAATTTGACTTTGAACCTCATTTTTGCCACTTTTATAGCCTCCACATATAGTGAGTAAAGAAGAATCCATTTCACTTCCTGAATTACAAAAGCAACATAACTCTTCTCCCTCTACAAGGAAGCACATCATTCCTGTTTGCCATTATGTAGCAAAAAACAATACTTTCAGAAAAACAATGCTCCAAATTCGTGGCTTTAAGGAAAACAAGAACGATAATACTACCACACCTTAACTCCTTTAAAGTCCCATTAAACATGGTGAAATAACCCAACTTTTAAAAAAATCATAAAATGCGTAGTATACCCAGGGAAGACATATGTCCAAACAGTTAAAGCACCATATTAACAGTATTGAAACAAATGATGCGTTTTCCTCTAAAAAAAAAAGAGTGTAAAAACGTGGTCTAACAGTCACAGTGTAAAGGTGGGAGTGAGAAGACCCTGAAACTGAAGACTTTTGAGTTTCTCATAACGTTTAATGTTTAACCAGAAAAGACCGTCAAGAAATATAACGCCATATTTTGGCATGATTTTCCCCTGCCTATGGATACACATTTCTTTTCAGGTGAGACTCCCAAATGTGTTTCATACAGGCAAAAAATATTCTTTTCCAAGCCTGAATTATTTTATGCTTCAGCAGTTTATTTGACTATAGCTATCATTTACGTTGATGTATATGAGATGATAGCAAAAATATCCATTACAGGAAGGGGTAGCTCTTCCAGTCCCTCTCAGCATTTTCAGCTGAAAGGAAATGCATTGTGTAAAGCAGTAATGAAAGTTTTCTGGCCTTTCTTTCCTGCGCTTCGCGCTCAAAGCCTAAGGCACACTGAAAGATGATGAAGAACCTCTTTTTCCTGCCCAAAGGCATATCATCAATATTGTCAGCTTTCCTCATTGCTGATGTCTATTTCCTTGGTCAGTGATTTTCCCTTTCTTAGACTTTTTTGAGGTAAATGTAATGGCAGCATCTGTAGGTTGTATTTGTAAACAGTGTTCTGCTTTTTTGAATGATGGGTGTGGACCATCTTGTTGGTATGAATGCAAACACTTAGACCTAGGTCACAAATGTACTTAGGGGATTGATTGCAGTTAAAAATTCAATGAGAATTTGATGCCCAAATGGTATTGTGGCACATGGCTTTCCCCTATTTGTTTCGTGTCTGTGTACAGAACAGACAGTTGGTATGCAGACCTACCTCTGCCTGAACTGATGGACACATAAAATGTTTTCCAAGGTATTGCTCCAGCCTCTGCCAAGCTTTGCCAGGAGTAAAATGCTGTAGAATACTCCACTTTTGCCATTAATGGAGATATTCATCCAAAGCTACCAAAAAAGCTGTTGAAAGCAGGAATCAATTTAATTTTATGGTAGTGTTGGGTTAGTATTATTAAACCTGATGTATTATTACTGATGATTAACCTCAGGCAGAGAAGATATTAATATTTCTGGTTCCATTAGTTTGAGAAGTAGATCCATAAATAATACATAAATCCATTGCTACTGTTCCTCTCCTCAAGCCATTTCTTATTTTTTGCAGATGTATGATTTCTTTAAAGGTCAGTAGGACAACATCACAAAAGAAACAGTATAACCCTAGGAAATATAATTGAAGTGATTTCTAAATCATTGTGACCTTGTGACTGCAGTTTCTGCTGATAGCAATCACACTGTTTTTTCTGAAGATCATGAGTGAAATATCATTCTCGTGCTGTAAAAGAAACCTCAGTTATTTGTACAAGGCACAAGACAGTTTTTCGAATGCTTCCTAGCTCTGCTCAGAGAAAGTCTGAATGGTGTTTGGCAGTGGGACATGAATATTGCTTAGCGATTGCTGGGTAGTTGGGCACGTGGCACTCCCAGATGGGCTGCAAATACCTAAATCAAAATTCTCTTTCTGACGAGGGGGTTAATATGCAAGGTATATATTGAGAGTCATCTTGTAAGTCGTCCTGCAGGTCTCTTCAGTTTTAATTGTTCAACTTCACCTCTTCCCAACCAAAACTACAATTAGTTGCTGAACACTAAAGTAAAAGGTTTGGTAATTCCTGAAGCTGGTTAATTCTGGCAACACGGGTACTTCTTTTCCACTGGCTGAGAAAGATTTTGAAGGTATTCTTAGAGCTGATGCCCGTCTTTTTTCTGAGGCCTTCCTGCCCGACACCATTTTTACCCAAAGCCAAATTCTGAATTTAATTTTTCTCAGTCAGAGCTTTACTATAGTAATTTTCTGATTTTCTAGTTGGAAAAAGCAAAAATTCTATTGTAACTTGATTAAATTTTCACTGAGTTTTCAGCATTCTGACTCAATACCATTTTCCATTTAAATACTAGTCAGAACCTGATATAGAATAAGATAGCTGGGTGTTTCTGAAACTTTAGGTTATAGAACTGATTTTCTAATAGAAATACAAAAGATTGTGTTGCTGTTCAGCTGGATTACTCTTCTGGTAATTAGTGTAGTGTTATGCGGATGCTATTAGAGGGATAGTGAAATGACAGATGTTCGTGGCTACAGAGTTAATGCCTTGACTGATCAAACATCAAAGCACAGAAGCCGTTTTTTTAAACAATGGATATAGAATCAATATTGCCGGCTGTCTGAAAATTGCTCTTGCAAAATCCAAGTGATTCATTGCTAGTTAAGTAACATCAGGTTTGCACCTAGGAGTTTGTTTTGTGTCCACCATTGGTGTAAGAGTGAAGATTTTCCCGATATGACTGTAAAGAAATGTCTCTCTCTTTTTCTTTCCTTTTTTTAAAATTTTTTAATTTATTTTGTTAAGCTATGGGGAAGTAACTTGCTATGGTTTTTTTTTTTCCCTGATGTATGTTGGAATAATTTTTTTTTCCATCCAAATTCTGATTTACAATCCTTATTCAATTTAAAAGAGTAGGTATTGAGCACAAGGTTTCATAGACAAGATGTTGCATATCCTATTTTATTTAGCTCAGTATTAATATTTAGGAAGCAAAAAAAGCTCCAAACCATAAGCTAGTGCAAAATTAATTCTTCAAGCTCTATTTTGATGTGAAAAAACTTTTTTTGTCTAATGATATTCTATCTGTCTTCACCAGGAACTTTATTTAAGACTTGCAGGAATTGTTTCTTTACATGACCTACCAGTATGTTTATAGCTAATACTGATTAGAGTATGTTCAGAAAAACAATGAACAAAAAAATCCTCACAATGGTAGGCATTAATGAACTCATTCTCACCTATGCATTTAGGAAAGGAGAGCACACGTATCATTTTTCACAGAGAAATTAAGAATCGTACATAATATATGCAATTTGCCCTCCACAAGCATTTGGCAGAGGAGGTAAACGTTACCTGAAAAGGAAGCTTCTATAACAACAGTAATTCCTTCAGTTCATTTTCAACACCAATATGTTTTTAATGTTTGATGAAAGAGAATTTATTTATTTCTGGGATTATTTGCATGCTCTAGTGACAGAGATTGTAGGGTTTTTTGGTTTTGTTTTTTGTGTGTGTGTGTGTGTGGTTGGACTCGATGATCTCAAAGGTCCTTTCCAACCATGAAGATTCTGTGATTCTATGATTTATTTGCATCTGTTTATTTATGCAATTATTTATTTGAATGCAGACTCAAGAATTCACACAAATGCTCACTGTCCATCACAGAGTGATTTTAGAGGGATTTATCAGTATCACAAGTAATTATGAATTTAATTTTTTTTTCCAAACTAGTGCTTTTGAATGAATCACATTTGAGACAATCACCTTAATACCTAATCAAAGTGACTTGTCAGGGAGTAATTGCTAGGAGCTTTCTGAAAATCAGTCCTTTTAAAATTGAGTTGTTAAGATCGTTAGAAGCTTTTTAAAACCATGTCCTCCTTTTTCGTTTGCTGGCTTTCACTGAAGCTAAATACAGGAGAGTCATTATGGCAGCTGCCTCTCAGGTAAGCAGTGGTGATTTGTGAGGAAATTAGTACAAGCAAGTTAGGTAAATAGGCATCTGAAGGAGAAAGGACGTTCTTGATATATGGAAAGTGATAAGCTGCAGTAGGGGTAAAGGATGGCAATAAATTCCTACAGAAAAGTAAAGGACTTACTGATTAGGATGCAGATAACTGTAAGGGAACAGCTTAAATCCGATTTAAATGCCAAGAACAGTTTCCAGGAGATGGTCAGGTATTGCAACAAGGCCATATAAATAAGATGACAATCCAGAAAAAAAGTTAAATTGATCTGTCAGAAGTATCAGCCTGTCTTTTATATACAACACAAAATGATATACCAGAATAGAATCAATATAGAAAAAAATGGTACAGGTTTCATCATAGCATTAGTGATACAGCAGGGACTAAATATGGCGCATTTAATGGCATGTTGGGTGCTGAGAGGAAGGACTCAAGAGAGTCTCGTTGTTTCCTCTTTTTCAGGTACTTTTTCTGTATCCTTTCCTATGTCTCCTTCCTTTTCTATTCCATGTGCCTGAGAACAGTAGAAGGAGCAGCTTTGTTACATAGAGCTAAAATGGATATCTATAAAAATTAAAATTGTGTAAATAGATATCTATAAAATTAAAAATCTGTAAATTTCTGTGAAAAGCAGGTTATTTAGATAGTCTATAGGAATGATTAAAATGCAATTATATAAGGTAAAGAAAACTGATTGCGTGAGGTGGCTAACATAATGATTGTCTGCTTGTATTCTTTATCTTATTGCATTAATATGACATCATAAAGAGGACTATAAATTTGCAACATGTTTCTTAGTGCTTTAATTTTACTGCAGATGAACACATTTGTACTCCTGTGCGTAAAATAACCTAATGTGAAGTACCAAAATGCACTGTGACTCTTTTTATATTTTTGTTTATTAGGAGATACCTTTTTCAGAAAAGCGTTCCTTTCCTTCTGTGAAACTTCGAGAAAACATGCTATTCTCCTCATATTGAGTCTAAAGGAAATTTCAGCCTTTGTATTTTAAAGGATTGTGTTTGAATTAGGTTTTGTTTCAAGTATGTTCATTCAATCAAACTCCAAGACAGTAGAGGCACTTTGGCACTTGGCTATTATTCATCTCACTGGGGACTTGGCACCCAAATGCCTCTGTGGATTGGCCTTAAGTCTTACTTAAAGATCCTTGGAATCAATAATTGATTGCTATAGATTACCATGGAAAAATATGTTGGGTTATGTCTTGAGCTGTAGATGAGGAACTAGTCTATCTCAAACTGTGACCGCAGGCTACATGGGCCACCTCAAATCATTGCTGGAAAAGAGTGACTGCAGCCTCACGAAAAGAGTGACTAGAGTAACCTTATCCACAGCAGAGGAGTAACCTGTCAGGTCCGAGTGCAGTCTTCTCACCTAGTTTCTGCTCTGGGACTCAAAACTGGCAGGTAGAAACTCTGTGTAACAGTAAGAAAAAACATAGCCTCAAATAAAAACCGTCTCTTGTCTCTGCAGAAATACCAGTGAAGCTACCTTAATAGTGGAGGATTCTTTGCCCTTAAACGTAGACTGAAAGCAACCAACTTACTATGTATAGATGTCAAGCTATACATATATATTTCCTTGCTTTGGAAAATTAAATTGAATCAGTGGAATAATTTAATGCATTTTGTTTATTTAGATTACTAATACATTAGTTAGTGGAAGTTAATTGGATGTCATGCTTTGGAAGCTAGGTATTAATTAAACACTCACTAAGTGCAAGAAGGAACTGGGGTTAAATTCAAAATCATGATGTTCAGTGAACGCTTATTGATGCCACAAGGTGACCAAAGAACTATAATCTTTCTATTATTATATTTGGTTGAAATGTTGATTAATGAAACTGTTGACGAAGCAGAAGGGAAGATTGCTCCATAGATCATGATCCGGAAGTAGATGAGACTGAAAGTGTGGTTCAGGTGTCTAACATTCTTTTTGCAACACCTGACAAGAAGAGAACAAAGTGGCCTGGCTCCATAGAGACCTCAGCAGACCCCGACACAGGGATTGTTTCGCTAACTGTTACCCTTGAATTGAAAGCAGATAAACTCACCTTTGTAGTTACATGGGTTGTTTTAATTGCTTGTTGATAGAGGAGTCTTTTTACTTCTTGACACAGGAAAACTCTGACTTGAGTGGATTTGCTTCCATTCTGAGACTTACCCTGGCAGAGAAGGCTACCCTTTCAGCTTTGTTGCTTGTTTCTTAAACAAACATTTTCTTTCCTTTGGCCAAGTGTAAGACAGACCTAATATTAAGGACTTCCATGCCACTTTCACATCTTCTGGAGGAATGACTACACATTCTTCAGAAGTAGGAAAGTTCTCCAAAGGTTAGGAAGAGCGCTAAGGCAACCCAATTCAGATGTGCCGACTGTTGGAAGCGGGAAGAGACAGTGTCCAAAACAGACTAGGATTCTTTTTGTGGAAAAATGAAGGCATATTTGATTGTAGCCCGTGTTTTGACCCTTTCTGTTTTCTAAAGAAACATCTTTTTTTGAGCTTGAATAATGAGAATGCTGAAGCATATTTGAATCACGCCTGTGCTTCTCCAGCTGGAGGAAGAGAAGCGTCAGGCCCCCAGTATCTGCTTTTATTTACAACTTGCATCTAAGAGTAAATGCTGCCTTTTCCTCTAGGTACCAATGTCTACCAAGGCGTTAGTGGGCTTTGTTTAACCTATTATCTATCTGAACTAACAGTATATTTTGTTAGAGTTCATACTCAATTGGCTGCAAGAGTTGTAAAACAAGCATAAAATAGAATTCTGGTTTCAATGAACATTTAGTTCTTGTATCATTTCTGTGTAAAAAAACCACTTTGCACTTCTGAAATGTATTTTTGCAGCAGTTTCTAATAACCCTGCTTGATTTGTAAGGCCAAAAGATAATAGCGTGAACTGGTCTTGAAGATGAAGCATATGGAGAATACGTATCTATAGGCTACTTTGGTCCCTCTATCCTTCTTCCTTCTCATCAGCATCACTTTTTTGTGACTGTCCCTCTCTGTGCTTTTACCTTAAGTACTACCAGTAACAGTCTATCTGCTGTTCCTCTCATTGGTACTGCTTGACATCAGAAGACGCTGTTCTTTTTTTAGTGCTTATCTTATGTGTATCAAGGCAGAGCAGTGGTGTTCAGTGGTGTTGCCATGGCTTACTCTCACCCTTAGGCAGCATGGTAAGGCTTTAATTTCATTCTGCCTTGGACAAGGATTTTGTGGACATGAAAGTTCAACTTAAATAAAACCTGACCTTATTATCATATTTATTGCTCCCACTGGATGCATTCATATTATCTATTTGTTTTGAATTTCCAGAGAGGAAATTGCTGTGCTTTCTAGTTTCCTTCAGAGGATGCTAAATCCAAGAAAGCTGTAGTCTGAAAACAGATTTTCAGAAAAGATGTACAATTCTGTGTCAATACTTTTGGGATGCTTTAAGAGAAAAAAATTTCAGCATCATGTCTCATATCTAAAAGCTAGTGACGTTACCGCCAGTCTTGAAAGCAAAAGCTGTTTATATTTGTCCTGAAGCAATAATTTTCCCATAACTGATTTCATTGCAAAGATCTGAGTGAAACTGCAAATTTTGTGGTAGTCCTCTCGAAATCTGATGTGCTGATTTGCGCATACTCCATCTACACGGACAGTTCTCAGAGAAACATTTCTAAATTGGAAGACAGATGGAATTTCTTAACTTCGCAGTTTTCATATTAATGAGAATCTCTTGTATATGATCTACAGGAGACAGATGTGCTCACATCTTATGCATTCATTAATTGCATGAATTTGCCTCTATCATTTTTGTGTTTCCAGCAAGTAATTTTTTTTTTACTCTGAAAATGACCAATTCTATAAAAAAGTTGTAATGACAAAGTGAAATGTGGAAAACAAAGTGGCTCAACTCCAGCAAGAGGTTTAATCATTTAATTAATTACCTTTGTTAACACAGATTGGTTAAAAGCTGTTTTCTCTTCAGCAAAGATCAAAGGGGTCTGGTAATGCTGGTGAGACAAAATAACAGCTTCTTTCATGGGTCATGAGAATCTAAACAGCCAAAAGCTGCCTCTGAACCAAAAAGTCAATTTTATGTGTAACTGAAAAAATTGCGCATTATTTTTCACCAGGATATTGATTTTCACCAGGATATTGATTTTCACCAGGATATTTTTACTGCAGGTGACATTATCACAGCAGCCTTTGCTCATTTCCACTGCCTGACAAATGTCCCACCGAGATGCTGTGTCCTTCAGAGCGACAACAGAACAACCCCGTTAGACACTGAAGGTGATGTAAATGTTCTCAGAATGCTTATGAAGGAATTTTCTTCTTTCTGCAGACTTTTAACACTGTTTAGTACAAAAGGTTAATTGTGAGATAAGCTCCTATCTTCCTGTTTTGACTTTGCAACTCTTGCAAAAACAGATGATGGGAAATAATTGTGATGATCTTTAGACCTCAATTTTAAAGATTTCATTAAACTTTAGACAATGCAATTCCTTCTAAGCTTCTTCTTAACACACATTTGTCAGAGGTATTTATCTACCTGTAGAGCAATGCATCTGATAGAAGGTGGCTAGTACTGAGTGTTATTTCTCTGACACTGTAAAGACATAATTTATCCAATTAATAGCTTTCTTGAAAACCGTGTGGGTAAAATAACCCACTGAATAATTAATATTTAGATATAAATTATTGAATAAAGGTTAAAGAGTGTGTATCATAAAAGGCTATCTTCAAGTGAGTTTAAAGGTTCTTAGAGAATAATCTTTCTGAAATATGGTACATAACTGGCAGTAATCCAAAATAAAAATAATTTGCAGAAAAAAGGTTTATAACAGTTTTTCCTTTGTTTCACGAGAATCTCATTGGTTGAATTTGATTAATCACATTATCTTGGTTGTTCATTTTGGGTACGTGCTTTTAATGAAGAATTGAGGAAAACAAGAGAAATAGACAGTTTTAAAGAAAACAATGAAGTCATTAATTATGAGGACTAGAACAGTTAAATAAAAAGAAGGCTGAAAGCAGATGTGATAACAGCCTTTGCAGATTAGAATTCTGGTAGAAGGAATGGTGATTCTTCCTTCTCCATGTTTTCTAAGCATATAAGAGGACTAAATTGGTCTAATTTACACTGAGAGGGATGGAATTTTGAAAAACCTTCCAAAATATAAGGATAGTTGAAAGAAGATGCCCAGTCTTCTGTGGAATGCTCAGTGCTGGCTAATGCCATTGCTAGAGATGATCAGATGAAGTGCTGGATAGGAAGAAAAAAGATAGACTGCATGACATTTTTGAACTCCCTTTCAGCTCAATGAAGCTCTACCTTTCAATGATGCTGTACCCTCAAAATCCTAATTTTCTAGCTGAACACAATTTATATAATTTCATTCTTTCTCTTCTGTATTCTTTGAAAGAAGCCTGTTTGGTAATCTATATATTTCCTTTCCAGTGCAGACATGTGTCTTCCATTTCTTATAGCTTCTCAGGGAGCAATTCCTTCTCCAGTCTTTGAATTTATTAAATTATATATATATAATATAAATACAGAATAAAATATTCCTATATAAATACAGATATAATTTTTATATATATATATATAAAAAATAAGTAATTCTGAAATTTAAGATGCAAAAGTAATAGAATTAGGATTAATTTCTTTCAGAAATATATTGCTTCACAAAAAGATAAAATAATTGTCAAATTATAACAGAAATTGATTGATTCTATTGCTGTTCAGCAAACCAAACATTTTTTAATAGAAATGTCTGATCTCTGTACAGAAGAGAAGATGTAATAAATGTGTTTGCTACTTTATTTATTTGCTAGGACAAATAAAAATATGACAAAGAAAATTCAATACCCTTAAAACTAATGTATTTTCTTTCTGGTTTAAGTTAACATTAAAATTACATGCCTCAAGAAAAACAGACTTAGTACATTGATTTGATAATTGTATTGACCAGACTGTCCTGCGAGACGATAGACTTGTCTTGTGCTGCTGCCTCTTAGTACTTCATAATTCTGTACCCTTTCTATTAGCAAACAATGTTAGCTTAAAGCTTAAAATAAAATACTCAACTGTCGAGGAATTTGAAACACCGTGAATCATCAATAGCCTCTGCAGCAATTAGATCTTCAGTGATTTAAGAAAGTAAGAAAGTCTAAAAATCAAAAGTAAATTTTGGAGGACAGAAGGCAGACTCAATACTGTTTTGATGCAATATCTCTAAATGTAATACCTGGTTCGGTGCTGCTGATCTTCATTATTTTTGAACAAGGACCGAGCAGCAAAAAATATAAGAACACTTCTTAGATAATCCGTGGAAAAAAGCCATTGTACACATGCTTCACCCGTATATTCAGAGCAACGTTGTTTGGTAGAGCATTTCTTCATGCTCATAGAATACTTCAGACAAAATGCACTCAACACAGTTCTACCTGACAATAAACAGAAGTGCAGTTAGCACTGTAACCATGGCAAAAAGCTCTCAATGTGGATATAATATATGTGCTGTCTGGTTTTCAGCACATAAAGCATTACAACTTCTTCAGGTAAAAAGACTTAGTCACATGTGGTGACCTGTGAAGCTTATCTGTCACTACATTTAAAATAATATACATGGAACGTAATACATTTAGTTTTATTGTTTTTCTGCATGTGGCCTTTGTTCCACAGAATACTTGTATTAAATCTTTTTCCCCTTCTGCTTATATGTGATACTCTACTATTCAATTCTTCTGAATGCGTGTTTACAAACAAAGCAAAAAAATTAATTGATATTGAAATGCAAATGCAATATAAGCAACCTGCCTCCATTGCATTAAGATGCATAGAAAATAACCATATTATACCATTCTGAGCTCTGAATGTGCACCCAAAATAAATACAATCCATCACTAAATACTTTTTTCATTTCGTAATGGGCCATTAGTGAGCTGTCTTCGTATGCCAAATAACAGCTGAAAGCAAACAGCTAGAACAGGCTAAGAGTAAACCCGCCACACTTCGAATTAGACAGGAGGCAGAGTTTTGGCTGTCTTCACACCTACTGTATTCACTGGCTTCTAGGGAGCAATTCTGTAACTCTTACCAACCTAGGGGAGAAGAAAATCAGACTAAAATATAGTTTCATACAGCATTATAGAGGAATATCCAATATAAATAGAACAGGACTTGCTGCAAATGCTGTTACATGGAAGTCATAACAGCAAAGGGCACATGTGATGCCTAAACGTTTAGAGCCTGTTCAAGTTTTTTAGAGAGGTCAGTTTTCCATTGGAAAATGCTTATTCAATGGAATTGAAGCATTCCATTAGCTCCAACAGATCGAGTCTGCTGGAAGAAACCTTCCAGCCAGCCGTTTCTGGGCCACTCGTTGCCCACACGTGACTCTTGCTCTGGACTGCTCGGTTGACAAGCATCACTGCCAGCCCCCACAGGTTGACTCTGGACTCTCCTCGCCATGCTAGAAATATTAACAAATACCTGTCTACATTCTTCCAACTTGTTTGTTTGTTTTGTTTGTTGTTTTTTTTTTTTAAATTCCATTCTCTGGAAAATTTCTTACTGCTGAAATTTGGTTCTGATGCTGAACAAAGAGCAGCTTCACCCCTTCACCCTCCTCTTCTCACTACAGTTTTGGAAATCAGACATTTCTGCAGGATGGAAATTTTGGCTTAGTGACTGTCCTTTCATCAAATTACCATAAATTTTGGCAGAGCAGAGTAATCGGCATGCTACCACTGGAGCTGTAGATTGAACATTGGATTGGCAGAGTAATTCTACAGGGGAGAACTGCATTGAGGTCTAGCTTAAACTGGGAATTGGCATTACAGATCAGTGACGGTGCGTTGTCAGAGCCGTGTATTGGGAGCATGATCTGTCTGCTTATCCTACCAAATGAGTAAAACCTCAGTAAGCTTTCCCTGAGTGATTCATTCTAGTAGATATACTGTACTCAGAGCCTAAGAAAGTATTGACTGTATTTTCTGTCTAATTTATCATGCTTGATTGTGATTTGTATCTTATATTGGAATCCTTGTGGATTGCAATGGGAAACAGAGACCACGATTTGGAGTTGCGGAGAGTTATACAGAATGCGTTAGTTTTTGATCTGATGATTTAAGCTATTATCAGATTACTTTGAATCACTGGCACCGGACTATTTATTCGTGTTTTTAGAAGTAATGCAATATTTGGACTTTAAGCTTGATTGATAGTCTCTAAGCATTATTATAATAGACTCTTCCCTGACTGAGCTAGTAGAGAACCTGCCAAAAATATTTTCTCAGATAAACACAGACTTTCTTTCTGTCATTCATTTATATAATTTCTCATCTTTAGCCTTTTCTTGCTACATTTGCAACAGGCTGCGAATCAATTAAGCTTTGAATTGCTCGGATGTTTATTTGGAGGAAAGAAACACTTGCATTTATGTAAATCAAACTATAAAAAGATCAAGAAGCTTGACAACTGGGAAGTGTTGAGATGATCTCTAAAAATATCAAGTAAGCAGCATGTTAGAATGTAGCTTTACAGACACTCAACCTTTTCTTTTCAGGCTATCAAACAAGTCAAGTCAGCGTCCAGGGAGTTAATGTTAAATAAAACTGGCTCTCTCGGGAAGTAGAATAAATGCTAACATATGTGTGCTTTAGTTCAAATTCTGAAAGTCCTGCCTGCCTTCCTGTGTGGAAGGGGGTCTATTTTCTTTTTCAAAAATTTGTCTGCATAAATAGCAAAAGAATTTGTCAGGGATTTCTGGAGTTCTGGATGCTCAATGATTAGTGGGTTGTGGGCACCTGGGCTGCATCAGGTTACAATAATCTCGACGCATTCAGAATACTTTTAGTTTATCACGCATGCTCTGGCATGTTTGACGTTACCACATAAAAAATTTTCTGCATTAAAAATTCTACGTGCTAGGTTGAATAAAATCTTTGTTGGGAAACTTCTAGGATCCAGCACTGGATTTCTGGGCAAAACTGAAGCATTTATCTCAATTACCTGGCAGAATGGTGAAAGCGTGAGGGATGAGATCCCTCATACCCCAATGCTGACAGGTTCGACAGTTAGTCTCTTTGGAGGCTACAGTATTCTGTGTAAATACATTACTCTCGACCTGATTTTCCCTTGACCCGATTTTCCCTTGACCCAAAGCAACACATTAAGCCAAATCAGAGTTTGGACTTTCAGTGAAAACCTTCCAAAGACAGGTTAAAAGAACTGACCAGAATTTGAATAATTTAAGTAAGGAAGGAAAGAAGGAAAGGAGGGAGGGAAGCATTTTACAAACACTTGGAGTCTGTTGAGCTTGTATTATCAAATATGGACATGTCCTTGCAATGTTAAAAGCTCATTTGAAAGAAAGCTGGGTTTCCACATGTGAAGCCTACAGTATATAAAACTACGTATTTATGTACGTTTGGAAAATGAGGTCAAACACTTTTTAGAAGTTTTGGGTTTAGAGAAGCTTCAAAACCTAATGATACCAATGCATAAATGTGTGCTTAAACTGGATAATAGACATCGACAATTCAGAGAAACTAAGTAGCAATCCACATGATTAATCATGCAAGTATTCACTTGTAATTCTGCAGCTAATTTAGGATATAGTAACTCTTTTAACGGTCCCACGATTTCAGAAGAAACTCTTGTGTTTAATTGTATGGAGTCCTGAGTTGACTGTTTCTCATCTAAATACTGATCTTGTGGGCTGATGATCTGCTTAACTTCATGGTTGATAGCTCGAAGGGAGAGGAATGTTTTGAAAATTCTCATCTGCTAGCGGACCCTGCTGCAGGGAGAGGGACTTGCCCTCTGTTTGCCGACATGGCTATTCTTGCTGCACATGCCACTGTGGGAAGGAGGGTATGGCAGATCTAGGAGATCTCACTTCAGACTGTAGCTCCATCATTTTTAGGAATCAGGTGGAAGTTACAGACACAACATCTTAGTTCTGTGAACCACACAGGAACAATATTGGTAGGTGCAGCAAAATTATGGCTTTCTAGTCAACAACAAAATCACTTAACAACAGAATTTTTCTGTTCTATATTTGCATCTTGCACTGGACATTTGCATCTCACTGGAAGAGGAAATTATATTATTTTTACATCAGTAATTTCTATGATCTTGCTTCTAATTAACAACTAGCTAATTAACTTTCCTTCCTAAAATGGCACAATGTTTCTCAAATGGAAGACTGTTTCTCAGTCTTTATCCATCCCACAAGTCACACAAAGCAAAAGATGTTAAAAGATTTGTTTGCTATAGCTGTTTGGGCCAGAATACACTTGCAGTATATCTACAAATCCAGAGGACCAGACAATGCTGTCTTAAAGAATACCCTGCAATGATTTGTTCAAAAAGAATTTATTAACTTCTAAAGTGCAAGAAGGAGAAACATGGCCCACTGATATGGATATAGGAGTTGGAAAGCCTGGGTTAATCTTTCTGCTCTGTCATTCTCCTCTTCTTTGACTTTCCATATGGGAATGGATTCTGCTGGACCTCTGCTCCCCCTCTGCAAAACAGGGGCAGCAGTATCACAATATTTCAAAGCATTGTGCTAAAGACCCGGAGTGCTTATGGTAATAGGATAAAAGATATGGAACAAATTAGATAGAGGCTTTGCTGAAAGTTTAAATGGTATCAACTCCTGCATATTTACAAATGTTACTATTTGTCATTACTCTGCTCTGTCAGCATTCAGGAGGCAAATGCCCGAGTTGACAGACCATAAAATTTGATTTCCCTTCATACAACATTTTCTGATTTGAAATATCTGCTGTTAATATGTGCACATCTGTATGTTTGTATATATCTATACATGTGAATATTCATATATTACTATTAGCCTCCACACACATTGTTAAATTGTGATAGCGCTGAGAAGTCTGAAGCAGTTTGTATTGCAGAGGTCTCGCATTCATCGCCTGCTGTGTTGTTGACTCAGTGAGGGACTGAAATAGGCATACTTGCTGTTCTCCAAGGACAAAGTAGGAGCCAGTCCCTTGCTTATTGAAAACAAAGGATCTGGCAGGGAGGGACTAACGTGGTAATTCCTTTTGCTTCCCAGCCCTCACACTTCTACAGCTACTTGTGCATGAAATGTCTTGGGTAGGAGCTACAGGCAGCTTCAGTTCACGGTGGTGTTTGTGTATTTTTCTGTAAAAAGTCTTACCAACAGTGAAAATATTGGAAGAAAGTTGAAATTCTGAGTGAATTAGTCTTGAATTTTTAAAAAATTATTAGATTTCATTTGTTATTAACTTTATAAACTGTAACTACAAGATAAAAGTTCTGAAGTATTTTAGATTTCCTTAGGTGGTGGCGTACATTCATATGAACACAGGAGGTCAGATTTTCTATTCATGTCATAGCCTCGCTGAGATTTGTGGAGCTATACTTATTTAGCCCAGCTGAAACTTGGGACTGATGTAATAGATTTCAGATAACGTAACAGAGGTTTATTTAATTATCTTCTCTGACTTAATGTTTAATGGAAGTTGCATTTACTTTAAAAATATTGTATTTCACCTCTTTTTAACAGAAGTTATGGATAATTTTATCTAAAAATAAAATGTGGAGAACGTGTCTTTGAAGAGAGTCGCCAGAGTAGTTTGGCCCCAAATAGAAATCTTTTAAATTGTTTCTAATTTTCTGTTTCATAAGGAGGTAAGAATTCTAAAAATTTCATTCATTCCCTAATCTCTCAAAATTGTCATGAAGTCTTAGCCCTCAAAACACTGCTAGAAACAAGTTCTGGTGAATCACTACAAAAATGTTGTCCTTGAGAGTCTGATGCTGGCAGTTAATTTCTGCCATTTTCGCACCATTCGCCATGTACTTATTTGTGCTACCTGGGCCAGCTCTGCCTTTAAAAATAGCCCACACAGAAGGCCCTCGGGAGTAGCGAGGATTTGGCAGCCTAACTGGCTAGCGGGCATTTCGACATACTTCTCTTGTTATCTGATTGCTTCATGGATAACTTGGTGAAAAAAAAATCACTGCTGTGGGAGGAAAGAGGGGGAAAGACATAGCCTCCACATCTCAGCAGCTCCCGCGGTGGCTCCCGGGCACACACACCTCCTTTGCTGGGCTGGGGGCTCACTTCTCCTCTAAACTTTAACTCATGTCTCTGCACCGAAACTCCTGTGAGGAGCAGAACGACTCCTGCAATGCTAACAATCACTTTAAAACTTAAGGGAATAAACTTTAACAGCAAATATTTTATCTTCTTGACAAGTAAACACTTTAGAGTTCCTTTCAAAGGGTAATAAAAATGGAGTGGCTTCAAGAAAAAAGGAAAAGGGAAAGGACGTATTTAGTATATCAGATGTTTGCTGGCAGGTCCTGAGCTAGTGTAAATCAACTCTGCTCCATTCAAGTCAGCACACTTCTGGTGATTTATAGCAGAAAGGATCTTTACCTTCTAACTTTAGTCCACCCATGAAAGGAAAGCTTTACATGGAAGTGTTCCATTTCTAAAAAGGTAGATTTAACCAAAATGTGTCTTATTGAAACAAGAACAGAAATTTAAAAAAGACTAAAATGTATGTGTGCATGTGTATCCCTTCAGGGGAACAATGTGCACGTAGGCTCTGATGGTTAGGGTGTCCCTACAATGCTTTCTCTTCATCTCTTGCAGAGGGAACCCGGGTTAATTAAAAAACTTTTTTCCTTTGTTAAAGAAAAAACATGTTAATTTCAAGTTTCATTAGAATCTGATGAGAAAAATCAGTGGCTATCTAACGGAAAAAAAAGATCAGTGGAAGGTTACTTTTCTAACACAGCTCTACCAGGGGCTAAAGACTCTTTCAAAGGAGGGAGTGAATTTACATGCTTGAAAGTGTGCTCTCATTTAAGAAACGTGATTGAAGTTAATTGTGCTGGAAGTGATGGTTACTGCTCAATACTGGTTTGCATGGACTGACCTGATGTAAGACACAGTTCTAGTGGAATGTATAAACCTTGAGGCGCTCCAAATAGGGAATTAAATTTCCCTTGTTAATTCAAGCTTGCATAGCAGATTTGGAGTAGGGTGGCAGATTGTATCTAGGAGAACAAAGGCAATGATCGTATGATTGCAAGTGTCCTAAGGCTTAAGCTAACACATTCTATGATGCTCTGTATTGAAGTGCAAAGGTGGACAAGGTCAAACTCTTTATTTCATTGGAGGAATAATATCTTAAGTTGTCTGTAATCTGTCATTTGACCCTGTAGGACTAGAACATTTAACATGATTTTTAAGAGTATATCATTAGCAGAACAGACATAATTATTAAACCAAGGATATCGAAATCAAGTTTGAAAGATCTGGATGTGCAGAACTACTGTGTCTCAGTATATTTTGAACATCTCTATGTGTGATACCTAGGTCCTCAAATATCCTTAATAGGTCCCAGACTTTTATTAGGCTTTGATCTTTCATTTATTGTCACCCCTGAGCAAAAAATATAACAGAAGAAAAAAAAAATCAGATTATTGTCTCTCATGAATTATTAGGAGGAATTAAATATAACTGTAACAGCAGCTTCTTCATAGTGAAACAATATGAAATCTTGAATTACAGTGTTGAGAGATGCTGAATTCATTGTAACTGCAAACCACTTGTAGACTTTAGTGAAGGGGGAAGGAAGCCAAATTATTCAGGATTCACAAATGTGCACAGACTTGCCCATGAGCAGTGCTTGGCACGTGTGCCAATGTCCTCTTTTCATTCCATGTTTCCTCTGTTGCAGTTCATTGCTTGTCTACAGGACCAGCCTTCTTTCTTGTAGGCCAGTCTTTCTCATTTTACTGTCTCACGATGCAGTATCCCAAGGCAATTGGGAAGTATCCTAATTAAGTTTTGTTAATTTGAAGAGAAAGGGCCATTATATACCTTCAATGGGAAACGGTGTGCAAGGGTCGATTATTATAATGGTGATTATTATTAAGCATTTCAGACTGTCTATCTGCTCTATTGACAACCTATTTGCAATCATTATTTTCATATGAATATTCATACGGACCGTAGAAATATAAAGTATGATACTTGGCAACATTTATGCAATTAAATACACATTTAAATTCTGCTAGTAGTAGTGGAAATTAAAATCTTCAGACTGATTAGAAGAAGGTTAGGCTCTATTAATCCCCACCATCTATACATCTATCCCTGTAGCTATCTGTCCTCTTTAGATGTTTCAAAGGTGTTCATCTGTGCCCTTGAATTACAGAATAATTTAAACTCTTTTATCATTGTGTAAAATGGCACAACTTCTCTAAAATGAATATGTATTAGTAAATATTATTTACATAAATATCCACACTGATATCTTAATCTCTCAAATGTAGAGACATAGAAACGTTTTTTGTGCAACCACAGAATTTAATAGCTTTTCAGTGTGAAGAAAAGTATCCCATTTGAAAAAAACTAAGAAGTGTAAGGAGAGATTAGGCTTATGCTTGTTTGATGGATATGATTTTCATTTGAATAAGATCAATAATTATTCCTCAGTTTCTGAAAGAGCCAAAAGTTAGATTTCTCTAGAGTTTCCTTCTAGCTAATTGGAGCATTGCTCATTTTTACCCTTTGCTTAGGACATCAGTGAGTGGTGGTTGTTCCTGATCTTTTAGTACACCATGAAAAAAGTAATTGGAAACTAACTTCAGTTTCATGATTGTCTGCTGTTATCACAAAAAAACCCAAACAACACAAAACCCAAAACCAAAAGAGGCTGCTTGCTCTGCTTCTGAATCTTTCTCACTTTGGATCTATTTCAGAGAAATGGGAGATTTGCAGTAGAATTTTTGCCCAAATGAAACACTGCATTTGTTGAATTTTTGTGTTTTATAGCCATTGTCAGGAAAGAGAAAAGAAGGGCAGTGGTAAAAGTTGGCTTAAAATGTTCCTGTCTATTGTATTTGAACAGACAATACCGCTGCATTCATCTGAAGTATCCTTCAGAGTGCCTGTTCACCCTTTGCATAGCCCTGAGAGTCCATTTATTTCACACATCAATTACACACTTGACATTTTAACACTGTGTCTCTGATTCTAATGGGTTTTAGGAACTGCATTACGATTAGAGAGAAATGTTTCATTCAGGAAAGGAGACACCAATCACTTACATTAAGAACAGAAACATAAATTGCAAAATGTTAAAATTAATGTAACTGGAACTCAAGAAAAAGATAAAATACGCATAGAATTTCCATCTCTTAAGCGGTTTCTCCTGTGTAAGTCCAGAAAGTACACAGCTGCTGCGATACTTAAATTTCTTTTTGGATCTGCAAAGAATAGGATTTCCCTCATGGTCATTACATGCCACAGCCTTTAACATTGTTTCAAGGACGATTCAATTGAATTAGAATGGGCCTGAAATCACTAGAAATGTTGTTCTGAGTTAAAGAAATTCCCAAGCTGTAATTTGATGTTTTCAGCTTTCCTCTTTGTAAGATCCGTTGTTTAGTTTGAACATCAACTACATGTGGCTAATGGTCAAAATTATCTTTTTAGGCCGTGCCTCTAAGAGAGTTGCGCTGTGTGTTAATTTCTTTTAATAAAATATTTCCCACTAATAGCAATTAGTCCAAAGCAAAGGTAATTTTTTTGTGCTATTTAGATTGCTTCAGTCACAAATGACCTACAAGTCATTTTATAATAAATTTGCTATTATTTTATTAGCAGCTGCATTTCAAAAACTTTTGTATTAATGGAACTTGTTAACTGGACTTTCACCCCCTCCTGAGTTTATTAATTTAGTGATTAAGCTTCACACAGGTTCCTGACTTTGCAGAAACTGAAGAAGAGAATGCTTGACAAAAGTAAACTATTTTAGTTGATTGCAGTCTGAGAAAAAGGAAAAGACAAATGTATGCAAAAAAGCTTCATAGAAATAGAAGTCAGATTTTATCCTATTTAGTCTTGCTTCTTCAGGTGGTGCTTTAGCTACTTTAGGAAGCTCTTGAGCTGAGAGATTTTTCAGCCCATATGAGCATCCATATCAGGAATACTTAACTCCTGTTAAACAAGATAGAGTTTTCCCAGAAAAATGAGAGTTGAAAAGCAATCTATCCAGTTGGCCAAGTCTAGCCAAGTACTTTCTCTTTGTCATTAACAATAAAAACATCAAAAACAACAACAGTGTACACAAATTTAATTTTAAGTGAACCCAATTTACATGTGCGAGTGAGCAAAAATTCCTCCCTTTGGGAAGTCTATCTCTAAACTCTATGGCATGAGCCTGTGAATCTGATGTATACATACCAGTCTCGGTTACTCTGGGCAGAATGGAATGAGTTTACATAGAATAATTCCATTTAACCTATGTGCGTGTGATCCCTTATTCAAGGTATTTTGCATATTCCTCTCAAAGTGTCCATAGAAAATGAGAACCCATTACCATTTCAATCGAGGAAAATTATGACTAGATTTTTAAGAGTTTCTTATGCCAGACTGGAATTCATAATGCTGTATTTGACTGAGTCTACATAATCATACCAATGTGGCACTTGGCCTTCGTGAGGGCTTTATACCTTGACCAGGTCTACTGACAGATCTCTGAGAATCTCACTGCAAAACAAGTCATTCGGTAGAGAAAGGACACCAGGATTCAGATCTGAGAGTCTAATTCTTACCTCCTCGTGTGGATGGGAAGATGGTAGAGCAAAGCTCTAGTCTGAAACATTATCATTAAGAAGTTGCCTAGAAAGCATCTGTCCATCACTTACAATCACTTAGTGCTCCCAGCTCCAGCTAGTGGTCCCAGCGCTTTTTGAAGGCAAAGCGTGTAGGGCTTGTTGTTTTCTGATAATTTACGTTAATCTGTTTGGCTGAGAGCTAAGAGGGACTAGGAGTGCCCAGACAGTCAGTTACCAGGTCTCAGATGAAAACATGTTTGGTGATTGTTTCAGATGCGTTGGCATCTCCTTGCACACCATGCTAATTTATTGTACTACGCAGGGAGTTAGGATAGGAGCCCCAAGTGTAACGTCCATATATTGCTACCTTGCTGCCTATCAGTATCGCTAAAGCAAAGGATGAGAAGAGCATGTGGGCTGTCATTGTTACAGCTTCCAACCAAAAGAGAATTGTCTCAGAAGATGAGAACTCGTTTCTGATGTGAAATATCTTTCTTTTTTTTTTTTGCTTTTTTTTTTCTGCTGGAATGATTTCTGACTTATAAATGAAAATGAGAAGTTTTATGGAGTTGCTGTTTAATGTACTTAAATTCCGATCTGACAGGCTATACTATCACTACAGGAGGTAAATTAAATCTTCATCAAAGTGTTATGCAGAGCTTCTGGGCTAGGCTGTGTAGGACATAGTGCATAAATTGTACTACTTGGCCCAAGGCACTATGAATCATACACTTCTAGGTACAATTTCCTCCATACTTCCCCTAGCTCCAGCGTGCAAATACAGAAGATGAGCAGAAAGTTACTGGTTTATGCAGTGTTGGTCTCAAGACTCAAATGTGATTCACTTCGAAGTCACAATGAATTTTACAAATAAATTTTAGGTTCATTCCAATGGCTATTTAATTTCTGAGTACTTAAGGTATATTTAAATCAGATCTTCAATATTTAGAAATGTATGGAAAATGAAAATTGCAGTCTCTAAAATTCATTTGCAGGAATGGGATCATCAAGGAAAATAGCATACTGGATCTCATAGTCTAAGAGCATCTGTTGGCTACAGGTCCCATATTAGAGGTAAAACAGGACACACGCTGCACCATCCAAACATCTACTCATCTCCTCCTATACCCCACCCACATTTCTGAAAAAAATGGGTGGTGATGGTGCACAGCAATAGCTGTTTGTTGTGTATCTGCAATGTGGTATTTGCATTAGACTTCTAAAGGATGTTTATATTCTCTTCCAAGTTGCACTATAAGCACATAGATTAAACTATATCTAGGACCATATATACAAATATTGGGGAAGTCTTGGTGGCTATAAATTTGTAGGGTCACGTATTGATATTTTGACTTAGTTATATACTGTCTTATTGAGTAAATGCCGCAGTTAAGGGAGTAAACGTATCATTATTAGTAAGGGTATCTGGATGTCAACTGGCAATTGGAGCTGTGTTCCTTTTTTTTTCCAGAGAAAGAGTGCTGAGTTGTAACAAAATACTAAGTTCCTTTTAAAAAAGAAAAAGGTGTGTGTGTGTGTGTGTGTGTGTGAAAACCCATCTCTTCCCGCAAAATGAAGTAACATTTATTATAAAATACAAACATATTTTAATGGACAACTGATTTCTTTAATAAAAAATAAAATCTCTTCTAACTGTTTGGAGGAAAACCATGGGGCTATTAGTATATTCAGATATTCATATAGAGCAGATTTTTTCTGTTAAATCTAGAGAATTATTCTCCCTTGTGACACATCTAATTGATATTAGAGTTACAATAATAAACACCAAGTATACATTTGACTTACATTGCACTGATATTTAGAAACTGTACCAAGGTGCTATGCCTGGAGGTTTACAGACAGAAGTAAAAAATTCAGGACACAAGCAGGGGAAAGAAAATAACAAAATATTCTTGGTGAAATTTATTTTCCTACGGTTTTCAGCTCCAAAGGCCCGTTCAGCACTCCCTGTGCTGCTCCGTCTGGGATGCGTTAGGCTGTTGTGTCCATGGCTGAGGGAGTGAGGCACAGCCCCTGCCCAGACTGCTGTTATTTCTGCAGCTGGTAACTCATAATAATCTCGAGGGTCAGTTCTTTCAGGGACCTTAGGTTATGCCCTCAGAGATGTCTGTGCAGCCGAAGTCAGAATTAAGAGAAAGACTTTCATAAGAGGTGCACAAGTCTATGTGCGCTTAAAATGTAAGATGTGATGTTATCTTTCTGTACTGATATTTTTAATTGTTTATAAACAATTGTGCTTGTGTGTCTGTTTCAGTAACTGCAGCATTGCCAGATATGCAAACATCTTATTGATTATAATGACAGTTTTCTCTGATGGCAGAATTAGAAGTCAATAGGAAAAACATGTTTTGAAGACAGAAATTGGTCTATATTTTATTAACTGATAACTATCCAATTATTAGAACATAGATAATGAAGGAGAGAAATGGCGTTATGTTTTTATCACTTCATGTAATTACACAACTTCCTGGTGCATGTTTCTTTCCCTAAATGGCTGTAAAGCAGACAAAGACATGCTTTGATACTGTCTTGTAGCAGGAGTTATTCCCCTGAATAATATTTTGGAGGAACCTATACAACACAGAATTACTGAAGTTTCAGTGTATCCAGATTGGACAGTGGCCATTGCCAAGCGCTCTCCTGAGTGGTTCCAAAGGATAAGAAGAGAACAACAATCTAATTGTAGTAAATATAAACAAACAGTTTAATTTAGTGAGTGCTTAGCACTTTTAAGCATATGTGTAGTCCTACTGTCTTGACAGGAATACTCTGAAGTCAAAGTTGTATAGATCTTCTCTCTCTGTTCCATTATAGCCTTAAGGAAAAAATGGATAAAAGCTCTTATCCCTTGATGCTACAGCTAACTAAAAATTTGAGAAAGTCTGACCTTTCAAAAACCTGAGCCCTAAAAAAAATATTTAAAAACTCCCCAAACATCTCTGTTTTTTTTTATTTAATCTGCTCTGATGGTCAGTTACTTCTGCTTCTTGATAAAAAAATGAGGACGTTTTGAAAAGCATCTTTCATTTGTCAGAGTGGGTTTAAAGCAACTCAACCTCATCAGAACAAACAGAATATCTGATATTCAGGGCTGCTTCAAGAGAGGTTGTAGGTCCCATCTGCAAGCAGTTGCACACAATCAGGGTTGTGTGAGGTACTAAAGAAAATCTAATTTTAGACAGTCAGACTTCAAAGACTAGTTTACATATGTTTCTCACGCAGAGACAGGGTCCTGCTGAGTTAAGCTCATGCTCTGACTCGTCTATAGACAAAATCAGGAGTCCAGGGAGTTAAGCTTTCTAAAATTTAATTTGTGCTTAAAAATAGATGGTAGAAACGTTTCTGTGTTTTAGAAAACAAAAAGCAGGCCAGGCTTGCTAAATAATAATTCACCTAAACATTGCAGTGACTCAAAAGTTAACTTCTCTTTCAAAGTTTGGTTCTTCAATGAACTGTAGACATCACAGGACCATAACAGGGAGAAGTGTGTCCTCTGTTCCATTACACTAAATTTATGTTTGTGTCTGTGCAAAAGGCTTAGTGTCAACTTCTTTTAGGTACAAAATCAGATGTGATTGGGCCTCTGAAGGCAATTTTTAAGCTAAATGTAAAATACTGATTGCTTTGTTTGACTTCACATTTATGACCAAGTGTTAGGTCAATGTGCTAGTCCCCAGCTGGCATGAACTGATTTTGAAGGTTCTTTTCTTATATGAAAATTTGAAGACATAGATTGCCTAAGTGTTTTACTATTGATATCCCCCTCTCTTCTTTCATAAGGTTTTTCAAATGGGATGTTTGTTTTGGGGTACAGAGAAAGCTGAGCTTTTATGTCTCCTGGTGCTATGGTTTTTTAAGTAAGGTTTTGATGGTCTTAATTAGACAATAAATATCACTTTATACCACAGATAGTCACACTTGTCAGCTTCATACACGATGAAATGAATAATATCTAACTGGACACTTCAGTGTCACCAAATAGTTTCTGTATTTATGTTTCATCAGTTTGTTAAGATCTTATTTGCCCTTCACAAGTCCTCACACATAATTACTACTGGTCCTAATATTGCTTTGACTAGTTCCTTAACTACTCTACCATGAATTTCTTCAGGTTCCCAGTGTATTGGGGTATGCATACTGTTCCTTATTCTGATCTGCAAGCCTGTCTTTTTGTTGAAATCAGCACATAAAATACTTGGGTCTTTGGGGGAAGACTGAGATAGTAAATACCTTGAATCATGCAGCCTTCTCTTTCATCTCATGTTTACTCTCTTTTCCTATTAAATAATCTATACCTTTGCCACCTTCTCACAGTACTGAAAGAACCTTTTTCCTGTTATCTGTGATATTCCTTGCTAGTAATAACTCCCTTTTAACCTTTGTTTTTCTGATTGTATACCTGTATCTCTAGTTGTATAATACCTTTCCATCCCTCCTTTATGATGTATTCTTTTTTGATTTTTAAGTTCTTTAAAGAGTCATGCCAAGCTTTTTTCCTCTACGGTGGACTCTTTTGCCTTTGAGTTTTTAATATAGTCCCTTTTAATAACTGCTGCTTCTCATGAACTTCTTTTTCCCTTACAATTTCTTCCTAAAAGATACAACCTACTAATTCCCTGAATCTGTTGTCTCCACTGTTCTTATTGCGTTGCTATTTGCAATAGAGAACTCCGACAATTTCTTGATTTTTTTCCCCCCAAATTTATTTCTACTTTCAAATCCTTATGTAGCTTCTCCTTACGAGTCAAAATCAAACTCATGGCACCAGTTCCCTGAGTAACTTCCTCTGCCATCTGGACAAATGAAACTGTCCCTGAAACAGCAAATGCCTTTCGGGCAGCCTGCATTTTCCAGATTTTTTGCAAGATATAGTTTGGTAATAAAATCTGACTTTACAATTTTGTCCTTTGGGTTTATTTATTAACTATAATTGAGCTTGATTTTCCTCTTTCTCTACTTATTGGTAACTTGGTCTATACAAGACCCTTTTAATGATACTGTTCTTTAACTTTTTGGAGAAAGAGGGAAATGCTTAGGGCTAGATTTACAAAGAATGAGTCATCTTTCATTTGGTGTTCCTACAATTAAGCAGACAAGACAGCCTTGAAGCAAAAGGGAGTCAATATTATTGTCATCCCTATTTCATAAAGGGGAATTGAAACACAGTGATTGTCCAAAGGTCATTCTTGATGGCTGTGGAGGATTTGAAAATTGCTTAAAATCTCCTTAATTCCAGTCCAGTATCTAAGTAACATGTAGTTTTTTTCTTGTATTCGTCTAGCTCTAGTTTACTTTTTACCAGTTACTTAGGTTCTCTGTCATCCGATTTTTATATAATGTAATTAATTGCTTCCCATTTAAGGATTTTTAATCCTTGATGAAGAATAAATTGCTTTCTTTAGGGTTTCTTGGGAAAGACAGATTGTGGATAAAAGGTAAAAAAGTGGGGGTGACGTTCAAGTGAATCAGAAATTATATTTCTGCTTCAAACGTTTATATGGCTGATTTTCCTGTCCACAAACATTATATACATGTATTTGTATGAATCTATGTATTTGATTTTATATAAGTGACTCTTGGTTTTCTATCCATCAGTTTAGATAATAGTCATATATGTTGTTTATCCAGTTACTGAGTAGTCTTAGATGTGAATAATGTATTCTAAGCCTTGCTTCTCACGGTTACCAAGTGGAAAGAGCAAGAATAGACTGCAGGGCCACAGCTGTCAGGGTCAGAGTTTCATCCTTGTAGGAAGGATGGAAGGAGAGAAATATTCACGGATCTCTGCTGCTCACACTGTTAAATCGTACACAGCCCTCAGTCAGCTGCATCCTCTGCCCCTACACTTATCCCTAAAAGCAGCTACATTGCATTCATATGCAGCAACTTGGTTTTCTGTTCTTTTTTAATTGTTTTTTTCTTCTAAAGATCTTACACATCACCCTGCCCTGCCTCCTTTCAAATGCAGAGCCTCTGGTTCCCCTCTCAAGTTTCTCAAACGCAGGACACCACACAGCAAAAAGAGCCCTGCTGATTCCTGTGCTCCAAGTACCTTGTGTAGAGGGGAGCCTGATTTAGTTTTGAATGTTGGTGGATGTGATAAAACTATTGAATCTATTTTCTAAACCCTATGAAATTGGTCCCTGTAGTGACTCAGCTGGTCTTTCTGTTCATAAGTATTAATGTCTATAAAAAACACATGAAGAACTGCCCAAAAGATCAAAACCAACACTTTTTTCCCAAGCAGCACTGAAGTTTGCGCATCCAACTACCAAAATATAAATAATTTAAAAAGTAATTTTCCTCACCATTATTTGGAATTAAACAGCAGCACAGATGGGAAAGAAGGCAGCCAGAGAAGAAAGGAGAAAGAGGTGTTCATAAAAGCTGGAGACAGATAGCAGTGGCCAGAGGAAGCCAATCAGAGAGATCTGTCAGTGTTCCTGGTGCTTAAAATGCATTGGGTTTGTTATTCCATGGTAGGATTTCTTCTGAATATTGGATGGCAAATGTGCCATTGGCTTGTGTAACTGCTATTTATTATTTGTCATGCAGCTTGGGAATTGCAGCTGTAGGCTAAGACCTTTTTTGTCTGGCAACATACCAACTCAAAGCAGAAGGATATTTACTTCCACAAAGAGGTTAAAATAACACAAGGATAAAATGAATAACATATAAATGCAGACAGATATGTGTCTGTAAACTGTTACCCAATTCTGGATGGCAAGGTGTCTACCACTCAGCTAGCCAGTTAGCTGGAGCCAGCTGTATGGAGCAACACACTGTATTTAAGAAATTAAATATGGTATCCTAAATTTGGAACCGTTCATAGCTGTGCTGGAGCAGATCAGGGACCAGGTAGCAAAAGTAATAAACCCTCTTCTCCCTTTCTGTTTTTTTGCAGGAATAATCATTTGCCTGCCCATAGCAAGGTTTTCCTCCACATTGGTTCAGGTGTACCTGGTGAGTACGATAATCCTTAGTCAAGCTTTTTTATCGCTTTTCTCCCCTATAGGGATACAAAGTTCAGCTGAAGTCTGGAAGGAGAAAAAGATGTGTGGTTTTATGTCGGCTTCATGCTGTGATAATTTATATCAGGAAAACTGAAACTTTGCAGGCATGGTATTTATTCAGTTCTTTTACATAATTCCCAGGGTTGAATACAGTAAAACATGTAAGTTGAGCCATTAAATTAATGAATAGTGTCACTGTTGTTTTAGTAATTTACTATAAGATGAAGAGGGGCAGTGACTGTGGAATGATTCATTTCTGATGCACACCCACAAATTAGCATTCCTTGTGCTTGCTTTTGTGTGTGTAATTTTGCACTTCAGCAGAGAACTATAAGTTGTAATTGGTTCACAACTGAAAATACAAAGGTTCAATAGCCTCCTCCCTGCATGAAAGAACTGTGCTAAGAAATTTGCTTCTGCTTCTTTATGTCCTTTAAAAGATAGATGATCAAGGGCTCGAAGTTCTCAATGACATTTAAATGATGGATATAGCAAGAGTGCAGCAAGGTCTAGAAAGCCTGCTTGGGCTTCTGCAATTTGGGAGTTGCAATACTTGAAGAAATAAAGCTTTGACTGAAACAGGGTGGTTGAAGGTCAAGAAATTTTCTAATATTGTAGAATAAGATACCTGAATCCTGCACACGATGCAAGCTCTGACTAGAACTTGCTAAATAGTGGGAACCAGCAGCTATGGGGTTTGTCTCAATCACAGCCCCACACGGCTGCATGCTGAGTGCTTCTCTTTTCTACAAATTCACAGTCTGGACTCCTTTCCTGCAAATAACAGACCACTTTTTGTGAAATACTTATAGTTAAAGCCCTCACTCAGTATGTGGGAGGGATGGATGCCAACTCCTTCTCCTTTGTTCACTATACAGAAGTGGACCAAAAGCCAGAACTAGTCATAGAAGACAGTCTTCCCAGTCTCACTTTGTGTCTCAGCTGCAGGGCCACATTCTTGTTTGCTTGCTTGCTCTCCCCCATCCTAATCCGTGTGCCCTTGGCTGCAGAGTGAGGTAGCCATAGCAGGTCTGGAGGGCATCCTGGGGCTTTTGTAGCCCGGTGGCTGAATGAGTCCAGTGAAGCTGGATGGATCCCCTTCCACTGATGAGGGCAATGAATCTCCAACCTTGCTTTTGCAGAAGAAATGCTTTTCCTACCACGCTACTATGCAATCTGGGCACCAGCATAAATCTCAGCTGTCACCTGTAATAATGTTGCAGTGGTTATATTTGTTTCGAAATATGAAATGGTGGCAGCATATCTTGGGTCTTGATGAGCACTCCTTTGGAGTTTTTTAGATATTTCCTACTTTGTCCCTGGATCCCAGGTCTGGGACAGGATTAGGAACCATCTTCCTAATCTTTGGTGCTTCTGTGGGAGCGTTAGTTTAACATTTGCAGAACTTTTCAGTGCAACGTATTGGAACTGAATTAGTTTGGAGGGACCAGATTTGTCTGGTAAATATTTGGACATTCAAAGTGTGCAATTCACATCCTACTGCAGATTAACTGCCACCCGTTCCCAGATCAGCTCAGATGTATGTTCAACAGTCTTTGCTATGACTGCAGCATAGATATACTGCACTTTCCAACAGGAAAGAACAGTGCTTCCCTCCTGAGCAGGGCTGCAGTGAGGTAAGAAACGTTATTAGGTGTATTGGTACACTAGCAAAGAGTAGTTGGATGGATGCTAGCATAATATTTTATAGTATCTAGGAATCTCCATTCCTAGTAATCGCACCTGGCTTCAAACTCTGACACCAAATTCTATCCCAAGGTCAGGTCATACGTGGGTAAGAGGGAAACAGTGGAAAAAATGGTCTGCACAGCTGCACTCCAGACCTGTTGGCTATAGGACATAAAACTTGGACCCATTTTGCCACAGACTGCATGCCTACTTTCAGATCAGAAATTAAAAAAGATTAGAATGGCATGTGGAAGTATTTTTATATATAAAAATACATAGAAAGATGTTCTGAACATATGAGGTTCTCTTGTCTTTGTTTTTTTTAATTTTGATTTTGCTCTCTGATTGCCTTTGGAGTATCTGCAGGGTTTTCTTGCTTTTGCAGGAAATTTACATTCTGAATTGCATGTGATGTGCTTTCTTTCCACTACTCTGATTTCTAAATGTCATTTTCATTGTTAGCATTTTTTAACACAAGTCAAGGTACTTTGCTTCTTTCTAGCCACATAGCTTCTGTTTTCCCGAAAAATCTATTTACTTTCCAATATACTTCAGTATCCCTTTCTACAGGCAGATATTTAATTTTTAGTTTTTCCCTTCACTTGCAGATTAGCCTATTTTGTCTAGTTATTTCTCCTTTTTAATCTTTATACTTCAAGGGCAATGGGAAGACGCATGCTATCTGAATTTTTCACATTCTGAAGTTTATTTTAATTGACACATCTCTTCACTGAAAAAGAGCTGATTTTTTCCAGCTCTTGCTCTTCTCCAAGGTGAGCTGGAGGGGATGGAGACCATTCCCTGTCACAGTGAAAGCCAGGGGCTGTTCCAGCCTGGCCCTCCTACAGGGACCCCTACACAGCACCAGCCTCCGGCCCAACTCTTTCATCTTCTTTGGCTTCTCTAATTCAAGTTTCTGTGTAATGTTTTTTCCTGACCACCATTGCTCACAGGCACTTTGATCCTTGCAAAACCTCTTGAGAAAAAACATTACATAGAACACCACAACAGTCACTCTCTCTGTTTCTTAATGACATTGAACAGCTTTTCTAAAATTAAACAAGTGTCTTGCACAGTTTAGTTAGTTCTAGGCAAAGCTCCAAAAGATAGAGTTCATGTCACATACTGTTGGCTTGTAGCCACTTACCTTGTTGAGGTTGCCTTCTTGCCATTCGTTGTCTACCTGCTTAGAATTTCATTTACATGAAACATACATCGTGACACAGAATTCTATGATAAATAGTTCTGGAGGAATTTGAGTGTTTTCTCCCTTTACCCAAGTAAGCACTAATACAAATTCACAGGTGTAGGCATTACCAAGGTTGGTATCTACTATTTTGGGTGTGAGTCTTTGTGACTGCTAATTGTGTCCTGATGAAATACTTGTGATTGCGCCTTTGTGACTAATTAATGGAATTTTAATTTAGTGTTTCAAAGTGGTACTGTTAATGGTGGCATGGAAACATTCTTTTTTACACACAGTGGATTACAGAAGTTTCCAGAAGAAAACGTTCTTTCTGTTGGAGAAACAAGGAAAACATAAAGACATGTCAAGTCTTTATGCTGAAAAATTTAGATTATACCATTTATGAACGTAGCTGTTAGAGTAACTGTTGCTCTTCTCCTGGATTTAATTATTCTCTCCAGTGTAGTTAAAAGAGTCCTCAATATTTTATAGCCATGAACAGCAGTTGACTCTATACACAGGCTTGCATTTGAAGTTGGACCCCTTAAATATTTATTTGCTATTTCTTTGTTAGATTTCAGCAAAAATCAGTTCATAGGAATTACTTTTATTATTCTTATCAGTTTACAGCTCCATAATGTTTGCTTTTATGTGCTGATTCAATTGAAGACAATACCCACTTCCATTACAAATAAGGGAGAGAGAAGTGGCTTATATAAGGATTCTTTTGTCCTAGATTTCACTTTAAGCGAGTCCTAGAGCTGTAAAGATATCTAGATAAACAATTTAGATTTATATCTATATCTTTAGCTTTTGACTGCTATACACAGCTATTGAATTTCTTTTCAAGTAAGGCAGTGTTCAGTGGCACAGTGAGTTTCGAGTCTGGCTGTTGAAGCCAAAAGAAATTCACTTTAGTGATGTGGATAAGGAAAAAGAAAGTTGTGAACTCTTGCCAAAAAATGAGGTTAAGGAGTACTGGTTGTTTACACTATGTACAATTGTATAATGTATTAGTAGACATTGCAATTTTGTTTGATTAACAGTTCCTACTTGATTTGCCACTACCTTTGGGGATACCTGTGTTATATCTATTATCACTACTCACTGCCAAATGAGAAAAGCAGAGCATGCACAATGGGACCCAGGCCCATTCAGCAGCTCTGAATTGGCAGCGCTGCAAGCTAACATCAGGCTGCCTGCCAGGACCGAGCGCAGGGGCAGACACACGGCTCACCTGAGCTGGCAAATGGTAGATTGCAGCGCAGCAGCATGCTGGCAACAAAGCACCTCGTATTTCTTTCCCAGAAACAATGACGTGATGCATTTTCAGTCATTTGAGACACAGAGACGGAGAGAGACGATTTCATGCTTCTCACGAGCATCAAGTATCTCATACAGCTAATATCTTATATCCTGTCTATATGTGTGTATATTTATATCTGCCTATAATTGTCTAACGCCGGTATTCTAAAGTTTGGTTTTGTTTCATTTATGAGGTTGCTGCCTTCCTAATTTGAGCTTCTCACTAGGATACCAGATGATATTGAAGAATCATTTCCTCTATTAAAAACCCAGAACCTGCTAATCTTATTAATACTGCTGATGTTATCCTTCCTTGGAGTGGCTGCTCGGCAGTGCTGGTGGTGCTGTCCCAGATGCAGCTGCCTAGCAACCTCTCTTGCAGTTTTAGACTGGGGCTCTTGGCTAGTACCTCTTCTCGTCTGGGTCTTCTTTATTCTGTCACCAGACCATGCATTAAAAGCTGTCTCATCCCTTTTGCCTTCAGGAACTCTGGTAAGGGTGCGTGTCACTTGGCAGGTCTGACTTTCATTATTAGTTCATCTTAATGTGTATTTTTGCCCACTTCCTTTTCATTTGTTTTGTTGGGTTTTTTTCTCTTTTTTTCTCTTTTTCTTTCCTTTTTTTTTTTTTTCTTTTTTCAGTTGTGTGGGGACAATAGGAGCTATAGTGATGATGAGTAAGTTACTGCAGCAGTGCCAGTTACATGGTCTCTCTGGACCATGGAGAGAGTCTGACAGAACAAGTGTATACGGTCAACTTGTACCAACAGCCATTGCAGAGATATCACTAGGAAACACACAGAGAAAAAAGAGATAATAAATACAAAGGAGTTCTCTTACTCTATTAATATGCATAACAGGAGTTATTTCCTGAGGCATGTCTTTATTTTAATTGAGTAATTTAGAGTATTTTTGAAAACATATGCAATTAACGTTGATTTTTTTCACCACGGCATTACTTAAGGTACCTAAATGAGAGCCTGAGATGTACTTTTCTTGTATTCTCTGAGAGAGTACTCCAACATATGCACTGCACTTTCTCTCAGGTGGAAAATGCTTTGTCTGACATCTCTTTGCAAGCTCACATGAATGTCTTCTTTTTCTCACTTTACCGCAGTGGTGATTAATGGACTTTCTGAACCAGTGAGATACTGACATTCCTACAAATCCTTCTTATTACTGCTACTTTTATTAGTTATCCATGCCCCATCGTGCTACGCAATACACATGCAAATTTTCAAATTGCTCAGGATTGGCTTTTGTATGTACAATCAGATTGGAATGTCCCCAAATTCTCAGCGTTTAGCAATCAGTTGTGCCTGGCATTTGGATCTCAGAAAGCTGTTTTTCTCTGGCAACTTTCCAAAACACAATAGCAGATCACTGCAGCACGTATCCTGGTTACTGGTCCTGTGCCTCTGTCTCAGCGTTCAAGGCACTGACGTTCCTTCCCGGAGCCGCTCTCTGGGGTTCCTCCCAGGCAAAGCGCACTGGGTCATGCCTCCTTCTCCCTCCGGTAAGACTGGAAAGCAGCAGGGACACATACCCACACCGAGGAGCTGGACAGACCTACAACCCCTATTGCAGATGCAATGCAAGCATCTCTATTTGCCAAACGGTTCTCCAGAGGTGACCCCAAATAAGAAATAGCTCAGAGTTTGTACAGTTTAGGTCCCACTCTGGCCAGATGTGCAATGAGCATGCATACTGGTGTGCCATTCCTGTTTACCAGATGAGACACTGAGGCACAGAGAGCTTATGTGACTTGTTAAAAGCCAAAGTAAATTTACTGCAAAACTAGCAACACTACAAGTTTTATCCAAATTTCCTCATTTTCTAGGATTAATATAATTCCTAGTAATTTTCTTATTTTTCATTCATAAAATGCTGTGAATAAATTATATGCTGAATTTATCTTTGATGTATTTATTTACTTTTGGACACACGTTGTGGCATTAAACAGTAGACAGCACTGCAGACTCTTTTTTTGCCCCAGCAGGTGAGCTGACAGTCATTGCAGGATTTTCCAGAACTAGCTCTTGTTTTAAGATCTCCTCCCTTACACTTCCCTCTGCAGTTGCAGAATACTGTTTTTTCCATTTTTCATTACTGGGACATCTCACTGAAGGCAGAGAGGTGACGTTGCAACTAATGCTGCTGCGAGGATTATCTGGCGGCTGAGAGACTGATGGGCCCGTCACTCTCTTCCTAGGTGGAACAAGCTGCCAGCACTGCAGGAGAAAGTCTCATGCATATCTGAGAGGAGCTGGGAGGTCTGCTCTCCTGTTTGTAGCCAGAAGTGGCTACAGCAGCTTCTGGGGGGAGGAACAAGAGAGAAGAGAATATACCTTTGAAATTTACTGCCCAGGTGCAAAACGAATGGAAGAAACTTGGAATTCAAAATGAATTTTCTCATAACGGCTACAGAAAAAGAATACAGCTGCTGATAAATGCTCTTGTTCTGTATGTGTCACGTCCTTTGTCAGCTCCATGTTTTCAGCGCTCAAAAGCTCAGGAGAATTGCTGTGAATGATGTGCTCAGGATTTTTAGGAGCTATGCTCTTCCTTACACTTGCTTCTCTCCCTTATTTATGTGAGGTTAGACGCACACGTTATTTCAACCACAAGAGAAATAGGCCAGCTCATTTCAGCATTTCAAAACTAGATGAAAAGGAGACTAGATAGTTTAGATACTATTTTAAGGCTCACACATTAAAGATTCTCCTGAGATAATGAATCTGTCATTGTTTTCAGAGGAGCATGCAGAACATTATTTTTGTACCAGAAACTTTCAAAAGAAAACCAGAACTGTTGTCTTAAAAAAAAATTGTTGTCTGGTAGAAACTATACAGTAGCAACCGGCTCATTTGCTCCAAATGCAGTACAGGTTCATCCTAACCACCGTCTTTGCCAGCCTTTGAGACCCTCACCTGGGGCACTCAATGGCAGGGGGATCACCGGTCCCCACCATCTTGGGTGAGGTGAAGCCTGGGATCAGTCCCATCACTCGGTGAATAAGGACAAGAAAAACCCAGACATGCCCAAAGACTCCAGGTGAAGAATGAAAAGTGCTGCCTCAACTAGGCTGAATTTGCCTATGTTTTTCCTGTTCTCTGAAAATATTTCAGTTTAAAAAAGCAGACCGAAGCAAATGAAACAAAGTTCCGTTTTTTACTCATGATCAATCTATTGAAACACGAACAAAATGTTCGTGTTCTCTTCAACACAGACATCCAAGTTCTGCCTCTGGTGAGGAGTCACCCTGACCTCACTCTGCAGCCTGTACTGATGAGATAAAGAAGCTTGCGGCAAAGAGTTTGCATTTTATTTCTCTTTGAAATGAAGCGGAAAATCTCCCTTTTGTGGATGTGAGTTCTTGAGACACCTGGACTCCTGGGCCCTTTCTCAAGCGCTTGAACTCTCTACTGTAGAATTAGGCCTGAAGATTTGGCAGCACACGATAGCACAGGAAGTACGGTTAGTGAGATAAATTGTTAAAAAATATTAAAATTAGTGTTTTTTTATTTTGCCAGATATTAGAACTTATTCCATTTAGAAAATCTCTGGAAAATGGGAGGGTGAATTTGCAGTAACGGCAGGCAAGCTTGGCCATGATATTAGCAAGGAAAACATCAAGTCTGTATTTTCCAAGCACAGTTAAGAAATCCTGATGCTTGTGTAATTTGAAGCATTGCAGAATAAGGTACAATCTTGCATTGGAAAGTTTGTTGGCTTGTTAACTAAGTCATTTCTGTCTTGCTAAATTTGCAAAATTAAGAAACTGAGCAGTACAAGCTTGCCTTATTCAGTAATTTAAAATATATAAAATCACTCCTGATTGAAGCCAGCAGATAGGCAGTATGCATTGTTTTGTTTCATGTATTAAGATTATTAATGACCAATATGCAGGCATAGTAGATGGCATGCTTGTTCTGCACTTCAGCCTACATCAAACACATTTTGC
Source organism: Rissa tridactyla (assembly GCF_028500815.1). NCBI lineage: Eukaryota > Metazoa > Chordata > Aves > Charadriiformes > Laridae > Rissa > Rissa tridactyla. The sequence continues at coordinate 8,661,756 of NC_071478.1, read as the reverse complement.
ATGTGCTGAGATGCTGTGGCTGAGAGAGCGGGACCCGTGTGCTGCTGCCGTTTTGTTTATTCCCTGAATTGGTGTGAGTCACTTAGCAAAGCAACGGGAAAATTTTCAGGGATGTGTCTGTGTGTTTTAAGAAGATAACAGTATACCAAGAGTAGCTAAAGAATTGTGCTTCTGCTTAATCAATGAACAGATAACACGGAAAGTTTTAACCAGCTGACTGTATATATGAAGAATCCAGTGAATGCATATCACAGCTCCGCATGGAGTGCATTGTAAGGATTCCAACACTGAAATCAGGATCCTTTCTTAATTAAATGTTATGCTTTCTTTCACTGAATGATGATTTTTACAGTATTTTGTGGCACATGAAAATCATTAAATTCAGGCTCAAGTGGCCATTTTATTGGGAGTTTAAATCCATTACGTTCAGTCCCATGGGAGCTGCCTGTCTTAACGCACTGTTCATGCCACACCGTTTTGCCAATGGACAAGTGTGGGAACTGCTTGGAACAGTCAAGACTGTAAAGCAGGAAACACCTCTAGAGACACAAACATCTTTAGAAAGGAATTTGGAGACCCAATGCCTGTTTGTTTTTGATGCAATGTAAATCCGTGAATTTGTAGATGTCTCCGATAATCTCATCCTTATTCATTTGGGAAATCTGACAAAAAGTATGGCCAATTGCTTGCGCTGGAATTACTGTCATTGGTTGGTTTTGTTTGAAAGAAGGAAGTGGATTTTTCCAAACACCTGCCAAATGGGACTGACCTGGAGCAGATACCCCCTGAAAAGTTACATTTTCAGGAGTTTGTTTTAAAAGAATTAGTCTGTAGAACACAGAGTTCTTCTGAAGACTGAACTTGCAAATCATGTAGTGTCACCTTGGAGTGATATTTTATACTGTGACATTCATTGCGGCTCCAGCTTTCCCAGTGACTGCATAAATTGCTTTTGCAAGCAGAAATTTATTGCATATATGCAATGTAGCTCTCTTGATTTTACCCCTCCATCACTTCCCCAACTCCTCCCCAAAACAGATGTTGCTATAAAGTGATATGTCATTTGTTCCTGAACTTCTCTTAATGATTGTGGTGGCATTTCTAATATTTCTTAGAGGCAAGTGCAGCAGCTGCAGCTGTAATTGTTTCACTAAGTCAATGAAATACATTTTACCACAAAAAAAATCCAGCTATGATTTCATAATTATTGCTGCTCTAGTTCAGATCCTGAGCTGGACAGTCATTCTGGTCAGTCTGAATATTCCCCGTTCCTAAATCCCAGGATCCTACAAAACTCAGTGCTATGTGCTTTTTATGATACAAGTTGAACAAATATCTTACAGATTTGAACAATTTTGCTAGACTTGTCAGGAGACATTTTGACTCTATTTCTTTGTCCTGTTTTAAATTCTCCTCCTTGACCAGCCCTGGTGCAGACCCATCATACTCAAACCAGATGGATTTTCCATGAGGCATATTTGGGCTTCCTTTCTGGTGTAGCTTATTTAAGGTGAGATCCGTCATTCTGCTTTATGTACTTCTTTTTTTCTTCTTTTCTGATTCCTCTTGGACAGATTCACAGAAAGGGATTCAGGTAAATTTCCCAGCTACTTTGTAGTGTCTTTGGTCTTTACTTTCTTTTGTTTCTACTGAAGCAGTGAAACAAAATTAAAATGTCTTATACATGCTTTCTACTATAGACAAATATCAAGTAAGATTTTAGACACTCCATGTTTTCTGTGACCTTGGTCCTACCTTTTCTTTACCCTTCACATCTTATGCAAATGCTATACTGCAAGCCAATACTGGATTTCTTTGATTAGTCACAACAGCAATTTATTTTTAATATCACAGCATAGTTTCTCAGTAATTTTCCTTATGCTTTTGAAAAATTGAAGTTGTTCATACCAATCAATCTGCATTTTTACGCAATTAGCTGCTGTGAAAATATTTTTAGTCATCTATTTTAAAGAACAAAATAACAACTCTATCTCTGCAGAGCGTTCAGATATTCAGAGCTTGTGATTCTGCCATGACCTGCTGAATTTGTCATGGTTCATTAGGTCACGGTCTGAGGAGCTGCAGATGTTTGGACACGGAGTTTTAATTTGAGCCATTATAGTCATTTAGGCCAGCTATGAAACTATGATCTGGATCCACATCTAAATTCTGGAAATGTTACAGCCCCATCAGTGTTAAAATTATTAAATGATACATATTTTGGATATTTGGGATTGCTGTCTTCTACACTGTCAGTTGCAACAGCCACTGCAAAGCATTAATATCCCGATATCTTTTCCATTAGCCATTTATAAAACACCCACAGCCACAAGCATCATTCCCAGGGACAATCAGAAAACCAATCACAGCGCAGTATTTAATAGCAATGTGTTTAATTCTGAATACTAATTAACACAAAAGCATTGCTGAAATTAATGTCTGTTGCTAAGCCAAACCCCAGAAGTTGTGCAGTTAAAACTCTGATTCCAGTGAGCTTAGCAGTAGCCTGTGGGAAATGCACAAGCTGTAACTAAAATTGTTTCAATTTTTAGAAGGGGCCTTTGAAGACTTAGAGAGATGACTTTGATATATTTGAGAAAAAACAACTGCAATGAGCAATGATTTCCAGTTTTGTTTTAGCATACTTGTGAAGCATTCAATCTGTACAATCATCTATATTTTTCCAAATTCAATCAGATCATAAAATGTCTGAAGCCAGAAAAGACCATTGTTTATTACTTTGTCTCTGGGGAAAGGAGTGTCTGGTAGAAGATGCTTACTTCATTTGGCTGCTGTTGACTCATCCAGCTGATGTTATTTGAATTTACGCTAGAATTGATCTTGGTATTGAACTAAAAAAAAAAATTGTTCAAAAAAAAGAAGAAAGAGTATGTGGAAAATTTTACTTTATGACAATGAGACAAATACCTGTAAACTGAAACTGTTGCAGGAAATGTAGGATTTTTAGAAAAGAAAAAAAGAAAATAGATACTGAATTGGATCTTGAATCTTCTAGCCTTAAAATTCTAAACGATAAACCTGAGAATTTATGACTGCATCATTTTGCGTATCTCAAACCAGCATTTCCTTGTCCCACAAATAGAGACTTTTTCTGGTATTGATTAGTCTTTTCTGTTTCTCAGTGACTCAGATTCCTTGTTTATATCTACATCTATCTAGCTGTCTCAAGACATGAAGCTTCATTCTTGAAAGTGCAGATATGTTCTCTTGCAAATATCACGGTGGAATTTAGAAAGTGATGTTTACTCATGTCAGATAAGCAAAAGTGCTCAGAATTGGCTATCTCTATGTTCAACAAAGTCAGTGGTAAAAAAGTCCCACAAAATACGTTCTTGATGTGCTTGTCGTATATGTCCATATATAATTTGTTTTAGTGATGAATTTATGGATGTCAGAAAATTTGGATAAACTCAGACATAGAATTTATCCAGTGGGCAGCTAATCCATGATAAGTGCAACAGGGCCCAGGAAAGACAACTGCCAAGTATTGCCCATGTTAACAAATTAATGATGTTATCTTGTCTTTTCAGTTTCTTCAATTATCCTGATTGAGTTTTGACAATTCAATTAATCAAAGAAAATTGCCCCTTTTTAAATTTGCTGTTTAGCCTACTATTCACTTATGATATTAAAAAGAAACTAGGTATATTAACTGCAGCATTCAATTTTCAACATTAAGAGTATTAGTGTGTTTCTTTGGTTTTGATCGAGGTTGTGGCATAGCGACTAACCAGGCTGCTATTTCTCATGTGTTCCTTGTACACTGACGGATTACAGTGCTATGGCAACTTCATATCAAAAAAGACTTTGGAGTTGTTGCCTATACCTACACATAGCAAAATGCATACAGGTGTTCTTTTATGCCACCTTTCCCATGTTGAGCCCGGACAGAACTGTACAAAGGTGACTATCCCTATCCCAGCTACACGTCTTGCGAACTTCCCCTGAAAGCCAAGCTTTGCCTGTCTTTTTCTGTGGGCTTTCATACTGTGAGACTTGATTCAGTTCTTCCTGATTATAGAGATAACTGTTCAGATAATTGTTCAGATTATTCAGATAAACTAAAAAAAAAAAAAGGAAAAAAAAAAGCAATTTGGACTGCTTTCATCCCTGTTTTTGAGAGGTCTTAGAGGAGTACTCAGAGAAAAACGGGTCAAATCTCAGAAGATGCTTAATGAGGCAGATATTGACCCAGTTCAGTGGGAAAGAAACAACAAAAAAAATAATGGGACCCAGCAAAGCCATCCAAAAGAGAACATTCTCCAGTACACCAGTCAAGTCCATATTAGAAGCAAAACTTTCTTATTCTTATACCAACTATCAAATAATCCTTCACCAGGTTAAACATTAAATTGGCTTCCAGCAATGCCAGCAGTAATGTACCGCAGTATCTTTATTTTAAAGATATAAATAAGTCCATAGATCCAAAGTATTTTGGTAGATTGGAGGTTTAAAAAATTTAAAAGAAAACAAATGATTAACTAAAAATTAATTTCTACATTATGTGAAAGAAAAACTTCATCGGTGTTGTATGTCTCAAATCTTTAATTGGTCAAAAAGCAATATTGATTAATTGGGGGGTGGGGGATCTGTGTGTGGGGTGATGTATGTAGGCATACAGAGGAGGAGAGGAGTTTCTGCAGTAGTAGCTGGCAGAGGTGAAAAATAAACTTTGTAAAAGCTACACAGTGCATCATTTTACATGTAAATAATTAGTTCTGAGACTGGCACTCTGGAGAAGCAACTGTTTCATTCAACTCTCCGTGACCTGATTGTGTGTGATCATAAATCAGCCTTCTTGTCATCACCTTTTTCCCAGATAACAACTGGTTACAAAAAGATCAATCTTTTGCTGGAAATACTTTCATTTAAATGATTCCTAGGATCATGTTTATTATGAGGAGAAGTTTACATGAATTCGTACAATTCATTTTGATTCATTGACTTTCATTCACATTCAGAATGAAAATAAATGTTGGAATGAGTTGTGAAGGAGATGTTCCATTTTCTGGCCAGCCCTGGGGTTGCCGTCAATTGTTCACAATAACACTTTACGACTTCTGGTAAATTTCTCTTACAAATGACGCTGTAAGTCTGATGGAGGTATCTGTAGTAAATAGAAGGGGAAAGCAGACGTGTTATGTGATTTGCTCAGGAACGACACAAGAACTGCTGCAAACAAAGCAGACGTGGACTCGGTTGACACATAACATGACCTCAGCTGAGAGATGACAGTTAATAAGAGATTTCTTATTAAAAGAATAAGTCTTGATCATTCCAGTGAGTAGCTGGGATGTTCTGTTAAAAATTATAACGGATTTACAGTCAGCAGTGGGCTGGGAGAGGAAGGGTTGAAATATGTGCTGGCATATACATAACACACATAGATTAGAACCAAGTGCCTATAGGACAGGACAGTCAGGGATGGTTTCCCAAGGCATGTAACACTAGACTAGCATAAAATGGCAGTGCAAGGCCTTTAACTGGTCTGTTACTAAGTATTCGTGGAGCAGGCAGGCTCATCAGGTCAGATATCATGGACTTTTTAGGGAAGAGCTGGGTTTCCTTAGGCAAAATTATGTGATTGTGGTGGCATTTGTAAGAGATGAGCATTTTCTTAGCTCAGATGCTACTGTAGTATTTTAAGGTATGAAAGATGTTTCCAGCAGCTCTTATCCATGGTGTAGTTGCAGCCCCCAACTGAACTTCTAAAAGATTTAGTTCAGCAGTTTCCTGCGCTTACAGAGCAAACTCCCTTCTTGCTTGTTTACACAGACCCTTGGACTGTGCCTTTTCAAAATGGGGTTAAATATACAGAAAGAGACATAGCAATTAGGGAAAAATAAGCATTAAAGTTTTCTCATCATCTAAATATGACTAGTTTCATTGTTCGGATAACATCACTGTTCTTGAAATGAAATTGTCAGTGAGGACCATAAGGGAGATTTAAAGGCATTTAGGCACTTTACTCCTATTGTGTTAACCACCTGAATATCCTAAAAAAGCTGACCCTCTTCAAAAAAGAGCTTCATTAAGCTCTAAATGCAATATGCAAATTGCCTCTATAACCTCTTCCTTTTTACTGTCTGCTTTTGTATAATGTAACAACAGGGCTTTGGGATTCATGCTGTGCTCTGTTTCTGCTGGGCAATCCATATACATACTCACATTGCAGAGCAGTGATAAAGCTTTTTCTTTCCTCCTATCAGACCAGATCATTTAAAAGCAGCTGTCTTTCTTTTGAGGGGAAAAGGCAGAGTAGTTATAATTTCGAATAAAAACCCACTCAGATTTTTTCCTTTCATCCACTATAGGCATCTAGAATGTTTCAAGTACAAGATTCTCTTGGGAGAAATTGTTAATAGCCATTTTGTTGCAAAATCAAGTTTAAAATTTAATGATGTTTACAAAAACTTTATTTTAACATAAACATTGTGAAATAAACTGTATGCAAATAAATGATCCTTTGGTTGAGATTCATTTTAAGGAGCCTTTTTAGTCTTTTAAAACTAATGAATTGCTGCCTATAAAGGCTAACATGCAGAAATAAAAAGGCATTCCATATCAGGCTTTCCAAAGTCCACTGAAGTCAGTGTACTTCAGTGAGCAGTATTTCAAATCTGAAGGGAGAACAGATTTGAGAAAAAGGGTTCCCTGCTTCTTTAAATGGGACTAATTTAAACCCTTCCCTGTCCCTCCCTTCTCGCTTTATAGAGGCCAGTTGAGCTAAACCCCAAGCAGTTTTGTCTCTACTGAAGCAGGCTGTAGAGCGATGCATGAATAACTCCTGAGAGGTAATCAGTCTGTTTCTAAGATATGTTCGCTACCCACTTGCGAGTATCCTTTTGGTGTATTCTGGCCCCCTGTTCTCACACTAGCTCGTGCACAGCTGGTAGCTCTTATCTCCAGTGCTGTTCTGAAACGTGGTTGTGCTAAGGTGGATTAAATCAGTGTGTTTTCTAATACCGGTGATTTCAGCTCAACTGACTGTATAGGCTGGTACAAAAAGGTAATTACTTGCTTGGGTATTATTTACATCAGCTATTCCATATTTTAGAGAAATGGGATATAAATGTTCAAGGTTAGCGTCATGTGGTTCCCACTGTATATACTTATAATACAACCAGGCAAACAGCAGGTGTATTATGCAGAACAGCCTCTACCAGAATAAAGCCATAATTGAAATGGACATTGATGTCACTGAACAATTTATCTTCCTTAAAAGGGTTTTGCTTTACAAAAGAAGCTAATTTAGTCTGGGAAATTAAATTGATAGCCATGTGGGAACATTTGTCTAATTCACTTACAGAGTTGTATCATTAACCATGATTGTTTGATCAATATTTACAAAACAGTAGAATTTACTCAGTTGACAGATGTCAGAGTTCCTCTCCTCATTACTGAAAGTAGATTCTTTGTGGGTAGCCTGCGAGAACATCTAACTCCTCAGAGACTCAAAATGCTAATATGGTATTAATAACGGATTTTTAAATACATGATAAAGTTGTCTACATTCTTTTAGTAGGCAGCTAAAACCAGGAAAAACTCTTCCTAAATCCATAATATTAATATTTACCAGATACAGAAGTTTTGTAGTGGGCTTACAGCATGAGATAAACCTGGAGGATGCCAAACCTACTGCATCTAACAGCTAAAAAAATAATTACTTCTATTCTTGGGCTATATGTGGATACTAGCAAAGAGAGTACTTCAGAGAAGGAAATAGTTCTGCAATTACGTGAATACTCCTAGGATTGTCTGTTCTCCCTCTTTAATTGTATCGTATCAGTCTTGTATCAGTTTTACTCCACTTCCATCATGTCCATTTTGCTTCTTGTATCTGTAGAAACTGATGTGAAAGACCTGCGGAAGCCGACCTCATGACAAATGTATTTTAGACCAGTACGAGAAGTTATTCAGATAAAAAAATTTGCTACGTGTTCATGCTTAAATAATACAGAAAATATTTTTCTCTACATCTTCAGAACTTTCATTCATGTCCTTAAAGCTTTCCTTTATTCATACAATTTATGCCATCATGTATTCAACTGTACATTCTGTGAATCATGACTATCCATCACTTCAAATTATCTGATCTCAGTTCAGCATTGTCCTGTCTTGGGGAGAATCTTTTTATCAAGTGGCTAAAATACAGAGAAATTTTATCTCTTCCTCCCTTCTCAAAAAAAAAAAATTCACTTAATAAGAATCTTTCTTTTTACCATAGCTTAGGAAGTTCTTTATAAGATTTATCACTATCAACACTTTGGAGTCTGGGTGCTGCTAAGAGGTGTGGTATACTGTATGTTCACAGTAAATCAGGATCTTGTATTTTGTCAAATAACTTTATATGAAGGAATTTGGAATACTCACTACTAAAAATGTCTGCATTCGTGGTGGGAACTGAGCTGCAAAATTTGGTACCTATATTTGGATTCGGATGTGGGAATTCAGAGGAGGGAGCTTTGTTCACTCCTGCTGCAGACGGGAAGGCTGTCTCTGTCTCACTTGGTAAAAATCAGTGTTGTTCCACTGAAGCCATAAGAGCAATGTTGATCTTGGGGCAGTATACTTCTGCTTATCAGTTTAATAGAAGAGAGAGCCCCATTTAAACAGCATGTTTTTCTTCTGTGAATCCCGACTGTTTTCATTACTTTCATATTTCTTAATGTTCGTGTCTGTGGCTCAGACTTTCACTGAATTAGCATGTTTTACACTGGGGGAGTTTCTTTTGATGTAAATGGAAATTGTTCCTGATTTGCCGTGGCTACACTGACATCAGATTTTCATTCTTTATCAATTCTTATGAATTTTGGTGTCTTCTCTCTCTCTCTCTCCCCCTCCCCCCTCCCTCCCCTTCTCTTTTAATAATGGATTTTCTTCTTGTAAGCTTTTCTACATCTTGGCTTGATTTAAAAAAAGGTGCATTTACTTCTGAATGACAAGTAATGCAGGAGTAGTTTCCTCCATTTCCTATTTTTCCTCACTTGACTTGCCTCCTGCAGTTAAAATAATATATTTTTCACTTACATAATTTTATGTTCTTCTTAAACCAACACGCACAAATACATAAAGCACAAGTAACTTGACTAGCTCTCATTGACATTTAAAACCAGAAGTGTGACTGCATTAGGTAAAATATGTCTTTCTTTTCACTGCATTTTTCATTTTATGGCTTTTCTCATATTGTAAATACCTTTTTAAAGTATATACTAATCTATTAATCAAATACTGTGATGCTTTGAGATGCCCAACCATCATAGTAGGTATAGTACATCCAATTCTCCTATAAGGAGTTATACCAGTTTATGCAAGCTGCAGGTCTGGTTGTTGGGGGGAGAGATCGTGCCTTTGAATGGCATACAGTGATTTTTCTGACACCTGGTCCTTGCCTCAGCATTTACCCAGTATTTATTATGCAAATGGTAAATGTCAGGTCCACAGAAGTATTCCACTGTGCGCAGGGTATGGGGGCAAGGTACCTGGCCTCTCATCCAACTCCCTCTCTTTAATTAGTAAATGTGAAGGTGAAATGGAGCCAGATTTCTCCCTATTACTCATACCTTCATGCTCAGCTGTTTCAGACCAGGAGCTGAAAGCATAACTCCTCTCTATAACCTGTTTGAATCCAAGGCCAGGATGAATCTAGCATGAAGGTGATTCTTTAATTCTCTTGAGTAAGAAGTCAGCCCCGGCTGAAATCGAGTCTTTCGTACCTTTTACGTTAAGTCATTCAGATTTCTTGAGTTGGTAGTTACGTAAGAATACAAATGCTTTGTGCAGTCCTGTCCTCAAATTCAATTTCTTTAGGTCAGTGTACCATGAAGAATCAACTCTAGGATTTCCATGTAATGGACTGCCATATGCTTGAACTCCTGACTTTAATTAAAGTTGTCAAATCGGTGCTTTTGAGAAGGGTATTTCTTCGATTTCTTCTATTCTCTTTGGTCCTGGCTTGAAAGTAGGAAAATAGAGACAGACATGGTGATAGATTTGACAGCTGACCTATTAGTCTCCAAGAAAATGATACCATGACAGACCTTCTCTAATAAGAATTCAGAAGGTATTAATGTCGCTTTCAATCTAACAAATGTTTGACCTTTATTATGGTCTTACAGAAATGATAGCTGCTCATACTTACTCTTCGATTTTAAATGCATACTGAAAAGCGTTTAAATGGGGAAAGCCCTCAGATTCAAGGCAAGTTCAAGAAATTGGTTCTGACTTCAGGCATTTTAATTAATTTATGAATGACAGAATAAGATGGCTTATGTTGAAGGTAGCAATCTATGGAACTAAAAATTCCATTTCGTAAAGCTACATAGAAGGCTTTCCCTTCTTTGGGAGCTGTGTTATGTGATTCTGCAGATTTTCATAGGTGTACTTTCATTCCAGGTTCTGGGAAGAAAGCCAGAAATTTAATCCCATTTTGTAAGTGATTGGGGCCAAATTCTATTCCCAGAAAATTAAATGAGAGTTCTGTGATGGAGTTCAAAAGAATTGGGAATTGACCTCTATCTAATATCTTTCAGAATAATTTATTAAAACTATTTCACTTTTTCTGCTATTGCATTGCCAATGCAAATTTGTGCATCGAGTTTCAGACTCTGGGGCAGAGGGGAAAAGCAGCTAAATAATGATTGAAATTCCAATTATGTTAGCTTTATGCTTAATTCATATTGCTCCTAAAAACAATTCAATGCACAAGTTCATGACATTATAGAAAAATGTTGCAGAAAGAACCATATCTGCTAAATAAAAGAAAGCTTGAAAAACATAATGCCCTGATCTCAGTAAGTCAACGTATAAGACTAGATCCAAAGAAACCCTGCAGGACCAGGGCTGCAGAGGGAGTTTAAATTCACTCTTATATTAGAATACGTTTTACAAGAAATGCTTAAATGATGAAGCAAACTTATTATTAAATAGCAATTCTCATAACACATTGCATAAGTGATTAATCCTGAACTGTGAAATTCCACCTTGCTTTCCTGTTTAAACTCTCCTTGAGCAACTTCTTAAGCTTATTAGAACTCATTGCTTTATTGAACTTATGTGATAAAGTATTTCATGTGATTAGCCTTTTGTCTGGAATGCTCTCCGTGGCAAAGTATAGTTGTTCTACCCAAGCAGCTTTGCCTGTGACACTCGCTTGAAAATCTCATTGACGCTTACGCAGTCGTTCATACTTAGCAGGTAGCTAGGTATTTAACAAATTCCAATTGAATGTAAGTATATGGATTAAATTAATACACAGTGAATATTGTTATAATGAATGGTTCCTTTAATGACTGGGCAACTCTCATTCTTTCAGATGAGGATTTTCAAAGTAGTTTTGAGGGATTAACATATTAAATTTCAACGGTGCTTTGAAGATAACGGGGCACCTAACTTCCTTGTGTACGCATAACGATTCTTCGCTAAGTTTTGTTGCTTAGATTTGTGTGCAAAGGAGGGGGAAGAGAGTAAGAGGGATGGGTTTTATTCCAAGCTTTTTTTATTATTACGGAGAATTGCCAACCCTAAGTCAATTAAATGGTATTAGATGCTTTAGGTGTCTCTCTTGTCATGTCAGTTAAATAGAAGTATGAGACCACATGGTTTAGAAATGAAGTAGAATTTCCATCACAGCATCTTCTAAAACAATTCTTTGGAAAACCTGTGTTAAGGAATAGTTCAAGCTTCTTTGGAAAAAGGATAGACTGTGTGACTTGACGGCATTTCCAGACTTATTTTCTAATATATGTTATTATTATATTTTATAATTTTTTATATATTTCAATTTCTAAATCTAATGCATTAACGTATAGGCATTAATTTCTGTAGTCAAAATTTGGGGAGAAAGCTGACACCAGAGTGAAGTGATTTCTGAGATAGCTGTCTAATGTTGTGGGATGGCAGTCTCTATCTCTGGTTTTGACTACAGAGGGGATTAGTTAGATGAGAAAAACCTACTCTTCATGGCCCTGCATCCTTCAAGTATGCCAATAACTCTTCTCAGTTTTGACAGTAATACTTATGATGTAAATGTGGCCAATTGTGGGGTTTATGGAAGAAATTCTGGTGTCTAGTTCAATTATTTATTGAAGTTTTTATGGAATGAATTATGGTTTGTCTTAACATCCACAGAGAAACTAAATAATATAGGTTAGTAGGGGTTTTTTAATTGCAGTAGACAGGGAAAACATGCTTTTCTTCGCAAGTGTTTTTCCTAGGGTTGACAATATTAGTGTACTAATATTGGGATTTGATTATAGTTTTCTTTTGTTTTTATACAAGCCAGGGCCATTTCATTGCTATATTTAATTAAACACCCTCAATTGTCTTTCTAAAAAATCTCTGAGTTTATGAAGTTTGTGTTAATCAGTCACACTACAAAAAATCCCCATAGAAGATAGTCATGTTAATGTTTGGTTTTCTGTCATTTGGTGCACCAACTGTCACCAGCTGTGCATAAACCAGAGATGCTCCACTTCAGAATTATTCCAGGATTCATCATAATGATTAGGTCTCTTAAATCAGCGTGTGCTGATTTATAGCAGTGCTACATATCATTTAAGTGAGTGCATACCATCCTTATTTACCGTCCTGTATTAATTTACAGCTTAGCTGTCCACTTCTCTAGTGTTTCTTGCAGCCTTCACTCTGAAAGGTTGATTGGGAGGTTTGTAGTTTCTCAGCTGTGGGAACATACGTATATTCTTAAAGTTTACATTCAAAGAGGCATCTCTGTTCAAGGATGGGATTTCTGGTGAAAACCAGAGAGGTCTGTGCCAAACTGGTAGAAAATCGGAGGCTGATGTGGAGAGCCTCCATTTGAGAAAACTGGTCTGAATCAGAGACAGCATAAACTTTAATCTTGAGCACTCATTCCTCAGGTTGGCTTTTCCTTCTGTCTGTCCTTTCATCTACCCATCCACAAAAACCTTTGAAAGACCTTGGCTTTGCTGTAATGTGCAAAAGAAAGCTTTTTAAAAACTTCATTTTGTGAGAATGGAACCATTCGCTAATTAACTTTGCTCATGCTACATAATGAGGATTTTACTGAAGTCCTGCTCAGTGACGAGAAGGCATTATAATTGGGCCCATGGTAAGCAACAGAGCATGTGTGTGGTGCTCGACTTCAAGCATTTGCTTACGTCCTCACTGAAGGTAGTAGTACTACTAATATGACCCTCTCTTTAGTGGCACTTAATTGCTTTGCTGAATCACATTTTTAGACACATAGAATAATTGATGATAATCACTTTGACCTATTCCAACCTTGGGAAAAGATTTTTGGAACTAGACTGGAAAATACATTGAAAAATAAAAGGGGGCAATTAATTTTGAGAGAGTTTTTGTCCTATTTTGACTTATCTGCCTGTAACCGTGAAAAGCATCTATTTACACTCTCAAGTAGTTTTGTGTGAGTTACAACTGTCACAAAGTGGGATATATTTCATTTTTGTCACTATTCTGAGTGAGTTTATTAAAGCCAGGCTAAACAACTAAATCCTGATAGAGCTGGTCTTTGTGAGGAAAACTCATCTATCAAGTTGAAATAAGTAGTAAAATAACAGACATATTTCTTTCAAATCCAAGTTTCAACAGTATCTTATTTTTTTTGTTCACAATGAAATATCTAGATTGTCGCAAAATAAAGTGTATTTCAAATTGATCATACATTTGAATTTTTCATAAAATTTCAATAACTCGATAACAAGTATTGAGAGGAATTTTATTGGTTTTGAGTTAAACATTTTTGTAATCTCCATGTTCTCCACAAAAACAACTTTATCATAGCTCTCCCTTTTTTTTTTTTGGAGGGGAGAACAGCTTCTGATTTCATTATGAATCATCAATCTTCAGTAACTTTTTTCAATCAGGTTTCCATAAATTTAAAAAAAGCTCAGCATAACACACATAATTTAGTGGTGTGACTGCAGACAGCAGTGGCAACTCTAGCATAGTGCTACAAATTGATGTTATTTTCAGAAAAAAGTGGAGTGACCGCATCTTTTAGGAATATTTCTTACAATAGTGAAGTTGTTCCAGGACTCTGTCATTGCATTAGGTGAAATCAAAACCAATTCTGAATGAAAGTCCATGTATACAAAGTTCTGTTTTGTTTTCATCTGTCTGATGGAGGCTTTATTTGGACTGCCAGCAGATCTATATAAATCTAAGTGACTCGTAATTATGTTTTGGTCCCAGGCAATATGTACATATGAATCCCGGCAGGGTGCTACTCAAATCCTTAGTGTATTGCTGTCTCTGTGTGGCTGTTAGTGACCATGTATGCATTGATTCTTAATATACTCTGTTTATAAATTCCTGTTTCTTAAATATACTGTGCTGTAGCGAAAAGCTCAAACAAAGTTTCACATTACAGCTCAATGTATATTAGGTCAGCATATACAGGCTTCAAAATTATACTAGAAGCGAGAAATGATTTGTCCTTCGTTCTTTAAATTAGCCTGCTTAGACTACCGAATGTTCTCTGCCTTGCTAAAGTTTTCTTAGATGAAATCTTTCCTTAGGGACATGTGGAACAAAGCAGTTAATGCTGTCCACTTAGTGACATCAAGTGTCATTGATTATAAATTGTGGGTGACACTTTACAAAGGAATTGCTTTGTGCTTCTATTTTCAAGAGCATATCAGCAGGAGCATGTGCGTTCATCTATTTGTCTATATATTGATATATAGAGAGAGACACACCTTTTTTAAAAGGTACTTAATTAACAATAGTAAAAAGCAAATCACTTGCAACCAATTTTGGTGTTCTACCAGGCATAATGTATGAAACCCAGACCGTGTAATGACTTTGAAGAAAAGCATGAATATATGCAAAGATTTTCTTTCTTCATTGAAGACCCGAAATGTTCTGATGTTTTGTCAAGTTTGCATGGTTTTTCTGAGTAAAGCAGAACCTGAGCTTAATTGCAGTTGATTATTTCAAGGTTAGAAATCATGTGCCCAGCATGTTGCACCAAATTAAAACAACTCCATAAAGAAGCAACCTTTATATACTATTGCTTCTGAATAAAGATTTGGATAAAATAGGACCTGAAAATAGGAGTGGGAAAAATGCTGCTGCTTCTAAAACAATAAGGACTTTAAAGATCATGATTATCTTTTATATTAAAAGTAAGTAATTTATCAAACTTTCTGTCTCTTGAAACTAGGAAACGATAGTTTGAACAAGGGATATTTCTTCAGTTAGCTCAAAGAAAACTTGATTTTAATTGAAAGTCAAATAACTTTCTCTTTGATTAATTTAAATGCTGGAGGGTGAAGATTGCAAGGACGGGGGTGTGTCAAATTGCCATCTCTGTTTTCTTCTGAGTGTACAAGTAATCTTGATTTGGACACCTTTTATTTTGCCCAGAATGAAGTATTCAGTAAACGATCAAAGAAATGGGAGAAATTGTGGACTTCTTATTTTTCATGCTCAAAGTAAACTCTTGATCTTCAATGTCCACTTCAGTTAAAGCTGGAAGAGCTAAAAGAGAATAACAGAAATGTGAGTGAATAGCTTGCGTGTTAGGGTAGTTCCAAACCAGCCAAATTTAACCTAAAATGTCCTAAGTAGTCATGCATTCCTTTGAGTTTTAGCACTGACATACTTATTCAATGGGACAGAAGCTGTCTACAGATGACATCTCTCAGGAGCCGGCGAGCTATTCGCCAAGCACACTGCCTCTACCTTTGAGGCACTGAGCTTTCAGACTCCCACTGCCTCCCAAGTGCGTTGTGTTCTCTCAGCATTGCTTGAAATGGCAGCACTAAATGAAGAAGGTAAGCTACAGCAAGGATATATCTAGCTCTCTGTTTCAGGTTTCCTAGAAGGAAACAGAAATAAGGCTAATAGAAATATCTGTAGTTTCTTTAGAAGAAAAGGAGACAGGGCTACCCCTAGGACTAAGCTCAGGATTGAAAAGGAAACAATTATGTGTTTCTTGCTTCATGTGAGTACCTGCTTGAGAGCTATGCTCAGTTGGAGCCTGAACTCTTAGTCCACTAACTTGCTGTGAGGCCTTGGGCAAACAATTCTACCTCCTTGTTCCACTTTTCTGTAAAATTGAGGCAGCTTTTCATAGTGCTTAATCTGTTAGTCATAGCCAGAATTATGTAATGCTTCTCTTCCTATCTGAATGAAATTTGGATACAAATCATTCTTTTCCTTCCTTACTCTAGGACTGAAAGGTTCTGAATAAATGCTACGTACCCCTATGCATGGTTGTTACCTGGGTTTTAAAAAACCAACACAGCAATCTGAAACTGATGGGTGGGGCTTTGTTGATTTGGGGTTTTTGAGGTGTAGTTTTGTTGGAATTTTTTGTACGCTTCCTGCTCTCAGCTCTGCCGTCATCAGCTACACTATTACTTTTCTTTAGCTTTTGAAATATTAACTCTTCCATTTGTTATACCCTATCCTCACCAGAATGCAGGTAACCTTTACAAATTAAGAGGGATAAACTCTGTCAATCCTGTCTTCTCTAAATAGTTTGCCGTTTCTTGACATTCTCAAGAGTAGCTCTATCTGTTGCCTTAGAGCCTTACTGGAGTGCCATATCCAGTCCAAGCAGTAGGACACATGAATTGCCTGTTTTGCCAGTTTTCTTTTACTTAGTTTTTCAGCATCCAAGAATGGGCATGGGTTCTTGTAGCCTAAAGACCCACGTGTGGTTTCCTAGTAACAGAATCTCCTGTTACAGTCATTCCTAATAGAATAAATGGATGACTCTTCTCTGGAACAGCACTGTATCTTTCAGGTGGGAAGTTATGAAGGTACAGAGTGATTGTGGCCTTCTAATGAAGGATCCAGAGTTGATTTGGTTCTTTAAAGCAGGATGAGGAAGACCTAGATTAACTCATTTCCTTCCTGAGTCAGTTTTCGTGAGAGTTTGAGCGGTGCCTTCTCCTAACTTAGGGGGGATGATGGTAGAATTAACGTCTGGTCCTGCAGATGACTTTCTCCAAAGCACTGGCAACTTTCATTGTGGCCTAAACCATGACACCATGTGAACATGAATGTGATAGTGTCATTATCCTTAACCATGTTGCTGTCTTGTGGGAGCTGATTGACGTCCCTCAATACTGCTTGCTCCCTGAATGGCGAAAGAGACTGCTTTTCTTCCAGCAGCACATGACTGCTCAGTGTTTCTAATAGGGTCCCATATGCCACAGAGTCTCGGGAGGGAAGAGATACCAAATACTCTAGCTGCTTATGTATTCAGTTCTAAAAGAGGGAAGGTCACCTACCCCTAACTCATAGATAGAAAACTCAGTTTGCCTGTTATTTTACGATTTCTTCCCATTAACCATAAGTCTGCAAAATCACGCTGGTGTAGCAGGTGCATTCTACCTTGACAGCCAAGTCATAATGCACCAGTACGGAATGCAGTCCAAACTACTAGCCAGTCATTGAATGTGCTGAGCACGTGCATAAATAACATCCTATTCCATTTCCTGAATGTCAGCTTGGAGTCCTTATTGATGCTATTTCATTGAAACTCCCTTGAGGGTTTTCACTTGGGGAAGCTGTTATGCAAACATCAAGTAAAACTAGTTACAGCCATAGTCAGCTCAATGCCCGAGTCCTTTCAGGAAATCTGGGTTTCCAAGTTCTGGGGGCATTTGGATCCTGTAGATGTTATTGTGATCCCAACTAAAACATAAATGGATGATGACAAGAAGAGAAAAGGCAGGGGTAATTGTGTATTTATTGTGGATGGAGGTGGAGAGGAAGATTGACTTATAATTTGAAATAGATCAGTTAGAAAGTGAATGCACAGCAACAGAAAGAATCTCTGCTAAATTTACCAGCAACATAAAATGCTCTGTGACTTTTGTGCATGTGCCAGTTGTCTTGTTAGTCTCAAAATGACATTCACTGCTTTATTTAGTACCTCAGCACTCTGCAGGAAAAAAAATCAGAATATTTATATGTTGAGTAAGAGGAAATGACCCTTAAAAATTACGATAACCATAACTTCAGCACAACTGTGACAATTGTAAATAATAATGTAAAGTGTTTTCTTCTTGATCATTTAAAGGACTTATATGATTTCAGCACTATTCTGCATTTCCTTTCATCTTGGACTTCTCAGTTTTGGAGTAGTCTTGATTCATAGAGTGGATTAAAATGTCGAGTGAGCTATAGCATATTCATTCTTGTATCATAACAAGCATAATGGCCAACTCTTGGTAACTCTTGCATTGATTTCAGAGTGCACAATATATGGTGGCTAATACAGTAATTTTTAAACAATTAATTATTTCTTGATAAATTGTTTTTAATCTGTAGGTGGAAAAAATGCCAAGTAGTGTGGGCTTACCTCCTATGGCTGTTTTCTCCTGTGCTCTCAGCGGAATGCTGATGGGATGGTTAGGAAAAGAGATGAACAAACTGTGATTGCAATATGAGTAAGAAGAATTATATTTTGATAACAACTATTTTGAGTCCTTGAGCACAGAGAGGATGAGAGTAGCCCTGTCATTAAGAGCTTGTTATCTATCGACATAAAAAACAGGAGAAAGACAAAGGCAGGCAAAAAAAAGTGAAGTACCTTGGTGTCCTGATGCCCAGTGTCCAGCAAACAGATCCAAGCTTTGCAGTCACAATAGTTTTTCTGGCTGCAGACAGAGCTGTCAAGTCACGTGAAAGGTTTTTCATGAGAAAATACAAGTGAGAGCATAATGACATAAAGATAAAAAACATTTCCCATTAAAAAAAAAAGAAGTCACTGGCAGCATAGAATTGGAATTATATATATTTTAGTTTAGACTTATGCATTCTCTTTTGGCACGGTCTAAATAAAATTTAGTAGAAAAGTAATATGTCATTTAATTAATTTAAGTCTTATTGCTTCAAAATGTACTTTGAAAGGTTCTGTAGCAATAACATGACTGCTTTTTGTACACTCCATGTAAGAGTTATCTGTGCATTAGATAATAATTCTAAACATGTCCAACACTTTAACCTTTCCCTTTTTATATACAAACTAGAGAGAGAGAAATTTCTGTGCTGTACAAAAAGATGATACATACATCAAAGGAGCATGCTTAAGTGAAAAATTTTTCAATGTCTTTGTTGTCTGAGATGATACCTGATATGCAAGCTTGAGCTGTGTATTATACATTAGGGAATGACAACTTTTGAAAAGATGCCATGAAAGCAGTTTCTGAAAAATATTCTGGGCATTTCCACTTCAAATTTTTAACCTGTTTAATGTACGATCTTCTTCCAGTTCTACTGGAAACAATATTTCACATTGAACCCGAAGTGTATGGTTGTTGCTGTAACTTTCATATTCTGTGATTTTATTTTTACTGGTCGTTTCGTTATTACATATTGCAGTAAGGTTTAAGCTATATTTGCTAATATTGTTGCTTTTGTCAGGGGTGTGAAGATCTCTAATGTCAGAACACCACACTGGGCTAGTTGCTTAGGTTAACCAAAAACCCATGCAATCAGAATAATTGAATTTATACTGTGTCATAAAAAGCACACGCTATATGGAAATTTAAGCCCAGTATGTTTATTTATGACTTGCCAGATTTATTTAGTTATTTAACTGCAGTAGACAAATTATTAGCAACCCTTTCAGTAAGGGATGCTCCCAGTTCTCAACCTAAGAGAAGAAAGAAGTTTTTTTCCTCCTTAGAAACAAAGAACCACCAGTATAGATTGGTGTTCTTAGACTCCCAAGAAGCCTGTAGCAGAACTGGGGAAAGCATTTAACTACAATTTAATGCTTGAACCATAGGACAACCCCTTCAAAAATAGGAATACACAGTACATGTCTCTAGTCGACCAGTCTGATCTAATCTAGCCATCTCCAGAACACCTCCATGGTCTAGGTCTGCTTCCATGGAGGTCTAGAGGATAAATATGTCTCTATGAAGTTTAGATTGGTAACCAAAACCATCTGTGGAAGAAAACTGGGTATATTAAAATATGCCAGAGTACAGTACAGTCAGATAGGCAAATGATATATCTGAACCATAGTAAACTCCAAGTGCTTGTTCATTTAACCAGTAAAATTGCATTCACACTAGAAAGATTTCACAGCTTTAATTATGGTTTTAGATTAATTAAAGCAGTAAAACTTTCTAATGTAGATGAGCCCTTGTTCATCTCATTTCTCTGCTTCCAGCGTGCAGCCTATTGGATTTGCAGTGGAATTTAGACGCCCTTATTTTGTCATTTTGCATACAGCTTCGTAGGGCTCCTAATGACTTCACCCAGTCTTGTGTTAACTTGCCTTGCCATTTTCACTTCATGACTGCACACTCATTATAAATCAGCTCACACTACAGCTCTTCTTGGAAGCACATTTTCTTTGGCTCTGTGGCTTTCAGGCATGGAGGGGTTTTATTACCAGATTTGGTAGAGTACAATCAGCATTACACTTGAAATGGTCTTATTTATCCTCTGATTATGACCCCTAGATGTCTGGTATGCAAACAGGTGCTCAGATGGCTCTTCTACTGTAACAGAATTTGCATTCTGTACACACCAGCAATTTTACTGAGGCAATGAATATGATAGATGGTCCTGACATGTCGGGCCAGTGGTGTCAGCATATTTATAATAGCTGCTTTTTTTCAGTCCTTCCCCCCGCCCTTCTTTTGTCCCAAATAGAGAGGTTTGGAAAAAGATAACAAGGATCAGATGGGTAGATAAAAGATGAGACTGTGAAACAGAAAAAGACACTAATGCATACTATACATATGAGGAAGTACTAAAAGAAGTAGCAATGTATCATGTATTTGCT
The DNA here is from genome assembly GCF_028500815.1 of Rissa tridactyla. Lineage (NCBI taxonomy): Eukaryota > Metazoa > Chordata > Aves > Charadriiformes > Laridae > Rissa > Rissa tridactyla. The sequence goes on along the minus strand of NC_071478.1, from coordinate 8,640,968 downwards.
TGTCTTCAGTGGGCTGCTATTTTCCACGCTTGCCATCATACTTAAAGGCCCTGTCCAGTTAGGAGCATGTGGAATGACATTTTCGCTGCACCCTGTTGTATCAGTTGAGTAGCATAAAATCATTTTTCAGGTCATGGCTTGGTTTGGCTTTCCGGTCTCTCTGTAAAGGCTTCCAATTTCCATAAAAGATACACGTTGGAGTAGAAATGGCAACCCCAAGAGTTCTAAATTTATGATTGATGTCTACAGATCTTAAAACTGGATTAAAATCAGAAAATTTTAAAATGAATAATTCTCTTTTACTTGGACCTTTGGGACACATATTTTGATAATTTTAAATATTTTTTCTACCATGATGAAAACTTTCATCTTTCCTTTCACTTCTTTAAAAAATAAAGTTAATATTTTCACAAAATACCCTGTTTGGAGACTTAATAAATTACAAAAGCCTTCCTATTAAGTCACAAAACTGTGCAAAAAATATTGAAGCATTAAAGCAGTCTTAAAATTTTTTAACAGTCGAACTTGTGTTACAAAGTAATACCAATCAAAATAAGTATTTCTACAATTTAATGGTATAAAACGAGCTAGTTTGAAACCTGAAATTATTGGCCTATGTATGCTCTTGTGCTGTGTGGCAATGGAAGGGTCAAACAGAACTCTGTCCTCTGGTACTGTGCTGCTGTGGAAAACCTGTGGACTTCTTTGTAATGAGTTGTAAAGCTTATGCATGTGCTGGTTTATGGTATAGTTCCTAAGGCTATACTGGGTCACTGAAGTGTTTAATGTATGCATATGTTTGATTTAATAACAATCTGCTGAGAAATAAATAAGAAGGTGAGATCCTGGATGGTTATAGACCTTCACAAGGAAGTACCGTTGGATTAACAAATTACTGTTCTTAGTTTAGTTGCAGTTTCTGATTATGTGATTGTTATTCAGTGAAAATGCAAGGGAAAATATAATCTAAATCATATATTGATTATTTGAAAAAAAAAAAAAACACAACCAAAACCTCAACATCAACAACAAAAATCCTCTACTCCCTGGTAAATATATTTGGATTTAAAAGACAGTACCTTAATTATTCATCTCTCTATGCCTCACCAGACCCAGGAGAATCACAACTGATTTGCAGAATACAGCATCTTGGGCCTGTTGCCTCCTTGGGGAGCACCACGTGTTTCTCCCGGGGATAGATGCAATCACAGAAAGCACTCAGAGGCAAAGTTAATCCTGTAAGCAGGCAAGTGAACCCATACCATAGTCAGGTTTTCGTTACAAACGATTTCTCTCAGTTAGAAACATATGTGGCTGGTGTTGCTGGCAGGAGTTAAAGGCACTACAATATTGCAATTTCAGCCAGCCAAAATGAAGAGTGGCTCCAGCCAAGTCACTTCCACAAGATCTGCAAAAACGTGCAATAGCTAGTTTTTATTTTTTAATAGCAGAGCCCCAGTATTGATGATACCCAGGATTAAAATATGGGAAATCTTTCTGATTACAAGAAGGTGGACAGTCTTGTATCAGCATTAAATGGATGTTAGAGGCAATGAGTACTATTTTTTAGGCTTGAGTTCATAAATAAAATGGGGCAAAAGGTCAGTCTGGCACATACGGCTCATTTACTGTTAAACCATACAAAGAACGTTGTAATAGCTGGGTTTTATAATAACTGAAAAACCAATGGATGAGTGAGTACAGAGAATTAACTTCATAATCTGAATGCTGCATTTGAATGTTATTGAAAACAATTATAATTATTTGAATCACTAAATTATATTTACATGTTTTGAGTTTTCCCTTTGGGATAGTTCCCTAGTTTTCTATCACACATCACTGGCTGGTAGATATTAGGCTGCAGTTAATAGCTTTGCATTACATGGCAATATTATTTCAAGTACCTGAATGTAGCAACAGCAAAACACATCATGGGTTGTAGCTGTGGTCAAATCAACACATTCATGCAAAATGAGGAGAAAATTAATGTTGTGCTGTGAATAGCTCTAGTTAGAAAAATGCCTCTTGTAAGAAGGAGCATACTTAATAGTTTGCAGCAAAAAACACAGCACTAAAGAGCATCATGACGCTGTGAGGAACATAAGGGAGCTTTGGTGTCCTATCAAAATCCCCTGTATCTCTCTAAGGAGAAACTGAATTTACTCCATGATACGCTCTTCTTAAGGAAATAGAATAACACCTATAAATAGATAAACATCTAGGGGAGAACCAGCCAAGCAATAAAATCTGGGTCGCAGTCAGCCTTTTTGTAATCATTTCTCTGCCTCCTGGATGGGAACTGAGCCTGACGGGGGAAAGCAAGAAGGGAGGCAAGCTGCCCGCAGTCGAAGTCTGGCTGCAAGGAGCTTGCCAAAGACTGGCAAAGCTCTGAGTTTCTGTGGAAATGACTGCTCATGGCCAATTCCTGTATGCACAAGTGGTATTTGTGATTTATGAGCTCATTTCTCTGGGTGGAGGGGATGTAGCAAGCTACAAGACAGACAGAGGGACCAATGAGGAGGGGAGAGACTATGTGCGCAGCAGACCGAGAGGTGACCTGGGTGCAAAGCCTGGGAAGTGGTGGCTGATAGAGGGGAGACCCTTCAGCTCTCATGCAAAGTGAAGTCCTCTTCACTTGCAGGTGGAGGCTCTGCGAATGTGAGATTGCAAAACAAAGAACCACATGGGAAGACTGGGCATCACTGTTTCCCTGAACAGATTCAATCCAAGAAATGGAAACGCTACCTGAAGTACTTGGGGCTAACAGTAACACTTAAATATCAAAACCAGCATGACGTGGAAGACGAAATGCTGTGCAGCAGTTCTTGCTGTGAAGGGACAAACTACTACAAATATCTTCATTTGTGCCTTGCCTTTCTTTTGCTGACATGTGCGACCGTAATGTCTTTTGACGTATACTCTTTTGTTTGATATCTTTATTTTATCACTGAGAACAGAATTTCTCTCTCTGCAAACAGAAAGAAGGCTGCGTTGGGCTCAGGTGTGATAACAGGCTGCTGTCCCTGACAGGGCAAAATCTTGAGCATCTTTTTGTAACTGCTTTAGCAAGGACTTAGCAGGGCAGACCTTGCAGCTGAAATAGGAAACATCATTTGTTTCCTCAATACTGTGATGGATGGCTATCAACAGCGGACCCCTGTAAACTAAGAAAACAGTTCTTCCTCATACCACAATCATCAGAGCACTCCAAGGCAGGGCTCTGCTGCCTTAATTTAGACATCTGCAGTACAACCATCTCTAGTTGAGCTGGGCGTACAGAGTTCTTTTATAGTCCATGGAGAGAAATAGGGAATGATTTGTCTTATTCTACAGTAAATGTCTAAAGTGCCATATAAGTCATCCTTTAGAAATGCCTGTGTCTCTCCAAGGACTATTAAGATGTTGTAGATAACTAGTTTGAACACTTCTGAATTTACCCATCTATAGGCAGGTGAGATGAGACCCTTTCCCTGTCCCGCAATTGAAACAGTGAGACAACTGTTGAGAGGCGCTGGCGCTGCAGACAGCATCTACGCCACATCTGCCCAGCTGCTGCCATCTCAGCACTGCCCCTTCCCACGGGGTCCTTTCCTGCATGTTTTTCTTCAGCTTCCCTGCAAGTGACTCCCTCTGGGCCTGCTGCCCCTCACATAGCATGTGGCACAGCTTTCCGTCTCCCTCAGACAGCCTGTGTGTACGGAAATCGCTTGCTATCGCTTCAGGACCCCTGTTCATCTGCTTTAACACAAGAATTTGTAATCCATATCCGGAGACCACGCATAAGGGAGCATCCATAGGGTGGGATCCAACTTTCAGGATTTGATTGTGCTCAGTATAATTTTACCTACCAGCCTTTTACTAAATTCAGATGACTGCGCAGTAGTTAGCTCAAATCCAAACCTAGCAGAAAAGGACATCTTCCCTCTCATGGCCTAGCCTTAGGCTACTCTGTTTCCATCTCAGTCTCAAGGTGTTTCTTTTAAGTTAATTTATAGAGGAGACAAGTGCTGAGCTTGGTTTTCTGTTTCCTTGCACCACAGAGTCATTTACACTAATGAGAACAGGATTCCAACTGCTCCACAGACAAAATGAGGACTCAAGACAGAAATTATGAGCCAGATTAAGTTCTAATTTGCATTTAATTCTGGATGAACTGTCCCTCCTTCTCTTTTTACTCATACTAGCTCTGTTTCAGTGTTGCTTTAGGGTTTCCTCTGTCCTGCTTTTGTGTTGCGGATTTGTTCCTTGATTGCAATGTGATTTCAATAATATCCATAATTGCTCAAGTTTCAGTAGCTAACTATGTTAATTGAGGAGCTGGACAGATGGCTCAAGCATCTGATATGAAGCTTACTGTGCTGAAATGATGTAGCCATCAGGGTTTGAAGTGTTACCATGGGAATGCACTTCCAATGGCTATTGAGTGCTAGAAGCATTACGCAGTGACATTCCTGCCAGAGCTGTAATGACACTAGCTTTTAAGAGATCCAAAGAGGCAAGAAAGGGTCAGCTTAAAAAATCCCTGGAGAAATGCTATGATATGTTGGTATCCTCCAATTAGCTGCTGTGTAGTCTACCAAAGGTTCTTTGCACATGCACTCTGCTAAGAGAAGTGCGTGTGCAAAGCCATGGTGAGCCGTTGTTTCTGGAATAAAGCGAACCTGCCATTTTATAACTTTCATTGTAGACTTCAAATTGAAATAAAATCTTTCTGGACTTCTGAATCCTCTGTTCATCTCTCTGGAAAGACTTTTCAGTGGCCTTCAGAAAAGGAGAATGTTTCAGTCGCTAAGAATTGAGATGTCATTTCAGTAAGATCCATGATTGTTTAGGCTTCTGTAGGTAACTGTGAACTGAGAAGTTGGACAGATGGCTCGAGCATCTTACATGAAGCTTACCGTTTTGAAATGATGTAGACATTGGACTCAGAGCAGCATACAGCTCCTCTTACTTTGTATGATCTTGGGCAACTCCTTTTATTTCTTCATAGCAGAATAACTGAAATTTAAGCCAGTATATTTTACCTTATGGTTTGAGAAGGCTGACAGAAGAAGGAATTCCTTACATGGTTACATTCAACAGTGTGTCTAGACAAGGGAGCAGAGACTAAATGTGAGCCCCCACTCCTTCCTCCCACATAACCCAGGTAGCCCTGCCCCATTATGCTGCACGGCCATAGCATCTACCACAAGGGAAAAAATGGATTTACGCATATAGTTGAAGGGCATCTTTTGGAAGAGGAGATCGCTGAAGTTTGTTCCCTCCATGCTCCGCCAGCCTTTTCCTTCTGCTTCTCATTTGAAGGACAGTTTCTGGTCAGGATACACCGAGGTGGCTCCCCATTAATCCCACGCTGTATAGGCATAGTGAAAGTGGCAGCTGCTACTTTAGGAAAGGTACTTCAAGGCACTGAGGATGGCCATTATCAAGATCTGCAATTATCTAGTCATACTGATAAATGAAAGAAGTTTCATCCACACTCTTAATTTTCTGCCTTTGGGGTTTTTTCTCCATGTAGGTTTTCTGTGTCTTCATGGGGCTCTGCTGGAAGTTATCGAAGATTAATAGGTGTTTTTCTTTTGGTTACAGTAAGCTTTTGAGCCAGTCTGTAACTAATGTCTAAGCCTCCTCCTTGTCTTTCCTTTAGATAATGTTATCATGTGCACACATTGCCATTTAATCTTTCATACAATCTGTTCTGCAGAGGAAAAAATAATAAACATGGACCTAACACTGCAGATCAATTGGAAAACCTGCCAATGGCTTCAGTAGAAGGTTTTCTTGAGTAGGGAAATTATCTAATCTAATTCATGCCCATCACCATGGTAACTGAGCACTGTGTAGAAAATTACCTGTGTCTGTAAAAGTGTTTGCACATTCACTGGATTCTTTCCTCTTTTCCCCCCTTCCCCTCCCGCCCCCTTTATTTATATGATCTAAGAAATTCAGTGGGTTTTTTCTCTATCTTTGTGAAAGTTACGTGAAATGGAGACTAGAGTCTGTGTTTGCTCTGTTATGTAGAGTAATTCCCTAGGGTAAATATATTTACCATTTATCATCTGTTCATATACATAATGCATATGTGTAGCTGAGTTGGCTAGCAGATAAAAAGTTTTTTCTTTTTTTTTTCTTTTTAACCTTTCAGCTGAACAGATGAATAAATATAAATCCCATCTGCAGATATAACATTCTCAGTGCTGCATATTTCCAAACCCTTCCAGTAGCTGGGCTTTGTATTCCAGGTCACATGAAATTATTTTCTTTTACTGAATTACTGTGACATATCACAGGAGTTCCTGAGCGTGACGCCCCCTGTGAAACAGGCATGGCTGGGGATTCCAGCCAGCTCATGAGACACGGACATGACACAACATCGTTTCCAAATACTGGGGAGGGAGGGGGGAGTGTTTACCAGAAACTCTGAAGTCGCTATTTTTCTGAAACCAAATACACTCTGTTGAAAGGCTAGATTTCATAATATGAACACTTGATCCCTCCATTTCTGACAGTGTTTTTCAACGACAACAGAAGGGCTGTCGCTGAAGGTTGCTCACAAATAGACCTGTGTCTATTTGACTGACACACTTTGTCAGTGAAAACACAAGTAACAGGAAGGGAAAAAGAGAAAAAGAATACTTTGGCTATTCCATTTTCTCCTAAAATGTGTTTTTATTGTAGTGCTTTCTCTTGTATGTGGTATTTTTCCATCACTGGGCACTTTTTTGGAATCTGTACATTTATTTTGGAATTTAGTGGGGAGCTGAGATCTCTAGAAATCTCTCGCTATCGTCTAATCTTCACAGTAATTGTCTGGCCATTGAAAAAGCCACGGAGAGGAAAAGGTCTGTCTGCCTGCCTGGGGCCTTGCCACTCCTCTCATGAAGCCAATGCAATCCGTGTTGCTGGGATTTCAAAGAAATGTTGTGACTCGGTGGCGTTAGGCAAGATGGCCAGCTGTGCTTGCCATTTTTTATTCTTTCTAAGTAGCAGTCCCTTTGCAGGCCTTGTAGCTGGAAGGAAATTTTAAAATTGTAAAATGAATCATACTTGAGTAGAAAAGGAATATACAGTGGCACTGCTTGAGACAGGGGCTGGAACAGATGAGCTTCGCTTTCACAGTGAAAAAAGTCCTTTGGTGGCTAAATGCATTTGTGAATCAGGGTTGTAGACAAATCCTAGCCCCGCTTAAATAACGTGGTGGTGATTTCTGACTTGTGAAATATGAACCGACTGCATGATTTTGAATTGTTTTCATTGCGGTTCTGTAGTGCTTATAAAGCACTGCCCCTCATTCTGAACCATGAAAATTAGCGACAAAAATAATTCTGCTGAAATGAACTAAAAGCTCATCACTGGCTGCTCTGTTCTTTAGGCCGTTTAGAGCACCATATTCTTTTATTCATTTTCGTTGAGAGCATTGCATGTTGCTGATGCAAAGTTTTGATCTTTTCAAAAGTCGCCTTTATTGCTACACATACACACAAAAGGTCTAGAAGTGCCCGTGCTTGAGATCTTATGCCTTGTCTGAAGAGCAGTTTCAGTCAAAAAGTAAATATATATAAAAGACAAGCATTTATTCAACAGAACAGATCCTTGGTAAACTTTGAAGCGTATCTGCTTACTTTGCCTAACAGGCAAAATGTGTGCTTTTTTTCCTCTGCTGTTATCAAAAAAGAACCAAGATAAGGCGTGTACATTCCCCTCTACCCTGTCCATCATCATCAGAACTATCAGCGATGTTTTGACTATAGAATATTCTTAGGCAAAAAGTAGAGAACTTGTTTTTGCATGCTCCAGGTCACTCTTGCAAAAGGACTGTCTTTCTTCATAACGTTGTACATCAAATACTTGTTTCACTCAGTATCTCTTCCAACCTCCGAAATGTACTAGGTTTATGCTTTATCTCTCCACATTTGTAGGACTGCTAAAGTTTGGTTTTAGTTTTCTTTATCTTAAAGCATAACTATAAGAAAAGGCTCCAGGTGCTAATGTTAAAGTAGCAACATTTACGTTTCTCACAAGAAGTCTTTTGGTAAAGATTTTTGCCCTACTATCGTGAGGGGATTGGTGAGGGAACTGTGGCATAACCAAAAGAGGAGGACAAACCTCTCAAAAGGATCTGTGGGCCGTTTGTGTTGTGCAGTAGCAGAAGAGAGGACAGAGGTGTTAAAGGTAGCACCATCTCAGGCTGCTGTGTCCTCATGCTATGTACACTGCCTGTTTGAGATATTGGTTGTTATTATTACTGGAAGTCAACGTGGTGCGGTGCCTAAACTAGTAATTGTTTCTTCTGAGTTTATCAGTTTAGACACAGTGCTGACCAAAAGTAGCAAATCTGCTGTGTCATTACCAGAGCTGGTAGTTTCTCTAGTGACTTGGTGTCTCTTGGCTCCACTTTGTTGCTCCAAAGGATTTTTAAGTGTCAGGGTCCCTTTTTGAAAGGTGAATTTTCCACTTCTGACCAAATTTAATTGAGATTCAAAAGGACATGGGTTGTTATAGGATAATTATCAAAAATCTTTAGGAGTTTATACTCAAAATGTCAAATTTCTGTTAGGCTTTAAAAATTTTTGTGTTGACTTCCTATTGATTTCAATGCCTACATTTGAAAGTCCTGTCAGATGCCATCAGTATCTCTTAGTTGCACGTGAAGATGCCTCTGTGCTTTTGAAAGGTATTTATACCAAGAAACATCTACCATACACTGCCCTCTTCACCCCTGTAAAACACCACCGCTCCATTGAAATTACCAAACTTGTACATGGTTAAAATGCAGTCTGAATTTATCTCCATTATAAGGTAGGCCATTTTGGTCATATACTTGTATTTCAAACATTTGAGCAGCCACACTGGGATTATTTCCTGCATTAGATGAAATAATAAAAGGTGGTAGTTTTGTATTGTACAACTGCATATGTTCCATCTAGACCCCGTTAACCTTTGCTCAAAGCTCTGCATTTCTTAAAATCTCTTTCTATTGTATACATAGAGGTAATGAGGCACGGAAATGGGTCAGGTGCTGATTTCACCATCTCAAGAGGTAGCTGCTACCCCTGACTCATCAGATAGATAGGATGTTAAAATTTTCTAGAACGAGCAGCACAGGTCAGCTATGCCGACAAAGAAGGAAGTGAGTGATAGGAAAACTGGGACTCTGGGAGCTGTGTCATTGAATCACAGGGCTTTGGAGACTATTTCGGGCAGAATACAACCTTTGTGTCACATTTTGCTGAAGGCTGTAGGTAAAGCTAAACTGTTGTCCCAGATTCCATGATAAAATCACAAAGTGGTCTTTACTAAAGTATAGAAAGACTGTTTAACTGTTTCTGCAAGATGCGGTGAAAATGCTGTTCCAGGATGCAGAAAGCCAAGTTCTTTGGTTTTCTCGATATTACAGTGATGGAAATGATAATGCAGCTGGATCATTAACTTCAACAATGTCAGCATATTCTCACCATTGCATTTACATTAATTAGTCTACATATTATTATTTAACAGCACACTTCTCTCAGATGAATTCACTAATGTACTTTCTGGCTCCCACTATGTAGAGTACCTCTGCTTCAAAAGTAAGCGATTAAATGCTAGAAAAGGTAGGAAGATTTGTGGAAAGACACACTTGTGTTCACATTTGAATAGGAGCACATAAAGGCATTGAATGATAACTTTCCTGTAGAAATTTCTTGCTGCTTGCTATGCAAAAGTCTTTGTTTCTACCTCGTGTGCAGGCAGGAAAAAAAAAAAAAAGCAGCAGAATATCAAATCCAGAGGAGGGGTGGATGTTTATGGACCTGAGGAATGAACAGTTCCGGCAGATTGTTTTAGCATAAATGAAGTCACTGTTCACAGTCCAGAAAAGGAACAGGAAAATACGCTGAGTACAGATCCTTACAGCTGCTCCTTATGTACTAAGCACTCAGGTTATGAACAACAGTTAGTCTTTGTTGCTTTCCTCTTCTGCATCTCCTCACAGCCAAAATTACTCATTGAACTTAAACTACAGCATGTTTGGATTAAAATGCAATATCTGTGGGGCTCTTATTTTAAATCTGTATTAATAATCATCAGAGTTGAGAAAAGCCTCTTGGTCAGGAGTTCAAATGTGGAATACGATACATTAGTTTTGCCTTATTTCTCTTCTGTCTTTAGCTGCAGAACTTGGCCTGGTTCTTTGGGCTGGAATAGGGAGATCTTGCTCTCCGTGGCTATGAACTTGGTGTTGCAAATAACTGATAATGCAACTAGAAAGGAAAAACTGAAACGTGCAATCAATCAGATAACTGAAGAATTTTGGGCCTTTCCAAGAAATATATTGGCTTTGAGTTGTGGGTTTCCCTTTTCCTCCCCCCCCTCCAACTTTATTTCGAAATGGAAGAAAGAACTCCTGTATTGTACATTGTGTGATGCAAATCAAACTGTAAAAAGGGAGAAATTGCGCTATAAATGTAGAAGGAAAATCCAAGGCAAAGAAATCAGGGAGCCTCCCTATCAGAATTATGTGGTAAAAAAAGACCAACTTAATGGAGTAATTGTTTGTTGATTGATTAGTATTTCTGTTTATCAAATCTCTTGGTAGGTAAGCAGCATTAGCATGGGGAGAACTAGCCTGTTCTGAAGGCTGATGCACAGTTTGACCAAACATAGCATGAAATTTAAAGGTTACATCTTTACATCAGCAGCGTTGCCTTTTAAATATGAATCTAAAGCCTTACTCTTTTAATACCCTTTTAAAATAACTTGCAGAAAAGAGGCAACTGCCTATAATGGGTGAGACAGTGAAAGACTATTTAAATATGAGAGCCCAGATTTGATGTATGTTACTGTCAATGAGATTAGACAAATTTGACTAGAATTCCATTTTGGGCTGAATATGGAACCTCCTGATGTCATTTGCATTATGTCATTCAATAGGTTGGAATCACACTTTAGATAAAGGAACAGCTAAAATCTCTTTTCTGGGTGTGTTTAGAAATCAGAGTTACAGATACATGATGCTTTTGAATAAAAGAGGCATGGACAAATTAATCTTATTCTTTGACAAAGGGCCAAAAGTTCATTCACAAATAAATATCCATCAAATATGGTGACTTTAGGTAAGAAAATAGTGAATGAAGCAAGAACTTGAGGCTTACCCTACCCATGAAATTGAATTTTTATTCAATAAGAATCCAATTAAAGCTGTTGTATTGATTCCATTAGTCCTGTAGAATGTAATCTTTTGAAATTGATATTTTAAAATTGCAGTTATAATAGCAAATACAGGCTGAGGACTGGGTGAATTGTATGGGTGCCAATACAAGGAAAATGTTCATTGCACACCTGTGGTGCCAACCACGAACAATTCATGAACATGACTTTATCAATTCAGTAAGTACTTCAGATGTTACCCACATGGTCTAAGTCATGATGATATTTTTTCGGGAAAAAAATTCTGTGGTGTAACACATGAGAAAACAACTGTCTAAATATTTCATTGTCTTTGATATCATTTAAGGCTTGAGAAATGCAGAGATGACAGTATCTTTTTCTAAATCAAATAACTCTGATTTTGGTCTTGGGTTGTTATGCACTTCCCTAGGACAAAAAGTGCAGAATGTTACACACTAGTCCTGATAACTGGTGCAAAATTAATTGACTCATTAACCTTAATCATCTTATTTTAACTGTGAAGGTCTCATGCTCTGAAGATGATAGTACCTTTAGCTTACAGTCATAAATAAGCTTTTACCACCCACTACCACAGGGCAAACTTTCCTTTTAGTAACACTGAAAATGTATTTGGAGGAAGTTTTTATGGTTTATTTGAGGAACAGAATACATGCAACCTTCTAGACACACAGGTGGTGTTAAAGAGGTAACTCCTCTCTTCCCCAATATCTGCACACTGTAAAGTGGAATTCGCTTTAGTTAACCTGGAGAATGTTGGTTTGCCATTATTGCCCAAGAGTGACACCTCTTATTAGCATTATCTCACTAGAGTATATATAGGGAACTGTTTTTTCTAATTATTATTATTATTATGTTAACAAATTTGAGAAATATTTTGAATCACTGATGCTGATCTCAGTACTGCAATATTGAGTATTCTTATGTGATAAATATTCTTTGAGAGTTCAGCTTTCATTTTCCATTAGTAACATATTCTGTAATGTACACCTTTTTTTTTTTTTTTTGGTTGAAATTTCTATAATTTTGTTCTTCTTGGCAAAGACAAACCAAACACTGACATCAGAATATTCTGTAGTGTATGCAATGAGAATAGATGAGATTTTCATGCAACCTTAGCTTATGTTTTTTTGGAAAGTGATAATGAAAGAGAAGATCCAAGAATACATTTGCTCAGCAGTTAAAGGTCTGACTTCAGCTTGCGTAGACATAGCTTAGCCAACTTTACCCCACCTAGGCTGGGGGCTCATAAAAGCTGTGCAAGCTAACCCCTCCAAAACTTACCCCCTTTCTCAGACTTGTAGCCTGCAATGGGATCTTGCGCGTGGTGTTGTGTGTGCTTACAATAATTTGTCTTGTTAGCTCTAATTCATCTACGCAAGCAACAATTGCAGATTGATTGCTGTATAACATGGGGATACTTATCCAACTGTGAATATATGGGGTCTAATAAAAGTGGCAGTTGGTTGCCTCTTTTCTTTCTGTTCTGATGCCCAGAGATGCTGTCATAGGAATTTGTATGCATTGCTTGATTGCTACCATTCATCTCGGAGCTCTTTATACTATTCTTGAGGAAAACAGACCTAAAACTGCAGGGATTAACAGGCCCCATTGTAACTCGCACAAAACAGGAATGAGGTAGACCTGGCATATACTTTCCAGTGCTCCACCACCTTCACAGTGCTTGGTGGGTGTAGCAGAGGAACAGCAAGAAACTAGGAGAAGAAAAGACTCAGAGTTGCACAGCATCTCCTAAGTAGCTGGAAGAGGCAACTGTAGGAAAGAAAGCCTCTCAAGTGAACCAATATTTGAGAGGCGCAATAAACACACAAAGATTTTATTTTTTGTTTTCCTTCTCTTCCTTAGGCTGTGTCTCTTATGCTTCAGATCTTGAGATGCACAGCACGTAATCTGGTGTGTGGGAGGCAGACTCCATGATTGAGCTACTGATTTAACTTAAGTTATATATTGCCCATAAATTGTTATTTTCTGGGGCTTATCGTCTTCATTAAAAATCACTTTGAGCTGAACATTTCTATTATTTTATCAGCTCGAAGCTGGCTGTTTATGCCTCTCAAAAAAAAAAAATCCACTTTACTCTTTCTGAGCTTTTAAGCTTTTATTGAACCCTTTCAAAAGGAACCCTCTTTCAAATCTTTTAAAAGAAGGAACTATAAACAACATTGTTAACAGAGTTCCTCTTTTTTGAAATTTTCTGTATCAAATAATAAGTGGTACTGTGGAAATCAGCAACTTTTTAAAATTACCCAAATCCAGAGTTAGCTGAGATTGCTATAAAACCACTCATTATGTAATGATGGCCATAAAACAGCAATTATACTATTTCGTTCTGAGTTTTAATTATGTAATTGTAATGAATATGTTGATTGAATTCTTAGAATGTTCAATGGTGTTAAAGAAAATATTATGACGTTGTAGCCCATGCTCTTCAGAAGTACTTCTAAAGGACACCAGAATTCACATGCTTCCCCTCCCCTTCCTTGTGTGTTTTATTTTTTATTAATGGGGGAGTTTCTTTTGAGAGAAGCAGAGTTAAAGTGGAAACATAGTGCACATTGGATCCATTTTCCACATCTGGATCCTCTTGAAAGTACTAATTTCCGCCTTCCTGCTTTAAAAGGAGCTTGGTAATTTGCAGCATCATGCAGATCACGCAGAATAAGTACATTAAAGCTTAATACGTAACAGAGAAAAATTTCTGATAAAGAGGGGAAGTTTCCAGGCACTGAAAAAAGTGTTGTTATGGCCTCCTTTGGCATATCTTTGCAATTCTATTAATCTATGTTCAAGAAAGATGAGCTAAAAATCAGAAAAGGAGAAAAAAAAATTATTAATATGATTCAGAGAATGGAAAGTTGATCATACAGGAGAAAACTAGGGGCTGTCTCATTCATCCTCATGGAACAAAGTCTGAACAGGGACATCATTGCTATGTATAAATAAAAATGGAGGGAGAGAGAAGGATAATGGTGATACAAGAATAAATGGATATTGACATTAATACTTTCAGACTGGCAGTTTAGAAGCAGGTTCCCATCCACCAGAGCACTGTGCTGCAGCAGCAGCCATTCCATCAGAATAAGGGAAAAGAGACCAACTTTTCTTAAGATCGACCTCAGTATCCCAGTGGAGAGGACTCATGGCCATGGTGCTCATGAGAGAAGAGAATTTGAACTTTTGATGCAGAATTACCCCTTCTGCCATGTGGTTTGTTTTTTTTTTCCCCAAGATAGCAAAGCATCCAAGCAGGTTTTAAAGTCCTGCTGAAGTGAGGACTATCCTTTGTTGACCTGAGGTTGCTGCCATGACTTCCTGTCTACTCAGATCCATTTAATCCCCATACTCTCATAAACAACTTTGGGAGCCAGTGGTTCCCTGAACTTTCAAAGAGGTGGGTAGGAGACACTGAGGCTGAAGAGTGTTTGTGTAGGTTCCTGAAGTCCATTTGCTTTTGTCTGAGAATGAGATAGGTCATCTGAAATTACGTTTAGTGATAGACCATGAATATCCGTAGTTCGCAAATGCATTCAACAGAGAACGTGTAACTAAATACTAGCACAGAATTTCATTCCTTAGAGATCAATGCAAAAGTCTTGGCTGCATTAAGGGCAAATTTCACACTTAATGTAATTACTGCATCTTCTAAATCAAGTGATATTAATAAGCTGATCTCTTTGGGACAGGAGCTGTTGCTTGATGTGTTATTGGACAATGCCCATTGTAACTTGATTGAAATTTCTAGGTGTTACTATGAGAGTAAAATTATAATCAGAACAGCTTGGTGGCTTTTCTCCCCTCATAATTTATCAAATTGCTTTATACATTTTTCTCTAGCATTTCAGCCTTTTCCATTTGGCAAATATTGATGGTTTTTCCAGAGCTTTAATGGAGGTAAAGCTGTCATGAAAAAAAATATTAATTGCATGCATTTCTGTAACAGTTATAAGCCAGAAAGCTTTTACATTGTTCCAGAATAAGAACTCAAATTAATATACAGTCTAAGCTCCTTCTCAGCTTTTTAAAGTCTTCTACTCTGAGTCAATCATTGCTTCTCTGAATTATAGAAATGTGCAGTACCTTTATAAAAGTACTTGACTGTTGCCTGTCCTAAGCAAGAAGGCTGAATTTGCAACTGTTTATTAGTGTCAGAAAACATTTCACACAGGCATCACTAAGAAAACTTACAGGACCGATGTTACCAGTCTTTAGCTGTGCTAACAATTGTGATACTGAACTCCAATGTAGTCTTGATGCTGTAGTTGTTACTGAGGCAAAACTTTAAATAATAAGTAGAAGATTTTTTTTCTTTTTTGTCCTGATAATCTATGATCAAGTCCAAAATTTGTTAAGGGTAACATTAAACAAATCCACTATAAGCAATATCAGCACTATATAAAAATGTATCAAATTTGTTTTGATGCAGCAAAATTGTTTCCTTTGGAATGAGGAGCCATAGAATAAATTGGAAGGAGGGGAAGAAAAAAAAGCAAGCCCAAGGTAGACAAGCTCATACTGAGTGGCTAAGCAATATCCCCATCTACCTGTCTCCAAGTTAATTACATATATATATACATACAGGTGTCTGTCAACTGAAGAGTCAACTCAAGCAATTTTTAAAGCAGCAGCTGAAAATGGATAGAGGCAGAAGTCCCCAGTAGAACACTGGGCAGCTTGAAGAGCACTTGACCTCATGTCAAGCAAGGCTGGGGCTTCCCAAGCACAAGCTATCAAGTCTCTGGTTCACTTCAGGCGTCTGCAGTTTTCCTTAGAGCAACAACTTCTCTAAAGCAAAGCAAGGAGTGAGAGAAGGACGCTCACAGAGGTTGGCTGCTAATGCTGTCACACACCTTGTAGTACTGGGGAAAACGCACACGACTTGTTAGTTCATTTTGAGGTGCGCTGTTCCTCTCGTCGTGCTGGCTATGCTGTTGTGCATCATGATGAATTTTGGAGGCCTTTATTTCACCCTTTTGACAGCATATATGCAGAGACACTGTCAGAATTAATTCTCTGTTTATGATACTTCTTGTGGTTTTAAGTGTAAAAAAAAAATTGTAATTAGTTAAGTCACAGGCATCCTAAGCTGTAAGATGTAGTTTTTACATGGAGATTTTCAGCAGTTTATTGTATTGTAGCCGCGCGCCATCTTTATGGAAGAATAGAGTACTTTTGTGCATGAGAACATTCCAAGGTCATAAAATTTCAAATTTATTCCGGAAGATAATTCTATTATTAGTCAGTAAGGCTGACCCGAGCAGACCACTAGACAGGGAGTCATGAAAACTGGATTCGGTCTGCAGTCCTTGGTCTTCAAGGTCATGGTAGGCAAAGCAGTCAGAAGACTCAGTCCCCGTTTTTAAAT
This sequence comes from Rissa tridactyla, assembly GCF_028500815.1. Lineage (NCBI taxonomy): Eukaryota > Metazoa > Chordata > Aves > Charadriiformes > Laridae > Rissa > Rissa tridactyla. Next base: position 8,624,419 of record NC_071478.1, on the reverse strand, counting down.
GGACGTTAAATCTTTGACTTTGCTTTAAATCATTCTGAGATTTGCAAATGTAAAAGAATGTATTAAAAGTAGATGGCATATTATTGGACTTGAAATTCCCCTTAAAACTTGTCAGTTTTAACGAGGAGTTGCAATGTGATCTTAGTGAAATTGCTAAAGGAGAGGCACTTTAAAATAATTGGAAACAGGAAAGAATTCTTTATTGATGACCCCTTTTGGAAACATGACCACTAGTTTTTCTGTGCTGTATTTTGTCATTCTTTTAAAAAGATTAAAACTCCTTTCTTTCTGCCTGTTGTGCTCAGATTCCAAGGTATTCATCAGAGTGACTGTCTTTACCCTGTGTTGCTAAAGCACATAGCATAAAGAGACCCCCTACTTGGAAAAACAGGTTTGTAGAATCTGTAGAACCTCTTAGCCCAAATAAAATGAATCATTTAATTTGTGGGGCAGGTGAGAAAGGGTTGAGGTGCATGCGGTTCTTAAGTAATGCAAAGGACCATTTCCTTTCCCCAAAGAACCTTCTTCCTGAGTAGATATTTTAAAAATCCTCAGTGTGAATTTGACCATGTTATCTAATATAAGAGCAACTACAGATAAGTATCCACTCACCATTCTAGTCTACTGATTTCAGTCCAATAGTCTTATACTATGCCCTGTGCCTTTGGAAACATTAGATAACACTTTCCAAAATGGTGCAAAGAATACGACAGGAACATTCCTGGGGATTTGATTCTACCAGGAAAATATTACTCTCATGGAGGGCAGTGGTGTTTAAAACCCCAGAAAGCTCTGCCCTTGCCCAGAACAACCTGTGCTGTGAACCACAGCGTGCCCCAGGACGAGGTGACAGCACAGTGGTCCCACCCTATGGCAGCCGGGAGTAAAGCAACGTGCAAGCTGTAAACTATTTCTAATGTTGATGTGTTATTTGACACGAAGCTACTGAAACTCCTTCAATGTTAGCATCACTTAGGGAGACCTCTAACCCTAGTTATACGTATTCACAAACTGGAATTTTCCGAAAAGATGTGCAATGGAAGAAGCTACTCAGAAAGCCAGTTGAACTGGTGACTGTAATGTTGGCCATAAAGATCTGTCCGGTTTCTTTGAAAGCATGCTCACTCCAGAGTCACTCATCATTACTGTAAAGTAATCAGTGACATTTACCATCGGGGAGGGGGGCAGGAACCCAGGAAATTAATGTAATAAATCCGTGATTATAACAGAGTTGACAAACCTGTTATAAAGTAAACCACAACATCTTGTTCTTCCAGTTCTGCTGACTAACAAGGAGTCTGTCTCTTCGTATTCCAGATTTTCTCCTACCTTTTGTTTGTATATCTGTTTTTGTTTTCTGCTGATCGATTTATATTTTTATGGCCATATTGGAATGACGAGACAGTGACATCTGCTGACCAGTTATGTGTATTCATTTTATTTTTTGATACTTTACCATAAAGCAGTTACCCAAAATTCTATTAATCACTGTGGAAAAATCTATTAATAAACAGATCAATTATTTTTTCAAAAAGAAAGACCTCAGAAGGTCCTATAAAGTGACTATGAATGTCACAATTTTAGCCTCGTCTACTGGAGAACTAAACATTAAGTGATCGCTTATCCATGTAGCCATCTGTCTGCCCCTTGCCACCACGCTGTTTGTGGTCAGGTCCTACATTATCCCCATGGGTAGGGAGCTGTGCAATTTACATCTGCTGGGTGTTTGGCCTGAACTGTTGACTGACCACAGATGTGTAGGGTTGTATTTTATTTTCAGACTTGGAGGAAGCTACCACTGAAATAGGTTGTTGACTTCTCTGTGTACTTATTGAAAAAAAGAAAGCGAAAAAACCCCAACTCCTCAATCTAATCTGCTGTCACAGATTTGTTTTTTTTTCCTAAGTGGTCTGCCAGCAGGGCTCCTGCTAATAGCCTGATGTCTCAGCATGCTATGCTTTTTGGACCTATTAATTTCATAAACAGAAACATCAGTGCTTCTCCTCCCTTCAGGCTTTAAAGGGCATGACTATACTCAGTCTCCATCAGCTGTGGCTGCTAAAGCTGTATCTCTGCTACATCACGCGACTGCTTTAGCTCTCAAATGTTCCTGGGGTTGTTATGATGATATTGGAAAGTAGGTTGAATTTATCCAGAGATTCATGAATAAGAAAGAAATCAAGAGCAATAAAGTACAGAGCTGCCTCTTTAATCAAACAAGTGACCTGCATCGTCCTGTAAGTTGAGGATAAATGGCACTGTGTTACGCCATTATCCTCCTTGGCATTGCTACTGGTGCCCTCCGTTAGGATAAACAAAGCCGTTGTTCTGGGAGGTGATAGGATCCAATGTTTTATTATCTTCCCCCTTGTTTCCTTGGCTTCTCTGCCTGGTTGCAGCCTGCCTGGGGAGGAAAAGGGGAGGCACCTCCTGCAGAGCAGCAGGCCCATGGCTGCCTCTTCCTCAGGAAAAGGAACCAAATACCTTGTGGTTTTTCCCCAGATCATCACCAGAGCTGCCCTGGGACAGTGCTGCTTCTTAGGGCAAACTTGTGTTTCACTGCAGCTTCCCTCCTGATGAAGTAAATTTACTTTCACAGGAAAATGTTTAAAATCTTAATCTCATTTGCCGATGATAGTCTTCTATTCTCTAGAAATGCTTTCAAAAATGAGACTTTCCTATTGAGATCCAATACTTCTCTAATTTTGAGTAGAAGAGGGGAAATACTGCTTTTTGAGAGAGAGATTTTTCAGAATCAGATGATAATTCAGGAATACAAGAAAAGGGAAATTATTTTCATAATCAAGTTATAAATGAAGACTACGTGATTCTTCTGTGCTATTAGAGCCTGCAGAAAGAAGCAGTGTGTGTGTGTGTGCTCTGGGGAACTGACAAATCAATTATCTTTCTTATTTATATTTTTTTTTAACCAACAAAACAAAAAAATAATCTTATCATTTGGGTGTGTACACCAACAAAATCGAGTTAAAACAAATGTGTCCTAAATAACTGGTCGATATCAGAATTCAGGGATGCCAAAGCACCTCTGTACAAAATAGGTAATTTGGATATTTAAGGCAACAGACTTTGCATCATTCTTCCTTAGCTCACTCAATAATAAGCCATTTTCTTTACTTCTTTCATAAAAATATTTCTCAGATTAAGCTGTTGGAACAGGGAGGAAAGGGTGGCTAGGCATCTCAGGGAGACCTGTGGCATCATACTGCATGAAGCTTTGATGCTCCATCCTCTTCCACTCCTGTTTCAGGCCTTTTCTCTCATCACCGTCCAGGTGATGGACGCGGTGCCACTGAGCTGGGTCAGTGTGTGCAGGTCTGGGATTTAAACCGGACAAATCCTGCCACGAAGAGGAGCTCAGGCAGGGCCCTCCCACAGCCGCAGCCTTTGGGCTCCTGCCTGAGCCTCCGGAGCTTTTGCCTGTAGCAGCACGGTGGTCCTGGGGAGCCACTGAGAGGCTGCCAGGATGGATCCCGGACTCCTGTCCAGGGCCACATGATAAGCACAGACACGCATAAACCACCTCCTTTGCCTGTTCCCAGAGCCCAGCCAGGCTGGTAGCACAGGTCGCACACAACCTTTTCCTTTGTGCCATGCCTGCCCTCCTCTGCCATTTCATCATATTGTCCGGAAATAAATTTAAATCATCATAAATTACTAATCTGTGCTATTAGTATCTCCACTGAGGTGAATAAAGTACTACAAAATTTATTAAGTCTAATTTCTTTGCATATTGGTTCTGTCTATATTCCCAGCTCCTGCAGGGTTTAGTAGAGATGCAAATAAGATGCAAATTATGTTTGCTCCATATTTGGAAGTAAGTTTTAATTATTAATATTGTAATAAAACAATTAAAATAATTTTTGGAGTTGTTAAAGATATTTTAAGTTGATGTCATCTTCCTAACTGTACTGCTGGGTATAAATAAAAGCAGTTATTGCAGTCTCCTGACCTAATGGGAGTAACCTGGCAAGTATTATCGCTCCAAAAATTTTTTTCAATCTTTCTTTTTTTTGCCATCATCTGAGCAAAGATGGATTTTTCCATAATATCATTATAAAACATTCATAAACAATAATGTTTTCCTTATTGTAAGTGATATGTTTTAAATTACGTTTAAAGCATCTGAAAGTAATTTATCCCAGAGCTACGTGGTGTCACTTGAGAAAAGAAAATCAGAATTGCTTTTGCATTTGCTATGACTTCAGTACTACTTAGAGTGGCAGCTGAAGTTGCTGTTTAGAAAACCGAGTCCCTAAGCATCTTGAGGTACAATACTTGGGTCGGGGGGAATGGATGTGTAATTTCCTCAACCTCAAGAGAAGTGCTTTAAAGCTTCACTTTCTCATTCAGGTGTCTCGGATTCCCTTGACCTTCTGAGCATTTTAATGTTGTACTTTCCAAAAATGAGTCTTGCAGCTGCAATTGAACAATTTAATTTGTTTTGAGTGCTATTTTGCAGTGGCTAATGCTATAAAGCCAAATTAGATAAATTACAATGCATGTTCATAGAAATTAATTATTCCTAATGATTTGCTGCCCAAATATATTTCTTTTCTATGAATGAAATAGAAAGCTGGTTCTTTGCTCTGGGAAAATGTCCATATGTTTATACAGATCTTAACTTACAATCTGATTATAGTTCTAAATTATACAAAATGTATTTCTGTTACAATTTTGTGGGTTCTGCTTATTCTTTTCACCCTGACCCTTGTCATCTCCCCGCAGCCTCTGGGTGTGAAGCACTTCACTTGCTGAACACCTACCCAACAGATCTGAAATGAGCTCTTTGAAATTTCAGCTAGTTTACTCTTCTGATCAAGGTTGCTTTGATACTGTGGGAACTGATCTGGTTTTCCTTGTGGCCATAAGGGATCTGTTGGCTGTCTTCAACAGAATAAAGTCTTTCTATCCTTAAATCTCCACTATGCACAACACTTGTATCTGCAGCTCCAGGTAGACGTTACATTTCAGCTCATGAAGTGCTGCAAATGCTGGGCAGCTAGGGATCTCAAATACAAAAGACTTCCTCTGCATCAGGAGACTATAAAATATTATCATTATGGATCTGTTAAAAGAAAGATCCTATCATTCATATAGTGATGATATTTTTCTGGCATCGTAAGGCATTTGCTCCACATTCTGATAATCACTGAAATCACCATGCAAGCCTGCACCACTTTGTCAGTGTTCATTTGTTTAAACAAATGGGGTTTTTGTGGTTGTTTTGGTTTTTGTTGGTGGTTGTTTGTTTTGTTTTGTGGTTTGTTTTTTTTTTTTTTAATATAGTGAATATTCTTTGTATTACATTTACTCCAGTTTTTATTTATTTCAGAGTACAGTTTGGTAATTAATGGCCTATTGAGCCAACCTCATTCAAACATTTTTAATGTCATCTCACATCCAAGGAATGAGAAGCAGCAGGCCTTAGACCCATGAGGTGCCACACTAGCAAAGTCACTGCTTCTTCCTAGACAAGGTTAGCATTTTATTAGGTACTATCGGTAGAGAAGGAGACACTTCCAGCTTTGAACTGTCTTTGCCAGTCAGGACCACCCATTCTCCCATTTCAGCTCTTCTCAAAGTGTCAGAAGGCACAGTGGGATGGATATACAGCTGAACATGCTTTAGAGAGAAGCAGAAGGATAGGTCAGGGTCTTTTCAGTATTTTTACACTTAATCTATTTGTTTGCATTTTGTACGTACCGGAGAAGGACTGTTTTTACTAGACAGATAGTCATTTGTTGGTCCAGGTCAGGTTTAAGTGAATTAATATTGTTTCCATGTCTCACAGAAGATAATGCTGTTAAAAATAAAATGAGGTACATATCCATGAGTCATGGCTTCCTTAACTAGCCTTTAAGGAGCTCAGGTTTCACTCATGGTCTTATTTTATTTTTAAAATATTTTTATTTTGGAATATTAAGATGAGAAGCCAATCAGGCCTCAATCTTAGAGCAAGTCACTTTGCTCCTCTGCACAGACACTATTAACATCCTTTCTTAAGTGCTTTGAGATGCCTGGTTGAAAAACATTATACAACAGCTTGGAGTCCTGATTTCTTCCAGTAAGAGGTCTTGATTTTAGGAAATTGTTTCTGATGTACCACTTGAATTTTTTCTGCTGATTTTTCCTCTCCTTTATAAATACTTCTGTAAACTCCACAGATAAATTTCTCATATTTTGCAGATATTTATTAATCGGTTGTTGTTATTATTGTAAGAGATACAGATAGAAATTGCCGGTCATTTTTACAGCTGGTTAAGGACACAAACTGTTCTACTGGGTAGTTTGGGGGCTGCAAAGAATTTTGAATCTCATAAAACAATTAGACTGGGTTTTTGTGAATCAAGATATCCAAATAAAGAGGAGCTAAAATCTCTTATAGTGTACTTCCATTTAAAAGAACTTTTATATATTGGTTGCTTTGTTGTCAAACAAGTGACAGAAGATCTCAAATGAAAAATAGCAAGGGATGGAAGGGATCATTTAGAGAAAGGTACTTGAGAATAGTGAAGATAAAAAAGATTGTACAAAGATGAAAGCTGTTAAAAAAATTGCCCAGCAATCAATAACTAAAGATGTCCGTAAGTAAGTTTAGTATCTAAGACATTATTTAATACCAGTTTGATGAAGTAGCGTTACATAGTGAGAGCACCGCTACCTCCTTTGCAGAGTGTTTTTCTACAAGACAGTAGTTAAAAAGCCCTATCTTCTTGGCTGGATAGTCTTTTATTAGATCTTGTGTTATATAAATGTGAAAGCAAGTCGCTAGGTATGGAATATCTTAGAAAATAAAGGCTTGAAATGGCGGAGGAGTAACGGCAATAAACTTTGTGTCTTTCTCTCAGTGGTACGGAGACCTTGACAGTGGAGCCTGTGCTTCCTCACCAAGAGGGAACGCAATCGCTTGGATGGTCTTTCCTTGCAGTGCTCAACCTCACATGCAACCCCAGGGGAAACGTAAAGGGAGGGACTCAGCAAAACCAAAGGGTTCATTAATGTGAATTCCCAGCAAGAGGAAATATATGTCCTTGAAATAGAAGAGGCGGAGGATGTGCTGCAGTGGTAACTGATGCAGAGAAACAACAGGATCAGCTTTGATTTCATGCTGGGAAAGATGCTGATCTCATGCACTTTGAGGAGGGCTGGCAAGTTCTGAAAAACTTGCTGCGATTGCAGAATGAAGCCTCTGCAAAGTGTTTGATTGTCATGGATAGCATCATCCCTAATGACAGAGCAATCTTGTTTAACCCAGTTTAACCCTTCCCTCATTTAACAACCTCATTCCATTCTTGTTAGCTACCACAGAGAGTTGGTGGTGTGTTACCAAGGGGTATGATTTGTTTTTAAGAAGTTAGCAGAAATCTGATGGCATAAAAAATTAAGCCTTTAAGTGTTTCCCAGTCTAGTGTGTTTGAATTTCTCTCAGTTCTCACCTGTAGCAGGGAATATGGTAAGCACTGAAAGCAGTAGGCACTGTAAAAAAGAAAATGTCCAAGCAAAGATGACAGTGAGTGAATATGTAGAATAATTACGAATAGACAGATGGTGAAACCCAGTAGAAACATCTACGTATTTGGAAACAAAGGTGGTACATTTTAATGATGCTATGAGAATGATCAGCAATCCTTTTGAGAAGATTTAAGTATGCCGAGCAAAGAAAAGGGGCAACCTTTTGTTGAGGCCTCAGTTCAGCAAAACAATTACAGGTTATTTTAACTGCAGTGTTAGTGTAGGTTTGTATTCAAATCTTAATGCCCAAATCTTTTCCATTTATAAAAAAGTTCTCACATCTGTCTTGAATGATACTTTAAACCTGGACTGACAGGGGCAGAGGCTACCGCAAGTCTTAATTTCACTGGTAATTGCAGCCTGCCCAGCCTCTCGTGAGGAGGCGAAATTAATCATTCAGGTCCAGATAGAGACTTGTATCTTCCACCGCAGGAGGAGATAGCTACTCTTCCTACAACAGACTGGGAAACAAATACTGCCGGCAGCACATTACTCTTCTCCATGAAGCGCAGCAATGTCTACATAAATGAGTGAAGCAGGCAGAGAGGAAATGTTGACTTGTGTGTCATTGCGATGTAGCTGCTTACCAACACACAACTGGCAAGGGCAAGACCTTTTTCCTGACCGTGTTAACACTGCAGTGAACATAATCTTGTGTTTGCATAAAGACTCTGCTGAAAATGAGGTGCTCAAACCCAAATCAGGATTCAAGCTGACTCAGGATGGAATATCTCCATTAGTCCCAGTTCCAAATTGCACAGACATATCAGTGATGCATACCTCTGTCCCTCTAACTCAACATGTTATAAGAGTTTGCACTATGAAGATATGAAAACATTCAAAGACTTCATGTCTTTTCTTCCCATTCTTGTTGTGATAGGGGAAAAAAGTTACTCGGATTACTCCCAAAGTTGGAGGATTTGTCATAAGGTCCTCTATCTGTTAGTAGTATAGTCTCAAACTCTTGTGCAAAGAGGTAGACACAAAATATTTTATGTTCTTTGAAGTCACCCATCTGACCTCCTGCCTCACAGACATGGGGTGGGTATTTGGGAAATACCATGTTGACAGTGTCAGCCCAAGGCATAACTTTTGTAAGAGATTTCTTGGGACCCCTGGCTTCTGGCAGAAGAGTCTGTGCCTGAACCACAAGCTGTATGTTTTTTACAAGCTTATATAATTTCAGAGTGAAGGTTTCCATTTTTCAAATACGTAAGCCAGACTGAACTCTAAACATTTATGAGCATATTGGTGATGCTCTCCTTGCTCCTCAGCTGTGTCCACTTATATTAATTAATGTCACTTTTTTTTAGTGCATTCAGTGTTCACCCCAAAGGGCTGAAAACAAGTATTGCAGTTGGGAAGAGCTGGTAGTATTGTGTGACTGGCCCTGACTCGAAAGGATGTCTGAGGAGACAGAGCCCGACTGCAGCCGCGTAGAACCTGCTGCTCGGGCACTGCAAATGCTGCAGCGTTTCCTTCTCTGTCCCTCACTGCTCCCTGGGGAGAGGCTATTTCCCTTGCTGTTGGTTAAAAATGCATGTTGTTGATAGCCAAATAGATGATCTGGAAACGTTAAATAGGAACTAATTTAAAAACAGAAAACCAGCAAACTGCAAAAAGTTCTGGGCTAAAAAAAAAAAACGTGGCATCAGCTACGTTTGGAAGGCAGAGGGAAACCAATTAATAGAAGTGTACTTGAAGGAACATACAAAATGAGGCATAAAAACTTATGTAACGGGTTTTGTTTTGGCAAGAAAAACAGAACAGAGTATGGGAAGAATGATGGAAGTGGATAATAATGGTTTGAATGTTTTAAACAGGTTAGGGTTTGTAATATTTTCCACTTGAAGTTAACGCAGCCTTCATGTGTTGTTATTCAAAGGCTTGGAAGTCTTTTTTCTTTAACCAGGAAAGAGAGTAATAGATGTAGGTCAATCTGCTGGATAGCTGGTTGAATGACAAAAATGAATTCAGCAGGACAGTAAAATACCTTCCCCCGACCCTGCCTCCCCTGCAGTGCTGCAATGCTCTTTGGAGACGATGTTGGTTAGGGCATTTCCCTCCCAATTTTACTTCCACCCAGCAAGTGCCATTCCTCTTGTTCTAGTAATAGTGATTGCAACTCTGTTCTGGTACAATAAGATATACTGATTTATGGAATTATAACAGAGATCATTTTTCATGCTCAAACTAGCAGTTATCAGCGATTTGATGATGTGTTGGAATCCACCTAGCTATAAAAGGCTCTTTCCAGTTAAATAAGTGTTGAAGCTAAGTTGAGGCATTTGCTATTGCAAAAATCACTTTATTAGACTGTTTCATAGCTATTTTATTCCAGTATAAATCCACTTGCCTTTGCTAGAGAAAATCGTCATCCTCAGCAATTTTAAGTCAGTGATGGCATATGTGGCCATAACTTGCCCTAGCATCAATCCAAAAAGATAATACTTAGTCATCACACTTAATATTTTTTTTTCTAGAGGGATGCTTATGAGCATGAGTGTACAATGCAGCCTGCTAATGTGGATTGCATGTCTCCATGTCCTCGTTCTGTCAAAACTATCACAATTGTGTAAAATGTTGGCCAAGACAGCTATAATTGGTGATTATATTTTGGCATCCAGGTGCTCTATCCAGCATAGTTTTGACCTGACTTGCTCTTGGTGAAAGGCCAGATCCAGTGCAATCAATCTGGCAACCCTGGGAAAAGTTGAAAGATCATAAAAAGTCTAAAGCAAGTAAAGAATCTATCTAGAATGAAACTAACTCAACTCCTTTTGCTTTATAAGTTACATGAAATTAATTCATATTGTCAAAACTAAATGGCCTTCTCCTAGGTTTGGCAGGAGTCAAAGCATGTACTGTGCAGAGAATGAAACACCTCTGCATAGATCACAATGAGCAGGTCAGCCCGTGGTGGTAGAACCATCCCAGGGTTCTCCATGGGAGGTAATATATTGCTTTTTCTGATGGCTCTGGGAATCTCTTGCTGACAGTCTCCGGCTCTGTACCACCACACCTAGTCACAAATGGACTTTGAAAAACCATGCAGTAGCACATTATTTTTTCGTCTGTACATGTACCCCAAAAAAAAATTCTTGATTGATAATCAATAATATATGGGCTGCCTCCAAGAATATGTTAATACTAATGTCAACATGAGAAAAAGCACCCAATAAAATAGAATATATGGTTGCACCATTCCTGTCCTTGCATTTCTGGCCATTGCACTGTAATGTTTATGAGCATAAGCTCTGTTCTGTATCCTTACAGCAACATGTGCCACCATAATTCATCATTTACTACCCATACAAATACTCTTTGCTAGAAATTAATCTTTTCTTTTTTTTTTTATACATAGTTAGAGATACAAAGCAAGGAAGAGATGGAGAAGTAGCCAAGCAAAGATGCAAATTTTTTTGACTCCTACTTGAAGCTTTTTGGCAACTTTTCTCTTTATTTTTCCTTCTTTCTTTATTTTTTATTTTCGTTGAGGTTTTTTTGTCAGCAGCTCCTACTGCATAGGTACAATACCCTTCACTGTATTATTCCTTATTTAAGAAAACATTCTAGATACTAATCCCTGCAGAAGACAGTGCAATCCTGACACTGGTTCATGATAACCAGTGATTACTCTTAATTTCAGAAGATTTTCCAAGATACTGTCATTGTGCTGTGGGAATAAGATCAGGCCCAGGATCTCTCCCTTGTCCTTCTACCTCATTTCTTGCTATTATTTGCTCCCTTTCATTCTTAGTCCAGTGTTTGAACTGGGACTACCCATGACAACCATCATCGTTATATTGTCATCTATCTGATCCTGCGGGATGTGCTATTATGTGTCTTGCAGACTGTCCTCAAAATTTGTCTTTTGCCTCCACTGAAATCCTGTCTATCCAACCTGTTTTGCTGCCTGTTTTTCTATCTAAGAGATTGTCTCAAATCTGATTTTTATAGATAGCTGTCCTCACTCAGTGCCCCCAACACCACTTAGCTTGAGGCCATCTGGCAGTATGAAGAGAGATTTTCGAGTCTCCTTCCTCATCCCAGTGCTGTGAAAAAGCAACAGAAAAGGAGCAGGTAAAGATGCTTCAGGAGGCCGAGGCAGATGATGTCCAGTGGTAAATCAGACAATTAGTCAGCTTAGAAAATACCACAAGGGTATGGTCATGTGGTTTGGCCTGGATGAGTGCATATTGGTCTGGATTAGCCCATTCTGCATGGATGCCAGCAGAACACAGCCTGGGCATATAGCGTCCTCCAACTGAACTGCACAGAGAGTTCTGTTTGTGGACAAAAATGAATTTTGAAACCCCTCAGACTAGACCAGAGACTTTGAAAACAAAGCCAGTGAGGCAAACAGTGAGAAAAGTAGCACTGCACGGATACCACAACCATCTGTGTTCAAGTAGCTGCAGGTGGAAGACCAGTAAGTTCTCTACTTCCAGGTCCTCTCCCCAGAAATCCGTCATGCATGGAGTAGAGGAGCTTTCCCATCTTTGTTCGCTTGTCTCCCATTCTTTCCTCCTGTTTGTATATGAAGTTTTCCTTTCCTTTCCTCACCTTTTTCATTCTGTATCTTCCCATGTGATTCAAGCAACTAAGCATTTGGTGAATTCTCTTGTTGAATTGGAAGGGGAAAGGGAAAGATACTAGAGCTAAAGAAACTATGCCATAGGATATGAGAATCCAGATGATAATAAGTAATCTTTTTTTTTTTTTTCCCCTAACTGTCTATGGTATTTCACATAATTGCGATTCTGCTGTTGCTATGGTAATGCCAGCATTTCTCTGTCTCTATATTGTCCTCTTTTCTGTCACTTAGATCTGCTCTACTACACGGGCCCGCTTCTACCTAATAGATGAATTGTCCCTCCAGAGAAGTGAGTCTCTAGGGGTTTTTTTCTCCTTTTTTTCAAGCCTCATGCAAGAGACTTTCTTTAAATCTACACAGAACTTAAAAATACATATATGCTTAAAGGCTTTGCTGGACTGGTACCTGTATATCTGTGCAGTATATCTCGCGTGATCAAGGTGCTATGAAAGTGATGGGAGCTCTCTCACTCGTCCCAGAGTGTTTAAAACACCTCTTAAATTAAGGCCAACATTGTGTCTTGAACTGCTTTAGAAAACTGGCATGAGAAAGACTGAAATTAAGTCTACACTATTTTAGCAACTATAGACCTTCCTCATCTTAGTGGTGTTATGTTTAGAACTTGACTGAAATTGAAAGACTGCAAGAGAATGGAGTGGGGGCTGGCTGCTGAGCATTACTCATCATTTCTAGTGCATAGCACGACATAGTGTATAATTCGGGGACAGGTATTTTCCTTAGTTTGGAAGGCTGTTTCCAATAGAGTTTCACAATCCAAATGAAAGAGTTCACTAATAGTGGGCAGACAATTATAACATAACATCACGTAGAAGAGCGTCATCATTTTTCAGGCATAATGGATACTTCGTTTTTGTCTTCTAGAAAATGAGAGCTGTTGACTTTGCTGGAGAAAAAAAAAGGAATAATGAAGGGCAAATTTTTAAGATAAGATAAGCAAGTTTTATGATAAAAATGGTTTATTACTGATTAGCCAGAGTAACCCTACTGTGAATAGGTTTGTCCATAGTAGTGCCATGGAGTAGCATAAGAAGAGTAATCTGGAGGTGTCATTTATAGCCAAAAAAATGGTGCATATACTACATAAGGGAGAAAATTAATCCAATACTTCCTGGACAACAGAGCCTATACTGGTTGAGTTTGTTGCCATTTAAATTGTGATATTTGAAACTAAGTTGGTTTGGCTGCCATCTCAGTACAGAGTGAATGACATCCTAGTTAAACTATCTTTGTGGCTCCTGCTCTGAATATGTTCTTCAGGATCTTTCTACCACTTAGCAGAACATCTGCTGTTTTTTTCCATAGGCAAAGATAACTTTGAATTCAGGATCAAAATATCTGTGCTCCAAAACTGGCCTCTGCAGGATATGTAGGAAAAAGCCCACAATGGACAGATGGTAAGATAGTCTTCTTTCCAATATTATTTTGTCTCAGCCTCTCATTGCCTTAACGTCTGCAGCAGATTTTATATTTTCTTGGAGAAAATGAAAACATGAGAAAATGCAAATATTATAACAGGATAGACTGAGCTAACAAAACAAATAATGTTATTTTCTTCCCAATTTTCAGATAAACATTAATCTTGTCTTATCCCATTCATCTGAAAAATACAGTTATTGCTATTGCCAGTCGTTAAGTGACAAGCTCCAACTTGTCTAGAGTTCAGCTGGTATCAGACTGGCAACTGTAGACAATGACTGTAATTTCTCTCCTGCCAGTTTTAGTGGGGTTTTTTTAACTGCTCTCCCATGAGACCCACTCAGTTTTTTAAGCTTGAGCTGTACACAGCGCCATACCCCTGCAGAAGTCACTGGCCATGGCAATTGCACCTGGGGCCTCAACATTTAAAAGCATGGTCTGGCCAAGTTGATACCCATTGGAGCATCTTGTCTCCTGTGTGTGGCCCAGTCTTCTCAAGGAGAGCAAAGCATTGTATGGTTTGAGTTCACACTACATACAAAATGTCTTTTTAAGGTAGTAAGCAATTGTAACTCACCCACAAATTCACGTGGAGGTAGAAACAAGGCACACCACATACTTTATAGTTTTAATGTAAAAAGAATCACAGTAGCTCAGTTAGCTGCTAAAACTGCATATAAAGCTCCAGAGAAATGCTAATGCAAATTTGGCTCTTCTCTACTTTTTTATTACGCATTGTAATGGCATTTATGTATAAACTACCATTTGGGTTTCACTCAGTATGGTTTTTAATGTTTATATTTTTAATGGTTTAACTGGGATGTCACTCTCTGAACTGACTGTATTTTTATCACTGTTTCTTTTGTTATTCATATTATGAGGATGATTATCAAGAAATATAGTTCTTTTAAGCTCTGATTCAAAGTCTACAACGTAAATCTGGCTATTCTTGCATTTACCTTTGGGTCAAACTCATAATGACATTTTAAGCATACATCTCAAACTATATTTCAAAGGAAGCTAGACCTTTACCCACATTTATAGACCAAAAATTAGCAATAAAACCGACATGAACAAATTAGTGTGATTCATTCACATGCTTGTGCAAAAATCCAGCTCTGCCGATCATAGCAGCCTGCTGTGGTCCATACTACAGCAGCAACAGGAAAACGTTCATTACCCGAAACAAGTAATGGACTGTCTTAACATCCTGCTGAGGCCCTCTTTCTCTGTCATACCAGCTGATAATGTTTTATTTTACTTCAGTTTTTTCACATAGTAAAGGTGTGTATTGATGATAAATTGTATTTTTCATTGTAATAAAAAGTAATTACCAGTACTCAACAACTGGTTAAACAGAAAAGATACAAATTTCAATAAGTATAATGTATTAGTGATATGAAGTGTGTGGGTTTTTTAAAAAAATACACCATATTTTGAGACATTTATAAGTTCTGCTAAAGTATCCTTATTTTCCCTGAATATTAGAGTGTCTAATACAGCTGCTTTCTACTCAGTGTTGTTGGTATATTTATTTTTACAGCGAAAGATGGGCTAACATTTAGTAATCTATTTTCATATCCCGGATATGAAACTCAATTTATAAAGAACTTTATGCTTAAGAACTCATAAAGTCAATGTCAAAGTGTGAGCTACAGCCACAGGCTCTTGTGATGTGTTAGGAATTAAATAAGATGATTTGGTAAATCCAGAGAGGACAAGAAATAGAAGTGTCATTTAAAACAAGAACAACACTAAAAAGCCCCCTTTACCTGAAAAGATATGTTTTTTGTCAGATGCTATTTTGTTTTGAAATTATATGATCAACTAGAGTAAAATGTAAATCCCAACTCCCCGGAGACTTCTGCACATACTGACTTGTATGGGATTACTAATGTGATTCAATACAGGCCTGTCTGTATGCCTGAAGGGACCAGGGGCAGTGTGGGACTGCACTGACGCCTCGGGTTCCTTGGGAGACCGGCAGAACTATTAGTCTTCTGGTGAAAGGATATGGTAAATTTGCAAAGATATTTATTTGGAGATTTCACTTAAGACTGTGAATTACCTATTGGGAAGAGGCCCTAACACACTTCACACTAGATGGTGTTCAATACTATGATTTTTGTGACCAGGAGGAGGTGGATCTGACTGGTGATTATATAGAGCAACGTGCCCAGCTGATCAAAATTCCACTTTTCTCTTGGATTTCAAGTAACGTGCATTCATTAAATACTGACTCCAGAAGTTACATAGTCCAAAATTACCAATATTTTTTTCTCATTCCTTCAGCCTTCACCTTTGAGAGATATTTTCTTTGCCATGTTTTTAGGGGAAGCTAATACTGATATTTTATTTTTTTTAAGTGAAAGTTTATACAGGGTTAATAATACTTTAATGCAAATAAAACTTCCATTTATGGAGTTTCTAGTAAAATATTAACAAATAGCCATGTAAGTCATAGTACCACAGCTTCCAGTTCCCCTCTTCTGATGGCAGAGGAAAGCATTTTGTCTGTGGAAGAATCCCCCATTAGCGATGGGAGCTTTCAGCTGATCCAAATAAAGCGATGCAAAGCAGGTGCTTTACTGGAATTCAGCTGTATCGCACTCCGATTAAGATATCAATTTTTAACAACCACCATTAATACAGGCATAGTGTTTACATGTTCTGGGGGTCAACTTTAATGTTTAGACTTAATGGCTCAGTGAATGTAACAGAGATTTCTAGAGACTAAGCTCATACATGTTTTCATTTGTCTTATGGCAAAAAGGCTTATCAGCTACAATACTTTAATACTATTTTCTCCTCATTGTTTCCAAAGGGAATTTGATTATTGCAGAACCTGTATCTAAACTTATTTCTGGTAAGGTATTCTTGGTTCCTCCAAGTGTGTCCAGGTTTGTTTCCTGATGCATACTTATCATATTGTGATGCCAAAGATTTTTTCAAAGACTGGGGCCAGCTCTGCTGGGAACTGTGTATGTGTATCACCATCCCAAAGCATTTACAGTTCTTATGTAAGAAGCAAAAAATAGCAAGGAAGAAGAAGGCTTGTTACCTTTCCTGTACGGTAGTGAAACGAGGTACAGAACAGTTTCATTCCTTGCACGGATCAATATGTGGGATAGTGGGGAAATGATCTCAGATCCCCTGTAGTGCTGAGATATAGGTCTATCTTTCTTGTTCAATTTAATTTAGAATAAGTATCCATTTTTAACTGTGCTTCTGTATAAATCATTTAGTAATAATCCATCCTCTTGAAACCAAAGCTATAACAATCAGCTGGATGTGAATAATAGGTACTAAAAGATAGGTAAAAGTGTCTCTTTCCCTATAAAAATGTCTTCCTTTCTGAATCAGTTGAGAATTTTCTCTCTCCTACAGAGGGAAGGATATTCAGATTGTGAAAGGATGGAAGAAGAGTTTTGTTTTCATTAAAAGTTCTTTTTCCAAAGATCAATAAGAAAAGCCCCATCTCTTCATTACATTGAGCATACGAAGAAATGGGTTCCTCCAGCAATTCACAAAACATCTGTAGCGTGTTGTCAGATAGCCTAGGGCAATTACGGTGCCAGGCAGACTTGGATTCATTAGTATTACTAGCTTGAATACTTCTAATAATTAGCCAGGTCCCTCTGGGGAAGGGTAGATAGTCTTTATAACTCTAAAGCCATGTCCCAATTATGTAAAAGAAAGTGAGTTGCTGTTCACATAAGGTACAATAGGTGGTTTGGAAATCTGTTTTCTCTAGATGATTAACAAACTCATCTATCAGAGAGCTTTGTACTTTCTTTTATCTCATCTTATTGCACGAAGAGTTGTTTTTAATTATAATTTCTTTAATTTAGTGGCCCTTTGAATCAAATTTATAATTGGAAAACGTGGAAACGTGTACTGATTTCTCTTTTTTTAATGGAAGGGGAGGTGGTGGTTGGTTTTTCTCTTTTTTCATTTCTTTTTTCTTCTTCTTTTTTTTCTTCTCCCTCCCTTCCCTCCAAGATCCCTTGCCATCCAGGAAGCAATGCATTTATTTCCTCTCCTGTGTCATTTTAGGAAGGAACACTTTTGTAAACCATTAAGGCACTTTGTGGAGAAATTAAATTCAATGAGAACTGGAGATCAGGAGGCCTATTTTCAAGTTCTCTAAGCACATTTTAAAACTAATCATCACCAATAAAGCCGAGGATCCTTAGAGGAACGGTCATAATTCTGTATGCTGGGAAAACAGGTCTCTCTAGTTGTGTGCTGGGGCTTTCTCTTCTCATGCAGCTTCGAGTCTCATTCCATATGGCAAAAAAAGAACAATAGGCCATGAAGGACTTACATTCATGATGAGTTTAATCCTGCTGAAATCAAGGGGAGTTTTGCTAGGAACTTCAGCGGGGCTGAGATTTCACCGTTGGTTTTGGAAGAGTTGTTGGCTGCTTCCCAGTTTAATGTGATTTATTCTTCACTTCCTTTTAAGTTCATTCTCTGATTAGCTTTACATTCAGGTTAGAGCTTCTCTCCTTCATCTTACAGAGAGCAGCAGTGACAGCCATGAGCTATCAGCAGGGAGTGGGCAATAGCAGCTTGCGGAGAGGGACAAGGGTAAGGCTCTGGTTTCCAGTCTAACCACCACCACCAGCACGCCTGGATAATCTACAATACGCAGCCATGGAATTTCATTTACACTCATCCAAATCAAAATGCCATTAGGAGGGTGCAGAAGCCTTTGAAAACATTTACATATAAAGATGGTTTCTAAGATCTTTCTTTCAACTCTAAATGTTTCTTAAGCTGCTGAGGCCAATGAAGCATTTAAGATGTGAGCTGTTCATTGCCTACAGTGCGGACTAGCGTGTGACTGCAGCCCAGTGTGTGCTCCAGGCACCTCCCCGGATCGGGCTCTGGGGCAGGAGGGGGTCGGGGGTGTCGCAGGGGCCCTTTGATTTGATGGAGCTCTTTAGAGGATTCCTACAAGGAGAAAAAATATCATCCAGTCAGTTAAGGGAGGCAGAAGCTGAGGAAAGCTTCAACTCCAAGCCAACGTATATGATATTAAATAGAATGGTTTCTGGTGAGTGAGTGTTTCTTACTTAAAAGAGCAAACAAAGTGTGGATTAGAGAACCTGAAAAAGCCAGGCACGCAAGGGTATTTATTAATATTCTCTATTATTAAGTTTATTCTTTCATGTGGTACTCCTACAAAAGGCAAAGACGTACAAATACCTGACAAGGAGAATAATCAGAAGGATGAATAGATCTGAGATGGATTATTTTGCTGTTCAAAAAAGGTATAAGAGGAATTTAGTACTTCAAAGAAATATTAAAATGGTATGTCATGGAAGTGGAGCTGAAAAGCCTAGATACATTAACAATATCTGTGCTGTTCATTACTCCAGCCATGCAAGCTGGTACGGAGTTTGGCAACTGTAGAGCAGATTTTTGCTGGAATGGAGTAGCTGGTATAAAATGCAGATCCAAGGCCCATACATTAATTTTTAAGCAGATGTATAAGGCCATTGACTTCAAGTATCTTCCACAATTTCCTCTATTAATGCACCGTGCTCTAAGATACAGGCTTATCATTTGCATCCTGTCATTGGCTCTTTGCGCTTGTGTACACGTTCAGTATCAAAACTTGAAATAAAGAAATGCTCTACCTAAATGAATTTCTGCAAGAAAATCATCCATGCGCGTAATAGCATTGCTAATTGTCTGTCATCTTGACAGATACAATAATTTCTTGTTGATACATTTGATAGTAAGGGGCTTAAATCCTGGCTTCTCCTTATTAGCTACTGACAGTTAGCTAGTCTCAGAAACCTTCATTGTTGTAGTTTTTACCTATATTTATATAATATAAGCAGGAAAAAAGCAGGGGAATTGGCAGCAATTTGTATGTTTTGTTTCATATTTGTATTTGAATGTGTGATTAACACCTAGCTGCCTTGTAAATCATAGCACTGACTAACTGCTTACATGATCTATGGATCTACGTTTGTCTACTGCACTAAAAATAACAAAGGAGCAATCAGTCTTTGGTGTCACGGATGCTTCAGGCCTGAAACAAAATCAGGACTTGTTTCTTTTCTGTCTCAAATACTGGCACTGCCACATCCAACCACCCCCCATCGAGTTCTCTTGACATTTAGTTCTGGCTGTAGAACAATTTTGTCACATTTTTTTTTTCTAAATAGAGTAGCTGAGAAAAATGCCTATTGGGCGATGCTGTGGGCATCACTGGTTTTCACAAGTACACCATGAAGTCTTTTGAAAGAAGTTTCACCCTGTTCTTTTCTCAGATGGGCAAGGGTTACCTATAAGTATTTGTTTTTCCTTCTACCTATTGCTTAACAGCCTTTAGCAGTTGGTTGGTACATCTGTTGATAAATACATATATATACATAGATCATGGTGCAAATATGAGAGCTGGAAATTCAAATTTCTATCAACATAATTTTTACATATATTTTATACAAACCTCTAACAAGCTTGGAATGCAGTTTGACTCATTTGTTCTCATGGAATTTCTGGTCCCACTGTCAATAAGCTGTGTACTATTATTTGGAAACCCACTTTTGATGTCCATTAATTATGCCTAGTTAGTGTCAAAATAGTTAATTTCTTTTCTTCGTTTTTTTTTTAACTTAATAGCATGCTATCATCTGGCAGCTTAATCTTTGCTTTAATGAACAGTAGCAACACATTAAAATGATGTGAAAATTACTACATTAACTTTACAGAAAAAATATCATTAGTACAAGCAGTACATTAAATTCCTCAAGGATACCTCAAGTGCATGAATTTTGAAGTTGATTAGAAGTACTTCTGCAGAAATTGTTATTTTAGGATGTTTGCTACCCTTTTTCCTGATTTGCTATAAGTTACCACTGTATGTCATAGACAGACTTATATATTCTGTACAGATATAATAGAATCTTAATGCATATAAGGATATCTCTGAAGTTATAGGTTATGAGTTAAAATACAAATATTCACAGTTTTTAATTATTTTGGCTGGAGGTCTAGTCATGAACTGTCACAACACCTGTGTTTAAATAGATTTATGTGAAATACTAAGAGTTAATACAGAACTTTTAAGAGGTGCCATTTGTGACACCTCTTGTGATGCTGTTTGTGACAAGTTAATGTGAACATTTGGACTTCATAATGGGGTTGATGCAATAATAATTTCTGTCTGATGTATGTGCAAGTGTACGGCAATATGTGTAATATAATGATTATATAATGTTATAATTTAAGTATATGTATGAATGCTCTTTTATGTGCACCGGTCAACTGTTCTCTGTTTTCCAGCAAGACTTCACTTGTCTGTTGCAAAAGCATACGAGCTGTTCTAGGTGTTGAATTGCTTTGGTGTATATAACTGAAAACCTTTCAGGGCCATCGTACAACTCACTTCACCACCGTGAGTTTTATAAACTGAGCCAGATTTAGCTGCATTGCTGAACTATTTCAGGCTACTACTGCTACACAGAGCAGTTGTACTTTTGGTGTAGCTCAAAATAATGTAAAGCATCCAGAGCTGTGGGTGAAATTCTAACGGTGTCATGTAAGGTTGTGGGATATATATGTATTTTTGGCCTTCCTCTCCTGCAGGCTCATCACTGGCTTTAGTAGCCAGTTTTCAGGGGTCAGATTTGCAGAGCATTCAAGACCTGAAGGCTCAGATAGGCACTGAGTGACATTTGCCAAGTGCCAAGGTGTGTTACCAGTTGTCTCACTCCTCATTGACGTTCTGTCGACCTGACTCACCCAGGAACTTCTGCAAACCCAGCTAGACATGTGTGTTCATCTTTAGCTATCCAGAGGTTTGCAAATTTGGCCCTAATCCCATGAAGTGATCTACTTGATTACTGCAGGAAAGTTCATTCAAAAATTGTCTTGCAAAAATGGGAAACTGATAAAAAAGAATCAGGAATGTTTCTGTCCCACTGTTTCTCATTTGAAAATCATCTGTTCTTGATTCTGTCTGAGGCAAATGAACTGAACTGTCTTTTAGAGACCTTTCTGACCCATCTAATATAGTTACATAAAAAGCCTGTAGCAGGTTGATCTTTCTCTGTTGTCTCTTCCCATGATTTCCAACCTCTCTTCCCTTTTTACTTCTTTCCTGCATAAGGTCATTAAGTAATATGTTTCCAGCACCAATTCTCGTGGCTAAAACCACTTCATGTGAGTCTTTCTCTGCCATTGCCACCTTTGGGTTGAACTTATTATTCCCTCATAGATTTTCAAGCCTGAAGGAAGCCTGAGATCCCGTGGCCTCAGCCGCTGCAAATCAGGCTATAGAATATCACTCTGTTACTCTTCTATTGAGCCCAGTATCTTGAGTTAGATTAAGTCAGATCTTTCCTCTTGTCATGACTCCGCACCAGAAGGATTCAAGACACGGAGGCCCACTGCCTTTCTCGGTCACTCATCCCTCTCTTCCTCTTGGCTCGCTCCTAACGTGACAGCTGGATGAAGCCACCGCTCCATGTCTGATAGTTATCTAAACTGCAGCACCTCGGCTTGTGGCAAAAGGACTTTGCTCACACTGAGCAAATGCTTCAGTCACCCCACTCCCCACCAGAGTGCCAGAGAGGACCTCTCATCGCATGACTCTGCACTGGGTGGGTGCCGTTGCATTGCAGCATCACATCAGCTGGGATATTTAAATGAATCTGTCGTAGATAGATGTTAGCAAGTCTGTCATACCATGTACCATACTGCTTTCTGATCTAATTATAATCGTACCTTTAGAAAAGCCATTGTCTGACACATTGTTCATCCTCTTTTTCTACAGACGGAGCAATTTCCCTTGATATTTCACCATCTGGGAATCCTTCTCTTCTCTGAATTTAAATGTTCTGCAGTCTCAGAAGGGCAGCTCTTGTTCTCTTAGTTGTTGGTTGTTCTCATTATCTTGATTCATTTTCTTATGATCAGTATCTTTTCTAATTTTCTTCAACATAAGAAGTGACCTGGACCCTGAGCCTGTGATATTGGAGGTCTGGGCCTGGATTTAGGTTTGGAATTTACTGATATCCCCTCCCTCCCTGGTGGGTTAAGTCAGGATCTTCTGTCTACACCTCCTGCAATTTGCAGAACGTATATGTCACACTTGTATCTACATCTAGTTCCAATTAGCCATTGGCATTGCCTTCCCTCCCCTGGCACTGTCATGTAGGCTATAGCATCTACACATTAATAGTCTCTTCTTTTTACCTACAAATTTTTTTTTGCCGAGTTAATATGTCCTTTCTAGTTTTTGAAGATGACTTTCTGTCTTGTCTCTGGAGGAATATGACCTACAATGCAATTCAGTATATTGCTTCAAAGCACCCGGAGTGCTATGACCCTGCATGCCACACCTTAATCTTAATTTCTAAAACCGGGGTGAAATGAAACCTACATATAAGCATATTTTTCATGGAGACCTCAATTCTTTTTTATATTTTCACCTTTCTACTAGTCCATGTTTTCACAGCCTGAGTTATTATTGTTTATTTTGAGATCCCCTTTATTTGGGAAAAAAAAAAAAAAGAGGTCTGTTTTGAGTCCCCTGTCTGTCATTTAGTATGGATTTTTATACTGTTAACAGCAGCAGATTGCCAGATGTACTTTTAACTACTCTGCTTCAGAGATAAGATTGATATTAATCCCATCTTTTTCAGTAATCTACTGAAGTATTTACCTGCCTGGAATCATCTTCTTTATTTTTGGATTCTAAATTCTTTTTTTCAATATCCCTTCTATATGCTTTTCATTTCAGGTTGCTTAGATGAGTCATTACTAGTCTCAGGTAGGGAATGCATTTTCTGTGCCCGCTACTGAATAACAACTTTAGATGGTTTCTTTCCCATAGATGATTTTTATGATTATTATTTTTAATCTTAGCTGTGTCTCCTTTCATGATGTGCTGCTGGGTACTAGCAATAGATCTGACTGTAGTTTGCACTGAAACTCTTCTCTGGCCATTTAAAGGAGCATTAAACTGGGAGTAAATTATTTGCTGCTTTTTTCTGATCCTCTTAAACTGCCAACATAGCGAGAAAGGGATTTTGTGTTTAAGACAGCTATATTCTAAATGTCTCTAAAGAAGTAATACAGAGTTTAGTCCCAAATGGATAAAGGTGAGAATTTTGCCTGTATTTTTTTTAATAAAATATTATATACTAGAAGACCTAATTTAGAAAGGAATTGTTTGAGTAATTCTCCCATTCTCCCCAAGATTACTTTAGGAGAGGCCAGTTCCAAACCATTACAGAAAGATGATCCTTGTCCCAGCATTCTTCTCTGTTTTGCAGTCATGTAAATCATAATAGACATTAACATTTCCTGTATTTTCATCAGAGGATGGTTTTATGGTACTGCCAGTGTAAGGATGTACCTTTAAACTCCTGGAGTGTCACGGGAGTATAAATATAAATAATACAAAACTTGGAGCAGATTTTGCACGAGGGCAATTCCTTCTCTAATTATTCCCAGATCTCAGGGCATGTCTGCCTTTAGCATTTTTCATTGAAAGCAAACTGTTCCTGAATAATTTTGTCTACAGGCTCCCTGGTAGGCTCCATGTCACCTAATTATAAATGTGTGACAATATAGGAGTTTGCATCTGAACTAGTCATCTAAGTAGTCAGCGGCAAGAGGGGCGTTCCTGGTGCGTAATTCTCCTGGCACACCTCAGAGGTCCGTGTGAGGCTCAGATAACAAACACTGGTTTCTTTCCCGTGACCGTAAGGGGAATCTCAGCCACAAATTCTGGTTTCTGCATGGCAGATATTTAAATTCAGGTATGTGCTTCCATGCCCTGTTTCAGAAGTGGACTCAGCTCAAGCAGAATAAAGTGGTCATCGTCCCAAAAAGGAGTGTTGTCATGGGCTTGTTTGGGGATCCCTTTTGCAGTTTAAATTCCTACTCCATCAGAATTCATATATATTATTAGATAAATTCTTGAAGGAAAAAAAAAGGTATGAAAGTGCAATACTCTGTGGCTAAACACTGTTTTCTCAGCTAAGTATACACCCTGCTTGCCAAATACCGAGCAATAGTAAGAAAGGTGTCTTGAACATACAAGGACGAAATACCCTTATCAGTTTATCTTGCATTTGCAATTACTAGGCTTTTTCCCTTCTCTTTCATTTCTTGTTCCTCTGTTAAAGATGTTGTGTATGCTGGCATTGTGTCAGTCATACAGCAGTAACTGCAACAACAAAATTTCAACTGTCTTGCCTGGATGAATTTTTTATGATAATGTTCTAAGATGTGTCCACAAGAGCTTAAAGCTTCAAAGTAGCCAGGCTCATAATGGATGAAACTGGACTTTGGCACTTTAGAAAAAGCTAAAGGTATGTTCAAAAGTCTGGAAAGAATGGAAAGTACTAATTAAATTGATTAAGCAACAGTCAAAATTAAATGCCTATAAAGCTGAATCAAAAACTGAAAATATGAGAAATGAAACTTGAGGAAACTTCCAATCCATTTCTTTCTACTGGAACATACAAAACGCAGTTTCCTGGCTATTTCTACTGTCACTACATTTTAGCAATAAAACCGAGAGCCCACCAGATTAATGTGGGCTGCAAATAATTTTGAAACCAAAATGAAGCATTCCTCAATATAAGGGGATGTTTAACGTAAATTGCATGTAAGTCTTAGAATTTTCTTCCCCCGAGGCAAAAACTGTAGGATAGCTGAAATTATATTTTAAATGTAGGGTTTTTTCTTTATAATGCATACCAATTACTCCCACAGTAAGTAGATCTGTTTTCCTCTGCCTGTTTTAAGACATTACTTACATTATAAATAAGGGTACAATTCTATGTCCAGCATGGCATTAGCAAAGAAACAATTCCTTGCACCTGAGGGCTCTGCCTGCCATCTGTACAGGTCAGTTTGCCAAATTCAGACATCTGTCTTGGAGACGACCGTCAGCAAAAACTCCTATTCAAAAACATCTTCAAGTTTCCTCAGGGTTTCCCCCTTAGTTTTCATGAGCGATACTTCTCACTCACGCACTCAAAAATTATTTCCCACCTGCTTTGTTCAGAGACTGGGACTTCCAAAATTACCATCCTATAGCTCAAAAGCCTGAGTTTCTTCTGCTAGTGAAGTCAGGAGAATTGCAATGGATCTGAAAGGAAACAACTGGGGAAAAGAAGGGGAAAACTAGTTACAGGAGTTCAGAGAATGGATTTCCACAAAATACATTAAAAATCAGTAGACAAAGCTGTTGTTAAAATGTAAATGACACACAGCCTTTATCACTCATTCTGAATCTACTCTCAGATCAGCTGCTAGACTTTGAAGCACTTGTTGATGAAGTGAGTTAGGATTTATGACTGCTGAAGCATCAACTTCCTTTTGTCTTTAAGTTAGTACATGACAAGAACAAAATCCAGTATGGAAATAAGTAACAGTTTGCTTTCTGTTTTTAATTAAGTTAGGCAAAATAAGGTCAGAAGAGGAGTATTTGAAGTTGCCTGGGGGATTTTTCAGAATTGTTCAGTCAAACTGCTGCTAAAAATATAAAATAAAATATGAGATACAGTTGGAGCATCATTGTCATGACTGTAATTGCTTTAGAATCAGCCTGGTAGTCCCTAAAAGAAATGTGAAAAATTTCTGTTGACATTTTTGGAAAATGGATTGACCCAGTGTTTACTCAGTAAAATAATTTGATGTAATCATGATCCACAGCTGGTTTCTAGCATTTGCTGAAGCCAAAACTTGAAGAGAAAAAAAAAAAAAAATAAATGTTGAATGCTGGCACTGATGTGTTAAAGACATTAAATACTTATGTTAAATAATAGGTTTTGCATTTTTCTCTCTGAATTAGCTTAAACATTGTGTATTGGTTACAGGTTTTATTTGTTCTTCTAAACTGTACAAGTCTAGATGCTTTCTAAACTGTTTGACACAGACTTGTTAGAGGCCAGGCATTAAGCTATTAATCTTGACGGGTTCCTGCAAGGAATAGGCTCAGAGTGGGAATTTATTTAGAAAATTCATAAGGAAGAAGTCCAGTGAAACCCCAGCTGAGAAATACTTGCAGAGTATTAGCCAGTTTTGTGCCTCGTCCAGTCTCTATTCTTTTCCCACACCCTCTTTATTATGTTCAGCGTCTTAGCAGTGGTTCAGTGATCTCAAGCACTGAAGGTTTTCAGTCTAATGCAGGAAAGCATCAGCCTCAGTGAACATTAACCGTGTCCCAAAGGCCTGTGCCGGTCTCAGGTGAGCTGCAATGTGCTAAAAGCTAAGTGTTAGTTTAAGTGCTTCATACAATCAGAGTCACAATCAGTGTTCATAAACCACTTTGGAGGCCAAGAAGATGAAAAGCGCTTTTGAAAGATACGTGAAAATAATTTATCATCATTATATTTGTGTTAAAGCAATGACATATGTAACTCTCTAGTTTTCAGTCCTTACATATTTCAGTAAGGTTAACGTTGCCAAGTTTATTCCCAGCAAGACATGACTTTTCCACCCTTAGAAATTCAGTACACATAAGAGGGCTAACAGCTGTATCTTATCTACACCAGGCAGTGAAGCTGCAGCGCTGGAAGTGATGCACAGAGAACTTAGTCCACTAAGCTCAAGTGCTCTGACACAGAGCAAGTAGAGGTGGTGGATACACAAAGAGCAAAGGCTCTCTTCCCCGTGTACCTCCTTACGCTTTGTTCTGGGGATGGAGAATAGCTCAAGCAAAGACTTTGCTTTGAGGTTTCACTAAGTCTTACAACACAGGGCTGCTTGACACCATGCTGTGTGAATGCCATTTACGCTGCAAAAGAGCTGTGTTACAGGCATACGGGCCTGGTTACTTTGTGCATAATGGGTTATAATATTTTGCCATTTTTTTAATTACGTTGATTTGATGAACTACATTTTGATGACCCTCTCTGTGTTAAAGAAAAGCCATTGGTACAGACTGGCATTACAGAACTAGGTATCACTTCTCATTAGTCTGGCTTATTGCCAAGCATCATGATGGGAAAGGCTTTAAAATCTCTGGTTTTAAACCTTACCAAAGAACCATTTTTCTTCTCCTCTCTTTTACATCTGCGCTACTATAATTATGAAAAGCAACTCATTTCTACCATCACCTATGGGCAGAAGTTATAAGCTGCCATTTCTTTTCCCGTACAGCTGCCTGGTTCAGTAAATTTATCTTTGGGGACTCATTTGCGTTAGTTACCAAGAGATGATGTGCAGCAGTGAATGGTGGTTTGTGCTTTATAATGGGCTTCCTCAGCCCTCACTTTCTAACATGATTATGAGCTCTTCTGTCATTAAGGGAGGAGCGCAGATTCAACACTGTGCAG
The DNA here is from genome assembly GCF_028500815.1 of Rissa tridactyla. Taxonomy (NCBI): domain Eukaryota; kingdom Metazoa; phylum Chordata; class Aves; order Charadriiformes; family Laridae; genus Rissa; species Rissa tridactyla. The sequence continues at coordinate 8,596,531 of NC_071478.1, read as the reverse complement.
GAGACCTGAAGGTTAAGACTGAGTAGGCAGGAGGGACATCATCTGGCATTCCCTATAGTACCTTTAGCAGCCTGATGCCAGACTGATGCCAAGGTCCAGCAAGGTTTTGCTTTTTGAGGTCTGACAACTGTTTTTCAGAGTTTCATTACAGTTTGGTATTATGGAGCTTATGAAAGAGAGTAAAGTGCACCATATTAATATTTGTAGTTATCAAAGATGTAAAAGAAGAAAAACAAAGGGGTCTGCAGTTAGGTAATTTCAAAATAATTAACGTGTGGCTGAATTATTTGAAAAATAAGATCAATAAAAACCCAGGAGATAAGGCATTTTGGTTTTAGTGGAAAAAAAAAAAGAAGAGACGCTAACCCCTTCATTGAACAGGGGAGCTTTGTCCCTGAGAGGAATGTGCCGGCAAGACACATCCCTGCGTGCAGGTGACAGTGGGGAAGGGGGAGGAGAGGCATGTTGTTTCTCAGCCAGTCTAACCCCTTGTCTCAAAATTAAAGAGTTCAGAGGAACATTTTGGAATATACTAGATCTGGAGGGAACACGTCCCACTGCTTTTGAAAAACACATTGTGCTCATTTGTTTAGATAATCTGCACAGTTGTAATATCAGGTTTCTTAAGTTTTCGGTAATACACACTAGGGCATTTTATTATAAGCCCATATCATGAAGCATTTCTCCTGGCTGGTCTACAAAAAACCATGATGGCATGAATTTACAGTAACAAGTAAACTCGTTAGCTTCCAGTAGGGGCTCTCTTACTGTGCACTTTGCATATTTTTGTCTTCAGACAGCAAGGGCAGTGGAGTAACTGCTTTGCTTATTGTGTACTGATTTCCCAAATAAAAAAAAAATTATGTTTTCACTGGATAACATATTTTTCAGATTGATGTATGTTTTGTTGTGATGTAAGTTATTCAGGGTTTCCTCCAGTGCAAATCAGATTGAGTGTGAACTAAGGGCTTTGTCTTGCAAATTTTTAACTTAATGGAAATAGTATTAGAGTATGATAAAATTAAGTGGAATTTATCAGTGAATATAAATGATGTATCTTATTGGATAACACATGTTCCAGATATCCTTTATTCTATTTTGGAGTGAAGGAAAGGGAAGAAAAGAGAAAAGATGCTGAATTGTAAATATAATTTAAAAATACGATTTGAAGTGGCCGTAATAAACACAAATGCCTGTGGTCCAAGTTAAGGGATAGGTTTTTTAAAACAAATCTGAGGAACTTGATTTTTTTTTTATCTTCAGTGCTATTCTCTCCAGAATTGTTCAAAACCATATTGATAAACAGAAGGCACCCAGTCCTTTAGGATCAGTTATCTTTAGTTACAGCAGTCTTTCCGCTTTATCAGTTAGTGTTCGCTCTTTCCTTCATTTCTCGTTATGCACCTTCATTTCATATATAATGATTATATCCATCAAAGCCCATTTTAATTAATAGGTTCAGCATTTTATTCTCAACAGTTAAAACTTTTTTCCCCCCAGATCATTTATCAGACATATCTGTCAAAAATACTTCTTGGCTACAACAAATATTATTTTGAAGTCATACTCCAAATGCAAAAAGGACAATCTGTTTACTACCAGCTAGGACTGTTCTGTGGTTTATCAAAAATGAGGGGGTTGGTTGTTGTGAAATAATGGTAGCGGGATAGGTGATTGATGTCACTAATTGGAGCCTGTGCTTTTAGGCTAGGTAGACATATCAAAGACTAAATGGACATGAAAGCTGGATTCACCTCTCACCCTTACAAATGAGCTACCTCAGCTGGGCTCCGAGCATGTTGTTTAATCAGTGAGGAGCAGCCTCTGCTGGTACTCCCGATGTTGTTCCTATTTGTCATTAAACGCAGGTCATCAGTCTCCGTGACTCTGCCTTTGACCTTAGTATTAAATTTGCTGTAAAGAAAACAAAAGCACTGATTAGTGAGGCCTGGAGATGTTTGTCAGGGCTACAGGTGCCTTTCTCCGCTGGAGATCAAGTATAAACATAAATCTTTGTAAAATCAAAAGCTTCCATTTATCTTGAAGGGTGGGGGGAGGATTATGGATAACTGAAGGAGGGAGAACAAAATTGCCAGATCTGAAACATAAACACATTGTCTTTTTGTCCATCAGAAAGTTGGTTTTGTTTGCTTTTTTTAGAGATAACAAATTTCTTTCTTCCATATCAGGCAACTTGTAGAAATAAAATTTTGCTACTTAAATTATAAAGCAATGCTGAGTGTTTAGCAGCATGTTTTTCATCGCTATATTAGCTTGCAGAGAACTGGGTTTGCTGCCAAATATAGAGCCATGGTTCTAGTAAGCCCCTTCCTTCATGCAACATCCAGCTATGCATCTTTCCCGTCCTATGCATATCTCCATAGGGTTTCCCTCTGCTCCGTCAAAATGTAATCACTAACATCTGATCAGAAAATTTCATTTAGATGAACCTTTTATCACTTCTTCATGGGGAAGCCAAATATGAACCAATAATGGTGTCCTGCGAGGTATCATGAGTTTTGCTTTTTTTTCTTTCTTTCTTTCTTTTTTTTTTTTTCTGAGAATCTGTAAGGAAGAAATACTGTTGATTGCATCTAGTGCCTGAAATGTGAACAGAAACAATTCTGCTCTTTAAATTTACATATGAAAGTCATAAGCCAAGGTTAAATGGCTTCTTTGTACCTGTCGATATGATACCCTGTACCAACAGATACCCTTGAACAGATAGTGCCAATTGCCTCCATCAGGAATGCAGGCTGGGACTCAAGTCGGTTTAATTCTCTACACTGTGGCAGTATTACGCACATTTCAAACAATTTAGAGGTAACCTGCAGTGATGTTTGCGTATTGTGTGAGCGTTTTATCCTACTGATTTTTCCAGGGCTCTTGTGGGTAAGTCCTGGTTGTATCTGTTCACAAACTCTTCCCTGACATGCCTGGAAATGTGATGACTTCCTGATTATTTAGGCTAAAATGTGCATTTGGTTGCATAGGTGCCTACACATGCAAATTGGTTAGTTATGTTTTTAAATGAAGAAATACATAGGTTTAAATTAATATAAAATCAGAGACAAAATGAATGCGCTTGATGCTATGCATTTGGGAATAATACAGCTGGGAATAACATTCCTTCCTGTTTTGCAATACATAGAAAAGTGTGTTTCTTGATATTGATCAAATAAAATACATTTTATTACACTATAATTGCAGGTGGAGAGACAGAGGTGAACCCTTATAACTGTGAGAATTAGATTTGGAAGAAAAAGAGCTTTAGGACTGAGAACTAAAAGAATATGGCTTAGATAACATGATAATGTTCTTTGTAGAAAGCTCTGAACAGATCAGACTGGAACTTACTGAGTACCTCAGTGTGTGATTATAGTCCTTGGCGAATTGTCTGAAAGTGTACTTTGAATTGTCTATAGAATTATTTGCTAATCATAGTAGTTTAAGCAATTTACGTGATCTAGCACATTGCAAGCCTTCACCTACCATCAGATTTTATTTCTTGCTCAGATCATTTTGCCTTGTGTGACTTGAATAAGAATTTTCATAAAACCTGTAGGTTTCTCTTCGAGAGTGCATGTTCATCTCTGGGGAAGTCCACCAGCAGGAGAGACGAGTTCATTGAAGAATTAGCACGGCTATAACTTCTGTGTATGTTTATGACCGTTACCTAAAAGCTGATGGGAAAGTTGCACTGGAGCAGCTTTGGCACCTGTTCAGATGGGCAGAGTTCAGACAGTTCAAAGGGCTTGTTTGCCACTTATTTTCCTGTGAAGAGCTAACCTCGGGGTTTGCTTACGCTGAATTCAAAAGAATCCAGTTACACCAATACTAGCCGGTCTGTACAGCTATTGGCACCACTTTAGATACATAGGTTTAAACTTTACAGATAATCCACAAACTCTGCTTTCTTTGTGAACAAATTCAGTTTGCTGGCTGACTGGGGTGGGAAGAAGCAAAAAATAAAATAGTTAAATAAATTACCTTGTAATAAACACATTGGTTTGCAAGGACAGCTGCTGGGAACAGTCATGGCACCAGGAGGATCTCTTCCAGGTGACTATGCTGTAACTCAAGCTGAGGAGTACCGATGCTACATAAGGGACATGGGGCTTGAAAGAGGACGCTGAGCTGCTCCAACCTTCAAGGATCACAGCAGTCAACGAATCAAACCCTCACCTTGAATGACTAAAAATTCCATTAGAAAACCTGTATGAAATCACAACAGGAGCCCACCAACACCATTCCATAAAATGGATGCTTTAGTAGCTGATGATTACATCGCAAGGATTACCAGCAGCCAGCTAATCATCAGATCAGTGCCCTGCCAGTTTCCCCGTATCTGCATATCCTCATGAGGTATTTATGCTGTCTTGTATGTGATTATGGAGTAATGAGCAGCCAGAATTGTTGTGCTTATTCCAGGATCAACTTATTTTAAAGTTTATGATGTGAGAGTATATACCTTAGATATGAAAATTGATCCATTCTATGAGATAGGAAATCTTTGGGCATCAGCGTAGAATCCCATGCAACGTATGTCTGCTCGGAACAGAGGGTGTAGCAGACTGTCTGTGCCACAGTTAAATCCAATTCAAAACTTCACCAAGTTTAAGTGAGATTTAACTTGGCCGTAAGTGTTGTTCTGGCCTTCTGCAAAGATCTGAAAATTTGCCAGAATTTATACCAGGAATGGGCTTGTTACGATAATTAAAATTAAGACAGGATAACATTTTGTTCTTGCAGGTGGCACAGAGGAACAATAGGAGCTGATCTTGTAGCAAAGAAATTAAAATAAAATGTCAGATAAATTAGTTCAATACGTAGCCTGCACTAATGTGAGATGTTTTAGTGCAGCTTAAGACCTTGGGTTAGAAGGTAAAAGCAGACCCAGTGGTCACAGCAGCCGGTTTGTCTGCAGCCCTTTGCTCTCAGCAGCAGGTAGGATATGGCACCATTCTTTGCATTTGATCATTCTGTTTACTGCTATGCCTATTCACTAGTATTTATAATTATTTTAATTAAATTTACAACCACAGAGGTTTATTAAAATAACATGTAATTGTATACATTTTCCTCTTCCCTCTTGCTCTTCCTCCTGAATTTAGCTATGACTCTGATTTTAGCTACAGTTTTGAAGTTGAGTCTGTGTGAAATATGGACCGGGTGCTATACATGGCCACAGAATAGTTTCTCTTGCTTCCTGGTAGCTGAAAAACAACAGTTTTGTTCCGGGCCAGCTGATAACAGAGAAGCAACGTGTCCCTCCTGGCCCCGCAGCCTTCAGATTATAGGTCCTACTCAGAATTGCAGATAGACATTGATGTTACATATTTACTTTGGAAGAATCCTTGTTTCTTTGAGCTAATGAAACCACAAAGTGAATAGATTTGTAAGCATTGAAATAAAAATTGAAGTAGGAAATTTCCAGAAGTCCATGGCATTTGTTGGTGACCTCACAAGAGTCCGGGAACCACGCTAGTAGTTAACTGAGGTAACCTATCTCGGAAGAGTGAACAGGTTGCTCTTCGTAGACAATAACGGATCCAGGGGTTCAAATTCCTGCCTTACTCCCAGTTAGTACCAAATGTATTTCTGTGAGTAGGCTCACTCTTTGGTTGTATTTGAGAACATTTCTGTGTGACACCATGGCTTTTATCACATTATTCTCATTGTATAGTCATTCACGAACTGTATTTTATATGAAAATGGACATTGTTGCATTGAACATAAGAAGATTAGGGTTTTTTCCACATTTTTAACCTCTTTTGAGTTTCCAGTTTGTAACGAATGTTAAATCCAACTCAGTTTTGACTGGGCTGTAGTATGGTTCCCCAGGCCTGTACACTACCTCAAGGACAACAGTTTTACATGTATCATTTAACTTTAATTTCTCTGGTCTGAGCTCTCACCAGTTCCTGGGGGAATTGGTTTTTTTTCATGGTTCCAACACACATCTAATGCATCATTTTTCTGTTCTGAAAACCCAGCATCTGGTTATGCTCACACTGAGCAAAATGAAATAATAGAGGCAATGGCATACCAATTAGATCACTAAAGAAATCACAGTCGGTTGCCATTTCCAGGAACATGTAGTACTTCTGCAAGACAATACTATTATTATCTTACATTTGGAAGTACTGCAAACTCTTTCAACAACTTTCATGGATGTTTGCCTCAGAACTGAATGACTCCAGTTTAATTTAAATGTAAATTAAAAGTACATAGTGTTTAAATGTTTAACAGACACACAGAGGATTTTGCACAGAGCAGAATTATTCATTTACTATGTTCTGTAGTGGTTATTATTCATTTATTGCCACATCTGAATTCCTTAATCAGATCCAGATGATATTCTGCAGATTCCCTCCCTCCTTGCTCCATCTCGATGGCCTTCAGGAAGCCTTCCCAAGAGCTATGCCAGCTTGGCTTCTGCAAGATGCTGCTGGTTTCCTAAATCCTGGCTGGAAAATAGCTTCCATGATTGCAGAGCATAACTAATGCCTTCTAATACTTTCTTCGCAATGAGTAGCAAAATCGAAGCAAATGGCAGGCCTTAGTTCCTGCAGCAATTCTGGGTTCTGGCAGACTCTCTTCAGGAGTTCCTGGCCTCATTTGATTGGAATAAACTGCATGTTTGAAAAGAAGGACAACAGGGAGTCTCTTTAGCTTAAAGCTTGCAGAGGTTTTAAACAGACTTGAAAATCACTGCTACAGACTTAGAGCTAATAAGAAGGTTTGTTCGTATCTTCAAAGCCTCTAGTACATTATACTTCGTACAGCTGTTTATTCACAGGTCTTCACTATACTTGTAATGTCTTTATTGCTGGAAATTTACATATTATTCTGGACATTCCATTTAGTGTCATTATGGGTTTTGATGTACTTCGTGTCTATATAGTATCCAGGCAGTTCTTTTGTAATCAGAAAATGTTATTTTTTTAATAAAAGGTCAAGATATGATCAGGTCAACAGTTCTGTTACACGTACCTATGGTACAACTATGCCTTTCTCCCTGGTATATCTCCTGGATATACCTGAGGACATCAAGGTGGGTAAGCAATAACAGTACAGTTATTTTGACCTCCTTCAGCAATGAGATTTGAACATGTTCAAGTTTCTGATGTGATTTTCTTTTCTATGAAATAGCTTCAAAATTGGGATTGCAAAAAAAAGGGTCATCTTGGCTGTCCGAATTGTTGCAGGTTCTTGTTACAGGTTCTTGTTACAGTCTCTTTATTTAATTCATCTGCCCAAAAAAACCTTTCAATTCTTTATCACCTTCAGCCTTGGCCAGTCTGGAGTTTTCCTTGTTTCATATATCTGCTCAAATTAATAAGTGTAGAAATGGGTTTTAGTGACATAACATTAAAAATATTTATATTGATTCCTGCTGAATTTCCCATTATTTTTGATATTCTGAACTTGCATGGATATCCCTAGACTGAGAACTTTTGAGTAGTATCGACAATTCATTCTTTATCGTGATTAAGAGCTATGAATTTAATCCTGTATATGGTAAACTTGTCAGATTAACAGGTTCTTCAGTTTTGTTTTGGCTGCTGCTGGTGGCAAGTAAATAGAGATAGAAGATCTACCTATCTCAGTAGGAACTTGGACAAGATGTTGCAACCACAAAAGTAGGTGATGGTGACTCTACAGTGAACACTGTCAACCAGGTTTTCTTGGGGGGGACCCTGTGCGATGCTGGGCCTCGGCTTTCCCATGAATGCAAAGCGAACGGGAGCGCTCAGGCTGGTTGCAACACACTTTAGCCAAGTGATGCTGGAGCCAGCATGGAAATAGTAATGCAGAAAGTTCGCCAAGATTTTCTGGCTGGCAAATGAATCCAAGCCACTTTCTGACCTCTCAAATTAAAGCTTAATTTTTTTTCTAATGTAAAATGAAACCTATCCGTACTGGTTTGCAGTGTACTAAATGCAAACAGCTTTATATTTATATATTTGTTCTGCCTAGTTCATGCAAAGAGGAGATGAGTTCATATTAACAGGGGCTGGTCGGTAACTATCACATTCACTCAAAATACTGTACTGAACATAGACTACAATGTACCATAGTGCACTGTATGACAACACAACTCCCCAAGTAAATGTACCCTTTGTAGACTATATTTTAGCAAAAAATAATTATTGAATCTACTCTGCGAGCAACTGTGTGATAAATAATTTCAATCCTTTAGTTATTCACTGTAAAGAAGCTACATAAATAATTACTGATTTACTGACAGCAATTAAGTTGGCCTAAGAACCCAGGATTGATAACACACTTACTCTGCTCATTCTCTGGAATAGTAACTTGAATGCCATTTCTAAACATCATATATCTTTATCTTGGATTCTGATAACTGTCAGCTCATTCCGACCAAAGGAGCAATGAAAATGTAGCTAAGATGGAGATTTCTTTCACCTCAGTAAATCTCTTTTCCTTAGTGCCTGTTTTTGCAATAGTCAGGATTCTAGTGAGGCAATCTTAATTTATCAGTTTAATGTGAGAAATTAGTTGCTGTAGGTTTCGGTTATACAGAAAAATGGACTATAAAAAACATTTTTATTTGAATGAGACTTCTTTTCCTTTTGCAAGGATTCAAAGAGAATACTGAAAATAATTTGAATATTATTTTTTAGAGACTAAATTCAAATGCAAGAGCATACAAAAATATTACATGAAATCTCTGATAATGGGAAGTTTGTTGCTACCTAGCTATAGCTATATGCAATCATGTAAAGACATAAGATATTGGAAGTTTGAATAAGTGACATCTGTTATGTTAGGAACACCCCTCCCAAACATTAGTATAAATTGCATTTTACAGAAAGGAAAAAGAAAACATTTGTGAAAGGTTCTGGCTGATTTAGAAGTCTAAGTCACATCATTAAAAGACATGGGGCCAAAACCACATCGCTGTATCTTCAAAAACATCCCTTGAAAGTAGAAGTTGAACTATAGTTGCTTTTTGAACATTTTGCTAGGTACCCATTTACATTTGAGGAGTTAAGTATATTTTAATGTCTGTGCCTATGTGATTTAGACTTTAAGGCCTGTTCAATGCCTTTTGCTACTTGGGCTTCCAGCTGCCTAGTCGCTTATGAAAGCAGGATTTAGCTGTTCAAATCCGTTAGACTTTGTGACGCTTAGTGCAATGGCATGAAAAAACTGAACCTGGCTGCCTAAAGATACAGCTAAGTACTCAGCGGCATATCATAAAGTGCCTACACAGGTTAGGCTTGAATTCAGTTTAAGCAAAAATCACAAAAGTGGCCATGCTGTTTATTGAATGGGGCCTAATTAGCATATGGAGATAGCGATCAAATGCCTCTTGTCCTTCTGTCAATGAGGAATGATTCTCTGCTTGTATATTGTGCTGAAATGCGTGTATAATTGCAGGAAAGTACCTTCAGAAAAAATAATCAGGCCAAAAAGATAATGCTCTGTCTTGTGCTGTGTGACAGCTCCTGTGCTCCTGAGCCTGTCCAGTGCCACCACCTGATAATCTACCCATTCGTGTCTCGTATAAGAGGCACGAAGAGACTAGCTCTTCATGCTCTTTTGAAGTACACCATTGAGCAGCTTGCAGTGCTTGAGAGCAGATCACCCTGTATCCTACACATTGTGCTCCAACTCTAACTGCCCTGCTATGAGCAGTTACAAGAGTCAGAGCAAGTTCTCCAGCTCATGTTGTTGGTAACAGGTTGCTCCTGCCTACCTGGGAGAAGGGTCTCCAGCCAAAATGTCAGGAAGTGTGGGAGCTGCTTGCTCTTTGCTCCAGTAGTAAATAGATTTTAGATTGTTCTGTTAACATTTGGCTGTTTGCAGAGGTTGGCTTTTATTCTAAAGGTTTTTGAGCGGGACTTCACTTGACTTTTTAACTCTAGGTTGCGTCTCAGTATACTTGTGTTTTGCAGCGTAACATACAGTCTTTAGTGCTTTTCCCCCTTCTTTTGTTTAGAATAGAAATGAGAACCTGTTGAATGAGTTGGAGAAACTCCACTGCTACTCTCATACTCTGCTTCCCATGGATTGCTCAGGCCTTTTGCAGGGGCTTGAAAGAAAGCAAATAACCATTTGTGACTCAGAGCCACATGGCTAGTTGGAGATGTAGGTCACAGTCACCTATTAAAATCTGAGAATCACGCTCTTAATCTGAAAAGAGTTGGATCAGTTTTTAATGCTAGGGGAGTGATCAGTGTTCAGTGATTGGATTGAGTTTATTCTAATCTTTCTTCAAGTTTGTCACTGTTTGGACAAGGGTTTGATTTTTTTATTGTTTAGATTTAGATAGTCTCTCTCTCTCTCTGCTAGAGTCAGATTTTTAAATGTTGACAATAATCCTGAAGTTTTATGTAAATTGAAATCTAGCCTGAGTGGGTAAATAAACGCATTCCTTTACAGTGTCTGTCAACTAATGCAAGCTGTCAGTAATTCTCTTTCCTTTTAATAAAACATCTGAAATTTAGCTTCTCTGGCACCATCAAAAATTTAACTGAAACCCATCCATTGCTTGAAGCCTATTAAGAGATTAAGGAACTGAATGAATCTCAAAGTGTTAACACAGCTACTTTATCCTTTCTAGATCTTTTGATAATGTCACACACGGGTGCCATAACCTTCAGAAATGCCAGTGTTGTCAGATGGAAGATCCTTAAGCATGGTAAGGAAGGGAAAGGCAAACCATTTGTGACCAAAGAGGAATCTTTTCCAAGCACCTATTACCTTTGTTTTTTCAAAAAAAAAAAAACCCAAACAACCAAACCAAACACTATCTGCTGCTTTCAAGGTTCCTCCACGTCTAAATTCCCTGTGTTCGGAAATGTTCATATCCACTTCAATGGCCCAAGCCTGCGTGCGTGCCTTGGCAGTGTGTTCCTGGCTGGGGCAAGGTTGGCCGAGCGGGTGAGCTGGCGCCCGGCACTTGTGGAGCTGGGGAGGGCACACGGGACAGGGGCAGTGGGGAGCGAAGGGCTGCTTCATGGAAAGCAGCAGACCTGCCTTTCTTGAGACCTGGGCTCAAATCTCAGCTCTACTCTTTTAAGTGTGTGACCCTGAGTAAGGTGGGTTTTCCAAGTTCCTCAGCTGTTAGATGAGACTGCATTTTACAAGACCGTTAGGAGGATAAAACTCCTAAAGTTGACTCAAATATGTGAGCTAGTGTAAAGTTCTTTCTCTTTCTTCTGTTTCCTACCTGATCTGCAGCGGTGATTTTAGGGGAAATTAAGTGACCTATTAAACTGTGGATGAACTACCAATAACAATTATTTCTAGAGATACATTCTTAATGTCCTTTTGTAATTATTCCAATATTATGGTTGGCTGTACTATTGTAGTACAATAGCACCGCAGGGCACTAAGAAGAATTCTGGATTTGGAGTACAATGTGCATATAGTACATATGCAGAGTAAACATTTGATGCTCTAGCAAAAAGTGCATACTTGCATTTTAAAACTAGGTGCTAGAGAGGGATAAAATTAATAAATATAAGAGAAGGAGGGCAATCTGAAGAATAGTATGTGGCAGACATCATTAAATGTGGCAGTTTGGTTCAATTCCTACTTTTTATAAAAATTATTTTTGCACGCTTGTATCTTATGAGAGACAAAATGTGACCTGTGGATGAATCGCTCTCACTGGGCTCACAAGCCTTGCAGTCGTAGAAGGGCAGACGGGAAATTATTTTCCATGAGGTGTTTCAGTTTAGATTTTTTTGTAACAACATTAGGTACCCACTTTTCCAAAGTTTTTACAGCTCTTGGCTGTAAGCTCTTGGCTTTTTGTTTCAGAATGTCCTGGACTGGGCAAGTCTCCAGTGTGTATTTGTTTCATAACATCTTGCTAGGGTAGTGTGACCAAGGTGGGGTTTTTTTCCAGTTTGCCCTGGAAATAAAGACACTGACAAGTGAGGGTAACTACCACCGAGCATTTGGTCTCTGATGTCTATGTGTATTTTTTTGGACCATGCAAGTCTGAGATAAGTAAAAGCACTCACGTTGATAGAAAACATCTTTTGGATTTGAAAAAAAAAAAAAAAAAGACAAAATGATGAATTTTACATCTGAATTTGAGCAAATATGGAATGGTACAGTTCACTGACAGAAAATCATCTTTATGCCAGACTGATGCTATTTGTTCAGTTCACTTTGTTTCACATAGAGTTTAGTGAGAACAGAGGGGCAGGAGTGACCTTCTTAATACTACTCTCAGTCCTGCCTTTAAGTCGTACCCTTCATATTTCTATTGGAAACATTTCATTTAAATAGTTCTCCAGACAGATTCCTCAGAGTAGGGTAAATCATTTAACACGGATGGACTGCTGTGTAACTCATGGGGTTTTTTAGAAAAAGTTAAGGCTTTGCTCCTGAAGCATAATTTTCTTCAGGATAAAATGCAGTGTGAGGAAGAGGTTGTACTTCAGAGAATATATACCTTGCTGCAAAACATTAGTTTTTTCACCTCAGTATTTCCAGATTGCCTGGTAATGTCCCTAATGTATTCATTAGAGAGTGGATGGATCAGTGTGGCACAGAACCAGAATAAGATTCACACCAGGAGATGTGAAAACACAATATTGAGCTAGAGAAAGGAATTCTTTTCATGTGTGGAATAGAAATACTCTGAAGATACAGTATCTGTGCTTGCTTTCCGCAAATGTTTTCCTTCCTCTTCTTACATTTCCATTAGGAAATTGCATTTCTCTAGAAAGGCCCTGTATTTTTTTTCTTTTTTGAAGTGAAATGGCACGTACTATAAACTGATGTCTTAATAAAGACTTGCTCTAGACTCTTGCTGGTGACTAGTGAACCACAAATATATATACTGAAGTGAACAACAGGAACAAAAATTATCCCATTATTTACATGAATTCAGCAGCAAACTTTGATTGAAGGGTGTCTTGTTTCCCAGGAACATTCAAGTGTTTGACCTAAACACAAAAAGTAGTCATGAAAGTGTGGGGTCAGTTCACTCCAATGTTGGAATTTTTGCCAGAAGCAAAATTTGGTACACATCTTTCTAGTCCATTGCATGTTTTATCAAATGAGGAAACAGACACAAGAAGTGACTAAATGTTTTCTAGCTGGCACAATGTATATGCTATTGTAGCATTCCATTTTTGTAAGTATTCAATATTTTTGCAATTAGTCATTCCACCTGACTCATACAACTAAAAATGACATGTGAGTGGCAAACTATGAACATTTGTGACAGGATTTTAGCAAACAGTCTGAAGAATGATAGTTACTGTGAAGTCGTTAATAAATGTCAGTGTCTCATCCAGTTCCAGAATAAGAAATGACATAAATCCTGCTGACATTGTTGGAAGTCTTTCGACTAATTACTCCATTAGGCTTCAAATTGGAGGATTCATCAACTAAAAGGTGATGATATTCAGTTATTTGTATTATTTGTAGCATATTATTAATATTTTTTTATCTTTGACTAATGTCACAGATTATACTTATTCAAAATGTCTGTAGCCTTTCTATGAGCAGAATCTTTCAATCCCAAAATTCCTCATCCTGTAAACTGCCAGTCAAATTATGACAGTCTTATGACATCCTTTTTTTTTCTGCATCACCTTCTGCTCTTGAACTGGAAGATAAGAGTTACAAGAAAATTTAAAATAAAGCAAATGCAAGATAAGAATTCTAGCCAAGTTTTAGGAGGGTTTTTTTGAGATTTGGGGAGTTCCTCAAATAAGATACCATAACCTCATCATGGTTGTGAGAATATTACCATCAGAATTTCCATGCTGTAGACCATCCAGGAATACCAATACTTCAGAGGAAGAAACACGGTAGATTCCAAGTTCCCTTAATGTGGGAAATATTTATCATTCTCATGTATCTGATTCCAATGTGTGTAAATGCTCATATAAAACCAATTATTTTTAGATCTGTGCTGCTACACAAGAGTGGTATTGGACCCTTGTTGCATTTCTATGACCATTAAAACTGAGTTATGACAGAACAGCTTCTGTCATTCCATTGTAGCTTTCTAACTGACTAGATAGTTTTTGGTATTAGTGCTAAAAATCCTGTCTTGTTTTTTCTACTTTTATTTTGCCCCACAAAAAATCCTGCTCACTTTCAGTGATGATCTTAAATGGTTACACCAGGCATATGCTGCTAATGCAGAAATGAGGTGGAAGCAAACAAGGCTTACACCTTTGTACATTCCAGTTCCTGAAAACAAATGGAGTGGGAGGGTATGTTAAATGGCATTTCTCAGCAGCTAAATTATTCCTCAATCACCTATCAAATGCTCCTTCCTGAATACTTAATTGACCAGTAAACTTCCTAATTAGAACACAAAAGCTAGATAGAGAGTGCTTCTGGTTAAGCAGGGTGAGATGGGTACTGTAAGAGTACTGAATACGCTTAGGTCCACATAGCACAGAGATACATTGGTGCTGGAAAAGTAAACAGAGTAAATTTTCAGATAAAATACTGGCTTTTCACCTCTGGGATAAATGCCCATATTCCTACTAAATGTGAAATTAGCCTTATAATATCTCTACCAGGCTCTTCTGAATAACATTTGGCATCTCAGAAACTTTGTTGTCACTCAGCAGAATTTGGGCCACCTGCCCTTTCTACTCAAGGACTGACGTATCTCAAAGCTGTAGTATCAACTGCCCACAGTTGATAAATTTCTTAGGCTGGGTTCTTTCCACTGCTTCAAAGCAGATCTTACGTGGGCAGCGTCCATGTCCTCAATGCACCAGGACAGCCCTTGCATCTCCAGAGGCAAAAGAGCCACACTGCTCGTATCACGCAAGGGTATAACCCTCTCAGGGGGAACCCTTCTTGAGTTCGTTCATAAAAAAGTGTAGTTCTGGCATTGCCTGAATGGGTGCCCATTCTGGTACAAATACTGCCCGGGCTGCCCTGCTGTGGTGTGCTGGTTAATGTGGTTTCTCTTTGGTTGTCGATCGTTCTAAGATTCATTTCTTTGAAAAAGTCACGAATGTCTAAGTACTGGCAGCTTTCACAGGCATCCTGACATTTCAAAGCCACGACTGATCTTCTGGATTTGCAGTCTGCAGCAAGGTTGCAGGTAAAAAATTTTGATATTAGAGCCAAAATAGCTCAGATTTTCAAATCTACAAGTTTAAAGGTCTGTACACATATTGATATATACCTATGTGCATACAGAGATCTCTAAGAATAGCAGACTTGCATCTGACTTATTATTTGACTTATAGTCGGGAAACAGGAGTTCAGATGAAATAGACATCTGAGGTTACATTAACTTAATAAAAAATGTAGGGTCTAACTCAAAAAATACAGCATCTTTTAACAGAAGTCAAGTGATTTTCTCATTTATCTGGCTAGCTTCTCTCAAGTTCATTACTCTTTCTTGATTAAATCTTTTCTAATGATTTCTGCCTGAATGAGAAGCGGAGAAAGGGCAGTCACAAATCACTCCTTAGACAGACTCTGACAGCGATATATATGACTCATTTACGTTCAGCTGGATGTAAGTCTTTAATTCTTCTTCTTAACTGTAAGGAAAAGAGTATCATCAGCAACAAATACCCTAAGGATGTAAATTTTAAGAAGGGAAATTTCTACCATGTTATAGCTGGCAGTAATTAGAAAATTAGAAAAAATGTTGCAAGTTTATCAGGAATAAATATAATAGTGAAAAAAAACCCAGTGTAATAATAATAAACATTTGAGTTATTGCAGTCTATTTATCACATAGAATTTATTTATCTGGTGGAGAAAAAAAAAGACAACTTTTGCCTCTTTGGTGTATTTCTATAATTGGGTTCTATAAACAGTTTGGTCTGTGGGCTGGACCACTTGAAAATGAGTAATAGGCACCTTTTGGCCTGAGTAGAGTGACTTATATAGAAAGAGTATCCTATCAAAGACCAATAGCTACACAAGCTTTTTGATGCAATCAGATCTTTCAGTGAAAGATATAGGTAGATTTTCACTTTATCCAATGGATACTACTCTTACGTTCTAGCCTCACTACAGGCATAGCGTTCCTGCAGGTACCTAAGAGTATGCACTTTGCTTAGCTTTACACATTCAGGTGCTGCCAAGCGGTGTGAGAAACTTCTTGCAGTGGGAACCAGAACCATTTCTTATTCTGGAATAGGCAGGTCTTCATGTTGCATTGAGTGAATGTCTAAACGTCAATTAGATTTAAGTACGTGTTAGAAAATAGAGGTGGATGTTACTCTAGTCTGGATGGTGGAGTTGCTTTGCATGTCTCTGTTTCAGCATCACAGTATTCAAAGGATGCGCTCTTTGCCGGGCAGTGATAGTTGGGAGACAGAGAAGGGCTATAGCCTCCTTAGCTCCTCTAGCAAACCTGTGCCTACATAAAATTAAACATATGCTAGGTGCAGAATAGCAGCTTCCTCAGTTTGGCCTTCCAAATAGACAGGAGGGAAAAACAGTCTCTTCCGCCTCAACCACCTTTCGACTGTTATTTTTCTCTTTTATCTACTTTTCCTCATAAGGCTGATTGTAAATATCGCCTTTTCTGACAGAGAACTGGGCTGCTCTGAGCAAGATAACAGACACGTGCCTTTTCTCCCACTTTCCTTATATAAAATAACATTTCTTATGCTATTTGCTTTGTTGCCAGCTCTTATCCGTAATTTGGATCGTAAACCAGGACTGTCTTTTTCCAGGAACACTGAATAATATAATGGTTGGTAAATTGTGACAGTATTTTTCTTTTTTTTCATCTTTTGTTCTGAATTTTTCGATGCTTCAAAATAGATTTGGTAACTATTCGTATTCTAGAGAAAGAGCAGAAACAAAAGCCTTTTATCCTCTTCGTTTCTGACTGCTATGTCTGGTTGTTTTAACATGTTGTCTTTCCCTTCTTTACTAAAAATTAGAGAGGTATTTTTCAGTGATCCTAGCGTGAGTCAAGGCCTGATCCAAAGCTTACTGCTGTTAGTACCAAAGATTTCTCTCATCTTCCCCCGGTGCTGAATACAGCTGGGAATCTTACTGTGCAGTGAGGAATTCGGGTCTTTGGGCAGGATTCCTGGCTTAAGGCTCTTCCTGAAAGCAGCTTCAAAAGAAGATGCTCAAATGTTCCTTCAAGACTGATATTAGCAGGGTCTGAAACAGACTGCGCAGAGAGCTGCTTTGGGCAAAGGATGCTGAGAATGGGGACAGAAAGAAGAGGGCCCCAAATATTAAGCAGGAAAACCTGCATATTAATATCTGTATATAAACCTGTCGCTCGCGCCTCCCTGCCCCCCCCCCCCGATAAAAACCTCTTTCTTTCAAGCAATATCATGAACATGCTGGATGAAGAAAAGCCTTTCCTCTGTGGGTCTGGATTCCTGTCACCTTTTCCATCTCTTGTGGCAGTGTGAACATCCCTTTAGACTATATTCTCTTGGAAAATGACCCCAAAGTTCAAGAATACATAGAGCCACCAATACCATGGGTCTCTGGTTTTGATTCTGGCCTTTAGACGCTTACATTGTATAAATATTTGCAATTAATAGAAATAGGTTATAGAGCCACTTTCAGCCTCTTCCTAATCACAGTGCCCGCACAAGGAGAAGCAAGTAAATTCAAGGGGAGCTGTATCACAAAAGAAAGCTTTTACAGTTTATTGTTCACTGAGTTTGTGTGCTGCCCTTCCACATCCATCCTACTTACCAGTGAGGAGAACAGCTATTGCTTTGTGTTTATGCAGCCTTGTTTCTTGTTAGCCCCTAAACACTACTGTCATCAACAGTATTATTTGTATTTATAATAATAATAATAATGAATTACAAGTAAGCACTGTAAATACCGCACACAAAACTGCTCAAGAGAATACTTTTCACAGATCAGGGCACAGTTTACTTGGCTGTCATTAAATCTCCTGATATCTCCTCAATTGCTAAAGGGAAGTGAGTGAAATTTTGATCGAGATGCGAAGGGTTTTACTGCATTCATCAGCCAGTACATCCATCAAGGCGTTTCTGTCATGCTTATTATTATGGTACCTCAGCTCCTAGAACAGCGAAACTTAATTCCTTATCGACTGGGGTTCACAGAGGACTACGATGAGACCAGGAAAGTCGCAGTCTCTGGTAGCAGTTGGAGGCAATTGAGTCCAACTAGTAGAGGAGGTGGAGTACTGCTGGCCTGGGGCAAGCCGCTAATTAAAAGATGTTTTTCTGGTAGCTTATGTCAGAGGAGCTCTGACATAACCTTCAGTAAGGGGCCTCTTTATTTCTCTTGAATGCCAATGAATTTATTAATAAGATCAATTTTAAGTGCTGCTCCCAGTTTGGGTTGCCATGGAGACCACTGACCTGCCAATAGAGCAAGGCAGACTTGGGGAGCAAGCCCTCTGTTCTCACTGGTGTCTGAGCATGTTCTGTGACTTGGATGAAAACGCAGCAAATTGCAGCTGCACATAAGTGAGGCAGTGTAAATCCAGATGTCATGAATCTCAGAATCAATGGTTTTCTGCTTCAGATAAATCCTTTTTCGCTGCACCCTTGCAGACTATGAGATAGCAGAGAGAGAAATTAAGTTGGAGAGTAGTGGCAAGAAGCATCTGAGCAGAGCCTGCCTCAGGTCAAGGATGTAGAACAGGGCCTGGATGAGGCCACATTCCCAGAGTGCTCTGCTGGGTTTTGAACGGTAAAGGGGGAAATAACCATTATGGGAGTCTATTAATCTTCCCTTGCCTGTGCCCATTGCGTGGCACTGAGGATAGCAGAGAACTGGACCCAGTGATCGGCCTTTCTGTGCTCCTGCTTACAAAGGGCTTGAGAAACTTCTGGGGCAAAGCATAATTTTTGCAATATTAATTATTGTTAGAGAACCAGTTTTAATAAATTCAAACCAGCTACTTATAAGTTTGTGCCCTTGATTTATCTCTATGGGAAAAATACCTTCCATAGAAACTGGTATCTTCAGAGGCCCAACACCCATCCTATGCCAAATTCAAACAGAAGAGCGAGTAAGGCACCGAGAGGTGATGTTCAACCAGCAGCTGCCTATCAAAACACCCAGCCAGAGCAGCAGGGAGCAGAGAGGGCAGAAAACAGAGAGCGGAAGTAAGGACCAGAATCAAAGCCCTCAGCAGGGCTGCAGGTTGTTAGCTGCTGGAGAAGTCAGCCGGAGACAGGCCCTCAGGTGGCACGAGTTGCCATAACTTAATTGACAGCAATTCACAGCACTTCAGGATCTACTTCACAGAGCCCTCTGGGCTCATGGAGAGGATGTTTTCAGAAAGCTCTCGGCCAAGTATGGATTTCTGTAAATGAGTGTTTACAAATAAGCCACTTACCACCTGGGGTTTATAGATAGCCACAAATTTCTCTTTATCACATAACCTCAGTCTCCCCAGCCAGGCAGAGCAATGTCAGATGCAAATGTTAAAGGGAAGAAGTGAAATGTAGGCATTGCAGAAATGAACATTTACAGTGTCTGCTGCAAGTACTGGCAAGACCAAGTAAGAAATGCCCGAGAACTTAAATAAACCGAAGAGCTCTTTATGGGAAGGGAAGTCACCAGCTTGAAAGAATTAAAAAGGGAGCAAGACCTGTGAACGTGTTTGATTACCATAAACAGAGACCAGCTGCCTCACACATCCTAGACAAATACAGTTTGACTTGTAATTAAGTTCATTGTATAAAACCCACCATCTGTAAGAAGAAACAGCAGAAGGTAGAAGTGTTCCCTATGCCAGTCTCAAAATTAATACTGCAAAAGCAGCAGCACCTGTAGACCACGTAAGAGAGAAATGCCGATAGTTGATGACATCTGCTCTGCCTTCACTTGACTAGATTATGCCAGATAAGTGAAACACAAGGGTTTGGGGAGTGACTACACAAGTGACTAAAAAAAAAATATTGTTCTTAAAGCATAGTGGGAGGTGCCTAGTGGTAGTGATGCACTTTAAAAAGAATGTTAATTGCCAAAGAAATGAGATACTGGAATTTGTGAGTTTAAAATATGCTTGTTTTAAAATGTCATGGACTAAAAATAAAATTCAAACTGAAAATGCAGTAAGGATTAAAAAAAAAGGTTTGCAACTAATGGTCAGATTAGAAATTCAGGTTTCAAATTTCTCAAACCCAGGGTGCTGTCCCTTTGTGCAATTGAAACAAGGGGCCATAGCTCTGGTCCAGGCCTCGTGCTCTGCAGAGAAATCAGCACAGTAATTCACGTAGCTGTGAGGAACACCGAAGTAACATGGACCACACCAAACCTTTCAGCTTTTCTTACTACAAAGTTTCCTAGTTCCCAGCAACTACCAAGGTACTAGGTCTTTAACAGCACTCGGTCTTGAAAGCTGCTTGAACAAGGGTGGCTTAACATGGGTTGGAACTTTATTGGCACAAAGAGACACCGTTTACATATTTTTTTATACTTTTCAACTCACTCAAAGTCAGCAGTGCGCAGGATCTCTCCATTTGACTGAAGCTGTATCAGTGGTAGAAATAAAATAGCTTTAGAAACAGTTACAGCATGGATGATAGAGTTCTGGCATCATACACAGAAGCAGAGGTCCTGGTTATAGAGATGATGTGTTGTTATGGTTTAGTATCACTGTTATCTATGGGAATTTTATGGTTTTCTGGCAGGAATAACCTAAAAGAGTAATAGTGGTTTTGGCCATGACAGGATATGACCAACTCTACAGTGGTTTATGGGAATTTCTTATTTAGCAGAAGAGTAAATACTGCTCCTTTTGGCACTCCCCTCCCAGGCAGTAGCTCCGTGCCTGTGAGGATGGGGTCAATGTGCCCCCTGACCCATGAGCAGATCCGCTGCATCCCACCAGTTCTGCAGGGATGTTTCTTGACTGAAATCAGTTATTTTTGGTTGGGGTCCTCCTGTGCTGGGAACCAGGGAGAGTTTGAAGAAGTGCATATCAGAGTGTACTTTGTACATCACTTCTCTAGAACAAAGTGAGTTGCTGTCTATGGCCCTTGGCTCAAACAAAGAATAAGGCTGCAGCCTGCCTTTGTGTTACTCATTTTGCATGGCAGTTTTCTGGGTGGTTGGTTTGGTTTTTTTTTCCCCCCTTTTTCTCCTTAAACTGCATCTCTAAGTTTTTACTTTCTCATCTTGGAAAGTACAATGTTTCACAAATTATAGTACACAGAAGGAAACTAGAGTTTAGCTGTTTTCAGCTTCCAATGAGCATTTCTTGTTGTGCCATTACTGAGGCTGTTATCCGAAAAATAGCTCTATTAAATGCAGAGCTTTGATATGTAGGAAGAAAATTATCTGATATTTCTGTCCATGGTAAATTATTGTACTCATGCACATCCAGGAGGGACTGTATTTTTCTTGCAGAAAGAACAGTTAGTTGTTCATAGGACCGAACATTTTCTTGGCGGGAAGACGTTATTAAAAGTTGCTCTATGAAATGGTTTGTTGTTTGTCACTATGAGCTATGGCTAATGTAACAGTTACAGGGGAAAGACAGACTCTTACTTCACGAAGTTTGCTCTGCACACACGCACAAGCTCTGCAGAAGGATTTCAGCAGTTGAAGGAAGAGGAGGGCAGAGTGGGATACAGGGTGTGGGTGAGCAAGGGATGCTCCAGCACTTGGTGACGCTGGAGGAGAGCAGGCACCTGGCACTGCGTCAGGGCTGGGCAGCCCCTTCGAGGTGGGGGCCTTGCTTCAGCCTGCACACAAGGCTACTATGCTTGCAGCAAACAGGACTAAGGATTTTTTCCTTGCCGCACGCTGTCTTCCATTTGCCTTAGGCAAAGCCCTCTCGGTGTGCCAGCTTTTGTGGGGGGACTTCTGTCAGACATGGAGGCGTTGCTGAGTCTGAGCCCCAGAGCAGAGCTGTAATTGCAGAAGGCAGCGAGTCCTGGACTTCAGGCTTTTCAGTGCCTGGGTTTGTAGCGCCTGCTCCTTTCATGCGTCTAGTCTGTTGATAGTCTAGAAAATAAGTTTGATTTCCGAAGTTCCTTTGATTTCACCTGCTGTGGATTCAAAGAGAAATTACTCATAGAAGTGACTTTCTTGAAGTCATGGCACAAATATTACCCTTTCCTGTCCACTGAAATCCTCCTAAGTGGCCACTTCGAGCCAAATAAGCTCTGCTCTTAAGATGGCAGAGCACAGCACGAGTTATTTTATTTTGCAGCACAAATGTATCCTGTATTGAGTGTCTGAGACAGGCAATTCAGTAAGTGTAAATAATAACTGATTTTGACAGAAATGCCTTGTACACTGGAGACCCTTCAGAGAAGCAGCGAGTGGCTTTCACACATTTTTTCCAGCCACATTGTAAAACAGAATGCAGAAATCCAGATTTGTGACACTCTGGGTGATTCCTGCTCCCCTGCTGGAAAAAAATGAAAGGACTGCACTGCTTCACTGGTGTGGCTTTTTCTCTGTGATAAATGCATTGACATGACTTTTTCAGTGATTATTCATTTTCCTTAATGGGTTTGAGAGATAGAGGAAGTTCCTTGACAGTATTACGGAAAGAAGCAGCAACTACACTGTGGCAGAGAGGAGCTATAAGGCATGTGATCTATCCTGCCTGTGCAGCAGTGCTGTAGAATGAAATGCTGTGCTCTTCCCTGCAAAATGTAAGTGATGGAAATTCCATCTACTGTCCCGCAATCTCTCTTTTTAACTGGGGGAGGGCCTCTCCTGAAGATAAGCAGTGATAGAAATAGGACAATACAGTAAATGTAATACATACCATGCACATACAGTGAATAAAAACGTAGCTCTGCACATGAGGAGCGCACATTTAAGGAGGTAATGATGAAGCATTTCCTGATACAAATGTGGGGGTGTCACCATCTGCCCTTGCCTGTCTGGCCCTGCGTCTCTGTGTGTGCCCACCTGGCAACACAGCGGCTGCAGCAGTTCACTTCGGGTGCTGCTGAGCCCCGTCCAGCGCTGGCAGCAGGAAGGTCTCGCGGGGTTTTGTGCTGACCTTACAGCAGCTGTGATGCTCAGGGGCTCGTGGTGAGAAATGCGGTGTGGTACCGTGCTGTGCCACACGCTCGCTGGCTCAGGGCACGTGGGAGGTCAGTGGGAATGTCTGCCCTTATACGGGATCTGCTGCCGATGCCTGGGCAGTCGGGGCATCAGAGTGATGCAAGTGGATGTGGGAAGGTATCGCTGGGAGCTGCAGCCACCATCAGGGCCTCCCCAGCTGGCCGGGGCAAGCCAAAGCAGCACGATGCTTTCTACAGCAGCCTTTGCTGCAAAGACCCACTGAAGCTAAGGGGTATTTCTAGTCAAAACTTTATTCTCTTCAGTAGAGGTTAGTGTGTGTGTATAACTACCATATTCAAAAGATGGAATATTCCAAGGAGATTTGGCTGTCAGTATTTCCAGAGCACCTATCAACTCATTCCGGATGTGAGATCTTCAGAGATGGCTCTTTCACATGAGAATGATTTAGTCAATTATTAGATGCTGGTGTTAACATTTTACTCAAACTATTTTCTTCTCCGCACAATGTACAGCTTCTGCATGGTGATACTTCTCTGTGTACTGTTGACCCTACACAGAAGTTGTGACATCTTTAATTAACTTTTCTTTTTCAGGCAGTTAATGAACACCATTCCTAACAACTGATGAGCAGTAAAGGCTTAGGCAAACTGCTTAGAGAGTTTCCAACATTAAACTAATTTTTTGCCAAATGATAATCAGCCACTAGCTTTGATATGCCCTTAGTTTGAAGGTATAAGAAACTACTTATAACATCATCAAATAATAGATAGTCTGGCTTTTAAGAACCGATTCTGGGAGACCTCTTGCACGGTGTGTGTTGACTTGCTGTCATTAGCAGGCAACATCGAGCAGTCTTTTGGGCGTATAAAAGCATAAGACTGAAAAATATCCCTACATCATGAGGTTGATAGGTAAACTTGCAGTGTATTCTATTGACTACACATCAGAGATTTTAATGCATAATATACAATCTAAATGCACAATATTCAGCTCACCAATTGTGAAACATAGTCCACAGATACTTCGTTTTATAATTATGCTCTTTGCTGCTGCTGCAGAAAGTTGTCTGCGCCAATATTGACAGATGCTAAGCCTCAGATCCTAAAGCCTCCCACCCAGTCGTCAGCAGAGTGTGAAAGACCCCATGGGTCAGTACGAGGCCTGAGCTTTGCCCTTTTTCCTCTATGGACACATGCCCATGCAATCCCCCCCTTTTTTTTTCTTTTTCAGAGATGGTAAAAATATGACAAATTAGTGACATATGACTGGCTAAGTGAGAAGATGTGCTCACATTTAGTTGACCTGTGCAGAATCTGAAACAAAAATGCCAGAAGGAAACACGCTATAGTCAACATAATATGAATTTTAAGTTGTCAAAATCCTACTGTAAAAGGGCCAGATTTTCTGAGGAGCATTCCGTCTTTGCTGCTTAACTTGAGACAGTTCCGGAGGGTAAAATTTTAGGGTTCTTTTTTTTTATTGTGCATTTTCCTCCAGAATATTATGAGCACAAACTAAAACGTAAGGCTTTTGCAGTGACAGGGTTTCTCATTGTGCTTCAATTTTATTTTTTTTTGGCTTGAACTGTTTTATGCATTATTCCATGTTTTTAAGTAGAGATAAGTAAATTCTTAGCTTGGAGAATGCTTAAAGGAACACATTCAATGCCCAGTCAAGCCTGCTTTTGTACGGTAACAGAAAATAACATGGGGAGAGAAAAATTCAGTTGCCTTTGGCACAGGTAAATTAGGCAGCCTGGAACTGCTCTAGTGGGAATTTGCCTTAGCAAATTAGCAACTGGTGGAGGAAGCTGTTTAGTAAAAAATGCACTGAACAGTGCTTAAAAGCCACCCTTATGACTCAATATTTCTGTCATGTGTCAGTACCTGGTGAAGATGCTGATGTCAGTGGTACATTTAGTACTGTAATCACCCTTGACAAGATGAAATATGGCCTCTGAATTCCAAGAACATATGGGATTATTGAGAAAGAAAATTGTGTGAACAAGGGCAATTATAGCAATAACTATCTATGACATACTACACTGAGTCATCCAAGCATAACACAGATATAATGAAAATATTTTTAAAGGCAAACATGATCTAAACCAGTGCCAAAATTATCTAATTTATTATTCTGTCATGACTGATAAATGTTAAAAATACCCTCTACGTTTCAGAGAATGGCAAGAAAGCATTCCGTTATGTGTGCTTGCTGCGTGATTTGGAGGGATACAAAGGGATGAAGGTTTCTTTGTAAAGGGTATTGAAAGATGATGAAACACCTTTCTCATCTAAATTCCAATCTTTAATTTTTCAGGATATAATTACTCTAGTTATTCTTCATCACATAATTCCCCTCCTATTTAACTTCCCATCATCACCCCACCACATCTACACAGCTATGCAACATAGAGGAGGCAGCTGGCAGCCCATTAATCATAATAGAAGTAGCTTTAACCTTGAAAACATGTCATCTACCGGTTTGCACCCCTCTGTTGATACGCTTTTAGAGCTGTTTGTTCTTTGAGATGGTACATTTCTGAATTTACGTTATCATTTTCAGATAAAAGTGAAGTTGAAGTAGTAATGAAGTTTGAATACAATATGCATTAGTTAAAAAAAAAAAAATCACAATTTTTGTAATACACTTTATTATGACCCATTGCCCTGCTATCAAGTGAAACTAGTCCCAGAGCCAAAGCTTCCTCCTCTGAGCCACTGAAGTGAGGCCTGAACCTTGTCTTGTTTTTCTGCCCTGGCTGTACTAAATCCCAAAAGATCTCTTTCTGCTGGTAAGGCTACAAGTTGGCTGTCCTGAAGGGCCAGAGGAATCCCACCTGGCTGATGCAGCTCTGGGGCACCATCAAAGTAATTCCCTCCTGTTGCTCTGATGCAGCGTCCGTGGCAGGTGGAGCTGCTAGCCCTACTTCACATGCAAGGATGCTCCCATGCGTATATTAGACTCTGCAGCTATGATAAGAAGGACGTCTCTGCAGCCGTTAGAAAAAATGGAGGAATCTCTGTCCTAATGCTTTCCATTGTAACAGGGGCCAGCAGAGCACATAACGCAGTGATTGCGGGGCCAGGGTGAGGGCTAGGGGCCACGCCGTACAATGCTTTTGTCCTCAGCACTGGAGCCAGCAACAGGTGAAGGAATGAAATAACCGTGTAGCATCAGTATTTAATAGTAAATGCTCTGTTTGTCAACTGTGAGTTTCAAAGCACTTAGCAAAGAGGACAGTCTCGTCTTCATTTCACTGATGGGATAAACACATAGTCAGGAAAAGTTACTTGCTGAAGCTCATGCAGCAGGGTAACAGCAGAGCAATGTCAAAACCCCTGGCATTTCAGAAACACCTTTCTGACCGTGCCTGCGCTCCTGGGCATCCAAAGCATGGCTAGTTGGTGGCAGTCGATAGTTGCCACAGCTACTTGGCTGCAGGAGAGTGCAAAGTGCCACGGAACATTAGTTGTTGCATGTGCACCCCTCTTCCATCCAGCAAATTCTCTGGCCCCAACCACAGAATATAGCGGAGAAGAAGATGCTGGTGTGGTGATAGTAAGAGACTTCTGAAAGATGTATTTTTTTCTCTCTCTCTCTCTATATATATATTTATATATATAAAATAGGTGTGTGTGTATATATCTAACTCTAAGTGTGTGTACATATATAAATACATACACATACATGTAACACACACACTCTGCCGTATTCAGAGATCTGGTAGAATGCGAAGTTTCCCCTCTAAGTCTGAGACAGAATCTGTTTGTCGTATTCATAAATGTCATTTTTTCACCTAGGAACTGACCTTGACCAGGTTGCTGGAATACTTGGGTTAGAAGAAATAATCTGCAGCAGCTGCTTCATAAAATATACTCCTTTCTTAAAGTGGAGGGAATGACTTTCCTCAGTATATTCTGTGGGTATAAATTTTAACACAAAAATATTTTCTGCACATTACCTAGGCACACCTGACACATATAGTACGACTTCTCATATGAGTAAAGCTCTGCTTGTTTAATCACAACAATAGTACTCATGGGAAGCCATAACTGTTGTGCTGTTATTTATAACCCATGTCAAAAGAATAATTTGAACAAATACAAAGTTCTTTTAGGAAATTAAGATTTCTTATTTATTTGGGGGGAAAAAAAACAACAAAACTAAATTGTTTTACTACTTACTGGCAAAGTCATTCTTGCTACATTACCTATTTTAAAACTCACATCTCATTCAATTAAGATTTCATACTGTTGACAAAATGATGCTGTCCTGAAAAAAAATATTGCAAACGCTGCTATATACAAGCCCATAAATAAACTGCAAGATTTTCAGGCTTCAAAAGACTGAGGACAGGAAGAGATCGTTTAAAGATTCATTTGAGCATTTCTTATTCAGTACATTTGCTGCAGTCAGTAACAACAAAAATACATTGAATCAAACAATAGGAATGGACTTAGATGGCAATGGAACACATTTGTACTTTGTGGTTTTTTCACTAGTTTATAAAAAAACAGAAGAAATCCCATCCCCAACCTAATATAAATACAGTGTTCTAGCTCCTAACCTCGTGTGACATGAACAACAAGATAAACTGCTTCATCACAAGTACCGTCCAAAAGTTAAAGCACGGGATGCAGGTTATCCACAGTGGATCTCCGTACATGCAGGATAATGAATGTTCCCTCAATATATAATATATCTATGGCACATTCTAATGTATAAAACCAAAAACATTTTCATGCTCTTCCTATATTTGGTGAACAATTTTAAAATATGGTATACCTGGATGAAAAACAGATGTAGCCCTTTATACCACTGTCGTTGGTACTCTCATTTGTATGTCGCATGTTTTTCTCAAATGGACCGTGGGTAGTGACATAGGTGACAAATATACATCAACACAGGAGGAAATGCAGGCAATGAAAATTTTGTAGGGGCAAATGTTCTTTAAAATTAAGATTTTTTTTTTAAAAAAAAGCTTTTATACGTCCTCTAGTTCATTCAGGGAACTGTTTGTGCTATAACACAATGATTAGAAGAGGCTGATCAAGGAGGGTTTCAATCTATATCCATGATCACAGTGTTAAAAAAAAACAACCAACCCACAACAAAACCCACCTGCTCCAGTATAAAAAATATGTTTAAATATGTTGTCTGCACGCAATACAAAGACGAACTCTGTTATCACAGTACTGTTCTGTTACAATCTCCTCCATACATTCCAAGGGCTCCTTCTACTGTGTCCTTTGGGGAAAAAATAATCGTTCTCAGGACAAGAGAAGCCCATATATTTGCACAGCTGTAAGACAGTCCAATGTAGAAATGGCTCGGAAAAAGCCATAGACAAAAGCCAAAATAGACATAGCCATTTAGATATTTGGCTTTTACTGCCCCGCCTTTTAGAGTTAGCTGTCAACAACTTGAGTTATTTAGCAATAGGAAATTGAGTAGAAGCTTATATATTTCATGCATGTATATGTGTGATATGCAGTATGTCACGGTCTGCTCTGTTGTAGCTGCATAAAGCCAGCATGTATCTGATGAAACTAGGATAATTTCTGTACAATGCTTTAATTTGTAGCCACAGACAAACTCTGGGGTTTCAGTTTGGTGCCCATACCAACAAGTCTTGGCCAGGAAGGGGAGAAGGCACAGGAGGTGGAAAAGATTGGTCCAAACTGAAACAGATCATTTTTTCTTAGTGCAAGAAGGAAACAGGGAGAAAACTTGTTTTGGATCAATCAAAAATGAAATGCATTGATGTTTTCTAAACTTTCAACTCCATTTCTTTTGGATGAGACATTTCACTAAATTTAGTCCTAATTGATGAATGGTTCCTGTTCCCTAAAGATCAATTTACTTTTCTTTTTTTTACAAATTTACAAACTTACTATCTAATAAGCAATTTCCACCCTGCACATTAGGGTGCAAATACCTTTTCTCTCAGAAATCAATAGCAGATTTACTTAGCAAAAAATGAGATTGAAGATTTGCGTACTTCCCTCCTTTTGTAGCATTTTGATAGCCCACTGTATTAGGAAAGCCAGTATAATTACCTCGGTAATTCCTGCAAACCAGTATACCCAGTGCATTAGGGAGAGAGGTGCTGCAAAGAGGGAAGAGCTGGGGATGCAAAGCCATGGCTGCAAAGCCACCTGCACAGAGCGGGGCTCGTCTTTGCAATTGCCCTGGAGGCCCTGGCTGCTGAGAAAATCCAAGAGCAAGACACACCTCGAGGGGCTTTGACCACTCCGGGGCTCGTATTCTGCTTCACCCCCAGCTGGAACGGTGCAGCCGAGATTGCACCCCCTCGTGCTCCAAACACTGCTTCCAAAGAAAAATTACAGTGGTTTTTTTACTCTTGAAAGATACTTCATGGCAGTACTAAAGCAGAAGCTATTAAGTGCTGAGCACAGTTTAAAACCACAAAAGACTCTGCAGAGGCCTATCTAAAAGATGTCTGTAGGTAACAATACATAGACTTATTTGTAGTCTGGCTGTCTTCACAGTATATCATTGTGTTACATTTTTGTGGTTGGAATTCAGTGTCTCGATTTGACCAGTGAAAGGAGACAGATACGTCACAGTGCCAGGTTTTGATTTCCAAAAGCTACAGCGCGTTTGTGAAATGCACTTGACGGATAGTTGATTGCAACCAAAAGCGTCGGGCAAAGCAATACAAATACTTTGTATTGCGATACGTCACCAGAAACAAATCAGCGACAGGAATCCTGTGGACTGCTATGGGACAACCTTAGCCATTTCTACCTTTTATAGATACGGTGTAAATAGGAACATCCAAAATACTAATAGGTCACATACAGGAGTATTACATGTTACATGTGCTGTTTATGTGCATAGAGACATATATTAGCTTTGCTAATTCCACGCCCATGCTGGGAGCTGAGTAGCTGGAACCTGCTTCTCCCTCAAGTCCTGGCTTCCTTGTAGCATTTAAATTAATCACCACACTATGTATTTTGAATAAGCTTCACTTCAATAAACGGATTCTGTAAGGTAATAAATGTAAACAGAGAGTGCACAGCAAGACCAGAATAGCCCCACGACAACATCACAATGGGAAGCATTTCATTTTAGAGCATAAAAATCCATCTTTCCAGAGGCACGTTGCCTTTCCTCAGTTCTGGGAGCTGGAATGATTCAGATAGCAATAAGCCCTTTCTGTGTACCTAGTGTTTTCATCATTGCTGACAAAACCATCCAGTGTATATTTGTGCTAGTTATTTTTGCAGACATTGCTAATAGCCAAGTGGTAGAATGCGTTACAGTCCCGAAGGCAAGCAGATGAGGGCTATTTACTCAACAAAACAATATGGCAATTTCCAATTTATTAGGCAGTGATTAGAAAAGCAGTTTTCTACTGGTATTAACAGTGAGGAAAAAAAACTGGTGGACACTGTGTCAGAGGTCCTGGATGTATGGCTTGATTTTCACTGAGAAGCTGGTATTACTGTCAGACCGCTGATAAATCAATGCGGTTGGCTGAATTGGTGCTTTTATCCCAGGTGTTCAGCTTTGTGGGGGTTGTGCCTGGCCTATTCCCAGTCATCTGGAAAACAAAATAATATTGAAAATAGATTTATTTATTTTGCTAAACCACTCATGTCTGGATGAAATAAAAGCCTGAAAGCATCTGTTTACATTACAGTGTTGTCACAGTGTCTTGAGAGCATATGCTATAAAGGATTTTTAAACAGTTATTGCCAGGATCTAAGGTGATTGGCAACGATCACTTAATAATACCTATCACTTCAGAAGTCTGGTTCTTTATAAAAACAAATGTCTTTTGCCTCAAGACAATTTAAGGAGAGCTAGAAAAGCATATTCACTTCTTGATTTATTTAAGATTTTATTCCTCGGGCTTAAATGTAAAAGTGCCCTATCAAAAAGCCATCATCATCAGACAAATACGTTGCCAAAATGCTGCTTGAATGCATAATATGAAGTCCATTACAACTGGTGGGAATAGTCTCATTGAACCATACTCCAGAGTTCATAAACCTTTGTTTACTTTTATTTGATAGTTTACCAGGAAGTAGAATTTTGTCCTTTGCTTTCAAAACCGATATTGTAGCTGCAACTTAATACTTGCTGATTCCACCTGTCTACACCATGCATTAGGTGCGGTACTAAAAATACCCATGTGCCTACTTGTGTCCTTTTCCTTCCAACAGAATTTAATGTGGAACACTTTCAAGTTCAATAGGGAAAAAAAAAAGAGAGGAATACTCACAATGTCTGAATTGAAGGGTTTCACATTGATGTTGCGAGTGGAACTACTGGTAAGGGACCAGACCTTGGTTTTGTGCTTAAAGGCAGCTCTAACCTTTGGGAAAAAGAATGAAACCAGATAGAAGATTTCTTTTGAAAAAGTTGTGTTTATTTTCACAGGTGCAGCCTACGATCATTTCCCCATTATCCTTCCTCCATATTAACGTCACTGTACTAAAAAACAACAAACAATCCGCCCCTACATTTTCCTTTGTATTTATGGCCTTATTTTAAAATTTAACTTTACTTTTCAAGTATCCGTACTTTAAATACAAAGCATTGTATAACCTCACTTATGTCTCATTTCATTGTCAACATTTTCATGTTATTCCATCCTCCAAGTCCTACCTCCAAGGTCTGACTGCATTACCATTCATCTTGTGAAAAATAAAAACCAATCAAAGCAAAAACCCCAAACTGCAGGGCATAGAAGCATCCATCCCCAGTATTTGCAGTCCTGGTTTGAAAGAGTTCATAAGGTGCCATTATAGTGATTTTCAGCAGCTCACTAGGACTCTTTCACATTTTCTTACTAAATATTCAGCCCCAGGCTGAACCACAAGCTCCCCCATTCAGGCAGGCTCTCCCTGGAGCTCGTGCAGCCCTGGTGGTATCCAGATGCCATGAGGGTGTAAGCCAGCTGCCAGCCTTTTGAAAACTGAAATAACTTAAACATGCTGGATGAATTTCCCTATAGATGTAGGAAGATTCTGCACCAAGGTGAAAATAATCAGCTGCATAAAGAAAAGATGGTGAGACAGTCATTCTTTAGGCAAGTAGGTGAGATTTATCAAGGATTACTGGCTGGAAGTGACTGGCCAGCATTACGATGTTGTGATAAAGAACATCTCGTCGGGAGGAGCATAGTCTGCAAAACACACAAAGTAGTATTTCCTCCCTATGCTACACTGGCATGGCCTCAGCTATAGCATTGTGTCTGGCATCCCAGGAAAAACAGGGACCAGCTGGAGTCAGCCCTGGAGAGAGCAGTGAGGATGATCACAGGTCACGCAAACACGTTACGAGAAGCTTAGGTTTAATCCAAAGAAGAGACTGGGGGAAGACAGGCTAAGTCTTACAGTCTTCCCTGTCCTGTGGAGAGGAAGGGAATTACCTACTCTTTATAAACATAGTAGCTAAAACAGTAAGAAAGACAAAAACTACAATTTAGGAGTGGCAGTAGGGAGGCTAGCGAGGCCCAGAGCCACATTGCTGAGGGAAGCTGAGGGACTTCGATGACTGAGCTGTCAGGGGTGACACTGGCACGTCGGACGCGTGCTGTGGGACAGGCTGCTCAGGTCCCAGACCCATCCTCCCACGCTGTGGGAGGAGTGGATGCTGCAAGCTCCAGGCCCAGCAGAGATGGTCTCCACAAGCCCATTTACATGAGCCTTGTCTTGCCTTTACCCCAGTTGCTCTGAGACAGCCTTAATGGAAAAAGACGCCTCTTGGTCCACTATGAAATCCTGAACTTTCTGCCAAGAAAAATACCTGGAATATGTTCTATTGTGTTTGGTTTCCCATTAAGGATTGCACGAGTAACTTCCAAAAGCCTGTTTTGCTGGGGAAAATATTTCTTTTCCTCTCTGGAACTGCAGATGTAACAAAGCCAGAGGTCCCCAACGGGGAGCGCCAGAGCGAGTCCTGCTGCCTCTGTTAAGCATCCTCCCTTAGCCGCACAGCCCGTGCCCTGCACAGCCCCTCCAGCCCTCAGGAGTGCTTCTTCCCTGAGTCTTGAGCTGCCTTCTCTTCTCTTCTCTCTTTTGTTTTCTTAAAAAAAACCTTTCTTATGTTAAATAAAATAAATGTCAAGCATTTGTCAAAATGCCACAAGTCATAAAGTCAGTGACAGTCATGTATTAATTGAAAGAAAAAAGAAATCATTGGCGTAGCAGGCAACTATAATAATAAAGTATGTTCTTGTTTTATACTTATGTTAC
Source organism: Rissa tridactyla (assembly GCF_028500815.1). Classification (NCBI taxonomy): domain Eukaryota; kingdom Metazoa; phylum Chordata; class Aves; order Charadriiformes; family Laridae; genus Rissa; species Rissa tridactyla. Next base: position 8,563,337 of record NC_071478.1, on the reverse strand, counting down.
TTGAATTTGGTAACATCAAATTTGTTAACCTGATTTGGTTACATACCTCTGAATTCAGAAGACAGTGAAACAGGAACATGAAAAATCCCTGAAAACAAATAAAAGGGAGAAGGGTGAAGACTGACTATGGAGAATAAGACACAATGATGTATTTCTCACAGTATTGTGTAAAGCAGGTATTGAGTAGCTGGAGATCTATAAATACAGAAGAGTAGGCCAAATTGAGCCCCATGTTAAACTGGAGAAACCTGCAGCGTTAGGTTACTATGAGGCTTGTCCGGACCTTTTCCTGTAAAACAGCATCTCCTAAACTTTGGGGTGCCAGAGGAGAAATCAGGCTGAAACGAAGCTGGAGTTCTGTTCTCATGGCAACAAGAGAACTATTTCTCTGTGCTTGCAAAGGTAAAGGCAGAGGGAAATGCTCTTTGGGAAACACCAAATCACTATTTTTCACATTAGAAAACCAGGGTATTAGCATTAGGAAAACTCACAAAATAAGTTTGCTATATTTGGGCTTTTTGTCCAATGGAATGTGAAAAAGTCCCATCCCCTTTCCCTCCAAAAATAAATTTATTTTCTTTTGGGAGTATTCAGTCAAACTTAGGTTTTTTTATTTTGGATGAAAATTGGAAATTTTCTTATCAGTTCATGGGGAGAACCCTGTTGATACAGGTTAATGCCTCTACTGAAACACCCGCTTACAGCTAAGCAGATCCTTACATTCCACCTTGGATGCAGCTATTTTTCTGGATTGGTGTCTTAAGAAGAGGAGGGTGTAATTGCCTGCAGGCAGGAGTCACATGCTGGTTTCTGCAGAATGCAGAATAGCTCCACTTTTCTCCTTTTGCCGCCCCATTCCCACAAACTTCTTTTTGCTTTCATTTAGTCTCAGTAATGAAGCCTCAAACTGACACTGAAAAACTCTTCTGATATCTCTACTAAAGAATCTTGCCTGTGGTACACGGTGCTGGAAGAATGAATTCCATTTCCCAAGCTCACTGTCTCATTTATTTAATTATTGCTACTGGAAACACTAAGGAGTGGGATAAAAGTTCTGTTCATACAAAGACTAAGCAATTGCCAGCACTGTATGGTCAGCACAGACTTAAAAGACAGAGGAAGAAAAATAGAAAAAATCCAGCAGACACAAACATATGAAAACTTTACTAATGATCCGCTTATTGGATCTCAGCAGCAGTTTGGTAGCCATAAACTCTCCCACCAGGTACTTACTTGTAGTGAATTGAAAACAGCAAATATATACTGAAATACTAATGCGTGGGCATTGACAGCCAAAATCCCAAAGATCCACGAGCTTCCCAAGATTGGTAAGAGAACCGCGACGGCTTTAGCTGTTAGTCTGAAAGAAAATGAAAATAGGAAATGTGGTGAGAGAGTTAAACAATTTTCAGCGCCCACACCAGGGAGGATATCGGTTATGTCCTGGCAGCAAGGTGGGGGGTGTATGACTCTCTTTGCCATATAGTTCTTTTAATGGGCGAGTCTTTTAATTACTCATTCCTCATCTGTGAAAATGGGGATAACAGAACTCCGGTATCACATGGGATAAATACAGATCAAGAGTCAGTAACTGAGGGTGCAGGGCAAGAGATGGAGAGATGGTCCTATCACTTCAGCAGCCAGATCTTCCGTTTACAGTGAAGTATCGTCATTTTGTCAGTGAGGAGTCAAGTGTAAGAGTCAAAAACAGAGGGCAGAAACTGAGAACAAAGGCAGCATCACATGGAAAACTAAAACTACTGTATCTAGTATATCCAAAATACATTTGCTCAGCACTATAGTTGAGTCAAGACAACACAGTATTTCTCTTCTAGGCAGCGACTTGGGATTTTTAATCACCACAAATGGGAAGAACCACAATGTACCTCTGCAAAATGCAAACCCTCTAACGCCGTGGTATTATTCTGCTACCACCCTGCTTTGTTCAGAGTTGATTCAGAGAAACGTATGCCAAATATTGAAATAGCTTGTGTTTCTCAGAGGTCCCTGCTGATATATGTTCACTCTGCTTAGCTTGAAGTATTTGGCAGAATTTCAATAAAAGGTGATACGACAGATGAAAAACTAATAGCACTGAGAAAATAAGAGGGATTTTTGGTTTTGCTTTAATGAGCTCTGTACAATACGTTTGTTCCAGTGGTAGATGAAAAGAAATTGTGGTATACTAGAGAATTAAATGATCACGGAAAGTTTTCTGTAACAGCTGAATTCTATGGACCAAATTTTATATAAAGAGTAAACAAAGGGAACCACAGAGAAAACAAAGGCATAGCACTTAGAATTGTAAGATCGCAGTTACGTCTCTTCAGTGTGTTCATAGCCTTCTACATTAAAGACCAAAGAACTTTCCACAAGGAGCTGATTTCCTTCATCTACAACAGGAATTAAGGGCAACCAAACCTCACTGAGCACTTGGAACCCTGCAGAAGAGGCACTGGCAATTCTTGCATCCATTTTCTGCTTTGACATAAGCATTGCTAATATCTCTTTCTGCAATTGAATTCCACTCAACCCTTTCCAAGAAAGACGGGCACAATTGATGAAATTTAATTCACAGAGATTATTGCTTATCCCACACAATTGTCTTCTTATGAAGCCCTGAGAGCATCATCTCTGATTCATGCTAATGAATTGCTCTAAAGAATTGTACTTTTGTGTCTGCATATACCCTGCAATATTGACTTCAAGAGTGTCATAGCAAGAGCCCTACAGACTGTTTCTAGTGTAATCACAGAAAAAATAGGAAGACAACCGGATTAGTCTATGGGAGTCCTTGCCACAGGATGCTATGGACATCTAACAAGGCTCCTGTAAGGTCATGCAAGACAGTTTGTTTGTGGATTGTTAAATGTGACAATTCAGATGCAGTCGCTTGTGCAAGAAGTCCCTAATCTTTTGTGTGCAGAAAGGTGGGAATATGTATTTGGAGAAGAATCACTCTGCTTGAACTTTGTAGTGGGGATAGAGGGTTGGATGGGCCCCCAGTCCATCTGGTTTAATCCGAGATGGCAGTCCTTCTGTTCTTAGCCTAATCCATCTGTCTTTTGATTAAAACAATAAACACCTCTACAGCTTGTTTTCACATCAATTTAACCCAGTAAAGGCAGGTGAAAAACAGAGAGGGCCAGGTGACCAATAAGGGAGTTAATAAGTCATCACTCTCTTTTTCCCAGTAAGTGCTATACATCTAGTTCCCAGCACTGGGCAACTCAAAAGCATTCCTGATGTCCGTCCCCTCTGTCATCACTCAAACACCCCCATGAATCCCACAGGGCAAAACATTCTTGTTGTCAAGAGACTACTAACTAGACAGCCCAGTACAATTTTGCCTGTCAAGGATGAATAGATGTCGAACCTTTGCACGTCCAGGCACCACATTTTCAATGACAGCTATCAAAGGACACACTTGTCCTCCTGGGCAGCCGAGTACAATTTCGGTGGTACAAGACAGAAAGCAGGAAGAAGGGACCTGTCCCCATTTGAAACATCCTGAACCAACACAGCACATACATCTAATCCCTACTTACCACAGCAGTTATAAACACTCCCTTAATTCCCGTTGTAGCTCACAGGATTTAAGCACATGCTTACAATTAAATGTGTGTTTAAAATATTTCAGTGAATTTAAGTCTATGGTACAACTATAGATAAAGAAGCCAAGAGGGCAGTAAATGGAACGGGGTAGTGAGAAACTAAAAGTCAGTCCATGCTCACTAAAGCTACATTTTTCAGAAATTAGCAGATTTCTATTTAGTTGGAAACCTATGCAAAAGAGAGAGTTGTTTTAGGGAGATTAATGTCCTACTTGTGCCTTTCACCCCCTCGTACAGATTAAAGACAGGTTCAGGAGAGAAGCGCGTAGAGCTGCATGACAAGAGACCGCTTGTAATTACAACAAACATAAAATAAATGAGAATTTTGTACAACACAATTCAATGAAGAAATCTTCTAATTAAACTTAGAGACAAGACATCTTGTTCATTTCGGTGACCTGAGCACACACTTTCTTATATCCTTGATTAAAAGTGGATGTTGAAGAACTGCATAGGCTTCAGGTTTATAGGGAATCCGGGACAGGGAAGAATCTGGCATCTTCTTTTTTTTTTCTTCTGTATTGATTCTTATATTTATGTCCTTGGCCATGAGTATTTCTGCACAATTCAATTTAATTCTGCAAAAAGTTTTTTCCGTCCATAAAATGAAGGAATACCTTAAAGCTTGAGCTCTCCTATTTAATTCAAAAATGCATTTTAAAAGATACAATTTCAAAACAACGGATACAAGTTTATCTTCATGAACCAAGGATGCTTTGATTAAAGATTAAAGTTCATGACCTCAACTCTAACGTGCTCCACTGGGGAGGTGCCAGCAGACCACCTCTTGCAATCAACTTTGTGCAGAAAGACCCATGTAATCCTACAGAGCCCTTGTGCCTTCAGGAAAGGGCAGCTGTGCAGGACGCGGGGCAGGCTGGGGGGGAAGGCTGCACAAACACCTGGAAGAAGGGTTAGGTACCTTCAGATTCCATGACGGTTTAGATGTCCTCTCTAACCTGATGCAGCAGGTGGTTAGCATGCCCAACACAGCTACACTTGTAAAACCGTCTTCATTACAAACCACCCTTTTTTCCTTTTCTCTTTTGTTCTCACGCTTTCAATTTTTATAAAATTTGCAGTTTGGAATATAATTTTCCCCATCTGGTTTGTTGCCAAAAATAAGTTTTGATTATTTGTTTTTGAGTCAGAGCATAAAAAGCTTCATCTATAATTTGTAGTTGGGGGCAGAATAGAGTTAGGTACTCAATTTCATTTGTTTTCAAAGTCATTCTTACCGTTTGGATTTTCAGTAGCCTTTAACATCACAAATGCCTTCTGTATTTTTTAAAATAATGTATTAATAAAGACTGCTCACTATTAAGCACAAGGTTCAGCACATGAGGAGCAGAAATACATAGCTAAAAGTGAAAACAAAATACAGATGTGGGATTTTTCATGCCAACATACTGATGTTTCATGCACATCCATTTAGAAGAGCAGCTATGTGAGGGTGAAATTCATTTAAGACTAAGGGTCAGCTCTGCATACGTATCAGTTAAATCTCATTATGTCTTTTTTTTTGCCTAATTATTGCGTGGCTTTCTATGCTTGGATGCTCTGGATTTCATCCTATATATGAAATTATTAGTTCAAGGTGTTTATGAGCTTTACTCACCAAGCAAAGGACTCAGGTCTATTGTTCTTGACCCTCTTTTATTTTCTTCCACTTACCCCTCCCCTTCCCATCCTTACTTCATTTTGTCTTTGAACTTTAAAGAAGAAAAATACTAAATGTAAAATGCTGTGTCAGAGCACCATTAAGGTGGCAAGGTTAAAAAATCTTAGAAATACAAAAGTTAATGTTCCACTAGGCACATTAATTCCAACACACTGCACATACTTTATTTTTTTATTCCCATTTTTCTTTGCTACATGAATATTTTAGTAGATTAGTTCTAGTACACTAAGATACAGAGCACAATCAAAAACGTGTCATTTTTGGAGAAGGAATACTGCACGACTTAAACTGTCAACCTTAAAAAAAAGTCACTACCATCACTTGAGCTTTTTATTGTCCAAGAAATTGGTGACAGGAAGAAGCAATACTTTGGGGCAGGGGCAGGTCTTACTTTGCAGATATTGAGGTCCAGCCCCACCAGGACTTCATAAACCTTGCTAAAATCTTTCTTTGTCCTTGTACCCTAATGTGTCAGAAAACAGAGTGGCCACTGCCTTACAAAGGACCCTCTGAATTTCTCCTGTGTGCCCCTTCTCATGCTCTGGCCTTGGAAACTGAAGCAGCCTGACAGCCTGTTTCTTACATACACTTTTAAAAGCTCAAATGTTGTTACTCTTCTGCAGTCTAATAGCATTAAGTTTGGTGAGCTTTTTGTCTCTCTGCCTCTATATACGCTGAATGATTTGTCCTGGAATTCATTCATTTGGAACAAAGCAAAACTAGCACAAAAAAATTCTTTTTTCCGTTCTGTTGTTTCCTTTTGCCAATATATATTTTTTAAAGTATATACCTGTTATTACTTTGCAATATAGACAACTTCTGGAAAATACAAAAATATCTTGAGTCTGATTAAATTTTTATATCCAGTGTATATATTTTTATATCCAGTGGGTGTTGAACTAGATGACCTTTAAAGGTCCCTTCCAACACAAACTATTCTATGATGTTATATGGAATAGCCTTTGGGATAGCTGTACATAGCCTATCTATCCATTCAGCCTGCAGTGGGGGTTGTTGCTCGCTCTGCCCCAGCACTAACAATCTCTTCAGCTGGGCTGCAGAGGCTTCTGGAGCACCCCTCACCAAGAACCACTTTGGCACGGCTTGATTTCCTTCGGATTTGCGTGCTGGGGTATTGCAAAAAGCAAGTGGCAAGGAACTAGCACTGCCCAGCACTACCCCCTCGGCCACCGGCCCCGCAGGGGCTCTGCAGACCGTGCTGGTCCTTATAGGCTCGTGCACAGTCCCAGCACCCCTGGATGAGCGCCCGGCCAGGGGACGGGGTGGAGTCCTTCCAAAATCCTTAGGAAATCTTTCTGATACGCTTCTTGCAAGAACAGCGTTAACTTTATTCATTAATTGTTAATCAAGCTGTCCATTTAACATGCACTCACCCTTTAAATCTCCTGTTGAAAAAAAAGCATTTTTCTTCCTTTTTCCTGTTCTTACAGTTTAATTCTAATTCCTGAGGAGTAAACCTTCCTCACCAGAGATCTTCCACTCCAAATTTCTTCAGTTGGCTTTGTTTGGCTGCTTTTGGTTTAGCATTCACTTCAGTGCAGGATTTTGATATTTTCTGTGTATCTTGCTCAGAGACAGCCTGATAGCCAGTGTTTTACACCAGTGGAGATCCTGAAGTGTGCGCCAATCAGTCAATAGAGGAAGGGAAGCTTTTTGAGCCAGATAATTATCAGAGCTGTATTGAAGTCCTGGTGTGCAAAAAGTACAGGTTTCAGGACCTCTGAGGCGTATTTTCATTACCAACAGCATATAAAATCATTGCACTCTTACTGAAGTCACTGGGAACATTTTTCCAAGAGCAGGGTTGGGCCTTACAGTTTTATTGTATTTGCAATTGGTTTGGAACAGCTCTACTCAATTGAGATTGCTCCCTTCCCCTTATTTAATCTCTGCCCTTTTCTGCTGTTGCCCTGAGCACACTGTCGATATCTTACACCGATGCAGAATGACTACACTGACAGCTACAAGAAAGAAATTTCACTGCTTTCAGAAGAGAAATTTTATTACTTCTGTGAAGGGGACCCCTAATTCACAAATCAATTTTATTGGTTATATATGGAGCACTAATCCTTTTAAGACTTCTGACATCCACTTTTCAGTCATGATGCCTGCTGAAGTAAGAACTAAATTCAGACCCATACGCCAAGACTATATAATAATTGGAGGAAACACTGCCTAAAAAAAGTGAAAAATCCTTCACAACAATTCATTAAAATTGTTATCCTGACAAATAGGCCATTTAACTGAATTTCCTCTCTTGTTTCTTAAACTCTTCACTAGCCACTGTCAGCAATATCCTTTATAAATACAATTAAATAAATCCAAAAGTCAGTAACTAGGATTTCAGAATAATGCTGGGACAGGTTGAATTTTGCTCCAGTTTCCCATTTGTTACAAGTAATGTTCACTAACGTCGAAGCTGGAAGCTGGAAAGCTGCTGGGAAAGCACATGCAGCAATTCTGACCGGGAACAAAAATGTTTTCCATTCCAGTTCCGCAGTGCTTCCACCGCACACCCCCCGCCGCGCCTGCCCCCTCTGCCCAGCACTCGGGCTGCCCCCCCGGCTGCCGTCAGAGAAAGGGCAGCTCTTCTGCCCCCGGCACTCAGGGGCGCTGCGTGCTGCTCCTCACTTTGTGACCTGGTTCTCCAAGGAGCAAACCCAATACCAAGTGATTTAGGTGGCGAGTCGCCGCCAACATCAAACAGACAAATGGAAGAACGCTGGTAACAGCTCACGTTTTTTAGTGAACTAGGCAGCGAACAGCAATGAAAACATACGCACAGCCTTTGGGGCTGATCCAAAGCCACTGATATTGTTTGGAGTCTTCAGGATCAAACTCCTTTTCACTCCTTGGTAAAGAACAGCCAAGTCTCAGCAGAGAAATGTGCTGTGGGTGGTACCAGCAGCTCGGCAGAGTAGCCAAAGCACAGACTTCATTCCAATCCCTCAGGGCCCCTTCTAACTTAGCAACCAATTTGCTCTGCACACTGCATGCAAGTGGCATTGAGAGTAGGTGTTTGGGGTTTTTTCGAAATGAAATTAATCTCTGAACTCTGCTAGACATCTTGATCTAACAAGTATAGCTCTCATCTCAGAAAGGAAAGATGTGGATTTTAATTCTGCTCCTGCCACTGAGCAGTAGCTCGTGAACTTCTGCAAATATACATGCACCTTTTTCTCCTCCTACGCTTTGTCTCAGCTATGTAGACAATAAAGCTGATGGCACAAGGAATGTCTTTTAATTAGCACACATACAGTTCCTAGCCTAATCTCGGGTGATTCTAGGCACAACTATAATAAATTTAAAAAAAAAAAAAAAACCCCAAAAATGAAACCACTGGTAACTGCAGATGCTATTTCCCATATTCCCAAAAGTTATTTGCCCTTTCAAAGTCATTTTGTGAAATTGCATAAGAAATATTTACAGACACTTCAGATCGTTGCTTTCTGGTGTGTGTCATTTATAATCCAGGGAAGATGCTGCTAGTCAAGAGTATTGTAGCTATGAAAAAAAAAAATCTAGGCTGCAACAGCAAGTAAATTCAGACCGAATTTTATCATGTGGGGGGAGGGGGGGTGGCGTTACTCCTCTTCCGTTACGCTGAGTGTACAATACCCAGTGCTCTCGCCACAGAGCCTTGTGAGAAGGCAGGTGCTGCCAAAGCAGTGGCACTTCTCATAAGTGTCCCCAAAAGCTAAAGCTGGTGTTAGTAGAATAGTGTTTGCCCAGAGTATAGGAGGTCTGGGCTCAAACCCCTCTCCTGCCTAAGGCACCGCAGTTCCCTATTTTCCAGAAGAACATTTTGACTCCCTGCTTGGTGGTCATTCTCACCTATTGACCTGTTCCACTTACATTAAATAATTAAATATTCACTGGGTCAGAGGGAGAAGGTGTACTCCACAGATCAGTCGTGAGGCGCTTCCCTGAGAGAGGAGCCCTACCTAATCCTTGCTTTATTAAGATTCCTTATTTTATATTAAATACTTAGTGGTGCAGGGACTGAAATCTAAGTCTCCCTTCAAACCCTCATCAAGCCTGACAAAATAATAACCGTGACCAAAACATGGAGGTACCTTAAGAATTTTAACGCTGAGAAGGCAATTCCAGGGGCTAGCAGCATTGACTTTTGACTTCAGCACCTAACCAGGGATTTAGGAATCCGTGCCTTGCTAAGGCCTCCCACAGATCAAGTCCCATATCACCTCCGTCACTTCCTGATCCTAAAACTACAAAAGAAAAAAAAATACTTCCTAAAAAAAGGTAATAAGTACTTAACTAAAACGTGTACTTCTCATTGTCTTTAATGCAAGCTATTAAAAGAATATAAAGAATTAAAATGCAAGCTGAATTTTCAGTGGTTATGATTTTCCCAGGGAAACTGAATTTGCAGTGGGATTTTTCCATTCTCTTTCTAAAATTCCTCTCTCCAACATTTTTGACACTGCTGCTGAGACAGCATTCTCTGCTTCTCGATCCCCAAGCCCTAAGGTTAGAGCTAATTTTCCACTGAACTTTGCCATTGAGTCATCAGAGAAAACAGTAAGAGCTTATTCTCACAGTAGAAGAATGTTCCACAGCCAACCAAGGAGTATTAATGCTTGGGTTTGGATGAGGAGATACAGTACCTGCACCGAGAGGCTTTGTACTACAGGACACCCAGTTGTACGTGTAATTTCTACGAGACACCCAAAAGCTTCTCTGTTCTTAGTGGAGTCGTCATTTTTAAAAGATGACTGGCAGCCTTTGCTAATGAATGGTCTTGTTGCATATTTGTGCTTTAATCATCAAAACATTGCGTCTCTCTATGCTTCCTTTCATGCTCTGCTTCTATTGGAGCATCACTTGAAGCTCAGGAACAGCTCCAGTGTAACAGAGTATGTTTTCTCTTTTCCTATAACAACCCCTAAAAGAACATGCAATATAAATATTTCCAGTTAGATGATCACTTAAGATCTGTCGAGTACCATCATAGGCAAGTAATGATACAACCCTTTTGGGTACAATCATAATAAATTCACAATCATAGAATCACAGAATGGTTTGGGTTGGAAGGGACCTTGAAGATTATCTCATTCCACCCCCCTGCCCTGGGCAGGGACACCTCCCACCAGACCAGGTTGCTCCAAGCCCCGTCCAGCCTGGCCTTGAACCCCTCCAGGGATGGGGCAGCCACAACTTTTTGGGCAACCCGGGCCAGTGTCTCACCACCCTCCGAGTAAAGAACTTCTTCCTGATATCTAATCTAAATCTCCCCTCTTTCAGTTTAAAACCGTTCCCCTGTCTCTACACTCCCTGATCCAGAGTCCCTCCCCATCTCTCCTGGAGCCCCTTTAGGGCCTGGAAGGGGCTCTAAGGTCTCCCCGGAGCCTTCTCTTCTCCAGGCTGAACCCCCCCAGCTCTCTCAGCCCATCCTCACGGCAGAGGGGCTCCAGCCCTCCGTGCCCCAGTGGTGCATTTCTTTAAAATCTGTGTAGACTAAAGGGTTGATTATTTGTTGCAGTGACACGTTAAAAAAAAATGTGGCTGCTAAAAAAGTGTTTTGGGAGACTACGGTAATGGGTGACAGAACAAATTTCCCAGCAGGTGGTACTGATCATCTCGGACAGAAGCCAAAATAATCACATTCTCAGAAAACCATGTGGCAAATGAAAGCAACTTAAAAGAAAAAGGAAAACAATAAGGCCTAATTCTTACAATAGTGAAGATTTACAGATTTTGTGAATGCAAGTCATTCGCTTCCCTATTTCTGGCAGTGTTTGGTTCTTCCTTAAAAGCTGATTCTGGAGTTACTTTAAAAGAACTAAGAGGTGGGGAAAAAGACAACGGGAAAACGCCACTTCCACTTCAGGGCTTCTTTAATACTCTCACAAAAGCAGATTGACTGGGAAGTATGGAGGGATTAATTTGTTGTTTAAAAAGGAAATAAATTGCAATATTCTAATGGATTAGGTCTTTTTTATACAGCATGCTGTTATTAAGCATCAGTTTGTTTCCAAAAGTGGAACAGCCCTCTTGTTTTTTCAGTTTGCACCTTACAGAGAAAGCACCCAAGAAAAGATCAGCATTTTTTTCCTCACAACCAGACAACAAAAACTATGCAGAAGGATTTGGTTTTATCCATAGACAGTTAGCCATGAGCTAGTCCTGGACTGAAAAAGGTTATGGTATTACTTCTGTCTCTAGACCAGACAGAGATATCAAATAATTACTTGCCAAATATGACCATAAAGTTAGTTATAGGAGCAATATATTACTAGGATAATCTAGCCTTGGCTGCTCTGGACGCTCTGCATATGTGAAAACAGATGTTCCTTCAGACTCCCTCCTTCTTCTAACAGGGACCTAGTTCCTAGCTCTGCGTTGGACTCAGCCCAGGAGAAGGAATTTGTTACGACAGCTTATTCCCAGAAAACTCATTACCTGTCTCTTCCAAGGACAAGGCAATGGAAATGTCCCAAAGGGCTAGATCCTGCCTCTAGGTGCCAGATGGACCAGTCTAGATGTCATCTACTTCTTTTCTCCAACATTTGCACGTAATTATTTCTTCCACTACAGTCTCTATTGTTTTATCCATTTTCAAAGCTCCCAATGCAGGACCTCTTCCACCTCGTGACAGCTTTCTGTACGGACTATCCCTAGGTATATTGCCAGTGTGAGGCATGAATCTACATTAGCCCAACACTTACTATTTTTAATTGGCTAAACGTCTGCAAGTCATCTTGAAACAATATACTGAAAATCAGTCTTATCGCACTATTTACAGCCATCTTTATCTTTTTTTATAGTTATTATATCACGCGGTGAAAATCTTTGTTTTCCCAGCAGTAAACCAAGATGACAGACTCAGTGCTAATAAAGAGGGAATGTCAAATTACAGATGTTATGAAAAAAACCTCGTAGTGTTCACTTTTCCTTACATTACGGGAGATTTGAGGGAAGAATTCACATGAGTGGAATACTGATATGAAAGGGCACAGCTTGCTTAGAAAGGACATTCAGGGAAAAAGAAAGGGTATATCAAAAATGTAGACCTGCTCAGAGAGCCATGAACTGTAGGCAGACAGACCTTTCAAAAATTTCTGTGTAAAAATAAAGGCAAAGGAAATGGGAACAGTATGGCAGCATACGCCTATTTTGGCTTGCCAAACAAGAAGGCTAATGTGGATGGGGCTTTTTTATCCCTAAATAACTCAAGTGTTGTCCAAAGCACATGATTAGGTGTTAACACGGAGCTAGCTTCATTTAATTAATGGTAATGATAACGAAATACATTTTATAAAACTGGGGTTTTTTTAAGATTTATAAAACTGCAGCCAGTGATGTAACCCCATTACAACTTTTTTTTCCCCCCCTCACTCTGGGATGTCAAACCAGGAACAACATATTTTAAAAATATGAAGTAGGGCCTACTTTGTGCTCCGTGCTGGTGGTGCCTGAGCTGGAGCATCACGTTGGGGTTTGGGTATCAGATTTCAAGAAAAGTGTGGTCCTCTAGAAAGACTGGAAGCAAGCAACAAAAATGATTGGTGATCTATCACCAGTCGTGGCCTGACCAATTGTGAAAATGTGGCCTGTCAAAAATGGGACAAGCTTTGAGTATGTAAGTTTGGAGGGAAAGAAAGAAACTGTTGTCACTGTCCACTGGAGAAGGACAGGCTCCTATTTGTCCTTTCTTAAACTGCCCTTGTAGAAACGTCAAGCTTTTTAAGAGAAGTCATTAGGAAAAAAACTTCTGAGCTAGCTACAGCCTGGAGAGACTCAAATTTCCATCACCAGAGGCTTTTACCAGTGTAAGTGATTGTGCTCTACACACAATTCAAACTGGTCGGGAGCAATTACACAGCCAGTTACCACTGTTCAGCTGACAAGCGGCAATGAACTTCATCGCATGGTAGTTCTTTATGCCTGGGAACACCCAGCAAAAACAGTCAGAGACAGGGTTTATTGGAAATCTGTAGGTTGGCAAATATTTCTGGCTCTTAGCTTGAAGTCAGTGGGGCCCGTAGTTTAATTTAGGATGACAAAGTAACAGTCACATCAGCCCATACGCAAAATTTCTGTGGAATAATATTCACCCCCTGAGGAGCTGAGCTCTGAAAATGATCTCTTGACCTAAACACTCTCAGTGACCCTTAATTATGCAATGATATCAACAGAAAGATCGTTCTCCCATTTCCATGGCAACGGTGCCAGCGAACAGCAAAGCTATCAAGGTCAGGCGTATAAACTGAGAAAGAAAAGTAATTTTCTGTGTAATGGTTCATATGAGCTTTAACTGCAGTAGTGGCAAATAAATAGCCGTATACTTGCTTGATCGCCTGTCTCAAATGTACATAAGGGGAAAAAAAGAATTGCTGAAGTACAGCTACAATCACGCTGCCTTGCTGTCTGGTTTCTAGAAACTGCTAGTGACTGCTGCTTCAGAGGATAACACAGACTGCAGAGAGGCATTCAGCTGTGCAGTGCTGTAATGTGAGGAACTTGATTCTTATTAAACTGGCATTAAAGAAGCCAGGCGACATACGGATTTTATCAAGTTTATCAAAGTTAATGTCATAGCCGATGCGGTATCACTTGAAGGAAAGCCCAGTCACAGAAGTTCCAAGAAAATATTTTCTAATTTGTCAAAATCAAAATGTTTTACTAACTGGTTTGTTTCCTGCCTTCTCCCAAGGACCTGCTTTGCAAATGGAAAATATGGAAAAACCTGTGTTCTTCCCTACTAACCTCCTTACAGCACCCAGGCCCTGTCGGGCCAGGCTCTGGTCCCCTCCTCTCTCCCCCCTCAGCCCCTCTTTGCGATACCCATGGGGTCTCCAGGGGCCAGTTTGGAGGCTGCCTGGTGGGGTGGGGGCTGCTGGGGACCTGTCCAGGGCCAGCGCTTGTGTCTGAGGCCCGCTCAGCTTTTTGGAACCCTCTCAAGCCCTTCGCTTTAGTAACAAACTGCAGTATTGGGTATGGTTGCAGTTCCATATACGGTATGAAAACGAAAAATAGATTCTGTGGTCATCTATTTTGTTTTAATTTCTGCGCTGAGGATTTGCTGATTCTCTTGTGTACAGTGGGCTCAGACAATAGCTCATGACAAGCTCCTTTATGCGGCTCCACACATATTTATGTCTGTCTTATTGCTGCTTACTTTTTTGGACAAGAAACCTGAATTTGAACAAGTAATCTGAATCATTACTATCTCTACTCACATGAGGACACACAAGGTTTCTTTCTTTTGTTACTGTATTCGGATGTTCCCTAGTTTTTTAATATCTTTATTAAAATAAGGCAGATAACTTGGGAGGGTGGCTGGAGAAGCTACGTGAGACTCACCGGGGATAATAAATGCAGTGGAGATAAAGAACCTTGCTCTTCATGGGGCGATTACAGCACCTCACTTCAAAAATCTCACTATTCCTGACATTCTCATGCTTTCAATTATCATCTGAGCTAACTGCCTTTTTGATTATTTCTAATATCCTTTTTATTCAGATTCTTTCACTAAAATATATGTTTCTGCCTCACATTTTTTTCAATTGAAAAGAACTGGGCAGAATTTCCAATTTTTGTTTCCAAAACACATGTAACATATCTATAGTTAATGGCGTTTTATTACTTACCTGAAGATAGTACCTAAAAGTTTACAAGGACTTATGATTCTAAAATAGGACCTTTTCTTTATTGTAATTACTCATATTTTTCATTTATTTAATTTTATTTTGAGAGAGCATTGTCGGGAAAATATGTAAATCACACTTAGCTAAGAGCCGTGTCAGACTGGGCAGTGATTTACAAGGTCGCCTAGAGCTCTGCACAAGGTGCATGTTTAAATAAGCATTTACTTTATGTGATGGCATAACTATAATATTTGTCTTATTGTCCTGCATAAAGCTGACATAGACTTCTACGATTATAAATTGGACCAAGGATGTAAATACAGCAGTTCAAGCAAACTCTTGAAGTTATTGCTGTTCACAGTGAATTGTACCATTTCATGATGAACGACCAGCATTTAATTGTTACTGTGGTACCAGGCATAAAGCTATGACTCATAACACTGTCCTCCTCCTACCGGTATTTTCATGGCTTAAAAGTAGATATTAAATGATTGAAACCTAAAAACAATTAGGGAATTTTTAAAAGGAAAGGACATGAACTTTAAAGCTCTTTTTTGCTGGAGATTTACAAAAGCTGAAACTTTCTCTTGTTATCACTCTAAAGTAAAGACAACATGCTATTCTTTAGACAGCTTTGGTGGAGGTGGGGGCAACACCACACCTGCATTGTTCCCATATGTCACAATATCATATCGCTAACAACCTCTTTGACCCAACTCCTCTGTATGCTGGCACCTTGTATACTGCAAAAGAGTGGTCAGGAATGATCCGACCTTAGGCAGAGAGTTTTGTTCTCATTAATGCCGTATAAATCCCAACTTGACTTAAGGAAGCCCCATCTCAACACAGTGCACCCTCAAGCTCCTGCAGAGAACAGCTTTCACCTGCAGCAACTGCTCTGAGCGTCTATCAGGGACTGTTAGGGTGGAATCAAGAAATCGATTCAACCGTAGATCAATAAGCACAGCATCGGCTCCTAGACCCTGAAGATGAGAAATAGCTGAAGGGTGACTTGATACAGCCCCTTCTCTCATACCCTTCCCTTCCATTACTGATTCTTAGTGCTAAGTGCAACGTTTCATCACAGGAATTTAATAACCAAGTTTTAATAAACCTCATTCTATCCTGACATTCAGATATGAAAATAAACTTTACTAAGCACCTCTAATGAAAAGTATTAGATCTTCCTACTCAGAAAATCCAGCATCTCTTAAATATCAAGTTTTCCTAGTATATTTTGTACCTATACGTTGTGTCTTACTGCCCTTCCTCATACAAGAAAGAAATAGGCACACGAGTGTCAGAGCTGCTTGCTCTTTGGAGTCCACAATCAACAGGCCCTGATCACCCTGGAACAGTAAATCTTGTTTAAGGAGAAACAACAAACAGAAAACAATTCCCACAAAGGACAATTTTGGCTCAGAAGGAGACAATTAACAAAAAAATAAGCTGTGGATGGACTCACAATGTCATCTTGTCCAGCTCAGCCAGGAGACAGGCACCAGAATTAGCCCTGAGAGACATTTGTGTAACATTTCTGAAAGCTGTTCAGGCAGAATCTTAGCAGCTCCTCAGGTGATCAACTCCATTGCTTTGACATTCCCCTCCCACTACTGTAAGCTTAAAGATATTTGATTTTTTTCATCAGTTTAAGCCTATAGATATTTGTCCCTTTTCCTGTGGTCTCGCAGAGTAAGCTCCTCTCTGCAGCTATGCTTTACATACTTTTAAGCTTTTATTACTCCTCCCAAAATATGCCTGAAATGCGCCTGAACCATCACAACATGGCCTGGAACCTCTCTCCAGTGCTATGACTCTCAGCATCTGCTGTAAAGAAAGCACTACCATTACTGTCATTATGGTTCCTAAAAGATTAGCACTTCCTCATTAATACTCTCATTGGCAACATTCAAACCCATGTATTCTTAGTCTAAAACCCTGAGTCTAATAAGGAGATACCCAAACTGCATTTGTATTTGTCATATTCAATGGGCCAAAAATTTAATTATGTTGAAGACATTATCATTGGCAGTAGCACTTCAGCTCACTAATTGTCAGTGCTTAATACTTTCATTTTAATTGTTTCCTTTATTGCCAGTCACTCTCCTCCTTCCAAGAGTTTCCATGAGGTACATTGCTCATGCTGTTTGAAGCTGTGTTCAGTGAACATGATTCCTTACACACAATTAGAAATAGTCAATAAAAGAAACTGCTGAAAGCAGATTTGACTTGCCAGACTGCTCTTTCTTACTGATGCCTCTCCTTCAGCAAATGGGAAAAGCTCTTCCCTTTTTCAGCAGAACACACAAAAGCAGGGGCTCGGTGACTCTGAGGGTTGCATCTGCAGCGTCTGCCACCCAGCAACCCACAGGAAGGATTTTCTAGTGCTATGGATCTTGAATCCGCATGGACTTTCAGAAGAGTTTGACTGCAGATTGTAACTTGCTCCTCACCCCTTGTGGAAGGGGGGAAAAAAAAAAAATAGAAATTCTCTAATGGTATCACAAAGCGTTAGAATTTAGTTATGGTGCGAGACTACGGTACCTCCTTTGGCAGGAGAGCTCTCATGAGAGCTTCGAGTAGGTGCCGTGATTGACAATTATGTTTGTGAAAATGAACAGCTGCAAATAACCCCTAGAAGGACAAGTCTTTGGACATCAAAGGACAGCAAACCGCAACGGAATCGCAAGAACAAAGTGCAACAAATACACAGTATCTTGCAGAATAACGCCTAATGTCAAAAGCACCAAAGCTGTCGGCACTAACGCGGAGGACTGGTATCCGAGACAAAAGGTGACTGGGCTGAAAGGCAGGCGGCATGTTTATAAACAAAGTAAAATACTGATGCAGAGTCATGGCATGGAATGGATCATTGATTAAACGGATGAGCAATTTGCCACAGTGCATTCAGTGTGCTGCAGGGATATAATAGATGGCTTTGCAAAGTGCTTTGGAACAGTCAATTACACGGTTAAACCATACAGATGTCTGCAGCATCATGAGCTGTTGGAGGACAACCCTCTTGTATTTGTATCTGTCAAAGGGAAAATCTTTCTGTACAGCTTATTTTTTCTTCAAATAACCAAAGTAAGGCATGGATTTGCATTAACCTACATACCCCTGTTTTCAGTTCCATTCCAAAGGTGTTTATGCTACATTAAAAAAATGCGGAACAACCTAACACAACAGCTTACATGACTTGCTTGCCCTGCTGAGCTTTCCTTGAAGCCCTGCTTTACTCCCATACACTGCAGCTACTGCCGTTCGTTCCAATTTTCACTCATTAATTTAACTAAACAAAAAAAATGTTTTTCCTTCACTCAATAGAGCACTAAGAGGCTGTTTTATTATTTTACTGAGTGAAGATCAAGCTTTGAGGGATGAAGGAAATGAGTAAAATGAAAGAAAGAATGGGATAAAAAGCTCAGAAATATTTCTGATTTTGCGTAATTGCATTATCCGTGGATGATTACGATAGCTATCACTTCTGGTCCACCAGCTTCTAAAGTGTACACTTTATAAAAAAGAGATTTTTCCAACTCATTGGACCATTTCAGAGCAAGCAGTGAGAAAGTATTCAGTAAGAATCGGACTTGGCAATTTATTCAAGAAAAGTTAATGAAACTGTCTCTCCTGGACAATACGATACAAAAGTGCACTAGCTGGGGAGGTGCTGCAGTATGGCTAAGCACGGTATCTTTTTATAAAGTTTTTAGACTAAAACTACTATTCCTGCAACAGAGACATGCTTTGCATTTCTTCCTCTGCTGCTATTAGTATTACTCTTAGTGCAAAACTAAGATCTTTGAAAATTGTATCATACTTTAACCCTTGTGAACCCAGAGCCAGGTAACTCGCGTAATCAAACGACTATCTGTGATAAGACTTAATCAGGGAAGAGTTCTCCCCACGGGTAATGAAATGTGCACATTTCTAAAACGCCGTCACATTAGGTATCTTTTCTCACTGCAACAGAGAAGTAACTTCCCAAGTAAACACAGCAACGAGATTTTGAAGGGTTAGAGCAGCAAGAAAAAAGATATTTAGGTCCTAATAAGAGTTATTGAATGCACCGAGTGGAATTAAGACTTTACATGCAGCAGAAATAAGTAACAAGGAGAGTTCAAATGGTCCATAAGTCAGAAATGCAATCATGTGCCTTTTCAAGCACGCGAGTAATTCCATTAACTAATCTGCTTTAATTGCATTAAGCTTAGAGAGACTACTCACATGCTTAAACTCAAACATATGATTAATTATTTCCCTAAAAGAGGGCCCAGTCAAGAAGAATGGATAATGCAAACAAATGTATGTATGCATTTAAATGTTTCAAGGTATTTGATTCAGCAGTCTATAAACTAAACCATTCAAATTAACTTTTTGGTGGAAAATCTGTTCCCTGGATACAAAACATTCTCAGAAAGCAACATCTGAATTATTACACAAAATTATTTTGCTGAGAGTCAATAAGTAATCATCTACTAAAAGGTTCAAATATAATGAACCACAACTAAGTGAAACAGCTCATATTTTATACATGTGTTTGATATGCATCAAAAATCAATACAAAAAGCATGTTAAGTAAATTCAAGTAATAAATAGGAGCTGATAATATTTTTTTGCTCAGCTCTTACCAGTAAACTGCTCTTGCAGAATTAAAAGTTTCAGATGCTAAAAAAGTGACTATTTCCACACACATACAAAAATGTGTACAACAACCAAATACGTACTGCTCAGACTGTCACAGGAGTCTACTATGCACAATCAGCATCTCTGATCATACACTAATTAATTAATTATATTAATTTTGCCTTCAATTATTGGTTATTTTGCAGTTTATGTATCATATAAACTTACTTTTTATGCTGCTCCTTCAATTTATGATGTATTTTATTTTGGGGGTGCTATTATTATTTACTTTAAACAAACAAACAAAACCACATGTCCACATCAGTGTCTCTGAAACCAGGGTAAAATGTTCAGTGAGATGCTGTCTGATATCTCCACTGTGACAAGCAACATCTGAACCTGCAGAGGTCAATCAGCCCATAATGTACTGCACTTTATTCTGAGTGAAATGTGAATGGGGAAGACGAAAAATAAATTAATTTTATGATAAAAAAGGAATTTTGTTCACAACTTTCTTTTCTGTTTTGGCTTTTAAACATGAAGTTTGATGGACGCTGCCTTCAGAGCAGGGCACTGGCTCACCCCAGTGCATACTCTGCAGTCACATTTGAGAGGACCTGTTGCCATATGGAAAATCAGGAACAATTACTCTAAATAATTACATCAGTTTATTGCTGTCTGTTGCCAAGAGAAACAAGTCTTGTTGGTAATATCCACTTGCGTTGCCAAGTAACTTAATCTTTAGGGAAACTAAATGCTCTCCAGTACTAGCATTTCTCTAACAATAAATATCCTTTCTAACTGATACCATCATGACTCATAACTGCATCTTTGTTATGACAATTTCCTAAGGTAATCTCTACTCTGTTATGGGTCGATGGCCTCAGAGGTGTGAGTTATCACACCTGGCTTGAGATGTGCACAGAGATGGTATCTGAGTACGAGCTATGCAGTCTAAGCTACCCTCATAGTATCTGGGGAGAAATCAGAACTTTTCACAGAATCACAGAATGGTTAGAGTTGGAAGGGACCTTAAAGATCATCTCATTCCAACCCCCTGCCCTGGGCAGGGACACCTCCTGCTAGACCACGTTGCTCAAAGCCCCATCCAGCCTGGCCTTGAACACCTCCAGGGATGGGGCAAAGGCAAGTGAGATGGACTCTTAACAGATGAGATCAACTGCATGGTAGAAACACCCATTTCTCCATTATTCAGGAGTCCAGGTGGAGGTGTTTGCTTTACTGAGATCTAAATCCAGGGGAGATGAATCCAGGGCAGGTGCTCTCCCATCCAGGCTGCCAGCAGAAACGGAAGCCAGTCCTTGTCGGTGCAATTAAACTTTTCCTTTGGCAGCAAAGCCTGGCAAGAGGCGAGCCTGACGACGAGCCTGTTCTGTAAAACCTGTAAACTGGGATTTTCAGACTACAGCGGCCATTCGTATTTGAACGCAACAGCAGCTGCCAGTGTGAGGTCTCGTAGTCCAGTGCTTCAAGGCAGGTAGGAATATTGGCCAGAGTTACCAAGGAAAGGCAAGCTGGCACTGGCTCCTCCCTCGCGCGTCTGCCACAGGCACTTCTGTTATTCTCCAGCCAGTTTTGCTATGCCTTTCAGTTCATTATCACTTGTAAACTTCGAAACCCTGCTGTTTAAGTACTATCATCCAAATTGTTGCAGACAGCAACTTACTGTTTCTCATTGTGCTTTCCACTTAAATTTCATTCCAGCTTGAAAAGACAGCACTGAAATCTATGGTTTTTTCCCTCTCAAGTTTATTGGATTGAGCAGGCTTCCCCTGCACAGCTCCTTGTACTGCAGTTCTCGTTGTCTGTCTTTGGCTTTCTAAAACCATGAACATAGCCCTCAAAAAACTACTTCTGCCTTATGTAGCACTTCACTGCAGCAGACAACTGCAGCATGGTGACAAGGTGCTTTCTTGTCTCATCAAAATCACATTCTGACCTTTTAATTCAGCTCTTTTTTTAAGTGCTTGATAATTTTTTTTCTAACTTGTTCCAATTTCCCCCATAGCTAATATCAAATAAAGGCACTATTCAGATGGATGCCTGACAGGCCTTTTATGTAAGGCTCACATTACACAAAGCTTTTTGCAGTCTTCAGTGATTCCTCCCTAAGCCAAGTGAACTTGTTGGTTCAAAAACTACCCTGTAGCCCTTGCTGGCAGCAACTCGACAGAAACTACAGAGCTTATTGCGTTTTTCTGATCTCTCTGTGCTCTCTGCCACTGATTTCGTTTTGCTTGCTTATCCACTCTCACGCGTTAACAACCTCTAATCAACACCTAGGATCCTTTAGAGGTTGGAGGCGTGTTTCTTTTCACTATGAAAAACATTTCCCATGCAGCTGTCAGAACAGAACCCTTCTTTGTTTTGTTCTTTTTGGGAAAACCGTACCACAGACAGAATGATTTCACACTAGGCATATAAACTTCTCACCTGTATAAGGAAGACTGATGACAAGAAAATGAAATCCAATGTAGGAAAGGCCTTATATTTATCTTTTTTCCGCTAGGCCACTTACTTTCTCCATGACATCCTCTGTAGATGAAACTCTAATTCATCATGCCTCACCACTATGTTGAATCAGAGTTGAATACTCTCTAAGATCTGATTTGGACAGCTATTTATGACTTTCTCATTTCAAATTTATTCTGGACCCATTTCTGTAATGATATCTACAGAAAATGAGTTATTCTGTATGTTCTGTTTACCTTCAATTATATTTTATTGAATTAATTTATTTCTATAAGGAAAGCTGTTCTGTCAAAGCATATTTCTGATTAACCAATAGTTCAATGATTGAATGCTTCCAGATATGTCTTCCCACTGATAATAATTTTTCTCCACCACCATCACTTTTGTTAGGTCAAATCCTAAAACTGTGTTTTAAAAATTACTTGGCGCAAGGAGCATCTCTTAGCCAGGGTGTCTGGAGAAGTCACATTTTCATTACAGAGCTCCACCATTCCAAACCTACAGCTGATAATATTTGAACTAAGAACATATACTCCTGATTAAATGCATTTAGTCTTATTCCTAGACCAACCATTCATAAATTGTTTTACTTATGTACACACACATAGTTTTCTTTTAAAAAATTAATATATATTAGTGTGCGGGGTACAGTGTGTATTGAATCAATTCTTTGTGATACAAGTAAGGAACTATCTAAGTACACAGAGCAATCTGTGAAGCTCCTCTTCTATTTACGGAGGTTGTTCCTTTGTCTTCATAATTCTAATAGTTTATACAAATTGGCATTGACATTTCTATATTTCCCCTGTATTTCTGAAGGTCACAGGGACTCAGCCAAACCTGAAACAGTCATTTTAATTCCCAGTCTTTTAATTTCACTACAATGTAATTATCTTATAGATTTTTGTGTAGACTTATTTACTGTTTTTTTTTCCTGTTGGATAAGTATACAAGAACTAAACTAACTTCAATTAGGTAACTGTCACCAGTATTTAAAACTTAATGCCATTTTTTAAATTACATAAGTAATCCAAGCATAAAAATTATTCTTTATGATACCATTTCAGAGCAGTGGCACCAAATCCTTATCATACAATAGCCTGTGGCTCAGAAACATTAAACACAAACCATCATCACATTTTTCTTCTACCTAAGTTACGTATTCCTTGAGTTATATACAGTGTCCTTTTTATATTTCGATTAAAGCATCTTTAGGAGATAAAAAACACAAAATGGAATATTCAGCATCTTACTTCCAGTATATTAAATTATCTTCTTAGCTACTCATAGGTGATCCTATAGATTTGAGAAATCAGAATTTGTCCTTGTGTATTCAGATGTAGCCGTGTGTCTACCTTACATTTCCCCTCTACCCTTGCTAGTGCAGTATTTTAAAGACGATGCACTCCCAGAGCGGCCACCATCCCAAGGGGATCAAGGCACCTTAATATAACGACACGCTTGAATTTAAATGTGTGACACTCACACATTTAATTCCAGCATAAGTCTGTGTATTTTGCAGTATCAAACAAGTCTTAAATATAAGCATATGCCTAAATATTATGCTGAACTGGGGCTTATCCTCAAGGTTTATCCTCTGAAGGAGCAGAATAGTTGCAATACCCCAGTACAGATTAATGATGCTCTGTGAGATTTATCTTTGAATATAACAGGAAGAGGAAAGTCTCCATTAATAAAAGGGAAAATCACGAATCAGCAAATTCTGGAAACCGTAATAAGCAGGAAAACACTTTAGTTCACGCTGAACATTAGGTTTCATCCTGTGTAGCATTCAGCTTTTCATAAAATATAGGTTACCCGGCTACGTTCAAGAGAATGATATGCTACCTTTACCATTATTTGCTTTTTACTAGAGAGGAATGACAGCAGTGTTCTGGGAGAAGTCCATGATACACGTCTCTACGATATGATATAACATTGCCAGTGTGAGATTATTAACTTGTGATAATATAGTTTGAATGACAAAAACTTACTTGAAGGCATTGGCATCTCCATGGACCTTATAGTTGTCTGCACTGATTCTTGAGATAACTCTTGTGACAGCAACGAGAATACCAATATTGACCTGAAGAAGGAATGAGACTTGGTCAAGAGAACAAGTACTGACTGCGTCAGAGGTGCAAACGGCCCTAGGAGCGTATAGTAAAAATACAACAGAAAAGAGGAACTTTGCATGTTGTATTTATTTGTCATAAGAGGTTTCCAATTTTGGACTAGTATAGTTTGACCCGTGTCAGTGGATTTTGCTCTCCCCACAGTGGGTCGTTCTCCCTTTGCTCTCTTTCTATAAGGAACAGCCTTTGCTTGTTTAGGATAAATCTGCATTGATACATTGCTTCACAGCTAAAGGAGCGCTCAGGATCCCCACTGTACAAATAAATACCCTAATAATCCACTGCCAGCTGACAAATTAGACAAAAACTTCAGTGAACAGGGGCATGTGTCTGCATGCTCTTCGTTTTTGTGCTTGCCTGTGCACGGACTTCAGAAAGCACCTTTCTCGCTAGACTGCACAGTGTACAATTCCTCTTTCCTACCACGGTCTGCTTGCAATTTAAGCACAAGATTATTTTAAAACAGCAATGAGGAAAATATGTTAAACCTGAACTCTGCTCTTCAAAAGCGTGGCTCTTTTTTATGTCAGGCCCAGCAGAAACATCAATAAAATGACACGAACTCCCAGAAAAGTAGGAAATCTTGAAAAGACTAACACTGAAAATATCTAACAAAAGAGAGTTTGCTCTGGAGTCACAGGTGAAGAAAGAAGGAAATCTTTACCACTTAAAGGAAATGTGGCAAAGACCGCCTTGCTGTGCAAAGACCTTGGGTTTAAAGAGAACAAAAGAAGAGAGAATGTGAAGGTGAAAGATGTATTTCCCCTTTCCTGTCCAAAGTTACACATCAGCTACAAAGCTGATATTTAGCATCAAGTTAAGAACAAGGGTAGAACAAAACTATCCTGAACTATAGAACAAAAAGAAAGAGAAGACTTCAAAATAGTGCCGTTCCTCAGTTAAAACTCAATAATCATACTCTGTTTCAACATAAATATTCTAATTCTGAGGATGAGAGGGTGAATTAAAAAATGTTTGTTTGATGATAATAATTTCCTTGGTATTTTTTAAATCTTCTGACCGCTCTTCTGATTTTAGATTTCTAAGGGCAGATCATCACCTGTTGTAAATAGGAGCACAGCTATGATAGTTCATTCCTGCCATGGCTTTCTAGCTCATCCAAAGAGTGTCCTGTGGAACCTGACTGCTTTTCAATGACAAGTGTACTACTTGTTCAGTCAGCTTTACAGAGATGAGTAAGAGGTGAAATTCAATGGTCTTGGGATCATTTTTCCCATTCCCACCAAATCATATTTTGTAAATATCTCTTACAAATTATTTGAGGTTTTAACCAGCATTTTTGAGAAACCCAATTCTACACTAAATACGCATGTTGACTGAACCAGCAAACAATGAACATGAACAAGTTACACTTTCTCTTATTTTTCTCCTCCAAACTCTCCAATTATCCACTGCATGTCCACCAAATGATCATCACCATTACTCCAGCTTTTCATGGGAATGCACAGAAAATGCCTCTCTGCACCTTTAACTTCTTTCCAGACACATTATCTTTCAGCAGCCTTTTTTAGTCTTGCATCCAAAACATCAGTCTCCCCTTTTGACGCTTCCTTGTGGATGTCTCACTGACAGTTCAAGTTCATCCTGGCAGAGTTGCTCCATGATCCCTTTCTCTGATGACTGCAGACAACAGCACACTGCTGCCAGCCTCACGAGCCCTTAACCCTAATGCGTTCTTCCATTCCTCATTCTTTTAGAGACTCCTAGATTTTTGCTTTCTGCATAGCATTTTTAAAAATATGTCTAAATATTGTATATTCAAACACTCCCCCTAAAATAATTACATAAAAAAACCCCAACCTTATTCTTCAAATTCTGAATTTCCTACATCTTACAAAGGTCAGTGAAAATTATGAATGATAACCACCAACAACTGAATACTCAGAATCTTGCAAACTCTCACTCAAACTGGATATGAACCCTAAGATCTGGTCACGAAGACAGCACAAGCAAGATAATCTCAAAGGAGAAAATTTAGACGGCTTTCTAAAACACAAACTGCTCAACATTTCTAGCTGAATTTTTATTTCTTTATATAAAAGAAATTAAATTGGAAATTAATTTCCTAGGTATTTTGCATGGTCTAAAGTAGAAATTTTAAAAGGCCTTGAGCTTCTCCTCCTGCGCAGTCAGTGTGACTATACCTTGTGCATTAGTAGTATGTTTAAAAGATGAGAAGGAAACACTGTGATCTCACTGCTGATGAAAAGCAAGGTACTTGTAAAATTAGCAATGAACCATTACACTCAAGTCCCAAAGTTCTGTATTTAAATTTCCTGAACCGCTTGAAAAATTGTGCTTTGGTATTTTGAGAAATTAGACTAATCTCATACAGCCTAAACAAACAGATTAGTTACAATTGTCTTCCTTTGCTAATATTTCAGTAAGTAAAGTGTGGAGGTATTTCCATTGCCCTTATGACGGGAAACCAAAATACAGCCGCTGAATTGTTCCTCCAGTGATTTTTTCTGGCTTCTGATGTAAATACTTTGCCAATGATCTCAACAGGAGAATGCTTAGTTGATGAAACACTCATTATGCTTTAACCTACATCAGAATGTTCAAACTAGGAAAATAAACATTTAGGAACTATAGGCCCGATTGTCTGACAGTTGCAGTTATTTTGCCTAAAAATTACACAGGATATTTTTGCTCGCAGGTACTGGCCACACTCTACTTTTCAAGGAAATATAGCTAATAATATTAGCGCTTGTTTCCTCACTCACAGGACTCCTTTCAAGGCAGCTTGTCCAACCCCAGGCACTCGAAAGTCTCTGCGAAATCAGCAGGAGCTGCCAGTTCCTATTATTGTAGGCTTGATCCAAAGCCCACCAGAGCCCATGGAAAGATCCCAATGACATCAGGGAGCTCTGGCTCACTCCAGTGACAACTTCATCTGACTAAAAATTGTCAGATCAGGAAGAGTGTTAAATGAGTAAAAAGTACCTCTTTCAATATCTTATCTCATCAAAAATTTGTCAGACCAGATACAGTGAGACAAATTCTTTCCCTCGGGTTTTTTTGCAGAGGTTTCACCTAGACTTCCTGCAAGTCTCATGAGATTTTTGTTTCTTCTCTAGTGCAGTGCAGAAATCCCATGTGTAAAACCCTCTGATGTGGTGTGTTACATCCTAGCCAAGAAAAGGCTTGGCAGCACAGAGGAACTAAAAAAAAAATAAATGTATAAAACATATTGCTTTAATTAAATCCATTGACCAGCTTTCCTCTAAAACCACAAACTATTTTAGGCTCCACTTCAGTTTCAGGCAATGGTACAGGGAGTTATAACTGACTCTTCCAATCTGAGGTTTACCGTACGCTCTCACGGTGGGGGTTAATTTGGTCCTTAGCATGACACCATCGGGAGCACACCAAGGCTGTGCGCGGTTACAGTTGCAGCCCATTGCTGGGTCACATCAAAAATCATTACTGGGCGTTATGCATTTCCAAAGACAGCTAGTTGATTAAATTAGATCGATGTTGAAATCCAGGAGAATGATTTTGGAAAGCCTGATTCCACCCTTAGCTATCCCAGAGCAACTGCACTTGGAATGGACTGAACTGAGTTATTTTAGACTTCTGTGTACATGACTTCATGCTAATGCATGCAGTATCACACCAGTCAGAGCTGAATATCAGAGCAAAACTGAGAGGTTACAAAGGAAATGCACAACAAACAACAAAAGAAATAATAAATAAAAGGTGTAACAGATCCCTGACTTCTACTCTTTCCTAATAATATCCTTAATTTTTAATTTCTTACAGTCTGTCCCCTTGTTTGAAAAAATGTTGCATGCTTTCCTGTTTGTTAACTAAGAAGAAATTTAATTTTAAAATAATGAAGGAATTTAATTTTAAAACAGTAAAAGTGCTCACAACTGAGTGCTAATAAGAAAAAATGAGAAGCTGAGCAGCTGTGGTCTGTTCATTTGTGCTCTAATCCACCACAGCGCGTAAGTACGTACTTGGTCTCAATGACTCTGAGGAATCCTGCTGTTTCAGGGCCTTTAAACACTATGGGTCCAATTCTGTCACCTTTTCCCATGATGAGTGATGTCTAATAAGGGACACAAATTGTCACTTTTCAATCAGCAGGCCTACCTGCAGAGTAAGATACTATTCAACATACGAAAATGATGCTAATTCTGCACTGGTACATAAAGGTACGAATAAATACCATCAGGCATCAGAACTAAATCATGCATGATCAGCAGGTATAAGGGAAAGAATATTTTTTTTTATACATTGAATATTCATAAGCAAGTACCAAGTGAAGACAGTGATGGCAATCTCAGCCTGGGACCCAAGTTCCACAGAGTACCATCTGAAGACGCTGGTTACAAAGCTGATGTCCCCACAGCACAGAACTGCTAGCAATATGCCAATGAAAATCATTTAGCTCCATAAAAATGTTGTTTATCTCAAAGACTTGTGAAAAATCACTGGGAGAATAACTACTTGCAGGGAGAATAGAAAGGACTTGCCACTACAGCCCAGCATCTCCCCCCCAACGTATTGCTCAGTGTCTGCAGCACACCCACTGCTCTGTGTACACAGATGCTTTCCACAGAATTTCCTTAATTCTGCCATATCTATGGAAACACACCAAGGCAGCAGATGGTTGATAACAAACAAAGCCTTCTGCCAAAAGTTTAATGTCTTGTTCCAAAAATTCAGGTGCTTTGTCAAGTTTCTTTACTTTGAAGACATGTCCCAGGCCCGCTTTGGCTGAGTTTTGGTTTTCAAATTAATTGCAACATATTTTTTTTTGCAAAGCTGATTTAAGAGGATGCTATAGAGGCTTGGGTGTTGTGGTTTGAGGGGTGGGGAGAGTGATCGTGAAACTTTAAGATGCAGGTAGAAGCCAAAATACCTACGCATCCTTTGACTCAAACCCCAAGAAAAGAGCAGTTTGGGTATGGGAACCCAAATAGGGCTGGGAGGTTCTGTGAATTACTCCCTAGAAAAGTATGTGTGAGTATTTTTTCCCAGTCACACTCCCACCACATCATTCTTTTTTAAGGCTCCGTGATGCCGATATTGCCTGCGAGGCTGTGGCAGGACAAAAGCAGACTGTGTCTGCCTCGTCTCTAGGGAGTGGGAGTTGAAAAGAGCAGTCCCTCTGCCTTCTTCACAGCACAATCCTTTTCCTTGGCAGAGAGAAACTGTGGATGGAAGTAGTCAAAAACTGCTTTTTGAGATGTATTTTCAGGGCTAAACACTAGTTCATGCAACTAGTGGCTAATTTGTTATTTAAAGAGCACAGGCACGCATGCACACACAAAATAGTGTTTAGCCTTGTTATTTCCCTATAGGCACTAGCACATTTTTCAGCTAGCATATTCAATGCCCAGAGAGAATAATTTATCAGCTAGCTTGCTGCTATTTTGGGCAGAGCTGGGTTTAGACTATTTAACAAATTGCTCTACGTGGATCAACCTTGTGAGCTCATTTTTTCTCTTTCTCAAAATATTTTTATCCCTACAAGAATATAACTTGAGCTGCACAAATATTATATATCATAAGTGAGAGCCAGACAGTTAAAACTGTACTTTCATTGGCAAGCAGCTACGCATGCAAATTGTTGAAGGCTGTGCTCGCTCAGGTGAGTGAGCGCTTCACTATCTGGCATGTTTTGATTAATAACATCTTTGGACAGCAGCTGGGAAAGATTTGATTTTACTGGTTGCATCTCATTTCCTCCTTTGCTGCTGAACAATGGCCAGCGAGAAAGTGCTAATGTGAGAAGGAGACATTTGAATATTAGTTTATTATTTTAATTGCTCTCCAATCATCAATATCTACATATCTTTTAATATAAATGCACATACAGAAGCTCCAAGGTACAGGCCAACAAGAAATTAAGTCTGTTGGAACAAAGTCCGGAGCTGTTTCGCCAGCTCTAACCCAGTGACCAACATTTCTTATTTATATGTTTATGCTTTCACTTAGGTAAAAGAAATTCTGCCCTTCCTGCACAGGGACTTTACAGTGTTGTCATTAATAATTTGATTAAAATGCTAACATGAGACGATTTCTGCCACATCAATCTAGCAACTGTTGTCATTGTTTTCTTAATATATGTTTATATAGCTTAGTTTTTCAGAGGCTGTGTCTTGGGTGGAAGATGCTGGACTGGGCTGGGCTGCCTATAAGATGTGCTGATTTCACTGTCCCAGGCAAATGGTAGGATGTCCACTCAGCTGCAGTGTAAAATTGCCTGTGATGGAAAAGGTCAGCCAAGGAGCCACCTTCTGCTTGCCAAATAGTTACAGAGATATGCAATGCTGAACACTGGCGGTTCTGTACGTGTAGCTCTCCTTCCTTCCTTTGTGAGCAGGATTTGTGGGGGTTTTGTGTGTGATGAAATTTGGGGAAGTTTCTTTGTGTGTTCCATGGAAATCCTGGTTTTCTTAGAGAAGTACAAGGTACAGTCAGTGGCTCCTTTTGGTACTCGTCCATGCAAGCAGTCAGGATCTTATTTTACCTGACCCTCCTTAAAGACCACAGCAGGCAGACTCTGGTCTAGATTTGGGCTCATGCCTTTAAAATCTAAGTAAAGCTTTAAAGACAACCTGTTTTCGCTAATCAGTGAGTCTATTCCATGTTCATACTGTAACTTTGACATTATAACCTGCAGCAAAAATTGTAGATAACCTGATCAATTAAAGTATTGGAAACAGTGTTGAAAACAATAATCTCCCATTTAATCCCTGCAAACACCCCTGGGTACTTAAGTAATCAGAGTAAGTAAACTACAAGTCACCGTAATTTAATGTGTGAGCATAATTAAACTGCTGCAGAGCATTTGTGTAGCAGCGTCCGAGCCGTGAACCTGCACTCCCCCTGGAAAGATGACACTCATTACAGCTGGCAGCAGTGTCTGCAGCAGCCACCTGAACCCGGCAAACTCCCCTTAACAGCCCTGCCTCCATCAGCAAACCGCCGTACCTGATGTCGAATTCCAAAACCAGAGGAACAGCACAAATTCCTTGTCATTGTGAGAAGGCAGGTGCAGCTTGTTACCTTCCCCAGAGCTCACCCAAAGGGTGACAGCTCACGCTGTTGTTTTAACCCATTCCTGCCAGCTGCTGACTGCGATGGTCACCTTTAGTGAGGGCACTCAGCTTTACCGGGAACAGTGAGCTCTCTGCAAGCACAACCTTCAAATACCAGTGGGGTGGAATCAGCCTTTCAACTTTTACTGGTGCATATGAAACACAAACCACAGAGTTTGTTCTTTTGGGGGATCTTTCTGAGAATTAAAACTCACAAGATTACTCAATTCTATGCAGTTATTAACAGCCCCAAAAGGGCTGTTTCAGGAGAGTGCTCTCCCGGGATTTGAGGTTGTATTTTTGTCTTGGAAGAGTGAAATGAATGGTGTGAGAATTAACATGCATAAACTAATACACACCCATGTAAAACACAAATATCGGAGGAGGCACAAAAGAATTCTGGACCCTTTGTCTCTGTTGTTTCACAGGCCTGGCCCAATGTCAGGCATCAGCCAGCTCCGCCCTACGGCTGACACAGACGGGCAATATGAAAACAGCAGCAGCCATGGGTTTACCTACCAGAATGACAAACAACGCCGGGGCCACAAAAGCCCAGATTGCTCCATTCTCTAGTGCAAGCCAGCAGCTGCGGGGAAAAATCAGAATGATTTTAGATGAAGCACACGGTCATTTAATTAGTAATGTTCTTAATTAAAAAAGAGACTAGAAGAGAGTGCAAAAAGACTGATGAATTTTAAAAGCAAGGGATCTGATAGAGCATCAATAAGAAGCTTCTTTTCCCCTCGCACGTGGGGAATCTGAGGCAGGATCTCATTTTGATTTGTATCTTGCAGAGCGCCAGTGACAGCTGTCTGCCCCAGCACGCCTTCAAATAGCATTAGGGGCGGAAAGATGGGAAGAAAGGAAAGGTTTTATTTGCTATTTGTTGTTCTTCTATCCTGTATCCCAGGCAGTCATTTCGGGGCTGGGAGCACTGTCATTGTAGCAAGAGACAAATTGAAGCCGTCCCTGCCCTGCCTGGCGGGGGGTGAGGAGGCTGGGAGACACGCTGTCAGCTTCACACCTCTCCCCTACAGCCGTGACGATACAAGCTAGTTCACCGCACACAGAAAACAACCCTTCCTCCAAATCTTTTGCTTGCATTGTGGTAGGATTGAATCCTACAGTGTTTTCTCAGGTAACTTTGCTTTTCTTTTTTCCAAATTAGAAAGGGACTTAGTTTTCAAAATTTTCAATGATACCCATTCTAGATATTCAGATGTAGTTTTCTTCAAAAGATTAAATGTCCTTAATCAGAGATTATTCTCATCTTGTTAGAAATGTTTCAGCCCGCGCTTTGCTCTGTGCGTGGGGTAGGCAGGGAGCTCACCACAGGAGGCCCTGCGCCTCCGCAGCAGAAGGCAAAAACAGGCAAAACATCTCGGGAGCTTTTTGTGCATCATCTCAGCAGCGAAAAGCAAACCTGAGGCTTCTGGGTCTAAGAATATGCCTACACAACAGTTGAGCGTTTTCAGGTTATCTGCCCTACCCCTCAGCAGGATCTTGCAGAACTTCAGCCCTGTTATCAGATCCACGAGTTTCTCTCCCCATCAGATTTTTCATCCTTACTGCACCCGGAGTGAAGACAGTTTCATACTCACTTGCCGCTTTCTCCATAGCTGTCTAGGGACGATGTTGTAGAAATTACACAAATCACCAGTGGGCAGCCTGCAAAAAGGCAAAGCCGGCGGCAGTATTAGTAACAAAAGTATGTCTTCAGTAAACTCTGCAAGTTCAGCTGAATTTCACATGGACAACAGAACAGCTCAGAGTAATTTTAGAGTTAAGCCTAACCCGACATCCTCCTGCAGCTGTGTAATACAACATGTTTTATTCAATGACTTTTCAATAAAGCACTAGTTTAACAGTTAAACTGAGTTAGTGCTAATTTCGTTGAGAACCAGAGTCCTTTTTCATCCTGGTTTTTGTTTATGTAATTTCTGTCTCTTGCTATTCAAGCAGTGATATCCTGTGGAGCAAGAGCAGGCTGATTTTAAACAGTTTTCCCCACGTAAGTGCACCTTATTCAAGAATTCAAAACAACCTGGAAAACACAGCTGAGTTTCTCTCAGGGGTGCGTGATTAGCAGGCGAGAGGACAGACGTGGCGACATGTCGTTACCTGCAGCATCACGAGAGGCAGTTACGAACACACAGAAGCAAATTCAGATCCCACTCTGAGGCACCACCGGAGTTACTCTGACATAAATGTGTAATAGCTCTACAAGATTTCTGCGTTTAAAGTAGACTATGTTTCCAGATGGGTTTTGACAGTTCCAGTGTGCTGCATCCTGGGAGGCGGAGGAGTACTTTACGGGACCACGCGGCAATTACACAAAGGCAGATGATTACGGTCCTGCTGCCAGGGGGCTGCGTGTCTCCGGCCCCCCAGCACCCCGACGTCCTGCTGTCCCACTTCAGCACAGCCCCCCAGGCCAGCAGCTGGAGAGGAAGCGAGGGTTTTCTTGCCAACAGTTATGAATATAGCAAAGCTTCATCCTTTTAAATATTAAATGATTGTCTGCTAATTCCTGTATGATTTAATAAAATGTGAAGGCTTGGGCCTTTATCATCTTATGGAATTTAATAACCAGGTCCCAGACAGAGTATTAGACATGATAGCTTAAAGTTTCAATTTTCTTTTGGATTCTTCAGGTTTTCTGCATGGGGCTTTTACAAAATTCTCTGACAAGCAATTTCTGCTTAATCTTACTAATATCATCCTCACTAAATTCTGTAAAGTTTTCCTGTACTGGCAGAACTATAAATTTTGGAAGAAGCGTTTTCATTCTTTAGTGATTGTGGCTAGAAGCGTCTTGTATTTATAAGTAAGAAAGATACTTGGTAGTTCAGAGGCAGTCGCAGTGTCTACAGGCATTGTTTAGGTCACAGACTTTGAAATCCATTCTGCAGGGTGGAGTTTAATATCCCATGAAATTGATTCTCCTCTCCCAGGCTTGTCCAAATCAGGAATAACCCCTTAAATGCAATATTTGTGTAAGACGTAAGTATAGGCAAGATTTTAGTTTACTATCTCATTTGTCTATTTAAGAAAGGAAAATCCTACACATATTTGAGCAAAGTCAAGAATAATTGTATTCAACACAGCAGTTAAGCACAGACATAAGCCTGTCTGCTGAAACCTGGTCTGCCGTGATATACCTGGACTGCAGGTCCCGCAGGTGTGTTTACACATTCCCAATCACGTCTTTGGTTGCCGAGTAAATGGTGTTTATTGGCACAGTTTGTCTTCTGATGTAGGCTGTCTTCCCACTGCAGGGACTTTGTCACATAAGCAAAAATACCTGTGCCCAACTAACTCTCCTTTATACTTTTAGCTGCCTTTTTTTTCCAAGTCAAATGCTGGATATTCAAAGCATTTAGGATGACTCTTTATCAATTTTAAATGGCAGTGAAGAAGAAAATTAAATACAGGGTTCCTTTTGAAGATAATAAAACTTACGCAGATGAAACATAGAGCAGTCATCTGCATAAAAAGAGCTGTTAAGTCAGTGAGAATAAAATGGTCTACAGCCTATAGTGCAGTGTTTGCCTTTTATTCAAATTAACAAGATATTAAACGGATAATAGCAATGGAGGCAGAATCAAGGTTTTGTTACAGTGAAATTGGAGTATTTTTCCTTTAAGAAACAACCATTCAATAAATTCTATAGAGGTTGAAAAAAAATATATTTAGCCTAAGGGGACTGCAAAATTTGATCTGGGCTGAAGAATTTGTATGGATTATATATTACACACAAAAGTAAGTGTGTTTGCTTAATCTTTTGTCAGTAATGATTACACAGGAGCTGTGAAGTTTAGTCTCCACCCACAACAGGTAACGTTAACGTTGTGCTGGCACCGGTTATCATCTATGAAAGAATTACGGTTATGGTTTTTTACTGTATCTGAATGTTTTCTCAGTTAGCAGGTGCTACAAATATGCTCACCAACCCTAATCCAAATCGCCAAATTTATCATGCAGTAGACCATGCTTTCCAGAGCACAGTATCAGATGAAAATGTAGCACACCTTTCCGGCTGCTGATCTGTGGCGCTGGTGTCATCTGTGTCTCTGCAGCCCTAGAGCAATAGAGCAGCACGTTCAAATGGGGTAAGTCGACCCACACGGAGCCCTGTGCTGCTGCAGCTCAACCTCTCCAGGTCCCCAAGCCAGCTAATTTAAAGCTACCTCCCAAACTCGGCATCAAAATACAGCCTGCAGAGCAGGCGTAAACTCGTAATACCTGGCACAGGAAGCCCAATAACACAGTCCTTGCTCAGAGAAAATTCTCCCTGAATTCAACCCAAATACAGTCGCTAGGGTGAAGTCTAAAATGAATGTCAGCTAGGCCCTCTTCTTCAGCATTAAACTTCATATCTAATCCACTTGCTTTATGTTTCTGAGGCACTAATGATAAATAAAATGGGAAATGCCTGTAAATCTGTGTGCTGTATTTTGAAAGCTTCTGTGTCTTCTATACATAGCAAAAAAACCCCAGACAGGCTATAGAAACTCTGCAGCAGACAATTTGAAGCAATTTTAGGACATTAATTCTAAAATCTCAATTCTATTGAGAAAGATGAAGCATTAGA
This sequence comes from Rissa tridactyla, assembly GCF_028500815.1. Lineage (NCBI taxonomy): Eukaryota > Metazoa > Chordata > Aves > Charadriiformes > Laridae > Rissa > Rissa tridactyla. Next base: position 8,527,480 of record NC_071478.1, on the reverse strand, counting down.
CACAAATGAAAATATTTCCTTCTGACACTGAAAAGGTCTACTTTTCTTGATGGGGAAAAGTCCATTCTCCCATTTATTTAGTAGAAGTTAATTTTCTAATATTTTCTTTTTCTTCGGTTATGTTACATCATATCTATGCAGAAGTCTGGGACTACATCAAGCAACAGCAAATAAAGAAATTTAGGTCTTTTGACAGCTTAGAACAAAATCTTCATTCTAAGGCAGCCTATAAAGGAAAGGAAATTGTCTGAAATAGGAAAACGTGTTAAGGCCTAAGTGCCACAGCAAAATCTCCAGTATCACAAACTATCATCAGCGTCCTACAAATAGGTGGGTGGGAAAAGTTTTGCTGCAATAATCTGTGTGTTATGCTGAACCACCAAGGCAACAAAGTATTTTTTTTCCTCCCCCAGTCAATCCCAAGGTGGTTTCAAAGGTAGGATATTATCACCTCCCTCAAATTGCTCGTCTTTTGAATTCCTGGCAACTGCAGTCTTTGAGGTAATTTTAGCACCCTTGGGACTAAAGATAATACACAGGAGCTTCAATCAACTCTGCACATTTGGTATCCTGTCTCTCTGATTACTGTTGAATTCATTTTACAGGAGTAATATCTCTCAGAAAACTCAGTAGATGTAAGGAGACCAGGGATAGTGTAGAGTTCCTTGTCCCTGTCTCCTCTCATTGCCTCAAGTTTCGATTTGTCATTAATTTAGACTTTGCAAACTTTTACACATGTACCTAGCCCAGTATTTCTGCTTAAATGAGAATGACGAGTCTGGGTTTTTAAATTCAGGGCTGAGGTTTGTCATTATTGCAGGAACTACGAGTTTGCAAAAGTCAAATGAATTCACACTTCAATTAAAAGCAAAGAATGAAGAAATGAATTATCTGTTTTGACAAACATGAGATGAAACATCCTTGTCTTCCACTTCTTTCAATCATCTTTGGCCAGTATAATAGTTAGCTAAGCAAAAGTGTAAAAAAATGGCCATTTTTATTAGATACTGGAAAGTACGTGTGTATTGTGGTCTCAGGATGGCACAAGAATGCTCGACTTCCTTTTGACAGTTGCATTCAATGCAAATTTACCCTCATTTTAAGAGCCAATCAAAATAATTTCAGGACAAAACCTTTTTAGCCTTTTTCCCCAGACTTGCAAGACTTCTGTTTAGATGTGGGAATTTTATAGAATATATATAACTTCTCTCTGGTGTACTTTCATCAAGTTCATGAAGGAACAACCCAAACGCTACCCTGTAGGACACGAGCAGACACTGCTGCTGAAGGCAGTACTGATGCTCGATCTCTAATTAAATATTTCTATTCATATTCAGTGCCAATATGCCAACAAAAGAGAAAGCTGGGAACTGACAGAGCCGGGTGTCCTTTTAAGCATTTAAGTAGTGAACACTGCGATGTGGATTTTCTCTTCAAAAACATCATTCTTCAGCAACATCTATTACCAGCTGAATGAGCATTAGAGTTACACACCAGGCAGTGAGTTGCGACGCTGTTGACTGAATGAAGGTTGCCCTGATCCTTATCGAGAGATAAACAATTTGGAATGCAGTTGCATAGTTAAATTGCTTCAGGGATGTTTAGACACATTTGCAGCAATGACGTGATGTCAGATATGATTAAGGATATGCAACATTTAATTCAAATGTAAATACTTTGAGCTATACAGAAAAAATAAAGAAGTACGAATTACTTTCCCAGCAACTTGGGAGATTTACTGGATTTCAGAATATATTTTTTTTCCATCTCATTGTAGGAATAATAATTGTAATGTGGTTTCCAAAATCAAACTATTTGTCAAAAAAGGGTTTTTGAAAGGTTTACACAGAGAAATGTGTTACTGTTATATGAATAATGTCTTCCACTATCTATCTCCAACAGCACTTTGCGGCATTGAAGAAACAGAGCTTGCCACTGGGTTTCTTACACAATTCTTGACAAGAGGAACATTGCTAGAAGAACTGATATAGAAACTTCTAATGCTGGTGCCTCCTGTATTTTGCTATATACATCTATTTTGATGATAAATGCCTACTCTTGGGCCTGAAGGATTATCCTCCAAAGCTCAAAATACCACTGAAGAGACTTTTTAGTGACCACATTTAACATCCCATCAGGTTATGTACCAATAGGTTATGTACTCATTGTGCTAATTACTACTAATTGAGTGATAGCAATCATATTGCAACAAAATGAGGCAGAATGCAACATTTAGTACTAGTCATATCACAGTCACGTGCCATGTTTATCCTTGTGTCTTCTAAATCACTTTGGAGATCACTGCCATTTTACAATAAATAAACCTTACTCAAAATGCCAGAAAAAAAGGGTAAAGGTGCATTGCGGCACATATAAATCATTAATTTGTTTTCATAAGTTAATTAATGATTGATTGTAAATTGAGTTAATCAACACATCTGCTAGCAAATACCCCAGTGAATTAAAAGCCAGTTCTTAATTATTTTATTAACTGTTGTGGCTTTTTACATAATATTTCTGAAGGAGAAAGTTCTCAGGGGTTTATGAGAACATTTTCTTTGGTTTGATGCGCTTGGATTTGTATTCCATGAGCTCCGGATTAAATAAATACACAAGAAACCTCTCCAACATCAGCAGGTTTCTCTACATTTAGCACTGAATCTGGAAGAATCTATAAATCTTCCATGTCTTCAACTCTCAGCCTGTCTAGGTTCCCTTACTTTTGGGACTATGTGGAAAAAGATTAATTACTCCACTTGAGTTATGAGCCTGTTTTGAGTAGTGGTTCTTGGTGGGGTGGGGGGGTCTGCGTGTGTGTGTGTCTGTAAATCTTCTACACAGCTTTCAAACATCTTCAGAAACTGAAGCTTTAAGGTTCATAGTGTTGGCATGCAGGCCCTCCCTTAAGAGAAAAAAAATATTTTAAACATGCAGGATAAGGACACATGTATGTGTTACTTTTAAACCTGTCACAGAGAAAAAATGAGGGCAAAGAAAAAATATAACCGAACTGCAGTTCGTCCCCTCAATGTAGCAGATATCGTGTTCACCAGAGGACTGTATCAGATGGCCTTTAGACAGAACTGCTAAGGAGAATTCAAAACGAGTAAGAAATGATGTACAGAATAAAAAGGCCGTAAAATAAAAAAGGACAAGTAGGCGGCTGTTGAAATACATATATATAAGTGAACAGCATTACTATCACCCAGCTATGTGGTGCAATAGGTATCGAATATTCCAATTATGACTGCAGACGGTCTGTATTATTGTTATAATTGGTTTTCATTCACCTTCCAAATGAATTTGTGGGGGGAAAGATAATGCATGTTTTAACATATTTTGAAATTAGTCTGGAATTACATAGGTATTCCTTTGCTATCTTTTTACATCTCTTCTTTTGACTCAATGGATGAGGTTTCTAAATGTGGAGGTTTGTCAAGCATCGTTGCGGTACTTCCAGGACACAGAAAGCAAGGTAGTTTTCATCTGCTGTGAAGGGTCTGGAACAAAATATTCGGTTTCGATTCCTCAATAGGCACACAGATTATGCATTCGTTAGTGCCTTTAAAAACCTGTGAATTGTTATCTGTGAGATTAACATGTCATGGGACTACTTTTCTATTCTTAATATTGAGGTTTTGTGCAACCTTTTGCATCTAAAGATTTCAAGGCACAAAACATCAACTAATGAAGTCTTGTGATACTCCTGTACTACTGTGCCAAATTTTTTATGTATGGATTGCAGAATACGGATAGAATAATCCAGTGTTGTGAGTTAGAACCAAAAAAAGAACATACCTGTGCAGTGACACCTCCCTCCGACACTCCTGCTATTGATTTGGTAATTAAGGATCTGATCTGGCCTAGTGAGGTCATGGAATTCACTGCAGTGGAATTAAATTTAATGGACTATACATTTTAAAGTATGATTACAGTCAGAAAAATTATGCATTTTCTTATCCAACAGACCTACTCTCAGTAAGGCAAACTATGATCATAAGATGACAATTTTACATATGCTTCTGAATATAATCTTGTCCTACAGTGAGGAGACTTAAAGCAAGCAGCTACTAAATGCTTACCCCATCCAATTCCATAATAAAATAAGTGCTTGCTCTCTTCTGACCCAAATACTTTGATCACCATACTGTAAAGATGAAATCCTTCCACCAGCATCCATGCAAAAGCACTCAGGAAGAAAAAATGAAGTAGAATAGCCAAGATCTTGCAAGGCACCTAAATTAAGAACAAAAATTAATACATTACTTCTTCGTGATGCAGTCATATTGGTTTTCCAATTTCTTTTTTATTTCTGAATACATTTACACGCTAAATGCTAAATTGCTGGAGTAAATTAGTCTTAAAAGCAAAGCATTAGAGAATTTAATTTTTCAACAGCATTTTCAGGTATCTTCAAAGTAACAAATCCTCTTACCTTTTAATAAAAAAAATATTCCCAAACATGATGTGGAAATCCAAAGTGATTATTTCTTTATAATAGTAGGAACAATACTCCTACTAAAGTCTACAAAACATTTAAGAATTCAAAACTGAAGGGTTGACATCCTGTTGCTGAGCCTGTAGGAAATACAGGAGAGTCAAAGAAGTGGGGGTACAGGCATTGTCCCGTACTCCCTGCTCCATGACGGTAGAAAAACCAGCATAGTTCATGCCTCATTTTCTATGATGAACTGGTAGAAAGTCAGTGGATCAGTTAAGCTCGAGTGAAACATGGAAATTTTAAAATAAGGTGCAATGTGAAACCTGCTCTTGATTTACACTCCGCCATGTGGCTTTTCTACTTTGCTGCTCTTCATATCAAAAGTAGGGCAATGCACAAATTAAACCACATTGTATTCCAGTGTCTGTCTGTCCTGATTAGAAATCCTGTAAAAGTCTCACATGCTCCTCCATCAGCAGTACTAATATAGACACTGCAAAAAATTATAGCAAGCTATCATTGGCTCTTGAGTCCTAATGCTCTACGGTGGGCAACTAGTTTGCCAGCCTGTTTGAATTCTCAATTGCCCATAGTCTGACGTAACAGCTGTATATGAAGTCATATTTGACAAGAACACGTGTAGAGATTAAGGCAAAGAACCAAAAGTCTTCTCTGTAGGGTGTTTACAGACAACATGAATACTCCTTGATAGGCCTTTATTCACTGCGTGCTATCAAGATTCTGGAAATAGGAGCTAATACGAAATTCAAAGCAACAGAAAAATACCACCTAGAAAGTGAGCCCACCTGCTGTAAACTGGACTATCTGTTTCAATTTAAACTATAACATGTTTTGAAGTGAAACAAATGCTGCCCCAAAAGAGAGGAATGTCATGACTAAGGCAATGCAGCAAGAAGTGAAAACACCCTCTTGAGTCCTGTCTACACCTGCCTCGGTGCTTATGGCCCACTGTGGGCTACAGGAAATGCAGACTGGGTTTAAGACCTGGCTTTTCCTTAAATTGCTCCTCAAAAAGGTCTTTACATTTTTCTCTAAGTCTCCTGTTAGCCTACCTTATGAAAACAAGAAAACATAATCCTTTCTTCTTCCCCACTCCTCACGTATTCACACAGCACATTCTCCTTTCACCACTAATTGCTTTTCGAGGATGTCTCACCACAAGTGGTTTCGCTCATCACACAGTAATTGAACAGATGTGGCTGCCAATGATCTTACCACAAGATAACCTTGTTTGGTTTGCTTTCAGCTAAGGCACATTTTAAACACGGTCTTGGACCGAGTCCCAGCTATATCTCTGCTTTGCATCTTGTAGCATACTGATGATGGTCATTCTGCTCCGTAGTTGAAGCATCCCTTCTGTGACACCTACAGAATTTCAGAGGGGTTGCTTGCATGCAGTCCATGTAAATGAGAAGATCTGGTTTTTTTCTTCTTCAAGTTTCCCTTCCTCGCCTGCCGAGTCACAGTAAGGTGTCCGGGCAGGTGGAGCCTGTGTGCTGAGGAAGCATCACCAGTAGGAACCAGTTTGCTGCCGCAGTGGTCTGCAGATGGTAATCATTAGTTCCCTTTGTTGCATTAGCTTAGTGGCCCTGTGCTGGCATTTTGCTCTTTTTGTTGATGGTTCGGGATTTTGTACACTAATGAAAATTAAAATGTTGGGACTGGATAGTATAATGAAAATTGAAGCTTTCCTGTACCTTCTCACTCGTACTCACCCAGTTCTGTGCTAGTGCAAGGACATTCTAATGCAAATTCACCATGACTAGATGTATTAAAGAGCAATAACTTTAGTTTTAAATCAAGTAAGTGAGATCTGTAAGTGTTTTAGTATTTCGCAATGTTTGGTGACATATCACTAAACCAGATTTGCTTATTGACAAAAACTGTAAAAACCCTTCCAGTTAATTTTATCGTAAGGCTATGAAATCCATTTTTATGCCTTTTGATTTCCACCAGATTAGTCCACAAAAATATAAACGCAACATAAAGCTGACTTACAAGCTAGTTCTGTCAAACGGATACTTTCCAATTTTTGAGTAGCCAAACAATATGAATCACAAAACAACAGAAAAATGAGACATAGTGAAGTAGCAGGAGGCTGGTCTGTACAGAATTTTGTACAATACCGAGTTGCAGATTTTTACATAAAATGCATAGCAAAGTTGCTATTCATTCTGCATTTCTGACTTAATTATTACTTTGAAGATACTCTTAAATGACAGAATTGCCTTCCTGAAATAGGCATTGAAAAGCTGACTTTACATGTTAAAAACAAGCAGGCTTCCCTTGCTGTATCACGTGATGCACACGACTTTCCGTAGAATACCTGTAACAAGACAGGTCTCATTACTGTTACTCCTACAGCTGACTAATTGTGAGTCTGTGGAAACAGAAAAATCAGTCCAGCCAGTAGCAAGGCCTATCGTGTTATAGTGATCGAGAAAGTAAAGCAGACTCTCAGAAAATAAGAGCCATTTGTTAACTGAGGACAGTCTTAAAACAGATCATAAATTTGCATACATTTTCTAAATTCAACTTGTAATAGTGTTTTCAAGTGGCAATCTTACCACATAATGTAGAACCCTCTGAAAATGTCTTTCCCTGCAATCTATACGCTGCTTTGATACACAGTCTTGAGTTTCTGCAGGTACATATATCATAAACAAAAGTAGCTGGTACCATCTCTCTATTTGGAAGTGTTTCAAGCAATGCCATACACGAGTACTGAGTGAGAACCGGCTCAATACACTGAGTAACTGCAAATAGACACATTAAATTTTCCAGCTGTACGGGAAAAAAACCACTGTACTTCAATTTTCATTTTCGTATGTCTAATTAATATTTAGTTTTCTCCCACAAACATGCTCAGGTCTTTGGAAGGCTTTAGTAGCCTAAAGAAATGTTGATGTTCATTATTTTTAAACCGACACTGCTGTTTGGGATTCTGTTAAGAACAATGGTGCTCTCTAGTCTACAGCAGAGAGTAACTAAGAGCAAACCTCTCTGAAAAAACAAATGTATCTATTGCTGAAAGTCTAAGGGAAGTCATTAGACCAGCATGCAGAAAGCAAAGGTATCTTCGGGACTTGGCAGTATAGGAAGAAAATGCTGTGTGCAAAGATATTTTCTTTCTCTAGAGGAAAGATATCCTGGTTTCAGGAATAATTGCCTTCTGGAATATGCCACGATCATTTAGGGCTACTGTTTTAGCACTAGTGATGTTAGGTATCAAGGACCAGCTTTTAAAAATATAAATAATTAAAATATGTTCTTGGATGTATTAGAAGATCAAAGTCCTATTCATGGAAATAGTTTTGCGATTAAAAATACTCTTACTCTACAAAAGGGAAATGGCTGTAGTATAAATTTTAAGTGATTAAATAATACATCTGAAATTATCAGGGAAATACTGTGTACCGTATCTGGAATCAAAAACGAAATATCCCTAGAGACGGAGTGGGAAGAGGATGGAGCCTAAAGGCAGTCGTGCAAGAAGGTGATGTTTCTACGGTGCCGTTCCCCATCGCACTGTATTTCCTCGAGCAAACTGGTACCACTTGTCCTCTCCAGCAAGGGCACTTACAAACTGTTAAGCACTGGATACACCCATTTCTGGCAGAAGCAGAAGATTAAGAAATTTACATCTTCTAGTGTAAATACTGCCTCCCTCTTTTTGTAAACTACCATTTAGCAGTTCAATTAAAGCAGCAATTAAAGGTATTAAAACTGACGTCAAAGCTAGTGAGAGCAGAGCATGCAGAAGGTAAGGACATGAGACTAATAAAAAGATGAATCACAACACCCCTGATCCCAAGAGGTTCAAACAATAAAAATAAAAGTGTAGCAGATGGTATGTACATCATGCTTTTCAACTTTAAGATCTTTACAGTATTGTGCCCTATAATTACTGCTGTTACAGAGGAGAGAGGGCTGAAATGTGAAAGTGTTTCACTCCAGAAAGCCTGTGGTGTAAAACAGGTCTTGCTTTCTGTGTGCTATTGTTTCAATTTAGCTAAAGTAAGTTTTGAACAGGTTTAAGAGACATGAAAATATACACCTATTAAACAGCAATTTAAATCTATATGAGTGTTTCAGCAGCTCAGCTACATCTGCTTAACTAAACAAGCAAGACGTCTGTGTGTGGACAAAGCACATTGCAAAGGTGGGTGGACACTGGGACAGGTCTCTGGAGAACACAGGCTCTACCTACATCCAACTAAAACCAGGAAATACAACTAGGATTTCATATTTTTTTAAAAGACTGGAGGTGATGCTGGCCTTGATAAGGTGTAAAGAGGCTTTTACGTGTTCTCTGAAGTGACTCAGTTGCATTGTCTGAAAATCTGGAATGGATGAAAAAGGAAAAACTGTGAGAATAAGACACCCTGTTACGCTGAGTGAACCTTTTATTGCCCTGAAGCCTATGTCCTTTCAGCAGTGTTTTAGCTCTATACTCACTCAGAGAGGATTATTTTAATGCCTGGTTTCCATTGTCTTCAGTTTCAAGTTATGTCTTTTGCTGCTCTCCACCGTCTCCATTGCATTTCCCTTCTACACCATTCCCTACATTTTCTCCCTTGCACATTATTTTACTCCTTCAGGACCTACCTGAATGTTAAATGGCAAGAGAGTATGAACTTAGTTTTACGAAGTGCCTTCGCATCCTCAGGTAATAATAGCCTATGTAAAACCAGACATTATTTTTATTTATAAATTTAACAGAAGTCCAAGGGATCTCATTTGAGCTGAATATAAATTTAAGTAGCTGTTGCATTGGCCAAATAAAGAGTGTGCAAACCTCATATTTACTTGTACTGAGAATAAAAAGATTAATAGAAACTGTTCACTGCTCGTCAAAAGTAATATGGAGCAACAGCTGGACACCAAGGTAGCCAAGTTTTGACCATTACAAAACCAGAGCACATTGGAAGACTGTCATAAAATCAGGTTTTGTTTCTGCTTTTTGCAGGTGGGACTTTCCATCAACAGACCTTATGTTACTTTAAATGGCATTTTTTAAACACAACAGTGGAAACAAATTGGTTTTACTGGTATGTGATACTGTTAACTTGGCATGTTCATCTTAATGTATCCCGGACATTTTAGATGCCAGTTTTAATGGTTTAGATCCTGGTAGTCTGCATAAGGAATTCCCAACTCCAGTAGCAGATCCATAAAATCAAACTGTAATTTCAAGGTCCGATCTATGTGATCAGGCAGAAAAAGCCTATGCCTGCATAGAGCTTAAGTACCACATAAGCGATATGAAGAGGTTTGTCATTTACTTAAGTGTTTGCCTTAGGTGCCCAGAGAAGTATATACATGTTTTACTGTACTGAGGATCTTGGATTAAATTGTTACACCGCAATACTCGGAGGTAATGCTTTCTGCCACCTCTGGCTAATAAGGAATACTTGCTATATCTTTCTCATTGATTATTACTCAGGTCAAATAAACATGAATGACACTTAAAAATCATCTAAGTTTCCAGAATAGAGATCATGATCAATAAATCTGCTGTTCAGAAAAACAGTGTATTCTACCACACAAATAAAACTTTATGAGCAAAAACCAAAGACCACCTGTTCTGCCCTCCAAGAAAGCAGAAGAAATTGCCACAGCTCCATCAGGAAGCTCATTACCTTCCAAGAAGTATAAAATTACTTTTTAATGCGGGAAAAAAAAGGCAAACTGTACTATAGCAGAGAACAAACAATTAAAAAAAACCACCACCCCCCTCCAAAAAAAGACCCAACCCAAAACCCTAACAGAAATACAAATACCTTACCTAAATACAAAATTCATACCATTTTCTCCAATAGAGAATTCCTACCGTTTCCAATACAGAGAATGGATGAGAGAAAGCATTAGCCACGTCAGGCCCAAGGCAGCCATGCCATTTGGACACACAAATGTACTCCAGTAGCAGGGCGATTTTTCCCATTTGATGGGTGCATACCTCTCTCAGTTTTGCAAACGTCCAGACACGGCCGGATACTATGATAACACTATTTGAATGCACCAAAGGCTTTATGCAGTGTCGTAGGAAGTAATTTTTGGCTAAGGCATGGTAAAAATAGGAGATCTCACAGTCAAGACCCTTGCATGTGGCATTCATTCCATGGAGGTGCCTCGCAAAAACCACAATCACTCTTTTTAGTGCTTACCGTCCCAGGGCTGAACTGAAAGCTGGTGACAAGCAGGATCTGAGCCACCAAGACAGCAAAGGACAGATTGGCATGGATATGATAGCGCTGGTTGCGGATGGTGCTGACAGACCTGGCAGAAGATAGAAAGACACATGAATAAAACAGCGTTCCAAGAAGCATGAACGTATATATAATTTATCAGCAAGCATTTTGATTGGCTTTTGGTCATTCATTTTGATGGGGTTATCATGATATCTTTTGAGCACTCCTTCCACCAGGACGGAGAGGTACCTTACTGGTTTCTTTTGTATTCTGCTGCCGTCCTGAAGGTAGCAGAAAGACTGATTTGCACATTAACTAGCTCTGCTGATGACTTGTGATAGAATATTAACAAAGGGCCTGATCCTGAATGGTGCTGCGCTGTCAAGGCAGTCAGATCTGCACCTCACAGAAAGCATACTGCACCTTGCACCATCTAGCTCACACTGTGCCACAAAGTTTCTGGTTTTATTTTGTTGGTATTTGCCTGCATTAGAATTGAGGGAACATGAATAGACATTGGTTAGGAATTTTTTATTATTATCAGCTTTTGAGCACAGGAACTATAGCTATTTATATGGATGGGCAGTGCCTATCTTGACAGAGACCTGACCTTGATTACAACATCATTTGAACATATCTCTCTTGGCTTCGCAAAAACCATCTGGAAATCTGACAAGAACATGCTTTCCTGGGAGTCTTCTGACCTCGTGTTTCTGTCCGCATCCAGAAATAGGAAGTAGAAAACAAAAACATTTATCTGAACATTTCAGGCCTTTCGCATAATTGTATTCTTCTCTTTAAAAAAAAAGAACAGTACTAATGATAACAGGATTTCTATTTCAATCCATGCTGCCTGCCAGCCCCTACGGTCAGCTTTAATCGTTTCAGGAGACCTGGACTGTTTGGCTATGAGAATGGCAGTGCTTCCGCCACACAACAGGACACACTCCCATCTTTTTGTTTATCACACTGGATGGTGATGACTTTTGGTGACACATCGTGCGTGTCCCCTGCAGCAGGGTGACACGGGCTGGGCAATGCAGACGACAGCTTGTTGTCAGCCCTGCTCCTCCAGCACTGTTGTAGCCAGGGCTCCATTAGAAGGGAGCAAAGCGGAAGATGACAAGAAGTATCGATGTCCTAAAAGTAATTCGAAGAGACGGGTTGCGCTGCCTGGTGCCAACGACTTTCTAATAAGGAACTTCATGTAGTCGCAAACTGGAACATCGTTACCCAGAAGGCAATCAGGACTGCCCTCCTGGGAAGCGGCCGTTGTTGCCAGTACGTGGAGTATCAAAGAACTTGCCAGATTCCTCTCCACTTACCTCATGGTCATCTAACACTACATTGCAAAATTTCACTTCAGTTGTTTAATGAGGCCTGGCTCTCCAGTGAAAACCTAATAAAATTATTTTTAATTGGCAGTTTGAATGATCCTGTATGTAGGTGGGGTGCTTAACCGTGTGACAGTCAGCTGGGTCCAAGCTCTCTTTAGAAGTCTTCTGTTTGCCTCCAGTTCCTTGAGGAGTTTTCAGCCCCGCTGTAGCAATACCAGCTCCTTTTGCTCCTTTTTCTTTTCTAAACACTGTAACATCCAGTTTTGCATTCAGACAAAAGTGGAGCAGATCATTCCCCTTAGCCTAAACATGCCAACAGTGCAATGCCAGATAGGCAGATGTTGGACTTATTTAGACTAGACTTTGCCATGCGTTACGCACTTAATCCAAGTATGACCAACACAGATCTTGAGACTTGGAAATAATATGGGGTTTGGAACAAACAGACATTGCAATCAGTTTGCTGGGTTTCAGCAAGTCCTTTTTCCTAGAAACTGGTCTCCTAACAGGATGTCCAAAAGACATGCTTAGGCACAGAAATAAAAAACTGAACTCTAGATCAGGAAGAACATGGTTTAGTGTGCAAAAGGAGACAAGAATCCCATCCCTTGCTGTGCTCCCAGTCGTCTGCACAACCTCAGACAAATTACTTCACCCTTTGTCAGGTTTTCTACTTTTTATTTAGACAGAAAACGCTATGGAAGTTTTTTCAGAAATGTTTGTATCAAGCCTAGCGGAGCCTCCAACTCAGTTGTCGCTACTGGAATATAAACGGCCATAAAGCCCATAAGTGCCTCGTGGCAGAAACCTTCCCAGTGCTGAGAGCCCTCAAAGGCACTGCTGTGTGATAGGCATGGTGCTGCGGAGATCCAGAGGATTTAAACATAAGCCGTGGAGTGAATTTCACAGTGCCTATAGCGTCCCTCATCCTACTAAAGCATCACGTTAGAGAACTAGCCTAACAGATAGTTGAAAATAAATGGGAGTTACGTGATGTAACTGCACAAGCTGTACGAAACAGAGACGAGACAACTCATGTTGACCAAACCTTCCTTTCTGGGCACACCTGCTTGGCTTTATAAACACACTGCCTTACAGACAAGACAACTGAAAAGCAGAAAGAAGCATTGTTTGTACTCTCCAGGCAATCCAAAGATGTATGTAGGGGGGAAGAGGTGGCGATCCTGCCAGCCTTGCTCATATTGCACTTGCCTTGAGCTCCAGACCAAGCCCTCCTACAGCCTCATTGCAAGATTCCTGAACTATAGCAAAACATGGACAGTTTTAAAAAAATTTAAAAAATCCCTCGTAGGATGGAAATAGCTTGCTATATAAAGACCACCCCATTTCAGGAAATTAAAGTAATTTAGAAATAACCAACCAACTGTTACAAATAGATGTGCAGAGTCTAATTAAGGAAGGTTGTAGAATTAATAGCCTTTGTTTTATCCTGAGCACCTGAAGGGATCCTTACCAGTGGCCTGAAATGCACTGCTTGGCTTGCTGCATGATAGTTGCTCTGCAGGTATTAAGTTAAAATTACTCACGACAATATAGCAAATGTGACCAGGGTGATCGTCAAGCAGAAGATGGACAGAGCGCAGCCAATGTAAGTGATGGAGGAGAGGGCCACCTGGTGTTCTCTTGTTAGCTGTACACAAAGAAAAAAAAACAACAACAAAAACGAAATAAAAACGATTAATTGATTTATTACACTACAGAACCACAGGTCAGCGTCCCTGCACACAGCGTTTCCTCCTCCATCCGCCCGTATGTAAGCTGATGTTCACAATCATTCGCTGCTGTTTCTAATACAGGAAATGAAGAGGTAACTCCAAAGTCTGCCACGTAGCCAGGGCATCCACATTTTAGTTCTCTCTTTTATTTCATAAATCAGTATTTCTTCAGATTAAGTTAGTGTCTCTGGTGCTGTGATATCATCAAGTCTGAGATTAGAGCAGTTTATTGGGCTGCACAAACAATGTCAGCAATGGGATCTTTCACAGCTCGCAGGGTGCTTTGCTAATGCTCTCACGCTGCAATAATTTACATCACTGTGCAAATACCAGAAGTGCTTCACAGCAGTGAGAACTGACAAACCAAGATGACCCATAAATCACAGGCCATTTATAGCCCACTTGTTTTGTTTAATGTATCACGTTTTCAGTGCTTGTTGAAGGAGCTGGACTGGCACTACAGAATGGAAAACCACAGAAAAGACCCAGCACGAGCAGTCAGGGTGTAAGCCTCTCCTCTCAGCCTCTGTTTTTATCTACAGACGCATTTTGTAGAAGTAATTCAGTTTTTATGCACGTTCAATCTGTAACTCCAAAGTGCCCGTCACTAGGATCTACGTTAAACCAGGATAGATTCAATGGGGGAGGGATGGTGTGTTTTGACCATTCATCCTAAATTAATCAGAAAGCGTGCTTTAATTTTCCATGCAAGTTCTCATAAAAGAATGACAAAAGCGCCACACCCAACAAAGGGAGCCAGGCAGTATTAATGTATAATAAGTAGAACAGAACTAGGCAGGAAAAAATTTTCTCATCTCAGAAGAATTTTCAAACATTTTTCCTGACTTGAATCTGGATGGAGTTGACACTTTCATAAACTGAACATTTGAAAAAACAAAAACAATGTAGTCAATCAAAAAGTTTTAATTTTGATGTTTGAAATGCTGTGTTTTTATTTCAACATCCATTCACTATAAATTCCTCGCTAAAAACTCATTCTAAATATTTATTCTGAAAAAAAACCCAAAAGGAACAATATATTTACCAATTTTTTCATAGTAACTCTATCTAATAAAAAATAACCCTTTCTCACAGTTTGGGATTTTCTATTAGTTTCCACACACACAATAAAAACTCACCCCCAAAGTATTTCATCTGAGATTATCAAATCCAACCAGTTCTACCAATAAACTTCCCATTAAAATTCCTTTTAAAGGCAAGAAATAACATGCCATGAGGTTATGAGGGGAAAAAAAATCATTTTAAACACAGACAAAAATGATGTGTTGTATATGTACATTTTTCGTGTAATTATCTGCAAACAGCATCAGCTCACGTGCAGTAAGTTTTACAGCGGAGGAGACGGCGGCTCTCGCAGCAATCTGAGAACTATTAAGTGATGCAGCAGCAGTGGCATTGAAAGACAACTGTTGCTATGGTGTTACAGTTCCTAGGAAATATGATGCAGCTTTTTAGCGTTTCTTTCTCTTTCAGCCAAAGACAGATTTCTTTTTCCTGACTTGGGTAGCATCAATTACAGAAACAAAAGGGTTCTGTGTGCTGGACCAGTTTAAAAGGTCCACATAATTTCTATAAAAGAGCTCCTATCGTTCCTCATCCCCCGGAGAAGCCACGTGAAGCCATTCTTCACAGATATTCCTGAAACAGGAATAACTTGTGTGGTAAATTGGGCAGTTTGAAAGTGATTTCCTCATCAGGGATATTCATGTCCAAAGTGCATGGGCCTTATTTCCTGATTGCTCCAATACACATCCCTTTCTCTAGCTACAGGTGGCTTGCAGTTCTACAGAGGGAGGAGGGGAGCAGAGGAAGCTTTTCCAGCTTCAAGTCACTCTGAAATCAGTATTTCTCAGCAGTTCAAGGCTTTCTTTCACTCCTTTCACTCCCAACACCTGCAGCCAGAAAATCTTCCCTACAGAGGTCAAAGCTGCTCCGTGCTCATTTAGATTTACAGTGGTCTATCACAGGGTTTGCATTGGCAAAGGCGGGTAAGATCTGCCAAGGAAAGGTAATGTCTTACTATCACATCCATGTACAGAAGATACAGGGGATCCATCTAGTGGAAATGGGCAAAAATCAAAGCCTTTGTTTTTTCCCATAATACATCCAAGAGAAGGTAATGATCACAAAAACATCTTTTGCTAACAAATTTCTACTATAATTAACATGCCTCTAAGGAAGTCTTTCTCTGGGTTTTAGCTCAGTCTTCCTCCAGAAACTCCTGCAGGGCAAGAGAAGACATGAATCAAGTTCTCCCAAGTGGAGGCTGTATTACTTAGAAACGAAAAAGGAAAAAAAAAAAAAAAATCTCTTATCGACAAAATGTAGAAGATTCATTCAGACCTGAAATAACCTACACAGGTCCCCACATCTATGAACTGGAAATTGCTCTTGCTCTGGCAAACACAACCAAAATCTGATGAAGCATTAAAGAATGACGCATCTAAATCAATACCCACATTAGTCTGGTAACAACTATTTCAAAAGCAACATCACTGTAGCTCACATTCTCATCTTGCCTAGTGTGAGGGACAGAAAGCCTGTATGTAGTTTTGAACCATTTTTTGTTTATTAAGGAACAGACGAAGCCTGCGATAGCTGTTCTCAATCTGAACTGTGGGGTTGGAGGGGTGCAAGAGAGCGGTCCCTGTTCCCAGCGGCTCCAGAGGGTGAAACCAGCTCCTTTCTGTGGGTGATCTGAATTGCAGGGGGAAGGAAACAGCGTGAAAAGAAGGCCTGGAATGACTCCCAGGGCGTGGGGCCTCATTTCTAAATACAGGTATATGGTGTGGGAGAGAAGAGAACCTGTATTTAAAATACTAACTTCTCACAACCCAGCTATTACAGCACAGCTCGATGTTGTGTGTCTCTGTTCATATTGTAAGGAATAAGAAGCATACAGATTTTTAGAAATACCTGGATTGTCAAAACATTGTGCATCATCAATTAAGAAACAATGTCCTATAAATTCCCATGCTCTGATACGAGCTGATTTCATCTTACCTTGGCTTGTATTTTTGAAAATGTTTAGACTTCGTGCACGATGTGAAATATAAGACAGTAATTTGGGATGATCTTGTAGTCAGCACAAAAATGGTAATCAGGCTGTAATGCTATTACTAAGGAAAATAGCATTAAAAAGTACCAAATAAAACATTGAGCAATCTGTGAAGTAGTCCCATGAGCCTGATTCTCACACTTGTCCCAATCTACATTAAATTATTCTTTTCTTCTAAAAGGTTTTGCTTCCTTGAGTTTATAAGGTCATTCTCTTACTCTGCAGCAAGCCGAAAAGCTAGGAAAAGTGCTCATGCGGTCATGAATGTTAGTAATCATGAACACAGAAACAGATGTTTCTTAGTTTCAGCTCTCACAAACAGACAAATCAAAAATATAAAACTCACCCCCTTTTAGTTTAGGCTGTAACACCCTTTACCTTGCAAGTGTCACTAATAGCATGGACAAAGATGTGACGGTTTCAGTAGTTACTGCAATATTATAGTCTATTGTCTTACCCTTGTTTTCCCACATAAAAGAAGTCAGTCCATTGCTCGTTATTTTTATTTTGGGAACTCACAGGCAACTGGATGGCCTGAGAAATGATCCTGGAAAGATACCAGTTCAGACTCCAAATATGTATTTTTCCTTTATGATGTTGTTAATAACAAGAAAATGAGTGACATCTAACTCCTCTGTTTAAAACTAACTGCGCAGGAAGATGAAAATATATTACTAGAATGGGACGGTACTTTTAATCTCTGGAGTATCTGGAAAAGGTCAGTTGAGGCTGAAAGACTTATTCAGTAGGCAATGTATGAAAAATGGTTTGATCTGTATCTAGAACAGAAAACCTACTTATTTATGTAACATTAATGATCAACTGTATATACAACACAGCACAACAACCCATCAAAAAGCTAGATGGGCTACAGGAACACAAAATAGCAACTGGCCAGATCAGAGCATCTGTCTGGGCAGCACAGGGCTGTCCCTGCTCAGCGTCCCCTTCCAGGTGCCCCCTTCTGTCGTGTGAAATTTGCACTCCTGTCCCTTCTTCTCATTATTCATCTCGCAGGCAGCTCGCTGCATGTTTTCAGCTTTGCAAAAGGGATGCTTTTGGCTTTCTCCAGAGAAAGGGACATTTTAGGGAAGTACAAATCTAAAATTTTCTTCTTTACATGCTGCAAAATATCTCTTTATGTCTGCCTTTAGAGGCAACACATCAGACAAAGGGCTGAGTTCAAATGCTTAAAACAAGGTTTGTCATAGCTGATCCTGAAAGGGTTTGTCCATATACCAAATTACAACTTCACAATTTCACCACCGAAAGTAGTAATTTCATTGTCTAAACTACTTTTGAAATCTCCTTTCTGAAAAGCAATTCATCTTCTTCCAAAAAAAGACAAGTTCTTGAACCAAAAAAAGTTTTACAGCCTTAAAAAATGATCCCTGCAATCTAAGGACTATATCATACCTATCATTTGTATTTTGGTGTTACTTACCAGTAGCACACAAAATATGATATTTTTGCATTTGCTTATATAGTGTATACATTTTGTGAAACCAAAGTTATTTGTTTACTGGTGGAAATGTAAGACATGACAACTGTATTTTGCCCTAAGTCCAAACATAAGAGCAAGTTATATTTTAGTCTCCCTTTTGGTAAGCTTTCCATCTTGAAAAAAGCATTCCTACCATGAAGTTACTTACAGTGATGTATGGTTTTTACCCTGTTTATCGAACAGACTGAGATCTGCCATGAGATGATCAGCCTGGGCTGAAATCCACTCTCAAACCCTTCTGCAAAGGCCTGAAACAACATCTTATGAGACATTTCTGGGGGGAGGGAAGGGAGGAGAGGTAGGGGTGAAAAATTAAGGCTCAGCCAACCCTATTGAAGCTGCACCTTTAAAATGCAATCTGAATCCAATTAAGAAAAGGATGAATAATTATCTTTGGCAGCCTGAGTGTTTCAGAGACATTAAAACGCTGGCCTTGGCTGATGAAGCTAATGGTTTTAATTGCCTCCAGAAAGGCTGCTGAAATTCAATTTCAGTCCAGTGAGGGCTTTATTTATATATTAAATAATAATAGCAATACAAATCTCTGTTTTCCTTCAGCTTGCCAAGCACTTTGTTAGGTACATAACATTACGGGGTTTTCAAATTAACATCTGTGTTTGGTTCAGGAGGCTCAGTCTACTCACCGAGACCACAAGAACCATTTTGGTGGGGCCATACCCAATGGCACTGCGCAATCACTACTCGCAGAATAAAAAGGTCTAACTTGATTCAGAGACTTCTTTACTCAAGCCACAATGTATCAGATACCACAAGTTTAGAGAAAAAAGGCCTCCAAGAGTCCTGCTTTGCAGCACAATCATCTTTATCAGCCATTTCCAGCAGAACTGCTTTTGAATTCCCATTCTCTATTAACTCCACAACTCCTGGTGATCAGCAATAAAGTGCTACGAAGGGGGCTTTTCAGGATTAAAGGAATATTTTCCTACAGCCAGCCCAGCCTGGTAGCTGCTTATTTAAAATTTTTCACTGTGACATGAAAAAATTTTCCAAATATCTCTGCCAAGGTATTAATTAGTAATTTTAAAAGCCCACATCGTCTTTTAAAGTAGTTCTGGGCAAGATGTCATCAAACAGTAGGTAATCTGCTCATTACAAATCTCACACAGAAAGTTTTTACTTCAAATGAAGCCTGAAGGAAGCATGGCAGGGAGCAAGGACTCAAGTTGTGAAGTGGTACCAAATGATAATAAAGTTTGGGGATCAGAAAAGCAGATATTTGCAAGCGCTTCCTCTGTTTGTGTAACACAAAGCGGCGTGTTTTTTCTGCCTTCATTTCAGGCCCAAGGCTTGCAGTGTTTCTCAAGAAACACTAAATGCTGTATTTACAGCAGATTATCCTCTGTGAAACTGAAGGATCTACTTTTTCCCTGCACACCTAAGACTTGTACATCTGGTATTTACTTTCTGTTCCAGCAAGAGCAGACTCATCCTGTTCTCCAATTAACAGAGGAACCAAAGTCCATCAGAAGGCTACAGGCAGAATAAAACCCAGCCCGGATCCCGCAGGCTCTCACAGGCAGAGAAACGATGGTCTCTTGCCAGACCCTGAGTCTGAGTTTTTTCAAAGCAGTTGAGGATAATTAAATACCCAGCTCCCAGTAAAATTCAATGAAAATTAGTATGTCTGCCTCCCTTATCCCAGGCTTGGGCTTTGATTCAGAAACGTCCATTTCGATGCAGGGCTGTGGCTAGCCGTGGCTTGCACCGTGGCCAAGAGCGTCCAGGTACCCAGCCCTGAATTTCTCCTACACCACGCTTTGGGGACAAAGGGCATAAAAAGGCCAGTACAGGAGACAGATTGAACTCAAGGGTACAGAATGAACTAAATTTAAAGACATTCAACAGAGAGCAGTGATGGATAAAGGTGCAGTATCACAGCATTTTTGTACTGCATGGGGAAATCCTTTAGTCAGCAAGAAGACCTAGCTGCCAAATGGCTCGGTGCTTTCGTTTTCACCATAGAAAGGAAGTCTATGTTATTTTGTTAAGTATTCTGATTAAAATAGAGTCCTGTTTCATGCTCCTCAAACAAAAAGGTTCTTTTGACCATTATAGCACTCTTAAATATTTGTGCTTTTCCAAAATAAAAAATCATTTTTTGTTCTCCTCTGCTGAGTGAAATTCAGTAACTGCCAAACAATTCTCTAGGGAATTTGAGGGGTTTAGTATCCTGCAGCATTAGTCCAACTTTTTCCGTGCAATTCTATGGGATTAAGGACAGAACCAGAAAGTCTCCCATTTCCTCCCATCAAAATCAACAGAGCTGTACTGGCATAGGAGTGGAATAGCAAAAGAATGAAAAATGGCTCTGAGTTAAAAATCAAGATCAGTGCTCAATTTTCAGGAAAGATGAGCATAAGCATAGTAAGGACAAAAGAAATATGATGCACAATCATTCGTGAACACATCAGCGAGATGTGTTTCTCCACGGGGACAACATTCGCTGCAATAAAATGGAAGGGGAAGCGGAGAGAGTGACAAAGAGCAAAGAAAGTTTACAAAGCAATGCTAGAATAAACACATAGGCTGATTTATCTTTGTTCATCTGATGGGTAAGGGCTGTCTAAACTGTCTGTAGACATCTCTTCAGTTAAATAAACTGTCAATGGTAATAAACAAGGACCAAAAAAATTGCAATGCCTATCCAATTTTTAAATATGCAACACAACAGAAAAATTACTGGACTAAGGCATTATTCTTTTTATGTTCCCATCAATGAAAAGCATGCTGAGAAAAGTAATTATATTAAAATTACAAAACAGCAGAAATAGGAGAATGCCGCATTATTTCCATTTCATTGTCTTATTAGAGTACATAATGTGGACCTCAGCTGGCTGAAAAATTTAAGAAAAAAGGTTATCATTTCAGACTGCTCTTTTAATGCCTCCTGAGGGCAATGTTTGATTAATAACTGCAATATTAGATTTAGGAAAACAGGGCTCCAAACTTATAAATTACACACCTATCCCCCATATTTTTAAAGCATTTCACAATATTAGGACATTTTTAAAACAGCCTTTATAAACGTGAATAGATGTACTTTGTTCTCAGTCAGCCATACATTGTCAAAACTTGCTGTCAAACTCAGCTATAACAGTGAAAAATAAAATAAAAACACACATATTGCCCCAAAGAAGGAATTCAGGATGTCTTGCCTTTTGTAAATAGAACCTCACAGCCAAATCCCCAAGCCTATTCAAAACCCCGGGCTCCCTAAGGATGCTATGGGTTGTCTCTATAGCTCCAGCTCTAAGATCAGATGTTTTTAAACATTTTCCCCTTTATAAATGCTTCTCTGCTTTCAAGCCCATTGGAGGGCAGCTTGAACTATATTGATTGATCCTCCCTTCTGAATTATGGAACAAGAGCTACAAACGGGATGAAAAATGAAGTCATTTCTAGCTTTAGAAATGCTAAAAACGTGTTTAAAATTTGAACAATTTCTACCACAGATTGTACAGCACTATTACTTTGCTGGAAACATCCATCCACTTGTGAACTTTATAGTAGTCATTTTTATACCCTCACAGTTGGAGAAGATGGAAAGAGGAAAAAACAGTGGAAAAAAAACCCAATTTAAAAGAATGGTCTAGTAGCCATAAATATTACAGTTGTGTCCGGCATTGGTCACCTGGGGGAGGGTGACCCAACCCTCAAACTCTATTTTGCTGTGGGAGACAATGATTTCCCCTTTAAAAGGATTTTTGAACTCTGGGTCCCCAGGTGTCCACCATCCTTTTGATGAAATGACATTTATGTGGCAGATGGTACAAATAGCCTGGCATGCTTTGTAGTTGTTGGATCACTATAAAAATAAAAACTGCCAGATGGCTGGCATGTTTCCTGGCAGGAGCATAGGGCCCCACTGACTGATGAGAGGAAGTAAAGCTGCCCAAAATAAAATAATAGCGTCTGAATTTTCTTTGGAGTGCTTTTGAAATGCGGCTTACTCCGTGTTGGGTTTGATTCCTGCTGTCTAGGAAGCACCTTGTGACATCCCTCTGTGTGACTCCGCTCACGTCTCTCCTCCCAGTTTCATCTGTCCCCCCCGGCTCAGGAAGGGGATGGCTCCACCAGCCGTTTCTCCTCTAGCGCGAGGCACCGCTGGGTGCTGGTGTGGGAGGTGGCATTGCAGGTTGAGGTCTCCCCAGGCTCTGCGGCTGCAGAGGATGCCCACTTGAGGGAACATCTCCTCTCCCATCTTCTGCTGTTCCTATCCAGGCTCAAGCCTGCAGCACAGCGGAGGACCATCACACTACAGTACTACAAGAAAGCCACCACAGGGAGCATGTCACCCTGGGTGCCCTCTACTTGGACTTTCTCCAGAAGAAGCAAACATAAACCAGTGTAAACACATCAAACTAAATGGATTATTTTCTTTTTTCTACCACAGCTATATTAATGCACCATTGTCTCCCTAACCATAACACTGCAGGGCAGCTGGCAGTATGGGTTTGTTCTGACTGCACCAGATGAAGCAAAGGCTGGAACGCTGTTCTGTGGGTCACGGAAGGAGAAAGACAGACAAGAACCCCCAAGAGCACAGCTTTAGCAATGATTTGCTGGGAGGGACTTTTTCACTCTGCCTCAGTTTCCCCCATCAGAAAGAGAAGCTTGATCAGAGCAATGAGTTTCCCAGAGGAGGGGTACATGGATTAGTTAATATCTGCACAGCCTCTCAGAATGTCCCACTGACAGGTTTTGTTGGGGAGATGCAATTGTAAAATTCTCAATCTTACTACCTTGATCAGAGTTGTGAAATGACTTCTCAACAGAGTTTCCAAATTCTGATCATGTGCTGACCTTAATTACATCCATGCAACTTCAGGAAGGCAATCAAGGGCTGAGCATGTCCCTTCAGGAACATTCTGCACATCTTCGGTCACACTTTACCTTCAATTAACTTATTTATTCATTTAAACCAGTTGATGATCACTAATCTCCAAAACTCCAAATAAATGGTGTCATTCCTCAAGTTAAAACCAATATGATAAATGAATCTCAGCAAGCAAGCATGAATTTGGGCCAGCCATGATACAGACATAACAGCAGAGTGATAAAGACACAAATAATTTCGGCCTTCCACATGGGCCAATTCATCAGCAGGCTAACAGGTCAGTGCCAGGCTGACATCTGAGCACCACATGGTCGTAAGTTTTTCCAAGATGGTTATTTCATTCCTGAAATAAACTTGTTACAACCACTAATCCCCTGCATCACCGAAAGCAGCCAGACTGCATCCATGGACCTCAAGCTAATCAGCAGTATTGTTCGTACCATTCTTTCGCAATCACTGCGACTTTAGTGCATTCAAGCTCTTACTGAAACTAATATAAAAACCGTAGTAGTATTCAACTACACTTGCAATCTGAGCTTGGTTTTAGCTAATTCACAGCATTCAGCGTTCTTTTTCTTCACACACTGCTGTATAGCACACATATATCAGAGTGGAGGTTCATTTTGTCACATTTAAGTTAAAATTCCAGAATTGAAAATTTTTCTTTGTGACCTCTCTTTCCATTTCTTTCTCTGAAATATTGGAATGAAAATGCTTTTTCATCTCAGCAGATTTCAGTCTCTGGAGATTACTTCCAGCTGGCATACAGTACAATAGTGACTGAATTAATCTAACCTGTTTTGCGTAAAGATCAAGAAGAAAAATCAAGAACTCGCAGCTTGTTCCTAAGAACTTCCTTGCATTTCTATGCTCCCTGGAAATTAGACCCACCTGGCAGCCTGCTCCATAAACATCTAACAATTTGTCAGCATTCCTCATCTCACAATACTTCGAGTATTCAAGAGAAAGCACCGTCAGATGCAAGGTACCCTACAATTTTGTTCCTATGGATGTCTCACTGAAACAAAATGAAATCCATGTGAGGCATTGCAATTCCTCCCCAAGCCAGGTGCATGAATTATTAACAGAGTTCTGTTCCTTTCTAATAAAATTGCGATGATAAAGAATCTTGAAAATATATAAGCGCATTTATGCCCACAAGAAATGCGCAAGCTCTGTAAATGTATAGAAAGTTCTGCTGGATATTGGGGAAGGTGTGAAAATGAGCTGGACCAGCGCTAGAAGGAAGGGAGGCACAGGGGCAGATTCATGGTGTGTTGAGGCTGACAAGGTCTGGATCATGCTATTGTTCTGGAAGTGGAAAAAGCTAGGCTTTACCATGTGTAGGAACAAAAAGAATGAGTTAAACAAGGAGATTCTTTCTCGAATTTAGCATAACTCAGAAGAAAAAGTCACCATCCTTGACAGATAGTTATCATACAAGCTCAGCTCTCTGGTCATTAGAAATGCTCGCCACAAGTATTCATGTGGCAGGTTACTTCTGAGGAAGGTCACTTATTTTCAGTATTTGTTGCTTAGAGACGCCTTGGCTTTGTCTGAACTCAGAGAGTATGCCGAACTCTCCAGTTGTGAACAGCAAACTCTTTAACAAACTGCAGTGTCTCATTAATGGAAAGCTTATGCTTCTTTTTTATTTTTTCTTCTTTTTTTTTTAAGCAAAAAGAAACTCAGTCTCATGAAGAGGAGCTGGGAGAGTCAGAACGCTTATCGCAGTGAACTCATCTGAAGAGTTCATGGATTTCCACATCAACAGCATTCTCCCTAGGGATCTTCTCCCAGGTCTGAAGCTGCTGCATACATACTGGTCTGTATTGCATCTCTTTAGAATTGTTGATATCCCACTCTTTTTTTTTTTTCTTTTTTTTTTAAAGTTGTTTTCTGTGTATCTGCCTGCCTTTCTGCAAGGGGTGGTAGAACTATTGATACCTGGTTTTACTGACCTGCTGACTGGTGCATTAGGTTAAAGGCTGTTACGGTGCCCTTGGAGCGGATCTCTGCCTGTTTGTGATACCCTGAGAACTGCATTTATCAGTACAATAGAGAGAAAAGGAAACGATACTTTCGATAGGAGAATGAAAGTATAAAGCACACAAAGTAGAATTCCCATGAAGAATGAAGTCACTTTTTTGAACCAAAATACAGATTTTGATGAAAACCTCTCCAGTTTTCAAGCAATCCATTTCCAATAATTCATTTACATTTTTCATGAAAAGCAGACCCCTTTTTGTAAGAAACGGAATCTAGCCAAAAAATAAACATTCTGTCAAAAATAGTGTTCATGTGGAAAAATTTCATCCAGTTCTATTTATACAGCTACAGATATATAATAGCTATATAAACAGAACTGTTCAAATGTGGGCAATTGCATATTCCCACCCTCACTTTTTCTTGTCTCATATTGTCTGTGAATTCCATTTATGAAAAGCAAAATAAAATATGCAAAAGTTCAAGATCGAACATAACATCATTGCAACAATTTCTTAGAGCATTGACAATCTAGTGTTCCAGCGGGTGATTTATACGGGCCCTTTGAACCTTAGCTCACGAATTTCAGAACATGGTGAATAAACATGTATATGTGTTTGAAATCCACAGCATTTTAACATTTACTTAACAGGGTTCCAAGGACGCCTGGGAGAAGTTTCCAATTGCCTAGTTGATTCAGTAGGCGCTATTGCTTAGACATGTGAAGCAAATACTTAGCAAATGTTTTAGGAATTTGTAACTGAGTGTACTCTGCTTGTATAGCTCAAAACCCAGGCAGCTTGTCGTAGCTTGAATCTTAACTTCATGCCAGTTACACAACGAAGATACAAGATTTTTTTCACTGGTTAAGAAAGTTACTACCACAAGATAATCCTAAACAGTCAATTTAAAGGGCATATCTTGGTCAAAGATTTGGGATGAGATCTTCTGATGAACTCTGAGAGAGGGACTATGAAATAGCCAAATGAGAGGAACTGGAATTAAAGCACACTGAGGGGATGACATCCTTCATTGGCTCGTTAGGGGCAGTGTTACCTGAGACCCCCCATGGGCCCACTCGCATTGCCACCTCACCATAATGTCATGCCCCTGCAGGCGACGGGAGGGCAGGGCAAAGCAGCCGCGCCGAGGCATCATTCAGTTCATTGCTCTGCAGACCAGTGCACCCACATTTCTCCACGCTGCAATGCATTTGTAAATTGTGCCAATTGAGGTGCATGCAAAAATTGTTGTTAGGAAAACTTCAAGAGGTTAGAAATGAATGCATATTTTCTACCTAGCCTGCACAATCTTTCATTGAAAGCTGCAGCAAGCATTACGAATTCTCATGGACTGGCACTAGGAACACAAGGACTATATTCTGGAAATACTCCTGTCACCTTTCAGCATTTCACTTTTCCTGCCACAAATCTATAAATTCCCTTCTTTTTTCTGTTTAGAAATGGGATTTTAGGTAGAAGGGGTCAAAATTATGTGAAATAAGTTTCATTAAAAAAAAAACCCAAAACTATTTTATACAGACTTTTACAGTACAATGTCACATAGGGAATGTTTTTATCCATCAGAGTGACTTGGTCTGTGTCTCACACATCCATGTAATGTCTCAGCAGCACTTCCATTTTTGTTTCTAAATTATCATATAGAAAAAAAATCAATGCAAAAACATTCCACACAAACTTTGGCAGATGCAAATGCATTGCACCAAGAAGGAAGAAAATATTAAAAAAAGAACCATTAAATGACTGTGAGGAACTGGACAGTCCATTCATGTCCAGCTTTTCCTAGTTATGATGCTAGTTATTTCAGATCTCTTTAGGAAAGCTTGATTCCAAAGACTTTGATATGAAATACCTTTGATCTCCAATTATTAATATTTCATAATATTAGAATTTATTGCAGCATGTCATTAATCATGACAATCTCAAATCTGTTTATTTGAAAGTTAGACCTTTCAGAACTATTCCCCAGTGGAAAATCAACTCATCTTTCACCGGCATTTAATTGATGGACAACCTGTTTAATCCTGGCTCAATCCCTGTATACTGCTCTTTACAACAGGGTTAACAATGGTGCATTTCTCCCATTCTACTCTTGTCTCACTAGATGGGAAGCTCTTCAGGTAAAGCTGCACTTTATTATGAATATGAATAGTTCCTAGAAAAATAATACTTGGAAACCAGCTGGGGTCACTAGGTGCTTTACAAGTAATGAAGATAAAAATATTTAGATAAAAACTGGTTGGCCTGAACAAGACACCCCCATTTTTAAATGGTTAGACTAATACAAAGGACTGTGGGTATTAATTAAGCTCTCTGGATAGCAGAGACCACCTTGTTCTACGCTGTGACCCTGACTTGTTGGCATTACACCATCTAACCAGGATTACCATGTGAATAGTTGCGTTACTGAATCAGGAACTTGTAATAGCAGTCTGAGATGATTCATTCCTTGAAAAGACTTTGGAGCTGCTCCGTGGTATAACCCCAACTACAGTTCCCTTATGCTGCAAGCCCACTTTTGTATATATCTGCAAGAAGCTCTGTGCCACCCTCAGGAGCACGTGCAGCCCATCCTGCAGCAGTAGCTGTCTCAGCTAAACTGTCTCAGCAAAACTGTCTAAAAGAGGAGCAAACCCATCATTCAAACCAATTGACAGGACCTGAGACATGGCCATACAGTCAATGCATCCATGCCAACAGGGCTGACGAAACCCCTTTAGCTGTAGCACAGAGGACACCATGCTTGTTAGCAGCACACAGTGATAAATATGACATTAGGACTCCTACTATTCTGCTGAAGCTCTTCTTCAGTCTGTTAATTTATATTATTAGGATGGTGTCTGTAGAAAGCTGAGAATGTGCCAGAGATTATAAATTTGTCAGACAATTAGTATACATTTCTTTAAATGTATGGTTTGTAAATTATTTCTACTATACATTCATTATTTATTAACTGAGGGTTGTCTGAGCAGGGCTTCATCACTATCTCCATTGGATCCTCCCTGACAGTAGCACACCCAAATTAAGCAATAAAAACATACTTCTCATGCTCATGGCAGTGCTATCTGCTAAGATCCAGGATGGGGCTGACCATGCCTGGTGCTGAGTTTTGTAGAGGGAATCCTTCAGCAGGCACAAACCGGTACGTCCCTTTAAAGGAGCAGACACTCTGCCCCATCTCTGAGGAAATCTCAAGGCATCATAAGGTATCATGAAGAGAAGAACATGTCTATTGAGGTGAGCAACACATTTGCCATCAAAGGTTCATCGGAAAACAGTGATGAGTATGGACAGCAAGCATAAGGTCCTGGGTAAACAGGGAAAGTGGCACATTCCAGCTGAAAAGGGGCTTGCTTGATAACTCTTTGGACAAAGGAACTGAGCATAGAGAAAGCTATACATAAGGGGTTCACTCTTCAACTCTAAAGCATTATTTTCTTTCTCACGCTCCTTCTACACGAGCCCCTGTTTGGCAACAAGGTGAAGAAACAGCAGCAGGCAGGGACTTGGAAAGCTGGCAGAGACAGCGGTAGGTGCCAGCTGGCAGCAGAGCTTGCTTCACACAGAGTTCAAGCTCGGCTGTTCATATTCCACAAGTCCAGTTACCCAAACCCTCACACAGCCAAATCTCAGCTGTCTCTGTCTTGAAAATGAATCATAAATGCCAGGGTCATCTGTACAATGTCCTCTAGTGCTTTTCCTGCCTACTACTTTAAGAAATCATGCCAAAAGGGTGAAAATAAGGTAAAGAGAATTCCCACCTACCATAGATGTGTTTCATTTCATGCTCCTTTTCAGTTCCCAGAAGTTTTCGAAAATATAGTCAAGAAGTATTAAAACATCATCCCAGAAAGGAAGATGTGGAATAAATCTGAGTTGGGCAAAAATGAGCCCAGTTCCAATCACCTACTGATGTGGTGTGAGGATGCAACTCATGTATTTATGTATTTATTTTAACAGACAGATTTACTCCTTTGCTTTATCTCACCTTCAGAGGCACCACTTGCATCAGAATGGCGAAGTTAGTGAGGTGGTTACAGAGACACACTGAGTAGTTGAGGTCCCCACTCTCACGCACACAACCTTCATTAGACCAAACACCAGTTCCATCACTGCAAAGCACACAAAAATGGAACATGACCTCTATCAAAATGCGTCTTATCAGGTTAATTTCACATGTATTGAACTATACAGGAGATAAAAAGGTTTGAAAGCCATCTCAGGCTGGAGTATCCACAAATACTGCTAGTGTCTTCTCAATTCCACCATGAAAATAGTTAAGGAAAATATTCACCAGAACAGAGCCCAGATCAGACCCCTACATGAATGTCTTTAGAGATGTCTTCTCAGTTTTACAACCAGTGATCAATAACATTTTTCCTTTACATCGCGCAACCCATTTATGGCACTTCGCCTAGACCCAAATTTGTCTGTTCTGAGAACTATAGTATCAGCCAGGTCAATAAGTTTGCAAAAGTCAAAAAAGTAAGCGTATCATATCTGCTGCCTCTTCCTTGTCCACTGTCCCACTCATCTCGTCAAAGTATGTAATTCAGACTGAGCATGATTTCTAGTGACCCACCCATGCCAACTGGTTGCGCCACTTCATCCCCGGGGGCATCAAGAGCAGCTCCTGCTCCACTGAGGATATGGCCGGGCTGGCTGTGTGGCCCGGTCCCAGGGCTGTGCAGGAAAGTCATCCTCATGAGTTTGCTTCTTCCTGGAGCCAGGGACACCCACAAACCCCTGTGCTATCACAGCCCTGAAGTGGAGTGGGAACATAGAAGCCACAGCCACACATCTCGAGGGGCTCCATGGGCTCAGGCATCGTGGGTCACCCACCCAAACTGCCTGCTTCTTAAGCATTTATTACTTTTGATATTATTCTGGGTCCTGAAGCTAGACTGAGTGATCTATATTTTTCTTGGCTCTTATTTTAAAGATAGGTATGACCTCACCCTTCCTCTGTCCTTTGGGACCTCCTTGAGTTCTCAAAGAGGGTCTGTCACAGGGCAAAAACCAATTGCTTATTTTTTAACTACCATGCACTAGGGAATAAGACCATCTTGACATAAAACTCATTTGGAAGCACAGCTTTCATACTTCGGTTTCTGTCCTGAGGCAAAGCCTCGAGGGCCCAAGCCCCAATGGAAAACAGTATAGGAACAATGCCCCAACCATATTAATTCGCTTCAGTAAAATCTGTTTCTCATTTACTGTAATTTGTGAGTAACCATAACAACGAGTAACTGCCAACAGCTGGGACAGTTCAACATACTTGTAACAAAACTTCAGTAAAACAATTACAGTGACCTTCCCATGTGCATGCCGGGTAGGAGGGATCCCAGCATTGCAGGCTTACACCGTTACGGCTCAAAAACTGGTAATCCTCATGAAATTAAAAATTCAGTATTTGTATTCGTTGTGAAATGATTCAGTAAGAGCAGCACATTTGGAAATCAAAACCAGAAGAAATATATTCAGAACTAAAAAAAACACCAGCTACTGCTTTTCAATAGATTCTATTTTCTGAGTGAAATTTAAGGTGATATTTGTGCCCCTTTGTTCTCATTTTCATTCAGAGGCATAGTATTTCTTCATTCCATGCATTGTCCAAAATTCACAGCTCTGAAATACTGCTCGCACATGGTGTTGTGACATAGGCACAGGTCCAGTAAAAACAATGGCTCTGCTGGAGGTTTGCCATCTTAAAACATCCAAGCATCTGCCCAAGTGGACATACTCATAAACCAAGATAAGCATGATTTGTATCAGTCCCCAGTTCTGATTCCAAAATTTTTCAGTCTCTCAATTACCTACCTAACATGTGAATAACAAGTCTCCTATTTATGGTAAGAAGCCACCATGAGATCGTGTGTTTTGTAAACCAGTGGCTCCATTTCTTTAACTATTTCCATGAATGAAAGAGAACAAGAAGAATACAGGTAGTATATAGCATCACAAACTGAAGCATAATTTAATTAAAGCAAGTTAAATAATTGGAAATTACATAACATACCTATAGTCCAGAAATGCACAGTAAAGATGAACTCTGTTACTCTTATTTAGTGCTTGGCTGTATTGTCTGGGAGTCTGCAAGAAAGAAAATATAAACACTGAATGAATGTTTAAAAGGACTAAATTCCACTATTCAACTACTTTAAATTCTCGTTGTTATAATAACTTCAATAGATTTATTCTAGATTAACATAGCATAAACTGAAAACAAATTTTGTCAGTCTTCGCGGCTTTAACAAAAACTCCAAACATGCGAAGGCTGGTACTCACTCTTAATTTTGCACACTGGGATTAAACTCGTCACTTTGAGTGAGAGATCTGGGTCCCGTTTAAGTAAATAGCAAACCAGGATTATTTATTGTATATAAGCACAAATATGTGTGTTAATTTTTGCAGAATTGGGGCGTTATTCTTCCGCATATATTTGGCTCCATTGTGGTTTTTTCTCACTGGGTAATAAGAATCTCACATTTTAGGATTAATAACACTGAAATATGTGCATTACAATGACCAGCTCACAGACATTTTTCTTTCCACAATAGTGATTATTTTAAAACATACAGTCAAACTGAAAGAGCAATGCCATAATTCAAGATTTTATTTTAACACACCTTAGCATTATGATGACATTAATTTCTATCTTCTATAAACAGATTCAGCCACTAACTCAATCTTCTCTATTCAGGAAGCTTTCAGAGCCCATTTTCCACTCTGTTACACCAGTTTCTTGACAAAATAATTCAAATTATATTAGAGCGAAAAATAATAGTTTGTTATAGACAAAATATGCAAACTAGCGGATTTCCAGAATCTGTTCAATCCTTTCTAATACATAAATCCCCAAAGTCCACATTGTGTTAGACCCTACCTTAAGGCATTTTTTTAATTACAAGAGCCTTCACCATAAACAAATCGCTGGTGAATTAACAGCCCTCGGATTATTGCAACACAATCCTGCTGTCAAGCTGAAAGATAACCAAGTATTGCTTTCCTTGTTTTAGAGAAAGAAGGAAAAAAAACCCACCGCCTCATCATGCTGAAACTCAACCAAGAACAAGAAGTCCCTGATGCAATTTTCCTTCTCCTCACCCACAAGTCCAACAACCAGCGTCAGGCACAAGGTAGCACAGTTCCCTCCTTACTAGCGATAATAAAGCATTTCTGCTTAACCCAGGACATTCACACATTCGTACTGGATTTCCACATACCACAAGTAGCTATGCTGTAGATAAGGTCATTTACTTCTTAACTCGCATATCTGGATAACATAAATGGAATTTTCTTATCTTTCTAGACAAAATTTCTAGTTCCTCGACTCACCCTGTTTTCCCTAAGCCTTCATCATAGAAACAGCTGAGATTGCAGGTCAGGGACCCACAGGAGCAGACCTCTGTGAAGCGCAAAGACGGACACGTATCTGCCAAGGGTGTCTATTTTCCCCTTTGACTCTGGTGACATCCTGTAGCCTTTTTCCATGAGGGGAGCAAAGCAAATGGTAAAACCTCACACTCTTACAAGTGTGCCACACTGGGAAGTGATAACAGAAAAGATTCATGTCCCCCATCACCAGGAAATATCTCACTGATATAACCCCCAATCTGCTCATACCACTTTCTTTCCAGGAGCGATGAGAGAGATGTAGTAAAACCAAGTATATGACATTAATTAATAAAGAGGAGTCCTTCCTCACCTGTGAAAGCCCTTCCCCATTGCTGGCTGCCCTGCGAAGGCTCCGTGCAAGGCTTCAGGATCAAACTGGTATGTTCCCTGCTAGATCCATCAATACTGAACCTCCCATTCCTTTCAGAAAGTGCCCCACCATAAGCCTCACCTTTAACAATCGCAGGGGTCCTGCACACCTTCCAAATCACAAACCACCTATGAAATATGGAGTGTCTTTGAGAAACTGCTTCCTTCCCTTAATCCCACCTCTTGCTGCTCAGAGTATTCCTGAAGAGCACTAGCTCAGAAACTGCAGAAGACTGATGATCCATAACCCGCGGCTGGAAAACAGCCTTCTGCAACTTCAGTTAATTTAAAGTTTTGCTGGCAGAGTTCATTCTGGTTTACTGGCAGTAAGGGCATGTAGCGTAATGTTTGCCCATTATCCTGTATAATGTTATGTTCATCATGTCTATAGCTTTCCTGAAGTAAGCAATTTAAGAGAATCCATAGTCAGTTTGTATTACAAATTACTTCACTTGTATGACAGACAAACAGTGGCTAAAAAAAGAGAGAGAGAGAGAGAAAGATCTGCTGTAATAACAGCTAAGATCATACAGTAACTGTCATTTCTGATTTGTAAGATATCTCTAGATAAATCTCAATTCTTAATACACTAAATGGAGAGGGCACTGCAGGGTCAGGTTGGAAGAAGACATAGGACTTCAGTTGCGTATCTTTTTACACAAATAAATCCCAGATGTATGTTTTACCCTCAATTAAGTATCTCTGGCAAGAGACAAATTATTGTTTTTCTCCATCTTTAACTCTAAACACAGATGTCACTCATTTGACAAAGAACTACACCAAGTGAGCCTATACAGTCTCTGAGCTGTCCAGAATTGTATGCGTGCCCACATGAAAAAAAAATAGATAAATAATGCATATACAAGGGTCCATACCAATTTGCCTAATGACATCTAAAACATCCCATGTTTTAACACACACGACATAGGTCTCCCAAGGCTTTCCAGTGGCATTTGTGGTAACTCCATAAAACACTCATCTTCTCAGACTTCATTGAAGTTCTGCAACAAAACCATCACTAGAATAGAAAGCCCCTGAACATACAAGAAACTGGCTAAAATGAGGAATAAACCCTCTGATCTTGAACAGCTCAACTTCAAAGTACTTTCTAATCTATGAAGAATGAACTGACTGTACCTCAATACTGCATTTCTTAAGTTAAACTGTGTGTGACAGCTTATATGTGATTTGGATCCTGGAGCACGGGGGATATTGATTTAATGACATTGATAACAGAAAGCTTAATATACAAGTAAGCTTTTACACTAAAAGATTAAGTCACTTGAGTGTTTATAAAAGCCTGTGAAAGGACAGTTTATGCAGCTTTCAGTAGTGCAGAGAGGGAAAGCACCAGCACGCTAAGTAATCTAGGATCCGTGCATAAATTCTCCATAACCTAAGTTCTTTTTATCGGTCCTTCTGCATGGAGAGGGGTACGTGCACCTTCTTCAAAAAAAGAATTACATTAAAAGAGGAAAACAACCTCTTGTCACTGAGAGACAGTGCAAATTCTACGTCTGTCTGATGGAGCAGGTATTTTGGGGCAGGACTGTCTCTGTTCATCCTCCCGTACACTAACCACTGACTCAGTAGATCAGTCAGATTTACAAGCAAACCACAGAAACTCCCTGTATGTGTTGAGAGCATATAGAGGATATGCATGGATGTGTAATGGGAATACGCTACTTGCACTGCTGCGAACCAGGCACAAGGCCATGGTTAGTGGGTGAAGAGGCCAAAACAGAGGGGTAGGGGGCTGAAAGGACTGCTGGAAACCTTCAGAAAAACCTAGTGGCAGGAAATGTCGTGAACACAATTGCAGAAGAAAAACAGTCAGCCAGCTGCTGCTGGGAAGGCTTGCCAAGGGAGAGAAGCCAAAGAGAGGGTGGGGTGAACCTTTTTGTGATTAGCTTGTTTCTCCTCCCCTGAATTTAAAAAGCAAGTATTTAGCTACACAGTGGTGGCCACCAAGGGAGGAGGGTGTGCACCTTCTAATTCAATATGTATTTTTCTCCAATGTGAAAGACAAATCTGTGGGTCAGATCTGCCATGGATCCAAACTCAGTAGCTCCAAGCCCAATGTACTGGATGTTGGACTTCCTCTCATCCAAAGTAGATGATAATTTACCCTCTTAATTTCAATATGGTGTTTGCTTGTCTGTTTACAAAATACAGCATTTTGTCTAATTCAGAGATTTTGAAGCCCTGTCTTCTCAACCCCCAAAAATACCATGGATTATTTTGAATGTGGCAAGAGAAGGCACTAAGACAAACAAGCCTCTTGGCTGTACGCTTGCATCTTTTGTGTAGTTCACAGCCTCACTGAAATATTCTTACGGGTGTATGAATCAAATGCACTTTTGATTCTGAGTTATGGATTAAATGAGACTAAAATGATGCCTCTAATGGAAGGATTTCCTGTCCTTACAGCACCATCCTGACTGTTAGCATGACCTATCCAGGACCACACGGTTTATTAACTTTCCTTTCCACCTTATACGATCCACTTCTCCTAATTAGCTAGAAAATTAAAACTTTAAGGTACATTCATCTGTTCAGTTCCCTGGAAAAAGACAGACAGAAAGAAAGGGAAAGAAAGAATAATCACCTATTTCTACGGTGGCTATATTGGCTGTTATCTTCCAAGCTGTGAGAAAACTGCATTTCAACAGACCTTGGGCTTAGATCACCCAACTATTTTAATTTAGAGTCTGTTTGACTGATTCACCCTAAGGTGTAACTAGCATATGTAATGAAAAAAATGTTACAAATTGTAAAAAAATGAATTTAGCTTATCAATAGGGAATTATAAAAGCCAAACCTTTAGTTGTTCCATTGTTGTCAACAGAGCTATGCCAACACACACTTAATGAAGCAACGAGCAAAATACTGCAGGCACTCAGGGTCAACATGAAAGCCTGCTGAATGCATTTCATAATGGTACAATCGTACAGTTAAAAAATCCATGATATGGCAAAGGGTGGAAGACAACTATATTAAGGAAAAAAACAGTGAAATATCAGAGGCTATAAAAGCAACTGAAATTAGAAAAGGTTATCACATGTAACTGAATATGGATTGGGTTTTATCCTTCCTTTGCCTGAGGATAAAAATAGTTGACGTATTATTTTTCTGCAAAAATATTGTTAATCGAATGCTATACCAATGGCCTTCCCCGGTTCTCAGACTTCTCCATTTAACAGCTGCTGTATTGGGCAAGCAGTGTGAGAACAAAAAAAGTAATGAAAAAAACCATGAGCAACTGACTCAAAAATGTCTTGGCTGCTCTAGTAGATAGCATTTTTATAAAGAGAGAAAGAAAAGGAGGAGGAAATGGATGAGGAAATTGTCCTGGTACTTTTTTTTTTTTAATTATTGTGCATAGCAAAAAAATTTGATTACTTCTGAATGTGTACAGCATCAGAAGATCTTGCTATTTTTCTTAGACTAGCAAGTCCACATCCCTTTCAATAAAAATGCCATCCTCTTAACAGGATCGCATCTCTCTTATGGCACCGAACAAAAGGGGCTTCATCCAACAGCTGCCAAGACATCTGACCACTTGCAGATCTCAGCGCGGGCTGAGATTGCTGAATGTACTCTAGGTGCAATGTCATGACAGTGTTGAAAGTGTAAGAGCTCTTCTCTCTGGTTTTGGGTGCTAAATAGAATAAAAGTCATTTTTTTTTACAAACTGCTTAAGGAAGGCTACAATTTTGGCAACAGAAACTGACTGCAACCTTTGAGTTAAAATTATAATCTCCCTCAAAACACATGCACAGCTCCCAAATGGCTTTTCTTCAATTTTACAGTTAAAAAATTCCCACCCTAACACAGAAGTTACATTCACGTAGATCCCTCAGGCAGTTAACACAGCAGAGCACCAGCGGGCCAGCGCTGAGGCCTGGACTCAGGAATTTCTGAGCACAAAGTACCTTGCTCAGCCTCACTAAGCCACGTTATCCTCTATGGACTATGCTTTCATACATTCCTCAGTTTCGAAGATCTCAAATATGTTACAATATATGTCTTCCCTTTGTCTTTCTCTTTGGCCTGGGTCCGTATGGGCACGGTGAGTGTTTTCTATGTATTTGTTAAACACTGGGCAGTGACGAGTAGTTGCATGCCACATTCTTTCAGCTTGGAAGCCAAAACTATTGAAGATGCAGTACCGCAGTGTAAAACCATGCCAAACTCCCATTGACTGCAATCTGGATTAGTAATACTCACAATATTGTTGTAAATCATGGTAATAAATGAAAAGCACAGAAAGGCTGCAAAATAGCCACAGAGAAAAGGTGGTTCATTTTCATAAGAGATGCATGGAGCTGATTTCAATGGAAAGGATGTACAAATAGAAACTGCAGGATAAGGACCTTTGAAATTCAATTTGGGCAGCAAGCAAGTTACATCAGTAAATATTTGATGTTTAAAAATTTTAAATGCCAGTCAGTGAGAAATGGGGCTCAGTGTGGCAGCCTTTCCTTATGTGAGCACCAATAAACGCAGGTTTGAACTAATGATCTGTATGAAAAGCTGCCTTAATGCTTAAGTGAAAAAATTATTTCTCACGCCCCTTAAAGCACAGTTCTGTTCCACAGAACGACAAAGTGAAAATATTAATATTCTCTCTAGAAATAGCCTCATTTAAGTAATTAGCAATATAGCAGTCAGATGGTTTCGATATGTCCTTACAGTTAAACAGTTATATCCGTATGTAAGAAAGACATTTGTATGTACACAGCCCTCTAAACCTGGGACATGTTTTCTCACTTCTTTGAGTTTTCGCAAGTCAATTCAAACAAGAGAGCAAGGGAGAGCTAGTTCCTTTCCAGCATGTTATTGATAGAATTGTTTATGCAGAGCCAGGGCCATCAAACTTGTTGGGACACTCCACATTGCCTCCAGCCGACTCGGGGCATAACCTCCAACTAGACACTACCTCTCCAAAATTAGTGAATGCAGTCTGGCTCCAAACAGATCTAATTTAAATCAGCTAATTTAAAATGCACGTTATTTCACTCAAGGTGCCCATGTTGAAGCAGTTACTCATTGCTTAAAAGACCTTATTTTGTTTTAACGTAATGTAGAGCAGCTTTTCTGCTCTCCCCATCTCCCCTCCCACCCAGCACGCACTCTGGGCTACCACAACTTCACACCAGGCAGAAGATGAAACCCAGCTTGATTGTCAGGGTTCAAGAAGAGTTTGTCTGACTAGCATATAAATAAATAAATAAAAGGAAATCTATCATTGTTTTCATTGGTAGACCTACCTGAAGTGGAGACTGCTGAGAGGCCGTACACACCAAATCCCATGGGGCCCTTCTCCCCTAGCCAAGATCTCATTTATGTCTTTTATGCTCTGGCCTGTTTTAACACATCTGGGTTAGATGGTCCAGGCTGAAAGTAATCTCTGAACATGGATGCAGCAAAGCTAAAAATACAAAACTACCCCAAACCCGGGCATTTGGCCTGGTTCTTCCAGGAAGTAATTCTGTGAGATACAACTTGCCAAGGCTGGCTTTTAATGCAACTGGGTGTTGTGTTCATTCCTTTGGTCCAAGACTGTGTTGCTTTATGCTGCTTCTGCTCTCCCAGGCTCCTTGAAAACACTATTTTTAGTGCAAATAAAGTCAAATACTTATAAAGTTGTCTGTGCAAAACAGCCACCAGCCTTGCAAAATTCGAGTCACATATGCTGCTAGAAGCTTACAGGCCTTTTTGGATACATGAATGAAGTATCTTTTCAGCTTTTCCCCACCCCCCTTATAATCGGCATAATAAAGTAGATTGCTTGGTCATGCGGATCCAAGTTCATGACAACTTTCCAAAACTGCTTAGTGAAATAGATGACAGTGTCTTTTGTTAAGGTTTTTTTCTTTCCTTTTGCTGTGCCTTTTTCTGCTACTCTGCATTATTATATTAAAAATGTATTGCTTTCCTAAAACAAGAAGCAGATGTTCCTCCTATACACCCTTTCTTAATCTCCTCTAATTTTCTTAACTCCTGTGAAAGTACCGCTAAAGGAAAACAATTGGTCTGATTGATATTGAAAAAGCTGTTTAAAATTGAACACGTTTTCTAATCCAACAGAACCATAATGAAAGAGGTAAACAAATCTCTTTTTTTCCACCGTTCACCTACAGTATTTTGACATAGGCAGAAATATTTCCCTTTGCCATACAACTGTCCAGGCCCAATGCAGAGCTCTGTAACAGGAAACAATGTCTAGGCAATGACAAGGGCTGTGACAGGGACCAGAAGGCAGGCTTAAAGCATAATCCCTTAAAGGGATGCACAGAGTAGGATCAGTTTTAGGAATACTTTTCCTATTAGGTAATATTTCCACAATTCTTAGTTTCCAAAACAGTGCTTGGACTTTTCCTCCTGATGGCTTTTTTTTTTTTTTTTTTTTTAAGAGGAGAAACATTTGCATCAGATGTGAACCATTCAAGACACTCAGATTTAACATTTAAACTGCAGTTGTGATTCATAATCCCCACGTTACTGGGGCAGAGAGAATTTAAACCAGAAACAAGAAACTGGGACAACTCAGCACTAGCTGAGGGGTTGGGCACTTTGTCGACAGGCGGTCAGTGTCTGCGAGCGGTTTGCTCCCATTTCTACAGCACAGCCATCCATATCCCAAACAAGTCATGCCTGGTTTTTGATAACTAGATTTCACAAAGCTCAGCTGAAACTGAAACCCCATAAAACAGAGGTTTGGTACCTACAAATAACAAGCATCAGCAACAGCAAGAAGTTGCACCAAACTAAAAACAACATGAAGCTACAAAGCCCAACAGCAATGGCAAGTCTCACTGGCACTTTCTGGTTTCAGTTTTACACACTACTTTGTCAAAACACAAACGAAGTCTGAAGTACCAAACATCTCTGTTTCTTACACTACTTAAAGTCATAATTAGAAGAAAAATCAATCAATATTGCCTCATACTTACCATGGAGGAGGCTTTAGAGACTATTTAGGCAATTTTTCACACAAGGAGCACATAGTAGTTAGCCCAAGATAGATTTCCAAGTGAAGAATCAACATGCATTACCTTTTCTAAGTAGACCAATAGAAAAAGTACAAAGATGTCCTAATTTTCCTGCACAATGACCAAACAAAGTCTACGTCCTCATTTTTGAAGAGCGCAAGGACTCAGACAGCCTGCAGCAGTGAAATGTTAAAATTTCATGGGCTCTGCATGGTAATAACAGGAATAATGGATTGTTTATGGAATAATTTGGAATAATGCATTTATCTGTTTATAAAGACTTCAGTGCCCTGCACTTCACCTCCAAGGACAAAATTAGCTTCTAGGAATGGATAGCTTTGGGCCTCTGGGAATGCAAGAGGTCTGACATGGCCAAAAACCGCCCATGAAACAGGACAAAGAAAGAGGGCACCATGAGAATAGGAAAATGGCAAGGGGGCCAGGGCTGCTGGTCCTGGGGAAGGTTTCCTGCGCCTCCTTTGGCACCCCAGTTAAGCCAGTGAGGTTCTACCCTGGGCTCCAGCAGAAGCGCAGTCCTGGCTCCCATGTACACACCCGCATAAGCAAGGGCTTTAGCAACCCTTGGTGAGGAGGAACAGAGGTGACAGCAAAGCAACAAGAGCTAAGTGAGCACCCAAGGATTTAGGCCTTCAAGGCACAGGCACAAAAATCCTGTGGTTTTGTGTGTGCACAACTGGAATTTAATGGGACTCTGGTTTATGACATAGGTATGCTAATATGAATAAAATTGTACTCCTGAAGGAAAATACCAGCTCCATCGGCTTCAGTGAGAGTTGAATCAGGTCTGTGTTGCATGCTTTGAAAAAACTAAGATTTTGTAAGATATTCAGTTGGTTCATCATTGTACATTTGTAGAGTCATCTTCGCTAACATCTCTTTCCCAACAAAGGACCATGTTTTAAAGGGTGTTTTGAAGATGTGATTTAGAGAAAGCTTTAGGAGGAGTTTTAATAGTTCATGTCAGAAACAGAGTACCAGGCTTAATGGTAAAAATATTTACCACTCAGTAGGTTTGTTGCTAATATTTTTTTCTAGGACTGGATTTATATGTTAGCAGTTTCCATTCTCATTAAAATCCTGGCTATGCGAATGCTGCCTCTGAAAAGCAATGCCTCACATTCTTTGTGAATTATATGTGGCAGCCTTTGTTTTATATTGACCCTTTCAGCTCTTACATCCCTTGACTAGCTGCTAACCATTTATCCTTTCCCTGACTCTGCTAATCTCCAGGGAGCGGGTGGGACAGGCAGTCAATGGAAGCGATGGAGTATAAATAACGAGAGAGTACAATAAACATTCCAGTTGCAATGCCACAGCTTATGACAAAGACTTTCAGAAAGATACAGCGCACAGTCCTTCTACGATAAGACTGTTGTAATCAGACTGGAAAACATTACCAAAAATTTATGCTTGCTTAAGGCCAAGATATTGAGGCCCACTAGGTGAGATAAGGGAATGTTTATTCTGTGTAATCAAAAAAATCACTTGGATTCAGGACACTTAGTCTTATTCCCAAATTCACTTTCCCCATGTGACTTCTCACAGTTTCTTTCCTGTCTCTATGTGTTTCGTTTCACATTCATTATCCTACCTATTTAGTCTGTAATGCTTCCGTCTAAAATATTGCTCCCATATCTTGTTATGCTTTGCATGGTGGGAATCAAGCTAAAGTCTGCAGACACCATTGTAGACACCTGTGTTCAAACACAGCCTAATACTGCGGCATTTTCTGATAACAGCCATGGATCATCTGAATACCTCCTTAAGTACCCGGTGAACCCAGGGGCTTTCTGCCCCTGACCTCCCTGCCCAAACTCCAGGTGGGGAGATACATGTCCACTGCTCCACTTATTCCAGTTCTAGCAAATATACAGCCACAGGGTGAAAATGATCTGAAAAAAAGAAAACCTCAACACAAAATACAAATTTTTCTATCACATTAATAAGATGCATCTGCTGTCTTAAGCAGTACACTCAATAAATGAGACAAGGAATCCATGACAAGGGAGACAAGGACAGGAGCAAGACTGCTCTGTTCGGATACAACCCAGATCTCCACCCAGCTGGGTCTAACGTTAATCCTCATCTTGAGACAAAAGCACTCCTCTGTAATGCTTCTTGAGCAGCAGAGAGATGGAATACCCCCTCTTGCAAGACTCTACTTCTTAGACCTTAATATCCCATTAAGATATTACACTGGCCTGACAGGATCTTTCTAGGATTAAGCTCATCGGTTTCCATTGCCTTTTTTTTTCCCCCCTCTTTTCATTGTGGGAAAAAAAAAAAACTTCTCTCAAGAACATTTACATTTTTCTTCTTCTGATTTGAATCTTTACTCCCATTCCTGTACATTTGCCAAACATGAGTTGTCTTTTAGTCTGTTGCATGAATGGGGATGAAATTCACACAACTATTTCGTTTAGTGTCATTTTTCATTCACAGGAAGTGTCAGGGTGCCAAAACTATTTGATTTGTGCATCAGCCACATCCAACAAATTGAGAACCAGTCTGGAATTAGGCCTGGTCCATTAACTCCAGCTACAAAGTTGAGTAATATGAGACTAAGCCATTGAGTTCGTTTTTCAGCCTGGAGAAGAGAAGGCTCTGGGGAGAACATATAGTCCCTTCCAGTCCCTAAAGGGGCTACAGGAAGGATGGGGAGGAACTCTTGACCAGGGAGTGTAGCGACAGGATGAGGGAGAACAGTTCCAAACCGAAAGAGGGGAGATTTAGATTACATATTAGGAAGAAATTCTTTACTCTGGGGGTGGTGAGACACTGGCCCAGGTTGTCCAGAGAAGCTGTGGATGCCCCATCCCTGGAGGTGTTGGATGGGGCTTTGAGCAACCTGGTCTAGTGGGAGGTGTCCCTGGCCAAGGCAGGGGCGTGGAACTAGATGATCTTTAGGTCCCTTCCAACCCAAACCTTTCCGTGATTCTATGAAAATGGAAGTTAGCAGAGCTTTTTGTATGTCTCTAGACATAACAGAGATATTGTTGCTGATGCAGCAGCAACGGAAAAATAGCCAACTGCAAGTAAAGGCAGGGCCCCTGGCTGTGCTGTGACAAGGACAGTGCCAGGAGGCTGCAGCGCTGGCACAGCCACCCGCCCGGCGCCCCATGGACCACAGCGCTCTGCCAGCCAGGGAGCTCGTGGGGCTGCAG
The DNA here is from genome assembly GCF_028500815.1 of Rissa tridactyla. Taxonomy (NCBI): domain Eukaryota; kingdom Metazoa; phylum Chordata; class Aves; order Charadriiformes; family Laridae; genus Rissa; species Rissa tridactyla. The sequence continues at coordinate 8,484,357 of NC_071478.1, read as the reverse complement.
AGCAACACGAAGGCAACTGCAAGGCTGTGTTTGCAGAAGTGTGATAAACACAGCACTCCTGAGAAGCTGGAGCTCTGAATTTTCAGTATACAGGGATTTTTTTTCAGGATAACCAGGATGAAAGTCTTAAAGTAGGGGTACATTCAATCTTTCAGTCTTTCACCACTTTGCAAATAACACCAGGTTTTCTGCTTTTTCCTCAGCTGAAAATTTACACGAACATTCCACCAAAATAGTTGTGCGCAGGTGTACAAAAGAGGGGGCGAAGCAAACCCGAAGCGCACTGCAGCAAGCTCAGGAAGAGAAACAAGCGGCCCAATAAGGTATTACTGCCTGCCAGCTGATTCATCTGGGTATATCAAAAAGTGCCACATAAAGGCATCTTCTGCTGCAAATTTGAGTACCTCCATAATTACTCAGCTCCCAGTTTGCACTGTTTGTCTGGAGCTTAGTTTTTCCATGCGATTCCCAAAATCAGCAATGGGTCCCTCTGGAAACTGAGCTAATGGTTTGAGGAATGCAGTTATGGTCATTAGAGCTTCGCAAAAGCTCCAAACTCGCTTGTCAGTTACTTAGTACAACAATTTAAAATGGGCAAGGAATGAGAAATCTTACGTACTCCCTTCAATGGCAATGCTGCTTCACCCCTTTCCTTTCTTGCACTTCAGCGACATTTCACTGTGTGGTAACCTGGATTTTTAAGCATCTCAACAAGATGGTGGGCAGTAGTTAAGCAGCATATCAGAGTGTCACATTGCAGTAAGCTCCTGTGACACAGGCACCCTGTAAATCAATTGGTATCTTTTCTTTCTGTGTTTTTTTAAGTACGATAGATTACGTAAATAGGGGAAATGCTATTATATCTAATAAAACTATCATCATATGCAAAGAGAGATGGCTGACTGCACAATTTAATTTACTAGGATAATTCTATAGAACTTCAGAAAATTACAACCCAAAAAATCAAAAGCCTTCAGCAAACTGCTGCATGACAGTAGCTTTACAGGTCTCAGAGGCACCCGTTCTGTTCCCACTGAACCTAGCAGGGAAACTCCCAGTGACCTCAGTAGGTACAAGGCACAATATTCCTGTTCTGCTGTGATTAAGAGTTATTAAAAAGAAAGATGGTCTAGTTTTAGGAACACGGTGTCTCAGAACATTACAGCAACTATTTCAGTGTCATCTGAGTGCTAGTTCAGGATGCTTTATGCCATCAAGTATGGAGATTTCTTTCTTTTGCTAAACACATTATTTTTGGAAACATTCTTGCTAGTGTTCATAGGAATATTTCCAATGGGGCAACACTTCCAATTAAGAGCTCCTTTTTATACTCTATAAATACTTTAATAAGTGGCTGACAGCCTTAAAAATAAACGTATTTTTTGAAAAACAGATGATGGTTAACCTGTCACAGAGTGATACACAGTCCAAATAAGTCAAGAGACTGCTTCCAACCATTACTTATAACTTAAGAACTTTTAGTATCCTCATAAACAAAAACGACACATGCTGTGCATATCTATCCCATGTCCATATCATCTACTGCTTATTTAGGAATACTTAAAAAGTGGTTCATTAAAAAAATGCAAAGTCATTTCTTGCATAGATGAGAGGCTCTTTCACAAACTCTTGTGGTAAGTAATTCAAAATCAAGTATTTCTAAAAATGGAGAGCGGGAGAAAGAGGAAAAACAACCTTCCCTGGAGATGTATTTAGAGTCTCTTCAGCACAGTAAGTTATCGGGGCATCAGTGCTATCACTGGAATTCTTGGACTGTCCTGCACACAAAAGGCTTTGCTGCAGTTAATGGGAACATCAGACAAGCACTCCCATAAAACTGTACCATAAGGCTGCAATTTGCCTAGTGGAGACCGTGATCACTGTAGGGGATAGCCCAGGTTGTGCCCACTAATAAATCAGAATTTTAAAGCACCAGAGTGAAACAGCCTTGAGCCTCAGTACAAAGAAAAGGGATAGAATTTAAAGGCAATCTTCTCGTTTATGGCCAGCCTTTCATTATGGTCTCCTCATGCTACACAGAATCAAAAAGCAGAAGAGCCTGGGGAAGGGGAACGGAAAGATGGGAAGAGGGAAGGGAAAACACATCTCTTTCTTTCTCTTGGGCTCAGCCATGCGTACGACGAGTTCGTAATCCATCTAAGAGTACTTCACATTAAAGGAATGAAAGAAAATACAAAATTCAAAAGTAGCAAAACCCCACCTGAAACATTATTTACCAGCAGGATTATCACTGATGCCTCTGCAAACTGTGTTGCACAACAGCCAGCTACCTCTGGTGCTACCCAGTACACGTTAGGTACATTTTAAGTGCACACAGTGGAGGGTGAAGAGGAGCTCAGGGAACCTTCCGAGCACTTGCAGCAGGACCTCAGTAGCACAGCCAGGACTCTTACTACTTTTTTACACAGTAGTGATTCATTTCTGCTTATTTCCCACCAGCAAAATATTGATCCAACCAGACTTTTTTTTTGGAGTTTTGTTCCTACTTCTCTTCTCATTGTTTGCCTCGGCAAACTCTCCTTTCCACATTCATCCTCAGGAGAGCGGGAAGAGCAACAAAATCAAAAGGCCACATCCGATGTCTCATGTGGGTCAGTGTGATTCAGAAGTATCTAACCTTTAACGTCTGCTGTCTGTAAGAGCAGCTTTTAAGAATCTGGTCATTAAGGATGTTAAGTATGACTTTTTAATGGAAGGGGTTTTAATGTCATTTTATAAAGGCACATGTCATCATTGTGCTTAGCCTCTTTATGTGGCACTGGACCTATAAGGAGCTTCAGGGTGAGCACAGCTGTAACCAAGACTGAGCTGTAACATAAATCAACAAATGTCTATATGTCCAACCCAACCTGCCTACAAAGTGAGCATCATTACAGAATTTATGGCTTGATCCCTAATGGATTTAAGCCAGTTACAGTCTTTGGATTTAAAGGAGTTTTGGATCATTGTCTCCATTATAAGGCCAGCAAAATTCCTCATTAACACCCTCAGAGACTTCAGATTCTGCCAGATTTCATTACTGGAAAGTGCTGCCAGACCAACAAGGGCCTTCCAGCACCAGAGCCCTTTACAGCACAAAGGTGGGGGATGCTTCAATGGTACATTTTACTCTTTTTTTGTTTTTCCAGGTTCCGCTGCTTTCTAGTATTTTGGTTTTGGTTGACCCACATACAGGTTGTCCTAATGCTTACGAATATGAGCTGCTGCATTCAAAGGAGAAATTTGTGTAAGGAAATATTCAGGACAGAAAAGCAATTGTTGTATGCAATAGCCCTTCCCACTCCTTGATCTCGTCCGTGGGTTCCAGCTGTACAGCTCTTCCCAAAAGTACAATCTACTTTTCTGTTAAGAGGAGTTTGCAGTCTTGCTGGAGAACATTTCAACTGTCTGCACTGAGCTTTGGCATTGCACATTGCAGAAGAGAAACCTGGGCACTGATCCTGCATCACATAAAGATGTGAGCATCATTCCCACTTGAGTCTCCCAAAGAAAGGAAGAGACTACTCAGGCACCAAAATTATTCAAGTCCCTTGGTCTGCACCACTGTAAGGATCTTCTCATTTGCTGTTAGTAGAAGTATTTAGGGGACGCAACATAACCATCACAAGAGATTGCACAGGAAGAAAAAAAGATAAAACACATGCGAAGACATCTGAAGGCAAAATGTAAACATTCCTGTGTACCGAGTAGCCATTTGACACGATATTGAGGGCTATTAGATGTAATCTGTATTGCAGACACATGTCTTATGCTGGAAGAATCGAGGCTATTAAAATACTGGTTTTCCCTAAATCCACATGCCACTTGTACTGCTTTTAGCTCCTCTTTCTTCCCTGCCCTCAAGGACTGAAATCATAACAACAATCGCATTATTTTCTAATTTAATAGAAGGAACAGTGAAACTAATTCCAGCCCTGGGCAGTCCAGACAGCAGTAATCTACTCTCCTCCTTGACGTATTGTATATAAATGAGATTGCAGCAAGATTGCATCTTTTTATCAACCACGCGCTGAAGAATGGGAACGCGGGGCTCCTCTCTGTTCTTTTCACTGAGTGCCTAGCAGTCCCTCTGCCTCAGTGGGAACGCAGTAAAATACTGAAATATCTAAAGATAAATTAAAGCATACATAGTAACATAGCCCATGTAACAGAACTGCTGCAGATGGCTGTAGACGTGCAAATTGCAGCATACAACTATGCGGTACATGGATATTATAGGTTACAGCGCTCACTAGACTTGGATTTGTCAACTTCAGCTGACAAAAAGTGACATCCCAAATACCTACTTTCGCTTGCTTCTTCCTAGTAATTAACACAAGCAGCCTTTAATGTATGTTACACCAGGGGACTGCTATCCAACCGTTAATAATGCACACAGGGCAGCAAATGTACAACCACGAGACTCTGACAGGGCAGGCTCCAGTTCCCCAGCATCAATTACTAAGACAGCTCCTCTGACACAAGCTATATAAAGCAGTTTGCTGGCGTGCTGAGGGCTGAGGCAAGGTTTAAAATATCTTCAAGAAAACTAACACGTGCAGATTTCCCACAATTAAAAGCAATGCTTTTTTCTATTCATTTTGATTTTAACATTAAAAATCTTCTTTCCTTAAAAAAAAAAAAAAAAAAAACCAAACTTATTTTATCTCATTGGTTGGTTGTGGCTTTTAAACATACTTTTTTTAGAGGGACATTTGATGAAAACAAAAGAAAATTATTGTTTCCCCACACTCCTCAAGGTCACAAAAATTTCTTTGAGAGAATACTTCCATGTTAGGCTGAAACAGGGTGGATAATATTCAAACAGAACTATTGGCATCTAGTTCGAACCCCATATATCTGTAGTGTTTCTTTTTACTCAGTTCTCAAGCTGAAACATAATGTGTTTGGGCACAGCACACAACTGCAAACTAAAATACATTCTCTGGACAATGCCAGCAATATTTTGACTGTGGTGGGAAATTACGCAAACACATGGATGAACACAGGAGAGGGAGTCTCAGAAAATACATTCTGTTCACGGAGCAAACTCTCTCCGATTAGATTAAATTAGACTCCAGTTTATCTATTAGTAAAAAGGATCACATCCAAAAAAGAGCCACAGCTACAAATGTTGAGTGCATTGAGTGCAAGTGTTGAGGCTGTGCTCAGCCTAGTCAGAAGCTTGATGAAATATCAAATTGCCTATTCGGGAGATTTGGATGTATTTCTCGTACACAGACAGCAAAGAAGAAAAAAATCACATATATGCCTGTCCATGAAATTGTTTTGCAGTGTGAAATTACCCATTGCTGAGTTATTCATCGGACAGAAAACTCAAAGATTCATGGAGAATTGTTTCTTAATTTTCCTGAAATTTTACATGAAACAAATATTCCTCTCTTCATTTTGTTTGGTTGGGGGGGTAGTTTAAATTTTGTTCAGCTTTTTCATTTTTGCTGTAATGTGGGGCTGGAAAAATAAAATTATCATGGAATTCTAAAATTTAAAATATTGAAGAGTCCTAATTTTCTATACTGTCTCCCCCGAGAAATCAATGAGTAATAAAAAATATTGACATTTTCAAAACATTTTGCTGTTTCTCTTCTGGGTCACATTCTCTTGTTATTCAGCCTGTATATAACACAGCAAATTATTAAATTCAATTATACAAAATCTTTGTCCAGAATACCGTATCTTGGTATCTCAGAGTTACACATTATCACAGTCCAAAGTTTGACAACATAACTGCTTAACATGTTTCCCCATAGCATATAAGCAAAAAAGCCTGCAGGCATTTTTATCACCTACATTTCTAGGGACACACGTGTCATTTTTCTTCTTGCACCTTTCCCCTAACTGTTATCCTACTGCTTTATCCAGTATAGGGTTTAGATGATTTTGGCGGCAAGAGGATCAAACCCACCAAATTCATGTATACTACAAGATCAGTCCCACTGGGGTGATGACTTCCAGAGATTTTCATTGAAATAAAAGAGAAACAATGTGTTTGGGGTTGGTTGGTTGGTTGGTTGGTTGGGGGCCAGGGGCCGTTGCCAGTTTTTTTTTAGTTTTAGAGCATGAAAAAGCCTGAAGCCGGTAGTGTCATTTATTTACGTGAGTCCTTATGATGTAAAGGTTTTAAAGAGGTTGCTTTCATTATATGAGAAAAGGCAAGAGGAGGGCAACAACACTGCTTTGAGCTTGTTTCTAGTATTTAAGCTTTTAACTCTGAGGACAACTTCAAGGCCAAACTGTAGACACCTAAAATACAGGGTTTCTGAAGAAAATGCTGACAGCCTATGAACTATAAAAGTTATGGAGAACCCTGTAATAGTAATAATAATATCTTTCATTTATATATAGTGCTTTTTCTCCCAAAACATCTCTTAAACTGTAAGTCAAACAATCTCATCTGTGGCAGTAAAAAGGACTAAAATAAGTAGTATTGTAAACTTCTGGATTGGAGAAAGGTTCCACCCCCGGTTCAGTGGCTGGCTAGGACTTTATTTCCCGTAAAATTGAGTTAAACTAAACAAATTAATTTGGGCAGCTCACCTGGTCACTAATGCCTTCCCTGTGAACTGTTCTGAGTGTCAAAATGAAAGCGGGCACGCAGTAAGATCAGATGTCCAGAGATTCACGTGGTGAAGAAAAAGCATTTCCCACAGGGCTTCGAGATCCGAGCAGCCCGAGTCCCAGACCACAGCACAGGGCTGCTAACTCTGAAACTCCTGCGCTTGAGATTTCTCTCCAGAGAGCTCAAGAAGGAACAAGTCACCACTATAAAAATATACCAGCTCTTTATCTGGGTAAATAACAGTTGGGAAAGAGAAAAAGAAGATAAATTTTTCCAGCAGAAACTAGTAGGAGTGCAATGGCTTTTCCAGTTTCAGTTAAGTCTTTCTGTTGAGGTGGTGATTTCAACAGAGGAATAAATTTTCTCCTGAAATTTCTCCAAGAGACTAAAGTTACAATAAATAATAATAATAAAGTAGAACATATGTGAATCCTATATGAATCACAGAAACTAAACACATAGCCGCTTGAGGAAAATAGAGGCTGCTTCTTTAATGTATGTTATTTCCTATTACATTACATGGTATATAAGAGATCTAGCTAAAAACATGAAATCATTACGAAAATAATTTTAGACAGAACTTAGTGATTTATTTTGCGTAACGGTTTCTTCTCCAAAGATCTACTAGCAAGCTGAATAATAAATGTCTGATTCAAATTCATGATGAGAAATGGACACAAACCAAATAGCAAAATATTTGTGGCATATGGCAACCAGCAACTACATGAGCTGCTCAAGTTGCTTTCAGTTAGCTTTGCTTACTTTTATTGAAAAAAAAACATCTATACATAAACAGCCAACTCCTGGCCTCTTTGAAGTCAGGGAGAACTTCACCATTGATTTAGTGGAACCAGAATGTGGCTTCCTCAGATCTTATCTGAAAGGTGGGGGTCGGAAGTTGTTTGTTTTTTGTTAAATATATGTATTAGAACAGGAAGACTTCTCAAAAACAACATCATAAATTAACTTCCAATTAATTTCAACCAGTGATCCAGCAGCCATATATCCTAAAAATCTCTGTTCCAAGTCTTTATGTGTGTTAAGCACCAATATGCCAAGCACCGTGCACACACACAGTTTCAGCTCTGAAGAGCCAAATATCTAAATAGAAAAGTACGGTTATGAAAAAAGTTGAAAGATCACCGTGTCCGTTTCACAGATGGGAAAACTGAGGCACTGAATTACTAGAGGATATTTCCCTTCTTGAGATAATTCATCATACTTCCTCTTATTTCATCTAAGTGAACCAACTACATTTAAATACTTTGCTCAAAATTACAGAAGCACATTATGCCAGATTCAGAAATTGATTTTAGGTATCAAATGCTTGGTCAGTGTAAAACTACCTTTTCACTCCCCCTTTGTAATTACAATTATTCATTTTATACAATTGCAGTTGTAATGATCAAGGGTATCACAGGATCCCTAATCAAGGGACCATATATAAGGATTTTAAAGGCAGTAAAAGGATGGAGGAAATATATGAAAATAAGCTTCTTATGCAAATAGAGTCATCTTAATATTTATCCTTGCAGAAAGCAGATTTACATATTCAGAACTGCAATTATGAACATAAGCAATTTATACATTAATTCAGCAACACTCTAGAAAACTGCTTTTGTTTCTAAGAGTTAGAACAAACTAAAGAGACTGAGAAGTTATATGCTTAGTTGGAAAGATACGAAGCATCTGAATTTCCCCCATGGAATCAGAACTTCCAGGTGTCAGGTTTTGTATCACAGGATGAAGACAGATTTTCTGATGGCTCAGCTTGATCCAACTATATCACAAGCCCTATTTAAAATTGGAGCAGGCATATCATAGGAAAGGGATAATAATGAACAGCAGTCCATTGGCAGAAAGATGAACTCTACCAGAACTAGATCATTTCCAGTCTTTTTTCTTATTTTAACTTTAGAAAGCTCAGAAATCTGGGACACTGCTCCAAAACTGCATGGCTTACTTATAGCATATCTGAAACTTGGCCCACAAACGGCTTCTTTTTCAATTTCATGGGAGTGAGTTGCATGAGATTCCCCCCAGTGCCTGGTTAGCCACAAACCAGAATTGCCACATGAAAAGCTATTTTCATAACATATACGTCCAGTTCAAACACAAATCAAGAAGTGTATAGTCTTACACTGTATTTTTAAGTTAGCAATATGTTTCTGACTGTCATTAAAACTTAGGTACTGTTTGGTTCAGAGTTTGAGCAAAGGTTTACATAGTTTGCATTTTTATTAATTTTATTCAAATTTCCTATGTTCTTACAGTCAGTCCTTCAGGACTGAAGAAGTTGCCTTATTCCACAAAACCTTCAAGGTTTGCTGGTACAGCTGGGTTTAAACTTTACCCTTATAATTTAGCTTGCTGGCCAAATCTTTTGTTTGCTTTAGGTTCTTCTCTACGTATCTTTTTTTGTACCTTTCCGAGCTTTTTAGACAGCCATTTGTACGTCAGCTTTTTCCCTGCTCTCAGTGTTCTGGATCACCACAATAGGATGATTTTCTCAAATTAAATACTTTGATTTAAATAGATATCTATTGAAGAGAGGTCTTGTATAACAAAGATTTAATAAAAATCAGGATTAAACAGAAATTTAAAGGGCAGATTTAAAAAAAAAAAGGTTAGGATATTTACAGGACTGAAAATGAACCAAATATTGCAAAGGCACAAATACCCAGAGCCTTTTCTAGTCATTTTTATACGTGCAAGGCCAGCCCCAAATGCTACTGAACAGGAACAGAACTGCACCAGTGGCCACTGTACATGGCTCCACGAAGCGCAAGGCAATGGAATATAAGGTCCATGTTCTCAACTCACTGTGAGAAATCCAAGTTCTTCTGAATTCAGCATATTTTATAGCAGTTTACGGTCATTGAGAACCTTGGCCCCAGGGCAATTCATCTTGTAAAATACCACAGACCCTTCTTGCTTGGGGATTTTCCCCAGGTGCTTCTATCAATTACCAGTCATCAGGGTAGGAATAAGGGGATTCAGATAAGGGAATTTATCACCACCAGAAAATGAAGAAGGCAGCCTGGCATGGACACTTTGAGCAATTTACCTTGTGGCTAGGTTCCTGGATACAAAAATTCAATATAGTTTGAAATAGTCAAAGACAAGACAAACCTCATTGTAAATAAGGCTACAGAAACTACGATTAACTTACACATATGCACTTCTAACACCCACTAGTATAAACTTAAAGCTATGTTCCAAATGCTTTTATTTTTGTCAAAAGCTATTTCAGATTAGCTGAATGACATTTCACGATTAATTATTTTTAAAAATATGGAATGTGAAATGAACATCTATTATTTTCTAAAATAAAAGGAGCTCCACTTTTTAAATCAGTCTAGATCATTCAATCTACTTGAAAGTGCAAATTACAGCTTGATTTTAGGCCAATTATTCTGGTGGAGAGCACGTGAATGGCTGTAAATGTATTCTTTCAACAGGCAGTATTTGTTATTTGGACACTGATGTTACTTAATTAAAGGATAAAAAATATCTCAGGTACTTCAGGTCAAAAAATCATTGAAATGGGTGTAGTTTTACATATATGCTGTTGTACTTTTCTAGAATGGGCCTTTCAGCCTTTGGAGTCTGAGGTCTCGAAAGTAGTTCTGCTGATGTTCATGGAGCTACACACAGGGAAAAGCACGGAGCCAAGCCCATGGCTGATTTTCTTTCACTGATTTCAGGATGCCAGTGCAGCACCTTGTAACAGCAAGCCCACAGCTACACAGAAAGGTGATATCTTTTGGAAAGGACAACTATGGGGTCTGCAGGTTGTAGCAATTTGATACAGCACAAGTAATTCCTTGATGCACTCATCTGCATGGGTTGTATTTCACTCATACTAAACGGCTCTCAGAAAAGACTCAGTCACAAACTTTCTGAGTTGGCCCCCGCAGCTTGGTGCATCAATCACTCCGCTATTATAGCCTAGATTGCAATAAAAAAAAAATATGAGCGTGGAGTTTATATTCCGAACAATAAATTCTCTCTCTCCAGAAATGTTATATCTAAGGAACAGTAATGCAGAACTAATTACCAAGAGCTGATTATGCAGACTGTGAACCATGCTCTTGGTTATTATAATCTGATTAGTATAATAATCTATTTTATCCAGCTCCATGACAGCTCAGTACAGATTATCTTGAATACTTCTGCTGGTTGTGCTAACTCACTGAGAAGTCTTTCCAATTGCACTGGCTAACATTAACTTCAAACGAAAATGTTTACTGTGTTAAAAATAACCCTTTCAGCATTTAGGAGAAAAAAAATCCCTTTATTTGTATTTATCTTCTCATTCTTCACATTTTGAGTCATGTCTCAAGATCAACTAAAAGCAGCCTTATTGTGGTTCCAATGATATAAATCCTTGGAGTTTATGCCAATAATTTTGTCATATTTATTGGAACTGACATTTTTCTGGATTCTGTTCACACTATGACTTACGAGCTTAATTGGGTTTCATTTGTTTTGCTGTTTGAAATAAATTAAGACCAGGGTGTGGGGGATTTAGTCTCCCTCATGATCTTTATTTTCTAATGTTGTGCAATGTGAATTCAACATTCTCGTTGCTATTGAATTATGCCTTCTTATTAGGAAAGACCTGACCTAGCTATTTAAAAGATCCTCTTCATTTCAGAACTACTATTTCATTTAATTCCTGTAACATAAACCAGGGATCTCATCTAGTTATACTCATGCTAAGGATGAGGAGCTGAAGAAGGAAGACCTAAGGCTAAATTCACAGCTGTGCCTGAGATGCATGCGCAAGGGACTGATGTTCAGTCTCCCTAATGTAGTCTTAGGATGAGTTCTTAAAATGAGCAGCAACAGGGGAACAACTGAGCAAGCTAAGGCTTAGAGGATCTTGGAAGGTCTTAAAGGGAAGAAAAAACACAGTAACAATATAGGATAAATTATGCACTCTAACAGATTTAAGTCACAAAATATCACAATTCATGAAAAAAGTTATTTCCCTCTGATACTGCCAGTGGTGGGAACAGGTGCCACATGTCTAGACTGCAAAATTCCTGCCCTTTCCTGATGGTCCTCTGCAGGCACGAGCTGCCCAACAGAGGCCAAGGAGGAAAGAAGGCCATGGAGATGGATTCTGCATGTGCCTTCTGAAGATCTGAGAAGCTGTACACCATTCAGGGCCGCCCTACCTGAGTACAATCCACTACATTTCTTCTTTGGAATCAAGATTCATCCAAGTCAGCTGCAATACAAACACCTCCGAAGCCAAATCATACATCATAAGGTATTATATTAAATAAAAATAAAATAAGACAATACAATTTTTTTTACGTTGTTACAGTTAGTTCCTGCACTACTTCCTCATACCATTAAATTGCAGTTTTAGTTTTGCCTGATTGAAGCCCAGAAGACTTGTTCTATGTAAGCTTTTATACAAAACTCACTGATGTCCAATGAGTTCTTTCATCAGGGAGAATCCTGTCTCCAAGGAGTGAGCCACTGCACCAGAAATGAAAGCACACTTAGAGCATGTGTATTTGAGATAGAGAAAAAAGAAAGACTTGCCTAATCGGAAATGCTGAGAGCAGAAAAGCCTTGCATTCTTGATTCCCAAGGCTCTTCACTGTTTCTTGGAGCACTGTTCGGGTTCTTCTTTGAGGTCAGAACATTTCAGAATCTTGTTGTGTAGGGTTTTGAACACACCCAAACAAGGGCCACTGCCTGCTTCTCATCAAACTTGGTCAGTGGATTCAGGAGTCAGCGTAACAGCAAAGCACAACAACAGTCATTTCTCTTGCAGAAAAGTACAGATCCAAGAATCTTTCACAGGATATGCAACACTTCCCCCCTAGAAAACCCCAGCCCAACAACAAAAAAAACCACAAAAGTCCCTCAAAACCTGAATATTGTGAGCATAGGCTAAATGCTTTTGCTGTGTTTAGGTCTGAAAATCGTTCACTGATAAACCTGACTGAAATGTTTGGCATTTTAGGAGAAAGGGCTCACTGAAAAGTCTCTGATGGCCCTTGCGGAACTCAGGGGTTATAAAGCAGAAAGGCAGAAAATGTGCTTGACAGCCACAGGTACGTTATAATTACCACTGCCCATGCACAATTTGTGCTAAAGTCTTGGACAAGGTGGAAAGGAGTGAAAGAGAATGATAATTAAAAAGGTTAGTTTGGTTATCTTCTTTATGTGGATAAATAAGGCTGATAACCATCCAGACACAGAGAACACCACCTCAATTAAACGAACAACTATTAACAACAGAAATTGTTAGGGGATAGTAGTGATAGCCGGTGCTCTGTTAGCAACCCCCATGTCAGACACTTAACTCCTACATATGAATTAAAGTCTCAAAGAGGGAACCGGAAGTTAAAAACTCTTGATGATTGCCTGAAAAATTAACAGTTGACATGACCAATTTCTGATGAAAAAAACATTGATGACAATAAGGAAATGTTGTTTAAAATTAAAGCTATGCTATTAACTGAAGTGTTCATAAGAGGAGACACAAAGCAATTCTGCTGGAGTAATAGCAGGGCGTCTCGGGGATAGATGACACAGACAGAAAAGGAAAAGGTTGATGGGGCCCAGAAAATTGTCAGTAACTGTTCTTTGCTCTTCTTTTAAATCACGTTTCAAGGCAGTTTATGAATCCATATCCATTAAGATACAGAGGAAGAGACAAAACCAACCCCAGCATAATACTTTAAGAGAAACTGGATTATCCCTAGCAAGAAACAGGCCCACTATATCTTTTACATGAGATTTCTCACCAGCTTTTAATTTCTAAAATAGCCTTCTAAGGGTATGGTCCACATAGCTTTACCTGATCTAGCGGGTCACCTTCTATGATAGCCTGCTGTTCTATACACCTTAGGTAGTGCCTAGTTTCTTCCCAGCTTTCAACTTGCCTGGTTTATTCCATCTGCCAGCTCTGATAGACAGTTTTCTTTTCATAAAGTCCTAAATTATTTTACTCCTTAAATATCCACTTAATATTCACCCTTTTCTTTATGCATTTAGTAAACAGCAAATTTTTTAGCTTTCATTTTGGTGCCTTAAAACACCTTAGACCTGCTTGTCAGTTCTGGGATGACATCTTAAATATCCTATTTGCCTCCAAAGGAAGGCATACATACAGGTTTCAGCCTGTTAAAGAGGGTACAGGAAGGTGAATACATTTGAAGTTGCTGACACCTGCAAACTCCAGACAGAAATATGAGAACTGATCCGTGGAAATATATTAAACTGCTGGCCTCCACGTACATTTCTCTTTATTATGTATCTTTTCACAAAGTTTTGGCCTTGTACAGTTGCTGCACCTTACCGGGTTTTATTTTCCATTCTATTATTCTTTCAGTCCTATCCATCTTGTAACTTCATACAGATGGCATTGAATAGATTGATCCACCTCATAGTTAATCAGCCTACTCCTTTCTTGACAGCAGGGACTGATTACAATACCCCCTGTTTCTCCTGAATTATCTGGCTTACTTAAAAGTTCCCAAAGAATTCTCCCACAACGGAATTGCCACTTTATCCCTCTAACTGTGTAATGGTCTGCTACGTCCAATGAGGACTATAAGACAATAACTGCTCAGTTCATTTAGTTTGCATTCCAAGTGTGGAATCTCTTCTTGCTAGTATGAAATCAGATGTCAAATGTACTTGTCAGACAAAAGAGGGTTAGTATCTTTCTGCGCAAACATTCTAGCAAGATAAACAACTCAGACTGTAGATTTGGTGTATGTCCTACAGAGAGTTATGAACAGACTTTCAGTATTTATGTTCTCACTATTTACCTATATAGATACTGTTTCTATGTTCTGCCTTCTAATTCAAGAATCAAGTTATGTTATACATTTGCCATTGTTGATACAGACTAGATCCTGGTATGCAGTACAGAAACTGAAGTTTGTTTTTCAGAGATCTATTAAGAAAATCAGAAAACACTGATTTTCTATATAGAACAGCAAGAGAGAGAATACAAATAGACTAATTTTATCTTTTCAAACATGCTGTCCCAGGGTTGACAAGAAGAATTGGAGGTGGATAAAAAATGCTATGGAAACACTTCACTAAACTGTTTGTTTCAGTAGAGCTTTCAGTTAAATTCATCATAATTCCCAGAAAACGGAAGAAAAAAACAGACCCAAAAGTGTCAGAAACTGACAAAGAACACTTCAAAAGTAATCTAAAAAGATACCTACTGAATTTCATCCTTATAAAGTTGGGTATCACAATACAAAACGCACCCTGAAAACTTTGCCCTTCAGAGATGTTTGCCCACGGTTGGTTTCTAAAGGCAGCAAGCACTCTCTGGTTGCTACTCATGCAACAAGAAACAGAAAAGTAGCAGGAACTCCTGAAGACCAGTAGAAGGTACCTCAGGCATTGACCAAAGTGTAGCAAGGAGCTGAGGAGTTTGGTTACAGCAATCAAAGTGGCAAACAGGCCGGAGAGTTGTGCTGACATAATCTGGGTTGTCAAAAAAATCCATTTAACAAACGTAACATGTAACAAAACATTTAATCTTGTTTCATCTTTGAAACAGAAAACAATCTGAAAAAATTCAAATTCAATGTCATGTTAAAACGAGAATATATATTCCATGTTTAAATACTGAAATAAAATGTTTCCACCTTAAAAATACTACACAGGTTTACAAATTCTTAGCCAAAGCTGTTCAATACTTTCAGCACATGTGACACCTAATGCAGCCCATCCAAAGTTACGAGTTTAGCGAATAAAAGAGTAGTTAAGGAAAACATTCCTCAGCACACAGCACGGTTAATTCTGCATCACCCTGCCTGTCTCAGGAGCCCTGTGCTGCATGGCCAACCCTGGTCCTGCTGCTTTGGCTCCCCTCCCGTGCAAGGTAGCACAGGGCAGTGCAGCACCATCTGGCTCCAAAACCCACCCTCTCAGGTCAGGAATACCATTTCTGTTATTAAAGAGAGGGGACAGGAAAAGATCTCTGGAGTCTGTTAAAACAGTGCAGCTGCAAGTCCACTACTCCTTTAAAAAAATTTTTAAGAAGGCAGCTACTTTCATCTGAGCAACTTAAGTAAGGGATCTTAGTTCAGCCTCAACAGAAACAGAGAAACATAATTCCGGGAGATTTCTTAAATACTTCTGTCAACTACTTCACCCCAGGGGCTTCAGGGCATGAAGAACAGCACAGTAAACACAAATTTGGGGATGACAACTTCATTCACACTGGAAAGGCTTTGCCAACACGCTGACAGCAGAAGAACTTCTTAGTAGACAAGGGATATCATTTATACCAGCCAAATTATTTGTCAGTCAGGCAAACCCAGGTCCCTGAGTGACATAGACTGTTTTTGCACTGACACAGGCAGGCTTGCCTGCACAAGCGTTATTGTTTGGCGTAAAGAGCAAATGATGGTAGGGGGGTGCTGGCCCAAACATTTCTGAGAACCAAGCACATCTTCTGTGCTCTAGAATTTATTGGAAATGGTCTGTGATTCGGTTAACTTCACACTTTAGTCAGAGCTGGACTTTGGCCAGTTCCACTAACATTTTTGGATAATTCTTAAGGAAGCATTAAAGTGCAATCCAGTTTCTTCGAAAAGAATCAGTCCACGTGAATTAATGCCACACGTTCATTTTGCTGACTTGCTGTACAGTTTGTACGATGAATTGTGGACTCAGAGGCAAACGGGTATAAAGGGAACGCACCTCTCTCCCCTACAATAAACGTGCATGCTAACTCTACCGTAACTTTCCTGCCAGGGAAGCGGCACAGAGACAGAAGAGCTGGTTACCTGGCCCATACCATTCCCCAGTGACTACTCTCGAATATTTCTCCAGCTTACTTTTTCCAGAGGGAGGAATGGAAGAAAAAACCTCGCATTGTCTGGGGCAGAGACATGGTCCAAATTCTCTACCTTGCACCAAAAAAGAGATTTTCTATATTTGTCAGTAGAAGCCAAATACTGAGAAGAGTCAGACCAGTATAGAACATTTCTGAAAATCTTACTCTACGTGCCATTGTTTACACCTGCAAAAAACAGATGGAGCATTTGCGCAAATCAGGGTACTATGTTTTACATCCCTTCTTCACAAATATAAATGAGTCCTGCAGGCAGTACTGAATTGGGTATTGTGGATTTTTTTTTCTCCTTCTTTATCACTATGTCCACATATGACAACAGGGAAAACAGAAGTTACAAATAGCTAAGTTGTTAGTACACTGAGGTAAAATTCACGAAAGACAAAATATATCATCAATCTCCATCAAAATTGTGCTGCAAAGGTTTTTATGGAAACGCTCTTAATAGAATAAATGTATTCTGGACATAGCAAATTACTTTAGCATAAGCAAGCAACCCCTTTGTCTAAAGAATTGTTCCTAAGAAATACCCTGAAAATATTTATAATTTGTAATGACAGAAACCACCCCCCCCCCAAATGTTTTAGCGCATGGAGAGATGTAAAGAAGCAAATATACTTTGCACATGACAGGCTATTGCTCTTCTGAGTAATTTCTTGTCTTTTTGTCTGAAGTATATTTGCTGTTGATCTCTAAACAGCAGGTGCAGATGTAACTGAAAATGGCTGGTTACATCAAATGAGAAAGATTTCATGAGAAACCTGAAAGAGCTAACCTATAGCTTACTTGGGAGAGCTGAATTCACTCATCTGCAAGAGGACAGTCGCAGGCTGACTGCAGAACAAGAGCGCCCATTTGGCCTTCCTCCACCGCTCCTGATGAAATCATGCTATCCAGGGGCCAGTATAGCTCTGCAGATGTGCTCTGCCTTATAAACAATGAGTGAGGCGCCTTGGGAACAGGCGCTTTAATGTACGAAACAGATTGCATTCTGTTCTGCCACAAGCAAATAGTTGACTGAGTGAACAACTGACATCTTTATTTGCAAATATTTCCAATTCTTTCCTTGCACCGGGCCCCGAACACCTTCATCACAAAACCGGTTTCTCCAATTCCTGGAGCTTGGTCCCACAGCCTCCATGACGGCACATTTTGGGAGATGCAGACAGGCCTTCCTTCCTAAATACTTCTTCTTACCTAAGTGGAAACAGGGACTGGTATTTTGTGAATTTCTGCCACACCTACTTAGATTGTTTTGGCCTGAAGTAAAAGGAAAGATGATGGATGTCCTCCCATCTGCAGGTGAACTAGAGTGGATATATCTGTATATTACACAAAACTGCCAGTTTTTTGGCACCTGGATAAAAAAACCCAAGCAATAAAAGAACTTGGAGTAGAGCCAGTGCCAATTTTACAAAAAGGTGAAGTGCATGCCTGAGTGTCAGATGTTTAAGTTACTGCCAGTCAGGGTGCATTTCTGTGACATCTCAGAGTAATACTTCTTAGGATTTCCTTCTCAAAGAAAGTTGAGAAGTCTCTCATTGCAACGGCTAGAAAAGGCAGAATTTGGCCAAAATGAAAACAGGCTGAGAAAAACTGCCCTCTTTGTTTTTCTTTCTGACCTGAAGGATGAACAATACAGATGATAAACAAGGAAGCGACAGATGTTTTAGTGCCCATTTGGAAAGTCAAGAGATTCATATACCCTAAGAGACTAAATAACAACTGCAGTACTTATGACTTAATGCTTCCACACCATCATCCAGGCTGCATGCTCCCCCTTATTTTCCCAGGTTCGTATTTAAGTACTTGCCTTCCCTGTCCTTCCTAAACCAATTAAAAAAAAAAAACTTACAATTTTTGTTGCCATCCCACATTCAACCAAGAACCTCCTGAGACCTAGCATCCTGGAAACATCCTGCAATGTCTGAACCACTGGAAATCTTAAAATCCTTTGTACCTTTGAGATGATCTCTTGTTACAGTTCAAGCGGGTGGAATATGGAATGGGTAATTATTTAAAATTCAATAATTATCCAGGGGCCTTTTTTTTTCCAGATGTTTTAGCCCAATCTGACTGCAGTTCCAATACACCATCTAAGACTCTCTCTAGCCACAGTGGGTGGTCCAAGAAACCTGTAAAAAGGCAGGATTATATCACAGTGAAAAGTGCTTTGTTTTATAGCTTCATCCCCAGCAAGCCATATCTCTTTGCATAACTAATTGGAAAGACCTAGTTCTCATGCAACCTGTCCACTGCCAAAGTTCATAAGAAGAAAAGCTTTCACCAACCTGCTTTAGGTCACATTAAATTTGGGAAAATACATCTTCATGTTAGAATTGTAATATATCCATGTAAGGTGAGACACAACCATTAATGAGTATCCCTTCAGAAAACAACGTCTGAACTGATCTTTTCTCTAAATTAGGGAAACAATCTAATTTTTAAAGCAGCCAAAAATAGAAAAGAGTTGGAGCTGACCTTGGTCTCCTACTATACCATGGCAAATGACAAACAATAGCTGACATATTTTCTAAGTGGTACCAGAGCACGGCTGCCTGCCTCCACCTCTAGCTGGAGGGAGCAGATTCAGACCATCAGATTCAGGGCTGACTCACCAGTCCGTGTTTACACCTCCTGCTCCAAGAGCATATTTTGATAGCATGCAGCGTATGCTACCACCCGCCACAAAGACAGAACATTCCTGGAAGGGAGTTTCTCTCTCTCTTTTGCAACTGATATAACTTTAAAGGTATTTTTCTGTTTTAGCATCTGCATTTCATTTTTTTTTTTTTCCTAAAACAGATTTTACAAGGCTCTTGTTTCTTCACAAGCAACAGCTGTTTGATGAGAAGAGGCTCTGTATTTTATGGAATGTGCCCACAGAACAAAGACCTTCAGCCAATGTTTTGGCCACACACAACCAGAGAAAATCTTCCTGTACCTTAAACAAGAATTTATAGGATTAAGAGCCATTGAGTCTCTCATGCAGTTCTTCTGTTAACATGGAAAACGGATACAGTGAAATGGTCTCTTTACATGGTTGTTCTAAAGTTGGGCTGAAAATACCACCCCATCCACATTTTCAGCCCTATTTCCACCCTCTGCTGTATTTTCCATCAACAAACAGATGGAAATATTTTCCAGCCACAAATATAGTACCCCCAACTTCAGGAAATTTTTGACATGTTTAAGTATATACCTATGTTATTCCTTTTGAGATATTTATTGCTTTTACAAAAGCATCTTGTTTCTGTTCACGCTGTATTTTAGGCAAGGCACTTCTTTCAGAAGATCTGGTTTTAATTTACATTTGAGTGACTGCCACTGCACAATGGCCATTCATGATGAACACGTCCAATAAACTTAAGAGCCATATGATGTGCTGTTTCCTGAGATTAGTTCCATTCTATAGCATTTGTAGAAAAAGACATTTTTTTTTTTTAACTTGCTTTTGTTGTCTAAAAGAAATTTAATGCCAGTTGTACTGGAATATAAAGACTTATTAACAAATCAAGTTCTTGTCTCCTTTGTCAAGTTTTTCTTTGCTTAGAGATTCCGACATAATGGCTTGCAAGAAACATTATATATATATGAATGAAAATAAAGCCAGTTCAGAGCTGTACTCCTCAATCTATTTCTGTCCTTAACTTTCAGAAAGCATGCTAACTGATGTCTGATAGTAGTTACGTTATGTAGATTTCATCTGAAAAAAATCCAACAAACTACCAACTTAGATTTTATCCCCATAAAGAATTATGTACATCCATCTTTAAACAGATGATGCTAAAATTATGCTAGTTCTATTTAAAATTAAACATCATGTATGTCTGACTTGTGATTTTCAGAAGATAAAGGTTACTCAAAGTTTAATTAAAACCAAAGCACAGTATATTACAAGATTTTTCACAAGGACGCTCTGCTTTTTCAAATGCCATTAACAGAGAGGAACACTAAGGAGGTGTGCGTAACCTGTAATCATCTGTGAGGAATTGATACGTATAGTAATAGACAGGAACACTAGCTGCATTATTTGTGTATTGGTCTACTCAAATGACACTGCAAAAGCCCTTTCTTAATTCCATAATCTGTACTATAGTTTACATATAGATCACAATTCTCTTTCATGGATCTTATTCCCATCAGTTTCCAAAACTATGTATCCATAACAGCTTAAATCAAATCATCTGAAGTCAACCTCAGCCCACCCACCATCTTTGATCAAACCCAGCAGAAGGAATGATATTATTGGTTAGAGCTTGGAATCAAGACCATAACCCTCCAAGGTATCAGTTATCTAGAAGAAATGACATATAGGTAGTTGTAGGCTTTCCGTGTAAAAATTGCTTCTTTATTTGCAATTTTTAATTGTAGGAACAAGCACATCTGTTATTATAATAATATCATAGTTATTTTTCAGGTGGAAGAGACAGGAAATCACTTAGCAGAATGTTAGAAAAAAGCTTACAAACACCTTAAAAATATCAGAAAATGAGAGCACAAGAGCAAACTTCAAGGCACTATCTGACTGTAGAATCTTAAGAGCGGGCAGATTCCTGTGCTTCTATAACCTCCATGCAGAAAACCTAGAGTTTTCACAAATAGGTTTTACTCTGTTACTCTAGGAAACAAAAAGGATTTCAAAAGAGACTTTCTGTTCATAAAGAAAGTGAAAAAAAAAAACAAAAAACAAAAAACAAAAACAACACACCAACCAGGGTACTAAAGGGTTAGATGTGCCAGTATCTTTTGCTGAAGGCGACCATTACTGCGGAATTGCAACAGTTAAGCAGATGTGTGTCGAATAAACGAAACGCAGCTCAAATATCACATCTCCAGTGATAACATTTTCAGGAGACAAATCGTCTCCATTGCCCAGTGCTCCATCAAGCACATTCCTTCCCCAGCCTGGCCTGACACGGCACTGCCCGGCACGGTGGTGTTGGAAGGCACTGCCTCATTGCTAACATTTTCTTAAAGTCTGGAGTTTTTGTAGCTGGCATGAGCAGGACAGAATGAACCCTGGAAAATACTTACGCAGATTATACGAAAGGAATGTAGGGCAAGGATTAAATAATAAACTGAAGTGATGTTAAATGAAATAACACAGCAGGTTGTGATGACCATTTGATATGGTCATTTAGTACCTGACTTTCAAGATACGCAGAGAAGTAGGTGGTAGATGTGAAAAAGAGGAGGGGACTCCTGGCCTGGCTGAAGGCTTGTATGATCCCAGGTGGGGTCTACATTCCTCCTCCTTCCATTGCTCCAAACCACCTCTTCTTGACTTGGTGCCTAGAAACTCTGGTCACCTTAATATATAGTTGGCAACATATCAATGTAAGAGTCCACACTGACATCTGAAATTGATCGTTTTACTGCCCACACTGGAGGAATGTTTCCCCGCAGGAATAAGGAATTTTATAAGTGTTATAAAAAGTTACTGGCACTACAACGTATTATCACTG
The DNA here is from genome assembly GCF_028500815.1 of Rissa tridactyla. Lineage (NCBI taxonomy): Eukaryota > Metazoa > Chordata > Aves > Charadriiformes > Laridae > Rissa > Rissa tridactyla. Next base: position 8,462,450 of record NC_071478.1, on the reverse strand, counting down.
TGGTATAAATTACTGATCTGCATGTCAGCTACGGGTCAGCTAGGATGGCAGCCAGAATCATCTCTCTGCTCTGAAAGAGCTGCATGGGCAACTGCTTCCCTTTGCAACCTTCATCTTCAGTGTCACCTGGGGTGTCCCTCCTCACGAGGGATGGATCCAAAGCAGGAGACAGAGAGGGGCAGAGCAGAAAGCTCTTGCATCACATATTGATCATAATACAACTGCAGAGGCAGACAATGTTTTGATCACATTTGTCTTGCTGACAATAAGAACAAAAATGTAATGCCATTTTTCATCAGTAGATACCAAAGCCTAGCCAAAGTTAGTTTTGCCTTACTCTCAAGCTTGGAGTAAATTAAGTACAGTATACTTGAATATTCTTAGTTATTAAAAATATGAGATACTTAGATCCTTACCAAGCCATATATTTCAGCTGCACAATTTTCTTTTCAAGCACTCTGAAATTTACTTTTATTTTTAGCCAATGTTTTCCTGAAGTTGGCAGACATTCTGTGACAGAAGGAGATATTGTGTACAAAACGGAAAATATTAATATCTGTACTGTCCCTCGTATTCCTAAACTGAACGTGCCGGAGCCATCTCCCAGCCAAGCTGGGACACAGAAACAGCAGGAGCGTGGGGAGGTGGCACCAGGCGGGGGGCAGAGCCTTCCCCCTCTGCAGGGAGCCGAGGGGTGCGGGCAGGCACATGCCCTAAACCCTTAAGATAACACAAACACAATCCGTGCCAACCCACACTCAGCTGGTGCAAAAGGGGAAGCCAATTGAGAGCATAGGTACAGTCTGCTTCCTATCCAGTCCTTTACTTTGGGGGAAAAAACCAGCATCCAAGCCCTGATCCATTCATCAGGAGTTCTGTAACTCAAGTAATACCAAATTTTGGATCCTGTAACTCAGAACAAACTACAGCTAGATGATGCATCTTTATCCCCTGTTCAGAAACCCAGTGCTACGAGGCAATGTCGTATAAAGAATACTGTCAGACAAATGAGAAAGACTGCAGCTCAGACTGAAACAATTAATTTGTATGCAGGGGTTGGCATCATTTCCCATTAGTTTGGAAGCTCCAGCCTTGTCAGTGATCCATCAGTGGTTTTTCAAGACACATTTTTGTTTTCAGGGCTCTATAGCTCTGGGCGGAAATGTCACATTTGTGGTGTCATCAAAACATATAAAATCTGGTTCAGTCATGCAAGAAAGAATATAAGGAAAAATAAAAGACTTTTATAGTCTCAGTACCTTTTAAATTTTTTTTCCTCTATCTTTCCAAATGCATTCATTAGGCTTAAAAATTGCACGCTACAGAAAATCCAAAATGGGGCAAGTTCTTCTCAGCAAGAAACTTAGTCTTCAATCATTACAAATCTAAATCTCCATATCTCATCTGTACAGTCTTTAACTAAGCACAAATGGTACCTCTAATTCCTTAATGTGTCTCTGTTGCCCCCCTCACCATATTGCCCACAGCAGGGAACTCCCCGGTGAGTGCTGATCTGATTAACTTTGCAGTGAAGTAAGACACATAGGGTGGGCTTTAGCTAAGCCGCTCTACATGTTTATCCCTCCAGGTTCCCTTCATATCAGTGGAGACAAATAGGAGTAATTCAGCCAATACATTTTAAACAAATACTTTGGCATGAAATGGATCCTATCCTGGAAGAACTAACACCTCTTCTTGACTGCACAGATAGTCTGTGCTGGTGAGCAAACATGGAGATGTCAATTATACAGAATCTTAAAATACAAAAGTCTTACTTAAACACACTCAGACCCAGGGCTTCAAATGCAAACAGGGTGTAAGCTTCATTCAAATAGAAGGTAAGTGGATATCCAAATACTTGTATGGATCTAGCCCTGTGCGTTTTGTGAACTGCTAGAGGGACCTGCTGGAATACCAGTCAGTGAACAGTCACGGGATTGTTCTTCCTATCTCTTGACCCTTGCAAGTTCCAATAAGAGTTTTGTCTGCTCTTCATCTGGTGTGAAGGGCAGCAAATATACGTCTAACATTTTGGCTTAATATTCTATAATTCAGAAGCTAACTAACCCTTTGCTAGCATTAGGATGCACGCTGCGAAAGTCAGTCCCAAAAAGCTGGGGCATGAAAGTAAAATTCCCTGGTGATCTGAAAGAACATAAGACAAGACACAGAAGCTTAAATATCAAGTAATAATATTATGTTGTACAAGACTTGCACACCAGCAAAGATAGTGATGAAATGTAAGAAAGCATAAGCTAAAAACATCTCTTTTACAAGTAGCACAGGTACACAGTCACTGTATTGATTAATTGCTTTTATACAACTGATCACTATATGTAATCCAGTAAACCTCTGGGGCTTTTGACATGTTATTAGTGAAGACAGATTCATGCAAATACGTGTAAGACATCAAGAAATAGTAGATACCTAGGAAGAAATGTCACAGCTTGCAAGAAATACAAAATTCAGCATTTCTACTTACTCACAACTTGAAGATGTTACACTGAGTTTAGATATGTGTGCCTACTAGAAAAGCTGCCTTTCGGTAACACATCGTACCTCTGCTTTAAAAAAATACTTATGCATTGGTTAAGAACATTATTATACATAATATCTTTAACACCAGGGGAGAAAATCTTGTTAGACCTCAGACTGAATGAGGAGTCTCCATGGACTCTGATCCCACTGAGACAGAAGATTGCAGGCTGGCAGCATAAGGTCCAAACAACATGAGAGAATTGTGGCTTGGTCAGCCACCACCTTTGATCTTAAGGCATAATAAGAGAACCAATTTGAGATGTTTCATAGACTTTCAAAGAAGCAATGAGCAAGTTACCCAGTAACTCCTTCTTTTTATATTCAGGATTTGGCTAGGTTTTCTGGTATTTTTATTTTTTTTTTACTGTACGGGTTTTCAGAATATACAACTGTTTTGAGAATTTCAGCAGTACCTTTGATGATCCCCAAAGTCATGGATTATTCTTTCTCTCTTTCTTGAGGCAGCACAACATTACATCAAGAGCCACAGTTAAAAATTTGGCTTTTTCAAGTCTGCCTTCCAGAAACAGTCTGCAGTAACTACTCAAAATTTGCTGCTCTGCTAAATATTCTTGCCAGTACATTTATTTTCTGCTGGCTAGTTGATAGTTGCAGGAAGCAAACTTTATTTTTTTTTTTTCTTAAGTGGAAGAATATTTATGGATTTATTTTTTTTTTAATAATATTTACTGAGCTCTAACTTTCCTCCAGAGAAAGCCAAAGAATGAGTTAAAACATGTAAAGTCTGTTGTGGGATATACAAAATATTCATGTTGAGGGAAGTAAAAAGCTAATCAACAGTCTGCAGACTATGCCAGAAGAATGGAAATATACAATAAAGAAAAATACCATGTACTGAAGCTGTGCTTTTCTTCCCTTGGGTACAGGCTTTACCACAATAAAGCACTAAGTCCCTGCAATTCTTTTTATAAATTCTACTGGAAATATTTCTATCGTTCCATCAGGTTTGACGTTCGCAGGATATACGTGGGTTTGATGTTTCTGTGGTTCGCTGAGAAACACGTGATTTAAAGCGGCATCACATACTCCAAGGTGGTCAGATAAGTGTGAGGTTACACGTTTCTTAAAATATATAATGAGGTGTAGTAACACATTTATAAGGAGCTTGTTCCCTCCGTGCTGCCTTCAAGGGATTGTGCAGGACTTTTACACTGAATGATTTGCACACAGCATGCCATTTCACCCCTCTCAACTCATCATTCCCATGCTGTTTTTTCATCCCTGTATGCTTTAGTGCTAAAGACAAATCTACAAAAAGACAATAAGGCAGAAAATTCGCTGATAGACAAGTTACGTACCTCTAGCTAGGATTTAAGGGTGGAATTTCATTGTCAGACCCAGACCTGTGCACACTTGCTCCGACTGCTCCAAGCAGAAACATGCACGTGCCAGGTGGGTGGCTGGACGGAGAAGCACCCCCTTCGCAGCGCTGTACGAATGCAGCCTGTGTGGGTACAAACCTTCCTTGCTCCTGCCAGTTGAGCTATGAATTCAGTAATAAATGGGCCTTGAGCATCTAAGTGAACCTCACTTAGTAAAAGCTTTGACCCGAAAGATTAAGAGTTAATCTAACCTTATCACATGCCGAGCTCTGAAGTGAATGAGTTGACAGCACTCGGCCGTTTTGCAAGAGAACTCAGTCCCGCAGAGGATGCTGAATTTATGCCTATTTTTCTTACGCTGGCAACTGTTCCCAAGAGCAAAGTAATGCTTCTCTGAAACAGAAATGGTGTTTGTGCCATATTTTCTTCTGCTATCTTAAATTATTCCCTGGATGATTTCCTTCCTTCGCCCACACCTCCTTTACCCCCGCTAACACTTTGTCTAACTCTTGGCAGATTTCCAATGTAAATATTTCTGGTCCATGAAGGAATTTAGATAAAGCCCACCTGCTTTGCAAAGGAGAAATGCATGAAGTTGTCACAGCTGCTTGGTGACAGTTTAGGACGACTCAACACTGCATTCTCAGGACCAAGAAAGAGAACATTTTCACCTCCTCTCTAAGTGTGCTCTGCCATTCACCAAACAATGTCAGTTTAAGAGTTAGTTTTAAGTTTCAAAGCTTTTATACGCCATTCTGAAATAATGGTCTGAAACACATTTTTACTAGTAGTGTTCAACAGGCTTGTAGTAGTCACATTGGTGCAAATTTTACCAGTTTTTGGAAGTACGATAGCTGTACAATAACGCTCCGGGGGCCACTATGGCTGAGTCTGAAAATGTCTTTCCTGGACGAGATGCCCTAAGTTAGTACAAACTGGCATCATTTTATTAATGTCTGTGAACGCCTGCTCATTGGCTCCATCTGAGAACCCGGTCCCACTAAATGTTTAGCCAGTTTCTATAACCATGTTTTTTCCCCAGTTTCACCAACAAACAAGACTAGGACTGGACTAGAAAATAGATCATCACCACATCACAAAAAAGTTTCATATATTGAAATCAATGGAAATCAGGACTTTAACAATGACATAAATCTAGGGGAAAAGTTTTGTGTGAATCACAACACAACCATTACATAGACAGTGAAACTGAGAAATCAGATTAGAATAAAAATTCAATACTGTTCTAGCTTTTTAATTAGTTGGAGTGCATAATTAATGCCATTACATTGCAAGGCTAACTTTCTTGACAAAGAAAAATCAATCCAGTCCTGACGGCCTTTAATACTCCTAGAAGAATTATCAGTTGCCTGTCATATGCAAAAATCAAGAAAATTTCTTTTTAGGTTGACGAGAAAAAAACCACCAAAAAACCACACAAATCTTTCTCCCAAATCTGAAATTCCCCAACTTGTTGAGGGCAGAATTGTCATCCCTAATAACAAGTGGAAACCGGTAATATTTCATCAGCATAGCTAAATAATTACAAACATTGCTCAGGAAAACCAGATTCCCTGCTGTGTCTGGTGCTTTCTCCAAATTTATTATTTCGCTGGCTATTCAAGCTGTATTTGACATCAATTATCACAGCAGACAGAAACAAGGAATGAAAATACAGACAGCAGTACTCCTGAAATTATCTCCACTGAAATTATTTAAAACGTCTTTAGGGTAATAAGATGTCTATTGTAAAAATTGTTGCCAAAGAGCAGCACAATTCATGCACAGTCTTACATGGACCAATCAATTTCTTAAGTACCACAGCATATTTTTTCCTTTGTAACTATTAATTAGAAATCTCCTTGAGCATCCAGTTCATACAATTCTCTACCTTATAGCCACAGACTATGAAAGGAAAGCATCCACAGTGCACAGGTGCATTGGAAAAAACGTTAGATCTTATGGATGCTTTTTGTACCGATCTGTAACTCATGGCATAACAATCTCTCCAATGCACGGAGAATAGGCCTTCTGACGCTTTACACCACCTCTCCCCTTCCTCCTATTTACACAGAGTGGGAGTCCTGAGGTAGCTCACAGCAGAATCTCCAAACTTTTGGTAGTCTCACCAGTTATTACATCATTACACTGAACAAAAAGATACTCTAGAGGTTTAATTTATTTCACAGCTCTTCGGTTAGCATGAATGCAAAATAATGTAGTTAATGACTTTTCACTAGATGATAAACTGTGCATCTAGGGATTAATTCCACCCTAAATCCTAACATGATCTGTCAAAGTACATTTCATCAGCCTAACCACCTAAGTTCTTTCTACAGTGCACCATATATAATATAAATACAAGGAGTGGTTTAATTCTAGGATGAAAGCATTATATTTCCTTCTAGCAGAGTACTCAGACTTTGTTAAAGCCCCGCATTACCTGGCGCAGCACTCCAGCTCTTGCCTATTTTTCAGCAATATGGAGTTTAATATTAACATTAAGCATACATATGAATAGCAGGCTATAAGATGACTAAATTATGACAGACATAGATATATAGATACAGATATAGCAAGACAAAAAAATAATTACCAGTTGACCAGATTAGACTTGCTGTAACTAAACCTGAGAATTTATTTCAGCCAATATTGGAGATACTTATCTATTTTCTTTCTCTGAAATCAACCACTAGCTTTTTTACTAAAAATATCTGTGCCTCTGAATATTACTTTCTACACTTGTCTTTATAAGGATTTCCAAACTGATCTCTATATAAAGCATATTCTATAGCCCACTGCGTTAGTTATAAGCAGGAAACATCTCTAGGCTCAACCCTGTAAGAACAAATAAAAGCAAAACATCAAAATCCAATAATCTGAGGAAAATAATTCTCAAAGGAAAAAGTGCTTAGAACATTAAAAACCTGGGGAAAACAGAAAGAAATTAAAGAGGAGAATGTAAGGAATTATTTCTTTTAAAAGAAGAGATTAATATTCTGAATTAGAACTTTAAACTTATCCAACCTTCGTTTACTGCAAATTAATTACATTTCTTTCTATTTCATTTTATTTGTTCATGGGATTTGTTTATTTACAACTTTCACATCTTCTCTCTGTCCTTGCTTAGCACTGTCTAATACCCAACTCCAGCAAAGCACTCAGCTATGTGCTTGATTCAAATCACGAGTAATCCCTGTAAAACACGTTGCTACATTCTTTGCTCTCTCTCCTGAACTGTGATGCCCTGGCTATCATACTGGAAGTGTTATCGTATAAGCCCTGCCTTCGTCTGGAGTGCACTTTCCCCTCCAAAGCATATGTTAGTCATTAAATGATAGCTTGAACAGATCAAGATTACTGAAATTTATTGCGAGTCGCTGCAGAGGAGGAAGGTATGCAGAGCCAGCTTCAGGGTGAGTCACTGAAATGCAGTTCCTCTTGGCTGGCCCTGTCCGATAGGAATCTTGTTGCTGACCCAGCTTGTGTTAGCCTCTTAAATTGGGAAGGACTTTACTTTTTTTTTTTTTTTTAAACAAAAAAAAAAAAAGGGAAAATCCCTCCTTAGCAGCTGCACATTTTCTGCTAGAAAAACAACTCCAAGTTTCTATTACTAGCTGTTAATATCATTATCTACCAGCTCCGTTGCAAAGCAGAAGGAGTCGAGTTAAAATGCTGACTGAAACAAGCAAAACCAGAAATTTACCATCCACAGATTTCTCTAAAGTATGACTCCTCTGTTATTTCCGAGCTAAAATTAACACCGTTTTCTAAGCCAAACTTTTTATTTATATTGTGCGAACCAAATACAAGCATTGTTTTAGAGTGGCAATGTTACTGTAAGAGAGCCTATACTTAGCCATACTGCTGCCCTATAATAAGCACGCTCACAGCCACAATGCGATATCAGGTGACTTTGGGTTTGCTTTAGAAGAAACACCACTGCGGAAAGGCAAAGGCAGATCACTCTCACCACTGCTGAGCAGGTGCTTTATTCTTCAGTTGCTGGTTAAATGCAGCAACTCAGGAGCATAATAAAAAGAGCACACTTCCTTCCAAAATCTGTGCATTTATTTCTGTACTAATGCCATTAATCACCAGCAGCAGAGCAATTATCTCTGCCTCTATTAGACTGTATAAGTGTTATCTCTCCCCCAACCTTACCCACTTTTCTATTATGGTTGTAAGGCTCCACTCTGGATGTGGATCATATTCTAGTTTTCCCATTCAGTGGTCCAAGGCAATATTCACAGCATTTTTCTGCAGAAATGCTGGGGGTTGGACTAGATGATCTCCAGAGGTCCCTTCCAACCCTACGATTCTATGATTTGAAGGGAAAAAATTCAATTTGCATGCAGTGGACTTGTAGAGTTTTGCAATTCTTCTTCTTACTAACTATAAACTCATTCTATTTGGAAACTGGTGTTCTGTTTTTCAGAACACCAGAAAAGCTGAAGACAACTTTTCAACCCTTATTATCACAAACTAAGCTCTTTCAGTTCCATAAAACCATACTGAATTCCTTTGCATTGGTAACGTCTGATGTGTGCAATGTGCCAATATGCAGCTTACCAAAATTCCTAGTCAGATCCCTCTTCACTGCAGGCCAACATAGATGAGCTTCATGTTCAAAAGCCTTAAGTGTTCTATGATTTAGAAGTACATCCATATAAATAAGTTACCATCCATGCCCTTCTAGATCTTACGCTCTTTTGGACACACACCCCTCCAAAAAATTTAACAAGTGATTCAAGGGACTGAAAAAAAAAAATAAATATGGTGTGGTCTTTCCACAGCAATGTTCTAAACCAGTACGTGCAGAAGACCTTATTCTTTCTAAATCATGTTCCATCTTCACAACAGTTAGCCTTTCATTACCTTATCATTTTCAGTACATTTTTGCATATGTTTCCAAGGCAGCATCAGGAAGACAAAAATAGATTTACTGTATTTACCATTTTCTGGACCATCATTTGTTTATACACATTTAAATATTGGTCATTCATGCCACATAAATCATTCCTTAGAGCTTAAGAGGTTTTACAGAGACATGGGCAGACATGCCAGAAGTCTAAAGAACTCGAATACAAGCATGTGATAATGTCTTGGATTGGCAAGAAAGAAACAAACCCACAATGTAATTAATAGGCAAAAGAGCATGAGGAAAGAGTTCGAACTACACACAATTAATAAAAGTAGCTTAACTCCCAAAATACTTAATGCTAATGTTTTGAAGTCACCACCAGTGCAACTGCTACAGCAAAGTATCTCAAGGAGAATGTACAACAGGTTATTCAGATCTCACACTACTGAATGCAATAAAAAAATAAATTAGATTAAATAAACATAGAGTTGCAGATGGCACTTCAGCTGAAATAACTAGTAAGAAATTTTCTAGTGAACTTTCTACTTGTTATTTACTTAATATAACTGCTGACAGAACTTTGCATTTTCAGAAATTATTTGTACAGAGGGCCTTTGCTGTATTCCTCAAATACAGGCCCACTTAACTGCTAGGATTCATCCCGTGCAACAAGTGGTATCATGGCAATTCTGCCTCTCACATATACACATAGGATGATAGAGACAGAAAACTGGCTTAAGAGCAATTCTCAGCACTTAGGCACATGGTCTATTCTGATTTAATTCCCACCATATGGGAGAATATAGTAAAAATAACAGGACTGCAAGTAGTTTAGGAAAACCTAGGTACTAAAAGCTTGCCAGTGTGAGACTTTCAGTAAGAACCCAGACAATGTACAATGTGACACAGCTGATATGCAAAGGATCAAACTGTAACAAACCAAGGAAAACAGAGAACACATTCCTTAAACTTCTCTCCACCACAGTAACTTATCTGGAACCTGATTACATTGATCTGGAAGACAAACTGAGTTGAACCTGCCTAGGGTTAAGTCAATGCATCCACAGGATCCGGAAAGTCCTTTCTCTTTTTGCTATTACATGGATTGTTCAATATATTACTAATGGAGAGACAGGAATGCGTTAACATTAGATTTCTACTCACTAAAAAACACTGGCTGTGAGTACAATGAACAGACAAACTACCTGAAACAAATACATTGCTTTCTCTTCAAATTGTTATGAATAATGGAGTTGTACCAGTCTGAACACAACATTAGATCACCGTTAGAGTGAGGACTGAAGGCTTGGCCCAATGGGAGTCAGCAGTTCTACCAAGGATTGTAATTAAACCAGAACCTTACCCTTTGTATTTAATATATCTCTTTACAAAACAGTTTTGAAAACACAGTCTCTCCAAGTATCTGACTCCAATGAATTTGAAATTCTCAAATCATCAAAACTATCTCTGACCTTTTTTAAAAACAATAATTTTGGCATTTTGAAGCTAAACGCAGCTTTTTGGGATTTCAGATTCTACAGTTTGCCTCTGCCACTTCAAAACAGCTTGACGCCATCAAGAGAGATTTTACAGGATCCATTCTCACAGTGGGGATTAAGGGCTGGTGGTATTACTTTTCTATTTAAAATTTTAAACATCGAGGTTATTAACATCTGCATATTGGCTACTTCCCCTCTGCAGTAACTTTTTTTCATAAAATTTAAATATGTATATATTTGTATTAACATTGTGCAGAGAAACAATGTTTTATAGCAGAAACACTGACATTTCATTAAATGTAGCACAAGCAGCTGGAACTGCTGCAATAAGCCAGCACCACATGCAAGGATGTTTTGAGGATGTAGTCACTGATGAGGAACTTAAACAAGAGGAACTGAATTGAATTTAGAAACTGCGTTCACGGCTGGGACAGAACTCTACATCACTGTACCAGATTTGATCATGTCAAATATAAACCCCGTAATTTTCTCTTCTCCTCCTGTGACAAATGTTCAATCAAAGGCAGAGTGCGAAGTAGCACACGATGCCACAGTTCAGTAAAACAGGATAACTCTGGAATTCAGTTCTGGGTTTATAAGTCAGCAAGATTTTCTCAAAGTTTATTGCTTGGTATTGACTGACCTCCAACTGCTGGTGCACTGTCACTTGCAAGCAGAAATTTGAAAGAGAAAAAGCAGAAGCTTTTTGCTGTAGATTGATAACACTTGGTTCCAGTCACCAGTGGTTATTTTCTTTAGGAAAGAGGTAATTTTATAGATACTAAGTGGAACCCAACATATAAAGTTACCCACATACCCAAAGAATAAAAGTCAGCAACTAAACTTAAAATTGAAAGCAAACTTTACTTCTACACTTCCAAAAACATTCAACCACTTCATGATACTCTTGGTCCTGTTACAATAGCCACCTCAAAGGCAAAGGACTCATTTATAAAGAGGAATTGTTTCATGACAAATGAGTGATAACACATGGAAAGTATTGTGCCTCCAAAGGCTTAAGTCTGCTCTGACGTGGAAATGAAACCTTCTATGAATTACAACTTATTCCAATGAAATCCTGATTCTTACAAGTCATAATCGTCAATGGGCTTAATGAAAATCTACTTTTTTTTTTTGTTACTGTGCCTTTCTAGGCTTTTAGAATGGATTTCTATGAGAAAATACGTCCTGGGATGTTTCCATTAATATTAACAATACAGCACTATTGTATTTTTAAGAGAAGCTGTATATCCTCTTACTGAATATTGGTATTTTAAGGTTGCCCAGGGTCAAAAAAATTAGCTGCAACTATGTTCATTTCTCATTTGAACTCAATGGATTTTCTGTATTCTTTATAGCAAGGATTTAACTTCTGTAACAAAGTGCAGAACTTTGTATTGATTTTTAAATTACAAGTTTTATTATTATTTTCTCCTTTTGCTTCATTGTGGTGCACTCTGTAAGAGTCACAGCTTTAATTGTATTTTATTCAATTTTTTCTGGCAAAGTCCATCCATCAAAAAATTATACCTTTGTTCTGCAGATGTGGGCAAAAGTCATTGCTTTTCCTCGATCGATATATGAATTAGTCAACACTTAACTTGCCATAAAAATAAGCTGGCTCCACATTGATTTGTCTCTCTCATAGTAGCACTAATATTTGTGTACAAATGGAAATTGGTTCTTCTCCCATTTTATTTTCCTATCAGTAATGATGTTAAACAAACCTGGCGATACGGCACACTGCTAGCCAGGCAAAAGACAACAGAGAGAAGGCTGTTGTTTCGGTACCTTTTAGAGGCAAAAGTCCCTTTGCCTCATTAAAAGCTCAATGAAAGTGTTCCTTAACCTTACCTCTATCCGCCTGAACTGCAAGAGAAGCCAGCACTTTTTTATAATGGGAGCACAGTTAAGAGAAGAGGAGGTCTATCTTTTCCCTGTGCGTTACCATCTCCAAAAGGAGTTCCCCAAGAGAGCACTTCCCAGACGCGCAGGATGCACTTACAATAATGAATGCTGAGGCTCTCACATGACTCCTGGTTCTGGAGATTTAAGAAACTCATACAACAGAATACGAGATGGGACCAGTCAACAGTAAGGGATCGACAGAGCAGTGAGCACAGCGTGCTCTGATGCATCATCCAGGGTATGAACGTTCCCCTTTCGTCTCGTCACCTTAGCCAGTCCTTTACCCTCCCTGCACCAAATATGCCTGGATTTACACCAAGCTGGTATTTCTACGTGCTGAAAGATGGTCAGCTGCCTTGTCAGGAAAGACAAGAATTTATAGCTACATTTTCCCCACAACAGTGACAAAGTGACTTCAGTGTGGTCAAATATCAAGGTATATGCTACATAGCCACATGGATTTTACAAAATATTGGTGCAGTTTTCCACCATTTCTGCCCCATTGCCTCTTCTGACACTTGCCAGGGCATGTTGTGTATGCATTTCAGCCTTGACATTCAGGTCTTCTAAATTTCCACCATGTACTGTAATTTCTTGGATCGTATAAGTTCTTCTGTAGTTGCTCCTGCTATGAAAAACATCTTGCCAGAAGCAGAATTTTTGTGAGGATAATGATTTTACAAAGCGTACCGTTGCTTCATTACAAAACATCTGGACAGGTCACCAAGCTGTAACAGTGAGTTTGATGTGCGTAGCTATCCAGTAGGAACATAGCCTTTTCTTTTGGTTCAAGTTCATCAAGGGCTCCCATAAATACCATGCTGTCAGATTCTCAGCCATAAGACACATTTTCTAGAGATAAGCCATGTTTAACACTGTTGATCCTCTTACTGTTTCCCTTATTCTCACTCTGATCCTCCTTGAAGGGCTGGAAGCGTTGCAGTCTCCAGAACAATAGAGACTACTACATACTACAACCTGACGCAATCAGCAGGCATATCAAGGGAGCTGGTAAGTTTAGAGGAAAATGTGTGTTCACACTGAATGTGCTGCAATTACAGGCGATACTAGCTCTCAATGAACATAATTTTCTTGTATTACAGCCTTTGTCTGATAGTTTTTCAGGTGAGCTATAGAAAGAATAAGTATACAGAGAGCAAGCTCTTCACGTTCTTTGAACATGTGTATGTTGACTGGGAAAACTACATTAGGACAAACATTGAATCAACAGTATAAAATATTTAATGACATTTAAAATCCCACTATTAATAAAACAGCTTAACAGAGTGGCAATAGATCTGAGTCTACAGTGTCACAAAATACTACTATTTCTCTCTCATCTTCATCTTATACTCTAAGCAGTGAGAAGGGACAGTCATTAAAAAGATCCATGAATGTAATTCTTCAATATGTCACAAGTCTCAAGCAACGAGGCCCTCAGTGATCCCCAAACATCACTAGAAAGCTATCTTCTATCTACAGAGAAGGAAAATGAGAATTGCTTTTAACTCCTGGCTCTGTCACTGTATTATAAAAGTGCACACTGTGGATGGAAAGAGCAGTGCGTCAGAATGGCAGAAAGAATAACACAATCATTTTATGTTCTTATACAAAGAAGTTAATTTTAAGTCCTTGATGAAGTCTTCTTGCAAAGCAATCTTTCTAAAGCTGTTAATATTTTCGTAAGATAAAAGAAAGAGTAACAGAAAGAAACGGTTTCAGGGATTGTACAACCAAAACCATTATTAGAATAGTGACAAAACAAAAATACTGTAAGTAGTAAAATATACATGTCTATCCTATCCACAGGGAGTATTTACTACTTAAAAAGAATTAAGCAAGTAATATTTGTATTCTGTGAAAAATTGGGCTGACTTATTCATCCTGATTCATGAGAATTTCTATTTTAAGTCAGAAAACTATTTTCCACTAACAGGAGCTTGACCAGAAAATTTTCTGCCTGCTCTGTTGGTAGAAAGAATGTCAACCAGCAATATTGGTCCTATAAGAATCCAGCTGCCAGCCTGAACATCAAGATCCAATGGCTGTAATTACTGATGCCCTCTTCTTATGTCCTCTCTGACGGAGGTGAGTCTGCAGTCTAGTCTCCCTAGTCCTTGTACCCATGAAATTAAGAGTGTACGTATATGGGGACTTAACTCCTGTGCTCCACAGCACCAGTTTAGTCTCCAGCCCATCCCCCAGGGTGGGCAGCCATCTCTTCTGTGCCCTCGGTGCCCACTGCCCCATAGTGCTCTCTAGAAAAGGAAGCATTATCACATCATTTATAAATATTCCCTGCATGCACACATAATTGATTAAATATTAGCATCAGTTTGTATTGTCTTATGTTTCAAAAAGAAAGAGAAATTTAATCATCTCACAAGCTCCTAAAAGCTACATAAAAAATGCAGACAATTCCAGAGAAACCCAGAGAATCCTTGCCTAAGGGAAGATTTAACTAACAGTGACTTCGGCTGTGGAATGAATCAAAACTTCACAGAGCATTTATCAAGAGGTGATATTCAGTTCATAGACATTCTCATTGTAACTATTTCCTAAAATAGACATGTTTTATTTTATTCCCTCTTTTTTTCCTGTTGCTCAATGATTGGCATTTTTCCTATGTACGTGAGGAGAAAATGAATTGAAGTTTTATTATGCTGTGCCAAGTATCACTACAATCAGTACATGAAATCATATTCTCCTTTCTCACCTCATTTTTCTACTTGTGCAATCCAGTAGATTCCACTGGAGTAGCTACAACTAAATCAGATCAACTGAATGATTCTATGATACTATGAAAAAATTCAGACTCAAATTTAAATTTTAATAGAGAAAAACTATTTGTTTGGACGTTTTATTTTTACTTTTTCTTATTACTTCCCTCTCTGTTAAACTGAGAACATTATGTGGAACAAACAGGCAACTATAAGACTGAAGTTGGTATCCGCTTCAAATGTTTCTCTCATTATTATAAGCAAGCAAGCAGTATTTTAATGGATGAAACAGGTTTCTAAGCCAGATTTTATGCTCTTGGCTTAGTCATTATATTCAATCATAAAGTTACATAAATAGCTTGACTGTTATTCTTTATTTTAAATTACATACTTAACACAGTGATCTTGCAGACAGAAATTCTTACACATTTTAAATTCTGCTTTTATTTCATGAGTGATCATACTCCACCAAATGACAAAGTAATATGTAATATGATAGAAAGAACCTGTGCTGCTATCCTATGAAAGGTTTCAGACATGCAGTCATTTCCCGATCTGCTTAAGTAACTTCACTTACTTAAATTTACTTGTGAATTTATTTAGATAAATTACTTAAGCAAATTCACACAAGTAAATTGTCTAAATTTATATTGTTTAAAATTATTCCATGGAATTTATTGGAGCCTTTTAAAAATCTACAGCAGTGTAAAAGAGAACACTTTTGGCCCACTGTTGCCTTACCTGTGCTTAACTGGAAGGTATCATCTATCAATCCTTTCCCTGATATAAAACATATCCACTAATTAACAGCCAGAAGAGAAATTATATTCCCAAAGCCATGGGTGCCATAAGCAAGTGAATGTAATGTATATTCCTATCAAATTCAACATATATACCACTTCAGCAGAGCTGCACACATTCATCTCAACTCCTTACTATGCACCTTCCCCACAGACAAATATTCAGTGTATTTCCATCTACACTACATCTTTATTTCTAAAGATTACTCACAGAATTTGGAGTCCATGTATAAGATACCCAGTGTCATTTGTGTTGGTTCTGTTGCTCACTGATTAATAGCTTTTCTTAGCAAATTCAAACCAACAACACAAAAAGTCCAAGAAAGGCAGAGCAGATAACTAGATGTATTCCCCATTGCCCAGATCTCAAGCTAATTCTCTTTACAAACTTTTACACCTATTTCTCCTTTTAAACACTTATTCTGACTCTAGATTACACCCTTCCACTGGGAAAACAATAGAAATGAAATATGGCAAACAAAAAATTTCAATAAAAAAAATTTTATCATGTCAAAACAGATTTTCTGATTCCAGAAAGTTTTGGTATTTGAAAGTTTTTAGCATTTACATTTTTTACGTGTGATTTGGAATTTTAAAAGGAAGTTTAGAAGCCAAGGTAGGAGATATACAAACTGCTTCATCATCAGATAATACTGAAATTAGGTTCTGGAAGAAGGATAGAAGTATCTCACACAGTTGAATTGAATTTTGATTTGAAAAACATTGGAGAAATAGGTATTTAGTCCAGCATGGGACCAGTTTCTAATTCAAGTCCACAAATTGTTCATGGTTAAAAAACACAATGAGATTATGAATTTTCTAAATATACTTGTAGAGGAAAACTTCATTATATCTCAAACTTCTCAAAGTAACAGGACGGTACCAGTTAATAAGATGTAAAAGCCAGACACAGATTATTACTGGAGCGAGTAACCAAGTGGGTAAAGAGTCTTTTAGCCTTTCAGAGGGCGGCGGCTTGTGCTTTATCCGTCTCCTTTCAGGCTTGTATGGGTAACAGCAAGATCTAGCACATTTATTATCCCAGTACAGTTTAGTGAGCAGAGTTTAAGATCATGCTCACTACACATTTAGAAATATTTCTAATATTTCCCCCCTTGCAATTAAAATTATCAGCACTTTAAACACAAATGCATTGACGTGTATTTATGGACTGATTTCAGACAGCACTAAGCTACTTTTTCAATGCTGTTAACACAATGGGATAAATTTCCCCATTTCCTGTGGGGATCTGAAAAAATAAAATAAATTAAAAAAAACAAACAAAAACACAGACACACACAAAAAAAATCTCAAACACCAAAACCAAGTCACATCTGAACAGGGGTTAGGAGGATTAGTAAGACCTGAACACTCCCTAAAATGGAAGTAACTGTAAAAATATTATGGTACATAATAGATGGCCAGCTGTGAATGCATTGCCAATTAGCAATAAGAGCTCTGGAAGAGCACAGTATAAAGCACACACTGCTCTAGGTAGAGCCTGAAACTCCCAATCAACCTGTATCTGTCATACAGTATGTTAGACAGATGTGTTCATACCACTTTCTCATGGATTCTGCTAACTGAAACAGAGAGAGAGACAGATGATAAATGTAGAATTTCTATCTGTATACACCAAGATCACAGTGATCTTCACAGTGAAAGTCAACAGGCATAAAGGAAAAGACACAGGTTTGTTCAACAGCCTGCTAGTAAATCATCATATTGAAGCATGAGGAGGTACCTGAATAAAGAAAGCAAAGTACATTTTATAAATGATCTACACAAAATATAGTCTTCTAAGAGGCCACTAGGGACATTCAGGAGAGTCCTTAGTTTGAAAAACTGTCAGCAAAACAACACTTTTCATTTCTATGCCTTAGGGTTTTTTCATATATTTGTTTTCTGTAGCCTACTCTATCTTTATCAGAAGCCCAACAGGAGAAAGATAAACCGGTTTGAAAACAGCCGTTAAAAGAAGAATATGACAAAATATTCAGAAGAACATCTAAGATGTTTTCTAGGAAACCCAACTATTCTCCATTCCACTGACAAGACAGAAAGAGATGCCTTGCCTTTTTCTCCAAGAGCAAACAAAACCAGATATTTTTCCAGTTTCTTCCTGAAATACACTAATTTGGTGAAACTGAAATGTCTTACAGTAATCGATCAATTTGAATAAAACTTGTCTCCAAGTTTTCTCAGATTTTCATATTTCTTGTCTCTTGTTTCTCAGATTCAGAATGCTCTGCTCTCTAGAAAGGGCAGTTCACACTAGGATAGGGATTTGAACCTGCTCCACTCCTACCCCAGAAGATGTTCTGCCCATCATACTTGTATCTGCCCTTGGAGGAGTTCCTTCTCTGGGTTTATACATGAGAACATTCAAAACACCTCAGTTATCTCAGTGTGGATTAAGACCAAAAAGCAAAAACCATGAGTGAGTTCCTGTTTTTGACAGCTCTAATGAGAAAGCAGTAATTCATACCATCCTATTCTAGATTGCACAAACACATCCATAGAACAATACATACAGAAATGCCTAAAGCTATACTTGTCATTTCACCTTCTTTTTCAACATGTGCACTAATCAGACTTTTGCAGTGATGGAAACAGAAGTCATTGAAGCGTAATGGTTAGAAAAACATAATATTGTAGTCACAAATGCCATCTGAATTGCTACTAAAAATGCCTACAAAAATTATAAGACAAGCCCAAAGTAGTCATATACGCTGAAGTTCTGAACAGCCCTGACAATAGCCTAAACTGGTAGTTTCCATTTCACTTACCAATTTGTGGGTGAGCTGGATAGTAATAAGAGGAGATCCTGACAGATTGTGGGACAACTTGGGCAGAGGTTCCACTTTGATAGAGATAAGATAACTGGTTGCTGAGATCATATAACCTTTGTAGGCAGCAGCTTCAGTAATCCTTGGAAAGAAACAAATATATTAAGGAAGTAGAACAACATTTTTTTGTTTACCCACAACGCCCACACCAACAGGAACACAGGAACTCCTTTTTCTATTCAAGTCAATTAATTTCTATAGGGGAGCAAGATCTGGCCCTAAAGGATCCTACAGGACTAGAAACAACAGCTACAAAGTAGAGGGACATTAGGAGACTTGGTATCATAAGTATGCCTTCGTTCTGCTCCTCTTTTGCAAATGTTTATAAACCTTGCTGAAAGTGCTTTAGATAACGAGAATCCTACGAAGTAAGGGATCTAAAAATAAACTAAGCAAAGCAATCTAAGTGAGGAGAAAACTTGGGGGATTTCAGGATGTTTAATTAAACATACATATTAGTGTGTAAGACACATAGATATAATGCTATAAAAATATACGTAGGAATATATTTAGAAGTAACTTATAGCTTTACTTTGAAAAATGGATTATGTCCAGTTAGGTTTGTTAGAGAGTAACTCAGGTCACAATACAAACAGCAGAACCTGACGAAACATCTGATTAGTCCAGGTAATGTTTTTTTTCTAGGCTGAAGTAACTCTGCAATACATAAGAACCCTTTTATTTCTGCTTTCAGCTAAAACTTATGACTTTGGCATTTTTGCACATTTAGGAGTAACTAAGATCTATTTGGCTGTAGGGTAAAGTTTTTTACACCATCAGTAAGAAACTGCGCAGGAGTGAAATGGTCTCTGTCATCCACCTCTTCACTCTGTGAAAGAATGGCATTCACTATGAGAAACATGAGCCATGGCGAATTAACCATCAGTGTGGGTTTCCAAACATAGCACACCATTGGAAAGAGCCAATTTACAAAGCACATTAAAAAACCCATCTTATTTACATCTGCCACCTGTTTGCAATGGTTTCTTGTTTTTCTTTCAGGGAAAAGAAAAAAAAGCATCAGACATTAAAATAACTTTGTTCAGTCCCTCAGCAAGGTCAAATAAAACAGAACTCATAGAGCACAAGCCCAAGCACCAGTCCTTAGTGCTAACCATGGAAAAACATCAGTATTGGAGATTACTTCTGCTCCCAGTAACCAGCATGTGATTCGAATTTGTTAATCTTAGAGCGGATTTTGCTACTCTTATATGAAAAGTTTAGAGAAGGACTTGTAACATTAAGACTGCTATCTGACATTTTGAGATTTCTCCTACACAAATTAACAGGATGGACGTTTTTTCCATGCCTATAATCTGCCATTTTAACTTTAAATAGGTAGATGAATTTTGAGGTGTGAAAAAACGTCACCATGAGCAAGAAACAGTGTTTTGTGTTTCGTGCTTGCATACACAAGCCTTTCTTCACTGTGGCCTGGATGTTAGATGGCAGTGAGTCTGTCAGCCGATTACCTTCAGTGAGATTACTACAGCTTTACACAAACTGTGTATAAGCGGGAGCAGAACTGGGCTCAAAACCTTTTGTTTTGATTTTTTTTTTTAAAGAATCAAAACTAACTCCCCTTAGAAACTGCTATTTATGTAGTCTGAAAATAGAAGTCATCTGTCTGTACAGCACAAAAGCTCCATGAGTTTTGGTTTTAGCTTTCCACCACAAAGGAAAAAAAAAACGCCCTTAAAAAGAAAATGGACAGGCTTCAAATTACAGGTGTTCAAGTATCCCAGTGCTAGAAGGAACATAAAAGAAGGTCTTTAAAACAAACTACTCTGGGAAAGTGCTGTTATTCTACTGAAATATAAGCAAAAAAGTTACAGCAGTACAGCATAAAAAAAGAAAACCAAGCAGGAGAGAACTGCATACTTATTTTTAAAACATTTTTTGAATACCTGGGGTTTTATTCTGCAGAGGAAAATCACTAAGCAAGCATTCCTTGTATTACTAGTTTTTTAGATTGCTTTTTGGACAGATCTGCATCTAGAATTTTATAGATGTGATTCTGTAGTGCATTACAGACTGCCAACAGTTCAAGTAGTTTAGATTAGTTATAGAACTCTACGAGATGTATCTTCTTCAGTGTCTTTGTGTTTCGCATTACAGCAGGGCCAGATCCTCCCCTCTCAAAATCCTTCTCAAGATCCATCCGTCTCAAAAATGAGGGATAAAAATACATACAACTTGGTGGAACAGGAATGAGTCTCCAGGCTTTCCTATTCCACAAAGTTCAGAGAATGTTCACGAAGTTGACATAACTTTTATTTTGCTTTATCAGACTCCTAGAAGCGTGGCCTCCATGACAATGCGTTAGAACAGTGTTTTGACATGCAGCATCTTTAATCATATTGTGTTCGCTAAACTTTGAACTAAGTCAAGACCACATTAATTCTCATTCTCTCTCCGAGAATTTGAGATTATATCTTATTATCTTAATAAATTGCACTGATCCTCCTGTTTGAAAAACATAAGCTGTCATAAATTATTGCCTCTATTTCTTCATGTCGGTAAGAAATATTGCACATTAATGAGATGGTTCCTTTACAGCCACCTATTAAGTTCCCTTTTTTTGAAAGCAAGGTAAACAACAGTACAAGTTGCTACTTGATTAAAAAAATGCTATTTAATAATAGCTGTGTGAATATCTCAGTGTGATTAGTCTGGTCATAAACCATGATTTTTTACCCTGAAGATCACAAGTGAGTTCCTGCAACCATGACCTTCCGTGTAGCTGTATGTAAAGAACGGGAGGCAATCCCTGACATTCATGACAGCTGAGATGCTGCATCTTTCCTTCTGCTGTCATAAACAACACACTGAAAATCAGATTGGAAAAGACTGAGAAAAAGTGTAAACTAATCTATGTACCCCAGTATAGATGAAATAAAAACATAAAGTCATACTAGATTAAAAGGAAAGTGTAATGATTTACGTGAATGGCCTTGCAAAATTCCCTGGGGAACTGTATTGCTGAGAGGAATACAGCTCTGCATTTACTTTATCTTATCTGCTAATGATTTCATTGATGCAGCATATAAAACAAAAAGTCTTTTAAGCATTGCCTTGTCTCCTGTTGTAAAATTACCTTGCTGGTTTCTAGGATTAGGATTCAGATTTTATCTAAAGAGGGATGTTATGTTTTCTTACTTGTTTCATTTAAGCACAAGCTTTATCTTTATATGTGTCAGGAGAAAAGATGTGATTTCCTTTTATGAGACAGATTAAAATTATGAAATTTAATACCAGATATGATGAATGGAAAGAGAAGACAAAGAAAGATAAACATGTCGCTACGGAAATCTATTTTACTACAACATAAAGTAAAACATCTAATGTAAGCTCTAATCTCTCTCTAGTTAATGACTACATGTCCTCAATATTGCAGAATCAGGATTATGGCTCACAATTTATTTACAGTCGATAATGACATGTCTGTGGTAAAGTATATCACTAAGGTAATAAACAAGCTGTTAGAGCATTAGAGGTCTGAGATACTTACTTGGTATCCATAGGGTTGATATTATGAAAGAAATAATGCATGTTATGGTAAAGCAGGCCAACAATGGTAATCCAAGCTGTGAAAAGGGAACAGGAGTTATTGCTCAGAGCAATAGTTGTAAGCAAGAGACACTTCTATCCTAGACTGGAAACTCTGTGTTAATTAAGAGCCTTGACTTCTGTAAACTTTCATTTTTTTGCTTTCACAGATTTCTGATTATTCTTTCAAGTATGTGAAAAAGTATGAACACCTTGCAGTAAGGCACGGGAGACAGATATGAAGAGTAAGGATGCCTGCCCTGTGCACCTGTAGTTCCAAAATAAGTTGTTAAAGTAATCAGTTGTCAGCTATAAATCCCCCACCTAGCATCAGAAAGGGTCATATGACATACCAGAGTCAATATCTCAATGGTAGCTACAGTAATCTCAAGGCTATTTCACCACCTCTGTTAACTGGCAATTTGTGAAACTCCGACACAGGCAACCATTTTCCACTTTGGTTGTCTGTTTGCTGCCTGCATTCCAAGTATTTATGGGTTCTCCATCATCTGAGTGAAGAGAGAGATGCGTATTTTCTAAGTGTCAGCCACACAGATGTCTTTCACTATCCCTTTTGCTGGGTTCCAAGTATTTATAGTGTCAACTGTTTGAGGTGGAATAATAAATTTTTAGGTAAGCTCATTTGGACAGCAACAAGTGTGGCCTGAAGGATGAAATTACTCAGAAGCGAACTTTAGCTGGAAAAAGAGTTAAACATTTAATGGGCTGGATCATTTCAGGATACCAACCATAATAATGTTCTGAAGAAAAAAGAAAAAAAAAACCAATCTGCATGGTGAGAGACTTTATAAGTGGGAAAGGAAAAAAAGTCCCCCCACATGCTATTTTTGGCATTATAAGTTGGTTTGCAATTCAGTTATTCAAGCCTCAGAGCACTTGCAGTGAAGTCTCCAGACAGAGCCCCCTGCCAGTGCAAAGAAACAAAGCTGTCACCACAAATCAGGTAGACGGTTCAGTAATTAATAGAGTCTTTCTCACTGCAGGTTATCTGCAGCTGACTTCGCACTTTATGAATAAGGGACCGACCCTCCTTCGACAGAGGTGACTGCGGAAAGGTCTCCAGGTGTGTAAATTCCACGGGTTGCAATTCAGGGCACATAGGTCAGATTTGAAGATGCAGGGAAATGTTTCTGTAAATAGGTTCCTTCAATCCCTGATTAAAACATGGATAATTAACTTCAAACAATGTTATTTTAGAGTCCTGACTAAAGCTTCAGATTTTTGCCGTACCTTGCTTTTGAGATTATTAAAATTTTAGCCTAGGTATGGATTTCTGAGTTCTGCCTTTTTGCCTTGACTGTAGTTTATATCTTCATTCTGTTTCTGTAGTTGCTGTTGCTTAAAACTGACATTTTATAGTTTAATTTCATACAACATTTTAAGAGTTATTTTCCGTGAAGGGATAAGTAATACCTGATCTGGCATCCTGGAATTTCTTAAAAATAACCAGTTCACATGATTAAGAATAATTTATGACAGTATGGCTTCTCTGGTATAAAAAGATGTCAAATTTAAATGGCTTCAGTCTCCGTGGCCCAGCTGTATTATTCAAAATTAATTCAAGTAATATGAAAATTCCACCACATTAATCATTTATTAGTACGACAGGACAACTGCTGGTTCTTTAGAGCCAGTACGATCAGTGATGATCAATCTAGTTTCTTGGAAAAATAAAGCAAACCAAAACTGTTTTCAAGCAAAATAATTTTTGGATACCCTGTTTACATGACTCTGCTCCTCCCTTTAAATGTTTTCTTACCTTTTTCATGAAAAGCTTCACTAGGAATGGAAATATAACTCTGTCCTCGAGATGGGAATCGATAGTGGGACAAATTCAGAGTCTGAGGATGCATTTTGACCAAGGTGTAATCTGTGTGATAACCCAAACAAAAATATGATAAAATCCATAGCCTCTACATCCTACTTGACTACGTAACTAGACTTCCCTAATAGCTACTGCAAGTCTCAAGTTTAAAACCCCTGATGTTTGCAGAAAATATAGTAAATTCCCTGAGTATAAAACTGCCTTTTATATCTGACTCCTTACTGCTAGTATACCATGGATCACTTCACCCATGCTCAAATACTGAGCTTACCAGGGCAAGCAAGACAGATTGATAACACACACTTCCACTGACATTTGAAGGCATTATTTCAGACCGCCAGTGCTTTTTTTGAGAATGCCAGTGTCCAAGAGAGCACATGCAGTGATTAATGGCACTGGTGACTGCTCACGTTATTTGTCACCTCGCATGGATCTCAAAGCAGAGCAGAATGCCAGAACAGATAAATTACCTTTGCTACCTGTAGCATCCAAAGGCGCAGATGCAATTAGGGTGCTAGGCTGCTAAACAATAGTAAAATAAAATTCTCCTAAAAGGTCAAAACTATTCCTATTATTTGCAATCTCTTGCAAAAACCTTGCAAAATTACGGTTTGTAGCCTCCAGAGATCTGCAACTTTAAAGAGCTCTGTGCCCTTTAACTGCCTATTAGTATAGTATTACCAGATTCATTTCATAGAATTCATATTCTAAAACCTTCTCCAAATAACCTCAGGGAGGTTCAAGTACAGTCAGAGTTGATTACCTCTGAATTAACTGCACAGTCGTCCTTCTACAACTGAAACACTGGTTTGATTTCCTCCATGTTGGCAAAGGAGGGGCTGCAAGCTCAGAAGCATTTAGGACACCCAGACAGTCCAGAAAGAACATTTCTGCTAAATCCTACCTGCCACAGATGACGTGCCCTCAACAGATAAAGGTAACGAGCTTTCGTCCAGGTTGCGTGTCATGTGAGCCATCACACTGTCAATAGTTTGAATTAAACTTCCAAATACGTGAGCAGTCTGAGGGAAGAAGAAAGAGAAGGCTCTACAACAAAAGAAATGGCACTTCATAGCACAAAATGCCAAAGTGCCATGTTAAATTCCTGTGTGACTCATCATTCAACTCACCATCGTCCAAAGTCAAATATGACTTTCTCCACAACCTTTTCCACATATAGCGGATAACGTGTTACACAAATTGATGCCACCCAGAGCCTGACCTTATAAAATAAGGTTTTATAGAATGTCTCCAAATGACTCTCTGCTCCCACCAGAATTTGACAGTCAATTATACTCAGGATTCAGCAGAATGAGGACAAGAACTGAGCAAATAATTTTGACAATATATAAAGACTGGTATCAGATCTTTATCGGAATATAAGCTGAGACACTACTGTTTGGCCTTTCTATCATCTTTATTAAAATGGTCCCAAGTACAAAGCTACTTTCAAAGCATTTATATGTCCCCTGGAAAACAACCCTCCATGTTGAAACTTGATCTATGAAATCTCAGAGTGAATGCATGGTTCAGTGAAAAATGAATCTATTTTATCTGGGATCTATTTTTATCAGAGATCATCAAGAATTTTAGGCTCAAAACTTTAATTAATTAGACATCTTTTTGTCTTAAAGGTTTTTTAGGCTTCAGTGAGACCTTAATTTACTTTAGCCTCTCTTTCTCTCAGTTTTTAAAAGCTTTCTGCTCTGAAATCTGTGCTCCCTTAAGACTTAAAACAAAAATCTTGGCTCCTCCTGCAAGTATTTCTCTGCTCTCTAGAAGGTAGACTATAAGAGAAAGAATATTGATACAGGTTACTTTTCCCTATGTTAGGTTTAATCTCTCTCAAAGCTTCAGTTCACTAAACAGGTAAGCACAAATGCATATTGCATGAGCATTGAAAGACATCAATCTACAAATCAAATATAAGCTTTTAAATATCAAAGTTCAGTGCTAAAATGGTAGTGATTAAACACTAACTTTAGTGAAAGTATCTGTTATTTTATAAATACAGTTTTGTCTTATTCATCCTGAAATATGTGGAAATAGAAGCAGATAAAGTTCCCTTATTTTAACCCTCAAAAATACATCCTAAAAGAAAATGACATAATTGTTTTGTCTGTGGATCTTTACTGTAAATATGAAAGTGGCATATGAGAAAGTAAATAGCCATTCTGCCAAAAAGTCCTAACAAGAAGAATAATAGAGGCAAACAGTTTCGTTACTATCTATGTGGAATTATGCAACTAAAGTAATCTTTAAATCTGAGCCCATTTGTCTTACCTCTGGTATATCCATCCAGTTGGGCAATAACAGAAAGTCTTCAATAGCTTTTAAAAATGCCTAAAAGATAAATAACACTATGTTGTTTGATTATTTATTAATCAGCTACATCTCCTGGTAAGGATCCAAGGCAGATCTCTGCTACGATTTTCTTAGGTTTATTTTTAGATGACAAGCCCATTTTCATTTGGGTCACAGATTCATCTCTACCTGCCAGCACTCTCATCTTGTTCTGTATGGTGACACTTTAAAGTAATAGTTTATTTATTAAAAGTAACACCACTGTGAAACTCCTGAAGTGCAATCATTATACTACAGCTGAGGTGAGAGCACTGGAACTAAGACTAGAGTGAACTTATTCTCCCATTTTATCTAAACTCATATGACATTAATACCTCTTTTATTCTTAGATGACGGTATTTCAACAGCACTAAATAAATGTCTGGGTCCCATCACTAGTACCATTTATTATCTGCTTAACTTTTGCACTTAAATGTTGATTTTGAGGTCAAGATCTGTCATGGTGGGCACTGTTCAAGTTCTCAGCCTGATACAGTCCCTGTCCTAAGGAGTTTTGCTGATAAAGACAAATAAAAGGACTAGAAAAGGGAGCACAGAAAATTAAAAAAAACCAAACAAACAAAAACCCAAAACCAAAAAAACCCACATCTCCTGCTCAAACTCCTCTGTTAAAATGCCTTAAAAGCATCAACTGAATACAGAAAAGTTCCACTGAGAAACATGGAAGAAAGCTGCAATACTTTTCTGAGCATAATTTTTCAAGCCATAATACAGAGGGTAATCCCAGAGCTTTGCTATATGACCCTACTTTTGGGTAGCACACACCTCGCAGCCCCTGTCAAACATTCAGTGCAGAATTCTACCTGGCATGCACAGACCTTATCCTAAACCCAGGACCTCACATATGCCCTGAGTGTTCAGTGAGTATCACTTTTCAGGTCACAGCATCACTCCAGAGTTACTCCAAAAAGGATGTGTTAGACTGCTGGAAAAGGATGGAAAGCAGAAATGCTGTAGCTACTGAGCAGAGCAGCATTATAACAGAAAACACAAGTCAGATTTGAGAGAAGCAATGCATTATAAATGCGTGCCAGTAATCAGAAAGTTTATTGCATATCACTTAAATCAAATTTTCTTGTGCTGTGAGGCATGTGACAATCAGGACAGAGATAACTTTACAGAAAATAGTGTGCATGCTCAGTGCCTGTCTCTCAGGGAATTAGCTGCAGACAATACAAAGCTTAATCATCAATCAGACAAATGACAGAGTCTGCATGTATGATCAGGACTCTCTTGTGTTTACTTCCTAAAATAGCTTTGCTAAAGATAATCATGTCCCACATTTCTGTCTGCAAATCACTTTCATGGCACACAAAGCAGCATCAGATAGCATGAATGAGCAACCAAATGGCAACTGAAATGATGTGGGAAACAGGTACAATAGCTGACGGGTTGATGTTCCATTTTCGATTCAGAGCCCACACAAAATTTTCAGGAAAACAAAGAAAATGTTGTATTAGAGCTTTTTAGAAGGGTTTTTGCTACATATTAAAATGTGATTCATGAAATCAAAGCTTTACAGTTTGCAAATGTAAGCTTTTAACATAAACCACCAATTGCTGTCCATGTAGCTTTCAGAAGCATTTATTTATACTGTTTGTCTGAGTAAATAATCCTTGTCACCCTGGTGTTACCCGTAGGCTTAAAGAAACAATCACTAGCAAGACCAGAGCTGATTACTGTAATAATAGCTTTCTAGCCTGCTGAAATCAGGGAATTAGGTGCCCATCATTTTACAGAAGGCTAACTTTATGTTAGCAGAACATGACCCCTTGTCTTCAGCTCAGACTGCAGAAAACACCTTTTTTTTTTTAATTTGCGGTTTAGCTTAAACAAAAATAAATTACTCTGTTAAACTTTGGACCAGATCTTACCATGAACTGGTTTCAGTGGCAATTTGTGATATGTCTACACAGGAGTCCTGGCTGTGGTTAGAATCCAGTGCAAGATAAAGCTATCAACTCACAAAAGCCAAGGACACCCCTCATCACAGACAGACCCTCTCCCACAGCTTTCTACCTCCCACAGCAGAGTGGGATGTGTGCCTCTGCCACTTCAGAGTCCAGCAAGAATAACCCATAGCACGGCTTACCCTCAGCTTACTACAGGAGCAATAAATGCTAACGAAAGGTCAGGCAGACAGCAGTAATTGATAACCTTGGGCAGGTACTCAGGGCCAGACCCATAGAGCCACAACTAGAGTGCTCACAGCATCCAAGTTAGTTAGTTTGCTATTAACTCATGCATTTTGCTGCTGTCACTACTCTGATTACAGCATCATCATGTCCTGCACCTGTCAGGTGACTGTCAATCTGTTGCATTTTGGATCAGCTGGGCCATGCAGAGAAATGCTGAAAATTTTTTTTAAGAATGATATATTCTGCATTGGATACACTTGCAGCTGAAAAAATTAACAAATTATTTTCTCCTACTCTATTTCCTGCTCCACTAAATAATTACTTTTGATGTGTGGTCGTGGTTCCAGGTATTTATAATTTATGCATTAAATAATAACCCCAAGAACTAATGAGACCCTTAAACTATTTTCTCTGGTTGAAGCTCACCTTCTGCTACTCTGTAAAATAGCTACTGCTTTTTCCTTATGTATTTTTTGCAATCAGCAAAAGCTTTCAAAGCTACATTCGATATTCCAGCTTCTGGAGAAGTTTCAAGGTCATCTGGCTCCCCACACAGATGTGAAGGGTACTTACCTCTGTCAGGCTTAGAGCAGTATTTTCTGACAAGGATTTGTTGGGCAAGCTGGAGGACACGTTCTCCAGGTAGCCCAGCATGGTGTCAGGGGAGTGGAAGTTCCCTCTCTCCTCAGTCAGATTAGTTATGATGGGACGATAGGCATTTGTAGAGAGCTAAGGAAGAGAGATACAACCCATCAGAAATTATTCCAAACAGCAGTCAATATTTCTTGCTTTAGCCCAGAAGGGAGTTTGAGGCACAGCAGACTGCTGTGGTTACACACAAGAGGCTACAAAAGCCAAGGGAAAAGGAAAGCACATGGACAGATAAATAGCATAAACAGAATATCAGGCACAGCTTCATTTTTTTCATTAGCTATTCAGGTCTTATCTGCCATGGTTTTCTGAAAGTCTCTGTGAACAAGAAAAACTAATAAAACCTTGACACTGCAGATAGCAAGAAAGTGAAAACACACTGCCACAGCTGATGGCATGTAGGCTGACTAAAGCTAATTGTATGTATTCTGCATACAAAAAAGTTATTTTAAACCTTTTTCATTAAGCATTTACTAAAGAGATTAGAACTAGTTTCATTACTGTGGTTGGATTTTTTCTCTAATTTTAAAGGAAACAAGTGGAAAAGTTAGCAAAATGTTTTTAAATGTCCTGCATCTTCAGAGTTCATTGACATATTTCAGAAGTTTCTACATTTTTTTTTCCTTTTTTATAATGTAGAAAATATTTTTATTTAACAATGAATTCCCTTTATCTGTCCTACATTAAGAGTTCTGTAGTATTGTCATCTTCCCATAGTGGTTAAAAATTCTCCCTATGCATATCTGAAAGTTTTTATAATTGGGGCACTAAAATAAGTGCCACCAATGAAAACTCTGAAGTGAGCAGGGTCCGTAACTCTAATATATACACATTCTGGCATTATAGAAAAGAGTTACTGTCTAAAGAGGACTGTCCTACCACAGGTTTTGTGGTGGTTGTCATCACAGACCATGGAAGCGTTGAAGAAAGCAAAACTTGCACACCTGGGGAAAATACATATAAGAATGATAGTGTTAACAAATCTGATATTCCCACTGCAGGTTGAATCCGTTCTAACAAAAAGTAACATATTTGCTGTTCTATGCATTTTACTTATTCACTTACAAGCTACACAGGCTTGTTTAAAGCATTTCATTTACTAATTTTCTCATTGATTTTACTTCATCATCATTAAATAGATGAGCCATGCAATTTAGTTTAAGTCTTAAACACTTAAAATTAAACCTTTGTTTGCAAACAGGAAATTCCAAGTGTTATATCCCAATAAATAAAGGACAACTGTACAATTAAAACATTGGCATCCATTTTCCTTCTGTAGCTCTTCCCCCAGCATTTATGCAAAGCATTTATGGAAAATTTAAAAGAAAATCCTATGTCTTATCAGAAATAAATAATCTGTAGGCACTTCTGAAAATTTCATGTATGACCTTGCTGTATTTCTGTATACGTGATAAACTATGACTGGGAACATAAAGACACTGGAAAAAGTGAGACTGAAGTCTCAACTATGATCTCCAAATGCTAATGTTTACTTCTATCTTGAGCCCAAATTGTTTGTGTGCCAAATAAAAATCACACTCATGAAGGCAAATTCAGAAACACTTTTCCATATTAAAAGCCTCTGTAAGAAATATTCACAGCCAATGGAAATACTTTTGTTGCTTGCCGCAGAAATAAGGCATCACCCTCAAATAAAAGAACATCAGTAGAAACGGTGCTATACTAAGGCTTTTGGGACATGCTAGTTTTGCCTAAAACAAATAACAGGGGTTAAAGAGTCAGAACACAGCCTTCATTAGCAGTTTGAGTATACTATAGATAATGCCTCTATTAGCTGTTAGTAAGCTGATCTCAAGCAAAGTGAGGTTGGTATTAATCAGATGGGCTTTACTAATAAAAGTCACCCACTAGCACTGTATCCATTGAAAATTACCATATGAGCATGTCATAAGTGATTTGTCCAGACAGAAAGAAGAAACTCAATTTTGGATAGTTTCCAGTTGCTCCATTTCAAAAATATTGCTTCCTTTCTGTGCAAGGGGATTTATTGGCCATTTATGATAAAGAAATAACATTTTCCTCTTATCTGTGTCTTACCAAGAATTTATATTTGTGAGGAGTGTGGTATTTCAGCACAATCAAAGAGTACTTGCATACATAGGACACATTTTACACATGGATCCAAAAGGAACATGATTATTCATTCTATTATAAAACAGGCTGTCCTATTAAGTTCCTTACGTCAAACCACATTAGCCCAGCTTCAACCCCTCCAACGTCAATAAATAGATACCAAGAACAACTTTTGTTTATTATGTTGATTAGCATTGTACTATCCAATATCCTCTGAGAATGTTTAACTTCATCCATCAAAAGCTAGCTACAAATATTAACGTCCAGCAATCAGATATTTTGAACCCCAGTAAGGCTCTTTCCAAACCAAAATATAGAGGAAAGAAGTAGAAACTTAAGTCCTGAACAGGATTTGCATTCATAGAAAGAGCTTTCCACGATGCCTTGATTATTTGTTAGAGTGAAGATGGGAGGGTAGAGGGCTTCAGAGGACAGTTGCTGCGAGTTCACAAGAACTCAAGGGGTTAAAAAAACCCCCAGAGTTCTCTTTGTATTTATACAAGTCATACTTCTCTGACAGTGAAACAGGGCACACATATAGATGGATCAGGTCAATTTGAAAATCTGCTGCTCTTGAGTTTAGCAACATAACATTCTTCTTGAGTTACACCAAATCAAAGAATGTGATTTATGGTAGCTTTGAGCTGGATAGTGTTATAGTAACCCTAGATTGTTGTGAAAGATACAACAGCCAAATACAAAAGCATTTTTCTAACAAGACCAGAACATTATGAAGTTAAACTTTTTAAGATTTTAAAACTATTTTCTGTATCAAATGAAGAGTCTCCCAATCAGAATTTTTGAAGACTTTCGTAAGAGTCATCTTTTAAAATAAGAAGGTTTTACTTTAAAACAGTTGAGGACAATTACTGGTATTTGTGTGGCAAAGCAAATAGATTGTTCATTATATACCAGATGGAGAATTTTCTTTTTCAGCTACTTCAATTGTACATAAACTAGTTTATATTTTTCTTTTGATAAAATATATTTTGTATATAGTTGATTCCTATAATCAAACCTGTAAGTCACAAACATATACATTCTCATTTCCAGGCATGCATCAGAAGTTCTATGTTATTCACAGAGTTTCCATTGTGAAAGTGGGTCCCATGGGTTTAAAAGCACAAGAATTATGGGTGTAACTGCTTTAGCTCTCAGTAACCTAGTAAGAATAAATTAAAGCAGGAAAACCGCCGGCAAAGCCAAATATTCCAGGTGCCCCATAGCTTTATTCCCCAAGATGGATGTTTTCTAATTGCTACTTACACACAAGCACTTAATAGCAACAGTCTTTCTTGTAGTGAAAATTTTATTATAAGGATCCATAGAATACCTGACAGGGGTTACTGGCCAGTATTCTGAAGTCTTTGCTCTCATCCTGATTCTTTGCCTTTTATGTTACGTTTCAGCCGCTTATTTTTTGTTAGTTCACAAGCATACATGAGTTAATATGTCATTATCGTTCCAGGAACTGGAGAGATAACCATTATTATCCACATCTGCTGGAATACACTAAGTGACTTGGCTCAAAGTTACACAACAGCCAGAGCGCAAGTTAGAAATACGGAGTCAGTCTTGCCTAATGCTGTTCTCTGCCTTACGTCTAATTATGTCTTCTCTTGACCCTTCTAGGGGATCTAACAAAGGCTGGATAACTCAGATCTTGGTTAATTTTTTAATGACATTTTTACAGAGCTAGAACCCAGGATGAAAAGACTGCACATCAAAAGACAGCTGAGCATTTTGGTGACATTCATACCTGACTTCTGCCTCTAAAAATGACGTTCCATAGCCAAAAGATGTAAAATTAACAAATCCTACACATTAAATATTTTTAAGTCAGCATCTTTACAGAAGATGAATTATGACAACACTGAATATACTCACCAATGGCAGCAGTAAAGTACTGCTCAATTTCATTGGGGGTGAGAGCCCTTTCCCATATAATGAATTCATCAAATGCCCCATTCACGTAGCGCTTAGTTTGATCTCCCTCTGTCCCAGTCAGTAGATTTGCACTGGGGTCTCCGTAATCATAGAAAACTTTCCCATCCGGATCAGTTGTGTTTAGAGTTCCATTGACATAGACTTTTAGTCCTTCTCTTGATTTCCAAGTAAAGAGAATATGAGTCCAATAAGGACCTGCAAAACATTAAAAGTCATAGCAAAATCCATTAATCAATTCCATTTAGAGTCTTTCCTGTTCAGTAAGTTTTTGCTGACTTGTGCAATGTTATAGAGCTGTATAGGAAGTGCTAAGAGTGAATTATGGAATGCTGATGTCATGTATATTAGTCTTTATACCCATGGGGAAGCCCATACTTTGGCAGAATGCCTGTTAGCTTTTGTCTGAACTCTTCCTTGGGCTCACTGCAGTTTCATATATTACACTTGCCAAGTATTATTGGCCAAGATTTGAAGTCTCTTCAATACTTTCTCAAAACTCAGTTCAGCAAGAACTGCATAAAGACTGCAAGAACTGGAAAACAAGCAAATAGACTAATTAAAAGTTGCCACAGTTCCTTTGTTATACTTGAGAGGCTGAAAAAATAATACTACTTTTCGCTTGGATTGGATAATCTACAAATGTATGAATTATTCTTACCATTTAGCAGCTTTTCTCTTAAAATAAGAGTTCTAAACTGATTTATTAAGCTTTATAAAACTCTGCTACTACAAGGTGAGAAAGTCCTATTTTACCAATGTAGAGGTAGTCAAATTAAGGCAGGAAAAGATTTAGTCACTGTCACTACTAAAGACAGGAATTTGTTCCTGTCACTAGGTAATACCTCTCCCCAACAATACACAGTTTAGATAGAAGCAGTAAGATATGTGATATACCAAAATGTTTATTAATACTATGCCATGGCATACAAAACTTGACACTCAACAGATAACAAAATGACCAAAGGACTAAACACCCAGTTAGATAGTTACCAAATAAAGTCTTAATTTAGGAGGCAGCAGAGGACAGCACACATATCCAGTTTTAGAATATACTGAGAACTATCAAGGATTGACCTGCATTCTTCACTTGTGTTTCCATCTAAGCACTCATTAATCTATTGATGTCAATAAGAATTCCACTGCAGAAACAACTGGAAATTGGGTCCAAGGACTGTTACTGAATGACAAATGTTCTATAATACAGTATCACTGGTTTTTCAGTTCATAGTTTCTCTCTCTCTCCCCCCACATCAAGAGAGTTTTTAAGCACAGAGGTCTGTAGCTATTTTTATATATCCACTTCTCTTTCCTGAAGTTGTTCTCTTACCACTACATCTCTCTGCAAGAATAAAGTAAAATATAACAAATAAATTAATTTTAAAAAATTATAAAATTTACCTGGTGGACTAAAGCTTGCTTTCCACTTCATCATTGCATTCCCCCGGGTGTAAAATTCCACTGAGCCTTCACCTTCATTTGAACAGATTTTGAAACCACTGGAAATTACTTGTCCACCAGAGGCAGGCAGAAACTTAGCCTGCTGGTCTTGAGTCTTCCAGAAAAAGGAAAATGTTACTCCTGATGAAAGCAAGTGAGAGGAGATTTTAATGACAAAAACCCAAGTGCAATTAAAAATTTCCAATACTGTAGAATACAGAGAGTGGGAATGCTTTTGAGGACAGATCATCTGCTAGCATAAACAAGGACAGCATTTTTAAGATCAACAATGTTCTAACAGTTTAAAGCAAATAAACATCTCTTCCTTGGTTTCACATCACACATGCATACCCAGGTCACAGCAGTAATCATTGCTTACTGAGCAGCTTCTATCAATTAAAACTAAAGTTCTTTGAGCACCAAATGTAATGAAGCCTTTTTTCTTACAGAGTTTTGCTTCCATTCCCTTGGCCTCATCTCTGCAGCCTCCTCACCCTCCTGTGATGACCCCCTTTTCCTCCTGTGATCCTTGCTTATTTCAAAACACAAGTTGCTCTCATATCTCCATATCCTCCACCAGCATCTACATCTTTTCTTGATGTTCCCTAAATGCCATCAGAGCCAGAAATAGTACATTGAGTGCTTCCAAGCAACTGATGTGCTAACTGGCTGCCAGCATGCCCATGCTTATAGAGTAGCGTCCATTGCTAACTACACTTTAATTCTTCTGAGCATGTTACTACCTGTGTTTTCACACTTCAGCACTCCAATAATTGCTGAAAGCAAAGAACCAATGTAAAAGACAGGCATGGAGACATATGCAGAGCCACAGTCAAGATTTTGAGGTCACCACTTACACAAAAATCAAAGAATTCTTCCCAAAATGCAAGTGCAATCCTGCAAGCAAACACATGATTAACTTTATCCACAAATAATCCTGTTCAATTCACAGTAAAATTTACTATTATACTGTAAAATTGAAGCACTCTTCAGATTGCACATTGGTGAAGAAAGATGGTTTATGTAAGTTGGCTTGTTTCTTTAATAACAGTTACCTCAAAAGGCTCCACTGAAACACAAGTAGCAAATCAAACCTCCCTTGCACTTCAGAAGTTCACAGTGGCTCTGCTGTAGAGGTTCCACAGTCAAAAGCATTTACAAAGACTAAACAGCTCCTAAAAATGTTCATCTCAGAATTTATAGTACAAAGTGCTAACAGTAAAATTTGAGTTCAGAGCAGGTTGAGAAAAAGTTTATGAAGTACAGAAATGGAAAAGGTTTTGCCACAAAGAATCATAATGAATTAAGTTGGCAACGGCCCTGAAGATCACCTTGTCTAAACTGCCTGCTCAAAGCAGGGTCAATTTCAGAGCTAGATCTGGTTGCTCAGAGCTCAAATGAGACTTTACTGTCAGCACAGAAGCAGACTGCACAGCCTCTCTGTGTAAGCCATCCTGGTGCTTGGCCATCCACATTGCAAAAAAACTTTTTTCCTTAGATCTAATCAGTATTTCCTGTGCTATAATGTGCCTGCGCTGCCCGTCACACTTTCATTGTGCATCTCTAAGACTGTTTATATATCTGCTTCTATAACTACCCGTCAGGTAGTTGAAGACAGCCCTTAACATTCTCTTCATGGTGCAAGGCAGAGCCTCAGCCTCCCCTCCCATGTCACACTGTCCAGTCCCTGGAGTCATCTGCTGGACTCACTCTGGCTTGTCAGCATCTCTTTTGTATCAGGGGACAAAAAAATATAGAATAGATCATAGAACAGTTAGCGTTGGAAGGGACCTTGAAGATCATCTAGTTCCAACTCCCCTGCCATGTGCAGGGACATAGTATGCCAGATAGACTCTCATGAACTCTGAACAGAGGGGAATAATCACTGCCCTTAACCTGCTGACTCTGCTCTTTTGACATGTAGTCAAAATATCTGTTTGGATGATTTTGTAGTTAGCAGTTCTGCAGGCCACCCAGGCAGCACGAACTTTGCTAATTTGCTACCAGATAGCCCAGCACAAGTTAATGAAGCTCTCAAACTATTATGTACATTTCTTGTTAAAACCATAGATTAATTTTTTATATGTTTCATAATTTTATGATTAAAGATGGAAAAGCCTCAGACAGGTCACTACAGTTATCAGAAATATTCCCCCCCACTACTCTCCGGAACATATATTTTTATATTTCACATATTCTTTTTGTCATATTAACTTAGAACAAAAGTTAAAAGTTATATTACCACACAATAAATAATTTAACTATGTAGTATCCTCCCATTCAACTGATCTTTCTGTTTATCCTTATGACAGCACCCATCAATTTACATTATCTACACATCATTCCCTAAATGCTTTATACGTGATAAAGTAACCACCATGGAAATGCTAATCAATTGTCGGCCTCTTAGAAATCAATCAGTGTATGAACATCATCAATCTCAGTTTGCTAGATCTTAATGGATACGTGTTTAAAGCTATAAATGCTGTGAACTGCCAACTGAAGAATTTGAGGTCTGTTGTAAGCAAGTTGCAATACCTTCATCAGCAGATAAGCCTGAGTTCATATTTCGGCTTCTTTACCGCACCAGTAACAGGTTGAAACACTGACCCGACCCTCTTTCCAGAAAGCCATGCATTGCCCTTGGATCTGGACACCAATCTTCACCACCCTGGTGAAAGGGCCACCAAGGTTGATCATGTTAATCTGTTACTGCTTTTCATGTGATTCCTCTGTCAAAGTGTCTCACAATCTTTTTCCAGCACTCCACCACACTTCTGAAAGGTATGGAAGTGCTGTTATTCCTTCTTTACAGGCTGAAAGATGAAGTTTGAGTTATGCAGCATGTCTGCAGTGGAGCCGGTTTCCCCTGTCTTTGACTGTCTGTTCTACCCTGTAGCTACTGATCGTCCTGTAGCCACAAGAAAACTGTGGATCTAAGTCCTCCTTATGTACACTTTGGTTCACGAAATGCCGAAACTAAAAATAAAAATTAAAGTAAGGCACATAGAAAACACACAGCTTCATGAAATGTTATGTTGTGCATAGGGCTGCTTTTTATTTTTTTATCTTTTTTTAAATTTTGGCTTCACATGTGTTGACTAAATCCAGCTTCTCCTACTGTGTTCAAACTAATGATTCAGAGAACATTCTCTTGCATCTTTCACAAAGGTTTCTTTTGCCCAAAAATATCACTTTAATGAGCCCAAAACTACTTAGCGAAAACCATCATTTAAAAGTTACTTGAGAAAGAAAGATGGGGGAATTGTTCTATCAAGTCAAAATAACAGTTCTGAAAAGTTATTCAATTTAGGCTAGGAAAAAATACGGGTATTTTTGTTTCATAGCTTGTAATATTTCATCTGAAAAGATCTCAAGACCCTTTCAGGAATCATTCCCTGCTTAAGCGTACTTAACACCAGTTTCACTCAAATGCAACCAACGAACATCAAGGGATGTTTAAGCAATGGTAGGCCTGAATAAAATCACATCTTATCATTGACACAGGTTTTATCTGATTCAGACAAAAACAAAGTCATTCTCTTTAGATAAAGGAGTGTTGGCTTTTTTCCCCCCCCTTTTTTTTTTTTTATACTTGCTACAGTGATTTAGTATTTATTGTTTATATGATTTCTTCTCTTCACATTTTATCTGCTGAACATTTCAGTGTTTTATGTTTTTAATGTTCTTGTTTGTGAGATACTGGGAGTGCTCTAGTACCATAAAAATAATTTATTCTGATTATTATGTTATGCTATAGATGTAGAAATAATATGACTTACTGATTATTTTTATTTCCCAGTGGTATGAAAAAAGTATGAGAAGATACAGCATGTATCAGAAAATATGCCTACAGTGGGATACTGAATTACTTTTTCCAAAACCCTCAGGTAATAGCCGCATACCATCTGCTCTCCAAGTTTCTCCTACTTTCTTAAAAAGTTGATACGCAGCTTTTGCTATAGCAGCTAAAAAAAAAAAATCCTATTTCAAGTAATGTTACCCATTTGAAGAATGGCCTAAAATCAATAAAAAACAAGAAAAAATTCAATGTTAACAATACTACGTAAGCTTAGAGAGACTGCTGGAGTTTATGCATAGAAAGCCATCGTTTTGACTGATCCTTCCATTTCTACTGAATTTTATATCTCTAGTGAATGTTTTATGCTAGTGACTAGTTGTATGTTTGGTTTGACAGTCATACACAGTTTTAGTCATCTTCTGTAATCAACACATTATGAAACCTTTTCTCCTGGCATTCCACCTGTCATTTTGTGGCCCTAGCCCAAGAAAAGAAAAGGAAGAGAAATAGAACAAAGAGATTTAAGTACCTATGAGAACAAATGGATTCCAAAACACCAGAAACTTAAAAGTTTTGTTATCACCAAAGATAAATTCAAAATAAAAAAAAAACCACAACACAACAAACAAATCATTCCTGCTAAGGGGCCACACCGAAAAACGGTCTCCTAAATTTGAAACCTGTAGGACAACTTCTTTGTCTGTCGAACTACAGTTCTTGCAGGAATTAATCTTGGTGCCATAGGTAAAATTTTGGGCACTGTAAGCTTATTTCTGTTTTTGTTTGAATTAATTTACTGTAGATCATTGATACGAGCAATTGGGGATTAATTCTAATTTAAATTTCAGTTAGAAAAAGACTAAATTTTCAGCAACACATAATTGTTTTAAAAGTCAATAAAAAAAGTGTCAATCTAGAATTTTAGAGAGTTCATTCCAATGAGGAAAGAAACAATGATTATTGAATTACATAATTTGACAGCAAAAGAAAAGCAAGTAGTAATTAATGAATTTACTAACCTTCAGGTCCACAAACTTCGGGATTACTAATGCAAGAATTTTGATAGCTTCCAAAGAAGAGAAAGGTAACTCCTTTCTTTTCAGTGACATAAATTCCTTTGTTTACCATTCCTTCTACAATATCTAAACGAAAAGCAAAATATAGTTTAACATTTATGTAAATCAATACTTCCTGAGATGTGATTTTAACAGACTCAGACACCTCATATGTTTATCTTGTCCCAACTATAGGTTTGCTTTTGTTGGGTTTTTTTGTTGTTGTTTTTCTTTTTGGTTTTTATTTGAGTTTGGCAGGGGTTTGTTGGTGGTTTGGGTTTTTGTTTGTGTTTTTTTTCCTTCCTTTTTTTTTTTTAAAGAACCATACAATTATACTCATATCCATCACTCAGATTCTTGATTAACTAAGACTGTTTGACAGAACCCATATACCCCAAAATTATTATTTCAAAGTCATCTGAATAAACCTTATGTTTTCCAGAGTTGTCACTCCTCTTAATGTTCATATTGAATATATCTTATTATGTGAGAACTATGCAAATGGTATATAAAGCAGATAAGCAAGGACTGAAGAGAATTAGGGTCATTTGAAGTTCATTATTAATAGAGTTCACATTTGCCAGCATACTTTTACTGTTAGAGAGTAGAAAAATAGCGGGTTTAAGTATTCAATATAAACCTCCTAGTATATGAGCAGCCCAAACGACAGTTCTACCATTTCCATCTTTCTCCGTAGGTCAGATTTTCCAACAACTAGATATGAGTTAATACCTAATTGTAAAGTGGACAAGAGGTCATATTTCAATTGCACCTACACAAGTATAAATCCTAGTGACTTAAATTAAATGAATTTAAGCTTATGCTGATGTAGATGTAACTAGTTTCCAATCTGTCAGGTTTCCGCCTGGAGAATTGTCATTTTCTGTTCTTATCTCCTGGTGTGTTGATGTAAAAGCAAAACAAAAAAAAAAAAAATCACTAAAGGGACAAATATATGGAGATTTTTGCTTGCTTTAAAGAAAAAGACAAAAAACAAAAAACACACAAACAAACACCAACCTGCCCCACTCCCCCAAAAAACCATGTTAATCAAAGATGTCACGATTGACAGGATCTTACTTCTTCCAGGCTTTGCAAATTTACTTTCATTTGTCTTAATGTGTCCTTCAAAAATTACTATGAAATGGTGAAAAATAGATGGCTTCTCTTTCCTTTTAGCCTTGAAAGACAAGGAAGAAAAAAACCCAACCTATTTGTTCTTATATATTCTCTGAAATGTCATCTCTGTTTCTTTTAAGCTTAATACAAATATTTTAGGTTTTGGAGGACTGCTGGGGCTCATCCTCCCGCAGGCTGCTTAGCACGGAGATGCCTCTCCCAGTAGTTCAGAGTCATTCAGGTAATATTGCAGGAATACTTTTTCGATGATGTATGCCAGTGTAAGCATAAATAGACCTTTAACACGTGACCATTTGAACCAAAACTCAGTGTTAATTTTGAATCCAACGTTACAAGAACCATCCAAGCCTGACAAATGCAGAACAAAAAATATGTAAATCCTCACCTACAGTTGCAGAGAAGTTAGAGTAGGCAGAGTCATTGGTATATACAAAGGTAGAGTTATGGGAAGGAAGCACAGTGAAGTTGTGGATTCTTAGAGCTGGGTGGAACAACAAAAGAAAATAAGCAAATGAGCAAAACAATGAATAAACACAATCAGTAATGAATCGGCCAGTTCATATCTCTCAACATAGCACAAGTCACGGGTGTTGGTCAGCGGCCTTTAAAATTATCACACACCACTTCTCCCAAGGACTTGTATGCAATGTGACTTTTACATTCTTTAACTACAGAAGTACTGTATCACTAAAACATTTTTTTTCTTACAGTAACTGAGGAGAAAAAACTAAAAAAATACAACTGCAGATAAAGGGCTCTGAAATATAATCATGCTGGTAAGAAACTCCAGAATTATAACAAAAATCATTATAGTGGCGCAAATGTTATGGGCAGTTCAACTGCTACGTACTGAAGAGCCATGGACATACTGGAGCAAGTCCAGCAAAGGCTGGGAATACCGGGACTGCTCAGCCTGGAGAAGAGAGGGCTCAGGGATCTTATCAATATGTATAAACACCCAAGGGGAGGTGTAAAGGTAGTGCCAGACTCTCCGCAGTTGTATCCAGTGAACAGATAAGAGGCAATTGGCACAAATTAAAATTCTCCATCTAAACATAAGATAAAACCTCAACATTTTTTATAGCTGACAACACAATTTTATTCCCTAATTATTTTTTTCTTATTTTGATAATTTACAAGTATCTTGCACATTGTAATTATTTACCCTGGGCAGGCAAATAGAGCTTGATGGAAAGCCCATGAAAGTAAATAGACACACATTGATTTGTGCTTTAGACCAACTGAGCTCACAGAAGGGAAAGGCAAATGCTCAAAAAAAAAAAAGGCCACATGCACCAAAAACCATGCATGGGGGGCCAGATGACCACTTTTTTTTTTTTTATTTGCTATACTTTAAGTTGATAAGTTGATTGTTTTCCTTCAACATGACTATATTTTTTTTTAATTTGCTGTATTTTAAGTTGATAAGTTGATTGTTTTCCTTCAACATGACTATATTTTTTTTTAATTTGCTGTATTTTAAGTTGATAAGTTGATTGTTTTCCTTCAATTGCTTCTACTGATGAGGTAACCAAAAAATTAATTTGCTGACACTCTCTCACAACACAAATACATTGAGAGATATAAATCTGGCTTCACACACAATGACTTCAACAAATAAAATGGATTAACATGACGGACAGATTATGATGCTTCAAGGATTTAAGAGGAGAAACATGGAATGAAACTAATTGCATGATATGTTGAGTGGAAAAACAAGAAAGACTCTAGCAATAAACAGAAGAGTTGTGTAATCAGAATGGAATAAAAAACAAGCAAATTGTCACCTGCATTAGATTACCACAATAAAGAAAGCTTTTCTTGTATATCAAGCTCAAATATCAGATAGCTACATAAAACTTCTGCTGGAGGCAGTTGAAATAATATTTGTGTATTGTAAGACACAATACAAGCAACTGAGAAGAATCTGAATTATCCACTACAACATTAAGGAAAGAATTTAACACTGTCAGAATTGCACTGCAGAGAAAAAGACTTTCAGCTATCAACACCATCTGAAAATAATAGTGA
Organism: Rissa tridactyla; assembly: GCF_028500815.1. Lineage (NCBI taxonomy): Eukaryota > Metazoa > Chordata > Aves > Charadriiformes > Laridae > Rissa > Rissa tridactyla. Next base: position 8,419,875 of record NC_071478.1, on the reverse strand, counting down.
GACAAAGCCCTCCAAACTTTTTTCAGCGAAGTCATGCAGCTGGCTCATTTATAGTTATTTAACACAATGTCATAATAGGAGTCAAAGGAGATTGCTCATTTGAGCCAGTCCTATTCCTGTAAGTGAAGCTTTGTAGGATCGGAAACTTTTTATATTCTGCTTTATCTCTTCCAAAATACCACTGAAAAGATTCCTGAATTTTGCTGAAATAATGTAATTTAACATAATTTGAAAAACAATCTAACATCAGTTGTCATTTTTCCAAGAGCTATATTTGATATATCCCTTTCAAAGCACTTTCAAAACAACATCTTTGTACCACGAGTGCCAAAAATGTGCTAGATATGGAACGCTTTAGTCCTCTTGAACCACATAAAGTCCAGTGTCAGAAAATTAACACAGTGTCAGAGAACTCATCTGGTAACTCTTTGTAAGCCAAATTATGATTCTATTGAAGTCAATGGGAATGTTGCCATTAGCCTCTAATAGGAAAGGAACATTGCCCATATTTATTTATGGTCAGCCGATTTCATTCCTTCAAGAAACTGTGGAAAGATGGGTCAAAGTTTAAGCTTAAAATACTTGAACACCTCTGGAATAAAAGGTTTTATATATTTATGGGTCTTTTTCACAATAGGAACAGAGATTGATGTTGCCATTTTTGTGTAATAAAGAGCAACAACTTTGCACTTCTGTAACATTTTTCACATAAGGTTGTAAAGGCCTCCAACTCCTGATTTCATCTTCTGCAGTGATCTTGCTGGGTAAAGATAATCCAGTCACCAGTAGGAACACAGCAGCTACCCCTTGCACTAGTACAAAACAGTTGAGCTCAACTGCCAATGTGGTCAGCCGTAGCGAGAGAAGTACTGGGAAATATACATCAGCCCAACTTGGAATTGGCTAAAGCATCAGAAGAGAGAAAATTCATGTGAAAATTACTAAGGGACCTTTTGGTCTCAAGGAGGCAGAGCGTAGCTGAAAATTTCATGTCAAAGGAATGGCCCTGCAAGCCCACGATGCTGCGATGGGATACAGTAGTTCAGTCGAAGCTCCATTAACTACATCACCTGCACATCCCCAGGATGCCCAGTCACCCTTTTTGTTCCTGATGAAAAACGTCAGAACCAGAAAACTGCTGAATCCAATCAGTCTGCCTTTTAATACCATTCCTTCTGGGATCCTACAGTCCTGACAGCTGACTCTTTCAAATCAGTGAGAATTGTGCCTTACCAAACCTCTCTTGGGTTTGCCCGATTGGAAAAAACGTTTGATCTAATGCTGCAATACTGCTTTTTAGGAAATATGGAAAAGCAGATATAAAAATGAGTAAGAAGTAATCAGATAAGAGCTAACACTTCTCTTACTATTGATACTACGTGCAATTTTGAAAAGTGCCTGAAGAACTTGGGCATTTAATTCCTTCCAAAAAGCAAAAAGAAGCAGGCATCTTCACTGCTGGCATAGCCAGAGATGTCAGCCACTGACTGTACTAGTTCATGCTATGCATGTACCAAACCAGCTAATAACAATACAATTTCAATGACTCTTTGGATCATAAACCTTTTCTCTTTATAACCTTAACAATGTGTAGACAGCCCATAAAATAGCTGAGAATACTCTATAAAAATCAGTTCACAAATACAATATCATTTGGACATCGGAGCACTGCAAAAACATTAACTGGGAAAAAAAATATCTTCAACTGCTGTGGTACAAAAGCTAACCCCTTCCACTTCTCCTGTTCCCTTTCTACTTACAGACTGCCACAAATACTTATGTTATTGCCATTGTCAATGAATCCTTTGTCTACCTCCATTTGTATCCCGAAACTCATGAATTCCATCCACATCTTCCAGCGGCCAGTAATGGGAAGCCGATGCGAGAACTTTGAACCCTTTCAAGAAACACAGATGAAAAGGTTAAAGTAAGGACCAAGGAGTGTAACACATTTCCACAGAAGAGAACAATAAAGGAGGTCAAGAGGTTAAGTGAAACAAGATATTTATTGTATGTAAATCGCACACAATCAAGATCATAAATCAAAATGGCAGAGTAGATTAAAGCCATATATCTGATTGACCACTGCAGGAAACCTGTTTTAAATAAACTCAACTGATTTTTATTTTAATTGCACTTAAAATGTGTAACAATCTCTGACTAAATCTCTGCTAGCGTATCAGGCAGCATTCATTGAAGTAACAGCTGATCAGTCATACAAGATTTTAGCAAAATTTTAAATGCACAGTGGATAGTATAAAGCACTGAGAAGGGAATGCATGGGGGAATGTTTAGCCTCTATAGCATACTACTTCTGCTCCTGCCTCCTCCATAGGTAACTCAGCTCTGTGCAGTTAAGGGAGTAGGAGAAGATGCTAAAAAGTTCCCAGGAATCTTATCCTCTCTCCAAAACCCACTGGAAAACAAGTGCAACACCTTCAGGTTATATTAATCCAAGCATTTTTCACCTTTGCTTTTCTATGGAAAGACACTAGCAAGGAGCAGTACTCAACAGTGGAGAAGCTGCAACACGGATGAGAGTATAGGTGCCTGCACAGTTGTTACTGCAGAGTTTAGCCTTCCCAATGTCTCCAGATAACTCTCACCTTAGACTGATACAGCAGAACTTACTTTAACAGAAGGAATTTGATGTTCCTCAAGAGAAGGGGGTCCAGAATATTAAGGAACCTATGGAAAAAGGGTTCACTCCTCCCTGTATGGCATTAGCCATTCCTTCAGAACCTTCTCCACTACACTAAAACCAGAACAACACCTTGTGGCTAATGAGAACATTTTGTTTTCCTGAATGCCCTCCTTAGCAAGAGGTGGACAAGCTGACAAAAGCAAAACATCTGCTGGTTTCCATTGGCAGATTTATCTGCACAGACTAAATGATGAGTTTGAACAGATTTTAGATGTGACTATTCAACCTGACTAGAAGTGGGCTGCCCAAAACAATCAAATTTTGCATTAAGATAACAATTCTATTTTCAGGGTAGAGCATTAATAAGTACGAAAACATGAATTGTAATTTATTATCTTGTTAGCTGCAAGAAACCCATTTTTCTCAAAATAATTAATTTAACCAGCTGTGCCGAAATCAATTTATAATCTCCTATATCTAAGAAAGTTTTAGAAGGTTGATACAGATACATAGAAATTTTTCTGTGAACATAAATGAGAACATGTTTTGTTCACCATCACAGCATATCATCCTATTAGAGTTAATCTTTTCTTTTGGGAGTGGGAGGGGAATGGCACAACAGAAAACAGGTACAGAGAGAGCAAGTATTTATATTATACCACATCTGCAGGTCTTTGCCCTAAAATAATTTTTCATTCCCAAGCAATCTTTCAAGAACCTGAGGTGCAAAGCTGATAGAGATAAGTTTGTTAGAAACCACTTCAGCTGTCATACACCATACAAAAGCTCCCCACTCCTAGTGTGCAAATCAAAACAAATCACAAGCAGTATCCTTTGACATGGACAATTTATCCCACACCTTTCTTCACTCTTGAGATCAAAACAGCTTGCCTATTTGATAATTATTCTATCATTTTAATATCCTGCATGGATGAAGGTGCAAAAATTTTATTTGCATCCATAAACTGCCTAGCCCACACTGTGGAGATCAGTTTGATGTCCTCCATCCTCATGGTACAGTTTCAGAGCTGTAACACAGAGAAGATCCTAAGACATTTTTAATAAGAGTGCAAAGCTGGTAAAATTGCTAAGCAGCAAAACAAGCAATGGTAGATTGAGAGCATAGAACTAAAAGCAGGTCTGCATCTTGTGAGGATACATCAACTACTCAAACTTGGTTCCAAACTGAACTATACCAAAGATATCTAACAAATTGTTTACAATTGACCAGGATCTATTATTATTGGCCTGCCTAACTAGAAATGTTTGCAGTCATAGAGGTTTTCCCACAGAAAAATTAGTATAACTAGATAAGATAGGCATGTGTCTAGAGAAATGGATGAGATTCTACGGCAACACGTTTCCTTTGAATATTTGGAAGATACAGAGAAAGGCACAACTGCTAACAGAAGGAGAAAGCTACCGCCAACATAACAGAATAATGACACAGAATAAGCACATACAAAACCCAATCTGAAAGTTCCAGGCAACACAAATTCAACTAAGCTGAGCATGGCAAAGCACGCTGAGGAAACAGGATACAGGGACAAGGTTTTTTGCCTCAGTATGTCCTTAGTTCTATCTTCAAAGAACATATTCTGGCTGCTGCAAAAGAAATGGAAGCTATAAATGTCTACGATATTAAGAGCGTCCACATAGGCTACCTGTGCTAACGTACCTCTATCCAACTCTCAAACTACCAGTTCTGTTTTGCAGAGCACAGAACATGCCTGCTGTTTCACCATGTGCTTATATGCAAATATCTTGCTCCCATTAACATCTCCCTTTTGTATCAGGTAAAGAAAAAGGGACTAATGTTAAGAGAGGTGGTAGAAAAAAAAGAGAAAATAGAAAAATCCCAAGAGAAAATTATTTGATGCAAAAACCTGTGTTAAAATGTGGCACAAGTATTTTAGCAGTAGTAGTAGCATCACAACAAAGGCATTGCTATGTCTAGCATCGGACTCATAAGAAGCAGCTATATTCTAAGGAGCTTACATTTAAAAGCTGGGAAGGGGAATAGATATATATCTAAGCGAATTGCCTAGAGCCACGCTGCATGTCAGTGGCTTTACCCAACTCCCAGTTCTGAACTATGTAAAGCCATGCTGTTACCCTACTTCTAGCCAGTCACCCCCAAGAAGAGCTCTGAAAACAAATACCTGTTGCCTAAAATGCAACTTGTAATATCCTTTCAATAGGTAACTACTCTGCATTTAGAAGAAAATCACAGGACGTGTTTACAGCCTAGTTCAAATCTGGAAAGCACTGTTTGCAGTTATGCTTCCTCACATACACTGTACTGCAAAATAAATGTTGTGGAACTTGCCCCCTCATTACGGGAGGGTTTTTTCCCCCCCGTTGTTCCATCAACTAGAAGCCAGTCGTGCTCATCTATAGGAAATGAGACTGTATTTCTTTATTTTTGAGTGAAGGTAGAACAAAAAAAAAAAACCTAAACGGGCTGAAGCTACTGCAATAGCAGACAACACGGCTTTTCCACATCACTCTATATTTTATTTTGAAAATAATTACATATGGTTAAAGCTTAAAAGCACAAAGCCATACATGAATTGGTAAAGCACTAAAATTGTGCTTGTACACCACCATGAGGCTTGAGGTTAAACTATTTATATAAATGGAAGAATTCTGCAGTTACACACACAGACTCCAAATAAGCTTTGAGCAAGATTTTCTACATTGAAAACAGATGAGAGGTCCTTAATATGCTCTATAACTGATTTAAACTTAAGCATGAAGGCTGGGAGGAGGGTAGATCACTTGAAGCCATGCCAAAGTACTACAAAGTATACAAGCTGGCATATCTAACTGTAAATCATTGAACTGAAAATGCTGAACGCTAAGACATCGAGAGAAAAAAAGAAAACAGTCTGTGTAGAGGTCTGATTCAGAAACTCGGGCTCAAAAAAAGTAAAACTAAACAAACTGTGTGTATAGGATTTTTCTATGTATCAAATACAAGCATTTTTCTCCAGATATATTTCTATGCAGAATATTTAGTAGGTATGTTACTGAAATTAAAGTGACTGGGACAGCCTGACACTTTAGACTTTATTACATTTTTAATACAGAGCTGACATTCAAATGTAGGACCACAGTTTCTTCAGAGCTACTAAGAAAATGAAAAATATGAACTGAAAAAGCAAATAAATATTTAAGCACATGTAAATAGAATATTCCTTACCTGGGTGTTTGGGTAGCTGGGAATAGTTTCCATACACCTGCACATAAAACAGTACAGAATGAGACATAGTGAGGCAAAACTTGCTAAGAGGAATCCAAATATATCTCAATACTGACCATATTCAGAATATTACCTGATATTTGTACTGAAATAAAATCAGCAAAGAATAACGACAACAGAGCAGAGATAATAAATTCTCCATGGTCTATTTAAGGTTAAAACTACAGCTGAACTCAAATTCCTGTAAGATTTCAATCATAAGTTTTTCTTTGTTACTTTTTGTATTAAAAGGGACATATTCCATGCAGATTCAAAAAGTCTGTTCCTTCAGTGATGGCAAAATATCCTTCCAGACCCTTTGAGTAGTATTTGCTTGCTTCACACTTTGATCTCTTCATTTAACTATAAATAAATTACCACGATTGGAGGAAAATTAAAAGAAATGTGCATCAGATCCGAAAGTTGTACTGTTCCATGGAAAGAAGTCAAGTATTTCTGTTACAATCTGTGCCAAAAAGAAAAGATCTTGTTTTCAACTTTCTTCCTATGGTTGTCTTTTCCTTTCAATTACTTTCACGTTGTCAGAGATCTGAAGCCAGTTTTGGTTTTGCTAGCAAAAAAAAAAAGTGCATTTCCTTATAGCACATAGGGCATAAAACTCTCTCTCTTTCTTCAGAAACAGAGCTGAAGAGAGTTGCTAACTCCTTGCTTGTCCAGCTCACGTTTGCACCTCCATCCCAGATCTTTTTGGGTGGAGAGCAAGTCTGAGTGATGTCATGCTTTCTTCTCAAACTTTGTCCCATTCTGGTACTCTATTTATATCACGTTGCTGCTGTCTCTTTTCTGGGTCCTAACACCAGCCAGCTAGGAACAAGTGGAAACAAGTCAACGCGCTTCAGCAAACAGAGAGAAGATATTACTGTTCTCAGCGACCTGCACACTTAAAGAAGAATCAAAGCCAGAACAAGTGTTAATAATTCAAACATTTAAGAAAAATAAAACAGGCTTCAGATAGAAATTTTTGAAGGAAAGCTAAGATCTACTTGTTAAAATAACAGATTTTTTTTTTTAAAGGTCACACTTTTTTTAGACAGAAATACACTGATTTAAATCACATGGCACTCCAAAGAATTAATTTTACTACCATCCCCTGTCAAAAAGGGGAAACTGAGGCATTAGCTGTTTCACTGATTTGCTCAAAGTTGCACAACAAATCTAGTAAAAGAAATAGGAAGATACTTCTATAGTTGCCACTTTATTTTATAATAAAAAAAATTACACTTAAGTATTTTTATAAGAGCCTCCCCAATTATTCTCTGAACTACATCACAAATATTAACTACCACTTTTTATATAAGAGACAGACAGCAGCTAGAACTAGTTGATATTCTTCATTTAATCTGCTCCTCTATGGTAAAATCTTGTTTTCAGTTCCCTCCAACTTCTTTTTTGTTTCTGGTGAAATAAATCAAAAGAGTAATATTTTAAACTAAATTTGATAAGCTCTCTATCCCTGTTTGTCTCTCCACTACATTTCTGGATCAACCCCTTCTTTATCCTCACACAAGCCTTTTTAAGGTGATATAGCCAAGATCAGAACCTAAAAAATCAGAAGCAGACCATGCTAATATCTCAGCAAAATTCAAATTATTTTGTTTACCTTTTTGTCATGGTTTGGGCTTACCTCAAACAAAACCACTTTTCTTTTGCCAAAAGTTACGTCAATAGATTAGATCTGATTTTCAGCCCCAGATGCTTACTTGTGCAGCAAAGCATTCTCTGCCTAAAAATCAATGGATGCATATAGATACTGATCTATAGAAAAATGATCACGCATTCTTGTTTCCATGCATGCCGCGGTGCCTCTGTGACTTATATTCTGACCTTTAGTTATCCTTTCCTCCCACCCATCCATTCCGTGACTCTTGGCCCCATCTCTTCAGGTACCTGTATCAGCCGATTTTCACCTGGTTCCTTTTCTTAGCTCTACTCCTTCCAGTATTATCAGTCCTCTTACTGGTCTACTTCTTAATCACAGCTTCTGCACCAAACTCTTGGCTAGAGTTGATTAGAACTTTTGGGATGAAACAGTTTTCCACTGACACTTCATACAGAGATTATATAGGTGGAAGCCCAACAAGTTTGGTAGTAGCTGTGGCCCTGATTTACCCAGCTTGCTCCCCAGACGTATGCTGAACTCCCAAAGCTTCTGGTGGTGAATACCTCCTTACAGGTGACTGGTGTAGGTGGGACTCCAAGGTCTAAGGACTGAAGAGATCAAAATTAATTTTGGAAACCTTAAGATATTCATACTGCATGAATGCTTCAATGTTACCAGTTTAATATTACAAAATTTCAGTGTTGAAATGAAATGTGTATTTTATTTGTAGCCCTGATTTAGGACCTACAAAAAAATAATTTTAAAAATGTTGAATTTCAGTTCCTACAAAAATTTACCTTCCCACTTAGTTATAACCAGTCTGGACTTTTGCTTGTTTCCCTTTAGGATTTTTTTCAGACTCCTTACTTCATTACTCTTAGCCACAAACCCCTCTATATCCTGAAGGAAGAGGAGGAATTCTGTATAAACCCTAGAAATTCTGCATCATGTACTAACAAGTAGAGCCACCCTTACAAATAATAGAGAGCTGCAGCTAAAAATCCTGAGAAAAGCTAAAATGTAAGAAGAGAAAGACAGGAATTTGAAATATTTGCCAAGAGGGGCCTGTCAAGGGAAGGAATATGCTTACCAAAACAATTGTGAGAATCCAAGCAAACACGTTCACTGCCAAAAATTTTTGTGGAAACAGCAAATTGCAAGCAGACATTGGAGATTATTTGCAGAAACAAATTCTGAATTTATTCCTGTGATCCTCTGGAAACCTGATCTAGAAAATCACACTGCTCCCACCGCAGAGCAGAGGCAGCGCGTCTTGCATGCAGACCCGAGTAACTGACCCAATGCTCAGGACACTGACAATCACAGGGGATTGCCTTGGAGGACCTGCAGATGAAACAACACTCATTTGAAGTACTTGCCTGTCAATAAAAGCACAAAGGTCTGCAGGCACCGGGTAATCAGGGAGCCCATGCTAAGCCTGCAGAGAGGTTTCTCCCCAGTACAGCACTCCCACCCCGGGACCCTGGGAAGGGAGCAAGGAGGGAAAGACCTGGGACCCCCTGTTACAGAAATGGATGGGCCGTGGAAAGCCTGTAGATATTCTCTCCCACCTAAGCAGAGCGGGGAAGAGGCCAGCGGGCAGCTCGGACATTTGCTGACAGGTAGAATGAGTTCCCCAAACAGAACAGAATGCCTGATGATCTGCAGCAACAATCAGAGGCTTGCAATTAGCACTGGGAACTATATGCCCCAGGTTTCTCCCCCCCCGGCCCCTCACTTTCTTTTTTTTGGCAGAGGGTGATGTAGACTTTTTAAGGCAAAGGTTTAATGAAAAAGAAAGATCAATTGTTGTGACACACGTTGGTGAAGGTGGTTGCAACACATTCACAACAACATGAGCATGACCCATCATGCAATAATTAACTTTCAGTTTCAGCTTTCCTTGTTCATCTCACATTCATTCAGGATGATTATATTATTGAAACAGAAAAATTAGCAAATGCTGTAGCCAAAGTTACCAGGAAATGAAAAATAACCTGAAGTTAAAAGTCTTTATTGCTAACTGCATAAATATAAGCAGAGAAATCAATCCTTTAAATAATGTTTTACATTGCCGAAGACAAACAACCTCTAATACAGTTTTCTTCCTTTGTTTTCATTGGAATCATTAACTTCCCGCAAGAGAGCTGGTGCATAATTAGGATTGAAATGTTTTTAAAAACATCTTAGAAAGGAGTATTTTAAGAATAAATCTAACAGCTAGATTTTGTAAAACTTTTCTAATACCATAGTCTCTACTAAGACACCAGTAAATATTCTGGATTAAAATGACCCCCTGGTCAAACTATTTCTCTGCCAGTAATAGTTATTCACAAGGTGGTTACTGCTGATATATCACCACCTGTCTGCTTAAATTTGTAATTTTAGTGTTAACTTTTCTAGCTTGTCACAGACATGCAAAGTAAGTAGTTGTAGAACTGATTTTATTTAACTTCACTTACACAAAAAAAAAATCCACAAAAAACCCACCACAGTTTTGTAAACTAATTCAGCTGTCCTTTGCCACAGGGAACAGCCAGGGCAACTCTGCCAGCTCTCTTGGAACTATTCGGGAGTATGTAAGTGCAATTTGATTAGACTTGCACAGCTGCAAGGAACCAAAACAAGATCTTGTGAAAAACATACCACCTTCTCAATACACACCTGTGTACCAGCACAGTTATTTTTGTAATGAGTAGAAGTGGTGAGCCTATACCAAATGAGTTTTGGGGTTTTTAATTAATCATCACTTCTGTGATGAAAAAGTCATTCCTAAGCCTATGAAGTTGGCCTTGCACAGGACTATAGTAGTGCGAAGAACTTGCACTAGCTCTCAGACCAAGTTTGATATATTCACTACCAAGGCAGCACGTTGTTGCCTTGCAGAAACTCTTGCAGTGCTTACGCTCAACAGGAAGGTCAAAGACTTGGTGAACAGAGTCCTCTCCGTCTAGTTACTGTGCAAGGATGAAACACAATGAGGGACAGGGTGAAGAAGCTGTCCCTGCCAATAACTGCACTCCCAACATTTGATGGAAAAGCAACCTGTCTGGATTCTGCAGTCACCTTCCTAAACCTCAGCTGCTCCATTAGCCTTTTCCCTCCCTGTTATAAGGTTTAACTGGCTGCAACCAAAGCCACTTCACTGTAGTTTAAACATAAACACCCAGGACCAAGAGTTGAATTGACAGTAGTTTACAGACAAGAAAGGGAGCTTGGAACTCTGACTTCTTTCTGCTAGCTACATCTCACGTGTTCAAAGGCGGTGGGTATCAGTACCTGCAATGCAGTCTTAAAGCTGCCTCTTCCAGCATGCGGCTCATTCCAGCCTTTCAAAGGAGCCATGGCTGGGTCTACACCAGCTCTATCCCATTCACTGAAACTATGGCTTCTTCTCTGGTTTTTAAAAGAAGCTGTCCCCATGTCCTGACAGGCAGAGCCATCTTGCCTTTGGCAGCACTTAAAAACTTTGTAGTTTGAAGGGTTGGGTTTTGGTTTTCTTTTCCAACCACTCATTTCTTCTTTGAGCAAGGGAACTGAAAAGGATCATTAGAGGGAACTGACAGAAAACATTTTTCTCAAAGTAGTTTGTATGTAGGTAATGCCTTTTAGCACTCTAGTTAACTAGCTCTCATTTTTATAGTGTGGGAAATTTATGTTATAAATGAAAGTTTATAAGAGGCAAAAAACATGCGATTTGAAGAGAACTGTTCACCCAGGTGAACTGTTTTTCTAGAACAAAATACTACACATTGGTTAATATTTTGATTAGTGATTACAGTACATTTATTGTATTCTCACAAGTTTTGCTTATTTAAAACAGCTACTACTATTGAAGCAGCTTCTGTCAATCTTAGCAAATCTCAGGCATTGAACAACTACACACCCCTTTTAATTGTTATCCCTTACACAACGCACATCAGGGCTGTACTTAACTACCAGTGAAAATCTAGTCTACAATAAATTTTATTTAAACTGAAAACATGCATAGCCTCCTGTGCTTTCATAACTCAAGAATCTGCAACTGTAAAAGCAGGTTGGTTTTTTTTCATTCTTATTTTGAAAACTGTTTGTGTTTATTCTTGTGCACATGCCTCATCTTATGTTACTGTATAAGCTCTCCATAGACAGTGTTTGCTACAGTCCCTGTAACACTCTTTAAATGGTAAGCCATCCACTGAACTGTGGATGCCTATAAATGAATGAGTTTGAAGTACATTGTACCAATTTTCTCAGAATATTAAAAAAACACCAACATTTAAATCTCTGGTCCGTTTTCTTTTAGCACTTTCCCAACCAAACAGCTAGAAAATTTAACATAAGGGGTTTTTTTGGTCTGTAACTTTTCTTTAGGACTGCAAAAATGGGCCAGCAGCATCAGTTGCTTCTCTTTACATTGAAACTTTGAAATTAATAAGTCATGTGAATGGGCATTTTTATTAGAAAAGAAGGCTGTGCAGTTGACATTAAGGATATGTTTTCATAACAACAAAAGTGTGGCTGTAGCCCTTATAGTACCAGAAATACTATTGTGGGTGGCACAGGCCAGCAAACATGATCTATTATGTCCAAGGATCCAATCAGTTTTGATTGCTACGTTATGCCAAAGCTTGCTACAGCTTCAGTTCTATTGCTCTTCCTGCAATACTCCATACATTATTGAGCTACAAAACTCAAATACTTATTTTTGCATTTAGAACTAATATAAAATTCAATTTGATTTCATATCCACCTTAAGTAATCTATTAGAAAGATGTTGGGTTGGTTTTTTATTGTCATTGTTTTGTGGGGTTTTTTTTAAATCAGAAATTAACGCACAGGCCTGAAGTTCCCTGGAAAAGCCATCATTTCTAAGGTTCATTCACTGTCTAGACCAATAACAGTCTCTTCTGGGTCTCAAACTTAGATGCAGCTATCAAAATAGTAAACATGAATGGATGTTCGTGTTTACTATACTATGTTCATGTTTACTACAGTCATAACTGTATTACTGTGTTCTGTATTTAAACACAAATAACTCATTACATAAATGCAGGTTAAGAAACAGATGACTACACAGGCTGTTCTTGAGGGGAAAAAAATTGGCGTGTTTAGCGGTGGTCACCAGCAGAACAGGAGTCAAGAGTGACAAATCAGGAAGTACAGAGGGATTTGGTCATATGAAAAGAACGTGTGAAAAGAATCAGATCTGGATTTCACATTCATTGCAGAGGAGTAAGAGGTAACAAGGTTTGGCATTAGTGTAGAACACATTGCAGGAGGGAAGGACAGAGGGCTGTGCAGTTTCCATTATTGGATGTCTTGAAACAGGCTGGACAAACACTTGTCAGGGATACTATGAAAACAGTCAGTCTTACCTTTGCAGCAGGAGAATAAGATAAATTAGTTCTTTTGATCCATTCCAACTGTATTTTGCCACGATTCTGTGACTTATGAGATCATTGATTTATTTCTATGTTCTCCTTTTTCATTTTTTCCTCATAGTTAAACAATATTAATTTTGGCTAGTATCAACACTAAGAGTTTCAATGCAAATCCTGAAATATAATAAATTTGAATTTCCAATACATAGCAAAAAATATCCAAACAAAACCCCTCGAGGCATTATAAAGAACAATTTTAAGTTAAAAAAAAAACAATAAAAGCAAGACTTTCTTGACCTCATGGGAAAGGATTATGTATAAAGATTTTGTACAGGCTATATAAACCAGTACTGCCTTTGAAAGAATGCATGATATGGGAGGGACATAGAAGTTTTACTAGCATGAGAAAGTTATAAATACATACAGATTTTATTAGCATCTGTATTACTGTGATTAACGGTAGGATGATTCTTGACAGAGTGCAGCTTCTCAGAGTTGTGGCCTTCAAAAGCACAAAAAATGCTGAATGAGCAGCTATCATGTGTGATGGAGCAAGCTACTTCATGAGGACTTAACTGGGCCCCCATCTCTGGTAGGAATCCACCTGCACAAAGATAGCTGCAAATGAGCAACTCAAATGCTTCTTAGATCAGCAAAGGACCACAAAAGCTATGAAAAAAGCTTCATAGGTAGAAGAATTTCAGGCACCACAATTCTTTTTGGACAATGCTATCTAACAAAAGACAATCAAAGCGTGGCAGTGGCCATTGCATGTCTCCGGTCCCTAGGGCATATCAAGTCGTAAATGAAACTTTGTCAAAGTTAGTGAGAAAGTAGACCACACTCCTGAAAATAGTGCATGAAGTTTTCTTTTAGTTGATTATACTGAAAAGGACAAACTGAACAGTTCAGACTGAAGAAAGAGCAAACAAGCAAAAATCCTGGAGCTAATTCAACAAGGCTAACACTATTACAGAAAAAATATTTTTCTAATTAAGAAAATGAGAAGTGGCTGGTTGATGCCAGAAAACAAAAATACAGCATTTTGGCAACACAATATAGGCCAAATCAGATGAAAATACTTTTATCATGCTATATATGCAATGTTAAGCTGCTATAATTTATATATTCTTTCTGAAAACATTAAGAGCCTAATGACTCAAAGACCAAGCAGGTGAATAACATCATACAATAAATTATACATTCAAGTTTTCTTTGGATGAGGTCCCACTTGCTAATTAATAGTCATTAGATGACTCTTTTTATTGTTTACTTACTGCATCATCCTGACTTTTTTTTTTTGTATTGCGGTAGTGACTTGAACATCTCACTCCATACACTGAAGAAATCATTTGATTTTTGTGAAAATCCCAAAGATTTAATTTAATCAAATCTTTGATTATCTGAGCCTTAACGTCAAGCTTACATAAAATTGGATAATTGTATAAATAAAACGTTATAGAAATTTTATGTAAGCCAAATCTTATTTGCCAAAATGCCCCGGCCTGTAACTACAAGTTTTGGGTATCGTTCAGGCAGTTATATTTTCTTAATTACAGAATTATTTCACCATGATAGAGTTTTGCCTTTAGAATTTGTGTCAGTTTTTCTCTGACAGACTTACTTAGTTCTCTCTTGCTCTGCTGGGTAAAAGCAACTCCATGAAAGTTTCATTGAACTGCTTCGTGAAACAAGTTTACTAGCACAAATGGAGAACATACCCAGAAGCCAATCTGCAAATTACTTCTCAGTAAGAACATCTGAGCCTATTATAGATATACATATTAAAGACTTTTAATTCTATGGGGAACAGCAAAGTTCCTGTCTTTTGTAGTTTCTTTCTTTAGATCGAAGTGTCAAAAGCAATGAGAGGGTGGGGACAGAAATGAGAGCACTGGCTAAAATGTTGGCAGCAGCTTCCAAATCTGTGCTTTTATTAAGATCTGAAGAGTCATCAAATCTGAAATGCAACCCAGTAATTTAAAAGCATGAAAACCAAATTCCAGAATTAAGATCCAGACTAAGCCCCACAGTTTCAGGTACCAGTCTTGCAGTTTTAGCTCTCCATCAATAGAAGAGGGCTAATACAAAAGCCGAACCTTAGCATAAGTTCTCTTCCATGCACTCTTGACCACTGTGACTGCTGTAAGTCTGTTCCTCACTGTAATGCTTAATAACCTGACTAGAGAAATCACTTACATCTGTTGACTGCAACAGCCATCCCAAGGATCCTAAAAATCACAGGACACACCCTGGAATCATAGAGCTAGCTAAAAGCTTAACATATTTTCAAAACAATAAACAAAAGAAAAAGTCACATTTGTTTCTGCCACTGTTCTTAATGCATACTGCAGAAAAGCAGGCTAAAATAAAATCAATCATTCAAAATGTGATTTTGACTATGAAAATGGATGATACAGAGACAAAAAAAATCCCCTTTTTCTACAGGATTTCTCAATCTCACAGTGATTTTCATAGGCTCCTTAAATAACTGTCATTTTCACGTCACTTGCAGGTAAAGGTGACTGATGTGACCTTCTTCAGATCCTTTTTAATTAGTTAGAAATACTGATTTTTCAAGAGATTATTTTAAGTGTTTCCTTGCTTTCTCTTGGGCTCTAAGCCTTTTTTAGCCTATGCAAAGTCAGCTGGGGTGAAGAACAGGAGACAGACTCAAAGAAATACCGACCGTATCAACATTCACAATAAAAGCGTTATTAAAGGGGATAAAAGCGTTAGCCCTCTGCTAGCAGTAAACAAGTAGTGGCAAGTATCCACTCAGAGGCCAACAGCAACTAAAATACAAATAAATTTTGAAAGCGTAACTAACCCAAGCAGATAGCATTATTTTCTTCTATCATTTTTACAAATACAGATGAGTAGGTTTTATATCTATATGTTTCCATTTTCATTTATTCCGCAAGGCTGATATAGAATATTTACATGAAAAATAGGAGTATCATTTCACATGTTGTACTGAAGCTTCCAGGTCAGAACATGGTCATATTTGTACAAGGCACTATATACACACGTACCAAGAGGACAGCACCTAGCCTATAACCAAAACACTTCAAGGGCACTTGCAGAAGTAGTCAACTGCAGAAACTGAAAGGAGTAATAAAACACGCAATAGAAAAATGCTTGCCCCAGGGTGTAAGTCTTTCAAACTGCAGCACAGAATATGTTACATGCCTAGATCATATTTATCCTTTACATGTTACTGAAAGTCCCTGCTGTTTACTGAAGTAATGCCTGATCTGGAAAAATCCAAGTTATTCACCTACAACGAAGTGGCAAAACACTGCCTAACTAAAGTAATCTTCCAAGTTGCAGGGTGTTAAGATAGATTGTTTCAGGCAGCTTTCATTTAAATCACAGAAGTTCTAGCAAAGTCAACTGTCATGTGCACAAAGATTAGTATGGAACAAAGTCAATTATTTTCAGTTAGGTCTATTTCTTCTCTTGAAAGCTTTTATCTATGGTATCCTGTCAGCACCACCTAAAGTGCTTTTCAGCAAAGCACAGGTGCATGATCAGCCTCTCATGTGTGGGTACAGGGAGCTCTTGCAACATTTTGGATACCAAGCTGCTCTTATCTTAAGTTCTCTGTGGTGGAGAACCATCTAGTGAAGTTCTCAGTCGCCAGGAGAGTTTGAGTTCCCCTCCCTCTCCAGCCTGCATCATTCTTTCCCCCTACTGCTTTCCTCTATTTGGTTTGATATTTAATAGCAACTTCTATTAAGTACAATTGCTACTAATTAGTTATGCTTTGGAATGTTGCATTAATCACTATCACGTTATTAGCATACGAGCACTTCGCTAAGATGCTAAAAGAAAATTGGTTCCGTTTTACCTCAAACCAGGACAGTTCTCTAGTCATAATTTACATCTCTCCACCTATTCTCCATACCTTTTCTGGTTGCTCAACTTGTATGCATGCTTTCGTCTTCCTGCTTATGAGTTCCCTCATGTTCCTTCTCGCAGGCTCATCCCTTTACAAGAGAGGTGTCATCTCACTGCCTCAGGCAACATTTTGCTTGTTGCTTCATCTTATTGACAGTCTAGGCTACACTTCTGAAGATGCCACATTAGCTTTATGCCACACTGCCCAGGCTTCTCCTGTGCTGCCATGAGTTCCAAGTACCATGTCAGCTAGGGATGTGCCTGTGTAGAGAGTCAGAATTGCTTATTCCACCCTCTGAACCAGGGTCCTCAACTGGAAAAGCACAGATGTAGTTTATCACCTATGAAATATGCAAAGTGCATTTGAGGAACTTGTTAAAGTTGGCATTCACCAGCATAATTAGCTAAAACTGTCACAGAGCAGTTATTCCAGCCATCCTAATTTCAAATCTGAAAGTCTGAGTGGAGAAACATCTTCCTCCCTTATTTACATCTCTCTACAGGAAAATAGGAACTGTAATACTCAGGACACTGATCCTTCAAGCTTTCTGTTCATTTCACTACTCATACAGTACCTTGACTACAAGGTCAAACCATGAATTACATGACACAGTGCTGTACTGGGTAAGACTGCTGCATATTCCTCACCAGATTTTTGTTCTGCATCAAGGTTAGGTGATAGCACTTAATGTATTTTTTCCCCCGGCAAAGTTATACGTTAATTCAATGTCAGTTATCAAGATGCTGACCGGTTCCACATAGTAAACTCCTATTTATTTATTTTTTTTAACCTAAATTTGCTGAAGAGCAAGACAAAGTTATAAAGTACATGATGGCAGTGCCTAGGCTTTGCTATGCTAACAGCATTAGGATGACACACTTAGTGGATATAACTTAGAGAAAAAATAACCCTATTAGAAGTCTAATTATATTTACCTTATTTTGCAACAAACAGGAATATTGTAGAAAAAATAACTCTTACCTGTTTTAAATTTTTTATCAACTAGCACCTGCTACTGCACGTGCAGTATAGCCGTTTCCTACTATGAGTAAACCTAAAATCATGCACGCTGCTTCCTTCTTGAAGACACGACTCTCGTGCAACCCCAGCAGGCGTATTTCAGTCCAACAGCCTCTCCCGGGAGCCCAGCCGCCCCAGCGCGGGCGGTGTGCCCCACCGCGTGGCTGAAACTGGTACCACAAAAGCAGTCATTTTATCTCCCATCGGGGAAGTTTCATTCAAGCCTGGAATTAACCCGTTTCTCAGATGCTACACAGTCTGCTTTCTAGCAAGAGAAAAGAATTGTGCAGTAACTGCTCAGTCTCCGTAACAAAGATTTTTTGTAAGCTGTATCAGACTTGTTCAGCTAAGGAGCTAAGAACTCCTGTTTCACCTGGTTTACGCCTCACATACCTAGCAACAACTTCTGCAGTTCTGACTGGCAGATGATATGTGTCAAACAGCTCTTTTATACACGATCCTCAAGGAATTACTGTAGTCATCTACTATAGTTTGAATTAAGTTTTAGAACTAGGTATCAATTCAGGTATTCAAGTGAAACAAAACATCCAGACATAAATAAGAAATAAAAATACTAGATCCAAAATGAAAAATTAATGAATAATGTCAGAAAATGCAGACAGTGATTTCGTGTTTACTATGACCCACCTTTTTATTTATAAATGGAACAAACCTCTTTGGCTTGAGCTATTTCCCTAAATACTTGCCCTGTGAACCCAACCTGAGATCTGGAAGTTTTAGCACCTTTTTTTAATTATTATTTTATGGTGTAATCCATCAAAAAAGCCCAACAGGGAAGTTAACTTTCTTTTATACTCTCAGTATAAGCAACACACACGTTGCTTCCCTCCAGCACTATTTTCAAGTCACCAATATATGAAAAAGTCATCAGCAAGTTACCACTGGTTTTGTGTAGTGAAAAGCTTATCTCGCAGCAGCAATAGGAGTTGGTATTACAACTGGGAAATCAGACTGCAGTGCTGGCTCATGCAAGCTAACTCTCACCTGAAAAAGAAGGTCAAAGCAAACAAGAACCATTTATATTAGTCACTTGATTTGCTGTCTTTAGCTTAACACTTTGTACAGAAGACTTAAATAGCTGTATAAAGAAAAGATCCTGATGCTTCAGAGTGTAATCAGTGATTTTGTCACTTAGACAATCGTAACAGGAAGAGTACTAGTTAAGTACAACCTTATGAGCTTCCTGTTTATGACTATCTACTTCACACTTTCAGAGATTTTGTTTTAGCTGCCCTTTTCAGACTTTATTAATAAAGTGGCAACTAAGAGTAAACTAAGCTAGTTGCCTCCTAGTAACCTTTATCAATGAAATGCAATTTTGAATGCTTGCATTAAACATTAAAACCATGACTTCAGAAATAGTGGCTCAAACATTAAAACTTTTGGTAGTGTTACATAAAATATGAAATTCTGTTTACAACATTATTTGGGGAAATTTGTACTCATCTTTTCAATTTCTTTCCCCTCAAGCGAGTAATAGAAATATGGGAATCTGATTCTTTTTGTCATAGAATTCCAGAATCACAGCAAGACAGACATCAACTACAACTACTCAAAATAAAATTTTGAAAAAATAAAATAAAAATCAGAGAACCTGTACTGAACTAGTGCTCTAATGTGAGCATTGGCCCATTTCAGGGATGTAGCTTGTAGCATACTAAAATTTTGGGGAAGTGTAATCCACTTACTGAACCACCTGTTCACTTTGTGAACTAGAAGAGAATTACCCACACAACCCAATTAGAAGTATTTGTCTTGTACACAGAAATCTGCAACCTAAGAAGATTCAGGCCCTGTGCTATATAGCATTGGTATAAATAACATGCCTTATGTTTCAACAGTCCTACAATTATTCAATAACTAGATCTCTAAAGAGGCTATGGTTTGGCTCATTAGCAAAGTCCCAATAAATCTGTTAAACAGGTTATCATATTAAGCCTTCCTTTCAAGCACAAAATTCCTCCAAGTTTAGTATTACATTGTTTGTCAGGCAGGCAAGTGAGCTCTAAAACAGGAAGAGGAATCAGGTTTTTTTTGCCAGAAAGGCAATCGCTTGCACCACACAAACAGTTACACAGAAGCCAGAGGGCAATGAGGACTCAGAATCACTACAGCAGTGTTATGACCTGGGTGTTCTCTGAAAAAGCTACTGGCCCAGAACAGCATAATCATTCATTTTCTCACAAGTCTCCAGCTGAAAGCATTTCCTCAATTTTGGCCACTTGCAGAGATCATCAAGCATTAGAAGGCACATGCAAGGAAGAACTCTTTCGTGGGATGCTCATATAGCAGCTTGTGCCAGGAAAAAGATTCTTAAAGGCAGAGTTCATCTCAGCACAAAAAAAAAAAAAAAAGAAGAAATCAACACACACACACACACCAGCAGCCTATAAATTAATGCACCTATGTGAAAACAAACTGATCAAAGCAGCAGGAGATTTAACTTTTCAGTTACTTCTAAGACATTGCTATCAATCCTGGTTTAAAAGGGACAAATCAACTGTTGCCAAGACATGGGTGAGAAAGTGATTAGTACTACCAATCCAGGTCTGGAAAACTACTGGCTTCAATCAAATCATGTATTTGTTCCAGAAGGTGAAGGCAGAAGAACAATTTGTCTCAGCACTGTCTTCTCCACTAGTTCAGACTAAGACAACTATATTAACAACACAACAGAACCACTTCTAAAGGAAGGAGATGTTAATGAGGCATAAGAGAGGCAGACTTCACTTCTCTGCAGCAACTGGAAATCTGTATGCCAAGTAGGTTGTTCTCCAATGTTCTGAAACAAGATTTTGTTGAAATCCTGAGAGATCCAAGGGCAACCCTAGCTTTCCTAAGGAGGCCTTTAACACTCCTTCATTGAAAGGTTCAGTAATAAGTAGCAAAACTATTTTGCACATGCACTAGTTTTCCAACAACTCTTCTAATACAACCCTCTGGGCTTGGACACGGAAAAACTCAAGAGCTTTAGCACGGAACTAGGAACAGTAAATGCCCCAGCACCTCTTCCTGCTTTTGAAAGTTAAAGCTCAGCATGGTCTGTAATGACAAGTTACTAAAAATGAATCTGAAACCAGAGATCTTAGTGTGGGAGAACTCACCAAATGGTGTGCAAGAAACAAAAGAACTCCTACAATTAATCTGATCTAACCATACAGCAGTCAGGCAATTAGAACCAAGCATGTATTGCAATAAAGGATTTCAGTCTCATCAATTCAGTCCTAATAATACTAGAGCTCTCACACCGACTGATGTGACTATTTAGTACAGACGTACTTAAAATGCAAGTTTTATTTTCCTCATTACTTGACTAAATAGATAAAGTTATTTTGCCTAAACCAAACTAGTGAAAAGCTTCTTGGAAGTTAAGGAACTTCAACTCAGGAATCTGCAAATGCATATTAAGGACACCTGCATTATTTATAATGAAAATTAACAGGGACTAAATGTGACAAGCAAAGTATAATACTGCAACAAGCAGACTTAATTCCACTCCCAAAACATTTCAGGTTGAAGAGATTACTTTACAGCAGAACTAGTATTACTGCCTACTTCAGAGATTAAGGTTTTGTGGACTTAGAACACTGAAGACTACAAAACAACACTCATAGCATAGTCTTTCTTTCACTTTCCATAATCTCTTCAGCTCTTCTGTAGGAATTCATACCAAGGCTAGTACCTGTGCACAGCAGGCAAGTTGTGAAGATAACACCATACACACACTATAGAACACCACAAATATAACTTCAGTGCTGCTGTTTTTTCTTCTTAGTACATATCACTACTATAGAACTACTGAAGTTTTCTAAATCAATTTGTGTTTAACTAGTGCATTTTCAGAAGTGAGACAGCTTGAAGACAAAAAGCTACTACACTTAGTAAAGCAGTAGCAGACAGCCAAGCGAGCAATATCAACCAAGATATACACAGGTAAATTAGTGAACACTACTGGCAAGAACCTACAATACAAAGTTAGAGCAAGATGATGCAGCAAGATTCAATGGAATGTTAAGTGGGAGTTTGTCTTTTTACAAATTAAGTGTATGACATTCCTTATTTTTGTTAATGAGCATCAAGTCCTAAATACAACTCAGCTTTTCATTAACTAGCTATGAAAAAGGGAAAAAACCCACACACCCCATGCTACAATTCTAACTTCCCCTAACTTTAAAATGATTCCTTTACACAGCATTGCAGAATAATCACAGTCCATGCTTTTTGCTGCCATGTACCAGAATAGTTGAATAGTATTCAAGTATTCAAATATTCAAGTAGGAGTTACATACACAAACATGCAAATTAAAAGGAATAAATGAAATGCTCCACTTTATTAAGAAACCAAAAATACAAAACTGAAGAGTTCAAGGCTTCATGTACTCAAACACTACTGAAAAATGGTATCTTAGTTTTGTTTACTAGCAGTACTAATATTGACCAAGATTAATCTCTACAAGATAGTGTTAAAAGTTGACATTTTCCACCATTTGTGCTGTAATAAGCTAGAGTTTCAAATTAAGAACTTGGTGCAGTTACAGTAGTCTAGATATTTTGTTTTGTAGCCAAGAGCTTTTTAGCTCAAACTACAGCTGTTTTCTAGTTAGTGAAGTTTAAGATGCTTAGAGAGAATTTGTTTAATCAGCTATAGTTCTACTGAATGATGTTCCATGCAAAGATACAGCTTTAGAGTCACCTAACGGACCTAGATGCCATTTGGTTTTGGCTACTAAAAATACAGAGCTCTGTGAAGGCATATTGTACTAAAAGTCAGAGAGTTGAGACTGCATCTAATGGTAGCATATGCAAGCTGAACTACACACTTTTCTCTCAAGACACCCTGCAAACCACAAACATTCCCTCTGCATGGGAATGTTGATCCAGTCACACTTACCAGTCCAGTGTTCTCTGCTTTAGTTTAACCTGGCAGTTAGTTCAGCTTTCCTCAGGTGCTTTAATTATACGCTTCAGGAAATCAAGGGAAGGTTAACTGTTAGCTCTGATTTAGCAAGAGAAGCATAACATGAGAAGCAGAAGGGAAGAGGAGAACAGAGAATGAGAAAGGCAGTAGACAATCAAGTATTAGCCTCAACTGAAGAGCAAAAGACACTTTGAAGAGTTTTCCTAACAATGCATGAAAGTTCACTTGCTTAGAGATACTTGAAATACAACTTTATTATCTAAACAAAAAAGAATGAGAATGACAGAAACAAGATTTACCACTTAACACTCTGATGTGACTGCAGCAGTCTTATATTTGAAACTCAAAAGGGGAAGTAATTGCAGTCCAAAAAACAGCTAAATATGCAGGTCCAAAATATGAAGTTTTTTGTTTTGGTTTTTTTTTCATTTTGTTTTTTGTTTTTTTGTTTTTTTTAAACTGCCACATTCACTCCGAAGCCCATTCATCTCTTTCAGCATCCCAAAGATTAAGCACATGTTCTGCTCAGCTAGATAATAAAGTGGCAAACACGCTGCACCACTGACATCACAGGACAGTTGCCTATAAAACTAGACTTCTGACGCTGGGCTCCAGCTTCATCCCTCACAGGTCATCATCTTCATCTGGCAGTGCAGTAGTTTGAGCAATCTGGAATAAAGAAGTTACACTTAAGAGCCATTCTTTAGTTATTTGCCCCAAGAGTCCAAACACTAGTTACCTGTTCATCATTTGACCTTTGCGCCCTTTCTCGCTTACCTGTAAGTCTTGCTCATACTGTGCTGCCAGTGCTGGGTCCATAACAACTTCAGGCGGTGCAAGAGCAGGCATGGCAACAAACTCCAAGTTAGGATCTCCAATTAGCTTTCTAGCAAGCCAGAGGAAAGGCTTCTCAAAGTTGTAGTTACTCTTAGCTGAAATGTCATAATACTGCAAAAAAGTACATATTATACATTACTAAAAAAGAGACACCTCTAACTGGTATTTAGGGCAAAGATTAACATGCACATTATTTCTCCACTTCTACCTCTGTACTCTTTTTGACCACATGACTTCTGCTTATGCTTTCAGAAACAGTTATGATCTAAGTGTCTAGAAATGTACAATTTCAGTCAAGTAGGCAAAAACCAATAAATGAAGAGTATACAGTCTGATCAAAGATGTAGCTTTCAAGAAGCAATAGTGCATCTTTCTCCTGTGACTTCATCTACTTTAGTCTCACTTCTGTGTCATCTGATAAGATTCTGAGAAGTAAAAGCCAAATGTACACACACTACTTTTTTT
The DNA here is from genome assembly GCF_028500815.1 of Rissa tridactyla. Lineage (NCBI taxonomy): Eukaryota > Metazoa > Chordata > Aves > Charadriiformes > Laridae > Rissa > Rissa tridactyla. The sequence goes on along the minus strand of NC_071478.1, from coordinate 8,395,838 downwards.
AAGAACTTATCAGAGCTTCTGCTCAAGACCAGTGACGATCATCTTTATCATCACTTCCCCCTTCCCTGAAGTTAGGGTCAGGCAGCCAACAGAATGTGAAGTTGAAATGTTATAGCCTGTACTGACAAAGGCAGAACAGTTGATTACTGCACAAAACACAATTGCAGTCAACAGGCCCAACAAGTTCCATTCCTACAAACTCATGCCAACATACCTGGAGATTCTTCTTCCTGTGGAAGACAATGGATTTTGCCTTGACTTTTCTGTCCTTAATATCCACTTTGTTGCCACACAACACTATAGGGATGTTTTCACATACTCGTACCAGATCTCTGTGCCAGTTAGGTACATTCTTGTAAGTAACTCTTGATGTTACATCAAACATTATTATGGCACACTGAGCTGCAAGAAAAGAATAGTCAAAATTTACATCAGGAAAGTAAGCACTTGCTTATAAGATGGAGAGAAGAGGTACCCCTAGAAATCCCACGTTAGGGTTAAGTGTTTGCATTAACTTCTCCCTCTCAGCTTTGCAGTTCTGAGATACCACATTCTGTTAACAAGGTCAACACAAGTCCATAGAACTCAGCCCACAGCCACATCACCTCACATCTTTAGCGCCCAATCTTAAACACCAGCTAATTTGATCAATGCAACTGCCCCACTCAGTAACATGGTGTTAAATTATATGAAAACATACAAGGATTACAAAAGCTAATTTCTGTCAAATATTTGTGTAAATCAAAGTTGACTAACACCTATTTAACTAATCTCAGCCATCCTATTGAGGCTTTCAGGTAAGTTGAGAGCTTGTAGTCCACATCTCAGGATACCCTTGTCCAGAACAGTTTTTCAAAGAACGGAGGGCCTTTACTCAATGCTGATACTCCTAAAGAAAAAGCAATAATGTCAAAATCTAATAATCCCTTGCAAAATTTTAAAGATATGCAGGTGACTGAAGTACACAAAGAACTCAGCCTGGCCAAGCAGAATTTAAGGGACACTACCAATACTTCTTTAGAAAGACAACTAGACTCTGGCATGGAGATGTACAACTTCATCATCGTATCGAAACCTTTACAGTTTGTGTGCTTCAAGTCCTTGCCTCAGCACAGTACATTAATATAGATGTAAATGTGTACTAACTGAAGCACATACTTTCACCTCTTAAACACTGAATTTCATCAGCAATATCTTGTTGTTTAACATGTACCATTACTCTTAATACCAAAACCTGTAATAGCACACTGAATCTTAGCATACAGTCTTAGAACATTCCCACATCAGCACAAGTTGCTCAGCAAAGGAAATTATCACAACTAGATTAAGAGTTTGAAGACCCAGAAGCCAGCTCATCACTGCAAGCAGTACTGACAGCTTTCAAAATGGCCAATGGGAACAGAATTAAGGATTGAACTGTTAAGTAGTAGAGAGTATTCCCACATATAGACACATCTTACCTTGGATGTAGTAGCCATCTCGCAGGCCACCAAATTTTTCTTGGCCAGCTGTGTCCCATACATTAAATTTAATAGGGCCTCTGTTAGTATGGAACACCAGAGGATGAACTTCAACACCCAGCGTCGCTACAGTAATAAGAAAAAGCAGCACACTTAGCAAGTCATGAATTGCACTTCTAATTGTAACATAGTAAGTCTCAAATGTTTCTTCAGACATACCTACATACTTCTTTTCAAATTCACCAGTCAAATGACGTTTTACAAATGTTGTTTTACCAGTGCCACCATCACCAACCAGGACAAGCTGTTGACAGATAGACAAAAAAGTCAGAGCAGTATCTTTCCAGAGACATTTATTGGTCATTTTAGTGTAAATACTAGTTATTACTACAAAGACCTTAGTCCTACAAGATACTTTAAAGAAAAGCTTGAACTCCCCATGAAGTGACTCGCTGTCCTGGAACCCCATTCGTTACGCCTACCATTCTAAAACTCTAGTCAGACTTATCTAGTTCTATAGCTGAAACCGACAATGCACTGTGAATAGGGGTCTACTAAATTACAAGTGACTGAATTAAGAATATTTGGGGTTTTCAACCTGAATGTGACCATATTTAGAGAGGAACTCATTTAAGCACCCGAACTGGAGAAACCCACCATAATGTTACAAACAAAAAAGCAAACAAAAAACCAAACACCTGCTCTACTAAGAACTGGATTACTCTAGACAAGTATCATAAGAAACACTAACAACAACCTTTCATGAAGCAGTCTGAAGGAATTCTGGCTGTTATGATAACAAAAGCCACACACAAAACACCAGAAAATTCTGTTCTGAAGCATTTTAACTTTTTTTTTCCCCTAAACAATTAATACAAAACAGAAAACGGACTAGTCTAATTCACTCTAAGGACTTTTTGCTATGAACTTTACCTCTGAAATTAAAAATCATTCTATATGCAAATCATCACTAAAATTTATTACACTAAACTACAAATAGCATCAGATTGGCACAGTGCAAGACTATCTTTTTGTACAAGTTACACATAATATTACAATAAACTAACTGCACCGTTAAGAAAAGACTAGCACTTCGAAACCAAACCTACCATCCACGTTGACACTCGAGTCTCTCGTGCTACTTCTCTACGGAAGGAAAAAAAAAAAGAAACAAAAAATCCCTAAACCACTCCCTTACCTTAAACTGCACTTGGGGCTCTCCTTGGGCGGCCATGCTGGGTCTGCAGGGGAAATGGAAGCATGTGAGCTCACAACAGGCGAGCTGATTCAAGGCCCAGCCGGAAGAGGCCGGCCGTCCTTTTCGGTTCCCGGACGCCTCCCAGGGTGCCTGTTCTCCGCGCCACTCGCCGCCGCCGGCGGAGCCCCCCCAGCCCGCCCCCCCTCCCCCCGCCACTCCGGCCCACGTGGTCCCGGGCCCCCTCACGGGGCACGAAGCGACGCCACCTCTCCCCGCATGCGGCGGGAGCGCGCGGTAATGGCGGCGGCACCTCCCCGCCCACCCCCGGAGCCCCGTAACGGTAGGCTGCCGCCGCCGCACCCCTTCGCCTTTCTGGCCCGGAGGAAGCAAGGCAGAGCCGCGGCCTCCGGCGGACACCTCAGTGGAGGCCGACCCCCGCCTCCCTCCTCCCCAGCCCGCCCGGAGCAGGACGCCACCGCTCCAGAGGGCTCACCTGCTCTTTAGGAGAGCCTGGCGCGAGTCCCCCGGGGCTCCCGGGTAGAGCCTCCCCCTGGCCGGGCCTCAGCCCACCCCCCCCCCCCCAACCCCACCAACGGGCCTACCGACTCTCCCCGCCATCGGCCACCATGACTGAGCAGCGCGCGCCGCCTCCCCTCCCCCGCCGGTCAGGCCGTTGGAGGCCCCACTCCGCTCCGCTCCCCCTCCCTGAATTCACCCGCCCTTTTACCCGGGCCGGAGCGCAGCGCGGCTCCGGCCCCTTCAGCTCCCCCGCTCCAAGGCGTGGGGGGAGAACGGACGCCGCACAGGCCAAGCGCCACAGCTGCAACGCTCGCTCGGGCCCAGCCTCGCGGCAACCCAACCCACCTCCTCCCGCCACGCCTCGGCGGGAGCTAACGGTGACCGCCATCCCCACCGTTCACGCTTCACGCAGCAGCCACGCAACCCCCCCATCCGCTCCTGGAAGGCGGAGAAGGGTGCCCCGGCCCCGTTACCTCTCCCGAGGCGTCTCTCCGCGTCGCTCCCCTCAGTGACTGGGCGCTAGGAAGATGGCGGAAGCGCGGTTCAAATACCCGGAGAGCGACGCCGCGCGGCCACGGGGAGGGGGAGGGGCCGCCCATCACGTGGTCAGCGGCGGGCGGGAGAGAGGCTGCTGGGCGCGAGAGTGGTCGGACGTTGCTGGGCCGCTGGCGGCGGCTCTGAGGGCATCCGGCCTCCTCCGCCGCGGGTCCTGGCCTCTGCTGGCCGCCTCGAGGGGTCTATCTTCCGCCGGCCCCAGGTCCGCGTACCTGCCGGGTGTTCGAGGCCGGACCGAATGCGCGGTTCTAAGTGGCACCGTCTGCCGTAAGGCCCGAGGTTTGCTGGTGAAGGTCGAGGCAGAGCCTCTGGGCTAGGCTGAGCTGCGCGGGGAGCTCGGCAGTCTCTCTGTTTAATCATTAAAATCGCATCAGAAAGTGTTCTAGTTAGCTGATGATGCTCCTTCTGCAGACAAAGTTTAAAAATTGTGTGTAGTTACTTTGAAAACCTATTGAACTGCCTCCAGCACGGTTTAATAGTCTTCAAAAGCAGCAGGAGAATTTAATTGAACAGCTTTCAGGTAAAAGTGGCTGTGTTCAAAAGGACTTTCCTTAAATGTACCTTATGACCATTCTTTTCAGTTCTTCATACAAACTGATTTGCGTTCACTAGAGAGTGCATTAATGAAAATAAAACTTGTTTTGGAAGCCCTGGATTTACAGTGTTTTCTCTAAGATCTCAAGTCCAAACTTCAGCGGAACAAAGTTATTCAAAAATTGACTTTCAAAGAACCTAGGTGTTTTGCATAGGTCTATAAATACCAAGTTCATGGGATCACACTGATTTTTAAGGTCTTTGATTTTTTCACTCCAGTATGCTTCAAACAGCTTTCATGAGGTTTGCATGCTGCACCCCATGATCAGAATAAATGCATGATTTCTTAAAATATCTCTGGATTGAATTAACACAGAGAATATTTCATGGCAGGTGATGTATACAAACACAGCTTACTTCTTCTATGGCAATGTACACAGCAAGTTTTACAAGAGTGATTGCATTCTGCTGTAATTTTTGCTTATTTGATAGCGTAATGCAAATCCAAATGTTGCACAAGATTTTCTGTGTTGGAAAAATCACTGGCTTGTTGAACTTGCTTTCACTTTTTTGGACTAGTTGGGTTTGTGGGTTTTTAAACATTTTTGCTGATGGCCTCTAGGTGTCAGAAAGGATATTTTTCAGAATATGTAACTCAAATTTGTCTCAGCACAATGCTATCTTTATAAAACCCTTGTGAATCCCACCTCTCTTCTTGACAAATAGGCATGCATTTATAAATAGGAGCCCATAAACCCACATTAGTGCAGTTTGGCAGTTTTTAAGAATTTAAACACTTCCAGGGGAAAAAAAGCAATCTGTAACTGTTTACAGAACACTCAGTGTACTTTAGAAACTTCTCAATATTGTTACAAATTCATTAGTAAACCACTTTTGTCCTGAAAACAAAATGGTAATGCTATCTAATACGTTATTTTGGAATAATTAAAATAGATTTCTAATAAAAAAGTCCCCTATCATAGCATTTGAGTGCCTGGCAAATATTTATGTTTTTGTTACTAAGGTAAGTTACTATGTGGAATGTATTTTTTATCACCTGTTTTATCATCATGTGTAAGTGTTCAGTTCAGAAGATCCACAAAACATCTCCATTCAGCAGAGGCAACAATAAACTTCCAAGCACTCATCAGCAGTGTTAGATCACTATCTAAAAGATTAGAGTCAATAAGATATCACCAGGTAATCAGCAGAATAATTACTTTTAAAAGATCTTTACATTTCCTATATCTTGACTCAGGTCACCTGTGAAGAAACTTAGCAACTCACTGATGCAGATAAATGCACAAAGTAAAAGGCAGCCCTTAATAACCAAGTGAAGATGCAAATGAGGAACAGTACAAAAGGTCGTCCTGGAGATAAACACAGTCATAGTGCTAAACAGCACGTTTGAATGTGACTGCTGTATTAGTAGGAAGCAAAATAATTTTGCAAACTGTAAATGAAGGCAACAATATGTCCAGGCAAGCAATGAAAAGGAATGTAATTGTACTTCCCAGTTAAAGCCGTGATTGCGGAAATGTCTCTGGAACATGAGCTCAGGCAGGAATGGAGGTCTGCACGCCGGTGTTCAAGGCAACACAGGAAATTACACTGAAAGATCTGAAGAGGAAATTAGTCACTTTCAGCATGGATAGGTAACATGGATCCTACAGTAGCAAAATTCAAGCAGAATATGTATTCAAAAGACAAACTTTATTCATTTTTTCACCAGGTAAAACATGTCTGACTCTAGGTTTAATTAAGAGACTACCCTTCTGGAAGAGAAGCACTTACTAGGTCAATGATGAAGGGCAGATGTAGATCTAAATTTTTTCAGAAAACAAAAAGTCAGCAATTTACTGTCATTAAAGTGGCATACATTGCTAATTCAGGACCTTTAAATTCCTGATCCATCACGGGAATAAAATTCTTTGACTCTGTGAGGAAAATTATGCATTGGATTATTATGTTCAGTATCCAAAAGTAACATTTTTAGAATTTACAGTTGCTGAACATGTGGTCTAGAAGATAAGTCTATATATGATAGAACTGAGATACTAATAATTACAGGTAATTGACTATAGTCTTAAGGAGTACTTTTTGGCACACACCTAAGAACACAATACCACTGAGGACTCTCTGCCTCCCGTAGTATGTGCATGCTCTATTTCCTAGAAAGCCCCAGGCCTTTAAGACACACCTGTTGTTGTACAGATTTAGGACTTTGCCAAAGTTTTGGTGTTTTTACTAGAGCCCTGAACATCACTAAACAGGCAACATGTGTTAACACGTTTTAGTTGAAGAGCTGAAGCCAGTCAATGGGGCTTCAGAGCAGAGGATGGGATGGGAGTGTGCAGCTTTGTCATGGTTTCCGGTGGCGATACAGGTGGCTCTCGGCCATTCCAAGGGCGAACAGCAGACTGCACGCCATGGCTTAGTGCTGTGAGACAGGACAGGGAAGTGCCTATGGCCTGTGAGAAGCAGAAGTGCCAGCAAAGAGAGGATGCCACCCGTGCGCTTTTTGGACTAAACATGAATTACATTAAGTCTGGTTGCAGCCTGTCCACACCAGAGAAAAATTAAATAAAATTCAACTAAAAAATAAACATATCACAATTTTTTTACAACTCTTTCTCTCACGACAGCCTCCCCAAACTGTGAGTGTAATAATTTCTCGTTGGACACGGCTCCCTCGGGGCAGGGGTTCCCTCACGGGTACCTGTGGTACCCTTCAGCCTCCTCGGCTCTCCAGCGCTCCCTCTGGCGAAGCGCCCTCAAACACGTCCGTGGCCACACACTGCTCAGCCATACCTTCCCGCACGCTGCTTCGCCAAGCTCAGCGCGGCCGCCCGCTCCCTCACGGCCTCTCCCGCGCCGCCGCCGCCGGCAAGCGGGGGAATTACCTCAGCAGGGCGGCACCGCCGCGCCCGCCCCAACCGCCGGCCTCGCCGTGACGTCAGCAGCGCCAGGCGGGCTCCCCAAGGGGATAGCTGCCGCGCGCGCCCGCCCCTTTCCCCGCATGCGCGGCGCGGCCGGCGGTTGCCGTGGGGTTGGGCGGGGCTGGGGGCGCGGCCGCCGCCGCGGGCAGGGCGGAAGGGGCGCGGGGAGGCGGTGCGGCCCGTCCGCAGCGGCCGGGACAGCGGGGAGGGAGCCCGGGGGTAGGTGGCCCCGGCGACAGCGGGCCGGGCGCGGGCGGCCCTCGGCGGCGAGCGAGGAGGAGCAGCCGGGGAAGCCTCGGTGAGGCGCGGAGCCGCTGCGGGGATGAAGGACCGGCTGGCCGACCTGGCAGAGGTGAGCGTGGGCTGCCGGGGGAGGCGGGCGGCGGGCTGAGGTGGGGAGGAAGGGGAGAGAGGCGGCGAGGTGCCGTGGGCCGTTATCCTCGGCTGAGGTAACGGTCAGCGGCGGGCTGGGCCGGGCCGGCGCCTCGGCCCGCGCCCCGGGCAGGGAGGGCCCTGTCCGCCGCAGGCCGCGTTCCAGCCCCCTCCTCGGGGAGGGGGGCGGCTTCCTCCCGGCGGCCGGGGAGCTGGCGGCGGAGCCCAGGCTGCTCCGGTTTTTATAGATCACCTTCCCCCGCTTCCTCCTGACCTCCAGCGCCTTCCGAACGCGAGCGCGCTGGGCGGCAGCAGATAAACGGGATAATAATTTTGTTTTCGAACTGGCTGTGGTGTAGTTGGGTAGATTTATCTGCTTGGGAGCTGTTTGACCAGCAATGCGTCAGTAAAGCTATCTGCAGGTTTTATTTTCCGTGTGTTTACAAAATGGTAGCTGGTTATGTTTATACATTCCTTTCCTTTCCCTTATTTGTGCTTTGAAAACAGTGTCCTAACAGAGAAGGGAGAGTTGGAGGGAGATACCATCGTGTCTGTTTGCAACAGGATATGGCTTGGTTAAAATAAAAGGGTGTTTGACTCTTTTTATTCCTGAAAATAAATGGAAATGGAGAGCGCAGAGAAGTCCTGTGATAGTTCTAGGACTCCCCGCATACGTAGAAGTTGGTCTGTGCTGAGCTACATGCAGGTTTGGGGCTCGTTTGTCTTAAAATTAAGGTCCTATGTTCTGGATCACAAAATGCTTTTCTTCTCGTCATCTTCTCCAAAAGGATGAATTGACATCTGAAAAGTTTTCACATTATTAGATTACAGGGTCTTTACTGGGAAAGATGTTTTGGAGTCATGCCAAAGAAATGTGTCATTTCTTTCAGGTATACTTCTTCCCTTTTCCTGTTTCTAAACATGTCCAATGTTGGGGGAATACGTGCCAAATTTCAGTGATGGTCCACACTTCCTGGAAAGAGGAAGCAGCAAACGGTGATCTGAATTTGCTTTTTAACTTATAATCCTTGACACTTAGATCTCATTCTAACTGAGGGGAAGCAGCAGTGGTCTGTTGTATGGTTTTTTTTAATCTAAAAATAAAACAAACCCTAAACCGTAACACACCCCGTTATATATTGTTAGAAGTTTTTAAAGCAACTGTACATAAGGGTTTTTAAGCCAGCCTTAGTATTTGACACCTGAAAACATTACTGTACTGCAGCAAGCTGGTACTTTAACTGAAACACTGCAGCAAGCTACTACTTTAAACACAATGGTCAGTATTGCTCAAGTGCTTCATATGTTCATCAATGTACTTTTCACTGCTTGTAGGCTTAGCAAATAGCTTAGACACTTAAAATTGAAGGCTTTTCTAATTAGAAGAAAATGTTTAAACATCAAATGACGAAGTTATTGAAGATCCGGTCTACGTTTTATCACTTAAAAGTGTGTAGTTGACACAAAGTTTTAAAAAGTTGCATACCCGAGGGAGATGGCTTTTGTAAAACTTGATTTCCACAGGGAACTCATGGAAGTAGCAACTTCCATCTTCCGTCTTTATCTGAAATACCAAAACGGATTATGTTTTTGTGAAGTGCTTTTTTGCCCTTGCTACTATAAATGCTTTGAACAGTGATCCTTGATCCACATAGGTAAGATTACTTTGAAAAGGAATACATAAGGTGAAGAAACAATGTATTAACAATTATTTGCCTGTTTTTTGAACTGCTTCAGTTTGATTAGTGTAGTTCCATTGTATTTTATTTGTCTAAATCATTAAGTGAAGGGTAGAGCATATACGTTGTGGTTTTGAAACGGGCCTGGGCCTGCAGAATCTTCAGGAATAACTATGCCTTGCATCTTTCCCTTGATATAAGAATGTCATTATGTATTACTTTGGTTGTACCTGACATGTAAGTTGCATCCACCGCGTTTTCCCCCTAAGACCCAATGTGATACACAAGTAGTTTAAGAGATCCCAGTATTTTAGCTAGTCTACACTGACTCTTTTTAACTAAATACAGCATTCCCTTTAGCAGAAATGTAAATCTAAGTTTGCGTGTCCTCATTTGTATGTTCCTGGATTTTATTTGACAGCAAGCAAATTATTTTATCATTAAAAGTTGTAACGTTTTCCTAGATTTCCCTTTATCTCTACAAAGAAGAGGGAGAAATGTTACTTATCAATGTTTATGGACCATTAACATCAAATTATTACAACTTTTTGATATGTTTGTTGATAGACTGTATTAAGTCAGTTAAACAGCGCTAAAATAATGGCTGGAGAAATTGTTGAAGACATGCAGATTATATAGCCTTCAGATAATGTTGCTTCCTCTTATTTTCTAGCTAGAAAAAGTCTTGTAAAGTACATGCTTTTTCGGAAGATAGCAACCATAATTGCATTTGTCCACTCCTAGGGGATTATTTTAATGTCATTTCTAAATTATCCCAGGCAGGCCAAAATTCTTTCAGCTGTTTGAACTCTCCTTTAATACGATTAATTGGACAATTGGCCAAAACCCAGTCTGGTTTTAGTTATTTTGAGCACAAATGAGTGTAAGATTAACAATAAAAGGTTCTCTCATATCCGATATGCTGTTTTGAGCAGCGGTTGATAGTAGTTATGTAGGGAAGAAAAAACAACACGGCAAGTACGTAGCAATGATTGTGTAAAATACTCTGCCAGCCTTCAATGGCTTGCCGTTCACGGTTGCAAGTCCACCTTAAAAATTACTTTAAAAAAGCTGTAGGATCTGTGTTCAGACACTTGATTCAGCAATTCAGCTAGTGTCAGATATTAAAAACAGATGTCCTTTTAAAGGTCTCTTAATAAAATTCAGTCAAACTTTTTTGTTATTGTTGTTAAATCATTTAAGAAAGAGGTAGGATGTAAACCTTCTCTGCTTAAGCGTGATGCTTTAGATCTGAATTTTGGGGTGCATTGTTCATATGGCTCAAAAATTACCATCTTGTTGTGTGCTGAAATGGATGCAGAGCTATCTATTGAAATCCATTTTTCTTGCTTGATTGGTGAATCATTTTAAATGCATGCTTTTTATATTTCTTTACTCTTGAGTGTTATGGAGGATATCTTAGACATAACCTTTGAAAAATACATTTATATTTGATTGTAGCTTCTTTAAAAAAAAAAAACAAAAACAAACAACAAACAAACAACTGTAACTTGAACAGAACTGCATTGACTTTTTTGCAGACTGCTTCTTGGACATTCACTTAGTGTCCCCAAAACTGTTTAGGAATGAGTGAAGAACCACAAAGTCACAGAAGTTAAAATTGGCACAATTGGGTGGTATGGAAAAAATGCAAAAGGAACTTTTCCAGAAGGAGGGAAACATTACTGAGTGTTTCGTTGTTTTTTTTTTTTCTCCTGAGTTAATCTCTTACATTAGTCTGTGTTCAAACATGGAATTTTCTGAAGATGAGCTATAAGTTTCCCATGTCATAGCAGCATAAAATAATTTCTTTTTGACAGTTACCAGATGATGTTTTTCTGGTTGTACGGTAACGCTACTAAATGCGTGTTAATGATTGACCTGCCAAAGCTGCCTGACAGATCTCCTTGTCCGTCTGTAACCCTTCTTGGCTACTTTGATATAAAAGAATTTCTTGAAATGCTGATGCTATAAGGAGAAACTCTTAACACTCTCTAACCCACTCTTTGGGTCTGATTCATTGGGATGGTGGTGGTCAGTTGTTATCCTTGCAGTCCACCAGACGAATAGACATCACCTGCACTGAGGAAAAACTAACCTTGATTGGAATTTCAAGGGCAAGTAATAGTCATGTTTTTATCGGTAATTAATTTGGTAAGACATCTCAAGCTAGCCTTATTTCTCCAATTCTATAAGGTATGGGAAATGTCCCAAAGTTTCATAAGCCATCAGGATACCTCCTACTTGGAGCTGAGAAATGATCCTGTCTGAATAGGTGCAGTCTGTCATATAAACCTTTTTAGGGAACTTGATGTATTTTATAAGTCTATGAATGTTTATGGAGTTGCGTGGCCCAGCCTTTCAGTCCCAAGGTCAAGGTATGAGCTGCAAACAGACTTCATTAGGTTGCTCTTGGCGTTGACGTGAAACTTTTTATAAGTTTTTGTGATACTGCTTATACTGAGGAGGTAAGGTCTAGAAGAAACAATGTGTTTCTGCTAAACTTGATGACAAAAGTGAGTTCGTGGTTGAATTGTGTGCTTGTCAAAAGAAGGTGCATCGCTTAAGTTGAAGTTAGCAAATAAGCTGTATTTTGGGTAAGTGATGATTTAAGAATGTAGAGAATAGAGATTGACAAGTCATTAGGTGTCTCAAGTGCCGATGTTCAAGGTAGGCTCCATAAATCCTTCAACAAATCATAGACAGCAAATTGGTCTGTCAATGGTGTCATTGCAATCAAATGTGAATGTCGAACTGACTGCAGGGTGGGAGACATGATTGCTTCCTTCCAGTCTTGCATCTGCAAACAGGACTTCGGAGTAAGATGTTTGTATCTTTCATCTGTTTAAGATTCACTCAGGTGTTTAACGTTTTACTAAGGTCCTCAAGCTAAAAGCTGACATGCTGAATCTCTAGCTGATACTATTGTCATTATTTTTGGTTCAACTAACTGAATACAGGATATGGTTATAAACAGTTAGAAAGTTTACTCTGTACTCAGTAAATGTAAGCAGAAGGTGTTCTTTTACATAGATCATAAAATTAAATGTCTTTAAAGTGTAGCTCACTCTTAATATTTAACTTATAACTTGTAGCTTTGTAGCAGTGCAGTCTCTGGTGAGGGTAAAAGTTGGGTAACTTCATTTGGGCACAGTCTTCCTTGCTTATTTGTATTAAGCAAGACTGTTAGTTGATTACATTCCCTAAGGGCAGATTCTTTAATATTAAGTTCTAGCAATCATCTTCCCAAAATTCTAACTGCAAAAAGTCTTTAATGACACATAGCATTATGAGTGGTTGAAGGGTGGTCCAGGAGAGCAATAGCATCTGAATTCCTTTGTTTCATCTGAGGCGTTATGGTTCCCTTGAGCGTAAAAACCAGATGATTTCTTAGAAAAATATTGTCATAGGGCTTTATGCACTCCCTGAATTTGCAGGAAAATAACTGTCACAAAGTATAAGTAATAACTTTCCTTGAAGATTTGGGGCAGTCTTGGTGGATTTTGATGCGTAGGTCATCATTGTGTAATAATAGCAATGTTTGACATTGGATTAAGTTGCAGAATTGTCATGCAAATAACACACATCTCGCCTAATTTAATAAAACTAGAAACAAAGGGCTTACGGGATAGTAGGATCAGGGTTTAGAAGCAGAAAGCGAGTGTTAGAAGGTCAAAGGCAGAGGGGCTTGTAAGAAAAAAGGAGTTTTGAACATGAAAATCCCTTAATTTTACCTATCTTTTAGGGTTTTTTCTAACAGATAACCCATTGACTTTATTGTAGAGTAATAGTTTGTTCTAATTTTGATTCAATGCAGTTCAAACAGTCTGTGCTCTACAGAGGGAACTAGAGAACATGGAAGCTGGAAGTCTTTGCCTTTATATGATGCATGTGAATTCTCTCTTCCTTTGTGCAAATTTGAATCTCGGTTACTTTCAAGGCCCATATATTCTGCTGGGCTGACTCAAGGGTTAGAGAAGTGTGACTTGGGAAGGATCTTGGGCTGTGTGCCCTGGAGACCTGTGACAGCCTGTCAGCTTGAGCTTTTGTCTCTTTGCTGTTGTAAGGGTCTATCAATGATGTAATGCGTGTATAGTTTAGTGTACTGCAATTACGTCTAAATTCGTTTGGAATGGCAGCCTTGAAAACACCCAAGGGCAAAACTAGTAAGCAGATGTTGATAGCTTTTTGTTCTAGCTTTCATTGGATATTTAGCTTATTTCATCACAAGTCAGTCATCAGCACCCCTCCTAGTATTTCTTTGATTTACTCAGTAAACCAAATGTTATTTTCAGTTCATATGAGACTCACCGTGGAAGTATCCTATGCTAGGGGAGAACATTTATATGTAAAATTGTATTCTAATAATTTTTGATAGGTAATGAAAACTGCGACATCACTTACAGACTGGTTCTATCCTGAAGTTGTTTACAGAGGAGTACATGCCTTAGCATTTACAACTGTGTGGGAGTTGGGTGACTTTCTTTGACTTATCTGCTTATTTGTTTTTAGGTTACAGTCTTCAGAAGAGGAAAACTTACTCTTTTTGACTTTGCAGACTATTGACAAAAATGTGTATGCAGTAGCAATGCAGAAGTAGTCATAGTTGTTTGAGAACAGCGTCCTGAGTTTTATTTCATAGATTTGTTTTGTTGTCTTTTACAGTGTAAAGGAAATGAAGATGGGGAGACGGTTATTGTTGAAAAAGACCATTTTATGGATGACTTTTTCCAACAGGTAAAGTTACAGTGTTCGCCATACATTAAAGACTTACAGTTTTCTCTCTGTGCCTTTTAATTTCTGTAATTAGGTTTAACAATTCATCTACACACACACCCCCCCCCAATATGCTTTGTAATGGTATGCCAAATCAAATGTTGTTAACACTTTTGCTTGTTTATTTCAGGGTATTTTCTGTCTTGACTGCATAGAAGTGTTTTTAACTCCCTGTCAACAAAGAATCTGCATACAGAATTTTAAAATCTTTTTTATTAAGAATAGTAGCACTTACGTTTTTGGCTATACAGAATATATTTGCTATTAAGAATACCATTTTTTTCTTAAAAAAAAAAAAGTGCAAGCTGTTTAAATGCCAGCATTTCTGCTGGGATTTCTGTCAGATACTTATAAACGTTGCAATGAAATACTTTACAATTTTTATTGCCAAAGATTTATTTTAAAAAAAAAATCTTTACCTGGAATTATTCTAATATTTTCATTCCCATATTTCTCCTCCTATAGGTTGAGGAACTTAGAAATAATATAGCAAAAATAGCACAAAATGTGGAAGAAGTGAAGAAGCAGCACAGCATTATCCTGTCAGCACCAAATCCTGAAGGAAGTGAGTATTGCTTTTTTTAGATTTCAGATATGTGTGGCTAGATATTCTGAACTAATTGTTGTTTGTTTTAGCTCTCTGTAGGAATAGAACTCCAGGTCTTCAGAATGCAAAATGTAACACAACTTACTTATTTAAATATTTCCATATTTAGCATCGAATTAATATTTTTCAATTGCTTATTTTTACCGTTTTAAAGTCTCATTGGAATAAATAGATTTTCAGAATATTTGTTGCATCATCCAAACCTTTGCCAGGCCAAAACTTGGATTCATATGGTGTCTTGAAATTGATTGTGTCGTTAGAAACTTAGAACTTGCATTTCTTTTAATAAGTGAAAATGCTGAAGTTGTCAATTGGAGACCATCATATGATAGAGCCATCCTCTTCTCTTTACCCTTCAGTAGGAGGAAGATCCTGTCTAACACTAACACTACAGCCAGCTGCGTCAGTGGTAGTAAGAGTTCCATGCTGGAGCCCTATTTTTAGAGGCTGTAACCCCAAAGCTGAAAGCGAAGATGTGCTTTCTGAACAGAGAACTCAAAGTTTAGGGAACTTACCAACAAACGTGGAACCTTCTCTGTTCTCAACGCTTCTTAAGTCAAGGCATGCCTGGGTTTGTGGGCAGGGTTCAAAGAAAAGGGAAGAAAAGATGCTGAGATGTTTTTGTGGAATATTGCAACGCTAGCTTAACATTTATCTTCTTGTTGATGAAAACTGAACTTTGGATGTTAGCTTTTCTTTTACCCCTTTTTTTTGTTTATGGGTGAGCGTATGTTTGTATTCTTACAAACGATTTTGCAGACTGCTTTTTGTCTTAACAATCGTATACAGTCAGTGAATCTCAGGTTTAATAACGGTTCATCTGAATGTTTAAAATCCGTGGGCTCAGCTCGTTTATCAGCTTGTGTTTGTGCTAAAAATTGCGCTCAGTAATGCATCTGAACTGTGTCAGAACATGACATTGCTTTGTAAGTAATGTATGCTCTTGTGAATCTAGTGTCTTCACTAAGCCCAATAACAGAGATCTAGCTGTGTTCTTCATAAATACTCTGTGTAGTATTCCTCAAAAAATATAGGTAGTGCATGGCACAGTTACATTAATAAGGGTAAAAGCAATGAGTCTGTGATAAACAACAGAGCTAAAAAAAACGTGAGATGAATCTGTATTTTCACTTGACAGACTTCAGTGAACTTTCATTTTGACCAGCAAATGAGTATTACCCTGAAAGTGTTACGTTAAGAAAAAATGTGGCATATTTTATGACCTGGTTTAGTTGGTGATTTGGCAATAACATTTCCCAAGTGTAAGGGCCTGTCATAAGAAGCAGGAATTCGATAGTATGCTGTTATTAAAATCATATTTAAAATACTTAGGAGTAGAATAAACTTATTTTCTGCGTGGTTGTACTAAATACCATCATGAGATTGCAAGGTAGAGTTGTAGATGGTTGCTGGCTTACTATTATCAATCATTAACAGTTCTAAAAAAAATTATTTTTTTTAAAAAGGAACGAAGGAAGAACTTGAAGAATTAAATGAGGAAATAAAGAAGATTGCTAATAAAATCCGAGCCAGGTTAAAGGGTAAGTTGTGAAGAGAAATAAAGCTGCTGTTGCTTGTAATGATTCAGGACATTGGCAGTGTTATAAACTTAATGCATTGCAGCTGAACCTCTAAACTATACAAGCTCCATTATGTATGCATAAATTGTATTGTACAGCTTGTTTAAAAAAAAAAAAAGAGAGAACCACCTCCCTGCCAAACATGTACAGCCCATGTCAGTAACAGTATCGTCCTCTACTTTATTCCTCCTTGGCAAGCTTCACCCCTGAGAAATACCAGGTCTCAGCACAGCCTAGTTTGTGGAACAGGACAAAGAGCTTGCTTTCACAAATAATCCAGAAAATTAGAATGCAAAGTAATTCCTCTGTGTAGAAATGTATTCTGCAACTGAAATGCTGGGTTTTGGTCATGATGTTTTGGAAGAAGATTAACTTTAACTGGAAAAAGACAGTCTCCATGGCATAAATGTCTACTTAGGGAATTGCTGTGGAGCACTTACTGTATTTTAAATTTAGACTAGCTAATTTTGCTGTGACTTTACCCTGTCAGTATGTCTTAGTTGTTTAGCATGGGTTTTGAAATATATCCAGTGTTTTAATGTTACTATATTACAAATATTGTATGCTTTTGTCCTTCTGTAAACATTAGGGTATGGTGTTTATTGTTTGAACTGTAGGAGCAGTCCATTTTGTTGTATCTTTTGAAATTTTTCCAGAGTAATAGACGGTAGTGTGACTCTGAGAGTACTGAAGTAGTTTTTATGCTTTAAGATCTGTACCAATTATCAAAATTATTTTAAATTTTTAAAAAATATACATCACTACCAAGCCCCACCTTGCCCTGAAATGTTAAACATGTCTATGGGGATCTTGTACATGGAAAAAAGTAATAATTAATAGTATTTACAAAGTAACTGAGCTACACTATTTAACAATTATACTGAACATTGACTCATAATATTCTTGTATCGTTCTTAGCTATTGAACAAAGTTTTGATCAGGGTGAAAATGCTAATCGGACATCAGTGGACCTCAGGATTAGAAAAACACAGGTATGATCATTTAATAAGCTTAAAGAAATTAAAAGGATTCTAGTAAATCGGAGAAAGAGTTTAACTTTTCTGAAATAGTTTCAGAACTTCCATCTTCTGTTTTGTTGGAATGTAAATACCACTTTCAGTTGTTGTGCAGTAGTATTTGCTGTATCAAAAAAAATAAACATTTTTGTTCCACACTTTTAAATCCTCAAAAAACAGCACTCTGTATTAGCTCACAAGTTTGTGGAGGTCATGACGGAATACAACGAGACCCAAACTCTTTTTCGAGAACGCAGCAAAGGTCGGATACAGAGACAATTAGAGATAAGTAAGTGACCTGAATGCACTTTTTAAAAAAGATTAATTGTATTGTTAGTAGCTCCCTTGTTTCTTATTACTTAAAGATGGTACAAAGCATCATACATATTGGACGTCTTCTTGAAGCATGTGAGGGAAAAGAAACAATTTTATCATATGACATAAACTCTTTGATACTATTCTTCAGAACAGCTGTAAAGAAAATAGAGAAAACTCACTGAATTGGTTTTTCTATGTTGAAAATTACTGAAGAAAACATCTTTTTCCTTTGCTTCATTTATTTCCAATGTTGCAACTTTCAACGAGACATTAAGAAAAGCTGTGTTCTGAAGATAGCAAGTGGTAGTAAAAGCCATTCCAAAATTAACATGCTAAACAGGACAGCATCTCTTTCTATGCTATGCTATTTTTGTCAATAGGTACATTTGTTAAATACAGCTGACATAAAATCAGTGCTGCCGTTAAACTAACTCTAAACGTTTGACTGAAACACATTTGACTTATTTCATCATTGATTATTATGAGGAGTATTTTGAAAGGTACCTGACTCTACTCTGAACTACAGTATCTACCTCGGAAGGTGTCATAAAAGAATCCATAACATCTTGTACCTGAAATTAGCCTTTTTGAATATCTCCTGTAAAAGCAAATACATATATTGCTGAAATAGGAAATGCAAACAGAAAAGTGGGCAAATTATAAGAAGACTTTGTTTTTCATGTGCTCCTCAAATTTGTCAGTAGCCTCTCATGCTAATGGTTCAGTTCATCATTTCAGTGAACTTTATTGGGCAAGTTAAATTCTTCTTTACCTATATGTTTGAGGGGAGGGACCTGAACACCTCAGTACGTGGTTCTTTTAAATTAACGTTTTTATGACCCAATTAGATCCTTCAGCTTTTCCTCAGCACTAAAAACTCTAAAGTAGCTTGTTTTGGGTATTAACATTAGAAAGTAATACTCAAACTGTAACTTTCATCTGATAGGATAGAATTATGTAAGTTACTACAGATAGTCAACTTATTTTACATGGGAAGAAGAGGGATTTGATATGTAGTTTTTAAAACTGTGCAATACAAATCACTTGAATGTATTGTGTAACTCATAACACTTGCATTTGTCAGACCAGTGTGATCAGTAGGATTCAGTTCGCTTAAACATGCAATACTGAACTACATAAATTGTTAGATGTATTATGAAAAGTTGAAGTGAAGGTACTCTGTGGGTAATCATCTTCTCTGTGTGGAATATGAATGTAGTCCTATGTTGGTAAAATCAAATTTACATAAAGACGTTATTGCCCACACAGTGGTGGGGAGTGAGTAAATTAGGTGCCAACATTACATGATTGAATAGGTAAATACTGAATGTCATGTAAGTACTCTGTATCTCAAGTTCTTCCTTATGAAGAACACTCCACTTAACAAGGTTCTTATGTACACTGTCAGTGCTTCTGATCAAACTTCATTTGACCAAAAAAAACCTTGAAACCAAACAACAAGATGAAATCCCACCAACCAGGAGTTCTTCATTGTAGCTTTGAATCTACATTTGTTTTCTGACTATTACTTTATACTTTCTGTTTTTTTCATATGCAAAAGGGCACTTGGTAATGGCTAAGCACTACATTGTTTTATCCTGAAAAATGCTCAATACAAGAATTTTGTTTGAATTGTCATCCTTCTGGTATGGTAAGATTTTACATTCAGTAATGAATAAGTGATGTTATGTGACATACTGTTCTTTTTATCCTAGCTGGAAAGACCACCACTGATGAGGAACTGGAAGAAATGTTAGAGAGTGGTAACCCTTCAATTTTCACTTCTGATGTATGTATTTCTGGTCCAGTTATGTCTGTCTCTTATTCTCCTGCTTCTGCAATTTAGAGGTGTTTGGCACGTACTTACTCATCTCTCTATCTTTTTTTATTCTCCTGAAGATTATATCAGATTCTCAAATAACTAGGCAAGCTCTGAATGAAATTGAGTCACGTCACAAGGATATTATGAAACTGGAATCTAGCATACGGGAACTACATGAAATGTTTATGGACATGGCAATGTTTGTTGAGACGCAGGTAAATGAACTAATTCAAACACGTTTACGTAAGTGGGATTTTTTCCCCCAGTCTTCCTCTTTGAAATATGCAGAAACAATTGCTTATATTCAGATAATACAGACTTACAGTGTTTTTTGAGTGTGATTAGAAAATATGAAAGTCAATCACTATAGGTTTGTTGTTTTGTTTTAGACAAACGTACGATCTATTCATAGTATATGCTATGAATAACTAAGCATACCGTTTCTTTTCAGTTGGTATACTTAATATTTTCTTCAATGTGCTTATATTGCAATATGCTTGAACATTTTGTACATGTTTAAGTAAGAACAACTCTCCTGGAATGCTGGCTAACATCTTGGGAATCTAGGATTCTCATAGACATGGTAAAGGACTACAGTGGTAGAATAAAATGTGCCTTAGCAAGGTTGTATGTAACTTGCACATAATGCAAAGGTATGATTATCCTTATAATTAACATGAATGTAAAGGGATTGACAAGTCATTCAAGTCGTCTTTTATATTCATAAGCGTTGTCTTGACATGTATATAAATTTGTTCTATTTGTGGCCTTTATGTACCAATTTTCTTATAAAAATATTTTTAACTTCTTAGAATTTGTTGATTTATGCAGGAAAGTGAAAAGAATAATGGTCAGGAGACAAACTTTCCTGAAAAGGACTAGTTTGGTTTTTTTTTTACTGTTGTGTTTTGTTGTAGAAGTCCTGTGTTGCTTTGATATTAAATATATAGCCAAGGCAAATTGGTAGCAGTTTTCTTTTGAATTAGAAATGTACAAAAGTTACTTGTGCATCATTCTTTAATGCTTTGCTGTTTACTGCTGCTGATTATTTCTTCTGATGGACAGAAACACAGGTAACAGACTTACTGTAACTTTTCACCAATCCTCCATTTCGTTACGAAATTTCATTCATCATAATTAATTTGAATTTTTTTTATGTGTTAACATTCTAAACCATTAATTCTGAGGAACTTTTGAAGTTGCTATTATACATGTGTTTTTTTCTTAGATAGCTGTTGAACCTTGTGTCAAAATAGTCAATATCCTTTCCCACTTCCAGGCACAAAGGGATTTCTGATCTCTTTAGATGTCAGTTTTAGTTTGGCTGTTAAAACATACCTCACATTCAAAGGTATGTTTTCAGGTGTTCAGTATTTGTTCCTGCAAAAGGGAGAAATGCCTTCCCTGCCCGTGAATGTTCCTTGTTTGGCTAGAACTTTGAACCTTTCCTTCTCATTCCTTTTTTCCTCTACTCATCAAAGCAAAAAAAAAGTCTGCCATTAACAAGTACATTATTCACTTTTTAAAAATAATGGTTGATGTTCTGTAGCCTTTCTTCTCTTAGGTTCATTAAACAAGGATCCAGGGATTACAGTAATAATTTTTTTCTTCAAAATTTCATTTTTAGGGTGAAATGATCAACAACATAGAAAAGAACGTGATGAATGCATCAGATTATGTGGAACATGCAAAAGAAGAGACAAAAAAGGCAGTTAAATATCAAAGTAAAGCACGAAGGGTATGCTATCTATCTGTAATTGTGCTAGTCAGTATTTTAACTTAGCACAGTATGAAGCAACCTTCAGTTTTGATTGATTTTGTTGTTCTATTCAGTCCTTCAAGGTAGAATTAATATATGCATTTTACTTTTTTGTAGTTGTGATATTTAAAATTGGTTTAGAAAAACATTGTTATAAATTAGTGTATGACAGAGGAAGATTTACCAAAGGATTTTACAAACAAAAAAACCCACAACCCATAATCCAGAAGAAATCAGAACATTTCCAATGTGAATTAATTTGTTATAGTTAATATTAAAAATTGATATTACTAGTAGAGAGTATAAACTTCTTGTCCTACAAAAACAGATAAGCAATTCATACACAGCTAAGGCTGTGTTCACAATTTTCCATTTAAAAAGCGGTCATTATGAAGTGTAAAACCGCCCCCCCCCCCCGCCCCCCCCCCCCCAAAAAAAAAAATAGTATATTACACTAGCAGATAAATTCACAGATTCTTCTCTTCAACTACCATGATACCTTAAATTATTCAGACTCTAAATAAGCTTAAAGGTTTTTGGATCTCTGTCACTTATAAACTTACCTGGAGTAAAAAAGCAGTAAAAGCAAGCAGGCTTACTTTTTTAGAATTCCATCTGTAGTTATTATTTTTACAGATAACTACTTCTGTACTCTTGTAAAAGTACTAGATTAGGGGGATCTTCCCTCTGGAAAGACATTAAAGCACAACATTCAATCTTGTGAAGGAATTGAGTTCAAAGTGACGTTCAGGCATTTTCCATTGGTATGGAAACTTGTTCTGTGTTTCAGTATCTTTCTTCCCATCAGAAAGCCAAATAATTTATTCTGAAATCAAATTACTAAGTAATTTATTTTTATATTTTGTAACTGTATGATTGCAGAGTGAATGAAGTGTTCCTCTGACATTATAAGTCCCCCTTTTGAGATGTTGTGCAATTTTGTGAGGCTTTTTTGGCAAGTTGGATTTGAGGGAATAATGTATCTTTATATAGACAGACAGATACCTACATATAGGTAACACGTGTGTTACACTTACAAAAAATTACTTAGGTATGTATTCTAAGAGACCACTTCATGTATTTGTAAATGGTAGTTTTCTCATCTTTCATAATTATATAGGTATTAATCACATTAGCTTACCTGTAAACACTTTTAAAATTTTTATTCTTATGCATGTAAGAGTATACAAATAAATTTATCTTAATTTGAGAATAATATAGGCTTTAATAAAAATGAGTGTGGATCTAAAAACTGAGTATTTTAAAAATTAAAAATAAATGCAAGTCCTAATGTGCTTAATATTAAAACAATAATACCTTGTTTTTTGACAGAAAATGTGGATAATTATCATTGTGTCATTGGTGTTGATTGCCATAATTGGTCTAATTATTGGTTTGTGTGTTGGTGTTCGGTGATGCTTGGATAACCTCAGCATGCATGACTTCCTGCCAGAGTGGCAGTAAGTAACTAATTAACTAATTTTGCTCCTGTTTTGCTCTGGTAACTTGTATTGTTCTACTAACCCTTAATATGTGTACAGTTAGTTTTGGGGGGGGAGGCTTGAAAGGCACTGGTGCATCTTGTCTCTCTCTACATACTGTAACAGTGCTGTGCATGTGACTATTGGAAACTGACATCTAGTGGTAAGCTGCTAAATTTACAGAATGCAATCACTACATAAGACTCATAAATGCAGAAGGAAATGAGACCAAAAAATCCGATTATCATCTCGCAGTCCTTTCAATATTTTTTTTTTTTAACTGAATGTTCACATCAGCAAACAATTTGCATTAAGATATGGAGTACTAGTTACACTTGGAACTTTATCAAATGGTGTTTTCCATGGTTTTAAGTAGAGCTTTCATAAAAGTAGATTCCACAGCCATGAAGTTGGCTATTGTGCCATGCAGAATATCCTAAAATTTCTTACTTCGAAGCTGTTTATTAATACTAGACTAAATGAAACAGTGGAAAATAATATATTTCTAAAAGGAAGTCTGCAAAGATTCCAACTGGAATTTTAGGATATAATTTTGAGGATTCCTTTACTCTTCATGTTTTTGCTGTACTAATCTACAATTTCTTGTCAAAATAACACCTGGCCAGACTAAGTAGAAAATAGCAGTTAACTCTTCTGAGTCCAATAGAAACTCAACTGTTTACATGTAGTATCTTCAAACTTCTATATGAAGCACTATGAGCAGGATGTCATTTCAGACAGCTAATTTTCTCTACTAACACTCCTTTAATATTGAAGTCTTTGGTTTTGATATTAACAGTTTCTTCTCAGCTTTGGTTTACGGGCAGATAACAGGATTTACGGTATCATTGCTTTTAGTCAGAAAAACCTGACCTACTGTCAAACTTGGTATTTACATACAATTCATCCCTCCCCCCGGCCTTGCAGCTCTTCTGAGCTAGTACCTACACAATGTTTTTACTGATGTTTTATTGAATTCCACTAAGTGTGCGGTTGTAAAGGTTTGAGCAGGCTACAAATATTTGTGCAAGGAGGGTGGCAGTAAGCAGCATTACTGTACTTAGACTTCACCTTGATAAGTAAACGTTCACTATTACATCTGTTTCTATACGTAGTGGTATTTACAGAAGTTGGGTATGAGTAATAACAATTACTCTGTGAAGCAAAATACAGAAATGTTACAGAGATAGCTCTATCTTGTAACTGTGGTTTTATGTATGTATGTTAGAAAAGAAAGACTAACAATAGGAAATCATAGCAGTAAGTATTCTTCAGAAAGAAAATCCAAACATTCAGATTAGGTATCAGTATTATTAATCTT
This sequence comes from Rissa tridactyla, assembly GCF_028500815.1. Taxonomy (NCBI): domain Eukaryota; kingdom Metazoa; phylum Chordata; class Aves; order Charadriiformes; family Laridae; genus Rissa; species Rissa tridactyla. The sequence goes on along the minus strand of NC_071478.1, from coordinate 8,371,902 downwards.
ATATGGCTGTGCATGTGTTTAAACAGTTCTGTATCTGACAAGGTATTTCAGTCTCAACTTTTCTCTCTTTTTTGCAGAAATTGATGTTCATAATTATATGTGTAACTGTATTGCTTCTGATACTTGGAATTATCCTAGCAACAACACTATCATAGCGAGCACATTCCAAGAGTTACGAACCTTCAGAAACTCCAAAATGCGTCTTCAGTAAAACCAAACCTTATTTCATAAATGATGCCTTACACAGTTCCATGATGATGACCTATCACTAATGGTTAAAAATGAAAACAAAATCACTCTTAATGTTTACTCATAAAGGAAGATTAGAATGTATTAGGATATGTATGGATTTTCATCATAAACTATACATTTGTAAGACCGAAACTTGCTCTTAATTGTTTTGAACTAAAGTAACTTAGGGCTATTTTCATATCTCAGTGTTACAAACAATTTACATAGGGAGTTGAGAGACTATTGAGTTTTGACTGTTTGGCTTTTTTTTCCTATTGCTAATATAATTCTAATCACAAATTTTAGTATGTTACCAGTGCTGTTTTGTTAGCACTCTTGCGAATGTTTTTATGAGATGTAGCCTTGTCTTTAAGTGTATTAATTATTTAGTCACCTTAACCTATCTAAGCTTTGTACTTAAATTTTTTTCTCCAACAAGCGCTAAAATATTTTATCCTGAAAAGACTCCTTATTTAATTGTCTGCCTATTGCATTACACTTGAGAAGAAAAAAAGAAAAACAAACAAAAAACTTTTTTATAGTTTCCAGTTTTGTTTTGGTTTTTTTCTTTCAGTGTGACTGAGGTTAATTGCTTTACATATTTCCTTGCCTTTTATAATAAAAAGTTAGTTGCAACATTGCTGGTAAAAGAATGGAGTAATGAAGCACAGGGAATTTCAATTTGAGCAGATAATTTTACAAATAATCCTTGAACAAAGGAAACTGATGGCTCAGTTCAGCCTTATTGTTCATATGAATGTGACAAAAATCACAGTTTCTCTAGAAAGCCAAGTCAAGATTTCTTATTCAGAAGCTTGCTAATGTTGATGTGTGACTATAGCACACAGGGATAAACTCCCTCAGAAAAGTCTGAAACATAATACAAACTAAGACACTGATTTGTTATGAAATGTTTGTGTTCTATAACATATATGAAGTGTTTTAGTATATACATATCTGTTGTAACGCTAGCTTGTGAGACTTGAAAGCTTGAAAGACTTCATATGTAACCAAATAACTGCATTTAATGTTACAGGTTATTTTTGTATTTTGTGTGTAAAATATTTGTAACATGAATTTTTGACTTCTCATTGTTTAAGGATTTCCATGTAGATATGTAGATATATTTACACTGTAAGAGAATTAGAGGAAAATATAACGTGTGCCTTTTTAAATACAGTGTTTCCAAATACTCAGTTATAATGTTAACTGCAATAACTTGCTCCTAAAAGGTCTAAAAGGTTAGAATCCTTAAACTTACATTTTGTTGAAAGTGTCTGAGATCAAACTTACTCAGTAAACTATAATTCAGTCTGTTGACTTAATGAAATTCAGCAAAGTTTACAATTTATGTTGTATGTATGAATATTCCTGCTTTGCTGTCCAAATACACTGTGAATGTGCTGGAGCTATTCAGATGTCAAACATGTTTAAATAAGAAAAAATTATTATTATTGGTCTTTTGCAAGTCAGCCATAAAGAAGTCACTTGAAAAAGTTCGGCTTCATTAATGAACAAATTTCTTTACCTCTAAGTCCAGAACACTCACCGATGTTTGTGAGGAAGTTTACATGCAAAGTAAGGAAAGATTGATTGCCTTAATACTCGTTCTAGGAAAAACGTATTTTTATTCTATAGTTTTCTAGATTTTTATTGGTAAATATTATTTATACAGATAAACAAATTGGATTGGGGGGGGGAAAATCAGTTCTGCTGTTTAACAGCTGGTTACCTAAAACGACCCCCAGAATCGCATCATGTTGAATTTTTTTATTTATAACGGAATAATTTGCCCATCAAGACCAGAAATTTGAATAGGCCACTCCACGCTTTTTACTTGTTGTTACATAGCTGCCTGAATGAGTTTGTTTTAAAACAAAACAAAACTTGTTTTTCACATGAGCCTCTTTGTTAATATTGGAGAGGAGTAAATCTCTAACCTATGCACTAATAAATTTATCTACACAAGTATCTTGTGGCTATTTTTATATTTATGATGGTATTGTGACCTTTGTGAATATTTCCAGGAAGTGTTTGAATAAGGCTGGCATGGTTTTGATCAAGGATATATGTCAAACAACCGATACCTAGGTCTTGAAGGTCTTAATAGTGTATTTCCTGAAACTTTTTACCAAAAAAGGTGTCGAGATGATCAAAGTAGGTGTAGAGATAATTATGAAGACATTAATGGGATTTATTAATTTAAACTATGCCCATGGAATTTTGCTTTAATATTAAACTTGAAAAATACGGGAATTGTTTATTTGAATAAAGGCATTCAAGTATTTTCAAAAATTCCTCATAAAAGCGCCTCTTTCACAATGTCGAATTAAGAGAACAACTTCTTACCTGCCTACCCCAGAATTGGAAATTCTGGAATAGATTCAGGGTTCTGATGTGCAGGTGGTAACTGGAGTCATTCTGCCAATTTAGATTTAGTTTACATTTCTGCTCTGGCAGCTTTTTGGGGTGTTGCGTGGTGGTATCCGAAGCCGTGCCCATCCTCTCTGGGTAACCCGGCTCCCTCCGGCTGCAGCAGCTCTGCACGTCCCTGGTGCTGAGCCGGAGCCTGATGGAGCCGCCACCAGCCTGTGACACGGGCAGGAGCAGTGTCAGCGTGGTGCTGTGCAAGGGGAAAGGTGGGTTGTGCCGCTTTTGTTGCGGGGGGGCTTTTTTTGGTGAAACTTTGAGGAAAGAATGCCCAGGGTTTCATTTGCTTTCATTTGAGTCACTGCTGTCTTAGTACAGAAATAAACTGTCATTGTAACTTTTGTAACAGTCTAACAGCACTGAGGATAATGCCATGCGGAGCTAATACCAAAGCACCCAGGAGTTAGGAACTGGCCAGTTTATGACTAACTGTGAGATAATTGAGCCATTATGTTTAGTTCAGTATGTATTTGTGGTATTGGGAAAATCAGATAGCAGTGGGAATGCTGAACTTAGCAATTAATAAGGCAAACTTGCCCATAAAGGCAAACCAAGAAAGTAAACTCTTCGTGTAGGGAAAATGTTAAATGTTAATGTTACATTCTTACAAAGATCTGTACAACCAAAATCCCTAAGATTATTTGTACATGCGGGTGTGTCTGCTGCTTCTCACAGTGGTGCCGTACCGCCTGTGGAAAAAGCACCAAGTCAGAACATAAATGAATTCAATACAATGAATTGAAGCTGTTTCAAAAATTAATCCATCTTTATTCTGCTTCTTTTTGCTCTGTAGTGTAAAACACAGAGCAGACATTTCTAGGCAATGCAGGATTTGTTTAGCATGGCACTATGTGAATTTCGCTGAATACAAGCCTCATAAATAAAATAGAAGACAAAGGGAAATGAGGGAACTGCTGCCTATGAGGAAGGATGTTTATCTGTATACAAATGATATTACTAAAAAACAAACACCAACACCCTTTCAGTTAGTTGTGCTTAATGTGGTTTTGAGAGAATGGTTTGGATGTGGGGTTTTTTTTTGTTGGGGAGGGTGGTGGATGGGGGTTTAAAGACTTACGTTACCTAATGTTAAATTTGACTTGATGTGTTCATGCGGCTTGTATGCAACTTCTGAAAATAACCATGGCATTCATCCTTGCACGCAGCGGGGCAGGCCTTGCACCTGTGGGTCAGCTCAGCCTTCCCCGTCATGTACAGTAATTGGCTCCTCGTTACGTAGCACTGTTTGCAGCCGCTTTTAGCCCCCTCTGTCAAACATGCAAAGTCGTTCTGCCAGTAGTAAAGCACTTACAAATGAGTGTTTTGGAATAAAAAAAGAGCATTCTCTAAGCACTTGTAACTAGGTTCTGAAGAATAAAAGTACTTCTGGAATAAAGGTTTTTATGAAGGAAAATATATGGAAATGGTAAGTAATTACAAAATAATTGTGGTTATGTGTTGTAAAGAACAGATTGCTTTTATTGGCTGCATTTGAATCCATTTTACTGCAAGGAGGGGGAAAGAAGGATTTTGATGTTCAAGAGTAAATAGTTCTTAGAAAATGGCTAAGCTATGATAGAAATAGCTAATTATAGCAGACTGGGTTGGGAAGAAAACAAGGATTATCTTGCATACAAAACTACATTTCCTATATCCATATTTCAGAAAGAACATGAGACTGTTGGGTGAGGCCATGCTCGTTACTGTCAATTGAAAGTAAACTGAGCTGGACAGCATGAAAGTAACATGGAGCGCAGCTCGGTTTCGAGAATAGGTGAGAATGAATAGGGACTCAGCAGAGGTGCCATTTACGCAACAGCTCACTTTATGGTCCTTTTATGTATTCTTACAGAAAATGGAGAGGCAACTGCAATACATATTTGACAAAGTTATTTGCATTTTTGCACAGAATGGTTAACTTTCTGTAGTTACAAGGTTTTTACTTCTTTGAGTCTGCTATTACATAATTTTCATCAATGTTTTTAACATTGAGCAAGTCTGCTAATTTCTGAAATGAGATGTGGAGGCTGGTAGATGAGAAGGCATGCAAGAATTAACGTGTATAATAATATTGGCAGCTTGTTGTAAAGAAATCTTTGGCTTCTTTCTTAAGCTTTCTCCTTTCCTGAATTGTGACAATAGCCTATAGTGAACATCTATATATCGTAGAATTGGAGAATTACTGGGGTTGGAAGCAATCTCTGCAGGTCATCTCCTGCAGCCTCCTGCTCAAAGCAGCATCATCAGTGAGAACAGACCAGATTCTCATACTCTCAAACACCTTTGGTTTTCATTAGCTGATTCTTTTAAACATAAGCATGGATTTATTTTTTTTAAAACCCAAACTTTCTCTATCATGACTGTTCGTATAGTAGAACAGTATCTCTTGATATTCTGTGGATTAATGGAATTGTTTTTCTATAGGGAGTCCATCAAACAAAATAACGTTTTGCTAGTTGAAAAATTCATAAGAAGAGAATCTGGCCTTGAGAAGAATTTTTTCCTTGTCCTGCTTGTGGAACAAATTTCTGTTAATTGAAGGATATAAATGGTTATTTTGAAGGGCATACTCTAGACTCAATATAAGCTTTAGACAAAGGGCTGGGGGGGGGGGACTGGCTATGATATTTCTCAACAAACATAACCAGATTGTGTTTTCTTCGTTATGAGTAGTTCTGTACTACCTAAAACACGTGTCTGTCCAGTTGGATATTGCTCAGTAGAAGAGGAATTACAACTATGTGAAAGCCTGTTCAAGGGTTCCCTTGGCTTGCATTTGTAGGTCACTGTAGCATCAAACGCTCATCAGAGCTCTTGCAGAGCTGTTCTGCTTGCGGGTGAAACTGGAAGATTGAGTCCTAGTTTGTCCAAGTCACTGATGTGCTCCTTGTTGGAGCTCGGGCAGGGCTGTGTGGCAGAGCACACTGTTGGTACCCAGCTGCCTCTTTCAGCCTACAGGACTGTTTTTGCCTTTGGGATGTGTGTGAAAGAGTGTTAAAAGAAATGCTCCTACGAGACTTCTAAAAGTTCATGCTATGTGTTTACCGTTACTGTAAAAAAAAATTGAAATGGGATTTATGTTTTGCCAGGCTTCTAGATGAAAACTTCATAAACTTTTTATTTGAAAGAGGCATCTGTATTTTGAGATTATTTTAGCCAGAGGAAGGAAATTACCTGTAAGATTTTATAAGATGAGTAACTCTGCTACAGCTGTGATTTATTTTTTTTCAGAGCTATCTGGCAGTGTTGGATTGCCCAGTTCTTATCTAGAGCACGGTTAAGTAGTGGGTGTCCAAATTGGTGAAGACAGCTTTAAAATCTCAAGTTTCAAAGTGCTTTAGAGAAATCCACAACGCTATTGTGGCAAACATTGTTTGTACTTTATAGATGTGGGAAATGATTCAGGGAAGAAAGTTGAACTGAAAGAACTAGTATTGACACCTCCATTTTCTGTACATTTTGTTTTTCAATGTGAAAACTTTGGTCCATGTATAACCCTTTGCAGTCATGACTTCATCCACTGCTATAAATGAGGCCTAAAATTAGTTCCTCATTAAAAGTGTCAAAGGATTCCTGCAGACGAAGAGAAACTGCCATTGCAACTGTGCGCTCTGGCATTGGAAGTAGCCTGGGAGTAAGAGATGCCCTGTCCTCCCTGCGGGAGGGAGCCTTTTCTCTCAGTCATTATAATCTCACATCAATGGAGCATGCAAAACCCCTGCACTGTTACTCCCACTCATTCAGTGGTCTGGAAGAATGCTATTTCACTTCATAGTTCATCTTCTAAACAATTTTATGCAATTGGTTTAATCTTCTTAATCAGCCTTTCTCTCTGCAGAGCTTTTCACAAGGGTTTTCCAGTAGCACACTTCACGCGCACCTCCAGGAATTTGGCCACAACGTAGATGCTGTGCGTTGGCCAGAACATCGACTGACTCTTGGCAGGTTGACTTGTGTTCTGTCACTGGTCCAAAACAGCAGGCTCCTGGTCGTGAAAGGTGCTGTCTTTTAAAAGTATGACTAAACCCTGTTTTGTTTTTAATTTATTGTTAGGTTTTCTATTGGGCAAGTGGAAAGCAAATCCTTTGAATGCTGACGATGGGGTAGACAAAACCATTTCATTTGGAGCTCCCTCACAACCTGGTATATTTAATGCTGTAAATTTCAGCTGGATAGAAATGCTCTCAGAAAACACAATTAACTCCAGTTTTATTCTTTCAGGCCATTCCCTGGGGTTTCCTATTTAAGCACAGCTAGCAATCTGGACCCAAGTCTAGGGAAAAGACCTGATACCTGGTGTCTGTGTAGTGTGAGCAATTCAGCTACGCTGCCTCTGCAAAATCAACCCGAAGCTCGTAAAAACCATTCCCAGAAGCTGCCGCAGCAGAAGCAGGTCTCTTGCCTCGTTGGCCAGACTTACCTGAGAGGCCAGGCTTTGTGGTTGCTGCTGATCTCCTTTTTCAAAATGTCAGTAATTGCCTTTGTGACAATTTATTCTCTTTTCTCAGTTTAAAATTTTGCTGATTTGTCTACTGTGCCCCTTCTACCTAAAGGACTGGATGATTGCTAACATGCTCTGCAGACTTACTGTTTTCCTCTTGCTACTTAATGTCTTTAATGGACTTTTGGCAAAGGCCTTTTAAAATACCCTGACTTGTTAGTATCAGCCTTCTGCAATGCTACAGAGTGACTTGGGACCTGACCAGGAAAATATCTGCCACTTTGTCATGCCATTGCTTTAATTACTGGCGGTGCAGTCAGAATGCTGTGGAAAAAAACCCAAAACGCTTCCAAATGCAGACTTACTTATCTACTGAGCCATCAAATTGCAGGTCTTAGATTTTTCTGCCCATTCCTTCTCTTGGTCTCTGCTTTCCTTTTGTTTAGGCTGTTGCTTTTAGAGGCATAGTCTCTTCTATTATTGAATCCACCTCATGGCGTTTGTAGTGAAGAAAAATGGCAATAGGTATGTTTAGCTCAGGACAGTCATCCATGATATAGACTAATCTGGTTCTATCCACACTGCTGTCAGCTATTTTAAATGGATAAATATAGCTGCTAGCAAATGAATCTAACTGCACCAGAAAGCAATCTGAAGAAAAAAACCACATGCGTTATTAAAAATAATAATAAACAAACCCCAACCACTCTTAACCTTCTGAACAATTGCAAAAAACATTTCAAAACATCCTGGGTTTAAATCAGTTCATACAAGTACACGTTCCATTTCCAGCTCACATACTTGCTCTGCTTTTGATTTTCCCTTTTGGCAATTTATTCAGTGTAGAGTTAGTGGATGGAATCTCAGAGGAGAATAAAAGCCAGTGTTTTGAGAACTAATGAAGTAATTATCTAAAGCATTATTTACAATGATTATTTAGAAGATAATGAGACCCTTTAATTATGTTTGTTCTGCATAGCTAGCCTTTCAATAATTCAGGGTATTGCCGTACAATTTCCTCTATACTCACTTTGCACATTTTTGTTTAGAAAAATGTCGCAGCTGCTTGTAATGCACAAACATGGGCCCTCATTCTGGGTATCATCTGTCCCATGAGAATCACCTGCTCACTGTGGTTGGAGTAGGAGGCTTTTAGGTTCAGGCTTGTTCAATGTGATGTCGAACAAAATAAATTATAGGTGAAATAATGCTGAGCCTATTAAAGGCTGTTATGGCTTTATAGGAGTACTACTATTGCATTAACATATATGCATTAGTCTAGCAATGTTTCTGTTAGCATTTCTGTTAGCACTTATTGGAGGTGAAATTTGACTTGCAGTTTATTTTCATTTTGGGAATCATGACAGCTTTGTTTCTAACTAAGAGCCATACTCACTTGTGTATAAGAAATTCAGAGCATCATTAGCATTTTAGTAGCTAATAAAAATTTCACCAGTATTTTCATACGCATTTGTGAATTTGCTGCTAAAATAGACAATTCTACTTACACACATCATTAGCAATGGCTAAATAGTATATAGTCCCTGAGGAGACGCATCTTTTGTCACAGGCTGGATCTTCATTTGGTACCCCAATGAAGCATTGCTTCACTGACAGCAGTGGCGCTACTCCAGGTTACAATGGCTGATGATGTAGTCCTTGATGATTTGAAACTGATAAGAAAAACCTTAATCTCAGAGAGGGTCCAAAGGCTTGCAGTTTCTATTCCAATATGGCTGGCCATTTATCTAGAATTGAATCAAATCAACTCCTATGGGAATCCTTCCACTGACTTCAAGAGATGCTACAAAGGGCAGCTGATCTCCTACCTACCTTCTGTTCCTTTGAGGCAAGTAGACAGATGAGGAGTAGATTTTAATTTCACTGAAGTATATTTAAAATATATAACACAGGACCATTCTAGAATGTGGTAGAAGTTAAAAGTTCAACAGGCTAAAAATAATGCATTTAAATTTTGGGGAAGACTGCAAGTAAATATGAATAGACAGCTAAGTGAGCTTCTGAAATACCTGTACACGTACAAATGAGCTGCTTCAGTCTAGTTTCTCTGCTGGACTATTTGTCTGCTGAAGGAGGGACTTCTACAGCCTCTCTCATTGAAATTCGCAGCAACACTCCTGTTAGCTTCAAAGGTACGTGGCTCAGGCCTACGTGCGAAGTAGACTTAAACCTGTGGTTCACAAGATGAATTTGTGCATTAATCTATTGTGCCAGTAAGCACAATTCTAATTTAAATCTGCTAATTCTCCCCAAATGTTTTCCTTCTGCTAACCACAGAAAGCACATCTTTTGCCCTTCTGAAGTGTGTAATTCAAGTACAGACTGCAGATGAATGCCAGTAAGGGTATTCGCACCATCATTAAACAAGCAATACAAGCATTAGCGAAGTTGCATCTTCAGTCTGAATCTTTTAATTTGTATCCTGTAGACACCAGCTTTTCAGTCCCAGCTGGACAACCCAGAATACACGAGATAGAAAGCTCTGTGTGGCGCTCAGTAGGAGCAGTCATGCTTTTGATTGCTTTCTCTCTTCAACTGAGGCAGGAAGCTTAGATTGAATTCCTCTCCACAAATGTTGCAAGAATAATTTCTCTTAATGTGGGTTTTAGCTGTTACTGAAATACAAGGATCGTAACTGGACATACATGGCTCAGTGGCTTGGTGCCTGACCTGTCATTTTAGATAAGGGAAGTGATTTTTCTTTTGGAACTGAATCATTGATTCTGTACTGAATGGCAGGAATGTATAGCCATTTTTTCCCCAGGAAAAAGTCCTTGTTTCTTTCTTCTTTTTCAAATCTCAATTTTCCCATGCACTTTCCATTTTATTTTTGTATATGCTTGCACAATAAAAGAACACTGATTCAAAACTCCATGAGTTTTGTATGTTTTGCATGTAGTTTGCAGATATACTTTCCTTTCAATCACTTTTTGATGGATTTTTAAACAGTCTTTTGCAAAATGCTCTTGAAACTAAGCAGTCTATGAATTCACTGCAGTGCAAGCTAGATACTTGCTCCTCAGCATATAAATGCATCCCAACTGATTGGGAGCTGCATATTGTACTCTTCACCCTTGAGCTCTTTCTTAATCAAGGAGAAACAAGATGCTCTGTCTGTAGATATTTCTCCTGAAATCTGTTCTTATCTTTTTCATCTCAAATCGGGGCACTGTGTCTGCAGTTCAGAACAAAACAGAAAGGCAAGTGGAAAGCACCAGCTACTTTTGAGGGCAAAACCTGCAGCCATCAGGCTACCCCATTCTGAAACTGTTTGAAATATCAAGTGCGTGTTTTCAGTAGAAATTTACCTTTAATTTTTAAATATGATTAAACCAAACCCCAGAATATGTTGCTAGGTGTTGATACACAGCATTTTGTTTCACCTGATACAAATCTTTTAGATTGCTGGCCTAAGAAAATGTTATTTACCTCTGTCCCAATTCTGGATGGGAGGAAAATTACTCCCTTTCTAAAACATGGCTGAAACTGTAAGATTCACTCTGTGCATGACTATGCCTTTAGCTGGCATGTGCTGCCTTGTTGTATGGCTATTAGCTGTTTATAAACAGCAAAGTAAGAACAATCTATTACTACTGGGTATAAAACGCTTCACTGTTCCCATTGGGTGGAGAATCTCCGAGTGCTGACAGGAAGCCCCTTGCTCTCCAGAAGGAAAGGCTCAGTGCTGCTGCTTTTAAGGAGTTTGACCTGTTGCCTCACAATACCTACCAAGTGTCTGGGAGGCTGTCTTACAGAAAGTACTAGCTTCTAAGGTTCAAAAGCACTTTGGCTGCTCATCTGCAATAAAACTCCTTAGAGGAAAAGGGAAACTTTGAGCCATACTTATTTCTCCTGTGACTATCTTGGTTGACATTAGAAAAGTCTTGGGAGGAGAAAGGGAAAGGCAGTTCACTTTACAGGTGTGTCGGAATACCTGCCCAGTGTCTCCAAAGCTTGAATTGAAGATGCAAGACAGGCCATGAATGTTTTGGAAAGGAAGAAGACAAAAGCATATAGAAAGGAAAGAAGAAACATCCAAGAAATATGTTCATTACCTTGAAGTTGTAACTAGCAAAATGGTGCTGGCTGACTTGTAATGAAGTCAGAAGTCCTGTAAGCCAATTTAGGCTTCTCTCTAGGCAGCTGAAATGCTCTCAGCCGCTTTTCCTTCTATTACAGAAGGCTGCTATCGGTCGCATTCGAGATCATGGCTGTTCTGTACTGGATTCCCCCAAGGCAAATCAGTCATTTTCAAAAGTGGATAAGCCCTTGACTAAAGAACAAGAGGAAGACAAAGTGGTGAGTAACCATTTTCAATCCAAGACATGTCAGAATCTGTCTGAAAACTTGCCTGGGTTTTTTTGGGGGGGTATGGGGTTATAAGCAAGTGTTTAAAATAAGCATATTTTTTTGAAAAATGTTAACATATAGAGGAACTATGTAAAGCCTTGTTAATAAAAAGCTTTATATTGTAGGATATGCCTCTAGTATGCAAAATAATTAATTAAAGAACAAAAATGCTACTATTTGTTAGACAGCTTAGAAAGTAGACATGTTTTTCTTAAGCAGAAAGTGGGTAGATTATGAGCATAACCAGAATGCAGCTTCTTTGTGAGCTCTGAGGTCATAACATTTACACACCTCCTCTGGCTACAAAGATGGGGTATTTTGGTTATGCTGTGGCTGTAATCACGATGCCAATTCTGCCAAAAAAGAGCTGCTCTAGAGCGAAGTGAGTTGCAGATCGAGTTTTTGAAAACTAAGCTCGTAGCCCCAGAAGGCCGTGGCTGTTCTTTCAATCTGTCCCTATTTCTTGCACTTCTGTTGAGGAAATATTTTTTATCCCCACAACAAATAACTCACAAAGAATTGTAGTTTAGTATGTATAAACTAGTCATCTAGTCTAAACCCAGCCTAAACTACGTCTAAGCCCAGCAGTCTCCTGGATTTGCCATGAGGGTCATAATAATGGTTTATATGAAAGGATCTCCTAGTCTGTGTTCAACTGTATTACCCACATGTGATATCACCATTCGTGGTGAACTGATGTTTCTTTTCCTCGATGCATACATTTTTAGGCATTCATTGTTAAAATAATTGTAGCTTCTTTTCATGTTTGCCACAAAAAAAAAGTCTCCGCTTCCTAAGCTGCCTACCAAGAGGTACATTTATTTTTAAAGAAAGCAATTTGCTTGTGTAAAAGAGTACGTTTAGTCTACTCCTACAATATAAAGCTATTTCTCACAACGGATTTACACAGTTCCTCAACAGTTACTGATGGCAACATTTTTTAAAAAGTTCAACTAAAATTAGGTTCAGAACCAGTATAGGAACTATCGCAAGTTTCTACAAAAGGCTTTCAAAGCGCTCAGCAGAATATTGTGTGATTGGCATTTCTGAAATGAAGTTGGATAGTTGACAGCCTACATATGAATTTAGGAAGCTATTTGTAGGTTACAGTAATCTTGCCCTGTGCCTGAAGACTTGATCCACCCTGGAGAGTCACCCACTCTGTCTGCCAGGACAAGCTGGGAGAAAAGCTCTGATGTCCTGCTCAGACCCAAATTGTGACAGCTGGGCACACTTGTGCTCACTTGACTTTGAAGCTATTTATAAGGCTTTTGTCAGAGTTCCCATTTATACAGTTTCCCTTAGTGTATTTTTGGGTCTGATTTTCCTTCCAATACGAGGCAAATACAACCATGGAACAAATCAGTTTTAGAAAGAAAACAGATAAAATCACAGGATGATAAAATTCAGCAAGTGTTGAAATGTATTTTTAATTACAGCTGATATATATATTTTTTTTAATCCCTAGAAGAACAAAAATTACTGTAAACTTCAAGTGCATTTGAAGAAAATAAAGGCAAAGTCTCTGTTTCCCTGTAATCCAACTGGATTCACATATCAACATACAAGAGTTGGTTTTAGGTGATATATTTGCTCTCTACATTTTCTGTCATCTGAGTTGGTTCGTTGCTAAGCTATAGGCAGGCACGTGCCACACAGAATGACTCATAGACTTGTAGGCCAGGATGCTTTTCTTGGTTTTCCATTGAGCCTTCTTTTTATCCTACACAGATATAAATAAGTGCCCTCATTGACTTCCCTATCATTTAGTACTAGGAAAGTAAATCTGAAATTATTTTAATTGCATTAAAATATGTTTTCTGTGATTAAGGGAGAACTGTTTCATTACCATCTGTTATAACCTTACAAGTTCTGTTCTTATATACTGATAGACGTAGGGCCACAACAGAATAGACTAACATATGGAAGAAAAAGAAAAACTGAATTGCTGTAAAATAGTGGCTATTTAAAGAAAAAAATGAATATGTATGTAACGTTCTTGTTAAAATGAATGATTCTATTGCCATTTGAGAGAGAGCTGACAGCTTTAGGAGGAAGCAGTGAGGTTTCACAGACTTCATTGGTTTGGAAATGAGAGCTCAGAAGGGAGAATGGTTTTCCCATTTTTTACTCTTGGGAGGTGAGATAGGCTATAGGAACAGAAAAGGGAAAAGGAGGTGTGCGCAAGGCCGGGAAATAGAAGGTCTCTTGGAGCAAATCTTCACTTGTGTTTTTCCTGGGGCTGGTCGTCTGGCATCAGTGCCAGCCACTGCTGCTGTGAAGATTGTTCCTGTTAGCATTAGCAGTATCTCCCTTCTGCCCTCACCATCATCAGTCGCAATGAGCTGTGCCGACTTTATCTCCACCTGGGGCCAGCTCAGGTTCCAGCCAAGAGCTCATTCAGTTTTATTTCTATTTTAATCTGGTTTTGTTATCCAGGTACAGTGGTGAACTAAAGAAAAGGTATTCATACTTTCCTGCTGTACCAACTGGGTTTCTATAGAGGATCTTATTCAGGGTCCAGGAATGACAGGTTTTTTTTAAAATGCCTAATTCACATGAAAACACTTTGGATGAACATTTAACGTGTACTAAGTTTCTTTGCATATAGCCTCCTGTGCTCTTCCCTCTCAAGTATGTTTGCATTTGTTGTGTATATTTGCTAGCCTCCCAGTTTCAGTGTCTTCTTAGACATGGTGGGTTCCCACCAGTGGAACATCAAATGAAAACAGGAAAAAATCAGAGAATATGGGGGAGGGGACATTGTTTTAATTTTTCAGAAAAGACTTGTAGATTCCTCGCAAGAATCCCGGCCTATAGCAGAAATCACCAAAGCTAAATCTCTGACAGATGGCTGATGTTTGTAGTATGAGCAGTTCTAATGACCACCTTTGGTTCACAAACAGTGACTGCAGAACAGCTACGTAAAAGGTTCCTTTTCAATTCCAAGCAGCTATATGCTTTATTAGAACCAATTCACTTTTGCTTTATCTCTGGTTTGTTTTGTTGCTTTTTCTTCCTATCATCTTCTGCTGGTGGGTAATTAGATAATTTTGAAGGACGGTTGCAGGAAAGAATACATTCTAAACTTCCTTTTCCGAAAACAGCTTCTTGCTTGGTATTGCCAGGTTCAAATTTTCTCGAATGCGAAATCCACACCCCAAATGGTACAAAATGCCAAGTCATGCCAGCCAAATAGAGACAGCCTGACTCACCATCAGCAGAGAAAGGATGAAAATAAGGGTAGTGGTGTTTGGGAAAACAGAGATCTCAGTCACTTCGTTTACTCTCTGGGAGCGGTCTTGGTTATCCAAGATTAAATGTTATGTAAAGTAAAAAAAACAGTTGCTTTGCTGGTGCTTATAGACAGCACACAGAATGAGGGACAAGAGGAAACTCCATTATGAAATTTCCTTTGAACATCAGAGAAGAGAGGAAAAGAGGGCTCAACCTTCTTAAAAGACAGAGTAACAAACTACCTTAACTGAGCAGTATGGTATGAGGCCAATTCCCTCGCTGCTGTATGTTGTTTATTTAGGTTTGTAAGTTCTGTGAGACAAGACTGTCTTACATTGAATGTAGCATACTGTAAAACTGGCATGTGATTTCAGCAATACCTTGAAATTTTAAAAAAAAAGGAATTGATGCTAAAATGTCTAGCATACTTAAAAGAATATTGCATATTTGTTCTGTACCCTGTCATTCTGTATTGGGTAACAGCGGAAGGAACAAAGGTCCCCCTTTGTGTGCTGCTTTGTCCCACTTAATTCAGGGATGTAGCAGAAAGTGCTCTGTTCTGACTGAGTGATCTGATGAAGCAGGGCCATTTACCATTTAACTACATGCTACTTATATCCCTGCTGTTTTACCCATCTTTCATATAAACCCCATATGAGATTCTTCCTGAGATTGATGAAGAGACAAAACGCCATGCAATGAACAAATCACTCCTAATAATTTTACTGATTTGGATTGCAGTGGTATCTAGTCTCCCATTCTGCAGCATTAGCACAGTCCACACCACGCCAAGCACTGCCCAGACACAGGACTAGTAACTGGGCTCTGCCCTGGAGGTGTTATGTCCTCTGCTGCTGACCGAACGTCACATCTAACTTGTTCCATTAGCCCTGTTGAGCTTCAAGTCTATACTTTGAAACTTGTGCTTTACCATGCAAGAACAAATTGATTTAAGACCAACAGAATCACTGAAACATTTTAGATGTGTTGTAATATATCTTAATGAGCTATTGATGAATTTTGATCCACAGTCCAAAAAGGGCAACAGGAAAGCCAAACAACCATCTGAAAAGCCTCCACACCGCAGAGCTGAGGGCAGAAGCAAACAGAGAGGTAGCTCAATAACTGTGAAGAAGAGCAAGGTGAGTATTACATGCTCTAAAATCTCTCAGTGGTTTTACTGCCAATTGCTGAAGCAGCTGTCACGGCATTGACACGAATCAGAAGTGCCTACATGTGGGGTGAAACCACCGTCTGTGCCCTCCCTGGCACCTGATGCACTCAGATTTATCTCACATTTTGCTTCCGTGATGTGTAAGTACTTTATTCTTTGCAGTTTTAGGAGTTATGCTATGAATGTTAACCAGTTACAGGACTAAACCACTATGATTTTTTTTTCCTTTTTTGTACTCTTCTAATTGCAGTTATTCACTGCTTTTGTGGTAAGATACCCAATTTAAAATATTGGTCAATTCGAAGTAATCCCCCAATAAAAAAATTACATGCTGAAGTTAAATTCCTTTTGTCACGATTACAGCATATTAGTTTGCACACGAGGCTTGTGAAAAAGTGGGATCAACCCCTTTCCAGATAGGAAATCTGAGATGGGCATAAAAGGAAGTGGTCAGGACAGCCTGAGGATGCTGAGACAGAGCACCCCGCGTATCATCCACAGAGAAACTGCTTTTCCAACAGCACTGGGGTGCATTAGAGATTGGGAACTTTATCTGATGTTTACTCTGATTCATCTTTTCTGTTCCCTAATGGATTCGCTCTCCAGAGCTTTCAGTGTTTCTTCCTTCCATAGATAAAAACACGATAAAAAATGCTTTAAAAAAAAATATCAATAAACACTTAAGTGTTTGGCAACTCTCAGAGTTTTTACTGTATCATTTACTCAACAGTTTAATGTTTAATAGAAGAAACTTGCCTGTTATATATTCATGTGTGGATTTAGAAGATATAGCACACCACAGTTTGATTCCATTTTCTACCCCTTTTCATTCATGACAAAATTAATTGGTTTAGAGCATGGAAATTGCATTTGCTGGAGAGTAACACCTATTTTACTTGTTTGAGGTCAGTGTCAGGTTCTATTTCTGAGAATCTGCCAGTATTCCAGTTTGGGGCAGTAACGTTTTCATCATTCAAAATTTGGAGCCTTTTTGGAACAGGCTGCCCAGGGAAGTGGTGGAGTCGCCATCCCTGAAGGTATTTAAAAGATGTGGACGTGGTTTAGTGGTAACTTAGCAGTGCTAGGTTAATGGTTGGACTTGATGATCTTAAAGGTCTTTTCCAACCTAAACAATTCTATGATTCTATAAAAACGAAAAGGCAGTTTCAGTCGACCCTGTTTACACAGCTGTATCTCGTTTATGTTATGTCCTGTCCCCCTCACCCTGACAGACCCCTTGCTGTGCTGGGGACATACTCTGATACAGGAGATGAAGAATGCTGACCACTTCAGCAGAGGTTGTCCTCTAACGATTAGTTTGTTGGACTATATTTTATATGCACGTACCGGATGCCTGGGCGCTGGCAGAGGCTGTGGAGGTCGACGCTGTGAGGGGAGGCCGGGGCTGCCCCGCCCGGGCACAGCCGGTTCCAGCTGGTTCCAGCGCAGGCCACAGCCTATGGCCCAGGGCTGGTGGGGCCTTGGGGAAAACACAGCTAAGGAAGGGCAAAACCGGCACGGAATGAGGAAAAAAGTGTGAAAAACAGCCCTGCGAGCACCCAGGCCAGAGCAGGGGGAGCGGGAGGAGGTGCTGTGGGCGCTGGGGCAGAGTCCCCTGCAGCCATGATGGAGAGACACGGGGGAACAGACATCCATGCTGCAGCCCATGCCAGAGCGGATTCCTCCTGAAAGGGAAGGTGGAGCAGTTGGGAATGAAGGTGCAAAGTTGAGTCTGGGAAAGGTAAGGGGAGAAGGTGGTGTTTTAATTCTTGTCTTTGTTTCTCACTACCCAAACCTATTTTAATTGGCAATAAACTAAATTAATTTTCCTCAAGTTGAGTCTGGTTTGCCTGTGATGGTAAATGGTAAGTGATTTTGCTGTCTTACCTCAACCCATGAGCTTTCTCATCTTATTTTCTCCCCCAAACCTGTTGAGGAGAGAAGGAGAAAGAGTGGCTGGGTGGGCATCTGGCAACCAGACAAGGTAAACACATCACCCTGCAGTGGAAAGAATTAATATAAATATTTGAACAACCCAACTTAAAAGATATAATTTGACTGTTGTAGCAGTATTTCAGGGTGCTGTTAAAATATTGGTATTTGCTGATACAACTCGCCTGGGACAGCTGCTGTAAATGTTAGTCTTCCGTTTCCTGAAGTATAAGAGCTGTTGGGAGAGACATACCCATGATCAAATTTTGATCCTGCTGAACTAATCCAAAGTTCATGGAATTTTGTTCGGTATGCTACAAATCTAGATAATATTAAAAATTAATATTCATTTTTTGCTTGAGTATTCACCAAGTTTGGGTATGTTTGTATTAGTGATGTGTGTCTGACAAAGTTATGTTTACAAGGTTCACATTAAGTGAACCAAGATCCATACTTCACACCTCTCTCTCTTATTTTTCACACTTCCAATAGAAAACAAAAAAAAAAAAGACCAGGAAAGACAGATGGTACAATAATGTTAGTAGATACAGCTGTTCATTGGTAATACTGGCTCAGTCGGATCTAATCTTAGAGGTTTCTAATGGTTATTACTTCAAAATTAAGAGAATCCTGTTTGTGTTGGTTTTCTTTTTTTAATTATTTGAATAGTAGTGTTTGCCATTTTACATGTAAAATATGGCTTGTAATGTTTGCTGTAGTTTAATGACTCTGGTTACTCAGGCTCCTGAACCTCTACCACACCACCGTGCAGTGATGCCCCAGCCATGCCCTTGGGGGGTGTCTCCCAGTCCCCTTGAGGGAGTGGGCAGGGCTGGGTTTTTGGGTGAGCTTCACTGAGCTTCACCACCAAGGAGGAGCCATGTTGTGGGCTAGCTTAGCAAACACTGAGAGAAAGGGAGCTCCTCACTGCGAAGCTGTAGTTCACATCAGCTGAAAGTTTAATTTTGTTTTTTCACCTGGAATCAGTGTCTGGGCCTTTATAAAAATGTGGGTTTGAGAAATATGACATAGAATGTGTGTGTTTCTCTAGCCCAAACAGAGGGGGTGGGGTGGGAAAGAGTGGGGGAGAGAAAACCTGGCAAAACTTGCATAAGGAAAATAAGAAAACATACTTTATAGACTTTGGGGATTGCACATCACAGAATAATGAAGTGAGAATTTAGTTGTCCTCTCTAAAAAAGTAGTTTGTTCTAAAAGAACAAAATTTAAGAAAAGTGGTAACCAAAAGAATGTTTAACTCTGCTATAAGTAAAACCCTGCACAATCTTAAATTGTAATATCAGATTTCAACCACATTAATATTCTCAACTGAATATAACACAAACTGTGACAATTTGTTATTTCTGTATTAAAGCTACACCAAGCTGGTCTTACAAGTAGACTGTGTTGAAAAATTGGTAACTTGTTCAAATGATGTACTGGTTGTAAGTGGCAATACCAGGCTAGAAGTGGTATTCTGGCAAGCATGTCATAAGAAGTTAGCTTTTGGAATACAGCACCTCAGATGTAACTGGAGCACAGCTTCCAAGTGAGGTGTTCAGCAGCAAGGATAACTTCTTAATTAGCTCTGTCATACAATGCTGAGTGAAGGACCAAAAGTAGTGCGTGAGCAGCAGCACTATGTTGCCATCAAGTGGTAAATATGTTGATATCTATATAGTCAGAGTGCTCATGGCTGGCGGGTATCCACTGAATGAAGAAAAAGAAATATATGAAAACAAACTGTCTCCTTTTCATTTCTTTATGTTATCCCTATCTCTTTACTGGTGATTGATCAAATGAGATTGTCACTTGCTCACTTTGTGTTTGAATGAAAGATCTGAAAAAGAAAATTTTCAAATAATGCACTTATGGTATGACTTTTGAAAGAATTTGAATTATACTCTTTCCCTCAGACACAGCTTTACCAAAAATGACATGAAAAATGTGTTTTCTCTTTACTAGGCTGTCAACCCTTCAACTTCATTGATGCTGTCATCCAATAACACTGCTGTCATCACAAAAACAATTACCAGAACACTTCCTCTAAAGCAGAAAATGCACTTTGTCAATGTTAAGGCCCAGCACCTGCAAAATATCAACAAACAATCCAAAAGTATAAAAGATCTGGAGATCCAACTGCTGCAATCGGAGTGTGAAGAACTCAAAAATCAGCTAGGATGCCTGAGGGTAGGTAAAAATCCAGTTCTGTTCTTAATATCTAACTGTGCTGGTAACCAGTTACATTGAAAATAGTTTATTCATAGAGGTATTAAAAACAAGTAGAAAAAAATGTTTTTCTGCTCCGTTTTCATCCAAACAGATAGCTTATTGATATTAAATATTTTGTAAATTATTACATGTAGAAGAGAGCTTGGGTCTGAATTCACAATATTTCTGGTTAATCTTCAAGTTAAGACTTTCACTAAGGATATAAATTTATACTTTGGATTACCGAATGGCATTCCTGTACTTTTTAATTACTACACTAGCATCAAACTTTTCTCAGCATTGTCTTGTACTGATTTTGTGCCCTACCAGCAGCATCTCTGAGCCCTTTGTTACAGCAACATACCATGTAAGAGGAACTTCTTCCAGTTCTCAAAGGTTGGAACTGCCCATGTTAAATTCTACGTCAGCCTACCCTGGCTTGATTAATAGCCAGAGGAAGTTTATTAAGCATGAAGTATTAGGGTACTTGAAGTGTAGGATGTTGTGCTGCTAATGCTATGAAGAGACATTTCACTTTTTAGGTGACAGAGAATTATTAAATTGAGCACAAAAAGTCACATGCATAGATATAGATACATTGCTATAGCAGATGTTCGGATAGAAATTCA
The DNA here is from genome assembly GCF_028500815.1 of Rissa tridactyla. NCBI lineage: Eukaryota > Metazoa > Chordata > Aves > Charadriiformes > Laridae > Rissa > Rissa tridactyla. The sequence goes on along the minus strand of NC_071478.1, from coordinate 8,351,246 downwards.
ACTATGAAAAATGCTACGTTACTATCACCATATATCTGAGAAAACAGAAATGGAAAATCTCCTTTCATGCAGGAAGGGCTGATGAGGCAGAAGCCAGGTGACACGGAGGAGTTACTGAAACAATCTCAGAAAGAGCTGTTGTGGCTTCAGAGACAGCTGTCCTTTATTTCCACAGGAGGCCCCGTGTGTGTTTTGGCAGCTAGCAAGGTGAGGTCCTTTATTGTTTTTTTTTAGTCTATTTCACTGTACAAAGTGGAATTAGGAGGGGAAGGATTTATCATCATTTTGGCTTGTTTTATTGAAACAATGCACTGCAAGATTTATTTTTCATACTAAGGGTACCAAGAGGAAAATTAATCTTTTAGGATGTGTTTTAAATAATTGTTTCATGTAATTCAGAAAGACCAGGAAGAACATGAAAATCATTATGGCATGTGAAAGGTTACATAGTTAAAATGGCATTTCATAGAGCCCTATCGTATACAGAAAGATATTTTACATTCTATCTCTCTTTCTAAAGAAAACTGTCTATCAAAAGGTAGGATCATTATACTGGGATTGTTATTCTGGGGGGATTTCTTGGCCTGGCATACAGAGCCATAATTCCCTTTCTTCTCTCAGCAGCACTGTTATAGATGCATTCCTAGTTACCAGCAGCCCATCATCAGCATAGCTACATCCAGCCCTGAACAGGCAAAAATTGCTATCAAGCTATATACTTGATGTTAATATTTGGCTATATAAACTACCGAATTAATAAATTGTTTATGTAACAATGTCCTAACATCTTACAATTCCAGTAAAATGTGAGTTCTCATTTGCTGTGGCATAACAAGTTGAATATGTCAAGTTTTGATGACTGAAGTTTCTAAATGTTTACTCGAGATAAAGAATATGTTTTAAAATCTTCATAGCAGTGAATCTGTGCTGGTAGTTTAAAAAATTAGTTCTATTATATTTTCAGAGTGACTTAATTTAATTTATTCATATAATCTTCCATATCTTTAAAAAGAATTCACAGAAAGTTTACGATAATTTACATATTTTACACATACATACATACACACACACCTATGTACAGATACACACATTTTAAATCCACCTATGAAAAGGAATGAGAAGAGTTGGTTTGGTTCAGTGTAACACATTAATAACGCCATTTTACAGTGATCTGACTTACTTTCAAGTATCAGTTTGGTTTAGCAAATTTTTATTTTGTTTGTACAAATGCACATAAAGCAACAGACATGTTCATCTAGTCTCCAGCCTAGACAAGACAGGCTTACAAAATGTGCCACCTGGAATCTCCTGGTGTGACTTTGTGTCATATAGTGCAGGTCTGTATTTAGTGCTGAAGCACAGTATGGTAGGTGCTGATACAGTCATAGTCATAAGAACGTTTGGATTTGAAGCTTGCATGTAGCTCAGCTGAGGGGAAAAAAAAAATCTAACTTGCCAAAATTAGACTTTTAAAATAAAAGTGAAAACAATTTATGCCACAAACTGGTTATAAAAGTAAGAGTGCACTTGCTTGATGATTAAAGCCATAATCTAATCTGGGAAGGAACATATGATCCTGAGTAGGAACAGCTTTTCTCTCCGAAAATACCAGAGTTTTGCTGTTCCTGCTACAGTCGTGAGTAATCCCAGGGAAGGTCATCTGGGGCTGAGATTTGCACAAAAAAAGTGGTCTTGGATACCTTATTTTCAGATGTTGGACTTTCCATTCAGAAAACTGTAGTCTTTCTAGAATGTGCCAAGGTAGACCTTCATGGAAGAATGCACACATTGTCTGTTATCCTTTTCCTTTTTTTTTTTTCTTCAATATCACAGAACCAAGAATCAGATTTTTATCTGTTTCATTCGTATAATGAGGGACAGATTTTTCAGAAGCAATCAGTTACTTTGAATATCACACTCTGATACTCTGCACTGTACTTTAATTCTAAGCCTCTGAAGAGAAATGCTTTTAATCCAAGTGACAGTGGTGGTACTTGGCATTGCTAGAAGCTTTGGGGGTAACGATCTTTATAAGGTACTCAAATAGATTGAAGTTTGGGAAATGGAATATCCAGAAATATAGGCAATGACATTTTGGAAGGATTCCTTAGCTAAGCATCATGCTTCAAGGCTGAGATTTATCATGGGCTGGAAATACGGATAAGACAAAACTTGAGAAAGAGATGATGTGACGAGTCCCTCTTCTGTGACTCTTAATACCTTCCAGTGAAGCATTTGATGCTGACAGTTCCTGGAAATCAGGGTACTCTTCATGCATTTCAACTTCAGAAAGAACTATTAGGCTTTGGGGGAAATCTGGTTCCTTCTGTTAATGCCAAACTTTTCTGAAAATTCTCCTCCTCTTCCTCCTTATGCCTGTTAGTAGAGCTGTGGGGGGAAGACTGATATTTGAAAAGGAGCTGTAAACTAATGTAGAGAGACATTATTAAATGGAGAGATGTGTTTCTGCAGATACTTTAAGAAATCAATAAAATAGTACCTTGAGAGTGCAATATTTCCTTCCCCTGTTAATTATTGAAAGGAAAATACAGATGTTCCACTCAATATAACTTCATATGCTTTCTTGATAATTTAACCTTCATCAGCCTTGAGAATTCAGTTACATCATAGTGAATGCACTCCCAAAGTAGTCAGATTCTGTGAGACAGATCACCTGCGCTGGGGCGGGGCGGGGGGCAGGGGGAGAAAAAAAAAAGAAGGGGAAGAAAAGATTGAAGCTAGATTTTTAAAAATGGATTTATTTAAAATCTTTCCTTGTATCCCCTTACAGTGTCTCCCTCTAGCTGCTGGGGAGATGGGCATTGCATACTTAGAAGTTTTTTGTGAATATTGTATACAGTTTTCTTGAGAAGGGGAAAGACAGAATGGTTAGGATGCTCCAGGTAATCTGTCTTAATACCCTTCTGCATTTGAGTTTCTAAGCCTTCCATTGGGCAGGCTTGGGAGTGAAAAAAAAATTGCAGCTCACATTTACAGTTCATTGGTTCGTGCCAGTAGGCCACAGATGACCTACTGAGAAGATCCTGTGATAGCATTACTTGGAGGTAAAATAAAATCTCCCAACACCCGCCTCCCCCCGTGCCCCCCCTCACTGAAACACATCCTTGCTGCGATCCCACTTGCTGCTTGCCAGCTCCTGTCTGTGCTCCCCGCTGCTGTGTCGGGTTAATACTATGTGAAAGAGAAACTGGCAAATAGGGAAAGCCATCTTTGTGTGCGTATGTGTGTGCGAGCACTGCTGTTTCATAGGCTCTGGCAGCTGCTGCATGGCCGATGATGCTTGCTCTCTCTTTTTCACCCTGCCTCCCTGCAGACAACTAATGAATCATTTCTAGCCTGAATACTAGCCGTGCAAACACACCAATGCTGCTGCTGCCGACGCTGCTGCCTTTCTCTACAAGGTTGTAATTTGACACAGTAGACTGCAGTTCTCTCGGCAATGATCTTGCTGAACATCGGAAGCACTTGATTTGAAGGTATGCTGAGATTTCACTATTTCTAAAAATAGCTATTTCTGTTAAATGCTTTTCGGGCAAAATGAGGGTGGGAGGGCTGAAGATTTGTAGGTGTGTGGGGGGGGAGAATTCTCTTTTTAGTTAGCAGTAATGCAGCAGTAACTCTTATCAGAGGCAGACAAACTTTATTATTCTGCTGCAATTTGATGATGATGCCCTTCACTGGGTCTTTTCTTCTCGGTGCTGCTTAGAATAATAAAATGTGTTAGTATTGTGCACAAGCACTAGGTAGAGGGATTAAACTCTTGCTAGATTATTCCATCCTCCCTCCTATTGATGTTTAATCTGATGTCATTTTCCAGTCACTTTTAAGGTTTCCAATACAATAAATAGTATATTGACAGGTTTGATGGTGCCATGTTTGTTTTCTGTATTAGTGTCTTTGGGCAAAGTTAGTAATTATACTGGCTATCAGCTCTTACCTCTCCCCCCTCCCTTCCCCTCCTTCCCCCCCCCCCCCCCCAGCCCCAGCATCAAGCCCCCAAGCACAGTGTATATTCACAGTATCTGTTTGCTTTGCAGATGTATATTGTCATGTCATGGCAAAGTCATCAATGTGATCACTCTTCCATAGAAATATTGTTAATGAAATTTTATGGGGTATTTGTCTGGCACCTAATGCTAAATTAGGCCAGTTGCAAGGAAATCTCTCATCCTTTTTTGGTAGAAGAGAGAGATCTCTGCAGATATATGTATACACACACACACACATATATGGACACACTATACATAGCAGTATTTGTGGGAAGTATGTTATGTATAGGAGTATGTAGAACAGAATAATAACATTTTATTATAGCTTATGCATGTAAATACCAATTAATTAGTTAGCACGTACCACTATACTGTGCTCAGTATTATAGGGGATACTGCAGGTATTTTTATTAACCTCTTTTCAAAATTGGCTATTGCCTATAATGTTGGGCAAAGAAGGTACGCCTTTCTGAGAGTGATGTGATGGTTGACATTACAGTTGTACATAGTCTTAGTAAAATTTTAACTGAGGAAAATGTAAGTGCTTAGGAAGGCTTTGTTTTTAATTTTTAAGCTACTGCTGTCTGTCATTTTAGTAGTTAAACACTGACTGGGCTTTTTTTTGTCCAGTGCAGGTAGTGATGCAGAGTTTATATATAAAATAACTCAGCAGAATAACTTATTAATGAGTCTTGTCACTGCATCTAGTAAATACAGAGTCTGTTCCTTAAGTGATTGGATATATTTTGAAGAAATACCTAAAATCAAAGCTATTGATCTTAACCTTAAGAATTGCCAAGTATGCTGAGACAGGGAAAGGATACTATGATTGCCATCATCAAAATACAAGTAAGGACTATTGCTTAGGAAGACAGACGAGCTGCTTTCAGAAAACAGCATGAAATAGTAAAACACAGACCAAGTCGTAGGGTGGAAATTAAAGCATCTCCATAAATTCAATACAATAAAAAATAGCAGATACATGAACTGATATGAAAATTACTGTAGTCACTTTATATTTCAGCTTTTTTTGATCAGGAGGTGTTACATTTTTATTAGACGAAGGCTTTCAAGTCTACCTAGCTGACAAATGTGGAAGGCAGTTTGGATCAAATCTTACAGATGTCAGCCAGGATTCACAACTGTAGACAACCTTTGAAATACATATGCATTACCTGCAGTACCTTAAAGGAGGGTGTTGGGTGTTTAGGTGACTCTCTGTTATTTTTGTTAAAGAGATCTGGTGGTCCTGAACAGTGGCTTTGTGCATACTACTTTCTTTTTAAAAGGAAAAAGACCTACTCTAAATGAAATTAGTGAAGTGGTCATGCTGCCTGTAGACTAGAGAGCGACCCTGATTTTTCATAGGTATATATCTGAATGGGTTCCAGCCTGCTGACATACAGCATGCCTGTATACTAGAGGTAGTGAACAGAGGTGCAGTGTTATTACATACAACTTTATATATTTGGGTATACCTGGAGCACCTTTTTGAGAAATTTAATGTGTTGAATTTTCTAGAATCATAACCAAGTTACAGCTTTAAAATGTCACATGGATTTTAAGGGTAGGAAAAAATATGGGGCAGTGCAGTGCCACAGATTTCTGCTTGAAAATGATCTGAATAGCTAATACATGCTCATTTAGTTAACTGAAAATTACAAGCTCAGAAATTTTAAGCATCTCTATATGTGACCAGTCTCATACTGATACAAGCTAGGTATGTAATTTCGCATACATACAAAATATGTATCTCTCTGAATGTCAACTGATTCTGTTTTAGATATGTTAGATGTGCATACTCACTGTAGATTAGATAGGTATGTGATATTGAGGTTGGAAGGAATGTATAAGCACAAGAGTGTTCATTCTGGTAGTAGCTTATTACAGAACTCTGAGCCTTTCTGGATTGCCAGCAGTAGAAATAAGATGCCTGCGATCACAGGATAATGAGTGTCTTCCAGGATAAGGGGTTTTCCATGATGTGTGTCAAATGCCGCACCACGTATCAAAACTGAATATCCAAAATCACACTGACTTTATTCTGAAAGAAGAAACTAGTTGGTCATGCATCACTGTCCTGTTCATTCAATATTTATATTGAATGAAGTATGGTTTGAGTGTCAAGGCTGTTTTTCATTGAATTGAAATTGTTATAGGCCCTTGTCACTACTACAAAATATGTCAGAGTAGCTGAAATATCTGCTAGTTATGACCTTTTTCCTGGGACTCATTTTTGGTTTAGTATTCAGCAAAAGCTTCTGACTAAAGTGGAATTTTGTGTAAATCCTTTGTTTCCCCCTTCCATAGCATTAGCTCGTCACGTCCCGTGAGCTCTTTGATAAATGGCAAGCTATATAGATGTTTCCTCTCTATAATCTTGAAAATCTTTCCATGCATAATACTAGTAACTGAAATCTATTTAAGATTTTCTGGAAAACACCTGGTGCCACTGATGCTTATCTGTCTTCTGACCATAGATGTTCTAAGCTGACTGTCCACCACAGATGAGAACTGTCATGAAGCGTTGCTGACAATAGCATTTGCTCACTGCTATTAGAAAATATATAGCACTATGATGATTAAAAATGAATTGGAATATAGCCACAGTGCTGGAAAAATGCAGCTTCTCCAGAGCAACGTGTCATAAAACCAGTTTCTGTTTACTGAAAAAGAGGGCTTTTGTCAGGCTTATTTGCACAGAGTGGACTCTTGGGAAATAGCAGTGATAACATTACCCTGAGAGAACAGTTAATGATCTTCTGGAGCAGCTGATTGACACTGAAGTTTGAATGTGGTCATTTAGGGTTTCTTTGCTAACTATAACCATCCTGTTCAATACCATGTTGGAGTCATGTTCATTCTGTAAAGTACGATTGTAAAGCCACCTATGGTTGGCATTTTGGTGAGGAAATCAGAGTGACTTACAGGCTTGTGGCTCAACACTTTGGCTTGTGCTTGTGACGTGGCACTTGATAAGGAAATCAGAGCGTGACTTCCAGCTCTGCCATTCTGTGGCATGTGAATGGCCATGGACAAAGCACTTAGTATCTCTTGGGCTCTGTTTTCTTTCTGTAAATGGGAACAATAATGAACCCTTTCCACTACATTCTACTCATTTTATTTCATTAGAAAATTAGATCTTCAGACCAAAGACTCTTTTCTCCATTGGGATGCTAAATCCCAATGGAGGCTTCTAGTTGCTACCTGTAAATCACTTCACAATCCGCATTGTATGTTGTTATCTATAGAAAAATATTTGCAAATTTCAGAAGAATCAGAATTGATTCCACGCTTTTTGGAGTAACACTTGATTTGCTAAACTTTCTATTGTGCTCATGGGTATGTTCAGTTTGGAGTGATGGTGGCAGTCCTTGATGGTGGCAGTGGTTTGTTAGAAACATTTACAGTGCAAAAGTCAGGATGGAGGAAGTGGGACTGTAGGTCTGGTATTTTTTATTTTTTTTAATTGTCATCGTTTTATATTTTCTGTGTTATAAACAGTGTAACACTTGGTTTCTAAGGCAATAAGTATTAAGATACCAAATGTTTGATCTTGATTAGCAAGCAGCAACGGCGCATGATATTACTGTGAAGAATCAAGGGGAAGGCATTGCAAATATAATAGCATGGCACGGTCTCTATTCTCATCTAATGACAATTAGAGACTATCTTCCATTTTTGCTTTAAAGGTCATCCTGTAGCAGTGTGATACCTTCCTTAAGGCCTGATCTGAGCACAGTGGGCTGATGGACATTCAGCGTATGCACCCATTTCCTTCCTTGCTCCACCTCCACTGGGGCTAGACTGATTTTTATTTATTTACTTACTTTTTTTTTTTTTCTGAGGAGCACAAATAATTTTTATAGACAGCTTCAATTAAGTTTTGACACTGTGAGGGGATGGGGGGGGGAAATGACAATAATACCCCCTCTTGCCAATTTTGGAAGGATAATAAGCCCTTTTTGAGCCAGGTTAACTTGTTTAGGGTTGTCTCAGAAAAATCCTAAATCGAGACTAAATTCCTCCAGAATCAGGAGGGATTTCACCATTTCAGCTCCTGCTGAATATTTCTGCACCTCCTTTTTATACAGTTGAAAAATGTTATTTGTTACTCCTGTATGGAATATCATGGTGCCTTTTCACTGATGTGGAAAGTGCATCTTTTGTAGGTAAATTGCCCAACTTGCTTACAAATATCCTCTGATACTAATCAGCAGGAACTTTTATAGATCTGTCCCAGTTTACACCAGGAGGGACAGCTCAGCTCACTATCTCTGAGAGTGTGCTGATGGGCTAAACTTGCTGAAGACGGCTAGAGTTGGTGGTGCTTAAAATTCAGCTGGGGTTGAGTGTGTCCCCTGTTTACTGCACTTTCCCTCTTCTGTGACAGTCACAGTTTTACCTATTTGTTAAATCCTCGTTTCTGTTCTCCTCACTTCCCTCCCCCCAGTTCTGCATGTAGTTCAGAACATTTAAGAATATTCTCTGTGAATTCCAGGAGCGTATTCTTTCCTTTCCCTCTTGTTTACTGCTTGCTAATTAAATTTTGTAGGTGGCAGTTTGAAATCTTAGTGGGATGTGTCACGTGACTGCTAATGCTCTGCAGATCTCTATTACATAACCTTTAAGTCGTATGGGAAAATGTGCTCGTGTCATACTGGGCCTGACATAAGGCTCTGTCTGAAGCCAACAGTCTGATCGGGTTTTTTTATGTACAGTGACTGTAGAAATCTTGTGGATGGTTTGTTCTGGCACAAGATTTGTGCCCTCAGTTGTCAGGCCAATTGTCTTATTTCCCCGAATGCTTTGCAGCCTGCACTGGCTCTGCCTTTCCTCCAGGGTAGGAGAGGGGAGGGGTTAGATTTAAACACTCTGACATGCCAGGTAATGATCAAATGAATATTAAATGCAGAATGCTAGAATCCCTTCTATTTTCTTGATAGGTTTGTTAATTTTAGTTTTGAAGTGACCAGAGTACAGAACAAACAAAGAAAACCCCTCAGTCTGTCCCCCCCACCCCTTCACCTCCTGTGGATCTTAATTGGGCTCCGATGCATTATGCAAAATGAAAACATAAATCAATACAGAAGTTTTAAAAAATGCCATGTAGAGATGATCAATTTTTAATGCATGGTAATTCATTAGCTTGCTGTTTTGCAAAAGGAGCATTTTTATAAATGACAGCAATGTATCCACTCACAGAATAATAGCTCCTCTTGCTTCTTCTGAATCAACACCATCTTCTGGCCTTTCTTCACGTAGTTTGACGTTTTTGTTGCCTAAAACATATTTATACACTATCCAATGCAGTTTAAGCACTCCGCTGTTGATGGACCAGCTCTGTGCCCTGAAGAAAGTGGGTCTCATTTTGATTTCCTGGCCAGAATATGGGCCTGGGAGGCTGGGTCTTCTTTGTGGCTCTGACATTTGACATGCTGTGTGCTCTCAGGTAAATCACAGGAGATCTTTCTGCCTCAGTTTCTTTATCTGCTGAGAAGGCTCAGTGGCAATGAGCTGCTGTACCCTTGCAACAAATGTTGCAGTTAAAAACTAGGAACAACTAGATGCGATTTTGGGTGTTTGTTGTTTGTTTTTTTTTAATGAAGTCCGGTTTTCAAGTTTATAATTTTTTATTGAAATCTGTGATTGTATGAACCTGCATTTTGTTCTAGAGTAGCCCTTTGTTTGTAGTAGCAATTTCCGGTGAAATCTTTTTACAAAATGCTTAAGAATGATGGTTGATATAATTCTGTCCATTTTACAGATGAGAAATTTTCAATGTGCTTCAGGTTTATTTGCCCAAGATCATTCTGCAGGATCAATGCAAACCTGTGGATACTGTTTGCAGAGTCCTGTCCAACGTGTTATCCATTGTACTGCTTCTCCTAATTAAATAGTGTATAAGAAGGGAGGAGGGGGAAATACTGATGTTCTAAAAAACAGGCTTCCTTTTGTTTCACTTTAAATTTAATGACCTGTGTTTGCCTATATGCTACTCATAGTAAAGAGTTTGTCAGTATATTAATTTTCTTCAAAATTACTACTATTATAAATCGTGGTGGCTACAGTCAGTTTGTCTGTTCTCCTAATGGCTGCCTGCTTACCTACTGGGTATACTGAAACTACAAATGTTTCATTGCTGGAAGGGGTCTCTGTTGCTCAACAGTCTTAAATCATCTATACAAATGTATGTACCATACATTCCCTGCGATTTGGTAGCTTTGGTTTATTTGAAGATTAAGTGGGTACAGTTACCACTGTGTTATTATGGTTGTTGGCTGCTGGATGAATTAGGATCAGAAGAAAGAAGCAACTGTAAAGCAGTTGTGTGTGTGGTAGGTACAGCTAATACTTTTGTATTTTAAAGGAAACTGTCATTAAGGCGGTTGTTTCTGTTAATAATATGCATAGATGAGCTCTTTCGGATCTGGACCTGTTCCAGTTAATGTGCTTTACAGTCATAGCGCAAGAGGAGAGCTATCACCCTGGCAGGCTCCATCCTGAATTGTTTCAGGATGCAACAAGTGGCTGACCTTGACAAATGAAGGTATGAAACATGAAGACTTACAATGGAAGAAGATCTTTCCTTGCACCTATCAGCAATAATCCAATGTCTGTTTTATCTGAACTGTCTGCGCACTGTGGTACCTTGCCAGTGATAAGTGTTAGGGAGCAGCAGCTGTGATGGTCTCTTCTTGAGGATTCCTACCAGGGAGGAAATACAAGCACGATTTTATAAACTTTAGAGTAAGATCCTGTGTAAACACTGTTGATAAGGGAGAAGGGATTTGGAAGGAAGGGTAGATCCTTCATGTCATACCAACTGTCATAGCTCTGATGGCTCAAATGGACGTAAGCTTATTTCCTACAATGGTTGTAGGTCAGACCTTTTTTTCGTAGTTGCAAAAGGTGAGGTATCTCATGCAGCCAGAGTGAAGCAACCCTGCTCAGTGACTTCTTTGTAGATATTGATCCCAGCTGTTAGATGCAAATGAGAGTTTTGCCAGCTTTGATATTGATGGGTACTAATTATCGTAACCCATAAACCTTATGCTTAGCGTGCAACGTTTCCTTTTAGGAAAATTCTATTTCATTTCAGTAAATACTGTTAAAAGGAACTAAAGAGCTCTAAGCTACTGATATTTCTATGATCTAATGGTAGAATTTTTGTAAATATATACTTTTTTCTTCATATATGGATTATGGAAATTGTCTTAAAATAAGGCAGAACAATTTAGAAAACAAAACAAGACAAGAAGAAAAGCTGTCTATGATAAGAGCGAAAAGAAATAATGAATGAGGTCATTGTACTGCTGACACCGATGGTGTAACACACTTGTGTTCATGGGGCTTGGGTGGTTTTATTGATTCTTTGTGAAACACTGCTCTGAGCAGAAAGCAGTAACCATTGCTGTAAACATAATATTTGTGTACTGTAAAAAAACAAAAAAGGTTTCATTAAACATAACTGTCAACATTGATGCAACAAGTGTATGACACTAAAAGTGATACTCCACAACTGGAGCACTTCCAATTTCTGATCTGCAGGAAGAGCTGTTGGCCAGGTCCTAAGCATCAGCCTCATTGAATGAGGCACTGAACACTTCTCAAAGAGTTGTCAGTCCAAATAAACAGTTGAACACAGCAGGGTGATGCAGTATTTGAGGGGAGTACAAAGAAGAAGCCTCCTACTTCTTCCCCCTTACCCCACATTTTAGCTGCTTTCTGATGTGACTTCTTTCCACTCTCTCCCCATATTCTGGTTTGTGTAACTAAAATTTAGTCTGTTAGGTACTAAGTTACCAGTGCATTTAGACAAACAATGTTGTTGATTTTCATTATCATTTTATTTAATAGCATTTAAGAGACTGTGCTGCTACTGAAAAGGATATTTTCTCAGTTCTGATTTCCTGTAACTAAGTAACAGGAAATTTTCCCAAACATGACTGAGTTATATACTGTCACGTGTAGATGGAACTGGACTGTAGTTGAATTGGAGGGGATGTTAAGCCTTGTGTGCTTTGGTGTTTTGTTCGTATTTATCATATCTTGTTCCAGGGCCTGTCAGAGACTAGAGAGTATACTATAGGAATTTACTGTGGTTTTCTTGTGCCTTATTCTTAAGCATCTGATATCCAGTTTTGCCTGGGTCTGCGATCTGATCTAGTATGGCTGTTTCTATCTCTTTTCCTTACAATCACAAAGAATGACTATTAGAAAAGAATCTTGATGTACGTTGCTGTTTGAACAGGGTTTGTGGATTTTTTTTTAAAAATATTGGAGAAATTATTTAGCCACAATAAGGGGAAACCAAAATCAGAGATTAATTTTTCAGTTTATTTTCTTTCAGGAGCTGGAAGTAGTGGATTTGTGGTTCTGGAGAGGTTATAATGCTGTGATTAGTTTTTAGTCTCCTCACCTACAAGAAATTACCATTTGAAAGATAAAAAAGGTCATGCAACCCCGTAGGAGAAATTATTAATAATATATGCATTTTATTCTGCAAAGGAGAGAGGTTTTTTCTACACAAGGAAAGGTGCCTGGAGCAAAGAATTTGCTTGCATTGATGTTCTTTTTGGGTTTGAACCAGTTTTGTTTGCCTGCTTTGTAGCTCTGTGTACTAGTTCTTTGTAGAAGTTAGATCAAATGCTGTAGGATTTCCCAGGCAATTGAAAGAGGAAGAAAGAAATGGATAGGCTTAAAAAAACCCAAAAGTCAGAGTGGAAAATGAAGGGAGCGAGTAAATTAGAAATCTTCATGATAAACCTACAGAATTAAAAGGTAACATCCATTTATTTTCCATATGTATGAAGAGGTTCTCCTGGTGTTTGTCTAGACTTACATAATTTAATTATTTTCTATATGTAATAGCTTGGTCAATTTAATACTGAGTTCAGAAATGCTCCTTAGTAAAAACTGATGAATGACAGTGTCCACCTTCATTCCTTGTCCTCAGAAATATACTACAGTTTAGCTTTTTGTAAGCTTCTCATTTGTGGACTACTGCCCCTTCAAAACTAAAATTCACAAGTAAACGAAATGGGATTGTCCTTGACATCAAACCTGCCTTGAGGATAGAAATGATCTTTTGTTTGTGGTGTGTAATAACTGCCAAGAGGACAGAATTTTCATAGCAATCATGACTTAGAAAAATACAGATTTGAGGCATGTAGCACTATGTAATTTGTTTTTATTATCTGCAACATCCATTAAAAGTAGAATTGCTGGCATTAAGTAGGAGGAATCATGCATGCCTGTGAGCTGCAGTGCTTTTAGAGGTCCAAGTTGTTGCTATTAACAGAATTTCTTAATTTGTCGGAATAACTTCAGGGCTGAAAAGGTTTTCTTTCATAATCGGTTGCAGCAGTATATCTTTTTCACATGTGATAGATCTTTTCTCAACGTGCATGAATTCCGCTGTTGTAATCCAGTACAAGTGTGCATGGGAAGAAATACATTTGGATTTTTATAGTCCCATCAAACCTACTTTATGGAAGAAGGCCTGTAAAGTCCCACAGGAACACTTAGCTATTACTATCCATCATTATTGGGTTGGTAATAGACTGCTATTACATAAATAATACAAACATCAAGTAAATACTTCAGGGCAATTATCACAACATCCTACTCTGTGTTTATGTCTCTTAAAATTACCATACACATTCAAAAGGGATGGAGAGAAATGTAAGAAATGAGCCACACTATTTCCATCAGGAATAACTAAAACAATTTATGTATACTGTGAAATACTTGAAATACATTTTAAAGCTGTACCTTTTTGTGTCAATGTAGGCTATACGTTCAAGAAAGATGAACTGGAACAAACGAAAGGGCCACATGAATGAACGAGGAACGTGGGCAGCTTATGTTATGAAAGAGCACTAAAAGAGCTTATTCTTTGTAGTCTAATAGTGACAAGACAACTAGGTAATAGGGTGATTTCATCACTAATTCTGCCCCTTAAAATTTTTAAAGTTAAGCCTATACTTAGCACTCAGTGCTCCAATTCAAACACCAAAAGATTGTCAAGATGATAGAAGTGTTCAAAAAAAGTTATGGAAGTGTTCATTTTTAGTGTCATTTGTCAGTAGCATCTGTCTATCTAAGGTTTAACCTAGCTTCTGGTTTTACCTTATCTAAGCGCTTCATGGACTTGTTTGCTCTCTCAATGCAGTAATTCTAATGAACGCTTTCTTCACAGTGCTACATGAATGCTATTTGTGTAAGAAAAAAAACCCAAAAAACCTTTACTTTTGCGGTCTTTACACTGTGCCTGTGTTTCACAGTGTAGGGGACTGAATATTTTAAAATGCAAAGTTCCTAACTAAAAGGTACGTCTGCTCTGTAAGCCCTAGGTTTCCCCTAATCTCTCACTGCATTGTGAATAGTTCTGCTGTTCGTTTTTAGGCTTATCCCAAAGGTGTTTGTGGGAAAAGCAGATTCTTATTTCAAATTTTTATTCTCATAGGGTCAAATATATTGGGTTATTATTTATACTGTCTCAAGAATGCCTGCTCAGGGTTTATGCCAAATGAAAGCAAATCATGAAGGGGGAGGGCGGGGGGTGGCGTGGGTGGGGAGTATCCAGAGAAATTTAACACCTTAATAGCAAACCCAGAGGGGAATATCTGTTATTAAATTGGAGATGGGGAAGTGATTTAAAGAACGTAACAGTTGATAGAACTCCCTAATAACCATGTAAGGGTAATTTAAAACATGATATGTCTTCATGCCAGCATCTCTCCAGGTACCTTAAGCTACCACCATTCCTTTTTCTGGAAGGCTAGCAAGAAGGGTGGTGGAGGTTGTGCTCTGACCTGTATGGCTTACCCATAGGCTGCATCTTAAATTCAGGCCAGTTCTTGGAGGCCCACATAAGCAGAACTCCTGATAAGTCGATGCCTCTGCTTTTTCATCATTGCAGTGGGTTGTGTCCACCATGGGGCAGCCCCAGCCTCTCCTCACAGTGGCCTCTGCAGCCCTGCTGCCAGCACCTGGGCACGAGCAACCAGTGCATGCATTCCAAAAGAGAAAACCCCTGCATGTGTACCTACTTGCCAGCTTCTCATAACATGTGGCTTGATTTCCACTTCCTTGAAAAAACTTCCAGATATTCCAAGGATGCTTTCAGGAAAGTCATCAGCTGGGGAGGTGGTTAGGTGGATGTTGATGGCAGTAGAGGTCTTGATCCTTTGATTTGAGTAAGCAAGAGTTAAGGGGCCTTCTTTCACTCCGTCGATACATGTGAATTTTCCTTTTTAGAAGGGATCTAGGTGTGATTCTGGAACCGAGATTAAAAAAGCCTCCACCACAATACGGTCTTTAAACTGAGTAGCATATAATGCCAACTTTCTTTGATTCAACTGTGAAGAGAAAATTTAAGTTACATCTCTAAACTTCGCAGCAAAACTTCATTGAAGTTAAAATAACAAACAAATAACATGTGTCTCAAAATAAACACGCATGCCATAGTCATATGAAGGGAGGAGGGCGAGAAGGCACAAAACTGAAGACAATTTAGAGGGACATGCATCTGCTTCAAGTAGAGTGAGTTATTAATTTTTCTCCATAAAGATAGAAGAGGTCATGCTAATAAATGGCTACATTTATGGTAAACTTTCCCAGTTAAAGATAGTCTACTTTTTGCCATTACTTTGTGTTCTTTTAGATTTATGTTTGTTACCTGGACTGGCCATTGTGGATTATTGCTGCCCTTTCCAACTTTGCAGTCTTCAGAAGGATTGCAGAACAGTTCTGCTGGAGCCCAACCTGCAGACCAGGTTGCAAATGATTAAGCATACAGAGACCAGGCTTATTTGTTTTCTTAGTTGTAGGGTTGTTTTTGTACATGACCTGCATTTTTGTCTTCAGGCAATTTTGTTTGACACTGGTAGTGTTTAAATGATTTCACCTCAGGGAGGTGAATGAAGGTTTGGAGGCACAGAGTCCCTAGCTTTTATTGGCTTCTAGCTCTATGCATGCAAATCTGTTTAGAAAGGGATGGCATTAGTTTTCCTTTTACAAGCACAGGATTAATGGTTAAGAAGTGTTAAATGCATTATTCCATAGATATATTATTGTGTGTTTTATGGATTCATATGATGCACTTTGTCTTTCATCTTGGGATTTCGAAGTACTTACAGACATTAATTAACAAAGTCTTACTGCACATCTGTTTGGTAAGAATGATTATTATCTCCATTTTGTATGGAAGGGCACATGATTTCCCTAAGTTTCTGCAATGAGTCAGTGACAGAGCTGAGCATGAAGCCTGGATGTTCCACCCACACCATAGCCCTGTTCCACTGAGTAAACTTCCTGGTAAATGTGTAGATTTCTGAAAAATACATATGAAACTTTTTCAGCTTTCAATCATTTCCTGGTGCAGAAATTCAACCAACCAACCAAAAACATACAGCAGTTGTATACTGCTGTATACAACTAGTAGTCATGGAGGGTGAAGTGATGAAACAACATTTTGTGAAAAAGACACAGATACTTTTATTGACTGCTTAACAGGTGCTTGTAGTTCCCTACAGGAAGATAATTACTATGCCTCACTCACTCTGCTAGTACTCCTTTTATCTCCTTTCTGGATACAATGGAGGCAGAAGTCAAGATTTAGGGGTAGCAGAGGGTTGGGTTGTTCCTGTTGCAGAAAAGTAAACTGCATTTATTACAGTTGCTGAAAGAGGTATTCATTGTTGTTGGTTCAGGGAGATTGGTGAAGCAATGTGGTTTGCAACACAGTGCTTAGAATTCTCCCTTTGCATTGCTAGCAAACAATTTTGCCTGCTATCCAAATGTGAAGATATTCTTATTTGTTTGTTACGTAACAGGATTCAATTGCTCCCCATCCTTATTTGATAATGTACTAATTTGTAAGATATACTTGGGATTGTGTGCAACTCAATCTGATCACTTAGGGGTTTGTTTATTTTGGAGTTGGCCTGAAGATTTCTGGATTGACCTATGATGAGTTAAGTTCGTCTCTGATTATAAATCATTGCTGGTGACCTACTCTCTTATCTGGAATAGTACAGGTATATGCCTTTGGCCTTAAAGTCTTCAAACTGCAATTTGTAGGGATACTATGACTGGGATATGAATTACGCAGATCTGTGATATGTGATGGATAGAAATGTTAGATCTTCTGCTACAACCTTAAAAAGAAAGAAGAAAAAATTCTTTTCTTTGGCTGCTAGGGAGTTCTCCTAATTCTAAAAATCCTGCTGAGAATCAAGAGATTGCTGTAGGTTTCTAAGGAATGATTCTTCCTGAGAAAATCAGGTCAGGATTTGCCTTTTTATTTAGAATTCAGAAGAGATTTCCAGATGTTTTTAGAGATTTCCATTCTCTTCCTACATGAACAGTGGCTAGAGTTTAGCATGCTGCCTGCACTGGAAGTTTATTAATGTAATCACTCAAGCTGCAGATAGTTAAAACGTTGGCTGGCAGCTTGCCTAATCACTGTGCAAAACCAAGCCATACCACAACAATATTAACCTTTACCGTCTGGAGCATTCTTAGTTTCCCTCTAGTGTGCTTATGTAAGCTTGCCATTAGAACATGCAAGGTAAAGACTTAAAGATGTGGTGTGGTTTTTTTGTTTATTTTTATTCCTGTATTCCAATCTTTGCACTAGTGGCTTTCATGCAGAATTAAAATAGAATGTGCAGTAATCTGCTCTGCGGAAGGTAAAGAGGTGGAAGGTCAGTGTAAAGATTGTGCTCTGATTCCTCTGGTCGTATTGTTCTCTTACTCCAGGAAGGAAATGGCAGTACAAGGCTCGGCAGCAAATCACATAGAGATAGTGTAGTGCTCCCTTTAACATACCAGAACTCTGTCCAAACAAGGGCTTCACAACCTATTTACAGACTTCTCAAATCTGTCACAATGGAAGTGAGACTTCCACAAGCTAACTCAGCCTTATTCTTTTCTCTCACCTATGGGAGTTTCTCTGCTGTTTACAGCATGACGTGAACGTGTTTCATTGATGTCATATGCTAAGTGCATCTTTTCAGCCTGACCTGCTTCTTACTTCCTGCAGTCATGAGTATTTTATGAATGGGACCACGGAGAAGAGGAGGGTCCATGGGCAAACAGGCAACTGGGAATGTGCTAGCTCGGAAGGCCTTTTTCAGGGGAATTGCACAGATTGTACATCAGCCAGCAGCAGCCTATGACTTTGGCCTTTCCTGTTACGTGCCTTGGTTATCTTGCTCTTGTCCCTAAGTCGTGAGAGAAGCATGTGTACGTGTGTACAGTCACAACATGATTGTGGTAATCCGTATTCTGGTAGAGAAAAGGTAATGTCCTGAACTGCTTCAGTACTGACCTACCAGTTGAACCATTGACTTGATGAAGACTTCTTTCAGCCGTTTCAGCATGTGTGAGGTCATAGTTTAAATGCTATCCCAGTCCTTGCACCAGTAGTTAGAAATACGTAATGCTTGTGTTAAGAGAGAGAGAAAGCCAAAAATCTTTTCTAGAAAAGGCTCTGCAAAAATTCAAGATGCAATTTAAGTTTGTGGAGCTCAGTTACCCTAGATTGCTTTAGACAGAAGATTCATTTTAACAACTTATACTGGCAGTGATAAAGAAATAAGATATCCAGGAGAAATAGAATCTGGTTATGAAGAAAAATATTGTAAGCTTCAAGGAATCTTCAAAGTAACTGCATTCCTTAAACGATGGAAAGCAGAAAATTGCAATGAATCTCATTTTCATTAACCAGATCAAAGAGGAAGATAGATGTGACCTGCATATCATCAATTCTATCCTTTCACTTATCCAGGATGCAGATTGAGGCTGGAGAAAAAGAAAATCCTTCAACTAATCTTCATATAACTTAATAGGAAAGTCAAAGTAAATTGATTCTCACTTCCTGAGCTTAATTCTGGACCTGTGATAATTTAGTTATTTAACTTGTCTTTATTCAAAGAGCTCCCCTGCAAAAGGGCAAGTGTCAGAAGCTATTACAGGCACAGTTTCATGTGAAATGAAGGTGTAAGCACAGATGTATGTGGGGTTCAGGTGATCTGTTAAATGACTCATAAGAAAAGCAAGTGGGAGGTCAAGGTAAATTTGCTGTAAGTCTAGGCAGTCAAAGGACCAGTTATAGCACCATCACAGAGAGACCATGACGAATGACTAGTGCTCGGGCAGTAATTTAGTAATAAGTTATAAAAATTAGATGGAGAAAGAAAGCTTTCTATTTTTAGTATCTGTCTTCGAGTGGAGATAAATTATGTCTTGGAAGTGCCCATTTTCCATTGACTGTAAGAGGGCTCAGACAACTAGATCAAATGTAGGTGTTTATATACATACCTCTAATAAGAAATAAACAAATCCCATGAAGATCTACATATTCAAGTTTGTATAAAAATGGGATTAATTTTCAATATTAAACATCTTTAATCTCTATAATTGGGAAAAAATTTTGAAAAATGTTTGATTCTGATAAACGTTGATGCATGATTCATAATTTCTGTGTAGATGATCCAAATTTTTTACTATCTGAATAAACAGTCGTGTTTCTTATACGAAGTGGTGGCTAGGACCTAAAGGCTCGAGTCTGATGCTGACGCATCTCTCTCTCATTTTAGAGTAAAGCAGTCCCATTTTATACTCCACAGGCTGAAAATCTCTTTTGATTAGCCCATTAGTGCATGGCCAGAATGACAGATTATTCACCTGTAGAGCTAAAGCTGTGGACTGCAGTGTTTTTGGAATGCAGAGGGAAGCCCGCAGTGCTCAGGTGGCTGTGCTGTAGGGCTAGTCTGTTTGCTAATGTTTTTGGCTGCGTATGTAGGCAAAGATCCAGCAAGGCTTATGTCAAAGACTTGCATTGGGAAAAAAAAGCTTTCTCTCTGCAGGTTCAATTTCTGTTTTGGCAGATACGTTTAAACTTGGTCATGAAATCATTTATAATTATCAACAGAGCCCTGATACCAGGTGATCAGAGAATTAACAGTGGTACTGCTGTTTACCACATAAGCCATTGAAAGTACTACAAATAGGAGAGGATAGAAAAAAATCATGGACTTTACAATGCAGGTTCGAGATGCTGTTTGTGTAGTGATAGGAAATTCTCATTTTGCCAAAATGATACATTTGCTATTGCCAAAATAGGGATGTCAAACTCAGATGGTTTGGCTATTGAAAGATACCAGCTGTTATCAGATGCCTTCTGGCTTTTGTTTGGGTTTCGGAATTCTTTATAGAGATCAATCTTTAGTTCTTGTCCTGTTGTTTATGTCAAAGAGAGTTAGATGTTTTCCTGACTGTCATTTTTCTCATAAAAAGCCACCTCAAATCCTTTTTAAAGGATTTACATTTTATGTTGATAATACTTAGGGCTTAAAGGCCTGATTCTCCTTAGACTTCTGGTAGTATCAGTCAGGGATAATGCCAGTAAAAAAGATATTAGTTACATGAGTTCAAATGAAAGAAAAATTGGTCTGGCTGATACATGACTCATTTAAATAAAAATCAACAGCCTCATGGAAAAGATAGGTATTATTTTTGCCAGCGTGTGGTTTCTGCAGAATGATACAGTAGCTTGTTCATACATGTTGCTGAAAACTGAGGTTTAAATGCTTTGCTGAATGGGGATATAGCTGTGACAGCTCTGATCCACTGTTCATGTCTTGACATGTGGACCATGGAATCCTTTGTACTTTTAGAAAACCTCAATGTGAAGTACTTATTGATACGGGATGTTGTGAATTTTCATATTAAAAGAAATATTTTGGAAGCTTTAACATTGATGGATATCTGCTTTTCATAAAGACATTTTTTCCCCTTCTTAGTCAGGAGATTTATACAGGTTTGAATTGATAGCTAATACAGAGCTTCCTTGTAGTCTGTGAAAAATAGTTACGGGCACATTTATCACAAGGGTGATTTCTTATACTAGTTTTCCAGTACACAAAGGTCGTCCATATTTGCGGCATGAATAAAGTTAAGAAATCATCCAGCGTTATGCTAAATAAGCTTTTTCTAATTTGTAAATTAAGGAAATTATTTGATAGTCATACTTCATTAAGAAAATACTTGGTAGTATAGAGATGTCACTTGCGTCTTTGACTTAGTTTATACTTGTAATTTTTATCTCAGAGTATTAAAAAAAAAAAAAAAGGGGCAAAAGTTTCATCTAGATAGCCAGGTTGGTATTTTTCCCAAGAATCACATTTCTTGCTCTTGCCACAGTATCTACTGGCATGTTCTGTGATACTGTGGTTTTTGAGACGTATAGTTAAGAGTGCCTTTTTAGATGTAAGACACTTAACACTTGAATCGTTTGCATCAGGATCTCATGTCCAGAAGGTACCAAAGGAAGTGGATTTGAATTTGTCGTATAAACTCTCGCATTGAATTTAGGATAGATTTCTGCAGCTAAGTGTTTAACTAATTAAATTTGGAGCTATTTGGCACAGTACCTAAAAATATGGGAACCCTCAAGAGTGCAGTACTTTGGAGAACTGGTGTCAGCTAAAGCAAGAGCCATTAAGAAAATTAGAGTGATTGAGAATATTTTAAGCTGAAAGGGCAAAACAATGTAATATTGAATGCATAAAGAGGAGTAAAATTAAGGCAAGGATATGAGAAGTGATAAGAGGCTTTTGTAAATATGAGTTTGCTCAGTGCAGGTCCCACCAGTGCTAGTTTTTGCGAAGAGTTATCAGTTTGATGGAGGAAGTGTTTGTGTGCTAAGAAAGTTACGAAAGGATAGTGATCACTGATAGAAAAAAAGCATAGAAGAGTGGTCTGGAGGTTGCATGAATATAGTCGTTGAAGACTTCACTGCTCATGGATCAGTGACTTCAAGTAATTTGTCAACTTCTTAGGGAAACAGTTGGCTTGTTTAAAATGGTCATTGCAATATAAACTATGGGAAAGGCGGCTTACATAATTGTTGGGCTTGAGATACACAGTGGACCAGGAAATGGTACCAAAATTGAAGTGGGAACATGCAAAGATTTTTTTTGCATCCAGTGGTCCTGTTCTGAAAGCTGAGATGTATCATGTTCTTGGAAGAGTTTTTCAGGGAATACAAAAACTCAGGTCTTCAAAGGTCTTCAGGATATGTGTTTCAAGTGGCTAAGCATCTTCAGTTTGGCATTGCTTTCCTCTTCAGGAACGTAAATGGAAGCTAGCTTTTTTCAAAAGCATTGAGCAGGTATAATGACTTCAGTGTACTGGGCTTTCAGAAAATAGGGCCACAAATAATTGCAGAGTTACGCTCTGGTGGGGAATATTACACAGGGAGAATATTTCTGCCCTTACAAGTACATATAATCATCCCAATCAAATGCAAGAACTTGCTTATTGGCTGAAACAGTAAGATGCTAGTGTTTTCCCCAGGGTAATAGAAAGCTGGAACCCTTCAGAGAGGATAATGTTATACACTGAATGTGCTGTCAGGGCTCTAAGTGGGAGGTGAACTAACTGGGTGGAAATGCAGACCAATTCCATATCATTTTATCTCCCATGTACCTTTCCTTATAACAGCTGCACATGCTGGAAAGCAAACATACTGCCTTAGCTGACAAATGTCCTATTTAGTAGAGGAGCTTCAAGCTAGGTTTGCCAAAAACATGACCAATGTGTGATTGCATAGATCACTGTTACTTAACTACCAAGTACCAGATAAATAGGACAAGAGTAACCCCATTGTTATAGATCCTATGTTTATTGGCTGTTAAAATACAGCTTTGGGGCTGGGATTCAATCTTTTGAAACAGTTAAGTAGAAGAGAGATGCCACTTACCTGTGTTATAGGGAGGGTAAGGTAGGAATAGATCCTAGGCCTCCTTTAGTGCCATACCTGGTGTCCTAAACTATACTGCCTTTCTGTTAAAGTTGTATGGTAGCTGTAGGTTGGGGTTTTTTTTAATATTTATTATTCTTCTTAGAAAAATAAAAAGCCCAACCTTTAGGTAATTTTTATTAAGTTCATGTGGAAGGGACTAGTTCACTTTGCCAGGTAGTTCAGTTATCAAATCAAACTAAATATTTTTTTCTAGAATTTTTCCCATCGGTTGGGGTTTGCATTCTATTGCTTATCAAGTGTTTTTCTCGTGTCAACTGTCTGTTTTTATTTTATCATTCTCGTGATGATGGGATTTTTCTGTTCCAGTGCTGTGATTGCATGCCTGGATAGCCTCCAGTACAGCCTATTGTTCTTTCTTACTTTGAGTTGCAAGTGATAAGTGAGCTCTAACTTATAAATTTATTTATTAAAAATGCTAAACAACAATCTTCCCATTCACAATCAAGATCTCCATTCATCCAAAGCTAGATCTGTGTAATTACCCTCAAGCTAAACTTAGCATTTTCAGTAATGTTTCCTGTTTCCTGTAATAATAGGAATTGTTCAGTCTGGCTAAGATTGGAAATATATTTGAACAGAGATATGAGAATCAAACATCATCAGTGAATTGTTTTACTGACATGGACAATTAGGAATCACTTTTCCAACTTATATATCATGTACAGGTTCTTTTACTGACTGAGATACTTGTATTATCCGTCATTGCTATGGTACTTCTGTGGTTCCATGTCAATAATATCCAAACTACTTGGCTTGAACAATTTTTTTCCTCTTTACAAAGAGGCTGAATGAATTATCTAAGGTCAGAGGCTGAGTCTTTGGAGTCAGGTAGTAGATCCCATTCTTGTGCTCTGATGACAAACATTTGTTACTCATGTATTCTTGATCCTATGAAAGAGGTGAGAGTCATTGAAGTGCTTTTCATTAGCAGCCCAAACTAGTGGGGGAAGCAATATTATTAAAGGTCATGACCTTGTCATAGCTAGGCCAGAAAATGAGTCTGTGATCACGTTCTAAGCTAGATTTTTTGCATATCACCAGAGCTCATTTTCAAAAGCAGGAAACGTGGGGTTTTTTAGCTGAAGTCAACAGAGTCTTCATGTTGTCAACTTTTTAAAAAATTCAGGTTACCTTATTGCCGCTGGTTTGTTGTCACTCTGCCATTTTGTGGTGTTACTATTCTGCATCTCTTTATTGCATGGCAAGCGTAAAAATGAAATTCAAGAACACTACCTTGAAAATAATATTCAAGAGCAGTGGAGTAGTTGCCAGTTTCCTGATAACCCAGAACAGTAGGGACTACAGACATCTCTCCCGTTCTTATCCAGAAGAGGGCAGTGGCAATACACCAGTTGTTTCAGATTACTTTTGCAAAAAATGTATGAGGGTTTCCTTCAAGATGGTAGACCTTGAGGAAGACCTGTCTAAAATACTGAGTACCGAGATGGATTTTATAACTGAGTTAAAGTGTATTTATAGGAGGTGGGGTAGGTGTATTGTCACTGAAATCTGAGCCCATCAGGAGCCCAGTAATTCCTATGAAATGTGGATCCTACTCTATGGAACCTAATGGTAAACTCTGGCACTAGCATCTGCCCAAGTGGAAAAAAGAGTTCCCTGTAGATATCGTTGAGAGCTAGGTAAAATATTGCCTTTTTCCTTCAATCTCATTAGTACCCCATTCTTACTGCAAAAATAGTATTCACAAAAAATAATTTAGATAATCAGTTGCTTTGCTTCAGTAATATTCCGGACTCCTTTTTGTTTGCTTTGAATGACTAATGATATAGGTCATGTTTTATTGAAAGAAATGCTGGCATAAAAGGAAGGTTTTATATGTCTTTACGTGAACATGCTTTGAATGGATGTTCCAGGTAGGAATGCTGAAATGGCAATCTTGAAATACTCTCATGCTTCACAAACCCCAAACTGGAAATAGAAACACTGAATAGAATAATGAATGTTTAAGTAATCATGGGTTTTAGAGCTAACAAATGGCATGAGTAGTAATGATGGGTGTAGGAATATAAGGAACATGATATAACATAATTCAAAGAACGTAAAATTACTTCAGAGCAAAGGTCCACTTAGTTCAGTATACTTTCTTCAGCTGTGATCAACATTCTGCTTGGACAAAAGTAAGAGCAAGGCAAATGCATAGTTATACTTTGTGTGCATATTCTTCCAGTCTCCAACAATTTGCTGCTGAGGAGACTTTCTAAAGAAGAGATGGTGTCTGTACTAGCTCTTAGTGGGTATTTCGCATACCACGTGCTAAGTAACTTCACACAACAATCTTTTTCTTAAGCAGATTCTTTGCACAAAAAAAAATATTTAAAAAAATGCTTATATAAAAAGATGTGAACTGTTTAATTGGGCTGCTATAAATATTTACCTCAATTTTCATCCTGCTTACACTCCAGATATTAGTGAAGTGTGAGATCTTAACACTTTTTGATGAGCTTGTTCATGAATCAGGCGTTTAAGATTATTTACACTGGATCAAGGGCTTTGCTTGGTAATGATGCTTTACATCTTCCTAACCATGTTCTACATTTTATGCTTTTTTGCCACTATACCAAGAAGTGATATTTGCATGTCGGAATCCTACGGCACACAAACATTTTCCTTTGAAAGGCCATGAATACAAAATGGAATTAAAGACGTCATACTGAATTCAGTGTCTAATGTGGATTCTCACATGACCTGTTGTCTTAAAGACTGATACCCTGCTTCCCTGTAGCCTGAAATGTATTTAGAAAGCTGACAGAAATCGCTATGCAACCCCACCAGGTGTCATCAGTGGAATATTTTGGGATGTTGTCTTGTCTAACCAATGAACATATTTTAGTATATGCTCAAAAAAATTAAGGTAAAATTTTGATACTTTCTTTTGAAATCCGTTATATGATTTTCAAAGACAGCTTGGTTTCAAAACGTCCGGTATCACAGAGATAATTAGTTAGAGACTATGCACGTAGTCATCCTTTCTAAAAAGTGGTGGAGTGTGGAGGATAAACAACCAAATACGTTTGATCTCAGCCTGGTGCTCATGAGACTACTTGTTTCTTAAAACTAAGCTAAATACTCATTCTCTTCAGACGTTTAAGAAGTAATCCTATCAAGCTCACTGTACATCCTTTTGATAGAAACAGTTTATATATAATTTATCTTGCAATTGCATCCATTTCAAGCATCCAGTTTTTTGCAAGATGGTTCTTTAAGCATCTTTGTCTCAAAATATGATCTCACCTGTATAACCATTTGATATTCTGTCGTTTGGTTGCTGTGGCTTGCAGAACCTCTTTTTGGAGTAATTCTGGGGCTGGGGCTTCACATGACTGAAAGGTCATTTACTAAATGACCAAAATGGAAATATTCTCCATTGTGTGTTTGGAGCATATTTGGGCTATGGAAATGAAGGGAGCACAGATAAAGGATGGCAGAGTGGACCACAGGCATAGTGCATCTTCCTGGTATGTTGTAGGCTGGTCACCTTGTTTTGTATTATCTGGGGGTTTGTGTAGGAAGAATTGACTGTGAATTCTCTGAGCTTGTTTTTCTTATAGTGCCAAATAGAATAAATTGCTTGAAAAGAATTTTCAGTAAATTGCATTTCAAACTAGAGGGACGAGTATACATTTAGTTTAATTAAAGGGACTAAAATCAGGCAGGAAGGGAGATTATCTAGCAAGAACCCTTAATCTGCTGGGAGACAGCTCTGTTACTAGTAGGAAGCCCAGTTAATAGATGCAGCAGGGTCTGGAACATTTTTGTTTGCTCTCTCAACTTTGTTATGTGTGCAGCTCTTTCTCCTCCCGTTTTTGGTTTTGGTTTTGTTTGTTTGTTTGTTTTATTTAATTAAAAAATACTCACAAGATGAAACATGGTTCCATCTACTGCTGGTTGTTCTGTCATCATGTGAAGCTACTTTTTTTCACCAATTTTCAGTGGCTAGTAAGAGTCTGAATTTCTCTTCTCTTGTGTGTCTGTGTCTCATGACAGACCCCAAAAGTAACAGGTTTCAGATCACCTTCTTATGTATCCTGATTCAGAAATGATTGAAATGCCACAATAGTACTCCTATCCTTCACCCAAATTTTCCTTTGGTGTAATATCTCCTGTGTGTCATGAATATTTTCAGAGTTTCCTGTATTGTACATGCAGAGCTGTCTCACAGCTCTCAACCTGCAATTACAGCTCTCCCTTGTAAATATTTAAATGGCAGTTCAGCTTTCAGACAGAGTACACCAGTGACAAAGATCAAGCTTTCTGACCTATTGTTAATTTGTTCAGTGTAATAGGATTCGCTTGGTCTCATTTTTTTGTATTTAAGAGAAGAAATTTGGAAACAGGGGGTTAGTATTTCTCATTTTTGTTGCTAGTTTACTTTTGGTACACCTATTCTAATAGATCTTAAAGAAAAAAGTCACTAGAAAGTTGTATCAGTTATGCATGAGACTAGGAAAGATAGAATTTAAGTACGATAACATTTAGGCTCTTTATCAAGAAATGACAAATTTCTGTTACACCATGATGAAAAAAAAAATCAGCAAACAATGCAAAAGTGGAAATGTGTCTAGACCAATAAGAAAATCTGCTATTCCAAATTTATTTGGTGTTTCATAGCCCTTTTTGAGAGATCAGTTCCTGCTTAGCACATCAGAAACCTCCAAAGTAATTTACAAGCAAAGAGTACAGTAACAATAGCTGCTTACTTCACAGATGGAAAAGGGCAAATTCTGTGCTCGGGATGGCAAGGATTCTGCCCTAATCAAGAAACAGTCTGATGAGAGCCTGACAACAAGTTTTAGTAATGACAGAGATTTGGAGGGACAGGAGGCAGGTTAAAAAATGAGTCAGTGTGTGTGATGTCAAGTAGAAAGAAATGGCAAAAATAGCTCCCAAGCTGTAGGATCTAATGATTGGGAGGATATGGCTGTGCTATCTGCAACACTGCAATAAGGAACGAACATAAATTAGCTTTTAGCTCTTTTCTTTGAGAGAGAAGAAAAAAAAAATATTTGGATAGAGCTAGTTAAAGATAATGGAAGGGCAGAGGCTATTCCTCGTCATTCCAATCTCCGCTTTCAATGAAGGTCACTGAAGGCCAGCACCTTTCCCTTATGCCCAGTTAAAAAGTGTCAAATATTTAAAAGTTCATCTTAGAAACTTCTTAGGAGACAGAGCCTCTCATTTCTCTGATCACATGCCTGCCAAATAAGAAAGATTCTCCAGATTAATGGAGAATATTTTCATTTTCTCTTGAAATAGTACCATCATTGCAGAAGGCTTATTAATCTTTTCTATTAAAATACCAACAGTAAAAAAATATATTCTGTGGTTGTTAACTATGGTATTAGATGTTGACATTGAGCAATTCCGTATTGACACGTTTCTCTTTGGATCCAGTAAGTATTTCTCACCAAAAGAATGCTTATATGTTATTATATTTCTGGAGTGAACATTTAGTTAGCAAGTCCATATCTGCTGCGTATATGCCTTCAAGGGAAGTGAGTTTGCAAGTATTAGCAGAAAGCTGTTTCTTGAAAAATTATATCTGATTTGAGAAGTATGAGCAATGGTTTTGTTTGAATCAGAATACTGTCCTTTTAATTTGAAACAGTAATTTGTTAAAAAAAAAAACATCTTGTGTAGGTATTGTAGAGATATGAAGGTCTGCAAAAAATTAGATTAAATTTGGGTTTTCCTGGTCAAAGGATGGAGGTCAGGATTTATATACAGCAGCATGATTTTCAGAGTGCGTCTGTAATAGGTTTGAAATGCCGAAGACATTAGTAATGGCAAATATTCTTTAAGCCAATATGTTTTGGAAACTTTAATTATTTAAATCTTCACACACGATGGAGACAAAGGCATATACAATGCCAAATCAACCTGAATTTCAAGGAAAGTTCAGAATCCTATTGAACAGAAATTCATATAAGATATACATTGGGATCTTTTCAACCTGACGGGATCAGTCAGTGCCTCAAACATTAACTCCTTCTAAAAATTGGAATTGCATTTTACTGAAAACTGTGTAAAGGGAAAGTACATATTTTCATTCATTAATGAAAAGCACTTACAGATACATGTATTGGCATTCTCATGATTTAATAATATTAACAGAAAAAAGAATTGCTCATACAAATATGCACGTGTCTGTATAGAATATGATAGTAAGTGGGGTGAATGAATCTGAACAACTTCTACTTCTTCCTAGTAGAGAATGGATAAAAAGGGCAGCTTTCAAAGAAAGCAGAGTATTAATTTCATGGCTAACATGTCATAAATTGCAAAGCACTTTGCTGTGGAAAGAACTGCAAACTATTTATAATAATAGTAAAGCATGAAGATGGAAAATCTCAATTATTGCTTTGGAAATGGAATTATCTATTATGAAAAATGTAACACCTGCATACCCTGAAAAGTTAACGTTTCAATTATAAAATAGAAAATTTGTGCAGAAACACAGGACAAAGTTTTTGTACCCATTGAAACAAATCAGTGGAAATTCATAGAAGTATGTGTACGTGTGTATATAGGTAGAGCTCTTTCAGTGTGAAACAGAGAGGCTTATATAAGTCTTTTTAATATAGGAGTATAGGGAGAGTTAATATATCTGAACAGTTCACAACTGTGTTCTTTGCCAAACAGCCCCTACTGATTGTTTCAGATTCAGATGTAGCAGATTTGTACAAGTAAATTTGAACTTGGAGTCATCTTGAAAATAGTTGTGCCAAACTAGCTGCACCTCTCTGATCAGTTTACCTTAAGCAGCTAAGCTTCCTATAATACATTGTCTATTCTGCCATTGACACTCCTTGTCTCAATATTGATTTGTGTTTTCCATGTCAGGACAGGACGTCTAAGTGTATGATAGAAGTGTGATGTAAAAATTCCAGTTTATCCTCACAGTATATAGATAAAAGACCTGCCATCTAAACTTAGCTTTTGGAGTAACTAGAAAACTATGACCAAACTACAGATTCTTAAAATTAGCAGAAAACTAAACAATGAAGTATGTAAATATAATCCCTAATTCATTGGGTTTTCAGGAACTGCAAAATCAAAACTTTATCAGTCGCAGTTTTGTAAAACCTAGCTAAAATGTTGGTTTTCTTTGTAGTTTTTATGTTTGTTATGGATATTTAAAAGGAAGGAATGCTTGCAATTCTTGGAGCAGAGGTTAAGGCCAGCCAAATACTGGGAAAGCTCTTGTGCTGGCCTTCTAGTTTTGCAAGTTGGTCTTTGTTTCTTATTTGATATGCAGCCATAAAGGAATGGACACAGCTATAAAGTTGATTAAAGATGGGACTTAATTAAGACTTGTAATTAAACTAGTGGAGAAAATTACAATGGAATTGAAAATTCAAAATGAGCCTGTGTGATGTAAAGGCTAATGGTGTTAAGGCAGTAATCTCTATGAAATAATTGATTCTGTAGCCATTAGTCTTTTCTAATGAGATTAAGGACGAGGTGGCACGATCTTGCTAATTAATTTGTTTTGTGACTTTGAAATATGAAGTAATAGTACAAAACTGTTTAATACACCAGAAAGCTCTCAAATTGTAGGACAAATATCATCAAAGTAATTCCATATTCTCAGTTGTAATAAGGATGGAGGATAATATTTGACTTAACACTAGAAAATTAAAACAAACATATATTGCATGATTTAGCCTTACTGATGGACAGACATCAGGAGATGGATTCTCCAGATGGTATTTGAGATGTTTTGTGAGGACTTCATACTAACCATTACTGGCACCAAACCTGGTGTGTGGACCATTTCTAAGAACATTAGTGTAGCACTTTCAAAATTTTATTTTCATATTAAATTGAGTCCTTTCCTGCTAGTTGAGTATCACCTTTGAGCTAAATGGAAAAAAAAAAAAAAAAAAAAAGAAAGAAAGAAATGCAAGAGTAAGGAAATAAAATTATTTTCATTTCTTCTTAAAGAAACATCAGGTATTACAGTGATGCAGAGGTTCTCTTATTTTAAGTCATTGGTTTCTCAGGCAAGACACATCATATTTCTTTCCCTCCTCTCAGATTTCTCCATGACGGCTCCATGTTTTCAGTGAACTTTATACTGACACTTCTCACCTGCTCAACAACTATTGGAGCACCTGTGTCATGTTTCCCCCATATATTCTAATCTGATGGAAAATATCCCCTCTTTTCTTGCAGTCAAATCCTGGTCTTAGAGTGCAAGATGAGGGGAGTAAGGCAACAGAAGAGCAAAATATATTCAGAGTAGAGAAATTATAGGTCTGCAGTGTTGTGGTTAAGAAGTTCAGAAATGATAGTTTAGGGATCATGAAATGCCATGTTGCTTCACTTGTTGAGTTCTTTGATTAACAGCAACTGTCTTCTTGCAGGGCAGTAATAATTTCGCAAGTGATTAAAAGGTTTTTATTCTTCCTCAAACAGTAATTTTCCTAATTCCTCAAGGCTTGCTTCTTAGGAGGTATTACTATGTTAAAAACTTTTTGGTGTTGTAGAAAGCTTGTTACCTGTTCTCCAGTCTCTCCCCTGTTCCTGTAATTTCCAGTTAACCTCAGCAATATTCATGTGTCAGTGGCTGTGTAGATTGGATATCTGATTTGGATAAGATTTGGTAATGCAGAATTTTAATAATGTTTTTTTTTTTTTTCAGTGAAAAACTAAAATATGAAGTAAAATTGCAAAGCACATGAAGTGGTTTTTCTGCTGGCACGGCTGTATGAAGAGTAAAGTGTGTTTTTACATGTATTGTTTGTAAAGGTGGTTGCCTGCAGCCAAATCACTGCACTGTGACCCTGTCAGATGCTGTATAAACTACACAAGGTCAGGCATGGGCCAATGACATGGTAGGAAACTAAGGAACCATCCCTGGAAGCTGTGGGCAGTTTGCTGAGAAAAAAAGACAACATTTTATGTTTCCTTGGGGTTTGATTTTTGGATCAGTTCTTTGTTCTAGATCTAGGAGGAACTGTGGGAGAGTTCTGAAAGTAGTGATGATGCTGTCTTTTAGGTAAGATGCAGTACCCCATCTGTTTGGGGTTTTTTTTATGGTTATGAAGGTCACATTAGTTTTTGCATGTAATATAGTGCTATTTCAATGTCACAACACTTTCAGCTTTTCTTGTTGATGAAAATATGAAAGCAGATGTAAAATTTAATAATTTCTAATTTTTAAAAAAGATGCCATATGTGAACTAATACGGACAAATAGAGATTGTAAGATTGTTGAGGCATCCGGTGTTTTTCTGTGCTGTGGGTAGTACAGTGTGCCATGTCCCTTGACTGACACTCTGCAATATTGTATTGCATTACCACAATACAGATAATGAATTTGTTCTCTGTAGTATTTTTAATTTAAAAAATCAAGAGGCATTTCCACAGTGCTGCTAGTCCAGGGTTTGCCTTATTGTTACCTATTTAGACTTAATAGCACAGTAATAAATTGTAATAAATTAATTATAGACAGTAAATAAAATATATTGTCTTGCTTAGCATGTGTATTAAATATATCTTTCTATGCACACATGCAGACACCTACACAAAGTGTAGAGCTGCATAATCTTTGCACATTGTAATGCTACTGATTATTTCACTAATACTGAATATTTCTCTGATTGAGGAAGAAGAAGAAGGGCATGTGTGAAAAGCAGAGGCAGGTCAGGGTGATCCTTTCAATGTAAGAGGAGAGCTTGAAATCTAGTTTGTGAAGGATTTATTGAGGTGTTTTGCGTTACAAATACAACATTTAAGAACTGCTTTAGAAGACTGATAAATTTATAATTGTTGACATTTTGCATTCCATGTTGAATGTTTTTGTCTTTCATGTAACTTGGCTACTGATTCTTCAATCACAATGCATTTGTCATTTGCAATATAAGATCAAAGTCTATTGCTGAATTATTTTGAATGTATAGTTAGAGATTGCAAAATATATGACACGATGACAGCATCTTTCAAATTAGTTTCCAAAACACTGTTTCATAACCCTGTCAAGTAAGGAATATTGATGTAATTTGGTTTTGTAGCTATATTGTTTTACCTTCAAAGTTGTTAAAGTATTTGTATCTCACCAATCAGAAAAAGTTTAGCTATCATAAAATACATTGGATGTTGTAATCTGCATGAAATAGTGTTTTAGACTTCAATGTGACTTACAGTTTTAAGGAAACTGTAATGAAGGTGTGACTTTATAGATGCTCCTTAGAATGTCAGTATTCAGATTTAGACCTCTGTCTTTTGCTGACATTTGTGTCTTGCTGATTTCAGCTTGAAAATATAAGAAATATGTAAACTGATAAAGACTTAGATCTCCAATGGACCATGACAAAAAGTCTCATGCTGCACCTCTATGTATCAATACTTCATGTCACTGTATTATGAAATAGCATAATAACTAAGTAATGTTAAAATGTAAGATATCACAATGCAGTTTTGGGGACTTGCACATTGCTTTTGCCTCTTACTCTATCTGGAGTCAGTCACCCTAAAGTATTATGGCTTCAGAAGTGTGGCTTATGAAATGCCTACTTTTCAGTTGGTTTTAAATTAGAATGAAGATACCAAAATATCAAAGCCCCAAATCAGAGGATGAAACTTAAAAGCAGCCATTCTTCAGGGTTAAAAAAACCCAGAGGGAATGCACACACCTCAACTCAGCACCTATTTCTTTGTATTTACTCTTTATTTATAATGGAGATGATGTGAAAATGAATGTAAAAACAACTAATTTGCCATTAAGAGCATAACTCCTCTGTATTCTGCTTCCTTTGTAAACCGTTTCTGTGCTCTTTTGGCTCCAAACAGAGCTGTTAAGCAGTGTCCAGCAGTAACTTCAGTCTATTGCTTGACCTCCTGTGCTCTGCCTCCTAGGCGATTTTCTGAGAACGACTCTTTCCGTTCTTGAGCTGACTTTCATATCATGTGTATGCTGTAGCAGTGATTTCTGGAAAAGATCTGTTTGTAAAGGGTCAACTATTCTAGCTGTTTCTCTTACCTGAAACTTTCTAGAGTGAAGACTCTGTAAGTATTACCATAAGCATATGGTTCCAAGTGGTCATTTCTTACCTGCATTTATAATAATACTGTAGATAGTAGAGCTGTAGACTTGTGAAACTCCATTTGACTCCTTGTTTATACTCAGATAGCCCTTTGGAAAGACAAGAATTTCAGAAGAATGGTAACAGATCTGTTTGAAAAGCTGTTTGCAAATCCCGTGCTTGAATACCAAGCCTTGAGCACTTCAGAAACTACCCTGTTCCAGTGTTCCTGTAGCTGTGAGCTTGCACTTTCAAGGCCTTTGCCCATAAAACATCCTGCTGCCCATTGACACAATCCTTGCAGCAAAATGTTAGTGTTACAGGTGTGAGTATGCTTCACTTCGTTTGTTTATGTTTTTAAGAAATAATTCTATCTCTCAAAAATGAACTTTGATAAACTCACACTGCATAAAGTAACTTCTCAAAACATACCTTCCTCTAACAAAAGGCTTTGTTGTTATGAAACAGTTCTTTAGCAGTCAGCTTGCACCTTAATGAGTCATTCAGGTAAACAGGTTCCAGTGAAGATTGAATTACGATCTATTCAGCTGACACAAAGCAACCACTAGTTCTTCTCAGGAAACTCATGAATAAATAAAAGATCCTGTGCTCCCAGGCCGAAGCCTAACAGAAATGTAAGGATGCATGCTTTTCAGTGTGATTTCCCATGTCCTACAAATGCAGCCTTGATGTTGCCATCAGAATTAGATTGGTGCTGATGAAGACATCAAACATTATGTAAGTAAAGACATTTAAAAATAGATGGAAATGTGGGGGTATGAGTAGAAGTATCTATCATTAACTCTGAACAATCTGTTAGACGATAACCTCTGATATTTAGCTTGTGCATAGAGGATGCAATTCATATGCTTTGCCATTTTATGTGTGGAGGGGCACTGTCCAAAGTTATTTTTAGAATTCCATTTTAGTGAAAAATGTGAGTTTTAAAGTCTTTGGAAGAACTTTTTCATGCTTATCATCTACTGAGGCCAATAAATATGTCAGCTCTTCTCTGTTGTTACATTATGGTTTTTAGCACAAATTCAGACTCCAGAGGGTGTTGTGCTACATACATGTAACAAGAGTAATTTCTGAGGAGTTCACAGTTTAGCAGGTGATATAGGGTTAATAAGACAGAAAAAGCAAGTGAGAGGAAGTCATGGGACAACACTGCTGAGGATGAGAGTAACCTTGGCGTGTCACCTGGCTGAATATTATTTAGTTTGCATAGGTACTGAAGCAACTGAGAATTTTAAGGGGAACAGTTGAATACCTTTGACAAATGCTCACAGGGAAGCTTTTCTCAGGCTTAAGGAAGACACACAGAGATGCTTTTGTGAAAATGTGGCTTTTGAGGGATGAAAGGTGGGACTGTTGGCTGAACAGAGGTAGGAACTGATACTTTGATAGTTTTTAACAGGATGTAGGCAGGACAAGATCTAAGTGCTGTTTACTGGGAGGAAGGAAGCTATTGTCATGTTTCCCCTGCTGACCGCACAGTGCAGTGTGTTGGGTCCTGAACACGCTACAGTGTGTGGGCTGCCTTTGAGTATTTCTGAAATTCTTTCCTACCCTCTGACAGTATAGCTGAAATGAAGCCATCTCTGCAAAGATGGGGGCTCATCTGAATTTCGTTTGCGGAGCTTAATCAGCAAATCTTTCTATTCAGATTTTTTATTTTCTAGTTTTTTAAATGCAACCCAAATAAAATATTATGGAAAGATGCCTTATTGCTTCACAGCTGCAGTTGCAACATCATTTATTTCTAAAACTGTTCTTTCAAGAGCTCTGACATCTTTGCACACATTTATTTTGACCTGAATATTGCAAAAAGAGGGATGTGAAGATACAGCATGTGGTTCAGAGTTGTGAAGACTTTGTGCAAAAGTGAGGATACAGCAAACAGTCTCACAGAAATTAGCTGTAAAACACCCTCTGTTTTCTGCAGGAATATGTCTGTATGGTGGGTTGATCCTGGGTGGATGCCAGGTGCCCACCAAAGCCACTTTATCACTCCCCCTCCTGAGCTGGACAGAGGAGAGAAAGTATAACAAAAAGCTCATGGGTTGAGATAAGGACAGGGAGAGATCACTCACCAATTACCATGATGGGCAAAACAGACTTGACTTGGGGAAGTTAACTTATTACCAATCAAACTCAATACAGTCTGAAACTGGTTTCAGTTTATGGAGTCTTTCAACTAGAAAAATACTTGAAGATGATTAAATTACTTCCTAACAGACGTGCCATGGTAAAATTTATTAAAAAGATAGTTATAGAAAGGTCAACAAAGGTGTTGATGACCTTAGATTGGAAAATCTTTTCATTTGTGGGCAGAAAATAATCTAATGGTTAGAGAAATTGATCTCCATGAAACATGTGTTTTAAATACATGACTCCCTTCAGAGGAAGTTAGTTTTCTGTTGAGAGTAATGTTTATATGAAGAAATTAATTATCATAAGTAGAATACTCTATTATTAAATACTTATGGGTGTGCTGTATCTATACAAATTATGTATTTATTTGTTTTAGTTGTTAGTGCTATAGTGCTGCCTAAAAATCTCATTCAAAAATCAGGTGCTCACTGTACAGATTAGAGTCCCGGTTTAGGGACAAGATACAATACAAAAGCACAGACGAGCAAATGAGCATTTCGGTATAATTTACCTTTTCTATTTAGTCTTAAAAGTGAGAAATTCTGGGGAAAAAATTACCTTTACACTTGTATTTCTTCTGTTCTTTTAGTCAATGCTCATAATGCTGTTGAATACTCCGCCTTTCCAATGCATGTATGTGACAAGTAATGCGCTGTACATGTTTTAATTCAATGAATGGCGTATGAATAGGCATATAAATCTACTGGCCCCATGCGCTGCTCAAATGCTTGATGTTGGACATCTTTTGGAAGTTTTAGAGGGAATTGGAGTTTTAGAGGGAATGTAACCATGCCAGTAGAACTTTTTTTTGCACATATTTGCATGCTGTCCTTCTAGTCAATTCATTCTATCACTTGAATTACAGCCTCGTAAATTAAGCCTTAAAAATCATACTTATATAGTGGAAACAGCCACCTATTCATTACTATCCGTGAAGTGGACAGTCACATAGGTATCTTTATATGTAATCATCTTAGTGATTTACTAAACTGCTTCTGGGAATAGGAAGAACAAGTTAATTGGACTTCGTGCCAGACTTTACATCAAACTTTGATTCATTTAAAACTGTCACAATGCTGATGCTATGTTACTTTTTTTATAAATCCTTTTTTATTTTTAAAAGATTTTTCACCATTTTTCATGTGGTATATTAAAATTGATTGACTTACAGTGTAAGGAGGGGAAGCTAATTTTGCCTGAGGGGAGAACTGCTTTATTGGATCTTTTCTTGGGTTACAAAGCTAAACCATAAACAATTAGGATCTTCCTCAAAGATCAGTGGGAGTTTTTTCATTGGTTTCAGTGTCTCTGGGTTGTGATTATCTCAATAATTTGTGGTCTCTATTGCATCATTTTGCAAATGGTGTTTGATTGTTGACTGGAACAGAAAATACTAAGCAAAGGATTAAGTAGTTTTGATCTATCCCTATCCCAAATTCAGGATCTTTTAAGGTTCCTGGGAAACATATGCATTTCAAATTACATTAAAATGTAGGTTATTTGAGGTAGTTGTTCCCAAGCCTTTAAAAAGCACTTTCAGAATGTTGACATCGCTGACTCCATCCAAAAGAAATCTGAAATATCAAACCTAATGACCCCTCTTAAGCGAGGGAGCACTGTGAGTTGTGTGGGTAAGCTGGCAAAAAACCCCAAGATTTTAGCAGTACTTTGTATAAGCTTTACTAGAACTTTGTTGTTAATAGAAAGAGATATTCTGACAAACTTGCAGACTGTAATGATAAATAATAGACAGAATTTTTCTGCTTAGTTCTATGTCCTTACATTTTATAGAGAAAATATTGAAACTGAATTTTTTCATTTACTCTCTGAAATTAATTTCCGGCAAGGGACCAGTGACCATATTATTTAAGTCTTATTTTGGAGGTTTATGTTGGACTTCAGTCTTGTTGACTGCCCTGACAAAATGTTTATTCAGCAAGGCTAAATATAGTAGTTTAGATTGGCTTCTATTGTATGTAATGTATATTTAACCATCACTTTCAAACAGCTTTTGGGGGCA
The DNA here is from genome assembly GCF_028500815.1 of Rissa tridactyla. Lineage (NCBI taxonomy): Eukaryota > Metazoa > Chordata > Aves > Charadriiformes > Laridae > Rissa > Rissa tridactyla. The sequence goes on along the minus strand of NC_071478.1, from coordinate 8,313,170 downwards.
TGTGCAATGAAAACATGTTAATGAAACATGTTGTGTTTTAGGAAGAGCAAGTTCTAGTCAGATAGTACAAATGCAGTTTTAACAAATTGGTCACTTGACTTATGTTTTCTTTTACAGTTTGGAAATGATCCATCATGTCTGCAGCCTGCAACATCACAGAAAACATTTGATCAGACCCAGTTTTTAGAAGAGACCCAGATTTCTAAGTCTCATGTCACCACCTTAAATCAAGAGCATCTTCACTGGCAGTTTTTAGTAAGTCCTGTCTTTGTTTTTACTATTTTATGGCTATTGATGAATTTAAAGACAAATCTAGTTTTGCAGTCCATGCTCCTGCTTTTGTTTGGTTTGGTGAGGTTTTTGTTTGCATGTGCACTAACATCAGGGGGTTGGGGTTTTCTGTGGGGGAGTGTTTGGGAGAAGGAGGCTTTAGCTCCACGATCTTTACAGCAATACATTTTGGATTAATTTCTTAGAATCATGTAGAACAGTAGTAGTACTTCAATAATATACATATGTATTTGGGAGATAATTTAACCATGAAATGGGAGTTTAATAAACAAAATTGTGATATAAATAGTAATTCCAATGCTTTGTTCTGGATGCATGAATACAAAAGTGCAGGATCCAGTGCTTAATGCTTATGATCAGCACATTCCATTCTGTTTTAGTATATACATCCTGACACTTGATTCTGAATGTCAGCAGGTTTATTCTGGTTGGATTTCTTTGTGTTTGCACACGTTCTGATTTCCAGACACCTTTTGCATTCAGACAAGAACCTTTTAGAAGGGTTCTTTGAATATAAAAGCTATAGGATAATGTTAGAAGAATGTTAGAAGATGTTAGAATGTTAGAAGATAATGTTAGAACCTGAAGACTAGAGATGAATATGTGTGCCACTGAAGTGCCTTGAATTCTTCCTTTTACATAAAATACTTTCACTTAAGTACAAAGACATTTCAATACATAAATGGAAAAATTTCTGTTTCTTTTTAAAATCAGAGTTGCAGATGGAGCACCACTTTTTGTTTCCTATAATTAATAGCTGGTTTATCTGCTTTTGCTTTCATTACACCAAGGAATTTGCTTCTTTTTGGCCTGGACTATGAAATTATAATGGGGGTGGGTTTTGTTTTGTTTGTTTTTATTTTACTTGATAATGAAAACAAAAAGATTGTGAAAAAGGAAGACAAGCTTTTGGCAGTTTTTGGAGAAACTAGGTTGAACTAGTTGTCTTGAGTTGAATTTTGGAGTCCATTTTCAGTAGTAAATACAGATGGGTGTGTAAAGGAGGAAATCTACTGTGTACATGGTTATCCTCTAAAAACTTGCCAGTTGCCCGAGATAGCTAGGCCGTAATTTCACGGTTGTCCTTTTCATAGAAGTGCCTGCTTAATTAAGCTAATTCTCCCCCTGCCGGCCCCAGGGTTATTTTTAGCACAGATCAGTTCCTCACACAGTTCATTCTACAGCTGCAGAAGCAGTCGTAGTGTCACATTTGGGAAGTGTAGCATGCCTATGGGGAGTAAGCGATGGGCAGGTGACTGGTCTCATGCTACTTCCAGCAGAAACAAATCCTACAGTACCTTTTGCAGAGAGATGGTAGAATCTCCTTCCTTGGAGAGATGAAAACCTCAGCTGGTGAAAGCCACGAGCAAACTGGTCCAGCTCTGAAGTTGGCCCTGCTTTGAGCAGGAAGTTAGACTACGTGACCTCCAGAGTCCTCCAATCTAAATTATCCTATGGTTATATAAATATGAATGCTTACTTACATTGTATAAATTTTCCTTATTTATGACTATTGATTGTATATACCTGTCCTTACAAAACGGCCCCATTACATTTCTAGTAAATACAATCAATTCTTGAAAAGTATACAACAGGGAATACTAAAATCATGTTTGGTATTGTATGGTATCCTTCTGTAGACTCTCTTAATGATTATAGATAATATTCTTAAATTCTATAGAGAAAGTATTGTATTACTTTTAATGTATAAGGGGCAGAGGAGTTGCTAGTAAAGGTTTATTCTATAAGTGTGCTTTATAGCTGTTAACAGTTTTTACACTCTGCATAGAGTTGATTGCAATTTATTATTGCATAATTGAAGTTACACCTGTATTTAAACAAGACCCGATCCTATAACTGGACCTGCATATATGAATGTTTGCTACTACTGTATCCTCTCCCATTTCTAAAAATGAGCTATTGTGCCAGCCTAAAAGCACGTATGTCCATATCTGTGTGAAGAACATGTGCATACTGTAAGTCCTTTAGACCCTTCAGGACTGGCGGGTGTTACAAAAAATAAGATACTGTGATTTATTTTCCAATGATAATGAGTTCTGAGGAGCATGTATTTGGTCAGTTACTTGATCCACACCTTAGTGACTGAGTTATAACACGCATTTCGTATATCACCTTTGATCTTCAAAGCACTTTGCAACCAATAACTAACAATAATTTAAAGAAAATTCATAAAAAGATACCATTTTTAAACCTAATGTTATCACTGTTCTTACGTTGTACCTCACTGAACTGAAAGTAAAGGCTTAAAGCTTTTCTTTAAGAGCCTGATATTTGAAGCTTCAGGTTCTAAATTTGGTGCTGGATTTATCCATTTGAAGGATATGAGTTTGATTGCATCAGAAGTAATTATATTTAATATGACAAGAGAAGAGTGCATAAATGTGATATTTTGATCGGCTGTTAATGCCTTCTTTGCATCTCTGCTTCTGAAAAGAATAATTACATAGCTGTGATATGAACTGAATGTTAAGGTCTGGTGAAAGACATTTCTGGTAAAAAAAGTGAAGTCAATCTTCTAACGTTGTGTGTTGAAGGTCCCTTAACAGAAGGCATTTGAGAAGTTAGGTGGTTGTTTGTAGACCTAGCCCTAGTACGCTTGCAAAAACCAACTTGTGGCAAAAATGGCATGCCATTGAAATTAGTGGGAATTTTGCTGTTAATTTCATTCACACAGATAATTTATGCTTTCAAGAAGCGTAGTTGTGTTGTAAACTTTGGGCACCCGAACCAGCCTCTATTTAAAACACTCTTGTTTGCATAGTATTCTAGTACGGATAGAGAGACAGCTAGATACTCTGATGCCAAGATTAAAATTCTCTAACAAAGTATTAAATAATGTTTCTTTCATACTGTAGTTACAGTACTTTGGGGCTAAATTTTAACTTACTGTTCACTTCTATTTAATTTTTGATGAATTGCTACAGCTATATCAGTAACAACTTTTAATCATTTACACTGAAGATCATAAGAAATAAGTGCAATTTTTCATTTTGGTACTATGTGTTTCAGCAGTGGTTTCACTGCAAGAGGAAAATCCTGTGTTTTAGTAAACAGAGACCAAATTTTTTTATCTACTGACAAATGTTCCCTTCGTCTTCTCTCATTAGCTTCCGTGTACATAAATATAACAGACTTGCACCAGTTACCTGTTAGTTACCAGGCAACAGCAGCATTTGACACTGCCTGCAGCTGCAGGGAATGACGTGCAGCTCCCTGATTGTAAATTAAAGTGCTCTGAATTTTGAACTGAGGTTGATAAAAAGGCCATTAGTGTGTGTATAATGCCACTTTCACCATAGTAGCAACATGTCGGCAGAGTTTCTATAACAACAGCAGTTTGCTGAGATATAGCCTTCTGTCAACATGTTCATGATGGAAAAATTGTAATTGCTTTATTCTTTTGCAATACGTAGTTTTCTCTGAAATGCAACTGTACTCCATTTAAGCCTTTTTGCCTCTGTGCAAAGCTGGAATCTGTCATGCTTCCCAAACGTTTGCTTGGATTCATTGTTTACTGAGGTCAGAACACTAGATGTTCATAATAATAGGCACAAACTGGGCTTTAAGAGAAAAAAAAATAATTTAATTTGTAAATATTTTGAGTATTGCTTGCTATTCAGAGATGGTTTGCAGTTTCTTAATGATGGCAGAACAATGAGGCTGGATATCACTATAAGAATCAAAACCATGAATGCATCTGATAGAATACTTAGTGTTTAGCCTAGATAGCTGGCTCTATGAAAGGAAATTTTAAGGTTACCTGTCTTTCCTGTGTGGGATTTTTAGCAATGAAAGCAACAATATCCGTGGCCAAAACCGGTTTTGATAAAGCTGAAGTTAATCATAATATATTTGAATTTTTATCATTTTGTGTCTCTTTTGAGTGTTTTTAAACATATGGCCCTGAGTGGCAATGAGCCGTTTTAATAGTTTATTTCACTTTACCATTCCATCATCGATTTTCTTCTCCATATCAATGGAATGATTTATATAACCTTCCATTTCTGATGATATTTTCTAGATTAACTATTGCCTGTGCAAATGTAGAATTCTGTTTTGATTTTGTTGATACAGTACCAGTATAATAAAAGCCCTTCCTATCTGCAGGCTGTGAATGGGAACTTCAGTCAAAAATAGATCTAATGTAGTTTTAAAAAACACTTTTTTCTAATCAGAGTTCAAGTAGGTAGTTACATTCCTGAATGAGTAAAAGCAGTAAAAGATATTTAAAGCACCGAATAATGAGACATGTCCAGTATAAAACTGGAATAAATTAGTAGCCATGAAAGCAGGCTGACTTTTTTTCTTTCTTGCCTTGAACATAATATTCTTACTCCCTCAGTTTAAAAAGATTGTTGACTCGAACATGACCTTTTAATAAAAACACTCTTCTAACATAGTTTCCATCTTTTTTGTGGAGTAATGAGAGCCATAATCAGGGTAAGTCAGGAGGGGCACCAGCTAGGGGCAGGTACACTCAAGCGCTGTTGCTGCCCAGGATTGAGTGTTTTACACGCATGATGGTGGCTGTTAAGGGAGCTCTGGAGAGATGAAGCGTGCTCAGATGTTCAAAAGAGCATAGGTGAGTCAGGCCTTTAGCAGACTTGGCAGTTTTGCCTGTGCTGGATGCAGTGCTGCCTTGTTAGGATTCTGGGAAAAATATGCTACCTATTTTTCAAGTATGATAGGTCTGTAGTTTTGAGTTCTGTCATGAATACATCCATTAATCCTGCTGGATTATAAAATTCAAATGTAAGGCCTTCTAACAACCTTTATTGTGTGTGATATATTCAAACTGTGCAGATTCTTATGTTCAAAAACAGGCTTTTGGGTTTTGTGACTGGATATGAGACATCCCAGAATGGTGTCAGTATAACTGAGATAACTGAGCAGTGAATCTGGTCTAAACAGACAAGAGCACTGAAACATTCTTATCTCTATTCCTCTATAAGAGACAAAAAAAAAATCAGCTAATTAAAAGTCAAAGATTCAAGAACTGAATGCAGATTTTCTCATTCCCAGGTAGTGTTTGCAGGGTGTGGTTTTTCTTTTTGTGTTTTGTACTCTGTCACTTAAATGCATCCAACCAACAGCCAGACAGTGACACAAACCTTCAAAGGTTCCACATGCCCTAAAACAATTATTTTCTGAACCTGGGATATTTGGATTCTGCTTATGAGACAATGTATTTTATTTTTTTTAAATCTTGATTTTGTGTTTATGGATGTAGTCTGTGTTTTCCTAAATCTCACTAGCTGGTGTTCTGTTCATTGCTCTCCGAAAGCATCAGCATAAGCCTGTGTATATTATCTTTCTCCTAAATGTACTGTCCATGGTCACAGTCCCAGTTTCCTTCTAAATTGTCTCAACAAATGTAATACTTGTATCTGACCAGAAAGTGAAAGAATCTCAATGCGTTATCAGTTATAGCAAAACAAAAGGCTTATGGAGCAAGGTGATTTATTACTTCATTTTTCTGAAACACATGATAAGATTAAAATTTTTGCTTATACTTTTTCAAGTCCTAATTACATTTGCCTCTTGTTTAATCATCTTTAAGACAAAATAATGTGTCTAAGGAGAGAATATGATTTAATTAACTTTTGTCCTAATGAATAAGACTGCAGAGTTTTGTAGGGGCTTCATTTGCAAGGCCTCTTGTCCAGCAGATTGGTTGGAGACAAAGTATTCAGGTGATATTAAAAAATATAAGCCTTAAACTTAAACCACACCCTAAAATCTTTAGGCTCAATGTTGTTACTACTGAATTCAGAGGTGAATTAGATGATGGCTCTCTATTTTTGTCATGAGAATTAATTTATAAATAATTTAGGGGACTGATTGACTCTTTTTATAGGATGCATGAGAATTTATGTTTTACATTCAAATAGTTACTACATCAAACCCCGATGAAGAAAATGATAGTGCACGTCAAAGCTTTCTCCTGTAGGAACAGCAGTAACACCTCGGATGTTGGTTGTTTCATATTCAGGTCTAGAGCTATCTCACACTCTCTGGCTTCCAAAAAACTAACCATTTAATACTAATTTTGCTCCTGGCTTTTATGTTATGAAACAACTGGTCCTTCAACTTCTAGTTGTCTTCTAGTTCTTGAACTGGACTGAGTCCTTTAATGCATTTCTAAGAGACTCTTTAGCAGCCTTCATATGGCCAAAGATTGCAGTCGCTACTCAAATGAGTGACTGGGTGGCAAAAGAATCTCTGTTCTGTTAACATTGATGACCTAAAGCCAGAAGAGTCTGTATTCTATTTCTAAATATCTGCAAGTCTTTTTGCTAGTATTGGTGGTGTTTTGGTTTTTTTCCACATAATATAGGACAAATTCTGATTACCAGTAGTACCACTGAAGTCAGCAAGGCTTGTAACATGAGTAGTGCAAGCAAGATAGAGCCTTATCTGTATGAATAACCAAATTGTTCTCTAACAGCATATAAAAGTGGACTAGATCATTATTTGACCAAACATTGCACTCTGTTTCCTAGACAAGTACTAGTGATTAGGTCTGCAGCAAGAAGGTTGCTCAAAGCTGCCAGACTTGCTTTTCACTGGCTAAAAAACACCAGAAGTGTTGGATCAAAAATCGTTTATATAAATGCCCTACAAAGTGTACAGCGCTCTGTAAAGGCTGCATAGCTGGGAGAAAGATGTTTTAAATGAAATCCCTTTCTGAATATGGATATTAGAGCCTACGATGAGCCCATGGCTCAGTGGTGTGCATCAGAGATAAAAGGCATATTGGCAAAAAAGTGTATTGGATGTCAAAAAGATATATAAAACTGTATTTCTGAGCTGTCCTCTTGCATCAAACATAACCAGAAAAACTGAGATGTGTGAACAGGAGCAAATTAGTGTGTGTTGAAGTTTACAAATTCCTGTCTTAACCTGTCCTTAGCACTCATGCATATTTTATATGCACATATTCCGTATTTGCATCTATGTTTGGGGATCTTAGTACAGATTCTAAATGCAAAGGCGCTTTAGTGACAAATGTTGTTTAAAAAAAAAAATACGCCTTCTATAAAGAGTTTAAAACTGACAAGGTAAGTCATGCAGAATGTTTGTTCACGTTGAATCCTTAGATCAAAAGTAACTACAAACTACAGTCCCAGAATTTTTAATCTTATGGTAAATGAACCTGAAGTTAAAATTGAAAGTACAGTAGTACTTGTCATTGTCCTTCAGCAAACATTCCTGCAACTTGGAGCATTCATTTTATAATGGGAAATAGTGCAGGTTACTTTCTCAGCACGAAGTATCGTGAATAGAATGAGTTTGGGATTTGGACAAAACCAGTTTACTAAAGGCATAGAAACTTGTGCTTATCTGTTTAAGTGGTTTTGAGACTGCATCTCTGATTTGAAGCAGCAGTTGTGATTCTGCCCTCCAAAGAAGCATTCCAGTTCTGTTTCTAATAGATTAAGACTGGGTGTCTTCAGACACTTGAAAACATTCAGGGCGCAGTGGTAGCGTGCAAGATTGCAGTTATAGAGTGAGGTGTGGGAAAGTATATGCAATACTTCAGTTATTTACCACTGTATATAACTGGCACAAACCATTCAACTGATGTTGCAGACAGCTCACAATCTACTTCAGTAAGCATAAGATTTTGCAGAACAGGGTTCTCAACTTGTGTGTATAGTTGTAGCTAACCTGTGTAAATACATTCTAACAGGACCTATTCTGTGTAAAGACATGCTAAGGAGTGTGGAAGTGTGCCCATCAGCCTTACCATTGCATGTCAGGTTGGGAGAGAGGCACCGAGCAGCTATATGCTTCTCTATATAGATGTCCACTTTCTCTCTCCTTGGGGAATATGTATCACTATTGGTGCACCATTTGGGGCCTTGGTATGGCTTATTTTATTTTGGAGGTCCAGAAATTAACTATACTGGTTAAAAGAAACAGTTTTGAAGCAATCATCACTTGGGATGATCTCTCTTTCCTTATGCATGCAGCTGTCTATAAGGTGCCTGCATTGCTCTTGAAGAAACCTTGATAGGTGATTTTCTGTACTTGGGGGAAAGTTGCAATGTAAGTGCCTTGCTTCTCAAATCTACTGACAGTGAAATCTCAATTTTGGATTTCACTGCACGTTACTCCAAAGCGGCTCCACTGGTTAATTTTTTTCCTTCTTAAAAAAAGTAATAGTTTCAGATACATTCAAACCATTAGTTCATCGTTACCTGAGAGGCAGTGGGTGGACGAGGGAAATGAGTCGTGCTCAGCATAGCAAGGAGATAATGAGCTATATAAATAATTAGCAACACATTTTAAAAATACGCTCCTTTAGAGCCAAAAGTATCTTGGCTGGAGTGCACGGTCTCAAAGACGTAATTGAAACTATTCATTTCGGCAAGGCAAATATGATTTAGCTCTTTCTCTGTGTGGGTTTTTAGAATTCATAAAATGTGAAGTGTAGTCATAAAGGAACAGAATATGATTCAAAGCAAAGCACGCTACATTAAGACCACTCGTGAACATATTTTGAAAACTTCCTGGTTTCGTCTTTAGCAGTAGATGGCATGTTTTGTGAAGTTGCTATGAAGATTTGCAGACCGTTTCTAATAGCTGAAATTCCAGGAAAAAAAGTGGCATAAGCATCTTCACCTGAAGAAAACAGGAATGCAAAAATTTGAAATATACTAGCTGTATCATTTCAGTTAAAAAAAGATAAAATGCAATTCTAGACACTGCCAGTGATGTGGATTCGGAAAGACTAGACGATTCCTTTCAATGAGATTTGATCTTTTACAAAAATCCAAGGCTAATATTATTGATGGAATTTTATCGAGATGAGAAAACAGCTATATAACTGGATATCTATTAAGAAGGGGATGACCCATTATCATTTGCTAACAGCTCCCTGCTTCCCTGTGGCAGGCAGGATTTTACTTGCAAATGGCAGGAGGGTGCCTGAGGAAGCTGTTAGGCTCACAGCTATCATCCTGCAATGAAACACTCCTGTTTCTGGCCACATCACCCTGTTGTGTTCATTTAGCCGTATGACTAAGCCATGTAGCTCTGTTGTAAGTGTTCTGGCTGAGCTACTTTCAGTATTTTAAAATGCTGTGTTTTTATTTGTTTATTAATTTCTGTGCTAGCATATTATCCCCTAATTGACGACATATTTGTGTGTCATTAAAAAGGGGCCTTTGTTCTTTAAATTTCTAGTTTAGTTTTATAGATTAGGAGTTAACAGGTGGTTTAGACAAGTGTCTTTCAGAGGTGACACTTGCTGCTATTCACTGTATGGTAGATAAGTAAAATCCAAAATACTATTTTCCAATATTTGGGCTGCATTGCAAATAAATTATGTATTCATTTTCATAAATAATAGTGACAAAACTGATAGTTACACACATATCTATCTTGCGTAGATTTGTCCTTATTGTAGCAACCCGCTGAGAAACTGTCTGTCATTCCTGATGGACACCCAGTAGATGAGAACCACTTCCGTTCAGAAAAGGAGTCCTGAAGACAAGTAAGACCCAGTAACTTTACCTCAATGCTTTATTAGATAAAATTCATGTAGTCTTTTAACTACAAACTGAAGATGCATGTGCTGGCCTAAGAGTGATATGTGCTGCTGGATTTAAATGCGTGCTACAAAGCAGCTCACGGGCAGCTGTCCAACCCCAAAAATACATTGCTTTGATTACTTTCTCTGCTAGTAAAAATAAGAAGCAAGGCCAAAGATATGAGCAGACAGAGTCAGACTGTGATTTAGAGTTGTGATACGTATGTTGGGTTTTTCCTTTTTCTCTTACGGATTTAAATAGAGATGTAGTGGAGGGAAGCTGGCCCAGCTACTGCCCTGGCAGTGCCTTGTTTCTTTGTGGATTAACAGGGAGCTCCAATCTGCAAGGCTGTCAGTCTGGCCCCTCTCATCAGCACTGTGTCACTTTAAAAAGACAAACAGTGCATGTGATTATCAAAAGCGTTTCCATTAATAACACATGGTGGCAATTCAGCTCAGTCACCAGAAAATAAGAACATTATATATTGAAAGGATGCTGAAAGTGGAAATTTATGAAATATATAAATGTGGCAATAAAATATACATATGGCTGTCGCTTTATGGAGCTGTGAATACCTATTGATACTTTAAATGATGGTGTTCCCTTAGCTTGACTGTGATGTGTGCGTATCAGCAAAGACATTACAGACTGGAGTCCAAAGAAACAGTGATTAGCATATTTTAAAGTCTCCTGCACTGACTGCTTAAATACATTTGCATTAATAGAAAGATGAGACTCTTCATGATGTTCTCTGTGTAACAAAGGCTAAAAATAGTTTTATTAGCACTCTGGCTGCAGTTCTACTAAATTTTAACAGTTTGGGGGAAAGGAAAACACTTCTGAAAGGTTATAATTAATGAGTTATGTGTTGTTGTTTTTTTAAAAGTATACCAAAATAACATGAAGAAATTGGGACAAGCATGCTATTTTATGCCTTTGGCATTTTGATGGTTTGCAGCCTAGCTTCCCACTTGAGATGGGGGCGGGCTTTGCTGTTGCCTGCTCTTAGCAGCAAGTCCTCTGCAGCTGTTTAGTAAGGAATTCAGTGAGTAAATTTGAAGAGGATTGAACAGAAATAAAATTCTGTCCTGAAATTACAAAGCAAAGCGTTATGCTTACCACTCTCTCATGTTGAAAAGAAATCCAGCATGCTGTAACTTTATTTGAGAGAGCTTAAATTGTATTTAAATGGTTGACAGTTTAAAAATTTAGCTCAGAGTCCAGAAAATTTAAGGTTTGAAAACATCCAGTTTCCTGTTGTGATGGGATTAAAAAAAAAAAAAAATCCCCTGTGGCAATACAGCATGTGTGTAATGCCAGGCATACTATTATGGAGAGAAGAGAAACAAACCCGGCTGCGGCCGTGTAAGTGAAAAAAACAGGGTTAGATCAGGCACTGAAGCTGTGATGTGTGGAGTGAATTTCTAGGCCTGCTAGTTCCATAACATGCTGTCTGGGATGAGAAAGAGGAGTTTAGAAAGTAGGAGCTGCTGTTTTCAATTCACTGCTGCAAATGTAAATGGTATCATAATGGGCTGGGAGATGATTATTAGAACAACAGCTGGAATCCACTAGTATCATCATTGCCATCATTGCTGCATGTCTAAGATCTGTACATGTCCTCTGGCAATTTGCAGTTTCTGGATGAGCATAACCATCCTAGCACATGCAGTATGTTGACAGAGGAAAGATATAATGCTGTAGAAGAGACTTTTTGCATATTTTTAATGAATGAACATCCTGCTTTTCTGATGAAGTATACGCTTATTTGTTAAGATGCTGAAGAGTTTAACAACTATATTCTCAGCCATATTTGGAGGCAGGCCTACACTTAAAAGTTCAGAAAATAAATGCCGTAACATTTCATAATGTATCCTTGTAATACATGACCTAGAGAATTTAAAACAGAATGTGCAGGAACCTATTAGAATCAGGGTAAAAAAGTAGAGTTTTCTTGCTTCTGAAGAAGTTTTCATGGTATGAGAAACACGTCATTGCAGATAACTAAACTAAGCAGTGTTGTAGAATATATGGGAACAATGCATTTGTTAAGAAAAAGTCCAGTGATCTATACACATGTTAAGGAAATGATTATTAGCTGGTAACTCAGTTGAGTGGATGTTGAGGGGGGAAGATTAAAGCTGAGTCTTACAAATAAAACCGAATTAGCCTTTTTAATTAAGGTACAAACGCAGTAATTTTCTCATAATTTTCTCCTTTTAGAATGGATGTGGTCAAATGCTTAATGAGACATTTCTGGATGTCTAACTCCATGTTGCAGTACTCTCAACACGCTCGTTAAAAGATTTGCTGTCGATTTATATATTGCATGTAAACTCAACTGAGAAATACTCACTACAGGAATGACTTATTAGGAATGACAAGCTATGATTTAAGACTTTGGGGTTTTTTTTATTTATGGAGATGCATTCTTCATCTCTTCAGCTTACCTCCTGTATTTAAACAATTATATTATACAAGTGATCACTACTAAAACATCTATACACAGTATTACATTTAACATGTAGTTCATCATGTGTGTGCATTTTGGGGTTTTTTGGGCGTTGCTTTAGTGTTTCAGAATTCTGATTGTTTTACCTTTTGTACATGCTTGAGTTCTGACAACAGCATATTCATTAACTTAAATACTACTACAAGAGCTTGGTATCAGCTCAGATTTTTCTTGATACAAGTGATTCAGTGAACTTAAGCTTGGTATTTTTTAGACTTGTACTGCATCTTCACTTACTTAAGTTTCATCATTTTTAACCCATGAGTTTCATTTAACCAAAAATAGGGAGCATACTCATCCACCACAAGTGCACATATCAGCTTTTGGTGAGGGTGTAGTACTGCATAGTGGTCCTGTCTGTACAATTCTGAATGGATCCATGTTCATTTTCATACTTAGGAGTTAAGAACCAAAACTTCTGCATCCATATTTCTTCAATTCAGTATAAAACGTATCATTCCACATTGTGATATAGGGCTTCTTTAGAGGTATTCTGTATTGTTCTGTTTTGAGAATAAATAAGGGGGAAAAGCTTTGAGGTTATTTTTTAAAAAGGAGTAAAAGAAAAAAAAGAAGCAAAAAGAGGAAAAAATGGGAGAACAAAACGAAAGAAAAAAGAAGAAAATAAAGGAGTCCTCAGTGCTGCAAAAAGAAGCATTTGGACGTACTAGTAGCATTGTGCCAGATATGATGTAAATATGGATGGGTGACACAATGGGAGACATAAGGATGATTCATAATCTTAGAAGGGAAAAAGTAGTAAAATAGGTAAGCTGCTGTGATGATATGGTGTTCAAAGCACTTCTCGGAGTTTCCCCCAGGATATTTTGACAACCGATGATAATTTGCAGAGAGTTTGGAATATTTCAGCCCAGCTAAACACCCCATGTGAGAAGCTTATTCGTATTTTTTGAAAGGTTGGAGCCACTGAGATCATTAAAATCTGGCCTTGGAAGCTCAAGAGAATAGTTTTTATCCCCGTATTTCTGGCATAACATTTTCTATTTCAGCACTTAGACTTTTATTATTCTGTCAGATGGCTTCTGGCAGAAAAAGTGGATTGATTTTATTTTTAAAAATAATCAAGATCTTTTAAATTTCAAAATTTTAACAAACAAAAGGCTCAGTTCATAGCTAATTTTATCTCAACTGCGATTTCTTAATCTTTTATTTCCATCTTCAGCTGTGCTCCTTTAGAAAGAACTCTGTAATCATAATGCCCACTGTAGGGAGAATTCTGAATAGAGCTAAAAGAAGCATTTCCGTGTTAAAACCTTTTGTCTTCTTTTATTAACAGTTTTCTGTATTTGCATTACAATTTGAAAAAATCAGAGAGAATGTGTTAGTCGCACACTGGCCTGTATTTACATGCTGATCTCGGTATTCATGCAAGTATAGTTTCTTTGGAAGATTTAGCTGAAAGAGGAGGAAAGAGTCAAATGTATGCACTGAACTTCAAATCCATGAGCTGTAACTTTGTAATGTGAGTAGTAAGCTTGCTACAGGCAGTTCCTGATTATATGAAAAAGATCTTGGATTTGCTGGATAATGATTGTGTTATGGATCTCTGAAACCTGTCTTTAGATGCAGCAGGCTCTGGGGCAATATTAGGCTCCAGACCTCCCTACCAATTTCATAGCAAACTTGATTAAGCCATTAAATTGCAGATCATTGCTGACAGTAAATTAATTCTTTATCCGAGTCCTATTCTGCACTACATTGGGAGACTTTTGCCAGGAGGCCACTGGCTTGAAAATGGGTAATTAAATTTTGCTGTAAATACATTTTTATCTACCCTTCTGCTTGCAGGAGCTGGCAAACAAGCGAGAGCCATTAATTAATACCTGTAATTTGGTTTAGTGGAATAAGCCCTGCTCCTGTGAGATTCTGAAATGTAAACCAAAGCTGTGAAGTGGGTAGTAAGTAAAAGATAAAGAAAGCTGACAAAAATGTATTCCTAAGAGAATCTGTTCTTATTTCTCTCTGTAAAAAATGTTGGCTAGTTTGCAAATTTGGCAATACTTTGGTCTAAAGTCAATGTAGAAAAGGAAAGTTTAAAAAAAACCAACCCTAAATATAGGAAAAGTAACAATAGTAGCAAGATGTATTCTGGGCATTTCTCAGTCATGTAATTAAACCCTTATGACCCAACTTTACAACTTCAGGAGATAATTTTTGAAGGTTGATAATCTATGGTGTGCACATAGAGTAGGTACACATTGGTTGTCACACAATGGGTTTTTTTATTGTTTGCATTTGAACCAAGAAGTAGTGTTTGCAGGTTTTATTCAGAAGTATCAGAAGAAAACTAGAACCCTGTTTGCTAGCAGTGTATTAACACTATTCCATTTCCATTCCTCTGAAAAAAACCTCAGTTTTCCTACTTTTTTGCATAGTTTTTCCATTTCCTTAAAGTTCTGAAACTTGGACAATTATGAAACTCCTTTGCTAAGGAAAGATGCCTCCTTATTCTCGTTAAAGAGAGAAGCAAGCTTCTCCATGTTATTTGCCTATAATAAATAGTTTCTTATGTCTTAAGAGTTCAGTGGTACTTCCAGCTCTTGAAACTGGTTTAAGTCTTTCACAGGGAGTCTGACTTTCATTATGTATTCCTAAGATTCCTATCAGAGGACTGAAACTCATCCCGGGCCTCAAACAGAAAGTGATATAGCAAGAAGGAGGTCAAAATTGTGACATGTCCTTTGGAAAGGATGGTATGAGGGACAAAGGGTGAAAGATACCTAGGACTGACCATGAGCAGTTGGGTTTGTCCATATCCAAACAGTGGAGGGAACTATCTTCATTGCTTTCTAGTACTCTTAAAATTTTCAACTGTTTTGTAGTTGTGTGAATAATTTTCCAGAAAAGATGGAACAAGAGCTTGTGGAGATGTTTTAACAGCATTATGGACTGGCTGTCTTTAGCTATGAGTCAATCTGAATTATACTGAAGATGTCTCCTGGCAACGTAATGACATTAGCCTTAGCAGTGCTGTGGCTCATTTACTCTTCTGTGGTTAACATTGCAGACAGAGACAAGTTTTGGAAAACAGATGTTTGGAAACTTCAGAAGGTAAAAGGTGGGCTTGGCAGCAAGCAAGTCTACAAGCTTTATCCGAAATGAGAAGGTCATGTAAAATAAAAGGAAAATTTCAGTTTTCTGGCAAAAATCATGAGAGCAAGAACCGCAGTTCAATAAAAATTAATGTTACTATACTTAACCTATCTCTGCTTTTTAAGGTTAATAAACCCAGAACAAGAGTAGAATTAATTTGAAAATATAGCGTACAAAGTTGGGTAAGTTTGTTAAAATGTAAGTTGGGGAAAGCCCTGAGACAGAGCCACAGGAGAGACAAGGAGAGAACATAGGTGCAGCTTATCTGTTTTGGGCAATAAATGTTAAATTTAATGATCTCCAGTGCCAATTAAAATTGTAGAATTGCAAGAGCAAACTAGTTGTTTGGACAGAAATGCTTTTAAATGGACAAGATTACTGATAGCTGGCTTTGTACATGAATAAAATAATTTACATCATGTGAGGGTTTTTTTTTGTAATGAGTGCTTTCCACTTGAAGTAGGAAATATGTAGTGAGCAAGCCTGTTACACCACGATGTCTGGTAGCCTCACCATTTTCCTAACTGACAAAGTTCCACAAAGTAAATATATGTTAAGACAGGCTTTTTAGGGGTCTGTGCAATCGTTTTTGTTCAGGCCTCTGGAGCGCAAAAACCTTCTCAGCTTAATTTCTTTTTTACCTTCTGAACAGCATGATTTCATTAAGGATATATGCATGAAAACATGTATGTGTATATACATATGGTTTTAAGTTTATATATTTTATATCAAGACAGAATTTTATACATATTTATATCGATAATATTATATCTATAAATACATATGCAGGTAATATTGTGTATGTTTAAACTCCACATTCTGAGATTTGTTGCTTTGCTTTCCAGTGTTATTAAAAATTTAACCGTGTCTCCAACTGAGACACTTTGTCATTTTGAGAGCAATGTAAATGTTAATAATTAAAAGCAATTAAAAAGTGTGTTAAAAGTCATGTAATTTTTATAGGCTGGCTGACTGAATAATGGATGTCTCCTAGATTTTCTGGAGTGCCAAAGTATTATTAAACAAAGCCTTTTGGCATACTAGAAGTCCCGTAGAAATGAAATAACCTATTTTGTCAACTTGGAAATCCATCTGAGGTTTTGGAATGAAATTATTCCAAATTATAATCCCTGATAAATCACATAATCACCATGCTGTTGGACTACTCCAAAGGAACTCTTTCTTTCTGTGACTCCTGATGTACAGAATTCCAAGCGACAGGTCAAATAAAAGGAATACATGTAAAAAACCATTCTGAATACATTAAGTTTTACGTATTCTCTAGTGACCATAAAGCCTAAACTTTAGCCACAATTTAGCTCACTACTCAGAAGTAAATACTACATTTCTAGCAAAGAGGAAATGTTGATCTCTTTTTCTGAAAGAATTAACTGAAGAGCTAAGAAAACAAAATGCCTCCTCCCTTTATCTTTTTCTAAAAATAAATAAGTACATTAAAAAAAGCCACAGCTGCACAATTGGGTCAAGAGAATTTTACAAAGAGTAACAGAATTGGGTGGGTGAATAGAGTTGTAGCAGAGAGCAGTCCAACCAGAAGTTTAAAGTCAGTATTTCTTGATGGCACTGGTGTTTTATAGGGCCAAGCCTTTCAGCACATAGTTTAAGCATGGACCTTGATGAGCCTTAGGTATGTAATCTTTTTGCATTTCCTTGAAATCGCTGTATGAAGTGTACAATATAGGTTACAAGTGCTTCTTACTGCTTGTCCGTTACATCTCTGTCTGGCACCAATGAATCTTGGCACACTGAATCTGTGCCGAAGAAGCATTGAGTTAAGCTGTGTTCTAAAGGGAAACTCTTAGCTATCACTACAGGTTCTTCCCCCAAACCTTTCTATTTCACAGTGCTGCATATTCACTATGGTTGCTTGGTTCAAAGAACTGAACAGGACAGCAGGCTGCACACCACCCATCCTAGGGTTAGCACTTTAATCCTGGATTTCCCGTGGTGTTTAAGTTCTCCAGGCACATTGCCATCAATTCCAGAATCAACATGCAGACTGCCACTGCACTGTGTCCAAAGTTTTATAAAAATGTGAATTTTACATCATTTACTACTGCACATATTTTCTACAATTTCAGATTCTTGACGCAGCTTTTGAGTCAGAATGAGACAACTTCTCTAGGACAGAAATAAATTGGGCTTCTCTGATAAGGAAGAACAGGTGACCTGGTGTGTGGCTTATGCATCTCTTGTAGGGGAGTTCATATATCTGTGGAGAAGTCTTCTTCAGATTAGGTTTGTAAGCAGGACTGTTGTCAAAAGTGTCAATGGCAAAGCACTGACACTCTAACCGTTTCCAGAAAGCAATGTTAAATAGCAGCGCTGAACGATCAGTAAGAGTAGTTTCACTGAGCATACAGATGGATGATATACCATTTTCGTAGTTTATGTTGCCACTGTCTTAAGAAGTATCATTGAAGCTGGATTGGTTCCAGGCTGTAATTGCTTCCGTTATATTCCAAATGAATAAAAATCACTTGATAGTCACCCGTTGTGGATGGCAATTGGAAAAGAAACAGCTTTTACTCTGATTTTCTGAACAGAATTGTTTAAGAGAGTTCTGTAGCCCATTCTCCTCCACTGCTCCTACAGATTCCTTGATGTTGGAGTTTGTACACTGGGGAAGGGCCTTTGGGCTCGTACCTTTCTGTGTACTTCTATTGCAATGGTGGGAGAGGACTCAAAGATCTTTACTGGTCTGGGCAGTATTTTGAAAAAACAGAGTTAATATAAAGGAAAAAGTAGTTTCTTTCTAAATTATTTCAGGCCTCTGAACCAACCACATATTTATTCTATTGAAATCTCATCTCTTTCATTTAGTAGGATAGTTTATATTCTGCAATGCAGCTAAGCATTACCTTGAACGAGAAAAATATTCTCTTAGCTCTTCACTTACCAAAGGCAAATGATGGAAATTAGTTCAGAAATCTGCCTGGATTTCTTCATGTCCTTGCAATGTCTGCATGCCATGTAAATTCTGTCTGCTTTTATGTCTGCAGTGAAACCATTGCCAGCCTCAGAGCTAGAGACTTGTAGATCATGATTTAGAGAACAGAAAAATTTGGTGAATCAAATGCTTGACTTTGCTGGTTATTTTCTGTGAACTGCAATTTATCTTCTGAAGTGTGTTCCTCCGTGGCAGATAACTGAGGGGGAAAAAAAATACTTTTGCAAAACATCCTCAATACAGAAAATTACTGTGAGTTTTCTCCACCCCGCTCCCTTTTGCTGCTGTATCAGTGGGGGGAGGGGTTGTTTGTTTTGTGGGCTTTTTTAATTTCAATTTTAGAATTTAATTTCGGTTCTGTTTCCTGGATTCTAGCCTTGTGAGTGCAGCTTCTTATCACGTGAATCAAATTAGATTGACAGATGAGCTGAGGCATACCTTTGTAAGGTATCAACTATTCAGATTCTGGAAATAATTTTCCTGAAATAGGACTGCGTCCTTATCTATAAAATGAATAAAACTGCAGTCCTCCCATGCAACAGTATTTTTAGCACATTACCATGTAATTAAGTTTAGAAACAGGACAACCCCTTAAGGTGTCGGGGATTGGGAAATCTCTACCTTTGCGAAAAAGTAGCACCATATTTAGTAAACTAAAAAGAATAGTCAGGAAGGCACTGTAAAAATTTTGTTAAATGAGGTTTAAGAGCTGGGGTGTTAGCTAGGTGTGGTGTTTTATCTAATATTATAGGAAGTGAAGCCCTTTTTCTACAGGCTCAATATTAACCTTTTTGAAACCCCTCAGGATTTTAATCTCACTGTCTTCTGTGGTGCCTAAGAAAGTCACCTGTGCTTCAGCACACTAGATATTTTTGGACTGCGGTTCCTCTTACAGAAAGCATAGATGTGATAATGTCGGAATTTTCTGTCAGTTCTTGTCAGAAGGAGGAGTTTGATAGAGCTAACAACTAAAAACACAAAAAAGTGTTTAGTCATTTCAAGTTGACAGTGTTTAGTGAAATTTGATGATGTGTGAGTTCAGTGCCAAATTTCATTTGCAGATTCTGTTTTATACAATTCTGGTTTATTTAAAGTAATAGATGTACAACAGTGAATACTGCAGAAAAAAAGTATGATGATGACTTTATAGAAAAGCAAAAGTTTTTTCAGATTTTCATTTTGGAAAATTCAAAATATTCTGAGTTCTCTGAAAATACATTTAAAGGGCTTAATTTTGTTTGTATACTGCAAATAATATAAGTGATGTTTTGGGAATCCTGTATTAATGGATACTTGTACAAAAATTAAATTTAAAAAAAAAAAAGCTCTAGTGTTCTAAAATACTAATAAATAAGAAGGTACAGAAGCCCTGTAATAATGTGTTTATCATAATTTTCCAAGGCCAAGTTGCCAACTGTGATCTGTGAATCATTAGAGGTCCTCTGGGCATGTTGCTGATTTCTCCATCTGGTTTCCATCAGTCGTGCCCTTCTCCAAACTTCGTAGTTCTAAGAGTGTTCCCGGTTGGCACTTGCAGAGATCTGATCCAACTGTGAATTGTAGGATCATGGAGAAGCTGGGGGGTAGGGGTGGGGTGTTCCATGCAGCAGCAAATGAATGAGTAGGTTTCTGCCAGAGAATAGTGGTTCGCCCTATGGGAAAGTGTTGCTTGCCCATAGTCTCAGCCTATTAATGGAATGAAAAATACAGACAGTTGATAGGAATGACTACTATGTATAACTAAATTGCACTTTAAGTGGTGCCTTAGAAGAAATGGAGAGTTCATTTTTTTTTTTCAGTTGCAAACATCAACTTAGTGAATAAAAGTGAGATGGTCATTTCTGCTAGCGAACAACAGTTCTAATATTTTCTTTCCCATTTTCTTACCCCAAGATTCCTATTTTGAATCTTTTCTTTAGAATATGGCAATAAAAGTTCTCAAGCAGGTTTGATTCAAGTGACATTAATGTCTCCCACCCTGCAAATGCCTCTTCTGATTCCTAAGCAGGCTGAAAAATCAGAGCCTGGCTTGAGCTGTTAGAACACATGCAGAGATCTGTGAAGAAAAATTAACCTTTCTCACAGACTGCAAGAATAGCGAAAAGAAGAATAATCATGAAAACTATTGCTGAACAAAACGAATTATTTTTAGAAGCCCTGTTCTCTTAGCTCAGCCAGTTGAAAAGAGAAGCCATTCTGTGCCTATGTATCTGCCTGTCACTGTATAGTGTAGACACATGGAGTATATGTAATAAAGCTTTTTCAGTAGAATAAGAATATCCCTCTATTACTCTTATACTACCTGTTCTTTTGAAGAGGCACTGATTAAAGAACAGTGAATTTTAGGTCACAGTAACCTACCCTTCTTCACAGGTTTAGAAATGGTCATTTCTGTGTTACAATGGTCTACCAGCACTTTTGTTTCTTTGTTCATGTTTTTGAAATTATAAAAGATTTTGTATCTTAATTAATTTGAAAGTTGGAGCCATTTAAAATGGAGCCTCTCTTTTGCATATTCTTCAAAAATCCATCACCATCCTCATCTTTAGATTTTTAGAATACAAGAGGTTTTAAAGATCATAAAGATTTTAATTTCTGAGGATTCAGGTAAAGTCGCATGAAAAAATTTCCAAGAACAACAAGGGTGGATGTTTCCCTTCTTCTTTCAATACTGAATTCCTGTGCAGTTTTACTTGTGGACTCCTCTGCAGTGTCACAATGCTGCAGTATATCAGAAAGACAAAGTTCTAACGCCATAGAAATTAAGTTATTAGATCCCGGGCCACCAGAGATCGTTGAGGGCAATAGTGAAACTTCAAGCTCCAGATTAAGCCTCATGGGAGCTATGCGATGTACCTCGTCTTGCTGGCAAACAGAGAAGTTATACTAAATCAGGCTGAGAATCCATCTCAATGCCAAATTCAGTCAGAATCTGCTTTGAATCAGAGACAAGTTGTCTCATGGATGATTAAGGTGCTGTATGATAGCAATAACCTCTGGTTAGCTGCCTCTTCTGTGAAGAATTACTAAATATGCAAATGCTTTTGTCACCTTAATCCTTTGTGTGTTGCCTCTCAAACACTTTGTATGGAGCAGGACCTGAGTGAGGCAGTATTTGTTACTCTGTCATTCTTTCCCCTTCTCTCTTTTTCTCTATTTTAGAGTGAATTTCAGTCAGATAAGATTAGAGCCATCCCCCAAAATTGAGGAAGAAAAGAAGTGATTGCATTCATCTGGTAGGAAGTTTTAGGCACGTGCTAATGACCCAATTAAAGATCTTAACTTTTAAGGATGTGCTCTTTGTAGTGGACTGGGGTTAATGCAGATGAATGACACTTGAATGGTCCATAGGTAGATCCTAATATAAAGACTTTTTAGTATAGTTAAAAGAAACTCAGGAGCTCAAAACAAAAACAAACTAACAAAGAAAAGCCAAACTCCACAAGTCCGGCAGATCCTGAAACAAAGTGGTCTAATACAGTTCTAACTATTTATCACAGGATTTTCATATCTAAAAATAAACCTTTATATATCCCAGCACTGAACAGCGGTTGGACAGGTTAACAGTTTTGCATAGCTGTTATAGTTACAGTGGACGCAACATGATTATGTGGCCTCAGGTTGTTTGTACATAGTAATCCTCTAGTCTGCAGGCAGATAACACTATTGGTAAATTTTGAAAATAGTGCGGACTAAAGCAAAGAGCGTACTTTAACTTACATAGGTATTAACTATTTTTTAAACTGAGAAAAAGAGAAAGATTTAGAGGAAGAGAGTTAGGGGGTTCTGTGAAACTAGTGGCCTGAAGTTTGCAGTGTATTGAATGATTTCCACTTTCTTTTCTCTACCAAAATGTATGAAAAAAGTGGATAGTTTGGCAAATCATATTTTCTTGTATTTATTTGTGACATCTGTTGAACTCCCCAACACAAAATTACTGTGTAAGTGGGTTTTATTTTAATTTGTTCTACGGATCATTTTGGTAATACTCGTATTTCCATTGGCAATGAACTGAAATGGATTCCATTGAAAATGAAAAAAAAATAATGTAGAATTCTACAAAGGCTTAATCTCTGGTTTTTCGTAGTTCTGTAATAATATTATTTAAGTGAGTGTAGTTTTGTGATAAACAGGAAACATCAAAGAAGAGATTTTTGATAGATGCTTGGATGCTTGTCATATCCTTGATACTTATGTATGGCAGTGCATTGCCTAGGCTTACAAGATCAGATTGTACATATATAGTGACACAGACCTACAGGAACCTAAAGTTCCGGTCCAACATAGTAAGAGTTCTCACTAACAGTGTATTATATACTGTATATATACAGTATATATATATGTATATACATGTATGTGTATATATATATACAGTATATATATAACTGCTATTCTAATCTGTGTTGACATTTTACTGCCATAGTAGATGATCATCCTTGTAAAAAACAGTGAAATTCTGAATCCGCAGGACTCAGCTGTGGACTTGCAGGTTTTCTTTCATATGTTTGTTAACAGTTTCCCATGTTCAATGAGAATGCATCAACACCTCAAAAACAGTAAAAAGCATTTTGCCTTTGAAGACTAACCTATGTAGAAAGTAGGGTCATGTCTTGACAGTGACTAGCAAGGTGACTGAATCTGCCGAGGGGGTTTATTGTAGGAGGCAGGAGGTAGTGTACATACGCACACCATTGTGGAGAGGTCTAAATTTCCTCTCCTTCCTCTAACCAGGCAGTAGTTGAAGGTGCCAAAGTACTTAGAAAGTTTGCTGTGCTTTCCACACAGGCATTTGCTTGTCACTGGTTGGCAGGACACCCTTCTTTCTCTCTTTAAATTGTCTGTGATTTCAGTTCACAGACTTGTTGGTGAAGTTTCATTCCGGTTTCACCTTGATTCTTTTTGAATACTCACGAAAATTTATTGGAAATTTTGTCTCTGGGGTTTTTGTTTTGCCTTTCTTTTTTTTTCCCCTCCTCCTCCAGCAGGATTGGTGCCCAGTCCTATGAACTGTAAAACCAGGGTTTAAATGTGGAATGTATCTATCATTGAATCTTTTATTCTGTATTAATTCATAGAATATCAAGCACGTGAATCTAAAACCTGTATGTGATATATGCACATAGACCGTTGCTGATACTTTCTTAAAATCAGGAATGATTAGCTGGTTGGGGATTTGTCAGTGTGTTGGAAACCCACATTGTAGGGGTACTGAAAGAGGAATTTAAATTAGCAGATCGCAAACTATTCTGTTGCCAACATGTTTGCTTGGTTGTTCACTCTAGTCTCTTTCAGCTTTTAGAAGCTAAGAATTCAGTCCTCTGAAATTCCTGAAATCAAAGACTTGGTGCTCCCAAGATTCAAGTTGACAAGGAACTGTTCTAGGGCAGCAGTGTCAGGTAGATTGTATTTAAAACAAGAACCTTTCCTTCTTTTCATTTGCACAAAGATGCTTGAAATGTCAAGTTTTTATTCAGAATTCTAATAAAACCACAAATGGGAAAGTCAAAATCCTCCACAAAAAGGAATATTACCCAAGAGAACTGGGTAGTTTTATTTGCAAAGAACTTTGTAACTATGTATTGGATGACATTTAAGCACTGAATATTGTTATTTTAATTGTATTGTGATACAGAGCAAGCACCGATGAAACCAGTAAACTGCAACAATGCGATTGTACAACTTCATTTTTTCCAAAGGTTTATTGCTTGTGTTCACTAAAGTCTGAATTGGTGTTTAAAATGAGGACTTGCCTAGAGGAGATTATTTTTTTAGTGTACATTTCACTGGACAGCAAAGCAATTACTTCCTAAACTTAGAAATTATTCTCTACCACATTATAGCAGGATTAGACACATTTTGGCATTTGAGCAACTTTCAACACACATTTTGCGCATAAGAAGAAATAATGCCATTTGACAATCCGGCAGAGAAAAAAAATGTTCAAAATTTGGATTGTTTTCCAAGTTGTCCAGGGATTTGCATGTTTTCTATGGCAGAGATGTAGATTGCCGTAACATTCAGTTTGCCATCTTTATTCTGCAGAGGCATATCGCGTCACTGTGGGCAACTGGGCACCCTCGGGGAAAAATACTCTTTCATTTTCCACACCTTCAGCTAGCAATGGTTGAGTTAAGAGATAGAGTTAAGGAGACAGCATTAACTTAAATCCAGTCATTCTCAAAGAAAGAATGAAGTGATGTTAAGTCATTTGGTTAATTATGTAGTTAAAGCCCATTTAAGGTGATATAGTCTTGGCAGCACCAAGACTGAATCATGCTGAATTATGCTGAAAACAGTAAAGAAAAGGCCCAGATTCTGATCCTCTGAATCAAGCATGAAAACTGAATGCAAAACATGCTGGCAGTGAGTTTCATTTCCTCTGCGTAAATAAAGCATCATCTGAGTGTTTGAGGGCTGCAGTAGTTTGCATTTGGTTGAGCTCCTAATCAAATGGCCGTTTCCATTTTGACAAGGACTGAAACAGAATCATAAATTTGAAGAGATGGAGTTAACAAGCTTCCTTCAGCTGCCGCCTTTTCAGCAGAAAATAAGAGAAAGGTAACATGGATTGTCTAGCTAGTTACAGTGTCAATAAGAGATGTAACAAAATTTCTCCCTTGTAGTTCAATTTTACTACACTTTTTTTTTAAAAAAAAAAAATACACCCTGAAGCTGTGTATTTTTTCTCCTGACTCATTTTCTGCTTTGTGAAGAGCTTCACAGGTCTGTTGAGCAGAACTAAACTTTGCATAGCTGCATGAAATCTGAAATGCCTGAGTGAAAGAAATGGATTAGGCTGATAATCTCCTATCATACTTCAAACAATTCGAACCATAGGGGTTTAAAAAGCAATAATTTTGTATGGAGAAATTAAAAAAAATAAAGGAAGGTTATACTAATGACATACTGCCAATAAATAATAATTTTCTTTTCTTAAAATAATTTCAGAGCATTTTAAAATAGTAAAGGAGTATCTTTACGTGTAGGCTTGGCCACAGGTAGATTGCTTGTCTATTATGAAAAGAATTTATTCTACATCTAATTCAAACGAATTATACTGATTTATTTCTAGTTCTTCTGTCTGTTCTCCACCATTTGCTAGTATTATTTGTGAAAGAAGGAAATATGCAAAGACTTCGTGCCTTCTGCCACACGCTGGGTGTAGTGCTGTAAAGGGGAAGTCGAATGGAAAAGAAATTGTCTTTTGTGTAAATGTCACTTTCGGCCTTCACAAGTTGTTCCAGATCAAATCTTTTCTTTGAGAATTAGCCAACGATAGACAGGAGGAATAATCCTTGAACTATAATAAACGTATTCATCAGAAATCAATCTTAAAAATAATTTCCGCCATTAAATGTAGTGTAAATTGAAGAAGAAAATATGATTGAATCTGGCATGGGGGAGAAATCCTGTAACATCTTTTTATATGGAATTCAATTTTAGTGTTAATTTGCTGGAAGCTTACAAAATAGAACAACAGTAAACCACTAATGAAGGGAAAGGATTGCTAATGAGGGGATGCACAAATTTAAGAGAAAGTCAAAACACTGTGATTGCTGTTGAGGTAAATGATAAATTAAATTTTAGGGTCCTGTTTTCACATCCTGCACTCCAGAAGGTTTCATGAAGTCTTTCATGGAGGGAGAGGAAGCGTGTGTGTTTCATCTTGCAGGTAGAGACAGATGTTTGGATTTTGCCTATGACGTATTTTACAACATAATTGCTGTTAGTTTTTCTCAAAATTACTTTCATTGCAAATGCCATTTTTTGCTTTAAGCTGGTAGATAGATGACATTTTTTCCTTTGTGTACCACTTGCTGTTTCCCTCACGCTGCCGTGAAGAGGTCCTCTTTCCAGTGTTACTTTGCTACTGGGTACATTGGGTCCTTCAAAGACCCATCGTTTTATGTTGCTGAGGTTCACCTGATTTTAAATACAAGACTGTGACTGTCCTGTGACCATATATGCCAGGGCAGGTCTTCAAATTGCTCATTTCAGTATTATCTTGAGAGACCTGCCATCTCTGATTGTGGTTTTTTTTGTCTTCCTTATTTTTTTTATAGGAAAGTCTGGAGAACATATGCAAAAAGGCAATTCATCTATTTCTAGCTTCTGCAAAAATGAATTGTATGACTGACTGGTAAAATGCTTACACAAGATTTTTACGCTCTTAAATGGTGCTACTCTTTGCAAGTAGGAAAATATTGATTTATTAAGAAAATTGAGTGTGCATTCCTAAAAGCAGATTTTATCCCTGATTTCTATGAGATAGGCTTCACACCAGAATAGCAACAGAGGAAGGAAAGAATTGGCGGGAGTGTCCAAAGTTATCCTTTAATGAGGTGAAAGGCTGACTGTCAGAGTAACAGAGACTTTTAAAGAAACAGCAAAATTGTGGTTTCCTTTGGATGAGGAGGATAAGTGATCTCAGAGCTGATCAGCTGGCCAGGCTATGTTTTGGCAGTCGAAAGATAGCACACGTAACTGTTCTTTATGTCTAGAATTTTCTTTTTGATTGGCCCATCAGTGATCTTTAATTTATGAGAACTCTGTAATTGGCAGGTTGCTGACTTTCATTGTTGTTAATTTTTGTTTTTCTGAGTGGAGCACGTGTGGGTGTGTGTATAGTTTGGCAAGAATATGCAAACATACATACTCCTCTCTCCATAACTCACTTTTCTCAGGGAAGGGAGTGGTAGTCAGAAGATTAAAAAGCGTTTGTTCAGACTGTAAATGGTACTTTCTGTTACCACACTGTGAACTGATGGGGAGGGACTCTTTATCAGGGAGTGTAGGGACAGGATGAGGAGGAATGGTTTTAAACTGAAAGAGGGGAGATTCAGATTTGATATCAGGAAGAAATTCTTTATTCTGAGGGTGGTGAGCCCCTGGCCCAGGTTGCCCAGAGAAGCTGTGGCTGCCCCATCCCTGGAGGGGTTCAAGGCCAGGCTGGACGGGCTTTGAGCAACCTGGGCTGGTGGGAGGTGTCCCTGCCCAGGGCAGGGGGTGAGACTAGATGATCTTTCAGATCCCTTCCAACCTAAACCATTCAATGATACAGGAGAGTAAAGCAGTGCAGACTTTGGGTTTGTATGTTGAAATTTCCTTCTGTCATGGATTCTTTCTTTCATATATAGATTTTAAAAATCACGTAAACATTGTGGAAGAACTTTTCTTTTTAGCAACTGAAAATGCTAATAAGTTTTCTTACATGCATGTAAACTGAACAAATGAAACTCTACCTTCCTGTTCCCTGGTGTTTGTGGTAGTTTAGGCTCATTCTTAAGGTCCATGCATTCAGGGAGCTATATAATGTGTTCATGAGAGCCTCTGTTCTAGAGAGGGGAGCTGAAATCAGTATCTGTGAAGGGTTGGAGTGTTAAATCAAAACTGAATATATATGATGAAATGTAAAAGATTTAATCAAAAGCAGCATGTTTAGCTACTGCTTTTCCTTCAATAGATCATGAGATTTTTCCCATATTTACATCAGATTTTCCACATTCATGGTTTTTCTATTTTAAAATGCACATCAATGCTGAAATGCTAGTTCACCAAAAGGCAGCCTCCTCGCAAAGGTACACAAATGGTGTGCTAAGTAATGGTTGTCATAGATGTACATTCTTGTCAAAATGTTTTTGGGAAAATAGAAGTTAGTTTAGTGCTACAGACAATGGAAATACTATAAATAGCAGTTCTGGAGCTATATGTCCTGCACTTGGAAATTTAGCAGAAATATTAATCCTTTATGTGCTATTATGCCTATTAGAATGACAGACATTTTGTTTGTCACTGGAGCAGGGAGATCTGTCAAGACATCTGATCTCTGGTACCTTGGTGATCTCTGGTAATAATTTTTTTTGTAGGCAGGTGTTATTCTTCAGTAGATAGTTGGAAAAAAGAATCAGTGATATGTTTTAGAAAACTTCATAAATGTGCAGCCGTCTGAGCCTATCTTTAATTTTCAGTTTCATTCTTCACTTTGCTGATAGCTGTATCAGAATTCACTGATGCTCACCTTCATTTAAACAGTGTGGTGAGATTTCGTCTAGATCTCAAGAAGAGAAAAACTTGGTATCATTTGCATTTGACGTCCCTACACTACAACATTTAAAATGCGTGCATAACTACTATCACAGTCTATTTTAAAAATGCAGAGGGTAGCTAGCTGCCTTTGCTTCTGTGATAAAGTGGCAGATGAGACATCATGCTGTGTCCCTTGGAACAAAGGGGCAGAGTTGATCTTCAGCTAATATTATTGATACTTTTGAATTAATGTGTTCAGAAATGCAGCTAAGCTATGTTCTATTGAATATTCCCTGCTATCTTGTGGTCTACTTTTATTTTTCCTCAGGTTTCCTGACAGCCGTCATATGAACACATACATTTGCACTGTCTTTTTCAGTTCTTCATGTGCCTACAAATGGTGCCTAATTTCAAAATCTTTATTCATAATGGGAGAAAAATTGAACCTTGCCTTTGATTAACCTTCTGTTTTGAAATTCAACCCATTGCAATTCAGAAGCATCACTTAAATTTGTTATCTGTTAATATTTAACCGAAACTAATTTCTTTTGGCTTTATCAGAGCTAATTAGTTTGCTTGAGGACTGAAGATCTCTCAGTATTCCTTGTTACAAAGAAATACATCAGGAAAAAAAAAAGCAATAGTTGAATATTCAATATGAATAAAAATCTATGTCAATGAAATTCATAACAGACAGGTAGAAATATAGTTGACAGTATCTGGTCTCAAGTGTCTCAAGTGCTGGAAGTTTTAGTGTAGTTTCTAAATGTTCTCCAAGGATTTGTTTTGCATAGAGAATTATAATTACCTTGTGAGAGATCCATATCTTACTTCACGAATAGATTTTCAGCTGTAGGCTTGCTTTTAGTTGATGCGTTGTGAGAGTTCAGAAATTAAGCTGATATTGTCTGTGTATGGCTTAGGACGTTGCTATACAAAGATGAAACACATGCTTATTTTAATCAAATATAATCTTTTCTCTATTTTTTTTCAGTTGATGATTCATGAGAAAACATAATTTTGATAGTTTTAAGAAACACACATCAAACAAATTTTGTCTTTAATAAATAAAGATAAATTAGTTCTGTTCATTGTTTTCCTGAATTGCACTGATAGTGAACAGCATGTGAGGATGAGAAACTGTGAAGTGAAAATACGTTCAGGTGAAATGAAATTGTAACTAATCTACATCTTCCCAGAATTTAAACTGAATTTATTCTTTTTCAGGTTTTGGGGCGGTGTATATTACTGTAGGTGTTTTTAAAAATGTGTTCATCCCTTTGTATGTCTGTTAATGGAAAAAGAAGAATATTGGTGAAGTAGACAGTACAATGAGTTGGTCTTATTGTTTCGGGTATTGACTGCAGTCCTAAAGCATTAGGTTTTGCACCAAATCAGATCCTTTATTAAACGGAGTAATGATTTCATTAATCTGTTTCTCAAACTGGCCTTGTACTTGCTTTAAACTTGAAATAAACTTGGATACTGGCCTTTTGGTCCAGGCTGTACAGTCTTTGAATTATTTTTGAATTAAGCTTTTCAGTGGCTCAAACCAGATCAGAGAGACATACTCCATCAGTTATTTACAATTTAAAATTATTTTTTTTAAATTATGATCAATTGAACTTTGCGTGATCAGTTGGGCAATGCTGATGCAGTCTCCTGAAAAAGCTTTGCTATTTTGAGGTTTCTAGACCAAAGCTGAATGTTAGCTGAATGAAAGTATAGTTCAGATGAAGAGCCATTCAAATGCAGGTATGGAGAATGTTACTGTTTAAAGCATCCTAATTTCTGTCACAGACGGAAGCCCGGAAGCTAGCATTTGAACGGTATTTGTTAGCATATACTACTTGGCAGTATCTTTCAGTTGGAGTACTGGGAGATTAAAGTCATAATTCATTTAGAAGTAAGTTTTTAAATGCATAAGTATAGGATCAATTTTTTTACATTGTTTTGGTGAGTAGCAATTTGAATTAGGGAAAATAAGACATTCTTTGTCACTAGTGTTTTTCCATTTTTTCTCTTTTTTATTCTATCCTCAAAGCCTTTCCTGAGAACTTCTACAAAGCTTAAAATTTGTAGCTGCCACAACAATTGATTTTTGTGAGCTGAAAAAATTTAATATGACAAGCCCTAAAGCTAAACATTATTAGCATTGGAATTACTTTCTTTTTGATCTTTAATTCAGCATGTGAAATTGTCAACACTTAATTTTGTACAGTGGAATAGTATATTCCAGTAGTAGTAAACCTTTACATTGTCTTACTATTTTCAGAGATTTCCTTGAGTAGGGTTATTTTCACTGTCCAGAGTTTATTTTTTTTATTTCCCCTTTCTGTATCATTTGAGTCAAGATTTATTTTCAGTCAGTTTACAAATTAGAAATATTTTACATCATTATTCCGCCCCTTTCCATTTCTCTGACTAACATTATTTGCTAATCAGCTGGTATTTTACATGGAAGAATTCTGTGTTCTGATGTGACTCTTCCTGGTTGGTTGCTGTAATGGTCTTCGGACTTATGAGCTGTTCTCAGGTTGTTTATATTTTAAATGTAAAACTTTGATTAAATATCAGCAAATGTACAAATCACAACAATGAAGATTGTATATGTTTTTTAGGAGGACATAAAATAATGAGAATTTTATACAAAGTGACAGCAAGAAAGACGTTTTTAAAAGCTATGTTCAGGATATGAGTAGTGCATGCTTATATTCAAAAGGCTTTATGGGCAAAGAGAAATTGAATTTCCCAGTGCTCAGATTGTTTTGAGTGACAGAAGGCAAAATCCTTTTGCGGTCTTTGTAACCGTTTTACACATCTCATTTAATAAATGAGCAAGTAGGAAAAACATAAACTCTGTGCTTCCCTGATGTGTCAAGGTTTTATCTTGGAAAAACTATGAATAAACTTTGGTTTTTAAATGAATGCAAATGCTTTAAGTCCCAGAATGTCCTGGCAGTTTTGGGGATGTAGTAATAGCAAGCTGGATACAGAAACTGGGTGAAAGCTTACAGAATCTTTCTGTTCAGCCTCAAGCAGTTAATTATCAACTTTTAAAGAATAAACCAAAATGTAAATATTTACTGATGTTACAGATCACAAAAAGCTTCCCTGCCTCAGGTACTTACGGAAGCAAGAACTGAGCATGGCTTGCCAGCCTTCCTTGTATAAATAATATTAATCATACCGTACCAAATTACATGTTTTAAAGTGCTTTTGCCTCATCTCATCTGGTGGCTGAGAGGTGTCGGGCACAAGAAGGCCCTCCCCTTGAACAGCCCCCAGGGGAGTGATGTTCTCTTTCCAGGCAGTGGCTAAAAGGTCAGCTCCAACTGAAGATTAATTTTAATTTAAGAGTATGATGTGGTACAGCTTGAATGAGCAGAAGGAAACTCAGACCCTTTCTGTTTGCCTGTGTCATTAAGGAGGGAAGATGGATGCAAGTGCATACATACAGGACTACTTTCTGAGTAAGTGGGGGTGAAATACATTTCATTGCTACCACATGTAACTCTAAGTAATGAAATAATTAATGGTTTAAGACCGAGGGTAATATACAACTAATTAGTCATGTTGAAGCAAATTTAAGATTAATTGGAAATGCCAAATAATATGTTTGCTAAGACTTGGAAATAGCAAAGAAATAGGTCTGATTGCAACTTTAATGCCAGTTTCTAGCTGATGATTTTCTACCCTGTTGAAAGCAGTCAGGACTCTCTTTGGATTTGTGTCAGAGTTTAATGAAGGGGAAAATATGAGGGGGTTCAGATAAATTGCTTCAGTATTCTACTGGTCTTAAGCAGTTAATTCTTTGCCTGAATTGGGGCCTTGATGATTTAGTTTTCTTTTGATTTTATACTAAGCACGATAGTATATAGAAATCTTGCTGGCAGCATTAATTAGATTCAGGAAAGAGAAGATAAGGAGAAGTAACATGGCAAATATATTGGTTAGGTTTTGTGTTGTTTCTTATGATATGTTAACACAAAGTATTTTGTCTATTTTCTGCTCTCCTCAAAAATGCCTGGAAAATTGTCCTTCTAGACTACAGAGATGTAGAGAAAATTTATGACAGCAAAATAAGAAGATGTGGTAGTTCTTAAAGGCTTAAAGACTTGTATGTTTGTGTAGAGTGTGATACACTGAAGGCTTTTTGTGTTAGTATCTGTCTCTGACTCTGCTTTCATATTGCTGTTCAGTGCCAGTCAGATCATCTCAGAGCACGTTTCCAAAGTGGTCATTGCTGGTGACTGCCCCGGTTTTTCAGGGAAGTCGACAACCAGCAGAGGTCTTAACTACTGAGTTTCTCTTTGTGAAAAGCAGGTATCATGTATTTCTCCCAGCTTTACTCTACAAACTACTGACATCTTCAGCATGTATGTATATCAATATATGTAAGTGTTATTCTTGTGGGGATACTGCTCTCATCCTCTGCAGTTGCACTCTGTCAAATAACCTCTCCTAATATCAATTTTTTAACTCCAAGGCGCAAAGTGTCTCCAAGCAGCCACCATTTAAAAACTATAAAGCTACTTTCCATTTCCCATTTGCAGAGAATTTCTTGCCTCCAAAATTCTGTATTAATTAGACTTGATTCTAGCCCCTATTTTGTTTTATGCTGTAAAAAATAAAACGTAATATATTTAAGCAGGGACCTCCTTCTAATTGGGTAGTGCCTAATATGAAGTTTGGTACATTACTGATATTCAAGCTTGAACTAAAGTTCGAGTAATAAAATAATGACATATTAATTGAAAAAAATAGTTTTTGGTGAATTCAAGTATTGTCTAGCTATTGTATTTCTGCTTCATGTCCTTGGAATAGGACTTTAGATTATATTGAACAGAAGGAAAAGAAATGGCATTGCTTTTGCTAGGTGATAGTGCTGCCTTCTCTTTTTTGGCACTTAGGAAGGATGAATGCACAGTTCACTCATTGCTTGTCCGAGGACTGTGAGTAATGAATAAATTTCAAATTCTGACTGACAGCTTAAACTCATTGTTTTGTGATGTTTTTTTCCTGAGAATCCTTAGAAAAATTGTAAGTTTTCACACCTGTAAATACACACATAGTAAAACTATTAAGCTTTGTTAAAGTTGTTACATTTTGCTGAATGGATGGAGAAAATGATATCTGTGTTGTTTAGAACAAACGATGTAGCCCTTTCAGATTCAATGTTGGGTTATGTAAGAAATCACATAAAGTTCCATTTTTTTCCTAGTTTTCGTATTGTGCTTAAAACGGCTTGAAAACAGCTTTGATTAATAGAATATGATACATGGTGATTTCCCATTGTTTGAGCCCTGCAGATGAAAAGGCTTCCTGACTTACCCAGATGTTTGTTCTCCTGAGGAAGGAATGCAAAGCGTTGTTCCAATCTCTGTAAATGGGAATGAAGTGTATTGAGGTGGGCACTTACTTGTAGATAATCTTAAGGAAGATTTCGTTGGACCACAGAAGGACCAATGTGCAGTTTGAAAAGCTTTTCTTAAAAAATCATGCAGGGAAAGCAGTGGCCCATAATACTTTGTCTTGGTTAACTCATAAATTTGTTTAGTGTTCATATATACCATTTTTGCTTAACAGAAGATGAAAAATTGATTGTACAGTCTTACTTGAAGGCTGTAATATTATCTGTTCTGAAAACAGAACTTGTGGAGCATGAAGAGCTGTTTTTGAATGATGCTTCTGGCATTTAACCCTTAAAGTTATTCACCATATTTCTCTCATATCTGTCTTGAAATGAAAAAATACCTTGTTTTCAAGTCACTTATAATTTTTAAAAATTGTGCTAAACTTTGCATTGAGATTTCCAAAATTATGGAACATAGCAATATAAATTTCTGCCTAATAAAATTACTCTGAGACAATTGAATAATTACTAATGACACCAGAGTTCACACTCTTTTTTTAAAAATATTTGCCTCTCTAAGTGTGTTTCTTAAAAAATATGCCAATCTATGAAAACCATTTAGCTTGTTGAGCTTTAGTTGATGTTACGCCTAGGTTCAGTACATTCCATCCTTTTTTAGTGCCACAGGACTGAGCTTTTCACCTGCTGGGGCATGATGTTACCATGACAACAGTTGATCTTTGCTGTTCTCTCCTCTGTGCATGACAAAAAGGAAAGCTTTTTGAGAAATATTTGTGAAAGCTGATCTAACTAATTGCATTTTAATTATCAGTGAAATAGAACAAGAAATGGCTTGCTCTATTTCAGTAAAAATAAGAAATTTCTATTATAAGAAATGGCACAAAGAACTTGAGAATTTAATCAAAGTTGACAAGATCTCTCCATGAACTATTCTTGTAGAAAAGTATCTGCAACTGGTTTGTTAGACAAATACTACCGTACATGATCTTTAGAAGATCCTATAAGGCATTCTGCCAAGGGATCTCCAAGTTCACGTCGCCATTCACCAGTCTTCTGTGTATGTTCTGTTGATCAGCAAATGGAAACCTTAATGCCTCAGTACATAATTGAATAGATGCTTTCTGTTGCAGCCTCATCCCTAATGAGCTCCAGTGGTGATCAGAACAACTTTGTTCATGTTTTTTAGCTGATGTATTTTGTTTGTTCTGCCACTAGTGAAATCGAAGTAAGTGGAAAATGTGGATGCAAGCTCCTTGCATTATCACAAAGTGTGAGTGGAAATTCACGTATGTGCAAAAACCACTAAAACCACACTACGCATTTTAATTACTTTTAAATATTTGGTGGCATTTGGATTGACCTACATAAATAAGATAGATCTTTAATACATCCGCTGGACTCAAGGCAAAAGAACAATTTACTACCAATTGGAGATGTAAAACAAAAAATACGTAGTATGAGGGTAAAATAAAAAGAAAATATTTGTTAAGGGGGCAGTAGGGAATATCCCCTTCAGACAGTGCCAGCTTGATACCGGCATTCAAATGGGGTTTATGTTTAAGCCATGCTGTGTTTCCTTTGTGCCTTACTACAAGACCAGGGACTTTGTTCACCCCTTTCTCCCTTAGCAGTGGAGAATTTAAGATAGTATTTTTTTCTTTCCCTTGGGTCTATGTTGTCCCTGAAGGAACTAGAACTGTACCGTGGTAAATGAGAATTAGACCCTCTCTCTCTCAGATACATGGATTAATTTACTGTGTTGAGAAGTGAGTGTAAAAGTAATTGAAAGAAAACCCCCTGAATAAATATTGATTTTGCTTCAGTCCACAAATCAAATTGATTAACTTTCCAATACTGACTGAGGGAAAACGCTGCTGTAATATTAAGTTTAATTCACTACTAAAAGCTTCAGAAATATATTTTTACTGTATCTTTGGCTATGTTTATGTTCCCAGCAGCTGGATGTTTGTTGAAAGGTGGAACACAAGTGTGCTCGTTTTTTAAAGGAAATACCAAGTAGTAGTTTGGCTAACTTGAGGTGAGGGGGTATCTTCAGGAGGGTAGCCTGAACAAAAGCTAAAGCACATTGTATAGGTGCTCTGGGTGGCTAAATTAGGAACAGCTCTGTTTTTATATGGTCACTGATGAAAGCATTATCAGTATTGCATAATTTTAGTTATTGGAACAGCCTTAGTCTGAAAGTATTACGGTGTTAACATACATCAATAACTCATTATGATGAGAATTGACCTCTCCCTTACCCCTTATTTTTCTTTGAGGTTGATAGGCCTAAAATTACAATTGATTCTTCAGTTATCAGCTGTACATTTGTATACTACTTTTCGACAACAAGATTATGTATGATTTTGTCTTTCAGGAATTAAGCAGTTGTCCAATAATAACATTTCATTGTAAATGCTGAGAAGGTTTTAAAAGATGGTACTGAAAACATACAATTCCTGTCTTTGCTTGTTGGGATTGTGTTTGATACTTTCTACACAATTTAACAAGAAAAAAAAGTAATGAAGTGTGGAAAGACATTTGGTCTTTTGCTTCTGAGTATAGAGTCTAGTGGATGCATTCCATGTACCTCATGGAGGAAGCAAGGCGTCATAAAATACAAACATAATAGCCAATACTAAATAATGTTATCATGGGGAATGTCTGCTTTTTTACTGTCTTCATGATTGCTTCCTTCAGCCATGGTAGGTATAAAGTCCAAAAGCAACGTCTTGAAGAGAACTTGCATATTTGGTAATTCGCTATAAACAGCTGCAGCTAGAATGTCTGTTGTGTTGTTTATTCAGAACTATGGATGCTATAATAAAACTGTTGGACTTAGATATATCTAAAGTTATCACTTTACCCATTTTCATTATTAAAAGAGATGAGAAGGTCTTGTCGTGTTCAAATTATGCACCATAGGGGAAGAAAATAAAATGGAGAGGGTGATAAATGATTTTCAGTGATGGCCATAGTCTGAGCAGCAATAAATCAAATATGGTTCCCTGTCATTCTAAAATAGGGGAATCTTCCAGAAGTTCAGGTGAATCTGATATTGATCTGTCCTTTTCCTCTCCGGTACTGCAAAACACGGCAGTGAGTACCTTATCATATAAATCAGTGTTCTTATGGGGGTGACGTATTTGAGGCCATAGAAAAGATTGTGTGGACAAATTCTGAGAAATAGTTGCATGAAAAGCGAACACTCCAAAGGACAAGACAAAATGAATGCAAATGAAATGAGTTGGTAGCCCAAAGCTTGTTATCTTAAGAGTCTTATTGAAGTGAAAAATAATACCATGCATTTTTTGTGCTTCCTCCATGACATCTAGTCCTGGTCGCTGTAGTGCCAAGACACTTGTGATTTCCAAGTCCAATAAACTGCTACAGTTCCTGCGTTCCTTATTTAGTAGTGCTTTTAAAGAAGTGCTATTTTTGTATAGTGTTTCTTATGCTAAATTCAGCCTACTGATTAGAGGGGTAAAGCTGCATTTGTTTTCCTTTGTTAGAACAAAGTATAATTTGCATGGAAAAGTTCCTATTTTTAAAATGAAGAAAATTGAATTGTGAAGTGATTTTATTTAAAATGCAGCATTTCTGAGTAGATTTTCCTTTATCTTAACAGTGGCATAGAAAAACTTATGTATGCCTGTTAATGTTCTTTGTAAAATTCCTTGGTTTTTAAATGTTAACATCATAAAATGTCAGACTACTTTCCTGTACTACTTGCTAACACATACTTCATCATGACAATTGAGAGGAAGAATCAAATGGAAATAGTAAAACACCTCAAAAAAAAAAGTCTTTGATTATTTTTCATTGCATTTAATAATTTCCCATGTAATTTATTAAAAGTGCAACTTTCTATCTGTCAAAGTTGATAACTGTGGTAGCCAGTACTGGATAGAACTCTACCCTCCATGGGACAGGGAGGGGACATTCAGCATCTTTCAGTGCTTTCTTTCATCCCACCTTTATCTTACTGGGATGCCGCATCCAAAGCTGTCAGATATAATGGAAGTGGTGTCAGAACATTAACTAACAGAACGGCAGCATCCCTTTTGAAAGCTGTTTTTCTCTGCTTGCTTCTGATTCCACTTTCCTCAGCGCTATATTATATAGTGGTTAGAATTACGCAGGACAGCCTGTATTTTTCTTACATCATCCACATGCTAATTACAAGGAGAAAATCAGAAAGGTTTTAATGGCAGTTTGTTGTACAGGCTGTGCCTCTCAGCCTAGCTCTGTTAGCTTGTCCATATTGAGGTTCTTAAATAGTTCTACTGTGTGCTATTCAGGATGAGTCATCTTTGCCTTTAAAATCTAGCTCCTGCAAGAAGAATAAAATAAATTGGTGGTGATGAACCTGACCTTGGAAATGAGTCATTTCCAGGGCAAAAAATACATGAGAAAAGATCAGAAGATTCTTCATTTTTCCTTTTTCTTTAAGTACCTGTGGACCAGAGGTTTCACTTTTCTCTTGGATTAATTCTATTCATGTACCATCAAAGTAGAGAACTATCACAGGGGATTATAATCAGAGTGTTCTAATACAGTCATTCCAGGTTACTGGCAAAAACAAGTCTCAAAGAAAAAGAGCTACAAATAAATGAATAGTGTATAACATTTTTTTAAAACAAAAATAATTGATGGATGAGCAAACTAGCACACAGGGCAACAGATGCCTTTCTCCAGGCAATGTAGAACCTTGTTACCCAGACAGTGGTGTCAGATTGTATTAAATCCACAGAAGTCATCCTCCTACCATGAATTTTTTCAGTCAGTCCTCATATCCGTAGGAGAATTTCTACTTTTGCTCTGTTACGAACACATATTTTTGCCTTCATTTCTGCACTTAAAAAGATGCAACTTATATATAAGGTAACACAATTTAATTTTAATGTATTTTATTTTTAGTTTTTCATGGATGTTTCTTTATTAATTGTCTCATCTTTTGTGAAGTATGTACTGGCGTGTGAGACTTTAAATCCATGTAGTGCTCTGAGCACCCCTTAAAAATGGCACACTGCAGGACTGCTTGTGTTTATATACATTTGGGAGAGCTGGTGTTTTTCTGATTCAGTTTACTTCGCAGATTCTGAAAAGATCATCCTTAGTGTTGTTTTCTTAAATCAAAATGCCTGTCTGAACTGAGAATGCCTGAAGCATTCCTAACATCCAACAGGAAATATCCTTGCTGTTTGGAATTTTGTCTGACATGCTAAAGACATTGCAGATTCTTTTTGCAAATTATGCTACTTATGGTGCTGACATGAACACAGAGTGATTGACACCACCACATATGTAATATACGTAAGTATGGTTTATGCTTCTTGTATTTAACTGGGGAATAAAGCTTAAGCAGGAGCAATCTAAGGTTTATGCAACTTCTGCTTACATACATTAGAAAAAGTTTGGATTGGTTTGTTCTGTTAAGTTGATGCTAATATGTAACAATACTTTCAGTTTTTTCTGGGGGAAGGTAAAATAGTTCTATGTACAGCTTCTATTGTTTCTTTCCTTATCATTAGTTTTCTGCATTCATTTCTCTGTAAAATTTTTGGATGCATGCTAGACTAGTAATTAAATTGCTTCAAGCCCTTGATTTTTTTAAATGGGTATTGTGTAGCAACATTATTAGAAAGGAGGTGACAGACTGTTCAACTAATAGTTGAAACCCAATGTCAAGACTCTGGAGACTGGCGAGAAGCTTTTTTGGAAATATGAATTACTGCTTCCTTTCCACTTCCACTAGCAGTAGTCTGCTAACATTTAGTCAGCATTTGCCTTTGTACTTTGTCTTGGACTAACTGGCTTGATAAGTTCTTAATCTTCACTCTACTTGAAGCTATTAACAGCTGCAGTGGATTGATTTGCATAGGTTAAATAGTAGACCTCATCTGACTCTAGTAAAACGTTGCTTTTTAGGCACTATTAAATTGTCAGAAATGTTACGTACAGTGAATAAATGAAGAACAGAGGAGAGGGCAGCAGGGGAAAAAAGGACAAAACTCTCATTAAATTTGTAAAAAGAAGCCAAAAGCTATTTGTATGAAATACTGGAAAGTATGAGGGAAGAGTGATGCTTTCCACAGGTTTGTTTTTTGGACCAGTACTGGTTTATTTTCAAGAACTTTAAAAATCTGAATCGTGTCAAGCTTCAAAATAAATTGTGAAATCCCACAAAATCTCCTCTTAGGTCCAAGCAATAACAGAGTGATGCCTCTTTGCGTGTTCCCTTTAGAATTCGGCAGCATTATTAAATTGAGAGTGAGGAAGGCTGTAGTGGAGAATCCCTAGCATTCACTGGCAAGCTGGAGGCACGAAGCACATATCCAGCCTACTGCCAGTAAGTCTGTCATTTGTGATGGCTGCCCTATGTATTTGCTGACCTCTTCTTTCTGTTGACTTGGAGGTTCTGTTTGGAATTGGCAGTTGGAAGAGCTGAAGTGAGAAGTGTTGCCCTGTTGTTAATGTATTCAGTGCTAGCTGCCAAGTAAAGGAGAGAGAATGGAAAAATACTCTTATTTATTTCAGTATAGCATCTTAAGGAAGCGTAGCCTTCTTGTGAGAGAAGAAACATAGCTGGGATTTTCAAAAGGCATCTGTCTCCCTTAAAATGTTTTTCAAGTTTCAAAGCTCTTTCAGGATCCAACCATAAAATCCTAATGAAAACAACTCACAACATAGTAAAATGAGTATCAAATGTGTTGAATTCCTCGCCAGATGAAAAACACCCTTTTGTGTGCCGTTCTGGCCCCAGTCTAATGGGTGTTTTCACCATGGTGGTATGACAGGACTTCTGAGAAGAGCAGCCATGAACTGGCAACTTTCGGAGACTGACTGTGGGCCAGTAAGAATTTGTACTAAACATTTGAGTTTTATGGTTTGTACCTGGAAGAAAACAGTAAAAATGTCATTTTCCTCTACATGACTTCAATTCTTTTTTTTTAACGTATGAATTGCCTGTTTGGTGGAATTTAGCTCCGGAGTAGCTGGGATTAACTTTGATCTTTTTTGTTGGAAGTTTATATTTAACTGATCTGGAAAATATTGAAGTTGATATTGTTAAGGGACCAAATCACTGAAGTCAAT
Source organism: Rissa tridactyla (assembly GCF_028500815.1). Taxonomy (NCBI): domain Eukaryota; kingdom Metazoa; phylum Chordata; class Aves; order Charadriiformes; family Laridae; genus Rissa; species Rissa tridactyla. The sequence goes on along the minus strand of NC_071478.1, from coordinate 8,272,221 downwards.
GCATTAGACAGAAAATCACAAACTGCAATGATGCGTAACTATCATTTGCAAAAATCCAGGTGGTATTTCACAGCCTCAAGAGAAGAGGAGATGGTGAGGAAATGTGTAACGAGTACTCTAAGTGTGTTTCTCTAAGTAAGTTAGCATTTGGAAACGTTCAACACTAGAGAAACTGGTCAGGAGGAGTTTTGAGAGAGAAGCTTGTTGAAGTATTATTCATGTACACTAGACAGAAAGGAGCTTGTGTTCCCCTCGGGGCAGCAGGGTGTGCGGCTTCAGTTGACCACCTCCCAGGTTACTGTCAGGGACGTGACTGATCTACTGTGCAGGAGCTAAACGACTGCAGCTGGATCTACCAGAATTATTCCGTCAGAGCCCTTGTTGTAAGGCTTCATTGTTTTTGAGAGATGACTCAAGTCAGCGAATGATTGAAACTAATATTGTGGGAATTTCTGAGTTGACGGTAATTATGACTTGGATCATTTCCAGGAGACATAGCCCAGTGAAGGAACTTGGCTAAAATTTACAAGACTTTGGTTCAGTTTCTGGCTTTTACCATGTTATTGCTCTGAGACCTGTGATGAGTTATTTATTATTTGTTCCTTAATGCATTTTCTGAGAGCAAGCAATCTAAATATTGTAAGTGAACACGCATTTATGTCACTTCCAAACATACTGATAATATATACAAATGCATTATATCCTTATTGCGAGTACTGCAAATGGAAACTTTGCACCTGAGTTTTAGTTGCTGGGTTTCTATCTGTGTATTTTTCAGGCTAGAAGTGTGCCAGTAATGCCTGCTACAGTTGCAGGTGATTCTTGATCTTCGTGGATTTAGTTGGGTTGGGATCATAGGTGGTGCTTTATCCTGGCAAACGTGAAAAAATACTGAGAGCCATTAGGATGAACAGAGATATTAGTGAAAAGAAATAGGCTTATAACTATGGACCAATGAAACCAGGACGGTTACTGCCCTACTTTCATTTATCCTTGCAAATAACATGATAAAAATGTGTTTTCTTCAGGTAGGACTAACAGTCAGCCCAGTTGCTGTGCTGTCTCTTGTAAACTGTTTTCCTTTCTGGAGAATTTAAGTAGGGTGTGAAAGATGCTGGCCTAGATTGCCATCAATTACTCCTCTCCACTCCCCTCCATTTCTGCTTGAATCCCTTTTAATAACATTATTAAAACCTGGTAACTCCTTGTGGCTTGTTCCCCACTAAAGTCAGCTGAGCAGTATTGATTTGTAACACGCAGATTGATACATTAAAGTCCATGTCAAATCTGGCTTGACAAAAGCCTGCAGTTGTAAGGGTTTCAGTGCTGGTAGTGTGGCTTCTTTTCACCTTGTAAAGTGCAGAGTAGACAGATGATGCTTTACAAGTGACTTTCAGCAATTAACAGGATGCAGGGATTTATTTGCATATCCAAGGAACTGTTCTGTGCAGTTTGTTGATATTATAAAAATATTTACTGATTTAATTCACACCTTCGAAAATGCAATGTGAGCGAAGAAATTCTTCTCGTTTTGGTCCTCAGAACTGTCTAGCATCTCACAGAGCCTGACTGCCACTTTTAATTGCACCCTGAACAACAGATTTAACAGACTTGAGAAATTATAATTGCTGAGCTGCTTATGTGCAAGGTGATAGGTGTATCTGCAGTCAGGAGACTGAATATTCTGCAGTTTGTCGTCTTAGTTTAGTTCAGTGCAGTAACACTTAAAGCTTAGTCAAAAGAGCGGCTTCCCACAGATGATGCGATGTTCTGATCTTGTACAATGATGGGGCTGTAACGTGTCATTACTTAAGCTGAACTAATTTTCACTATCCTTTTTTATGTTCAAATTTAACTATCATACTGGCATTCCAGGTGTGGGCAGGAATGCAGTATCTTCTCTGGAATTAATTGATATGTTAAAATCACTGTTACTCCAAATGGACTTTTCTATGTGAAATGTTTTATAAAACTGACATTTGATTCTCATTTTCTATGGAAAAAATAATTCACATACTCATACTCTCTGTTTAGCTGACCCTATACATTTTGAACTCAGCGGTTAGTTTCGAGCAGATTTGCATGTCACACCTTCTTAGATATCAGTCAAGTAGCCAAGGCAGAAATCTGTAAGCCTCATTAGTTCTGATGCTCAGGTAATGAGGCTTAGGAAACAATTTAGATAAACAGTTCAGTAACTTTTGTTCATTGAAAACGCTAGTTTTCTATTCAAAACATGGATCTTGTGTGCAGAGAGTTTTGAAATTGATTTAAAGATATGCTTAAAATAGCAAGTTTTTTTGGTTCAAGTAGTATGAAAAACATTTAAATATCAGAATCTTTAAAATCCTTTTTTAGGGCTTACATCAGTAAATAAAAAAATTTCAATTTAATTTTTTTCATACTGAGAATTTTAAAGAGAAATTTTGATAATGCATTACTTGAACAGTTTTTCTTAAGACCTCAACAGAATTAGTAGAGAAATCTGCTAATAGTGTGCATTTTAATGGTGCAAAATCATAAATTATTTGAAATCACTCAAAAGTGGGCCCAGTTTTGCCCACCTTAGTATAGTTTTTGGCACATAAAACCAATGTTTTCAGAAGATAATGTGTAATGCACACTGTAGGATGGAAAGGTTACAGATTGCCAGCATGACTGATTGGAACTTTCATAAGGAGTTGCATTTAAGATTTAATTTCAGAGAACTACCTTTGTGAGGTTGTGCAAAAAAGCAACTGTCAGAAAGCAGGATGCTGATGTTTTTTCCTCAGCTACATGTGATTTGATTTGTGTGACCTGACAAAGCATTTCTACCTCTCTACTTTGACCTTTGACTGTATATTTGAGTTTTATTTATTTTTCCTTTTTCTCCTCTTTATAGTGCTAAGTAAATAAAAATACAATCCTGAGGCTGTAGTTAATACACTGATCTTTACTCGTAGGTTACTTACCTTTTGACTTCCATCTGCATTTCTGATTTGCCTCCGCTGTTGTACATAGATGCTCTACCCAGATTCTAAAAATGTTTGTATTAGAATGTGTATATATACATATATCATAATTAGATGCACAATGTAAGTGAAGTGAAATATGTGAATATAAGAATTTCTACATGACTATACATTCCAGTTGTTGTTTTTTGCCCTCAAAATGCCTTCTGAAGACCTAAGTTTGATAGCATTACTTTTTTTCTGGGGGCCAAGTCTCTTTATGTTCCCAGCTGTAAGTGAGGCATCCAGGTTAGAGCTCTTTGTTGCATCCACGGGGAGATTTTTTTTTTATTATTATTATTTTTATAGGCGCCAGGCCTGTCAAGTCAGGTCATCTTTTTTTGCCTACAGATCTTTAATCAGATCATCTACTGAAAACATGTGGGTTTATGATAGAGCCAACTGTAATTGCAAGCTAATCTGCTGCTTCTGCACCTTCACTGCCTTTGGCTCCGTGCCTGATATTACTCTTAATAGTTTGCTAATACCAAATAACGCAAAAACATTGCTTCCTTAAGTACTTAATAGGATGTACTGTAATGGAGATAAATGGTCTATAACACTCTTCACTTGTGTTTCAGGAAAATGAACTAAAGGATGCTGTGCAAGAAAAGACTCGCCTGAGCCTTCAGTATGCAAGTGTGTCCCACAAAGCACTGCAATATGACCAGGTAACATCATAAGCACAGAGCTCATGTATTCACTTGTTAAAGAAATCGGACTGCAGAGTGGATAAAAGTGCACATGGAATAGTCTCAGCTATTCTGGTCCTGATATAAAAACTGTTTTAATAATAAGCATTTTTCTTGAATGCTTTTTTGTGCCTGTTGTGGTGGAAGAAACATCATGAACCAGCCACTTTACAAGGTTACATTTAGCTAAAAATAAAACTCCAATCTGGGATTTCTACAGGGCTTAAGTGAGTTGCTCGGCAACCTCATTCATATCAGAAGAGCTGTAACTCACATAGGCTCTGATGAAAGCCCAGCCTCAAAGCGTGCAAAACAGCAGTAGCTGCGTGCTTTGAGATCTCTGACGTGCGTGTGTCACAGAGTAGCCCACTGCTGAATTACCAAACCAAAGGAGGTTTGGTGAAGTCCCTGAGACAGTGCAAATAACTAAAATTTAGAGATGGCTATGCATTTTGTGTGTAGCACCTGGTATCAAAGCAGACCTTAAATTTCCTGTTGCTGAGGAATTTAAATTGTTTTTATATAAAAAGGCAGAGTAATAATACTTTGTGATAGGAGGAAGCCATGTGTATCATAGCATCACTTAATTTTATTCATCCATCTGTCTAGAATTTCTCCCTTGCCTAATGTGTTTCTGTTCTCTTTATTGTTGTTTACACATTGCCTTTACTCTTTATTTCATGAGGCACATAAAGTCTTACTTAGGCAGTTTTATATTCTAGCTGACACAGGAATAGCATGCAGCATTAATGCAGTGAAGGCTTAGTACATTGGTGGCAGTAAAAGTGTTAGCGCTCTTACTGTCACGAAGTGAAGACTATGCAGTTAATAATGCTTTATTATAGGTAATGTTTGTCTTGTACAATAGTGAGGAGCTTGAGGTACATTGAAAAACGTGGTAAAAGCAATTTAAAATATAAAGGTAAAATGTCAACCTTTGACACATTAGCCACTAAGTTAGTAGTAGAATTACCTCTTTCTATTGTAGTGTCAGAATTTGTCATACTATGGCTGTTTGTTTCTTCAAATATATTAAATCTAGTGAAAGGCAAAATGCCACACTGCTGGATGCCTGTGCTACTAATTTAATATCACAGCCTCAGTAGGATCACAAACTTGCTTTAAGGGTACCCTCCCACTTTTAACAATTTTAACAGTATGCAATCTTTGCAGCATACCTTGTATGTTAACAAACCTTGTCTTTTCCTTCTTGCATAAGAGGTTTCTGAGGGAATTACTTGGGTTTTTCTGTTTGTTTTTTGTTTTGGGGGTTTTTATTGTTGGTTGTGGTTTTTTTACCATACACAATGAGGTTGAGGATAGATTGTGCAGTTTAGATTACATTTTATTATTCAGGAAGTGTGAAACTACAACTTTGGATGTGGAGGTTGGAGCAGAATTCTAACAGAGTTAGGGCTCAGCCCTGAAGCAGAAAACCTGCCTAAAATAATTTATTCTTTTTCACCCTTGAGAGCTGGCCTGAAAAACAGGCCAACTTTATCCAAGCAAATGGGGCCGGAGGAGTGTTTATGCATTCTGTTATGTAGCACAGATAAAACTACTGCTCATTTCTTCACAATGTAGTTGCTGAAATTTGACTCCGGAAAGGGGTAGGTATGAGGCTGGCTACCTTGAAATCCACGAAATAAAACTAAAATTGTACATAACTTACATGCTTTAGTTTTAGTACTCTGCATAAGAGGAACGAAGTTGCATTGCTGGAGTGGCATACTTCTGAAAAGATTTTGTGTCGTTAGGTGTGCTACGACACTGGGCACTAACTTGTTTTCGTGCTCATCTGAGTATATATGGGCTAGTGTTTTTATGTAAAAAGAGAACAGGCATTATACATTCAGAATTTATTTCCACAATACCTGAAATGATATCATTTTCATGGTAGTTTCTGAATAATGTTTTCTGAACAATGTAAGTCATTGGCAGGTCACTGAAGTCTAGAATTCAGGCAAATGGTGGGTTATAAGGCTGATGGAGCTTTTCCCAATGAAATGAAGCGCCGGTTCGTTTTGGTGTGCTGGCTTTCAATAACTAGTGTGTGTTCAAGTGTTCAGGAAGTGGAAGACGCTTTAGCAGCATTCTGGCCTTCATAACTGACTCAAGAGGGCGCATTTAGTAAGTGTGAATGTATGGGATGAAAAATAAATTGATTGATGCATTGAATAGAGAAACATCACAGATCAAAATGTTCCCTGTTTCTGTCATTAAATTAGAACTGTTTATGATGGCACTCTATTTAGGTCAACTGTTTTTGCCACTGGGAACATTGATGTTTTGATGTGCTCTGTGTGTAATTCAAGTTCACATATATCCCATATGTTCTTAAATAGCCTGCTTGGAGAGAGCATTGAATTCACATTTAAGAACAAATGTTGTCTAAACAGACAAACAAAAAAAGCAAATTATAGACTCATCAAGTCTTATGCTGCTTTATGGGTTATATAAATGTGTATATCACAGCATTCTGGGTGATACACACTCTTCAGAGGAGAAAGTCCTGGCAAGAATGCCCTGTAGAAATGCTAAAAGTTATCAGTGTTGCTGGAAGTAATAAGCATAATTATCGGAAGGTGACTGGTACATTTGGTTGAATTCTTTCCAACCTTCAAAGTGAAAATACGCACAGAACTTTGTTTGAAAGCTGGTCTGCCAAAAGAGAGAAATCATCAGAACCATTTGTGTATTCCTAAACTTTAACTAGTTTAGGTATGTGTTTTGATATCCCAAACGGAAGATCCTGAAGTGTGTAAAATATCAACAGTTCTACCTGTCTCTAATTCATCATCTTGTTCCAAAATTACATTAGCAGCCTGGTAGTACCATTTGTTCTGACTGCCCCTTCACTGCCAGCAGGGAAAACACAGCAGAAAGGTACCATGCTCACTATCTCCCAAAAATTACTGAGATTGTGATGACTCGTAAGTTTTAGAAAATTCTTTCCAAAGGTAGTCAGTTGGTATCAATTGTTTTAGAGACAGGGAAAACTAAAGTCGGAGGAAAATAACCTTTTCTTGCAACTTGTTCAAAATATTGTACTTCATTCATCCCCAGTAAATTAACTGAGAATCACAGACAATAACACAATTGCATCGTTGATGGTGATACCTCATTGCTTCCTTTTCCACTCCATTATTCTTCAACAATATACGTTGACTGATCTGAGCAATGAAATACAATACAAAGGATGCAGGAAGTTAATAGATTCTGAAAATCCATTGTTTAATAGTTTCCTTGGTTATAAAGAAACGAGGGAAGAGGAAAAGAAAAATCTGTGCACAGAAAAAAAAATCCTGAAGTTGACAATAATTGCATCAGTTCTTGTGGAAAACATGATTTGTTCCATTTTCCTCTTTCTTTTTTCTAGTCCACTGCACTCTAAAGAGCCCTCTTACAAAGATGAATACGAGGGCTGGCTGCAACCATTTAGATTGTTTGGTCCATGGCAAAATTTGCAAGTTAACAAACTGGAGCCAGAAGGCAAATAGAAAGGCTGAATCGGTTTCCAAAACATCGCTTTAGAAAATGTCCAGGAGATATCCATGTCAAAGATTGCTTAATGCCATTCGTTCTTTAAAAAGCCCAAGAAATTACAGTAATTAAATTGGGGGGGGGGGGGGGGAGTACTTGTCACTTCCTTAACTGAAGTTAGAAGGAAACACAAGCTGCAGCAAGATTAAAGCCTATGCCTCATCCCAGTGCTTTGTACTGCTTTGCCTTTCCGTAGTCAGTAATCCTGCCAGCATGGTTTATGTCTTTGTTGCTGTGTTGCAGTTAACAAAGGAAAACATGCTTCTTGGAACACTGTTCACTAAAAATATTATGGCTCTTTCTTTTGCTTTCTTACCTTTTATCAACATTGCAGGGAAGTGGAAATAGTATGTGAACATTATGTGTTTTTTTACCTAGGTGTTTATTGCTGGTGGGTTTTCATTCTTAATGTAAAAATTGCAGATTCTGGTATGATACAGGCTGGAACAATACGGTTGTTATACATCAATACAGGACATGAAGCCATAAAACTATGAGGGATAAGAAATCAAATTTTGATCTGAATTTAAGAAGGAACATTACCATGGCGCTAGTTAATATACATTTTCTTATTTTCTATGTGTGTTTATGAAGTAGTCACTATCGCTGATGATTCACAAAATCCTGTATAAAAAGACTTAGTCATACTGAAACGGTTAAGCTAGCACCAAGTAAATTAAATCAGAAAACAAATCCTACTTGATGAGTATCTGATCCTTTAAAAACCTTCTGTATGCAAATATTTTAAGGGAGAGCAAGGGTTTTGCTGCCAAAGAATACCTATTTTTGAATTGTAGAGACACTGATTTCAAATGTTAGCACAGGCTGATCATGTGTATTTGAGTTTATTCTGAAGTCAATTTAGACTAAAGAATAGTCCAGAAAAATATACATGTGAGTTATATTTCTATATATACATGCTGGATCTCTGTCTCTTTATGTAGTAGACCCATCTTTGATGCCTCTGAGATCCAGAGAAATTAGGAGTTGTTTGATTGTCATTTATTTTGTGTGTAACATAGTATGTTTATGAACTTTGCATAACTTATGCATAACTACAGTTTGCTTGCCAGATTGTAGTCCTTGTCAAAAGAAAATGTGTTTCTTGCATACGTCTGTATGAGACACAATTTCCTCGCTAAACATTCCCTTCCATTTTTTACACTTCTTTCTTATTTTCTGTGATTTTTTTTTCCTTTTTCCATTTTAACATGCAGAAATATTTGTGTCAGATATAGTTTTCCCTTCATTAATTAGCTGTTTGGACAATAATCACATTTTAATTTTTCTAGGTAAAATCAGACTATGACCATCTTAGAGAAACCCTTCTCAGAGTGACCAAAGAACGAGATTTGGCTGTAAAGGGAAAACACCAGCTCCAAGCCAAGCTGGAGAACTTAGAGCAGGTCCTAAAGGTACGTATAATACCATAAAGCCCAACAATCCAGTACTTCTATTGCTTTTTTAATATTCCTGATGTTCATTCAGTGAGTCACAGAAGCATAAGTGCATTGCAGACTAGGGAACTGAATGCCCTTATTGGTTATAATAAAACGTACGGAATACAGTAGACCAAGTACCTACCAGGGATCTCAAACTATCAGAGGAGAGACATCTTTAGAGATCTTTATCTACTAATTTATAAGTAATTGGATGTCGGTTTTCAATATGCAGTTATTGGAGGTAAGTCAAGATGAGAAGAAAATGATAAGTGACTATGCTGTTGAAGGAAATATGACCAACTGCCAGATGTTTTACTTTAAAGAGGGCTATGTCTGCCAGTCTAACTTGATGCACAATGTTATTGTGGCCTTGTGAAACAAGTTGTTGGTACCAGCTCGTATTGCCTGTGCAGACTGCACACCGTTGTCAGGACAGGGTTGCAAAACCTGCTATTGTTTTATCAGAGAGGTCTTATTTAGAAATAATTGTAGTGCCTGGTACATAACCACCTTTCTTTTAATATGCTTCTAGAGAAGCTTACTACGTTGCTGTCTAGCAGTGCTTGTTTTCTAGATACACTGTGGTTTTCACATCATCAGTTTGCTGCTTCCTTTTCAATTTAGAAAAATTCAGTAATCTATTTTGAATCATAAGTGTATTCTTCAGTAGAGGTTTCACTGTTTAGTTGAAGATGCTGTCCTGCTTCAGTTTTCCTGGTTATTGTGCATAATGCCAGGGGACAAACTGATTCTATGAAATAGTGGAATTCACCAGGTGAATCTAACAGAGATGAAATCTAGCTGAGATGCTGGGGTAGAGTAAGAGTAAAATTCAGTTGGAAAATGGAATAAACTAAGAGATTATTACTTACCGGCTAATTCAAGGGGGCAATAATTTGTATATGTTGAAAGCAAAGTGCAAAAAAAGTTCTAGTAGTGGGAAGGAAACAGTGATTTGCTAGGAAACAGCCACATTCCCAAAGTGTCATTGATTACATAAATATGGAAGTCAGTAACTTGATAAGCCAAGCCTTGATAGATGGATCAGGAGTCATGGAGAAGGGTCTGAGAGGTCCCTTACACACAATGAGGTGGTGTCCAATGTGAACAGGGTAGAGGGAACCAGTGGAAGGAAGCATATGATGTGGTAAAAACAGAAACTGGTTTGAATGGACCACTGTTTTCAGGTTAGCTGTAGAAAATATGGAAGTTGTGATGTGGAAAACTGCCACCAAAATATGCCTTGAAGAGGGTTAAGCAACTAAGATTATTTAAAAAAAAAAAAAAAGGAGAAAAGAAAAAAGGTCATGCAGTTACAGCTGTCTGCATCAGTGGAGACACCGCACTGGTGAGGAACACAGTGAGAATTTTTGAGAGAAAAAACACTTGTAAACACTTGTATGTATTTCGGACCATTCAGAAAAATGAAGGATGTATTTGTCTGGTTAGAATGGCACGTTGATTCAGTGCTGAAACGTTTTTGGGCAGACTGCCAAAGAGTCGCTTATTTTTTGTCTTCTCAAGCCCAAGGTTTTCCTTCTTCAAACCACTGAAGAGGATAGTGAAGGAAGGATAGATGTCCTGAGAGCAGGAGGAGATGGAAATGAAAATAGGTGGTCTGAGATCTTAAATTTCAAGCAAGACCTTTCTTTACAGAATGTTTTAATAATGCTAAGTAGCTTCAGCCAATGCTTGTCATAAGTACAATCACTAATCTAAAATTGGATTAGTTAATGATTTTGACTTGCATTGGACTCACTGTAAAAGGGGAAAATAGTTTTGCTGTTGGCTTCATCAGTTGGCTTCTCTGTTGAGATGTTATGTGTATTGTTGTGCAATATCAGAACAATTATCAACGTCCTATTTACTAGCCAATAAGTAGCACTGATGGAATAAATCTAGAATTATGTGCAAATAAGAAATACCTGTGCTGGGAAAGGAAGATTACAGTGCTTAATTGAACAGAAGAGTGATACACTGTTAACTGTCTTCAGACTAATAAACTTTCCCCAGGAACAAGGTGGAAGTTTTTCTCTAGCAATGGATGCTAATTTACTTTTTTTTTTTGTTATTGCCTTCCTTTTCTTCAGAGGAATACAAAACTGACAGTTCCACAGACCTTTATCACTAATTTGCTATTTTACTGTGAGCCACATGCTAGTACCTATAGAGAGTAGAATCAACACCTAGAAACTATTTCAACAGATATAGCTTGCCAGTGCTCTCTATATAATCATTGGGGATTCCAGCTTGATGGCTGTGGAAATTCACTTCTTCAAGGAGCACATAGTGGAAAGTTAAGAGGAAAAAACTCTAAAAAAGAAACGAACTGTCTATTCATGGCTCATAAAACAGCTAAGGATTAGACTATGCTCTAAGTAAATTGGCATTAATTCTCATTTCGTCAAATCAAAATACAAATTATTGTTGTCTGGACTCCCATGCTGCTAAAAAGAACACTTAATGAGCAGTAAAACTCCTTTCTTGTACCCTGTTCAGATACTGGCTTTGTTAGGCTTGTATGTTTTTGAACATTTGGAACTCCTCTAATGACAGACTATGTTTTACTTTTGTATAACAAATTAAAGAATGTACTTTCTGCTTTGACCATACCAAACAATAATTTCTCAACTCTTTAATTGGGGTATCTACTGGCATTTAACTTAATGATTCCTCCAAATTTCTTCTGTAGAAGAGCTGAATCTGGTTATTTGACTGATTTTGCCTAACTGCTACTGAAATAATACTTCTGCTTAAGAACTCCTTCAAGAGTTTTCCTTCACTGAAACAAAAATTGTTGGGTGGATATAGAGATCCTGACTTTTCATTTTCAGTAGTGCTCTGCCTTAAGCAGAATACTTCTGAGCTGGCAGAGTACCTTGAACAGTCTTGAAACTCTAAATCTCCCTTTTAGCACTAAGCCATGCCCAAGCAGATGCAGTTATTTGGGTATTTCATGTGTGTCCTCATATGCTCAGGAAATTAGTAGATTGAAAAAATGGTTTGCAGCTTTCCAACCACTGGAAAGTTTTGATAAATATTTAGCCTGGTTTCCCTGTCAAAAGAGAAATTCAGCTACACTTTCTGTTATCTCAGGATGTATCAACAAAGCAGAAAAGATGAATAACTGCTGAATTAGTGAATTTCAGAGAATCTTCACAATGCCTCTTGCACAGAACAGTTCTGATTTTCTGATGTGTTCCGCCAGCTTTTCCCATTCATTCCACTGTAATGGTGGCCACCCATCTGCAAGCGCAGATGACAAGTCCTTTGATCAGTGTACTTGGGTGAGAATTAAATTTGTTCCCCATTCAGCATCGTGTATGAGTTCTGTCTCATAAACAAGACTCTAGTACTTGAAAACCATTTCAGTTTGTTCTAGCATTAACCAGATGCACATTTTCGAACTGCAGAAGTCACTGCTGTAGAAAAGAATGGACTTCTTTGTTTTGTTTGCAGCTGTAGGTAATACAGTGTGACCACCAAAACAGTTGGAGCTAGGATGGGCTATTCATTGTCAAATCCCCCTGCTGCCCATGAGGAAGCTGGAAAACCAAAAACTGTTTGAGCAGGTCCCTTAAGTGCCCTTTCAGAAACAGTTTATACTATACAGCTCTCTAGCTCTGTAGTTTGAAAGAAAACTGAGATATGCACCATGTCCCCGGTTCATTCTCTGCTGTGTAGCAGGATTCTTGCCTCTGATCTGAAAGATACACTGAAAAGGTTCGTTCTTCACGCTTTATTTGAAGGATAGAGCATTATTTGCCAGTTGTTTTGAAATATGAAGTCATTACTGTGTTTTTTCTATGCTCTTTTAGATGTGGATTTGCTTTCTGATGTTCGAGTAACATATTGGGACCTCTAGAAAGGGTGCAAAAAGGGAAGTGCAGATTTACATTTAGAAAGTTCTAACCTGACTCCCGTTAGGGACAGTGATAGCATAGACAAATGGATTGCCACCACCTACACGATCCGTGGTAACGTGATCATTGTGGAAGTCAGTCCTGAAGGAAGGTGCAGAAAGAATTCAGCAGCTCAGAGCTTTCTCCCTGCTGTTCTAGTGATCTCTGCAGTCCTCCTCCATGGCCCTGGCCTGTTCACCTCAGGCTTGGAAGAAGAAACGACAGCAGCTGATGTGCAGATAGGAAGTGCAGAACAGATTTGCAGACAGAACCGATTTGTGAGCAGAGTGGGAGGGGAGGAATTGCTTCTGGTTTGGGGAAGATTTAATTGCTGTGCCAGGGGAGGGACAGATGCCAGGGTGAAGAGATCCTTGCTGCTTTAAATACTAAGTAGATCATGACAATACTAAAATGACTGAGAGATACTTTTAGGTTAATATAGATGAGCAAATGGTCTTTTCTGACCTTAAAATCTGTGAACTGAAGATCACTAAATACATATTTTAGGAAACAGAGAAATTAAAAGCTGGGGAGAAACACAGATCGTGTATCACAATCTGTTTCTTCATTACATTTTCTAGGCTCACTGTATGCTCACGGTATTAATTATTTATTAATCTCTGCAAAGGGCTAGAAATGTTCTGTAATAGCTTTTGTAAAAGTAGTAAGAACTTAATGGTATCAAAATATGCTGTACCAAATCTGGTACTAAGTCTTGAGAGAGGGCAGTAAGAGCTTTGTTTGTTTCTGATAATTAAAAGTTTTCATTAAAGGTGTGAGAATGACTTGATTGCCTCACCATTTCTTGAATATAAGAAATGTGCTGATGCTCCATCGGTGTCAAGTTTTACATAAGGCTTGATGGAAGCTGCTGAGCTCAGTAAATGTAGCTTCATGCTGATTTAAATAATGAGTAATACTCATTAGCAAAATAGGCTATGTTAATTCAGATGAGATGAAATTCAGAACCATTATTTTTGGTCATTATTGAATACTGAGAATAGATATTACCCATGAACAGATCCATTTAACAATATGCACAGTTCGGAAATGTCTGCAGTCAAAATACGGAATCCTCACAAAACTGCTAGAAAACAAGTCATAGCTGAGAGTCAAAATTGATGAACTGGAAAAATCTTTGATGATTTTTTTTTGTTGTTGTTTTTAATCAACACATCACATGAAAATAAATATATTCCAAGCAGAGGCCAAATGGAGTATTGGAGACATTTCTGCTTCCTTTGCAAACATACCCAGATTGAGAGAAGTCAGCCTCGCTGGGCTGTCCCTCTTTGTTACGAGTAACATGTAGCAGAGAAAAACAGCTCATTAAAGGTTATCAATATGCTTGATAAAATTTTCTCTGGTACACAATAAGAGATATTTTGGGCTGTTCTTGTCAATTTTAGCCACGTATTTGTGCTTCCAAGTGACGATTCCTAATAGGTTTATGTGTAATAACTCGTGGTGCTGCAGATAAGATATTGTGCCTCTGCTCTGAGAGTATTATGGGAATAATATGTAATTTGGAAAATAAAAATCTTTAATACCAGTTTCACCAGAGAAGAGATCAGAATCTATAAAGAGATCTGTCTTAACTCCCATTTATTAACAGGGTGTTTGGAAGTTATAATGCTATTGGGAGAATAATATTAACCTGTAATGAAAAAGATTTCTATCTGCAAAGGATATCTTGACATTGTTCAGCTTGTGCTCTTCCCAAGAACCTTCCTCATATTGCTTTGAATCATTAGTAGCAACTGTACTTTAAAAGTTGTTTTTGAGTACTGTATAGTCCCTTTTGTCCAAATCCACCTGTGTTAGTTTTGCTCTCTCTAATTTGCTGTAAATAATAGGCAGAGATTAGCAAAGGTAAGCTATTTCTTTTGGGTCATCGTTTGCAAAACAAATCACAAAACTATATCCTAGATAAAGAGGCATTGAGGGAATTGTCAAGCTAATTTTTTTCCAAGCTTTAACTTTTCAGCACAATGCCACATATGAATGTGTGCCTGATGAATAAAATGGGTACTGTTCATTTGTGCATTACAGAGGCCACATTGCTGGCAATGACAGAGTCCCATATCCTAAAAGAGGCTGCTGTGAAAATACCTGAGTTTAGCGTTGGCAATATGCTCCTAAATACTGACCTAATTAAAATCCTATCCGGTTTCCAGCTTGCCTATCAGTGATAGCAAAAAGCTTTTATGTTTAGATGAATGTCTGCATGCTTGGGAATGGCAGCATGTTTGGCTAAAGGTAGAATATGTTAAAGTCACCTGATAGTTTTTCTGCTTCCTTTGAAACAGCATATGCGAGAGGCTGCTGAACGGCGGCAACAGCTGGAGTTGGAGCATGAGCAAGCCTTGGCTGTTCTCAACGCCAAACAGCAGGAAATTGAACTCCTGCAGAAGGTAAGTGGAGAACGGGAAAGTCAGGTGAAATAGCAAATTGCAGCGACAAAGCACGGGTCATCAAACAGATCTCCTGGTATAAAGGTACTTAAACCACAACTGCCAAATTGGTTCCTGTTCTGGATTGTTCTGCATGATTGCTGATGCAGTTGTAACAAGTGGATGTTTACTGTTGGATTTACATGACTGTACTAATTGATTTATAAATGTTTATGCCAGTGAAGATTAACCTGACCAGTATATGTAAGTCCTTGTATTTTCCAATAGGGAGTGAAATGATACAAATACATGTATTTTCTTTGTATTTACATTACTTCTCTCTATATTGGGCTCAGGAATATTTTTGCATTCCTTAAATGCCAGGAAGGAATCCGGTCTTAATTTCATGATAATCAAAATAAGGGGTATTCGCCATTTCCTTGTCAGTTTGCTGGAATAGTTAATCATTCTCACTGACTTATTAATGGTCTGTTAGGATTTCTTTGGCTTCATCTTCCAGACAATGGTGATTCTTACTACCTTTCTCCACTAAATTAGATCAAAGTAAATTCTTGTCAAGGTATTTACACATCACAGTTGATCTTCTTTTTCATAAATTAAACAGTTTAAGTACCTAATTTCCCAGCTCATTCTGTAATTCACAGATCACTTTGAGACTTCTTTTTTTTTCACACTGCAACTTCTCAGTATCCATTATAATATAAAAAACACAGTATTGAGTTTCAGTCTTACCAAAGTCACTGCAGTTGTCTCAACACTAATGTTAATTTTTCCAATTGCTTCACGAGATCAAAAACATAAAAATAATAATGCTAATGATAATTTGATAGAGAATTGGCATGAAGGGACATTCTCAGCAGAATAAAAAGATGTATCTAAATATAGTTTGCTTGGAATAGAAAGCTTCACTTCAACAAATGAAATCTTCCAGTTAATTTTCTTTTAGCCTTTTGCAATTAATCTGTTTAAGCATATTTCAAAATGCCATTTCTAGTTATATTCAGCTTTTATTATTTGAACTTCCACATAAATTTTGGACTTAATTTTCTTGGCAAAACAAAGAAATCAAAGAAAGGTACAGCTTTTCTTGCTAGATTTTGTTACAGTCTTCTAATAAATCCCCATTACATGGGTCTTTTTGTTACAGATTGGCAACAGGGGACCAATCTCTGTAATACTGTTTTCTCCAGTCATTTTTGCTAAGCTATAGCATTATAAACTTCAAGCACAAACGAGATTGTATTGTATTTCGTATTTTACTCAATGCGACTAGCTCAGCATCTGTAACCAGTGATTAAATTCTGGTTCAGTGGGCTTGAAGTAGCACGGAATACAAATCATTTATGTTAAAAATTATTATCTAATAATCATTTATCACTAAGTTCGACTAGAATTTTTGCTTAGAATAGCTATACTAAAACCACCATAACAATTCATCTATGCAGTACTTAGTAGAAGCATTTAAGAAATAATTCATCCTTCTTACTGGTTTCAGTCATTAGCCTGAAATGTTCCTCCTAGGGCTTTGCATAGACACTCATTTTCACCCTGAAACGTCTGATTTTTTTATGTTATTAAATTGCTATTGTGTCTTTTTTAATTATTATTGCCTCTCAGGATAAGTATCTGTGACAAATAAGTATTCTACCTATCACATCTCTTGACAAAATCTGCATGTGATATTAGTTCCAGATACCACTCAAAAAGAAAAAGCATGTTTTTATATATATTTTGATTTTCAGCCCTTCCAAGCTCACTTTCTTTTCCATCGTGATGTGTTGCAATCCCAGTTTGGTTGAGATGTGTAGTTGCTTCTGTAATGCTATTACTAATGGTATAGAATAAGAATGAAGATTAGTACACTGTATGGGTAGAAGAGGGAAAGTATGCAAAACACTGAAAGGTTTCGGGGGGATGTCTGTATTGTGCACTGTTCTAACGTGTAGAGGGATACCCAAGCTACCTGTAGTTCTCCAGGCATGGCACAGACTAATTTGTCCTGCTTCTACCTCTAGGCTGCTGGTATCCAACACATCTCCTTATCAACATAATGATGCAGTGTATATTGTCAGAAAAACAAATAAATCTGTTTCCTAAGTAACTATAGTACTTTGCTTCCATCATTAAACAGGAGTTGCTGGCTCAGGTTCCATACACAGCTGACCTCTAAATGTACCTAGTACATGTGTGTTAAATTCTTTCTTCCTCTTTTTTATTAGAGTCATCTAATTACTTGAAAAAGTACCATGAAATGAAAGTAGTAACTCCAGGCAGTAACAGGATGACATTTCACAGCATATCTTGTTTCTGTTGTAAAGTTCCTGATGAACCACAGAAATGCGCACTTTAAAAGAAAGCAAGTTACTGGTACAATCTGATGTATTTGCTGTCACATTTTGATATTATAAATAAAAGTTCATTGTGTTTTTAATATATGAACAGACTGATCAGATTTTCAGCCTAAAGGAAGGATGAATAATATAATATTGTTCATCAAGGTTTTTTGTTGATAGGGAATCAGATGGTCTTTTTCTCCAAGAAAGCCTTAATACCAGACAGTTTGATGTAAAAAGAGAGATAGCTATTGATGCAGGTTTTCTAATCATTTATCGAGAATTCATGTGCTGGGTAGATTTTATTAAACTTGTAGTGATGGATAACACAAGGCTTTCTATTACCTGTCATCCTATGTTTGCTAATGCTTATGGAGCCAATATTTTATCAGGTGCTAGCAATAAAACTTACGACTGCAGTACAGGAAGAAATATGACTGTGCTTGCAGGACTGAAGGAGGCTTTATTACCATGCATGACAGTGAAGTATAGTTTGGGTATATGTTTTTGGTTGTGACTTTATGGCCTGACCCACCTTCCATTGCAACCAATAACGGAGTAGGGTTGACCTCATAGATGAGGAAAATGAAGTTAACATAGCTGTGTGAGTGTCCATCGTGGGAGTATCTGGCCTGTTAAATTAGAAAGTGTGGGGTGTTGCTCTCTGCTAAATTGGAGGGGTTTAAGACTTTTCTCTGATGAGGAATGTGCAGAATGTGGTCTTTGGGCTACAGTAATAAGAAGCCAAGAGGCAAAGTTAGTGCATCACACTGCTATCAGCCTGGTACAGTGGTTAATAAAAAGTTTTGCTTCTCTTGGCAAGCTTCGATAAAGAAGATGGTGAAAACTTAAATGGAAATGAAGTGAGGATAACAAAAAGTTTTGTTATCCTGTTTTGTTTCTAAGGTTTAGACTTTTCCTAACCAAAATTTGATAACTGAATTTCTGAGCTACAGAAAATACACTTTCCTGCTCTTATTGATTCCCTCTTTTCTTCATTCAGTCACTAAATTGGACGCTAAATGTTGCACTCCTTTTTACAGACAGCCTGTCTTGTCGTTGCCTTGAATGTTTTGTGAGGTATTTGCTTAGATGATAAATACTGTTGCTGCATGTAAAGAATTAGCTTAATTTTTGTGTTTCTTTCTCCCAGGTGGTACAGTAGGTTTCTACACAATGAACCTCCTGCAATGTCGAATAACAAGCTAATTTTTCAGTTTTAATTTAGAGGGTTTCAGAGATACTTCTGATGTGTTCTTGCAATGTGTTGAGCATGCACATCTTAGTCCAACAAAATACTGATGCTATTAATCTTCACTGAAATTCAATCTCCAAAAAATAAGCAGTTATTTCAGTGGCTTGGAACCAAAGTGCTACAGTAATATTGATGGAACCATCCCTTCAAGAGTCTAATTGGCTTTGGATTTGAGTAAACAGTATGCTACTTTATGTGGTTAGAGCATACTATATGTAGCATCATTAATTGACTCTCCTTCTCCTCTCCTTCTCCTCTCCTTCTCCTCTCCTTCTCCTCTCCTTCTCCTCTCCTTCTCCTCTCCTTCTCCTCTTTTTGTTATAAAAACAAGGCTCAGGTTGAAGCTAAGAAGGAACATGAAGGAGCAGTTCAATTGCTAGAGGTAAGAAGATATCCTTTGTGTTACTTTTGCTTGTGGAGGTTCCATTCTGAATGTGATAACTTTACAGTATCATCACTTTTGAAGGTTTCAAGTAATATGTAGACAAATAGGTGGGTTTTTTTGTGGTTTTTTTTCCTGTTCTGACGTATTGCATCCTTTAAAGATTATAATTCAGTTAGGAGTGCATTAAACTGAGCTGTTGGACATAATGTGTGTATCTCGGTTTCTCTTTGCATAGAATGGAAATTTTGGTACCATTTTTTGTAAAATACTGTGAAATATATAAAAAGGAAGTGATTACTTGTGAGAATTATTATCGTTTAGCCTGGAAATATAGCTGCAAATACCAATAAATTACCTAAAGTTACTAATTAAATGGAACTAAGTAAATGCTAAATAAATTTAGCAACATGCTAAAGAGCCAAAATTTTTAAACCTAACGAAAGAATTTGGATACTTTGAAAAAAACTTTAAAGGGTGTGGTAGAGAGAGAACACTTCATTCTTTTTATTGGAAAACTAGATCTTGTCAAGGTGTCTGAACTGGGCATTTGAAAATCAAGGGTACCAGAAACATACTCAAATTTTAAATTAGAAACACAGAATAATTCTGTTTGGAAGGGACCTCTGGCTATCTGGTACAACTCCCTGCTCAAAGAAAGGCCCTCTCCAAAATTACTGTAGGCTGGTAAAGGCTTTGCCCGGTCCATTTTTAAATGTCTCTGGGAATGGAGATATGGCAGCCTCCATGGAAAGCCTCTTTAAGTTTTTAAGCACTTTAATTGTGAAGAATAATATTCTTGTATCCTGTCAGAATTTTTGCCTGGATGCTATCCATGTCCATTGCCTCTAATCCTATCGCTGTGTATCACCAGCAGGGGTCTTAGTGTTTCCCATTACTGTTGCAATATGTTTTTAGAATTTGCCAGTGACTGTTGGATTTAGTAAGTAAACACTGTTAAATTAAGTTTTGAGGGATGATTCAAATGATCTGATTTAATTTTTAAGGCTCTAAATACCTGCACATACTGACACCATCCATAAAGGCAACATTATCCATAAAGATAAACCAAAAAATATTAGTATTTTCATTAGCAAGTGCTCATAGCACAGGGTATTACCTGTAAATTCATTAGTAGTTGTGTTTATGGACTTTGTATCACATTTCAAGCCTTCCTTCAAGTGATTAATCCATAAAAAAAAAAATCTAGTAATTTAGTCTTCTGTGCCTAAGGATACAGACTTGTTTGTGTCTTGTATAGAAGTGACATGAAGAATAGGAGAAAATTCTTACTCTCCCATTCAAAAAACATGAGCTTTGCTGTTCAGTTTTAGTTGGAATAGGGCAAGGTTTGCAAAGCCTCTTTGTCTTAGGCTGGAGTGAAATTTTTAGAGATTTTAAACTGCGACTCTTATAATAATGGAACCTTTATAATGGATGCATACAGTTATGGTTAAATTACATATGAAAACACAAAAAATCAAACGGAGAATTGAAATAAATTAATGTTCAAATATCTGTCTGATGCTGACAAAACCTTTTATTCGCTTTGCTGTCTGCTGTTTAGGAATGCAGACTGACCCACAATGTTGTGTAAGATACAACAAATGACAACATGTACCAGAAATTAGAACTCCTGTAAGAAGGTTCCTAAAGGAAGCAATTCCTCATCAGTTTTTCAAAACCAGTCTCAACAGATTCTTTAAGTTCCAATAATATTGTTTGATGTACTTGAGTAAGGTACAGTGTCAGAAAATACAGATGCACAAGTAAATAGAATGCTAACTGCACCCAGATTTCCTTTTGTTCTTTTTTGTTCTTCATTTTTTCACATAAAATAGGTTTTCACTGATAAATACCAAACTAGTTTTTCTGCCTGAGGAAAAGAAAAGGCATTTAATGGTTATTAAGTCTTAACATACCATACATATCATAAAGAACATGCGATACCATAGATTGATTATAGCAAGTGCATCGTCAACACTTCACTTAGACATCTGTTTTGAGCAGAAGGTAATTTCTACCTTCTCACGGTAGTTCTTCTGTCTGTGTACTTACTGGTCATGCATTGATGGAAGGTATTTTTTCTGGTTCATTGATCATCTTTAAAAAAAAATTGTTTATATCTATAAAACTTAATATTCCAAAATGTTTTACTCGTGCTTTCATTATCATCATACATATTGTTTGTTTTGCCTTTAAGAACATAAGATTAAATTATTATTTAATGCCTGGTGGAAAGTATGTGATGCAGGAAAACATAAGTAGAAACAAAGCAGGCAAGTGATTATTTACCCCCCTCAAGCTAATAAAAATTCCTATCTCCCTGCGACCTCTGATTTGCATAACCCCATCAAAGTTTCCTAAGCTTTTGCTTTTTATTGCCATAAACCCATTAATTTTTAGCATTTTATTTAATCTGCCTTTTGCAATTTAAGACCAGCAGTGGTATTGATTTCTGAAACATTCTATAGTGTCGTTTGCGTTAATGCATGTTTTTACACGTGTTAACTGTTCTAATATATTTTGCTTTGAAATGTAAAAAAAGTGTTCAAAACTGTTTTTATTTCTTTGTTTATTTCACACCTCTTTGTTTACTGTGTCTTGTTTGGAATTTATTGCTTTGCACTTCATCCAGAACACCTTGGACAGCATGCAGGTATTTTAGGGCATAAATTCTCCTTTCTCTGTCCCGAATCCTGCACTTTTCCTTTTAACATGAGTACGATAGTCCTGCCTAACCTTGCATGGGATGTGTGCTAGAACCATTGTTACGCAAGCATGCTTGGCATTTATTGGCCTAGTACCAAATCACCAAAATCAGAATTTTCCTCCGCAAGAGATTAATCTTCAAATATAGCATGATTTAATGAGAACTCAGATACTGGTTTTGAAAGTTAATTTCTTGTGAGCATGCTCAATAAGAATGGTTTGGTTGTTTATTCAAGATTGTAGCTTTCTGACTGTGTGGATTTTGTCTGAATTCAGATTGTTTCTTTGTTAATACGACAGTAATTTTATGTGATATTTTCACCTGAGGTTAGTTTATTGAGCCACCTACTGATAGGCGTTGCTGCTACGTAAACAATTAAACTACAAAATGGTATGTCCGCAGCAGAATTTGTGTGTGAATTACTGGTCTGAATTCAAGCCTGTCCACCTGGAAAGTTGCTCGTCATGTTACATGTCTTGTGCAAACAGTATCTGTTTGGATGAAGTCTACTTAATTTTCAATTTAAGAAGCTACTTATCTTCTAGAAATAGCACTATGTATTGCATGAGAAACTTGGCAAGTCCTAAGTGAAATACATTCAGTATGGTCTGCAGTAGAGAATGTCTTTTCATACAACCACTGCTATAGGCAGATCCAGTTTTAGGGAGATCTGGTAGACTTGGCACTTTTGTGCCATGATTCTTAGGATAGACTGTATGGGCAGAACCATGATACAGAATAAAAATTCAGTACTTCTGAGAGTGTAAGCATATGCCCCTCTCTTCTGTGACATACACGAATATGTGGATTTTCTACAGTGAGGTGAGTCTGGCTGGCTAACGATGAACCAAGCCCCTGCCTGAAGTCAAGAAACAGAGATGGATGTGAGGATGCCTCCTGTTAGTACTAGCGTGGATCTCATGGCAATTTTTTCTTTACATAGTGCCAGCTTTGTTCTCACTTCTTACTTACAACTTTGATTAAAAAAAGAAAGCGGTAAAGGCATTTTTCTTCCAGGCTTTGTACTGTTGTGAGAGAACAACTTGAAAATGAAGATTTTATGTACTCAAAAGAAAAGTTAAAGATGACATATCCTGAAATGAAAATAAGTTTTTAATTAATAAATAATAATAACATATTAAAATTAATTTCTTTTTTTTCCGAAAATATTTTTTAAGGCAGCCTTAGGATCTTGTTGGGTTCTGGATGATGATGTTTTTATTTTTTATTTTATGCTAGAGTTTCCATAACTGCATGTGGAAAGGTCAGTATATATTCTTAGAGAGCTGAAGAACTTAAACTTTCCATTGGAAAGAGGGGATCTAAAAACCCAGTCCACTTTACTACTTTGTTTGTTTAATGTTCTTTTAAAGTTGTACGTAGATGCCTTATACATGCAGCAAAGTAGGAAAGACTCACATTTTGGTTGCTCAAAACCACAGTGAAAATATGAAAGGCAAAAAACAAAAATCAAAGCATATAATGTTTGTGTAAAACTCCTACAATGTCTCTGTGGCTTACTGTTTTCTGTTTCATAATCAGACAGATAGATACCCTGAGAATTCTTTAACAGAACTAAACTGATTTGTGTTTTATGAATAAAAAGAAATTATATCCTCAAAATTCACTGTACCTTTAAATGTATATTTGTTACCAAAAAAAAGGAACAGAGTACCACTTCCTATAGTAGGATATTTGGATTTTTGTGTTCTTTTGGGTAGTATGAGTGAGTTGTTTATATTTAGCTGTGCTAAAATCTTTGCATAAGTGGTATGTAATGTATGTCATGTTGTTGATATGTAATATGTGCGATTTTTCTTACATGAACTGAGAACATTTTTCTTTTTCAAGAAAAAGAAACCTTTAATACAGTTGAATGAATCTAATTGATACCCAGACTTCCTTTGTTAGTACAGTTGTTTAACTAGGCATATACTATTAAAGGGGTTTTTAGGAAGGAAAGTGATGTTTGTTCATCATAAAGCATCAGATTAGGATATAATGCATCAGCTTCTCATATAAGGAGCCTGTTACTGCCTCTGCTACTTCTGCTTGCATGCCCTTCGTCATTCCTTTCAGCCAGGGAACCTTTCCATCACCTCATCCATTTTTTCACATCAGGAATTCATAAACTGTATGTAGGCAAATTTCGCAACTCAGCACAGAAGCTTATCTTTTAAGGTCTGTTTTGTTAAAGGCTGATGCCTCAAAATTAGAACACAAATGTTTGCCAACAATGACATTTTGGTACTTCTTACAAGCTTACAAACAATCTCTTGGATGGTGTCTGGATTACCTCTGTGTGGTTTGGCATCTATAGTGAGGAGCGTTATTTTTGAGATGGAATTCAGCCAGTTGCTAGGCCCACATTCTGCATGAAACACTTGGGGGGGGGGAGGTTGTTGTTGTTGGTTTTTTTTTTTTAATACATAAATGTTGATCTAATATTTCAGGAGACTGCAACTTACTAGCAGAGGATGGGCAAACCTCAGAAATACACCTGAGGTTTAGGAAAAGTTGGAAAAGCACACAAAAGTGACGTTCAGATATGCGTAGAAGTCACAAAGCTGTAGGATCTGTTTGCAGGTGTTCTTGGCAGTGATTTTTTTAGCACTGCCAAAAAATATGATGAGGAATTTCCCCTTTGGAAATGAGGGATGAAAGGAGTACTTACCTCAATATTACAGGGCTACTAAAAGGTTTCGTCCTAAATATGGGTGAGAACTTAGAGGGAGAAAAGTGCGGTTGTGGGCCTGTTTATCCCAGTTTGCCTATCCTGGCTTCCTGGTACTTAGAAAAATCTGACGCAGTCACAGCTTGCTCTGATCTCAGTCAGATGTCTGTGTTATGTCTTGCTTGTGCAGGCCAAGGTCCGAGAGCTAGAGGAGAAATGCCGGACACAGAGCGAACAATTTAACCTCTTGTCCAGGGAACTGGAGAAGTTTCGACAGCAAGCAGGGAAGATTGATCTCCTGAGCAGTAACTCGGTGGCATCCTCAGATATCCCTGGTTCTCCCGGTAAATCTCTATCCCAGTTAATGAATGGAATAGCCACTTCTATAGGCAAAGGTAAGGACCAGCATTTGATTTGTAGGTATCTGTTCTGCCCTGTAGATTTTAAGATGCAACTCAATGATGTACATAGAGTTTGACTGTACAGGTGGAGGATAGAATTCACTCCTGTTCCTGTTTTGTCGCTTGTTTAAATGTCAGACCCTTCACTGAAGTTGTTACAATTTTATTCAGGTACTGCTGTGAGCAGAATTCTCTCTAATTGTTGTTGGGTGTTGTGATGAGAAACCTCTTCAGTGTTAAAATGATGTATTCCTTATGTATCTAAGAAGAAGACAGAGGGTCTGCATATACAGGCTTTGTTGTAAAACCTTCACTGTTTCAGGGACAGGAGTCGGTCTGCTGTCTTGTCAAAGTAGCAGTTCGTGGGGAAAGAAAGCACAGAGACCCCCACACTACATTAGCCATTCCATAAAAGAAACTTGTATATAGAGCTGGGTAGAAAATGGGAAAACTGAATGGAATATTTTGACAAACATGGAAATGTTTTTAGTTTAGTTGCATTTGTTCAACAGAAAATATGCACTTCTCCGTAAAAACTTGAAAGGCATGCATTATAAAGCAACTTCCATTGGAAGCAAACACTGTCTACAAAAACACAAATTCTGTCACAGAGTGATTTTGGTTGGAAAGGAGTTCCATGGGATATATTTTTACAGAACTGAATAGGGATAATATCTACAGTTGCTTACCGAACTCTGCAAAGGTGTGTTTAAATTTTTAACTGTGTTTAAAATCATATTTGAACAGGGAACTGACAGGTGTTTTAGAAATAGAAAAGGCATGACAAAAATAGTGTTGATTTGAGTTTTAAAAGAAATGGAGAATGTAAAGTAAAAATTAAAAAAATATTATATCTGTATTGGTGTTCTTACACTTATAGTGCCTAGTATCTTCAACACAGTAGGTCTTTTTTCAAGATTTGTGTTGAACTTTCGCCAGGTCATCTCCTATTGCCAGAGGCAACTGCTCCGCCTAAGTACACAACCTTGTTAACAATTCATTATTCATAAGAAAATTTCAAAGATAAGGCAAGAGGTTACCTGAGGACACTTGAAAGTAACTTGCATGTAAATTGCATGTTAGATTGTGTATTATAACTATGTTGTTATCAAGGCTGAGGATTGTGCTCAGTATCACCCATGCTGGAATGACGTTAACTATTTGTTCTGCAAAGGAACACTTGTCAGGTAATTTCCGTTAACTTACAAATTCCCCCAAAGTTGTAAGTATGAAGAGGAACTGGAAAAATGAAATAGTCTGGACTTTTTTTATTTCATCTTCCTAAGTTTCCAGAAAAATTCTGAGGCATAGGGCCTAGAAATCATAAATCATTTCCGTATCATTACAGGTGAGCAGTTATTTTCAGTGAAGGGTACTAAACTCAATGTGAAACCAAGTCGAAAGGAAGCAAGGTGACATCCTTTTTTCATTTCACTTCAGTAACTTTGTGCTTTGTACGACTCGTGATTTTGAACAAAAGATTCGAGTTGTTTGCAGTCTTGCCCACTGTGGTGTATATTAGTTTATAAGCTTTTCTGGAGCTGCAAGACTCGCGTAAGTTGATACTAAAGTGCACTAAATGGAGAATTCAGAAGGAGTGACCTGATAGCTGTAAGAATTTAGTAGAAATTTCCTTAATATCAACAGGATTAAGTCCTCAGGTCTCTAAGTACAGGATTTTCAAAGTAACAATCAATTTTATAGGAAAGGTAATTAGGTATTGAAATGTCCTTTAGGCAGCCAGTGAAGGTCCAATCTGTATCTCCGGAATTGATCTAAATAGGCCCCAATCCTCAAATAAAAATCAATTAAAACTTTTTGAGGTCCTCAGTCAAATTCTCCAAACTAACTTCTATTCATTTTCAAAATACTAATGGCAACAGCTTTAAAAAAAAAAAAACCTTCAAAACATAACAAGCAGAAATCTTCCAAGAAATCCTTGGCTAGAAACACAGACAACACAGCAAGGTCTGTATTGAACTAACTTAAAGGCCTTGCTCTGTAAACCTTTTCTCATAACCTATTGATTTTTATGCAACTTAGAATTCAGGGGCTGCAGCCCTAGTGTATAAACATCAGAAATCCTTGGACAATATTCATTTTCAGTATGAATGCACTGGTAACAATAAAGTAATGTTTGAGCAAGTGGGCAGGATTTCTAATTATTGAAATCAACCATTTCACAATAATGATGGTAATGCTACAGCGAGTTCTTCAAACCAGAAGTGTAATTATTTTTATTATGTGTGAGGAAAAAAGAACACAAGAGGGAACACAAGGACAGCTTTCAAAGCAAAGCAAATGATGGAAATGAAATCCGTTTATGACCAGCTGCTTTGCCTTAATTGGTGATGTTTGAATGTATCAGGAAATGAAATAAACCTAGCCAGAATAGATTAGAACATAGAAAGTTCACTCTAAACGTATAATAATGTCACAATCAGATATAGAAACCTTAAGATTTATTATTCATCAGATAAAAGGCTCATTTAAATGGCCTTTCTAGATAATTTAGGTAGTCCATAATGAATCAGCAGTTCCAACAAATAAAATGGAGAGTCTAATTGTACTACAAGTATGGACAGCTTTAATTCTCCTGAAACATTTAAGTCTGGTGCTCTTCCTTGCCTCTTTCCTTGATAGGGTGTTCTTCAGACTTCCTTAAGAGATATTTGCCAGTCATGGGAAAATAAAGGCCAGTTTGAGCCTGTTTGGATTTTACAAGACTTTACAGACAAAAACCCTGTGGCTTTATAAGGTTCTTCTCCAGTATTTAGAGAAAAAAACAAACGTGATGTTTCTAGAAGCTGCTGTGTGTTCTTATGAACTGACCTCTTGTATTTTTCATTCTTAACTCTTAGTTGTTTCCAGAGTGCAAATATAAAAGGAAAGGTGCATTTTTTTTCCCTTAGTTTCCAGTGAGATAACAAGTTTTAAAACAGACTTTATAGGTCTGATTCCACCACGTTCCTTTGTTCAGGCCCTGGGACATCAGTAAAATTGCCTTGGATAAACAAGAGAACCTAGTTTGAAATCATTTCTTCTTTTAGAGATAAAGTTAGGCCAGTTTTTAAAATGCAGCCATTTTTGTCTGTACTCCTGTATTCACAATCCACAAAAGTAGACATCCTCTAGAGAAATGATCAGGAGATTACAGAGATTCAGGCGGTTTCAGGAGGAATGTGCTTCATGCACAGTGAATCTCAATTTTGCTTTTTGCAAAGGCATTGCTTGATGATGCTTGTGTTTGGCGTTTTTTAATCCAACTGTGGCTCTACATACATAGAATCAGCATGAATTTACATATATTATTTAAGCATCTCATGACCTTTAAAAAAGACTCCTGTACAGAATATACAGAAACTAACTGATAACTTTATGATACGGCTCACCCAAAAATCTCTTCTTTCTAATTTATTGCAGATATTAGAATACCTTGAAAATGCAGTATTTTTTAAGCTGCTTTAAGAAATAGATCACATGGCGGTCCCAGATAAAAGCAGTCCCACAGCATGGGAAAGAGCCTTAGAGGATCAGCTTCTGTTATTTCACACACGTTTTCATAGAGACAGGTTGATGGCACCCAGTGCAGATTTTATTGAGCAGAGAGATGCTACATTGCACAAATAGACAAATGAACAGAGATACAGAGGACACTGAAGGCGGCAGCAAGTCTAGTTAGGAAGACAGATCCATTTTCAGAGCTAGATTTGGGGCAGAAACTGTATTTCTACATACATTGATGGATATGGGTATCGACTTACTCTGATGGGAAGTGAGGTATCTGAGTAGGCTGTATCTAGTTATAAGCACCATCTGGAGCCATAGTTATGTCCAGTCACATGATGCAATTACAACAACAGTTGTAACAACAGTTTTCTCTCCTATGCATTAAGGACTCAAGGTAAATTTTATGTACCCTGTTTTACAAGTGGAAAAAATAAGACAGTTGACTATCTTCCAGCATCTTGATATTCCTGGAGTTCTTGATAATGTGTGTTCCTATCTTGCTTAGCATCCTGTATGTATGCAAAGCAAGGGCTATATTGTCCAAGAATCTTTCTCCACGTTTTGGATGTAATGCAACTAATTTAATAAGAGAGCCTGAAAAATCCAGGAGGTATGAGACCAAACAGCAGTTTCCTTTCAATGAATAATCACATTTGCACCAATTATTTATAGGCTTGGCGCTGACAGTCTGATACAGCAAGCACATTAACAGCAAACAGAAGGAGCTAAATTGGCTAAAGGTTTCTGAACAGGGATGGCTTTTCTGTTATATATGTGAGAAAGGTTCCAAGAATAAAAAATGTGCCCTTTTCCAGCCGGAGGATTCCTGTAAGCAGGCTGGTTGTAATTAATCTTTTGTATGATGACTTGTATATTTCCCTGCTGTTAATGTGCTTAAGCTGTCCTGCTGTAAATTACAGTGATGCAGAGAAAATTAATCATGTTGGACTAAGGAGCACACCAGAAGAACCCTCTGATGATATGTTTTGGAGCTTATTCTCCCCTGCAATATGAATAAAGAGGTTCCACTGGAAATTCCTGGTGACGTGTGTCTGCAAAGCTTGCAATTCAGTAGCAAAACATTGCTGTCCGGACTTCTGGCAGAACTGCAGAGGAAATGCTGAACCTACATATATTCAGGGTCTGAAAAATTAGAGCATAGGCTCATTATGTTAATGAGAGAGAGAGACAGGAGAAGGCACTCTGGATATTTGATTGTGTCAGCAATGCCCTAGACTATGTGCTTTGCTATAACTTCTGCTGATGTTGCAAGTATAATTAGGCTCAGTTTACAATTTCCTGCTTGTTTTCATGTGGTTTGGGGACTAAACTAACAGAAAGGGGGAAAAATGTAGAAGTATTTTGTATTACACTTTATTAGTCTCTCTTGCAACCTTGATGACGTTGTTCTTTTTACTTGTCTCCCCTCACCATTAGGTCTGGTTTTCACTTGAGTCAGTTGGAGATAGGTGTTCAGCCTCTTGTAAGGCTGCCTCCTTAGGGCCTTTAAATGTGCAATATGAAGTGACTTTTAATTTTCATTTTTAAGTGCTTGAAAAAAGCACAATAAAAATATTCAAAAAGCGTTTATGGATATTTTTCCTTTTTCATAGTCTACGTCTTCCAGTTTTTAGAAACTGGAGAGATGGGACTGTGATCGAATTATGTGTTTTAGTGCTGGTGTTAATGAGGAGCTCTTAAGAAATATGAATCTTGTAACTTAGAGCTGTGCAAAAAGCCAAACCACTTCCCTTCATTTCAAAATTAATATCCTGCTTACTAAATTATTAGCATTTCAGTCGCCTTCTTAGAAGATAAATGCACAACTTGATTCTACTTTTCAGTATATGGCAGAGTCCCTGAAAGGAATAGAAGGGTTTCAACAGCAGCTTTTAAGTGCTGGGCATGTTAAACAGTATGCCAGATAACTTCTTTAAAGATATCAAGATGCTCAGAACAAAGGTGTACTTTTTTTTTTTATTAAAGGAAACTTTAACTTTGATATTTTTTTTTTAATTAAAATACCTTCACTTTCTACATTCTGTACCATTACATATTGATGATTTGTGTAATTTACCAAAAGGCTGGGAACTAGTAGGCTTAGCTACTTTCATGCTCTGCAGTCTACCTACCTTAGTCTTTCTCTAGAATGATTTCTAACGGGAGGAGAAGATAACTCACTGCTGCTTATTAGTTGGCAGTGTTTCTGCTTGAGAACAATGACTTATTCTCATATGTGTTTTGTTCACTGCCAGGTCATGAAAGTCCTTCTGGAAGTCGTTGTGTGATTTCAGAGTTTATACGACCCCTTCAAATATCTGGAGACAAACCAGAACAATTGTCTGTCAAACCCACATTCCTCTCCAAGTCAAGATCTGGTACCCCAAGATGCAGATTTGATTCAGACGTGAGTTTTTTTAAATTTGTTACTGAAAATGAGTGTTATGGGGCCAGCACCTCTCTTCTCCGGGGGACCGATGCAGGTTGATCCACCTGCTTTTAAAAAGTCAAGACATGAATGTTCTCATTTTCTGACATAACTTGGGAACATGACCAGTGGGAATTTAACTGGTATTTTCAAAGAAGTCTCAGCTGATATCCTAATCACACAGCATAAAAAATGTGCATGTGAGAACCTCAAGCTTCTATGAAAACCTCAGCCTTCACTGATGCATTCAGAGCATTGTACTATTTCTGTGCATAAGAAGTGTATGTCAGCATTTCTGTGTCTGTTTTAACGTTATGCAGGTTTATTACGATTTTATTGTATCTACCAAAAGGTGTGACTTTGATACAGCCCGGGCAAATGGAAGAGAAATTCCATGCAGTGCCCTGTCCAGGCAGGTACGCTCTGACCCGATCAGCTCATTCTGCAGGATTTGTTCTTTGCCTGGTTTTCATGATGTGTGAATCTTCTCACTACAACTAGGCTGATACCACCCACTAACAGCAGTTTCCAGCACACTCTCCTAAACTGATTTTGAGCCTGTAACCTGGAAGTGAAAGTTGCAGGATGTTGTCACTAAACTCTTCCACCATTCAACGTTACAGCTTGTATTTAATTGTACTTTTGAAAGGTTCTGTTCTTCCTTTCTTAGAAAAGTTTTCTGGTTTCCAGTAGCATTCTAGCAGAAAACCAATGGGAAGCTTGGAAGAGCTTTACAAAGGTGCCATAGCAAGTTGGTTGTTGATATTTAAGACAAATGTTAAATATAAGGAGGTATATGACATATTTTGAAAACTTTATAGAATGGTATTTTCTATTAAATACTGTAAGCTTGTTTTATAGCCATGAGGAAACGATCTTCAGATTTTACCCCTCACCTTACAGTCCTGAATCCCATTCTTAATCTTTACAGAAGTAAATGAATTGAAACTGTTTGCATATTTTCTATCTATTTTATATTCATTGCTACTGAACCAGTGAAAGTTGATAAAATCAAAATGTTTTTAAATGGACCACAAGCCTGAATATGGTGTAGGATGCTCAACGCATTATTAGATTCGTGTATAGTAGGAATTCCATGGGCGTATCGATATGTATGTAGCAGCATTACTGAAAAGTGGGAACATTCACTGCTTTTTGAAGAGGCCACAGAAAAAGCATCCTGAAGTAGTCAAAGCAGAAAAAGCAGCTTAGCAACGAGACTTAGGGAAGCAGAACTAACAGCAGGGAACAGAAGAAGTGCACGTCAAATTTAATTCCCTTTTTCTATTATTTTTGAGTTATCTCTCGCTGAGAATGTCAAGCCCTCTTTTGCAGAATTGTTCGTTGTGTGCCTTCTAGAGTGTAATTATGTGATACGTACTTACATTATGCAAGCTCACAGGAATTAAGCTCCATCCTTTTTTAGAGGTATCCAGACCCCGGGGGAGAGTGTATGAATAAAATCTAAAAATGGAGCATAATGCTGTGAAGTGTGAAATTAAAAAGAAGATACTCTGCAAAAATATATCTGCAACTTTTGTGATTGTTACTAGTAACAAAGTCTTGTGGAATAAGCGTTATTGAGTTAGTTATGAGCTTTGTGACATGCCCTTAAAAAGCTATCAGGATGGTAACCCTTGAAAATTTGCCTGCATCCCCAAATGCTACACAGGGGAGAATAGCTGTTAGCTGACTATTACTGTCCTCCTCAATGGAAGTGGGTGTTGGCATAGTGTGTGTTGTGTTAACCCAACAAGCTAACCCACCTCTTAAGACTTAATTCAGAGGAAAAGTGACTTGACTCAATATTTTTCTCGTGCACTTTTGTACCATACTGGGAACCAAAGAGGGACCAGTTTAGGCCTGAAAGTTGCAGTTCAATATTCACTCTGTCCAGTTATTAAAATTTCAGTCTTATCGTATTTGATCCCACTGTTAAACTTAGTATTTCTACCTTAATTAAAGTTCTCTCGAGCTCAGGCAAAAAGTTGTTCACTTTTCCTAAAAGAGTACACAGCATACTGTAAAATAAGCGGAGGAAAGCAGTGCATCTCTCACTTTAAAAACTCTGCTAGGCTCAAAGCATAACAGAAAGAATTGCTGTTTTACCAGTGAGATTCCTAGAGCAGAGCTAAAATAGATGGAGTCTGTGTTGATTCTGCACCACAATTTAATCTGGCTTTGTAGACCAGATTTGTAATGGAATAAATGTGTGGCTTTGCAGAATTGAATTAAATACGATGGTAAATTCAGAGGAAATATATTATTTCTTTCAGTTAGTGGAAAGGGTGGAATTCAACAGATACTGCTGCTGTGGATTGGATTGGCACAGGGATGTATTTTATGTGATACTCATTGTTTCCAAGTGTTTGGAAGTTGACACTTGCATCAGCTCTAAATTCAGTATTTGTCTTAAATACTTTGTCACTGGTATCAGGTTTCTACTATTGTTTTCTGATTAAAATATTAGGTTGTCTGTGTGATCATAGAGCTCTACTATGCCCAGAAACACTAGGCATAGCACTTACAACAGGTCACTTCGGAGTAGCTGAGTTTACTGTACTTTAATGAAGGCTTTAGTACAAGCTTAGTCAGGAGGGTGGGGTGGTCAGTGAGACTGGTATGGTTAAGTCATGCCCATTTCAGCAGCATGAAAGGGAGTGGTGTGGCCCATATCGCATCTCCTTCAGACATCTCCACTGACCAAATGAAAAAGCACCAATCTACTGGTGCTTTGTCAATTTTGCACGCTTCTGAGGAAAACCAACATCCAGTCTCAGACTGGTGATCTGAATCTCTAGCAAGATATCAAGGAATTAGCTCAATTTCTTTGCCCCGTTAGAATCTGAATTGCAGTTCCTTTTTAGCCTAAGCCCTTCTAAGTAAAATTAACCAGTTCTGTTCCATGTTAGAATTTAAATTTTTTTTAGTGTTGCGTGTTCACTGACTGATTTATATTGCCTGTCAGGAAAAAAGTGAATGCATCTTTTTGAAATCACATGGTCTTGTTTTTTTTCCTACAGATGGATAATGATCAGAATTCCAATACCTCAAAGCAGAGATATTCTGGGAAAGTCCATCTTTGCATCGCCCGTTATAGGTAAAAAGCCCCAGCTCATTCCATATATAATACATATTTGTAATATTCAACATCTGGTTTTGCTTTTCTTTTATTCATACATAGAATTATTACTGGGCACCAATGTTATGAATAGCAGACCCCTTTCCTGTCTGCACTAGCTGCAAAAAAGTGCCATTTCTGTTTGCTTTAATTGTCAGAAAAAGTTTAACATGGCATGGCTCTTTTACCCACCACTGTATTTCCAGCCTTCAATGTCTAAATGAGATGAGAACGTGTACCTCCGACTTTATAGAGGATATCTCAATCTGTTCTTATAAATTGCTTTTTCATCAATGCAAGGAAGATTTAAAAGTTCCTCATATCTTTGCTTTACATATTAAAATTTCAGCTATAAAGTTCTATCACAATAAAAATTTCTGTGACTAACAGTTTGCTTTCAGGATGGATATGGATTAAAACACTTTTAAGAAGTTTTTGTCTGTGAGTAGCCTGTTTTAGCTGTAACTCACTGGGTTTTTTTCTTTATTTAACTTGTCTCTGTTGAAGGTAATATACTTGTGGAAAAGACTGCCATATAAAACAAAGGGAATATGGGGGCTAGAAAAGAACCCCACAACTGAGTTTGCTTTAATTCAGTTTAAAAAATAAAGAAGATTTTGGCCAGTGTATTCAGAGAGACCTAAGTGAGAAAAGTGTTAGTACAGAAAAGGATGTGGTTTTACGTGTACAGCGCTTAAGCGAATAGATTGCATTTCATGGCAGCCTGTTGGAGATGCAGTTACAGTTCACAACAACAAACTGACCTAGACTCCGCTCAGAATACATGTTTCAGAAGGGAAGCAAAAAGATTGAACTGAGGAACTACCTTCCTGTGCAGCGTTAGAGCTGTACACCTTTTTCTGATTAGTATTTAGTGGTGTGGGGGTTGTAAGTGAATAAACATGTTTTCCATCTGTACTCCACTGCAGTTACAACCCTTTCGATGGACCAAATGAAAATCCAGAAGCAGAGCTCCCCCTTACGGCAGGAAAGTACCTTTATGTGTATGGAGATATGGATGAAGATGGCTTTTATGAAGGTATTTTTTTTTATCTGTGAATTCATGCTAATTCATGCAGATCCAAATCAGTTTGTCTGTCAAACACGCTCCCAGTTCTTTCCTTCATCTACTACCAAATCAGTTGCTAAAATTACCCCTATCATCATTGTGTTAATTAACAGGGTTTCTGCACCAGCAAAGCCGCTCCTTGCAGGCATAGCTAATTATAAAATGTTTTATATTGTCAGCTTTTCCTACTGGCAAGACTTAAGTTGACAAGAAAGCTTACTGACAGTTCTGGGTTTTGCCTCACTGAGCCTTTACATTCTCAAACTGTGAATGTTGTTTGTGTGCAATTTTCACTTATATCTTCTTCCTTATCTTGTCCAGTTGCAAGGCATTCACGTGCAAGAGGTACGCTTCTTCAAGGATTTTAATGGCATTGTTCTTTCTCCCCAGGGGAACTTCTAGATGGACAAAGAGGACTAGTCCCTTCAAATTTTGTGGATTTTGTTCAAGACAACGAGACCCGGTTATCAAGCACACTAAGCAGTGAACAAGATCAGAATTTTATCAACCATTCGGGTCCTACTTTGGAAGGAGATCTCTTGGAGATAAGTCCACCAAGTCACATAGACTCTAGTGTAATCAGCAATGGCGCAGGGACTCTGGATGTGAACATTGATGAAATTGGAGAAGACATTGTGCCTTATCCTAGAAAAATCACCCTTATTAAACAACTAGCCAAAAGTGTCATTGTGGGCTGGGAGCCACCGGTAGTGCCACCCGGATGGGGAACCATTAGCAGCTACAATGTTCTGGTTGACAAGGAAGTACGGATGAACATAGCCTTGGGAAGCAGAACGAAAGCTCTTATAGAAAAGCTTAACATTTCTACTTGTACATACCGAATATCAATTCAGAGTATTACAAACAAGGGTAACTCAGATGAACTGCAGTGCACTTTGTTAGTTGGGAAGGATGTCATAGTAGCCCCCTCAAATCTTAAAGTGGACAACATAACCCAGATTTCTGCTGAGCTGTCTTGGCTCCCTACAAATAGTAATTACAGTCACGTAATCTTTCTTAATGAAGAAGAATTTGACATTGTCAAGGCTGCTAGCTACAAGTACCATTTTTTTAATTTGAAGCCCAATATGGCCTACAAGGTGAAGGTCATGGCAAAGCCCCATCAGATGCCCTGGCAGCTTCCCCTGGAACAACGAGAAAAAAAGGAAGCCTTTGTGGAATTTTCTACATTGCCAGCAGGTTTGATATTTTTCTCCCTACCCCAAAACTCTCCAGTTAAGTTTCTCTGAAAATTCTAGATAAACTAACCTAACCTTTAGCTTTTTGCTGTAGTCCCAGTCATATTCTTGGTCAGATTTGTGATTATTAGATTGCTTTACGGTACCTAAAATTAATTCCTGTCCTTCATATTCTCTTCTTTGTTCCTGGGTAAAGAGTGAAGCATTTTGGGGAGATATATAAACAAAGGGAAGTCATGCTTATCATCACCGCAGATCACACACTAGGTGTTTTATCAAATTAATCTCACTTTGTACTTAATTTGTCCAGTTATAGTATTTCTGGTAGTAATTTATTTTCATTGGTGTGAACAACACTGGTTAAAAAACAGTTATTGCTTCTGGCTTGTTATTTGTGTGTCTTAAGGCACTTTTTACAGTGATGATCCAGCCCTTTTCTCTAGTGAAAAACAACAGACACGTCTTGGAGGACCACAGTCATTTAGGGGATGTAAATGCTTTTTGATTGTGAAGTTGTAATCACATTGTACAATTTGAATTTGTAAAGATAACAAATTGGTCTTCTTTTGGAAAGTCCAATGTTTTTTCCCACCTTGCTTTTACATTAGGAATGTTGATAATTGTTACCAGTCATTTCCCAGTATTTAAGAACAGCAAAGTAATGTTGAAAACTAGAGCTGAAATAATGCAGTTCATTTAAAGGATTTTGGGCATGTATGGCTGTACCTGAAAAATCTTTCATTATAGATTCATCTAACCAAGGTAATCTAATCAAAGACAAGTAGAAGACTGTGTATATTCAGACTTCCAGAGCACTGAATGCCGCTGAAGCAGGGACAGTCAAGCACAAGTGACTCCTGGCGAGTGAAATTTCAATAGCATGTACTGTGTTATGGCTTAATTGACTCCCTGCTGGGACTTGACTCTAGCAAAGGGACAGGAATTAGTTCTGGTCTCTTCCTAGGCATGCATGACTTATATGTAAGGAGGCATGCGGGACAGTAATGCTGGTTGAGTAGAGAGGGAGTTAAGCTTGTATGTCTACTGCTTTTGATGCTGTTGATTTAGTTTCTGTAAAAATGTCCTCAGCTTGGGCAGTTCCGATTTTGTCTTAAATCGTTTCAGTGAGATAAGTGCTATTATAGGATCTGCTAGGAGAGGGGGCATTTTAAACTTTGTATATGTTCTGTGGGACTGGGGAGATACTGCCTAGATGGTGGCTTAAATTTATTAGATATGTTGACTTTTGAGTGAGGTTTTGTCAGGCCAAGCAGTTAACATGCTGTATCTCCCTCTAGTTGCTGAAGTATGCTAAAGCAATAAATGAGCTGTTCTCT
Organism: Rissa tridactyla; assembly: GCF_028500815.1. Lineage (NCBI taxonomy): Eukaryota > Metazoa > Chordata > Aves > Charadriiformes > Laridae > Rissa > Rissa tridactyla. The sequence goes on along the minus strand of NC_071478.1, from coordinate 8,234,813 downwards.
ATGGAGGAGCTAAAATGCAGATAAGTCTCTGCTTTTAGATTCAGAGATCCCAGAATCCTCCCCAACGCTTCATTTCACAGAGAGCATTTTTACAAAAGCATGTTGACTTTTCACTTTTATATAGCAAAATAAAATAGCAACTGTTGAAGTGATTAGAGTAATTGAAACAAAGGGAAAAGGATGCCCATGAAATCAGTCAGCGATGAGAGTTACCATCATAGTGTGTCATGTTTTTCTCTTGCAAATGTAACTGGCTTCGAGTAATCACATAGCTCTTCATCCAAACCACAGTTAAAAGAAAGAAGTTGAAAGAGAAAAGATAAAATGTTTTTAATGCGACTAATACTGTTTTTTTTCTCGCTCTGGATTATTTTTCTACCTTAAATACCTTCAGTTGATCTACATTGTAAGGGACATTTTTCAAAGACTACTTTAGAGTACACTGAGAGAGCAATACAGCTGTTCTGTGTGAAGGAAATCTTTTGTTATTGTGCTTCTCTAGAAGATGCATGGGGTGAGTGATGTCACGTAAACCTTTAGTTGTGAATGTCAGGTTTAGCAGACAGTGCAGCATGAACTGCAACATAACTGGCCACAGGCAGCTGCTAACGTTTGTACTGACATTTTTCTAAGGGCTTCAGAAGTGTTTACAAATGAATACCTAAACTCGCTTTATTTGAAGCTGAGAAGCTCTGCTCTTTACTAGTGGGTTTAGTGATATCCTTATACAAAAGGATACCATCATCCATTTATACCAAAAAGGGAGTGGAGATTAATGAATATTTTAAAATTTTCACACTGTATCAATCTCAGGGGTTTTTTAGGAATACATTAAGCAAAAACGAACTTGAGATAACTGCTCACATTTCAAAGCTAGAGAGAGCAGTTGCATGAAAAGAACAGGACAATTAGAGGTCACCTTTTCATTTTTCTCTTTGCATAGATGTATCATGTTTTGCATGATTTATACTTGAAAACACATTGCTTCCTATCGGACCAAAGCTGAGTGACAACTCTTCAGCTGCTGAGTAATTGAACTCCTCTTCTTGATTCATCAAAGCATTAGAATTGCTTAAGTTAAAATAGAAGTGGTTCTCTTTTGGGTGCTCAGATCTAATAATAGACATAAGCGTTGACAGGATTGGGACCAATGGGACTCTTACGGGTTTTGAACTAATTTAGGTAATAAATTCATGAAGACCAAACAATTCTGAAACAAACATTTATCTTGATGACCGAGACCATCAAAAGTCATCAAGAGTAATTTCCCATTTAATGATGGGGGGAAAAATAGAAACCACACTAAGCCTTGGGCATTACAGTTTTTTTAAACCTATCTCTGCTACAGCCTGTGAAGGTCGTTAGACTCCCTGGGGATTGTTTGGTTTGGGGAGAATGGAAGGAAGGTGACTTCTGCTGCAGGAGCAGATTAACATCATTGTCGTTGACAAGATACCAGACTAGATCAGATGCATTCTTTCTTGTAAACTGAGGAGGTTTCCTGGATTGGGAGTGCTGTCTGTCAATAACATAGGATGATCAGAGAAGCTGAAATTCAGTCCTAAGTTAAAATTTATGTCTTGTCCAAGAATAGTATTAGGTCATTTTACATACTTGCATACTAAGTGCAAGTTAAAAATACATTATACGTGCAAGGGCAAAAATTTCATGTTGTGAATGTAGTGTCCTGATCGTGACCATAATTTTATTTCCATACCCACTAGAGGATGAAATTTAGTGACAGCAAACTACTGAAATGCACTGATGGTTTGCCAGCATATCTGGAGGTTGGGGCTTGTGTGATATTTACACTTGTATCATGATCTGTTTGTTAGCAATGAATGCACACAGTTAAATTATTTGTAGCTTTTTTTGGTAGATGAACAGAAATTGGTTGTGCTTAGTTCACTGGTAAAGCAAACTCACAGCAACCAAGGTTTGTATTCTCCCGTCTCTTACACAGAGATGGCTGCAGCTGTACCCCACTTCTCAAATGTTTTAGCATGAAACACTTCTCAGGGTTTGACTGTTAAATTAACACAACAGGATGCCTGGAATATTCATGAACTAATATTCTCTATGGTATTTTTACTTTGGCTTTCTGTCCAACATAGAGCTATTTATAGTAGGGTAATAATGTCTTTTAATTAAGGATGTATTTGGTGTGCTATTACACTGACACACTGTAAATGCCTTAGAAGGTTAGTAGGTGTTTTTTCTTCAGTGCAGAGGAAAGACTTTGAGTCCAGTTGTCCTTTAAACCAGCATGCTGCTTGTTGAAAACGTTAAAGTTTTGGCTTGAAGTCCACATTGCACCTTAGCGTCAGTGTGCTTCTGGCGCATAAATCATGACTTGGAGCCACTGATGGTCCAGAATTTGAAAGTAATTTCTGAGTGTGTAGTATGCATTCAGTGCAGAGATATATACCAAAAAGTCACCTGCTATCACCTGCAGCAGTTTTCCACTAACAGTGCCGCTCCCGGGCCTTTTTCTCCCTGCATTTTTCTCTTAACATCTTCTGCATTTAGAGTAAGTAGCAGCCTGGAGGGATAAAAATAGGTCCAGAGCAAGTTACAAGTACAGACCATCTTGCAAAGAAATATAGCTTAGTTAATGGCTGTAAGCCGAGGGTCAGTTCCTGGCTCCATGACCTGCTTGAGCCTATGCTTCTGTTTTTACATAATAACTGCTGTAATGATGTTTTTTCTTCTTTAAAAACAACAGAAAAAGTGCTTTGAGATCTGTAGTTTCCAACTTGCAGGTATATCAGTTGACGTACTTTGGATCTAAAGCTCAACAGTGACCAGTCTTGTCTTTCTTAGGTCCTCCAGCTCCACCTCAAGATGTTACTGTACGAGCTGGGTCTACCCCAGCAACCATACAGGTGTCCTGGAAACCACCAACTCTGACAGCTACAGGGACCTCCCATGGTGCCAATGTAACAGGCTATGGTGTTTATGCGAAAGGTCAACGGGTGAGTTCTCCTTCCAGTGTTACAGTGACCATCCACATTAGGTGAATTTCAACTGACAGGTAAAGGCAACAATAAACATGTGACAGCACTTGAATGTGTGCAGGGTTTTCTCAGCTTTCAGCAGAACCTACTCTTTTGTTTGTGCATAACTTGCTTATTAGCTTCCTTTCTATAAGCACTTAAGCTTTGGGAAAAATGGGTCGAAAGGTTTAAAGACAACTGGTGCTAATTGGTGTGGAGCCCTAATGTGGGCTCTTGCAGCCCACTCTGTTTTGGCTATAATTCACTCCATGTTAAGACTTTGAAGGTTGTACTTTAGTGGGGTTGAGGGGAGGGAAACGGATGTCTTCATGCTAGTAAGTTGCTTGTTTGTGTGCTCAGGTGGCGGAGGTGATCTTTCCAACAGCAGAGAACACATTGGTGGAGCTGATGAGACTAAGGAGTTTGGAAGCAAAGGAAGTTACCGTTCGAACACTGTCTGCACAAGGCGAATCAGTGGACTCTTCTGTTGCCGCCATTCCATCTGACCTACTGGTGCCTCCAACCCCTCACCCCAGAACTGCTCCCAAATCTAAGCCATTAGCAAGTGCCGGAGCCCCAGAAACCAAAGAAGAACATTTAGGTCCACATTTAAAAATGGATGAGTCGTGGGAGCAGACTCGTTCGGCATCTCCTATTCATGGACACACGCTTGAGCCACCTGCCCCTAACTTTCACAGCCCGCTTCAGGGGAGGAGGTCTCCATCGCCTAACCGAATACTCCCTCAACCGCAAGGCACACCAGTCCCAAATACTGTTGCAAAAGCCATGGCAAGAGAAGCTGCACAACGAGTTGCAGAGAGCAATAGGGTAAAGGCAAACTTTTTCTTAAGGCTTTTTTGCACTGGTTTTATTCCTTTAGGCACTTCCCGTCAAAGAATTTTTTGTATCATATGCTTTAAGGAGAAGCTAATCATTCCTAAACGCTGAAGATCCATAGTTTGAGAAGAAGCAGTGTGCTAAAATTCTGTGCCATCTTCCACAAATATGCTTGTAACCGTAAAGAGCATTTATCAGCCTTTGATCAGCAGTAGAAACCCTATAACATCACTAGAAATGTTGTCTCTAAAAACGCAGAGCCTTACTTCTGAAAACAAACAAAAAAATTGTAATCATAAAGCAAAGCTTGTGCTCGGATCCTGTGGGAGTCAAAAGGGAGGCTTGTGCCTATATGAGAAAAGCCAAAGTACTGAAGTACTTTGAAAGAGAGCAAAACAATAAAGAGCAGTTCAAAAAGGGTCTGGAAACAGGTAGATAGACAAAAGTCTTGAGCAGACTTACTGTGAGAACTAATCTTTTTGACAGTTTACAGAATGAGGATGGAGTCTCATTTCTATAAGGGAATATAACCAGCAGTCAGACAGAGAAATGTTTGTATTCTAAAACCAGCCACTTTTTCAAAATAGCAAATAGCAGTTTAGGTGCATGTAAAGCACTATTTTATATGCTGTCGTGGATCCACAGGCAATGTTACACATCTGCCCCTCAAGAGTGCCCCTTTCTCAGTGCTGCATCTTCACAGATGTTTACAGCTGCTCCAACGTAGCTGCCATGTGAAAGCTTTTCATTACAGTTCCTTTCGTAGCTACAAGAAGCATCACTGCCCAAAGGAGACTCCCTGGTTTTGACACCATTATGACCCATGGCTGCAGTAGTGACTTAGATGCTGGCTAGTTAATTTAAATCCCATATTTGAGTCTCTTTGGTCAGCAGAGCTGATGTGTATGCATCCTGACAACATGCTCTGGTTTTCTTACCCAAGCATACAACTTCTAAATACTCCCAGTGCCTTGGGCAGTTACTTTCTCATCACAAGCTGCTCACAACTGTCCTTTACTTCTTTCAAGCTCTGGTGTCATTTTGTAAATACATTATCTTGATCCTTCATCTGGCAGTCATGAGTTGTTATGTCCAGTCTTTCATCTTCCGTTGTATCTCCAAAATAACTCCATTAATTTTGACATTTTGCATGTGTCTTAACAGACCCAACTTGCTGACTGTCCCTGTTTTGGGACAGAATTGAGCCAGTGATGATACAGCTTTTGGGAAGCTGAATAGTTCTAGATCAATAAGGTCTGCTTAAATACATGTATATGCACGTGTATATTTCTTCCTTTTGTTTATAAATAAAGCAAAGTGGAGTAAATGTAGTAGAGGGAGAAAAGGCAATTAGTTTCTTTGGCACTCTAAAGTGAAAGTTGATTTAACAACCATATAGGAAAATATAACTGAAATACATTTTCTGGTTTTGAAAATTGCTGACATAACATATGCTCTGAACCGTGTTTAATTACATTAATTTTAGTGACGCTTGAAAGGCTTAATTCGGGGATCTGGACGGAAGTTTACAGATGGATTCACTCTAAATTAAATCAAATTCTGCCGATGATATTTGTCATGTTTAGTCCCCAGTAGTAGAAATTCTTCCCTAGTGGTAGGCTGCTGCAGAGGAAACCATGTGTTTTCTCCCTGCCCTTCATCCGGCCCGTTAGATGGCTGATGGCTATTGTCATGAGAGTAAAAAGGATTCAGTAGCCGAGGGTAAGAGTCACCTCAGAGCAGAGGAAGAGCATAAAGCCTCATTCTGTAGCATTTTTTTGTACTAAGGTCAAAAACGCTGTAGTGGCTAGGTTGTCTGTTAACCCTCTGCCAAGGGGAAATTAGTGTCTTCATTAGCATCCTCTGACTGTAGAATACTGAGAATTTTGGCGTAAGTGGTACAGGGAAGAAAGCTAGCAGCTGCGCTAGCTTTCAGCTAGCTCGTAGCTAGGTCACGTAAAAGCATATAATTTTTTGTGAATAAGAGTAATATGACAAGCAAAAAATTATTGAAAACTCCTAAAAGGTTACCGTCAGGGGAAACTAACATTGCTTTAAAGCGTGAGTGTATTTAAATGTGGTGTTCTTGAGTCCTTATGTCTTATATTTGCCATTTCTTCCATTGGTTGCAGGAACAAGTCTGCTTCACAATTTTCCATTTTTCTGTTGCTTTGCTAGATGGAGAGGAGGAGTGTTTTTAGCGAAAGGAGTAATGCAGCCCAGTACGCTAACTCAGATGATGAGGAAGATGGCTATGATTCTCCTAATGTCAAAAGAAGGGGGGCTTCAGTTGATGATTTCCTGAAAGGGTCGGAACTTGGAAAGCAAGTAAGTAGCATGGTCTTGTTATTGTGTCAGATGTCCGACATGAAACAAGTGTTTTGTGAAGCTTGGCAGGCTCCCTAGGTCACCATCTGATTATTGTAGCCATATTGGTAAACTATACTGACAAGCAGGTAAATTGTGGGGAGGCAGATGAATGTCCTGTTGGTGGAGCATAACACTGTCTGATGGGGACTGAATGCTTGGCACCATGCATCTATAGATCATTATCCCAAGCATTGGAAACTGGAAAAAACTGAAGCTGAAAAAAATGAAATGGAAATGTAACTGGAATATCATGTTTGGGCTCTGGGCTTTTTCTGTATGATGTGTTACTAGTGCATATGAAAACATGCTGTGAAGAAAGGGGAAAAGGGAAGGATTTTTGTGTTTCATAAAAGCTATAATCTGTAATCCTAATTAGCAGAAATCCAACAGTGTATATTCTTGGCATGCTGTAATGAATAGAAAGATGTTGCCAGAAGAATTTTGCACATCTGCGCAGCTTTTAGTCTGTTCCCAGTGAAAACAAATATAAAGTAATTTATTATTACTTTCAAGTGAGATGCAAATTCTAGCAAAGACATATTTTCTTATATCTTAGCGTGGTCGAATAATCTTGTTAGCCAAATATCTGACTTCCCATGTTGAAGGGTCCAAGCAACAGCATTCCTTCTCATACCAGTTCTGAGACTTTCTGGAATTTTGGTTCAGTTCATTATAGAAGTTCAAGCATTTGTAACTGTATAAACATAGCTCCAAATTTCCAACATTCTAAATATGTGGCTTTAGGATTTGATTTGGTTCCACCTTCACATACATTTTTAGAATACATAGAATCTTGCTGTTCCTAGAAAATGTTTTTGTGGGTGAAATGCATCTCTACTGTTGTATACAATTAAAATTATTTTAGACACAAAGAGACCAAGATGTTCTAACAGGAGTAGTGATCTTATTAGGAAGGCCCAGTGCAAAAGGTTTAGAGCATTTGTAAGCGACCAAGAACAACTTCATTTTTCTCATAACCATACTTCATATTTAGCCTTGGTAAATAAACTTTGGGATATCTACAATGTAAGTACAAAGTTGCTGCTCCACGTGGACTTACTATTTCAGATCATTAAAGAGTGGGTTGGAGCGTGTCTGCTTTACCAAGCTCTACAAAATAGAAAAGAAAATATGAACACTGGGAGGCTGGAAACCCTTGAAGTTATATTCCTTGAAGCCTAAAAATATTAAGCTCTTTTATCTAGTAGGTACATCCTCAAAGCTAGATTTGAAATCTCTCTGGCTGTTAAGTATTCTCAGATCTGATTAGGTTTCAAATTTAATTTTCATGTAAGGCTGAAAGAATTCCTCATTGCTTTAAAATACTGTCAAAAGACGCACTTTGAGAAATAGAAGTTAAATTATGTCTGGCAAAACAGCTGTGGTGTGTTAAGTGTAAATTGATTATTGAGTGTTTATTTTATAGCTTCATGAGAGATACCTATTTGTAGTTTAATTGCTCGTTTGCATTGTTTATGAAAGATGATCACTTTTACCACTTGATTTGTTATTAGAGGAAATAAGTGGAGAAAATTGGAGAAACCTAATCTGTGGAGGTTTTCTCCAGAAGAAATGACTAGTTTGCTAATTTCATTACAGTGCTCATGTGCTGCTGGTATCTTCCAGAAGCAAGTGATGTTCTGTATGCTGATTCCCTATCAAAAGGCCTTTGGTTTTCTCAGTTGACTTGCCTTACTCCATAGATAAGAGTAAAAAAACTGCAAGCAAATGCAAGTAACATTAATGTTTTTTCATCAAGCTTTTTGTTACTATTAGATATGGCTACTAATGGAAATCCTTCATGCCTGTCTGTTGTATTGTGTTTTGTAGGAAGATACATTGATTTTAAACTCCCCATTTCACAATTCTGAAACAGCGGTGCAGTGTGAGTCTCACAGACCTTCTTTTTGAACTTGGAAAGTTAGTCTTACCCAGATCCTCACAAGTATTTATGCATCTAAATATCTCAGTGCCTCTGAGGATCTGGGTAGGTGGGCCTGTCAACCAGGAACAAAATGGGAATAATAATTCTTCCTTTTGTCACAAAAATATTGGAATATATTGTTTTCCACAAGCTGTTGATTTGTTCTGTAAATAGATAAGGACAGGGGAACTAAGTCTCAGAGACAGACCTGAAATTCAAAGGCAACCTGGGACATTTGCAGGAAAGGCAGTGCTAGAAAACACGTGAAACAATAACCGCAGGTGCATGGAATATATGGCCGTAGAGGTTTCACAGGAAATACGCATGTGTAAATGCACCCAGGTATTGAACATAGCGCATGCATGCCCTATTCCAGTTAATTGGTTGAGTTAATTGATTGCAAACAGAATTGCATAATTATTGCTTCTATAATATCTCCTAGTTATGTTTTATACCTTAATTAATGTAGTGCTTGAATTACAAGATTTATTTAAATAATTGAGTGGCTGTTTCGGAAGGCACTGCTGTTATTAGAACCACAATGGATAAGCCTTGGAGACAGTTTGCTATGTCTCGGCAGTCTGATTGCCCAAGCAACCAGGGCTTTATTCCAGCAGTACTGGCCTTTGATAATCTACAAGGCATTGGGCACTTGGGCAAGTTTTGTAGTACTGTGTCAGTGCAAACCCAACTCTACTTGAAAACAGCTGAGAACAGGAGCGCAGGAGTGATTTTCCATGAAAAACACAACCAAGATTCTGCTGGAATGGAACCGATTAAATAATAAAATTGAGTATAAGAGACACAAAGTTTAGATGTGAAAAATGAAGCATTAGAATATAGTCTGATCTTTTAACTTCAAAAAGAAGACAAAAACATTGTGAAACTACAGTGACTTTTTTTATAAGATGATCCTAATACAATGCATCTGAAGGATCAGAAAACATTTATGGGCTTGGCACCAACAATTACTGCTGAGGGCTTCACCCGACAATCGTTTTAGCTCCAGAACAAAGAATTAAAAGAGGAGAAATCATATCTTGTATTTGGAGGGCAAATCCATCTTCACTTTGGAGAAATTGCTTATTGTAGACATTTTCTTCTCATTGCTGGGATTGACTGATATCAGCGTGTTACATACCTATGGGAATTGATCTGGTACCACAGAAATTATTTCTTCATTAGTATTGCTGGGGGAAGGAATGCAGTAATTTCTAGCATTCTGTACTTCTAGAATGCTTGATTCTTCAAATATTCTACTGCAATCTGACAGTCAGATGACTCCATTTGAAAATTGTCCTTGGAAATACAATGAGTTTTGTTTGTGATCTGATTTGTTAGATGTAATGTTTAACGGAAGCCACTCCTATTTAACTTTAGCAAGCATTAGGACATACCTTTTCCACCTTATCTTCCAACTAATTGGAAACCTAGAGGAACTTGAAATATTCGGACTAATTTTAAAGGACAATTAAAGTTTTAGCTGGACTATTTTTACAATGTTTAAGGGAATGAAAGCTTCAAATTCCATCAGCTAGCTATGTCGTACAGTGATGGTAACATCCTGCAAGAATTAAACGCTAATCACTTTTAAATTACCATGTGATGTAACAAACAGCTGTGAAGAACAGATGATATGTGAATTATCCTAGGGCTTTTACAATTTGGTCAGCAAGTCCACTGATGCGTGAAGGACCTCTTTAAATCAAGGGAATTTAATCAAGACTAAAACTAGATTTGGTGCTGTGAATACAGACATCCTTTTTTGTATCACCTATGGGATTAAGATTGGATTTGTTGAATTGGGAGCCTGGGGGGCAAAAAAAAATTATACATGATCTCTCCACTAGAACACAGCAGCAATCCATATGATGTAATTTATTAGTGTGATATTCAACGTTATTAGTGTGATATTCAAACCTAGTAAATGCTCTAGTCCTCATTGGTGTTATACAAGGACTTTCAGCTTCACAATCAGTAAAGATTTTTCTCTTTCATGCTGTCAATTAGCCTCACTATTGCCACGGTGAAGAGTACCATACAGAGAGCAGCAGAGGTTCTGACTTGTCTGATATCATGGAAGAAGACGAGGAAGAGCTGTACTCTGAAATGCAGCTGGAGGATGGAGGAAGGCGACGAGTCAGCGTGACTTCACACAATGCACTTAAGGTAAGTGTGACTGCAGAGAAACCGTAGCAGTACCTCCATATTTTGAGTCTTCCTTCAAAGCATTTCTTTTACTCAATTACGGATTTTGCAGACCATTAAAACTCACACTGTCATATAGACCTAGAACTGGGGTGAACATTTTTATGATGTCAAGGCCACTTTTAATACATTTATTACTGGGGTTTTTTGCATTATTGGATAGCTAACCTTTTAACTAATTGAATATTTTCCTATATGTAATTTTTGAAGTTGCAGTTTCTGTTCTGTATCTGGGGACAGATGTATATATGTCTCTCATGTCTATACGACAATATACTACATGTACAAGGAGATTTATATAAACATACATACATACAGAAAAAAAAAACTTTGTTTTTTTCATATGTCCATGTTTCCAGTGCTAGTCCCATCTCTTCCACAGGCTTTAAAGCATGCATGTAGGAAGGGAAGTTGGTTCAGCTTTATTTGATAAATGCATTATCAGAAATCCTCGTGCCCTGATTATTAAGGAATCACCAGAGACAGTAGGATATACCTATCAGAAATATTGCTTTAAGAAACATGGGAATATCCATCATGAAAGACAACTTCAGTATAACAATGAAAGCATACATAGAACATTGAACCTACCCAATACAGAGTATGTATTTCCTGTAGTATATTTGTACGTGTAAATTGTATTTGCTTTTTATGTATCTAGCAATTATACTAAATTGTGTTTTCTTAGAATGTTGGATAACTTGAAAGATAACGAAAGCCACAGGTTGATTTTTTCTTCCAATATGCTGTTTAGTTATGTTTTAACTAAAAAAAAATACTATTTCCTCATGCATACAAGAATTTTGACCATTCTTGTAACTGCTTTCATGTACTATAAATTCAGTCCTTTTATTCTGATACTATCTGGAATGAGACGGGTACTTTTTCAAAAGAAAAAAATAATCAGTGTTTCTATTATTCTGCTAACATAAAGGTTGAAACTGAAATTCTTCTGCATGCTGCTTCTGTCCCTTTCCTCTGGGAAAAAGTGAATTATCCCTAGACTGTTCTTGCTCTCTATGCATCAGAAAGTGTATTTCCTTCTTGGTTTTAAATTAGTATTGCCAATGTTGTTATTTAACTAGAAAGGTCCAGACCCTTAATTAATGTAGTAAGTAACTTTAGACCTGTTAAAGTCTGCAGGCGTACTTCTCTTGATGTAGTAGTGTATGTGAAGGGTACGGTTGATTGACTGATTCTGCAGAAGAGGAATTCAGTATATGAGTACTTCCTGGGGAAGGACTCATGGATGTCTGAGTCTCATTTGGAGAATATAGCCCACCGTGCTGATAAGTTTTCTGATATAAAATGCAAGTCAGATTCCGATCCCAAAGTGCTTGATAATTTCACCCTCTTTCACTAGATCCAATTTCAGTTTGCAACATCAGAAATCAACAAAAAAACGAAAAACATGAATTTTCCATAATGTGATCAGATTCCTGTTCCTCTTGCGTCTGAAAGTATGCCAACCATGCCCCGGCAGCTGTAATTGAGTATTCTCTCCCAACTTAGTAGATGCCCCCAAGTAACAAGAAAACATTTTGCATGCAGATATATATTTGCTTTGGGAGATTATTGTTCCCACCAATGGTTCCCTAAAACAAAGGCTGACACGGGTGATAAAGGGAAGATTCAACTCACCTGATCTGAGCATTCTAGAATGTGGGATATTTGAGCTTCAGTCAAAACTATCCTTGTTCATACTTACTGACTTTTTTTCCGCTTTTATGGCAGTTGGTCTCAAAAGTTTCATAAATGCGATACACATTTTAAAAATGAATGAAAATAGGTGAAACAAATATAGTCATAAAGTAACAGAAAGTTCCTAATGCCTGAAAGGGGAAAACGTCCAAAACCCAGTTAAGTTTAACATGCTGAAGTCTCCAAGATGATCCTGCCATTGTTTATGGGTGCTGATCTGACCTACCTGATCTGGGCACTGAGTAAAGAACAAGGAGAGGTGATCTCCATGGTGTAGAATCTATAAACCACATCAATCGAAACCAACACCTCCTGCATCATTATTGTCTTGTCTCTTCTCAGAGTCCAGCAAAGATACTGCGTAGGATTCTTCTGTCACACCAACCTGTGTTTTGCGTAAACGTAATAGAAAAATTACAAAATGTATCGGTCATGTTCAGAATGCTTATTTCATCCAGGCTGGCATGGTTTTTACCTACTTCTGGTATAAACAGAGACTTTTACTTACTTCTGCTAATAGGCTGATTTTCAAATATTGGTTTTGTCAAGCAGATGATGAGAGATTCGATGACAGTGCAGACCAGGTAGCATCAGAGAGCAGCGTGCTTCTCAGGGTTCTTTCTGTGGAAGCCAAGCTTTAAAAATGGTGCAAGTTTTTTTACAATTTTACAAAGGAAACAAACTCCTTTAATGATGTCTGCAAAATAGGTCTCCTCTGGCAGGAGATTTAGGAGTACTTTTTACTCATACAGGATGCTTTAACAGATGCAAAGCAAGAAAGCTTGCTAGAACAGAATTTTCATTCTCAAGTATGGGTTCTGGTCACAAAGAAAAACTAAATAGCAATTTGGCATGGGGCAAGGAACATACTAAGCATTAGTGCTGTGTTTTATTGCCATTCTCATTCACCATGCTGGAACCTGTATGCAGCTTTTATTGCTTTGTTTTAAATGCATGGGTTTATTCTTGTTAAGAGCATCACTCAGTTGTTTGTACTGACCTGTCATGTTGTATCTGACACCCAGCAACTTCTTAATCATGTCTTTATTTTTCACAGATTCTCATTCAAAGCATGACATCCTTTTCACTAAATAAGCTGCATGTCTTATGTTTACCATTGCTCTAAAACTAATTCTGTCTTTATTTTTCTTTTCTTCTCCCTTTTCCCTCCCATTTTATTTTTATCACACGCTATTTGTTCCCTGTCTGGTTTTTAACATTACATAATCTTAAGGAGTGCAATAAGACCACTGAAGCCACTTTTTTGGAACATCCTGACTTTTCACAGCAGATACATCACAGTAAAAAGCTTTTCAGTATTCCAGAAGTAGCTGAAGAGGATGGTGAATACTCTGAACTGCTGTACAAGCAGGGTTTAGGTATGCCCTATAAAAAGCATCCCACAATAGCTAGAGACTCTAGACCACCTAGGCCCTACAATCAAGACCAGCAGCACAACTACTGGTACCCAGCCAAGCACAGAATTTCAGGCATGGAAGATTTTGCTGCAGACGACAAAGGATGTAAATATAGCCGATCCTTATCACGAAGCCCAGACAGTGGACTAGACTGTGGAAGTGAAGAAGAAGAATCTCGTTTTAATTTCAGATATACTTGTGATTCAGTTTCTGCCAACGTTGCATCTAGCTGTTGTGCAGAGACTGCTAACTGTTCCTGCAGGAAAAGCATGCGGCCATTGCTTGCTCGCAGGAAAACTTTAACCAGACAAACCAGCATCGAAGAAGATTTTGGTGACCTGGGTCCTTCATTTGTAGAGCCCAGGAGTGAACAGGTCAAGCCCAGTTACGAGAAAAAGTATGAGACTCAGAAATGTAATAGAACAGATAATTTGTCTAATGAAGATGTTCAGGGAGGCTGGAAGACCGACTTTAAAATGGCTGACTCTAGGGCAGCTGGTCTACTTGCAAAGCCATCCCACAGAGATGCAGAAGACTCTCTGGTGTGTGAAATAAATCTTCCTTCTAACATCTGCTTGCCAAATCAGTCTGTTTTCTTTCTTTTGTTTTTTTTCTTTTTCTTTTTTTTTTTTTTTTGGAATTAATTTTTAGAGTCCATCCTTTGGACCTATCTGCTACATTTTTCCCTTTTTTTTTCTCCTCCCCATTCATTTTTGTTTATTATTCTGCATTTTCCTTTACAGTCCTCTTTTGTGTCATGCTGAAATCAGTTTAATTTGCTTTACAATGATTTTCCCACAGAACAAATTACGATAATGGCTGCTTTTATTAAAGGACAACTGAATCTAAATTTTAATTAAGGGTTAGCTGAACTATAATTTTTCCAAAATATTGTTTTTCTTTATTTTGCCCATCTAAATGTTGCTTTAAAAAAAGCTGCATTTTAACTGGAAAAATATTTCATCAGTAATTTTTTTTTTTTTAATGTCAAGGAATTCATTTTGTCGTGTTGTTTTTATTCACCTCATTCCCAGAATTTTCAGGATATGCTCTTTATCATGAAACATCTCTGGACAAAAATCAAGATTCTCCCCCAGTGTGACAGTGACCCAGATTTATGGAGTCACGGGTTTCATCATATTTCCATTTGCTACCTTATCTTTGCACTGTCACTACTTTGCCTTCCTTTTTAGACCATCTCTTCTTGCCTTTGAAGTTGCAGACTGCATCTCTGCATGAGAATGCAGGCAAACAGCTTCTTCCAAAGGGAGAGGCCAGGGCCATCCCAGATCTTTCAAGGATGTCTCTGCGTGATCTTGCCTATTTGCATTTCTGTCCATTAATCTATAGCAGAGTCTGCACGCTTTGATAGATGCATCCGTAGGCTTCCCTGCTCCCTAAAGACCAGAGCAAGTTCTTTATCCTCTCAGTCTGCAACAGCCCAGAGCGGAAACCTGAAATCTGATGTGTTTCATGTAAGAGTAGAAATCAGCTGCCTGCTCTTCTAGCCTAGCAGTTTATGCTGAAACGATCCTTAAAAATTTCTCCCATTAAAATTGGTGCCCAAGCTGTATTAGTATCAATGACTGCGTGATAAACTCTGGAGAGCATTAAAATAGTACCATTTAGTTATTAAAATAGCACCATTTTCTGCAAGGGTAGTGAAGAGAAAGAGACAGCTGTGATGTGAGACGAAGTGTGTCTACATTCCCTTCGACACGTTTCAATGACCTTTAAAAAGCTTTAACAACCAAAGGCCATTCTAGAAAAGCAGTGTGCTCAAAGACAGAAGGACGTACACTTGTTCACATGCTGCAAACTGGACAAAGCTGTACAGCCGAATACAAAAAAGGCTTGCCCTTTCAGTAGTCCAGTCTCCACAGCTCTCATGACTGCTTGTACTACGCTTCAGGAGATTATAACGTCATCTTAGCAGCAACGACAAAGGCAAAAGAATATTTCAAAAATTATTCTTTTCTTTTCTTTTTGTTCTGATGTGTGACTGCTGGTTACAAAACTCTGCCATAAATCAGGGAACCATTTTTTCTTTTGCAGGTTTGCCAGGCAACAGTATTTTCTTTTCAGCTAACCTTTCAGTTAAAAACTAAGTTTAGTTGCCTTTAGAGCTTATGCTTCCAAATGTGATTGACCTGATTAATGTCCAACCATATAAGCATAACGTTACCATGCATGTAACTTACAAACCTGTTTTTTCTGTTGTTGTTTTTTAGCTTTTAGGTAATCCATCATCTGCAGGACGGCCTGAAAGGGCGGAGCATGCAGGGCGAAGGTCCTCTCATGGCAGTGCAGTGCCACAAAGGTCTCGACCAATGTTGGTCCCTTCCATTGGTTAGTTGGACAGATTGGTGCATTTCTGTTCTTTGCAACCTCAGAGTTGGGAAGGCGGTCCTTAAAAAAGAAACACCAGACGCTTGTCTTGAACCATGGTTGCTCTTAGTTTAAATGGGATGAAATGGAACTAAAACCATCTCCATCTAAATATGAGCGTTCTGGGGTCTCACAGGGGGCTGAATCAGTAGTCATTGACATCACTGGGAGTCTTTTTGTTGAATTTAGTGGGTATTGGAGCTGTTCTAAGCTTGGTTGAGCTTAGATACTATTAGATCTTAGCTAAGTGGAAATTTGCAGGCAGGTTACTATATGGTCAGTAAAATAAATGTACCCATTCAGCCATCCATTCAGCCATCCATCTTTCCATTCATCAACCATCATTTTGCATTCACTTTCCATTTTCTTGACTACTTTTTGGAATTTAGCAGGAAAAATGGAAGCTGTTAAATGTAACAAGTTAGTAGAACTTGCGTATATTTACTAGATTCGATATTTCTTACAGAATCATCCCTATTCTGGTTTACTTATGACTTAAACTGTATGCTGGTGTATACCAGAAAATCCAAAAAGTAGTGCAGAAAAGATAATGGAATCAAGACACTATGGACAAATACATATCTGTTAGAACTTGCACTCTGTACTGACAAATAAGAAACATTCACACTGACAATCAGGAAACACATTCAAAACAAATGTGGAAACAGTTCTGTGAGCTATTAGCAGAACTTTACTCCATGAAGATGTAAAGTGGGTCCGGTTCCCATCCCTAACCTGGACTTTAATTTGTGAATACTCTAGGAGAAGGAAGCAGTGGCAGGCAATTCTCACCTACGTGACTTTATGTGAATGAGAGACATCACAAATGTGGATTATCAGAAGGAAAGAGACTGATCATTAAGGAACGCTTTTATTTTTAAATATTCAATATTTTTCTCTTTTCATAGAATCACACTGAGATGCCTGTACTGTAAATTAAAAGCAAAACCCCCCAGTGGGCACAATTATTTTGATATCTACTAGATAGTAATTATTACTGTTATTGAAACAATAGATCAAAAACCACACACAGCTGTAATGCATGAAACTTTCTCAGTGTCTTCGATACAGCATAACTGGTCAGAGACTGATTCTCGTCCCACATCCCGGTGTAAACCAGGCTAATCTCCACAGATGTCAATGGAATTACACTGGTATGAAAATGGTATGGGGGAGAGTCAGCTCCAGGGAGGCTCTTGTGCTTCTGTTGACAGGTTATTGTTAGCTGAACCAGATAGCTTTCAGATGATGGTGTGAAGACTGTTAGATTTTTCTGTCCTTTTTATTTTTCTCTGAAAGCAGACTTTTTTTCTCAGGAGTAAAGATTTCTGGTTTATATTTGGACTACTTAAAGCAAGTTTTGTATCTAAGTTCTTTCTTTTATATTATCTACTAAAGCATTTTTTTATGAGTAGTGTGAGAATACACAGGTTTGCTTGAATTAATCCTTTGGGTTTCCTTTTAATTTTCATTTTAATTAAAAAATATTGTCTAATGCTGGTAACAAGCAAACTACTGAGCATTATGTACAGCATCTAACAAAAAAATTATTTGCTGTGAAGCTGTTGAAAGGCTTTATGTGTTTTTGAGTTCGAGTCCTAATTTCTGACTAAAAGACTAGCGTTTAAAATTGCTGAAAGATATGTATGCAATATTTCTCACTTTCAGCATCATACTGTAATAATCACTTTGAGGATAAGTGAAGCAAATATAAACACTTGATAAACCTCTGCACAAAATTTTCTTCCTGTAAGCCTGCAGGAAAAAAAATCTACAAGATATGAAATGTATCAACAGTTACGATAAATAAATGTGGTAAAAGTAGGGCATCCAAAACCATACAGCAGAGCATTGTATAAACTTGAACCCACTGTTCAGAACTCCCACTGACAGAGGAAGTTTCCCATGAATAAGGGCTGCAAGTACGGTTTTTGAAGAAGGAAGTTACTATAGCTGTGTCATTAGAGTATGTAGATCCACAATGTGAAAAGCGGAGTAAAGTAAAAGGAAAGAAGAAAGTAAATACGGTTGAGGCAAAGTTTAGGCTGCTTAAATACACGACGCTGTGTTGGCCTCAGCATATAGCTCAAAAATGTGGATTCCAAAACTCTTGGCAGCAGCTTATTCCTTTACATGTATGCCTGGAGTTTTTACTGAGTTACTCAGCTAAAGGGTCACTTTAGAGATGGAAAGTTCTTAAGGCAGCTCTCGGAGGTTAAATGAGTGGGAAGGACCTTCAAAATTGTAATGTTTTTAGGATTTCAATGATAAAACCTTTCTTCAAAATGTTTCAGAATTTAAATTCTTTGAGGTATTTTCTCCATTAAGCTATAAATACTTTGGATTAGTATCTTATTGCAGGTAGGATTTAAGTAAATTAATTAATTTTTGTTTTTAGGTTGATACTTTAGAAGGTGAAACACAGTTTACAGTGCTCTTGACCTTGCAGATCTGGCAGGTAGGATTGTTTAAACCTCATAATAAAAGACGATTCCTATCCAAAGATCTAACAAACAATATTTACACTGTATGAATTTTAAAAAGCGCAAAACTCAGATGCTTTAAAAGAAGGAGATAACCATTTCTGTGATTCCCCTGCTGAAGAAGGATTTCTAGAGGCTGAGACATCTGGCAAAGCTTATGCAGTGTTTAGCCTTCCTACTGTATGCAAGTCGGAACAAAAGGTAGGCAAAGCCTGCCCGCAGGAGCCTCCGCAAAGGCAACTATACAATATGTTTTAATAGATCGTTCCCTTTTTCTCCATAGAAATTACAATGGACAGTAACAGTGAAGGCGGTCGGTCTCGGTCAGGTAGTGAGGGAAATATTTCACCTGTAAAAGAAGAAGCTTATTATCGCAGCATTGGTGGACACAAGAAATGGCCTCAGCAGCGTACCATGGCCTCTGAATATAGATACGGTATGCCGAACATTATTCATCCTTTATGACAGACACATTTTAGAGCTGCGTGTTAACAAGTGCGGTTTCTGTATGACAACATTGCATGCAATGCAGAATGCCAGGGGAACTAGCTCTTAAGTCCTGTCTGCTCTCAGGTAAGTTTCTCCAGCTCAGCTGTAAGGGACAAACAGCCCTTAGTCCTCTGTCCTGAAACTGCTGTGCGGCCACCTTTCCATACTCGACTGAGTCCAAGCACACTGCATTGCATGAACCTCTGTGAAGCTATGCTGCTACTAATGCCAGTCAGTATTTACTGTACACACCTGAACAACCATTCATCAGAATGACCCCATTTCCACTCGGTTCATACAGACTGGACAGGGACAAGCAGTAGCTGGTATATCACAACCCAGCGTCCTACAGTAGGAAGCAGTTATCAAACGTTATTCTAATTTACGGCTTGGGCTAAAGGAAGATTCGGGGTCTTTTCAATGACCACACAGGACTTTGGCTGTTCCGCTTGGTGAAGACAAAAATTATTCTTATTTTTAGGAATAATTACATCATAATGACAAACTTGAATTACATGAATATAGCAATTATACCCACTACTGATAGTATTTGTTGCTTCATCAACACAGAAATCATTACATGATCAACAACTCAGTTTTCATAGTTCATAACACAGTAAATTGCAGTGTCTAACGCTTAACCCATAAAACTGCCCAGGCCACATACAGAGCAAAGAAACATATTAGGGTTTTGTTGCTACCTGAAATGAAACAAAAGGGGCCCTGAAAGTTTAGGTAAATTGTAATTTAATGTTGAATTTCAAAGCAAACATATCTAACAGCTCATCAGCTTGTGTATGTTGGTGTTTATCTAGCGAATTCAGTGCAGCTGTGGTTGCAACTTTGCATCAGTTGGGACTCTGGCTGGCTGCATCCAAAGACTAAGATTCTACATACACAATTATATATGTGTGTATATATGTATGATATACGTATGTACCTCTTAAAAGAACACGATGAGTGGCTAATGAACTAATCAAGACATTATTTGCTTTCTGGTTCACTGAAGCAAAGGTGATGATGCTGACTCAGATTGTTAAAGGCCAGTGCATTTAACAGAGATACATTTGGCTATAATTCATCTTTGCACCTAACCCCCATTAACTGCGGTTGGAGTTGGATGCAAAAATCGATATTTTTAACTGAAAAAAGAAAACAAAACACATTGCCTGGTGGGCCTGAGTATGAACCCCAGAATGACTGCACCCTGACTGCGGGAGGAGAACAGAACAGAGAAGAATCCCATCTTTTGTGTCCCATTGCTTTCTGTCCCACGTGTGCCCTTCTCCGACACTTCCTTTCTGTGCTTTGTGCCTGCCTAAAGCTTCTTGGCTGGAATTTTTCCCTGCCCTTTTGCCGTTCTGCATTTTTCCCTATTCACATTCTTTATTGTGCTCTGGACCCAAGAGTTAGTAGCTGTTCCCTTAAAGCTGTGATCCTCTGGACCTTTTTTTCTAGTAGCTGAAAAATATCAAATGTTGAATACAATGCATCTGATGTTGAGGCAAAAAGAGGAATTTTATCTAAAATGCTCCATATTGAATGTTCAAACTGTTACCAAAGACGGGAGTCACTAGTTTGTAAGAGGTGATCACAGTAAAAATTGTATTAATATGAAAATCGTTTGGAAAAAATTTGATGTAGTTGAACTACACTTTCATCGTAATTCATAACATCACTTTTTCAATTTATTCGTTGTAAAAGATCTTGTAAACTGGGTGATAAGTATTGATTCAGCAAAGATCAAAAGTACGTGGCTCCCACTGAAGTTAGCAGGATAAGCCAAGCTTTTCAGAAGCGGTTTGTGGTTTTGAGGGCTTTATTTTTTTGAGACTTCAAACTTCTATGTCTTGAAAGAGCCTATTTTTTAAGAAGGCACTGCTTCATGCTCTTCCAAAACAAAAGTAAAAGCCTTTGAAACCCGTCAATCAAAACACTCATCGTTAGCCATTTTGGCCTAATTTTCTAATTTTAATCCTTAAGTATGTTGTTGAATCATGGACTAAACGCGTTCTCCAGATCATTTTAAAAGCCTGAAAGATGTATGAGAGAAAATGTCAGTTCTCATTTTTTATGTCCTAATTGGTTTGATACCCTGCAGTGGACAGAGTTCAGTGCAGTGTTAAGTGTTGTGATATTCATGGATGATCTTTCCGAATGATCTCGTGGTTAAATGCAGTCATAGCTAACTATTCCTCCTGGATTTTAACACACCTCGTTAGTCTTTGGGTTGGTTTGGGGCACTGCTGGCTATATTAACTATTGACTGTGTTTAAACAAAGTCATAGGCAGTGTAGTTCCAACCCTGGCATAACTAACACTACTTGAAATACGTTTCTTCTTGCCTGTCTGGAGAGAAGAGGTTATAAACATGTTTTAAACCTTGTACCTAAAACATGGTGTGTCAACACAGCTGGGGTGTGCTTTCTTGTGTCCATGAAGAGCAGAAGCAGCTGTGCTGGAAAACAGGTGGATCCAAAGCATGGTTATTTTTGCAGTAACGATAAAGCCTATCAGACTCATCATTATGTCACTCTTAACATGCTTCATTACTTTATGGTAAACTCTAGGAAACCTAACAAAAATCGCTTTCTTACCTGAGCTGTATTCACATGTATAAATGTCAGTGTGGTGTGGGAGATCAACACCACATTGAATGCATGCAGATTGTATATGCTTTTTTAAAAATTAACAACTCACTAATTAAAAAAACCCCACCAAACTTAATAGAATATGCATTAAGTTACTGGGTTTTTTTTTTTTGCTGAAATGCCAGACATTTTTCAAATATTAACTGGAATAGTTGAAAGATGAGGCCAACTTGTATTACTGAATTGTTCTTTTCTGAATTTACTTTCATAGATGGCTATGGTGGTCATGACCATCTTTCTCCCGATATTTATGAAGAATCAGAAACAGATCCTGGCACAGAGGATATATCTACTCGAATATTTGTTGCACTCTTTGACTATGATCCGCTGACAATGTCCCCAAATCCTGATGCTGCAGAAGAAGAGCTGCCATTTAAAGAAGGACAGATCATTAAGGTGGGATCTAAAAACAAAGGACTCAGCTTTACAAACAGGGTGTCCTTTGTTCCCTGTGCAGAAAGCAACTTGTGTGACTAGAGTCCAAGGTTTTTTTTCCTCCAGAGGGTCAGGGGTTCTGACTTCCACAGGGTCAGGCTGTAAATCTCACTGGGTCTGGAACCTGGTGTCTAGTGCTAGAGGCTTAAAAATAATCAGGGAAAAAGCAGGCAAAAATCTGAAAGTTGCCATAGATACTTACGGCCAGACTGAATTAGAGAGTTAGGTGCTAAGACCAAAATTGTGACTCTGAAGCCCTCTACGTCCATTGTCACAAACCCTGCAGTCCCCTTAAGTGCAAAGCTACCCCAGATGTGCTTAGTGTTGGTCCCTCATACATACCAGAGGTGCTGTAATTTTTTAAATGCTGAACAATCCTAGCTAGGGTACACTTAAGCTTACTAAAAGTCCAGAAGTAAGGTGTTTCTCTTCCAGTGTCATCCTCGTCTGAAACTGGGAAAACCACTCCCTTTTCTGACTGGTTGGTGTAAAATACACAAGCTGCCTTTAAACAGGGTGCGGAAGACAAGTCAGCCCTGTTCCAGGTGCCAGGGACAGCGTTAGGCTCTGACAATGTTTTTAGCCATGCCCATGCCCTCTATCCGGGCTTGCCTCATCTGATCCTTATGCAGCTGCAAGGCAAATTTGTTCGGTTTGCTCATCCGGTTTTAAAAAGCTAGCAGATTTTTCTGTTGCATCAGCAAATGTAAGTATCTCCTGCAGCCTTCTGTCTTCCTAGTCTGCCGCAAAATGGGCAGAAATGAGAGAGGCAGAAGGAGCAGCTGCTGGTAGTCCAAGGGCAACTGAGATTTCTGTGTGACCTGAAACAGAACCTGAAAAAATGTAGGCTGTTTTGTTACACTGCCCATTTCAATGATAAAATGGTAACTTAAGCTATTAAAATACTGACTGACTTCCACTGCGTTGGATTGGATCCTAACACGAATGTCTGTATTGTAAATCAGTGTTTTTAAATGTTAAATACTTTGTTAGATGTTTTGCTTACATCCTTACATGATAGAAGATCTATGCCAAAAATATGGAACTTTTTCTCTGCAAGCCTATTCATTTCACTCAGATATTTTAATTATGTCTACCCAAACGTGTACATGTTTGGCACTGAAAAGTCTAGAGCGATCTCACATCAGATATATATTCTCAGTGATGTTTATTTTATATTTGGGACCACAGTGATTCCTGTGTGATCTGCTGCTTTGAATTTCTCATTAAATTGTTGTGAAGATGGATTAGTTTGCATTTGCAAAATACTTGTCATACGTTACCTGAGCAGTGGGATGGTGGAGGGCTGGTTCCACCAGGAGCTGGATGCAGCCTGTCCGGTACGCGTGTTAGGGTCACATATGCCGTACCACAGCAGCAGTGGTGCCAGGTAAGTCGTGGATATATAGCGATGAAAACTGAAAAATATTCCTGCTCTCACAAGTTGAGGCTATTCAGTGGTTATTTTTTATGAACTGATTTAAAGTGAAGGGATTAGTTTGGGGGGTTCGTTTGTTTTTAAAGAAAAGGAAAAACAACTGATTAAGCCTAAACAAGGAGCAGTCTAAATTCAGGCATCAGTTTTGCCTTTAGACTGTTAGTACAGTCCTGCATCTAGGCCTCTGTATCATTAGTAGCCTTTATGAATTGACAGCATTTTTAGAATTTAAGAGAAATTTGGGATTTACCTGTTCTCATTGGTGAAAATTGATGCTATTTTTATACCTTAATTCATGTTTTCTGGAAAGACAACAGCAGAGCTTAAGTACATATACCGAGTATATGAAGTACTAGATAGGCGGTTTTGATCAGACACAAGTTGTTCTAGTCAAAGTAACAACACTTGGCACAGTTTTGCAAATGCTTCATTTTGAATGTAGTTCATACGGTACCAAAAATGGTGCCATGTGAATAATTCCATAAGGATGAGTGTAAACCATTAAATATACTTTTGGCTCTGCACAGGGAGAAATTGATGACTTTTAATAGTGTCTCTCACCTTTTGTGCGTTTCACTGCTAACAAAAAAGTCCAAATTCTGCTTACGTATTTGAAGTCATGATTCAAATTAACATAACAATTCCAGTTTTGTAATATAAGTCAGAGCAGTCCAAAACTAATATAATTCCGCATCCAAGCTGTAGTCATCTGTCTATACTTTAGTAACCATTTAGCCTGTATTAAAATTCCTAAATGCTAAAACCTTTATTGACCAACATTACCACTCTTTGAACAACAGGTTTATGGGGACAAAGATGCTGATGGATTCTATCGTGGAGAAACCTGTACAAGAATTGGCCTTATCCCATGTAACATGGTCTCTGAGATTCAAGCAGATGATGAAGAGATGATGGATCAGCTTCTAAAACAAGGCTTTCTTCCTTTGAACACACCTGTTGAGAAAATTGGTAAGCAAAAATATATACGCTTCTCTTCTAACTTTTGGGTGCTATTAACTTGGCTGGATCTGCTTTGCCTTTTGTTTTTACAATATGCAGATGCATCTAAATTTTACAACAATTTACTACACCATGGGATACATTCTGTGTCAGTATCTGGATGACTTTATTCAACTAATATTTAATCTTGGTCACATCTTTTGCTGCAAATGAGGACTTGTATCTTCACCACTCCACTCCTTACTTTCTTTTCTTATTTAAAAAAAAATGGGTTTTGTCACCTGAAAGATTTCTAGACACAGAACATGATCCCTGTGCTTTGGAGTGTGCTGTGCTGAGGTGCTTTGTGATACGCTCACTGCTGCAAAGCATAAAAAGAATCACTTATTTGTTGTTATTTTTATTCTTCTACATTTTCCTACTTTACCAATAATTTAAAGGGATGGTGGCAAAGGGTTATGTGTAATCTCATTTGGGATAGCACCACATATTATGAGATTTTATGACTATTGCAGTAACAAACCCTTTAAAAAGCAGAGTTCGGCCAAACAATTCTGTGTTATGAACCACTTGTGTTACATCATTGGTTCGATGTTGTACACAGATACACAATGCAAGAATCTGAATTTCTTAGATTTCTTTCTACAAATAAATTTCATACAACTATCTCAATATGTTTTAAAATTTTCAACATAATTCAGAAAGTATAAAGGGCTGGAATTGGTTCGGTCCTGTTTAAAAGTGAACTGTAAAAGTGGTTGCTAAAAAAACCAAAGAAATCTTCCGCAATTGTTTTCTTAGATTGAATAAAACCTTATCATTTCCAAAATCGTATTAGTAAATGTGAGACAAATTATTTTTGGTTGTTTTTTTTAAGATATTGAGATATT
The DNA here is from genome assembly GCF_028500815.1 of Rissa tridactyla. Classification (NCBI taxonomy): domain Eukaryota; kingdom Metazoa; phylum Chordata; class Aves; order Charadriiformes; family Laridae; genus Rissa; species Rissa tridactyla. The sequence goes on along the minus strand of NC_071478.1, from coordinate 8,209,625 downwards.
TTTAAATTCTCCATTGTCCATGAAAGGGAAGGGTGATTTAAGTTCTTGAGTTCTTAGTTCCAACCTGTGTATTTATTTACTCGTGCTACATAAATACAACGAATACTCCCACCCACGTGCCCGTGTGAACCCCACGGCCCATCTGCTCCTGTAGGTCTAGCACAGACACCTACATTTACAGGACAAAAGCTTGGGATGGGCAGAGAGTGGGACCTACAGATGTGCCTGAATAGGTTGGTTGCCGACAGCATTATTCTGCACAGGTCTACGTCACCTGAGGTCTGTCAGAATGAGCTCCCCTAACCTGCATTAGGTCCAGATGGAAACACAACCGGGGGCCTGATGGGATTAGGAAGTGGCTAAATATATTTCTACTTCCAGCAACGAGGTCACATGTGGGTACAGAAAATATCTTCCTGAACAGCTACGACTGAAACTTATTGCTTCAAGTCCTGCTCAGCGCAAACAGTTCTTAGGTCAGCAAGTTGTTGATACAGAACACTTGGGAAAATGAGACCACTAATCTACGTAGCTCCCCATAATTTGAATATTTTGACTGTCTAACGGTCATATTTAGCGAATATAGTTAGATATTTTTGTTGTGCCCAACTGGCAGTGTCTCCTGAAATAGCTGAGAAATCAGAAAGTCTTTTTCTTGGAAAGAGGGAGAGGCAATTTGTGACAGAAATGTTGCCCTGCCTTACATTTTTAAGCAATTCTTTTTATTTTAGGATGTTTCTGAGCAAGCTGTTAGCAACCTACCCCCAGCAGTTCACCTTTAAATATTTTAGCACTTAAAAAGCATCATGAATTTTCTCTTTAATATGGATTTAAATTGTTAGCCATTTAAAAAAACAAAATACAACAAATGCTCTTACTAATGGATTTGGAAAGAATAGTTAGTTTGGCTTAATTTTGAACTAAATACAAATTCTGGACAGCAGAGATCCACGTGCTCAGACCCTCGCTGTCCCAGAGGCTGCCCACGTGGATTTTTAGCAGAAACGGGCTCCAATTGCCAGTCTGTCTCGTGTTGTTACTCATATTTTTAATGTCATATCAGACACTTTACATGCTGTGTTCATATGACTACATTTTTCTTAATCCTTTGCCCACATTAAATCCTTAAAAACAGAACTTTGAACAGCTTCATATCTTTTCTTCTTTTATTTGTATGCATTCCTTTCCTGAAGTCAACTGTGACCGTTTCAAAGAGAGCACACGCTCTGTACACCGCAGATCCAGAAAGTCTAAAAGAGGTCTGTGCTAAGAACCAATAATTTGATTCAAGCTGTAAATTAGCTGAAATGATTTGAGCTGTCTAGAGTTATTTTTGCCTTTGAACTTTTGGAAAGCAAAAGTTGGAAAAATAGTCACGTAGCAATTAGGTATAGGATCCTTTTTGGATTATTTTGTTGGTCGTAGCGGGGCCCTGGACCCTGAGCAGTGGGCAAGGGCTTGCCCCAGAGCAGTACTTCCAATTGGAAAGTGAGACAATCGCTTAGGTGTGGGTTGATCCAGGCTGTGGGGAATCAGGGGATCGGGTCCCGCCTCTGTTACAGCCCGTGCCTTCATGTTGGCTCTCTCCTTGTGTTCTGTGTAAATCCCTTGCTTTGGTAGCTGGGAAAATCACTCCAAGCCACCCACTGCAGAAGTAAGTGATCTCCCGACTCAATGCTTCAGTGGCAGCCGGTGGGTGCTGGGCCAGCTGTGAGTGCATGCTCCCCTCAGCACTCGCTTTAATGTCCCCCCTCCGGCTGAACAGCCACAGGGTGCCTCCGCACCCCGGGTTCCTCTGTCACACTGCCTAACGCTCAGCAGACCTGCCCTCGATGCCTGTCTGTAAGTAGCACTAACCAGCATGTTTCTCTTGCTGCAGCAAAATCATCCGCAAGAATCATGCTAATACCATTCAAATTTGAAATGAAGCCCATTTGGGACTTCTCTGTAAATGTTTAATATCAATCAATAAACATTTCATTTGGGTTTTGGAAACAACAAATTTTACGCCTTTCCTTCTGTTCCCCACAAAGGAAATCTGTAAAATTAAACAGTACTTGAGAATCTGGTTTTTGTAGTCAAGAGTCTTGAAAATATTGCAAACCACTTGCATAACAGGTAGCCTCTTTTGTCTTGGGCCAACTAAGAGTGTCCCTTTCTCCTTCCAGTCTCCCAGCAGAAAGTTGAAAAATAATCCCAGGCACAAAGTTCTTTGTGTTTAGGGGGTGGGGGAGGGTGGGAATAGGCAGTAAACATGGAAGTTTGACTAAAATAAAATGAAACAAACGTGAATTTTGAATGTTTGGCTTCTTGTATACCCTGGTAACCTCTGATTCTTACAACCAAGAATGGCTGAAAATTTCAGAACGTTAGTTTTGCAGATAAATACTGTTCAGAGGGTTCAGTGGTTTAGAATAAAGAGGGCAAGCCACCTGCTAAACAATTCTTTATGAACCATACATGCTGTTTTGAAACCTTTATCTGCGTGAATAGGTTTGGTAATCTGTGACCTTTTATCACTACACTAGAGAAATACCAACATTGTTACTGCACTGTTGTGAAAATGATGTGAGGAAATTGCACCTTGTTTTTCTTTTCAAAATAACTTTGATAGCTTTCCTTCCTTTCCTCTCCCTGTGATCGGAACAGAGAGAAACAGACGGAGCGGCAGGCAGCATTCGGTCTCGACAAGGAGGATGGTGGCGCTGTATGATTACGATCCAAGAGAAAGTTCTCCTAACGTTGATGTAGAGGTATTGGCATAACTCTTCACTGCGGGTACCATCTGTGGAGCCAGAACAACGCTGGTATTGATGAGCACTAGTAGACATTTACAGGGATGTGCAAAAAAAAAAAAATTAGTTCAAAATTACAAACATTGGTCAAGTGTTTTCAGGCAGATGTCTATGATAAGCTTATGACTTTCGTACAAGTAGATTTATGGTGCTTGCTCAACTAAAATCAAGGAATATCCTTTGTAGGATTTATTTACTATGGCACAATACGTTATAAAGTCAGTTATGGGATATATGGTTGTGCAACATATGTGTATGCATTTGTATATAACAAAGGTCTATATAAAAAAAACCCATGGAGTTATATAAAGTAGTAGATTATAAAAAAGTAGATTATTTTTCCAATTGTTTTCAAATTTCCTCTGTATGAACTGGATTACTTTTGAGGAGCATCCCAGCCCGTGCCTTCAAAGCTCTGTACCCTCCAGTGCCTCCAAAAATATACCCAAACCAGAACAATATAGCACAGGAGAACAGCATTCATAGTATATCGTATTTCTTCTCTGAGTTGATGCAGCTGAGCTTTTATGAACATATGTCTTGTCCGTAATCTTTTTTTTGTTTTTATAACAATGTAAGGATATCGTAAACAACTGAGCATTAGCCAGATCTTCAGTTAAAAGCCAGCTGTTAGCTAGAGCTTCCTTATGGGTTCATCTTCCATGTACCTACATGCAGACCCCCCATCTCTCTGTATTTGTCATCAGTGACAAGGGAATCACTTTTTACATTGTCTTTGATGTCACAGGGATTTGGTGCAATTTTCAGTTATATTTGCCTTGTGGTAAGAATGTCAGGGTACACTCCAAGCTCTAAAAAAAAAAAATACTGCATACCAAGGAGCTTCCTCAGTTATGCTTTAAAATGGTTGTTTTAATACAATTGTACAACAATTTGGATTTTTTTTTAAAGTGATTTTTTAGGTGTGTGGGACTTGGTGCTTTAAAATACATTGCAAAAATTTTGTTTGTTCTCTCTCTTTCCCATGGCCACAGGAAATTAAAAATAAGTTTAAAAAAACTTATTTAATTACATTTAAACCACAGGCAATTAAAAAGAGCTCAGTACTCTGCAGATCAGAGACCGGAGATGCCCGTTACGAAGCCTTTATTGACCAGAACCCAGTGAAGCTCCACAAGTTCAGTCCGGGCACGTTGTGTTTCAGGAAAGGCAGGCTCAGCTGGTCCCTTAGTCCTAGCGCTCAGCTCCCCACAGATCACGGACCTGAACCATGTCGCTCCCCTCCGGCTTGTTCCCTCCTCACGGAAGGATTGACTAAAAGGGACCTTTGAAGCCAAGTAGTTCAAAGCTTCAAAGTTTGCTCAGGTTGTTGAAGGCTTTGCGCAGTTGAGTTCTGACGCTTTCCACGGTCCGGGCTGTTTGTCAGCTCCTTTGTCACAGGGAGTCCTATGGGTGTCAAGAACTTAGTGGGAGAGGTGTCAGATTTAGCAAGCGAAAAAAAAAGAAAATAAGTAAATTTAAAAAGAAAGAAAAGGTTTTGCTCTGACAGTTCCACTTGTTTCACCAACAGTGCCTTAACATAAAGGAGAGGGGAAAATATTTAACGGATTTAGTATGAATAAAGAAAATGCTAACCTTTGCCTAACAAAACATGCACTGTCACCTCTTCCTTTTTCTGCAGGCTGAGCTGACGTTCTGCACCGGGGACATTATCACTGTCTTTGGTGAAATTGATGAAGATGGCTTTTATTATGTGAGTTGGCTTCTGTTTGGTCATGTCAAACTGCTACAAACTGTTAGAGCAATCTTCACTAGCGTGAATTATCAAATGACGGCCGGGGGGGAGCTCAGGTCGCAATTCCAGCTCGTTGTGTTGTGGGAATAGCCCAGATCCTGTTTTAACAAAACCGTTGACCCACTGGCACGCCTGGAAGCACTGGCAAAAACGTCACCCCTCCCCTTCGGTCCCTGGGGGATGAAGGTCACAACCTGCCCTGTTAGCGCCAGGCCGGGCTCCCAGCTCCTGCTGCTGCACGGCTGTAGCAGAACCGCGGCAGCTGGAGGGGATCCTGTGGGGCAGACAGTTCCCTCTTGCCCCATCAGCACGATTTTCTAGGGAGTGTTGTTCAGGCCCCTCCGAGCTGCCACTGACATTTTATAAGTAGTATTTACCTCATTTAGTTTGCTGGAAAATGTGTATCTTGATCTATGCAAACATGTGAATGACTTCTAATGGGTAAGGCATTTCATGGGGGAGAAAAACAGAGACCCTGTCACTACAATAAAGGGTTATTTGATAAAATAAATCAATAAAATAGTTCAGTATTCTTTTAAGCACTAGGTAACTCATTGTACTACTGTCATTCCTTTAATAAGAGGAAGAGTTTGACGGCAGGAGACAATATTGCGGCAGTGCTTGCCCAGCTGAACTGTCTTCAAGTTGACAGCAGCTGCCCATCCGCAGCTTGAACTCGCCTTTTCCACTCCAGTGTCTTGGCCATAGAAAGAGGCCCAGCTGCCTCTCTCAGATACGCTTCAGAAGTGACCCCCTGCTGAGTCCTAAGTGACCTTAGACGGACATTTCCTCTCCCTCACTGGCTTTGCAATAGTCAAAAGTATTTCCTTACCTTCTTGGGAAGCGACAGTTGCTTTAATTAAAACATTCTGAAATTTTCATCATGTTGTAGGGTGAACTTAACGGACAAAAGGGGCTGGTTCCTTCCAACTTTCTTGAAGAAGTGCCTGATGATGTTGAAGTCTTTCTGTCCGATGCACCCACGCGATATGTTCACGATACGCCAATGCGTACAAAAGCAAAAAGGGTAAGCAACCGAATACGAAAATCTTAAATTTTTATTTTCCATTCCATTCTGTCTCATATATAATTTAGACATTACTTTTAACATTTTAAATCCATTTGCTCGTTTAAAATTAACTTTCAAATATACAAAAATAAAAAGAAAAATGACTTTACTTAGCCTTCCACTAGCTCATTACATTTGTAAACAAAGAAACTAAATTTACCATCTGATTGCAGTCATTACAGTACCTTCAATTACAATTTGAGTTTAAACAGCTTTTCCCTGGTGAAAGTAGTTACTTCCTAATGCTTCTAAGGTACTCTTACTACGTGCAGTATCTAGAGGGAAGCAAAAGTCCTTGTGGAGGGAAGCCTGGTACAAGCATTCCTTTAAGGACAAGTCGTAAATGCAGCTGATTGACAGTGCTCATCTTTTAATCCTTATGACTTCCTGTTCCAACTGGCATTAGTTAATTGCCCCGAGACTTCTCTTTTATGAAAGACTAATCTTGTTTAGAGTATCTCATTTTTGGTTTTGTTTCATCACTGCAATACTTTTCTATATTATATATTTTATATATATTTTTATTTCTTTGCTCATCTGCTTGGAAACAGAAGAAGAGTGTTCATTTCACACCTTAATAAGGCAATGTAGCCTTCACGTAAGTGAGCAACTGAAGATACCAATAGAGATTTCAATTAAAGCTACCTGGCTCTCTAATGCAAGTCTTGAAACTTAATTGTGGGGGAAAAAAAAAAAAAAAAAGAAATATGTCTCCAAAATCCTTGGCCACAGAACAGGCTGTTTGCTTCTACTCTATCTAGCCAAGCCAATTTAGTTTTTTCAGGAGACAAATCCTTTAAAAAGGAATCTTCAGAAATACATCAATTAGACCTCACTTTATGAAGGTCAATGTTTGGAACATATTTCTTCATGAGCTAACGGTTTATGTTTACATAGAAAGGAGAGTTTGATGTTTAACTACCCTACAAACAAAAGCTGCATATTGCATTGTTAGCCAACCTGGGATGTAAAAATTCCAAGCTCCTCCATCAAGAGAAAAGCACAACACCCCCAACCCTTAAAGAACATACGAATGAAACATAAGCTGATACGTACGGTAGTTTACAAGGGTATAGTTGGTTTTGAAACTCATTACACTCAAATATAGCTCCTTAAATTGTCTGCCTTAAAATGTGTTTTCCATAATCGATTATACCCAGTTTGCCTAAGACCAACTATTCAACAATTCTGAAAAAATCCCTTCATATGGTACAATTTACTTGGATTTTCCTAGGAAGTGCACATTTGAAATATTAGCAACTGTTTGGTTTACCAATGCAATAAACGTCTCAGTATGAAACATGCAGCTCACTGAATGAATGCATTAGACTAAATATATGGTATCTTCAGGTGTACGTTGGGGTGCTTTACCAAGTTGGTTTTGGTTTGTTTTTTTTTTTCATTAGAACTAGACCTTGATTTAAAATCAAAGTAGGCTTGAAGCCCCTTTGCTTAACTCACTGTTGCACAAGCCAGTAAATTGCTAATGTTTTAACTTGAACTACAAGACAACAGGGGTCCCTAAGGCATGGATTCTACTATGAAAATATCATCTTAATCGATAATATCACATTCTGTCAGCCAGGCACTGCAGTTAGGATAGGCTGAGTATAAGTAGTTTTAGCATTTTCATTCAAGTGCTTTTGATGATTTAAAAAAAAAAAAAATAGCTGTTTAAGATATTTAGGAATGCTGTCATCTATCGTACAAGTATTCACCTTCATCAGCAACCTCATAGCTGCAGCACACACATCAAGCAGTCAGGGTCTTTAAGCTTTCTTTGATTGTGATTAAGGTTCATTTTAGCTTTTTCTTTTTCCTTTTTTTTTTTTTTTTAAGCCAGTGTGCCATCTTCTCAAATATATACATAAAGTTTGCTAGCCAATTTTAAAGAAAAGGCATTTAAACGTCATTAAAAAAATAAGTGATCACGTAGAATTTTAAGTCATTTCTTCTGAAAAGTTTGGCTTCTATAGATTGCTAATCTGTAGTAATTAATACACTTATTTTTCTTAAATCTATAGCTAAGAGTATCCCTCTTCATTTTTGTACTATCAGAGTACTGAAATGCAAAACTAAACCCAGTTTTGTGGCTTTTGTGGCCAGAACTATTGCAAAACAAATTCAACTCTTTCTTTAAAAACAGTATAACCAAACCAGGGCGCTATTGGAGTCTTTTCTATTGTCTATCCTTTTTCTCAAAATTTACGTATTTTCCGTAAGCCCATACAGTATTTTAAGCCACAAAGAAGAAAGGAACCAGCCCTTTTGTTTAAGTGGGTAATGGGACAAGTGATGTTACCAACTTTCTTGATGATAATAGCTTTTAAGCTTTCAAACATTCAATAAATTATAACAATGTACCTAATAGGTTCCTCCTGAGAATACAGGTACATCCCGGAGAGCACCATCCCCCACAGTTCATCTCCATTCTGGGTCACCTACGTCACCTATGGGTTCTGGTAGTCCCGGGAGAGGCAGGGATTTGTCCTCGAAAAAGAAAAAGGGGCTGCTTTCCAAAGGCAAGAAACTGCTGAAAAAGCTTGGTGCAGTGAAATGATTCATGTGCTCCTGGACAACTTGTAAAGCTTCCAGTCTGTGTATTTTTTTTTTTTTTTTTTAAACGTCAAAACTAGGGCTTTCATGACTATGCAGTACAACTTTACCAAACCTTTGCATTTTTAACTGACATCAATAGAATCATGTCAATTCCTTAATCAAAACAGCAAGAAAAAAAGGAAATGGATTTGTTGTTGCAAATATTTTTTTCTTTTAAAAAAAAAAAAAAGGGATTAATACCAGAAGAACATGGTTTTATTTGAAGTCAACTCACCACCTGCAACTCCATTGGATAAATCTCAGCCTTTAGTCTCCTATAACCACAAGTGGGGGGAACGCGTGGTTACTCTATGGGAGTGTGGAAATTATTCATTGATTCCTGGTTGAGAGAGATCACCCCACTGTATCTAATCTTTATCACAAACAAAAATGGTCTTGAAACTCCTAGTTTAATCAGCCTTGATGTTTTGCCTTATTAATGCACAATGATTTGTACTGTCTAATAAATATACAGCGTATACTTTGTATGTACTGTGTATTCAACTGTCTTCATCTTCCCTAAAACATGGTAATTTAAGACCAAGTACTATGTTACTGACTCCATTCAATGTCTCATGTAACTCCTGGGAGTTTGAAAGTGCTGTGCAAAATGCTTTCTTTTTGTTTTCTTGCCTTTTTTTTCCTCCCCAAACCAAACCCCTTGTATTTGTTTCTTTTGTCAACATTTTCACTAAACTAAAATCCAACATGGTGTAAGGTACTCAGAGGCTCGCCCAGTTTCTCCCATACAGCCTCCGGTTTTGGAGTTCCTGGTTCACTCTTCTAAATTACCAGGGGAAGAAACCCCACCACAACAAAAAACCTTTGCTCCCCAACTTTTTTCCTGTGGAGGTACAGTCCTAAGTTAAAAGACATTTTCATATTGATGATGTCAGATTCAAGATAAAGTACATGTCTAAAGTAAAAAGGGAAAAACTGTGTTACGTACACTGAGCCGCAGCCAGTAAAGAGGCTGCAACAGCTGATAATCAAATATTAATTGCAATATTGGCATCTCAATAAAAACAATCTTACACATTGATGGCAGTCATTGGCTGTTACTATTTTGTAATTCTTGTCCATTTGTAAATTGTTTTTACTGTTTATACATACTTTTCAGACTGCCTTTTTTTTGTAATTTATGGAAGGTTTATAAATGAATGATCAAAGCTTCCCCATTGTGTCTTCAGATAATAATGTAAATTACTGTAAGATATCGTGTGCTAGATTATAACATTTAATTAAAGAAAATAACTGGCCTAAATTTGTGGTAAAGTAACTGTGTGGGTGTGTGCATGTGTACAACTGTTGTGTATTATATTTTATATAAATAAATAATTTGATATTTTGTAGAGTGCAGTATGTTTCATGAATGTGCTGTATCAGCTGTTTGATGACTGTGTCAGCCTTCCCTCCCTTTCTAAAGGATGAGACACAAGTGGCCAGATCCCACCGGGCAGCGGTTATCAGGGATGCAGTCACAGCGCGGGCACGCGCCCAACGCTGCACCCGCCGGCAACGGGAACAGGCCCCAGCAACCATTTCCCACCTGTCCGCAGCTGCACAGCTCCTCTGCTCTTGACCTCAAATAACAGAAACCCGATCAGAATGAATACTCGTGACAAGTATAAATAAGCAATATGTTACTAGGAAGAAATACAAAATTCTAAGTAGTGAATAGGGAAAGCTACCATCGTATGACATCAGGAAGACCAAAATATTTGCCAAAAACCCCCTCTTCCACTCTGTTGCAAATTTCACGTGGAAGGAAGAGGTTGCTACAATTCTCTCAGCCTAGGAAAGAAAAAAACCTGAACTAAATATAAGTTACAGAGCTCCCTCATTTTCCAGAGCTGTTGACAGCTGCTGAATAAAGGTTCACCTAAATGCAAGACTCCAGGAGCTTTCCAGAGGTAAGGAATGGTTAGAAAGTTACTCTAGCGTGTGTCACATAATATGCCCAAAGCCCAGCCCTGCGGGATGTACACAAATGCATCTAACAGGATCAAACAAGCAAGGATTACAGAAACAACTTTATTTAAATCTCACGAAGAAAGGAACAAGGTTCACAAGAAGTTAGTTTAAAAAAAAAAAAAAAAAGCACCAATCCAAGCACTTCCCTATGCACTCGTTTGACTCTACAAAAAGGCAAAATAAAAACTCTGAAGTCAGCTTCCATCAACACCTGCTGTTTGCTTTACAAATTAAGCTACTCCTGTTGAATAGTTACCAATTAAAGCCTTAGAAGTACAATACAAACCAAGGCCTAAGTGTTTCCCAGTACTTGGAACTGCACAACCAAAAAAACCCATGACAAAACTACTTTTTTGCACATCAGTGCACTGAAATTTTTCTCATTTAACAAGCATGCAGTGAAACAATGTCAACCACGAGTTTTAGTTCATTCCAGTAATGAATCTGCAGTTGTCTATAACAACAATTAACTCACACTACGTAGTAATTATGAAGTTACAAGACTCAGAAACAGCATGTCAGTAGGACAGTCCATCACAAGTCACAGAGCCCCCCGAACAGCATTCAAGCTTAGACAAAGCCATTGCGTTTTGTGGAGACAATACTGTACCCCTAGATAATAAAGATGTTCCTAAAGCTGTGATAAGATACAGAAATAATTTTGCCTCTGACAGTCATTCCTGAAACTTTGGTAAGTTCCAGAACTTCCTCCCACTCCCCTCTGCCCCTGGGGACACACAGGTGAGCAGTTTCCAGTTCGTCTGCAAATCACTCACAAGGGCAAGTTCTGCTGCACTATGCAGTCTTAAAACAAAGCCTTGATAACCAAGAACAGCTGACAGCCCCTTTTAAAGGTACAAAATAGTTTAGGAGACAAACCTGTGCCCTCATTTTAACAGCCAAGAAAAACAAGGAAGCAACGATTGCATTTTTAAAATTAAAAAAAAAAAAAATGCTAACTAGAGAAATTTGGGTTTTGGTCTGCATAACTGTATCTCCTGTATGCTAAAAATAATTCTGTGTAAGACTTCCCCAAAACATAAATAAAAAATAAGAACAACTGATAATCTTTTATGAAGAATCCCAGAAACACTTTAGAAAAGTATTAAAAATAATATAGAGTTTTTATAGCAAGCAGAGACCTATTCAAAACACAGATCTCCTGTTTCAATGAAAATAAAGTTCCACAACTGCACATACTCATTATCCACATGTCTCCTGAGAAAAAACACCACCACAACAACAAAAACCCCCATAAAACCCCAACATTCTACATTCTCTAGAAAGGAACCACACTACTTTTTTTAGCTCGTAACTCAACTTCAAAGATAGTAAAGTCTGTCTGAAAGCAACAGGTTTGGTTCTCTGTGAATACTCTGACCTACGAGGAAAGCCAGTTTATGAGCATACTGGCAAGGAGCAGGTACTCTGATAACACCCTGCAGGGGAAAAAAAAAAAAAAAAAATTATTTTCAAGTCATTTAAATAAGCATGCATTCACTGTAACAAAGTGTTCGGGAATTCAAATGTTTGGATACACGTAGAATTTATATTCCCTGCAGTAGTTTATGCAGATTTGTGAAAACAACATTACATACACTGAACACATTAAAAAAAAAAGGGCAAAACCCCCACACCTTATAGAAGAATAAATGCAAAAAACTTCCCATCCTCCTCCTCACTCCTAAAAAGCCCCTTACACAGGTTTACATTTGATGCTGGATTTCACAGAAGGTGGGACATGGGTAAGTCATGTGATGTATTTTCAATTACTAAACTGACAAATCTAAAGCACACCTCAGGCATGAGCTGCCTGCGTGCTGATCTCTGTATGCAACAGCAGCATCGAGGGAAATGGAGGAACACGGTTCCATCTCCGCACAAAGAACTAAGTATTTCTGCAGGTAAGAAATAATCGTTTGCATCACACTCCCACATAGAATTTGGGAGTAATACTCAAAACAAGTATTTTCTAGTGAGAATAAAGATTAAGGTAATCTTCAGACTTCAGAGGGGTCACATAATTATAAAACACCCAGTTCTCAAACCACCGCTCTAGGTCCAGATGCTTTTTGGATCTGCACAGGTGTTTTAAGGACACCTTTTTCTACCTTCTTGTGGTTTGTTACTGCAGAGATGCACAATCTTAGAAGAAAAACAGTATAATTTCCCAGACAAAATACTTACCGACCAATTATAGTACATGTGGCAAAGTTTGTAGGTTAAACGTTGTAAGTGATCTGGTTTCAGACCGCTAGTGTCATAAATCACATTATAATGAGTGGGTGCAACACAACCATTTCTCACTGCCTGACTCACAATAAAGAAATCATACCTGTAATAGAAAAAACAAAACCCCAGAAGTCTGATAAAGAAAGGGCTGTTTGTCTTAGAAAAATGCAGAGCCCATGTATTTGTCTTACTTATTTTCTTCAAGTCACTTTATGCATATTGAGTAAACCCCAAAAGTATGCCTACGCTTTGGTCAGAAAATAATCAGTTTCCTCTGTTTCTGAAAGGCCAGATCTGAAAGGATGTAAATAATCTTATTATATGGAACAGATCTTACAACCATGAAGACTTCAACCATTCATCATACACAGTTTTCCCCCCGACAACCCCCCTACACAGGTACCTGGCGTATGCTCCTCAGTTGCTCCAGCACACCCAGCCATGTTTGGGTGAGTATTACCTATCACAACGCTCGGAACACCTTGCAGCATGATAATTGCATAATGAACTCCTAAAATTTAAGCTTCTTCATTTCTTTCAACTACACATTACTGTGATGTCTTTTCAAAAGGACAGAAGCGTGGGAAGTATTCTTCTACTTGATCCCACAGTCAATTTAGTATCAGATATGTTTCATTTATTATCAGGTTGCCAGTAAACAAAAGTTTTACTTCTAGACTAACTTACCATTCTGGTCTGGTAACCTCCACATCAACAACAGTACCAGGGGGTGGGTTTTTAAGTGCTCCACCACTCTGTGCAAAGAATCTGGTATTCACTCGTTTCTTCACAACTATCACAGTAAGTCTTGGACTAAAAGCAAATGAAAATAAAAGAAGAAACACAAAAGTAGTGTGAAAACCTGCACTGAGAATATTTCAGGAACAGATTCTCTAGAGCTTCAAATTAAAAGCAATTTTAGAGTTCTCCAGGGCATGAACTTTACATATAAGTCTTCACTGATTCATTGATTTAGATTAAATAGGACATTGTTTGGAACTTTAGATTTTTAGTTTCTGGTACAACTTTGATACTATTTTTCACCAATCCAGCGTATATTTAACTACGTAGGGAGACACAAAACAGACCAAAAAGGGATCTTCTAAAGACAGATCTGATTTCTACTATCTCTCTACCTCATCTTTTCATATAGAAAACACTGTGTTTTAACAGTGTTTTGGTAAAGAGCAAGCCATTAACAGAAGGTAAGCAGAAGCAGTAAGCACTTTGTCTCCTACTAGCTATAACGTGTTTTGTGCTCCGCTTGCCTGTGCTGTCAGGAAATATCTTCATTTTTCAGAGCAGATTAAAAAAACAAGTCACTGCATTTGATAAGCTTTAAAGCAGAATATTGAAAACTGTGGAACATAAGTGACTGGACAATAGACAGCCCTTTCAGAAGTGGAAAGAAAAAATGGACCTACCGGACACATGTGGTAGTAATCAGGCTATCGTAATTGGAAAAAGTATTAATTAGCATATGCATCAAGAGTATATGCATATACATGTGTATTGAATACTCACGTGGTGCATGTACGAAAAACTTTTCCTGTTCTATTAGAAGTTCGGCATCTCAAATCATGTAAATAATCATCAGAAAAGCAGTTATTTGAGCTCAGGTAAAAATAAATGAGGATGAAGAGGCAACACAACCTTCATCTGTAATCACTTTTTGTATCCCAGGGTGTATTTCTCTTGCAGTATGAAAATGGTGGTTGGTGGAAACAGACTTACTTGTAGTCTTTACCAACACTCTTCAAGCAATCCAGGAACTGAGGCACTTCGTAATTAACCAAAGTATGCAGTTGTCCATCTCCTACACCATCACGATACACAATAATACGAGAGGGCAAATACTTATTCCACTTGAACCAGTCTCTTAGAGCAGCTTAAAAAAAAAAAAATGTATATATATAAAAATAAGCTGTTAACTATAAAGACAATTCACTCCAAAACAAAAATGGATTTTTATTTCTGAAAAAACAGCAGTATGGTTTGAAACCTAAGGTCCTCACTCGTTCAGTAAGCTGAAAGAGGTATGCATCATGATACACAAGTGGTACCTGCAAGAATAATTCTGGTTTACCTGTGTACTGACTCAAAAAGAAGCAACCTAAGGAGATTATCTACTCTGCTGGCCTCTTACAGTAAGTTGTCATCCTTTAAGTCCATCTCCTTTAAAGCATTCTTTGAAGAGCACTGATAAGTAGTATTTAATTATTGTTAAGAAATATGGGAATTAATGAAAAATTGTACATTAAATGCTGTTGGTTTTCAGCAATATTTACAAATGTATTTTTAATCTGTTTTTTATCTAACTGCAAGTTAGTAATGCCTCCCCTCAAGGCAGCTGAGGGGAGGTTTTTTTGAGGAAGCTAAATTATCATTCCCTAGATCTGACTCAACAAGAGCAGAAAGCTTCCCTTACTTTGCAAGCAGGCCTTGAGCCCATCCACAATCTCTTGCCCCTGACCTTGAACAACACAGCGGGAGAACCACCTGTGAAGAACAGAATAAAAGATGACTGATGACCTTCATTGAAGTAAGCCTGGGAAGTGCTTTGAAGTGGTTTTTAAAATGGCTACAACCACTTAGTCTTTATGGCTACTGTGGGTCAAGGCAGTTAAGCATGAGCTAGTGTGCTACGAGAACACCTCCCTCAAGGCCCCTGTGGTAGACAACACCTTAACACCGTGTGCAATTCCTCCCAATCAAAGAACTTCCACACAAGTCAGCTCACCTCACAGATGAGCCCGTCACCCTGATACCCTCTATTCATCCCAGCCCTTTCCCCACCACTTGCCCCCTCTCCCAAGCACTGTGGAAGGACAAGGCTATTCCTTAAGGGATGCAGTTGAAAAAAACCAATTCACAATATATAGCTCTTATTAACAGTGTACAGTAAATCAATTTGGACACTTTCATGATGGCCCACCACATCCAAGCTACTTCTCAGTTAAGGGAAAGATAAAGATTCTTTTATTTTTTTAATTTGACATTCAAATCTTACCGTGTCATTGTTTGATTCAGGTTAGCTACAAATCCTGCGATTGAGTGCTTTCCAGACAAAGTGTCATGGTAACAATCAATTCCCACAACCATCACCTGTTTCAGCTTAAAAGGAATCAATATAGAATATGTATTAATACATGAAGACATGCCAAAGCACCTATCCTCTCCATCCTACAGTGAAACAAGATCATGACATAAGCTGTATGGTTTCAGGACACTTAAGTAAACCATGAGCAGCAAATTCTTGAATTAAATGTCTCCTTACATCCTACCTAATGTCATGCCTCTTCTCACAGACACAAAACAAACTACACAGGCAATACTCAAGTGTTTTTTTTCGGGAAAAAGGCTTGCTTTTTAAATAAGGCTCAGTAAAGAAAACAGTTACCATTTAAGAAAAAAAGTTACTTACTGGGATCTCAACACTCCAAAGTTCTCCACCCATTTTACAGTTCATTTGTAAGGCAATTTTTGTTGCTACAGCCATAGCAGTCTGAGGCTTGCTTAAAGTGCGAGCAAGCACACATTGACTGGGAATGGGACAATCTGTACATAAGTATTTCTTGATGGCATCATATTTATCCTTTCGGGAACTAGACAAAACACAAACTGCCTTTGAAGAAAAAAAAAAAAAGTGTTTTTAAGAAGCTGCATTCTCAGATTTACGTTAACAGCTGTAGTTCTTTAAGAAGAGTTTCTTACGCTCACGAGAAATATTCAAGTGTTCACAGGGAAAGAAATACCCGGAAAGTTTCAGTGTCTACACTTCAATGCCAAGTACAAAGGCTCTTTTCCAGAAGCCTACTCATAGTTAGTCTGGGTTTGGTAAGGAGTATGAGTAGCCATGCAGTAGATACTCAGAGGCCAAGAGTTTTATTTCTGAGAGTGAATCCCACTAGTCTTAAAACACCAATTACAGAGGTTAACATGATTTGAAATTACAGATTCAAATACATACTATGTTTGTGTCAGGGGTAATACATTGCTGTAAAACCCTTAAATAAGCTTCTGTTCTATCTTCTACTTCAATCCTGAAAAGGAAGACGAAAACACGCTTACAGAAAAAAGGAACTAACAGCTATTGAAACTTCAGCAAAAACATAAATGCTCATTATGCATGAGTACTGTATGAAGTGTCACATTTATAGCTGTTAATAAATGTACAATATTCACACATTTTGAAGATTAAGAGGAATCATCCCAACTTAGCCTTCCAAGAGCAATGAAATTCAAAATTAAATGCAAGCACAGGTACTCAAAGGAAGATATTTGCAATGAGTACAAATCAGAATACATCAGACGTCAGCAAGAAAATATATATTTCTTCTTGTATTACACATACAGCTCCACTTGAGAAGGTTTTTCTCAATGGGCATATCTAATACTGCTTGGTTTTGGCATGCTTTAACCCCCAGTGAAAGCTCTCACAGACGAAAGCATGAGTAAGAAAAATCAGTCACTACAGAAAACTGAACAATTTGCATATCGAAAGCAACTTTGTTTTATTAAAAAATCTCACAGATGTCAGTGGTGTGACATACAATACTATCTCCTTATTTAACAAGCCTAAGCATACTAACTGACATACCTTAGCAAATATAAAATAATTTTTTCCATCAGTTTTCTAAAGACACTTACATGGTTGCCTTGTTCATTCTGATTCCCATAGATGGTGTGACTTTAAACAGATTCTGAAGTAATGTATTAGCAATCTCATAGTTGCGCCGTGTGTATATTAATAACCAGTTTTCTAGAGGCTTTGCACAGATTAAGGGAGCTCCCTTGGTTTCCTTTGACCAGTCAGCAAACTGAGGATTGTAATCAAACTGTAAGAGATGGTAGAGAAAGAAAATTAACATCCTACCAAACAAGCTGTATCACAGCTACTTCCTGCAACATTTCAGGAACAGACTGTAGCACTTCTGCTTAGAACAAATTACTTGATTTTTATCTGTCCTTTTATTGCTATTGCCACTAATTCAAAATGAGCTTTACCCACCCCTTTCAAGAAGTCCTACACTCTTCAAATGTTTCACTTATGATTATGCAAAGACACTGATGATTTTTAGCCCAGAGAAGTTATTTGCTCTGCAAGTTTTGTGCTACAAAGACATAGCTGTTTATGTATTGACTTATTTTCCTCCCATTTTTCTTTTTAATAACATAACTGCTTGAGAAAAAGAAAAGTATTACTATAAAGATACCAGATCTTTTCAATAACAAGAGTAATAAAAGCTTTACCGAATACACAGACATACAGATCAAGATACTGTAAAATGCCCTTTTCCATTCCACATCCATTCAAAACAAACAGACCTCTACTACAGAGCAAATATGTAATATTTTATGTCAATCTATGACATCATTGAAATTTAAGTTATTCACACTGAAGAGTCACCCCACCTTTGAGTGAACCGATACTGTTATGTGTTTTATCTACTGAACTGAAATAATAAGTGGCTTTTCATTTGAAAGCCTTGGTATTTTAATAAATGGAAACTAGTTAGAAACATCTCTAGTCTCCTAGTCCGTGTATCTGAAGTGACTTTGTTTAGACAGAGGGACTGCTTTGCAAGGAAGACACTAAGGCAAGCCAGAAGAATCTTCAGGAGTTTCTAAACAGAACCTGTAAACAATTTAAGAAATATGCGAGTCTCCTGTTTGGACAGACTTGTGTGTAACGCTTTTGCTCATGATCCTTCATTTATAAACCAACAAGTAGTATTTCCTTCCTTAAGAATGTGCTTCATCAGTGAGAGATCCAGAAGGTTTTAGAAGTTGTTTTATTTACCACATTTCCTGATTGAAGGATCTTTTCTCCTTGAATAACTCTTCCCGAAAAGGATAATAAATTAGAATCAAAGCTTAAACCCCAGTCTCGGAGTTCCTTCTGAACATTGTCATCTCTGTTTAAAAACAAGATTTAAATTAAAACATGAAGAAATTTGTTCTTGCTGAAACTCTTCTTTTTTAAAACCAGTAAGATTTCCAAAGTTTTGTTGCAACAAAGAAGTTTATCATACAATTTTTCCATGGCAAAGAAGCACAGAAGATATTAAGGTAGCATACTTTCGGATGTAGTCAATAAGTCTTCCAATTTCATGTTTCCTTTGCTCAGGTGGCACTCGTGTATGACTAGACAAGTCTTTCATCATATTAAAATCATTACGCATCTTCTCAGTTAATCCTATTAACAGCAAAATATTTTTCTGAGTAAGGGTTAGACTAAGGACTAAGAAAATTTGCAAGTCATGCAGATTAACTATGTATGTAGCGCAGACACGTAAACTGGTGTCAGTAATCATCAAGGCTTTCAGATGCTCCCTGTACATACATTCACATCTGCACAGAAAAAAAAAAGTGGATTTTTGCACTTGAGAAGAAACCACACAAGACATGCAGCTCTTTATTTACATTTCCAAAGCAAAACAAAACAGTGCTGAGATGGACAGGTACTGCCAGTGCAAAGCGAGTGAGTATCTCAGAGCAAAATACATACCTATGTATCTTACAAAATTATCAATTTATCACAAATTTCTCCTTTTTAACAGAAGTTCTACCACCAAAAAACTCTACATCAGTGGGCTAATGTTGAACACCACACGTAAAGACTATGCAACATTAAAACCCCACAAACTTTTCAGCCTCATTTACATAAATAATGTTTTAGCTACAAAACTTGTTTCTAAACATACGTTTATAGAAAAAAAGACATTTCTACTTGGCAAGAGGCTGCTGTCAAAATATCAATTTCAGCAGGCATTATGGTTTGACAGTTCTTTGATATGAAAAAATGCTACAGTACCTGTTAGGAAGCACAGCTCTGGAATTAGAGCCACAGGTCCTGGCATCAAGTTTCCTCTCTTCCTCTTAGACTGACTGATCAAGACAGGCTGGTTCAAGTCGGTAATTTCTTGATTATACTGCTGTATTAGAAACACATATTGTATGTTAGTTTATTCATAATAGATGTCTTCACAATAATGCTCATTTTAGAAAATGAGTATTTTTCCTAAAACAAACAAAACCAAAACAAAAGCAACCAGCAAATTTTTTCCACTTAGCACATCTAACTTGAGGAACTGGTTTTGTCAGAAAACACTAAATAGGGAAGCACTATTCTCTCAGTTGGTGCCACCAAATTATTGACTTATAGGAGACAACAGAAACAACGCTTCTGCCTTGCTTGAGGCAGTATCACCCAGAGTATTAATTCAAGATTAGGATGCTCATTCCAGTTCAGTATTGGATAAAGTTCCTGCCCCATAGAGCAATTTAATTCAAGACATCACAAGAATCAAACAAGATGCCAAGTGAAGGCTCTGAACCTCTCAGGCCTCCTGCAACCTTTCCTTGCATCTGGCAAGAGCTGGTCTGTCTAACAGTCACTAATTCAGTTTAGAAAGAAACAAAACACAATTAAAAAAACCAAAAAGGTGACACAAATTGACAGTCAAAAAACATACCTCACAGTTTAACATTTTCTTAGAGAGAACCACACCTCAGAAACCATCCAAAAGATAGCATTTAAAAAAACAAAAAAGTGAGATCATGGGCAAGGCAGCAGAGCAGATTTATCATTTATAAACTCCATCCTGAACTAGAATGGATAATATAAGTTTTGCTTCTAGTTTATTAAGTCTGATCCTGTTTTACAGTTGAAACCGATGCACAGATTTCACAGTTATGATGGTAGGCCTCAACAGTAGAGAAGGTTAAGCTAAGAGACACATGTGTAAAATTTGTTTCAAAGAACCAAAGACATCAAACAGTAATTTCTCTTAAGATGACTGTCAATATATTCTCCCTCCAATAAATTATCAGAAAACTTGCTAAGGGTACATTCTGCCCCATCATCCAGAGCATTACTAAAACACGTTAAGCAGGACTAAACCCAGTATTGACCCCTGGGGTACACCACTAGTTACTGGACTCCAACTACACGTCGTGCCACCAATCAGCACCCTCTGGGCCTGGCCATTCAGCCAGCTTTCAACCCACTTCATAGTCTGCTCATCCAGCTCACACTTCATCAGCTTCTCTACAAAGATCTTATAGCAAACAGTGTAAAAAGCCTTACTGAAGTCCAGGTAGACAGTATCCACTGCTCTCCCCTCATCTACCAAGCCAGCCATTTCATCACAGGAGTTTATCACGTTGGTAAAGCATGATTTTTTCCTTGGTGAAGCCATGCTGACTACTCCTGATTACTTTCTTGTCATTCACATGCCTGGAAATGGTTTCCAGGATTAGCTGCTCCATCGCCTTACCAGGGGTCAATGTGAGGCTGACTGGCCGGTAGTTGCCTCTGTCATCCTCCTTGAACTTCTTCAAGATAGGAGTGACATTTGATTTTCTCCAGTCCTCAGGCACTTTTCCCCTGTCACCACCATCATGCAAAGATTACTGACAGCGGCCTCACAATGACAAGAGCCAGCTGCCTCAGTTACTTGTAGGTGCAAATCGTCAGGCCCATGGACCTCAGTTATGCCTAATTTGCTTAAGTATTCCCTGACCTGATTGTCTTCCACCAATGGTGTCTTCCTTGCTCCAGATTTTCCCCTGGTCTCTTGGGCCTTGGAATCCTGAATAGCAGTCTTGCTAGTAAAGACTGAGATGAAGGCAGCATTAACTACCTCGTCTTTTTCCACATTCTGCGTCACCAGGGGCCCTGCCTCATTCACAGCACCGGGGTCAAATTTTCCCTAGTTTTCCTTTTGTCGCTGATGTGCTTACAGAAGCCCTTCCGTTGCCTTTAACATTCCTGGCCAGATTCAATTCCAGTTAGGCTTTGTCTTTCCTAACGTCATTCCTGCATGCTGGGATAATGTCTCCATGTTCCTCCCAGATTACCTGTCCTTGCTTCCACCTTCTGTATGCTTCCGAGTTTTCCCAGGATCTCCCTTGTTCACCCAAGCAGGCCTCCTGGCATTTTTGCCTGACCAACTATGCATTGGGATGAACTACTCATGTCGAATCACACTGCACAGGTTACTTACTGCTCTCAGATTATATAGTATCCATTAAAAATAAAACTCTACTAAAAAAATTATGAATTACAAATCCATGCAGCATAAGTAAACCTCTAACAATGCTCTAATGTTTAAAGTTAAAGCATAACACACACACTGACAGTTAAGCTTCCATACCCTTTTGTAGTAGTCCACATAGCTGATCTCAGAACCATCTGCTTTTCTAAAGGTACACCGTGGATTGGCATCCCAGTCAATGTCATCAACTCTGTATGTTCTGTTATTATACCTAAACAAACAATTTCATCAGTCTTTTTTTAAATCTTAACTCAAATAGAAAAGAAATAGAACTGTGTGACAAAAAAGTTAATAGCAATACTCACATAAGTTGAAAGTTCTGCTCCTGTGAGGTGCAGTAACTTCAAGTTTTCAATTGTAACATGCTATCAATTCTACTAAAAGCTAAATTGTAATAAAACCAAATGAAAACACAACTAATCCAGTAGGTACTTCCTGCTTTTGTAAATGCTGTCACCTTGATTAGTTTGCTACCTTGACAATGATAAAGTTTTCATGCTTTCTGATGCTTCATTATATACTTCGGGACGTGGAACACCCGAAAAAAAAGAAAAAAAAAAAAAATCAGTAGATCTCCAAGATGACAAGAGTCCAAAGAGACTTACTTTGTAAGAACAATTAAACCTATCAGCTCCTTAGCACACGCATCTCTAAATCTTTGCTCTTCAACCTGGTAATACAGACTGTACATAAAATCCAACACTGTTTCACTGCGGAGAACCTTATAGCTCACATCTGTACATAACATAATGCTTTCCTCATACTGGAGGATAGAAGTTGTGAAGCCCGGCCAAACCATCAACCTGTCAAAAGAGAATATACAGAACCTTAGCGTGCTTTAAAACATCTCTGTTCTCACCCCTTGAGTTATTTCTGTTCACTTTCCCAGACACCACAAAGCAGTCAAGACACAAAGAAACCATTACCTAAGTATAAACAAGCTCCTAAAAGTTAACAAAACAAAAAATATTTTACACATAGGTATCTTTAGTCAAGATAAAAGAAGGTTACTTGAATGATGTAGCAATATAACTGAAGTGAAAGAAAGGATGCCTCAAAGCCCAAGAAATCCATTTCATGCTATTAGTCCTAAATAACTTACATACAAAATGTACAGGTATTCAAGACACTTTAAAAAGAAAAAGACCAACAGTTTATCTAGTAGAACACAAGTTTCTTCCATTAACCAGGGTATGCAGGCTAGGTTAATGGCAAGGAGTACACCACAGCCATATGATGGGGCCCCAGTCAAACTCAAGCTTACTAATTTGTACGATAGGCCTAGGGCCAGCCAGAAGCATCAGTCACATTGTAGGGGATCCTGGCAGGGAACAGGGACAAGACATGACAGCTCACAATAGGTGAGTGCCAGAACTACCCATCAAGCGGGGTATGGCCAGGTATGAATTTACACAGCAGGCTAAATGGCCTTCAGAATGAAGGCTGCATGCTCCTGAACTTCCCCCCACCCCCCAGCTTTTTTTTTTTTTTTTTCTTTTTTAAGAATTAAAGTATTCAGAGATCTCAGCCTTACAGACATTTATGCATGGTTTCTGACATCGCAATAAAATGTAATAGCAGAACACACACTGGTAATGAGATCTTACACATAGAAGAAACTGAGGTAGGAGAATGAGGTCTCATGCTTCCCAGAAGTAACAGTTTTTAAATCCATGGTTTTCTTACAAGATGAGCTACCAGAGCAGTATCAAAATATCATCCTTTCTCCCTTCACATCTCCTAAACCCGAGTATACCCTTTGCCAAACCTGTGTTTAGGGATGCTGATTGGGTCACTGGGGTTGTAATAATTACGTCCAATCTGCTGCAAATTCAACATCTTCAACAGCCTGTAATTGAAATATGGATGTCATTTACCATTATTTATCAAACTATGCATGGTCCTGCACTACTATTTGCTTTAAGAGGCAAATCCACAGACACAAAAGGAGGGCAGAACTATATAGGACTAACTGCCTAGAACAGCACTCCAGTGTGAATGTGTTTGCTAAGGGAAAAGGTATAAACTCATTGCACACTAACATGTGCCAGAAACATGCATATAACTGCACATTAAAATGTTGCCACATGTGGTTGGCCACATAGTAACAATAGCTACAAAGGCTTAAAAATTTACATTTGTAATATTGATCTGTAGTCCATTCTTTGGAAAGAAAAAACTTCAGTCAGATATTTTTAGAATGACTTCTTATAAAGACATAACTTGGACAGCAAACCTTCTAAAAATGATGTTGTAAAACTGCAGACACGTAGGTGAAGTAGGTGGCAACTCATTAGTCAATGTGATTGTTATCTTCACATCCTCTCCATTTCGAGTCCTACTAAACACTTCAGTAACCTAAGAAAGTGAAGATAGGTTAATAAAACTAGAGGCAAACAGGGTTATATCTGGACTTTGCTCCATTAATATTGAATTGAACTCATACATTAACATTATAAGTAATAATTCAACACTTAACTGAAACAGGAATTTGATTTCCTGCTATGACTGTAATCTACAGCCTAAAATCCCTTGTTCATTTGGGTGAAGACGACTAAAGGAGTAGATTGGAGGCTACTCCCAAAGCACCTAAATTCAAGATGAAAATAGAGAGATCGCTTACCAATTACCATCGTGCGAAAGAGACTCAACTTGAGGAAATAAACTTAATATATTGCCAATTAAGATATATATTTAATTACTGATTCAGGTACTGAGAGGCAAAAAGACAAACATTAACACACATAGTGAGAACATCTTCCTCCTCTCCTTTTTCCAGGTTCAACTTCACATCCCCTAACCTCTTCACACAGGGCCCACCCCAGACCTCCACTACCAAAATCTTGCCGCATACGCCCAACACATCCACCCATTCCATTATGCTGGATGTTGAAATATAGAAGTTATGAAAAGATCTAAGCAGAAAGAAAACTAAAGGAAAAATACTGTCTGTACTATCCACTTCTGTGCAGAGGATTACTCTTGCCTGCAGAACCTGTGTAACAGAACCAGAAGTTTACTATCGAATTTCTCTACACAAGCAAATTAGCTTATACTAATACATTTGATCCAACTAGATGTTGCTCACGGCACATCAGTTCTCTAACTTCACCCAGACCAGTAAGAAACAAGAAGCACCACAAAATGCAAGTCAAAATAAAAAATAAAATAGCATTCTCATATCACACCTTATTCCCTAGGTTTTTTGGCAAGAATAATATTGATCCATCAAATGCATGTGTCTTTCCAATTAGCTCTTCATGCTGAAAGAGCAAAGCTGATCGAAGACGGCGTGCTTCCATCTCAGGATTATAGCAAACATGGTACTGATATAAAGCCCACTGGGGTCGAGACATCAAACGAAAGTAATTTGTAGTTAATTTTATCATAACACCTGAAGAACCTAAAATGAGAGGCAAGCATATTAGTAGTTACAAATTTTTACCAGTTTATAGTAATTCAACAGCTTTGAGAAATTTAAAAAAACTAAGGCATTCACACAAAGATTAGAGGTCAGCCGTGTTCTGCAACAGTTCAAGCACAGTAAGCTGTAGCAAATGCTCTCATAGATGTAGTGTTAACATAGACATTCACCCACTTATTAGAGCTTTTTATAATTCCTTCAGTTGTCAGGAAAACTCTCACATCAAACAAGATAAGCATTTTGATCAGTAACCTGTCCCCAAAGGATTAGTACCAGGTACTAGAGAGATAAACTTCCACCAAAACATAAAATTCCTTTGTGGATAAATTAATCTTTCTTTACATGAGTCATAAACAGAACAAAAACTAACAGAGTATCAATCACTAGAGATATCCACATTCCCATTCATATGTGACAAGATGACTTTTTTTGGTATTTCAAGATTTTTCAAGCAAACAAGCAAACAAACAAAAAGCCCACAACAGTAAAAACTAGCTCCAGATCACTCACTTAAAGTATTTCTTCCTATTTTTTCATTACAATTTCTTTTAGACTTAAAGACACAAGTCTAATACAAAAAATACATTGCAGAAAATTACAGATCATTCACTTAGTTTGGTTTTCATTGCCCATTTTTTTTTCCTATCGAAATACAACACCCTAGATGAAAACAAACAAAATCCCACCACATACAAAGCGCGTCTATTATGCCTGAAAACTGTACAAAGCTATAGAGAAAACAAAAGACCAGCAATACAGCTGCCTACTAAGTACAGCAATCCGTGATCTAGCATCAACTTGGCTCTAGATAGAAAATCTAGATGAGAAAGATAAGAACTATATTGCTTCCGGCACAAAGTGACTTAAGCAGAACTAAGCCCTACCATTCCTGGGACCGTGGCACGCTCCTGTTATCATTCAATTAAGCAAAGGTAGACTACAGTTGCTGTTATGTTGTGATGTCTCACAGAGTCACTTGCAGTACAAAACTCATCAGCACAGAACCTACACTGTTGAACATTAAAATAACTGCATTCTAGCAGGAAGGCAGGACCACCATGAGAGCCTCCTTTTACATCTTTTCATATGCATGATTTCATCTCAAGGAAAGAAGCACATCACCTTTTATTTTTAACTAAAAAGTTTCTTCAGGTCTCAAATTCCACATTTATTAGGAATTTATCTTTACAAATTCGGTTAGGTCAACGTGTTACAAACCGGAACTTCTAGAATCAAACCTCGAGTATCCTGCTTGGAGAAGTGGACATCAGGAACATACAAGGATCATCACTTATGCCTAAATAGTTGCAATTCGAAATACCACACAACTTCTGTCTGAAGCACTTTGCCATCTTTGTCATCTTATTGCTCCTCTTCAGATATCGGGAGCAACTTGTAACTTTTCTAGTACACGATTTATTTTTTATTTTTTAATTTGGCTCTGTAGGGCATACTAAAAGCAGAAACAAAGAAAACTATTTTTCATTTCAACTTGCTTATATGTCTATAGTCTAATCTGAACATACCAGTTTTTGATTCTTGAACATGCTCTATGGCTTGCCGAGTATTTACCCCAATGTCATGGAAATCTCTACGACGTCCACCCCTGTCTGCTAAAGACAACTCCTGAAATCCTGCCGAAATCTGTAATCCTATTGTTTTGAAATTTGAGGAAGAATTACAATCAAGTTTTATATACCAATAAGAATTAAATACAATTCAATTTTGAAAGTCATATATATATACAAAATTAAGAGAAATCATGCATTGTTAAGTTTCAGATTTTGCTATGTAGTAAATTCATTTTAAAATAACATTCAGGTAACACATATTAGTTTCCTAATATTTACAGACAATTAACTAGTAAGCATATAGAACCAGCTCACTAGGCAGATTGAAAAAAAGATGTAAACCTTCCAAATCAATAATCTCTCCTGCAAACACAGGGATGACTGATCTTTCACTTCAGCTGGCACCAAAATGTTTACACTGTGATGCAAAATAGGCAAGACAGTTTAATTTTCTTATTAGTATTCAAGAAAAACAATGACGTATTACCAAAATGAAATTTACTGTTGGTATTCATGCAGTTAATCGTGCCAGCTACTTTCTAATTTATTTCTTTAAACTATTTTGATAGAAGAGAGGGTACAGATGGAGGAGAGCAAACTTAAGGTAGTTTTCAAAATTCCTGGCTCGGTTATACTGCACCTTAGAATGACAGTACTACCATCACAAGGTATGTACAGTGAAAATTTCCAAATCTTAGTAATAAATCTCTTTTTTAAAAGAAAAATTAGAAGTACAGGCTAAAGAATGTCTTAACTGCATTCTCTTCAAAACACTTGCTCTTGTGGGCAATGAACTCTTTCACCCTTTCTGACCTTCTGGCTTTCTCCTGTTCTGGCCTTGTAGAACACTCTGAGGGCCCCTTTGTCGTCCACGGCCACCAGGTGGTTCTGATACTGATGGAGGAACACGTGGCTGCTGAGGTTGCCGAAAGCCAGGTGGCTGACTTGGCAAAGTCTGTTGAACCTGCAATAGTTGGGAAGAACTCTTGTACCACAGCTGCAGAAACAGCATACTTCCAAGAGTACAGCAAAACGAAGTCACTACCGAAGTACAGAACAGTCAAATACCCAAGTGTGGCAGTTACATAAGCTTAAATCTATTTTCCTATGTTAAGTAGCAGAGTTATTACTCTGTATGTCAAATTCCAAAATAATGGGGTTCAGAAATTTTTTTTTGTAAGTTAATACCCATTTAACTAATAGTAAATGCAAATCTTCTCTTTCTAAGCTCTAACTAAAATTTCTGGACTTCTAATTTTTAACAACCCCTCTGATACTTCAAGTAGCTGATTACTTATTGTCTGAAAACAGCTTTTGTAATTTTAGTGTCTAGTGAATAAATAATAAAAAGAGTGTCATGCCTGGAAGAACTGCAACACACAACCTTCAGCCATGAGCACTCCCACAATTCAGAGTTTCGTGTTACCAGATTGCAGTCTGCCCCACAAGTTAATCCCCCCAGGAATAATGAAGTTCCCTACTTTAAGTGTAAGCAAGCAAGAGGCCAACATCAAGGATGATCACGAAACCTGAGCTAGAGGGCCAGCCTGGCTCTGTCTTGTCCTACAACATAGCAGTAGGAACTCCCTGAACCAGTGTCACGCAACCTGCCAGCAATCACTCCTGGAGTTCCTCTACTCCTTTGCTCTCAGAGCTCTTGGTACATGTCTTGTCATTCCCATATGCATGTTCTGACCCTGAACACAAGATCAGTAATTAAGCAGGCCTCTCTGTTCTTATACTCTCCACCTTATTTTTACACGTTATAAGATCTGTCAGAAGTATACCCTAAGAAGTCTGTAAACACCCGTAAGTACTACTGCAAATATCAATGCACACAACCCTAAAGAGGATATGTGAAAATTATCAGAGTCCAGTACTATCAAAGTAACAGCATAGCATCACAAATCTTTTATGAATACTACAAGGAGCAAAAAGCAGTTGATGTGGTTTAACCCCCCAGCAACCAAGCACCAGGCAGCTGCTCGCTCAGTCCCCCCATGGTGGGATGGGGAAGAGAATGAGAAGAGTAAAAGTGAGAACGTTCTCTAGTCCAACAGCTAAGCACGGAGCCCCACTATCCTGAGCTGACTATATACCTTTCCCATCCATTAAAGGATCAGAGTAGAGCTCCATGTCAAGTCATAAACCGAAGCAAGAGATTATGTTTGAATAGGGTTCACTGCATGGGTGAGGGGAATGGAGTTTTCAACAATCCTATCCTTCACAGAACCACAAGGTAATTCAGGCTGGAAGAAACCTCAGTCAGTCTCTAGCTCAACCTCCTGCTCAAAGCAAGGTCAATCATGAGGTCTGATCTGCTTGCTCAGAGATTTATTCCATCTCCAAGGATGCAGACTACACAACCTCAGCGGGCAACCTGTTCCAGTGCTTGACCATCCTCATCATGAAAACATTTTTCTTTATGCCCAGTCAAAACAACTCTTGCTTCTGTTTGTGCCCATTGTGCCTCAACCTCCCACCATACACCATTACAGAGAGCAAAGCTCCATCTTCTTGGCATCCTTCTTGGAGGCTGCAGTGTCCATGTTGGGAAGGACTTCCCAGGGATCGACCAACCCTATCCTCTTTCCTACCTCTGCAGCAAGAAAGATCCCAGGCCTGCCAGGACATTTGTAAGGAAAGGCAGGCCCCTGACCTCCTTAAATCTCACTCACACTTTTTGATAAAAACCTCAGTAATAAGAGCTTGGTCTATCATGATACCTCTGCATCAGTCCAATCTAAAAGTTAAATGGTATGGTTCACTTCTACAATACATGGCTAGTTATTCCCATCTTCCCCTGCAACAGAGGGCACGCCTAAGCCCTCGTTTTCCAGGCATCTAATATAAACCCTCTTATTCATTCTGCAACCTCTTTTCAACATGTCTTTGGAAACATTTCTGGAACTAACCCTCTTGGAGGGAGATACATGCAGTCTACAAAGCGGAACAGTAGCAGCCTATATAGAAAAAAAAAAACGCAAACTGGATTTTCTCCACTCAGACTGCATCAATATTCATAGTCCATGTAAAGTACCTAAACCTCACTGTTTCCTTCACTTTCCTCCTCACCCCCAGCAGGGCATCGATATCACCTCCTGACTTCTGCTAACAATTCTATTCAAGTCAGAGACCAAGTTTCAACTAATCAGGTCTCTTAGGTTTACAAATTCTGCTCCAGGTTCAAGAGGTGCATCAATGCTACTGCTAATGCAAGACACAATTATTTGAGAAACAGAACTGTAAACTACCTTCTATCACAATTTAAACTCATCTGACACCGGCAAGAAATGGACTAGGAACACTCCTCCAGCCTAATAGTTTTCTCAAATGAAAGCAGATTACTAAAAACTGACAGTATTTGAAGAACTGCTTTAAAGATCTCCAGGCACGTGGCAGCAGCTGCAAATAAAGTACTAGGCAATTTCAAGCTACAATTTGAACAGGGTATATATGCACACAACAAGCCCTAAACATTAGTTCAAAGGCAGAGACAGAAAGTCCTTGATACTAAAATTAAAACCAACAGGAACAGGTCAGAACACCTGCCAGACCCAGGTTCTGCCCAAATATGCAACAGCAGCCTAATATATTCTGCTTGTCTGCAGAGTATCAGAGTGGACAAAGCAGACTATGACAATGCCTTCCTATTTCCACCAGCTCCACATAGCTCTACTGTGAAAACTGTATTACGGTAGAGTACTTGTTTGTAAGTATACAAAAATTTCCTGATATAATATATACATAAACACATATATCATCTAACATATATACCAGATATTAAAATAGGAATTAGTTGAGCTATGACATTTCAAAGCCTAGCTTGCTAATTAAAAAGAGATGCAACTTACAGATGCAGCTCCTACAGAAGGAATAGCAGCCTCCTGTCCTGGAGGTCTTCCTCTTGCTCTGGCTCTAGCTCTTCCTGTCATCTTCTCTTCTATGACAAACCACCTTCAGCATTAGTGTTCAATCTCCTTCCCCATCCTTATTCCATTAAGCACAACGAGCAACACTACTGCCTTTGCCCTTATTTAATTTAGAATCATAGAACTGCCTAGGTTGGAAAGGACCTTTCAGATCATCAAGTCCAACCATTTCAACTGGTTCACTAAAATATACCCTCCTCTGCAAACTTCCCTGCTCTTGGATCTCCACATTAACACAGCCACAACAAGTAGTGTGGGGAAGTTACAGCTTCTTATAGTCAAGTTTGAACCAACTGGCACAGCCCATTACAAATTCTGGAGCTGCGAAGAAAGTTGACTAGATTGGAGAGCATGGCAGGATCTGAAGCCTCAGCCAAGTGTAACTCGGGCTGATGTTACTTTCAAGTTACACTTGAGACTCAATTTAGACTAATTCATTACATTATTCTAGGCGCAGCGCACACTTCACCCAAAGCACACACCAACCCTGACTGCCCCATCACCTCCCCAACGATGCAAACTGTCCCCACAGACCTGTCCATCCTCTCCTCCCAAAGGGACCTTTCCCTTCCGTGCAGGCTCGGCCCTAACTCCTCCGCCGGCCTCGAGCAGTTTGCGGGGCCAAAACCCGCACCCAGAGGTACTCCCCACCCCTCCACCTCCAGCGCTGCCAGGCCCTCGGCCTTACCTCAGCCTGCCCGCGTGCAGCGAAGGGACTCTGCAGTACACAACACCCCGGCGATACACAACAGGCCGTCCCCTTCACGGCGACCCGACGCCACACCACCCTGTCCCCACCGAACCCCACAGTCGCCACTGCCACTGCCGCCGAAGCCGCCCGCAGACCGGCGTAAGAGCGGCCGCGCCACCGCCCCCCCTCAGCCCGACGGGGTCACGCGCAGGCGCAGGACTGCGGGGCGGCACGCGCTGGCGGTGCAAGGCGGGAACGCTCCCTCGCCTCCCATTGGCTCCTGCGCGCGAGCGCGGCCGGACAGGCCCGAGGGGCGACCCCGAAGGCGGCTGCAGTCCGGCCCCGCCACCGCCCGGCCCCGCTCCCTACGCCGGGCCGCAACTAAACCCGGCGCTGGGCCTTTCACCGGGCAGTACTGACCCGCAGGTCTCCACACAGTGAGGTTCCGGGGGGTCTCGGCCCCGTCCCGGCCCCTCCCTGGGGTTTGTCACCTTTGTGAGAGGAGGGTTTTCCCGCTAAAAGTTACTTCCTCCTTATGCCAATTCTTGCTTGAAAAATAAATTCAAATCAACCAGAAGGTGGAGCAATAAAACAGGAAATAAAAGTCTGAAGTTGTTTCAGTGCAGGACGGCATTTGTCAGCAGTTTACAGCGATGCCCCTTAAACGTCTTGCTCTTTTCCAGAAATGTACAGCATATAGAGAGAAATGGGACACACCATGCATCCCCTGGGGACTGCCGGCAGGAATGGCTTATAGAATCATCACAATCCAATTAAGCATCAACAGTTCAGACACAAGAGCATCCATCCTTCCTTTGAGATACGTTCTTCAGCAGACTAGCAATCAAACAGGAGAAAAAACCCACCTTTTTCTAACTGCCAAGGCTGATGCAATTGCTATGATTGTTATGTGGAGAGAGAATCACAACTTGTATTTTAGATACTCCACAGCAGAACTAGCAAATCTTGTGACTTGGAAGTAGGCGGCCTTAACTGGGAATTAACTCTTACCCAAGGTTTTCCAGGCTTCCCTGGAAGGACGGGGTGTCTGGACAGCACCAGGCCTCACGCGCACATTGCTGTTGGTTTTAAGTCTTTCTGTAGTTTTTAAGCCTTTGCTTAAAGATTAGATGGCTGTCATGCATCTGGAGACACTGACTTCAAGGGACAAGAGATAGCATTATCTAATTAAAAACTTAAAAGACCAGTCTGATCTCATGAGGTCGTTTACAGTTTTTCAGGTACCTGCAGTGAATACAGGACAAGGATCCTTTTTCTCATTCTCTGTTACTCCAAGTAGAAATGGGTGCCAGTGTTAACATTAATACTTAACGTAAATAATACAAATATCTCTTTTTGTTTGATTTAGGTTATCCGTTTGTCCCTAAAGCCAGTTTTATTGTGCTTCTCATTGATGTCAGCTTAGCAACCTACTTAGGAAGCTGGATTCTCTTTTACAAGTTAAAAAGAAGAGCTTTTGAACTGTGAAAGTGTGGATCTTGCTGCTGAAAGATAGCTGAAGTACTTTTAGCATGTGATTTTTATCATTCACATAGAAATCTGGATAAATATTTAACAAACTCAATACATACACTTACATGGGGCATGTTCAGTGCTTTCAAGAGCACTGATTACTGCTTGCCACTGGCTCTTCACCCGCAGTGGGAACTTTTATTGCTCTGCAGCCTGCAGAACTCTCCAGTGGGTCAGAGGGTTAAAGCTGCAGAAACACAATATGCAGATTTTTTTTTTGCTCAGCAGTATTTAAAGATAAACAAAATATAAAGATGTTGTCAAAGTCATTTATGTTATGTAAATCATGAGAAAGCAGAATGTGTGTTGGAAATAGTTATGTTTGTTTATTCATTTAAAATATCAGCCATACTTAATGTTTATTTTTTTATGCCAAATTCCTAACATTTCACTGCAGAACTCAATTATCTCTAGATGGGAGTTGTTAAAAGTAGTTAATCAGCCTGGCTACCTACAGCAATTCCTTATAAAGTGAAAATAAACATCAACAACAAGCACCCTCATTTTTATACGTGGGTTGTCAGACAGTTAATTAGTACTTAATGAAAGATAGGTTCTAATTTGGTTTTCACAGTCTTTCAGACTTGCTTGTTTTTTTTTTTTTAGCAATTCAAGCCCAGCTAAAGCTATGACTCTACCGGTAGGCTTAATGAATTCTCAGAGTCGGAGGGAATGTGGACCTGGCAATGCAGCAATGGCAACAGGTGCCTCGTGTCCTTAGTCCTGGCTGGTTTGTCAGAAACAGCAAGAAAAACAAGGTTTTGAAAATGGCAACTGTTTGCATTTGATTTTTAGTGTGTTGCCAAAAAAACCTACCAATGCCAGACTTCAACACATCGAAGTATCACAAATGAAATATTTTTTTCACAGCTACTTGACTTGCACTTTGCTTTGATGTTTGTTTTACCCATGAGGCAATTGGGTTTGCCTTCTGTCCCCTGTTGCTACAATAAGCCATTTCCCATCCATGTCATCTCCAAAGGGGAAAAGACCGCATGGAAACAGAACAAAGAAAACGGAACAAAAGAAAATCAGGGATTTTTCCAAAGGCCCATTTGATGTACAAGTATAAACAGGAAAAAGATGCCTGAGGAGGTAGGAGCCAGGAACTGTACAGGCAGACAGCTGTTAACTTGTGTAGTTAGCAGCACTTTGGGATTCTGAATGGTAAATAAATAAGTGATTCCAATGCACACAGTGAAGAAAACGCTCACTCCAGTACCTTTAGTTTAATATTTAAGTGTATTGCAAACTCCTAGTAATGTAAGTTGAACTCCTACCTTCATGGCTGTCTCATAACACCAAGTCTAGGTATCAATAGCTCTTTTGGTTCTAGCCCCAGAAAAAGCAATAACTCAAAATATCAGAATAAAAAGTATTGTCTGCTGTGATGAAGCAAGAAAAAATAAGGAACACTTCACAACAGAACTCAGCAACTCATACGTGTGGCTAGATTTTAAAAAGCCCAACATGTTGCTCCTGAATCTTATTAAATATTTGTTAAAAAAAAAATTCAAATGGGAATTACTCAAAAATAAACTCTAAAATTCAAGTTCCTGTGGTAGGTATTAAGAATTCACAAATCTGGACCACAGTGTTTTTGCATTCTTAATTAGTCTTTTTCTAAAGTGAGAGAGACAAGGTTTTAAAGACTGACTTACTATCCAAAATAATATCTCCTGAGTTAAGAGTCTTGCTCGTTCCCAATGCAAGTTTTTAATGTCACATTTAATTTACTATAAGTATGCTTGGGATAGAGGAACCAATCTCCCTACAGAGTGGAGCCTGGTTTACTTACTACCTTGGGTAGAGTATGGGGGACAGGGAAACTAGTATTTACATACCAAGACAGAAAGCAAAAGGCACGTTATGGAAAAAA
Organism: Rissa tridactyla; assembly: GCF_028500815.1. NCBI lineage: Eukaryota > Metazoa > Chordata > Aves > Charadriiformes > Laridae > Rissa > Rissa tridactyla. Next base: position 8,175,109 of record NC_071478.1, on the reverse strand, counting down.
TTGCTACTGAAGAGGTAATACCCAACTCACTGCATAAGAAATATAATGCAAGCATTTTCTCTCAGGAAGAGGGAAATAATATTTTTCAGCTTTGTATTTCCGCTGCTGTTCTCTAGTCTATTTTTTTCATCCCTAATTTCTGTTTTTCCTTCAGACCCTTACTTCTTTTGTCTGAGCCCTTATTCTTTGTAACTCTTCTTTAAAACATCACTCACTCTATTCTTGGAACCTGTGTAGGACTCTCTCCTGTTCCCCTTGACAACAATGTGTTTTGCTTCAACAGAAGCAAACTGTTTTTCCGTTTCATGTGTTCCCTGTTTACCAGGGTATCTAATCACTGCAGTTATCATTGCTGTTCATTCCAAGCACTGTTTTGTCAGACTGTGCCCTGAGCCCTCTTTTCCTGAAGAGAAAATGGCCTCTTATTTACAAACCATCATATCCCTGCCAAAATTTCCTGTGCTGCATCAACGCAACTCTATTTTCTGTTGATTTCTGCCCCTTGCAAACTTGCATCAGTCCTAGCTGACATTTAATTTGCATCCAAATCCTGAGCGAAGTGAGCAAGAAGTAATTTGATGTAAGTTCTCAATAAATAGCCTCTCATTAAATGGAGAGGTCACATTAATTAGATAGGAACAAGGCCTCCAGAAGTTAATACTATAATTAGATTTGTAAAGTGTATTGTATAAATAAGTACGAAATTCTGTACGATGTGGTCCTATACTTTATATTTTTAAAATAAAGAGGAGATGGCAAATTAGTGCCTGGAGTATGTTAGAACAGAACTGAAACAGTCTTTTGATTCAGGTACTATATAGTAAAATATTGCATTATTCCAAAACGCGATGGGACATATTTCAGGAGAGAGACTAGCAAGACTGCTCAAGTTTAGCTAGATTGATTTCAGCTCATTTAGCAGCCCAGTTTGATCTAATTGTGTTTTTATTGCTCTGAACATTCCTGAATTATGCAGAGCATTTGGGTTATGTGATTTAGTGTTGGATTAAAAAATGTCACAGCTTAACTTTCTTTAAAATAGTGTAGAACTTTCTTCACAGTCAACAAAGTTCATTATTTTTTTGTTCAAAGCCCAGCTGCAGGCCTGGAGCATTTCTCATAAATATCAGGAAGTACCCGAAGCCACAGTCAGGATTAAAGAGTTGATCTGAACCTTAGATCTCAGCTTTAAAGCTGTAATGTACAGTGAATTTGGTTTCATGGTAAAGGAAATGGTAATTGCTGAAGTATGTTTTCTTAAGTTGCAAAATCATTTTTGAAATGTTTTCATTGAAACCTCTGTCAGCGCCGTGCATGAGACTGAGTGGACTTGCAGCACAGCGTTTATGCACGACCACATGAATTTGTATATTGGTGTCACTGATACAGAGACGGAGGCTACTCCGTCCACACTGGCGGCTCCTTTGTGCACAGTATCAGACCCACAGTCATGATCCAGAGGACTATCTAAGCAAGTGGAATAACAATTTCAATATGCTATTCCAATAATTTCTTCTGGAAGATGGGTCAAGTTGTTGGTTATCTGGCAAATATACTCTCAGGAGAAGCAAGAACACAAATGCACAAGTGATACCCCGGGTTACAAAAGTGCAGAGTAAATTCCCCTGTATAGTAGTAAGGTTTTAGAAAAAGCACTTTTCTCCTGGCTCGCTACAAATAGAGTCTGGTCTGCGTGGCTGAAAGGAATGGAAGAGCACAACTGACTATCAAACATGTTTCGACATGTCTTCGACACCTGGTAGCTCCATCAACCAAACCACACACCCTGTATTCTGTTTCCATAGCAGTTTATTTAATCTGAAGATTTTATTGCATGAAGGTGACTGTCTTTATTGCATTTATGAGGAAAATAAAGTATAAACATTTGGTGCTCCCTGACCTTTTTCAAGGGTGTTGCATTTAAACATGTGCTTCTTTCCAGAAGTGGCAGCATTCACTCATACTCTACTGCTTCATTCATGCAAGTGATCCAGATAAAATATAATTCTTAAGACTGACCCCTGCGCTCTTGAAAACTTGGCTTTCTTGAGTATTTTGTACAGCAGGTATGGAAGGTGTACTTTATATAGCACTTGCACAAATAGGAAGCATCGGCAAAAGTATTATTATCTGCAGTCTACATAAGCAAAGAGGCATACCTGTTTTCACAGTTTCAGTGAATCTATCAGGAGCTGCCTCTAAAGGTTTTAGTTAGGGTGCTTGTGAACTCAGTGTTGCAATGATGTCAAAACATGGATGGACATCGCAGCCTCTGTTCACCCACCATCACTTCTGTGGGATTCTATATAGATGGATGCTTGAAGATCCTGGCCAGCAGCTGTAGACTTTCTCCAAGGATTTGTAGTTTTCAGAAACTTTGCTAGGTTATGTCAAAGTCATTAATAAGAGTTTCATATCTTTTCCTCCTATATTTGATTGTCACAACCCAAAATCATATTTTTCATCTTGTATTGCATCCTTTCTATGACAACATGAATATTTCAGTGGTGTCTTAGCACCTAACTTCACTCCAGTTTAGTAAGTACCTTGGAAATTAAATGCATCTCTCCGTATTTAAGCCTGTCATTTTAAATTATTGAACAGCAAAATAATGAAGGCTTAATCTCAATTTTAAACCTTTTCCTTAAATCTTATTTTAGCATCTCTCATTTAGAATTAATCAATGACAATAATCTGATATATAATACAGTAAGTTAAAATTAATAGGGCTCAATCTCTACTGCTACATATTTAAAGGAAGCGCATTTGTCACTATGGAAAGATATTTCTCCTACATGTAAAATGAATTAAAAACGAACACCACATAATAAAGTGATGCAAAGATTGCATGAGAAATTAAAATGAGTGCCTTTTTTCATTATGAAATGTTTCAGCCTAGACCCTCCTCTCAGGGCAGCCAAGTGAGGGAATCTGCTCAGCCAGAGCTGTTAAGGAACTGGGAGCACAAGGTAGGAATACGTGTTAACGGAGGCTGCACTGGTGTGCTGATCCCTCCGCAGGAACGGCACCTGTTTCCTTGGTAGTGGTTGTGTTGGGAAGGTAGTGGTGATGAGCAGAATGAGAAAGAACTGGAATGGCTTTTTTTTAGGTGCTTCCAAAGTATGGATGGACGCTCAGATACCAGAGATGCATTTCCGTTCAGGATCTGAATACGTTTCTTACTGCTTGCTATATCACTACTTTGGGTTTCGTATTAGTTCAGTCTTTCATTTGTGTGCATAAATTACTGACACAGATGTCAATAACAGGGGAAGTAGCAGGAGTTATTATCTAGACTCTGATGGGAATCAACTCTCACAACTGAATTAATATTGCTCTAGGTAGGAGGAGCGACTGATTTTTAATTTCCCTGCCTTAACAGTTGGGTCATTCTGGTACCTGATAGCAGGCAGGGCTTCATCTAGCGGGACAGCAGCAGGTTTCTGCAGAGCTCCTAATTTATTCTAAGCAATCCAGAAATAAACACATAGATTTTAACTACCTAAATTGCTTACGTGACAAACTTGCCATTGAGGTACATACGGGAACAGGCTCTGTGTGCTTCTAGTGTACAATAGAGAACTTGGAACACCAAACTGATACTGGAATCTCCTGCTGCCTGTTCTTGAAGGTGCCTAATTTCATATACACTGAACTTTTTATTTATAGATTTCCTCAGGCACTCCAAGTTACTCTTTTGTGCTTTCCCAGAACAAAACTGTCTGAACAAAACCAATCGGGTTCTTTGCACCAAAGAGGCAGCTTGGGAGAAAACAAGACAGATGGGTGCAGTCCGTGGATTACATCCATGACAATACGGGCAAGATACTGAAAGGCCCGTAAGAGAGATGGTAACCAGGAACGAGCAGCAGCCAGGGATAAAGAGCAGTCACTGTCAGAGCATTCACCTACTGACAATTTCTGTGTGCTCTCAAATTCAGCCTAAGCGAAAGATATGTGGGCTACGTGAATTATTCCCATAGGGGCAGCCTAATCTCAGCCATTCTTCATCTTGGGCATCTTTCAAGCATGCAGTGACGTATTTGCATGAATTACCTGCAAACTGGATGCACAATGAGTCCAGTCAAGAAATGAGAAAGCAAGAGAGAAGAAGGGCCATAAGGATCAGCTCTGCCTTTGAACAATCTACATGACTCGTATGATCAAAAAGGGTGGACACCTCTATTTGAAGACAAGAGCTGGAGAGCATTC